>NC_059157.1:32889320-35662750 GCF_019923935.1 Bubalus bubalis | reverse complement strand
AACTGTTGCCTCTTGACCTGCATACAGGTTTCTCAGGAAACAGGTAAAGTGATCTGATACTCCCATCTCTTTTAGAATTTTCCAAATTCTTGTTGTGACCTACAGAGTCAAAGGCTTTAGCATAGTCAATGAAGCAGAAGTAGATATTCTTCTGGAATTCCATTGCTTTCTCCATGATCCAACATATGTTGGCAATTTGATCTCCAGTTCCTCTGCCTTTTCTAAACCCAGTTTATACATCTGGAACTTCTCAATTCACATTCTGTTGAAGCCTTGCTATAAGGATTTTGAATATTACCTTGCTAGCATGTGAAATGAGCTCAATTTTATGGTAGTTTGATCATTCTCTGGCATTGCTTAAATATAGTATCCATTAGGCCAAATTCTTTCTCATCTAAAGTTATTTTCATGTTCTGAGATCACATTGCTCTTTTCTTACTTAGGATATAGTATGTTCTTATATAGAATTCTGTATTTCTTCATATCACTTGCTACAGCTGTATTTAACACTATCTATGCAAGTGTTTATTTAATATTTATGTTGCCTGTTAGGCTATATATGCTCCATGTTATCAGGGATCATATATCTAGTTTATAACTATATCCTTGATCCCTGGCATATGATAGGTAACATACATTAATTGTACAAAGTGTTCTAAGCAGAGCTATAGAGTCTCAAGTAGCCAAAAAATTTTAAAAAATCACAGGTCACAAGTTGAGTTGTGAAAGAAAACTTCCAAAAAATGTTAAATATTCATATATGTTTCCCTTTACAGGTGTGCTTTAACATAAGTAAGTTGGTGTTGGAGAAATGTAATAAATCTTTTAGTAATCTAGAGAAGTAGAAAACATTTTCAGATTAGATACTTATTCTGATTTAATTTCCAACTGCTGCTGCTGCTAAGTCGCTTCAGTCGTGTCCGACTCTGTGAGACCCCATAGACGGCAGCCCACGAGGCTCCCCCGTCCCTAGGATTCTCCAGGCAAGAACACTGGAGTGGGATGCCATTGCCTTCTCCAACGAAGGAAAGTGAAAAGTGAAAGTGAAGTCACTAAGTCTTGTCCGACTCTTAACGACCCCATGGACTGCGGCCCACCAGGCTCCCCCGTCCATGGGATTTTCCAGGCAAGAGTACTGGAGTGGGGTGGCATTGCCTTCTCCGAATTTCCAACTACTATTCTAGTAAAACGGCAGTGATTGTCATGAGAGAATTCTTCCATTTATATCCATGAATATAAAGATGTCATATCTTTGAGAATCTGATTAAAACTATAGATCCTCTCCAGAAAGATAAAGCAAACATACTCTCCAAAAAGTAAAAACAAAAACAAAATCCCCACAGATAAATATTTATAAATTTTACCACTTGGGAATAGTTCATAAACTTCCTGCTAATGACATGTTCTAATTTGCAACCATAATTTAAGACTAAAAGGAAATTTTATAAAAATTGTTGTAGTTACAGTTTACAAGGCAAAAATTTCGATCAATATCTTTCCTTATTTTTAAAGACTTCAGCAAATCACACTGTTGGTGTGATGATAGTCTCTTTCGATTCATTGATGATAGCCTCTATTGATGATAGTCTCTTTTGATTCATTTAAACTTCAGGGACCCAATTTTGCATACCTTTGAACTATTTTTAGGTGTCAATAATGATATGTGTATGTTGAATCACAACTACATCCTACAAATGGTACACTAATTACTTGAGTATTCTTACCTTCAATTACAAGCCTGTTTGAAGCTGAAAGAATTTTAAATGGGTCTTGTAGTTGTTCTTTAAAGACAGATTCTTAAACCAGGGCCCTGGGTGTAATAACTGCAATGCTTTCTCCAGTGCAGCACCGGCCTCTCTTCTGTAGAGCATAGAATGCCTCACACATGCTATCAGAGCTAGAAACGTGGACTGTAAACAACTTTCCACTCAGTGAGGACGCTACTCCATTGTGGAGACCCCATCTTTTTCATAATAAAATTTTCAGAGGATGAGTGTAAAGACAGCAGAGAGAAAAGTCATTTCTGTATCTGTATGAGGACTTCTTATTCTCAGTTATATCTTCCATCTAAGAATGAACAAAAAAGAATTTTTTTTTTTTTTTTTTAACTAAGGAACTCTACTTAATTGGCTCAAAATTAGATATACATATGAAGCTGGGAGAATGGCTCTAAATTCAGTAAAAGCTCTAATCTCATCCTTTTTTTTTTTTTTTTTTCTTTTATTTCCAGAAGGGGAAAGCCATGGAAAGGTAGACTTTTATAACACTGTCTTTAAATAAACACAAATTTTCAGTGCTTAATTTCCTTATGCGTGTCATTAGGGTAAGAAAAGATGCCATTCACATCTCTTTGATGGGCTTCCCAGGTGGCAGAGTGGTAAAGAATCCTCCTGCCAATGTAGGAGACACAAGAGATAGTGATTCCAATCCCTGGGTCAGGAAAATCCCCTGGAGAAGGAAATGGCAACTCACTCCAGTTGCCTGGAGAATTCCATGGACAGAGGAGCCTGGTGGGCTACAGTCCATGGGGTCACAAAGAGTTGTACACAACTGAGCAGGCACGCACACCATGAGGATTAAATGAGCCACTACCGCCATTCCTAGGCTCTAATGTTATCTCAGTGTTAAATTCAACTAATGCAATGTCAGTATTCATATCTTTAATTTTATTAAAATGCAAATATTTGTTACCACGTGTCTTACTGCTTGTAACTGACAGAAACTATTTACATTTTTTGATAATTATGCAATTTCTTTGAAAACAATTGTTTGATACATTTATGATTTACTGCCAGTTATTTGTAACATGCTTTTCTTTAGTAGTTATAGGATATTTAAAATTAATTTTATATAGTATGTCTTCAAAATGGGTTACAAATTTTATAAATATAAAGAGTAAGGTTTTTTTTAAATTTTTGAAAGAGTACTAAAATTGTATTAAGCATGATGTTTTCCCATTCGGAAAATCCAAAATAGCCATTAATGTACTTAGATTTTCAAAGACAATTAGTGGCATCATTTTGGAATTCACTAACTTTTTCTTTAATAGGTTCTGTTACTCTTAGAAAATGAGGTATTTTCAATGAGAGAAATTTAACATTCTTTTTTTTTCCCCTCTCATGACAACAGTACCCTACAAATCAGTGCCAAATGATGCACAAAAATCCCTGGGTATCTTAAAGAGGAAAAAATTATGTAGGTAAACAGATAAATCTTTAAAACATTTGTCTTTATATGAGAAACTCCTGCTGTTGGTCTCTAACCTGCAGGGCATTAGTCTTCTCTAAATTGCCAATGGTGTCCCACAGCTCAATGAAAAATAGAAATCACTGGAGGAAATAGCACATTCTTCCACAAGAATTTCCAGACAGACATGGGCTTTAAAAATATATATATATATAAAACAGATTATTTTCTGTCGTTGGATATTTTATCAAGGGTTTTTACATAGTTATTTTCTCAGCTGTGAAAAAAAAATAACTTTGAGTAAGCCACCAGGTCAAAATGTAAAAAGGTACAGTAATATGCTAATTATTTAAACCATCCAACAAGGATTCCACATAAGAGATTGCTCTTTAAAAGTAATGAATGAGTTATCATCAAATACTGTTTTTTCTTTTTTTTTAATTTTATTTTATTTTTAAACTTTACATAATTGTATTAGTTTTGCCAAATATCAGATTAATATCAGTAAAAATGGTTTTACTGTTCAAAAATGTAAATTTTATTCATTATCCAATTAACAGAATTTATGGCAGGAAGCAATTAAGATCAGCTTTCTTGTTTATGAAACATATTTGGGTGAAAATTAAATCATTGATTTATTACACTACATTAATTTAATCACTACACTTACACTGTGAAGTGGTTTAGTCAGAAGCATTTCTCATGTTCTCTTGAAAGTATCAGACTCCTTCTACAGAGGCTTCATTGTCTCTTACTGTCAACTTCTGCTATATACACATCACAAAATGTTACACAGGAAGCAAGTTAAAAGTAGGATTGGGGCACACACTGACATGTGTGGGGGAGAGAGGAGAAGGACATACAGGAGACAACTCTAAAAAGTATCTTTTAAATAGCAATAATCCCTGGAGAATAGCACCACTCATCAGCTCTAAGATTTTTCACTAGAAGCAGAAGAGAGGGATCTTGATTGAAAGTGTGAACTTTTATTGGGTTTTCATGTGTTCCTTCAGGACATAGGGTATGGTTTTTCTTTTGTGTTGCTTATGGTTTTTAAACCAAGAATGTTAGGCTTTTTCACAATGTGAACTGTTCTTACTGAATAAATTTATGTACATGTTTATGACTCTTTCTGCAACTGAACTTTGAACCAGATAATCTACAAATTGTGAGTGCTGTGTATTCTCAGTTGCTCAGCTGTATCTGACTCTTTGTGACCCCATGGACTGTAGCCTGCCAGGCTCCTCTGTCCATGGAATTTTCCAGGCAAGAATACTGTAGTTGGTTGCCATTTCCTTCCCCAAGAGATCTTCCTGACCCAAGGATTGAACCCTTATCTTCTGTGTCTCCTGCATTGGCACAGGGTTTCATTACCACTGGGCCACCTAGGAAGCCCAATTAATAAGCTACCATTTGTGTTTTTACAAATGAGTTACATTGGCACCATTCAAACTGTAAACATTCATTGTTGTCAATAGTTCTTATCACTATTTTCAAGTTACCTGAAGCTAAAAACATTGATCTTTCTCTTAGAGCAAGTAGTTGTATTTACAGATAGCTCTACAATAGAGCAGGTAGAATTGTCTGCATTTTGGGAGTCTAGTTTCCTGCAAATTTACTCTGGTTGTTTTGTTTCTTTATGTGAGTGTGTGGTTGAGTGAGACTGAGAGGAAAACAGGGAAGGAGAAAGGAAAAGGGAGAACAAAAGAGAGAGAATGAGGACACAATGCAGAGAAGGGGTTGGCATGAATATATGCAAGCCAATGTCTAGCATCTAAAATCACGTTCAACGTTTGTCAGTGTCCTCCAGATAAGTCAGGTAAGCCAAAGAACACCTGGAACACACCTGTCACTGAACAGTTAAATTTGCTGCTCCTGTTGCCAGGGAGATTACACACCATAGGAATTCATTTGGTATTTCAGTAAAAGTGTGTTAGGAAGGACTTGCTTTAAAATTGGGGCTTGCATTAGGTGATTTTATGAATCTTTTGAGGACATGGGACTTTACTTTGAATTGGATACTGTTAGGAAACAGGAATAGTGTTTGATTTGGTATCTCAATAAATCTTGCTTAAAAGATGGAAAGACTAGACCAAACAAATACCATCTGGCACCTGGCAAAGAAGCAAAGATCATTCATATTATCCAGGGAGCAGATTGGCATTAGTGGTGAAGAACCCACCTGCCAGTGTAGGAGATGTAAGAGATGCAGGTTCAATCCCTGGGTCCAGAAGATCCTCTGGAGAAGAGCATGGCAAGCTACTCCAGTATTTTCACCTGGAAAATCCCATGGACAGAGGAGCCTGGTGGGCTACAGTCCACTGGGTTGCAAAGAGTCAGACATGACTGAAGTGACTTAGCACACACACACACACATATTAGGCCACTTTCACGTTTTGTCTGGGTTTACACAAGACTACAGAATGACTTTGTTTGCCTCGATTCTTCAGTCACAAAGTGGCCTTGTCTGAGGTCTGGGTCCTGTGAAATAATTTATGTTGAATAAAAGAGAACCACAACCTAGGAGTGAGTATCATGCCATGCCAGCTAACAGCAAAACCAAGACTTAGAAAATAATACCAGTGAAACTCCTGGATCTCAGGGGTTGCACTTCTCTTTCTCACATTTTTTAAAATTTCTTTTTAAAAACATTTTTAATTTGTTTATTTTTAACTGGAGAATAATTAGAGTATGGTATTGGTTTCTTCATACATCAACATGAATCAGCCATAGGTATACATATGTCCTCTCCCTCTTGAACCTTCCTCCCACCTCCCACCACTCGAGGTTGTCACAGAGCCCTGGGTTTGAGCTCCCTGTCATACAGCAAATTCCCACTGGCTATTTTATATATGGTAATGTATGTGTCTCAATGTTGCTCTTTCAATTCATCACACCCTCTCCTTCCCCCACACTGTCCACAAGTCTGTTCTTTATCTCTGGGTCTCCTTTGCTGTCCTGCAAATAGGTTCATCAAGACCATCTTTCTAGATTATATACACATATAGATAGATAGATAGATACATTAATATATGATATTTGTTTCTCTCTTTCTGACTTACTTCACTCTATATAGCCTCGTGGTTGAGCCACCTCATTAGAACCAACTCAAATGAGTTCCTTTTGATAGCTGAGTGATATTCCATTGTACAAATATACCACTACTTCTTTATCCATTCATCTAGGTTGCTTTCACATCTTAGCTATTGTATAATGCATAGTATCTTTTTCATATTTAAGAAATGTTTCCTGAATACATATCATGTAAAGTAAGATATAATAGGTTAAAAGAAAAGAAAAAAAAAGACTATAAAGAAAAAAACTACTACAAAAATGTTGATAGCCCTACCATGTTTGTATTGTTGTTATTCTATTTCAGAATAAATAGATCCGATTATCAAACTGTTATTTTTTTATTATTATTTTTAAACTTTACAATATTGTATTGGTTTTGCCAAATATCAAAATGAATCCACCACAGGTATACATGTGTTCCCCATCCTGAACCCTCCTCCCTCCCCATACCATCCCTCTAGGTCGTCCCAGTGCACCAGCCCCAAGCATCCAGTATAATGCATTGAACCTGGACTGGTGACTCGTTCCGTATATGATATTATATGTATTTCAATGCCATTCTCCCAAATCATCCCACCCTCTCCCTCTCCCACAGAGTCCAAAAGACTGTTCTATACATCAGTGTCTCTTTTGCTGTCTCGTATACAGGGTTATTGTTACCATCTTTCTAAATTCCATATATATGCGTTAGTATACTGTATTGGTGTTTTTCTTTCTGGCTTACTTCACTCTGTATAATGGGCTCCAGTTTCATCCACCTCATTAGAACTGATTCAAATGTATTCTTTTTAATGGCTGAGTAATTTTCATTCCAATTTTTGTAGAAATTTTTAAATACAATATCTTCAATTTTTAATATCTGGGCTTTTTACTTGTCTGCTATAATCCTTAAATATTATATCACCTTCTTCAAAAGTATCTCAGATAATACAATGCTTGTGATCATACCACACATAATTTTCTTAGGAGACTTTTTAAAAACAGTCTGTCTTCAAAATTTTTGTTGATTTAAGATAGAGATGAGACAGCAGCAATGAACCCACAGTCTCTGGTTTGAAGACAGTCCATTGTTCACTCAGCTTTTGTGGAGATTTATTCAGTAAAGCATTGAGTGTCAAGCCTATGTAACACAGCTGGACAGAGAAAGGAGCCAAGAAGGACTAATTTTTTGAACTATCAAATATATATAGTTCTCATCAGATAATTCAAAGGGCTCCATAATTATAGAAAGCATACTGAGAAAAAGACTCAAGATTTCAACCAACTTGGAATGGTCAGGGTTGCTTTAAAGTGTGGGAATAATTTTGAAACATTAAATGTCATTTGCAAAGTTTAAGCCTATGATAATGCCACTTAATCATATAAAGGAATACAAATAAGTGCCAAGAAACTTGGAATGGTCAGGGTTGCTTTAAAGTGTGGGAATAATTTTGAAACATTAAATGTCATTTGCAAAGTTTAAGCCTATGATAATGCCACTTAATCATATAAAGGAATACAAATAAGTGCCAAGAAAATTGAGAAATATTAAAAGTAGAAATGAAAAGCTAAAACATAAAAGAAACTTCAAGGTATTTAAAACATAAAATTATTTACCATATGATTTAGAAAAAGAAAAAACCTACAAAAAATACAGATTTTTAAAAAAAAAGTCAAATTTACCTCATTGTATTGAACTTAGCATGTAGTTTTAAGATGAATATTAATACAAATTAAATGTATAATGTTACAACCAAATGTCAAAGGAAAAAACATTATAAATGAAAATTTAAGAAATTAGTCTATATTATTTCAACTGAAAAAGACTAGGAAACCTGAGTCAGCACTTGATTTAAAGGTGATCAATAGTTTATAGCTCTGCTTCCAATAGTAACAGCATCACCACCACCACCCACACCACAAACACACACACACACAAATCATCTATGAATCTGGACAAGCTCCTTAGGCAGCACCTATGATCTTCCTCATGCTGCTTTCTTACCTCATTAGTCTGCCCAATTGCTAATAAAGTTGCAATCACTGTGCCCATTTGCTATTTCTTTGTCCACATAACCAATTAGGCTTTTTTCTCCCCATTAAAAAAAAAAATTAATTGGATGATAATTGCTTTACAATGTTGCATTGGTTTCAGCCATACAACAATGTGAATCAGCCAAAAGTATACATACATCCCCTACCTCTTAAACGTTCTTCCCAGCACCCCCCTTCGTCTCACCCCTCTAGGTTGTCACAGAGCGTGAGATTGAGCTCGCTGAGTTATACAGCAACTTCCCACTGACTGTTTATTTCACATGTTTCAATGCTACTCTCTCAGTTCATCCTACTCTCTCCTTCCCTCCCTGTGTCCACAAGCCTGTTCCCTAGGTCTGCATCTCCAACGGTGCCCTGCAGATAAGTTAGTGATTACCATTTTATCTTGATTCCATATATGTGCATTAATATATATTGTTTCTCTTTTTGACTTAATTCACTTTGTATAACAGGCTCAAGGTTGATCTACCTCAGTCCAACTGACTCAAATGCATTCCTTTTCATAGCTAATATTCCATTGTCATATGCACCACAACTTCTTTATCTACTCTTCTGTCAATGGACATCTAGGTTGCTTCCATGTCCTGCCTATTATAAATAGTGCTGCAATAAACATTGGGGCACCTGTGTCTTTTTCAAATATGATTTTCTCAGGGTTATGCTCAGTAGTAGGATTGCTGGGTCATATCACCCTTGACATAAGTCACAGCAAGATCCTGTTGACCCACCTCCAAGAGAAATGGAAATAAAAATAAATAGGACCTAATTAAACTTAAAAGCTTTTGTGCAGCAAAGAAAACTACTTTGTTTTTGTCATTGTTTAGGTGATAAGTCCTATCAGACTCTTTTGCAACCACATGGACTATAGCCCACTAGGGTCCTCTCTCCAAGGGAAGTTCTAGGCAAGAATACTGGAGAGGGTTGCCATTTCCTTCTCCAGGGGATCTTCTCAACCCAGGGATTGAACTCCCATCCCCTGCATTGGCGGGTGGATTTTTACCACTGACTCACCAGGAAAGCCCTAAGAAACTATAAACAAAATGAAGACAGCCTTCAGAATACGATAAAATAATTGCAACCAAGGAAACTGACAAAAGTTTAATCTCCAAAATATACAAACAGCTCACGCAGCTCAATATCAGAAAAACAAACTCAATCAAAAAATAGGCAGAAAATCTAAATAGACATTTCTCCAAAGAAGACATGCAAGTGGACAATAAACACATGAAAAGATGCTCAACATTGGTCATTATTAGAGAAATGCAAATCGAAAATACAATGAGGTATCACCTCACACAAGTCAAAATGTCCATCATCAAAAAAGCTACAAACAATAAATGCTGGAGAGCATGTGGATAAAAAGGAACCCTCTTGCACTGTTGGTGGAAATGCAAATGGATTCAACCACTATGGAGTACAGTATGCAGATTTCTTTAAAAAAACAAACAAACAAACAAAAAAAACTAGGAATAAAACTGCCAGTTAGTTTTTTTTATAGGATTTCTCCAAAGAGCAAACTTCTTGGGCATTTCTTGTTAATTAATTACATTCTGTCCATTGGACAATAGGAAACATAAACTACAGTCAATATATCTCTCAGAAGCAATCACTATTCTGATTTTTGTCACCATCCATTGTGAGTTTTGTATGTTCTTGATTTTCGTGTAAATGAAAACAATTTTTCGTAGCTGAATAGTTTTTTTTTTCCACTCAGCATTATGGCATTAGGAGCAGTACATATTACCACATATAGGAGCAATTCATTCCTTTTTATCGCTATTAATAAACATTACAGATGCATATTGGGTTTTTATGAATAAACTATTACAACTTTTAAAAATATATTTTGGTGTTATAATCATACATTTCTGAATATGTCTATATAGTCACGGTTAAGTAAGTAATGCTACATAGTTTTTGAAAGTGGTCACACAAATTTAAATAACACACTGATAATACATAAAAATATCAGGCATTCTGCCATGTGGCACTACCTGATCTTTGGACTATAGTCACTCTGGGGTAGACATATCTCCTGAGTTTCAATTTACATTTCTCTTGTGTAAAATACTTTGAGCTACCTTTAATTTGCTATTTGCCTTTAATAGCCTCCTTTTTTTTTTATGTTTATCTTTATTTTATTTTTTTTAATTTTTATTTTATTTTTAAACTTTACATAACTGTATTAGTTTTGCCAAATATCAAAATGAATCCGCCACAGGTATACATGTGTTCCCCATCCTGAACCCTCCTCCCTCCTCCCTCCCCATTCCATCCCTCTGCGTCGTCCCAGTGCACCAGCCCCAAGCATCCAGTATCATGCATCGAACCTGGACTGGCAACTCATTTCATACATGATATTTTACATGTTTCAATGCCATTCTCCCAAATCTTCCCACCCTCTCCCTCTCTCACAGAGTCCATAAGACTGTTCTATACATCAGTGTCTCTTTTGCTGTCTCGTACACAGGGTTATTGTTACCATCTTTCTAAATTCCATATATATGCGTTAGTATACTGTATTGGTGTTTTTCTTTCTGGCTTACTTCACTCTGTATAATAGGCTCCAGTTTCATCCACCTCATTAGAACTGATTCAAATGTATTCTTTTTAATGGCTGAATAATACTCCATTGTGTATATGTACCACAGCTTTCTTATCCATTCATCTGCTGATGGACATCTAGGTTGCTTCCATGTCCTGGCTATTATAAACAGTGCTGCGATGAACATTGGGGTACACGTGTCTCTTTCCCTTCTGGTTACCTCAGTGTGTATGCCCAGCAGTGGGATTGCTGGATCATAAGGCAGTTCTATTTCCAGTTTTTTAAGGAATCTCTTTTAAGAAGCACATGTTTTCCTCTTTAGTTGCTGATTAAAAAAAAAATACATGAAAGTCCATTCTATATTAATGAGATGGAACTATTAGCACATATGAATTTTACTGATCCCCAAGTAGAGTGTATGGAAGGAATTGCAGAAAAATATGTTAACTGGATACTCAGAAGAGCTCGATTCCCTTATCTGACTTTGCAAGTAGTGAAAGTATATGAAACCCAAGACCTTTAATTTGAAAAGCTCATGGCAGATGCTGCAGGACTGCTTCTGTGATAAATGTGTGCTGGGAAATGGACACAAGACAGGGTTGCCAGGCAAAATTAATGGTATTTGTGTCCCAGCTGAGTCATAAGTATTACCAGATTCTTGCCAATTATTTGAATTAGGTTGGATAAAGACAGGAAAATCCATAACATGATTAAACAGCCTTTTTCTCTTCTTCATTTTTTTCCTCTCCACTAGACACCCTTATTTTTATGCAGTGGACTTTATCATCAAGTTTTGTCTGAGAATAAAATTGGTTTCTGTGCAAGAATATAACCTGGTATTTATTTTAGTGTAATATTCAAAATTTTGGGGGGGAGGATAAGGGAATTATTTATACAGATATATAAAATACTCTTAAACTAAACAACCATTTTCACAAATGAAATTATATAACACTAGTGTCATCACTAAATATTTTACAAATAAACAGCAGTCTGTTATTCTTAAATTAGTTCAATCACTTATTCATTGCATATAGCATGTCTAATTCATTTATTATAAAATATCCCCTTAATATATAATATTCATTCTCATGACTTTCAGTTTGGTGAAATTCTCAATTTAATTCTTGACTTTCCTTTCTTCCACACCATGGTGTCAAATCTAATGTCATCAAATTTCAAATAAGCAACATGTAAGTAATACTATCTACCATGAACTAAAAATTTAACTATTCAATATACCAGAGATAAAATAAGAACATAATATAACTTTCATCATTAAAGAAAACTAGCTTACATGAAAAGCATGCAATCAAGTAATCCTTATCAAAAGTAATATGTATTTTAATATTATTTGATAGAAACATGCATAATTTATAAGCTATTGATTTTTCTATAAGAGCATAGTAAGACATATTTATAAATAAGAGATGATATTTGAAATGATTCTTGAAAAAGTCAAAGGACATTACTGGTAAAGTGAGCAGGGTAAGCTGAGGAAAAGTATGCCATGCTCAGAGGAAAAAAAATTAAAAGAAGTAGGAAAAAAAGTAGCAAAAATATGTAGAAAAGAAAAGAGACATATTGAACTTTCAAATATATATATTTCACATACTTTCATAATTATACATGTCTATAAAAAATGATATGTAAACCTTTAAAAAATATCTTAATTGTCTTAATAAGAAAAAATGAAAGTTGAGAAACTATGCGGTATAACTATTTTGTATAAAAATAAAGTGATAATTGAAGTCACACTATGTATATATGAAAATATACATGAATAGATAAGAAGAGATAAAGAGTGGGTAGCGTACAAATCAGCTTAACATTACTGGCTGGAAGGGCGAGTTAAGAAAACTAATAAAAGAGTGAGACTGGAGACTTCCCTGGTAGTCCAGTGGTTAAGAGTCCTCCTTGCAATGCAGGGGCGTGGCACCGATCCCTTGTCAGGGAACCCAGATCCCATACGCCCTGAGGCAACTAAGCACATGTGCCACAGTTAGAGGGCCTACCTGGCGAGCCCAGGCGCCGCAACACATATCCCACACGATGCTATGAAGATCTGCGCCACAACGAAGACCCAGGCAGCCAAAAACATTTTTTAAAGTGCCAGACTCATTAAAGGATGTGTCTGTAGTATAAAAAAAAAAAGCAACTTTAAATAAAATGATTCCAAGTACTTAAAATTTATAACAGGATATTCATAAAATGTTAATGATGATTAACACTTTTTTTTTAATTTTAAATTTTTATTTTTTTAAATTTTATTTTATTTTTACACTTTACAAAATTGTATTAGTTTTGCCAAATATCAAAATGAATCTGCCACAGGTATACATGTGTTCCACATTCTGAACCCTCCTCCCTCCTCCCTCCCCATATCATCCCTCTGGGTCGTCCCAGTGCACCAGCCCCAAGCATCCAGTACCGTGCATCAAACCTGGACTGGCAACTCCTTTCATACATGATATTATACATGTTTCAATGCCATTCTCCCAAATCTTCCCACCCTCTCCCTCTCCCACAGAGTCCATAAGACTGTTCTATACATCAGTGTCTCTTTTGCTGTCTCGTACACAGGGTTATTGTTACCATCTTTCTAAATTCCATATATATGCGTTAGTATACTGTATTGGTGTTTTTCTTTCTGGCTTACTTCACTCTGTATAATAGGCTCCAGTTTCATCCACCTCATTAGAACTGATTCAAATGTATTCTTTTTAATGGCTGAGTAATACTTCATTGTGTATATGTACCACAGCTTTCTTATCCATTCATCTGCTGGTGGACATCTAGGTTGCTTGCATGTCCTGGCTATTATAGACAGTGCTGCGATGAACATTGGGGTACACGTGTCTCTTTCCCTTCTGGTTACCTCAGTGTGTATGCCCAGCAGTGGGATTGCTGGATCATAAGGCAGTTCTATTTCCAGTTTTTTAAGGAATCTCCACACTGTTCTCCATAGTGGCTGTACTAGTTTGCATTCCCACCAACAGTGTAGGAGGGTTCCCTTTCCTCCACACCCTCTCCAGCATTTATTGCTTGTAGACTTAAATGTTTACTGTGCTGTCAATGCCTAGGATATAGAGCTAAACAATAGCCTGGCAGTTTTGTTTCTTTACATCTATCTATGTCTCTGTACATCTACCAGAGAAAATATGCCTTGAGAGATTCTTATAATTGCTAAAATTTTAAAAAATGAATAATTTTTTTTTGCTTCTATATGATACAAACAAACAGATTTAGTTAAGTATTCTTTCTGGTTAAGAAAAAAATAAATTGGCCCTTACCTGGGCAAAATGTTTGCATTTTCAACCAGCTTGATATAGCAACTCCCTCAGTGCTTTCCTATTAAAATTACCAAATTTGTCATCTTCACTCTTCTCATAAAAATGGGGAAGTTATTGATAATTGGTATCTTTTTTGCATTAACTTATTGGATTGGCCATTGACAAATGAACTAAGAATTATTACACTGAAATATTAATATTATTAGCATCTCAGAAAGCAATGTGCATGTTGTCTCCCTTAAACTGACTGTATTCCAGGCATCTGAAATAGATAGAAAGACATTCTTTGGAACTGGATTAGAGAATTTCACCTACAACTTTTTTGTAACAAACTGTCTAACATCTAATATCTGGTACTTAAATATAAAAAATATAAATGACAGAAATTTTCTGGATTTCCTTTGTTTATTTTTTTTTTACCTAGGCTTTACTGCATAGTGATAAATTGTGTTTTATTGTTATTTCTTTTGAGTATATTAGAGAAGATAATATAGATCACCAAACACACAAAATGATTCAAAATATTTCTACAATATTGCTTTCTAAACAGCACAAAATAAAGTGAAAATGATCAGTTACTCAAGGAATATAATTACTCCAGACTCCACTGATAATTCTGCTTGAATTCAGGTTCAGGGATGCCAATATACTAAACAGTTACTGTATCCAGATTAGGAAGACATGCCACACCGGAGCAAGCACACAGATTTTGAAGATACCCCACCACCTTACAACAGCAATCCTTTCATCAGGGCCATTCAGCCTTCTGCCTGGGTCCAAGACTAACTGTCCTATTTCCTTGACCATCCTTTATACCCAAAGACCTCATGCAGGAAATGATATTCTAGTGCCAAATATTCATCAGCTGCAATCTCACTTATATTATTTTCCTATAGGTTACATTTTTGTGAGTATAAACCACAAAATAAACATACATTATAATAGTACCTATGAATATAAGATTATGGTGTTCACATTTCATTTTTATTGGATTTTTTAAAAAATCTATAATCTGTAACAGGGAACTGTAAGGTTTAAAGAAATAGAAAATTTCAGATACAGTAAATAGCTTTTCAAAGTATTAGTTGAGCTAACTTCTAAATTCAGTGTCTCTCCCCTCAAAATGGAATATGCTTGTTTTTTCATATTTCTTAACTCATGGATGTGCTCAGTCACTCAGTCATGTCCAACTCTTTATGATCCCATGGACTGTAGCCTGCCAGGCTCCTCTGTCCATGGGATTTCTCAGGCATAAATACTGGAGTGGGTGCCATTTCCTTCTCCAGGGAATATTCCTGGCTCAGGGATAGAACCCATGTCTTCTGCATCTCCTGCTTTAGCAGGTGGATTAACTCATGGAAGCTCTGATTTATTCTATTACTTTTGAGTTTAGAGGAAGAACCACACCACTGGCCATGGAATCTTGCTTCCCTGAGAGCAGCAAAAAAATAGAATAACACAAAATGAAGTGTGAGGCAGTTACTATCTCCTGGAAGAAGCCTTGATATTAAGATAGAAAAAAACACCTGTGAATCAAGTTGTCTCCCACCTATCTCCAAGGTAACAATTCTGAGGCTGCTGGTTCCTCAAGGTCTTTCTGAAAGTTATTCAGCAAAACCAAGGGAACTGGCACTTCTTCAAAATCTGTGACCAGCTCAGTAAGAGGTCGCCTCACTATGTATTCATTTTCTCCCTTTTCTATTTCAGTTTGCTTTCCCCCTCACTGTTATTGTCCTGAGATTACATTGCCCAATAAAACCATAATATATATCTCTGTCTCAGGTTGGAGAAGAAAATGGCAATCCACTCCAGTATTCTTGCCTGGAGAATCCTATGGACAGAGGAGGCTGGCGGGCTACTGTCCATGGGGTCGCAAAGAATCAGACATGACTGAGCGACAGAACGGCACGGTCTCAGGCTCTACTTTTCAGAGCCATGGCCTAAGGTAGAAAGTCAAGTTAGCTGTTTAACAGAAATAGCAGACCACCCTTGGCTAAAACTGTTCAGGGATAGTGTTAGACTATTTAATAAAAAAATTATAACTGACACACTACTCACAGGATGGTAAATGAAATGCTGAGGAGGTATATTTTAGTTTAAGGGGATTAAAAGACCATGATGAACTATTTTAAAAGTAACACATTTTTGTATAAGGATGACAAAAACTAAATTGAGATAAATTGATTAAATATCAGGTAAGCATGTGACCATATTTAATTCAGGAAAAACCTGATCATATATCAACAAATAAATAAAAACATAAATCTAAATACCTACTTAAGCTCAAAGATTGTTCAACTTCAAACATTAAAGACTGTTTCTTTGTTTCTCCATCTTTAAATCAAAGATGGAGAATATACACAGTTAGACTAAAAAGGAAACACCTTAAGAGAAGACTATTTTGTACATATTGCATATTTTAGAATATTTAAAGTTTTTTTTTTTTTAAGAAAGACACAAATGAGATTGTCAGTCATATTGAAAATTACAAAAGGAAAGAAATAACTGAATGATGCCTCAGGCACTGAATGTGGTTTTTTCATCTAATCATAGTTGAAATGATTTGTATGATTTCATTTGCTATCAAGCTTGAAAATTTTTAATAGCTTTTGAGTGGCAAAATTTCAAAATATTGTGTATGACTGATCATGTGATGCAAATATTTTAAAATGCATTCTGTACTGAAGTTATACATACATCATACTAAATTGTCCATAAAAGAGAAAAATAAATCATTTTAACTTGTTTATATGATGTTATTTTCTCATATGCAATATTCTTGAGGTTATGAAATATTAGGGCTTTAAATGATATGAATCCATTATGTTTTCACAACTGTCCAATTGCCTAGTGTTATGAACACTGTTGAGTGTGTGTGTGTGTGTGTGTTTGGACAACTATACATACAAGCTACCTATGCTATCAATATTTCATTCTACTTAGCTTGTTAAATGCATTTCACACCGAAAAAAAAAAAAAAACTGTGATAATTGATAGTTATAAGGTACATTAATCCATCATATAGTGCAATTCTGAGTTGGCATCTCAAAATTTTCCCTTAGAAATATTATGTTTTTGGATTTTTTTCCCAAAAAATCAAGGAAGTTACTATATAATATTTTAATTACTTGCAGGGAAAAATATATTCTGTACTTAGGTAACTCATACCTAAAACAAACCTAGTGGTATGCATATCTAAAGATAAAATTTGCTCATATAATGACAAAGACAAGATGCTGGGGTCTGGGTGCCAATGGTCTTGTAAGATAAGTATACGGAAATGATTTTCTTGGTTTCTAAAGTGGTTCAGGAAAAATTCTTGTATACCAAAGCATAGTGTCTATTATGTGCTCAAAACCATAATTATTTCAAAAGCAGACATTTGACAAAACCAGATAATTAGTCAAGTACAGCTGGTATAAAACAGTACTGGCACAGATACTGCTATCATTAAAATTCTGGCAAACTATCTTGTAAGAAATACCCTTGGGCAAATCAAACAAATTAAACACCTAAGTAATTCTTTAGAACCTAAAAGGAAGTGTACATAAAAGACTCCTGATTTTGCTGCTAAATATAAAAAGCCCTAACAACATAAAGAGCAATGCAACGTTCTTTATTTTGCTGTTTATTTGAAAATCACCTTACATTTTACTTACTCAGAATTTCAGTGTATTTTACTTAATTCAGAACACTTTTTTTCCCGAACTCAATTATTTTCATATTTTTTGTTAGTATTCTGTATAATCTACATACCTATTTTCAAATTTCTTTCCCTCCTTTAATGCTGTCTTATTATATATATATTATACATACAAAAGATGGTATAAATTACATATATCCCTTAAAGAACAATTATAAAGTGAATACTTGTGCACACACTGACAAGGTTGAGAAACAGAATACTAAGTGAAGTCTGAAGTCCACTGTGTGCCTGGATCATGATCCCCTCTCTCCACCTCAGAGTGATTCTGGAATTTTCTGATTTATTGCTTTATTTTACTTGATAGCTTTATCATAATTATATAACTTTTTAAAAAGTTTATATGCTGCACTGCATGTTTTTAATACCAGCTTGCACGTGTGCTAAGTCACTTGGTCATGTCAGACACTGCCTGCCAGACTCCTCTGTTCATTGGATTTCTCAGGCAAGAATATCAGAGTGGACAGCCATTTCCTTCTCCAGGGGACCTTCCTGACCCAGAGATTGAACCAGCATCTTCTGCATTACAGCAGATTCTGTACCATCTAAGTCATCGGGAAGCCTTAATGCCAATAGTATCATTCAGTTTGATGAGATTCAATAAAGAAAACGCTTCACTTGGGCCAAGTGGAGTCTTCACTTATTTGGGGAAAGGGCACTGCTAGAGAAAGGCCAGAGAAGGGTCCTTAAAAGTGTAGACTGGAGGCTAGCTTCCCTTCTTGTGGCAGTCTAAACATATTCCTAATTTTTTGGTTTGTACAGTTCAGTCGCTCAGTCGTGTCTAACTCTTTGGGACCTCATGAACTGCAGCACGCCAGGCCTCCCTGTCCATTACCAACTCTCGGAGTTCTCTCAAACTCATGTCCATCGAGTCAGTGATGCCATCCTGCCATCTCATCCTCTTCGGTGCTCAGCTTTCTTCACAGTCCAACTCTCGCATCCATACATGACCAATGGAAAAACCATAGCCTTGACTAGATGGTCCTTTGTTGGCAAAGTAATGTCTCTGCTTTGGAATATGCTATCTAGGTTGATCATAACTTTCCTTCCAAGGAGTAAGCATCTTTTAATTTCATGGCTGCAATCACCATCTCCAGTGATTTTGGAGCCCCCAAAAATAAAGTCTGACACTGTTTCCACTGTTTCCCCATCTATTTCCCATGAAGTGATGGGACCAGATGCCATGATCTTAGTTTTCTGAATGTTGAGCTTTAAGCCAACTTTTTCACTCTCCTCTTTCACTTGCATCAAGAGGCTTTTTATTTCCTCTTCACTTTCTGCCATAAGCGTGGTGTCATCTGCGTATCTGAGGTTATTGATATTTCTCCCAGCAATCTTGATTCCAGCTTGTGCTTCTTCCAGCCCAGCTTTTCTCATGTACTCTGAATATAATTTAAATAAGCAGGGTGACAATACAGCCTTGACATACTCCTTTTCCTATTTGGAACCAGTCTATTGTTCCATGTTTGTACACATTTAGAATTAGATATCATTTTCATAAGCAAAATATCTTGAAATTTATAAGTGAAAACTTTATCCCGTCTTATGATTTTTGCCATCCAATATATACTGTCTGATATGCCTAACACTGCACAAGGATTTTCTAAAAATTGACCATTACTTACATTCACTCTGGGTCCTTATGCATTAGATGCTTCTCATGCAAAATGGATCTTCTTTGAGATTTTTTACAACATAAGTAGACAATTCAGTCCACTGACTTTTAATATGATTACTGTTATATTAGACTTTAATTGTTAGACTTAAATTGTTAAACCTATTGTTAGACTTAAATCTAACAATGTGTTATTGGATAGTACCTAGCACTACTTTCCATTCTTTATTTTTGCATTTCAACTTTCTTCTTTACTTGACTTCTTTTGTATTCATGTTTACATTTATTTCACTACAACTTTTATCTTTTTGCTTGCATATTATATAGTTTATGTGTAATCTCTTAAGGCATAATTTGTGTGTTACTTTAAAAAGTCTATTATCCAAAGATTTTAGCAGCTCACAAACATATTATAGATTCTTAAAAATAACATTTCTGCCTTTATTGTGTTTTCATTAGATTCATCTGACATATCATGCAGTTTCTGATTTATAAAAATTTATTTGGTTATATTAAGTATGAGGAGAAGGCAATGGCACCCCACTCCAGTACTCTTGCCTGGAAAATCCCATGGACGGAGGAGCCTGGTAGGCTGCAGTCCATGGGGTCGCGAAGAGTCAGACATAACTGAGTGACTTCACTTTCACTTTTCCCTTTCATGCATTGGAGAAGGAAATGGAAACCCACTCCAGTATTCTTGCCTGGAGAATCCCAGGGATGGGGGAGCCTGGTGGGCTGCCGTCTATGGGGTCGCACAGAGTTGGACACGACTGAATTGACTTAGCAGCAACAGCAGCATTAAGTATGAAGATTTCACTTCTGCATGGAATTATTCTATCTCTCACCTACAAGTTTAAACATATTAGTGATTTTAACATCTATGCTTGATTTTAACATTTATGTATCCTCATGTCTATTTCTAGCATTCTTTTTTTTTATCTTTTCCATTAATTTTCTATTATTTGGTCTAATCTTCAATTATGACTAGCAATTTAGATTTTTTTTGTTTTCTTTATTATTATTTGTTTTTATTATAGCCATCCATTATAAATGTTAAATAGTATATCATTCTTTTTTTGGCTTCCCTACACAGCATACTGTATCTCAGATCCCCAAGACCAGGGACAGAACCCCCACCACCTGCAGTGGAAGCATGGGGACTTAGCCACTGGACCACAAGGAAGTCCCAGTAATTTTAATACTGGGCATTAAGTATGAAAATAGTTAGGAGACTAGATAAAATTATATTAATCTAGATATGTATTTCCCAGCAGTCAGTTACAGGAGAAAACTGCCACTTCAGCCATTCATGGGATTAATTTTAATGCTTGGCTCAATCATTCTAAGATCTAATTATTTTTATTTGTCCTTCATGAGGGTGTGGAGATACTACAGGATCTCAAAGAAAAGTCTTTTCTAAGAAAGCCTCATTTACGGCAGGTGCTGAACTCTACCTTTCTCCTTACTCTTTTGAGATTGCTTAGTTTCCCAGTCCCCTCACTTAAGACCACTCCCTAGTTGGCTAGCCTCTCATGAAAGTGAAAAGTGAAACTGAAGTTGCTCAGTTGTGTCCAACTCTTCGTAACCCCATGGACTGCACCCTACCAAACTCCTCCATCCATGGGATTTTCCAGGCAAGAGTACTGGAGTGTGGTGCCATCACCTTCTCCAGAAACAGAGCTTAGAAATTGGTAAATGCCTCAAGTGTTACATAATTGGTAAATGTCTCAAGTGTCACATAATATTGGGCTCACAATTATGCATTAAATTTTCCTATAGGACTTTTTATAAAGACTGTACTTTAAAAAAAATTAGTTTTACAATAAATTGAGAGGAAGGAATAAAGATTTCCCATAAACCCTGTTGCCCACATACGTATAGCATCCTCCCATTATCAACATTACTCATCAGAATGACATATATATACATACATATATATTATATATATATAATATTTAACCAAGTATGAACCTACATTGACGCATCATGATTATCTAATGTCAACAATTTAACTTAGGATTCATTCTTGGTGTTGTTTAGTCTATGGATTTACACAAACTTGTAATGACATATATCCATTATTATGATATTATACAGAGGAATTTCACTTCCCTAAAGAAACTTCAGTTCTCTGCCTATTCATTCCCTTTTCTCCTCTCACCCCAGAAAAACAACCAATCTTTCATCTTCTCCATAATTTCACCTTCTCCAGAATGTTATATAGTTGAAATCATATATTTTGTAGCCTCTATTGTGACTTTGCTAAGATCATTTGGTTTTCTTTGGAAGTAAGATGGATATTTGACCTCTTTTCTACCAAATATGATATTGTTAGAATTAACTCATCTTTCTTGAATTATTTGATCATTTTATCATTAGGCCAACTCAGTAATGAACATGTTTTATAGAACATGGATGATGACCACCCAATAGAATACACTGAGGCTCTCTTTATTTAATATGCATGATTACAAATTCTGTTTTCATGTAAAAATTATTATATCTTAGTGAAGGTTTTAGTTGTTCAGTTGTATCCGACTCTTTGCAACTGCATGGACTGTAGCCCACCACTCCCTCAGTCCATGGAATTCTCCAGACGAGAATACTGGAGTGGATAGTCATTCCCTTCTCCAGGGGATCTTCCTAACCCAGGGATTGAAGCTAGGTTTCCAGCACTGCAGGCAGATTTTTTTACTGTGTGTAACTTGGCATGAAAAATGAAGGTTTTCATTTATTGGGTTTTCTAGTTTTATAGGAAATTTATTTTAATCAGTTTTTTCAATAATTTTCATAACAAATTGTGACTACTACAGTTTTTTTTTTTCTATTTCTTGAAAGAAAGGTAAAAGGGAAACCTGTTAAGGTATAATACCAGCACTGACCCCCACAATTCCTACAAATTAAGAACTGCAACAAAGATTAATTTCAATATCAGTTGTGACAAATAATGTCTCCATTCTTTGAGATAGCACAGTATGTACATATATACACACATATTAATATATATATACACATGTGCACACATATTTCAAAGAATGAAATAGTCATGGACACTCTGCTTGTAGTGGACATAATTAACAGAAAAAATCAATATCCCTCTGGCATGCACTTTCATCAAGGACTCTATTTAATAAGATTCTCTCTTGAAAATTAACAGCGGTGCAAACACTTCCTCTAATTTCCAAAGTTATTTTGTGATTATTATTTTACAAGAAATTTTAATAAGAAAAAATAATACTACATTTTGGTTGCATAGTACTAACACAAGTACCTCAAAATTATAAATCAATACACCTCAAATTAGAAAGGAGTGTATTTTTCATTAACAATAAAAAATGTCAGGTTATTTTTTTCTCTTTTTAGGGGTACTGTGCCTGCTTTATCCTTGCTGGCCCCACCACCCCAAAGAAGGTCACTATTGAAGCCTGATGACACGGACAGTGGAGAAGGGGCTGATGGTGGTACAGGGATGTGGAAGGTGAAGGAGGTGGTCTTGATACTTTGTTTAAGGAGCAGGCACACTGCTCTTATTTATACTGTGTGTTTATGGGGATCTGGCCATAACAATGGTCATGAAACCCTGTCTAAGCTTCCCCTTGAGTCTATTTAGCAGTGAGAAAATTCTTCTATGACCACTTCCCTGAAAAGAGAGATCTTTCAACTCACAGAATACTGAGGAAGCTAGTAGGGAGAGAGTGGGATCTGCCTGAACTGTAGTCAATCCCAGATTGCAACCAACCTGAGGAGATCAGGAGCAGATATCAAAAGCTCATGCAATGCTGGCCTGGAATTTTCTTGAGTATATTTCTCAAAAAATTGGGCTGCTGTTGGAATGTGGAATGATTGACTCTAAGTAGTAAATGAGGAGGAGGGGCTGCCTCCAGGTACAACTGAGAAGTCTGGGATAAATAATACACTCCTTTTGTGCTATAGGGGAGTGAGGGATCATAACAACTTTGATGATCAGCGCTTATAAGTATATGAATACAAATGTAGACTCTAAGAGTAGACAGAGGAGACAAGAGGGCTCATCATCTTTGCTGTCCTAAAATTTATCCGATAGTCATGTACAAATGTGAGAGTTGGACCATAAAGAAGGCTGAGCACTGAAGAATTCATGCTTTCTAATCATGGTGCTGGAGAAGACTCTTGAGAGTTCCTGGGACTACAAAGTGATCAAACAGGTAAATCTTAAATGAAATCAATCTTGACTATTCATTATAAGGACTAGTAATGAAGTTGAAGCTCTGATATTTTGGCCATCTGGTGCAAACAGCAGACTCATAGCTTTGGGAAAGACTGAAAGCAAAAGGAGATGCAGGCAGCAGAGTATAAGATGGCTAGATAGCATCATTGGCTCAATAGATATGAATTTTAGCAAACTCAGAAAGATAGTGAAGGACAGGGAAGACTGGAGTGCTACAGTCTATGGGGTCACAAAGTGTTGGACATAACTTAGCAACTGAGCAACAACACTAATATATATGCATTAATAGATGATATTTGTTTTTCTATTTCTAGCTTCACTCTGTGTAACAGGCTCGAGTTTCATCCATCTCACTAGAACTAAATTAAATGTGTTTCTTTTATGGTTAACATTCCATTGCATGTATATGTGTGTATATATATATATCATGACTTCTTTATCCATTCCTCTATCTATGGATATCTAGGTTGTTTCCATGTCCTTGTTATTGTAAATAGCACTGCAATGAACATTGGGGTACATATGTCAAAAATGGGGAATGTTTCACAGATTTGTGTTATTCTTATGCAGGGGCCATGCTGATCCTTTTTGTATCATTCCAGTTTTAGCATATGTGCTGGCAAACTGAGCATCCTCTGATATATTTTAAATAGTATTTCCTCAGCCAGGTTTTTTCTATGCTGTATTTAACCATCAATTCTTGATGCTTTTGAACTGTGGTGTTGAAGAAGACTCTTGAGAGTCCGTTGGACAGCAAGAAGATCCAATCAGCCCATCCCAAAGGAAATAAGTCCTGAATACTCATTGGAAGGACTGATGCTGAAACTCCAATACTTTGGCCACCTGATGCAAAGAGCTGACTCACTAGAAAAGACCCTGATGATGGGAAAGATTGACAGCAGGAGGAGAAGGGGACAACAGAGGATGAGATGGTTGGATGGCATCACTGACTCAATGGACATGAGTTTGAGTAAACTTCGGGGATTGGTGATGGACAGGGAGGCCTGGCATACTGCAGTCCATGGGGCCACAGAGTTGGACACAACTGAGCATCTGAACTGTCTAACTGTCCTTAGCCAAACGTAAAGTTTCTTTCTTTTCTAAAATCCTGTACTTCAGGCTTACATAATTTGTAGTTTAATAGTAATTGGTTTATTTCAATTTTAAACACATCAAAAGAAAAATTGCTTTATTTTTCATGACTGTATACCTGGCACCTACCTAATCAACTTCTTAATGGTAGAACCAAGGTATAAGTCTCTCTCTATCCATTGATAATGTTTAATATAATGGACTAGAGAAAAAGTGAATGAACTAGAGAAATGAACTGGAGAAAATATTTCCTATTTTGTAACTGAAAACCACATATGAATTTCAGTTAAAATAGGAGCATTTTAGTTCTATAAAGCACAAATGTAATACCATTTTAACTAGAAAATGCTGAACACATAATTTTGGAAGTATATAGAGTATAAACAGAGAAACCTATTAAAAATAATAAGATACAGGAAGGAAGTGTTGTTGACAGAGGATTTACTCTGGGGTAGTTCACTCCTTACACTCCTTTTCCATGAAGGCCACTGTGCTAGAAATCTTGCCTCCCAAAATGAAGATATTTAGAAGAGCCTAGGAATGGGTGTGACCTAAATATACACATGATGGAATCCTAAGAGTCTGTGTGGGCTGGGTCAGAGAGAACAAAGATCAAAGCATGGGATGAAAAGCATGTTACCACTTCTCCTACAGTTTTATGTCTCCTGTGTCCATATTCTTTGTGTTCTTTTTAAATGTTTAATAAATTATGTTGATTGTTCAATGTTCTAAACTTCTCTAAGAGAAACAACTGGATCCAGAGAGCTACTGAGCGATGTTCAAAGCGTGAAGGTAACTGAGAGCCAGAATTAAGGATGGCAAAGTTGGACAGAGCAACATTCTGGGCAGCAGTTCCTCCCCTATGAGACTTCTTTCAGAACTAAGTGCTACAGTTTGGAGTTCTGATTAAACAAGGTGATGGATATTATATCTCTTTCACTAACGTGGGTCATATTTGATTGGCATCTTCATCAGTTGTTTGATAAGTTACAGGTCTGAGACCTACTAGAGCAAATTCTCAGGCACTGGGGTCCAGTAAAGGAACTTAACAGGATCACCAAATCATTATTGTGCCTACTTGTGTTTAGAATTGCATTTCATTCTTAAAAGTATGAAAGGATAAATTAAAAGTGAAAAAAACATAAAAACCAAATCCCAAGCAATTTTTTTTAAACTCAGATGCAATTAGTACTTCCAAATTTAACAAATTTGCCTCCACAATAAAATAGAAAATATCTTATGATAAGATCTCAAATCTCTTCATAAGAGACACAATTAAACAAAATATGCTACAAGAAGAGGAAAACCATGCATAGGACAGTGAATCTCACCATACTCAATATTAGCTTTATCTCTGAAACTTTGAAAACAAGGCAACCTCTGACCCTTTTCCCAGAAACACTAATTGGCCTTGTGTGTGTTAGGTGCTCAGTGATGTCCAACCCCTTGGGACCCCATGAACTGTAACCCGCCAGGCTCCTCTGTTTACGGGGTCTCCCAGGCAAGATTACAGAAGAGGGCTGCCATTCCCTTCTCCGGGTGATCTTCCCCACCCAGGGACTGAAATCTGACCTGCAATGAAGGCGGAGTCTTTACCATCTGAGCCATCAGGTTTAATCTGGGATAAAACAGGCTTCCGAGTTTTTCTTCTTTCAAATTCCTAATTGGTCCTAATGAATTGTTAGGATTTAGAAGATAGTACAAAAGGCAAACAGTGAAAGACTGTTGGTGAAATTGCAAGATAAAATGAAGCCAAAGGAATCTTCAATGATTATGAACCTCTAACCCCTAAGTAATTTAGCTTCAGAATAGAACCGTTAGAGAGAGATAAGGATAAGTTGGCAAGAACATTTACTTATATGGAAATGATAAACTGGTATTCTTGATATTTGTGGATCAAATAAGAAAAAAGAAACAAATACAATTATTTTATAACATAAATAAGAATCAATATGCTGCTGCTAAGTCGCTTCAGTCGTGTCCGACTCAGTGCGACCCCATAGATGGCAGCCGACCAGGCTCCCCCGTCCCTGGGATTCTCTAGGCAAGAGTACTGGAGTGGGTTGCCATTTCCTTCTCCAATGTATGAAAGTGAAAAGTAAAAGTGAAGTCACTCAGTCGTGTCCGACTCTTCACGACCCCATGGACTGCAGCCTACCAGGCTCCTCCGTCCATGGGATTATCCAGGCAAGAGTACTGGAGTGGGGTGCCATTGCCTTCTCCAATCAATATACTATTGTCCAATTAAATATGTAGTATTAACTGCTGAGATAAACAGCTTTTGTGTGGAGTAAGAGAATATTTGATTTAGGTCATACTGGAAAAGAAGAGAAGCAAAAAGCAAAGGAGAAAAGGAAAGATATAAGCATCTGAATGCAGAGTTCCAAAGAATAGCAAAAAGAGATAAGAAAGCCTTCCTCAGCGATCAATGCAAAGAAATAGAGGAAAACAACAGAATGGGAAAGACTAGAGATCTCCTCAAGAAAATTAGAGATACCAAGGAAATATTTCATGCAAAGATGGGCTCGATAAATGACAGAAATGGTATGGACCTAACAGAAGCAGAAGATATTAAGAAGAGGTGAAAAGAATACACAGAAGAACTGTACAAAAAAGATCTTCACAACCCAGATAATCACGATGGTGTGATCACTCACCTCGAGCCAGACATCTGGAATGTGAAGTCAAGTGGGCCTTAGAAAGCATCACTACAAACAAAGCTAGTGGAGGTGATGGAATTTCAGTTGAGCTATTTCAAATCCTGAAAGATGTTGCTGTGAAAGTGCTGCACTCAATATGCCAGCAAATTTGGAAAACTCAGCAGTGGCCACAGGACTGGAAAAGGTCAGTTTTCATTCCAATCCCAGAGAAAGGCAATGCAAAAGAATGCTCAAACTACCGCACAATTGCACTCTTCTCACATAGTAGATGTGCTAGTAAAGTAATGCTCAAAATTCTCCAAGCCAGGCTTCAGCAATACGTGAACCGTGACCTTCCTGATGTTCAAGCTGGTTTTAGAAAAGGCAGAAGAACCAGAGATCAAATTACCAACATCCACTGGATCATGGAAAAAGCAAGAGTGTTCCAGAAAACATCTATTTCTGCTTTATTGACTATGCCAAAGCCTTTGACTGTGTGGATCACAATAAACTGTGGAAAATTCTGAAAGAGATGGGAATACCAGATCACCTGACCTGCCTCTTGAGAAATCTGTATGCAGGTCAGGAAGCAACAGCTAGAACTGGATATGGAACAACAGACTGGTTCCAAAAAGGAAAAAGAGTACGTCAAGGCTGTATATTGTCACCCTGCTTATTTAACTTATATGCAGAGTACATCATGAGAAACGCTGGACTGGAAGAAACACAAGCTGGAATCAAGATAGCCTGGAGAAATATCAATAACCTCAGCTATGCAGATGACACCACCCTTATGGCAGAAAGTGAAGAGGAACTCAAAAGCCTCTTGATGAAAGTGAAAGTGGAGATTGAAAAAGTTGGCTTAAAGCTCAACATTCAGAAAATGAAGAGTATGGCATCTGGTCCTATCACTTCATGGGAAATAGAAGGAGGAACAGTGGAAACAGTGTCAGACTTTATTTTGGGGGGCTCCAAAATCATTGCAGATGGTGATTGCAGCCATGAAATTAAAAGACGCTTACTCTCTGGAAGGAAAGTTATGTCCAACCTAGATAGCATATTCAAAAGCAGAGACATTACTTTGCCAACAAAGGTCCGTCTAGTCAAGGCTATGGTTTTTCCTGTGGTCATGTATGGATGTGAGAGTTGGACGGTGAAGAAGGCTGAGGACCAAAGAATTGATGCTTTTGAACTGTGGTGTTGGAAAAGACTCTTGAGAGTCCCTTGGACTGCAAGGAGATCCAACCAGTCCATTCTGAAGGAGATCAGCCCTGGGATTTCTTTGGAAGGACTGATGCTAAAGCTGAAACTGCAGTACTTTGGCCACCTCATGCGAAGAGTTGACTCATTGGAAAAGACTCTGATGCTGGGAGGGATTGGGGGCAGGAGGAGAAGGGGACGACAGAGGATGAGATGGCTGGATGACATCACTGACTCTATGGATGTGAGTCTGAGTGAACTCCGGGAGTTGGTGATGGACAGGGAGGCCTGGGGTGCTGCGATTCATGGGGTTGTGAAGAGTCGGACACAACTCAGCAACAGAACTGAAATGAACTGAATGGTCTAGTGGTTTTCCTTACTTTCTTCAGTTTAAGTCTGAATTTGGCAATAAGAAGTTCATGATCTGAGCCACAGTCAGCTCCTGGTCTTGTTTTTGCTGACTATATAGAGCTTCTCCATCTTTGGCTGCAAAGAATATAATCAATCTGATTTCAGTGTTGACCATCTGGTGATGTCCATGTGTAGAGTCTTCTCTTGTGTTGTTGGAAGACAGTGTTTGCTATGACCAGTGCATTCTCTTGGAAAAACTCTATTAGCCTTTGCCCTGCTTCATTCTGTACTCCAAGGCTAAATTTGCCTGTTACTCCAGGTGTTTCTTGACTACCTAGTTTTGCATTCCAGTCCCCTATAATGAAAAGACATCTTTTGGGGGTCTTAGTTCTAAAAGGTCTTGTAGGTCTTCATAGGACCATTCAACTTCAGCTTCTTCAGCATTACCTGTTGGGGCATAGGCTTGGATTACTGTGATATTGAATGGTTTGCCTTGGAAACAAACAGAGATCATTCTGTCGTTTTTGAGATTGCTTCCAAGTACTGCATTTTGGAACTTGTTGACCATGATGGCTACTTCATTTCTTCTAAGGGATTCCTGCCCACAGTAGTAGATATGATGGTCATCTGGAGTTAAATTCACCCATTCCAGTCCGTTTTAGTACGCTGATTCTTAGAATGTCAACATTCACTCTTGCTGTCTCCTGTTTGACCACTGTCAATTTGCCTTGATTCATGGACCTGACATTCCAGGTTCCTATGCAATATTGCTCTTTACAGCATTGGACCTTGCTTCTATCACCAGTCACATCCACAGCTTTGTATTGTTTTTGTTTTGGCTCCATCCCTTCATTCTTTCTGGAGTTATTTCTCCACTGATTTCCAGTACATATTGGGCACCTACCAACCTGGGAATTTCCTCTTTCAGGATCCTATCATTTTGCCTTTTCCTACTGCTCATGGGGCTCTCAAGGCAAGAATACTGAAGTGGTATGCCATTCCCTTCTCCAGTGAACCACATTCTGTAAGACCTCTCCACCATGACCCACCTATCTTGGGTGGCCCCACATGGCATGGCTTAGTTTCATTGAGTTAGACAAGGCTGTGGTCTGTATGATCAGATTGGCTAGTTTTCTGTGATTACGGTTTCAGTGTGTCTGCCCTCTGATGCTCTTTTGCAACACCTACCATCTTACTTGGTTTCTCTTACCTTGCACATGGGGTATCTCTTCATGGCTGCTCCAGCAAAGTGCAGTCACTATTTCTTACCTTGGATGAGGGGTATCTCCTCACGGCTTCCCCTGCTGACCTTGAACGTGGAGTAGCTCCTCTTGGTCCTCCTGTGCCTGTGCAGCTGCAGCTCCTTGGAATACCAGATCACCTGACCTGCCTCTTGAGAAACTTATATGCAGGTCAGGAAGCAACAGTTAGAACTGGACATGGAACAACAGACTGGTTCCAAATAGGAAAAGGAGTATGTCAAGGTTCTATATTGTCACCCTGCTTATTTAACTTATATGCAGAGTACATCATGAGAAACGCTGGACTGGAAGAAACACAAGCTGGAATCAAGATTGCCAGGAGAAATATCAATAACCTCAGCTATGCAGATGACACCACCCTTATGGCAGAAAGTGAAGAGGAACTAAAAAGCCTCTTGATGAAAGTGAAAGAGGTGAGTGAAAAAGTTGGCTTAAAGCTCAACATTCAGAAAACTAAGATCATGGCATCTGGTCCCATCCCTTCATGGGAAATAGATGGGGAAACAGTGGAAACAGTGTCAGACTTTATTTTGGGGGCTCCAAAATCACTGCAGATGGTGACTGCAGCCATGAAATTAAAAGACGCTTACTCCTTGGAAGGAAATTTATGACCAACCTAGATAGCATATTCAAAAGCAGAGATGTTACTTTGCCAACAAAGGTCCATCTAGTCAAGGCTATGGTTTTTCCAGTGGTCATGTAGAGATGTGAGAGTTGGACTGTGAAGAAAGCTGAGCGCTGAAGAATTGATGCTTTTGAACTGTGGTGTTGGAGAAGACTCTTGAGAGTCCCTTGGACTGCAAGGAGATCCAACCAGTCCGTTCTAAAGGAGATCAGTCCTGAGTGTTCATTGGAAGGACTGATGCTGAAGCTGAAACTCCAATACTTTGGCCACCTCATGTAAACAGTTGACTCATTGGAAAAGACTCTGATGCTGGGAGGGATTGGGGGAGGAGGAAAAGAGGACGACAGAGGATGAGATGGCTGGATGGCATCACCAACTCGATGGACATGAGTATGAGTGAATTCCGGGAGTTGGTAATGGACAGGGAGGCCTGGCGTGCTGCGATTCATGGGGTTGCGAAGAGTCGGACATGACTGAGTGACTGAACTGAACTGAACAGAATATTATTTTAAAACAAATAACATTATTAGTGTTACAGAATAGGCAATAAATTAAGCCTAATTAAAAACATACTCTCCAATCATTCTCTGACTAAAAGGTAAGTTGAAAATGAGATAAAAGTAAATCTTAAAATAAACAAATATATTTTTTTCTAAGTATCTTCTGTTTTGAAGCAAAAACAAGTCTACATTGACCAAGTTTGGTTTTTGCCATAGGACAAAAGGACTTTCAACTCATTAAAGTTCTGATACATATTGAAGGTAAGAGATCTGAGACATTGTATACACAATTTTCTCATAAAAAAAATCAATAATATCATGTCATAAAGCTCTCTAGGGCAATTCATATGTACCAGAATAGCCAATGGGTTATTTACTCTGGAAGTTGCAGTAGTTCATTGGCTTTTACTAGAAACGTAGGAACCACAGTTGTTTCAGATCATTCTAAGTATATTTATTTCAAAAATGTTTACTTAGTGTAAATTGTCTTCTATGTTCCCAACACTGTATTAGGAATAGGGTTAAATAGATTTTGTGTCTTGAAGAAATCCCTGTCTAGTAAACAGTGGGAACTTTGAATAACTTAATGAACATCTTGAAAAAGGAAATTGGTATTCCCTAAAGGCAAACATCCTTTGTGAAAATAAGATGAATGAGTAAAGCCAAAATAAATCAATAGTGCAATATATTGCATACCTTCTAACAGATGAATTGTTAATTTTGAAAGCACCATGTTTGGTTATGACAGTTCTCTCTTATTGGCATTCACAAATTTATAATTAAAAAGTATTTTGTCCATTTGAAATTCAATAATACATTGCTGAGATATTTAAAATGTATTATATGAACAGTTATAACGTACTTAAAAATAGTTACTTTAACACTTTCTTCAATTCTGAGTAATTTCCTAACTCTTTGTAAAATAATGCCCTATTAACACAAGAAAAACAAAAATGGAAAAGGTTTGTAGTTTGTATTCCTGGAGTTGGCATGTTTAGAGAAAGTAACATTATTCAATCAATTACTTATTGGGTAATGCTTTGGAAAAATATTAAAACATTTTTGTGCTTCATACTGTCAATCAAAATAAATCACCAATGAAATAGTTGTATTGAATGTAATATGTTAGATATAAATCCATCAGTACTTTTGAACAGATGTTCAATCTGTAAATATGTATTAGTTAATCTACATGTCCATATTGATCTGACATTTCACATTTATATTAAGTTCAGAAATGCTTTGTACTTTAAGATGCTATTAAGCAATAGATTATTATTTTATTTGAAATATACCAATGGGTATGATTCTTATTATTTAGATAAAACCACCCTTACTAACATATGAGAGAAAACAAAAATAAGAGGACAAAAATAAAAAGAAAAGAGAATAAAAGAAAAGAAAAGGAGATTGATATACCAAGTCATCCTGACAGTCTAGTTCCTAGTTCCAGTGATTTTTAAGATATAGATATGTTTCTGTCTTCAGTATCATGAGATATCAGTGTCAAGTTAATAAGTCCTTTTTTACTTTGAAAATGAGTTGGATTTTTTATTATAATTAAATATTTACTATGTGATATATATCACAAAGTGATATTGTAATTAAAGAATGTGAATAAGATGCCAGGATAAGTAATACTTTACTAAGGTTCAGTAAAATACGAATATACTCTCTGTATGGCTTCATCAGTTTTACAACTGTCATTAAAATGTATTTACTTAAATATGAGATTTTATACAATTAAAAGCATGTTTAACGATTCAATGACTTATTTCTTTGAAATTATATAAACTAGAAAAATTACACGTATATTGTGAATCTTAACTGATAGCATTCACTTCAGATTACAAATATTTAAGACAGGACTATTTTTCTGTTAGCAGTTCTGTTGTTTACTAAGAAAGTGAACAACACTTTAGGCGTCCTATTAAAAATCTATAATGTAGATTAATATATAAGTGATTTCCAATTTCCATTTTCAGTATCTCTAAATATAAATCACCAGAAGTCAATAATTATAACTTCAGTTCTCTCCTTTTTAAAGCATCTTTCAACAACTGCCCGCTACATAAAGTTATTGGGGTAAGTGGGTATTACTGCATAATAAAATTTTATGACTACATGCTAAAATATTTATATTAAAATCAGTAACCACTGTTGAAGTATTTCAGCTTATTGGGGGAGTTTTAGCTACATCGTCTCACGTTTACATATTTAATTCCAAGGTTAAATAATGGAAAGTTGCCCTTGCATTAAAAATCAATTGAGTATTAAACACAATAAAATTTTAGGAAACATTCCCCACAAAATAATGAGCCGAATTGTGATATGTTGTGATAAATTACATATTTTTTGATAAGTAAGGGCAGAAATAGAATCAGTGTCCTACATAAGCAAAGAAATAGGATGAACACTATAAATGATTTGATAGTTTAAAATATGAAGTATTAATAATTGTAACACTTTTTCATTAAATCAGTTGTAGCTGATAATTATTGAAACATAACATTTAAGTCATTATTGTTTAACAAAGTACTTCCTAAATTAACTTTGCGTGTATATTGTTTTATTTACTACGTTGCTGTTTAATCAGAGTCATGTGTGACTCTTGCAACACCATGGAATGTAGCCTGCTGGGCTCCTTTGTCCAGGGCATTTCCCAGGTAAGACTACTGGAGTGTGTTTCCATTTCCTTCTCCAGGGGAGCTTTCTCACCCAGGGATTGAACTCATGTTTCCTGCACTGGAAGGCAGGTTCTTTACCACTGAGACACAATTATTAAAAAACAGTAATTAAAATGTTACATTTTCTGTGGTAATATCTTCTAAAAATTTTAAAACAATGATGACAATACCTGATTGTGAATTTCAGAGTCTTTATCATAGGCAATAAAGATTATGTCATGATTCAATGAAAGCAGTTTACAATTTTGTTTCAAGGATCAAACACCAATATCGTCTGCTTTATATATTGTGACACTGAATATTATTTCATTGTAGGAAGCTCCTCTTCCTACCAACCCCACTTACTCACAAATATATTAATTGGGGGGGGGGAACCTCTTCTAGGCTTAAGGTAATGCAATTTGAGTAACAAAACAGAACATGAGTTTTAGAACCAGGTTGTCTTTTTTAGTTTTGGCTGTACTAGTTCATAACTTACTAACTTGGTTCTTAAAATATAAAGTCATCTATAGTCATCTAGAGACTCTACAACAACCAAATGGCCTTTCCATGTGTTTATCCATAATAGATAGATATTTCTTTTGAAAAATCTTATGTTAAAATAGCTCAACTGGAATTCCATCACCTCCACTAGCTTTGTTCATAGTGATGCTTTCTAAGGCCCACTTGACTTCATATTCCAGGATGTCTGGCTCTAGGTCAGTGATCACACCATCGTGATTATCTGAGTCGTGAAGATCTTTTTTGTACAGTTCTTCTGTGTATTCTTGCGATCTCTTCTTAATATCTTCTGCTTCTATTAGGTCCATACCATTTCTGTCCTTTATCAAGCCCATCTTTGCATGAAATGTTCCCTTTGTATCTCTAATTTTCTTGAGGAGATCTCTAGTCTTTCCCATTCTGTTGTTTTCCTCTATTTCTTTGCATTGATCGCTGAAGAAAGCTTTCTTATCTCTTCTTGCTATTCTTTGGAACTCTGCATTAGGTGCTTATATCTTTCCTTTTCTCCTTTGCTTTTCGCTTCTCTTCTTTTCACAGCTATTTGTAAGGCCTCCCCAGACAGCCATTTTGCTTTTTTGCATTTCTTTTCCATGGGGATGGTCTTGATCCCTGTCTCCTGTACAATGTCACGAACCTCAGTCCATAGTTCATCAGGCACTCTGTCTATCAGATCTAGGCCCTTAAATCTATTTCTCACTTCCACTGTATAATCATAAGGGATTTGATTTAGGTCATACCTGAATGGTCTAGTGGTTTTCCCTACTTTCTTCAATTTAAGTCTGAATTTGGCAATAAGGAGTTCATGATCTGAGCCACAGTCAGCTCCTGGTCTTGTTTTTGCTGACTGAATAGAGCTTCTCCATCTTTGGCTGCAAAGAATATAGTCAATCTGATTTCGGTGTTGACCATCTGGTGATGTGCATGTATAGAGTCTTCTCTTGTGTTGTTGGAAGAGAATGTTTGTTATGACCAGTGCATTTTCTTGGAAAAACGCTATTAGTCTTTGCCCTGCTTCATTCCGTATTCCAAGGCCAAATTTGCCTGTTACTCCAGGTGTTTCTTGACTTCCAACTTTCGCATTCGAGTCCCCTATAATGAAAAGGACATTTTCTTTGGGTGTTAGTTCTAAAAGGTCTTTTAGGTCTTCATAGAACTGTTCAACTTCAGCTTCTTCAGCGTTACTGGTTGGGACATAGACTTGGATTACTGTGATATTGAATGGCTTGCCATGGAAACGAACAGAGATCATTTTGTCGTTTTTGAGATTGCATCCAAGTACTGCATTTCGGACTCTTTTGTGGACCATGATGGCTATTCCATTTCTTCTGAGGGATTCCTGCCCGCAGTAGTAGATATAATGGTCATCTGAGTTAAATTCACCCAATCCAGTCCATTTTAGTTTGGTGATTCCTAGAATATCGACATTCACTCCTGCCATCTCCTGTTTGACCACTACCAATTTGCCTTGATTCATGGACCTGACATTCCAGGTTCCTATGCAATATTGCTCTTTACAGCATCGGACCTTGCTCCTATCACCAGTCACATCCACAGCTGGGTATTGTTTTTGCTTTGGCTCCATCCCTTCACCCTTTCTGGAGTTATTTTTCCACTGATCTCCAGTAGCATATTGGGCACCTACTGACCTGGGGAGTTCCTCTTTCAGTATCCTATCATTTTGCCTTTTCCTACTGTTCATGGGTTTCTCAAGGCAAGAATACTGAAGTGGTTTGCCATTCCCTTCTCCAGTGGACCACATTCTGTCAGACCTCTCCACAATGACCTGCCCATCTTGGGTTGCCCCACGGCCATGGCTTAGTTCCATTGAGTTAGACAAGACTGTGGTCCTAAAGTGATTAGATTGACTAGTTTTCTGTGATTATGGTTTCAGTGTGTTTGCCCTCTGATGCCCTCTTGCAACACCTACCATCTTACCTCGGTTTCTCTTACCTTGGGCATGGGGGTATCTCTGTTAAAATAATGGTTTCATTAATGTTTGTTAAATCAAGCTTTTCCACATCACAAATCAGGGTGATAGTTTTAGAAAAGTACAGTTAGTATCACCTATAACTTCAGCTAGTATATCTTCTAGAATATCATGTATTTTATGATATAGTATGGCAGGGGAATTTGTTGCAGGAAGACATTTAAACTTAGAAACTGAGAATTGTCAAAATTAAGTCAATTGTATTGGTTTTAAATGGAATTTCAAGAAACAGCACACATAAAGATATTTGACAATTACCAAGAGATTTATTTCTCACTATCAATTCATCATCCCCTAAAATATTCATGCAGTGGTACACATATTTTGGGAGGGGTCTCCTTTCTTTCACTCCTTCCTTCTTTTCTGAGAAATGATGGCTCTTACCCTTTTCTTTATATATTTATACTCACCAAGTATCTATTAAGCTTCAGTCCAAATGTAAGCTTCCTAAGTCTTCTGCAGAAATTCACACCCTCTCTTCACTGCTAATTTATTAGGAGTTTTTTGTACTGCTTTATTATTGCCATTACTGAATTTTCACCTTATTTTCTACTATCTACTCATCTTTCTCTATTTCTCATTATTATTATTTTTTTTATCGCATCGAGGTCAGAGGTCATTAATTATTTTTGTTTCCCTAATGAGAAGAAAAGTGATTAGCACACAATAGGTTAAGAAATATTTGTATAATTTTAAAATGAATAAATGAATATATGTGAACAAAGCTCAGCTGTGGATGTGTCTGGTAGTGAAACTAAAGTCTGATGCTGAAAAGAACAATATTGCATAGGCATCTGGAATGCTAGGTTCATGAATCAAGGTAAATTGGATATGGTCAAGCAGGAGATGGCAAGATTGAACATCGACATCTTAGGAATCACTGAACTAAAATGGATGGGAATGAGTGAATTTAATTCAGATCACCATTATGTTTACTACTGTGGGTAAAAATTCCTTAGAAGAAATGGAGTAACCCTCATAGTCAACAAAATAGTCTCAAATGCAGTACTTGGTTGCAATCTAAAAGTGACAGAATGATTTCAGTTTGTTTCCAAGGCAAACCATTCAACATTACAGTAATCCAAGTCTATTCCCCAACTGCTGATGCTAAAGAAGCTAGGGCTGACTGGTTCTATGAACACCTTGCAAAACTAACACCAATAAAAGATGTCCTTTTCAACATAGAGGATTGGAATGCAAAAGTAGAAAGTCAAGAGATACTAGGAATAGCAGGCAAATTTGGACTTAGAGTACAAAATGAATCAAGGCAAAGGCTAACAGAGTTTTGAGAAGAGAAAGCACTGGTCATAGCAAACAACATTTTCCAAAAACACAAGAGACAACTCTACACATGGACATCACCATGTAGGCAATACTGAAATCAGACTGATTATGTTCTTTGCAGCCAAAGATGGAGAAGCTATACACTGTCAGTAAAAACAAAGTCTGGAGCTGACTATGGCTCAGATCATGAGCACCTTATTGCAAAATTCAGGCTTAAATTAAAGAAAATAGGTAAAACCACTAGACCACTCAGGTATGACCAAAATCAAATTCCTTATGATTATACAGAGGTGATGAATACATTCAAGGGGTTAGAAGTGGCAAACAAAATGCCTGAAAACTACAGATGGAAACTACTAACATTATACAGGAGGTAGTAGCTAAAAATAACCCAAAGAAAAAGAAATGCAAGAAGGAAAAGTGGTTGACTCAGGAAGCTTTGCACATTGCTGAGGAAAGAAGGGAAGGGAAAGCAAGGCAGAAAGGGAAAGATATATGCAAATGAATGCAGAGTTTCAGAGAACAGCAAGGAAAGATAAAATGAAAGAAAGTGAAGTCTCTCAGTCGTGTCCGACTCTTTGTGACCCCATGGACTGTAGCCTACCAGGCTCCTCTGTCCATGGGATTTTCCAGGCAATAGTCCTGGAGTGGATTGCCATTTCCTTCTCCAGGGGATCTTCCCAACCCAGGGAGCGAACCTGGGTCTACAGCATTGTAGACAGACACTTTACCGTCTGAGCCACCAGGGAAGTCCAACAATGAAAAGAAACAGAAGAAAATAATACAATGGGTAAAATTAGGGATTTCTTCAAGAAAATTGGAGCTCTCAAGGGAATATTTCATGTAAAGATGAGCACGGTAAAGGACAGAACAGGAGGACATAACAGAAGCAGAAGAAATAAAGAAGAGGTGGCAAGAAAACACAGAGAACTATACAAAAAAGGCCTTAAAGATCCAGATAACCGCAATTATAGGGTCACTCACCTAGAGCCAGACATTCAGTGAGCCTTAGAAAGCATGACTATAAACGAAGCTAGCGGAGGTGACATAATCCCAGCTGACCTATTTCAAATCCTAAAAGATGACGCTGCACTCAATGTCAGCAAATTTGGAAAACTCATCAGTGGCCACAATACTGAAAAAAAAAAAAAAAAGTCAGTTTTCATTCCAATCTCAAAGAAGAGCAATGCCAAAAAATGTTTCAACTGGTGTACAATTGTGATCATTTCCCATGCTAGCAAGGTAATGCTCAAAATCCTTCAAGCTAGGCTTCAACAGTATGTGAACCAAGAACTTCCAGATGCAGATGCTGGGTTTAGAAAAAGCAGAAGAATCAGTGATCAAATTGCCTACATTCATGGGATCATGGAGAAAGTATAGAATTTCCTGAAAAAAATCCTCTTCTGCTTTACTGACTATGCTAAAGCCTTTTACTATGTGGATCACAACATTGTAGAAAATTCTTAAAAGGATGGGAAAATGAATGAGATGGGGTATATATAGTTGAAATGATGAGGTTTAGTACTTAATTCTGAATGAGACGCCTCCCTTTCCTTCTCCAGCTATTGCTACTAGATTTGGGTGAAGAAAGAAGTATTAGCACAAACATTACAAAAATGTTACCTTTGGGGCAGTAAGTCAGTGTGTATGGTATACACTCTATGTGTGCTGAGACACAGTGAAGAGAAACTTATGAGTATATAGAAAATATCAATTAAATTTATTTTTATAAACAAGATTTTGGAAGTTATTAACAATTACTTCTAAATAAAAATAGTTCAACTTTTATCATTTTCTTTTAACCATTAGCTCATGAATTTCTTATCCTTAAAAAGAAATTGGAGGTCATGATCAGAAACTATATTTATATATGTGTGTGTTTATGTGTGTGTGTGGGTATGTATATGTACATATCTATATGGTACATATGCAAAACAACTATAAACAGGTAATAATTTTAAACTATTTTGTAGCAACCATTGTGATATATATTAATTTCCATTAGCCGACCTTCAAAACTTGCCATTTTTACCATGACAACCTGCTCAATCTGTCATTCTTCTTTAGTATTTATACATATCCTCATCATTAATCATTCTTCTTTAATGACCAAATTACATATACTATAAGAACATTTTACAATTTCTATGTGGTTCTAAAGTCATCTTTTGCTAAGTAGCAGAAAACTTTCTTCCAAGTTGTCATGAGAGTGAAAAAAGAAATCACGTTGAATGGGAAAATCAGGGAGAATAATATCCTGAAGGTAGGGATCTTAAATGCCAAGTGCCCTTTCTCAGCCTCAGCCATTCATTCTGAAAATGGCCTATCAAAAAAGCTTAGAGGGAGCAGTTTAATTACTGTTCGTTTGACATATGTAATACATTTTCAGTAGCAGGTCCATGCATTTATTTAAAGCCAAATGTTGTACAACAAAACTGTCCTCCAAGGTATTTCTTTGTACCATTTTTCCCCATTTGGCCTACCAACTGATTTTTTTAAATAACCGTCTTTTTTGGAGATAGTTTAAAATAAGCCTTTAATCATGTTCCTCTTCAGGAATAATACAAACCAGGATTGGAATTAAGAGAAGAGCCTTGTTTGCTTTTAAATACTTAATTTAAATATTTAATGGTATGTACAATTTAGGCTTTTATCTATACATTTATGCTTCTCTGATTGTTTTCTACACTGTGTCTATGGCAGTATGGACACTTCTACCCGATTGGACTTCTGCATCTTTATTTATTACATAAATAAGGGTCTGGACATACATAAAGAAACTAAGGACTGATTTCCCTCAGTGGATGGCCCTAGGGGAGAGTCCTTGTCTATTTTAGTATATAGCACCATCCCTGAAACATGTCATGAAATCATAAGCAGTAATTAAATAAACAGATGAAATCTAACTATGTTGAAGCTGAAGCTCCAGTACTTTGGCCACCTGGTTAAAAGAGCCAACTCACTGGAAAAGACCCTGATTCTGGGAAAAATTGAAGGCAAAAGGAGAAAAGGGTGGCAGAGGATGAGCATCCTCTCATATATGTAGCATCTCATATGTAGTATTACTGACTCAAGGGACATGAATTTGAGCAAACTCTAGGAAATAGTTGAGGACAGAGGAGCCTGGCGTTATGCAGTCCATGGGGTCTCAAAGAGTCAGACACAACTTAGTGACTAAATAGCAACAATCTAGTCAAATATGCTAAAAAGAATCAAAATACTAATTTTATATTTTAAGTAACTTAGATTTAAAGACATATTAGGTGAAAAATCTTTATATAGGTGGCCTTTGAACAACCCAGGTTTGAACTGCCAAAGTCAGCATAAATGCAGATATTTTTCAGTAGTAAATATTATACATTATACAATCAACAGCTGGTTGAATGTGGGGATGTGGAAACCTGGATATTGAAATGAAACAGGAAAAATTTAAGTGGATTTTCAACAGCACTGTGCCCCTAACCCTCACCTGTTCAAGGGTCAATTATATTGTTCAAGGGTCAACTATATACATATGTATATATTCTGCATTTATTAGCCATTATCCTGTTCTAAAGATTAAGTCATATAAATTTTTGAAGAACTAAAAATCTCTTTAAGAGCTGTCAATATGTCATTAATGGCAGTTTTGAAGTTTATCCAAATAATTAAGAGATAAAGTATATAGATGGACAGAGATAAATGTCTGCGTTCAAACATCTATGTCTGTCTGTCTATGTCTGTACTTATCTATCTATTTATCCATCTTGATAAGATGGGGTGGGTGTGCAGGGAACTACAGCAACAAGATCCAGAAGTTTGAATAAATCTGGCAAAATTTCCTATCCCATGTAAATGCAGTGCTCTGGTGACCCTTGCCTATGCTACCATTTTTACATGCTTAATTTTTAATCTTAATATGTTCTTGTATCACATACAGCTACAAGCAAAATATTTTTAATGACCTAATTCCTGGTAAAATTTGCCACTAAAAAGTATTAACTAGCAATCTCCTTCACTTATTAGGATTGTATGAATATTAGTTTCAACAAGACTCAGTCGGAAGACTCCAATAATCAAGAATGGTTCAGAGAATATTATATTAAAACAAACAAGCAAAATAACCCCCTTGTATTAATCTACATAATCCCTCTTTGGTTTAATAGGATTTTAACTAGCTCGAAATATATGAGCCTCTCTGAATTTTGAAGGACTTAAAGCTTCCTTCCAAGTAAGCAAAGTGGATTAAAATAAACCTTTGTGTTTTATGATTTGCACTGAACTGACCTATACTGTGAGTTTTGCTAAAGCCCTTAAGTGTTTTCTTTCCTAGTAGCTGGCATCTCTCTAGAGTAAGATCATGAAATTCTATTTCCTTTGATATACTTCAGCTAGCAAACACATTACATGAACAATGCCTTGCCAGATACTCTTTCTTCTCCCAAACCTCATACACCCCATAAAGCATTTCTCTGCTGCTTACATACATCTGTGATAAATACCATCATTTAAGGAGAAAAATAAATTATTTGAGAAAATCTGGAAATGGAAGAAATAGATATTAATGAGATATCAATCAGATGTTAAAACAGATCAAGACCATGATGAATTTGTCCTTTCTTTCTCAAAATTTTCTCTAAATTTCTAGTAGTCAATGTTGACAAAATGAAACACAACCTTACTTTTGTATTGTCTGCATTGCTGACTTTGACATTTATAGGATGACTGGTTTACAGCTCTTTTTTGTGTGTCTTTGATTTATGAAAGTGAAACAAAATATCATGCATGCTTACACTGTGTAACAGCTAAATTTTGTATCACTTATATATCAGTACAAAAATAGGGTATAAAATAAAGGAATAGGTAATATATAGCTTCACCTTTGTATGTTGGGGCTACAAAGTGAAATTAACTAAGTTGCATAATTAAATATGGGTGATAAATAAAGATGTTTTATTTATTTTATCTCATTAGGAATAAGAAAAAGGAAGGAAGGAAGGAACAGAGGAAGGGAAAAAGGAAAGTTGAATTTATTAATCAATAATGAAGGGACATGGAACAACAGGCTGGTTCCAAATAGGAAAAGGAGTACGTCAAGGGTGTATATTGTCACCCTGCTTATTTAACTTATATGCAGAGTACGTCATGAGAAATGCTGGGCTGTAAGAAGCACAAGTTGGAATCAAGATTGCCAGGAGAAATATCAATAACCTCATATATGCAAATGACACCATGCTTATGGCAGAAAGTGAAGAGGAACTAAAAAGCCTCTTGATGAAAGTGAAAGAGGAGGGTGAAAAAGTTGGCTTAAAGCTCTACATTCAGAAAATGAAGATCATGGCATCTGGTCCCATCACTTCATGGGAAATAGATGGGGAAACAGTGGAAACAGTGTCAGACTTTATTTTGGGGGGCTCCAAAATCACTGCAGATGGTGATTGCAGCCATGAAATTAAAAGATGCTTACTCCTTGGAAGGAAAGTTATGACCAACCTAGATAGCATATTCAAAAGCAGAGACATTACTTTTCCAACAAAGGTCCATCTAGTCGAGGCTATGGTTTTTCCTGTGGTCATGTATGGATGTGAGAGTTGAATTGTGAAGAAAGCTGAGCGCCGAAGAATTGATGCTTTTGAACTGTGGTGTTGGAAGAGACTCTCGAGAGTCCCTTGGACTGCAAGGAGATCCAACCAGTCCATTCTAAAGGAGATCAGCCCTGGGGGTTCTTTGGAAGGAGTGATGCTAAAGCTGAAACTCCAGTGCTTTGAAGAGTTGACTCATTGGAAAAGACTCTGATGCTGGGAGGGATTTAGGGGCAGGAGGAGAAGGGGACGACAGAGGATGAGATGGCTGGATGGCATCACTGACTCGATGGACGTGAGTTTGAGTGAACTCCGGGAGTTGGTGATGGACAGGGAGGCCTGGTGCACTGCAATTCATGGGGTCGCAAAGAGTTGGACATGACTGAGTGACTGAACTGAATGAAGGGAGAGCTGTAAGACACAAAAGGAAATGTTTGAAGAAAGTGGACCGATGACTGTATGCAAGTATTTGGAAATATAAACTTTAAAGATTTCCAAAGTGTGTAAACTGGAGTGATGTTTTATGGATTGGCTGACTTTCAGAATTGTAAGTTGTAACTGGCCGGTTCTGAGAGCCTACCTATTGATGCCGACTTGTCATGGATCTTTTAAAACCCCTTTCACACAGCTCTAGTGGTTAGATATGATTAGATCCAAAGAACAAAGAGTCCTTCCCTCCTCAGTCAGAAGTTCTTTATCCTCACTCCCTCACTTTGTCCTTCTAAGCCACAAAAGCAGGAGATGTTATGAGGAAGTGTCCAGAACCTCTCGAGTGTTGCTGATGCTCCTGGAAGGTAAAGGTTTGTGAAAGTCTGATTATCAGTCTGAACATGATCAGCATGATTGCATTCTGGTCTTTTTCTTTGATTTATGGAATCATGTAAGGACAGTAGCTGTACAAAAGCATCAAGCCTCTGGATAACATATCAAAGCATCATGAAACATGCAAGTACAATAAATTATTATAAGATTTTTCAGGCTTGATCAAGAAATCAAGTGCCAATGACTCCCTAAGTCTATATTTTCTTTTAATTTCATACATTCTTTAATTTAAATTAGATAAAGTTTAGCCAGGCTGCCTCTTCATCAGTACAGATATAGATTTTCCATGTTAATTGTGGTATTCATTTTGGAATATGAAGTCTAGCAATAGTGCACACTTACTGCTGCTTGGCTGAAAGAAAATCAGAAACTACTCTTTCATCTGTAATTACTTAAGGTAAGCAACTAAATGGGCAGGGTGTCTCATTAGGAAATATGCTATCTTATTTATTAGGTAAAGTGAGGAATGAATGTTGATTACCACCTTGTACTGTTTGTTCCAATGAGCAGAATAATCTTAAAAAGTATGATTACCAAATAAGAATTTTATCCCTCCCATCTCTTTAGGAAGACTATCCTCTGAGAAAGTTGAAGTCATACATTTATAACTGTCTAAATTTTTATTCCACAGAAAAACAAACCTTGTTCCCACATTGGAGTTAAGGAAAAAAAAACGATTCCCACATAAGAAAAGAAATTAGAAAATGTGCAAGTGATGTAACCAATTTTAGTGGAGTTCTAAGTATGCTATCTTTGGCAGTGTGTGAAAAAAATATCACTGCCTACACCCCTACAATATTTATTTACCTATTTCATCACAAGGATAGTTTTACTTTATGTTCAAATGAGTATCATTATAGCTAAGGGGGTCTGATATACCTTTATATTATCCTCTTTGTTTTCTTATGCATGAACAGTTAGAGCAGATACAATCTGAAGTAGTTCATTTGTATTTTGAGGCATTACCATATGCAAAATTACCTAAATTGAATATACTAGAAATAGTTTGGCATAGCAGAGCTAGAGTTTGTCCCTAGTAAAACCTAGACCTAGGCAAGTTATTAGTTATAGTAAGGGGGCACCTTAGATGTAGCCTTAAAGGTGGCAGAGGAAAAACAGAACTGATACTATAAAGCAGAAATGTGTATAAAGAGTATGTTACAAACACAGTTCTGGGCTTCTAAGAGTCTCCTGTTCAATGGCCTTTACCAAATACAGGTTACCTCATGCATATTCCAAAGATTTGGCTCATAGTTTGCTTCTACAGACTACTTTTAGAAGTCTTATGAACACCCACAGTTTAAGAGGTATAATCTATAAGATTATGAATATAATCTTCTACTTTGATAATGGATGAAGTTCCTTTAACTGGTTAGTATATATTCAAAGATAAATTCCTTGTGCTTTAATTGCTTACAAGGTAGTCAAGAATATCTGATAAGAGACATATAGAACAGATTGATGGTTGCCAAGGGGGATGAGGGTAGGGGAGGGATGTGTTAGGAGCTTGAGATTAGTAGATGAAAACTATTATATCTAGAATGGATAGACAACAAGGTCCTACTGTATAGCACAAGGAACTATTCAATCTACTATTGAATATATATATATTCAATATCCTGTGATAAAACATAATGGAAAAAATATGAAAAAGAATGGACATACATGTATAAATGAATCACTTTGCTGTACAGAAAAATTAACACAATGTTGTAAAGCAAATATACTTAGATAAAAGACATTAAGAATTAATATCTGGTAAGGTATATTTTGTGGTATGTCCAAGGTCACTATTTCTCCGATGTCTGTTGCAGAATACTGAATCTCTTGGAACAGGTCATGTAGGCAATTACTTTGGGATTAGATGGTTGAAAGCAGGGAAGCCTATGATAGAACTCATAAGAGTTGGTGCTTTAAAATACTTAGCTATTCAGTTTGTTAAACACTGGAAACAAGTATGGGTGGATGTATTTTTATTTGCAAGAGCATATAAGTAACCAGTTCATAGCAGGTAATCTATGACTTCTCTGTAAGAAATAATGAAAGGATATAAGAGCTAAAAATTACCACTCCCAAAAATCATAATGAGTAAGCCTCCAGAAAAATAAATATGCATCATGAATAATGATACTAATCTTTTTTGCACTGAAATAAATATAAATCTTAAATGCATTACTTTTAGTTACCTAATAACTGTTAAAGACAATATCATACACTGACATATGTTTTTGCTGAAGCAACTTATAAAATGAAATCTCATTCACTACTTTGAGAAATATGTTTAACAATACTCGCTGTAGAAAAAAATTTGTAAAATCACACCAAAAACTAAATAGATAATTAAACTTATATTCTAATATGTTTTAGTTACCTTTTCTTTAAAGGAACAAAAGAAACAAAAGTAACCAACCAAGAATCAGAAACACAAATTAATTTGTCTATAAAAGTAGGGGTTCTCACTTAAAAGAGCAATGAACAGATATGCCTGAATATTTGAATGGAAACTCTGTGACTGTAAATATCAGAATATATTAAAAAAGGACAGCTTTCTTCCATAACTAGCACATCTAGCAGTGTAGGACTGTCAGGGGAGTATGTAATTTCCTTGGTTCTGTCCTGCCGCAGCAAAAATTTGAAGCACAGACGGACCAGTGTTACAGCTCCATGTTACAGCTAGTTTTATTTGGCAAGCAAACGAAAATACATCCTTGAGACGTGAGGGTGGCCAACCCAACAGACACGAAGAGAAGAGAGAAGAGCAAAGAAGAGAAAAAGAGAGTCTCAATTTTGGTTCCTCTTTATATGTTTTTTCTCCTCCCCTTGAGCCTGCCCTGTGTAAACTGGGCTAGCCAGGAGGGCTGTTTGCTTCACCTGAAGTTTTCATTCTGGTCTTTGGACCTTACTTGGTTCTAATTTTGTGGGCTTTTTTCCCTTCTTTGTCTTTTAGCTACCACTATTTTGGACTCTTTTTTCCTATTCTAACTACCTAACAAGACTAACTATATTTTCTTTGTACAAGAGATCATTACATGCCCTTCATGTTTCCCAGGAGAAAGAGAAATGAAAAATGACCTGAAGAGTCAGGCATGAAAGACATATTGTAGGAAATAATCTTTACATAAGGTTTATACAGCAAAGAAATAATTTGCATTGTAAGTAAAACAGCTGCCAGTCTAAGTTTACTGGATTCAAGTAAAGGTTTAGTAAAGGATGTGTTTGCACACACAATTCTCTCTCCTAAAGAGCATGTATCAGTTTGGACAGAATATCAGTCTCTCCTAAAAACAGGAGGGAACATACACTTTTGTGGTATAGACACCACAAAACACTATGTATTTCAATAAAAGATTCAACCAGAATTTTTAAACAAATATTTAAAGGCTGAAGTTTAGCTAGCATAAGAGTGTAAAACTCCTGAGGTCCATTGGCAGGATTATATCCTCTTACAGACTTTTCCCTCCAGGAATCCCACAGGTTGCTCACCCTGAATATCTGAGAGCATCCTGAGAAGGCTTCCCCTCTAGCACTGCTGAAAGAGATAAATTGTTACTACTCTAAAAGCTCTGCACTAACATATCTTTCCTAAGGAACTGAAGATTTAATCTACAGAGGGAAGTTACCAAAATTTATAGTCTCTGGAAAATAGTAGAGTCTCTGAAGCCAGGGGAAGGAAATGTTGAAAAACAATAAAAATTCCACACGCCCATTTTCCCTATCACTTCTAGGAAACAAAAGGCCTCAATCTACATAAGTAAAGACATCAAAGGGGCTTCAAAGGTGGAACCAGAGATCAAATTGACAACATTCTTTGGATCATAGAGAAAACAAGGGAATTCCAGAAAAAAAAAATCTAGTTTTGCTTTGTTGACTACAATAAGTCTTTGAGTGTGTGGATTAAAACAAACTGTGGAAAATTCCTAAAGAGATGAGAATAATAGACCACCTTACCTGTCTCCTGAGAATCCTGTATGCAGGTTAAGAAGCAACAGTTAGATCCTTACATGAAACAATGGACTGGTTCAGAATTGAGAAAGGAGTACAACAAGGCTGTATATTGTCACCCTGCTTATTTAACTTATATGTGGGTTACATCACATGAAATGCTACGCTGGATGACTCACAAGCTAGAGCCAATATTCCCAGGAAAAAAGTCAACAACCTCAGAAATGCAGACGATACCACTGTAATGGCAGAAGAGGACCTAAAGAGCCTCTTGATGAGGGTGAAAGAGGAGAGTGAAAAAGCTGGCTTAAAACTCAGCATCCAAAAAACTAAGAACATGGCAACCAGTCCCCTCACTTCATTGCAAAATGATGAAGAAAAAATGGAAACAGTGACCCATTTTATTTTCTTGAGCTCCCAAATCACAGCAGACTATGACTACACCCATGAAATTAAAAGATGCTTGCTTCTCAGAAGAAAAGCTATGACAAATCTAGACAGTATTAAAAAGCAGAGATGCCACTTTGCTGACAAAGGTCCATATAGGCAAATGAATGGTTTTTCCAGTAGACATGTACAGATCTGAGATTTGGAACATAAAGAAGGCTGAATGCCAAAGAACTGATGCTTCTGAACTATGGTGCTCAAGAAGACTCTTAAGAGTCTCTTGGACTTCCAGGAGGTTGAACCAGTCAATTCTCAAGGAGATCAATAATGAATATGAATATTCATTGGAAGGACTGATACTGAAGCTGAAGCTCTAACACTTTGTCCACCTGATGTGAAGAGCTGACTCACTGGCAAAGACCCTGATGCTGGGAAAGATTGAAGGCAAAAAGAGAAGAGGGCGGCAGAGGATGATATGGTTAGATGGCAGCACTCACTCAATGGACATGAGACTGAGCAATCTCCAGATATAGTGGAGGACAGGGAAGCCTGGTGTGTTGTAGTCCATGGGGTCGCAGAGTTGAACAAAACTTTGCAACTGACATTGAAGCAGTATCACAGGGAAAACAGTAAAAAACCAACAAACAAAAAATGTTATCTAGGCAAGGGGATAGGCTGAGTGTTACAAATGAAGAGAGAGCAATAGAACAATTATTATGAACAACACAGAGTGTAAGATTGAGACTTCATGTTCTGAAAAAATCAGAATAACCAGGTATATCCTATCGCCCATCTCCATCACCACATTACCAAATCCAGTTCAGATGACAATGGACTTGCTCTGATATGCTAAGCAAGGAAAACCCAAGAACAAATAGGCAAACACAAGATATTAGAAGAATTTGATGCCTCTGATTCGCTGAGGGTAAACATAATAACAAAAGAACTCAAAACCAGTCTGATTCCTGAAAATTTCAAGACTACTTACTAAGTGCTGCAGAAGGCAATCAGAAGTAATCAGTAATCCACTTATTGTTTAAGCCTACTTTAATATGCTAAAGGTATACCAAAATTAATGCTAACAACCAGATGTGCCCCTAGAGCTGACACCCAAATAACCGAACCTTGCATTTTGCTCATTTAAAGTACGGTTAATCTGTACTAAATTGGATTCATGGGTTTGCGAAAATCTCTCCAAATTACTTTCCAGAATTGCTTTATCTTCTAATGAGATAAATATATTTATCTAGTTATTATCATTATACCTTTACATAATATACACTAGACTTTGTAGATTCCTTAACAAGATGGCAAAGTAGAAGGACATGCACTCCTGTGAGAACTCCAAAATTGCAACTAACAACTGAACAACCATAGACAGAAGAATGTTGGACCCCACCAAAAAAAGATACCCCATGTCCAAGGGCAAAGGAGCAGCCCCAACAAGATCGTAGGAGGTGCGAAATCACATTTAGAATTGCTCAGAGGAGTAAGAAAAAACTCTGTGCACACCAGGACCCAGAGATCCACAAGAAACTGAGCCAGACCTGCCTTTGAATGTCTCAGTGTCTCCTGTGGAGGCATGGGTCAGCAGTGGCCTGACACAGGGACAGAGGCACTGGTTTCAGCAGACCTAGGAGGCCCGGTATGTGAGCCCCACCATAGAGCCTAGCAGACAACCCAAAAACTGGAGAAGAATTATACCAAAGAAGTCCTTACACTGTTGTGAAAGTTCCAGGGCCTCCAATAGCTGAGAAAAGAACAGAAGGGAAAGGGAAAGGAAAGCAGGAAAGATATATCCATCTGAATGCAGAGTTGCAAAGAATAGCAAGGAGAGAAGAAAGCATTTAGAAGTGATCAATGCAAAGAAATAGAGGAAAATAATAGAAAGGGAAAGATTAGAGATCTCTTCAAGAAAATTAGAGATGCCAAGGGAACATTTCATGCAAAGATGGGTACAACATAGGACATAAATGGTATGGACCTAACAGAAGCAGAAGATATTAAGAAGATGTGGCAAGAATACACAGAAGAACTATTAAAAAAAAAAGATCTTAATTACCCAGATAACCATGAGGGTGTAATCACTCACCTAAAGACAGACATCCTGGAGTGCAAAGTCAAGTGGGCCTTAAAAAGCATCACTACAAACAAAGCTAGTGGAGGTGAATGGAATTCCAGTTGAGCTATTTCAGATCCTAAAAGATGATGCTATGAAAGTGCTGCAGTCAATATGCCAGCAAATTGGAAAACTCAGCAGTGGCCACAGGACTGGAAAAGGTCAGTTTTCATTCCAATCCCAAAGAAAGGTAATGTAAAAAGAATGTTGAAACTACTGCACAGTTGTACTCATCTCACACTCTAGCAAAGTAATGCTAAAAATTCTCCAAACTGGGCTTCAATAGTATGTGAACTGCGAACTTCCAGATGTTCAAGCTGGATTTAGAAAAGGCAGAGGAACTGGAGATCAAATTGTCAACATCCATTGAATCATAGAAAAAGCAAGAGAATTCCAGAAAAACATCTATTTCTGCTTCACTGACTATGCTAAAGCCTTTAACTGTGTGGATCACAACAAACTGGAAAATTCTTCAAGAGATGGGAATACCAGACCACCTTACCTGTGTCCTGAGATATCTGTAGGCAGGTGAAGAAGCAACAGTTAGAATCAGACATGGAACAATAGACTCGTTCCAAATTGGGAAATGAGTATGTCAAGGCTGATGTCACCTTGCTTACTTAACTTATAAGCAAAGTACATCATGCAAAATGTTGGACTGTATGAAACACAAGCTGGAATCAAGATTGCTGGGAGAAATATCAATAACCTCAGACATGCAGATGATACCACCTTTATGGCAGAAAGTGAAGAGGAAGTAAAGAGCCCCTTGATGAAAGTGAAATAGGAGAGTGAAAAAACTGACTTAAAACTCAATATTCAAAAAACGAAGATCATGGCATCTGGTCCTATCACTTCATGGCAAATAGATGGCAAAGCAAAGGAAACAGTGACAGATACTATTTTCTTGGGCTCCAAAATCATTGCAGATGGCAACTGCAGCCATGAAATTAAAAGACGCTTGCCCTTGGAAGAAAAGCTATGGCATACTTAGACAGCATATTAAAAAGCAGAAACATTACTTACCAACAAAGGACCTTCTAGTCTAAGCTATGGTTTTTCTAGTAGTCATGTGTGGATGTATGAGTTGGACTGTAAAAAAAGCTAAGTGCTGAAGAACTGATGCTTTTGAACTGTGGTGTTGCAAAGGCTCTTGAGAGTCCCTTGGACTGCAAGGAGATCAAAGCAGTCAATTCTAAAGGAAATCAGTCCTGAATATTCATTGGAATGACTGATGCTGATGCTGAAGCTCCAATACTTTGGCCACCTGGTAAGAGGAACTGACTCATTAGAAAAGACTCTGATGCTGTAAAGATTGAAGTTACAAGGAGAAGGGGATGACAGAGGGTGAGGTGGTTGGATGGTATTCACTGACTCCATGGACTTGAGATTGAGCAAGCTCCAGGAGTTGGTGATGGACAGGGAAGCCTAGCATGCAGCAGTCCATGGATTTCAAAGAGTTGGACACGACTGAGTGACTGAACTGAACTAACTAGACTTTGTTATGTAAATATAATGCTTCCATAGTTTTGGACCCTGAGTTTTTTGTTTGTTTGTTTGTTTTACATTTCCTAGTCATTCTAGTAGATATTTGGAACATAAGGACTCATGGAATTTTTTTTTTTAATGTTATCAGCAAGAACAGGAAGTCCAGAATAGTATTCTATTAAAAAGTTTACATCATGTATTTTGATTTTCTTATTATTCCTTATTTCTTCTCTTTCTTTGAGTAATTTTTTTCCCCCAGAGGGAAATTTTTGATAGACTTCCAGGCAACATACAAACCATAGCTACCTTCAGCGTCCTTCCACGTGTTGCTTCCTATTGCATTTGATTACATTTCTGATTCTTTTGGTTGTTACCGTTGTTGGTTCATATAGTTATCACATACCAACTTAGAAACCTAGGAATTTTGACAATGTTCATTTTCTAACATTCCTCCAATTTCTCTAACTGCTCCTATTAGGAAAAAAGTACTTTATAGTATTTATGCATACTTTTATTTTTCTTTGTTGTTTCAACATCAAGCCTTGCTTTAAATTGTTAATTCAGGTCTCTTCAACAATTGATACTGGGAAAACTGGACAGCTACATGTAAAAAAAGGAAATTCTATCATTCTTTAATACTATATGCAAAAGTAAGCTCAACATGGATTAAAGATCTAAATGTGAAAGCAGACACTATAAAACTCCTAGAGGAAAACACAGACGGGGCACTTTCCAACATCTCCCAGAATAATGGAAATAAAAACTGAAATAAACAAATGAAACCTAACTAAACTCAAAGGTTTTTGAACAGCAGAGGAAACAACAAACTACACAAAATGACAATCCCAAAATGATTGGGAGAAAATATTTGCAAATGATATGACCAACAAGAGATTAGTCTCCAACATTTACAAACAGCTCATGAGGCTTAATATCATCAAAACAAATAACTCAATGAAAAATGGGCAGAAGACCTAAATAGATATTTCTCCAAAGAAGACATTTGGATGGCCAAAAAGCACATGAAGAGATGCTCAACATTGCTAATCGCTAGAGAAATGAAAATCAAAACTACAATGAGGTGGTCATCATCAAAAAATCCACAAACCACAAATGCTGAACAAGGTGTGGAGAGAAGGGAACCCACCTACATTGTTGGTGGGAATGTAAATTGGTACAGTCACTATGGAGAGGAGTATGTAAGCTCCTTAAAAAAATTAAAAATAGAGCTACCATATGACCCTGTAACCCCTACTCCTGGGCATGTATCCAGAGAAAAATGTGGTCTGAAAGGATACATGTACCCCAGTGTTCACTGCTGCACTGTTTACAATAGCTAAGACATGGAAACAACCTAAATGTTCCCTGATAGAGGAATGGATAAAGAGGATGTGGAACATATATACAATGGAATATTACTATTGAAAAGAATGAAATAATGCCATTTGCAGCAACATGTAGGTTCCTAGAGATTGTCACACTGAGTAAAGTAAGTAAGACCAAGAAGGAGAAATATTGTGTGACATGCCTTATATGTGGGATCCAAAAAGAAGTAATGCAAATGAACTTATTTACAAAACAGAAACAGACACACAAGCTTACAGAACAAATTTACAGTTGCCAGAGCAGAAGGATTGGAGGCAAGAGACAGGAAGTTTGGGGTCAATACATACACACTGCTATATTTACAATGGATAAGCAACAAGAACCTACTGGATAGCACAAGGAACTCTCCTCAACAATATGTGGCAGACTGGATAGGAGAGGGATTTAGAGGAGAATGGATATGTATATATGTATGGTTGAGTCCCTTTATTGTCCAGCTGAAACACAGCTTTTCTATTGATACTACCTTGTATTTCTTCATAGTGCATGCATGCTCAGTCGCTTAAATTGTGTCTGACTCATTGTGATCCTATGGACTGTAGCCCACTAGGCTCTTCTGTCCATGGGATTCTCCAGGCAAGAATACTGGAGTGGGTTGCCACGCCCTCCTGCAGGGAATCTTTCCAACCCAGAATCAGACTCACATCTGCCTGAACCTCCTCCATTGCAGGCAGATTCTTTAACCCACTGAGCCACCTGGGAAGCCTATTTCTTCATAGTACCTAAAATAATTCCAATGAATCAATAATTAAGTCATATATTGTTACCTAAATGTCTATGTTCTCTTGGAGAATATAAACTCCATGACCACTTTGCATTCCTTATAATCTAGCCCTGCATCTACTCTTGTTAAATATTTGCTGTATAAATAAATGGCCATTGTAGGAAGGTGAATAGATAGACCAAAAGAAATAAGAAACTATGATTTAGAATTTTAGCAAGGATTAATAAGAGGCATCTCATAATACTTTTCCAAAGCCAGGCATCTTAAAGATTTCCTCTATTTTCTATTTTAATTTCCACATATTAGCTTATTTTCATCTTATAATTCTGTGGCTGCTACACCAAATAATCACCAACTTGATGGGGTAAAACAAAAGCAATATGTTCTTTCACAGTTCCAGATGGCAGAAGTGTGAAATCAGTGTACCTCTGGAGGAAGACTGTTCCTTGCCCCCTCTAGTTTCTTGTATCTGCCAACAGTCCTGTATCATTCCTATCTATGCCCCTGTCTTCATATAACCTTCACTTCTGTGTTGATGTGTCAAAGCTCATTTGCTTTTCTCTAATAAGGACACTTGTGATGGATTTAGGGGCCAAATGGATAATCCAAAATAATTTCCATGTGTCAGGATCCATAACTAAGTCACATTTTTAGACTTTTTTCCAAATAGGGTAACATTTACAGGTTCCAGCAATTAGTACCAGCAATCGTTGAGTAGCCATTTTTCCGGTCTACTACTCCTCCTCTACATAACACAAGGCACTAAATTATATTTTGAGAATTTTCCATTTTCATATCCTGATTCAAAAAATTAAGGTTACAAAAGAGTATAAATTAAAGTTTCTAAATACAAGCCTGTCCTTGGACCATGCAAATAATTAAATTCTACGGACATAATAATTTCAGTTTAAAACAGTTAAGAAAGAGAGTTTGGGAAATTGTGGGGGTATTTTCATTTATATAAAATGCAGTATGAAATTTAGATCATACCTTATTTCACTCACTGGAAAATAGTTAAAATATTGGGCACATAGTAATGATTATTCCTCATGACTTCCCTTCAACTCATACCTTACTCTACTGTCTCATCTCTAGTTCTCACTTGTAAAACCATTTTCACTTCTGACTCTATATTTATTAACCCTACCCTGAAGAAAGCACATGGAGGAAAAAACCCACTAAAGCAAATGACTGACCCAGTTATTGCCTGAATAAATGAAAACAGAAAGAGAAATTAGAAACTCCAAAATTATGCCTTAACTTAAAACAGAATAAATTATAATATTTCTCCTTGTGAAATAATGAATTGAGAAATAAGGAAGTTTTTCTGTTTACAATAAGATATACAATATTGATGGCAATAATCTCATTGAGGTTCTCATAAAATTAACAGATCTTTAAAATGCTATTTTGATGCCCATTACTGATAAATTGCCATTCTGAGATTTCCAAGGCAGCATCATCCACCTGAGCCTCTTGGAGAGCCTGCTCTGTATGAAGACAGCTGCCATGAAAGAAGTCCAAATCCCTGGGATCAACACACTGAGGAGTCCGAGTCAGCCATGTTGAAAAGCTGTGTTGAAAGAGAGATGCTATCCCAGCTCAAATTTCAGAGATATGAATAAAAAAGCCTTCAGAAGACTTCACTTTCACTTTTTACTTTCATGCATTGGAGAAGGAAATGGGAACCCAGTCCAGTGTTCTTGCCTGGAGAATCCCAGGGACCAGGGAGCCTGGTAGGCTGCCATCTGTGGGGTCGCCCAGAGCTGGACACGACTGAAGCGACTTAGCAGTAGCAGCAATAGCAGAAGATTTCATCCCCACCAGTTGTCTCACTGTCACCTCAAGCAGTACCCCCAGTGAGAACCATCTGCCTAATTCCAAAGTGCAAAACTGTAAGAAATTATAATAAATTGTAATCTTAAGGCATCAATTATCTCTTCCATAAATGAGGAACATCAGTTTGAAGGAGTATGATATTCTATTGATAGTGTGATTAGCTGACTAGAGTGACAATCTCCATGAGATGACCAACTACATTGGACTGGCCAGATCTCACTGACATAATTCAGAGGACAGCCAGATGTATAGACCTGGCCCTGCTTATTAGTCACTAGCTGATACCCTTAAGACATCCATATATTGCCAGTGCAATCTTGATGAAACTACCCCTCTCCCCATCTTTAAGTTTGCAAATTCCTTTTAAGAAGTGAATTTTTGTCTTAATTCTCACTCATTCTACCAATAGTTCTGGATTCTTCACCCTGCTGCCCTCACCTGCATGTGGACATATTCTCTATATTTATAAAGTGCCGCAATCTGTGTGTGGCTTCCCGGTTGGCTTAATGGTAAAGAATCCACCTGCCATATGAGAAACTGCAAGAAACCCGGGTTTGATACCTGGGTTGGGAAGATTCCCATGAGGAAGAAATGACAACTCACTCCAGTATTCTTGCCTGGAGAATCCCAGGGACAGAGGAGCCTGCCAGGCTACAGTCTATAGGGTTGCAAAGAGTCAGACAAAACTGAGTGACTGTGTATGTTCACATACCATCTATGTGCATCATTGCAACCAGGCTAACAATGCCTTCAGTCCACATGAAATGCTTGGGCATTAACCTATTTCAGCCTCAATTTTGACCTTGCAAATACTTTTTGCTAATTAATCAAGGTATTCTTTAGCATGGCCTTACATACTACATGTATATATTCTGTTTCTAGGATTAGATTACAAAGCCACTGAAGATAAAAACCATTTCATACCTTTTAAAAACCCTGATGTATATGAACACGTATTTGATTAAAAAACAAATAAAATGATCAATGATGAAAATGAATTACAGTTAGATATTTATATGCCTTCCTCTTTACTTGCTTAGGTAAGAATTGAACTGAATTAATTCCTATGTGTTTTCAACTCCTTTCCTAGGTGTCGTAGTTAGTAAATAATGTTTTTACTGAATATAATTATACACCATTCTTAAACATAAACACATTAATAGCTATGAAGTATGGCTACATAATGTATGTAAGTTTTATAATCTTACAATTTGGTTAGTATATTCATTTATAGTTTTAGTTGTATTAGTTTGACCACTCTTGTTTCTTTTCCTTAAGAAAGGGTGAAAATCTTTAACTTCATTTGTGAGTCTTCATGCACTTCAAGTACTAGTCTGAACCATTAACAAGACCATAGGTGTAATTGACCAATTAACTGCCTGTTTATCAAATTTGGTTAAGGTGCATGTGTTTCATAAGAGTATAGTGTCTACTGGCCAGAAAACTTGAGCTGTTCCCCAGAAGAAAATAACCACTAGGACTATGCAATTTTGATATATTTTTATGATGCTGGATATTTGCTTTATAACCTTAAGTTTCTGTGCTTGCTGCTGCTGCTAAGTCGCTTCAGTCGTATCCGACTCTGTGTGACCCAATGGACGGCAGCCCACCAGGCTCCCCCGTCCATGGGATTCTCCAGGCAAGAACACTGGAGTGGATTGCCATTTCCTTCTCCAATGCATGAAAGTGAAAAGTGAAAGTGATGTCGCTCAGTCGTATCCGACTCTTCGCGACCCCATGGACTACAGCCCACCAGGCTCCTCTGTCCATGGGATTTTCCAGGCAAGAGTACTGGAGTGGGGTGCCATTGATAAGGAATAGATTTTTAAACTTAGAAATATTTCTGAGAAACAAATTATTTAACTTTGCTGAAGAAACTAATATTAAATATAATAATATAATAAGAAATACAATAATATAATATTATAAATATATTATAATACTATAATAATGATTCCACCAAAACCCCATGCACCATTTCTCAGGGGGGGGGTGGGGAAAAGATCTCACTGGTCTCCCTAGCTTGAGGGAGAGCATTCAGGTCCCCATCTCTGTCACACTTAATGCTTTATTCTTTTTGTAAAAGAATGTAAAAGTAGAACAATCAAACAAAAGGGACAACAGAAAAATTACATATATTACTTTCATTTTTTAAAGTAATTTTAAGATGATATTTAGAACATGTAAGTTATATAGAAAGATAGTTCACCGGACTCCAAACATAGATACTATCTAACGAGGCAAATATTATCCTGGATAACTGTAGCTTTAGTTTTCAACATTAGCTATTTTTCTCATATTCAGAAGAGTTCCAATACAGCAGATCCTATGGCAGTCCAATAAATTACTCATCTCCTCTTCCTGCCTAATATGGTGAATATTAAATAAAAATTGACAACAAAATATGCATTTTATATAATATTGTGAAATATATTATCAGGATATTGCCGAAACCCTTCATTTTACCTTGCTTATTCATCTGAAATCCAATGTTTACATTAAGTACCCTTATCTCTTCTTCTAGCTTACAAATAGCTGTCAATGTCTATCATCACAAATACCCCGCCAGGCTCCTCTGTCCATGGGATTTTCCAGGCCTGAATACTGGAGTGGGTCACCATTCCCTCCTAACAGAAGTACAAAAACAATGAGTTAAGTCAAAGGGTGATCTTTCTATCTGACCTTAAGGAAACATTCATTTATGATAAAAAAAAAAAAAATCCCTCCAGAAAGCAGGCATAGAAGGAACATACCTCAACATATTAAAAGTCATATATGATAAACCCACAGCAAACATTATCCTCAATAGTGAAAAACTGAAAGCATTTCCCCTAAAGTCAGGAACAAGACAAGGGTACCCACTCTCACCACTACTATTCAACATAGTTTTGGAAGTTTTAGCCATAGCAATCAGAGAAGAAAAAGAATAAAAGGAATCCATACTGGAAAAGAAGAAGTAAAGCTCTCACTGTTTGGAGATTTGACATGATCCTCTACATAGAAAACCCTAAAGTGAAGTTGCTCAGTTGTGTCCAACTCTTTGCGACCCCATGGACTGTAGCCTACCAGGCTTCTCTTTCCACAGAATTTTCCAGGCAAGAGTACTGTAGTGGGTTGCCATTTCCTTTCTCCAGGGGATCTTCCCAACCCAGGGATCAAACCCAGGTTTCCCACATTGCAGGATAAAGCAGACACTTTACCGTCTGAGCCACCAGGGAAGCAGAAAACCCTAAAGACACCACAAAAAATTACTAGAGCTAATCAATGAGTATAGTACAGTTTCAGGATATAAAATTAACACATAGAAATGCACTAACAATGAGAAAACAGAAAGAGAAATTAAGGAAACAATTCCATTCACCATTGCAACAAAAAGAATAAAATACTTAGGAATAAATCTACCTAAAGAAAAAAAAAAAGACCTATATATAGAAAACTATAAAACACTGATGCAAGAAATCAAAGAGGACACAAACAGATGGAGAAATATACCATGTTCATGGATCAGAATAATCAATATAGTGAAAATGAGTATACTACCCAAAGCAATCTATAGATTGAATGCAACCCCTATCAAGCTACCAAAGGTATTTTTCACAGAGCTAGAACAAATAATTTCACAATTTGTATGGAAATACAAAAAAAACCTCAAATGGCCAAAGCAATCTTGAGAAAGAAGAATGGAACTGGAGGAATCAACCTGCCTGACTTCAGACTATACTACAAAACCACAGTCATCAAGACAGTATGGTACTGGCACAAAGACAGACATATAGATCAATGGAACAAGATAGAAGGGCCAGAGATAAATCCATGCACCTATGCACCTTATCTTTAACAAAAGAGGCAAGAATATACAATGGAGATAAGACAATCTATTTAACGAGTGGTGCTGGGAAAACTGGTCAACCACTTGTAAAAGAATGAAACTAGAATACTTTCTAACACCATACACAAAAATAAACTCAAAATGGATTAAATATCTAAATGTAAGACCAGAAACTATAAAACTCCTAGAGGAAAACATAGGCAAAACACTCTTTGACATAAATCACAGCAGGATCCTCTATGACCCACCTCCCAGAGTAATGGAAATAAAAACAAAAATAAACATTTGGAACCTAAATAAACTTAAAAGCTTTTGCACAAAGAAGGAAACTATAAACAAGGTGAAAAGACAGCCTTCAGAATGGGAAAAAATAATATCAAACAAAACAACTAACAAAGAATTAATCTCAAAAATATACAAGCAGCTCAATACCAGAAAAATAAATGACCCAATGAAAAAATGGGCCAAAGAACTAAACAGACATTTCTCCAAAGAAGACATACAGATGGATAATAAACACATGAAAAGATGCTCAACATCATTCATTATCAGAGAAATGCAAATCAAAACCACAATGAGGTACCATCTCATGCCAGTCAGAATGGCTGCTATCAAAAAGTCTATGAACAATAAATGCTGGAGAGGGTGCAGAGAAAAGGGAACCCTCTTACATTATTAATGGGGATGCAAACTAGCACAGCCACTATGGAGAACAGTGTGGAGATTCCTTAAGAAATAGAACTGCCATATGACCCAGCAATCCCACTGGGCATACACACCAAGGAAACCAAAACTGAAAGAGACACATGTACCCCAGTGTTCATCGTGGCACTGTTTACAATAGCTAGGACATGGAAGCAAACTAGATGTCCATTGGCAGATGAATGGATAAGAAATCTGCGGTACATAAGCATACTGGAATATTACTCAGCCATTAAAAAGAATGGATTTGAATCAGTTCTAATGAGGTGGATGAAATTGGAGCCTACTATACAGAGTGAAGTAAGCCAGAAAGAAAAACACCAATATAGTATACTAACACATATATATGGAATTTAGAAAGATGGTGATGATGACCTTATATGCGAGACAGCAAAGGAGACACAGAGATAAAGAACAGACTTTTGGACTCTGTGGGAGAAGGTGAAGGTGGGATGATTTGAGAGAATAGCACTGAAACATGTATATTACCATATGTGAAACAGATTGCCAGTCCAGGTTCAATGCATGAGGCAGGGTGCTCAGGGCCAGTGCATTGTGACAACCTTGAGGGATGGTATGGGGAGGGAGGTGGGAAGGGGGTTCCGGATGAGGGACACGTGTACACCTGGGGCTGATTCATGTTGATGTATGGCAAAAGCCACTACAATATTGTAAAGTAATTAGCCTCCAGTTAAAATAAATAAATTAATTAAAAAATATGAGGGCCTAATTAGCTTTTTAAGATTTCTAATGCAAAGTCACACCACGTTTCTCTCTATATTTTGAATAATATATTTCCGAGTTGATTGTCAATCACATCTCTGATATAAATATTCTGCTTATTATTGCAAAAATCCATATTGAATGTTTTGTGTATTAATTTTCAATTTGGTTAATAAAATAGACTTATTCAGAATACTTGGTAAAAAGAAATGGTGATAACTTTGCCACTCATGATAACTTTTAAAAAGTTAAATAAAACTAAGCTTTTGGCCTGAGGCTCAATAAGGCTAAATCTAAGGCTACGCAGACCATGGGGATTCTCCAAGTGAGAATACTGGAGGGATTGAACCCAGGTCTCCCACATTGCACTCAGATTCTTTACTGTCTGAAACACCAGGAAAGCCCAAGAATGCTGGAGTGGGTAGCCTTTCCCTTCTCTAGGAGAATTTCCCCCATCTAGGAGCCCAATTGGGGTCTCCTGCATTGCAGGTAGATTCTTTACCAGCTGAGCTACCAGGGAAGCCCATATGAAAAAGATCATAGCATTATCTAAAAAATCAATATTTTGGAGGAAGATATTCTCCAAGATACTTCTGTAACTCTTCCTCAATTCCTTTAAGATCTACTCCCTTAACTTCCAGATTCTCACTGTGCAGGGAGGGAGATGGGGATGATGGAGAAGCAGGAAGCAGAGCTTGCCTGCCACCATAAACACAGCAAAAATATATCTATATGTGAACCAATTCCCACTGGAAACAAACTGGAAACCAGAAAGGCCATTTTACAACCTAAAATATAAGGTAGGAAGGGAAGAGGAGCTATCCGGTCAGAACCTGTCCTGTCATGGGACACAGAAGAGAAAAATATTTTCTTAGTTATGGACTTTGCATTTATATTACAGGATAAAAGAGTAGAAGCCTCACTTGCTATCAAAGAACTCCCCGGTGAACACTAGGGAACCCCATATCCCTGACATTAATTCCATGCTCCTACATGTTCCAAAATGGAATAACTAGGCTTTAATAAATTATTATCAAATGGAGTGGTAACCAATACAGTAAGTTCTATATTCTTCATTGTTACAACAATCTTGATTACTTGGTTCAGGTAGTAGAAGGAACTTTGTGAAAACAAAATAAAGGCAGACATAAGACACAGGAGGGAAGAAAAGTAACGGACACTCCAGAATACAATAAGAGACATTTGGAGAAGCAAAACTTTTATTTATTTATTTTTCTTTTCTTTTCTTTTTTTTAATTTTATTTTATTTTTAAACTTTACATAATTGTTTTAGTCTTGCCAAATATCAAAATGAATCTGCCACAGGTATACATGTGGTCCCCATCCTGAACCCTCCTCCCTCCTCCCTCCCCATACCATCCCTCTGGGTCGTCCCAGTGCACCAGCCCCAAGCATCCAGTATCGTGCATCGAACCTGGACTGGTGACTCGTTTCATACATGATATTACACATGTTTCAATGCCATTCTCCCAAATCTTCCCACCCTCTCCCTCTCCCACAGAGTCCATAAGACTGTTCTATACATCAGTGTCTCTTTTGCTGTCTCGTACACAGGGTTATTGTTACCATCTTTCTAAATTCCATATATATGTGTTAGTATACTGTATTGGTGTTTTTCTTTCTGGCTTACTTCATTCTGTATAATAGGCTCCAGTTTCATCCACCTCATTAGAACTGATTCAAATGTATTCTCTTTAATGGCTGAGTAATACTCCATTGTGTATATGTACCATAGCTTTCTTATCCATTCATCTGCTGATGGACATCTAATTTGCTTAAAAACAAGCAAAGATAATCAGTTTTATTCAGAGTAATTATCACCACATAAACTTATTTATATAAATCTAATCACACAATTTATATCTTATAATGTGCCATCCCAACATATAAGCTAAAAATACTAAGTAATAATTCTTTATCTTAAATATATAAAAGGAATAAATACATTTAAATTTCTTTAATACTTCATAACGTAATTCATAAAAATCAAACAAGGTGTGTGCTCAGTCGCTCAGTCTTGTCTGATTCTTTGTGACTCCAGGAATTGTAGCCAGCCAGGCCCCTCTGTCCATGGAATTTTCCAGGAAAGAGTACTAGAGCAGTTTGCCATTTCTGACTCCAGTTGAATTTCGCAATCAGGGACCAAACACACTCTCCTGCATCTCCTGCATTGGCAGACATGTTCTTTATACCATGCTATCTGGGAAGCCCCCAAAATGTTTAGAATGATGATCATATAATTCTCACTATAAATTAAGAAAGTCAGAAGGAAGCACTGATACACTGAATCAAATCAACTCAGATAGGCAAATATCATTTAAGCTAGTTTTTCCAAACACTATTTTATTCAGTCAATATAAATTACACTTATTGGAAAGCTCAAGACTAATGTTTTATAAGTTCTTGAAAGAAAGTTGAATGTATTGAGACTATTATATTTTAAATTCAAGAAAATGTTTGTTTGGGGCCTAAAAATGTACTCCATTTTTACTTTACCTAACTATAGCTTCTTAGTATGATAAGTACATTTTTCAACAACACTTCTAAAAAACCTCATTGGAGACATTTATTTTAAACATATCATCATATTTTTGGACTTTCACTAGTTTATTTGACATTTTAAAAAGCATTCTTCCTATATTAATTGTTCTAAGATGCATTTATTTAGATATACTAATTTTTAAAATCACTTCTAAAATTATAAATGCATTGTATTTTCTAAGTATTTTAATATATACTCAATCAAAACCATACCTTTACATTTCTCCCTGAAAGTCTCCATTTTTCTTTCCCTGCTTTACTGAACACCCTGAAGCTTCTCAAAGTTGAAAATAAATAAAGGCTCAAATAATTAATAGTTTCCCAAGGCACATCTTATCTCGATTTGGAATACTTTTAAAGAAGGCAAGAATAATCAGTCTCCACTATGTTTATCAAAACATTGGAACTTTGCAGTTCATTTAAAAAATTTTAATGGTTAATTTATTGCATAGACTTCTTGTTTTAATTGGTAAAGTTCCTTTTACTCTTTGAATGGTTTGTTTTGACACACTCTCAAAAGACTTAATTTCAAGCCAAGTTTATGATCGATAATGGTTAAGATTATGATGAGTCTCTTTCCATGTCTAATTTTGTAAAAGAGATGGACACAAAATTGACGGCATAAAATTTTTGGTTAATTTTATTTATGTTGATTAAGATGTGATTCATTCCCTTTTTACAAAATTATGTAGACAAAGGGCAGTAAATTTGGGGGTTATTTCAGTTTTATACACCAAAATCCATATTTAAACAAATACAGCACTATTTTATGTTCCTCATAAAATCGACATGGGAGGCCCTGAGTTCCTAAATATCAATTATAGCAAAATTGAAATTATAGTAAAGAAAATAATGTCCAGTAAAGTGAGAAAGTTATACAAATGGAATCAATATTTAGGCTTCCTGAAATTGCTGTACTCAAAAACGCTTGAACACAATGTATTTCTTGGGAACATGGACTCTATGGGTCACATAACCTCTTTTAGGCCAACTGAGTTGACTACTGAATGCTGCGGCTGCTAAGTCGCTGCAGTCGTGTCCGACTCTGTGCGACCCCATAGACGGCAGCCCACCAGGCAGCCCTGTCCCTGGGATTCTCCAGGCAAGAACATTGGAGTGGGTTGCCATTTCCTTCTCCAGTTCATGAAAGTGAAAAATGAAAGTGAAGTCGCTCAGTCATGTCTGACTCTTAGCGACCCCACGGACCGCAGCCTACCAGGCTCCTCTGTCCTTGGGATTTTCCAGGCAAGAGTACTGGAGTGGGGTGCCATTGCCTTCTCCTGACTACTGAATAGATAACATCATTTTCTATGGAAATAAAATATTGATGATAATTAAGTGGACATCTTCACAAGATATTATTCTAGGTGCTTGCTCATTTATTTGTAGAATGTATATATTAATATTTCCACAGGCACTGAAACAACTAAGAGTGTAACTAATAAAGGGTTATTTCTTATCTTTTTAAAGTAGATCTATTCCTCACCTGTTGTTAATATTCAGGAATCTATATTCTTAACAATTCCTCTCCCAAAAGATGGAAAGAAACAATTTGTGCTGATATCAGCCAAATAATTAACATAATGTATAAAATTAAATTCTACCTAAGTAAAATTCATTTTCTCCATTTCCTTATAATTTTTAATGTGGAATTTACTGAAAAATTTTAAATGACCCATATTAGCTAATATGTGTAGTTCATATTATGTTTCTAATGGACACATTGCTCTGAAGCATTTATAATAAATGGCAATGATAACAATGCTGAATGGAAAATTCATAGTGGAGTAATACCAAATTACACACATCCAATAAAAATACCTGTCAGTTTTTTAAGTTTCTTGAAAATGATAAGATCTCCTGAGGTTCCTATTTCATTTTCCCTGGAACCCAAGGGAACCACACTCATTACATCTGTCATGTGCAGTGACAGGTGTAGTTACAGCTATGAAAGAATCTTCTTTTATATCTCTATTTCCATGTCCTCAGAATGAAAACATTTTGCCTTTTATCTGGAAATTTGCCATTATTGAGCCTCAGTCCAAAAGCTTAGTTTTATTAAACTTTTTAAAAGTTATCATGGGTGGCAAAGTTATCACTGCTTCTTTTACCAAATATTCTGAATAAATTTGTTTTATTAACCAAATTGAAAATTAAAATACAAAATATTCAATGTGGATAATAATTCTTTCCATAGTAAGCATCAGAGATGTGATTGACAGTCAACTTGGAAAAAATATTATTCAAAACATAGAGAAAAACATGCTGTGGCATTGCATTAGAAATCTTAAAAAGCTATTCAGGCACTCTTATTTACTTAAGACGAGGTAAAAATATTACCCTTTGACTTAACTCATTGTTTTTGTACTTCTGTGAGGAGGGCATGGTGACCCACTCCAGTATTCACGCCTGGAAAATCCCATGGACAGAGGAGCCTGGTGGGCTACAATCCATGGAGTTGCAAAGAATAGGATATGACTGAAGTGACTGAGCAAGCAAGCAAGCCACAGCTTAGTAGCTTACTGTGAGAAGCCAGGCCTAGAAACTGGGCTTCAGGGTGAGCTGTTGTGATAGTAATTATGCCCCCAATCTCTTCAACACATGTCTAAGTCTAGAAACCCTACTTATTTTCTTCCATAATGAGAAGGTCCAAACAAGAAGTATTGGCTTGAGAAACCCCAAATATCATTTTTTTCTCATCTTAATATCATAGCTGCAAAAGTTGTTTAAAGTTGTTCAAGTTATTCAGTTCCTATTGGGGATTACAAAATTTACAAGAGAGAATGGACAAAGGTTCAGAAATATCAGGAGTATTTTATCTTATAGTGTCTGAAGTATCACAAATAGGCAAGGAGGCAGATATTCATCAAAGAACTTAGGAATTACTATGGGTTATGAGATTAGCTACATGCATATTCTATACAGGTATTAATGTTATAATATAACCTATCTTTTGAGCATTCATTATGTGCTTTTCCTGGAAAATACAAAGGTAAAAATTTAATCTTCAAGTGTATGTGTGTGTTAGTTGCTTGCTGCTTCTGCTGCTGCTAAGTTGATTCAGTAATGTCTGACTCTGTGCAACCCCATAGACAGCAGCCCACCAGGCTCCCCTGTCCCTGGGATTCTCCAGGCAAGAACACTGGAGTGGGTTGCCATTTCCTTCTCCAATGCGTGAAAGTGAAAAGTGAAAGTGAAGTCGTTCAGTTGTGTCTGACTCCTAGCGACCCCATGGACTGCAGCCTACCAGGCTCCTCTGCCCATGGGATTTTCCAGGCAAGAGTACTGGAGTGGGTTGCCATTGCCTTCTCCAGGGGATCATCCCAGCCCAAGGATCAAATCTGGGTCTCCTGCATTGCCAGCAGATTCTTTACTGTCTGAGTGACCAGAAAGGTCCCTCTATATGTCACACTTTTTATTTTTAGAAGCATGGCAGCTAACATACATTAAAATACTTTCCTAATCAAAATTATTAAATGATGGATAAAATGAAGCCCCTCCAACCCCCTTTGTAAGCCCATAACGTTGCTAACAAAATATAAATAAACTGCAGAGATGAAAGCAAAGAGAAAATAATACGGTCCTGGGAGGTAAGAAAGCACAGCACTGATACTCATCCTGAGGGTCTCTGTTCTTTTAGGAAGAATGAACTCCATGTTCACATTCCCCACCCTCCCCCTCCTTATCATAACTGTAGAATATACTTAAAAAGCAAAATGTTGTCATTTTAAAAATAGCATCTTTCAATAGGAACCTCTTAATATCAGTGTCCACCAAGATAATAAATAGCCAGATGTAGAGTTTCTCTAAGTAATCCCTTTGATTTTACACAAACCTAAAGACACCATGAAGCATTAATACAGCAACTTTCATTTCTGGTTTTATGAGAATAATATCTTTGAGCCTTCAGACACATAATTTGAAATTAACTGAGTCTCAGATGACATGGGGCCCTGTGTGTTAATCTATCCTATACAGATGATAATACTAAAAATGTATAAAGATGATATATGGACACTAAAATCCATAGGTGTGAGCAGGATTAAGGAGGTAAGGGAGGTTATGGCATACAGAATCCAGTAACAAGAATCTGTTACCACTTCTAGGGCTAAGGGAATAAATAAGAAAACAATGTGGTTCTATTCCCAGGTGGCACAGTGGTAAAAAAAATCCCCTGGACAATGCAGGAAATGCAAGAGATGCAGGTTGGATCCCTGTTTCAGGAAGATCCCCTGTAGGAGGAAACAGCAACCCACTCCAGTATTCGTGCCTGGAAAATCCCATGGGTAGAGGAGCCTGGTGGGCTACTGTTCAGGAAGCCACAAAGAGCTGAACATGACTGAGCAACTGAGCACATACAAAGAAAAGGGGGAACTTAAACTTGGTGGGATGCTACCACCAGATCCAAGGTCATGAAGAAGGGAGGGAACAGGAAAGATAGGCCTGACCTATTCTACCTCCAGTCTTCCAGTTTCTTGCTATAAACTCCACTAACCGAACCACCCTGAAGCCAGCCAATAAACTTTCTTAAGTTTTATGTCTCTTTTTATTAGCAGAGGGGTGACTGAACTATGAAAATGTGCAACGTATTTTTATCCTTTAATAATGCAAATGGAAATATTATGAACACTGTTTATGTTATTAGGTTCAAAATAGACAAGATAATTCAAGACTAGAGACCATGTCTTCTATTTAGTCAATTACAGCCTAATCTGTTGGCATGCAGTCATCAAAAACACTGAGGATCAAGGACAGAAACCAATCAGTGTTCTTCTTTGTAAATACTGTGCTACATTGAATGAAGTAGCATATTTTGTTTTCTTTTATGTAAAATCCAAATCATAAAATTAGAAGGCCAAGATGACAAATGTCCTATGCCACACAGAACGATGCATTTTTTAGCATCTATGATTATATATATTAGATAAGGAGTTTGTGGTGTTCCATCAGTAAAAATTTATGCTGGAATGTATTAAAAATTTACAAGGCACAGTAGGTATAATGAGGTTATAAAAATGAGTAAAATGTGGTCCCTTTTCTCAAGGATTTTATTCGAGGGGGAATAATACACATTCAATAATGTAAGACACCATGTAAATGCTGAAAGAGATATATGGTCCTCCCTTAGTACTTGCAGGGTATTGGTTCCAGCACCTCTATGGATACAAAAATCCCTGGATGCTCAGGTTCCCTATATAAAATGGCATAGTATTTGCATATAACCTACACGTATTATCCCCTTTACTTTAAATCATTTGTACTTCTAATACCTAGTACAATGTAAGTGCTATATAAAATGTTGTAAGTGTAATGCAAGTGCTATGTAAATAATTGCTGGTGAATATGAACAGAATATTCATGATCTGCTTTTTGGAACTCTCTGGAAAACTGCTTTGAATATTTTTGGTCTGCCCTTGGTTGAACTTGCAGACCCAGACCCTGAAAATATGGAGGGCCTACTGTAATCACGCTGCTGGCAGAAGCACATAGGAAGGTAACTCATTTTTTGAATGGACATATCCTAAGAGGCTTTTTCTTTGGTGCTAATGGAAACTTCAAACCCTGACCCTGACTCCATCCCCTAAACACTTCAGATCCCAAGTGAGTATCTTGTCCTGCTCCCTTAAGTCATTTTTGGAAAGCCTGCCTTACTCGCCCCAAAATGTCTCATTGTATGAGTAACAACGCCCTTTACATCCTCTCAGCGTGTGTGTGACATTACCAGTCTGGATATTTGAAACTAATTTTGGAAGAGAACCAGTTTATATCATCAGGGTAGCCTTATCACATAGGATAAATAAGAAATTTCAAATGTACCATGCAATGGCAGATTCTTTTCTAAAGTGTTTGTGACAACCTGTAATCCAACCAGCACATGCTACGAATGGTCATTTCCTTACACATTTCCCAGTTATTTACACCATGTAATTTAACTTATTTGAATCCAGTGGCTACAGGACTATATCTTGAATTTTAAGTTTTTTAATTTTTGTGATATGATTTTTGATGAGATTGAAACAACTTTTTGTAGGTTTCTTTTCCAAAGGATAGCACTAGTATTTTTTTTTAATTATCTGAATTATCTTTATATGTATTTAGTTTCTTCTTCTTTTAATATAATTGCTACTGATTTGTAGTTTTTAATATGTAATAAATATCCACTAATAATACTTCTGGCAATGTTATGGCACCATGTTTTCCTGCTCAACATTTTGTACTTTTAAACAATTTATGGAATCTTTTGATGAGCAGAATTTCTAATATTTGATATGATAACATGTTAATTTTATAAGTTATTTGCATTTTTCTTATAAATTTGTTCAATATCTCCAATATTATTCCTTCAAAAACTTCAACATTCAATATCTATATTGAAGTGTCTAACACACCACACACTCATATGAGCACAATGTGATGAAGTAAGAACTGATTCAAGTTGGCTTTCTTTCCTTATAGATGACAAACTTTTCTAAAAGCATTCATTTCATAGTGTATCCTTTCTCCAGTTACATGTAATGCCACTTTTAATTTCTTTGACTTTCCCTTAACATTCACAACTTGGCTAACAGTTTGGCACAAAAAGTCTATAACTTTTGACCTATCCTGACTTTTGACATGTCTTCCTCACTTGAATCAGTTCAAATTTTTAATTTAAAGTAAGAGACATCCTCTAATTTGAACACTTAAAGGCCATTGTAGGAATATTTAATTGGTCTAATCTCAATATTTTTGTGTCTTATGGAATAGGGAAGCCCCAGGATAAGAAGAGAAGGGAAATGACTGGTTGGTGGAAAAATCAGGCCATACACATTTATTGATAAAGTTTGTCATCGTATACAGGTGTAGTTCATGTCACCTAAAAACAAGTTCCCTGATCAGAGATCACCATAAAAATGCAATAATAATGAAAACATTTGAAATATTACAAGAATTGTCAAAGGGTGATGCAGAGACAGGGTGTGAGCAAATGCTGTTGGAGAGAATGGCAATAAGAGTCTTCCTTGACACAGGGTTCCCATGAACCCTCAATTTGTGAAAAGTGCAACATCTTTGAAACACAATAAAGCAAAGTGTACTATAACCCAGTATTCCTGTAATTTGGTGGGATTCATTTTGTAGTACACAAATTTTATTTTTATACTATCTAATTAGCAGTTTAAAATGGCATTATATTTTAATGTCAATGGAAAAATTGTCATTTCTAGAACATATATTTCAGGGGTTTTCTTTCAAACACAGTTAGCTTTATTTATACTTTTATAATTTTCTCCTGATTTTTAATATATAAAAAAAATTGATGCAGATATTATTTTCTGGGTTTGCTTTTTCATAGTCATGGTGCCTTCTTTCCATCATTTTAATCTTTGAGGAAAGAGTAGAATTACATTTCTCCACAGGAATATTCCCATCTGGGAAAAATATGACATTAAACCCTTTATTGAGGTTTAATGGGCCATACTGTTCATATAAATTTGAACCAAAAGTTTCATGAGGACTAACTTATGGTTTCATATTCTCAGGGTAAATATATTCTCCTTCATCCAGTGCCAAGTTCAGGACAGAAATCTACCTTTTTGTTCCCAATAACTTTAATGTACCCTTTTAATTTATTTCAGCTGTTTGTGGTACCAGATCTTCATGGGCATTTCCTTTATATTCTGTCTTCCAAAATATTTACAGCAATCAATGCTTTATTTCCCATGACACGTGGCAAGAGGGATCTTAGTTACCCAACCAGGGATCAAACCCATGCATCCTGGAGTCTTAACCACTGGACGAACAGCTTAGTTCCAGAAATCAAGGTTCTAAAGACAATAGACGAAAAATCTTCACAATAAGATTTTCTCTGCTAGATGAAAGAACAGTATCTGCTAGATAAATCTGTCATCTGTAGTGAGCTAAAAGTGCACTTCTCCAGATATGGGTATGTTTTGCTATTTCTTAGATCCTTACTGAGTGCTTCCTAGGTGGCACACTGGTAAAGAACCTGCATGCCAATAAGGAGACGCCAGAGATGCGAGTTCACTCCCTGGGTCAGCTGGAGGAGGAAATGGAAACCCACTTTAGTATTCTTGCCTGGAAAATTCCAGGGACAGAGGAGGTTCATGGGCTACAGTCCATGAAGCTGCAGAGTCAGACACCACTGAGTGCACACACACATACACACACACACACACACACGCCCTTACTAGGTAGTTTTAATGATCCCTTTGCTTTCATATTTTAAAATCATGCCATTCCTGATTTAAATTGTCCTATGTATACTGAAAAATTTGTAAAAGTTACTGCTTTAATTTCAAGTTCTTCTGTTGCTTGTCCACTCTTGTTTTTTGCCTTTTATGCCAAAGTTACTCAAAATAAATGTACTAATTCAATAGCTGAGAGCCTTAGGAATGATCTCTGAATAACCTATTCTTACTTATTTTGCACGACCATTCATAGGAACTTAATTTCTCTTTTCCTGTGTTTAGTACATGTTATCAACCACTTAATAGGTTTCTTATCAACTACTTAATTTATCAAATATTGCTGTGCTCCAGTGATCTATCTTCTGTTCTTTGGTGTATGTTCCTTTCTCTCAAAGATGCTTTTCCACCCACACGGATCCATATTTTATCTTAATGCTAATGCTTTTTATAGCTGTGTCTATCAACTTAGCACCAGGCATTTATACCCAGCTGCTAACTAGATTTTTCACAGAGATCTCTTTCTCCATTTATGTACAATATCCTTTTAAAATGTGCTGTTACTGTAACCCTGTATGCGAGACAGCAAAAGAGACACAGATGTATAGAACAGTCTTTTGGACTCTGTGGGGGTGGGATGATTTGGGAGAATGGCATTGAAACATGTATAATATCATATAAGAAACAAATCGCCAGTCCAGGTTTGACACAGGATACAGGATGCTTGGGGCTGGTGCACTGGGATGACCCTGAGGGATGGTATGGGGGAGGGAGGTGGGAGGGGGGTTCAGGATTGGGAGCGCGTGTACACCCGTGGCGGATTCATGTTGATGTATGGCAGAACCAATACTATATTGTAAAGTAATTAGCCTCTAATTAAAATGAATAAATTTTAAAAAATGTGCTGTTACCCTATATAGATTTTAAACTTCTAGATATCTTAGAAAATGTCATATACTACTTTGGCCATTCCTTGGCTTCAAATACAATGAATTCAAAATATAAATGTTCAGTAATTTTTTTAAAAGCAGGAGATGCAGTATTAGAATTGACTTGATTTGAATAAATGGAGGTCTTAAGTAGTATCAATTATATATCATGAGGCTGAGCTATATTTAACTCCCCGTGTTTCCTCTTTTCTGAAAGAGAATGGCTATTTTTCATACGCAAAATTTCCTGGAAGTAGTCAAGATTAAACCAATATATTCAACAAGTGTCAAAGAGGTTAAAGAAAACTCCTGTATAAATTCATATTGCATCACAGGGTCCCAAGACCATGTCTGAGGAGAGAATACTGAGTTTGGAAGCAGGCGATATAGTACTTTCACTGACATTTTTTAATGGCTACTATAAGTGGGTGTCAGCATGAGGGGAAAAAAAGTATTGAGTAATGTATTCTGCATTAAGCCTTTAGAAAGTTCACTTTTACATTAGATGCTTATATCTAGAGAATTAATAAAGTCAAGATTAAAAATGCCTTTCATGTTGATACATGAAGTACAGATTAAAGGAAAGTTGTCTGAATTTTCATATTAATAGTTTGGGGAAGAAGAAAACTTTAAAATTGCTACTTTTTAAAAAAGATCTTAGATTTCACCTTTAAAGCATTCAGCCTTTACATTCTTTAGACTGGATGATGTGTTTTTGCCCAAGGGCATATGAATGTCACTCCCTCAGAAACCCATCAGCACCAGGTCTAAAATGGCCAGAGGAGTTGCTGCAGGCTGGGCAAGCTGAGGTTTCAATCCATCTCTCTATGCCTTTACAGTTCTGAGGACTAAGGACCTTCCAGAAACATCTGTATGTTGTGCAAGGCTCTTACCCCAATGTGGCTGCTTATAACTGTCCAGGAGTAATTCAGTGAATGATAAAATACTTTCATGCCTGTGCAGAGTCATTAAATCCCATATAGCCATATCTGTAAACCCAATACTATACAGTAATATGTGGAACAAAATTATTTATTTCAATTCTTACATTGTAATGAGTAGACTCAAGCAATGGCATTTGCAGAACTCAGTGTTTCCTCAATGCAAGAATAGCTTAAATATCGATGCATATATCTCTGTGCTTTTTAAAAACATACAAAAATCAAGCACTATTTTGGACTGAAGTCTTCTCTAAGAGTGCCCACCTTTCTAAAAGGTGGGTTGCAGACTGGGCCAGGATGAGACTGCCATAGCAAGACACTAAAATCTTTTCAAAAAGAAAATTAACTATCTCATACGATGATGCAAATCAGAAAATTATTTTCAGGTTATTATTTAAAAAAAAGAAGAAAGAAAACTCTTGTCACAGTAGTAGACTGAAAAGTACTGTTGGATGAGACTGGGCAATTGGAATAGCCAGGCAAGACAGTGTGTCTTTCTGCTATTTACCTGAAGATTTCTGTAAAAAATATTAAATTGTGCATTCAAAATATATTTTAATGCTATTGTCAATGAGGTGGCACAATGGTAAAGAGTCTGCCTGCCAATGCGAGAGACATAGGTTCTATCTCGGGGAGGGGAAGACCCCCTGGAGTTGCTGTTCACTCAGTTGTGTCCACCGCTTCGAGACCCCATGGACTGCGGCATGCCAGGCTTCCCTATCCTCCACTATCTCCCAGTGTTTCTTCAAACTCATGTCCATTGAGTCGGTGATACGATCCAACCATCTCGTCCTCGGTTGCCCCCTTCTCTCCCTGCCTTTAATCTTACCCAGCATCAGGGTCTTTTCAAATGAGTCAGGTCTCCACATCAGGTAGCCAAAGTATTGGAGCTTCAGTTTCAGCATCAGTCCTGCCAATGAATATTCAGGCCTGATTTCCTTTAGGATGGACTGGTTTGATCTCCTTACCATCCAAGGGACTCTCAAGAGACTTCTCCAGCACCACACTTCAAAAGCATGAATTCTTCAGTGTTCAGCCTTCTTTATGGTCCAACTCTTAGATCCACACCTGACTATTGGAGAAACCATAGCTTTGACTAGACAAACCTTGTTCAGCAAAGTAATGTCTCTGTTTTTTAATATGCTGTCTAGGTTGGTCATAGCTTTTCTTCCAGGGAGCAAGCATCTTCTAATTTCATGGCTGCAGTCATATCTGCAGTGATTTTGGAGCCCAAAACAATAAAGTCTGTCACTGTTTCCATTGTTTCCCCATCTCTTTGCCATGAGTGATGGGACTGGATGCCATGATCTTAGTTTTTTTTTAATGTTTTTAAGTCTGGAGTAGGAAATGGCAACCCACTCCAATATTCTTGCTTGAAAAATCCTATGGACGAGGAACACAGCAGGCTACAGTCCATAGGGTCGCAAACTCAGACACCATTAACTTAGAAAGTTAGAATCATTAATTTAGAGAGATCTACAAGGGGAAAAGCAAAGAGGAGAAAAGAATCTAAATAAATTAATATGGAATCAAGTTACAGCATTTGTGGAACTAGCTTTCCCACCACTCAGTATTCTGCTGCTGCAAGTGTAACATTAACTTGAAGATTTTACTGAATAGTTCTCAGTTCTCAGAGGTTAAAAAATGAATTAAGAGACACAATCTTTTAATCTAAGACTGAGTAAAAGAAACCATAAACGATATCTCTTCAAAAGTCTCTATCACTACTTCAAATTTAGTGATTCCTATGGCAAATCAGATAGATTATATTCTTTGCAGCCAAAGATGGAGAAGCTCTATACAGCCAGCAAAAACAAGACCAGGAGCTGACTGTGGCTCAGACCATGAACTCCTTATTGCCAAATTCAGACTTAAATTGAAGAAAGTAGGGAAAACCACTAGACCATTCAGGTATGACCTAAATCAAATCCCTTATGATTATACAGTGGAAGTGAGAGATAGATTTAAGGGCCTATATCTGATAGATAGAGTGCCTGATGAACTATGGAATGAGGTTCGTGACATTGTACAGGAGACAGGGATCAAGACCATCCCCATGGAAAAGAAATGCAAAAAAGTGAAATGGCTGTCTGGGGAGGCCTTACAAATAGCTGTGAAAAGAAGAGAAGTGAAAAGCAAAGGAGAAAAGGAAAGATATAAACATCTGAATGCAGAGTTCCAAAGAATAGCAAGAAGAGATAAGAAAGCCTTCTTCAGCGATCAATGCAAAGAAATAGAGGAAAACAACAGAATGGGAAAGACTAGGGATCTCTTCAAGAAAATCAGAGATACCAAAGCAATATTTCATGCAAAGATGGGCTCGATAAAGGACAGAAATGGTATGGACCTAACAGAAGCAGAAGATATTAAGAAGAGATGGCAAGAATACACAGAAGAACTGTACAAAAAAGATCTTCATGACCCAGATAATCACGATGGTGTCATCACTGACCTAGAGCCAGACATCCTGGAATGTGAAGTCAAGTGGGCCTTAGAAAGCATCACTACGAACAAAGCTAGTGGAGGTGATGGAATTCCAGTTGAGCTATTCCAAATCCTGAAAGATGATGCTGTGAAAGTGCTGCACTCAATATGCCAGCAAATTTGGAAAACTCAGCAGTGGCCACAGGACTGAAAAAGGTCAGTTTTCATTCCAATCCCAAAGAAAGGCAATGCCAAAGAATGCTCAAACTACCACACAATTGCACTCATCTTACACGCTAGCAAAATAATGCTCAAAATTCTCCAAGCCAGGCTTCAGCAATATGTGAACCGTGAGCTTCCTGATGTTCAAGCTGGTTTTAGAAAAGGCAGAGGAACCAGAGATCAAATTGCCAACATCCGATGGATCATCGAAAAAGCAAGAGAGTTCCAGAAAAACATCTATTTCTGCTTTATTGACTATGCCAAAGCCTTTGACTGTGTGGATCACAATAAACTGTGGACAATTCTGAAAGAGATGGGAATACCAGACCACCTGATCTGCCTCTTGAGAAATTTGTATGCAGGTCAGGAAGCAGCAGTTAGAACTGGATATGGAGCAACAGACTGGTTCCAAATAGGAAAAGGAGTTCATCAAGGCTGTATATTGTCACCCTGTTTATTTAACTTATATGCAGAGTACATCATGAGAAACGCTGGGCTGGAAGAAATACAAACTGGAATCAAGATTGCCGGGAGAAATATCAATAACCTCAGATATGCAGATGACACCACCCTTATGGCAGAAAGTGAAGAGGAACTCGAAAGCCTCTTGATGAAAGTGAAAGTGGAGAGTGAAAAAGTTGGCTTAAAGCTCAACATTCAGAAAATGAAGATTATGGCATCCGGTCCCACCACTTCATGGGAAATAGATGCGGAAACAGTGGAAACAGTGGCAGACTTTATTTTTCTGGGCTCCAAAATCACTACAGATGATGACTGCAGCCATGAAATTAAAAGACACTGACTCCTTTGAAAGAAAGTTATGACCAACCTAGATAGCATATTCAAAAGCAGAGACATTACTTTGCCGACAAAGGTCCATCTAGTCAAGGCTATGGTTTTTCCTGTGGTCATGTATGGATGCAAGAGTTGGACTGTGAAGAAGGCTGAGCGCCGAAGAATTGATGCTTTTGAACTGTGGTGTTGGAGAAGACTCTTGAGAGTCCCTTGGACTGCAAGGAGATCCAACCAGTCCATTCTGAAGGAGATCAGCCCTGGGATTTCTTTGGAAAGAATGATGCTAAAGCTGAAACTCCAGTACTTTGGCCACCTCATGCAAAAAGTTGACTCATTGGAAAAGACTCTGATGCTGGGAGGGATTGGGGGCAGGAGGAGAAGGGGATGACAGAGGATGAGATGGCTGGATGGCATCGCTGACTTGATGGACATGAGTCTCAGTGAACTCCAGGAGTTGGTGATGGACAGGGAGGCCTGGCGTGCTGCAGTTCATGGGGTTGCAAAGAGTTTGACATGACTGAGTGACTGATCTGATCTGATGGCAAATTTACATGAAATTATTTTTTAAATAAAACTCTGATGACCTTGTCATAGTGACAGATGGTGTTCCAGAGTCATATTCCTCTGATAAGTAATCTACATGAATTTGTTTTAGTGTCAGTTGTGTGAGGAATAAATGAAGCTTTAATATACTAAGAATGTTCTTTTCTTGATGAAAATATAATAATTAAATACTAACATGAAGTAAAAAGTGTTTAAAAGACAAATAAATTATGTTTATATAAATTCAATTATTTGTTTCATCTTTTTAAATATAGTGTTCTATCCTGGGGTGGATAACATAATACTTTAGAACTTATTTATGCATTTCCTCCCTCATGGGCTTGTAAATAGAAGATTACATATTGTAGTTTAGCTATTAATAATATATATTATTAAGTTATACAGTTTTGTTTTAAATTCTGGCTCTACCGCTTACTAACCATGTGCCTATCACTAGCTAGATTGATCCAATTATGTGAAAGTTTTTAGTATAACTGGTATTAATTTTCTTCCTTTTGCTTTCTTTCAATATATGTTATGAAAACTAATTTTGTTTATTTCTTTAAGTGAATCTTGCTTTATTTTAACTTCTGTGGATCATTTGAAAGAACATTAGAAAGGCGTTTCTAATGACTGCACTAGTCATAACAGATCAAATCTTAAAAGTCCTGCTATTAACATGGTCCATAGTAGATCTATCGGACGTCCCTGGTGGCTCAGACGGTAAAGTGTCTGTCTACAATGTAGTAGATCTATGCCTAATGATTGAATGTCATTCTAGGGTTCCATATGTATAGTATTTAATGTTTGTTGTATTATTTCATTATATTATTTAGCTTAAAAATGACTCACCATACTGAATCATAGGAAACCAATATTAATATTACAGTTGTATTAAGACTAATATTGGTACTGCCATCCTGTCTGTTATTACTATTGCTTCCACTTATACTCTGAACAGCCCACATATAGTAAGTGCTCTCCATATGACACTATTCTGTTTTATGTTTTTAACTATTTTAGTTCTTATAATTACAGCATGAAACATAAGAGGCTCAAGAGAATTAAATATCTTCCCCAAGCTACAAATATTCTGTGTGTTAGAACCAAAACTTGAAATCCCATATGTCATTTCAGAGAAATTTCATTTATCCACTGCAAATTCAATGCCTTTCTTACAAACATTAAAAATAAGGTTAATAATTTGAATAAAAATTTATTTTGTTGTTTTAAATTTTCTCATTTTTAATTTTAACATTTTGCCATTTATTTTAAAGTGTTTCCTTTAATATTTTATTTTTACTTTGCATATTTAATTTTTTTCACGTTTGAGGCCCCATTTAAATATCTATTGCTTCCCGGGTGGCACAGTGATAATCTGCCTGCAGTGCAGGAGACAAAAGAGACATGGGTTCAGTCCCTAGGTAGGAAGGATCCCTTCAAGTAGGAAAGGGCAATGCACTCCAATATTCTTGTTGGGATAATCCCATGGGGAGAGGAGCCTGGTGGGCTTCAGTCCATGGGGTTGCAAAGAATCAGACAAAACTGAGCATGCACACGACACTTACTTACTTAAATACCACCCCCAAAAGCCTATCTAGATAAGCTTTTATTCCACAGATAATCAAATGCTTGCATATTTTCCCCAAAATAATTACTACATACATGTGACACCTTGGAGATTACTTACACACTTTAATTTTCTTTCAGATGTCTTTTTTTTTTAATTAGAAATAGGCCCCAAAACATTTGACCCAATTTTCTTAAATGGTTATGAACATTAAAGCTAGCTTCAATATCTATTTGATGCTATTTTTTAATTCTTTGATAGAAAACATATAAGATGAATTTTTAAAGCTATCTTCTAAATCGTGTCTTTAAATATTTTAAATTTTCCAGTAATTATACAAGAGCAGAAAATACCCTTTGACCTCACATAAAAACCTGTGATTTATGAAACGTCTTACATAAACTAGCTCCCATATGTTCTAAGTGTTGAGAAATGTATCTTAAATTTTAAAGTCACCTACAGAGCCTGCTTATTTAACTTATATACAGAGTACATCATGAGAAACACTGGGCTGGAAGAAGCACAAGCTGGAATCAAGACTGCCGGGAGAAATATCAATAACCTCAGATATGCAGATGACACCACCCTTATGGCAGAGAGTGAAGAGGAAATAAAAAGCCTCTTGATGAAAGTGAAAGAGGAGAGTGAAAAAGTTGGCTTAAAGCTCAACATCCAGAAAATGAAGATCATGGCATCTGGTCCCATCACTTCATGGGAAATAGATGGGGAAACAGTGGAAACAGTGTCAGACTTTATTTTTTGGGCTCCAAAATCACTGCAGATGGTGACTGCAGCCATGAAATTAAAAGACGCTTACTCCTTGAAAGGAAAGTTATGACCAACTTCAATAGCATATTGAAAAGCAGAGACATTACTTTGCCAACAAAGGTCCATCTAGTCGAGGCTGTGGTTTTTCCAGTGGTCATGTATGTATGTGAGAGTTCGACTGTGAAGAAAGCTGAGCACCGAAGAATTGATGCTTTTGAACTGTGATGTTGGAGAAGACTCTTGAGAGTCCCTTGGACTGCAAGGAGATCCAACTAGTCCATCCTAAAGGAGATCAGTCCTGGGTGTTCATTGGAAGGACTGATGCTGAAGCTGAAACTCCAATCCTTTGGCTACCTCATGCAAAGAGTTGACTCACTGGAAAAGACCCTGATGCTGGGAGGGATTGGGGGCAGGAGGAGAAGGGGATGACAGAGGATGAGATGGCTGGATGGCATCACTAACTCGATGGACATGAGTTTGAGTGAACTCTGGGAGTTGGTGATGGATAGGGAGGCCTGGCGTGCTGTGATTCATGGGGTCGCAAACTAAGTGACTGAACTGAACTGAACTGAACAGAGCTTTCAGGATGGGAAAGTACATTTAATTCCCCCTCTAACTTTTTCCTGGGCCACATGCTTACTGTTCCAGACAAATGAGAATGCATGTACTCATGTCTATAATTTTCCAGAGAAGATTTCTTAACAGCCCTGTGATGCTCTCTCTCTTGCTTTTAGTAGACTCTCCTTATTGCTAATTTTACTGCTGCTTCTGTTGCTCTTCTCTCTTTGGATATGAAGAACAGCTGGCCAATGTCTTCTGTGTAAAGGCATTTGAAATTCCGGAATATAGTAATTAAAAGACTTCTTTGCCTTTGACTAACATTTGTTACAATTTATTTGAGGCTTTAGTATGTTTTTAAGGATACCTACATGCTTCTAGAGTTCTGAAATAATGCTTTTTTAGGAAGCTCACATTTTTTAATATGAGATATTGCCTCAGTAGCTAAGAGTAATAAAGGGATTATTGTATTTGACTCTAAAATATCATCCTCTTGTTTGAAGATTGCTGTTGGAGATATGAGCCATCCAAGTAGAAACTCATATTTAAATTGCTTTTTCATGTAGGAAAAATAAAGGGATGTGAAATAAATTACCAGAAAGTATGACTTTATATGTATACTAATATATACATATGCATGCTAAGTCACTTCAGGCATGTTCAACCTTTAGTGGCTCCGTGGACTGCAGCCCACCAGTCTCCTCTGTCCATGGGATTCTCCAGGTAAGAATACTGAAGCGGGTTGCCATGCCCTTCTCCAGGGGATCTTTCTGACCCAGGGAACAAACCTACATCTTTTATGTCTCCTGCATTGGCAGGCTGATTCTTTTCCACTAATACCACCTGAGAAGCCTGTAGTAATAAAATATTCATTTGCAAAATATTCTGCTTTGTGGGGTTTTATCAAATTAAGCCATGAGCCTGAAATATCTTGACATAGATTGTTTCTTTCAATAACAATAATCAATAATTAATGGAGCCTCAGAATTTATAAGCTTGATTACAACCACTACTTCTACAAATATTATTGGCACTAGTTTCTGACATAATCTGCAATTTTTTTTTTATAACTGCTTTGATTTTATTTTTTATTTTTTTTAATTTAATTTAATTTTTTTTTTTAGACTTTACATAACTGTATTAGTTTTGCCAAATATCAAAATGAATCCGCCACAGGTATACATGTGTTCTGCAATTTTATCTTGGGTTTGTTTAGTTACATGCTCATAAGTATAAAAATAAAGTAGAAAAACATGAAAATGGAAATACTTTTACTAGGTACACTATACTATAGCATGTGGAATGACTTTTTTTATCCCTCAAGCATAGTTGAGTTCTGTGCTCATCAAACTTTTTCTGTAAAAGGCCAGATAATATATAGTACAGGTCAGTAAATGAATATTTTGTATACCATACAGCCTCTCTTCCAGCTATTCAACTCTACCTTTTTAGCAATAAAACAGTCACAGAAAAATATAAATAAATACGTGTGATTATATTACAATAAAGCTGTATTACAAACACATAAGAAACACTCATTTTTGCCCACTGACCATAATTTGTCAACTTTTGCTCTGCACCAAGGAGTGGAAGGATCTTCCTATGCCTGCCTGGCTTTCTGTTCCCATGCTCTCAAAAATCTCTTCTCTGTTGGGACTCTGAGAGACAAACCTTCACCAAGAAGAGAATTAAATTTTAAATCTACCAAATTTTACATCTCCTTCGTGTGCTGTGCTAGTATGTTGGATGCTGACGCAGTCAATGCAAAGCCAGGCTGATGTATTGATATATCATGACCATATATCTGAGTATCAGATCCCCTGGTTAAGTTTTCTGCTTACAGACTTTTGATTTCTCACAGTTTAGAGGAAAATCTAAGCTTTCCTGCCACAAGTCTTCCAAGAGATTTAAACTCTCATCCTAAATCTTAACTCCAGTGATTGGATATACAAATATTCCTCACAAATTCCATTTCTCAGTAGCTCAGGCCAAAAATACCAGACAGATTTTTCATTCTTTTCCTATTATCTCCAATTTATCAGACAACTGTGTTAACTGTACTTGAAAACATATAAACACCTCACTATCTCCATGCTGACTCAGTTTAAATATCATAATCTCTTCTCTGGATTATCAAATCTACCACATCACTCTTATTTGCTTTTAATAAAGCAATTACATAAGTGAAGCATAAGTATGGTCAAATCAAAATCCTCCCATGAGTTCCCATTTCACCCAATGTGGACATCAAGGCCCTTACAATAAAAGACATGGTGCCAGTGTACATGGCTGTGCCACCTTCCCACCATGAGGCTTCTAACACTACCATTCTCACCTACTCTCTGTGGTCCAGCCTCACTGACCTGCTTGCTATTTCTTGACCACACGAGGCACACTTCCACACTAGAGCATTTCCTAGACTTAATTTTTCTGTAGGAAATGTCCCCGGCCCGTACCTTCACTTAAACAATGGCCTCACCTCTTTCTCTTTTTGAGTAGAATTCTACATTCTTAAAGTCCTGACTTGGCCAGTTTCTTATTACTGCAACCATCCCTGCTGCAACCAAAGGCTCCATCTCTCAAAATACTTCTTGCCTGGTTTTCCATTTTCTTTTTTTATATATACATATCAATCATAATCTATCATATTACAAATTTTATATAAGCTTTTATAAGCTGTGGATATTTTCTTAACTTTCTCTGGCTATTAAATTTCAAACCTTTGAGAGCATGAATTCTTACCTTCTCTATTTAGTGTTTTTCCCAAGCATCAAATATAGTGTTGGATCAAGCCAGTAGATGAACCTCAAAAACATTATAGTAAGTCAAAGAAGCTAGACACAAAAGGTAAACATACTGCATATTACATTTACTTGAAATATCAGGCATAGTACGTAGAGGCAGAAAGCAGGTTGGTGGTTGCCAGGAGCTAGGGTAGGGGTAGGGGAGGCGATAGAGAGTAATCTGCCTAATGGTATGGGTTTTCCGGCTGGCCTGATGAAAGTGCTTTGAAACTAAATGGTGGTGTAGTACTTGTATACCATGGTAAATGCATAAAATAGTGACGCATAGTTGACTTTAAAATGGTTAATTTTGTGTTATACCAATTTCATCTTGATTCAAAAAACTAAAAAAAAATCTATAGAGTGCCTTCAGCTGTAAAAATACTTATTAATACGAGTTCACATACTTCAGGAATAGATTCCATGCCGTTGGAAGCTGTGGACTGCTCTGTGTGTGTGTGTGTGTGTGTGCGTGCGCGCGTGTGCTCAGTTTCTCAGTCTGTCTGACTTTCTCTGACACCATAGACTGTAGCCTGCCAGGCTCCTCTGCCCATGAATTTCCCAGGCAAGAATACCGGAATGGGTGCCATTTCCTACTTCAGGGTATCTTCCTGACCCAGGGATCAAAACCGTGTCTCCTTCATTGGCACTTGGAAATGCTACTGCAACACTTGGGAAGCCCTGGGAACTGCTAGAGATATGATATTTGCAGCAATCACATAGTGCTGCATGGTTGAAAGGACTCATAGGCTCCAAATCTTCCCCAAATGTCACTAGTTTCAGTTTAACCACATATGTTTTGCCTTCATCATTGCCCTGCATCCATAATTCATAACCTATAAACATTAGGTCCCATGTTACTATAACAAGTTGCAAAAGCAGGAGATACTTATAACTATTATACTTGAATATCTTTCTTAAAAGCTTAAAAGTTACACATTTCCATGCCTCTGTTGTTAAATAAACTCCTCTGTGTGTATTTAGGAGGCAATGGTTCTCATTATTACCTAAGAATGTGCCCTCCATAATAGATAAATCTTTTTAAGATTTATCCATTAAGTCAAATGGAAACCAAAAGACAGAGTTAAAACCTTAGAATTATTGCAAATGTTCATGCAGCTGCATCAAGATACATCAAAGACATAGATTACTCTAAATTGCACACTCCTTAAATCTGCCCAGACCCTTTCCAAACCTTTGGGTACAAACAATGGAGGGTGATTTCTGCGGCTTTGTCCCATTGACATCTCCTAATGTCGTGATTGCTACTGCCCATTTTCTAAGATGCTGTGAGGATTACCAATTTTTATCCTACTCAGTGAGATTTTCTTTTCCTTCTTCAATCAATGCACAGCTGCCTTATAATACATTGCAATACAGTTGTGCTCCAGTCTGAATTTTAGCCCTCTTCCCTTGAGCTACCAACTGTAAACCACATCATTTGCTATCTTCTGGAAAAAACAGAAAAGTGTTCATTTAGCTATGAATCAATTAAGTTATCAGGGTGGTCTAATGTAGGGCTTGAAGACATGAGAGCTTCCTCTTCAATTATGAGGGTATCTCTAGTGATGCTTATACATATTCTTACTATTTCTATAGTAAGTATGTATATACCCTTTCTATTTAGAAGTGCATCCCCCTCCTTTTTAGAATGTTGCTCTTATATTGCAAGCCAGATGTGATCGGTTTTTCAAGTCTTAAAATATTTTTAATTCCTTCTGTAACAGAAACAATTTCAATTGAAGTTTAATAAAAGGCAAACAACTGCCTCTCACAGGGAATACATCTTGAGGCCAACTCAGGTAATTGTCTAATCCAAAGTCCTCAGTCACCACTGGTTGGCAGTCACGGGTTTTTGCCAGAGACTCCCGCCTGTGTGTAAACTGATCACTTCCAATGTCATTTGAACATTGGAGTAGTGTGAACCCAAAGGGTTGACTGGGCAACAGCTCTTTGAAGTGCTAAGAGAGTATACATTTATTTCAGGTATCATATAGGGTCCGTCATTTTTTCATCATAGTTTGTGAACAAGGGCTACTAACATTTTCAGATGTGACAGGTAATGTCTCCACAAATCAAACAACCCATTCAAATCTTATGCCTCTTGTTTTGATTTCAGAACTGGCTGAGAAAATAACCTATTTTTGATTGTTTGAGGGATATCTCTGATGGCTCTGGCCTATGTTATTCCTCATAATTTTAACATTTATTTTGGATTCTGAATCTTAGCTCAACAGCCACTCCCGTGTGGTTGTATGTTTAACTAGTATTTGAAACTCAGTTTTAGCTTAATATTCAGGTTGCAATATAAGTTTTATATAATAAATACAAGTAACTCTTTTATCATATGAATCATATCTAAGTCCCATCTCACTATGTTGTGATTATAAGCAAGTAAAGAAATATCCCTGAGAAAGCACAGAAACAAGTATTGCAGTCCGTTACACTAGAATTTAAACTGCCTTTGATTTGCTTGCAAGATAAAAATTAAGAAGTGTTAACGCAACTGATCAGAGAATATCAATCTCCTTTAACTTACTGCCCAGCCTGAATTGTCGATATTATATTGAACACGTCTGATACATTTGGAGGTATGTATTTATTCAATCCTCTGATAACTAATGTAATAGCAAGTATCTGGTTGACTTTCAATCTATCTGAAATTTTAAAAAATCTATTTAAAATGAAAATTAAATTGCAGCATGTGAAAATTTGCAAGATGCATTGAACATTACTTAGAAGGAATTTTATAGCACTGAATGCATTTATTAGACAAGAAGAAAGATTTAAAATCAATACTATAAACTTCCAACTTAGGAAACTAGAATAAGAAGAGAAAGTTAAATGTAAATAAACAGAAGAAAAAATAATAAAAACTAGCACAGAAATCAAAGCAATTGGAAATAGGACATCAATAAAGAAAATCAATGAAATCATAAGCTGGTTCTTTGCAAGGATGAATAAAATTGCTAAATATGTAGCCTAGCTAACCAAGAAAGACACAATTATTAATGTAAGAAATGAAAGAAGGTTCATCACTGCTTATTCCATGGACATTACATGGATAATATAGAAATGTCACAAACAACTCCATGCCTACATATTGGATAACTTAGAAGAAATTTAAAAATTCCTTGAGAGAAATAATCTATCAAAACTCACATAGGGAGGAACTTATAATCTGAATATACCTGTATCTATTAAAGAAACTGAATCAATAGTTCATAACTTTCCACAACAGAAAGCACTACACAAAGAATTTTTTTAATGGTGAATTCTACCTAGTATTTAGGGAAGTAAATTCATCAACTCTCTAAAGTCTCATCCAGAATGGATAGGCAGAGGGAGTATTTCCTAACTCATCCTGAGACGGGCATTACCATAAAACCAAATATATTAGAAGAGATGAAAAGTATACATTGCTATTCTCCTGTGAATATAAATGTAAAAGTCCTTAACAAATCAAATTCAAGAACATGTAAATTGTATACCATGACTAAATGGTATTTATTCCAAACATGCAAGTCTGGTTCTTTAAAAATCAATCAATTTAACCCATCACATCAACTTACCAAAGGGGAAAATTATCATAATTATATTCACAGATACAGGTAAAGCATTTTAGAAAACCCAATATCAATTCAAAATTAAAAATTCAGATAAAGAGCAATACTTATTAATTTTGACAAATAATATCTAAAAAAAAAAAAAAAAGTACAGCTAACAGTTAGGTGGTAAGAAACTAGGTATTTTCCAGCTAAGATTCAGAAAGAGGCAAGATGTTGACTCTTACCAACCTTATTTAAAATAGCACTAAAAGTCCTTCTTAATACAAAAAGGAAATAAATAAATAAATAGCATACAGATTGGAAAAGAAGAAATAAATCTCTCTTTGTTGCAGATGACATGATTTGCCTATGTAGAAAATTCTACAGTCAACAAAAAACTCATAGAACTAATAAGTATATATAGCACGTTTGCAGGATTTAAGCTTAATATAAACAAAGCATTGTTTCCTCTACACCAGCAATAAAAATTGGTACCTGAAATTGAAAACACATTACCACTTCCATTAGCATCAAAAAGAGAAATACTTAGGTATAAATTCAACAAAGTATATACAACATCAGCATAATGAAAACTACAAAACTTTGATAAAATAATTTATTTTAAAGATCTAAATAAAAGGAGAGATATTCCATATAGGAAAGGAAGATCCCATATTGTTAAGATGTCATTCTAGCCGAGTTGATGTATAGATTCAATATGATGCCAGTCAAAATTCCAGCAGGTTAGTTTGTGGATATCAATAAACTGATTGTGAAGTTTATACAACAATGAAAAATCCAGAAGAGCCAACACAATATTGAAAAAAACAAACAAACTGAGGTCTGAAATTCCATGAATTTAACGTGATGGACAGGGAGGCCTGGCGTGCTGCGATTCATGGGGTCGCAAAGAGTCGGACACGACTGAGCGACTGATCTGATCTGATAAAGTTGCATTAATCAAGACAAGGTAATATTGCCAAAAGACTTGATAATAGAATAGAGAACCCAGGGGTAGACTAACAAATACAATGCAACACAATAGAGTGCCCAGAAATACTCATGAACAAAATCCTTTGAATTTCAACAGAGGCCATATATTTCTGGTATATCTGATAAATAATTTGTATCAAAATATACAAATAATAAGAAAATAAGCTCAACAAGAAAATAAACAACCCAATTAAGAAAGTTCTTACCAAATATCTCACCAAAGAAAATATACCAATGGCAAAGAAGCATATGTAAAGATTCTCAACATCATGTGTCACTAAAAATTAAAGATAAAACAGTATCATGAAATTAACACACACCTACTAGCATGTCTAAACTCGAAACACTGATGAGGATGTGGAGCAACAAAACCTTTCATTGGATGCTCATGGCAAAGTAAGATGTATTTGTTAAATGATAGGTGTAGATCACTCAAACAAGTCAGAGACATCAGAAAAAGAGCCATGACCATAGTCAACTGATTTTGACAAAGGTGGAAAAACAACCCAACGGGCAAAGAACAGTAACGTTAAGAAATTGTGCTAGAAAAATTGTATATTCATAAGCAAAAAAGTGAAATTTATGCATAGAAATGGCAACCCACTCCAGTATTCTTGCCTGGAGAGTCTCATGGACAGAGGAGGCTTGTGGGCTGCTGTCCATGGGGTCGCACAGAGTCGGACACAACTGAAGCGACTTTGCATGCATGCATGCATTGGAGAAGGAAATGGCAACCCATTCCAGTATTCTTGCCTGGAAAATCCCAGGGACAGAGGAGCCTGCTGGGCTGCCGTCTATGGGGTCGCACAGAGTTGGACATGACTGAAGCCACTTAGTAGCAGCAGTAGCACATATACTTAGAAACATACAAAATTTAACTAAAGATAGACAATGCACCTGAATATGTGATGGAAAAGTATGACACTTTTATATTAAAAGACAAAATACATGAGACATGAAGTTAAGTAAAATTACTTAGACATGCCAAAGACATGCTTATACAAAAGACATGTTCAATCCAGAGAAGAAACTACTGAGAACAAAATACATAGGGGCCATGAGTGCTGACGTCAACAAGCAGGGAAGTTTAAATAATTATGATTAACATGTTAATAGCTCCAGTGGAAAAGAGGAAAATATGCATGTTTAATTTTAATAATCTCAACACCTACATTGAAAGAATCCCTTACAATTATACAGCGGAAGTGACAAATAGAATCAAGAGATTAGATCTGATAGAGTGCCTGCAGAATGATGGACGAAGGTTTGTAACTATGTACGGGAAGCAGTGATCAAACCCATCCCCAAGAAGAAGAAAAGCAAAAAAGGCAAAATGGTTGTCTGAGGAGGCTTTAAATAACTGAGCAAATAAGAGAAGCAAAGGCATAGAAGAAAGATACAACCATCTGAATGCATAGTTTCAAAGAATAGCAAGGAGAGATAAGAAAGCCTTCCTCATCCTCAATGACCAATGTGAAGAAATAGAGAAAAACAATAGAATGGGAAAGACTAGAGATCTCTTCAAGAAATTTAGAGATACCAAGGGAACATTTCATGCAGAGAGAGGCACAATAAAGAACAGAGATGGTATACAGCTAATAGAAGCTGAAGCTATTAAGAAGATATGGCAAGAATACACAGAAGAACTAAACAAAAATGATCTTCATGACTGAGAAAATCATAATGGTGTAATCACTCACCTAGAGCCAGACATACTGGACTGCAAAGTCAAGTGGACCTTAGGAAGCATCACTTGAACAAAGCTAGTGGAGGTGATGGAATTCCAGTTGAGCTGTTTCAAATCCTAAAAGATGATGCTGTGAAAGTGCTGCACTCAATATGCCAGCAAATTTGGAAAACTCAGTAGTGGCCACAGAACTGGAAAAGCTCACTTTTTCATTCCAATCTCAAAAGAAGACAATGCCAAAAATATTTCTACTACCACACAATTGCACTCATCTCATAAACTAGCAAAGTAATGCTCAAAATTCTCCAAGCTAGGCTTCAATAGTACCTGAACTGAGAACTTCCAGATGTTCGAGCTGGATTTAGAAAAGGCAGAGGAACCAAAGACAAAATTGCCAACATCTATTGGATCATAGAAAAAGCAAGAAAATTCCAGAAAAACATCTACTTCTGCTTAATTGACTACACTAGAACCTTTGACTGTGTGGATCACAACAAACTATGGAAAATTCTTCAAGAGATAGGAATACCAGACCACCTTACCTGCCTCCTGAGAAATCTGTATGCAGGTCCAGAAGCAACACTTAGAACTAGAAATGGAACAACAGACTGGTTTCAAATTGGGAAAGGAGTACATCAAGGCTGAATATTGTCACCCTGCTTATTTAACTTACATGCAGAGTACATCATGCAAAATACCAGGCTGGAAAAGCACAAGCTGCAATCAAGATTGCTGGGAGAAATATCAATAACCTCACATATGCAGATGACAGAACGCTTATGGCAGAAAGCAAAGAGGAACTAAAGAGCCTCTTGATGAAGGTGAAAATGGAGAGTGAAAAAGCTGGCTTAAAACTCAACATTCAAAAAACTAAAATCATAGCATCTGGTCCCATCACTTCATGGCAAACAGAGGGAGGAACAATGGAAACAGTGACAGATTTTATTTTCTTGGGCTCCAAAGTCACTGCAGATGGTGACTGTAGCCATGAAATTAAAAGACATTTGCTCCTGGGAAGAAAAGCTATGACCAACCTATACAGCATATTAAAAAGCAGAGACATTACTTTGCCAACAAAGGTCTGTCTAGTCAAAGCTATGGTTTTTCCAGTAGTCATGTATGGATGTGAGAAAATTGAGCACCAAAGAATTTAGCTTTTGAACTGTGGTACTGGAGAAGACTCTTGAGAGTCTCTTGGACTGCAAGGAAATCAAACCAGTCAATCCTAAAAGGAATAAGTCCTGAATATTCATTGGTGCCTGGAGAATCCCAGGGACAGGGGAGCCTTGTGGGCTGCCGTCTATGGGGTCGCACAGAGTCGGACACGACTGAGGTGACTTAGCAGCAGCATTCATTGGAAGGACTGATGCTGAAGCTGATACTACAATACTTGGATTACCTGATGTGCAGCACTGACTTAGTGGAAAAGACCCTCATGCTGGGAAATACTGAAGGCGGGAGGGGAAGGGGATGACAGAGAATTAGATGGTTGGATGGCATCACTGACTCAATGGACATGAGTTTGAGCAAGCTCTTGGAGTTGATGATGTGCACGGAAGCCTGGTGTGCTGCAGTTCACAGGGTCACAAAGTGTCAGACACAACTGATTGACTGAACTGAGCTGATGTTGAAAGAAAATGCATGTCAACCAAGAAGTATGTTCTCAGCCAAACTTTCTATAGAAAATGAATGAATTACGGTGAGTACATTTTCAGACTAACAAAAACATATAGAGTTTACCAACCACAAATCTGTCATTAAATACAAAGTATGTACTGTAGGAAGAAAATGGAGGGGTGGTAAGGAGAAAGAAGAAGAAAAGCAACAACTGCTACAGTCCCAGAAAGATCCATGAATGAAAAAAAGTATGACACAAGTGTTTAAGTGACTAAGGAAAGGTGTGATTTAGTATAAATGTCTCCTCTCTCTATTATGATATGTTGAACTTGTAAATATTTTTTAAACTAAAATTGAGAATATCAACTGCCTGCAAATTTAGGCAAGAAGGTGATGACTGAAAATTCTAAAAACTAATGCACTGGTCATAATGGCCATCATCAAAAAGTCTACAAAGAATAAACGCTGGAAAGAGTGTAGCAAAAAAGGAACCCTTTTGTACTTTTGGTGGGACTGCAAATTGATACAGCCACTATGGAGAACAGTTTGAAGATTCCTTAAAAAACTAGGAATAAAACTACCATCGGGCTCAGAAATTGTACTACTGGGCATATACCCCGAGGAAACCATAGCTGGAAAAGACACATGTACCCTAATGTTCATTGTAGCACTATATACAATAGTTAGGACGTGGAAGCAACCCACATGTCCATTGACAGATGAATGGATAAGGAAGTTGTGGTACATATACCCATTAGAATATTACTTGGCTATACAAAGGAATGTATTTGAGTCCGTTCTAATGAGGAGGATGAACCTAGAGCCTATTATACAAAGTGTAGTAAGTGAGAAAGAAAAACAAGTATTGCATATTAACACATATATATAAAATCTAGAAAAATGGTACTGTGAACCTATTAAGGGTAGCAATGGAGACACAAACATAGAGAACAGGCTGGTTGGCACACTACGAGAAGGCAAGGGTGGGACAAATGGAGAGAATAGCATGGACACATACACACTCAGTTCAGTTCAGTCGCTCACTCACGTCCGACTCTTTGCACCCCCTTGAATCGCAGCACACCAGGCCTCCCTATCCATCACCAACTCCCGGAGTTCACCCAGACTCACGTCCATCAAGTCAGTGATGCCATCCAGCCATCTCATCATCTGTTGTTCCCTTCTCTTCCTGATCCCAATCCCTCCCAGCATCAGAGTCTTTTCCAATGAGTCAACTCTTCGCATGAGGTGGCCAAAGTACTGCAGTTTCAGCTTTAGATCATTCCTTCCAAAGAAATCCCAGGGCTGATCTCCTTCAGAATGGACTGGTTGGATCTCCTTGCAGTCCAAGGGACTCTCAAGAGTCTTCTCCAGCACCACAGTTCAAAAGCATCAATTCTTCGGCCCTCAGCCTTCTTCACAGTCCAACACTCACATCCATACATGACCACAGGAAAAACCATAGCCTTGACTAGACGAACCTTTGTTGGCAAAGTAATGCCTCTGCTTTTGAATATGCTATCTAGGTTGGTCATAACTTTCCTTCAAGGAGTAAGCGTCTTTTAATTTCCTGGCTGCAGTCACCATCTGCAGTGATTTTGGAGCCCCAAAAAATAAAGTCTGACATTGTTTCCACTGTTTCCGCATCTATCTGCCATGAAGTTATGGGACCAGATGCCATGATCTTCGTTTTCTGAATGTTGAGCTTTAAGCCAACTTTTTCACTCTCCACTTTCACTTTCATCAAGAGGCTTTTTAGTTCCTCTTCACTTTCCGCCATAAAGGTGGTGTCATCTGCATATCTGAGGTTATTGATATTTCTCCTGGCAATCTTGATTCCAGCTTGTGCTTCTTCCAGTCCAGCGTTTTTCATGATGTACTCTGTATATAAGTTAAATAAGCAGGCTGACAATATACAGCCTTGATGTACTCCTTTTCCTATTTGGAAGCAGTCTTTTGTTCCATGTCCAGTTCTAACTGTTGCTTCGTGACCTGCATGCAAATTTCTCAAAAGGCAAATCAGGTGGTCTGGTATTCCCATCTCTTTCAGAATTTTCCACGGTTTATTGTGATCCACACAGTCAAAGGCTTTGGCATAGTCAATAAAGCAGAAATAGATTTTTTGCTGGAACTCTCTTGCTTTTTCCATGATCCAGCAGATGTTGGCAATTTGATCTCTGGTTCCTCTGCCTTTTCTAAAACCAGCTTGAACATCAGGAAGTTCACGGTTCACATATTGCTGAAGCCTGGCGTGGAGAATTTTGAGCATTACTTTACTAGCATGTGAGATGAGTGCAATTGTGTGGTAGTTTGAGCATTCTTTGGCATTGCCTTTCTTTGGGATTGGAATGAAAACCGACCTTTTCCAGTCCTGTGGCCACTGTTGAGTTTTCCAAATTTGCTGGCATATTGAGTGCAGCACTTTCACAGCATCATCTTTCAGGATTTGAAAGAGCTCAACTGGAATTCCATCACCTCCACTAGCTTACACACTACCATATGTAAAAAAGATAGCCAGTGGTAATCTGCTGTATGACTCAGGGAGCTCAGACTGGTGCTCTGTGACAACCTAGAGGGGTGGGATTGGGTGGGAGGTGGGAGGGAAGTTCAAGAGGGAGCAGACATGTGCTTGCCTATGACCAATTCATGTTGATGTATGGTAGAAACCAACACAATATTGTAAAGCAATGTCCTTGATTTAAAAAAAAATTTTTTTAAGAAAAAGTGTTGCAAAAGAGTCTAGGCCCTTGACATAAAGAAACATCTGAAAGTCCAATAAACATCAGAAAACATGGTAAGTCTTATTTGCCATCAGGAAAATACTAAATAAAACCACAGCATGATAGAATTTCATAACAACCAGTATGAAAATGACAGATAATACTGAGTTCTCGATAGGTTGTGGAGCAATGGGTCTTCTGTAAACTGCTGGTGGGTGTGTACATTAGTAAAATCATTTTGCAAAAGAACTTAGAAGTTTCTAATAAATAAAATGGGCTTCCAAGGGGACATGGTGCTAAGGAATCTACCTGCCAATGAAGGAGTCACAGGTTTGATTCCTGGAGGCTCCAGGAGGAGGATATGGCAACCCAGTCCAGTATTCTTGCCTGGAAAATCCCATGGACAGAGGAACTTGATGGGCTATAGTCCATAGGGGTCACAAAGAGTCAGATACAACTGAGCGACTGAGCACACATGCAATAAGTAAAACATATTTCTACCATATGATACAAAAATTCCTCTCCTAGACAGATATTCAAGATAAATTTGCATACATTTCCACTCAAAGACAGGAAAATGAATGTTCATAGCAGAACTATTTATTGTTACTTCAAAGTGGAAGCTGCACAAATGATTTTCAACCCAACAGATAAATAGCTGTGGCATATGCACATAATTTTGCCCAATGTAGCAATGTAACAACTGTAGTTACACTTAACAATATTAAAGAATAACTAAAACATAGTGTTGAGCAAAGGAAAAAATAGTAAATACTATCTGATTTTATTTTGACATTCAAATATGGGCATTCACACTGTAAGACACTGAGATACTAGTTACTCTCATGCAGTGCTTAGTGATAGGGAGGAATAAACTTCTGGAATGCTGATAGTATTCCACTGTGAATATTCAATCAGGTCTGTATATGTATAAATCGCATACTTTTCTTTTAGTGCACTTATTTTTATGCATTATATTTTTCAAAAATGAACAAAATAGGCTACACTTACTGTGTGCTTTCTCTGTGCCAAGCTACAGTAAAATTTCTGCAATTACAGCATAGTTCTGCAAGGTGAACACTGCCATCTTAGTGAATACACATTCATGATTAACTGCAGGAAAAACTGTCCAATAACTTTTATGAAAATATAACTTAAGTGGTTAGCATTAGTTTTTAACACTGAATAATATATATATATATATATATATATATATATACACACACACACATATATATATTTAATTATAAGTTATAGCTATAATAAACTTGAAAATAACTAGATGCATTTTATCATCAATGCTAACCTATTGCCACTCAGTTTAACTAAAGACTTTATGAGAATCTGCATTTAAAAAGACATATTTTTTGGACTCAATCTTAATCTGAAAAAAAAAAATATATATATATATATATGTATCACTGGTTCCAAAGTCTCCAGACTCAGGACTAAATTGCTTCAGGAGCTCTTGCTGGAGATGAGTACAGGTATTTTTTCATGACTCTAAAAAGTTTGAAAATATGAACTAATTAGAAAGGAGCTCTGTCTATAAATGGAAAAATGTGAAAAGATATTTAAAAAAAGTGAATAGTCTTGAACATGGATAGTAAGAATTAGTTGCTATTTTTTTCAACTACCATCAACCCCCCCCCCCCAATTTTTAAGAAAATATCCTAATACACCCTTGACTGTCTTCCCTGCTATACATAGTCAAGAGTCACTCATAACTGAAAATACCAGACTCTACAAAAGAGATCTTTCTATGAAAATAAAGACATGCATTATGTCCTTACAAAAGATTAACTATCTGTGCAATTATTTCCACTCAATTAAAATATCTATATGTTCAAATTCCCCAAAGTACAAAAACAGATTGTTCTTTTTCTTCTTGGTTCCAAAGCCCTTTTCAGATATCTTATATTTTTGCTTCACTTTTTAACAGCTTACATCTTGATTTTCCCAAACAATATTGGTGGAAAACTGAGAGGCAGGAAATGTGTCTCATTCATCACAGTATCTTTGAGATCCAACATTTTTTTATCTTGTTCAGTTCAGTTCAGTCACTCAGTCATGTTCAACTCTTTGCAACCCCATGGACTGCAGTACCCCAGGCCTCCCTGTCCATGACTAACTCCCAGAGCTTACTCAAACTCATTTCCACTGAGTCGGTGATGCCATCCAACCATTTCATCCTCTGTCATCCCCATCTCCTCCCACCTTCAAGTCTTTCCCAGCATCAGGGTCTTTTCCAATGAGCCAGTTCTTCACATCAGGTGGTCAAAGTATTGGAACTTCAGCTACAGCATCAATCTTCCCAATGAATATTCAGGGCTGATTTCCTTTAGGATGGACTGGTTTGAGAGTCCAAGGAACTCTCAAGAGTCTTCTCTAACACCACAGTTCAAAAGCATCAGTTCTTCAGCACTCAGCTTTCTTTTTGGTCCAAATCTCACATCCATACATGACTACTGGAAAAACCATAGCTTTGACTAGATGACCTTTGTCAGCAAAGCAATGTTTCTGCTTTTTAATATGCTGTCTAGGTTGGTCACAGCTTTTCTTCCAAGGAGCAAGTGTCTTTTGGATGCAAAAGATGGCATGATGATTGATGGCTGCAGTCATCTTCAATGAAACAGAAGTAGATGTTTTTCTGGAATTCTCTTGCTTTTTCTATGATCCAATGGATGTTGGCAATTTTGTCTTTGGTTCCTCTGCCTTTTCTAAATCCAGCTTCAACATCTTGAAGTTCTCAGTTCATGTACATTTGAAGCCTAGCTTGGAGAATTTTGAGCATTACTTTGCTAGCTTGTGAGATAAGTGCAATTCTGTGGTAGTAGACACATTTCTGGCATTGCCTACTTTTGAGATTGGAATGAAAAAGTGAGCTTTTCCAGTCCTGTGGCCACTACTGAGTTTTCCAAATTTGCTGGCATATTGACTGCAGCACTTTCATAGCATCATTTTTTAGGATTTGAAACAGCTCAACTGGAATTCCATCACCTCCACTAGCTTTGTTCATAGTGATGCTTACTAAGGCCCAATTGACTTCACAGTCTAGGATATCTCGCTCTAGGTGAGTGATCACACCATCATGGTTTTCTGGGTCATTAAGATCTTTTTTGTTTAGTTCTTCTGTGTATTCTTGCTGTGTCTTCTTATTATCTTATGCTTCTATTAGGTCCATACCATTTCTGTCCTTTATTGTGCCAATCTTTGCATTTTTTCTTGTAACTATTCCTAATACTGGTTAATGAAGGAGTATGGTGAATATTCTGTTGTTTAATTGTACAACTTGAATTAAATTACAAGTTTCATAAATAATAAATTCTATTTTTTAATGTTAATACTTTATTTTATTTTTGACTGCACTGAGCAGCTTAAGGGCTCTTCATTCCCTGACTAGAGATCAAACCCGTGCCCTCAGAAGTGAAAGCACAGAGTCCTAGTAACTTCACTGCACAGAGTCCTAGTCACTTCACTTCACTTTAGTCCTAAGGATAAATTCCTTATGCTGCTGCTAAATCACTTCAGTTAAGTTCAGTTCAGTCACTCAGTCATGTCTGACTCTGCAACCCTATGAATTGCAGCACGCCAGGTCTCCCTGTCCATTACCAACTCCCGGAGTCACTCAGACTCACGTCATTAGAGTCAGTGATGCCATCCAGCCATCTCATCCTCTGTCGTCCCCTTCTCCTCCTGCTCCCAATCCCTCCCAGCATCAGAGTCTTCCAATGAGTCAACTCTTCCCATGAGGTGGCCAAAGTACTGCAGTTTCAGCTTTAGCATCATTCCTTCCAAAGAAATCCCAGGGCTGATCTCCTTTAGAATGGACTGGTTGGGTCTCCTTGTAGTCCAAGGGACTCTCAAGAGTCTTCTCCAACACCACAGTTCAAAAGCATCAATTCTTCGGCACTCAGCTTTCTTCACAGTCCAACTCTCACATCCATACATGACCATGGAAAAAACCATAGCCTTGACTAGATGGACTTTTGTTGGCAAAGTAATGTCTCTGCTTTTCAATATGCTATCTAGGTTGGTCATAACTTTTCTTTCAAGGAGTACATGTCTGTTAATTTCATGGCTGCAGTCACCATCTGCAGTGATTTTGGAGCCAAAAAAAATAAATTCTGACACTGTTTCCACTGTTTCCCCATCTATTTCCCATGAAGTGATGAGACCAGATGCCATGATCTTCATTTTCTGAATGTTGAGCTTTAAGCCAACTTTTTCACTCTCCTCTTTCACTTTCATCAAGAGGCTTTTGAGTTCCTCTTCACTTTCTGCCATAAGGGTGATGTCATCTGCATATCTGAGGTTATTGATATTTCTCCCGGCAATCTTGATTCCAGCTTGTGCTTCTTCCAGCCCAGCGTTTCTCATGATGTAGTCTGCATATAAGTTAAATAAGCAGGCTGACAATATACAGCCTTGACATACTCCTTTTCCTATTTGGAAGCAGTCTTTTGTTCCATGTCCAGTTCTAACTGTTGCTTCCTGACCTGCATATAGGTTTCTCAAGAGGCTTCAGTCATGTCCAACTCTGTGCAACCCCATATACAGCAGCCCACCAGGCTCCCCGGTCCATGGGATTCTCCAGGCAAGAACACTGGAGTGGGTTGCTATTACCTTCTCCAAAAATTCCTTATATATCTCTAACTTTTCCCACCTAGTATTATCTTTTTAAAAAATGGACTTCATATTTTAGGATAGTTTTAAGTTCAAGCAAAACTGATCAGAAAGTACAGATATTTATCCTATAAATCTTGTCTTCACATAGTCACAACCTCCTCAAATATCAACATCCTGCACCCGATGGTACATTTATTACAAATGATGAGCCTACACTGACACATTTATCCTCCCAAGCCCACGGTTTTACATCAGGGCTCATTTTTGGTGGTGTACATTCCACATGTTTTACAAAGGTACAGTGCCACAAGCTCATCCTTGTAGTATCACACAGAAGAGTTTCACTATCTTGAAAAATTCCCAGCCCTATCTGTGCATCCCTTCCTCCCTCTTTACCCCTGGCAACCATTAATCTTTTTACTATCTTCCTAGCTTCTCCTTTTCCATAATGTCATATAGTAGGAATTGTATGGTAAATAGCCTTCTCATATTAGCTTCTTTTACTTTGTTATATGCAATTAAGTTTCCCCCATGTTTTTTTCATGGATTAATAGCTCATTTAGTTTTAATGCTGAATAATATCCATTGTCTAGATGTACCACAGTTTATTATTCCATTTACCTACTTAAGAACCTCTTGAGTTGAACCTACTGGAGACTTTCCAAGTATTGGAAATTATAAATAAAGATGCTATAAATATTTATGTGCAGGTTTTTATATGGGTATCAGTTTTCAGAATGAGTAAATATCAAGAAGTATATTGTTGAATTGCCAGTAATCACTTCTATTACTTACTTTTTAAGGGCAGATGTATCAGTAGATTTTATTTCACAAACAAGGTTAAGTAACAATAAAATATGAATTCTAAATTTTGCATTGATAAAAAATTGTAGAAATAAGCAAAGAATATTATTATGAGGAATAACAGCCCAATTTTTAAAATATTTAAATGGCAAAGTATATATGTGTATGCTCAGTTGCTTACTCATGTCTGATTCATTGTGACTCCATGGACTGTAGCCCACCAGGCTCTTCTGTCCATGGGATTTCCCAGGCAGCTTACTGGAGTGGGTTGCCATGTCCTACTCCAGGCGATCTTCCAGACCAAAGGATCAAACCTGTATTTCGTATGTCTTCTGCACTGGCAGGTGGATTCTTTACCACTGTGCCACCTGGGAAGACCAAAAGTTGGAAAGTATAGCCTCACTTAATTCACACAAATCCCAGGCTATGCAGATCTCCAGAGTAGTGGCTAACCAAGGCCATTCAACTGCATTAAACTTTGATTTTCTAGAAGTAGAAAATGATAAAGGATGCTATTAACATTAGGTTGAAGGGAAATAATTGCAATGACTACTAGAAAGTTAATATGCCTATTCTGATTAATAGAAATGTAACCAATTACTAAATGCGATATTCAAACTTACTTATGTTAAAATTTGCAATTGTGTGACACCAGAAACTTTATGTGCTCACATTTCACAAAAATTAATAAATATTTGAGAATAAAACAAAGTTAAATTCAAATCACAGAAATTTTTCTTCTGCTACTTACTATAAATAATACAACTAAGCTATGGGCCACTGAATAAATACCAGCAATGCATAAGCAATTGCTAGAAGAAAACAAACATTTGAACTTGAAATAAAAGAAGCTTTGCATATGTGCCTGGAAAGAAATCCATTGATTAAAGCAAATTACATCTCCATTTTTAGGGTTGAAGTACCATCTAGAATAAATAGAGAATAATCCACAGCAAGAGGGAAATCTCACAAAATGCTATAGTTGGAGAACATCAATGCAAATATTACATTCATCAAAATTAACTCTGAACTACAAATATTACAAAAAACAGTTTGCAAATAATAGAGAAATGGTTTTGAATGTGAAAAGCAGACTTGAAACAAAAAGGGAGAATGAGAGGAAAGAAGAGATAGACCTAAGAATTGAAAAGGGAGAAAGGCATTTCTAAATGCAATATACAATACTAACAGTTATTATATATATATATATATATATATATATATATATATGTATATATATGTATATAGGTAAACAATTACATATAAGATAAACATTCATTGATTTCTTTAAATTCCTTTAATTTCAAATCACTTTAAGTTTAAAATAAATTTATAGTTACAGTAAAATCAGACACTTGCCCTATTAATACATAACACTTCCATTTAATATTTTATGTTTAAATTAAGAACTATAAATTAGAAGCACTTTTGTGTCAGATGATAAAGATAATTACAGAAGATCAAATTCAATGATCATCTGCAGAAAATGGTATCAGTCTCAGTGAAGGACACACAGAAGAATCTACCACTTTAATCTGAAGATTATCTATCTATCTACTTACCAATCAATATTTATCTATTTTTGTAGAAACACACTTAAGGAAACTAACAGGGGAGTTTCAAAACTAGCAGAATACAGGTGTAAGAAAGTATGTTGATGTTCTAAGGAGGAATGCTGGAGTTTATAGCATACATGCATAATAAATGACAATAAATAGTGCATTTTAAACAGAAGGTTAAGGGGATGAGATCAAGATGATGGAGCAGGAAGACATTGAGTTCATCTTGCTCTGTGAACACATCAAAACTACAACTACATATAAAGCAACTTTTGCTGAGAATGACCTGAAAAGCAGTAGAGCAGCTCATCTGAAACCAAGGCTGCAAAGCAAGAATCACCTGGAAGGGATATAGATGGGACCCACACTCCTACAGGGTGGACTAGAAGAGAAAGCAACATCATAGGCTCAGGGATCCTCCCTAAGTAGTGAGAGTTTCAAGTCCTGTATCAGTCATGCCAGCCCTGAAGGACACAATTACAGCACAGAAAATACAGTCAATGTTTGACAAAAACTTGAAATACAATTTACCCTATATCTAGTGATTATTTTGCAATACCTATAACTAATATAATATTGCCATCAGAGTCACCATTTCCTGGCCCAAGTCAACTATCCCTCCAAAAAAATATTACCTTAAAAATTAAAGTAAAACAAAGCATTTCAAAGACAAATGAATGCTGAGGAAATATTTTGCCAAAAAACCTGCTTTATGATAAATACTAAAGGAAGTTCTTTAGGCTAAAGGTAAGAGATATCAGATGATATTACTCTAATAGCAGAAAGCAAGGAGAAACTAGCTTTAGTTGATGAGGGTGAAAGAGGAGAGTGAAAAAGCTGGCTTAAATCTCAACATTCAAGAAAAGGAAGATCATAGCATCTGGCCCCATCACTTCATGGCAAATAGAAGGGGGAGAAAATGGAAACAGTGACAAATTTTATTTTCCTGGGCCACCAAATCCCTGTGGATGGTGGTTGCAGCCACAAAATTAAAATACTCTTGCTCCTTGGAAGGAAAACTGTGACAAATCTAGACAGCATATTAAAAAGCAGAGACATCATTTTGCTGATAAAGGTCCATATAGTCAAAGCTATGTTTTTTCCAGTGATCATGTACGGATGTGAGAGTTGGACCATTAAGAAGGCTAAGCACCAAAGAACTGATGTTTTCAAACTGAAGTGCTGGAGAAGACTCTGAGAATCCATTGGACTGCAAGCAGATCATACTAGTCAACCCTAAAGGAAATCAACTCTGAATATTCTTTGGAAAGACTGAAGCTGAAGCTGAAGCTCCAGTTCTTTGACTACCGGATGCAAAGAGCCAACTCACTGGAAAAGACTCCAATGCTAGGAAAGATTGAGGGCAGGAGAAGAGGGTGACAGATGATGAGATGGTTAGTTGGCATTATCAACTTAATGAACATGAATCTGAGCAAACTCCAGGAGATAATGAAGGACAGGTGCCTGGCATGCTGCAATCCATGGGGTCACAAAGATCCAGACGGAACTTCACAACTGAAAAACAACAAGAGATACCAGAAACTAAATGGAATCCACTCCTGCACTGTAGGTGAATTATTTACCACTGAGAAAGCCCCTAATAAATGAATACAATACATATATATATATATATATATATATATATATATATATATGTTTGTGTGTGTGTGTGTGTAAGAGACTGAAATTAAATAATCTTTTTAAAAAATAGATTTTTCAAATAAAGTAAACTGAATTCTAGTTTTAGGTTTTTCAATAATTAGTCTCAGACTTTATATGCATCTTTTTACTCTCTCTTCAACTGTAGTAAAATTAGCTGGAATATATGTCCTCTGATATCCTAAACACTTTTATACTTTTAAAATTGTGAAGTTCAAGGAATTGCTAAACCTGCTGGTGAATTAACTGAAATGCAGATGAAGGTACGGAAGCCCTAAATGTGACAGCAAAGAATAAGCAAGAAAAGCCTTATTCTTAATCTGATTGTCTCTAAAGAGATTTAAGAGATATTTTAATCACAAATACTCTTACTTAATGGCTGCTAACATTCAGTCTGTCATTGTCTTGTTTGACTGTCTTATCTAAATTCTCAGGTCCTTTCTGACAAATTTTCTACTCGTTCTAGACTACCAAGACATTGTTTCATGTCCTGAGTCATATTTTTATAATTTTCTTTTTTTGTTTTTGAGAAAAAGCTTTTGGACTCAATTATTGGGTTGGGTTGGGGCTTCCCTCATGGCTCAGATGGTAAAGATTTTCCTGCAATGAAGATGCCCTGGAAAATGGAATGGCTACCCAGTCCAGTATTCTTGCCTTGAAAATTCCATGGACAGAGGAGCCAGGTGGGCTACAGCCCATGGGGTCACAAAGAGTTGGACATAACTGAGCAACTAACACTTTCACTAACTTTTCATTGGGTTGGTTTAACATTTTCTGTCTAACTCTAAACCCATTCTCCCGGCAATCTTGATTCCAGCTTGTGCTTCTTCCAGCCCAGCGTTTCTCATGATGTACTCTGCATAGAAGTTAAATATGCAGGGTGACAATATACAGCCTTGACGTACTTCTTTTCCTAGTTGGAACCAGTCTGTTGTTCCATGTCCAGTTCTAATTGTTGCTTCCTGACCTGCATATAGGTTTCTCAAGAGTCCAGTTAGGTGGTCTGGTATTCCTATCTCTTTCAGAATTTTCCACAGTTTATTGTGATCCACACAGTCAAAGGCTTTGGCATAGACAATAAAGCAGAAATAGATGTATTTCTGGAACTCTCTTGCTTTTTCCATGATCCAGCAGATGTTGGTAATTTGATCTCTGGTTCTTCTGCCTTTTCTAAAACCAGACTGAACATCTGGAAGTTCATGGTTCACGTATTGCATGACATGAGTTTGACATGAGTTTGAGTGATCTCCGGGAGTTGGTGATGGACAGGGAGGCCTTGCGTGCTGCAATTCATGGGGTCACAAAGAGTCGGACACGACTGAGTGACTGAACTGAACTGAACTAAACCCATTTATGGTTTATATGCCATGCAATTGCAGTAAATACGTGTTAATTATTTTTAAAGAACCTGATAAATTATTCTGGATGAAACTCATGGAAACTGGGAAGTGAAAAAAAGACAGATAATACCTCCCTTTTAAATTTTAGCAATCTGTGTGAACGCTTTCAATCATGTCCTATTATGAAAAACAGAAGAATAATCGCCCATAAGTAGGAATATAATGATTTACACCATTTAAATCAACTTCTTGATTTCCAGGCATCATGATATGTTTGCTCAATTTAGAAAATAAAGACAGAAATAATGAAAACAGCATTGGTAATCTTCAAATATATCTTTAAATTTATTGGGAATTAAAATGTGCCCAAGATTAACATGTGTAATATAGCACAAATGAGAAACTGATTGTAAATCTTTGAATGAGTGCCCAAAATCTGCCCACCTGAAATTAAATAGCAAAATTCTACTATAAAACTATTGACTTGGTAATAAAAATCACTTTACACAAAGACACAAAGCTCTTTATTTCCCTTTATTATTTTACAGTAACAATATGACCTAAATACATTACATAGTATAATTTTGTTCCCTCAAAAAGAATGTACTCTTTTTGCTTGCTAAAGATTGTACACTTTACATTAGAAAAAAAAAAAATTCCAGAAAATATATATTCTGAGGCATTATTTATCTATTATGTATTCTCTCTTAATATTATGCTGGTAAATATTGAGATGTAAAAAGGAGAAATCTGAGAATAACATCTGCCTTTTCAGAATCCACAAGTTGGAACTGTCTTGTGAGAAATATGTGAGATTCTCAGACTAAGAAAGACACAGGTTTTAGTTCTTTTGATCTGTGTGTCTGGTTACTATAATGCATAGAGATTTTTCATAATTTTAATGTGAAGAATAAGAATGGAGTTACAACATCATACAAGCCAGATTGTCCTCAAATATATACCAATTATCATCATTCACAAGTCATTCATAAATGAATGTACAATTTGAAACCCTGGTATTACTTAAATATTTATGCAAATATTCAATAAATATTCTCATACTCACATAGTTTCATTTTTTATTGGATGATACCTATTCAAGAATTGCATTAAGCTAAATGTTCATCAAAAGAGTAACAGATAAAGAAGATGTGGAACATATGCAATGGAATACTACTTAGCCATAAAAGAAGGAAATAATGCCATGTACAGCAATATGGATGGACCTAGAGATTGTCATACCAAGTGAAATATAGGCAAATATTATATGGTATAGCTTATATGTGGAATCTTAAAAAATGGAATAAATGAACTTATTTATAAAACATACTTAGAGGGATGGTATGGGGAAGGAGGTGGGAGAGGGGTTCAGGATGGGGAACATGTGTATACCCATGGCGGATTCATGTTGATGTATGGCAAAACCAATACAATATTGTAAAGTAATTAGCCTCCAATTAAAGTAAATAAATTTATATTAAAAAAATAAAACATACTTAGAGTCACAGATATAGAAAACAAAATTATGGTTATCAGGGCAGAAAGAGAGAGAGAGATAAATTGGAAGATAGAGATTGACATATATACACTACTATATATAAATTAGATAACTAATAAGCACCTATGGTATAGCACAGGAAAATCTTCTGAATAGTCTATAATGGTCCTTTTGATGAAAAATCTAAAAAAAAAAAGAGTGGAGCCTATTATACAGAGTGAAGTAAGCCAGAAAGGAAAACACCAATACAGTATACTAACGCATATATATGGAATTTAGAAAGATGGTAACAATAACCCTGTGTACGAGACAGCAAAAGAGACACTGATGTATAGAACAGTCTTATGGACTCTGTGGGAGAGGGAGAGGGTGGGAAGATTTGGGAGAATGGCATTTAAACATGTGTAATATCATGTATGAAACGAGTTGCCAGTCCAGGTTCGATGCACAATACTGGATGCTTGGGGCTGGTGCACTGGGACGACCTAGAGGCATGGTGTGGGGAGGGAGGAGGGAGGAGGGTTCAGGATGGGGAGCACATGTATACCTGTGGCGGATTCATTTTGATGTTTGGCAAAACTAATACAGTGTTTGAGGCTTAAAAAAAAAAAAAAAGAGTGGATATATCTATATGAATAAGTGATTCACTTTGCTGTACATGTGAAACTAATACAACTTTGTAAATAAATTATACTATGATGAAAGTGAAAGTGTTAGCTGCTCAGTCCTGTCAAACTCTGTGACCCCATGGACTGTAGCCCACCAGGCTCCTCTGTCCATGCAATTCTCCAGGCAAGAATATTGGAGTGAGTTGATATTCCCTTCTCCAGGGGATTTTCCTGACCCAGGGATTGAACCTGAGTCTACCACATTGCAGGCAGATTCTTTACCCACTGAGCCACCAGGGAAGACCTAATAATACACTTTTATACTCCAGTATATATATTTTTTAAAGAATTTAGATGAGTCCTAGGAACAATTCATGGAAGAAGACAGAAGTGAATCATAATCTCTCAAATGTGACAACCTTGCAATTAAAGATGACATATTTTTTTTAATTCAAATGCAATGATTATAACTTAAATCATAGAATTCTATGGTAATTTATAATAAAGGGTTATAACATATTAAGAAGGATATAAATAGAACCTTTTTATAATTCAATTTCTTCAGGCTGAGAAACAAAAATTGTTTAAAGCAGACAATATTACAGATGAGGCTTTTAGGAGGGAAGAAACAGAAAACTGAAATAAATAAGAGAATTCCACTAGTTTTGGACAAAAAAATAGGACAGAAGGAGTGATGTTATTAGCACAAGTGGCAGTGAAAGGGCCTCTGAAAATTGTCATGAAAACAATGAGAATATTGAACAAAAAAAAAAGACAAAAATCCACTTTTTCAGAACTCTGGAAATTAACCAATGAATTGCAACAATAGCTAACTGTTGGAAAGAATAGTGACCTCTGTGATATTTCAATTTGTACTTAGATGGTTAGAAAGCATCACCAACTCAATGGATATGAATATGAGCAAACTCCGGGAGATAGCAAAGGACAGGAAGCCTGAGGTGGGGCAGTCCATGGGGTTGCAAAGAGTTGAACATGACCTAGTGACTGAACAACAACTCATAAAATTATCAATACCATCCCCACAACTCTAAGAGAAAATAGAAAATAAATGATATGATAGGCACAGGAAGGGAAAGGAAGAGTCACATTCCAAGATGACTCTCATTATATGACTTGTCTGGAAATTTCTCAGAAAATTCTATTTGTAAGATTTGCCTGTATTGGACTTATTATGCTCTCCCATGAAGAACCATGGGTGAAATTCCCCAAACTCCCCTCCCATCCTGGCTGCCGCATAACACTGAGCAGAGTTCCCCGTGCTTATACTGTAGGTCCTTGTTGGTTATGCATTTTAAGTATAGCAGTGTGTACATGTCCATCCCAAATGCAGTTAAAATTTTTAAGACATTTTAAGAATTGATTGCAATGAAGCACTGTGGAGTCAGAGCTCAGAGGGAATGTAATAAAGAGAATATCAATGCATAAAGAAATAATCAGATCAGATCAGATCAGTCGCTCAGTCGTGTCCGACTCTTTGTGACCCCATGAATCACAGCACGCCAGGCCTCCCTGTCCATCACCAACTCCTGGAGTTCACCCAGACTCACATCCATCGAGTCAGTGATGCCATCCAGCCATCTCATCCTCTGTCATCCCCTTCTCCTCCTGCCCCCAGTCTCTCCCAGCATCAGAGTCTTTTCCAATGAGTCAACTCTTCGCATGAGGTGGCCAAAGTACTGGAGTTTCAGCTTTAGCATCATTCCTTCCAAAGAAATCCCAGGGCTGATCTCCTTCAGAATGGACTGGTTGGATCTCCTTGCAGTCCAAGGGACTCTCAAGAGTCTTCTCCAGCACCACAGTTCAAAAGCATCAATTGTTCTGTGCTCAGCCTTCTTTATAGTCCAACTCTCACACCCATACATGACTAGGGGAAAAATCATAGCCTTGACTAGACGGACCTTTGTTGGCAAAGTAATGCCTCTGCTTTTGAATATGCTATCTAGGTTGGTCATAACTTTCCTTCAAAGGAGTAAGCGTCTTTAAATTTCATGGTTGCCATCACCATCTGCTGTGACTTTGAAGCCCAGAAAAATTAAGTCAGCCACTGTTTCCACTGTTTCCCCGTCTATTTGCCATTAAGTGATGGGACCAGATGCCATGATCTTAGTTTTCTGAATGTTGAGCTTTAAGCCAACTTTTTCACTCTTCTTTCACTTTCATCAAGAGGCTTTTTAGTTCTTCTTGACTATCTGCCATAAGGGTGTTGTCATCTGTATACTGCAATTAAAACAAACAAACAAAAAAACTCTGTGCTTCCAATGCAGAGGGGTGTGGGTTTGATTCCTTGTCAGGATATTAAGATTCCACAAGCCATGGTGCATTGCTAAATAAAGTTGTTTTAAAAAGTAAAATAGAGTAATAAATATAGTGGATAACATGTAAAATGAGGACATGTGAATATGAAAATTTTTCTAAATACATATATGTTTGTATAAATTTCTCATATATATTTATCTATAGTGTGTGTTTGTGTATATACTGTCTCACTAGAGATGTAGAAATACAATAACCAGTAGACCTACACTTCTAGGAGGCAGCTTTAACTGTGTGCTCCAAGACTAGAACTGTTGTCTACTGAATTTTCTAACACCAGGAAAATGAATAATGTGCTACTGTAAATAATGATCTATCAGAGACTGAGTAAATTTATTGATGGTAAAACTCTTGCATTTGATCTCATACGCATACACACACACACACACTCTCTCTCTCTCTACATACATGCATTTGGAGTTTATTATGTGCTGTGTGTGGGACATATCAAATACCTAGATATGACCACCACAGAGACATGGCTGAGTTGAGTTACAGTAAAAAAATTGTTGATTGGATATATGAAAGTGTCTTTGCTGGATGCATACATGAATATACTGCACAATACAGAGATATGAAAGCTCCTGATTGATTCCTAAGGATTTGTCTTTTGAGGGTGTTTTACTCTCTAAGCAAATAAAAATTAAGTTATTAAATATATGAGAACTATACAACCTCTTTTCATAATGCACAATTGTCGACCTTATGCCATATTCTATGAATTTGATTCTTCATTTAATAACATTGAGAGGCACCACTTTAGAACATGTGCAAATACAAGTAGAAACAGGACTGGTAAACTTTACAAACAACTCTCTTGAGTCAATAATACATTGTCACTATTCAGACACTAGAGATTTTGGAACTAATGTCACTGGGCATGGATGATTTAGACTCAAAATGCATGGATCTGGCCTATTTAGAGCAGGTGTGAACAGAGGCAAAATTCCGAAGCAAGCTTTCCTGGAGGCTCAGCAGCACTGAACTCAAACCTCCTTGGAAAATCTCCACACTATTGATTCCAACAGGAAAGGGAGGATGACCAAGTCATACCCACATTTTATGAACAAAACAAGCTATCCAGTTCAGGTCAGTTCAGTTGCTCAGTCGTGTCCGAATCTTTGTAACCCCATGAAGCTAACGAGAGGATAAGTTATTTCACTGGCCATGGCCTGAGCCTTATTAGTGAGTGCTAGTAGCTAATTAGCAAATTGACACTCTCAGGTACCTGAAAATCTTTTGAGAATTCTTCCCTAAATCTCCTGAGATGCTGCTACTACTGTGAGGAAAGCAAGCATATCCATAAATAGGCATGTCCGTCCTGAAGCACAAGTATAAAGACAGTAACTTTATGGAGAAAGGTTCTGGATCACTTTATCTAAATTACAACCATTGCTCTTTGTGGATGTTGTTGTTCAGTTGTGAAGTCGTGTCTGACTCTTTGGGACCCCATGGACTGCGGCACTTTAGTTTATCTTGTCCTTCACTATCTCCTAGAGTTTTTGCTCAGATTCAAATCCATAGAGTCAGTGATACTATCTAACCATCTCATCCTCTGCCACCCACTTCTCTTTTTGCTTTCAATCTTTCCTAGCATCAGGGTCTTTTCCAATGAGTTGGCTCTTTGCATCAGATGATCAAAGTATTGGAGCTTCAACTTCAAAGTCAGTCCTTCCAATGAATATTCAGGGTTGATTTCCTTTAGGATTGATTGGTTTGATCTCCTTGCAGTCCAAGGGACTCTCAAGAGACCTCTCCAGGCACCATAATTTGAAAGCACCAATTCTTCCACACTCAGCTTTCTCTGTAATCCAAATCTCACATCCATACATGATTACTGAAAAACCATAGTTTTCACTATATGCACTTTTATCAGCAAAGTGATATCTCTGTTGTTTAATACACTGTCTAGGTTTGTCATAGTTTTCCTTCCAAGCAGCAAGTTACTTTTAATTTCATCGCTAATGTCACCATCTAGAGTGATTTTGAAGCCCAGGAAAATAAAACCTGTCACTGCTTCTACTTTTCTCCCTGCTTTTTGCCATGAAGTTATAAGATTGGATGCCATGATCTTAGTTATTTTAATATGAGTTTTAAGCTAACTTTTTGTTCTAATAACTGTCACTGATCTGGTTTCCAAAGTTCTTTAAATTTCAAATTAAATGTGTTTGGAATTTATTGATTTATATATTTTTCTCTACAGACAATGATTTAATTATTTTCCCCAATTAAAATTTTGGAATTTAAAAATCTGATAAAAATTATTTTTCATTTTAGCCACTACTTTGCAATTTATCAATTAAAAAAAAAACACTCTTATACTGAATAATACTGAATCATGTCTGCAGTTCAGTCAATCAGCTAAATCCTTTAATCATGTCCGAATATTTGTGACCCATGGACTGCAGCAGGCCAGGCTTCCCTGTCCATCACCAACAACCAAAACTTGCTCAAACTCATGTCCATCAAGTTGGTGATGACATTCAACAATCTCATCCTTTGTCATTCCCTTCTCCTCCTGCCTTCAATCTTTCCAAGCATCAGGGTCTTTTTCAATGAGTCAGTTCTGCAAATAACGTGGTCAAAGCATGGGAGCTTCAGCTTCAGCATCAGTTCTTCCAATGAATATTCAGGGCTGATTTCCTTTAGGATTAACTGGTTTGATCTCCTTGCAGTCCAAGAGATCTCAAGTCTATTTCAATACCACAGTTCAAAAGGATCAATTCCGATGTTCAGCTTTCTTTATGGTCCCAACACTCACATCCATACATGATTACTGAAAAAAGCACAGCTTTGACTAGACGGACCTTTGTTGGCAAAGCAATGTCTCTGCTTTTCAATATATGGTCTAAGTTGGTCATAGCTTTTTTTTCAAGGAACAAGTGTCTTTTAATTTCATGGCTGCAGTCACCATCTGCAGTGATTCTGAAGCCCAAGAAAATAAAGTCTGTCACTGTTTCCATTGTTTCCCCGTCTATTTGCATGAAGTACTGGGACCAGATACCATGATCTTAGTTTTTTGAATGTTGAGTTTTAAGCCAACTTTTTCACTCCCCTCTTTCATTTTCATCAAGAGGATCTTTAGTTCTTCTTTGTTTTCTGCCATAAGGGTGGTGTCATCAGTGTATCTGAGGTTACTGATATTTCTCCAGGCAATCCTGATTCCAGTGTGTGATTTTCCAGCCCAGCATTTTCCACAATGTACTCTGCATATACATTATATGAACAGGGTGACAATATTCAGCCTTGATTTACTTCTTTGCCAATTTGGAATCAGTCTGTTGTTCCATGTCTGGTTCTAACTGTTGCTTCTTAAAATGCATACAGAATTCTCAGGAGGCAGGTTCAGTTCAGTTCAGTTCTTCAGGCATGTCCGACTTTTTGCAGCCCCATGGACTGCAGGACACCAGCCCTCCCTGTCCATCACCAACTCCTGGAGTCTACTCAAATTCATGTCCAGTGAGTCAGTGATGCCATCCAGCCATCTCATCCTTTGTCATCCCCTTCTCCTCCTGCCTTCAATCTTTCAAATGAGCTAGTTCTTCAAATCAGGTGGCCAAAGTGTTGGAGTTTCAGCTTCAGTGTCAGTCTTTCCAATGAATATATAGGACTGATTTCCTTTAGGATGGACTGGTTGGATCTCCTTGCAATCCAAGGGATGCTCAAGAGTCTTCTCCAACACCACAGTTCAAAAGCATCAATGCTTTGGTGCTTAGCTTTCTTTATGGTCCAGCTTTCTTTTTGGCTTCCCTGGTGGCTCAGACAGTAAAGTGTCTGCCTACAATGTGGGAGACCTGACTTTGATCCCTGGGTAGAGAAGATCCCCTGGAAAAAAAAAATGGCAACCCACTCCAGTACTCTGGCCTGGAAAATCCCATGGACAGAGGAGTCTGGTAGGGTACAGTCCATGGAGTAGCAAAGAGTTGGACACGACTGAGCGACTTCACTTTCTTTATGGTCTAACTCTCACATCCATACATTGACTAGTCATACTTTTGTTGGCAAAGTAACATCTCTGATTTTTAATATGGTGTCTAGGTTGGTCATAACTTTTCTTCAAAGGAGCAATCGTCTTTTAAGTTCATGGCTGCAGTCACCACTTGCAGTGATTTTGGAGCCCAAGAAAATAAACTCTGTCACTGTTTCCACTGTTTCCCATCTATTTGCCATGAAATTAAATTCTTCATGGCATGTAGAAAATTCTTCAAGAGATGGAAATACTAGACCACCAGGAGGGAGGTAATGTGGTCTAGTATTCCCATCTCTTGAAGAATTCCCCACAGTTTATTGTGATCAACACAGTCAATGGCTTGGTGTAGTCAATAAAGTAGAAATAGATGTTTCTCTGGAATTCTCTTGCTTTTTTGATGATCCAATGGACGTTGGAAATTTGATCTTTGGTTTTTATACTTTCTGTAACTCTAGCTTGAACATCTGGAATTTTATGGTTCATGTACTGTGGAAGCCTTGCTTGGAGAATTTTGAGCATTGCTTTGCTAGCATGTGAGATGAACTCAATTGTGCAGAAGTTTGAAAATTCTTTGGGACTGGAATGAAAACTGACCTTTGTCAGTCCTTTGGCTACTGCTGAGTATTCCAAATTTGCTGGCATACTGAGTGTAGCACTTTCATAACATCATATTTTAAGATTTGAAATAGGTCAACATGGAAAAGAAATGCAATAAAGCAAAATGGCTGTCTCGGGAGGCGTTACAAATAGCTGTGAAAAGAAGAGAAGTGAAAAACACAGGAGAAAAGGAAAGATATAAGCATCTGAATGCAGAGGTCCAAAGAATAGCAAGAACAGATAAGAAAGCCTTCATCAGCGATCAATGCAAAGAAATAGAGGAAAAAAACAGAACGGAAAAGACTAGAGATCTCTTCAAGAAAATTAGAGATACCAAGGGAACATTTCATGCAAAGACAGGCTCGATAAAGGACAGAAATGGTATGGACCTAACAGAAGCAGAATATATTAAGAAGAGATCATAAGAATACACAGAAGAACTGTACAAAAGAGATCTTCACCACCAAGATAATCACGATGGTGTGAGCACTGACCTAGAGCCAGACATCCTGGAATGTGAAGTCAAGTGGGCCTTAGAAAGCATCACTATGAACAAAGCTAGTGGAGGTGATGGAATTCCAGTTGAGCTATTTCAAATCCTGAAAGATGATGCTGTGAAAGTGCTGCACTCAATATGCCAGCAAATTTGGAAAACTCAGCAGTGGCCACAGGACTGGAAAAGGTCAGTTTTCATTCCAATCCCAAAGAAAGGCAATGCCAAAGAATGCTCAAACTACCGCACAATTGCACTCATCTCACATGCAAGTAAAGTAACGCTCAAAATTCTCCAAGCCAGGCTTCAGCAATATGTGAACCGTGATCTTCCTGATGTTCAAGCTGGTTTTAGAAAAGGCAGAGGAACCAGAGATCAAATTGCCAACATCCGCTGGATCATCGAAAAGCAAGAGAGTTCCAGAAAAACATCTGTTTCTGCTTTATTGACTATGACAAAGCCTTTGGTTGTGTGGATCACAATAAACTGTGGAAAATTCTGGGACTACCAGACCACCTGACCTGCCTCTTGAGAAATTTGTATGCAGGTCATGAAGCAACAGTTAGAACTGGACATGGAACAACAGACTGGTTCCAAATAGGAAAAGGAGTACATCAAGGCTGTCTATTGTCACCCTGCTTTTTTAACTTCTATGCAGAGTACATTATGAGAAACGCTGTGCTGGAGGAAACACAAGCTGGAATCAAGATTGCAAGGAGAAGTATCAATAACCTCAGATATGCAGATGACACCACCCTTATGGCAGAAAGTGAAGAGGAACTAAAGAGCCTCTTGATGAAAGTGAAAGCGGAGAGTGAAAAAGTTGGCTTAAAGCTCAACATCAGAAAACGAAGATCATGGCATCCAAGTCCCATCACTTCATGGGAAATAGATGGGTAAACTAGTGGAAACTGTGTCAGACTTTATTGGGGGCTCCAAAATGACTGCAGATGGTGACTGCAGCCATGAAATCAAAAGACGCTTACTCCTTGGAAGGAAAGTTATGACCAACCTAGATAGCATATTCAAAAGCAGAGACATCACTTTGCCAACAAAGTTTTGTCTAGTCAAGGCTATGGTTTTTCCTGTGGTCATGTATGGATGTGAGAGTTGGACTATGAAGACAGCTGAGTGCCGAAGAATTGATGATTTTGAACTATGGTGTTGGAGAAGACTCTTGAGAGTCCCTTGGACTGCAAGGAAATCCAACCAGTCCATTTTGAAGGAGATCAGCCCTGGGATTTCTTTGGAAGGAATGATGCTAAAGCTGACACTCCAGTACTTTGGCCACCTCATGCGAAGAGTTGACTCATTGGAAAAGACTCTGAAGCTGGGAGGGATTGGGGGCAGGAGGAGAAGGGGACGCCAGAGGATGAGATGGCTGGATGGCATCACTGACTCGATGGACATGAGTCTGAGTGAACTCCGGAAGTTGGTGATGGACAGGGAGGCCTGGAGTGCTGCAATTCATGCGGTCGCAAATTTTCGGACATGACTGAGAGACTGAACTGAACTGAACTCAGGATCTGATCCAGTCAGCTCCTTGTCCTGTTTTTGCTGACTGTATGGAACTCCATCTTTGCTGCAAAGAATATAAACAATCTGATTTCGGTATTGACCATCTGGCAATGACAATGTGTTGAGCCTTCTCTTATGTCATTGGAAGAGGGTGTTTGCTATGACATGTCCATTCTCTTGGCAAAACTCTTTTAGCCTTTGCCCTGCTTCATTTTGTACTCCAAGGCCAAATGTGCCTGTTACTCAAGGTATCTCTTGACTTGCTACTTTTGCATGCTGCTACTGCTGCTGCTAAGTCACTTTTGTCGTGTCCGACTCTATGCAACCCCACAGACGGCAGCCCACCAGGCTCCCCCGTCCCTGGGATTCTCCAGGCAAGAACACTTTTGCATACCAGTCCCCTATGATGAAAAGAACATGTCTTTTGGGTTTTAGTTGTAGAAGTTCTTGTAGGTCTTCACAGAACCAATCAAATCAGCTTCTTCAGCATTACTGGTTGCGGCATATTCTTATATTACTCTGATATTGAATGGTTTGCCTTGGGAATGAACAGTGATCATTCTGTCATTTTTAAGATTGCACTGAATTACCACATTTCGGAGCCTTTTTTTGACTTTGAGGAATTAGCAATTGACTATGAGCAATTAGAACATATAGCACAGGCAGCTGCAATGGGCATGCCATAGCGCAGGTGGCTGCGACATGGCGCGCCATAGTGTGGCCAAGAGGAGCCACCCCACGTCCGAGGTCAGGGGCAGAAGCAGAGAGTACCAGACTGCGACGGCCAGGAATGGCCGAGAGGAGCTACCCCGCATCCGAGGTCATGGGGCGCGGCCGAGAGGAGATACCCAGCATCTGAGGTCAGAAGCAGCGGCCAGGAGGAGCTACCTCACACCCCTAAGCCCGAGGCCAGGGGTGGCGGACAGGAGGAGCAACCCACGCCCGAGGCCAGGGGCGGTGACGAGAGAAGTTACCCGGAGCCATGGCTGCGCTGGCCCAGGAGGGCCTAGAGGAGCTATCCCACATTAAAGGTCAGGAAGGGCGGTGGTGAGGAGATACCCCTCGTCCAAGGTAAGGAGCAGCAGCTGCGCTATGCTGGAGCAGCCGTGAAGAGATACCCCACGCCCAAGGTAAGAGAAACCCAAGTAAGACAGTAGGTGTTACAAGAGGGCATCAGAGGGCAAACACACTGAAACCATACTCACAGAAAACTAGTCAATCTAATCACACTAGGACTACAGCCTTGTCTAACTCAATGGAACTAAGCCATGCCCGTGGGGCAACCCAAGATGGGCGGGTCATGGTGGAGAGATTTGACAGAATGTGGTCCACTGGAGAAGGGAATGGCAAACCACTTCAGTATTCTTGCCTTGAGAACCCCATGAACAGTATGAAAAGGCAAAATGATAGGATACTAAAGAGAAACTCCCCAGGTCAGTAGGTGCCCAATATGCTACTGGAGATCAGTGGAGAAATAACTCCACAAAGAATGAAGGGATGGAGCAAAAGCAAAAACAATACCCAGCTGTGGATGTGACTGGTGATAGAAGCAAGGTCTGATGCTGTAAAGAGCAATATTGCATAGGAACCTGGAATGTCAAGTCCATGAATCAAGGCAAATTGGAAGTGGTCAAACAAGAGATGGCAAAGAGTGAATGTCGACATTCTAGGAATCAGCGAACTGAAATGGACTGGAATGGGTGGATTTAACTCAGATGACCATTATATCCACTACTGCGGGCAGGAATCCCTCAGAAGAAATGGAGTGGCCATCATGGTCAACAAAAGAGTCCGAAATGCAGTACTTGGATGCAACGTGAAAAAAACCCAGAATTATCTCTGTTCGTTTCCAAGGCAAACCATTCAATATCACAGTAATCCAAGTCTATGCCCCAGCCAGTACTGCTGAAGAAGCTGAAGTTGAACGGTTCTATGAAGACCTACAAAACCTTTTAGAACTAACACCCAAAAAAGATGTCCTTTTCATTATAGGGGACTGGAATGCAAAAGTAGGAAGTCAAGAACACCTGGAGAAACAGGCAAATTTGGCCTTGGAATATGGAATGAAGCAGGGCAAAGACTAATAGAGTTTTGCCAAGAACATGCACTGGTCATAACAAACACCCTCTTCCAACAACACAAGAGAAGACTCTACACATGGACATCACCATATGGTCAACACCGAAATCAGATTGATTATATTCTTTGCAGCCAAATATGGAGAAGCTCTATACAGTCAGCAAAAACAAGACCAGGAGCTGACCGTGGCTCAGACCATGAACTCCTTATTACCAAATTCAAACTTAACTTGAAAAAAGTAGGGAAAAGCACTAGACCATTCAGGTAGGACCTAAATGAAATCCCTTATGATTATACAGTGGAAGTGAGAAATAGATTTAAGGGCCTAGATCTGATAGATAGAGTGCCTGATGAACTATGGAATGAGGTTCATGACATTGTACAGGAGACAGGGATCAAGACCATTCCCATAGAAAAGAAATGCAAAAAAGCAAAACGGTTGTCTGGGGAGGCCTTACAAATATCTGTGAAAAGAAGAGAAGCGAAAAGCAAAGGAGAAAAGGAAAGATATCAACATCTGAATGCAGAGTTCCAAAGAATAGCAAGAAGAGATAAGAAAGCCTTCATCAGCGATCAATGCAAAGAAATAGAGGAAAAAAACAGAATGAGAAAGACTAGGGATCTCTTCAAGAAAATCAGAGATACCAAAGGAACATTTCATGCAAAGATGAGCTCGATAAAGGACAGAAATGGTACACATAACAGAAGCAGAAGATATTAAGAAGAGGTGGCAAGAATACACAGAAGAACTGTACAAAAAAGTTCTTCATGACCCAGATGATCACGATGGTGTGATCACTGACCTAGAGCCAGACATCCTGGAATGTGAAGTCAAGTGGGCCTTAGAAAGCATCACTACGAACAACGCTAGTGGAGGTGATGGAAATCCAGTTGAGCTATTCCAAATCCTGAAAGATGATGCTGTGAAAGTGCTGCACTCAATATGCCAGCAAATTTGGAAAACTCAGCAGTGGCCACAGGACTGAAAAAGGTCAGTTTTCATTCCAATCCCAAAGAAAGGCAATCCAAAAGAATGCTCAAATTGCACTCATCTCACACACTAGTAAAGTAATGCTCAAAATTCTCCAAGCCAGGCTTCAGCAATATGTGAACCGTGATCTTCCTGATGTTCAAGCTGGTTTTAGAAAAGGCAGAGGAACCAGAGATCAAATTGCCAACATCCACTGGATCATCGAAAAAGCAAGAGAGTTCCAGAAAAACATCTATTTCTGCTTTATTGACTATGCCAAAGCCTTTGACTGTGTGGATCACAATAAACTGTGGACAATTCTGAAAGATATGGGAATACCAGACCACCTGACCTGCCTCTTGAGAAATTTGTATGCAGGTCAGGAAGCAACAGTTAGAACTGGACATGGAACAACAGACTGGTTCCAAATAGGAAAAGGAGTCCGTCAAGGCTGTATATTGTCACCCTGCTTATTTAACTTCTATGCAGAGTACATCATGAGAAACGCTGGGCTGGAAGAAACACAAGCTGGAATCAAGATTGCTGGGAGAAATATCAATAACCTCAGATATGCAGATGACACCACCCTTATGGCAGAAAGTGAAGAGGAACTAAAAAGCCTCTTGATGAAAGTGAAAGTGGAGAGTGAAAAAGTTGGCTTAAAGCTCAACATTCAGAAAACAAAGATCATGGCATCCGGTCCCATCACTTCATGGGAAATAGATGGGGAAACAGTGGAAACAGTGTCAGAGTTTATTTTCTGGGCTCCAAAATCACTGTAGATGGTGACTGCAGCCATGAAATTAAAAGATGCTTACTCCTTGGAAGGAAAGTTATGACCAACCTAGATAGCATATTCAAAAGCAGAGACATTACTTTGCCAACAAATGTTCGTCTAGTCAAGGCTATGGTTTTTCCTGTGGTCATGTATGGATGTGAGAGTTGGACTGTGAAGAAGGCTAAGCACCAAAGAACTGATGCTTTTGAACTATGGTGTTGGAGAAGACTCTTGAGAGTCCCTTGGACTGCAAGGAGATCCAACCAGTCCATTTTGAAGGAGATCAGCCCTGGGATTTCTTTGGAAGGAATGATGCTAAAGCTGAAACTCCAGTACTTTGGCCACCTCATGTGAAGAGTTGACTCATTGGAAAAGTCTCTGATTCTGGGAGGGATTGGGGGCAGGAGGAGAAGGGGACGACAGAGGATGAGATGGCTGGATGTCATATCTGACTGGATGGACATGAGTCTCAGTGAACTCCGGGAGTTGGTGATGGACAGGGAGGCCTGGCGTGCTGCGATTCATGGAGTTGCAAAGAGTCGGACACGACTGAGCGACTGATCTGATCTGATCTGAACAAGTCTTTCTTTCCTTAATTTTTTGTTTTTTGGGGGGGACGTGGAGAATATACATTATTCCTGTTATAGTAATACTTTTATCTGTTAAGATTTTTACTTCAAGTATTTGAATATCTATTGCAAACGTCTAAATATGTGCATTGCCCTCAGATTCATATGTTAAATTCTAATACCTAATGTGATGGCACATCCTTATACTCTGCCATCTTTGTTGCAGAAATTCTCCAGAAAGAATGAACAGGCTGAGTCAAACTGGAAACAATGACCAAGTGTGGATGTGTCTATTGATGAAAATAATGTCTGATGCTATAAAGAACAATATTGCATAGGAACCTGGGATGTTAATTAAGTTCATGAATCAAGTTGAATTGAAAGTTGTCAAACAGGAGATGGCAAGAGTGAACACTGACATTTTAGGAATCAGCAAACTAAAATGGTCAGTACTGAAAACAATTGATCACATTCTTTGCAGCTGAAGATGGAGAAACTCTGTACAGTCAGCAAAAATAAGACCAGGAACTGACTGTGGCTCAGATCATGAACTCCTTATAGAAAAATTCAGACTTAAATTGAAGAAAGTTGGAAAAATCACTAGGCCATTCAGGTATGACTGAAATCAAATTGCTTACAATTATACAGTAGAAGTGACAAATAGTTTCAAGGGATTAGATCTCAGAGACAGAGTGCCTGAAGAACTATGGACAGAACTTTGTAACATTGTATAGGAGGTGGTGATGAAAATTATCCCCAAGGAAAAGAAGTGCACAAAGGCAAAAAAGAAGTGCACAAAGGCAAAATGGTTGTTGAGGAGATCTTACAAATAACTGAGAAAAGAAGAGAAGCAAAAGGCAAAGAGAAAAGGAAACATATACCCATCTGAATGCAGAATTCCAAAGAATAGCAAGGAGAGAAAAGAAAACCTTCCTAAGTGATCAGTGCAAACAATGGAATGGGAAAGACAAAAGAACTCTTCAAGAAAATTAGAGGTACCAAGGGAAAATTTCATGCAAAGATGGACTCAATAAAGGGCAGAAAAAGAAGCAGAAGATATTAAGAAGAGGTGGCAAGAATACACAGAAGAAGTATACAAAAAAGATTTTAATAACCTAGGTAACCACAATGGTGTGATCATTCACCTAGAGCCAGACATTCTAGACTGTGAAGTCAAGTGGACCTTAGGAAGCATCACTATGAACAAAGCTAGTGGAGTTGATGGAATTCCAGTTGAGCTATTTCAAATCCTAAAAGAGAATGCTGTTAAAGTGTTGCACTTAATATGCCAGCAAATTTGAGAAACTCAGCAGTGGCCACAGTACTGGAAAAGGTCAGTTTTCATTCCAATCCCAAAGAAAGGTAATGCCAAAGAATGTTCAAACTTCTGCACAAGTGCACCCATCTCACACATTAACAAATTAATGCTCAAAATTCTCCAAGCCAGGCTTCAGCAGTATGTGAACTGTGAACTTCTAGATGTTGAAGCTGGATTTAGAAAAGGCAAAGGAACCAAAGTTCAAATTGCCAACATTTGTTGGATCATCAAAAAAATAAGAGAGTTCCAGAAAAACATCTACTTCTGCTTTATTGACTAGGTCAAAGCCTTTGACTGTGTGGATTCCAAAAGAGTGGAAAATTCTTCAAGAGATGGGAATACCAGAGCACCTTACATGCCTCCCAAGAAATCTGTACACAGATCAAGAAGCAGCCATTAGAATCAGACATGGAACAATAGACTGGTGCCAAATTGGGAAAGAAGTATATCAAGGCTGTATATTGTCACCCTGGTTTTTAACTTATAACACAGAGTACATTATGCAAAATGCTGGGCTGGAAAAGCACAAGCTGGAATCAAGATTGCCGGGAGAAATCAATAGCCTCAGATATACAGATGACACCATGCTTATGGTAGAAAGCTAAGAGGAATTGAAGAGCCTCTTGATGAAGGTGAAAAAGGAGAGTGAAAACCCTGGTTAAAACTCAGCATTCAAAAACTAAGATCATGGTATCTGGTCCTGTCACTTCATGGCAAATAGATGGGGAAACAATGGAAACCATAACATACTTTATTTTCTCGGGCACCTAAATCACTGCGGATGGTGACTGCAGATGGTGACTGAAATTAAAAGACGCTTGCTCTTTGGAAGAAAAGTAATGACAAACCTATGCATCATATTAAAAAGCAGAGACATTAGTATGCCAGCAAACATCCTTCTAGTCAAAGCTATGTGTTTTCCAGTAGTCATGTGTAGATGTGAGGGTTGGATTATAAAGAAACCTGAACAATGAAGAATTTATGCTTTAGAACTGTGGTGTTGGAGAAGACTCTTGAGAGTCTCTTGGACTGCAAGGAGATCGATCCAGTCAATCCTAAAGGAAATAAGTCCTGAATATTCATTGGAAGGATCGATGCTGAAGCTGAAACTCCAGTACTTTGGCCACCTGATGCAGAGACCTGACTCATTAGATATGTCCCTGATGTTGAAGGCAGGAGGAGAACAATAAGACAGAGGATGAGATGGCTGGATGGCATCATTGCCTCAATGGACATGAGTTTGAGCCAGCTCCAGGAGATGGTGAAGGACAGGGCAGCCTGAGGTGCTGCAGTCCTTGAGGTCACAAAGTGTTGGACATGTTGGATACTTATTTGCCTAGACACTATTGTGTTACATGAAAAATCAGACAGGACTTAGCAATTGAACAACAATGACACTGTTGTACTGATAAAGACTAATATTTTATAATAATGGACTAATTTTCATGAAACAGTCTGATCCATTTAAAAATCAAATTTAGTCCTTAATTTTATTAAATATATATATATATATATATTTTTTTTTTCTTATTCAGCATTTCTGTCTCATACTTATTGATTCCTGTAGTCACCCCAAAAGATGGATAGCATGTTATCAGGGGTTTAAGAGTTCTGTTAAACTTCAGTTACACTGAGTGTATTCCTCAAGCATAAAATACTTCCATTAGTAGTTATACATAACTGAAGAAATTCTTAAGAGACTCAATAATTCCTGACTAAATAAATTTTGATGCAGTGTCACTGTTTCATTCATAATTTTCTTATGTGAAGGAAAATGAGGGGAAAAGTCAGGTCAAATCTATTTATCACCACCTATATCTTGCCTAACATTTAAAAAAATCAGACCTTATGTATGAGTCAAGGTGCTCTGATCATCGTTTTATAAATATCTTCTCTATCCTTTTCCATTACTTGTTTCAAAATTAAATAATGGGAGCTTGGGGTCTGCTGACCATCACTGAGTAATTTCATCTTTTCCACTAATTAGAGCTAAAAACTGTTAACAAAAGACAACAAAACAAAACAACGACCTACTTGAAAGACTGAAAATTAAACACTAGTTCATGCATTAAGTAGGGAAGTCAACAGTTAGAGGAATGACTAATATGGCAACAATGAATTTCCTGTTTTCTTTCCACTAAGATACAGAGCCTGTGAAGGGAAATTTTTCTTTCTCTTCCCTCTCATCTTTCTCTCCCAATCCTGTGCTGAAGTCTTGAGCTCATGGCTGAAGGAAGACAGGCTGTGGAGGTAGCAGGCACTGAAGGCTCTGAGAGAAAAATTTCTTCCATATATAGAAAAGTCAAGAAAAGTGAATAGTTTCGTAAGAGGTATTGGGAGTCCCCATTTTCTCTTTTTTTCCTCTTGGCCTTGTCTGCAGGCTGGCCCTAAAGTTACATGGTTTCAGAAGTGACAGAAATTCTGAAGGTGGCACAGGCACAGAAGAGCTTGAGAGAAAGTCAGATTTTTATGTTCAAGAGAACTGAGAAAGAGTGAGAATAATCTCTGCTACTTACCTCTCTTTTCACTTAAAGCTTAACTCCAAGGTTGGTCCCTATTATGTTTTCCTGATCAATAGCACAAGGAGCAAAAATCTGTAACAATCCCATACCTCTGAACAGAGCAGATTTTAAAATGAGACACAGAGCCAGAGGGTATAACAGAAGACCTGGAGTTGGGAGTGTCAGAGAAGAGGAACTTTAACTAACCAAGTCTTGGGTTTACACTCAAGCTGTGCATGCCTGGAACACACATGGAACATTATAAACAAAAATGTTGAGAACTTACTTAAATGCCAAAGTTGAAATCACACATGGCATGCATTCCAAAAAGCAGGTGTGCATAGCACAGGAAAGGGTTAGAAAACTGATGATGCATTGGAACCACCCACAGGAACTGAGATGGGCTGGTCAGACTAATTGCCTACTAAAACAAATAAAGAAATCTAGATTCCTGAAGATATTTTAATGGCACATAAAAATGTCATAACATAATATTCAAAATATCCAGGATACAATGGAAATTTTCTTGATTTACTTACTAGTTATCAAAGGAAAAGACAAATCAATGTCAAATATAAGATTCCCAAGTGGTATATGTATTACACAGAGTCCTGAAGCTATTGTTACAATCAAGCGCCAAGAGGGAAATGAACATTTAAATAAGAGAAAAAAGAGAAATTATTGTCAGAGAAAAATGAAGTACAAAATAAAACCAAATGAAAACTATAGAGTTTAAAAATAAAATATTTAAAATTAGAGAATTCACTGGCTCCATAACAGGATGATGATGAGTAAGAAAGAGGACATAAGTTGAAAATAGAACAATAGAAAGTATACAATCTGAAGAACAAGAAACAAGAGTTTTTGTTGTTGTTGTTGTTGTTTTTAATGAGTGCCCATATTAAAGATATAACATTCTTGAGAGAAAAAATAATAATGGTTTGGAAAAAGAAATTATGGCCGAAAACTTCCTAAATTTGGTTAAAGATGGAAATATACGAATTTAAAACACACAGCAACCCCTAAAAAAGCTAAAATCAAAGAAAACCATGTATAGACACAATAAATACAAATAGAGAAAAAAATATTTTGGCCACCTGATGTGAAGAGTAAACAAATTAGAAAAGACTCTGATATGGGAAAGACTAAGGGCAGGAAGATAAAGGGGCAGCAGAGGATGAAATGGTCAGACAGCATCACATAGCATCAGTGGACATGAGTTTCAGCAAACTGCAGGTGGAGAGAGGAGGACAGGGAAGCCTGGCACACTGCAGTCCATGGGGTCCAAAGAGTCATACAGGACTTAGCAACTGAACAACAACAACAGCAAGAGAAGAAAAAGTTTTATAAACATTTTTATATGTGAAAGGGAAAATACCAATCAGATGATTACATATTTCTCAAAGAAAATAAGAATGTTGGAATGAGTCATTTCAAAGGCCGAGAAAACAAGAACTACAGATGGAAAATTCACTGTATTTGAAAATGATACATTTGTTAAAGTAATTAAACAGGGCCTCATTATACTGAGGAAACTGCGATGCCTCAGTGGCCTATGTAAGCAAACTGAAACCTAAGCCAGAATTAATGCCCTCAAATCTGAGAAAATTAAATTGAAGAACACCTAATCACAAACAGTTAACCAGACTCCCTCACACAAGGTGATCCATTAAGTTACAGCCAGTCAAAGCTAATTTGTTTGCTTAGCTTCCCACATTTTCTGTAAAAGCCTTTCCTCAGCTATTGTCAATGGAGTGTTCCTAACCATTTTCAGTTTAACAGCTATCTGATTGGAATCAATGTTTGCTCAAAAAAACTCTTAAAGTACCTCAGTTTATCTTTTAAATGTTCTGGTTTCAGAACTTAAAGGCCATTCAGTTCAGTTCAGTTGCTCAGTCGTGTTCGACTCTTTGCAACCCTATGAATCACAGCACGCCAGCCCTCCCTGAACATCACCATCTCCCGACTTCACTCAAACTCATGTACACTGAGTCGGTGATGCCATCCAGCCATCTCATCCTCTGTCATCCCCTTTTCCTCCTGCCCCCAATCCCTCCTAGCATCAAAGTCTTTTCCAATAAGTCAACTCTTTGCATGAGGTGGCCAAAATACTGGAGTTTCAGCTTTAGCATCATTCCTTCCAAAGAAATTCCAGGGCTGATCTCCTTGAGAATGGACTGGTTGGATCTCCTTGCAGTCCAAGGGACTCTCAAGAGTCTTCTCCAACACCACAGTTCAAAAGCATCAATTCTTTGGTGCTCGGCTTTCTTCACAGTCCAACTCTCACATCCATACATGACCACAGGAAAAACCATAGCCTTGACTAGACAGACCTTTGCTGGCAAAGTAATGTCTCTGCTTTTGAATATGCTATCTAGGTTGGTCATAACTTTGCTTTCAAGGAGTACATGTCTTTTAATTTCATGGCTGCAGTCACCACCTGCAGTGATTTTGGAGCCCCCCAAAATGAAGTCTGACACGGTTTCCACTGTTTCCCCATCTATTTGCCATGAAGTGATGGGACCAGATGCCATGATCCTAGTTTTCTGAATGTTGAGCTTTAAGCCAACTTGTTCACTCTCCTCTTTCACTTTCATCAAGAGGTTTTTTAGTTCCTCATCACTTTCTGCCATAAGGGTGGTATCATCTGCATATCTGAGGTTATTGATATTTCTCCTGGCAATCTTGATTCCAGCTTGTGCTTCTTCCAGCCCAGAATTTCTCATGATGTACTCTGCATAGAAGTTAAATAAGCAGGGTGACAATAGACAGTCTTGACGTACTCCTTTTCCTATTTGGAACCAGTCTGTTATTCCATGTCCGGTTTTAACTGTTGCTTCCTGACCTGCATATAGGTTTCTCTAGAGGCAGATCAGGTGGTCTGGTATTCCCATCTCTTTCAGTATTTTCCACAGTTTATTGTGATCCACATAGTCAAAGGCTTTGGCATAGTCAACAAAGGCCATTAGGTATCATCAAAGCTGTACTTGGAATATCATAATATTTTAGAATATACAAAAATCACTATTCTTGGACTGGATTCTAATTTTTTTTCTAGTTTCCTTCAATATCTGGATATAAATCTCCAAACTATCTTTTCCAATTTTCTTCCATCTTTCTGACTTGAAATTATAACAAAAACATCCCTTTTCTTGAAGCCTTTTAAAATGAAGCTAGATGACTTGATATGAATTTCATAAGTCATGACAGCAGCTCATGTCTGGACAATCTTTGCATCCGTTGCTGTGCGGATCACTCAAAAAAGTTCAATAGAGCATCTGATAACATCACCAAAGACATTCAGATTACAAAAGATGCTTTGAATTAAGTCTCTGGGTGCCTGCCACCTGAAAATATCAACTGGCTGTCCTCTGAAATCAGAAATTGGTTTATAACCTGTTTCAACAATTGACTTTTGTTTTTCCTTTGTTTCCAGAGAAATGCCTCTTATTAAACATCTGACTGCTTGCAACATATAGACCTAACTTTGGAAATCCATCTACAGTACTATCTATTGAAATTAGAGATCTGTTTAACTGAATTGACCTATTAGGACTAAGAGACTGCTTAAACCAGATGGAATTTCAATATAACAGTGAAATTTCTAAACTGTAAAATTTCTCAGGGAAGTTTCAAAGGCAGGGAATGAAGAGTGTCCACCCCCAAATATGTCTCCTTTGAATAGAATTATTTTGAGTTGATAAAGTGGTATTAGATAATAGAATTACTTTAGATTACTTGTTGGCTGAAAAGGAGGAATCTTTACCAAAGCTTCCCAGGTGGCACTAGTGGTAAAAAATCCACCAGCCAATGCAGGAGACATAAGAGAATCAGCCTCCATCCCTGGGTTGGGAAGGTTTCCTGGAGGAAGGCCTAGCAACCCACTCCAGTATTCATGCATGGAGAATCCCATGGACAGAGGAGCCTGGCAGGCTATATAATCCATGGGGGTCACAAAGAGTAGGACACCACTAAAGCAAATTAGCATATAGCTCTACCAAAGCAAATGCCTCCTACTGAACCTGGATCAACACTTCTGGTGTTATAGAAACTCAGAGACAAGAAATAAATAAGCTATTTTATGCATATTCAGATATAGTCTTTGATTTATTTGATACCAACTGGTTAAGGTCATCAGAGAAGGCAATGGCAACCCACTCCAGTACTCTTGCCTAGAAAATCCTATGGACGGAGGAGCCTGGTAGGCTGCAGTCCAGGGGGTCTTGAAGAGTCCGACACGACTGAGTGACTTCACTTTCACTTTTCACTTTCATGCATGGGAGAAGGAAATGGCAACCCACTCCAGTGTTCTTGCCTGGAGAATCCCAGGGACAGCGGAGCCTGGTGAGCTGCCTGCAAAGAGTCAGACAGGACTGAAGCGACTTAGCAGCAGCAGCAGCAGGTTAAGGTCATGGGGATCCTCGCTAAGGAGCATACTCCAGTCTCTTGGCATTACCCGCCTGAAATCAGCACTGTGGACTCCCTGGTGTACTGTCTTCTCTTCAGGGTCTTAAATATATGTTAGCAGCCATCAGCAGTATAAGAAATGGTGTCACTGAACTTGGAGCAACAGAAACAAGACAATCAGGTGACCAGCAAAACCAGTTCTTCCACAGACTTTATATTATACCTATAAGTTTCATCATTAGACAACAATGACTGAATCTCGATGGTTATTGAGAATGGTACTAGTATCAAATTTTGCTCATGATGTCACGTAGAAGAGGATGACCAAAAGAGGGGAAATATTAAAGTAAACAAGATGGCCATTAACCTGAAGTGGCTCCAATGTGTTGATAGCTTATATAAGTAAATAAAAACTAGAGAGCCAATGAATCCAAATTCAAGTATACAAAACTTTGGAAGAGCTAATAACAAAAAAATTAACTATTTAAGCTACAGTCAATTATTTATTTGTTTGTTTTTTTTTTTTGCTTCCACATCTTCTTTTATAAAAACCTTTTCCAGCACTTATTGATGGAGTGCTCCCAACCATTTTTGGTTTGGCACTGTACAGTTAAAATCAATGCTTGCTCAAATGCTTCAAAAGTTTAATGTATTCTATTTGTTTACCTTTTTGAAAATTAAAAATAAGCTATATTTACTAAAAAAGAAATGTGCCTTAATATATTATCACATGTATTTAGATAGACAAATGTTCAATGGTTTGTTGTCTTTGTGTTCATGGTGAGAATTTTCTTTCTTGCAAAGCTTCCCAAAAGTCATTATCTCGGTTTCTCATAATACAAAACAACAGTTGACTAATGTGCATAACAGAACAATTTCTTCCATATGGTATAAAAGAACTAGTCTTTTCTGTTTGTAGATGTCACAAATTTCTAGGGGAAAATTCAGCAATCTTCTACTTTTTTCTAATCTATTAAAATTCTTCCAGATTTCCTATTGCAACTACAGCCATGGGCCTGTGATTATAACTAAAATGTAAATAGACTTTACAATTGAAAATATACATGCAGGATGAGTAAAGATTCATTCCCAATTTGCCTACAACGGTACACAGACATAATGATTTCAGATTCTACTAAAGCTAATGGGAAATGTCCAAATGTCATGCTAATTTCTACCAATATGTACCCAATAAGTGCTTTGGGAATGAGGATTAAGTATGCTACTAAAGAAAACTATTTATTGAAATCCTGATGCTATCCATCTTTACTCCTTTGATTAATAAGTATTCTAAAACTACATGGGCACATACAAATATCATCTAAATATTAATATATAACCTGGGACCTTATTTTTATATTACTTATTATAAATATGGACATGATTTATATTAATAATAAAATGTGATCATTAATTGTGATTATATTCAATAGACTTTCTGCTATATTGAATAAGATAAAATAATAATGTTTTAAATTAATGTAAGAAAGGAGCAGTTCAATTTAAATGGAGTACAATCTAGAAAAATTAGCTATAAAATTTTGTTTTAAAACAATTTCTCTCTCATAGAAATGTGACTGAATAGAAAGACATAGTCAATTTTAACATATATAATTTTATAAAAAAATGAAATAATTTTTTAAAAATATAAATGAATATACAGTCTTTAATAATTAACTGAACTGGAGTTATGTCACTGAGTCCACATAATGCCACCTAATATTTGAGTGGATTTTTTAAATTTAAAATGATTTTTTCAACATTATTTTATTTTCCCAAGAAATCTATAAGGGTATTAGACAAATGTTATTAATATTATTTCACAAAACAGGAAATTAAATTTGAGTTACTTGTTATAAATGGCACACATAAAATTATGACCCCCCCTTTCTTTTTAAAATGCCCATTTAATGTTTATCTCATGATACTTTATTGCATATTGAAAAGAATATTTTCAATGACAAATTTTGCAGCTGCCTTATAAGGAAATTATAAAGCATTCTGATGATTTTTCTTATATTTTAAAGTATATCATTTGAACAAACAGTATTTACATACATAACAGTGTTTAGATAATCAAACTCTCCCAAGAGTTATTCATTTCTACTTATTTATTTTATGCAGCTTTATGAAAGTGGAAGCAAACTAGAACAAGTTGAGAAGAAATAGATTTTTGTGTGACAAAAATTAAAAACCTATTTCATATTTATAAAGCAAAATTCATACATTTCCAGAGCTATTCCAAAATATTTTATACTAATTTTAAGCTAATACAAAAGTTGTATAGGTCATATTTATTTAGGAAAGTTGACTTTGATATTAATTTTTCAAAGTGTCCGAATGTACACAAAACATTTACACAATTAATTTTGTTTGTGGATCTCAAAATTTACAATTTTATGTGTGCTGATGAAATATAGTTTTGAAGTTGACAAATTGAACCTGCTAAGACATTTTACATTTCATATTTTCATACAGGATCTACCAAAAACTTGCTACTTATTACTACAAAGACATCATCAAAATGTAACTGGTAGTTCTAGTAGAAAATTATTAGTGCCTTATACACTTTTGATAAAGCAGAGGAGCTTCAAAATATGGAATTATCTCTGAGAAATCTATGAAGAAAGAAAATACCTGGCAAGTTATCTGGTTCATCTAACTACTTGAGTTACTCATTTACAATATGGGTACTTATGTAGTGAAATTATCCCCAGACCCAAAACAGTAAATGGTTAACATAAGAGAAAATGACTGATTAATTATAAAATTTTGATTTTAATTATTGGTTTGTATAATCTGTGTTTGAATTACAAGTAAAATATAATAACTAGAGAACATTTTGAAAATAAAATAACACAAGAAAAATTAAATCTCAATATTGTTTTCAAACTACACAAATGGCATTAAAGACATAACAAAGGTAATTTTTATAAGGTAACATTTACAATCCACAATGAGAAAGCAATACAAATATTTATGACCCAAATATGACAGCCTTTAATTTGTAATGCATGCATGGGAAAGGAATAAAAGAGTTAATGAAAACACATCAGAAATAGGAATTGTTAACTATCTTTTGTCAGCCTATGCCACATTAAGTAGAACTAAATTAAGTAGAGAATATGAAAAAGTTATTTTGATTTAATGAATATAAACTCTTCTAATTTGAAAAGAGGTTATAAATGGAAAATTGTGTCAGATTATAAGACCATTCCTAAACTCCGAAATTGTTGTAATATTAATTATAAAATATCATTAAAATAGCAATACTTAATAGTATCACTTTTGATTACATTTTTATGAATTTTAGCAACAGGCAAATGTAATCTATGTTGTCAAATGTCATATTATGTGTATCTTTGGAGAGGGACACAGATGAAGAGAGGCCTCATGGAGTGTTTCTGGAGTTGCACTAAATTCTAAGTCTTAATTTGAGGGGTCACTGTGTAAGCATATTAATCATGTGATAATTCATCTCAGTTATTGCAATTTCAATTTGTGTCTTTTCCTATATCTATGATATATTTCCATAAATTTCTACTAAAATATAATCAGACATCTCACTTATAAAAGAATGTCAATTTTTAAATTAAACCTTAGTGAATAAAATTCTACAATTCTGTCAAAGAATGATATATAAATAATAGTTCAATAGAGTGCAAGTGATTAATAAAATACATATTTATGAGTCATGGCAACAATCATAAGTTCATCTCCAAACTTGCTGAAAAAATATTTGCTTCACCCAATCAGCTATTTCTGGTAGGAAAAAATATTTCTACCAAGATATATATCATGTCTCTTTATCCCTTTATATATACATAAACACATATGCAATGAAAGGGTTACATTAAAAAGTTTATACAGGAATTGCATCATCAAATAGTTGAAAGAGAGGTTTTCTACTATCTTCCCATCAAATCAACCTAATTTTAACAATCACTCATGGAAGTGTTTTTATGGAAGTCTAGGCTGTCAGCAGAGAAGTTTCAGCAAAGTGTTAGAGCAAAATGATCTAAGATTGGACGAACTGAGAGGGTAAGCATACTTTCATTTCACTAATGTTACTCCTCCCCTAAAGAAGCACAAGTCTATGACAAGAGAGCTCTTCTTTGTCTGTGTTTTCTCCCACAGGGGAAAGTGAAACATGTGAGAAAGCATCCAGCTTTCCCAGAAGTGTGAAGTGCTGCCAAAGAGATCCACTTTATTCTTTCCCCATCTGGAAAAGTTCTGAGCCTTAGAACAGAGTTGATGGAAGGTATTACTCTCCCAAACCCAGGCAGTAAAGACAGGAAAAGATGACTGCTTCTTCAATGCAAAGACAGCAACACAAAACTTCAAAGAATGTGAAAACCCAAGGCAACCTGACAACACCAAAGGAACATGATAATTTTCCAATAATTAACTCCAAATAAATGAATATTTGTGATGCGCCCAATAAAGAATTTGAAACAGTTGCTTCAAGGAAGTGGAGAGAGCTACAAAGAAGCACAGAAAGATAATTCAAAAAAAAAAAAAATCAGGAACCATTACTTAGCAAAATAAGAAGTTCAACAGATAGTTGGAAATCATCAAAAAGAACAAAATAGAAATTCTGGAGCTAAAGAATACAGTGAATATTAATAAAAAGAAAACTGTGATAGAAAGAAAGAACCGCAGACTACATCAAACAAAAGAAAAAATCTGTGAAGTAAGACAAATCATTTCAAATCATCCACTTCAAGGAAATCAAAGAAAAAATAATAAAAGAGAGTGAGGAATGCCTACACAAACTATGGGAAAACATTAAGAGAAAAAAACCTCTATTCAGTAAAACAGACCCAGAAGGAGAAGAAAGGGAGAAAGGGGAAGAAAGCTTACTCAGAGAAATGATGGTGAGCACTCCTCAGATATTGGGAGATTTGTACATCCAAATTCATTAAGTTCAAAAGTTCTCCTACATTTTAACCCAGGAGAGAGGAGGATGATATACTCATAGTGCTGGGGGAAAAAAAGCCAACCAACAACACTGAGCAAGGCTAAATTATCCTTAAGAAAGAAGGGAAACAAAGATTTTGCCAAACAAAGGCTAAGAGAATTAGTCAAATTTGACCTCTCTCACACGAAATAATGAAAAGAATTCTTCAAGCTCGAAGCAAAGCATAATAATTACCAACATATGAAAACATAAAGATATAAAACACACTGGTAGATGTAAGCTTGTAGTTAAATTCAGAAGACACTGCTGCTGCTGCTGCTGCTGCTGCTAAGTCACTTCAGTCGTGTCCGACTCTGTATGATCCCATAGATGGCCTCCTACCAGGCTCCTCTGTCCCTGGGATTCTCCAGGCAAGAACACTGGAGTGGGTTGCCATTTCCTTCTCCATCAGAAGACACTAATACTATGCAATATGGCTTCCCCGGTGGCTCAGAAGGTAAAGAAACTGCCTGCAATGCAGGAGACCGGGGTTTGATTCTTGGTTCAGGAAGATCCCCTGGAGAAGGAAATGCAACCCATTCCAGTATTTTTGCATGGAGAATCCCATGGACAGAGGAGCCTGGAGGACTGTAGCCCATGGGGTTGCAAAGAGTCACAACATGGCTGAGCCACTAACACTTTCACTTTCAATACTGTAATATTCTGGTGTAATACTCACTTAACTCTAGTATAAAAGTTAAAGTATTAAAAATAACTATAATTTAGAAAACTTGTCAATGTTACAAAATATTAAAATAAGTAAAATGTGACACTGAAAACATAATAACATGTGCAAAGGGAAAGAAGAGTAGAGTTTTTGTATGTGATAAAAATTAAGTTATCTGCATAAGATATTTTATATAAGCTTCATGGTAACCACGGGAAAATTTTACAGTAGATAAAAAAAAGATAAGGAAATGGCATTAAAGCAAACTATTATGTGATTAGAATGAGCTCTGAAGAATTGATGCTTTTGAACTGTGGTGTTGGAGAAGACTCTTGAGAGTCCCTTGGACAGCATGGAGATCCAACCAATCTATCCTAAAGGAAATACGTCCTGAATACTCATTGGAAGGACTGATGTTGAAGCTGAAACTCCAATAATTTGGGCACCTGATCTGAACAGCTGACTCATTTGAAAGACTCCAACGTTGGGAAAGATTAAAGGCGGGAGGAGAAGGGGATGCCAGAGGATGAGATGGTTGGATGGCATCACTGATGGGAAAGATTAAAGGCGGGAGGAGAAGGGGATGCCAGAAGATGAGATGGTTGGATGGCATCACTGACTCAATGGACATGAGTTTGGGTAAACTCTGGGAGTTGATGATGGTCAGGGAGGCCTGACATGCTGCAGTCCATGGGGTCCCAAAGAGTCAGACACAACTGAGCTACTGAACAGAACTGAAAAGATGGGATTAAAGTCTTATCAATAATTACTCTGATGTGAATGGATTAAATTCTCCAGTCCACTCAAAAGACACTTGTGTATGTATGTGTGTATGCACACACACATACACAATGAAATTCTACTCATTCATAAAAAAGAATGAAAATTTGCCATATGCAGCAATGTGGATGGACTTGGAGGGCATTACACTAAGTTCTGCTTTATTGACTATGCCAAAGCCTTTGACTGTGTGGATCACAATAAACTGTGGACAATTCTGAAAGAGATGGGAATACCAGACCACCTGATCTGCCTCTTGAAAAACCTATGTGCAGGTCAGGAAGCAACAGTTAGAACTGGATGGAACAAAAGACTGGTTCCAAATAGGAAAAGGAGTACGTCAAGGCTGTCTATTGTCATCCTGCTTATTTAACTTCTATGCACAGTACATCATGAGAAACTCTGGGCTGGAAGAAGCACAAGCTGGAATCAAGATTGCCAGGAGAAATATCAATAACCTCAGATATGCAGATGACACCACCCTTATGGCAGAAAGTGAAGAGGAACTAAAGAGCCTCTTGATGAAATTGAAAGAGGAGAGTGAACAAGTTGGCTTAAAGCTCAATATTCAGAAAACAAAGATCATGGCATCCAGTCCCATCACTTCATGGGAAATAGATAGGGAAACAGTGGAAACAGTGTCAGACTTTAGTTTTGGGGCTCCAAAATCACTGAAGGTGGTGACTGAAGCCATGAAATTAAAAGACGCTTACTCCTTGGAAGGAAAGTTATGACCAACCTTGATAGCATATTAAAAAGCAGAGATATTACTTTGCCAACAACAGTTCATCTAGTCAAGGCTATGGTTTTTCCAGTGGTCATGTATGGATGTGAGAGTTGGACTGTGAAGAAATCTTAACACTGAATAATTGATGCTTTTGAACTGTGGTGCTGGAGAAGACTCTTGAGAGTCCCTTGCACTGCAAGGAGATCCAACCAGTCTATTCTAAAGGAGATCAGTCCCGGGTGTTTACTGGAAGAACTGATGCTGAAGCTGAAACTCCAATACTTTGGCCACCTCATATGAAGAGTTGACTCATTGGAAAAGACCCTGATGCTGAGGGGGATAGGGGGCAGGAGGAGAAGGGGACAACAGAGGATGAGATGACTGGATGGCATCACCTACTCGATGGATATCAGTTTATGTAAACTCTGGGAGTTGGTGATGCACAGGGTGGCCTGGCATGCTGGGATTCATGGGGTTGCTAAGAGTTGGACACATCTGAGTGACTGAACTGAACTGAACTGAATGCATTTGGTGCCCTTGCTTAGTTCATTAAAGTACCTGCCTAGTAAACAGAAAATCTTGGGTTCAAATCCCAGAAGTTCCTCTGTAGGTATTAGTTGCTTTTGGGCTTCCTTGGTAGCTCAGAGGTAAAGAATCTGTCTACAATGCAGGAGACCTGGGTTTGATCCCTGGGTTTGGGTCGATTCCCCTGGAGAAGGGAATGGCTATCCACTATAGTATTCTTGCCTAGAGAATTCCATGGACAACGGAGCCTGTCAATGAACTGGTGGGCTACACAGTTCATGGGGTCTCAAAAGAGCTGAACATGACTAATTGACTAATACTTTCACTTCCCTTCACTGCAGTGTGATAAGTATCACCGTAACTTTCTTACCATGTCACACAAACAGACACACACTTACACAATAAAGATTATATTAACAAACACAGTGATAAACTTAGTCTAGCTCTTTAAGTACTTGAACGATCAATTTGAACTAGCTAAGTTTTCTGGTTGAATCACACTATCTGCTATTCATGTTTTACTCTCACTGAGGATTGTTTATTTACTAGAAATGTACCCTTTATCAAACCTGTCATATTTTTACAGTGTACTGATTTTAAACACTTTCCATATGTTATTCCAAAAGTGAAGACATATGGTTCAGATAGCTTTACCATATGCATGCAAAGATAAACTTACATTACTGCAAACACATACACTTTTATTTTATTTTTTAAATGATATTATACATGTTCTAATGCCATTCTCCCAAACACATACACTTTTAATTCATGAATTAACTCAGTTCAAATTATATTTTCCATCATGCCAAACTAATTTCAAATATTTAATTGTATTAAAAATATATTTTCAACTAATTATTACTACCTATTGAACACTTAATTGAAAGGGAAAATAAATTATGATATAAGAGATAAGTCTGAATGTTAAATATGTCACTGTAATAGATTAAGAAGAATTTTGAATATGTGACTTATAGATTCTAAGACTTCAAGGTAAAGGATATCAATCAATAAGGAACATGGAAACAAGAAATAGTCACTGCAAAGAACAAATTTACATTTATTGTGCTTCTTGGCATCAAAGTGAATATATCTAAACTAAAATTTGGCATATAGACGATACTTTGATTATAATGGTGTTATTTTTTTTTAAAGGGAAGCAAAAAAGACCTTTTTTTTTTTTTTTTTTTTTTTTTTTTGCTCTCTTTCTTCCTATTCATGCTACTTTTAATTAGGTAAATAAGAATGTGCAGTGGAGAAGAATTGTCTTACTTTTCATTTTATATTCCTGTGGTTCAAGAAATCACATCAATGTCCAAAGTAGAAAATGAGTGAACAAATTTTTTGTTTTCTGCAAAACAAGTTCCGAGAGGTTAAAAATGCTTTTGAGTTTTAGTTCTTCTGAGAAAGAATTAATAATTAACTTGTATAATGTGACCCATCCATGTTCAAAATAGGATTTTCCACTGATAGTTTTCCTGAGTAGAATATAATGTATTTGACCAGGCAAATGCAAGGTTTTGACTCTGCTTTATATAGATAAGTATAAATAGGTAAGTATTTAACTCAATTCACTAATATTTTTGGAAACACAATTCAGAAGTTTTACATATATACTGATGGTAAAAAAAAAAAAAAAAGCACAAGTAAAGAAAAATATATACACGATATGGGCTTTTTCTCATATTTATGCAATTATCATTGCGTGATTTTGTCATTGGAGTTTTTCAATGGATCATGACTGTCTGGGAATTTATATGATTATAATGTTTTTCTAAGATTGTTGCCACATCTAGTTTATTTTGTTCCCTGAGAGACACTGAGTGACCAGCACCTAGTTGATGACCAGAAAGTGGTTGTTGAATTAAACTATCCTAACTTATACTGGCAAAATACAGTGACTCCTTATTTCTTTGTATTTTGTGTATTGCTTGCACATAAGAAACATTTAATATGCATTTATTTAACTTTAAACTGAAATAAGTAAAGTTGAAGTAGATCAGTCCTATTAGGACACAGTGCTCAAAATTATATAATTCTTGTCATCATAGGGCAAATCTTATTTTAGTTGTTGTTTTTATTTGACTTATTTTACCTATAAATATTGGACATGTGATTTAATAATTAACAATCTCTGCTTAATCATTAGTAATAAATTTATTTTCCATAACCTGCAGGTGGAAGTACACAAACTTTTGATATAAAGAATATTTTTCATAGTGAGTATTTTGTAACAATGTATTGAAAAATAGAATATTTTCTGCATCATCAATCTAGTATATTTAACTATATTGTCATTTGTAGCAACATTTCATTTAAATTTGAGCACCAGCTGGACATCATGGTAAGACACTCATTTAAAGGGCTCAAATAGATTAGAAAATTACAAAAGTTAGTCATTAATATTATAGGCTACATGCCATTTTGGGTTACAATGTGATTCATTTTTTTCATCAAGGTTTTATCATTTTTAAACATGTATTAATAAGATATGTTTACTTGTAAGCATTCAGAAGTTTAACAAACTTAGGTTGATTATTGTTATCTGACATGTTCAGCCTAGTGGATTTTTTTTTTAAAGACTTAACTTGACAGAAGCATATTGTGCCACTGGAAGAAGTGATTAATCCTTATATTCATTCATGGATTAGTAAAATGATAGTGTAAAACTTGTCGTAAATACTAAGCTTAGCTCAGTAAATTTTCCTTCCATCCTCAGTAAATTTTTCTCCACAGGAGAAAAATCTGTCTTAGAAATTATTACTCGGGTTGTGTTCCTTTCTCTTTCTTCTTAGTTTTTATTCTATTTTTATTCCATAAAAAGTACTTTTCACCAATAGGTAGAAAGTTCACTTTTCTTTTTCTTCTGCAGGTTTGAGTCTCAAAATAGAAAATATTTAGAGAAAATGCAAGTAGTAGTTTTGCTCTGTGTATCAATTTTGGTTGCAATCTAAAGTAATGTGTCAAGTATATTCATTCTCATGTCACTCATCTTAAATATTAATAAATCTCAAATGATGAGAGGTTTTTTCTTTCTTTTTTTAATTTTATTTTATTTAACTTTACAATATTGTATTGGTTTTGCCATATATCAAAATGAATCTGCCACAGGTATACATGTGTTCCCCATCCTGAACCCTCTGGGTCGTCCCAGTGCACCAGCCCCAAGCATCCAGTATTGTGCATCGAACCTGGACTGGTGACTCATTTCACATATGATATTATTCATATTTCAATGCCATTCTCCCAAATCATCCCACCCTCTCCCTCTCCCACAGAATCCATAAGACTGTTCTATACATCAGTGTCTCTTTTGCTGTCTCGTATACAGGGTTATTGTTACCACCTTTCTAAATTCCACATATATGCGTTAGTATACTGTATTGGTGTTTTTCTTTCTGGCTTACTTCACTCTGTATAATAGGCTCCAGTTTCACCCACCTCATTAGAACTGATTCAAATGTATTCTTTTTAATGGCTGAGTAATACTCCATTGTGTATATATACCACTGCTTTCTTATCCATTCATCTGCTGATGGACATCTAGGTTGCTTCCATGTCCTGGCTATTATACACAGTGCTGCGATGAACATTAGGGTACACATGTCTTTTTCCCTTCTGGTTTCCTCAGTGTGTATGCCCAGCAGTGGGATTGCTGGATCATAAGGCAGTTCTATTTCCAGTTTCTTAAGGAATCTCCACACTGTTCTCCATAGTGGCTGTACTAGTTTGCATTCCCACCAACAGTGGAAGAGGGTTCCCTTTTCTCCACACCCTCTCCAGCATTTATTGCTTGTAGACTTTTGGATTGCAGCCATTCTGACTGGCATGAAATGGTACCTCATAGTGGTTTTGATTTGCATTTCTCTGATAATGAGTGATGTTGAGCATCTTTTCATGTGTTTGTTAGCCATCTATATGCCTTATTTGGAGAAATGTCTATTTAGTTCTTTGGCCCATTTTTTGATTGGGTCATTTATTTTTCTGGAATGAGCTGTAGGAGTTTCTTGTGTATTTTTGAGATTAGTTGTTTGTCAGTTGCTTTATTTGCTATTATTTTCTCCCATTCTGAAGGCTATCTTTTCACCTCGCTTATAGTTTCCTTTGTTGTGCAGAAGCTTTTAAGTTTAATTAGGTCCCATTTGTGTATTTTTGCTTTTATTTCCAATATTCTGGGAGGTGCGTCATAGAGGATCCTGCTGTGATGTATGTCGGAGAGTGTTTTGCCTATGTTCCCCTCTAGGAGTTTTACAGTTTCTGGTCTTAGGTCTAGATCTTTAATCCATTTTGAGTTTATTTTTGTGTATGATGTTAGAAAGTGGTCTAGTTTCATTCTTTTACAAGTGGTTGACCAGTTTTCCCAGCACCACTTGTTAAAGAGATTGTCTTTAATCCATTGTATATTCTTACCTCCTTTGTCAAAGATAAGGTGTCCATATGTGCATGGATTTATCTCTGGGCTTTCTATTTTGTTCCATTGATCTATATTTCTGTCCTTGTGCCAGAAAATTACTAGAACTAATCAATGAATATAGTAAAGTTGCAGGATATAAAATCAACACACAGAAATCCCTTACATTCCTATACACTAATAATGAGAAAATAGAAAGGGAAATTAAGGAAACAATTCCATTCACCATTGCAACGGAAAGAATAAAATACTTAGGAATATATCTACCTAAAGAAACTAAAGACCTATATATATAAAACTATAAAACACTGGTGAAAGAAATCAAAGAGGACACTAATAGATGGAGAAATATACCATGCTCATGGATTGGAGAATCAATATAGTGAAAATGAGTATACTACCCAAAGCAGTTTATAGATTCAATGCAATCCCTATCAACCTACCAACGGTATTATTCACAGAGCTAGAACAAATAATTTCACAATTTGTATGGAAATACAAAAAACCTTGAATAGCCAAAGCTATCTTGAGAAAGAAGAATGGAACTGGAGGAATCAACCTGCTTGACTTCAGGCTCTACTACGAAGCTACAGTCATCAAGACAGTATGGGACTGGCACAAAGACAGAAATATAGATGAGAGGTTTTATAAGTAATATAGTCTCATTTGCATTACATGGAAAAGCCATATAATTTATATTATACTAAATCATTATTTTCTATGTGTGTTTTATATTTCCCTTGAGAAGTTATTTTCTATATAAATATGAATTTAATATATGCTATGGTAATACAATTTTAAATATTTATAAATATAATGAAAATTAATAGTTCAAAGTACACAAAAGATAAATTTCAGCTATTGAAATATACATTATCAAAATGAAATAAAATCTGTTGTAACAGTTAATGTGGGACTTTACATGATCTTAAAAATATATAAAAGATGAACACCTCCTAATATTTATATGAGGATGGAGCAATACAATCTCTTGTATATTATGTGGATTGCTATAATTCAAAGTTTTCTATATGTCAAAAAGGGAGATTTTATATTCAAATTTTATTAGACTGAGTCATATAAAATAGCCATTTTAAATACCAGAAATTATGAAATATTTCACATATTTAGCATAATATTTCACAAAAGCATAGCATTGAAACATACTGTCTGGCCTTCTTCCTAATTTTGTTTCACTATGTAAGCAAAGGATATTCCATGTATTAAAATAATTTCTAAAGGTAGCATCTTAAAAACTGTATATATCATGGCAAAATTATATGGCAGAAAAATATAAGAGCAATGCACTGTGCAGTTGTATGTTAAGTCTATACATTATTTCAAATAATTGAGTTAGGTTTATAAAGTCATCATAATCTAGACCTGGAAAGATGTCATAAGGCATTCAAATAATGCTTGACATTCAGAGAAGTCAACTGGTTTGTCAAAGGCCACACAGCTACTGCAACTGAGTGTCGGGCGCTGCATTAGGCATTACTGACAAAATGGAGGCACAGCCTCAACCCCCTCTCCTCATTCCGCAGGCACGGTCCTGGGATGAAGGAGTTAAGTTTTGCGATTCTGACTTGTTCTTTCTTTTCTTGGTTGAGTTGGCTGGAAAGAATGTTAAGGTGCTTATTGTTCTTGAGAGAAGCATGAGAAAGCACAAAGCCTTCTGCAGTTGTGCCCAGAAAATAATCTATAAAGCAACCATTGACATTTATTCAAGGATTTTTACAAAGAATGTCTCAGGATGAGCACGTAGGCCGCAGCTTGAGGCCATGGGAAGGATTGCTATCTGAGACCTGTTTATGAGGGAAATATTTATGGCAAAGGAAGTTTGCTGAGCTTAGGGTTTAGGAATGGTTAAGAATAGCTAGAAGCCTTTTTTAGGAGATAGTGAGCTTAAGATACTAGGGGCAAGCAGGATTTAGAAAGATAAGAAATAAACTGAGGAATGTGGTATGCAGCCCAGACATAAGTGTGAGTTACAATGTAATCACCAGTAAACACGATTCTGAGAGAATTGCTGAAGCAGGAACTCTGTTTGAAGGGCAACAATGAGATAATAATCTGGGTGAGGGGGAACTGAAAATGTCAAACCTCTGACCTAATGCTTTTGAAAAAGCATAAAAGAGAACCTGAAGCTTGAAATAAACATACAGTCTGGTACCTTGAGTCAGAGGCTGTATCATTCTCTGCCGACACTGCTCATCCCTTCAGGCTGATTCCCTGGCTGCTGGAGCTGGACTCCAGCAACTGAGAACTGAATACGTGTCTTCAAGTCTGCAATCTTAATGGGAATTTTCAAATGAGATTTAGCATAATATGTTACTTGGCTTCTGAAGTGAAAAATGAAAAGAGAGATGTGTTGCTGCTGCTACGTCACTTTAGTCGTGTCCGATTCTGTGCGACCCCAGAGACAGCAGCCCACCAGGCTCCCCCATCCCTGGCATTCTCCAGGCAAGAACACTGGAGTGGGTTGCCATTTCCTTCTCCAATGCATGAAAGTGAAAAGTGAAAGTGAAGTCGCTCAGTCGTGTCTGACTCTTAGAGACCTGTTGGTACAAGCCTAAAAGGACTAGTCAGAAGATGAAAAAAATATATATATATATATCAGATGAAAGCAGGAGCCTAAGAGAAGAGTCAAACACCACACATTTCAAGATTGGCAATTCTAAGCAATATCAGTGAAACATTGAGATTCAAGAAGAATCTAGTATGAGGTCTTCCAAAGCAGGATGTTGCAAATATCAGAGGCAGAATATGAAATTCTCAGATAGATAGTAAGGAGAGATTAAAAGTTTTAAAAAAATGATGTGATAAAGTTCTAGATTTGTACCAGAGGGAAAAAGTAATTGAGTGGATGGAAAATTCACTTCCTGAAAAAAGGGAATTCAGCATCCAGAAATTTAGATGTTCAGGGTATGAAACTTGATTCGGAGAAGCCAGGATCAGAGTCACTGTGAAACATGAAAGCCCATTGATTAGTCAGGTAGGAGTAATGGATATTTTCCTTTTATTCTGAAAGAGATACAAAATATATTCCTGTAATTAAGTATGGGGATTAGAGGAATTGTCTAGGATTACCTAGACACTTGGGATTGTCTAGGCTTGTAAGAGAACTAGCGGAGACCCTTATTAATTGTTCTTTCAACATGTTTCTTCTAAAGAGTAGAAAAAATAATTTCAAAATCCATTCCAAAATATAATTTGTACTTCCTGCAAGCCATATAAAAATTAACACCTCTCTTCTCTGCTCTCTACAATAGTTTGATTTTTATCTCCAATACACCATGTATTCCTTTCTCCTCTGCATAAGATTCATGTGCTTCATGTTGCCTTCCCTTCTAGACTCCACATTTTGCAGGATATACTGGCATCTCCCACAGTGATCAGAATGGTGCTATACACTCCATAAAGGACTTCCCTGGTGGCTCAGACAGTAAAGAATCTACCTTCAATGAGGAGATGTGAATTCAATTCTCTGGGTCAGGAAGATCCCCTGAAGAAGAAAATGGCAACCAACTCCAGATTTTTGCCTGGAGAGTCCCACGGACAGAGGAGCCTGACAGGCTATAGGCATGAAGTTTCAAAGAGTTGGACATGACTGAGTGACTAAGCACACACACACACAAACACTCCCTAAAACTGTATCAGCATATTTGTCAAAATGTGACCTGCCTCTTGAGAAACCTATATGCAGGTAAGGAAGCAAAAGTTAGAACTGGACATGGAACAACAGACTGGTTCCAAATAGGAAAAGGAGTACGTCAAGGCTATATATTGTCATCCTGCTTATTTAACTGCTAGGCACAGTACATTATGAGAAACGCTGGGCTGGAAGAAGCACAAGCTGGAATCAAGATTGCCAGGAGAAATATCAATAACCTCAGATATGCAGATGAACCACCCTTATGGCAGAAAGTGAAGAGGGACTAAAGAGCCTCTTGATGAAAGTGAAAGCGGAGAGTGAACAAGTTGGCCTAAAGCTCAACATTCAGAAAAGTAAGATCATAGCACTGGTCCCATCACGTCATGGGAAATAGATGGGGAAACAGTGTCAGACTTTATTTTTTTTTCGGCTCCAAAAATCACTGCAGATGGTGACTGCAGCCATGAAATTAAAAGACGCTTACTCCTTGGAAGGAAAGTTATGACCAACCTAGATAGCATATTCAAAAGCAGAGACATTACTTTGCCAACAAAGGTCTGTCTAGTCAAGGCTATGGTTTTTCCAGTGGTCATGTATGGATGAGAGAGTTGGACTGTGAAGAAAGCTGAGCACCGAAGAATTGATGCTTTTGAACTGTGATGTTGGAGAAGACTCTTGAGGGTCCCTTGGACTGCAAGGAGATCCAACTAGTCCATTCTAAAGAATATCAGTCCTGGGTGTTCATTGGAAGGACTGATGCTGAAGCTGAAACTCCAATACTTTGGCCACCTCATGCAAAGAGTTGACTTATTGGAAAAGACCCTCATGCTGGGGCAGATTGGAGGCAGGAGGAGAAGGGGACAACAGAGGATGATATGGCTGGATGGCATCACCGACTCGATGGACATGAGTTTGCATGAACTCCGGGTATTGGTGAGGGACAGGGAGGCCTGGCGTGCTGCGATTCATGGGGTCACAGAGTCAGACACGACTGAGCAACTGAACTGAACTAACATAGTGCTATCTAAAGTGAAAGTTGCTCATTCATGCCCAACTCTTAGGGACCCCATGGACTATAGCTCACCAGGCTCCTCTGCCCATGGGATTTTTCAGGCAAGAATGCTGGAGTGGGTTGCCATTCCTTCTCCAGGAGATCTTCCAAATCTAGGGATTGGACCCAGGTCTCCTGCATTGCAGGCAGATTCTTTACTCTTTAGGTCACCAGGGAAGCCCAATACTATCTATACCTGTATCAAAGTTATGGTTAAATAATGCAATTTAAACTGCTTGGGAAATATTATTAATTTCAGTGGCAATAAATTCTATGAAAGCTAGCAATTTCTGAATGTCTACCATGAGCAGGCAGTTCTAACCGCTTTACAGTGTCTAACCCACTTAATCCCCTCAGCAATCTTATTGGACAGGTATAATAATTGTCCCCACTTTTTGGCTAAGAAAACTGGAGCAAAGAAAAATCAAAATTCCTATGATATAATAGGTACTTCGCTGTTGTTTAGTCACTAAGTTGTGTCCTACTCTTTTGTGACCCCATAGTCTGTAGCCCACCAGGCTCCTCTGTCCATGAGATTTCACCAGTAAGAATATTGGAGTGGGTTGCCATTTCCTTCTCCAAGAGATCTTCCTTCTCCAAGGATCTAGCTCACATCTCAAGCATTGGCAGGTGGATTCTTTACACCAAAGCACCTGTGAAGTCCAATAGGTGTTTACATTGATATAAATATATTAAAGGGGCACTGTGATTTTTCAAGGGCATTGTATAAATATGCATCATCGATTGAATCTTACCTATGGCTAATAGTTCAACCACTTCAATTTCACTCGTATACCTCTGCTTTATGGTCTTTGGTTCATATCCTCTACTTTTAACGATGCCTTTAAAGTATAATTCCAATCACAAGACACTTCCAAAGACATACATTTGACAAGATTCCCCAACAGAATGTATGAAAAAAGGTTAAAATCATTACAAGTAACTTTGCCTAACCAATGGATAGTGTTAGATTTATAGATTTCATGGTAACTTTAGTAAATCTCATTTTTAATTCTTTAATTGGAGGATAATCGTTTTACAATATTGTATTGGTTTCTGCTCTACTGTAACTTGAATCAGCCATAAATATGTATATGTATATACTGTATACATATTTGTTTCCATTTGAGTCTCCTTGCTACCTCTCTATCCCACCCTTCTAGGTCATTACAGAGTCCTTAAATTCTTAACAGTGCCATTTTACAAGAAAAAACAAAAACACATAAACTAAATGGTATGTGTGCTTTCTAGAACTACTCTAAAGGTAATATTTATGTTGCTCAATGAAGTATGTTAATTATTAAAGAATAATCACATTGTCAAATAATGTGTAGTTTTATAATAAATATTACTAAAAGATTTATAGATTGTGACATACATCCTGTTTGGGGAATTTTCACATGCAATGTGGCTTGCATTTAATTTGTTTATAACAGTGTTTTAATGTTACTAAAAACATACACATATACTTGTCTCCTGCTAATCTGCCATACATGTATATTTTTGCTGTCTTTTCTTCTGCTATAGTTTTCTGACTTAGTGATGCACAATCACAACTGTGAGTTGCAAAAGATAAGAATGACTGTAACTCAAAAACACAAAGATAATTATGTTTAAGACATAAGCAGAACCTTAATCATTACTGAACAACAAACTTAGTGTTTTTTTTTATATATATTTTGTAAATTGTAATCTCACTCCTCCTACTCTCAAGTATGAAAACACACTGCCATATTCATGAGTACTAAATTATTACAGGAATTATAGAAAACGTAATTTTCTCTATAAGTACCAGATTACTTGAAACTTTTCTCATTAATCCAGACAAACCAATATACTGCAGTTAAAAATTGAATCCCTTGATAGATATTAATGTTGTAAGTTCTATGAATTTATCTAATATAAGTGAACTAAATATTAACAACCATCTTCCTCACTGAAGCATCAGTATTCTTTTTTACAGTTGATTTTGTCATTGTAATTGGGGTTATTAAAGAAAAATAGCTATAACAATTCAAAAAAGTCATGAATCTGTCACTTCATAAAATTGCTTTCCTCCAAACACTGGCAAGTATATTAGTTTATAATTATTTAGAAATTCTAATAGTGTAAAAATGCTTTGAAGAAGAATATAGTAAAAATAAATTCTCAGAATGACAGATCTCACACAGACCTTGTGTTTTATGTTCAACATGCAGAAACAAAGTATAGAAAGCCCAGAGATAAACCCATGCACCTATGGTCACGGAACCTATGACAAAGGAAGCAAGAATATACGAAGGATAAAAGACAGACTCTTCAATCAGTGGTGCTTGGAAAACTGGACAGCTACATGTAAAAGAATAAAATTAGGCACTCCCTAGACTCTGATGCTGGGAGGGATTGGGGGCAGGAGGAGAAGGGGACAACAGTAGATGAGATGGCTGGATGGCATCACCGACTCAATGCACATGAGTTTGGGTGAACTCTGGGAGTTGGTGACGGACAGGGAGGCCTGGCGTGCTGCAATTCGTGGGGTCGCAAAGAGTTGGACACGACTGAGCGACTGAACTGAACTGACTGAACACCATACAGAAAAAATAAACTTAAAATGGATTAAAGACTTAAATGTAAGACTGGACACTAAAAAAACTCTTAGAGAAAAACATAGAACCTTCTTTGACATAAATCACAGCAAGGTCTTTTTTGACCTACCTTCTAGAGTAATGCAAATAAAAACAAAAATAAACAAATGACACCTAATAAAACTTAAAAGCTTTTTCACAGCAACAGAAACTATAAACAAAAGAAAAAGAAAACCCTCAGAATGGTAGAAAATATTTGCAAATGAAGCAATTGAGAAGGGATTAATCTCCAAAATATACAAACAGCTCATGCAGCTCAATATAAAATAACAATACAAAAAAAAAAAAAGAAAAAAAAATGGGTGGAAGACCTAAATAGATATTTCTCCAAAGAAGACATACAAGTGGCCAACAAACACATGAAAAGATACTCAACATCACTAATTATTAGTGTAATAAGCTTTCCAGGTAGCTCAGTGGGTAAAGAATCTGCCTGCAATGCAGAAGACCTGAGTTCGAACCCTGGGTTGGGAAGATACTCTGGAGAAGGGCATGACAACCCACTCTAGTATTCTTGCCTGGAGAATCCTGTGGACAGAAGAGCCTGTTGGGCTACAGTCCATAGGGTCCCAAAGAGTCAGTCATGACTGAAGTGACTGAGCACAGCACAGCTCAACAAATCAAAACTACAATGAGATACAATGAGTTATCACCCACCTCATCTAGGTCAGAATGGCCATCATCAAAATAATCTACAAACAATAAATGCTGGAGAGGATGTGGAGAAAAGGAAACCGTCCTTCACAGTTGATGGAAATGTAAATTGGTATAGCCACTGTACTTCTCAAAAATTTTTAGAAGAGAACTTCCATGTGACCCAGCAGTCTCATTTCTGGGCATATACCTGGAGTAAACCATAATTCAAGAAGCTATCTGTATCCCAATGTTCATTTCAACACTGCTTACAATAGCCTGGAAGTAATCTTAATGTACGTCAATAAAGGAATGGATAAAGATGCGGTATATTTGTACAATGGAAAGTTACTCAGCAGTAAAAAGGAATGAAACAGAGACATTTTTCAGACACCTGGATATACCTAGAGACTGTCATAAAGAGTGAAGTAAGTCACAAAGAGAAAATCAAGCATAATATCACTTGCATCTTGATTCTAGAAAAATAGTACAGATGAGCTTATCTGCAAAACAGAAACAGAGACACAGATATAGAGAAGAAACTCATGGATACCATGGGGGTAAGAATAGGGGTGGGATGAATTGGGAGGTTGGGATTGTCACCTGCACACTACGATGTATAAAATAGATAACCAATGAGAACCTGGGCTTCCCAGGTGGCTCAGTGGTAAAGAATATGCTTGCCAATGCAGGAGACATGGGCTCTATCCCTGGGTTTGGAAGATCCCCTGAGAAGGAAATGGAACTCACTCCAATAGTCTTGCCTGTGTAATCCCGTAGACAGAGGGACCTAGTGGGTTACACACATGGGGTCGCAAAAGATTCAGACACAATTGAGCAACTAATGCTTTCACAAGCAATAGTATAAAGTAACTGCTGCTGCTGCTAAGTCACTTCAGTCGTGTCCGACTCTGTGCGACCCCATAGACGGCAGCCCACCAGACTCCCACGTCCCTGGGATTCTCTAGGCAAGAACACTGGAGTGGGTTGCCATTTCCTTCTCCAAAGCATGAAAGTGAAAAGTGAAAGTGAAATCGCTCAGTCATGTCCGACTCTTGGCGACCCCATGGACTGCAGCCTACCAGGCTCCTCCATCCATGGGATTTTCCAGGCAAGAGTACTGGAGTGGGGTGCCATTGCCTTCTCCGATAAAATAACTAATAATGTTCAAAAAAGCCAATTATTCAAAGTTCAAAGAAATGAAAACAAGTAGAATCACGTTTTGTGCTGATGAAAAAAAGGTAACGAAGAAAAGGGAAATCATAAGAAGCTACGCTCTTATGATTACAAGAAGCTACACTCATGTTATCATCAACTAGAATGTGACTTAATACATTTCAGTGGTTTCTATCTGATAAGCCTTCACAGAGACTCATTAAAGAAGGCCATTAACAAATAGTCTGAAAATTATTTGTAATGAATCATATTATGCATTAATGTTTATATTTCTTTAGAATTCAAAGAATTAGTGTGATTTTTCTTATAGAATACTGGTTAAGACACTGCAAGAAAAGAGCAGAGGAAGATTTAAAAGCAATGGTAAACTCTTTTATCTGTCAAAACGTGGCTGAAATTTTATGGATATTCCTACTAAAGCACAGAGAAATATATACAGGCCTGGATTAAATTTTCATATTGTCACTCTCCTAATATACGGATTAAATGAAATGCTGCAAGTGCCGAATGACTGAAGATAACCATGTACTACATCAGCAACTAGCACAACTATACAAACATTATTATTATCAAAGACGGGAATCTGCCCAACCACTCATCAATTTCATACAAATCCTTTAACTTATTTAAGAACATTTTCTTCCTTGAAAGTCTTTTGTACCATTCTTGCAATAAATATTGGCTAAACTAAAATAGTTACATTTGTATATGTGTGCCTTGATAAAAATCACAGCTCCAAGTCAACTTATCAATTATATGATAATTTAAATTTAGTTTTTTATTTAATTATCTTCAATGTTATCTTAAAACATATTTTCACTGACATAATTGGAATTGTTTAATTTTACCTGATAAAAGGGGCTAGGTCTCTGTTGGACCTAAAATACCTGAGAGTTAGAAGGACAAGTCACTCAGTCGTGTCCAGCTCTTTGAGACCCCATGGACTATAGTCCATGCAAGACTATAGTCCAGGCCAGAATTCTGGAGTGGGTAGCCTTTCCCTTCTCCAGGGGATCTTCCCAAACCAGGTATAGAATCCATGTCTCCTGCATTTCAGCGGATTCTTTACCTGCTGAGCCACAAGGGAAGCCTGAGAGTTGGAAAGAGGGATCTAATTAATGGCATCCTTGAAAATAGTCTTAAAAACAGTAAGAGAACTATATGGGAAAGGAATGCCTATGGGCATTTTCTTCCCAATAGAACTCATCGAATTAAGAAATTCTCTCTCATTATTTATTACATGTATATTTTTCTAATGATGATCATCTCCTTTGGGGACTACACTTACATGCACATTTTGTTTGAGGCTGTCTTGTAGCATGCATATATACTCTTTCCATATCTTTATATTTTCTCTTTTGAATAGTTTCTATTATCCTGAACATTTTTCAATATTCTGTTTTCAATTTGTAGAATTTTTGGCTTGTTTTTTTTAATATTCAATTATAGTTGATGGTTTTTCCTGTGGTCGAATATGGATGTGAGAGTTGGACTGTGAAGAAGGCTGAGCGCCAAAGAGTTGATGCTTTTGAATTGTGGTGTTGGAGAAGACTCTTGAGAGTCCCTTGGACTGCAACGAGATCCAACCAGTCCATTCTGCAGGAGATCAACCCTGGGATTTCTTTGGAGGGAATGATGCTAAAGCTGAAACTCCAGTACTTTGGCCACCTCATGCGAAGAGTTGACTCATTGGAAAAGACTCTGATGCTGGGAGGGATTGGGGGCAGGAGGAGAAGGGGTCGACAGAGGATGAGATGGCTGGATGGCAACACTGACTCGATGGATGTGAGTCTGAGTGAACTCTGGGAGTTGGTGATGGACAGGGAGGCCTGGCGTGCTGCGATTCATGGGGTCGCAAAGAGTCGGACACGACTGAGTGACTGATCTTATCTGATCTGATAGTTGATTTACAAAGTTGTGTTAGTTTCAGCTGTAGAGGAAAGTGAATCAGTTTTATATATATATATATATATATATATATATATACACACACACACACATATATTCATTTTTTCAGGTTCTTTTCCCATATAGGTTATCTTCACTTTTATTTTCTGAAAAGTTTAGAGGATAATTAAATGTGTCCAGTGAAATTTTCACCTCACATTTTGTAGTCTTCGTTTATAGAATTTTATCTTCCCTACATATTCTATGCCTTCACTTAACCTTTTGCAGTTTTAATTTTCTTGTTTCAACTTTTTGAGTATATAATATTTGATGCAATGTACAATCAGTAAACATAACTGTTTTAATGTCTTTTCCTTTTAAAGCTAAAACTGACTGGCTTTATTTTGATTGTGTTTTCTCCTTATCTTGAGATAATTTTTTTTTTCTGCTTCTTTCCATGCCTGATAATTTTTTGTTGTTGTTGAATTTGAGGGATTATCATCTTTTCGGGTGCTGGGTGATTTTGTATTTGTACAATTTCTCTTGCACTTTATGTTGGGACTCATTTAAATTACTTCAAGGCCAACTGACTTTTTCTCTAATAATTTTAAAATTTATTATAAGTTGATAGAAGACTGTTTATTGTTGTTCAGTTACTAATTTGTGTCTGACTCTTTGCAACCCCATGGACTGCAGCACACCAGGCTTCCCTATCCTTCACTGTCTCTCAGAGTTTGCTCAAACTCATGTTCATTAAGTTGATGATACCATCCAACCATCCCAACCTCTGCCACCCTCTTCTCCTCCTGCCCCCAATCTTTCCCAGCATCAGGGTCTTTTAAAATGAGTTGGCTCTTCGCTTCAGGTGGGCAAAGTTTTGGAGCCTCAGCATCAATCCTTCCAATGAATATTCATTGTTGATTTAGTGTAGGATGGGCTGGTCTGATCTCCTTGCTGTCCAAAGGACTCTCAAGTGTCTTTTTCAACACCACAATTCATACCCATCAATTTAACTGTTGTGTCTACAGTTAAAGACTTTTCTGCTAGTAAATGCTGTTAGTGTGTTTGCTATGCAGTGTGTCCTTAGCATGATTTTGTTGTTTAGTCACCAAGTCGTGACCAATTCTTTTGTGACTCTAGCCCTCCAGGCTCCTCTGTTCATGGGATTGCCCAGGCAAGAATACTGGTGTGGGTTGGCATTTGTTCTCCAGGGGATTATCCTGACCCAAGGATCAAACTCTCATCTCCTGCATTGGCAGGCAGATTCATAATCACTGTGCCACTAGGGAAGCCCTCTGTATAAGTATTAAATGACAAAATTACACAGATACAATTTTTTATATCAAAATTATGCAATTCAAATTGAGAATTATGAATATTGTAGATGAATATATTACAAATAATTTTCTGTTTGCTATTTTCTTAAAATACATATATACATAGTAATATACATGATATATTTATAGGTAAATAGATACATATAGATAGTCTGAATGCAACCCATCTTTCTATTTCAAACTGGGCTTTTTTTTTATTCCCTAAATCTTCCATCAACAGTAAATATCAGTCTAACCCCTAAGATACTTTTTAATATGCCTGAGGAATTATACTCCCCATATTTTGCCACTAATTTAGCCAATTAAATGAATGTGGGTTTGTCATAAACATTTCACTACTGAAAGCTTCAGAAATCCCATGACAAAATATGTCCTTCCATCTAGCATGTGGCAAGTTGAAATTTCCATTTACGGTTGTTTCCCTTTTGAGGCACATCTAGAAAATGAGCTTTTTACTTTGAGTGAAACAGGCTATTTTGTTGGTTGCATTTCTATTACAGCAATAAACTGTTTCATTAGTATATGCATAGGGATTAAATATGGCAATTGGTACAACAGCTATTTGGGTATAAAAGTAAATAAATTAACTAATAAATAAAATTTTTAATTGTATTTGCTTCAATAAAAAATGACAGCACCTGAGTCTAAATCTCTTTTGATATAGCAGTTTTGTTCATTTCATATTATCTTGAAGATGTTTAACAATACTTTTTTAAAAGAGTCTGCAAACTTTTTTATATTTTAATAAAATGAGCACTCACATTAATTAAGCTGAAAATATTTAAATTCTTTCTTGGAGTAAGGAAATATCTCCTTCCAAAAGTGTGACCATAATAAAATAAAAACATTTTTTCATGAAATAAAAATAATTCAGCAACTTACATTCTCTCAAAAGTTAGACCAACATTTATTTGACACTTGCTATGCTAGATATTTTAAAGAAAGTATAATATAGGTCTTGAATTAACTAGAATGTAGCAATGCCATCTTTGGTATTCAGCCTCATTAAAATACCATCCATCTATCAAGAAACCTGAAACACAGGAGACAGAGTTCAATATCTCTCATATGTGACGAATAATATGAAGTAGGGAAAGCACAAGTAGAGGCTACAAGACTCAGAATGAATATTGTTTTGTGTCACTAAGTGAAAAGCCAAATGTTCAATCTGATACTTATGATGCAAGCTAAAGACAGAAAAGCATTTACAGACCTAAACCTCAATATTTTCTTCAACTATATGAAGCAATACAGGAGAAACTTTAAAGAAAGACTTATATAAAACACACTTTGGACACTTAAGGTATCAATGGTCATAATGATTTTAATAATTTTATAAAAGATAAGCTACTGGCGAAAGACAGGCCAAGGGAATATACCCCACACAGTACCTCTGTCACCAAGCGATTTATTTTTCTGCCCCAGATATTTATAAAAGGCTATAAATGTACATCAATGTAGTAAAGAAGGGAGTGGCCATGCAGCAAACAAATCTATAACTAGGTCTTTTTGGAAGATACTTTCCGTGATAAAACGCCCTGACAGTAGCTTTAAACACAGAAAGTTAATGACTGCTATCCTTCTGTTAACTCTCCATTATTATTGCTGTTTTGATAGATATGTACCTATCTTGAGTTATGAAACATAAATTTTATGTCAAGCCAAGTAATGGCTCTTAGAAATAGCCTAGCTGTATTTTGAAAACTGTTGCTAAAGCGTGGGCAATGAAATGCTTAACTATAGTGACTCTATTAAGTGATATAAGTAACTCAGCAGAGTACAGCCAGAAAGCTTTGCCACCTATGTAAGCACCCATTACTTGATTTCATTTTTCTTCTCATTCACAAGGTCTGTGGACAGGGACAGAAAAATAAACAGAGCTAGAGTAAACTAAGCTGTGTCATCCAGACTACTTAACACAGGAAGATGACATAGAATTTTGGTTGTTTTGTTTTCAGCTTTGCCATCAATTACAGAGATGAAGAGAGGAAAACTATCATAAACACACTGTGGTTCTCAATTTTAATATCTTTTCAAAGTTATGTGGTCTTAATACAACAAACAAGAGCCATATATACAAATACAATGACCCAGTGACACTTTGCCTGATAATAAAAGCATTGTAAAAACTTCAGAGACAGATTGTTCCTAATTATAAAGGGAAAGTGTGGAAGTGTGAGTTGCTTGCTCAGTTGTGTCTGACTCTTTGTGACAACATGGACTGTGGCCCACCAGGTTCCTCTGTCCATGGAAGTCTCCAGGCAAAAATACTGGAGTGGGTATCCATTCCCTTATCCAGGGGATCAAGGAACCCAGGTCTCCTGCATTTCAGGAGGATTCTTTACCCTCTGAGACACCAGGGAAGCCCTAACCATAATACACAATTAAAAATAGTAAAAGCCAGGCTGCCCAGGCAGTTCAGTGGTGAAGATCAAATCTAGAGGTTTGATCCCTGGTCCGGGAAGATCCCACATGCCATGGAGCAAGTAAGCCCCTGCACCACAACTACTGAGCTTCTGCTCTAGAGCACAGGCACCACAACTGATGAAGCCCAGATGCCCTAGAGACCCTGCTCCACAACAAAGGAAGGCATCACAATGAGAAGCCCAAACTAGAGAGTAGCATCTCCTCACAGGAACTAGAGAAAGGCCTATGCAACAATGAAAATCCAGCATGACAAAAAAAAAAAAAACAATAGTAAGAGCCAATTCTTCTATAGTGGCAGTTATCATTATAGATATCACAGTAGATTTAACCAAGGGATTTTAATAGACATATATAATATTTTAGATTTAATGTGCTATATATTTTTCAAAAATATTTAACATATATGTATATATTAAAATCCTATGTCAAATCTAATTTGTTGGCAACGTATCAGAAAATACAAATACATATATGGCCCATCCATTAAATCTTTACTTATCTTTTTCAGTGTCAGTAAATCAGTTTAGTCTCATAATGGCCCATGAGATAAGCATTAAAATCATCAGCTCACAACCTCAAAGTAATGACTTGAGAAACCTAAAATCACCTAGTTACTAAATGGTGAAAAATAAACTTGGGTTCAGGACACCCAGCTTCAAGTCTTGGTTGTTTCCTTACATTCCATTCAGCCACTTCAAAATGTCATCACAGACACTTCAAGTAGCAGACAATGAAACATTTTAATGAAATGGGTCATAAAGGATCATCACACTTAATCTGACAGAGTTCAGAACATGAAAATTTCAAATTACATATGGGTCCTATTTAAGAAAAGTAACTTGATATAGTTAGATTGTAGGAAGATAAGAGATGGAATAGCAGAAGAGGCAAGTTCAAATAGCAGATGAAAGTTCTAGAAAAGGAATTTGGACCATAGAGAAGATCGAGAGTCAAAAAATTGATGCTTTCAAAATGTGGTGTTGGAGAAGACTTTTGAGAATCTTTTGGACTGCAAGGAGATAAAACCAGTCAATCCTAAAGGAAATCAACCCTGAGTATTCATTAGAAGCACTGTGCCAAAGCTCTAGTACTTTAGCCACCTGATATGAAGAGCCAACTCATTGGAAAAGACCATAATGCTGGGAAAGATTGAGGGCAGGAGAAGAGGGCAACAGAGATGAAATGGTTGGATGGCATCATTGACTCAATGGACATGAGTGTGAGCAAACTATGCGACAGAGTGAAGGACAGGGGAGCCTGGTGTGCTGAGGTTCATGGGGTCACAAAGAGTTGAACACAACTTAGCAACTGAACAACAACTATTAGACTCAGAATTTGACTGAGTCTGTTGCCTCTTCGTTAACCAACATGCATGGTACCTCCCTATCTTATTTAGCACAGTTTTTTTCTGCCAAAGAGGTATAAACAAGACTTTATTAAGTATTAAAAAAAGAAAACAGGGGAAGAGTATGTGTTCCAAAGGGTACATTCCAGTATAGGCAAATACCACTTGCAATGCAGGAGACCCTCGTTTGATTCTTGGGTCTGGAAGATCCCCTGGAGAAGGGATAGAGTACCCACTCCAGTATTCCTGGGCTTCCCTTGGGGCTCAGCTGGTAAAGAATCTGCCTGCAATGCAGGAGATCTGGGTTCAATCCCTGGGTTGGGAAGATCCCCTGGAGAAGGGAAAGGCTACCCACTTCAGGATTCTGGTCTGGAAAATCCCGTGGACTGTATGGTCCATGGAGGTCTCAAAAAGCTGGACATGACTGAGCAACTTTCACTTTCACTTTCTTTTTCAAAAAAAAATCAATGATCCAATAAAATCAAAGAGAAGTAGATCAAGGAGTCCAAAAAGAAGTTTGTTGTCTGTCATATTTCTTTGAATTCAAAAATATACTCTGGGCTGGTTTTGACATCAATTGAAAAAAGAAAGATTAACAGAGAAGAGAATTTTCTTCTAACAGTGAAAACAGTGATGAAGAGGAGTATCATATTTTGGCAGGAACGGGATGGATAGAGTTAAAGCAAACTAGGACAAAGAAAACCCAAGCTCTAAGAGCTGAAGTATTTAACTGCCAGAGGGAAATGGTGTCCTAGGAGATAAACAGGCAGAACAGAAGGCAAAGAAGGGAAGAGAGAAGCCTACGGGCAGAGAGAAGAGCTTGAGTACCTTTGTAGAAAATAGAATAGGAAAGACAGAGCAATTAGTTCCTGAGGTGAATACAGAAAATAAGAAAAGCAGAGGAAAAGAAAAAATTCTAAAAGATGATGAGACAAGATGTTATCTTTGAAGATTAAATGAAAATGTATTTAAATATTACAAATAGATTCATAAGTAATTGCTTACAAAATTTGAAATAATTTCACCACCTAACTTAATTTTTGTGGAAAGGTATACATAAGGTGATAAAGATGATAAGGTGTGTGTCATGCTTGATGGTAAAGCAAAGACAAATTTACTATAGGTAGGCATCTTCAATATGCCATGTGAATGGCACTACTTAATAAAAGCTTACTTTTCAAATATTAAACTTTATTTTTTAACAGTGGATATATATATATATAAAACTTAAAATTACTATTTTAGACATTTATAAGCATTAAGTGTATTCACATTATGTGAAACCATTATCACCATTTAGCTCCTGAACTTTTATCATGCTATAAAAATATAAGCTATGAACCTGCAATGTCAGGTCCATGAATCAAGGCAAATTGGAAGTGGTCAAACATGAGATGGCAAGAGTGAATGTCGACATTCTAGGAATCAGCAAATTAAAATGGACTGGAATGGGTGAGTTTAACTCAGATGACTATTATATCTACTACTGCAGGCAGGAATCCCTCAGAAGAAATGGAGTGGCCATCATGGTCAACAAAAGAGTCTGAAATGCAGTACTTGGATGCAAACTCAGAAAAACCAGAATGATCTCTGTTTGTTTCCAAGGCAACAAATTCAATATCACAGTAATCCAAGTCTATGCCTCAACCAGTAATGCTGAAGAAGCTGAAGTTGAATGGTTCTATGAACCTACAAGACCTTTTAGAACTAACACTCAAAAAAGATGTCCTTTTCATTATAGGGGACTGGAATGCAAAAGTAGGAAGTCAAGAAACACCTGGACTAACAGGCAAATTTGGCCTTGGAATATGGAATGAAGCAGGGCAAAGACTAATAGAGTTTTGCCAAGAAAATGCACTGCTCATAACAAACATTCTCTTCCAACAACACAAGGGAAGACTCTACACATGGACATCACCAGGTGGTCAACACTGAAATCAGATTGATTATATTCTTTGCAGCCAAAGATGGAGAAGCTCTATACAGTCAGCAAAAACAAGACCAGGAGCTGACCGTGGCTCAGACCATGAACTCCTTATTGCCAAATTCAGACTTAAATTGAAGAAAGTAGGGAAAACCACTAGACCATTCAGGTATGACCTAAATCAAATCCCTTATGATTATACAGTGGAAGTGAGAAATAGATTTAAGGGCCTAGATCTGATAGATAGAGTGCCTGATGAACTATGGAATGAGGTTCATGACATTGTACAGGAGACAGGGATCAAGACCATCCCCATGGAAAGGAAATGCAAAAAAGCAAAATGGCTGTCTGGAGAGGCCTTACAAATAGCTGTGAAAAGAAGAGAAGCAAAAAACAAAGGAGAAAGGAAAGATATAAACATCTGAATGCAGAGTTCCAAAGAATAGCAAGAAGAGATAAGAAAGCCTTCTTCAGCGATCAATGCAAAGAAATAGAGGAAAACAACAGAATGGGAAATACTAGAGATCTCCTCAAGAAAATCAGAGATACCAAAGGAACATTTCATGCAAAGATGGGCTCGATAAAGGACAGAAATGGTATGGACCTAACAGAAGCAGAAGATATTAAGAAGAGATGGCAAGAATACACAGAAGAACTGTACAAAAAAGATCTTCATGACCCAGATAATCACGATGGTGTGATCACTCACCTAGAGCCAGACATACTGGAATGTGAAGTCAAGTGGCCTTTAGAAAGCATCACTATGAACAAAGCTAGTGGAGGTGATGGAATTCCAGTTGAGCTATTTCAAATCCTGAAAGGTGATGCTGTGAAAGTGCTGCACTCAATATGCCAGCAAATTTGGAAAACTCAGCAGTGGCCACAGGACTGGAAAAGGTCAGTTTTCATTCCAATCCCAAAGAAAGGCAATGCCAAAGAATGCTCAAACTACCACACAATTGCACTCATCTCACACGCTAGTAAAGTAATGCTCAAAATTCTCCAAGCCAGGCTTCAGCAATATGTGAACCGTGATCTTCCTGATGTTCAAGCTGGTTTTAGAAAAGGCAGAGGAACCAGAGATCAAATTGCCAACATCCACTGGATCATCGAAAAAGCAAGAGAGTTCCAGAAAAACATCTATTTCTGCTTTATTGACTATGCCAAAGCCTTTGACTGTGTGGATCACAATAAACTGTGGACAATTCTGAAAGAGATGGGAATACCAGACCACCTGATCTGCCTCTTGAGAAATTTGTATGCAGGTCAAGAAGCAACAGTTAGAACTGGACATGGAACAACAGACTGGTTCCAAATAGGAAAAGGAGTTCATCAAGGCTGTATATTGTCACCCTGCTTATTTAACTTATATGCAGAGTACATCATGAGAAACGCTGGACTGGAAGAAACACAAGCTGGAATCAAGATTGCCGGGAGAAATATCAATAACCTCAGATATGCAGATGACACCACCCTTATGGCAGAATGTGAAGAGGAACTCAAAAGCCTCTTGATGAAAGTGAAAGTGGAGAGTGAAAAAGTTGGCTTAAAGCTCAACATTCAGAAAACAAAGATCATGGCATCCGGTCCCATCACTTCATGGGAAATAGATGGGGAAACAGTGGAAACAGTGTCAGACTTAATTTTGGGGGGCTCCAAAATGACTGCAGATGGTGACTGCAGCCATGAAATTAAAAGATGCTTACTCCTTGGAAGGAAAGTTATGACCAACCTAGATAGCATATTCAAAAGCAGAGACATTACTTTGCCAACAAAGGTTCGTCTAGTCAGGGCTATGGTTTTTCCTGTGGTCGTGTATGGATGTGAGAGTTGGACTGTGAAGAAGGCTGAGCGCTGAAGAACTGATGCTTTTGAACTGTGGTGTTGGAGAAGACTCTTGAGAGTCCCTTGGACTGCGAGGAGATCCAACCAGTCCATTCTGAAGGAGATCAGCCCTGGAATTTCTTTGGAAGGACTGATGCTAAAGCTGAAACTCCAGTACTTTGGCCACCTCATGCGAAGAGTTGACTCACTGGAAAAGACTCTGATACTAGGAGGGATTGGAGGCAAGAGGAGAAGGGGACGACAGAGAATGAGATGGCTGGATGGCATCACTGACTCTATGGACGTGTGTCTCAATGAACTCCGGGAGTTGGTGATGGACAGGGAGGCCTGGCGTGCTGCGATTCATGGGGTCGCAAAGCGTCGGACAACACTGAGCGACTGATCTGAAGTTTATTTTTTATAAAATTTTAGGCATATGCACATCTATGTCATCTGAGAATTGTAACTAAGAATCTCAGACCTTCTAACTAGGCACAATTTAAATCTTAAATGATTTTTTTTCTATTCAATCACAGAAACGATAATGACTTAATTCTCTTCAGATGCTTTTTTATTTAAACAGCAAAACTTTCAATAGACAAATTAAAATAAAAAAATAGATATTCATGTTTTTAGAAAAAGAAAGCACTATTGTTTAAAATTGATATTATAAGATGTTAAGAGCTATGATAAAAATTGATTCTGGCCTATAGCAACTGATACAACTTTTCCAAATATATTTCGGAGAAGGCAATGGCACCCCACTCCAGTACTCTTGCCTGGAAAATCCCATGGTTGGAGGAGCCTGGTAGTCTGCAGTCCATGGGGTCACTAAGAGTCAGACACGACTGAACGACTTCACTTTGACTTTTCCCTTTCATGCATTGGAGAAGGAAATGGCAACCCACTCCAGTGTTCTTGCCTGGAGAATCCCAGGGACAGAGGAGCCTGGTGGGCATGATAAAAATTGATTCTGGCCTATAGCAACTGATACAACTTTTCCAAATATCTTTACCAATTAGTAAATTATTTGGGACTGCTTAAGAACAACCGGAGAAGGCAATGGCACCGCACTCCAGTACTCTTGCCTGGCAAATCCCATGGATGGAGGATTGTAAGGAGATCCCACCAGTCTATCATAAAGGAAAGCAGTCCTGAATATTCACTGGAAGGACTGATGCTGAAATTCCAATACTTTGGCTACCTCATGCAAAGAGTTGACTCATTTGAAAAGACCCTGATGCTGGTAGGGATTGGGGGCAGGAGGAAAAGGGGACGACAGAGGATGAGATGGCTGGATGGCATCACCAACTCGATGGATATGAGTGGGAGTGGTGATGGACTGGGAGGCCTGGCGTGCTGAGATTCATGGGATTGCAAAGAGTCGGACATGACTGAGCAATTGAACTGAACTGAACTGATATGATAGCCATTCACTGTGGTTTTAATTTTCAATCCCTGATGATTAATAATGTTAGCTATCTTTTCATGTCCTTGTTGGCCATCTGTATATCTTCTTTGAAAAAATGTCTCATCAGGTCTCCTGCTCAGTTTTCAATTTAGTTTTCTTTTTTACCTTATATCTAGTAGTACAAGATTTTATATATTTTGTATATTAACACCTTATATATCAAATCATTTCAACTATATTCTTTCATTCAGTAAGTTTTTTTTTTTTTTTTTCATTTAACCATTGGTTTCCATTGCTGTGTAAAATTTTAAAGTTTAATTAGGTTCTTTTTGTTTATTTTTGCTTTTGCTGCCTTTGTCTTAGGAGACAGATTAAAAAAATTGTTACTATTTATGTCAAAGACTGTTCTATTTATATTTTCTCCTAGGAATTTATATTTTCCAGTCTTATATTAAGGATTTTTATCTATTTTGAGTTTACTTTTTATCTGGTATGAGAAAACACTCTAATTTCATTCTTTTACATGTAGCTGTCTAGTTTTCCCCACAACACTTCTAGAAGAGACTTGTCTTTTCTCGATTTCTTATTAATGCCTAATTTGTTGTAGATTAATTAACCATAATTGAATGAATTTATTTCTGGGCTCTTTATTCTATGCCATTGATCAATGAGTTTATTTTTGTGCCATCATCATACTCTTCTGATTACTGTACTTTTTTATTATAATTTGAAGTCTAGGTATGTGATAATTCCTGCTCCATTCGTTTTTCTCAAGTTTGTTTTGGCTACTGGTGGCTGACTGCTGTGGATTCTCTGGTAGGTGTGGCTGGCCCCTCACCCAGTTGGTTACCACATCCTCCCTTTATGGGGGTCACTGACTGTGGATCTCTGGGGGTCTTGATGCTGGTCTGTTCACTGGTGGACAGAGCCATGACGGGTGGTTGGGTGGTTGCAGGGCTATGGTACCTTCTTTATATGTTTAGCTGAAGAACTTCTCTAGCATAGGCTGGACTTTCTCATCAGTTGCTGCTGCTGTCACTTCAGTCGTGTCTGACTCTGTGAGACCCCAAAGAAGGCAGCCCACCAGGCTCCCCCGTCCCTGGGATTCTCCAGGCAAGAACACTGGAGTGTGTTGCCATTTCCTTCTCCAATGCATGAAAGTGAAAAGTGAAAGTGATGTCGCTCAGTCATGTCCGACTGTCAGCAACCCCATGGACTGCAGCCTTCCAGGCTCCTCCATCCATGGGATTTTCCAGGCAAGAACTGGAGTGGGGTGCCACTGCAGTGGGGTGTCATCAGTAGTGACCCTGTAAATAGTTATAGTTTCAGTGTTCCTCTGAGAAGAGGTACACTCAGAATCTTCTATAAACATCCAGGTTCTTGTTTCTTTTTGAAACATGTTTCAAAAGTTTCACAGCTGTCAAGACACCTATATCCTCCATCAGATATTCTGGATTTATAGTCCTGTAGTTATAGGATTTCATTTTGAAGTGGAATAATCTTCATTAACACTCCTATAAAAACATATTCCAAATCATTATTTTTCCAGACAATAGATGTTCTCATACATATTTTCAAAAGCAACTTATTTTTATTAAACTTCAGCTTTTGTTCTACTAATAAAAATATTATTTTATTATTTTTGCTACACTGTATGACTTGTGGGATGTTAGTTCTCCAACAAAGGACTGAATATAGGCCCTTGGCAGAGAGAACACAGAGAAGAAAATGCAAAGTTTTCTTTCTATTTATTATTTCCCATTATACTAGTTACAAATGAATGTTACCATAAATGTAAAATCCTAATGAAAATATTTTCTCCCAATTAAGTACCAATTCTTTATGTGGAATACATTGGCATATATTCATTTTCTGAGTATTGGATATATTTTATTATGTGTGTATGTGTGTGCACGTGTGTCAGTCATGTCCGACTCTTTGTGACCCCATGGTCTGTAACTCACCAGGTTCCTGTGTCCACTGAATTTTCCAGGCAAGAATACTGAAGCAGGTTATAACAATTAAAAGTAAGTTACAATGAAAACAAAATATTATCTAGGATAACTATAACTGATTAAATCAGGTCATAAAAAGGTTTTTTTTAAAAAATAATGTATTTATACACATTATAACATACACTGACATGACAGTTAATTTTTTAATTTATAATTTTTACATTTGATATACAATTTTATATTTAATAAAGATTTATGTTAATATACATTTTAATTTTCAATCTTCCTTTCATTGAATGATAATAATGATTACTTGAAATACTATTACAATATCATTATTATCTACCAGTACTTCTGCATTATGATAGTTTCAGTTAGAACTTAATGTTCTACCAATCATAAGGATGTACTATATGGTTACCCACTCCAGTACTCTTGCCTGGGAAGTCCACAGACAGAAGAGCCTGGTGGTCTACAGTCCATGGGGTTGCAAAGAGTCAGACATGACTGAAGAACAAACACTTCCTTTCATATCAGCCAAATGTTTACTTATAAACACAGAGGAAATATAATCAGAGCAATTTTAATTTTTATTATTATTTTTAATAATAATATTAAATAAATAATATTAAATGATATTTATTATAATAAATATTTTATTATTATATTATTATTATTAAATTTTTAATTATTTTTTATTCCTTGAATATAGGTATTCTATGCATCATGTACACAGAACCTTTCAATTGTTTCTCATTTTATTTACACAGAGCTCAGTAATTTAATTATTTTGCTTATAACTCCCTGCAGTGGTTGCTTATAACAATCCTGTTGACATAAAAATTGATAATGAGTTATGTATAAATAATTAAATGCATATAATATTTTTCATTTATTCTTTTCTACATACTGTCAGTCTTTATTTTTGTTTTCATTACATTGGCAGCTAATATCTTCTGAATTCATTCTATGCTCAATTCAAAAGGGTAGATCACTCATCACCTATATTGAAAAGTAAAGGAAATAAATTAACATTTCTTGACTAACAACTGTATCCTGAGGGCCACATTGGATGATTTGTCCTCATTATATCAAAGAATATTTAAAATCATCCACAGAATTTTTTATTACAATTCCAGAAATCTGAAAATCATGATGATGTAACCTATAAATGCTTCAATTAACAATTATACCATGCAGTATGATCACAAGAGGATAATGCTGATATTGTGCACAAATAAAATATAAGAGGGTGGATATGGAAACATATAAGATAAACATATTGAGATATAGTTTTGTTAAGGATAGATATTATAATGATATTATATAGTTAGCTGAACTAGACACACTTTCAAAATTTATTTATTTTTAATTGAAAGATAATGGCTTTAGAGTATTGTATTGGTTTCTACCAAACATCAACATGAATAAGCCACAGGTTTACCTAGGTCCATTCCCACTTGAACATCCCTCCATCTTCCCTCTCCATCCCACCCCTCTATGCTGTTCAGCTTATTTAGGTTAAGTCGTTCATTCATGTCTGACCCTTTGCGACCCCATAAATCGCAGACACCAGGCCTCCCTGTCCATCACCAACTCATGGAGTTTACTCAAACTCATGTTCATCGAGTCGGTGATGCCATTCAGCCATCTCATCCTCTGTCGTACCCTTCTCCTCCTGCTCCCAATCTCTCCCAGCATCAGAGTCTTTTCCAATGAGTCAACTCTTCATATGAGGTGGCCAAAATATTGGAGTTTCAGCTTCAGCATCAGTCCTTCCAATGAACACCCAGGATGATCTCCTTTAGAATAGACTGGTTGGATCTCCTTGCAGTCCAAGGGACTCTCAAGAGTCTTCTCCAACACCACAGTTCAAAAGCATCAATTCTTCGGCGCTCAGCTTTCTTCACAATCCAACTCTCACATCCATACATGAATACTACAAAATCCATAGCCTTGACTAGACGGACCTTTGTTGGCAAAGTAATGTCTCTGCTTTTTATTATGCTATCTAGGTTGGTCATAACTTTCCTTCCAAGGAGTAAGAATATTTTTATCATGGCTGCAATCACCTCCTGCAGTGATTTTGGAACGCAAAAAATAAAGTCTGACACTGTTTTCACTGTTTCCCCATCTATTTCCCATGAAGTGATGGGACCAGATGCCATGATCTTCGTTTTCTGAATGTTGAGCTTTAGGCCAACATTTTCACTCTCTTCTTTCACTTTCATCAAGAGGCTCTTTAGTTCCTCTTCACTTTTTGCCATAAGGGTGGTGTCCTATGCATATCTGAGGTAATTAATATTTCTCCCAGAAATCTTGATTACAGCTTGTGCTACTTCCAGCCCAGCATTTGTCACGATGTACTCTGCATATAAGATAAATAAGCAGTGTGACAATATACAGCCTTGATGTTTTCCTTTTGCTATTTGGAACCAGTCTGTTGTTCCATGTCCAGTTCTAACTGTTGCTTCCTGACCTGCATATAGGTTTCTCAAGAGGCAGGCCAGTGGTATGGTATTCACATCTCTTTCAGAATTTTCCACAGTTTATTGTGATCCACACAGTCAAAGGCTTTGGCATAGTCAATAAAGCAGAAATAGATGTTTTTCTGGAACTCTCTTGCTTTTTCGATATCCCAGTGGATGTTGGCAATTTGATCTCTGGTTCCTCTGCCTTTTCTAAAACCAGCTTGAACATCAGGAAGTTCACCGTTCATGTACTGCTGAAACCCAGCTTGGAGAATTTTCAGTATTACTTTACTAGCATGTGAGATGAGTGCAATTGTGCAGTAGTTTGAGCATTCTTTGGCATTGCCTTTCTTTGGGATTGGAATGAAAACTGACCTTTTCCAGTGCTGTGGCCACTGCTGAGTTTTCCAAATTTGCTGGCATATTGAGTGCAGCACTTTCACAGCATCATCTTTCAGGATTTGAAATAGCTCAACTGGAATTCCATCACCCCCACTAGCTTTGTTCATAGTGATTCTTTCTAAGGCCCACTTGACTTCACATTCCAGGATGTCTGGCTCTAGGTCAGTGATCACACCATCATGATTATCTTGGTGGTGAAGATCTCTTTTGTACAGTTCTGTGTATTCTTGCTACCTCTTCTTAATATCTTCTGCTTCTGTTAGATCCATACCTTTTCTGTCCTTTATCGAGCCCATCTTTCCATGAAATATTCCCTTGGTATCTCTAATTTTCTTGAAGAGATCTCTAGTCTTTCCCATTTTGTTGTTTTCCTCTATTTCTTTGCACTGATCGCTGAGGAAGGCTTTCTTATTTCTCCTTGATATTCTTTGGAATTCTGCATTGAGATGCTTATATCTTTCCTATTCTCCTTTGCTTTTCTCCTCTCTTCTTTTCACAGATATTTGTAAGCCCTCCCCATACAGCCATTTTGCTTTTTTGCATTTCTTTTTCTTGGGGATGGCCTTGATCTCTGTCTCCTGTAGAATGTCATGAACCTCTGTCCATAGTTCATCAGGCACTCTATTAGATCTAGTCCATTAAATCTATTTCTCACTTCTACTGCATAATTATAAGGGATTTGATTTAGGTCATACCTGAATGGTCTAGTGGTTTTCCCTACTTTCTTCAATTTAAGTCTGAATTTGGTAATAAGGAGTTCATGATCTGAGTCACAGTCAGCTCCTGGTCTTGTTTTTGCTGACTGTATAGAGCTTCTCCATCTTTGGCTGCAAAGAATATTATCAATCTGATTTCAGTGTTGACCATCCGGTGATGTCCATGTATAGAGTCTTCTCTTGTGTTATTGGAAGATGGTGTTTGCTATGACCAGTGTGTTCCCTTGGCAAAACTCTATTAGCCTTTGCCCTGCTTTATTCTGTACTCCAAGACCAAATTTGCCTGTTACTCCAGGTGTTTCTTGACTTCCTACTTTTGCATTCCAGTCCCCTATAATGAAAAGGACATCTTTTTTGGTTGTTAGTTCTAAAAAGGTCTTGTAGGTCTTCATAGAACCATTCAACTTCAGCTTATTCAGTGTTCCTGGTTGGGGTATAGGATTACTGTGATATTGAATGGTTTGCCTTGGAAACAAACTGAGATCATTCTGTCGTGTATGAGATTGCATCCAAGTACTCCATTTTGGACTCTTTTGTTGACCATGATGGCCACTCCTTTTCTTCTAAGGGATTCCTGCCCACAGTAGTAGATATAATGGTCATCTGAGTTAAATTCACCCATTCCAGTCCATTTTAGTTAGCTGATTCTTAGAATATCGACGTTCACTCTTGCCATCTCCTGTTTGACCACTTCCAGTTTGCCTTGATTCATGGACCTGACGTTCCAGGTTCCTATGTAATATTGCTCTTTATAGCATCGGATCTTCCTTCTATTACCAGTCACATCAACAAGTGGGTATTGTTTTTGCTTTGGTTCCATCCCTTCATTTTTTCTGGAGTTATTTCTCCACTGATCTCCAGTGGCATATTGGGAACCTACTGACTTGGGGAGTTCCTCTTTCAGTATTCTATCATTTTGCCTTTTCATACTGTTCATGGGCTTCTCAAGGCAAGAATAGTGAAGTGGTTTACCATTCCCTTTTCCAGTGGACCACATTCTGTCAGACCTCTCCACCATAACCCGTCCGTCTTGGGTGGCCCCACACAGCATGGCTTAGTTTCATTGAGTTAGACAAGGCTGTGGTCAATATGATCAGATTGGCTAGTTTTCTGTGATTCTGGTTTCAGTGTGTCTGCCCTCTGATGCTCTCTCGCAACACCTACCATCTTACTTGGGTTTTTCTTATCTTGGTCATGGGGTATCCCTTCACAGCTGCTCCAGCCAAGTGCAGCCGCTGCTCCTTACCTTGGACGAGGGGTATCTCCTCAGGGCTGCCCCTCCTGACCTTGAACGTGGAGTAGCTCCTCTTGGCCCTCCTGTGCCCACTCAGCCACCGCTCCTTGGACGTGGAGTTGCTCTTCTTGGCCGCCGCCCCTGACCTCTATACTGTTATAGACCCCCAGTTTGAGTTCCCAGAGTCATACAGCAAATTCCCATTGAGTATCTATTTTATACATGGTAATGTATGTTTCTATGTTACTCTCTCCCTACATCCCACTCTCTCCTTCCTCCCCCTACCAGCACTATCTTTCTAGACTCCATGTATATGCAACAGCATATGATATTGGTTTTTATCTTTCTGAACTAAATACATTTTAAAGAGAGATAATATAGTGCAATGAGATGAAACACTGGTTGAGTGAAAAATAGATGGTCAACTCTTGTTAAGTGAATATTAGAAATAGATTTTCCTACTTTGTGCAAAGGCTTAGGACTATGCATAAGCCTCTGGGGCAAAATTAAAATTAACAATATGGGAACACTAATCTGCTATCATTCTTTATAGATAATTGATAGCATGTGACCTACTGTTTTGGTAAATAATATTTACTGATAAGAATTTAGCCATTTGTCCATATAGAATTTCAATTAGAATGATTCTATCAAATATATATATTTATAAATGTGTGTATGTATGTGTGTGTGTGTGTGTGTGTGTATATATATATATATATATATACACACACACAATTCCAGACATTGAAACAATGGTCAGAGTGATTTAAGCATAACAGGACCTCTTTTCTAACTTGTTGATAAATGAAGTTTAGTAAATTGATCTATTAACTAAATGATCATTTAAAGCAATGGAAAGTAGAGCCACCAAAATTCTATTTAACACATTAACTAATGAGAGAGAATCAGAGTAGGAAAACATACAATGGATAAGATTGATTTACTATGCAGGGAAATGACTCCATGATAATATTTTTAATCTGGAGTGAGACACCTAAAATTATGTTTAGATTAAAAATGTAATCAGTTAAAACATTGACGAGAAGCTTTTTTTTTTTTTTAAAGAATATTTTAAAGAGCATAGCATTTGGAAGACAGATTACTTTTAAGATTTATTATTACATTTTCATTAAACATAATGTAGAATATGTGAGTTAAGGTATTCCATTTAGCTCAGGTATCCCTTAAAAGACTGCCACAATTTATACTCTAATGTGTATTGAGTAACTAAACAAATTTATTTTGGGGTACATATAAAATTCTATTTTGTTTGCTTTCTATGTTCTGAGACTGAACTATTGATCATATATATCAGGATGATAAGATATCTAAACAAACATCATTTATAATATATATTGACTATAAATCATGTAAGACAATGCAAATTTACTTTCAAAAATTCACCAGGCAATAAGCAGTCACTAAAGAAATTAAAAATTCTTCTCATAAGTCTCTGAAGGAAAAAAAAAAGTGTTTATTTAAAAAAATTCTGTTAAAGAAGAAAAGTAATTTTCAAGTAAGACTGCAAACCATGTATCCAAAATACTAAGCAGTTTGTTATTTTATTTATAAGGTACCAAGTACAAAAACTTACCAGCATTCTGTTAACTTGCAATAGTTTGGTGATTTCTGTAAGGACCAGTACTAGAAAAAAGCTAAGAAATACTATTACCTTTGTCAGTGTTGATTCTGGCAAGTCAACATGGATAACTATTACTATGAATTCTAGGACTTAATATATGGCTTTGATTCCTGACTTGTCAATCAAATCTCTCATCTTTCTCTAACAATAAATTCAACTTTATTAAGAAATTGATGTGTTCTCCAAATCACTTGCTCTTTTGGGATTTTAGTCATTTTTCTTGTTTCAAATCTTAAATTATCTTTAGAGTCTTCAAAGCCTCACTACTTTTTAATATTAATTATGTTCATAGATTATATAGAAATAGTTTATATTGCATACAGCTTTAAGATACTTCATGCTTTCTCCTAAATACATTCCTAAAAATATTGATTTCAATATAGCCTGAAGAACTGATTTCACTCTCCATTCAAGTCTACTATATAAAGATTCCACATATTCTGCTCTTGTCTGTTGAATGCAATGTGTCTTTGCAAACATAAAAAATCTGATTCTTCTTGGCACTTGTCTCTAATAAAGGCTGAAAGTGTAGTTAGTTAATTTACTGTGTTTAACACCTAAGACTAAATTATGAAAGATAAAATTATTTCTAGAACAGAAAAAGAAAAATAGCTGTATTTTAAATTATGAATGATATTTTAAACTCAAATCATTTTTACTTTTAGTTATTTTATGATTAAATAATATTTACTGTGTTAATCTTCTAAGTGTGTAGTATGAATATTTTGATGTCTTTTAGGCCCTAACTTTTATTTTTGTAGTTACATTTAAGAAATATATTATTTTCATTAACAACATTTACTTATTTCTTCTTTCATTTCACAAATATTTATTGACTACTTATAAGGTGCTGGATATTGTTTAGTGTACAGAGCTAACAGAAGCAAGGGCTTCCCTGATAGTCTAGTTGGTAAGAATCCACCTGCAATGCAGGAGACCCCAGTTTGATTCATGGGTCAGGAAGATGCCCTGGAGAAGCGATAGGCTACCCATTCCAGTATTCCTGGGCTTCCCTTGTGACTCAGATGGTAAAGAATCTACCTGAAATGCAGCAAACAAGATAAGCCTTTGTATTTTATATCTTTATTAAGAAATTTTTACTATTTAATTCTTTGGTGCATATCTTTATTGTTTGGTATTATAATACCATTAATAACCTCAAAATTAAGCTAAGGCCTTCATATGTAAGTCACTGATATTTTAATTTTAACTTATACTTCTTGTTTATCTTTAAGTATATTGTTTTCACCACACATATTTTTAAAATATTTATCAAATAAACATAGTTTTTATACCTGAGGAAAAGAACAATCTCATTGCATATACCTACAAAAATTAATAGTAGTGCAAAAATTATGCACAACCAGCAAAACTAGCAAAATTAATGTGCTGATTCTAACCAGATTTGCAAAAATGCAAATATTGCAGTTTTATCTCATAGTTTAAAGAGATAAATTTCAAGAAAACAGCAATACTTATTTCTTATAAAAGATTAGTAAGCTTAAATAATTCTTGATACTAAAATATTTGTTACAACAAAATATACAGAAACCATATGTCAGAGACTTTGGGTTTCCTTCAAGAAGATATACACTTTCTAAATTGTATGACATAAGAATATATATATTTGTATTTATATACTTACAGGACCATTACTGTTCACATTATTTACAAATACTACTGAACTTAAATATAGGAGCATATAATTTTGAACAATACATGTTACAACTTAACTACTTAATACTCATTAAATGACTTGTTTGGATGAGATAAAAATCTAATATTATAACTGGTTACAAAAATACAGTAACAAATTAGAATCTAAATTAGTAATGTATTGAACATATTTTAAGAATATTAAAGGAAACCACATCTATATAATAACAAAAAAAAATTAACTGGGCTAGGTTTCATTATTAGTGATATAAGAAGTGCTTACTGCTGCTGCTAAGTCACTTCAGTCGTGTCCGACTCTGTGCGACCCCATAGATGGCAGCCACCAGGCTCACCCGTCCCTGGGATTCTCCAGGCAAGAACACTGGAGTGGGTTGCCATTTCCTTCTCCAGCGCGTGAAAGTGAAGTTGCTCAGTCGTGTCCGACTGTTTGCGACCCCATGGACTGCAGCCCACCAGGCTCCTCTGTCCATGGGATTTTTCCAGGCAAGAATACTGGAGTGGTTAGGTGTGCTATAAACTGTACATTTCTTTTGAAATGAGAAAAAGGAAGGAATTATCTCCTTTAAAATTCACACTAATGAGAGGAAGATAATTGTTATTATGTTTACAGTTAGAAAAAGTATTTTATCACAGGTCTCTACATAATTGTGTTCGTATAGAAACATTTAAGACATGGATAAAATGGTAAAGATCAAAACAGGATTAATATTTTAAGAAAAAATTATCCAGAGGAGTTACATGAGAAGTAACATAAAACAGATATGATATTAAATTAAATATCAAGAGATAAGAGGCTTTCTTCCTTTTTAAATTAAATTTGTGAGATTAGTTACATAAAACATTAGTTTTGAAAAGGATCTGTTCAAGAAGTAAAAGAAAACATAAAATGAAAGAAAAACAATGAAAGAACAAGAATAAAACTCAGAAAATTTTAACTGAAGATAGGTTACAATTAAACTTGATATTAATTACATAGAAATTGGAGGCTGAAGATAAAGATTAGAAAAGTTCCTAGCAGGCAGGTAGCAGCTGCAATTTTCTACCTAGAGTATTATCTAACTGAGAGAGTAGCCATACAAAGGTTAGGGAAGATATGTCTATATCTGTGTCTGTATCTATATCTTAATCTGGATCTAGATAAATATATGGGTATAATGGGACTTGTAAATATATATATGAGTAATGAGGAAAATACGGTGCAGTGGTAAGAGAAAAAAAAAAAAAACTCAAAATCAAACAGTAGGCATTAAGGAAGGTATCAGAAGATAAGGGAGATAAACAATAAGAAATATTCATTGGAAGGGATAAACTTGTGGAAGAAAATAAAGGTAATTCAAGAGAAAGATAAAAACAATAAGAATTTACAGTCAGTCAAATTGTGTCTCTTATTGATTTAGTTCATTTACTGCAAATAAGAAATATAGCAATGCTGAATTACAGTTGAGAATTGTAAAGTGTCTCAGAGAAATTTAAGGTGTGTGACTAAAGTAAGACTACAGTCTTAAAAGATGATGCTGTTAAAGTGTTGCACTCAATATGCCAATAAATTTGGAAAACTCAGCAGTGGCCATAGGAATGGAAAAGGTCAGTATTCATTCTAATCCTAAGAAAGGCAATGCCAAATAATGTTCAAACTACTGCACAATTGCACTCATTTAACTTACACTAGCAAAGTAAAGCTCAAAATTCTCCAAGAGAGGCTTCAACAGGACAAGAACTTCCAGATGTTCAAGCTGGATTTAGAAAAGGCAGAGGGACCAGAGATCAAATTGCCAACATCTTTTAGGTCATCAAAAAACCAAGAAAGTTCCAGAAAAACATCTACTTCTGCTTTATTGACTACGCCAAAGCCTTTGACTGTGTGGATCACAACAAACTGTGGAAAATACTTCAAGAGATGGGACTACCATACCGCCTTACCTGCCTCCTGAGAAATCTGTATGCAGGTCAAGAAGCAACAGCTAGAACCAGATAGGGAACAACAGACTGGTTTCAAAATGAGAAAGCAGTACATCAAGGCTTCATATTGTCACACTGCTTATTTAACCTATATGCAGAGTATATCAGATGAAATATCAGGCTAGATGAAGCACAAGCAGGTATCAAGTTTGAAAAGCAACTGAAGAGCCTCTTGATGAAAGTGAAAGAGGAGAGGGAAAAAGCTGGCTTAAAACTAAACATTCAAAAAAATAAAAATAAGATCATGTCATCTGGTCCCATCACTACATGGCAAATAGATGGGAAAACAGTGGAAAAATGACAGACTTTATATTCTTGGGCTCCAAAATCACTGCAGATGATGACTGCAGCCATGAAATTAAAAGACTCTTGTTCATTGGAAGAAAAGCTATGACCAACCAAGACAGCTTATTAAAAAGCAGAGACATTACTTTGCCAATAAAGGTCCATCTAGTCAAAGCTAGGTTTTTTTTTCCAGTAGTCAAGTATGAATGTGAGAGGTAGACCATAAAGAAGGCTGAACGCCAAAGAATTAATGCTTTTGATCTGTGGTGTTGGAGAAGACTCTTGAGAGTCCCTTGGACTGCAGGGCAATCCAACCAGTCAATCCTAAAAGAAATTAGTCCTGAATATTCCATTGGAAGGATTGATGCTGAAGCTGAAGCTCCAATATATTGGGCACCTGAAATGCAGAACTGACTCATTGGAAAAGGCCTGATGCTGGGAAAGACTGAAGACAGGAGGAAAAGGGGACAATAGAGGATGAGATGGTTGAATGGCATCACCAACTTGATGGACATGACTTTGAGTAAACTCCAGGAGTTGGTGATTGACAGGGAAGCCTGGCATGCTGTAGTCCATGGGGTCGCAAAGAGTAAGACATGACTGATTTCTGCTTTCTTGACTATGCCAAAGCCTTTGACTGTGTGGATCACAATAAACTGTGGAAAATTCTGAAAGAGATGGGAATGCCAGACCACCTGACCTGCCTCTTGAGAAATTTGTATGCGGGTCAGGAAGCAACAGTTAGAACTGGACATGGATCAACAGACTGGTTCCAAATAGGAAAAGGAGTATGTCAAGGCTGTATATTGTCACCCTGCCTATTTAACTTATATGCAGAGTACATCATGAGAAATGCTGGACTGGAAGAAACACAAGCTGGAATCAAGATTGCCAGGAGAAATATCAGTAACCTCAGATATGCAGATGACACCACCCTTATGGCAGAAAGTGAAGAGGAACTAAAAAGCCTCTTGATGAAAATGAAAGTGGAGAGTGAAAAAGTTGGCTTAAAGCTCAACATTCAGAAAACGAAGATGATGACATCTGGTCCCATCACTTCATGGGAAATAGATGGGGAAACAGTCAGATTTTATTTTTCTGGGTTCCAGAATCACTGCAGATGGTGATTGCAGCCATGAAATTAAAAGATGCTTACTCCTTGGAAGGAAAGCTATGACCAACGTAGATAGCATATTCAAAAGCAGAGACATTACTTTACCAACAAAGGTCGGGCTAGTCAAGGCTATGGTTTTTCCTGTGGTCATGTATGGATGCGAGAGTTGGACTGTGAAGAAGGCTGAGCGCCAAAGAATTGATGCTTTTGAACTGTGGTGTTGGAGAAGACTCTTGAGAGTCCCTTGGACTGCAAGGAGATCCAACCAGTCCATTGTGAAGGAGATCAGCCCTGGCTGTTCTTTGGAAGGAATGATGCTAAAGCTGAAACTCCAATACTTTGGCCACCTCATGCAAAGAGTTGACTCATTGGAAAAGACTCTGATGCTGGGAGGGATTGGGGGCAGGAGGAGAAGGGGATGACAGAGGATGAGATGGCTGGATGGCATTACTGACTCGATGGACTCGAGTCTGAGTGAACTCCGGGAGTTGGTGATGGACAGGGAGGCCTGCTGTGCTGCGATTCATGGGGTCGCAATGAGTCAGACACGACTGAGTGACTGAACTGAACTGAACTGAGTGGCTGAACTAAATTGAAAACAAGACTCTTGTTTATTTTGTTTTGCTGTTATTCAGTCACCATATCATGTCCAACTCTTTGTGATCCTATCGTAAGGAGCACTCCAGGCTTGCCTGTCCTTCACTGTCTCCCAGAATTTGCTCAATTTCATGTCCATTGATTCAGTGATTTCTATCTAACAATCTCATCCTCTGTCACCCCCTTCTCCTTTTTCCTTCAATCTTTTCCAGTATCAGGGTCTTTCCCAATGAGTCAGCTGTTCACATTATGTGGTCAAACTGCTGGAGCATCAGCTTCAGCATCAGTCCTTCCAGTGAATAACCATGGTAGATATCCTTTAGGATTGACTGGTTTGAACTCTTTGCTGTCCAAGGGACTCTCAAGGGTCTCCTCCAGCACCACAATTTGAAAGCATAATTCACCACTGAGCCTTCTTTATGGTCCAAATCTCACACCCCAAGATGACTACTGGAAAAACCATAGCTTTGACTTTACAAACCTTTGTTGGCAAAGTGATATCTCTGCTTTTTAATACACTTTCTAGGTCTGTCATAGCTTTCCCACATAATTTCATGGCTTCAGTTCCTGTCCACAGTGATTTTGGAGTCTGAGAAAATAAAATTTGTCACTGCTTCCACTTTTCCCCTTTCTAGTTGCCATGAAATGATGGGGTCAGATGACCTGATCTGTTTTTAAATGTTGAGTTTCAAGCCAGCTTTTCCACTCTCTTCTTTCACTGTCATCATCACTTTCTGCCATTAGAGTGGTATTATCTGCATATCAGAGGTTGTTGATATATGCCCTGACATGTTCAATTCCAGCTTGTGATTCTTCCAGCCTGACATTTCACCTGAGGTACTCTGTATATGTTAAACAAGCAGGGTGAAAATATACAGACTTGTCATACTCCTTTCCCAGTTTCAGCCAGTCATTTTTTCCATGTCCAGTTCTAACTGTTGCTTCCTGATCTATATACAGGTTTCTTAGGAGACAGGTAAGGTGGTCTGGTATTCCCAGATTTCTTTTTTTTTTTTTTTTTTTTTTTTTTAGTTGCCATTTGAAATAATTTCATATGAAGGTGGCAATGCCAAAATTAACTTTTTTAAAGATTTATTTATTATTTTTGACCACACTGAGTCTTTTTTGCTGTGAGGGCTTTTCTCTAGTTGCAGAGACCAGGGGCTACTCTCCAGTTGCAGTGCACAGGATTTTCATTGCTTTGGCTTCTCTTCCTTCAGATCATGGGCTCTAGTGTGTGTGTGCTTCAATAATTGTAGCACATGGGCTCTGTAGTTGTGGCTTGAGGCTCTAGAAGGCAGACTGTGGCATACAGGCTTCATTGCTCCGCCACATGTAGGATTCCCAGTTCATGATCCACAGCCTTGTTGAGACAGGGGGGCTTGCATAACACAGTGAAGCTATGGGTCATGCCACCCAGGACTACCCAAAAAAGAGGGGTCTTGTAAAGAGTTCTCACCAAATGTGGCCCACTGGAGAAGGAAATGGCAACCAATTCCAGTATTCTTGCCTGGAGAACCCCATGGACAATATGAAAAGGCAAAATAATGTGACACTGGAAGATGAGTGCCCTGGTCAGAAGGTGTCTATTATTCTACTGGGGAAGAGCATAAAAGTGAAAGTGAAATGGACTGTCCATGGAATTCTCTAGGCCAGGATATGGGAGTGGGTAGCCTTTCTCTTCTCCAGGGGATCTTCCCAACCCAGGGATCAAACCCAGGTCTCCCACATTATGGGCGGATTCTTTACCAGCTGAGCCACAAGGGGAGCCCAAGAATACTGGAGAGGGTAGCCTATCCCTTCTCCAGCAGATCTTCCCAACCCAGGAATGTAAAGGTAGTCTCGTGCACTGCACGCAGATTCTTTACCAACTGAGCTATCAGAGAAGAGCAGAGGGCAATTACTAATAGCTCCAGAAAGAATGAAGAAACTGGGCTAGAGCAGAAATGATGCTCAGCTGTGGATGTGTCTTGTGGTCAAAGTAAAGTCTGATGCTGTTAAGAACAGTATTGCATAGGAACCTGGAATGTTAGGTCCATGAATTCAACATGGACAGGTAGGAAATGGCAAGAGTGAACATCAACATCTTAGGAATCAGTGAACTAAAATTAATGGGAATAGGCAAATTTAATTCAGATGACCATTATATCTACTACTGTGGAGAAGAATCCCTTAGAAGGAATGGAGTAGCCCTCATAGCCAACAGACAGGTCTGAAATGCAGTACTTTGGTACAATCTCAAAAACAATAGAATGATATTGGTTCATTTCCAAGGCAAACCATTCAACATTACAGTAATTCAAGTCTATGCCCCAACCACTGATGCCAAAGAAGCTGAAGTTGACTGGAAATATGAAGACCCACAATATCTTCTAGAACTAACATGAAGCAGGACAAAGGGTAACAGAGTTTTGTCAAGAGGATAACACTAGACAAAGAAAACACTCATTTCCAACAACAAAAGAGATGCCTCTACACATGGACATCGCCAGATAATTAATACTGAAATCACATTTATTATGTTCTTCACAGCCAAAGATGGAGAAGCTATATATGGTCAGCAAAAACAAGACCTGGAGATGACGGTGGCTCAGATCATCAGCTTCTTATGGCAAGATTCAGACTTAAATTCATGAAAGTAGGGAAAACCACTGAGTCATTCAGGTATGACTTAAATCAAATCCCTTATACAGTGGAGGTGACAGGTAGATTCAAGAGATTAGGTCTCATAGACAGAGTTCCTGAAGAACTACAGACAGAGGTTCATAAATTGGACGAGGCAAAAAAAGCATCCCAAAGAAAAAGAAATTAAGAAGGCAATGTCATTGTATGAGCAGGCTTAACAAATAGCTGTGGAAAGAAGAGAAGTGAAAGGCAAATGAGAAAGGAAAAGATATACTCAACTGAATGCAGAGGTCCAGAGGAAGCAAGGAGAGTTAAGAAGACATTTTTAAATAAACAACTCAAAGAAACAGAGGAACACAATGAGAATAGAAATAGAATGAGAATAGAATGAGAAATACTAGCAATCTCTTTAAGAAAATTGGAGATATCAAGGGAAAATTTCATTCAACAATAGGAACAATAAAGGACAGAAATAAAAGGACCTAACAGAAGCAGAAGAGATTGAAAGAGGTGGCAAGAATACCCCGCCCCAAAACAAAAGAAACTAATCAAAGAAGGTCTTAATGGTGTGGATAACCACAATGTGTGGTTACTCATGTAGAGTCAGATATCCTGGAGTGTAAAGTCAAGTAGGCCTCAGGAAGCATTACAACAAACCAAGCTAGTAGGGGTGATGGAATTCTAGATGAGCTATTTAAAACCCTAAAAAAGTAATGCTGCTAAAATGCTGCACTCATTATGTCAGCAAATTTGGAAAACAGTGTTAGCCCCAGGACCAGAAAGTTTCAGTTTTCCTTCAAATTCCAAAACAGAATAATGCTAAAGAATGTTCAAACTATAGTACAATTGCACTAATTTCATATCCTAGCAAGGTTTTGCTAAAAAATATTTCAAGCTAGGCTTCATCAAAATGTGAACCAAGAACTTCCAGATGTATAAGCTATGTTTCAAAAAGGGAAAGGAACCAGAGATCAAATTGCCAACATTCATTGGCTCTCAGAGAAAGCAAGAGAGTGAGTTCTAGAAAAACATCTACTTCTGCTTCGTTGACTACACTATGGTTTTTCCAGTGGTCATGTATGGATGTGAGAGTTGGACCGTGAAGAAGGCTGAGCGCTGAAGAACTGATGCTTTTGAACTGTGGTGTTGGAGAAGACTCTTGAGAGTCCCTTGGACTGCAAGGAGATCCAACCAGTCCATTCTAAAGGAGATCAGCCCTGGGATTTCTGTGGAAGGAATGATGCTAAAGCTGAAACTCCAGTACTTTGGCCACCTCATGCAAAGAGTTGACTCATTGGAAAAGACTCTGATGCTGGAGGGACTTGGGGCAGGAGGAGAAGGGGACGCCAGAGGATGATATGGCTGGATGGCATCACTGACTTGATGGACGTGAGTCTGAGTGAACTCTGGGAGTTGGTGATGGACAGGGAGGCCTGACGTGCTGAGATTCATGGGGTTGCAAAGAGTCGGACATGACTAAGCGACTGAACTGAACTGAACTGAAAGCCTTTGTGTGGATCACAACAAACTGGAAAATTCTTAAAGAGATGGGAGTACTAGACCACCTTACCTGTTTCCTGAGAAACCTGTTTGTGTGTCAAGAAGCAAGAGTTAGAGCCACATATGGAACAACTGACTGGTTCAGAATTGGGTAAGGACTATGATAAGGCTGCGCTTATTTAACTTATATACAGAGAACATTATGGGAAATGCTGGCCTGGATGAATCACCAACTGGAATTAATACTGCCTGGAGAAATATCAGCAATCTCAGATATACAGATGATACAACTCTAATGACAGTAATTGAAGAGGAACTAAAGAGCCTCCTGATGAAGGGAAAAAAGGAGAGTGAAAAACCTGGCTTAAAATTCAGCTTTCAAAAAAATAAGACCATGGCATTTGGTCCTATCACTTCATGATAAACAGAAGAGGAAAAAGTGGAAGTAGTGACAGTTTTTATTTTCTTGGGCTCCAAAATCACTGTGGACAGAGACTGCAGCCATGAAATTTAAAGACACTTACTCCTTGGAAGGAAGCTCTGACAAATCGATAGTGTATTAAAAGAGAGACATCAATTTGCCAACAAAAGTCCCTATACTCAAAGCTATTTTTCCAGTAGTCATGTCCAGATGTGAGGACTGGATCATAACAAAGACTGAGTGCAGAAGAATTCATGCTTTCAAATTGTGGGGCTGGAGAAGAGTCTTTAGAGTCCCTTGGACTGCAAGATCAATCCAGTAAATTCTAAAGGAACTCAACTCTGGATATTCATTGGAAGGACTGATGCTGAAGCTGAAGCATCAATACCTGATGGCAAGAGCCGATTCATTGGAAAAGACCTTGATGCCAGGAAAGATAGAGGACAGGAGGAGAAGGGGTGACAGAGGATGAGATAACTAGATAGCATCGTCAACTCAATGGAGATGAATTTTAGCAAACTTCCAGAGACAGTGGAAGATAGCGGAGTCTGGCATGCTACAGTCCATGGGGTCACAGAGTTGAACATGACTAGCAACTGGACAACAATAACAATGGGCATCTTCCAGGATCAGGGATGGAATCTGTGTCTCCTGGAACTATCAGACTGATTCTTTACCACTGACCACCAGAGAAGCCTCTTAGATTTATTTATTATATACAGACAGGAATTTTTTTTTATATTTCAGTTTAAAAAATGATATCTAATGATGATATTTAAGCATACATATTTCATTATATTCAAACCAGACATCCCTGTTCTGGAAACAAGCACACAACATCATTCCTCCCACACTAAATACACTTATAAAACCTAAATAAAAAATGTGCTATGTCTATTTGAGGAAAAACTTAAAATTCAAAGTACTAAAGGAATGGTAGTGAATTTCACATCCCCCCGCCCCCCATAGGTATTCACCAGCATGAAACTGAGAAATGCAGAGACAGGTCCCAAGAAACTGTAGAAATGGAAACTCTTAAACTCATAGAGAATTTTTAAAAATCTCTATTTTTTTTTCTCACTTTTTTCTACATTTACTTGTATCCGATACTTCAGGCATTTCTATGCTAAGTGTGACGGTGGCAAATATAAGTAGGTAACTGAAGGGACAAAAACTCTAAAAGATGAATTTTTTCTCTGTTAGATCAATCAGTGGTTCCAAGAAAGCTGAATAAAATGCATTGCTTTTTTCCTTTGTTTTCCAGACTCTGTATTTCAACTGTAGAAGTGAGAGCTTCAGCTTATAGAGCCTAAAAGGACAGACCAAACAAATCAAGTAATACAGAAATAGCAAAGACAGAAGAGCTTAGGGAAATCAAGCCTGTTTATGAATCTGCCTGCTTCATACAACCTGGCCATGTGTGGATATGTCCCTAATTAGGATGCAAGACTTTGAAAACTGAGGAAATGGTTAGACCTCCACACAGCGGGTAAGCCTGGACACTTGATGGAGCAAAAACAACAGCATTGTTTTCAAACTGAATTCATACTGAAACTACTGCCTATAGAATGTCAGTTGGACCTTGAGGGCCTGAAACAAACAAGGTCAAGTGCCTGATAAATGTATCAAAATTCTTTATAGCTTTTTAAGATACTTATGGAGTAATCTTCAAAATGCTAGAACCAAAAATTTTAAACATACAAAGGACCATGAAAATTGCAACTTGCATGTGAAAAAATAGTTAACAGATGTTAAGGAAGTAGACAGATGTTGGCATTATCTAACAAATGTAGCTTTTTCTTTCTGTTTTATTTTTTAAATAATGAAATTATGATAGTACGTTGACAAAAGACTTGGAAAAGACAGAACAAAGTTACTTATAGTTGCACTATATGTTACAATTATTTTTTAAGTAACTAAATGAAGACTTTTAGTTGGAGTTTCAATATCAAACTTTTAAAAATTAATAGAATGAATAGACAGAGAAGTTGAAGGATAAAAATACCATGAAGCAATTCAACATAATTAAGATTTATACAGCTTTCACACAGCAGCAGGATACAAATTTCATTCAAGTTCCCATATACTATAAACCAGGAGATACTGAAACATATTCAGGGACAAAAAAAAATGTGCAAAAATTTCATGGTCTACAAATATTGAAATCATACAAGCCTGTTCTCTTGTCACTGTGGAATTATGTTAGAAATCAATATCAAAACATATTTGAAAATAGCCTACATATTTTCAAGTGCAATGTGACATTTACCAAGAGAGATCTTTGGCTTAGCCATTGAAAGCCTCAATAAAGTTCAAAGACAATAAACATAAAGGGTGACTGCACAGAAGAAAGAATTTAAATAAGGGATTAATATCAAAAAAAGAAATTAACTCAAAGATAATTTGAAAAGCCCATGTATTTGGAAACTGTCCACTTTTAAATGATGTGTATATCTAAGAAGCCAAAGAAAGGAAAATTAGAAATTACTTGTGACAGAATAAAAATAAAAAGATTTATCAGAATTTGCTGCATGCAGCTGAATTCAGTTGCCCAATCCAACTAAACACAATGTGGAATCTTGAATAAGGTATGAAAATAAATAATGGACACTAGCATAAAATTTTGTGATATTTTAACAAAATCTGTACTTTGTTAATAATATTGTATTACACATTAATTTCCTGTTTTTTAACAACAGTATTTCTTTATATTCTCAGAATTAAATCAGAACTTTCAAGCTTCATTCAAAAAAAATTTTTAAATCACTAAGATAATAAGCTTTCCAGACTTTTAGCAGTAATACTAAATGCCAGAATAAATGGAACTATATCAAAGTTTTTAGTGAATATACATTAGAAATCTAGCATTCAGTTTTGCCTAGCTAAAAAAGTTATGATATCATAACTTCTTTATGATGTTTGACTAAGTATGAATAAAGTAGCTTTTATAAAAATATTCACTTAAGGAAATGTGAAAACAAACATTAAAATAGAAAATATCAGGTAAAGAAATAAACTATTTAGAGATGAAATAAATGAAAATTTAGAACCAAAACATATATATATATATATATACAATAGCTAAAATTGAAAGATACTGGTTGAGGTCATAATGGAAAGGATATAACTGATGAAAGAATCAGTTGAAAAGATAAATCAATATAAATGATACAGCTTAATATCACAGAAAAACATATTGCAGTTAAAAATAAGCTATGGAACAATAACAAATGTTATAAATTTTGTATCATGAGTCCCAGAATGGGAGAAGGAAAAATATGACTTTAAATAAATTTAAATAGGATGAAACATTCCCAAGTACAGTAAAAGATGTCATCTGTTTTACTGATTACTGTAATCTGTTTTATTCAGATTTTATTCAGCTGAATAAATGCAAAATAGGATAAACTCCCAAACTATTCAAACTGACACATCATAATCTAGTTGGTAAAAAGAAAGAAAAAAATTTTAAAGACAGTCAAAGAAAATGACCTATTACCTAGGAGAGATAAATGATCAACTGCTATCAGATCAGATCAGATCAGATCAGTCGCTCAGTCGTGTCTGACTCTTTGTGACCCCATGAATCGCAGCACGCCAGGCCTCCCTGTCCATCACCAACTCCCGGAGTGCCAGAAGGAATTGGTATTACAAAGTCCTGAGGGGGGAAAAATACTATCAATCTATAATTATGTATCCAGCAAATATATACTTCAGGAATAAACATTCTCTGCTGAAAGGAAATTCAGAGAATCCTTAGTAAATAGATCTAAATAATTGCCAAGGGAAGTTCTTCAGATAGAAATTACATGACTCAAGAAGGAAGGCTGAACTTTAGGAAGAAAGGAGAAACAACAGAAATAAAAAGTTACTGAGGAAAACAGTGTGGAGGTTCCTCAAAAAAACTTTAAAATACCATATGATCCAACAATTTCATGCCTAGGCACATCTGAAGAAAATGAAAACATTAATTCAGAAGGGTACATGCACCCTAACATTTATAGCAGTATTATTTACAATAGTCAACATATGGAAATGATCTAAGTGTCCATCAACAGAGGAGCAGACAAAGATTTATTTTATAAATGAAATATTAGTCACAGGAAATGAATACTGCCATTTGCAATACCATGGGTAGACTTGGAGGGTATTATACTTACTGAAACACTAGACAAATACAAATACTGTATGTTATCACTTATATGTGGAATCTAAAAAATAAATGAATGAATATAGCAAAAGAGAAACTGACATATCAGGTATACAGAACAGACTGGTGGTAACCAGTGGGAGGGGGAGGTGGGGAGAAGTAGGAGGGAGTTAGGGGACTGAAAGCTACAAACTACTGTAAATGAATAGGCTACAATGAATAGGCCACAGGGATGTACTGTCTAGTACAGGGAAATATAGCCATTATTTGTGCTGATTTTAGATGGAGTATAAGCTATAAAAATGTTGTGTCACCATGTTGTATACCTGAAACTAATATTATATTGTAAATCAACCACACTTCAAGTAAAAGAAAAAGATAAAGGGAAAATCAGTACAACTGAAAACAATAAAAAATCAATAAGCTCTAAGTGTGTTTATTTGAAAAGATCAAAAAATTTACAGACTTCTTAGCCAGATTGATTAAGCAAAAATGAAGAAAATGACACAAGTCATAATAATTGGGGATGAAAAACATGTATGTTTAGAGACCCTGCAGCTATTTGATACTAATGCAAATATACTGCTGTAAATAATATACATGATCAAAACTCACCCCAGATGAAACAAACATTCTGAATATAACTATCAGGTAAACCAAATTTCTAGGTAAAAAATATGCAGAAATATATGTGGACACTGTTTATATTATAAACTCATTACCTATTTTAAGAAGAAATAATTCCAATTCTACACCATCTCTTCTAGAAAGCAGAAGACAAAGAATGCCTGCTGACTCATTTAATACTAAACTCAGATAAATGTGAAATAAAGAAAAAACCTACATAACAATACCCCTTATGAATTTAGTCACACACACAAAAAGCTTAAAAAAGATTTTGAAATATTAAATTCAAAATATGTAAAAGGACCAGCGCATCATAACCAAGTGGGGCATATTTTGAGAAGTCAATGCTTGCTCAGTATTTGAAAATTAATCAATATAACCCACCATAAAAATAATTTAAAGAAGAAAAAAATGCACGGTCATATGTACATCTAACATCAAACTTAACAGAGGAGAGAATAAATTTCCATTAAGAACAAAACAACAACAAAGATATCCTCTCTTACCACTCCTGTTCAACATAATGATGAAAATCCTAACATATGCAACAAAGCAATAAAGATAAATAAAAAGGACTCAGGTCATAAACAAAGAAATAAAACAACCTGATTCTAGACAATATGATTATGTAGAAAATCCAAAATGATCCACATAAAAGCTCTCAGAACTAATAAATGAGTTTGAATGTGAATGTGAAGTCGCTCAGTCGTGTCCAACTCTTTGCAACCCCGTGGACTGTAGCCTACCAGGCTCCTCTGTCCATGGGTTTTTCCAGGCAATAGTACTGGAGTGGATTGCCATTTCCTTCTCCAGGGGATCTTCCCAACCCAGGGATCGAACCCGGGTCTCCCACATTGTAGACAGACGGTTTACCGACTGAGCCACCGGGGAAGTCCAATAAATGAGTTTAGCAAGGTTCCAAGATACACAGTCAACACATAAAAATCAATTTTATTTCTATATAATGCATGAGTGCTAAGTTAATTCAATTGTTTCCAACTCTTTGTGAAACTATGGAACTATAGCCTGCCATGCTTCCCAGTCCATGGGATTCTCCGGGCATGAATACTGGAGTAGGTTGCCGTGCCCTCCTCCAGGGGATCTTTCCAACCCAGGAATCGAACCTGTGTCTCTGCATTGGCAGGTGAGCTACTACTGGTGCCACTGGGTTTCTTTACACTAGTGCCACTTGGGAAAGCCTTCAGTAGCAATGTTCAGTTGGAAATACAAACTTTAAAAAATACCATTTATTTTAGACCCAGAAAAATTAAATAATTAAGTATAAATCTAGCATATAATTACAACAATTGTATGCTGAAAACTACAAAATGCTGATAAAATAAGCAAAAGATCTAAATAAGTTGAGAGACATACTATGCTCTTGGATTGGGATACTCATCATTGTAGAGATGTTAATTCTTTCCAAATGGATCACAAATTTTAACAAAATATAAAATTTGTACTCATGCCAAGAATTTTTATTTTATGTTTTTAGATAAATGCATTTATTGTAAAGCACATGGAGGTTCAAGTAGGACAGGGAAAACAATTTTGGCAACAAAAGAAAATGAAGTTGGATATAAAGACTTAAAGTAACAACAATCAAAATAATGTGGCACTGGAGAAAATAAGAGAGTCCATAAAATGGTCCTCACAAATATGGCATTTGGTTAATAAAAATACCAAGGGAATTTAATGCTCAAAGAGTGCCTTTCACAAATGGTATTGCAATAACTGGCCAGGCACACACATTCACACAGACAGAAGCAAATCAACATAAGTGCCATATCTTATCAATATATTAACTCAGAATAAATTAAAGATCTAAATGGTGAAAGTAAAATTATCAAGGGACTTCCCTAGCAGTTCAGCATTTAAGACTCCATGCCTCCAATGTAGGGGGGTGTGGGTTTGATCCCTGGTAGGGGAACTAAGATCCCTCATGCTGCATGGCATGGCTGCAATATTTTTATAAAATAAAATTATCAAACAAAGGAAAAAAGTCAGAGAAAAACATTGTAGAAACTAAGGTTAGGTCGAAGAGTTCTTAGACTTGATATAAAAAGAGCAATCTATTTTAAGCAAACATAAACTGACTTCATCAGAATAATAACAAAAATAAGAAAAGGTTGGTTCTTCTGAAAGACACTGTTAAGAGATGAAGAGACAAGTTTACCATTGGGAGAAAATATTTTTAAATCATGTCTCTGACAAAAATCTTGAGTCCAGAATATGTAGAGCTTTGCATTCTTATTAAATATCATTTAGTAAAGGAATTGAACTAACCAGGATTAGATTTATAATTTTACATAATTTTATGCTATGCAAATAAATCTTAAGATAATTCCAAATGGAGTACAATTCAAGAAAGAGTGATTTCAAAAGGACTTTAATATGTCTTGAGACATCTCCTAAAAATTTTCTGAAACTTAAAGTATGATATGCATTTCACTGCATACTTAAATTTCAAATAATTTTATATAATTTATTTACAAATTTTATTTGAGGATGTTCCTTTCTCTTTATGATTTTTGGAGGATAATCCTAGATATCAGACAAGATTTAGCAGAGCTCAATGCAAACTATCTTTTTTTCCCTTTTGTTGCAAACCAAGAGGCCATTTTCTTTCATCCATCTTGTTTTATTCATTTACCGAAATCTTCATTCTTCCTTTATTCTAAGACTCAATGTTATTATATTACATGTACTGAAAGTAAAATTGATTCCCTTATACTCACAACTGAATGCATCAAGGAAACCTTCAGAAATCCCACTTATAAGAAATATTTCTATAGCTGATATAAAAATTTCCTAAAGACTTTAGGCAAACTCATGTATTTACTCAGCTAACTTTTTTAAAGAGATGAATCAAAATCATGGGAATTTGGGTAAGAGAAAGTGAATATGCTATGGCAGATTTTTCCCCAAAATATGAAAGTTAATTTAACAATGTATACTTTTTTTCATTTTAAAATTATGTTTCTGGCCAACTTATATGACAAATAATGATGCTTCCTTTAAGAAATCTTACTGAAATTTTATTTTTTGGAACAAAATAAAAAAGCGGTCTGCAGTCAATGGATATTTAAGGAAACAACATTTTTCTCAAATATTTTCAAAGTGTTAACTCATGTCATGGCATTTACCTTGTGTATATGTAGTATTTCTCAATATTATTAAAGTAGAAATGCTCTATTCATTTCCTAGCTACATGAAAACATTGATTTAGTGTCTTGCAAATAATATATAACTAGTGTAGATAAGGTTATAGAGTGACTAACTACATTGCTAAAACATTATTTTGTTTTCATTGGCAAAAAAAATTTTCATTTCACACACTCAGAGACAGATATCCAATGCTTCCTTGTTGTTTCTTATTCAACCTTGACAGTTAAAAATACTGATAGCATTGTTGTATTTTGTAATGTCTGCTGTTCAGTACTAAGGTACGTATGAACAGTTTTCATGTAAGTGATTGGTAAATTGAGAAAATCAGTGATGTACTTGAAACAGCATATAAGGCATATTCATAAAATGCTGTATTTTTATATCTTTTTCATACATTTGCTATCATTATACTGTTTTATCCTGAGGAAGAAGTTAAAATATGTGTATATGCTTGTGAAATTAATGTTACATGAACATTAATGATTATAGTTATGCAATGAATATATCTAAGGCTCTTCCAGTGAAATAGAAGAGTGAAATACAAAATCAGTAATATTGTGAATCAGCATTTTTACTTTTAGAAGAAAAATTAAATCTTTCTTATAGAGCACTACAGTTAAATTTGGAATTAAGACCTTTATAAATTTAGCAACATACAGAAAAATGTATATGCCAGAACCAAGTGAGTTATCCCAGGAATGTAAAGTTATCTTAACACCTAAACATTAATTAATGTCACACATTGCTATCAATAAGGAAAAAAACTCACAATTATTCTGATAATTTAAGTAAAGGCATTTGAGAAAATTCAATGCCGTTTCATGATAAAACGTCTCAAAAAACTAGGAATCGAAACGAATTCAACCTGATAAAAGGCATCAAACCCTTTCATGTAGAAACACACTGCTGCTGCTGCTGCTAAGTCGCTCAGTCGTGTCGGACTCTGTGCAACCCCAGAGACGGCAGCCCACCAGGCTCCGCCATCCCTGGGATTCTCCAGGCAAAAACATTGGGAGTGGGTTGCCATTTCCTTCTCCAATGCATGAAAGTGAAAAGTGAAAGGGAAGTGGCTCAGTCGTGTCCAACTCTTAGCAACCCCATGGACTGCAGCCCGCCAGACTTCTCCATCCATGGGATTTTCCAGGCAAGAGTACTGGAGTGGGCTGCCATTGCCTTCTCCAGTGGAAACACATACCTACCACCAAACTTAGTGGTGAAAGCTTGGACACTTTCTGCCTAGGTTAGGAAACACAAGAACGATGCTAACAGTCATCGCTTCTTTTCAATATTGTACTAGATGTTCTACTCAGAGAAATTAGACAAAAGACAGAAATCAAAGACATTCGTGTTGGAAAGACAGTAGTAATTCTATTTATATATTACTTATCTTGTATATAGAACATTTTAAGAATTCCCCCCAAAACGCTAATAGAATGATAAAGTTCAGCAGATTTGCAGGATACAAGATCAATACATAAAATCAATTGATTTTTATATAACTGCAACTCCACTTGCAATAACATGAAAAAAGAAAACAGAAATACATTTAACAAAAGGAGTATAAAACATTCTCTGGAAACTATAAAGCCTTGTTGAGATAAATTACAAAAAATCTAAGAAACTGGGAAAACATTCCATGTTTATGGATCAGAAGGCTTAATAAAATTGCTAACATTCCTCAACCTGATCTACAGATGCAACACAACCTCTGTCCAAATTCCAGCTAACATTTTTACAGAAATTAGCAAGGTGATTTAAAAATTCTTATTAAGTCAGAATAGGCAAGACAATCTTGAAAAAGCAGAAGGACACATACTTCCTGACTGATTTCAAACTTAACTATGAAACAACGGTCAAAGATAGCTTTGTACTGGCACAAGGACAGGCATATAGATCAATGGAGTAGGATTAGTAATACAGAAATAAACCTAAATATCTACTGTCAACTGACATTCAACAGTGTGGTAAGACCATCCAGAGGTGAAAGAACAGACTTTAACAAATAATGCTGGGGCAACTGGCTACAGAAACTTAAAGAATAAAGTCGAATATACACCCGCAATTTAAACACACTGAACTGAACACTGCCTGTTGACTTATGGATTTGGGTATTTGGGGTGGTGATGATGGTGGGAATTTTATGACTATTTTTATGACTTACTCAAACTTCTTTAAATTTATCAAAAGTGTTTTAAAAATGTATTTCCTGCTATTGCTGAGCTTAGGATTCCATATCTTCTTGTTAAATCATCTCCATTATACTGATTGTACATGGCGTTTGTGGCTATTTTTGTGCACATGCTAAGAGGTTTACCCAAGAGGTTAATTATTTGTGAAAATTATTTTCAAATCCCTCAAGCTATATATATGTGCTTCTTAATATATGACCATCAGTTTTCAGTATAAGTATATATATATATATATATATATATATATATATATATATATTTTATTATAATACAAATACATGCAAAGATTGGCTCAATAAAGGACAGAAATGATGCAGATCTAACAGAAGCAGAAGATATTAGGAAGAGGTGGCAAGAATACACAGACGAACTGTACAAAAAAGATCTTCACTACCCAGATAATCACAATGGTGTAATCACTCACCTAGAGGCAGACATCATGGAATGTGAAGTTAAGTGGGCCTTAGGAAGTATCACTAGGAATAAAGATAGTAGAGGTGATGGAATTCCAGTTGAGCTATTTCAAATCCTGAAAGATGATGCTGTGAAAGTTCTGCACTCAATACTTTGGCTGTTCGGATCACAACAAACTCTGGAAAATTCCGAAAGCGATGGGATACCAGACCACCTGACCTGCCTCTTGAGAAATCTATATGCAGGTCAGGAAGCAACAGTAAGAACTGGACATGGAAAACAGACTGGTTCCAAATAGGAAAAGGAGTACATCAAGGCTTTGTCAGCCTGCTTATTTAACTTACATGCAGAGTACATCATGAGAAACACTGGGCTGGATGAAGCCCAAGCTGGAATCAAGATTGCTAAAAGAAACAACTATAACCTCAGATATGCAGATGACACCACCCTTATGGCAGAAAGTGAAGAAGAACTAAAGAGCCTCTTGATGAAAGTGAAAAAGGAGAGGAAGAACGTTGGCCTAAAGCTCAACATTCAGAAAACAAAGACCAGGGCATCCAATTCCATCACTTCATGGGAAATAGATGGAGAACCAGTGGAAACAGTGACAGACTTTATTTTGGGGGGCTCCAAAATCACTGCAGATGGTGACTGCAGCCATGAAATTAAGACACTCCTTGGAAGAAAAATTATGGTCAACCTAGACAGCATATTAAAAAGCAGAGACATTACTTTGCCAACAAAGGTCCATCTAGTCAAGGCTACAGGTTTTCCGGTAGTCATGTATGGATGGGAGAGTTGGACTATAAAGAAAGCTGAGTGCTGAAGAATTGATGCTTTTGAACTGTGCTGTTGGAGAAGACTCTTGAGAGTCCCTTGGACTGCAAGGAGATCAAACCAGTCAATCCTAAAGGAAATCAGTCCTGAATATTCATTGGAAGGGCTGATGTTGAAGCTGAAACTCTAATATTTTGGCCATCTGATGTGAAGAGCTGACTCATTTGAAAAGACCCTGATGCTGGGAAAGATTGAAGGCAGCAGGAGAAGGGGATGATAGATGATTGAGATGGTTGGATGGCATCACCAACTCAATGGACATGAGTTTGGGTAAACTGTGGGAGTTGGTGATGGACAGACAGGGATGCCTGGCACGCTGCATCCCATGGGGTCACAAAGAGTCAGTCATATGTATTATTGGCAATTGTAGTGCACGAGCTTTCTCTTTTTGCAGAATATGTGCCCTAGAGTGTGCAGGCTTAGTAGTTGTGGCAAATGGGCTCTCTAGTTGTCCTCTGAGATCTTAGTTGCCCAACCAGGGATAAAACCCACATCCCCTGCATTGGAAGGTGGATTCTTAACCACTGGACCACCAGGGAAATCTCTATATATACTGAATATAAGTTATTAGCATAAAAGATCAGCTATACAAATTTTCATATGGTTGGTCCTTATGTGATATATTTTGTTCATAGTTTTAAGACACATAGTTTTCATTTATGTTTAGCTATATTTTTATAAACAGCATGTAGCTGGGTTGTCCTTAATCTATTCTGTCAATGTAAACTTAGTAAATTTAAATGCTATACATTTACCATTATTTTCAATAATATTATATTTAGGACTTTTTTCTATCCAAATTTTAAACTTCCTATTTGTCTTATGTTTCCCATATCTTCCTGTTTTCTTGTTTTCTTTTCATCTGAGCTATTTTACTTGTTTTATTTTTACATCACTTGCCTTGAAACATATACATTCTGTTTATATTCTGCAGTCATTAAATTTGCAGTGTTAACATGCATATTTAACTAGATCAGTCAGGGTTCAGTGCCTGAAACCAAAACCATGCAAAGCATATTAAGGAGCAAAAGACATTTAATACAAGTGCTTATAAAACTACAGAAAACACTGAAGGAGTATTCTCCAAAGTCTGTCACTGGGCCTCTTGTGAAAATAGTTCATGCCTTTGTGTGGTTGGTCTCCAAAGATTAGTAAGCCACTGAATGACACTGTCACCACCGCCACTGCGGTGACTCCTACAAGAACGTGAAAGAGTGAATACAGCCACTATCTGGCAATAGAGGAAAAAACCAATAGGAAATTGATGTTTCTGTCTCCCCAACATTTAATTGCTGCATCTTAGTGATAAAACCCAATTTGTATCAAGAACTCCAGTTGCAAAGAATCCAAGATATGTAGTTTTTAGATTTTCATCCTCTATGTGAAAACAAGTTCACTAGAAATAAGCTGGTAAGGAGATGAGTACATACCCATCAAATTCACAATGGCCAGTTTAAATGCACAACATTCAAGGCATCTTGTAATTCAATCTTCAAAAAAAAAAAAAAAACAGCAACAATACCATACTACATAATGTAATTTAAATTTTGATATTACAAAAGAAAATATGCTCACTCTCTCTCTAAAAAGACAGGCTAAAGCATTATTGCTCACCCAGTTTTGTTGAACTTAGTCACAGCCTAAACTTAATATACCTATGGGTTCTCTGTCTCATGGGGACTTGGTGTTCCATGACACCATTTCCAACTCGAACCTAATAATATGCCAAAAATAGACGCTCATTTTTTTCCCTTTGCTAAAGAGGTCACAGTTTTATTTGAACACCTCTTGTCTTTCATTAAGATTGTCCTCATGGGACTGGATAAAGAAGATGTGATACATATATACAGTGTAATATTACTCAACCATTATAAAGAATGAAATAACACCATTTGTAGCAACAGGGATGAAGCTAGCGATCATCATGCTGAGTGATATAGTCAGACAGAAGGAGAAATATTTTATGACATGCCTCATATCTGAAAAGAAATGATACAAGTGAACTTAAAAAATAGAAAGAGACACACAGAGAAAAAAATTATGGTTGCTGGGGGAAGGGATCATTAGGAAGTTTGGGATGGACATGTACACATTGCTATGCTTAAAATGGATATCCAACTAGGACCTACTGTAGGGCACAGGGAACTCTGCTCAGTATTGTGTGGCAGCCTGGTTGCGAGGGGAGTTTGGGGGGAAATGGATACATGTATATGTATGGCTGAGTCCCTTCCCTGTTCATCTGAAACAATTCAGTTCAGTTCAGTCACTTGGTCCTGTCCGACTCTGCGACCCCATGGACTGCAGCCAACTCCAGGCCTCCCTGTACATAACCAACCTCCGGAGTTTACTCAAACTCATGTCTACTGACTCAGTGATGCCATCCAACCATCTCAACCTCTGTCATTCCATTCTCCTCCCGCCTTCAATCTTTCCCAGCATCAGGGTCTTATTAAATGAGTCAATTCTTCCCATCAGGTGGCCAAAGTATTGGAGTTTCAGCTTCAGCATCAGTCCTTCCAATGAATATTCAGGACTGATTTCCTTTAGGATGGACTGATTGGATCTCCTTGTTGTCCGAGGGACTCTCAAGACTCTTCCCCAACACCACAGTTCAAAAGCATCAATTCTTTGGTGCTCAGCTTTCTTTAGTCCAACTCTCACATCCATACATTACTACTGAAAAAACCATAGGCTTGACTAGATGGACCTTTGTTGGCAAAGTAATGTCTCTGCTTTTTAATGTGCTATCTAGGTTGGTCATAACTTTTCTTCCAAGGAGCTAGCGTCTTTTAATTTCATGGCTGCAGTCACCATCTGCAGTGATTTTGGAGCCCAAAAAATAAAGCCTGTCACTCTTTCCACTGTTTCCCCATCTATTTGCCATGATGTAATTATAACACTGTTAATCAGCTATACTTCAATACAAAATAAAAAGTCAAAAACCATTGTCCTTGTGGGCTAACATCCAGCATATTTCCAGCAATATGGTATGACCTAGATATTCCATACAGGAAAATGTTGAGCAAATATTAGGACTAAAAATCTTTCTTTCTGTCACTCAAGGTCAACCACCAGTGACATTTGCATATTAGTGAAAATCGCTTAATATGTCAAAAAATAATTTCTTTAAACTAGAGATCTTTTTTGTTTGTTTTATGCTTCACTGTATTTTTCACTGAAATAGAAACTGAAGAAAAGTTAGTGAAATCAACACTTTTGCTGAACACTGATCTCTACTGTGATGACTGTGGGCACTTGCTGCTTCAGTGTTTAGGAGTCCAGGGGCCATGTGAGAAACTGACCCTTGAGACATACACACTTCTTAAAGGAGGCTATTAAGGAGGTGCTTCTTTCTTTCCATTTTTCCTCCCATAAAGAGGGAAGGGTTTGTTGGTTTGTTTTGTGAGTAGAAGCAGTCATCTTATGAACAAAAAGTAACAAGCATGAGGAATAAAGCCACACCTTGTATGGGGGAAAATACAGGGAGAGACAAAGACTGGCATCTTTGACCAGTGAACTGATGCAAGCTACATTTACTTCTAGACTTTGTGTGATGCAAGGAAAAATAATACTTGTTTTTTTTAAGTGAAAGGGAGGAGTCAGGGGTAATTACAAGCTTTCTGGGTTGAAATATTGTAGAGTTGTCATTTAAGAACTGACTCAGAACAAGTGTGAGGAGGGTAGGAAAAATATGAATTAAATTTGGACATATTAGCTTCATTTCAAATACCTCATTGTATTCCATTTAAGAAATCCTTATGTCCCCTTGCTATTCTCTGGAACTCTCCCTTTCCCATTGCAGGGGGAACAGGTTCAGTCTCTGGTCAGGGAACTAAGATCCTGCATATTGTCTCATGGTGTAGTCAAAACAGAAAAATATAAAAATGAATGAAGGAACTCCTGTAAACTGGAAAAGCCAAGAAAATGGGTTCTGCTAGAACTTCCAGAAGCAACACAGCCCATGGACAACACAAACAGAGCTCAGTGAAAGTGATTTCAGGCCTCTGAGCTTCAGAACTACAAATAATGGGTAGATAATAAATTTATATTGTATTAAAATACTATATTTGTGCCAATTTATTTTAACTTCAATGGAAAACCAAGGCAGAGTTCAAAGAAATTTTATATAAACTTTTTATATTTTGAAATAAACTGCATATTTAGTGACATACATGCCACTTCAACAGAAAATATTTTAAAGCAAATGTGTGTGTAATTTGAAACACCATGTTGCAAAGACATGGAAAATTCCTTTAAAGCTTCCTGTATACCCTCTGCCAATGAAAATGCCTTCAGTCTCTCTTAGATGCAACAACTACTTTGACATTTACAATGCTTCCTTCAATATTTCCCTTTACAGCTTTTTGATCTAAAAATATATACTTTAAAATATAGTTTAGATTGCTCTGTTTGAGCATTATATGGGTGGAGGCATCAGAATACATATTTGGTATCTGACTTACTGCACTTGAAATTGTTAAAATATACTTATGTTCCTGCCCATAGAAAACAATAAATTTTCATTGAAATGAGATTCCACTGCCTAAATATGCCACAATTACATGGTGATGAGCTTTCATTTACTTTCTGGTTACTGCAATTATCAGCTAAATTGTTTTAATTTCTGCAGGTTAAGTACTAAGAAATAAAATCCATGAGTAATGGGCTGCATGATGTCCACGTTTGTTAGAAAATACAAAATACCAGTGTTATTGAAATACAGTGCTACCAGCAGGATATTAAAGGTCCCTTTGCTCTACATTCTTGCCATCACTTGGTACTACCAACATACTAGATTTTTCATCTTTTTGACAAAAACATGTGTCCATTTTGGGTATGTAGTCTTTATGACTTTTTGCAATCCCTTGATTACTTGAAGTGAGAACCAATGCATTTTTTTTTTTTCTTGAGCACTTAGATTTCTTCTGTTTCAGTTAGTCTTTTTCATATCAACATGAAGGAGATATTTCAGTTTTCTACTTACAAAGAAGCCATTTTCTTCCTTTCTTCAATGATAATTTTTGAACCATCAGAAATCCAGAGCTTTCAAGACAGGAGTAGTTAAAAGAACTATAACCCAAAGCTAATATAATCAAGGAATATTAAGACATGGCACCAGAACCTATGGACTCTTGACCTGAAGTGTTAAAGTGGGTATTAATTACAAGTTGGTAGCATGGGCTTGAAGTATGAAGGATCTTAAGTGAGAGAGAGAGAGAGAGTGGTGTGTAATTTATAATGAGGAATACGGGAGAGAATTGGAGAAAAGGTACCACAACTTGAGATAACTACAGGTTCAGCAGCAACAGTCTTAGAGAAGAGTCAGGTTTCAGTTAGGGCAAGAACAGGAAGGGATAATAATAATAAAAGAGATTTCCTAATGGTGCATTCCAGCAACTGGAAAGGTTTCCATGAAAGTGAAAGTGTTAGTCATTCAGTTGTGTCCAACCCTTTGTGACCCCATGAACCATAGCCTGCCAGACTCCTCTGTCCATGGAATTCCCCAGGCAAGAATTCTGGAGCAGATTGCCATTCCTGTTTCCAGGGGATCATCCCAACTCAGGGACTGAACCTGGGTCTCCTGCATTGCAGGCAGTTTCTTTACCATCTGAGCCATTAAGGGAAGTCCTAAGGTTTCCATACTGGGACTGAAATAGAATGTGGGTTTTATATGTTATATGAGTGTTATATGAGGAAGGCATCCCTAAGGACATGAAAAGCTGGGATTTGAGAAAAAGTTTGGGGTTTGGGGCTTTTTTGTGGTTATTGATATAAAAACACCAAAAGGCATGGTGAGATTAGTCCTGGTCTCTTGAAATTATTTAGCTATTTTCTTTCTTTCTTTCTTTTTTTTTTTTTTTTTAGCATTAGAAATTACTGATAAGAAAGAGGGAAATTTCCTGGAGCAAGGAGAACACTGTGAATCATCCCTTTGCTAATGAGAGCAGCAGGAAAAACAGGAGGGGATTGTGTTGTGAGGACAAGTGCTAAGGCTTTCCATCTTCATTCTTACTGGTAGAACAAGAGAGTTATTAATACAAAACAGAATCTTAAGAGTAACACAATTAGATAAAAGGATCAGTTATAAGAAAAGATCCCAAAATTACAAAGAATTTTCATAAGTAACCTGGGTGGAAAATACATTGACAGCACCTTAGATAAAATTTTGTTTGCCACATAGAGATGGTCTGGGAACCAACCCAAAAAATATTGCTTCAGGTTTAGATCATCTTGTAGGTGCAACCAGTCTAAACATCTTTCAACAAATCATCTCATGTCATTGTAAATGAAGCTAAAGGATTATATTCTACTGTTGATTTTTTAACAAATGAAATAATAACCTTTGGGCACAAATCATATAATGTATATTTTCTCAAGATTAATAAAACATGTCATAGTATGTCTTGCTTTGTGGGGTCTGATATGAAAATATTAAGAGAATCATAGCAATAATATATGTAATCATTGTAAAAGATTTTATTTTACCTGAATAGGAATGTAGATGAAACTCTTAAAAAAGAAACACACACACAAAAAAACCCATTAAAAACACTAAGAATTTGACTTAAGTGAAATCTAACAAGACTGATGAGGATAACACCAAGACTATCCCCTTGGTCCTCCCTGACTTTCAGGGAAAAAATTAAAGTCCACTATTACATAGATGCTTCATGTCATTTAGGGCAGAGGAAATGCAAATCAGGTGACTCTATCCAATTAGAAAGTGTAAAGAGTACAGGCTCAATGACTCGTGGTCCTGGAGGACAAGACAGGCAAATATTAATTCCTGACATTAGCTACTTAAGTGAATAACTCAGAATTATTCTAATGATTATCTTCTTTTTGCTCTCTTCCCTCTGTTTGTCTCTTTATCTCTGTACTTTCTTGTTCTTACCCACATTTTACACATGGGCACACACACAAACTCATCATACTTTCTGTTATTATTCCCTGTATGTATGTATGTGTGTGTATATGTATGTATGTATATATATATATATATATATATATGCCAAGGAAGGTAAATTTTTAGAAATCTGTAGGACCAAAGATACTTAACAAAGTAAGCATGTATGTAGTAAGATTCCAAGCACAGGTTTTCTAAAATTTCCCAGAAAGAAATTTGCTTTTATTCCTCTTTCTCATGCTCTATGTGCATGTGTGTGTGTGTGTGTGTGTGTGTGTGTGTGTGTGTATAATGCTCACTGAGTGAAAGTAATCCTGGGGTTTTGCTAGAATGCAGTCTTGGGTTCCAGCCCAACCCCAGGATATTAAATTTACATTTTAATAAGATCCCCAGGTGATCTGTTTCCACATTAAAGTTTGAGAAGAACTGTTGCAGAAGATGCAGAAAAACACCTGAGTTATATTGAAAGAAAGTGAATGGAGTATTTGAGTGATATATTCTAAGCATAGCTACAATTTCTTGAATTTTTAATAAAAATGAGCTTTACTTTTATTCAGTCATGATTATATCCCCAAGAAACTACGATCCTGTTGACCTCATAGTACAAAATAATTTGCAAAACTATGTAAGGCAAATGTGACTCCATTTGTTCTTGTAACCATTCAGCTATATGCATGTTAATCAAATTCCCTTCCTCTTAAAGAAGAGAAAAATGACAATCAGGAAAAACTGATTTCCTCACAGTTCAGTTCAATCCCTCAGTCATGTCCAACTATTTACAACTCCATGGACTGCAGCATGCCAGGCCTCACTGTCCATCACCAACTCCTGGAGTTTACTCAAACTCATGTCCATTGAGTTGGTGATGCCATCCAACCATCTCATCCTCTGTCATCCCCTTCTCCTCCCGCCTTCAATCTTTCCCAGCATCATGGTCTTTTCAAATGAGTTAGTTCTTTGCATCAGGTGGCCAAAGTATTGGAGCTTCAACTTCAGCATCAGTTCTTCCGATGAATATTCAGGACTGATTTCCTTTAGGATGGACTGGTTGGATCTCCCTGCAATCCAAGGGACTCTCAAGAGTCTTCTCCAATAACACGGTCCAAAAGCATCAATTCTTCAGCACTCAGCTTTCTTTATAGTCTAACTCTCACATCCATACATGACTACTGGGAAAACCATAGCCTTGACTAGACCTTTGTTGGCAAAGTAATGTCTCTGCTTTTTATTATGCTGTCTAGGTTAGTCATAACCTTTCTTCCAAGGAGCAAGTGTCTTTTAATTTCATGGCTGCAGTCACCATCTACAGTGATTTTGGAGGCCAAAAAATAGAGTCTCTCACTGTTTCCACTGTTTCCCCATCTACCTTGATGGGGCCAGATGCCATGATCTTAGTTTTCTGAATATTGAGTTTTAAGCCAACTGTTTTCACTCTTTTTTCACTTTCATCAAGAGGCTCTTTAGTTCTTCTTCACTTTCTGCCGTAAGTGTGGTGTCATCTGCATATCTGAGGTTATTGTTATTTCTCTTAGCAATCTTGATTCCAGCTTGTGCTTCATCCAGTCCAGCATTTCTCATGATGTACTGGGCATATACCAAAAATAATTAACAAACTATGCTACTAAAAAATTGTAAATATTTATTTAATCTATATTGCTACCTTCTGGGTAGACTACTGAATTACATGTTTTGCTGATCTGAAAAATAGTTAATTTTTATTTTTAATTACTAATAACACTAAATAGATAATAAATAAATATAAATATGGTTATCATAGGTTTGTGTGCTTAGTTGCTCAGTCATGTCTTACTCTTCTGACCCCATGGACTGTAGCCTGCCAGGCTCCTCTGTCCATGAGGATTCTTCAGGCAAAAATACTAGAGTGGGTTGCCATTTCCTACTCCAGGGGTTGTTCCCAACCCAGGGATTGAACCTAGGTCTCCCACATTGCAGGTGGATTCTTTACAGATTGAGCCACCAGGGAAGCCCGCCATAGGTTTACATGATTTCAAAGGTCTACTTCTACCCATTTGTATCATATCTACCTTATTTTTAATTACAACTCTGTGAGAGTTCCTAATATTCCAATATGATAACCAACTAATAATTTTATCATGGCTTCCTAAAAATTTTATTTCTTAGCTCTAGATCACTGCTTCCCTTTAAAATAAATGTACCCAGAAGTTCTCACTTACAATGAAATTTCAGCTAATTGAGCTTTGCCATGTAAAGACAGAAATAGTTTTATTTATAAATCAAGGTTGAATTTGGCAAGATCATGGCAAAACAAAGATTAAATTTGTCACAATAATTGATACAGTTAGGAAAAACTATTGACTGAATTATTAAAAAAAAAAAAAAACTAGCAGCATTAGCAATGAATTAACTGGTATCTTCATCTCTTTTACAACAGTTTGCTTCATGTTTCCTCACATTAAATTCTATCTACAGTAAATAAGTACCTATATTATCAATCAATCCAACATTCTTAATTTTATTTTATAGTCTTAAGACTTCTGTCTGATCATTGGTAAAATTCAGAAAATTTACATATTTTCTGAAATTTGAATTGTAAAATTCAAAATATTTTAAAATTTAATTATAAAAATATTTATGAAAATAATTTAATCAAAATATTGTAAAATTTTATTATTTTATAAAATTTAATAATTGTATTATTTTAAAATTATGAAGTTATTTTACATATAAAATACATACCTATAGCTTAGGTTTTAAAATATATACTTTGATCATGTGCCTTGAAATCCAATTAGAATTAACACAATGATTTAAAACAATAAAATATAGAATTAGAGTTATGTAATAGACATAATTTTACAAAAATTTAAGTCAAATAAGTTTCTTTTGAGCATTTACTTATTCATGTTCAAGTTTATCCTGTTGAAACCTGGATATTGTAGGGTTTTCAAAGTCTAATAGAATCCCGAAAAATGACTAAATAAGCTTAAGTTTGAGAACTCAACTTACTTTCAATGAACTGCTTTTAATAAGTTAAAACAGAGTTACAAATTAATTATTTGAAAACAGTTATTTTTTTTTAACAATTACGAACTTTATTTTTTTTTCTTTTTTTTTCCTTTTTTTTTAAAATTTTATTTTATTTTTAAACTTTACATAATTGTATTAGTTTTGCCAAATATCAAAATGAATCCGCCACAGGTATACATGTGTTCCCCATCCTGAACCCTCCTCCCTCCTCCCTCCCCATACCATCCCTCTGGGTCGTCCCAGTGCACCAGCCCCAAGCATCCAGTATCGTGCATCGAACCTGGACTGGCAACTCGTTTCATACATGATATTTTACATGTTTCAATGCCATTCTCCCAAAACAGTTAAACGGCAATTATTTTAAAAATCTGCTTTCTCTCATATAGAATTTTTTAAAAAGATCATTACATTTTGCAAGAAAATGCCAGTTAATAAATATATGCTTATATGCTGGAGAGGAAAGCTTACACAGAAAAAAGATGATATAGATTAAATAACTTATTTTTATAAATTTATGTGAACTAACTTTTCTATATGCTTTTTGGTTTGTTTACTAATTTTGGGCTTCCCTGGTGGCTCAGACAATAGAGCCTGCCCACAACGTAAGAGACCTGGGTTCACACCCTGGGTTGGGAACATCCCCTGGAGAAAGAAATGGCAACCCATTTCAGTATTCTTGTTGGGAAATTCCATGGATGGAGGAGCCTGGCAGGCTACAGTCCATGGGGTTGCAAAGAGTTGGACATAACTGAATAACTAACACACACAGGTGAAGACTAGATTATCTGTCTTCTGAAACTCTAATCTTATATCAGGAACAATCACAGACATGTTTATAACAGCTCCGTGATTTTTCTTCACACACACTATGCATCTCCATGGTTTGGAAATAGGATTTTGACAAAATAAATGGAGTAGAGTACATCTGAAAAAAAAAGGAAAATCGATGACTCTGTATTCAGCAGAAGTCTACTGCCAGTCTCAGCTGTCAGATACTGAACTATCAGTTTCCTGTTTAATACACAGTATCTGGTGGGCTGCTGTCTATGGGGTCGCACAGAGTCGGACACGACTGAAGTGACTTAGCAGCAGCAGCAGCTATTTCATTTACTCTTTTAAAAATTGCTCTCTCTGGATAACAATAAAAGGAAGACAAGTATCAATATTGCAGGAAGTCCCCTGTATAAGCTCTTTGATAAACAGAAATTAAAATTTTAAAAAAAAGATCAAACTTTTCTGTAGTTCAGTGTTTGTACAGTGTTGTTCAGGATGATACATTCAACACCATACCTCAATTTGCTCTATCTGTCCAATTTTCCTGAGCACACCATTAAATACAATGTTTTATTCTTTTTTTTTTTTCCTAGAACATTACAGTTAACATAAAGGATGAGTGTAGCCTTTAAAAATTTCATTTTACTTTCATCATACAAGAATTGTGGTAATATATAGTATAACCAGTGTTGCTAATATTAAAATAATTAGGTGGCAAGAATGCATAGAACTATATATGATCTCAATAACCCAGATAATCAGATGGTGTGATCACTCACCTAGAGTCAGATCCTGGAGTGTGAAGCCAAGGGTGCCTTAGTATGCATCACAAGGAGCAAAACTAGTTGAGGTGATGGAATTAACAGCTGAACTATTTCAAATCCTAAAAGATGATGCCATTAAAGTGCTGCACTCAATATGTCAGCAAAGTTTGAAAACTCAGCAGTGGCCACAGGACTGGAACAGGTCAGTTTTCATTCCAATCCCAAAGAAGGACAATGCCAAAGAATGTTCAAACTACCACACAATTGAACTTATTTCACATGCTAGCAAGGTAATGCTCAAAATCCTTCAAGCTAGACTTCAAAAGTATGTGAACTAAGAAATTCCAGATGTACAAGCTGAATTTAGAAAAGTCAGAGGAACCAGAGAGCAAATTTCCACCATCTTCTGGATCATAAGAAAGAGAATTCCAGGAAAACATCTACTTCTGCTTCATTGACTATGCTAGAGACTTTGACTGTGTGGATCACAACAAACCGTGGGAAATTCTTAAAAATATGGGAATACCAGATCACCTTACCTGCCTCCTGCAAAACCTGTCTGCAGGTCAAGAAGCAATAGTTAGAACCAGACATGGAACAATGGACTGGTTCAAAATTGGGAAAGGAGTATGACAAGGCTGTATATTGTCACCCTGCTTATTTAATTTATATGTAGAGTACATCATGCAAAATGCCAGGCTGGAAGAAGCACAAGCTGGAATCAAGATTGCTGAGAGAAATAACAATAACCTCAAATATGTAAATGACACCACCCTTATGGCAGAAAGCAAAGGGTAACTAAGGAGCCTTTTGATGAAAGTAAAAAAGAAGAGAGAAAAAGCTGGCTTAAAACTCAACGTTCAAAAAACTATGATCATGGCATCCAGTCCCATCACTTCATAGCAAATAGATGGGAAACAATAGAAACAGTGACAGACTATTTTCCTGGGCTCCAAAATCACTGCAGATTGTGACTGCAGCCATGATACAAAAGACATTTGCTCCTTGGAAGAAAAGCAATGACAAACCTAGATAGCATATTAAAAAGCAGAGACATTACTTTGCCTACAATGGTCCATATAAGCAAAGCTATGGTTTTTTCCCAGTAGTCATGTAGAGATGTGAGATCTGGACAACAAATATGGCTGAGCACTGAAGAATTGATGTTTTCAAACTGTGGTACTGGAGAAGAGTTTTGAGAGTACCTTTAACTGCAAGGAAATCAAACCAGTCAGTCCTAAAGGAAATCAACCATGAATATTCATTGGAAGGTCTGATGCTAAAGCTGAAGGTCCAATACGTTGGCCACCTGATGCAAAGAGATGACTCATTGGAAAATACTCTGATACTGGGAAAGACTGAAGGCAGGAGGACTAGGGGATGACAGAGAATGAGATAGATGGATGGCATCACCGACTCAATGGACATGAGTTTGTTCAAGCTCCAGGAGATGGTGAAGGACAGGGAAGCCTGGTGTGCTGCAGTCCATGGGATTGCAAAAAGACAGACACAACTAAGTGACTGAACAACAACAATTAACAGGGGAAACAATATCAAGTAGAAAATTTGGGGGGACATTTCTAGAGCTAAATAGGAATGTACATATCAATTTTGAGCTAGGTAGAATAAATATTTTCATAGCCAATACTAGAAGATAACACATAAAGAAAAGTATCTTTAACCACCTTGATATCTCCATTTGAAATCCCTGGCCATTCTGTCTTCTCATTATTCTACTGGGACTATGCATGCTATGCTTGTTCATCCCAACTTTATTTGCAATGCCTCTTATCTCTTGCCAAGCACAGCTCTGATTTCTACACACCTTTCTATTTGGGCAAGACATTAAAGTTGCTTATCATTTCCATTTCAAAGTGATCTTAGAAAAGTAGAAGAACTCAGAGTTCAGCTCTTAACAGGATGATACTCTTTGAAATAACCACTCCAATATTGTCCTTGAAATAACATCTGTAGCTATCCATCATGTTTTTTTCCCCAATTCTGCTGTGACTTTTCTACCTGCTTAATTCAAAAAGAAATACATAAAAACATTTTTTTTTCCTGGAATACATCTGTTAAGCTAATTGAAGAATTGTCTCAATATTGCCTGCAGGTATACATAAATACTATATAAAACATACCATTATTGTTAGCTAACATTACTAAAAAACACATGATGGCCAAAGTTGCTTTGTAGTTACATATTTGCTTCATTTTATTCCTTTATTATCACAAAGAAAAACATTTCATAATTATTGTCTTATTCTGCAATGCCAAATCCATAAATAGGGATTCATGGAAACCCTCTGGAGAATTTGTTTTGGTCGAGTATTATTGTTTTCCATATTAAATAGCATTATGTGCTTAAAAGACCACCTGGTATAAATTAAGATTTGAAAAAGACAGTTTACACAATGGGAGAAAATATTTGCAACAATGTGACTCACTAGTGATTATTCTCCAAAATATACAAATAATTCATATAATTCAATATCTAAACAACAAACAACCGAACTATAAAACAGGCAGAAGATCTAAATAGACATATCTCCAAAGAAGACATAAAGATGGTTAAGAATCACATGAAAAGATGTTCAACATCACAGACTATCAGAAAAAGGCAAACAAAACCACAAGGAAACATCACCTCACTAGTCAGAATACCATCATCAAAACACTACAAATAATAAATGTTGAAGAGTGTGAGGAGGAAAAAGAGCCCTCCTACACTGTTGATGGGAATGTAAATTGGTATAGTCACTGTGGAGAACAGTATGGAGGCTCCTTAAGAAAATTAAAAATAGAGCTACCATATGATCCTGCAATCCCATTCCTGAGCATGCATCTGAAGAAAACCATTATTTGAAATGATACAAACATCCCAAAGTTCACTGAAAATCTGTTAATAATAGTCGAGACACAAGAAGCAACCTAAGCATGTATCAACAGATGAATGGATAAAGAAGATGTGAATATATATATATATATATATATATATATATACACACACACACACACACAATGTAATATCACTCAGCCATAAAAATAATGAAATAACACCATTTGCACCAATATGGATGAACCTACAGATTATCATACTGACAATATCACTTATATATGGAATCTCAAAGGAAAAAAAAGATTATACAAAGGAACTTATATACAAACTTACAGTTACCAAAGGGGAAAATTAGGGGAGAGACAAATTAGCATTTTTGAATTAGCATATACACACTACTATATATAAAACAGATAACCAATAAGGACCTACTGTATAGCACAGAGAACTGTACTTGATATTTTATAATAACCTAAAAGGGAAAAGAATCTGAAGAAGGGCACATACACAGCATGTACAGCAAAGTGATTCAGTTATATGTTTCACTAACACAACACTGCAAATCAGCTAAACTTTAACTAAAAACTTAAAATAAGTTTAAAAATAAATAAATAGAAGGGATTGGGTAATATACATTGAGCATAAAAAGAAAGTACTGATTTTCAGCAATTCTATAGTAACCCAACAAAACATTGAAACTTACACTTTTGAAAAACAAATTAAGCCCAGATTCTTCCTTCAGTGTATTGTGAAACTGTGGAATCCATTCTTTAATATTTCAACATTTCAAAACAAATACATGAAATTTGTGTATTATCTTTTGCTAAGTGATAAAATACATTTCAAAAATAAAAAAACAGCATTATTTTAAATGGAGAAAGCTGCTGCAGCAAAGATTATTGTTCTCATCAAATGTCTATTCTCCCTTTTTAAGGGAAAGAAAACCTGGGATTTGCATGAAACTTAGCCACGTGTGGAAGAATTTTATTCCCCAACCTTCCTTGCAGTAGAAGCAACTAGACCTGAAGGGAGGAATTATAACGTTATCACATATTGGAAGCATAAATATCTGAAAATGGTACTCTCATCAGCCTTGTGGGGAGGGTAATAAAACAATAAATTAAAAGAGTAGAAATTTCCAACGTTTTAAAATAAATGATCAACCTACTAAGTGCTTCCTTCTAAAAGCAATGGTCCAATGGTAACATCAAGATATTATCAGGAATAACAACAAATTAAAAGAGAACTGAATGACTGGAAAGACTAGAGAAAACACCAGCAGATTCTTTTTCTCATTTATGTTTGTGATATCAATATAATATTATGAAAAGTCAATATTCCACTAATTAATCTACAAAATAAATGTAATATCAATAAAAACCCAGAAAATTTCTTGGGAGATTTGCTAAATAACATTTATCTCTCTTTAGTCGCCAAGTCATGTCCAACTCTTGCGACCCCATGGACTGTAGCCTGCCAGGCTCTTCTGTCCATGGGATTCACCAGGCAAGAATACTGGAGAGAGTTGCTATTTCTAGCTCCATAACATTTATACATGCTACTAAAGATCTTAATATGAATCACCCCTTTTTTTTAAAAAAGAAGAAAGAAGAAAATCTTTCTCTGATAGCTAACAACACGTTATGTTAACAAATATATTATGGCATTTTCACAAGAACAGACAAAGTAACCCATGTGGTAGAATAGAAAATACAGAGATAGAGTCAATATCTATTTAATTAGGTATCAAGAATTAGGGGGAAAGAGATGACTTGTTTAGGAGAAGATAGAAAAGCTGGCAAACCATATTAAAAAATAATACTAATAATATTGCTTTCCTACTTAAAATGATTTACAGAGATGAAATTTTAAAATGCAGCACATGAAGAAATATTATCATTATTGACAATCATAAACATTAAAATTTAAACCATAACTAAGTATCACCCTTCTTCTATTAAATTAGCAAAAGTTAGAAAATTGGCTAATGTCAAGTATTGGCCACAATGTAGGGAAAGGAAAATTACAGCAATGCTTTTAGTGTGTACGTGTGTTATTCTAGAAAGCATTATCTCATATTTTCAGTTATAGACATTGCTGCTGAGTCACTTCAGTCGTATCCGACTCTGTGCGACCCCATAGATGGCAGCCCACCAGGATGCCCCATCCCTGGGATTCTCCAGGCAAGAACACTGGAGTGGGTTGCCGTTTCCTTCTCCAATGCATGAAAGTGAAAAGTGAAAGTGAAGTCACTCAGTCATGTCCGACTCTTCACCACCCCATGGACTGCAGCCTACCAGGCTCCTCCATCCATGTGATTTTCCAGGCAAGAGTACTGGAGTGGGGTGCCATTGCCTTCTCTGAATTATAGACATTAACCATACATAATTCATAATAATTTTCACTATGTTTTGCTATAGTAACCAAAGGCTCCCAAATTTCAGTGACTCACAATAATAAAGTTTATTTCTTGCTCATGTTACATGTCACTTGCTGATTGGTTTTGACTCTGCTCAACTCAGTTTCACTTGTCTTCATACGTTTTATACATGTCTTCATTCTGGGCTCTGGGTGAAGTAGGGGCCAGATGTGGGATATGTATTTTCATGACAGAAGGCAACAAATGAAGGGATTGGATGGGAGCACACAGAGGCTCTTAGAGCTTCCACTTTGAATGGAAATGTCATTTTCAGTCACCTTTTTATTACTCAGTGCAATTCAGATGGATATACCTTCCATTAGAAGGCACTGTGAGTCATATCACAGTGGGTGGCGAGATATGGGAAGTGAATAATTAAGAACAATAATATAAGTTGTCATATATATACTATGATCTAATCATTTATTCCTGGGTACACCCCCAACTTTTCAAGCAAACAGTAAAGTGACACACACCACAATGACTGTGCAGCGTTCTTCATGGTGTCAGTGGTCTGGGTACAAATTGCATGTTCTTTCCTAGAGGATACTCAGTTGGTAGTGAATTTTTACCATGAGGAATTATTAGAAGAACAATAACAAACAATGAATTAATGTGTAAATAATTATCTGAATGGATTTTAAAACACAAAATACTTGATGAGAAAGCAATGGCAAGTATATAATGTATTAAAATTTATTAAAATGCTTGTGTCACCAAACGGTATTTAAAAAAAAAAAAAGTAAGTAAAGAAAAGGACTGCACAGACCAACAATTATAATGCTGTATAAATTGAGGAATACAATGAACTCAACTATATGTCACTATGTGGGGGTGTGTGTGTGCTGACTCTTTGCAACCCAATAGACCATAGCCCTCCAGGCTCCTCTGTCCTTCTCTATTTCACAGAATGGGATCTCCAGGCAAGAATACTGGAGTGGGTGGCCACGCCCTCCTCCAGGGAATCATCTCCACCCAGGGATGGAACCCACGCCTCTTGTGTCTCCTGCACTGGCAGGTGGATTCTTCACCACTACTGCCACCTGGGGAACCCATGTATCACTGTAATACAAGTAACTGAAATTCTTTCAAAAACTTGTATCATAGAGGAATTGTCTCTCACCCAATGAAATTAAATTAAAATCTAATAATAAAATAACCATATTTAGATGTTGAAAATATAATATATATCTTAACATATGAAGATATAATAGGTATGGTAAAACTACAATGAAAATCCAGAAAATACTGAACACCCAATTCTAAATAAAAACACTGGGAGGAAAAGAGGGAAAAAGAAGGGGAAGAGAATTGTATGTGTCTCATGTTGAGTACTGCTTCGATCTGCTTTATATTTCATTTTTACATTTTGTACATAAATTATTTTTTGATTTATTATTTAATCATTTCTGATTTATGAGCTGATGAGGATCTTAACTGAGATAATGGGGATTGAGTAAGGCTATAGTAGAAGACATAAGTAGAGAAGAAAACAAAAACAGGAAAAAATATCTTAACAGTTGGTAACAGTAACTAGTAAAGTAATGAGTACATAAATGCTCAAAATTCTTCAAGCCAGGCTTCAACAATACATGAACTGTGAACTTCCAGCTGTTCAAGCTAGTTTTAAAAAAGGCAGAGGAACCAGAGATCAAATTGTCAACATCCACTGGATCATCAACGAAGCAAGAGAGTTCCAGAAATATATTTATTTCTGCTTTACTGACTATGCCAAAGCCTTTGACTATGTGGATCACAATAAACTGGAAAATTCTGAAAGAGATGGGAATACCAGACCACCTGACCTGCCCCTTGAGAAATCTGTATGCAGGTCAGGAAGCAATAGTTAGAACTGGACGTGGAACAACAGACTGGTTCCAAATAGGAAAAGGAGTATGTCAAGGCTGTATATTGTCACCCTGCTTATTTAACTTATGTGCCGAGAACATCAGGAGAAATGCTGGGTTGGATGAAGCACAAGTTGGAATCAAGATTTCCGGGAGAAATATCAATAACCTCAGATATGCAGATGATACCACCCTTACGGCAGAAGATGAAGAAGAACTAAAGAGCCTCTTGATGAAAGTGAAAGAGGAGGGTGAAAAAGTTGGCTTAAAGCTCAACATTCAGAAAACTAAGATCATGGCATCCGGTCCCATCACTTCACGGCAAATAGATGGGCAAACAGTGGAAACAGTGGCAGATTTTATTTTTGTGGGCTCCAAAATCACTGCAGATGGTGATTGCAGCCATGAAATTAAAAGATGCTTACTCCTTGGAAGGAAAGCTATGACCAACCTAGACAGCATATTAAAAAGCAGAGACATTACTTTCCAACAAAGGTCCATCTAGTCAAGGTTATGGTTTTTCCAGTAGTCATGTATGGATGTGAGAGTTGGACTATAAAGAAAGCTGAGCACCAAGGAATTGATGCTTTTGAACTGTGGTGTTGGGGAAGACTCTTGAGAGTCCTTTGGACTGCAAGGAAGTCAAACCAGTCCATCCAAAAGGAAATCAGTCCTGAATGTTCCATGGAAGGACTGATGTTGAAGCTGAAACTCCAATACTTTGGCCACCTGATTTGAAGAACTAGCTCATTTGAAAAGACCCTGATGCTGGGAAAGATTGAAGGTGGGATGAGAAGGGGATGACAGGATGAAATGGTTGGATGGCATCACTGACTCAATGGACATGAGTTTGTGTAAACTCTGGGAGTTGGTGATGGACACGGAGGCCTGGCATGCTGTAGGCCATGAGGTTGCAAAGAGTCAGACACGACTGAGTGACTGAACTGAACTGAACTGAACTGAATAATAACTAACGTATTAGGTCTGGCCACAATCTAAGCAAACACCTAATAACTTTCAGTGCCTAAAAGGCAAGATACATATTTTATTTATATCAGGGCTTTCAGGAAAAGTTGCTGCTAACTCGCTTCAGTCGTGTCTGGCTCTGTGTGACCCCATAGACAGCAGCCCACCAGACTCCCCTGTCCCTGGGATTCTCGAGCCAAGAACACTGGAGTGAGTTGCCATTTCTTTCTTCAATGCATGAAAGTGAAAAGTGAAAGTGAAGTCACTCACTTGTGTCCCACTCTTAGCGACCCCATGGACTGCAGCCCACCAGGCCCCTCCATCCATGGGATTTTCCAGGCAAGAGTACTGGAGTGGGGTGCCATTGCCTTCTCCATCAGGAAAAGCTAGCAACTAGCAAAAATCTGATAGGCCTAGCCAATTTTCTGCTCTAGGAAGATGATTGGGAAATTTTCTGGTTAGGATTAAGAAGTTGAAATGTTCAGGCACAACCTAGCTAAACACCTCTAAAACATTAGGTACCCAAAATTAAGTTGCAATCTCCTGTGCTTCTCTTTTCCCCAGACATCCTGTGGCACCTACTGCCTCTGTTCATGTCTTGAGTTAGACTCTCACACAGGACCCCTGACATTCTCTTATTATCTCTGCTTTAATCTTGTTTATTATCTAAGACAGAAACTAGCCTACTCATTTCTCATGAGATCTTATATAATCTCATGTTTTCAAACACTATTTTCCATTGTTTTCCCATTTCTCCCACATTCTTCCCTCTTTTTCCAATAAAAAGACTCTTTACTCTCCACTTTGTAATGCACATTTTCAAATTAGACCAGTAATCATAATCAGTTTTTTAGCATAATCAATTTTATTTTATTTTATTTATTTATTTTTTTTTGCTTTAGATGACATTTATTTATTTATTTATTTATTTTTAAATTTTATTTTATTTTTAAACTTTACATAACTGTATTAGATTTGCCAAATATCAAAATGAATCCGCCACAGGTATACATGTGTTCCCCATCCTGAGCCCTCCTCCCTCCTCCCTCCCCATTCCATCCCTCTGGGTCGTCCCAGTGCACCAGCCCCAAGCATCCAGTATTGTGCATTGAACCTGGACTGGCAACTCATTTCATACATGATATTTTACATGTTTCAATGCCATTCTCCCAAATCTTCCCACCCTCTCCCTCTCCCACAGAGTCCATAAGACTGTTCTATACATCAGTGTCTCTTTTGCTGTCTCGTACACAGGGTTATTGTTACCATCTTTCTAAATTCCATATATATGCGTTAGTATACTGTATTGGTGTTTTTCTTTCTGGCTTACTTCACTCTGTATAATAGGCTCCAGTTTCATCCACCTCATTAGAACTGATTCAAATGTATTCTTTTTAATGGCTGAATAATACTCCATTGTGTATATGTACCACTGCTTTCTTATCCATTCATCTGCTGATGGACATCTAGGTTGCTTCCATGTCCTGGCTATTATAAACAGTGCTGCGATGAACATTGGGGTACTCGTGTCTCTTTCCCTTCTGGTTTTCTCAGTGTGTATGCCCAGCAGTGGGATTGCTGGATCATAAGGCATGTCTATTTCCAGTTTTTTAAGGAATCTCCACACTGTTCTCCATAGTGGCTGTACTACTTTGCATTCCCACCAACAGTGTAAGAGGGTTCCCTTTTCTCCACACCCTCTCCAGCATTTATTACTTGTAGACTTTTGGATCGCAGCCATTCTGACTGGTGTGAAATGGTACCTCATAGTGGTTTTGATTTGCATTTCTCTGATAATGAGTGATGTTGAGCATCTTTTCATGTGTTTGTGAGCCATCTGTATGTCTTCTTTGGAGAAAATCTATTTAGTTCTTTGGCCCATTTTTTGATTGGGTCATTTATTTTTCTGGAGTTGAGCTGTAGGAGTTGCTTGTATATTCTCGAGATTAGTTGTTTGTCAGTTGCTTCATTTGCTATTATCTTCTCCCATTCTGAAGGCTGTCTTTTCACCTTGCTGATAGTTTCCTTTGATGTGCAGAAGCTTTTAAGGTTAATTAGGTCCCATTTGTTTATTTTTGCTTTTATTTCCAATATTCTGGGAGGTGGGTCATAGAGGATCCTGCTGTGATGTATGTCAGAGAGTGTTTTGCCTATGTTCTCCTCTAGGAGTTTTATAGTTTCTGGTCTTACATTTAGATCTTTAATCCATTTTGAGTTTATTTTGTGTATGGTGTTAGAAAGTGTTCTAGTTTCATTCTTTTACAAGTGGTTGACCAGAGTTCCCAGCACCACTTGTTAAAGAGATTGTCTTTAATCCATTGTATATTCTCGCCTCCTTTGTCAAAGATAAGGTGTCCATATGTGCGTGGATTTATCTCTGGGCTTTCTATTTTGTTCCATTGATCTATATTTCTGTCTTTGTGCCAGTACCATACTGTCTTGATAACTGTGGCTTTGTAGTAGAGCCTGAAGTCAGGTAGGTTGATTCCTCCAGTTCCATTCTTCTTTCTCAAGATCACTTTGGCTATTCGAGGTTTTTTGTTTTTCCATACAAATTGTGAAATTATTTGTTCTAGCTCTGTGAAGAATGCTGTTGGTAGCTTGATAGGGATTGCACTGAATCTATAGATTGCTTTGGGTAGTATACTCATTTTCACTACATTGATTCTTCCAATCCATGAACATGGTATATTTCTCCATCTGTTAGTGTCCTCTTTGATTTCTTTCACCAGTGTTTTATAGTTTTCTATATATAGGTCTTTAGATTCTTTAGGTAGATATATTCCTAAGCATTTTATTCTTTCCGTTGCAATGGTGAATGGAATTGTTTCCTTAATTTCTTTTTCTGTTTTCTCATTATTAGTGTATAGGAATGCAAGGGATTTCTGTGTGTTGACTTTATATCCTGCAACTTTACTATATTCATTGATTAGTTCTAGTAATTTTCTGGTGGAGTCTTTAGGGTTTTCTATGTAGAGGATCATGTCATCTGCAAACAGTGAGAGCTTTACTTCTTCTTTTCCAATTTGGATTCCTTTTATTTCTTTTTCTGTTCTGATTGCTGTGGCCAAAACTTCCAAAACTATGTTGAATAGTAATGGTGAAAGTGGGCACCCTTGTCTTGTTCCTGACTTTAGAGGAAATGCTTTCAATTTTTCACCATTGAGGATAATGTTTGCTGTGGGTTTGTCATATATAGCTTTGATTATGTTGAGGTATGTTCCTTCTATTCCTGCTTTCTGGAGAGTTTTGATCATAAATGGATGTTGAATTTTGTCAAAGGCTTTCTCTGCATCTATTGAGATAATCATATGGTTTTTATTTTTCAATTTGTTAAGGTGGTGTATTACATTGATTGATTTGCGGATATTGAAGAATCCTTGCATCCCTGGGATAAAGCCCACTTGGTCATGGTGTATGATCTTTTTAATGTGTTGTTGGATTCTGATTGCTAGAATTTTGTTAAGGATTTTTGCATCTATGTTCATCAGTGATATTGGCCTGTAGTTTTCTTTTTTTGTGGGATCTTTGTCAGGTTTTGGTATTAGGGTGATGGTGGCCTCATAGAATGAGTTTGGAAGTTTACCATCCTCTGCAATTTTCTGGAAGAGTTTGAGCAGGATAGGTGTTAGCTCTTCTCTAAATTTTTGGTAGAATTCAGCTGTGAAGCCGTCTGGACCTGGGCTTTTGTTTGCTGGAAGATTTTTTATTACAGTTTCAATTTCCGTGCTTGTGATGTGTCTGTTAAGATTTTCTATTTCTTCCTGGTCCAGTTTTGGAAAGTTGTACTTTTCTAAGAATTTGTCCATTTCTTCCGCGTTGTCCATTTTATTGGCATATAATTGTTGATAGTAGTCTCTTATGATCCTTTGTATTTCTGTGTTGTCTGTTGTGATCTCTCCATTTTCATTTCTAATTTTATTGATTTGATTTTTCTCCCTTTGTTTCTTGATGAGTCTGGCTAATGGTTTGTCAATTTTATTTATCCTTTCAAAGAACCAGCTTTTGGTTTTGTTGATTTTTGCTATGCTCTCTTTTGTTTCTTTTGCATTTATTTCTGCTCTAATTTTTAAGATTTCTTTCCTTCTACTAACCCTGGGGTTCTTCATTTCTTCCTTTTCTAGTTGCTTTAGGTGTAGAGTTAGGTTATTTATTTGACTTTTTTCTTGTTTCTTGAGGTGTGCCTGTATTGCTATGAACTTTCCCCTTAGGACTGCTTTTACCGTGTCCCACAGGTTTTGGGTTGTTGTGTTTTCATTTTCATTCGTTTCTATGCAAATTTTGATTTCTTTTTTGATTTCTTCTGTGATTTGTTGGTTATTCAGCAGTGTGTTGTTCAGCCTCCATATGTTGGATTTTTTAATAGTTTTTCTCCTGTAATTGAGATCTAATCTTACTGCATTGTGGTCAGAAAAGATGCTTGGAATGATTTCTATTTTTTTGAATTTACCAAGGCTAGCTTTATGGCCCAGGATGTGATCTATCCTGGAGAAGGTTCCATGTGCGCTTGAGAAGAAGGTGAAATTCATTGTTTTGGGATGAAATGTCCTATAGATATCAATTAGGTCTAACTGGTCTATTGTATCGTTTAAAGTTTGTGTTTCCTTGTTAATTTTCTGTTTAGTTGATCTATCCATAGTTGTGAGTGGGGTGTTAAAGTCTCCCACTATTATTGTGTTATTGTTAATTTCTTCTTTCATACTTGTTAGCATTTGTCTTACATACTGCGGTGCTCCCGTGTTGGGTGCATATATATTTATAATTGTTATATCTTCTTCTTGGATTGATCCTTTGATCATTATGTAGTGACCATCTTTGTCTCTTTTCACAGTCTTTGTTTTAAAGTCTATTTTATCTGATACGAGTATTGCTACTCCTGCTTTCTTTTGGTCCCTATTTGCATGGAAAATCTTTTTCCAGCCCTTCACTTTCAGTCTGTATGTGTCCCCTGTTTTGAGGTGGGTCTCTTGTAGACAACATATGCAGGGGTCTTGTTTTTGTATCCATTCAGCCAGTCTTTGTCTTTTGGTTGGGGCATTCAACCCATTTACGTTTAAGGTAATTACTGATAAGTATGACCCCGTTGCCATTTACTTTATTGTTTTGGGTTCGAATTTATACACAATTTTTGTGTTTCCTGTCTAGAGAATATCCTTTATTTGTTGGAGAGCTGGTTTGGTGTTGCAGAATTCTCTCAGCTTTTGCTTGTCTGAAAAGCTTTTGATTTCTCCTTCATACTTGAATGAGATCCTTGCTGGGTACAATAATCTGGGCTGTAGGTTATTTTCTTTCATCATTTTAAGTATGTCTTGCCATTCCCTCCTGGCTTGAAGAGTTTCTGTTGAAAGATCAGCTGTTATCCTTATGGGAATTCCCTTGTGTGTTATTTGTTGTTTTTCCCTTGCTGCTTTTAATATTTGTTCTTTGTGTTTGATCTGTGTTAATTTGATTAATATGTGTCTTGGGGTGTTTCGCCTTGGGTTTATCCTGTTTGGGACTCTCTGGGTTTCTTGGACTTGGGTGATTATTTCCTTCCCCATTTTAGGGAAGTTTTCAACTATTATCTCCTCAAGTATTTTCTCGTGGTCTTTCTTTTTGTCTTCTTCTTCTGGGATCCCTATGATTCGAATGTTGTAGCGTTTAATATTGTCCTGGAGGTCTCTGAGATTGTCCTCATTTCTTTTAATTCATTTTTCTTTTATCCTCTCTGATTCATTTATTTCTACCATTCTATCTTCTAATTCACTAATCCTATCTTCTGCCTCTGTTATTCTACTATTTGTTGCCTCCAGAGTGTTTTTAATTTCACTTATTGCATTATTCATTATATATTGACTCTTTTTTATTTCTTCTAAGTCCTTGTTAAACCTTTCTTGCATCTTCTCAATCCTTGCCTCCAGGCTATTTATCTGTGATTCCATTTTAATTTCAAGATTTTGGATCAATTTCACTATCATTATTCGGAATTCTTTATCAGGTAGATTCCCTATCTCTTCCTCTTTTGTTTGGTTTGGTGGGCATTTATCCTGTTCCTTTATCTGCTGGGTATTCCTCTGTCTCTTCATCTTGTTTAAGTTGCTGAGTTTGGGGTGTCCTTTCTGTATTCTGGCAGTTTGTGGAGTTCTCTTTATTGTGGCGTTTCCTCGCTGTGTGTGGGTTTGTACAGGTGGCTTGTCAAGGTTTCCTGGTTAGGGAAGCTTGTGTCGATGTTCTGGTGGATGGAGCTGTATTTCTTCTCTCTGGAGTGTAATGAAATGTCCAGTAATGAGTTATGAGATGTCTATGGTTTTGGGGTGACTTTGGGCAGCCTGTATCTTGAAGCTCAGGGCTGTGTTCCTTTGTTGCTGGAGAATTTCCTTGTTATGTCTTTCCCTGGAACTTGTTGGCCCTTGTGTGGTGCTTGGTTTCAGTGTCGGTATGGAGGCGTTTGATGAGCTCCTGTCAATTAATGTTCCTTAGAGTCAGGAGTTCCCTGGAGTCAGGGTTTGGACTTAAGCCTCCTACTTCCAGTTATCGGTCTTAATTTTACAGTAGTTTCAAAACTTCTCCTTCTATACAGCACCACTGATAAAACATCTACGTTAAAGATGAAAAGTTTCTCTACTGTGAGGGTCACTCAGAGAGGTTCACAGCGTTACATGGAGAAGAGAAGAGGGAGGAGGGAGTTAGAGGTGACCCAAATGAGATGAGGTGGAATCAATAGTGGAGAGAGTGGGCTAGCCAGTAGTCACTTCCTTATGTGCACTCCACAACTGGACCGCTCAGAGATGTTCACAGAGTTATACAGGGAAGAGAAGAAGGAGGCAGGAGACAGAGGTGGCCAGAAGGATAAAAGGGGGAAATGAAAAGGAGGGAGACAGATCCAGCCAGTAATCAGTTCCTTAAGTGTTCTCCACCGTCTGGAACACACAGAAATTCACAGAGTTGGGTAGAGTAGAGAGGGATTAGGGAGGAGATACAGGTGACCTGGTGGAGAAAATGGAGAGTCCAAAGGGAGAGAGAGCAGTCAAGCCAGTAATCTCGTACACTAGTGAAAAATGGGTCCTGAAGATTGGGTTCTTAAAGGTACAAAATTGGTAACAAATACATAAAAACAAAAATTAGAAATCTAGAGTAGAGTTTGGAATTTCAAAAATGCGATGTTAATGAAAAGAAGAAGGAAAAGAAAGAGAGAAAAAACGAACAAAGAAAAACAAACAAGGTCGTGAAAGTAATAAAGAAACTACAGGTACAAAATTGATAACTAATACCAAAAAGCAAAAATTAAAAGTCTAGAGTAGAGTTTGGAATTTCAAAAATACAATGTTAAAAAAAAAAAAAAGAAAAAAGAAAAATAAAGAGAGAAAACAAACAAACCAACAAAAACAATATCGCAAAAATTATAAAGAAAATACAGGTACAAAATTAATATCAAATACCAAAAAGCATAAATTAAAAATCTTGAGTAGAGTTTGGAATTGCAGATATACGATGTTATATAAAAGAGGAAGAGAAAGAAACAGAGGAAAAAAAAAGTCACAGGAATTATGAAAAAAACTATAGGTACAAAATTGATAACATATATCACAAGGCTAAAATTAAAACTCTAGAGTAGAGTTTGGAATTTCAAAAATACAATTTTAAAGAAAAGAAGAAAAAGAAAAAAGAAAAAAAAAAACACGGTCAAAAAATTATAAAATATATATATGAAGTTTGCCGAAGAAGAAAAAAAAAAAATAGGGTCTTTTTTTTTTTTTTTTTGCAAAGTAATAGTTATAGAAGTGAAAATTAAAGGACAATAGAGGACTTAAAAATTTTTTTTTTTTATTTAAAAAAAAAAGAAAGAAAGATTGATCGTAAAAATAGTAAAAATATATCTAGGTCTTTCTCTGGTTTTGTTGTGAGTATTGTGGGTTCAGTTCATTTTTGGCAGTTCCTTAGTCCGACTTATATTTCTCAAGATCTATAGGCCCCTTCCTATGTAATCCGTAGTAACCACAGGGTTTTAATCTATGGCCTGTAGCTTCCAAGGCGTTTCCCTCTGTTATAGCTTCTTCTGTTTGCTGGTCTCTTCAGTGTCTGGTTCCCGCCCTGACACAAAGGGGAAGGTGGAGGACACTATTTTTTTTTTATTTTATTTAGGCTCACTTGTTCAGCCGCGCTGTGGGGAGGGAGGGAGGGATGCTGCAAACAAATAACACTGGCGTGCGCTCGCAGTGCCTCAGCCACACTGGGTCTGCCCCCGCTCACGGCGCGTGTAGCCTCCCTGCCCACACTGCTTGGGCTCTAGGTTGTTCCGCTGGGAACAATCAGAGGCCAGCCCTGGGCTGAGCTCCCAGGTCCAAGCCGCTCAGGTTCAGGCACTCGGGTAGTCCTCAGAGGCGCAGACTCGGTTGGGCCTGCGTTTTGTGTTCTTCCCAGATCCGAGCAGCTCAGGTGATGAGGTGTTTGGCGGGCGCCAATGCTGCGACTTATCGCCTCCCCGCCACTCGGTTATCTGGGTGTAAAACCGGCGCACCTTCTCAGGCAGATGTTGACCGTCCAGACCCCCAAGAAGTTTTAGTTAGCAAAGAAGCCTGCTTACAGTTTTATAGATAGTGTCTCTCTGGGGCTGCGATTGCCCCCTTCCGGCTCTGGCTGCCTGTCACCGGAGGGGGAAGGTCTGCAGCCGGCTATCTCTGTTCAGTCCTTTGTTCTGTGCGCGGGCCTGGCGGTGTCTTAGGTTAGGGCTGGCTTTTCGCGTGGTAGATATCCCACAGTCTGGTTTGCTAGCCCAAATTATTTCACTCAGATAGCGCTCAGGACATTCGGCCCGATTCTTACTCTAAGGGACACAGCCCGCGCCGCACTTCCCTGCCCAGCCCCCGCTTGCTAATGCCGTGTGCAGGCGTCTGCACTGCTTCTCCGCTGGGGGAGTTACCATAGGGCTCACAATCCGCGATTTTTAATTGTTTATTTTTTTTCCCCTCCCTTTTATGTTGCCCTCTGTGCTTCCAAAGCTCGGCACAGATTCGGCAGTGAGAGGGTTTCCTGGTGTTTGGAAACTTCTCTCTTTTTAAGACTCCCTTCCCGGGACGGAACTCCGTCCCTCCCTCTTTTGTCTCTTTTTTTGTCTTTTATATTTTTTCCTACCTCCTTTCGAAGAGTTGGGCTGCTTTTCTGGGTGTCTGATGTCCTCTGCCGGCATTCAGAAGTTGTTTTGTGGAATTTACTCGACGTTTATATGCTCTTTTGATGAATTTGTGGGGGAGAAAGTGTTCTCCCCGTCCTACTCCTCCGCCATCTTGGCTCCTCCAGCATAATCAATTTTAAAATGAGTCTCCATTATTTTTACATGAAGATAGAATTTTCTGAATATATAGAGATTAGATTATTATAACATAATAGTTATGTTATAGGCAACTATTTCCTTACATGGATTCATTATAATACATAAAATTTAGAGGAATTATTAGCATTTACAGTTCAATATATTTTATCATTCAAGGTGATTTCTTGCAACAGTTTTAAAGGAAATAATAATCAGTTCCCTCTTCTATCTTCATTACTTTGTTTACATTATATTTATTAAATTTAAAAGCATATATTATTTTTGTCTCATCCTTAAAAATCTGTTATTTGCAAATGTATATAATTAGAATTGGGGAAATTATACATTCAGGAACAGAGGTATCCTAGATGCCAGGTATAAGGTCTCAAACTTGAAAATTTGGAATTTAAGTTTTCTGAAATAACTCAATTTATTGCTGGTGAAACAGAAATGGTGCTTATGTCCCATCTGCTATGCAGTTGGCATGGTACTCCCTCAGATATTTCCCTTAAGGTTTCATAGAAATACTTTTATGGAATTCCTTGAACAGTTTTATGGCTGAACTATTCTTGTAAAAAATAATAATTTTTAAAAAATTAAAATTTTCCCTTTACTTTTTACATAATCTCTTTATGACTCTGTATAACTTTTTGAAATGTGTTAGAAAAATATTTTTCAAAATAACCTTCTATGTGGAAAGATTTTGTGGTGCACTGGAGAATGATGATGTTACTACTCAAAGTGATATTCCAGCTGTGCTCAGCAGGCAGGAGAATCTCAGTCTAGACACACTTACCAAGATTTTGCACATGCACAGCACTAAAGAGACTGGATGGTGTTTCCTAAAGAAGACTATGAATGACCAATGGTTCAGGTATGGGATTAGTACTGGCTTTTCTGGGACAATTTTGAATTAAAATATATTCTTCTATTTCCATTTGAGTATAACTCACCTTGCCAGATCATATATTTTGACAGTTAGTTTAGAAAAAATCTTTCTCTTATATTCTAGACACTCAAGAACATAATCCCTTAGGTAATAACATAACATCCATATTGCAAAAGTTAGTAGGGTTGACTGGTAGTGGAGAGACATGTTATGTTCAAGGAGGTAAAAACTTAAATTTACATACATATCTTAAATCCATTTTCTGAGAATAGTCAGAATTCATATGGTCTACAGACACTGAGGCTGGTGGAGGTGTGGATATTTTTGAAAACCATGGAAAATGTTTTAAGAGAGCTACTTTAGAAAAATATAATAGAGACAAGAGGAAAAAAATGGAAACCAAATCAGCAAAAAAAAAAAAAAAAAAAAAAGTTTAGATAGCTGTAAGTAGCAGAGATTTAAAACAGAATCACTCACCATTTTTCATGACTTTATATAAAGTACTTAACCTGAAAGAGAGAGAGAGAAAAAAAAAAAAAAAACTAATCCAAGAAATGTGGAGTTTGACTGAAGCTAACAAGAGAATAGTAACAGGGAACTAAAGGAATCATAGTATGAATATACTATTGTAGCTTCTGATTAGGAGATTAAAATGTATGAGGAAATCAAGCAAAATTTAACAATAGTAATGTGTGAGACATTTTATATGTTTAATAGAACTCAAATTTATAATGAAAATGAGCAGAAAAAAATAGAGAAAATAAGAGAAACTGAAAAATAGTTGTCAGAGAAGGAATTGCTGATTTTGAAATGTTTAATGTGGAGCAGTATTAAATAGCTATTGTTCAGTCACTAAGTTATACCCAACTCTTTGTAACCCCATGGACTGCAGCATGCCAAGTACCTCTCTCCTCCACTATCTCCAGTTTGCTCAAGTACATGTCCATTGAGTTGATGATGCTATCCAACCATCTCATCCTCAGTTCAGTTCAGTTACTCAGAGATGTCCGACTCTTTGTGAGCCCATGAACTGCAGTACGCCAGGGTTTGCTGTCCATCACCAACTCCCAGAGCTTGCTCAAACTGGTGTCCATTGAGTCGGTGATGCCATCCAACCATCTCATCCTCTGTCATCCCCTTCTCATTCTGTCTTCATTCTTTCCCAGTATCAGGGTCTTTTCCAAAGAGTCAGTTATTTGCATCAGGTAACCAAAGTATTGGAGCTTCAACTTCATCATCATTCCACCCAATGGACATTCAAGGTTGATTTTCTTTAGGATTAACTAGTTTGATCTCTTTTCAGTCCAAGGGTCTCTCAAGAGTCTTCTCCAGCACCACAATTCAAAGGCATCATTTCTTCAGTGTTCAGCCTTCTTTATGGTCCAACTCTCATATCTATACATGACTACATAGCTTTGGCTTTATGAACTTTGTAGACAAACTGATGTCTCTGCTTTTTAATATGCTGTCGAGGTTTGCCATAGTTTTCCTTCCAAGGAGAAAGCATATTTTAATTTCCTGGCTGCGGACAGTCCACAGTGATTTTGGAGCCCAAGAAAAGAAAATCTGTCACTGAAAAAGTGAAAATGAAAGTCATGCAGTTGTGTCCAACTCTTTGTAACCCCGTGGACTATACAATCCATGGAGATCTCCAGGCCAGAATACTGGAGTGGGTAGCTGTTTCCTTCTCCAGGGGATCTTCCCAACCCAGGGATCAAATCCAGGTCTTCCACATTGCGGGTGGATTCTTTACCAGCTTTGCCATTAGGGAAACCCAAGAATACTGGAGTGAGTAGCCTATCACTTCTCCAATGGATCTCCCAAACCCAGGAATCAAATTGGGGTCTCCTGCATTCCAAGCAGGTTCTTTACCAGCTGAGCTACCAGGGAAGCCAAATCTTCCACTTTTTCTCCTTCTATTTGCCGTGACGTGATGGGAGCACATGCCATGTTCTTAGTTTTCTTTAATGTTTAATTTCAAGTGTTTTCACTCTCTAGTAGGGAACTGCAAAATGGGGTTGGATTTCTAAATAATAAAACTGGGATGGAAATGGAGTAGATAAACATGATGAATTAATCTTTGAAAATAGGGAAGGGCAGAGAGAACAAGATGGCAGAGGAGTCAGTGGGTGTGGAGTACATCTATTTCCACAGATACATCAGGAATATACCTTCAGACACAGACGTGCAGGGAGAACACCAGCTGACAGAAGACAGGAGGACCTGACCAGCAGAAAACAATATATAGAACCACACAAAACTCAGTAGAATGAAGGAACTAGGGGGGAAAACAGGAGTGTTAGAAGGGCTGGACCTTCCCTTGGCAGGTGAGGGAACTGAAGCAGGGGTCTAGTCCCCACATTCAGGCAATTGTCTGAGTCAGAGGGGAAACATTTAAGGCTGAGAGTGAAACAGCTGATTTTGGCAGCCTAAATGGAATGAGAATCAGACAGTGCTTGCCACAGCCATAAGTACCCTGGACAGGGACGCAGCTTCCCTAGAAAGCGCAGGGGCTATAGCTGGAGTTTAGGATTGTGGAGCAATCCCAGTGCAAGGGCTGCTGTTGATTGTGGAGAGACGGATCGAGGGGATGTGAGGAAGGAGATTGTGGTGGGAAATGCCTGTGGAGGAAAACTAGGTAGTCCTGGAATCAAGGTGATACTGCTGAGTCGTGCATAGGGGGTGGAGCCATCGCCATTGCCTCTCTCTCCCCACCGGCCAGCATTGGCAGCTGAACAACAAAGAGGCTGGCCCATCAAACACCTGATGCAATGAACTACAGAGTAGGACCCTACCCAGGGTGATCCTTTAAGTGCCTAATGTGCTGATCTATAGAGCAGGAACCCAGCTGGGGAGCCCCTCTGTGTGCCTGATGCACTGAACAACAGAGAAGGACCCCCATGTCAGGGAGCCCTCTTAAGTGCCTGAATGGATGGAGCTACAGAGAAGACTGGCCAAAGAGGCCTTCTGATCGCCAGCTACAAGAGGCTTGAAGAAAGATTCTGATAGGGCTATAACTCCTGCAGGAGAGGCAGTCCGTGTCCCTGCACACTTGGCACTGCCAGGGTTCCCACAAGCCAAGCAGCTGTGCTACCTTCACACTCAATCCTCACTGGGCAAAGCTGCCACAGGCAGCGTCTATGCATGCAGGGTTGCTTCGGTAGTGTCCAACTCTTTGCAACTCTGTGGACTGTGGCCTGCCAGGATTCTCTGTCAGGGAGTTCTACAGGCAAGAATACTGAAGCGTATTTCCCAGTACTGGTTACCATACCCTACTAGAGTACTATAGTCCCTGCTGCCCTAGCCGAAAACTCCCCTGAGTATTTGGTGCTGCCAGAACCCCTGCAACCCAAGCAACTGCACCAGCTCCACACCTGGCCCTCCTGAGGCCAGCCCAAGTCCTCCAGGGCAGCCTCAGGAGCAAACCCCAGGGGATGACCCACATGCAGAGGTGAAAATAAAACCACAATTGAAATCCAGGGGCAATGTGGCTAAGGAAGAAGACCTAAAACCTTCCTACCAGCTGTACAAGCTGCAGATTAAATCCACATGGTCAACTAGGCAGACTCCGTATCTATGGAATATAAAAAAGGGCATTGAGAGCTCCCACAAAAGAATACACACTAGTTCTGATAGCTGTGGACATTGGAGGTGAGAACAGACAGGAGTAGGACCAGATTAGAACCTGTGCTGCCCCCACAGCAGGTCAAGAGACCAACACAGTGTTGGAGGGCATCCTGGGGAGGTGAGGTGGACTGTGACTCCCAGTGAGGGAGAGGATTGACTGCAATGACTGCAATGAGAGCAATGACTCAAGAAAAACATCTATTATTCTCATGTTTTGACTTGCTCTGTAGATTATTTTGGATTTTTTTTTCCCTTTCTTTTCCCCCACTGTTGTAGTTGTCGATTTAATTGGCACTATGAAATCTAATTGCGCCTTTGAGCTTTTTATTTTTTGAGTCACATTTTTTATTGTTGGCATAAACCTCTGCCTCTATGTTGGGCTTCTGCAGTTCTCTGCATTTTCCATTTTATTTTTTCTTCCTTTTTTTTCCTCTATTTTTTAATTTTTTAAACTATTGTTACTTTTTCTACATTTATTCCTTTGTTTGCCTTTCCTATTGTTCTTTTCCCTTTGCAGTTAATCTTTAATGTATATAAATCTTCTTTACCAACCTCTATTTAACTTTGCATATCTATTCTTTCTTTCCTTTCCTCTCAACATATTTGTTAGTTTTGTTTTCATTGCTTTATTCCCCACTTGGCATCTTATTTAGTTTTGCTTTCCAGTTGTGCTTTAGGCAGTTTTGTTCTTAACTGATAGATATAATTTTTGGTCTCCTGTGTTTGCTGGGTGAAACTATTGTACTTATTTTTGTTGGACTGTTTTGATTTTGCTGATGGGTATATATGTATATGTGTATATTCAGTCTCATTTTTTTTTTATTGTTGGTATAAACCTCTGCCTCTATATTGGGCTTTGGCAGTTCTGTGGAGTTTTCCTTTTTTTTTTTTTTTTCTTTTTATTTCTTCCTTTTTTTTTTCTCTTTTCATAATTTTAATGTTTAAACTTATCATACCTTTTCTACATTTACTCCTTTGTTTGCTTTTCCTACTGTTCTTTTCCCCTTTCAGTTAATCTTTGACATATATAAATCTTCTTTATATGTCTTTATTTAACTTCACATACTTATTCTTTCTTTCTTTCCTTCCTTTCCTGTCAACATATTTGCTAATTTTGCTTTCAGTGCTTTATTCCCCACTTGGCACCTTGCTTTAGTTTTGTTTTCCAGTTTGTGCTTTAGTTTTGCTCTTACCTGGTAGATATTATTTTTGATTTCCTTTCTTCACCAGGTCAATCTACTGTACTTTATTTTTGTTGGACTGTTTTGATTTTGCTTATGGGTGTATATGTATATGTGTATATTCTATTATTTTAATTATTATTTGCCTGATTTTGTAAGTGCCATTTGTCTGGGGTTCATCTTTGGTTTCCTGTTTTGGGGTATTTGTTTTAATCTCACTTAATGTCAAGACAAACCATTTGTGAAATCTTTGTTCCTGACCAGAGATCAAGCCCTGAGCCTTTGGAGTGGGAGGACTGACTCCAAGACTGTAGACTACCAGAAAACTAATCCTAGGGACTATCAAATAGTGAGAACTCACACAAAGGAAACCACTTCAATACAAGACCAGGCATCACCCAACCACCAGCAGCACTCTGTGCAGGATGCCTCATCTAAACAACAAACAAAACAAAAATACAAACACAATCAGCAGCAGACAGGATTACCACCTCATTCAGCCTTGCCTATCAGAGGAAAAACAAAGAAACAAACAAAAAACTCCACACAAATCTCACCCTACACAAAGAAGTTTACACAAACCAGTGGACCAAACTTAGGAGGGCAGAAACCAAAAGGAAAAAAGATTTCAACCTTGAAGCCTGGGAAAAGGAGACATCAAACACAATAAGTTAAAAAAAAAGTAATGAAAAGGTAGAGAAATACTACACAAATGAAGGAATAAACTAGAAAAACGTAAGTCCAAATAAATGAAAAGGAAATAGGCAAGCTACCTGAAAAAGAATTCAGAATAATGATAGTAAAGATCAAAAACCTTGAAAAGAGAATGGTTTAAAATGCAAGAATCAATTAACAAGGACCTAGAAGAATTAAAGAATAAACATACAGAGCCAAAAACACAATTACTGAAATTAAACATACTCTAGAAGGAATTAATAGCAGAATATCTATAGCAGAAGAACAAATCAGTGAGCTGGAAGATAAAATGGTGGAAATAACTCCTGAAGAGCAGAATAAAGTAAAAAGAATGAAAAGAATTGAGGATAGACTCAGAGACCTCTGGGACAATATCTGCATTTGAATTATAGGAGTTCCAGAAGAAAAAGAAAGGGCATGAGAACATTTTTGAGGAGATTACAGTTGAAAATTTTCTCAGCATGGAAAAGGAATCAGTAAATTAAGTTCAAGAGGTGCAAAGAATCCCATATAGGATAAAACCAGGAGAAACATTCCAAGACACATACTAAACAAACTAATAAAGACTAAACACAAAGAAAGACTATTAAAAGCAGCAAAGGAAAAGCAACAAGTAACATACAAGGGAAATCCCATACATTTAAGAGCTGATCTCTCTGCAGGCCAGAAGGGAATGGCAGGATATATTTCAAGTATTGAAAGGGGAAAATCTACAACCAAGATTACTATACCTGGCAAGGATCTCATTCAAAATTGATGGAGAAATAAAAACTTTTCAGACAAGCAAAAGTTAAGGGAATTCAGTACCACCAAACCAGCTTTACAGGAAATGTTAAAGGGACTTATCTAGTCAAGAAATACAAGAGAAGAAAAGATCTACAAAATCAACCCTAAACAATTAAGGAAATGGCAATAGGAACATACATATCTATACTTGCTTTAAATGTAAATACATTAAATGCTCCAACCAAAAGACACAGACTTGCTGAATGGATACAAAACAAGATCCATATATATGTTATCTACAAGAAATCCACTTCAGACCTCAAGACACATATAGACTGAAAGTAAGAGGATGGAAAAATATATTCCATGCAAATGAGTAGCAAAAGAAAGCTGGAGTAGCAATCCTCATGCCAGACAACACAGACCTTAAAATAAAGAAGATTACAAGAGATAAGGAAGGACACTACATAATGGTCAAGGGATCAATCCAAGAGGAAGACATAACAATTGTAAATATCTATGCACCCAACACAGGAGCACCTCAATACATAAGACAAACACTAACAGACATAAAAAGAGAAATTGACAGTAACACAATAAAAGTAGGAGACTTTAGCATCTCAGTCACATCAATAGACAGATCATCAAAACAAAATTAATAAGGAAACATAAGTCTTAAATAATACATTAGATGAGATGGATCTCGTTGATATCTTCAGGACATCCCATCCAAATGCAGAAGAATAAACCTTCATCTCAAGTGCACATGGAACATTCTGCAGGATAGACCACATCTTGGGTCACAAATCAAACCTCAGAAAATGTAAGTAAATTGAAATTGTACCAAGCATCTTCTCCAACCACAATGCTATGAGACTAGATATAAATTACAAGAAAGAAAAACTGCAAAAAAACACAAACACACAGAGATTACATAATATGTTCCTAAATAATCAACTGGTTACTAAAGAAATCAAAAGGAAATGAAAAAATTTCTAGAAACAAATGACAATGAAAATACACCAACTCAAAACCTATGGGATGCAGCAAAAGAAGTTCTAAGAGGGAAGTTTATAGCAATACAATCCTAACTCAAGAAACAAGAAAAACACCAAATATACAACCTAACTTTACACCTAAAACAACTGGAAAAAGAAGAAAACAACAAAAAAATTAGCATAAGGAAAGAAATAATAAAGATCAGAGTAGAAATAAGTGAAAAAGAAATCAAAGAAACAATAATGAAGGTTAATAAAACTAAAAGCTTGTTCTTTGAGAAGATAAACAAAATTGACAAACCTTTAGCCAGACTCAGCATGAAAAAAAGAGAATAAAATCAACAAAATTGGAAATGAAAAAAGAGAGGTTACAACAGACATTGCGGAAATACAAAGGATTATAAGAGACTATTATGAACAACTATATGGCAATAAAATGGATAACCTGGAAGAAATGGACAGATTCTTTAGAAAAGCTCAATCTCCCAAGACTGAAGCAGGAACAAATAGAAATTATGAATAATTCAATTACAGCACTGAAATTGAAGCTGTGATCAAAACTCTCCCAAAAAGCAAAAGCCCAGAATCAGATGGCTTCACAGGAGAATTCTATGAAACATTTAAAGAAGAGCTAATGCCTATCCTTCTAAATTTCTTTCAAAAAATTGTAAAAGAAGGAATACTTCAAACTCTTTCTACAAGACCACCCTGACACCAAAACCAGACAAAGACAGCACACAAAAAAAGAAAACTACCAGCAAATAACATTGATGAGTATAGATGCAAAAATCCTCAACAAAATTTTAGCAAACAGAATTCAGCAACACATCAAAAAGCTCATACACCATGATCAAGTTGGGTTTATCCCAGGGATGCAAGGATTCTTCAATATATGCAAATCAATCAATGTGATATACCATATTAACAAATTGAAATATAAAAACCATATGATAATCTCAGTAGATGCAAAAAAAGCCTTTGACAAAATCAGCATCCATTTACAATTAAAACTCTCCAAAAAAATGGGCACAGAAGGAACCTACCTCAACATAGTAAAGGCCATATATGATAAGCCCACAGAAAATATTATTCTCAGTGATGAATAGCTTACAGCATTCCCCCTAAGATCAGGAACAAGACAAGGGCCTCCACTTTCACCACTATTATTCAACATAGTTTTGAAAGTCCTAGCTAAACAATCAGAGAAGAAAAAGAAATAAAAGTAATCCAGATTGGAAAAGAAGAAGTAAAGCTCTCACTGTTTGCAGATGACATGATACTGTACACAGAAAACCTTAAAGATAGTATCAGAAAATTACTAGAGCTAATCAGTGAATTTAGCAAAGGTGCAGGATACAAAATCAATACACAGAAATCACTTGCATTTCTATATACTAACAATGAAAATTCAGAAAGAGAAATTAAGGAATCAATCCCATTCACCATTGCAACAAAAAGAATTAAATATCTAGAAAAAAACTTACCTAAGGAGACAAAAGAACTGTACACAGAAAATTATAAGACACTATTGAAGGAAATCAAAGACAACATAAACAGATGGAGAGATATTCCATGTTCCTGTGTAGGAAGAATCAATACTGTGAAAATGACTATACTACCAAATGCAATCTACAGATTCAATGCGATCCCTATCAAATTACCAATGGAATTTTTTAATAGAACTAGAACAAAAAGCTTCACAATTCATATGGAAACAGAAAAGACTCTGAATAGCCAAAGCAGTCTTGAGAAAGAAGAATGGAGCTGGAGGAATCAACCTTCCTGACTTCAGATTATACTACAAAACTACAGTCCTCAAGACAGTATGGTACTGGCACAAAAACAGAAATATAGACCAATGGAACAAGAGGAACAAGATAGAAAGCCCATAAATAAACTGATGTATGTATGGGTATCTTATTTTTGACAAGAATATACAATGGGGCAAAGACAAGCCTCTTCAATGTCCTGGGAACACTGGACAGCTACATGTAAACAAATGAAATTAGAACAGTTCCTAACACCATACACAAAGATAAACAAAATGGATTAAAGACCTAAATTTAAGACCAGAAACTATAAAACCCTTAGAGGAAAAGATAGGCACATTTGATGATATAAATCAAAGCAAGATCCTCTATGACCCACCTCCTAGAGTAATGGAAATAAAAACAAAAGTAAACAAGTGGGACCTGATTAAACTTAAAAGCTTTTGAACAGCAAAGGAAACTATAAGCATGGTGAAAAGACAACCCTCAGAAAGGGAGAAAATAATAGCAAATGAAACAACTGACAAAGGATTAATTTCCAAAATATTCAAGCAGTGCATACAACTCAATACAAGAAAAGAAAAAAAAAAAATCAAAAAGTGGGGAAAAGACCTAAACAGACATTTCTCCAAAGAAGACATATAGATGACTAACAAACACATGAAAAGATCCTCAACACTGCTCATTATTAGAGAAATGCAAATCAAAACTACAATGAGATATCACCTCACACTGTTCAGAATGGCCATCATCAACAAGTCTACAAACAATAAATCCTGGAGAGGGTGTGGAGAAAAGGGACTTTCACTGTTGGTGGGAATGTAAATTGAAACAGCCACTATGAAAGATGGTATGGAGATTTCTGAAAAAACTAGAAATGAAACCACCATATGACCTAGCAGTCCCACTCCTAGGCATATACCCTGAGGAAACCAAAATTGAGAAAGACACATGTATCCCGTTGTTCACTGCTGCACTATTTACAATAGCTAGAACATGGAAGCAACCTAGATGTCCACAGACAGATGAATGGATAAAGAAGTTGTGTCACATATACACAATGGAATATCACTCTTCATAAAAAGGAACGCATTTGAGTCAGTTCTAATGAAGTGGATGAACCTAGAACCTATTATACAGAGTGAATAAGTCAGAAAGAGAAAGATAAATATCATATTCTAACGCATATATGGGAGAAGGAAATGACAACCCACTCCAGTATTCTTGCCTGGAGAATCCTGTGGACAGAAGAGCCTGGAGGGCTGCTGTCCATAGGGTCACACAGACTCGGACACGACTGAAGCGACTTAGCATGCATGCATACATTGCAGAAGGAAATGGCAACCCACTCCAGTATGCTTGCCTGGAGAATCCCAGGGACGGGGGAGCCTGGTGGCTGCTATCTATGGGGTCACACAGAGTTGGACATGACTGAAGTGACTTAGCAGTAGCAGCAATGCATATATATGGAATCTAGAAAAATGGTACTGAAGAATTTATTTACAGGGCAACAGTGGAGAAACATAGAGAACAGACTTATGGACATGGGGAGAGGAGAGGAGAGGGCGAGATGTATGGAAAGAGCAACATGGAAACTTACATTACCATATGCAAAATAGATAGCCAGTGGGAATTTGCTGTACGGCTCAGGAAATAAACAGGGGCTCTGTATCAACCTAGAGGGGTGAGATGGAGAGGGAGATGGGAAGGAGGTTCAAAAGGGAAGGGATATATATACACCTGTGGCTGATTCATATTGAGGTTTGACAGAAAAAAACAAAATTTGTAAAGCAATTATCCTTCAGTTAAAAAATAAATAAAATTTTTAAAAAACAGGGAAGGGCAGAATATTGAGGAAATAGATATCAATTTTCCCCAACATAGAGGATACCTTTAAAGACTGGACACCAACAACCACTAATAACAACAGTGATCAAAGGACATTATACTTGTTTCTTCTAAATTCCTGGATTGGTGCAAGAAGAAAAATGTCTCTGTTGAAATAGTGAAGAATGTAAGAGCATCAAGTGAAAAACAATTTTATACTGATTCAAGGGAGGAAAAAAGAAGACTTTCATAACATATTAGAGGTTTAAAGAAAATAGTTCAACAGATTAAAACAGTGACTTGCTAGGATTAAAGGGTTCACAGACCTGCATACAGAGACCCCAGCTCCTCTGTAAAGTGAAAAACTCCTAGGTGTATCACATGCTCAATGAGGATGACTTAATTTAACTGTAAGAAGAGTCCGAAAATATGTTTGGAACCCTCCCATGAAGGAAGAAGTGATACCACTCTTGTCACGGTATGAAGCACAGTCTAGTCAGAGCCCAGCTACAAAATGCAGCAGGAAATCAAAGAGAACCCAAACATCACTGAAGACAACAAAAGGTTAAGTCCCTGAAGGAGGTCCATCTTTATCTGAACAAACTAAGAAGACAACTCACAAGTTCACCAGCTATACATCAGTGAATAACAACATACAGAATCCAATTTTGAAAGCAAACTAGCTAACTGTATAAGAATCTTTGTAAATTCAGAGCAATTTTCTCTACGCATCATGATGTCATTAAGTCCCCTATTTCACTAATACAACTATATAGCTTCTTGGGTTGAAAATAGGAGAAAAAAGTCTAACAAATTGAATATAAAACTAGGTTACATTAAGTTATAAACACAAGTTGCTATTAAACAGTGTGTTAAATACTCCTGACACACAAATCAAGTTGGCTGAGAATTGCGGTACATCTTATTATACGTTAATCATTATTTTTTTTCATCAGAGCTTCTTGACATACAAGATATACTTATCCACCCCACTGACTTCTCCTTTGCCATGTGACTTGTTTTATTCAGTGGGTTTTGCCCAGCCTTGACATGCAATGTCTAAGCAGAAGCTTCAAATAAACTCATGTGGTTGCTTTGGGACCCTTTTCGTTTCTCTCCATCATGAGAAAAAAAAAAAAAAAAAAAAAAGTACATGAAATAGCCATTCCTTCATCCTTCATTCTAGAATGCCATACTTAGCTGAATCAGAGAAACCAGCCAGAAAAAGCAAAGGCATGACTGAACTGTACTCTTTATGTAACATGAACAAGAAATAAACACTTATTGTGGTATGCACTGAGATTTTTTTTTTATGCTAGCATAAAAGCAGATTGACTATCGGTTTATCAAAAGACCACAAGTTACAGCTTATAATAATGTAAAGTGCTTTTTAAATAGAAGAGCACAAAGATGATAATAAAAGCTAGTTCTAGTAGTCAGTATCATTGGATTTTATTATTCAACATGCATCTCTCCTACAGTCAATCACTTGCCTACAGATTTTACAGACTTATAGTTCTGTATCTTTGCTTTCGCATGAGTTTAATTAATGTACTTTATTGTTGTAGCAACTATCTATACTGTAATAAATTTTCAGATATCTTTTTATACAGTGTTCATTTTTCTCCATTTATCCCTTACCCTAAATATTAATGTGACCAAATTTTCTTACTACATAAATTAAATTATTAAAAACTCTTGAGTTTATAGGGCATTACACTGCTATCTTGGGACAGTCAAAGTTTGTATGGAAAATCATTTATAAAATTTAAATTTTATTGACTGAGTAACTATAGAAAATAAGGAAAAAGATAAAGCAAACACAAAAAGTTAAAAGTGCTTATAATTCCATGATCTGCTGTTAACCACTATTGAAATATTGAGACAAATTCTGCCTCCAAAACACTGGGATGATATTCACCATGATATAGTTAAAAATAGGCAATGATTTCCTAATGAAACTAAATATATTTCTATTGTATTCAAATTTCTAAATTGACAACTTATTTAGCCATTTCTTATAATTTTGAACTGGAGTATTTCGATTTAACTAGTTAAAAACTTAAGAGATAGTCCTGATGATTTAATAAATGCTTTGAAAAGTCTTTATATCTGGGTTGTCAGTAAAGAATATTCACTTGAAAAAAATGTCTTTTTGTTAAGGTGTTACATTGCCAAGCTGGTGGAGTAATGCAGCTGGGTTCTAAAATTTTTTAAACCTAATCCTAACCCACTTTAGACTATGAACTAAAGTAGACCTAGCTCAAAGTAGACATAGCTGTCCCTTAGTATTTGTAATACTGAGAAAGAAAACAAATAGTTCTCTTTTTCAAGTACTAGGCTCCAGATACTGTGTTTAGATCTACTGTACTCTAAAAGAATCCCTTAGTCCACACTTCTAATATTTTCTCTTTTACATATTTAAAACACCAAAATCGACAGAACCAATTATTGGCATATGAAGCTGCACTTGGATAACCCCCATTCACATAATGGTTTAAAAGCAATAATATTTCAGACTGAATTGAGCTTAAGATTTTGCTAGATAAACTTGGACATTCTAAAATTTATCATAAAGACAAAAAATAACATCAAGGTAACAGTAATATACCATAGTGAATCTATAATGTGTTAACATCCAATTTCATGGGGTGGCTTTGTTCTGTGAAGAATGGAAGAATGCTACTTGAATATCTAAATATTGAAATATGGAAAACTCTGCATGGGGGTATGTATGATAAACATCAAGGCAGGGAAACATATGAAGTTGTTCTGATTTTTTTTTTTATGTCACTGCCTTGCATTTTCTTTGTGAAAAAAAGGGGCGGTTGTAATTGTTATGCTTCAAATATATATATATATATATATATATATATATATATGTTGAGACACAAAATACAAACTGAGAAGTGCTTTTTCAGGACTACATTTAAATGTGACATCAGTCAACCTCTTCCACATAAAAGAGTATTCATTAAAGTCAGCAAGTTACTGCAACAGATCTTCTGTCAAGGTTTCTGTGCATTTCCCCTTTGGTTTCACATTTTTAATTGGTTCGACCAAAAAGAACATGATCTCTACCTGGTAACAGTGGTAATAGGAAGATATCCAAGTTTCATATTAGCTTTCTTATCTCTAGTGGCTATCTCTTGCAACACAGAATACTAACGAACAAAAGATAAGGACCTCTGTGACTAGAAAAAAAGGGAAAGATGATCTTCATTTTTGGAAAGTTTTACCACTAAGACCACATGGTTCCATGCAATTTTCTCTACTGTGGCCTCAAACATATTGTAAATAGACTTCCAATGAGTTGAATTCTTTTTGTTAAGGTGTTATATTGCCAAGCTGTTGGAGTAATGCAGCTGGGTCTAAAATTTTTGGCTTTTTAGTCAAAGCTGAATGGTGTCCATAGATTTTTCTGAGCCACTTCCAACATACAGTAGCAGCTGCTGTGTTTATGTACAATACCACTGTGCAAGTGGCAATTAAACTACAAAATTCTAGATACGTACTTGGGAAGCAGCAGGCAGTCAGCACACAACTGGCATTGAGCTTAAACACAAAAGATTTCTACTTTAAAAATGTAAGTCAAGCTAACAAACCCCATGCTGCTGTGTACATAAAATGGTGGTAAAAACCAACACTAATAGAGCAGGACAAGAATCTTTAGAATGAAATATAAAGTCTTTTTTTTTTTTTTTGTCCTTCCTTTTTTTCTACATATGGCTTTAAACAGTAATTACAATAAGCATGAACTCTTTTGATATACTATAAAATAATTAATGTTTAACACTGTTATTACTTCACTGCATGTCCTGTGTGGGCAAAGCTCTTAACACTAAGCCTATAAGGGCAAATGATTTTGGAATAATTATAGGTTTGCTTTTGACATTTGGGACACATGATAAGAATGCCAAAATGTCTCTGAAGAAAATAAGAGACAATTATAATTACAGGCCTTGTATCTACTGACTCTTTTCTCTTTGAAGTTCCTGAAAAATGCTACTATAAAATCCAATGGACTTTCAGCATCTGTCATGAACTCCAAAAAGGAAGGTTTAGACTTGACTGACTTCCTTCTTAGAGATTAACCAGGACAAATGTAAATCAAGTCAGTGTATTTATCCTCAAATAAGATTGTGGGAGATGCTCTAGTTTTCTGTATGTTGTTAAGTAGATCTTTATATGCTTTGAGAAAAGTGTATTACTATATTACTTAACATGTCTTGGAGAAATAATTTATTTTTATAATGTAGTTGTTTATTAGGGCTTCCCTGGTGGCTCGGAGGGTAAAGCATCTGCCTACAATGTGGGAGACCTGAGTTTGATCCCTGGCTCAGGAAGATCCCCTGGAGAAAGAAATGGCAACCCACTCCAGTATTCTTGCCTGGCAAATCCCATGGACTGAGAAGGCTGGGAGGCTACAGTCCATGGGGTTGCAAAGAGTCGGTCACGACAGAGTGACTTCAATTAAAGACTATATATATAGTTTTGACTTATTAACCATCATCTAGCATTGACTATGCCGAAGCCTTTGACTGTGTGGATCACAATAAACTATGGAAAATTCTGAAAGAGATGGGAATACCAGACCACCTGATTGCCTCTTGAGAAATTTGTATGCAGGTCAGGAAGCAACAGTTAGAACTGGACATGGAACAACAGACTGGTTCCAAATAGGAAAAGGAGTTCATCAAGGCTGTATATTGTCACCCTGTTTATTTAACTTATATGCAGAGTACATCATGAGAAACATTGGACTGGAAGAAACACAAGCTGGAATCAAGATGCCGGGAGAAATATCAATAACTTCAGATACGCAGATGACACCACCTTTATGGCAGAAAGTGAAGAGGAACTCAAAAGCCTTTTGATGAAAGTGAAAGTAGAGAGTGAAAAAGTTGGCTTAAAGCTCAACATTCAGAAAATGAAGATCATGGCATCCGGTCCCACCACTTCATGGGAAATAGATGGGGAAACAGTGGAAACAGTGTCAGACTTTATTTTGGGGGGGGCTCCAAAATCACTACAGATGGTGACTGCAGCCATGAAATTAAAAGGCGCTTACTCCTTGGAAGGAAAGTTATGACCAACCTAGATAGCATATTCAAAAGCAGAGACATTACTTTGCCAACAAATGTTCGTCTAGTCAAGGCTATGGTTTTTCCTGTGGTCATGTATGGATGTGAGAGTTGGACTGTGAAGAAGGCTGAGCACCGAAGAATTGATGCTTTTGAACTGTGGTGCTGGAGAAGACTCTTGAGAATCCCTTGGACTGCAAGGAGATCCAACCAGTCCATTCTAAAGGAGATCAGCCCTGGGATTTCTGTGGAAGGAATGATGCTAAAGCTGAAACTCCAGTACTTTGGCCACCTCATGCAAAGAGTTGACTCATTGGAAAAGACTCTGATGCTGGGAGGGATTGGGGGCAGGAGGAGAAGGGGACAACAGAGGATGAGATGGCTGGATGGCATCACTGACTCGATGGACGTGAGTCTGAGTGAACTCTGGGAGTTGGTGATGGACAGGGAGGCCTGGTGTGCAGAGATTCATGGGGTCGCAAAGAGTCAGACACAACTGAGTGACTGATTTGATCTGCTCTGAGGTGGTACCTTGGTAAAAATCCACCTGCTAATGCAGGAGACACAGAAGACATGGGTTCAATCCCTGGATTTAAAAGATCCCATGGAAAAGGAAATGGAAACCCACTCCAGTATTCTTACCTGGAAAATTCCATGGACAAAGGAGCCTGATGGACTATAGCCCATGGGGTCGCAAAGAGTGGGACATGACTGAGCACTCAATCCTCCTCAATGAATTAAAAAAGCCTTAAATACCTGATCAAAAATGTTGGATCATGTAATGAGTGAGTGAAAGTCACTCAGTTGTGTCTAACTTTGTTATCCCATGGACTGTAGCCCACAAGGCTCCTCTGTCAATGGAATTCTCCAGGCAAGAATACAGAGTGGGTTGCCATTCCCTTCTCCAGGGAATCTTTCTGACCCAGGAATCAAACCTGGGTCTCCAACATTGCAGGTAGATTCATTACAATCTGAGCCACCAGGGAAGCCCAGGATCACACAGTAACCTAACACAAAATGGAAACAATTTGGTCTAACATTTCAAACACTCCTAGAGTTCCAGATATTACTTCTATCTAAATTTCATCTCACTTCTGACACTCCATAATATCGCTGAATCCTTTGTTTTTAGTATCAACACTGATAGAGAAGTAAAATATTCCAGAGTGGAAATTTTATCTTGGGAAGGGCAAGAGGAAATCCTTAACTCCTTAACTAAGAGTCCAGATTCCATGTGTGAACAGCGTTGTTACAGTGTAAAATGCCTAGGCATGCGTGCTAAGTTGCTCCAGTCTTGTCTGACTGTTTGTGACCCCATGGACACAAACCCATCAGGGTCCTTTGTCCATGGGATTATCCGAGCAAGAATACTGGTGTGGGTTGCCATGCCCTCCTCCAGGAGATAGTCCTGTTCCAGGGACTGAACTCGCATCTCTTACACTCCTGCACTGGCAGGAGGGTTCTTTACCCCTAGTGTGACCTGGGAAGCCCAACTCAAAATGGCTTATTTCTCATCACACCTTCTAGGTGTCACTCCACTGACAGTGTTGAAAGAGGTTCCTAAATAATTATTGCACGGATGAAAACCCCAATTCCCTACAAAGCCTTCTCTGATACGGTCCTAGTGGGGCATGAGAATATTTCTGTTACCTCATTATAACCTGGAAAGTATGGAAGTCCAGGTTCCCTACTGGACCTCTGCAATTGTGGGTACAGATGGGGATACATTTTTTCCTGGGGTCTGTGACTGGAGTAGCACAGTACTGAGTAAACATTTTCCGTATGGTTATCATCCTCCTTCCCAGTCACCTAGCTGGAAAGGGCAGCCTTTTGTTGGGGTCCTCTTTCCAGGTCATCTAACTAGAAACAGCAGCCTTTTGTTGGAGTCTATACTGTCTGCACCCATTGGCATTTCTGGGTTCACATTTCTCCTTCAAAAACCAGAAAATTCACCATCACATTAACTGCTTGTCTCCTGAAAGTGAAAGTGAAGTAGCTCAGTCCTATCTGACTCTTTGCGACCCCGTGGACTGCAGCCTAGCAGGCTCCTCGCTCCATAATATTCTCCAGGCAAGAATACAGGAATGGTAATACAATTATGTAAAGTTTAAAAATAAAATAAAATAAAAAAGAATACAGGAATGGGTTGCCATTTCCTTCCCCAGGGGATCTTCCCAACTCAGGGATCGAACCCTGGTCTCCCGCATTGCAGGTAGATACTTTAACCTCTGAGCCACCAGGGAAGTCCCTTTGTCTCCTGAAGTCCCTGGCTAATCTGCCTCTATTCTGTACCTTTTAGAGCCTCTTTAAGTATCAGTTCAGTTCAGTCTCTCAGTCATGTCCGACTCTTTGCAACCCCATGAATCGCAGCACGCCAGGCCTCCCTGTCCATCACCAACTCCTGGAGTTCACTCAGACTCACGTCCATCGAGTCAATGATGCCATCCAGCCATCTCATCCTCTGTTGTCCCCTTCTCCTCCTGCCCCCAATCCCTCCCAGCATCAGAGTCTTTTCCAATGAGTCAACTCTTTGCATGAGGTAGCCAAAGTACTGGAGTTTCAGCTTTAGCATCATTCCTTCCAAACAAATCCCAGGGCTGATCTCCTTCAGAAAGGACTGGTTGGATCTCCTTGCAGTCCAAGGGACCCTCAAGAGTCTTCTCCAACACCACAGTTCAAAAGCATCAATTCTTCGGCGCTCAGCCTTCTTCACAGTCCACCTCTCACATCCATACATGACCACAGGAAAAACCATAGCCTTGACTAGATGAAACTTTGTTGGCAAAGTAATGTCTCTGCTTTTGAATATGCTATCTAGGTTGGTCATACGTTTCCTTCCAAGGAGTAAGCGTCTTTTAATTTCATGGCTGCAGTCACCATCTGCAGTGATTTTGGAGCCCAAAAATATAAAGGCTGACACTGTTTCCACTGTTTCCCCATCTATTTCCCATGAAGTGATGGGACCAGATGTCATGATCTTCATTTTCTGAATGTTGAGCTTTAAGCCAACTTTTTCACTCTCCACTTTTACTTTCATCAAGAGGCTTTTTAGTTCCTCTTCACTTTCTGCCATAAGGGTGGTATCATCTGCATATTTGAGGTTATTGATATTTTCTCCCAGAAATCTTGATTCCAGCTTGTTCTTCTTCCAGCCCAGCATTTCTCATGATGTACTCTGCATATAAGTTAAATAAGTTAAATAAGCAGGGTGATAATATACAGCCTTGACATACTCCTTTTCCTATTTGGAACCAGTCTGTTGTTCCATGTCCAGTTCTAACTGTTGCTTCCTGACCTGCATACAAATTTCTCAGGAGGCATATCACGTGGTCTGGTATTCCCATCTCTTTCAGAATTTTCCACAGTTTATTGTGATCCACACAGTCAAAGGCTTTGGCATAGTCAATAAAACAGAAATAGTAGTTTTTCTGGAACTCTCTTGCTTTTTCAATGATCCAGTGGATGTTGGCAATTTGATCTCTGGTTCCTCTGCCTTTTCTAAAACCAGCTTGAACATCTGGAAGTTCACAGTTCATGTATTGCTGAAGCCTAGCTTAGAGAATTTTGAGCATTACCTTACTAGCGTGTGAGATGAGTGCATTTGTGTGGTAGTTTGAGCATTCTTTGGCATTGCGTTTCTTTGGGATTGGAATGAAAACTGACCTTTTCTTAAGTATAATGGGTTATATATAATGCCCAGGGCTTTAGTTATACTTAAACTGAAGGAACAGGGAAACTTTATGTGTAGTCTATCTTTCTGAAAGCAGAAATTATGACATGGTTTTAAAGGTACTATCATAAATAGCATTATTTGTATGAGAATGTTTGAACTCATAAAAAATATATAATGAAGTAAATGGTTTTACAGTTGAGACACCTTAAGGTCAGAAATGTCAAGTGGATTTTTCCAAACTTGAGGATAAAGCTTTTATCTATCCCTACATTGCTTCAAGTCCAATGTAGAAATTTTACCCCATTACACTTTCCTATATTATGAAGAAAATAGTACCTCTGTAATGTTTTCTGAGATGAAGTTTACATATTCTACTTGTAATTCTGCCAAATTATGTTTATTGTAAAGTGTACTCCAGTTTACAAATGTAGAAGCTTCCTGGAGAATTTTTCATTATCATTTTGTAGTGACTATCATTAATCATAAGTCCTATTAGTGATTTTTGATTGATTTCCTTTTGTGTCAATACACCAACACTAACTTCAACCTCTAATTTTTAAATTAAAAAAATTCTTGTAAGTGGTATGTATCGGGATTTGAGGGGGGAAAAGCCGACAATCTCCTTTTTAACTAGTGATTTGCTATCATTACTGATATATTGGATTTGTTGTTATTATCCAATTTCATTCTTTCCTTTAACCCTGCTGATTCTCTCATTAATTTGTCCTCTTTCTGACCTTCCTCAGAACTGATTAATTTTCAGTCCCCTCTGTACCTTTCTACTCTTGATTTAGGTATTTGATGTTATATTTCTGTTCCTCACTGACTACCTTTGAATACCTAATTTTAAACTTTAAGAAGTTAATTTTACCACAATTCTCCTGGAAATTATACTGACATTGAAAAAATTACTCCTGCAATTCTGATAACCAGCCCCCATGGTACACGCTCATTTTTCAGCATTTAATTCCACCTCATTTGTCCAATTAGTCATTACTGTTATTTCTGCCACACAGCATTAACTTATTTGGTCATCAACATTTCCTCTCAAACTCTTCTTTTAGGAGTAGTCCTTTCCTTTTCAAATCCTTTATTACTAGTTTGTAGTTTGTTCTATTAGAAGCAAACTCCCCTATCTTTTTCCAAAGTGACTTTTAATTTCCTCCTTTCTTTTCAATTCATCATTTCACTGCAGATAATCATACTGTTTTCCTCCTCTCAGAAATGTGAAGGTGTGAGAATATGTGCCATATGCAAATTTAATATAAGCATACTCAATTCTGTGTGTTGCATCCTTCCATTTCACTCTATGTGTGTTTTTGAGCATGTTCCAATTTGAATGAAGCTTACTTCACAGCCATGTGATTTTTCCAACTTGATTGTATTCAATTGTCTCAACTAGTGACACAGTTACTATTCTGCTATTTGCCATGCCTTCCTTAACATCAGAGAGCAGTATAGAGTTGGTCCTCTATCTGCTTGCTCTAACTGATCACAAATCAACTGAGAAAGTGTTTGGTGACAACAGCACAAGGCAGAGAAGGCACATATCCTGGACTACAATGTAGTCAAAATTCATATGCTGTTCATTCAAACTGCAAATGGCTACTCATTAAAAGAAGTCACAAATTTGATGATTTTATTCTGGTATTGAAAGTACCATGGAGATTCAACTCCATTCACAATGCAAAGCATCTGAAGACTAGAGTATACTCTGGGATGCTTAATAAGCCGTGACCTGTCTATGTCTGCAGGTGAACATGGTTGTTTTGAATTTGCTCAACTTTAAACAAGTGAGATATAACCCAATTGTGTTCTCTTGTTTTCTGACATCAACTGTTGTGTTTGAAAAATCTACTGGCAATCTACTAAATCTGATCACTTTCAGATCACTCCCATTTTTTTTTTTAGGTTTCTCTTTTGCTTTCTTCTCTGCATTTTGCTGGAGTATGGATTAAAAATAAAAATACTCCTCAGGACTTTTTAAGCTTCAACAGTATGAGGATTACCTGTTTCATCAACCGTGAAAAAATTTCAGTCATTATTTTCTTTGAATATTGTCTTCCATAATTCTCTCTTAGTCTATCCTTCTGGGGCTCTTTCTAATCCTTCTTTGGACATTCTAAGTTAGTCTTCTTGTCTTCAAAGTTTTCTTTTATATTTCCTATCCCTTGAATTTTCCTTTTAAGCAAAGTTTATAAAAATACAAGTTTGATGTGATTATCTCCCATAGGCTCTAACCTATGTAAGTTAGCTTGTAGAAAAAACAGATAACATTCAAGGAGGATCTATTTCTGCTCTCTGGAGAAGAGTCAGTTATTATTTAAATATATAATTACTGGCACCAATTTCCCTTAAAATTTAGAGTGAGCCATGATTCTCAATGTTGCTGTACTTTATAACTTTCCTCACAAGACACTAGCATGATTTACCCTGAAAACAATGACTTAGCTCTTTGTTATACTGTCCCTTTGTGTGTTTTCAGAGTCAAAATTGTATACTACACAGTTAAAAGAGTCACTATATAGGTACCAGCAAACAGCCCTAATGGCTTATTTTTACTGAAGCATTTTTGCAAGTCAAATTTCAGTTTTGCTCTTGTCTGTAATTTGGTATCACATTCCTTCCAAATTTTCTTTTCCCAAATTTGAGTGGAATTTTTAAATATCTCAAAATCATTATTTCACAATTAAGAATGTAATGATTGAGGGCAAACAAGAACAGATGATATTACATTGTCATGATTATGACACAAATCTTCAAAAGTACATTTTTGATGAATGGGCAATTATTGCTTAGCTGTCTGGGTATTAAAAGCACAAGATATAGTCCTCTCTTTAGGAAGTTCAAGGGGCCTTCCAACTGAAATAGTGAAAGTGAATGTGAATGTGAAGCCGCTCAGTCGTGTCTGACTCTTTGCGACCCCATGGACTGTAGCCTACCAAGCTCCTCTGTCCATGGTGGATTGCCATTTCCTTCTCCTAAAGAATGGGATGCTCAGGAAAAGAAATGTGCATCCTTAGTCTTCACCAGATGCACCTTTAGCAAAGGAGGAAAATAAAATTCAATTTTTCCATCATGTGCATAAGGAAATGCTGGAGATATCATCTTTGAGAATTTTTTTTCCTGTAGCATGTGTCCATATGGCTCTCAAATTCTTGAATACACTACGATGAGGCTCTAGTGGAAGAACAATGAAAAGGAGGCTAAGGAGAATACAGCTTTCATAAGCTTAAGAAATTTTCCACATTTTAACCTTCACCTGTACCCACTGTACAAAGTTATATCAGGACTTTTATTTCTTGCTTCTCTCTGCCTTCCACTTCCACCAAAGGTATAGTGTCTACATTTTCCTGAATTTGTATTATGAGGCATGCATATGTTGATTTTTCTTTAAAAAAAACAAAGCATTGAAATAAAAGAAGCTCTTTCTGTTAGAATTAAATAGTTTTTTTGCTTTCTATTCCACGGTCAACTCAAAGTAAAGATAAAGTGTTCCATTAAATCTCTTTTTAATCGTGTAAGTGCCCTGATGAAATTGTTTCACTATACAAAACCATCATGTTAGACACAAATTAAGGCATACACAAGACATTACAATGGTATTTAAAGTGAAATATTTATGAAGTGATTTAAATACTAATGACACAGCATTCCTAAAGGAGTCACAAAATTAAAGGATAAGAACATTCCACACCAGCACTGCAGTCCATGAGTCTGTTGCATGTTGTATATATTGTTTCTCATTACTCAATTCTTAGAAATGTAGCCAGGAGATTGAAGAGAAAAAGAGGACGAATCCTCTCTATATCCTTGAATAGTAATACCAAACCCAGCAGGACATAGTTTGCCAAGAATCCACTTGCGCAGTAATTTCATCTGTCTCAGATACAACCTTGCCTTTGTATTGAAGAGACTGTTCACTATTACAGGTAACTATAAACAAACTTCAGCTCAATCCAGACACCACAATATAAATCAACCTTATTTGCAGCCCTCTGCCCTGCCATTCTCAGCATGTTGGTCAGGTCATTCTGTTGTTGCTGCTGTTGTTGTTTTTCAGCTGCCAGATGGATAATACGATTTTAGATGTCACAAGCAGACACTATAATGTCCAGCAAAGACTACTACATTTTCTTCTACAAGTCCCTATTCGTCAATGACAAACCCTTTCCCAGATGCCCTCCTGCAGACTTTTTCTGATTCCCATTGAATATGTTTGTGTCACATGTGCATGCAATCCTAACTATCAATGATCAAACTTTTGGGGTGAGGTATTCCTGAATACGTGGATCTGCAGATGGCAAATAACCAAACAAAACCAGAGCTATTGCACATACGAAGGAAGGAGGTGTATTGCTTTTAATTAGAAAACTGACAGTACCCATCTTAACTCTAAACAAAGCACTTTTTAGAATTAAGTATAATAATTCAAAAGAAGAAAACAGAAATTCATAAAATCAAATTAATATATTAAATCTTTGGAAAGTGTTTAGTGTCTAAAGCCATTACTGGGAGTTTATAATTTATTAATTCTTCATTTACTTTCAACCTCATAAATTGCTTATTTCTCAAAATTTTTAACATTAGGAGCAGCAACATGAAGATGAGAGATTAAGGCAAACTTTTGGCTGTCTAAAGTAACATTGGGTGAAATTTACAAACCAAATTAAAATAAAAATAAATAACACAACCTTGGGATGAAAACACTTTGCACTGGAATATCACTGTATGAACACCCAAATGTAGTACTATAATGTTTGATGCTCTGAATGATAATTCTAAGATTATATACATGTGTATAAAATGTTTTTAACATTGTGACAAAAATGAGGAAACTAATTCAAGCCCAGATTTCACAAGCAAATATAATTTAATGTTTAAATGTGAAGGAACTACATTTCACTGCATAACACCTTACTCCTTGATAATGTCAAACAAAGGAGGTGTATTGTGATGAAAAATATAACCAAGAAAAGCTATCACAGTGATTACTTTAAAAGAGTAAGGTAGTAGGCATACCTCTCATTAATGTCTGTTATTTCACTTAGTACCTAAAAAAGAAAAATAAAAACAAAAAAAGTACATAATATTTTGATGAGATTTTCTTAAATTCTTTATTTTAGCATTCATTAAAATGAAATATTTTCTACGCTGAGAAAAAAATAGCTTTTATCTAAGCAATATAATTAAATCCTTAAGATAGTTTTATTAATTATCTCTTAAAATGTCAATATCCCATATTTCAGAGTTCCCATATTTCAGACCTGTATATGTAAATATAATATACAAATTGATTTACATTTAAGCTACCTACTATTTAAAACAGTAAGCACTTTAAGGCAGGATAGTTTATAGTACTTTCTGGATAACCAAATTATTGTGTTAAGTGAGTGACTATGAAAGTGGTTTAATACTTGCACTACGTAATGAGAAGATACCATTAAATAATTTTCATATCATTATTTAAATCATGTCAGAGTATAAATAAATTGACACTGTTTAGTTAATAGACAGTTTTATTATTTAGTCAAAAATTAGTCAATAAATGAATAAGAATATTTAAAATACTAGTCCCTCAACTCTGGAAAAAAAAAAAAAAAGGTTGTTCTATGTCCTTTTTGAAGTTCGTATATTGGAATAAACTTTAAAGACCAGAATATTTTGATCAGGGAAAACTTATTTAAGCCACAAGGTAGCCTATATCAATTCCAGCATCTATCAATTAGTTTAAGTAATACATTGTAATTTGTTGAAATTAAGCATATATGTTTTCAAGTATACCATTTCCTTGACAATCAAAAGAAGGCTTAGTGAAGTTAGTAATGATCTTCCTCATATCATTTTAGAGGAAAAATAACAACAGCTTTGCATCATCTAAATGCCTTACGCAGTGTTATTTTGCATCTTATTCTACAGTATTTACAATTAGGAAGAAACAGTGTCGCCACAATTTGCGTTTAAATCCATCACTGAACCAGCCATAAACCTTGAGACAGAGAATAGATAACAAAGAAACTATAAATTGTTCTCTATTTTACCTGCAAACCATAAATTATGAAATAATAAATGTTTTATTGAGGATTTACTTTATGCAAGACAAGATTATGTACTTTACATTAGTAATCTAATTCAATTATTATAACAGACACTCAGAAATGGGCTTTATTATTCTATTCATTTTATATATGAGAGATCTAAGATCATAGAGGTCTATAAACGTTCCTAAGGTTACACAGAAAGTTAGACAAGTATCATTGGGAGTTTCTGCCTTTTCACATGAACTCATTTATCATTGCTGTTCTATGTTTTGACTGGGGGAACTGCAATGAATAATTTGAGAGATTAAAAACTTACATTTTCTAGGGGCTACATCCCTGGGCCAGGAAAATTCCCTGGAAGAGGGCATGGAAACCCGCTCCAATATTCTTGCCTGGAGAATCCTATGGACAGAAGAACCTGGAGCACTATAGTCCATGGCGTACAAAGAGTAGGACATGACTGAAGTGACTTGCACAACATCAGTCAGTCAGTTCAGTTGCTCAATTGTGTCTGACTCTTTGTGACCCCATGAATTGCAGCATGCCAGAGCTCCCTGTCCATCACCAACTCCTGGAGTTTACTCAAACTCATGTCCATCGAGTCAGTGATGCCATCCAGCCATCTCATCCTCTATCATCCCCTTCTCCTCCTGCCCCCAATCCCTCCCAGCATCAGGGTATTTTCCAGTGAGTCAACTCTTTGCATGAGGTGGGCAAAGTATTGGAGTTTCAGCTTCAGCATCAGTCCTTCTAATGAACACCCAGACCTGATCTCCTTTAGAATGGACTGGTTGGATCTCCTTGCAGTCCAAAGGACTCTCAAGAGTCTTCTCCAGCACCACATTTCAAAAGCATCAACTCTTCGGCACTTAGCTTTCTTTACAGTCCAATTCTCACATCCATACATGACCACTGGAAAATCCATAGCCTTGACTAGACGGACCGTTGTTGGCAAAGTAATGTATCTGCTTTTGAATATGCTGTCTAGGTTGGTCATAACTTTTCTTCCAGGGAGTAAGTGTCTTTTAATTTCATGGCTGCAATCACCATCTGCAGTGATTTATAGCACATACTAGAAGGGAGAGGAGGGAGAGATGAAAGGAGGGAATACATAAAAGGAAAGGAGCAAGCAGTAACTGCCATGGAAGGAAAAGCAAGAGAAGGTTAAGGGGAGGAGAGAGGAATGGAGGTGAAGAGAGAAGAGAGGGGAGAAGACATGCAGGGAAGGAGGGAAGAAGAGGGGAGAAGAGCAAATAACCAGGGCAGAACCTCCATAAGCAGAGGAGAAATAAGTCACTTAGGGGAGCAACATATACAGTGCAGATTTGGAATCAGAAAATCAGTCATAAAAGCCAAGACAGGAGTGTTATTCCCAAAATGAAATATTTTGACTTAATGATTATTGCATTTATTTCCTAATATGTATCAGTCTTGAGCATTCTTCAGTTCGAATTCTCTTACACATTTTCAGCATTAAAATTTTCCCCATATTTTGCCTTTTATTCCCCAGGCTACTATTCTGAAATAGACTCTTCCAAGCACCTCTGGAGATCACAGACAATAAAATCGAAATATAGTAGCTTGCATTTGGGGACTCTCAAAATTTGGCCTCACATTTTTAACCTAGGAAATTTAAAGGCAATACACTGGACTTTCAATGAAGGAATGGAAGGAAGTGAAGTAAAAGTCGCCCAGTTATGGGCAAATTCAGACTTAATATGAAGAAAGCAGGGAAAACCACTAGACCATTCAGGTAAGACCTAAATCAAATTCCTTACCATTATACAGTGGAAGTGACAAATAGATTCAAGGGATTAGATCTGATAGAGTACCTGAAGAACTATGAACAGAGGTTCCTGACATTGTACAGGAGTCAGTGATCAAGACCATCCTCAAGAGAAAGAAGTGCAAAGAGGAAAAATGGCTGTCTGAGGAGGCCTTACAAATAGCTGAGAAAATAATAAAAGCAAAAGGCAAAGGAGAAAAGGAAAATTATACCCATTTGAATGCAGAGTTCCAAAGGATAGCAAAGAGAGATAAGAAAGACTTCCTCAGTGATGAATGCAAAGAAATAGAGGAAAACAGTAGAATAGGAAAGACTAGAGATCTCAAGAAAATTAGAGATATTAAGGGAATATTTCATACAAAGATGGACACAGTAAAAGACAGAAATGGTATGCACCTAACAGAAGCAGAAGATATTAAGAAGAGGTGGCAAGAATACACAGAAGAACTATACAAAAAAGATCTTCATGATGAAGATAACCACTATGGTGTGATCACCCACCTAGAGCCAGACATCCTGAAATGTGAAGTCAAGTGGGCCTTAGGAAGCATCACTATGAACAAAGCTAGTGGAAGGATGGAATTCCAGTTGAGCAATTTCAAATCCTAAAAGATGATGCTGTGAAAATGTTACACTCAATACGCCAACACATTTGGAAAATTCAGCAATGGCCACAGGACTGGAAAAGGTCACTTTTCATTCCAATCCCAAAGAAAGTCAATGGAAAAGAATGCTCAAACTACTACACAATTGCATTCATCTCACACACTAGAAAAATATTGCTCAAAATTCTCCAAGCCAGGCTTCAACAGAACATGAACCATGAAATTCCAGATGTTCAAGCTGGATTTAGAAAAGGCAGAGGAACCAGAGATCAAATTGCCAACATCCACTGGCGCATCGAAAAAGCAAGAGAGTTCCAGCAAAACACCTACTTCTGCTTTATTGACTATGCCAAAGACTATGACTGTGTGGATCACAGCAAACTGTGGTAAATTCTTAGAGAGATAGGAATACCAGACCACCTGACCTGCCTCCTGAGAAATCTGTATGCAGGTCAAGAAACAACAGCTAGAACTGGACATGGAACAACAGAATGGTTCCAAATGGGAAAAGGAGTATGTCAAGGCTGTATTTTGTCACCGTGCTTATTTAACTTATATGAAGAGTACACTGCAGTCATGAAATTAAAAGATGCATACTCCTTGGAAGGAAAGTTATGACCAACCTACAGCATGTTAAAACTCAGAGACATTACTTTGCCAACAAAGATCCGTCTCATCAAGACTATGGTTTTTCTAATAGTCATGTATGAATGCGAGAGTTGGACTATAAAGAAAGGTGAGCGCCGAAGAATTGATGCTTCGGAACTGTATTGTTGGAGAAGACTCTTGAGAGTCCCTTGGACAGCAAGGAGATCCAACCAGTCCATCCTAAAGGAAATCAGTCCTGAGTGTTCATTGGCTGGAGTGATGTTGAAGCTGAAACTCCAATACTTTGGACAGCTGATGTGAGGAACTGACTCATTTGAAAAGACCCTGATACTGGGAAAGATTGAAGGTGGGAGGAGAAGGGAATAACAAAGGAGGAGATAATTGGATGGCATCACTGACTCAATAGACATGAGTTTGAACAAGCTCTTGGAGTTGATGATGGGCATGGAAGTCTGGCATGCTGCAGTCACAGGGTCACAAAGTGTAAGACACAACTGATTGACCTAACTGAACTGAAACTCCATGAAAAATGCCGGGGTGGATGAAGCATAACCTGGAATCAAAATTGCTGTGAAAAATATCAATAACCTCAGATATTCAGATGACACCACCCTTTTGGCAGAAAGCAATGAAGAACTAAAGAGCCTCTTGATGAAAGTGAAAGAGGAGAGTGAAAAAAGTTGGTTTAAAACTTAACATTCAGAAAACTAAAATCATGGCATCTAGTCCCATCAGTTTATGGCAAATATATGGGAAACAATGGAAACAGTGACAGACTTTATTTTCTTGGGCTCCAAAATCACTGCAGATGGTGACCATAGCCATGAAATTAAAAGACACTAGCTCCTTGGAAGAAAAGTTACGACCAATCTAGACAATTAAAAAATAGAGATATTACTTGACAAAAAAGGTCTGTCTAGTCAAAGCTATGGTTTTTCCAGTAGTCTTGTACGGATGTGAGAGTTGGACTATAAATAAAGCTGAGCACTGAAGAATTGATGCTTTTGAATTGTGGTTTTGGAGAAGACTCTTGAGAATCCCTTGGACTGCAAGGAGATCCAACCAGTCCATCCTAAAAGATATCAGTCCTGAATATTCATTGAAAGGACTGATGCTGAAGCTGAAACTCCAATACTTTGGCCACCTAATGTGAAGATCTGACTCATTTGAAAAGACCCTGATGGTGGGAAAGACTGAAGGTGGGAGGAGAAGGGAATGACAGAGGACGAGATAGTTGGATGGCATCACCAACTCAATGGACATGAGTTTGAGTAGACTCTGGGAGTTGTTAATGGACAGGGAAGCCTGGTGTGCTGTGGTCCATGGGGTTGCAAAGAGTTGGACATGACTGAGTCACTGAACTGAACTCAACTACTTTAAACCTATATCTTCCTACTAAAATAGATTGAGTTTTTATACATTTTATCTTCTTTGGCTTTAAAATCACTGCAGGTGCTGACTACAGCCATGAAATTAAAAAATACTTGCTCCTTAGAAGAAAAGCTGTGACAAACCTAGACAGCATATTAAAAAGGAGAGATATCTCTTTGCTTATAAATGTCCATACAGTCAAAGCTATGTTTTTTCCAGTAGTCATGTATGGGGTGGACCATAAAGAAGGCTGAGCAAAAAATCAATGCTTTCAAATTGTGGTGTTGCAGGAGGCTCTTCAGAATCCCTTGGACTTCAAGGAGATCAAATCAGTCAGTTCTAAAGGAAATCAACCCTGAATATTCATTGGAAGGACTGAGGCTGAAGCTTAATCTCCAATACTTTGGCCACCTGGTGTGAAGAGCTGACTGACTGGAAAGGATCCTAATGCTGGGAAAGATTTAAGGCAAAAGGAGAAGGGGGGCAACAGAGGATGAGATGGTTGGATGGCATCACTGACTCAACAAACATGAATTTGAGCAAGTTTTGGGAGACAGTGGAGGACAGAGGAGCCTGGCATGCTGCAGTCCACAGGTCACAAAGAGTAAGACATGACTAAGCAGCTGAACAACAATAATAAAAGCCAAGTAAAGTTTGAAAATTTCAAAATGCATTCTTATTTTTAAAAGAATATTCTTTGTTTCAATAGTTTATGTTTTTAAAAATATACTTATTTTAATGAGAACATGTGATCTTTGGAATTTTGTGTCATATTTTAAAGAAATTGGAAAAATCAATTTACCAGATAAAAGAAAGATAAAGATATGTCTCCTTTGTAATCTCAGATTTACAGCAAAACAGCCCAAAGTTTTATAGTATGCTCAATGAATAAGTAACTTTGTTTCTTGCCTCTTATTCTTGATATTTCAATACCAGTGGGAAACAAAATTCTGTGGTTCCATTTCTTGTGTTTTAAATTCTTATGCACATGATCTTATTTGATCATGGATTGTTGACAAAATAACAAAAATCTACAGCTCTTGATACTCTGGCTACAAAAATGTTCTTCGAACAGCTGCAGAATACCAATAATTATCGTGGTCAGTCCAGTGCAGCAAAGTCAGGCAGCTAGCATTCAATTCCTCTGCTAAAAAATAGCCCACATAATGAAATGTAAAATAGAGATGCTCTCTCAGACCCCAGAATGTCTCATTCTCTTTCTCTGGATAGAAAGTAACTGAAAAGTACAAACAGCTGAGGGCTTGTAACAGCTGTAGGATAACAATTCTGGATGGCATTAAGCCTTCCTCGAAGCACAGATTTTCATTTTAATATAGCTGCATGCATTGACAACTGAGTATATGGAGAAAAGATTTCAAATAATGTATATTAAGCATCAGTGAAATCCATCTATTGCCAGAAATTACTATGAAAATGCTTCTGTAAAATTCCCTGGATATATAATGCGATGAATGATACTTAATTTTTAAAAGTGTTTCTTTCATAAACACATGTTGATGTCAGGTAAAATACTGTAGACTGAAGTTCAGCTCTTCAGAATAGTTCTTTCCCATGGTAGAACCAAGCTAATACAGTATCAGTATAAATTATATTTTCCTGAGGAAATAGAAGCAAGCTGAAGGGAATCAGATATTCACTGTCTTCAGAATGCATAGATCAAAATTCTCTTAGGTCAACTATACATTAATGCAAAGTCCTGGTAAGAAAGCAAGCAAGGAATGAGGGTAATGGAATAAAAATAGAATATTGCCTTTTTAGTGGTAAATAGCAAAATTTACACAGCCTCATTTAATAAACCCTTGACTTTTTCTTCACATTTTTTACAATACAGAACCCTGATCTTGGAAACAAAGGGAGAGAAAAAGCACAGATTTGTTTTAAGAGAATTTACAATCTTATTACAGAAGCCACCTTCTTTATTTAAATGAGAACCAGCTAGCATATAATAGGAAACCACATTATAATTATATATACAAGTAATAAACTCATCTAGATAGATTTCTTAAGGAGGCAAATCACTAACCTAATAATCAACATGGATTTATGTGGGATAAGGAAAATAGTCATTCACAAAGCAATGACAATATGAAACAGACAGATAGGAATAAGGAAGACCTTTAAAGTTGTTCTGAGTTGAGTTGAAGGGGCCAACTGCTCTGACCTCCCCACTACCCGTCAGGTCCCAATTACATCGGCCTTTTGTCTCTGGGTCCTTGGTGAGCAGGACCTCTGGCAGGTTAGAAGTAATCAGACTTCCAGGGAGGGGGCGCTGCTCAGAGGCTGCTAGTGTGGCTCCCCATGTCATGCTAGTGGTAAATAGCGCACCTGCCAATGCAGGAGATGTCAGAGAAGCCATTTCAGTCCCCGAGTCAGGAAGACCCCCCTGGAGAAGGGAATGGCAGCCCACTCCATTACTCTTGCCTGGTGACTCCCACGGACAGAGGAGACTGTGGTAGGTTTCAGTCCACAGGGCTGCAAAGAGTCGGACACAACTGAAGTAACCACGCACACATTCACTCTCAGAGAGCAAAAGACTTGGATCTTGCAAGACAGAAGATCTTGGAGTCCAGAACCTACCTACAGCTGCTCACAAAAACCCTAGAATTATCCACCTTACAGAATCAGTAAATCAAAGCAGGGAGACCTTAAGCAACTTGCCTAGGGCCATGTGCATGCTTGTTCAGTTGCTCAGTCATGTCTGACTCTGCAACTCCAAGGACTGTAGCCCACTAGGCTCCTCTGTTCATGGGATTCTCCAGGCAAGAGTACTGAGGTGGGTTGATTTCTTTCTGTGTCTCCTGAATTGCAGGCGGATTCTTACCACTTAGCCACCAGGGCTGTGTGACTATGGTTCATGTTCTAAAGCCCATACTCAACCCTGCTTTGCTGCACTGCTTCTCAAGAACACAGGTCATAAGAGGATCTTTATTGTCACATCTCAGACAAGTAAACATATCTGAAAGATTAGACATTTCTTTGGGAAAAGAGAAAAAATGAATGCTGAGATTTTTTCTTACAGAAGCCACTGCTACACCCTAGCATTTATCACAAGATAGTTGTTAGTGGCAACTGGACTTCAGAATAAAATACTACCTGAATTTAGGTTTAATGCAATGCTAAAAGCTTTACTTAAGACTGTTAGGTCAAAAAGGTGCTATTTGTCAATCATAATAGTGCTCCAGTTCGAAGAGGATCTAATTTACTTTCAACAAGAGGAAGCTGAAACTATATTTGAAAACCTGGTAATGCTTTTTCTATTCTTTCGTAAATCATTTCATTAGTAAGGGCAAAGACTGTTCACAAATCAGCAACTAAATTGCAGTTTAGGGACTTTACTGCCAGAAATGTGTCACAGTTCCATGAATGAAGATAACCTTCATTACTGATGAAAAATGTCATGGTATCTATAATTCTACATTTTAAAAATGAGATAAGTCAAATTAAGTGACTTTGATTAAATATAGTAAATAATAGCAACTTGGACAGATTTGTTTCTTAGTACTTTCTTGTTTGTGTTGTTGTGGAACAAAGATAATATTTTTGTCTCTAAATAGCAATTGACAATGAAATTTACAGACCACATTTCATTTTATGTCTATATTCATAAAAGGAGAAAATGATTTAATCAAATTTTATCTCCACCTATTCTATCTTGATCTTTATTTATCTCTATGGTAACACACTTTCACACTGGATATGTATGAATGCTTAATAATAGCTTGTGCTTTGTGTGCTAAGTTGCTTCAGTTGCGCCCAGCTCTTTGATACCCTATGGATGGTAGCTCACTGTCCATGGGATACTCCAGGCAAGAACACTGGAGTGGTTTGCCATTATCTTCCTCCAGGAAATTTCCAGACCTAGGGATCGAACCCACATCTCCTGTGTCTCCTGCATTGGCAGGCGGGTTCTTTACTACTATCAGCACCTGGGAAGCTCCTAATAATATTGTGTAGGTCTGCCATTGTGAATTTATAGCAAGCGTTTTGTAAAATTCCTCAGCAGTAAGCCATTAAGGCATGTTTCACTTCTGACATACAATTAAAGAATGTCAAAATGTAATGTTATGTAAATAAAACCTGTAAATAAAACAATTCATATTAAATATATATATATATATATAACTTTAAAAATGATTCTACCAAAAATTGCATTCATTATCCATAATAGTTTCTTCTCTTTCAGTATTATTCACACTTAAGAGTCAAGAGCTAGATCTGGCTAAGGGAAACATTACAATAACAAGAATACATAAATTTATATAGTTGTTTTTGTGTAAGATGCTCATAGTATTTTTAGTATATTATCTCATTTATTCTCACAGATTTTTTATTAGAAAGTTGCTAGAGTGACATTTCATTTATTCTCACAACATTCTTATAGAAAAGGTTTGTATATCCTTTCTAAATTAGTTTTAAAGCAATAAATTTTGTTACCTTAAAAATCAATTTTACACATTATTGGACTTACCAATTTTTAATCAATATTTTATATATAAACACATCTGATCTCAGAACTGTTTGCAATAAAAAATATGTTTTAATACTATGTCTTTCTGTTTTTTTTTAAATTTTCTTTTCAACCTCTTCTCTCTTTGCCTAAATATTTATTAATATAACCTTAAACAGTGTGCTTCTGTCTTCTTGATGTTTGTTTTTCAGTTGCTCAGTTGTGTCTGACTCCATGGACTGCAGCACACCAGGCTTCCTTGTCCTTCACTAATTCCTGGACCTTGCTCAAACTTATGTCCACTGAGTCAGTGATGCCATCCCCTATCGTCCCCTTCTCCTCCTGCCTTCAATCTCTTCCAGCATCAGGGTCTTTTCTAATGAGTTGGCTCTTCACATTAGGTGGCCAAAGTATTGGAGCTTCAGCTTCAGCATCAGTCCTTCCAATGAATATTCAGGACTGATTTCCTTTAGGATTGACTGGTTTGATCTCCTTGCAGTCCAAGGGACTCTCAAGAGTCTTCTCCAACAATACAGTTCAAAAGCATCAATTTGGTCTAACCCTCACATCAATACATGACTACTGGAAAAGTTATAGCTTTGACCATGTGGAACTTTATTGGCAAAGTAATGTCTATACTTTTTATACACTATCTAAATTTGTCATAATTCTTTTTCTAAGGAGAAAGCATCTTTTAATTTTGTGGCTGCAGTCACCATATGCATTGATTTTGAAGCCCAAGAAAATACCAGCCTAACATATATACATTCTTTGCATCTCATTTTTCCCTCTTCATTCTTTTGATGTACTTTCTCTAGAATACTCCAACATGTCTTTATTATTATAATGCCTCTCTCCCTGTTACAGTGTTTTCCTCAGCACTCTTATCAAAATTAGCATTCATCTTACATTCATCTCCACCCCGCTTTTCTTTTTTCTGTTCCTCCTTACTTTTCATGTTCTGATCCCTCACCTTTGGAATTATTCTAAAGTTTCCCATTAATTTCAGGTATAGAAGAGGAATCTTAAAATTATTCTTTGTCAGTTTTTGTTTAAATAATAATTTTTAAAGCATTATATTCATATTCTCCATGGAACTTTCACCTCCACTCATATTCAGATTTTCATTTATTCATTTCTGTGCTACATTTATTGCTAATTATTTCCAGTAACTGAAGTTATTTACTATGTACCTTAAATGCAGTTGGATACATGAGTGTGTCCTGAGCTAGTACATTATTAGAGAAAATAAACTCTATTTTAAAAAATATAGATTTTTATCCTTGCAAATATTCTCATTATACTCTTTTTGACATGAGTTTGAGCAAAATCTGAATGATAGTGAAGGACAGGGATGCCTGTCATGCTGCAGTCGATGGGGTCGAAAAGAGTTGGGCATGACTTAGCTACTGAACAAGAACAACTGTTTTTGAAGCAGGCCTATTCTTCAGTCAATTCTAAAGGAAATCAACCCTGAATATTCACTGGAAGGACTGATGCTGAAACTGAAGCTCCAGTACTTCAGTTATCTGATAGGATGTGCTGACTCATTGGAATAGACCCTGATGCTGGGAAAGACTGAAGGCAACAAGAGAAGGGTGTGGCTGAGGATGAGGTGGTTAGCATTGCCGATTCAGTGGACATTAATTTGAGCAAATTCTGGGAGATAGTGAAGAGCAGGAAGCCTGGCATGCTGCAGTCCATGTGGTCACAAAGAGTCAGACACAACTTAGTGACTGAACAACAGCAATTTTTTTTTTCTTGATGTGATCATCTGTGTGCCCATTTTAAGCTGCCAGAGATGAACTGAAGATTCAACTATTCTCAGTCACCACGCCCTGACTTAAAGCATTTTCTTAGAACTATTACTGCTACAGGCATACCTCAGAGACATTACACATTCAGTTCCAGATCACAGCAATAAAACTAATATCTCAATAAAGCAAGTCAAATGAATTTTTGTTTCCCAGTGCATATAAAAGTTGTGCTTATACTATATGGTATTCTGTGTTCAGTAGCATTATATCTATATAAAATGCACACACCTTAATTTTAAAATATTTTATTGCTGAAGAATATTAACCATCATTTGAATCTTCAGGGAACTGTAATATTTTTTCCTTGGAAAAGGTCTTGCCTCAAGGTTGATGGTGTTGGCTAAAGGTTGAGGTGATAATGAAAACTTCCTAAAGCAAAACAACAAGGAAGTCTGCCACATTAACTGACTCTTCCTTTCAGGTATGATTTCTCTGTAGCATATGAGGCTATTTGATAGCTTTTTACAAAGTAGAACTTTGGTCAAAATAGGAGTGAAATGTTTCAAACCCTTCAGCTGCTTTGTCAACTAAATTCATAGAATATCCTGAATACTTTGTTATTATTTCAAAAATCTTCACAGCATTTTCACCAGGAGTAGATGCCATCTCAAGAAACCACTTTCTTTGCTCATTAATAAAATGCAACTCCTCACCCATTCAAGTTTTACCTTGAGACTGCAGAAATTCAGTCACATCTTCAGGTTCCACTTCTAATTCTAGTTTTCTTGCTATTTCCACCATATCTACTGCTACTTCCTCCACTGTAGGTTTGAATCCCTCAAAGTCCTCCATGAGGGTTGGAATCAACTTTCACCAAAGTCCTATTAAGTGATAATATTTTGTCCTCATGAATCACTAATATTTATAATGGCATCTAGAATGATGACTTATTTTCAGAAGATTTTCAATTTACTTTGTCCAGAATCATCAGAGGAATTATTATTCATGATAACTATAGTTTTATGAAACATATTCCTTAAATAATAAAACTTGAAAGTGGAAATTTATATTACTCCTTGATCCATGGCTGGGTGGATAAAGGAGTAATGAGTGTGAACAGGCATGGCAACAACTTTCATCTCTTTGTACATCTCCATCAGAGTCAGCAGGTGACAAAGTGCAAGGTCACTGAGCACTAATATTTGTGTGTATGTGTGTGTGTGTGTGTGTGTGTGTGTTACAATTAAAATTTTTTTAAAGCAAAAGGCAACAGGAAGAACTGTCCCTCAAGTAAGGGCTTAAATGGCTTCCCAGGTGGCTCAGTGGTAAAGAATATGCCTGCCAATACCGGAGTCACAAGTTCCATCCCTGGACCAGGAAGATCCTCCCCACCCTGCCCAAGAAGGAAAAGGCAACCCACTCCAGTATACCTGCCTGGAAAAATCCCATGGACAGAGGGGTCTGATGGGTCAAAGTCCATGGGATCACAAAGACTCAGACATGACTGAGGAACCAAAACAACAACAAAGAACTTAAATGTCCTAAGATATACTGATGTGACTTTTTCATTTATTTTTAATTGGAGGATAATTGTTGTACAATATTGTGCTGGTTTCTGCCATATATTAACATGAATCAGCCATAAGTACACATATGTGCCCCTCTCTTGAACCTCCCTCCCACCTCCCACACCACCCCACCCTCTAGGTTGTCACAGAACACCAAATTTGAGCAGTAATATAGGGCGCAGGAAGAATCCACCTGCCAATGCAGGAGATGTAGGTTTGATCCCTGGGTCAGGAAGATCCCTTGGAGGAGGAAATGGCAACCCGCTCCAGTACTGTTGCCTGAAAAAACCCCTTGGACAGAGGAGTTTGTAGGCTAAGGTCCATGGAGTCCCAAAGAGTGGGACACAACTGAAGTGACTGAGTACAGAGTGCATTTTGAAAGGAACCTTTTTCTTTTCTAAGCGGTAGATCTCAACAGTGGACCAAAAATATTCATTATCCATGTTACACACAGATGTGCTATCATCCAGGTTCTGTTATTTCATTTAGACAGTACAAGCAGAGTTAATTTAGCATAATTCTTAAGGGCCCTAGTATTTTCAGAAATGCAAATAAGCACTGGCTTCAGCTGAAAGTCACCAGCAACATCAGCCCGTAACAAGTCAGCCTGTCCTTTGAAGCTTTGAAGTTAAGCCCTGACTTTTCTTTTTTAGCTATTAGAGTCCTAGATGGCATTTTCTTCCAATAGAAACATGGGGGAAACTTACATGCATATTATTAAGTGAAAGACGTGAATCTGAAAAGGCTACATACTATATGGTTTCAACTACACAACATTCTGGAAAGGAAAACTATGAAGACAGAAAAAATATATATATATATATATAAAAGTCATGGCTAGGGGTTAGGGGAAGGAGGAATGAATGAAACAAAGAGAATATTTAGGGCAGTGAAATTTTCTGTATGACACTATAATGGTAGGCACTTGGCATTATACATTTGTCAAAACCAGCAGAATGTAAAATACAAAGTTGTTGTTTTTCAGTCACTAAGTCGTGTCGGACTCTTTGTGACTTCACTGATGGAAGCAGGCCAGTCTCCTCTATCCTCCACTATCTCCTAGAGCTTGCTCAAATTCATGTCCATTGAGTAGGTGATGCTATATAACCATCTCATCCTCTGTCTCCCCTTCTCCTTTTGCCTTCATTCGTTTCCAGCATCAGGGTCTTTTCCAGTGAGTCAGCTCCTCACCAGGTGAAAATAGTGATAAAGAATCTGCTTTCAATGCAGGAGAAGTAAGAGGCATGGGTTCAACCTCTGGGTCAGCAAAATCCCCTGGAAGAGGGCATGGCAACCCACTCCACTTATTCGTGCCTGGAGAATCCCTTGGACAGAGGATCCTGGTGGGCAACAGTCCATAGGATCATAAAGAGTCAGACACAACTAAAGCTACTTAGAATGTACAACTCTTTGCATCAGGTGGCCAAAGAGTGAATACAATGAGTGAACCCTAATGTAAACTTTGGATTGGGGCTCACAATGATGTGCCAATATAGGCTCATAAATCATAACAAAGGTACCACTCTGGTGAGGGATGTTGACAGCAAAGGAGGTTGTGTGTTGTAGGGACAGAAGCAAGGTGTACAGGAACAATCTCTGTACTTTCTACTCAGTTTTGCTATGAATCAAAATCTGCTCTAAAAATAAGGTTTATTAATTTTAAAATATGAAGAAGATATAAGGCTTTTCCAGACCAAATTAATGATATAATTAATTAACATCAGACCCTGCACTTCAAGTAATGTTAAAACTTCACTAACCAAAGAAATATGGCCTAAGCAGGAACAGGAATCTATAAAAAGAAATAAAGAAACCCAGAAAAGAAATAAAGGAAGACAAAATAAAATTAATATTTTATTTTATATGTCATAAAAGATAATTATCTGTCTAAAAATAATTTCCATATGTTAAATTGTTTTAGTAGCATTTGTAAAAGTGAAATGTATAAGAATAAGATAAAAAAATTACAGAGTGAATTTGGAACTAGCATGCTGTAAGGTCCTTAAACTACATGTGAAAGCAATGTTCTGTTCAGTTCAATTCAGTCGCTCAGTCGTGTCTGACTCTTTGCGACCCCATGAATCGCAGCACGCCAGGCCTCCCTGTCCATCACCAACTCCCGGAGTTCACTCAGACTCACGTCCATCGAGTCAGTGATGCCATCCAGCCATCTCATCCTCTGTCGTCCCCTTCTCCTCCTGCCCCCAATCCCTCCCAGCATCAGAGTCTTTTCCAATGAGTCAACTCTTCACATGAGGTGGCCAAAGGACTGGAGTTTCAGCTTTAGCATCATTTCTTCCAAAGAAATCCCAGACTCTAACTAATGGTGAATGACACAATATTTAGGAAAACCACTTTAAAAAGTAAGGAGAAATATAATCAATCAATAAATAGAGGAAATAAAGCAGAATTATAAAAAGCTCTCAATTAACCCAAAAGAAGGCAGAGAGAAATATGGAATAAAGGAACTAACATAGCAAAGGTATTCTGAAGAGAAGAACCAAAGGTAGAAAATTCAAACAACCTGCTTTCAATATTTATTATAAAGCTACAGTCATCACAAACATAAAAATTATTTTTTAAAAAAAAGATATATAAATCAATGGAACAAAACAGTCATGAAATAGACCCGTAAAGATGTGTTAACTGGTATTTTATATATTTATCTCATATTTTATTTTGAAATAATTTTATATTTATAGAAGTGTTGCAGAGATAGGACAGAAAAGTTCCCATATACCCATCCTCCAGGTTCACCTGAAATTAACATCTTATGTGATAATAAAAACAAAAAATTACATTGATAGAATATTTTTAAATTCACCAGCTTTTTCACTTTCTTTTAATGTTCCAAGATCTAAGCCAAGACACCATGTTGCATTTAGTTATGACTCTGCTGTCTTTTCCAATCTATGACAGATTTCCAGCCTTTCCTTAGTTTTCATGAATTTAAGAACTTTGAATAGCTTTGGTCAAGTATTTTTTAGAAAGCTCCTTACTGTGAATTTAAATGATATTTTCTCATAACTGGACTAGAGTTAGAATTTGGGGAAAATAATCACAAGAGGAAGAATCCATTTCATCGCATTATATCAGGAAGGACATGATAGTGACAAGGTTTATTAACATCACCAAGATGTGAAACTCAATCCCTGAGTATCTCTCAGTTTTCTACAATTTAAAGTTCCTTTCCAAATTCTATTCATTAGAATTAAGTGTTTTATAAGATATAAAGATTCTTTTGATGACAAAACAAGACACAATGACCCTCTGGTAGACTGAAGGCAGAAACTTTTGCTGCTTAGAGCTCCAAAGGAGAGAAGTCTGCCAAGGACTTTTAAAGTCCTATTTTTAGATTCATACATGTTTATATTTGATACGCATTCTTGGAGAGTTGACCTCTTGTTATTGTTTAGGCCCCTTATCTCTGAAAATAACCCTTGCTCTGGAATTTGCTTTGTCTAAAATCATTATGGATATCCCAGATTTTTCTTTCATGTTTTCATGGTACAAATTGTTTAATTCTTTTATTTTCAATTTAAGTATATGTTTATATTTAAAATATGTGACTCATAAGGAATCAAGTAATTATGTTCATTGTAAAACTTGCACACAAAAAATTGTAGTCCTTTATCCATAATATGGGGCTTTTCTGGTGGCTCAGCTGTAATCAGGAGATGCAGGTTCTATCCTTAGATTTGGAAGATCCCCTGGGGAAGAAAATGGCAATGCACCTAGAAAACTCCATGGACAGAGGAGCCTGGCAGGCTACAGTCCATGGGGTCTCAAAAGAGTCTGGATATGACTTAGTAATGAAATAGTAACAACAATCCATAGTAGACCCAGGTTGGAAACTATCAACTATCCTTCAGCTAGTTAATAGATAAACAAGCTATTTTATCTCCATACCAGGGAATACTACTCAGCAATAAAAAATAACAACTACTGATACTCTCAGCAACACACACACATATATCAAAATCAATTTGTTGAGTGAGAGACAGCAAATGCAAAAGGCTACATAAGGTCTGAGTTCATTTATATAACATTATAAAAAGGACATTAATATAAAGACAAAAAGACAAAATCAAAAAACAGACCAGTGGATTCCAGGCACTGAGCGTGGGCTACATGGGAGAAATATTTTGATTGTTGAAAGCAGTTTATATTAACATTGTGATTGCAGACATAGGACACTATTTATTTGTCACAGCTCACTGCACTATATACCACACAGAATGAGTTTTGCTGGAGGTAAATCAAAAACATTTGAAGTTAACTCAACTTTAACCACCAAAGGACAACCAGATGCACACAATAGAGAGAATTATTTGAGCAACGGACTAAGAGGCTCCCTAGAATCCTAATATGGACAAAATTAACTTCAGAACTTTACTGGAAATCATTTATAGTGCTTTGTATAAAAACTGTGCTCAAGGTAACTCATATCACATTTTATCTAGTGTGGATATGTGAACATGGATTCTCTTTTTCTTTACTTTCTCAACTTGTTCTCTATTTTCAATGGTAGACTCTAACACATAGCAGATTCTTATTGTATACTTACTGAATAAATATATTTTGCTATGGTGTCTTAAGGTTAATTACTACAGAATGATCAATGCAAAGAAATAGAGGAAAACAACTGAATGGGAAAGACTAGAGATCTCTTCAAGAAAATTAGAGATACCAAGGGAACATTTCATGCAAAGATGGGCTCAATAAAGGACAGAAATGGTATGGACCTAACAGAAAAAAAAATGATATTAAGAAGAGGTGGCAAGAATACACAGAAAAACTGTACAAAAAAGATCTTCATGACACAGATAATCATGAAGGTGTAATCACTCACACTCACCTAGGGCCAGACATCCTGGAATGTGAAGTCAGGTAGGCCTTAGGAAGCATCACTATGAACAAAGCTAGTGGAGGTGATGGAATTCCAGTTGAGCTATTTCAAATTCTAAAAGATGATGCTGTGAAAGTGCTGCACTCAATATGTCAACAAATTTGAAAAACTCAGCAGCAGCCACAGGACTGGAAAATGTCAGTTTTCATTCCAATCCCAAAGAAAGGTAATGCCAAAGAATACTCAAACTACCACACAATTGCACTCATCTCATACGCTAGTAAAGTAATGCTCAAAATTCTCCAAGCCAGGCTTCAGCAATATGCGAACAGTGAACTTCCAGATGTTCAAGCTGGTTTTAGAAAAGGCAGAGGAACCAGAGATCCAATTGCCAACATCTGCTGGATCATTGAAAAAGCAAGAGAGTTCCAAAAAAAACACCTATTTCTGCTTTATTGATTATGCCAAAGCCTTTGACTGTGTGGATCACAATAAACTGTGGAAAATTCTGAAAGAGATGGGAATACCAGACCACCTGACCTGCCTCTTGAGAAACCTGTATACAGGTCAGGAAGCAACAGTTAGAACTGGACATGGAACAACAGACTGCTTCCAAATAGGAAAAGGAGTATGTCAAGGCTATATATTATCACCCTGCTTATTTAACTTATATGTAAAGTACATCATGAGAAACACTCGGCTGGAAGAAGCACAAGCTGGAATCAAGATTGCTGGGAGAAATATCAATAACCTCAGATATGCAGATAACACCACCCTTATGGCAGAAAGTGAGAAGAACTAAAGAGTCTCTTGATGAAAGTGAAAGAAGAGAGTGAAAAAGTTGGCTTAAAGCTCAACATTCAGAAAACTAAGATCATGGCATGCAGTCCCATCACTTCATGGTAAATAGATGGGGAAACAGTGGAAACAGTGGCTGACTTTATTTTTCTGGGCTCCAAAATCACTGAGGATGGTGATTGCAGCCATGAAATTAAAAGATGCTTGCTCCTTGGAAGGAAAGTTATGACCAACCTAGATAGCATATTAAAAAGCAGAGACATTACTTTGCCAACAAAGGTCCATCTAGTCAAGGCTACGGTTTTTCCAGTAGTCATGTATGGATGTGATAGTTGGTCTATAAAGAAAGCTAAGCACAGAATTGATGCTTTTGAACTGTGGTGTTGGAGAAGACTCTTGAGAGTCCCTTGGACTACAAGGCAATTCAACCAGTCCATCCTAAAGGAGATCAGTCCTGGGTGTTCATTGGAATTACTGATGTTGAACCTGAAACTCCATAACTTTGGCCACCTCATGTGAAGACCTGACTCATTTGAAAAGACCCTGATTCTGGGAAAGATTGAGGGCAGGAGGAGAAGGGAATAACACAGGATGAGATGGTTGGATGGCAATACTGACACAATGGACATGGGTTTGGGTGGATTCTGGGAGTTGGTGATGGACAGGGAGGCATGGTGTTCTGCGGTTCATGGGGTCTCAAAGAGTCGGACACAACTGAGCAACTGAACTGACTGACTGATTTTGGACTGAGTCTATACATAAAGATTAAATAATGTAAAGACATAGTAATGCAAAGACTGACTCTTTACATCAAGGACTCTCTTCCTGGAGGTATCAGAATTCCATTAACAGCCTTTACAAAATGTTTTCTTATCCAGACTAACAATGGACTAAAAGGTTTTGATGGCTGACATAGATATATGCATCAAACAAGTTTAAGTATATGTTGATTAAGTTTTGCAATAAAACAATCATTTAAATAGCATAAAGTCAATATCTTTATAAATTGGCATCTTTCTGATTTGCCCCTTCTTATGTTAAGTAAGTAAAAAATAGTGGTCTCATATATCAGGAGCTTTGTCATTTCTCCTTTCTCTGTGTATTATGAGCGTATGTATCCTCATGTATACAGCTCTTTCACTATAGTTACCTACTTCCTGGAAAGCTCAGCAGGTAAAGAATCTGCCTGCAGTGCAGGACACTCAGGAGATGTAGGTTCTATCCCTGGGTCAGGAAGATCCTCTGGAAGAGGGTGTGGCAGCCCACTCCAGTATTTTTGCCCGGAGAATCCCACACACTTAAAGCAACTGATCACACATGCACTCATAATTTAATTAATGAACACACAGTTTTCTGGAGCACTTTTAAGTGCTGTTACACCTTCTATATTCTGATAGATTATTTTTGTCTGATTTTATCAGGTAGCATAGTGGTAAAGAATCCACCTACCAATGCAGGAGACGCAAGAGATATGGGTTTGATTCTTGGGTCAGAAGACCCCCTGGAGAAGGAAATGACAACCGACTCCACTATTCTTGCTTGGGAAATCCCATGAATAGAGATGCCTTGCAGGCTAAAAGTCCATGGGGTCACAAAAGAGTTGGACATGACTGAGTGACTGAGCACATTTTGATTAAAACATACACACAGATGCACATGAACACATACTTTGCACATATAGCTTCAATTCATATCCTTGCCTATCACATTTCTCTGTCTCTTGAATGAGCTTCAGTAAAAGAAAGTTTCTAAAATTTTTTTTTAATTTTATTTTATTTTTAAACTTTACAAAATTGTATTAGTTTTGCCAAATATCAAAACGAATCCGCCACAGGTATACATGTGTTCCCCATCCTGAACCCTCCTCCCTCCTCCCTCCCCATACCATCCCTCTGGGTCATCCCAGTGCACCAGCCCCAAGCATCCAGTATCGTGCATTGAACCTGGACTGGCAACTCGTTTCATACATATTTTACATGTTTCAATGCCATTCTCCCAAATCATCCCACCCTCTCCCTCTCCCACAGAGTCCATAAGACTGTTCTATACATCAGTGTCTCTTTTGCTGTCTCGTACACAGGGTGAAAAACACCAATACAGTATACAAACGCATATATATGGAATTTAGAAAGATGGTAACAATAACCCTAAAATGTTTTTTTTTTAATTTGGTTTATTAATATGTAGGACTCAGGGTCTCTTCACTTGCTTCACCTTTTACTATGAATTGGCATTAGTTTTAAGACATGAACAAACAAATGGCCTTTCTAAAATTTTTTGGCTGAACACTATAATGTCAACTGTCTTAATTAACCTTTTTCTGTTATGTATATAAATGGTATCATTCAAATATTAGTTACTTCTCTTACTAGCAAACAGAAAATGACCTCAACTTTCAGCCAGTAACCTATTTGGTCCCTTCTGCTTGCCCCAGAGAACTGATGTCTACAGAACCTTCTGTAGCTCTCAGAACTCTTTACTTTCACATAGGCTGTGTCTCTAAACCTAATAATATAATCCAATAACTGTTTTTTAACCTCATTTATGGAGAAGGCAATGGCAACCCACTCCAGTACTCTTGCCTGGACAATCCCATGGACGGAGGAGTCTGGTAGGCTGCAGTCCATGGGGTCGCTAAGAGTCGAACACACTGAGCGACTTCACTTTCACATTTCACTTTTATGCATTGGAAATGGCAACCCACTCCAGTATTCTTGCTTGGAGAATCCCAGGGAGGGCAGAGCCTGTTGAGCTGCCATCTATGGGGTCGCACAGAGTCGGACATGACTAAAGCGACTTAGCAGCAGCAGCAGCATATTAAGAGAGGCTGATTTTTTCCAAACATTTCTTACCTGATTTTGTTCATATTAATTAATCATGTCATTTTTACCTCTTATTCATTTTTATTTCCAATCAATGTCCATCTAATTGAGTACCATTTATATTATATTGCGCTTCCCTGGTGGCTCAGAGGTTAAAGCATCTGCTTGCAGTGCAGGAGACCTGGGTTCGATCCCTGGGTCAGGAAGATCCCCTGGAGAAGGAAATGGCAACCCACTCCAGTATTCTTGCCTGGAGAATCCCATGGATGGAAGAGCCTGGTAGGCTACAGTTCATGGGGTTGCAAAGAGTTGGACACGACTGAGTGACTTCACTTATATTTTCTTCCATTTTCACTGTTTTGTTTTTCCCCTTGCATTATCCTTCTCTAAGCTTTCTTGCTTTTTCAGACTTTGCTTTTCCTTTTCCTCTGGGCTTCTTTTTGAGATGCTAATCCCTCTGTGATTGTCTCCCTTCTTCAGCACACTGAACCCTGACTCTACCATTTGGCAATCAGCCATAGCCAGAGAGCTAGCTCTGAGCTTGGTTTAGTCTTTATTGCTTATTTCACAGATGGAAGAATGATCTTGCTGATTTTCATTAAGGTTTTTCACACATAGCCTCCTACTCTTTAGTTTTCTCATTTCTCTCTCTCTTTATTTTTTTTTTTGGCCCCTTTGAAATATCTCTTTTGTTCCACCTTTTTTTTTTTTTTCTTTGAAGACCTTTATTTTTCACTTTAAATTGCTCCTATTTTCTGTGTCCACATGCCTACAGTTCATCTTCCCCTCTAAATGTTCAAAGCGTGCTTCCTTTATTTTTTCTGACATATATCTCCCTTCTCTTGTTTTGCCCTTGTTCTGTCACGCTCAGGCTAGGCAGTCGGCTACACAGAAGAAACTGGTCAGTAAACCAGACTGCCTTTGTATATTTTACAGAAAATATGCATGCAAACAAAACATTACAAGTAATGTAAATCCATGGCTTTTGAGTAAAGGCATGGATTCAAGCAAAGAAAAGTGAAAAATACAACAAGTCAGGAAATTGTAAATGGAAGAAAGAGAAAAGACAGATACAGAATATTGTATTTGAACTAGGTTTGAACTAGATTGAAAGTCAGAGCAGAAGTGGAATGAGGAAAGTTATTCAGTCTGAAACAATTACAACTCACGATATAGTGTCTTTTTTTTTTAATTTTATTTTTAAACTTTACAAAATTGTATTAGTTTTACCAAATATCAAAATGAATCTGCCACAGGTATACATGTGTTCCCCATCCTGAACTTGACAAGAGTAGCAGCTGTGAAGGACTAATAGCAACACATGCTTATGTGAAATATGTTATGCTTTTCTGACTTACAGTGATTGTCATGAAACCTAATCCAAAAATAGAAGAAAGAATAAGCGAAGCACATTGAAAATTTTATCTTAATAATTCAAGACTGCTGACTTATTTACTTTACCCACACCCTAATTAGTTTCTGCATACAATGTCAGCACTTATTTTCATGGCTGAACTTTCCTATATTTGAAACCAGACAAAATGTGACCACTCTTTTAAAATTAAAATTGCAAAGTAAAATCCACAAAACACTATTTACCAATGTCATTCTTAGTAACTTTTGGATTCCATTTATTGGGCTATTTGGGAAAGCAATTTATCTTTGCATAATGGCTTCCATTCTGCATTTTAAAATGCTACAAACAAGACAAGCTTCTTATGTAAAAGGCATCATTGCCCTTCATATTTAAGATGTTATTACAAAGGTAATGCTATTTTTATATGTAAGACTGATGAAACTGTTTATGTTTAGAGAAAAAAGCTAAGGAAAGTATAAAAACATAGTAATATGTCTATCCTTTTTCTTTCCTCTGTAATATGAGCACATTTAAATCTATGTAGCTAAGATAATATCAACAACATACTTGCCTTCAACAATTTTTTTTTCATCAAATCATTTGTTACAATAGTTTCTTAAATTTGTGGAAAATGCTTTGATTATGGATATTATTCACACCAAATGGGTTGTTATATATCTAATCATAGGGTAGAAATAGTGAGAAAACTAATAAGGGTGAAATTTCTTATATTAAAATAGGTAAAAGCAGGACTTTTAAAGCTCTGCCTAACATGCCACAAATCTATGCCACAGCTCTCATCTTTTGAAACACCTTGTTCCTAAATCCAAACCTTATTTAAATTCATTTTGCTTTCAACCCTGTTGTTTTTTAAAGGGTTAAGGTAAGCTAAATATTTTACTTTAACAGATAATGCAACCACATCCATAACTTGCACCTTTAGGTTTCTCTTAACTAAGAAGGACGAAAATGATATTAACCTGTAATAAACACACTTTAAAGAGTGTTTAACCACTGTATAAAAGTAATGTGTTTTACTTCTTTTGGGTTTACACACTTTATATTTTAACTTGCTTTCTATTTATGTTTACTCGAGACTCTCCCATCTCAGTTCCCTTATTGGAATTTGCATAACCTACTGCACAGTCTGGTATTTCAGTCCATGACTGAAATTATAACTCCTAAAGCATCCCAGAACCTTCTTAGACTGTGGGATCATGGACCACAATCTTCACCCTGAAGGTACAGCCTTAGGGCATGTGTTCTAACAGGTTTCTCAACCTGAGTGGCCTTAGCCTGGACTTTGATTTCTGTACCTCTCAAACCAAAGACATCAAAATGAGATTTTTTTTGTTTGTCCCAATTAGTGATTATGCTCAGGGTTTTATGGTATTGTTTATCTTTCTCCGTTGTTGCTTTCCTCTCCATTTGGTTTGAGTCTCAGATCTATAACTCACTAGAAATATAAACTTGTTAAAGTTATTAGACCTTTCAATTATTTCTTCCATAAAATGAGAAGAATTAGAAAACCTACTTTATACCATGGTTTAAGCTCAATATATATGAAATATTCATAGTGTGTGGCATACAGCAAGCTTTACATAGATTATCTACTGTAATATCTATCAGTAATATTGTCATTATCATTATTATTCTATCCTACCATCTTCTGAAGCCAAGTGAAGTGAAGTCACTCAGGCGTGTCCAACTCTTCACGACCCCATGGACTGTAGCCTACTATGCTCCTCCATCCATGGGATTTTCCAGGCAAGAATACTGGAGTGAGTTGCGATTTCCTTCTCCAGAGGATCTTCCTGAACCAGGGACTGAACCCAGGTCAACCACACTGTAGGCAGACGCTTTCCATCTGAGCCACCAGGGAAGTCAAATAAAGTGTATAGCTTTCCTCAGAATCAGTTCAGTTCAGTTCATTGTAGCTTAATATAATAAACTACAATGATGTGTTACATTGCTCTCATAAAAAATTCAAGGGTCTATAATTCTGGATTGGTGTATTTATTCAAAATTTTAATATTTATTATATACATTGATAATGTGCCCTCTTTCTATGTGTTTAAAAACAAATAAATAAAGAAGAAAAGATGAATAGGAAAGCAAGATGAAAACCAAGCCAAGTGGAGAATACTGTTGTTGTAGTAAAAGAAATAGACGCTGTGTTTCACAGTGTTGTGTCAGCATTACAATCCGTTCCAATGTGATGTATGAAAGAGAATATCATGGAGGGGGAATATGCTGACTGTACTGCAGTATCTCAATTAAGCAGGTTTTCAAAGAGCAAACCCTTCATATGTATAACAATCTTTTCTTATCTACTCTTGCAGGTTAGTAGTTTCTTGTGTTTATGAATATGTTTTCAAAAATACATGCAAATTTACCATTGAAATTATAGTATTTTGTTATTCTTTCTAATACACATCATAGTAGGGCTTCCCTGGTGGCTCAGCAATAAAGAACCTGCCTCCAGTGCAGGAGAAGCCATTTGACCCCTGTATTGGGAAGATGCCCTGGAGGAGGGAATGGCAATCCACTCCAGTATTCTTGTGGGTAAAATCGCATGGACAGAGGAACCTCGTGTGACCATAGGGTCACAAAGAGTTGGACATGACTGAAGCAAATGAACACATACACACCCATCAAAGTAATTATTATATGTGACACCAGGAAGTAAAACAGCATTAAAGTTATTCTACCTAACTGGTATATCATTCATAACTGATTTTGTATTGTATCAATAGTGATAGTTGATTTGAAATCCAGAAAGCTTTATGGAATTTATTGCTATTGAGAGAGTACAATAAGAAATAGCAAACAACTTAGTCAAAAGAAATGCATTTTCAGATTTGACGCCAAAAGCAATGACAAAAAAAAGCAAAATTAAGCAAACTTCAGTAAACTGAAAAGTTACTACATAGCAAAGGAAACCATTAACAAAATGAAAAATCAACCTATGGAATGGAACCCTGATTCAGCATTGAAACCAGGTCTCCTGAATTGCAGGCAGATTCTTTACCGTCTGAGCCACCAAGTGACTATAGCTAAAGATGCTGCATTAGACACTTGAAAGTAGATTTTAAATGTTCTCATCAAAAGGAAAAAAACTATTTTGAGGTGAGGGATGTTAAGTAAACTTATTGTAATCATTTAACAACCTATACATTTATCAAACCATTATGTTTTACAACTTAAACTACATGTATCAAACCATTATATTGTACACCTTAAACTAAAACAATGTTACATGTCAACTATATTTCAATAAAACTAGGCGGGGGGGGGGGGGGGGGGGGCGGTGAGAAAGAGAGATGCACTCTGCTTCCTACCAAATGAAGATCTCTGGGACTGTATCACAGTATTAATTGAATCGTAAGAATCAAACCATTACACTGTTTCCTAGTGAGAACAAATATGTGCTGTGTGCTTAGTCACTCAGTCATGTCCAACTCTTTGCGACCCCATGCACTGTAGCCCGCCAGGCTGCTCTGTCATGGGAATTCTCCAGCCAAGAATACTGGACTGGGTTGCCATGCCAGCCTCCAGGGCACCTTCCCAACCCAGGGATTGAACCCAGGTCTCCCTCACTGCAGACAGATTCTTTACAGTCTGAGCGCAGAAGCCCATGAATACTGGAGTGGGTAGCCTATCCCTTCTCCAGGGGAACTTCACAGCCCAGAAATTGAACCAGGGTCTCCTGTATTGCAAGCAGATTCTTTATCAGCTGAGCTACCAGGGATGCCCCTAATAACAAATAAAGCCTTGTCTTTGTCTATTTTTGTAATTTGGAAATTCAAACTAATAATAAATGGTAAAACACCTAAAAATATATGATTACTGAGTACTAGTCTCCTGTGTAGACAGGAACAATAAAAATAATATGAGATGTGTATAAAGCACACAAAAAATATTTATTAATGGTAAAGTTTCTAATGATAAGGAATTCAAAGATAATTCATGTCCCAAGTGAATTGATTAGATAAAGCTACAATAATAAAAAAGTGAAAATTTGACAATAAAGTATATTGTGAAATGTATATGTCCTTTTACTCATTTGAAAAATAATCTTTAAAAGGAAACCATCCAGGCTTCCTTGGTGGCTCAGTGGTAAACAATCTGCCTGCCAATGCAGAAGACACAGGTTTGATCCCTGGTCTGGGTAGATCCCACATACCACAGAGCAACTAAACCCCTGCACCGCAACTACTGAGTCTGTGTTCTAGGTCCTGGGAACTACAACTACTGCGTCCCCATGCTGCAACTACTGAAGCCCACGCATACTCTAGAACCTGTGCTCTGCAACAAGAGAGGATATCACTAGGGAAAGCCCATGCACTGCAACGAAGAGTAGCCCTTGCTTGCCAAAACTAGAGAAAACCCCACACAGCAACGAAGATGCAGTACAGTCAAAAATAAACAAATACATTAAAATAAAAAAAACAGAAAATATCCTAAAATTGAGCCACTTGAAGTGCCATAGTTTTGTGGTCATTTCACCAGCAAAATGATTTATTCAATAGAAAAAGAAAAACAAAAAATGGTCTAGTGATTATTACAGTTTTGCAAATGAAATAACATTTATACTTTCAAATAGGTCTATACTCTTTCTCTCTTTCATATGGTGGTAGTGATTTAGTCACTAAGTCGTGTACAACTCTTTCCAACCCCATGGACTATAGCCTGCCAGGCTCCTCTGTTCATGGAATTTTCCAGGCAAGAATACTGGATTGTGTTCCCAAATCCTTCTCTAGTGGATCTTCCCTACCCAGGGATCAAAGCTGGTCTCCTGCTTTGCAGGCAGATTCCTTACCAACTGAGTTACCAGGAAAGGCCTGTTAAACATATGTATACTTAAATGTGTGTGTGTAAAGGTAACTAACATATATGTGTGTGTGTGTGTGTGTGTGTGTGTGCATGTTTATAAATGCATTAGTTCAGTTTAGTTGCTCTGTCATGTCCGACTCTTTGTGACCTCATGAACCACAGCATGCCAGGCCTCCCTATCCATCACCAACTGCCAGAGTCTAAACAAACCCAAGCCCACTGAGTCAGTGATGCCATCCAACCATCTTATCCTCTGTCATCCCCTTCTCCTCCTGCCCGCAATCTTTCCCAGCATCAAGGTCTTTTCAAATGAGTCAGCTCTTTGCATCAGTTAGCCAAAGTATTGGAGCTTTAACAGCAGTCTTTCCTGAACACGCAGGACTGATCTCCTTTAGGATGGACTGGTTGGATCTCCTTGAAGTCCAAGGGACTCTCAAGAGTCTTCTCCAACACCACAATTCAAAAGCATCAATTCTTCAGTGCTCAGCTTTCTTTATAGTCCAACTCTCACATCCATACACAACTACTGAAAAAACCATAGCCTTGACTAGATGGACCTGTGTTGACAAAGTAACATCTCTGCTTTTGAATATGCTGTCTAGGTTGGTCATAACTTTCCTTCCAAGGAGTAAGCATTTTTTAATTTCATGGCTGCAATCACCATCTGCAGTGATTTTGGAGCCCAGAAAAATAAAGTCTGACACTGTTTCCACTGTTTCCCCATCTATTTGTCATAAGGGGATGGGACCAGATGTCATGATCTTAGTTTTCTGAATGCTGAGCTTTAAGCCAACTTTTTCACTCTCCTCTTTCATTTTCATCAAGAGGCTGTTTAGTTCTTCTTCACTTTCTGCCATAAGGGTGGTGTCATCTGCATATCTGAGGTTATTGATATTTCTCCCAGCAGTCTTGATTCCAGCTTGTGCTTCCTCCAGCCCAGCGTTTTTCATGATGTATTCTGCATATAAGTTAAATAAGCAAGGTGACAATAACAGCCTTGATGTACTCCTTTTCCTATTTGGAACCAGTCTATTGTTTCATGTCCAGTTCTAACCACTGCTTCCTGATCTACATACATGTTTCTCAAGAGGCAGATCAAGTGGTCTGGTATCCCCTTCTCCTTCAAAATTTTCCATAGTTTATTGTGATCCACACAGTCAAAGGCTTTGGCATAATCAATAAATCAGAAATAGATGTTTTTTTCTGGATTTTTTTTTTCTGTTTTTTCTCTTGCTTTTTCGATGATCCAGCAGATGTGGCAATTGGATCTCTTATTCCTCTGCCTTTTCTAAAACCAGCTTGAACATCAGGAAGTTCACGGTTCGTGTATTGCTGAAGCCTGGCGTGGAGAATTTTGAGCGTTACTTTAGTAGCGTGTGAGATGAGTGCAATTGTGCGGTAGTTCGAGCATTCTTTCACATTGCCTTTCTTTGGGATTGGAATGAAAACTGACCTTTTCCAGTCCTGTGGCCACTGCTGAGTTTTCCAAATTTGTTGGCATATTGAGTGCAGCACTTTCACAGCAACATCTTTTAGGATTTGAAATAGCTGGACTTGAATTCACCTCCACTAGCTTTGTTCGTGACACAACTAAGCATCTTCACTTTCACTTTTCACTTCCATGCATTGGAGAAGGAAATGGCAACCCACTCCAGTGTTCTTGCCTGGAGAATCCCAGGGACGGGAAGCCTGGTGGGCTGCCGTCTATGGGGTCACACAGAGTCGGACACGACTAAAGCGACGCAGCAGCAGCAGCAGCTTTGTTCGTAGTGATGCTTTCTAAGGCCCACTTGACTTCACATTCCAGGATGTCTGGCTCTAGGTGAGTGTGAGTAATCACACCATTGTGGTTATCTGGGTCATGAAGATCTTTTTTGTACAGTTTTTCTGTGTATTCTTGCCATCTCTTCTTAATATCGTCTGCTTCTGTTAGGTCCATACAATTTCTGTCCTTTATTTAGCCCAATTAGATACCCTTGGTATCTCTAATTTTCTTGAAGAGATCTCTAGTCTTTTCCATTCTATTATTTTCCTCTATTTCTTTGCATTGATCGCTGAAGATGGTTTATATATTAATATTATATATACATGTATAGTTGTATATATACATATATTAATATTAATAAATTATATGATGTTTCTACATTTCCTACAGAATTGAATCCATGTGAGGACAGTCGTATAACTCGTGACAATTCAGAGAAATCCTAAATGGTCCAGCCACAGTGTGACACTTAGAGGAAAATGTCTATGTACATAGAAAACTGCAAAAATGAAACAAAAATGTTCAAGAGTAGTAATATTGAGAAATACTGACAAACAAATGCCAGTTCTTTCAGCACTTTCAAGTAGTCATTTCAAGTAGTCATAAAGGAATAAGAAGTAGTGAGAATAGCATACAGCTCTGCAATCAGACGGGCTTCCCTAGTGGTTCAGAGGGTAAAGAATCCGCTTGCAATGCGGGAGACCTGGGTTTGATCCCTGGATTGGGAAGATCACCTGAAGCAGGGAACAGCTACCCACTCCTGTATTCTGGCCTGGAGAATTCCATGGACAGAGGAGTCTGGTGGTCCACAGTCTATGGGGTCACAGAGGGTCGGACATGACTGAATGACTTTCACTTTTCACTAGAATCAGACACGACTGAAGTGACTTAGCAGCAGCAGCAGACAGATAGACCCTAAAGTCAGATTCTACCACTCCATTACTGGCCATATTCGAGCAAATAATTTAATTCAAAGCCCAGTTTTATCTTCTGTTAAATCCAGATAGAATGGTTTTAAATTAAGTAACTGTTTGAAAAATTAAAGGCAATAATACCTATTAAGTGCTTGGAACAAAGCATGATATAAATCAAGTACTTAACTTTCTATATACTGTGGCTATCACCACCTTCTCTGTTGTTATCATTATCATAGTCATAATCATCTTCATTCTCATCACTCTAAGGAAAGTCTCAAATATCTGGCATGTAGCTTTTAATAAAACAATGAGGAAAAACTATATTACCAAATTACCAATTACCAAACTACAGTTGACATAATGAAAAACTCTACCCACACTCTCTAATTTACAGGTTATTTCAGTGAGCTACATATGTAGCTAAAAGCAACAGAAAACCCAACTGTAATAGTTTAACAATTGTAAATATTTATTTAAATCATTTAAAATAATTTCTAAGAAATCCAAGGCAGTGTCAATACTCCAGGAGACTTTATCTTCTTGTTCTACTATTCTTTGTCTAAAGCCTTTTTCTCAAGATAGCGATGCAATTATAATTCCTCCTAGTATCAAATCTATACCACAGAGAGGAAAGAACAAAGGTACAGAGATAGAAAACAAAAATCTCATGAACCAACCAAATCTGTACCTGTCATCAGCTTAACTGAGAGCTTCACCAGGGCCTTCTGCCTACATCTTACTAACAGAGCCTGGTCACATGACCACCCCTGACTGGAACAGAGTTTAGAGATGACAATAGAACCTTCAGTCTCTATTAACAGAAGAAGGCAAAGGAATGAAGTAATCCTTAGTCTCTCCCTTACAGGAGTAGAAAGCAGAATAACAAGAATGTCATGTAGACTAGAAATCATCAGTTCATGATCTTTTAAATATGTGAACAAAAGGATTCCAACTTTTAGAAGTTTTTTTGTTGTTGTTGTTCCTAAATTGAAAGTGAAAAGTTTAATTTGGATTGTCTGGATAAAGAAAAAAAATAGAGATTTTTGCCTTCGAAATTTCAAAATGAGACTTCTCTGGTGCTCCAGTGGTTAGGACACCACACTACCACTGCAGGGGTCAAAATAACAAAATATTTAATGTTCATCAGCTTTTTAAAAACAACCTATTCTAATATTTATTTTTAGTTTTGGGCCACATTATGCAGCATGTGGGATCTTAGTTCCCAGACCAGGGATGGAACCCAAGACTCCTGCAGTGGTAGCATGGAGTCCTAACCACTGGACAACAGCAAACTTAACTTGCTTGCTTATTTAGTCACTTACATTTTCAAGTTTCAGCAACTTACTTGAAGACAGGGTTTTGCTGTGGTCTAAATTTAGCTTAAATGGTTCATTTACCTACAGACAGAGTGGAAAGGTCTCTTTTTCATATCCTCAGTAAGAGAAAACACCTACAAAGTATCCAGAGTCACCCAACCAAGATACCACACTTCAGGAAAAAAATAAAAACTAGTGGTGATGGATCAAGTATTTGTACATGCATATATAAAATGGTCCAGGTAAATATATCCACACATGGAATTTTATATAAAAGTGTATCTTGCCCATGGATAGCACACGTATCCATTACAGTGATGACACGTTGTACCCATTAGCCTTCAAGTACAGGAAGCAGCCTGTGGAGAGAAAGGACTTTGGGATTAGTCTAAATTTGTCTCAGCAATTCCAATGAATTAATTTCCACTACTAGTAATTGTCTGAGACTTGAACACTTAAAGAAAATGATAATGAAGTAAAGGAAGTCAGCTCATATGTGGTGGGTGAGAGGTAGGCATAGGTATGTTGCTGGGAAAAACATCCTCATTTCCAAGAATGATCTCTGTTTCCTCTGGACATTTTTGCTTCTAAATGTAGTGTACTATAAGGCTACATACCTCTTGTTACCATGAGGGAAATTAGGCTGACATAAATTCCCATATAGCAAATGTGATAAATGGAGAGAAAAGAAGTTAGATTTTTATTTATTTATTTTTAATTGAAGGATAATTGCTTTACAATATTGTGCTGGTTTCTGCCATACATCAGCATGCATTGACCATAAGTATACATTTGTCCCCTCCCTTTGAACCTCTCTCCAACCTCCTACCCCATCCAACCTCTCTAGGTTATCAAACCCCAGTTTGAATTCCCTGAGTCATACAGCAAATTCCCATTAGCTATCTATTTTACATATGGAATCATATGTACTCTATGCTACTCTATCCTCCATGCTCTCTATCCATTTGTCCCACCCTCTCCTTCCCTGGCTCTGTCCACAGGTCTGTTCACTATGGTCTGCTTCTCTTTTGCTGCCTTGCGAATAGGTTCATCAGGCATTAATATATGATATTTGTTTTTCTCTTTCTGACTTACTTCACCCTGTACAACAGGCTCTAGGAAGAATGTAGATTTGTTTAATGATGCCACTAACTTCTGAATTTTCTAAGCTTCAGATAGAGTTGCCAATCATTGAATTTCATTGGTCCAGATACAGAACTGTTACATCACCACACGGTTTCCTCATTTTGACCTTTATACCACATTTAACCTTTAAATCTGCATCACTACTACCAAGTCCTAACCCATAGAAATCTCTAATGTGTTCTCCATATCCAAAATTTTCTAATTGTATTTCTCCCCCTTTGGGATTAATTCAACAATTTTATTTTTCTTAATTTCAATAAGAGGCAACTTATGGTATGATAACCCTGGTTTACACCTAGGGTTTGGACATTAACAAGGACTTGATCCCACCATAAATTCCTGAGGGCAGAGGGCCCCATTTAAAATAATCACTTAGAGCTAAGCCCAAGTTAGTGACCTCTGCTGCAATCAACATATAACTAATAGCTGCTTATACCCTGCCTTCCATCTCCTGCTCATTTATGACCAGGGACAGAGGACTGCACTTCCTCTGGCTCATGCTTCCTCGCCCCCAGTTCTGGGATCTGTAAGTAATAAAATGGGATTCTACTTCCTTTTGGTGGGTATATTAAAACTGCACCTTCAATCAAAACTTATCCAAAGTGCAACAACTCAAATAGCAATAACACTTATTTGTTGTTTTATGGCTGTAGGATATGAAAGACATTCCCTTTTTAATTTCTGATATTAGTAATTTGCGTCTTCTCTACTTTAATGTACGCCAGTCTTCTTAGAGACTTATCAATTTTATCAACATTTTTGGAGAGCTAGATTTTTGTTTCATTTTCTCTTTTGTCTTCTACTTTCAATTTAATTGACTCCTGCTCTGATTGTCATTATTTCTTCTTTGTGGTTGGTTTGGGTTTATTGTGCTCTTCTTACCAAAAATATTTGAGAGTTTAAATTATTGATTTGAGCCCTTTAATTTCTTATGGAAGCATTTACTACTATGAATTTTCCTCTAAACACTGTTTTAATTACTTCTGGATATGCTGAAATGTGTGTGTGTGTGTGTATATATATATATATATATATACACGTTATATACACAGACATTCAAAATGCATTCAAAATATATACATGCATGTGTGTTTGTGTATATATATATATATATGTACATATATATATGTACATATATATGTGTATATATATATATATATATATATACACAAACACACGTATGTATATATACACACACACACATATATATTGTATGTAGACCTTTAGACCTCCTCTTACATCCATTGATAATTTAGAAGTATATTGCTTATATTGTTTTAATTTCCTCATATTTAGAAATATTCCTGTAGTCTTTCTGTTACTCATTTCAAGTTTGATTCCATTACAGTCAAAGAAGTTCCTCAATATGATTTAAATTCTTTGAAATTTGTAGTTTAGTTTATGGCCCAGGCAATAGTATAAATTGATGGACATTCTATGGTGCTTTAAAAATGTTCACCTTTTATTTGGAGAAATGATATATAGAGAAGTCACTTAGATTCTGTTGGGTGATTGTGTTGTCCAAATCTTCCAAATATTTGCTGATTTTCTGTCTAGCAGTTTTTGTTTTGTTTTTTTTTTTACTTTCAACATATCTATGTCATTTAATTTGAATTTGATGTAAGCTTTTTATAAACAGCATACAGTTGGGTTACAGTTTTTAATCCATTATACCAGTCTTTAGTTTTTGACTGGTATATTTAGACCATATATAAATTATTGAGATGCTAGAATTCTTCACTTTATATTTTTCATTCTCCTCTGCTTGTTGCTCCTGTTTCTTTCTACTTGTCTTCCTGTGGGTTATTTGAGCATTTTTTGCTTCTCTATATATTTAATTATAGTGTGCTTGAATGTATCTCTTTGCAGTTTTTAAAATAAAAATTTGAGAGTTCCAAATTATATTTCTAAATCATGCTTGCTAACACAACTATAATTCAATAACCTCAAAAAACGAGTGTCTAATTCACTATTTCTTGAACCAATGGATTATTCTTGAAAATAGCACTTATTTTTCAAAAGAAATCTTACAGATATGATTATTTATATATAGTTTCATTATTCCTGCAGATCCCTGACTAAATCAGTCTCTAAACTAAGGACAAGACATTATATTTTCAGATACATAAAAATAATATTCATTTTCTTTACATCAAAACCAATTTACACTTATAAAATGATATGATGAAACTATTGTTTTGGTTAGTATAGTATGTACTGAACATCAGGAAAGCTTTCATAGTAGGCTTTAAATATGTTAAGACTGCTTATTTTCCCACAGTCCATGAATCTCAGGGCTGTAAATTAGACTGATATCAATTTCATATCCTAAGTCAAAGCAGGTAGTTGAACACAGCATTCATTTTTCCCCTTTTTCATGGTTTATTGGGCAAAAGGTAAAGTCTTCCCAGGTGGCACTAGTGGTAAAGAATCTACAGAGTGAAGTAAGCTAGAAAGAAAAACACCAATACAGTATACTAACGCATATATATGGAATTTAGAAAGATGGTAACAATAACCCTGTGTACGAGACAGTAAAAGAGACACTGATGTATAGAACAGTCTTATGGACTCTGTGGGAGAGGGAGAGGGTGGGAAGATTAAAAAAAAAAAAAAAAAAAGAATCTGCCTGCAAATGCAAGAGACTCAAGAGATGCAGGTTCAATCCCTGGATAGGAAATGGCAACCCACTCCAGTATTCTTGCCTGGAAAATCCCATGGAGAGGAGCCTGGAGGGCTATAGTACATGGAGTCACAAAGAGTCCAACATGACTGAGTGTGTACATACACATATTTATTAAGGCTCCCTTGAATTTTAGCTGTGTGACTAAATTATGGCCAAGGAGATGCAAAATAAAGTGGTATGCATACCTTTTATGACAGAGAAGGCAATGGCACCCCACTCCAGTACTCTTGCCTGGAAAATCCCATGGACGGAGGAGCCTGGTAGGCCGCAGTCTATGGGGTCGCTGGGAGTCGGACACGACTGAGTGACTTCACTTTCACTTTTCACTTTCATGCATTGGAGAAGGAAATGGCAACCCACTCCAGTGTTCTTGACCGGAGAATCCCAGGGACGGGGGAGCCTGGGGGGCTGCCATCTATAGGGTTGCACAGAGTCAGACACGACTGAAGCAACAGCAGCAGCAGCAGCATACCTTTTAGGAAGGTGTTAAAGGGAATGGCATTTTCCTCTACTTGCCTTCTCTCTTTCCAACTGGTTACATTGCTGGCTGGAACTTGTGTTGCTGCAGCCATTTGGAGAATAATTCATTTAATGAAAAGTCTAGACAGTAGGGCAAAATTCACTTAAATCCTGAAAACTGGGGTCCTAAACTTACTGTTATATAAGAAAGAAATAGCTTTCTATCTTTTCAAGCTATATTTATTTTGTTCTTCATATGACTACCAGCTGAACATGCTAATAATTAATATACTCCCCTACGTTAATTCTATTGTAAATCCCTTTTCCACAATGAAATTCATAATATTCCTACAAAACTTCAACAATGCTTATTATAATAATAATTATTTAGTGTTTTTAAAACTATTATGCTACTTCATTTTTTAAGCATTTCAATAACTCGCATATTTTGGCAATAATATTATTGATATCAAATCCTTTATATGAGGTTCATCATCTCTACAAGCAACAACCACCTGGCTTTTCAACTCTGTAGGTTTAGTACATTCTTCCCCACTCTCCCTTCACTTCTTCATGGTTCAAATGTAATAGTATTATCTTTGCTTGTGAATTCTGTCATGTTACATACAGTCTTACATGTATTTTTTCCTGATGATTTTGTTTCTTCTGAGGACTCTCTTACCAAACTCCAGCTCTTGCCTTTTTTTAATCTTTTATTTAATTCCTCATTCTTTGGTTCTCAGTTCAAATATTTCTTACTTAGGGACACTCCCTGACCCTTTGCTGCCGCTAAGTCGCTTCAGTCATGTCCGACTCTGTGTGACCCCAGAGATGGCAGCCCACCAGGCTCCCCCATCCCTGGGATTCTCCAGGCAAGAACACTGGAGTGAGTTGCCATTTCTTTCTCCCTTTAGATCATCTCATATTCTTTTATTTCATACTTTCACCAAAATGTGTTTCTTTACTTCAGTACTGTATAATTTTTCAATTCATCTCTGTATCCTCTTGTTAGAATAGCAAATCCATGAAGGTGTGTGTGTGTGTGTGTGTGTGTGTGTGTGTGTGTTTACTTTTTGTTTAGTGCAGGGACCAAGAACAGTACTTAGCACATATTAGATGCTCAATAAAAGTTTTTAATTGAATGACTTAAAAAATAAAAACTTCTGGACACCTTTCTTTAGAAATTGGCATTTGGCTTTCTAACTTTCTCTATATAACATGTCATAGAACACCCATCCAACAACTTTGTCTCTCTGCTTCTCAAACTGCTATTCAGTAATTTTCTTTCCTATTCTGTTTAGTCATACATCATCATCATCATGCTTTGGACATTAATACCACCGAAATGTCATTCAGTTCAGTTCAGTTCAGTCGCTCAGTCGTGTCCGACTCTTTGAGGCCCCATGAATTGCAGCATGCCAGGCCTCCCTGTCCATCACTAACTCCTGGAGTTTAACCAAACTCGGGTCCATTGAGTCGGTGATGCCATCCAGCCATCTCATCCTCTGTCGTCCCCTTCTCCTCCTGCCCCCAATCCCTCCCAGCATCAGGGTCTTTTCCAATGAGTCAACTCTTCACACGAGGTGGCCAAAGTTTTGGAGTTTAGCCATTAAATGCCATTAAATACTCCAAATGCAATCGTCTTTTTTCCTTATTTCTACTGCCTTGTACTTGACAGCAGTGTTACTTGCAATCTGTTGACTATATTTTGAATCCCCACTGCTTTGAAATTACACTGCAAACCATTTCTAAAATAGTCTAGAACATATATCAGGAAAAATACATAAAAATTTAGATGAACCCAATGTTGGTGTTCTCTGTGACTGCTGTTAAGTTGTTGAATGGCAATGGAGAGTGTCACACCTCAAATGGGGCTTCAGTACTGCCCAGACAGCTAATGTCCCCAAGGAATTCATTTTCTGCTTGCCCATATAAAAAGATGAAACCCAAACCCAGATGTATAATTTAGAATAATTTCTATTTAAAATACCAGAATTATATGTGGGTTAAATAATGAGATAATAAGCAAATAGGAACATTTCTAAGTCTTTGATTCAGTTACTCAGCAAAGTCATAAAGGAACAGAGATTTTTCTATTCTGACATCTCCAGTTACTGCTATTACCTTCCCTCATGTTCATGAGATGGCTTCAGTAATTCTCAGCATTACAGGATGGGATCCTGCAAAGAAAAGGGGTATTTGGCTCTACGCAAGTATTTATATTAGTAAGGAAAACCCTTCTCAAAAGCCAACAAGCAGAACTTCTCTCAGGTTCCAGAGGGTATACCTGACATACATGTACATCCCATTAGCAAGAATGAGACCACAGGGATGTGTTAGATGATCCAACATTCTTTATGTTGACCTTGGGTGGTAAATACTTTTCCTAAGTAAACATAATGGGAACAGTAAGCATGTCTATAAATCTGAAGCTTTGTTATCCAAAAAGATACTGCTTTTGATAGGCAGCCAACAGCAGGGAAGTGGTGTTACAGAAGTTAAGAAGAAGAACTGAATTAACTGCATACAATGCTTCTGATATAAAGTGAGAAATGAAAACACTGCAGTATCAACATGAAGGTCATTAACGGGTTTTGCAAAAACGATACATGCTGAGTAGTGAGATCATGCAGGCTTGGAAAGAAAGTTTATAGTTGTCAAAAGCGATGTAAAGTGATATTGTCCAAGGCTGATCATCTGACCCTAATATCATCTGTTTCAAGTCTTAGAAGAAGAAGAAGAAAAGGAAATGGAGCATAATTACACATAGTGATTAGAACGACAACATTCACATGTTGACCTTAAATAGGTCGACTTACTATGGACTTTTCATGAGCTATTCTAGTTGAAGGTCAGAAAAATAACATAAAAACAGTCCATTGAGGAGAAACCTTAGAAATTATGGTTGTTTTCGCTTTGAATGGAAGTGCAATTTATACAGCATCCTGTGGAATTTCCTACTGTTTCACATTTATCCTACAAGACAGATCTTTCTTCTACAAGACAACAGATGAATTCCCTTGAGGTTATTCAGCATTTCTGTGTAGTGATACACAAAGAATACTTCAAGAACACATGTGAGGGAGGGAGGGAGTTCTAGGGAAGGTCTTATAACAGGGCCTTAAAAAAAAAGTAATTTAAGAGATGCTGTGAATATGCATAATATCACATTAGTACATGTAATACTTTTCAGCCCTATAACTAAGCATGCTGTTATCTCCATTTCTGGCATAGTTAATATTTCATAAAGTGTTCTGATGCACTGCAGGGTTACCAACACCAACTTTAATGTAGCATTTTTCTTTAAAGGACTGAACCCAAGTGGTCTCTCCAGGGCATCATAAATCTTAGTTTTCATTTAGAATATAGAAACCATAAAGAACATAAAACAATATTTAAGCTTCAGAGAAGACCAATTTCCAATACAAAATGGGATTGTTATGACAGTAAAGGAATGAGCAGATGAGAATAGGAACACTCCAATTTATACAAGTCTGCCAGAAACAAAATAAAGAAGGCATTGGAGCCCCAGGGATGGTATATAATAGAGGAATGATCAAGAAACTGAAATGGTCCATGTGGACAATTGGGCTTTTCATTCGTTTGTAACCAAAGAATGAAAATATCAAGATTTAAATGATATTGCTAAAGACAGACGCTAAAACTATACATACACATAAGGGTGTGTGTGTAAATATATATACACACACATACATGTACATATTTATAAACTTTATATGAATCAAGTTAAGAAGTCATCGTTTTAGGTAAATATACAATTAAAACAATACAATTTGACAAACCTTAAAAGTAAAATAATTGCATGGAATTAAGCCACAATGCATTATAAATCCCTAATACATACAACATCTTTAAACTTTTGAAGCCATTAAAGCATAGCAGGAATTTAATGGGATATCTAATTTTGTGTACATCTATTGCATGATTAATTTCTTAGAAGTTTTGTGTGAGTGTTAGTGTGGGTTGGGAACTTTCAGACTTTTCTATTCCAATAATATACTGATGTTCTATTTCTATATATATACCCTGGGATTTGCAAAAGCAATATAGATGCGTTTTCTTACAAACATAAAAGAACATCTCTGTTAAAATGTATAAAGGGAAGGAAATCTTTCTATAAACCTTTATTGTGTTAAATAGCACATAATATCAACATATTTCAGTTAGTGAAACATATTTCACTTAGTGAAAATGAAGAAAATATACTAAGTAATAACTGATTTAATCACCAAATAAAGGTAATAAATCATCTAATAAGCAATAATGAAATATGATCCACTTTCCTGAAAGTTTTAGATGTTTAAAAAATTTCATATTCATAATAAGGTTATGAAGCACTATTCGTTACAAAAAATTTAAATGTTTGTTAACCAAAGCACAGACAGTTTAAGTCACTGAGTACACTGAAGAGCTGAGACCTGGCCCTAGGTAGTCTGACTCCAAATCTATGCCTAAATGATTACATTATTTTGCAAACTTGCTTCTGAATAATATTTTTTCCTAGACCAGTAAGCCAAGTTACAATTTTTATATCTTTTTTTTTTTTCAGAGAATGCTGGCATAGTATACACAAACAATCTAAAAGTATTAACATAATGTAATTATATTAATGATTTCTCAGAGAAAATAATCCCTTTCCTCATCATTTTTATTCTCAATCAATTAATAAATGACCAATTCTCTTTACTTACAGAAAAATGAAAACACTTATGGGTGGGGAAATACTTTATGCTGTAATAAATCACCTCTTCCATATAAATTTCCTAAAATGGGGTCAAAGGATTTCTAGAATAAGAATTGTCATGGGTGTTAATTATTTAAACATTTCTAGACACATATATTGGGCTTCAGTGGTAAAGAATCCTCCTGCCAATGCAGGAGACACCTGATCCTTAGGTCAGGAAGATCCCCAGGAGAAGGAAATAGTAACCCACTCCATTATTCTTGTCTGGGAAATCCCAAGGACAGAGCAGCCTGGTAGGCTACAGTCCATGGAGTCACAAAGAGTCAGACAAGACTTAGTAACTAAACACAACAGACACCTATCTTGTTTGTGCTGTTGGAGACTGAAAGTGGATATTTAACAAGCTCTTAAGTGACATATAATTTCAAAACTTGGCTCTAATGGTAATTAATTGTATGCATCATTCTAAAAATAAGATTCAGGGTGAGCATGAAGATGTTGAATTCCTCAACTTATTGAGCTATGATGTTATTGAAGATGGAAGACTGTATATTCAGAAGACAAGGGAAAATGATAATAGATTCTTGCATACTTTAAAATGGCACCAAGAGATGTCACCTACTGAATTAGGATGATTTCAAAATCATTAATTTATAGTCAAAATTGAATATTCATAAAATATTCAAATGTCCATCACTGTTTAAAGTACTCTAAAATGTTGATAATATATTTTTCAGATTTTCCTTACAAAAAAAACACACTGTTTATCTTGAACTATATTAAAATAATTAAAAATTGATATTAATTTGGGGAATACAAGCCAAATGCTGTTCAAATACATTTTAATAAATTACTCTTGCTGTTTTTATCAAATTGTGTTTATGTCTTTAAATATCTACATAATTGACTGGTATTTTTAGGTATTTAATGTATACAAGTTCCTATTTCAAATTATCATTGGAAAGAAACTTGCTTATATTTTAAGGATTTTCAAAAGCCAAACCAAGGCTTACACATATTTAAATTGTCTAACATTAAAAGTTGAAATAAAAAATGACTATTTATTAAAGAATAAAATTGTGTGGAAAGGAGGTAAAGAGAAGTTAAAGAAATAGGCAACAGATTTTAAAATTCCTTTCTTTCTCAAACGATTTAATTTGAGCTGGAATACAACCCATGTAATCTGCAGGGTATCAGTAAGAAACACAGCAGCAGATGAGTAGGAACTGACATCTGTGGCTGGGGAAAAAATTTGGCAAAGGCAGCAAAAAACAAGTAGTTAAAGAGCTCTAAATGGCCATAAAAATGTAGTCTTTTGAAAACATAGAGTGGTTTAAATTCTTATTTTCATTTTCTTCCCCTATTAAGTAATACATACTTGGCAGTATCGCTATAAGTGAGAAGCCAAAAGAGTCATTCTGAAAACAATAAATAAATGCAGTTTATGGAGGACAGAAACATAGAGAAGTATATATTTTATATGGAGTAGATAATTTAAAATATTTAATGCAAACCCACAATACTTTGGAAAATACATTTCGGGTTCTATCCTTGAAACTCCTGCAAAATTCATAGGATTCTATTGTTCAAGAATGACCTTTTGAGGTTTATGTAATTCTTCCCCTCAGAAAATAAGACCTGTGAGAACCACTGAACACACTGCCTTTATCCTATCCTCTTTGGGATATGATAACAAGTAAATTATCAAGATGAAATACAGGGCGGAGATTTGAAATCTATCCAGAGTCTATGATTACTATATAATTTTAAAATTTCTAATAAAATTAAATAGACAACATACAAATTCATTACTATAATCCAAAAGTCATCAAAGGTCAAAACCAAATGCTTGATGGTAAAGAAAAAGTTAAAGGAAAAAATTTTCCCAGTGATATTAAATCAGACTTTTGTTTAGGAGTATTAGAAAACAATTTAAAAATGCAGTAAACCTCATGATAGTACTAACACATAGAGTGATAACAAACATTTGATAAAATGTGAATGTTTAATTGGGTCTTATTTCTCCAAGTAATGCTCATATTTTCTGTTTGGATGTGGGGTGGGGAAAATGAAAGACTATTAAATGACAGGGTTGCAGTCATGTAGCTATTTCTCAGTTTAGTGTATCAGTTCAGTACAGTTCAGTTCAGTCGCCAATTGTGTCTGAATTTTTGCAACCCCATGGACTGCAGTACACCAGGCTTCCCTGTCCATCACCAACTCCTGAAGCCTACACAAACTCATGTCCGTTGCATCGGTGATGCCATCCAACAATCTCATCCTCTGTCATTCTTTTCTCCTCACACCTTAATTTTACCCATCATCAGGGTCTTTTCCAATGAATCAGTTTTTCACAGCAGGTGACCAAAGTATTGGAGTTTCAGCTTCAGCATCAGTCCTTCCAGTGAATAGTCAGGACTAACATCCTTTAGGATGGACTAGTTGGATCGCCTTGCAGTCCAAGGGACTCTCAAGAGTCTTCTCCAACACCACAATTCAAAAGCATCAGTTCTTTGGCACTCAGCTTTCTTTATAGTCAAACTCTCACAAACATACATAACTACTGGAAAAACCATAGCTTTGACTAGACAGAACTTTGTCAGCAAAGTAATGTCTCTGCTTTTTAATATGCTGTCTAGGCTAGTCATAATTTTTCTTCCAAGGAGCAACCATCTTTTAATTTCATGGCTGCAATGATTTTGGAGCCTTCTGGAGTGATTTTGGAGCCCAAGAAAATAAAGTCTGTCACTGTTTCCATGTTTCCCCATCTATTTGCCATGAAGTGATGGGACCAGATGCCATGATCTTAGTTTTATGAATGTTGAGTTTTAAGCCAGATTTTCACTTTTCTCTTTCACTTTCATCAAGAGGCTCTTCAGTTCCTTTTCACTTTCTATCATAGGGTGGTGTGATCTGCATATCTGAGGTTATTGATATTTCTCCTGACAATCTTGAATCCAGCCCGGCATTTTGTATAATGTATTCTGCATATAAGCTAAATAAGCAGCATGACAATATACAGCCTTGACATACTTCTTTCCCAATTTGAAACCATTCTATTTTTCCTTGTCTGGTTCTAAATGTTCCTTCTTGACCTGCATACAGAGTTCTCAGGAGGCAAGTGGTCTGGTATTCCCATCCCCTGAAGAATTTACCACAGTTTGTTGTGATCCAGTCAAAGGCTTTGGAGTGATCAATAAAGCAGAAGTAGATGTTTTTTCTGGAATTCTCTTGCTTTTTCAATGATGCAACGGATGTTGGAAATTTTACCTCTGGTTCCTCCGCCTCTTCTAAATTCAGCTTGAATACTTGGAAGTTCATGATTCACGTATTGCTGAAGCCTGGCTTGGAGAATTTTGAGCATTACTTTACTGGCGTGTGAGATGAGTGCAATTGTGTGGTAGTTTGAGCATTCTTTGGCATTGCCTTTCTTCGGGCTTGGAATGAAAACTGACTTTTTCCAGTCTTGTGGCCACTGCTGAGTTTTCCAAATTTACTGGCATACTGAGTGCAGCACTTTCACAGCATCATCTTTCAGGATTTGAAATAGCTCAACTGGAATTCCATCACCTCCACTAGCTTTGTTCATAGTGATGCTTCCTAAGACTCACTTAACTTCACATTCCAGGATGTCTGGCTCTAGGTCAGTGATCACACCATTGTGGTTATCTGGGTCATGAACATCTTTTTTGTACAGTTCTTTGTGCATTCTTGCCACACCTTCTTAATATATTCTGCTTATGTTAGGTCCATAACATTTCTATCCTTTATTGTACCCATCTTTGTATGAAATGTTCCCTTGGTATCTCTAGTTTTCTTGAAGAGACCTCTAGTCTTTCCCATTCTTTTGTTTTCCTCTATTTCTTTGCATTTATCACTGAGGAAGGCTTTCTTATTTCTCCTTGCTATTCTTTGGAACTCTGCATTCAAATGGGTATATCTTTCCTTTTCTCCTTTGCCTTTCATTTCTCTTTTTTTCATAGCTCTTTGTAAGGCCTCCTCAAATAACCATTTTGCCTTTTTGCATTTCTTTTTTTGGGGATGATCTTGATCATTGCCCTCTGTACAATATCAAGATCCTCTGTCCATAGTTCTTCAGGCACTCTGTCTATCAGATCTAATCCCTTGAATTGGTTTTGTCAATTCCACCATATAATCATAAGAGATTTGATTTATGTCATACCTGAATGGTCCAGTGGTTTTCCATACTTTCTGACATATAAGTCTGAATTTTTCAATAAGGAGTTCATGGTCTGAGTCTCAGTCAGCTCTTGGTCTTGTTTTTGCTGACTATATAGAGCTTCTCCATCTTTGGCTGCAAACAATATAATCAATCTGATTTTGCAAACAATATAATCAATTTTGTTTCTGTATTGACCATCTGGTGATGTCTATGTGTAGTCTTCTCTTGTGTTGTTGGAAGAGAGTGTTTGCTATGACCAGTGCATTCTCTTGGCAAAACTCTGTTAGCCTTTGCTCTGCTTCATTCTGTACTCCAAGGTCAAATTTGCCCATTACTCCAGGTATTTCTTGACTTCTTACATTTGCATTCCAGACCCCATGATGAAAAAGACCTCTTCTTTGGGTGTTAGTTCTAGAAGGTCTTGCAGGTGTTCATTGAACAATTCAACTTCAGCTTCTTCAGCATTATTGGTCGGGGCATAGACAGTACCTAAGTAACAGTAAACTAAATGGCCTCTGCTGATTTACTTGTAAGCTCATCTTCAGGAAATGTTTATTTTTCTTAGGTCTGACATTGTGCATTCTCTAAGAGTTGGCTAGAGATCATCTATGGATTCTAAACAATCCTGACCAGGTTAATTTGAACCTTTGCCATGACCTTTGGTTACATTGGTATGATCACTTTAATTCCTCACAGTTTACCATCCAATAACTGATATTCTTCACCTAAGATGTGTTGTCTTGTTTAGTCACTGAGCCGTGTCTGACTCTTTGTGACCCCATGGACTGTAGTGCACCAGGCTCCTCTCTCCATGGGATTTCCCAGGATAGAATACCGAAATGGGTTGCCATTTCCTCCTGCAAGGGATCTTCCGACCCCAAGGACTGAATCTGAATCCTCTACACTGGCAGGGAGATTCATTACCCCTGAGCCATCAGGGAAGCCAGGATGTCTTATTAACATTCCATATAAAATACTCTTGAAATAATAGATTAGTTTTATAGATTAATGCGAAGTTCTTTCAAGAAACTCAAATTGCAGAAAGCCTATTTCTTGTTATATAAGGGTTTTAAATCCTGCTAAACCTCTAATTAAATGTGTGTGTGTGTGTGTGTGTGTGTGTGTTTTTAAGAAATCATCAAGCAGCAGGAAAAGCACAATGTTTGGCAACAACAAATATTTGTTGATTGAACACATTAATGAATACCTTTTTGCTTCCCTCATTTACTTGATAATTATTACTGTAGATTTCCAAATTATTTGAATGGAATCTGTTCATTCCAGTTTAAACTCATATTTCAAAGAAAGTAAGTATAGTTTGCATCAGAGCACATATTTCATCTACTGGGCCTTATGGTTTCTGCTTAATGGAGCTCTACACAGTGATAGCCATTTAACAAATATTTACTGTGCACCTCTTATGTGGCAATGTATAAATCAGGGCTTTTGAGTTTGTTTTTTTTTTAATTGCAGTATAGTTGATTCACAATATTGTGATACTTTCAAGTGTATAGCATAGTGCTTCAATATTTTTGCAGATTTTGTTCCATGATGGGTTATTATGAGATACTGGGTATAATCCCCTGTGCTACACAGTAAATCTTTGGTGCTCACTTATTTTATATATAGTAATTTCTATCTATTGACCCCATACTCCTAATTTGTCCCTTCTTTCTTCCTCCCTTTTGCTACCATAAGTTTGTTTTCCATTTCTGTGCGCCCGTTTTGTGTGCATATATATATATATATATATATATATATATACACGCACACACACATGTATATTCATTTGTATTATTTTTTAGATTCCACATATAACTGATATTGTATAGTATATATCTTTCTCTGGTTTATTTCACTAAGCATATCATTCTAGGAACATCCACCTTGCTGCAAATAGCAGTACTTCATTCTTTCTATTTTATGGCCAAATACTCCAGCGTGTGTGTGTGTGTGTGCGTGTGTGTGTGTGTGTGTGTGTGTGTGTGTATGTGTATGCCACATCTACTTAAACCAAGCATTTGCTTATGAACACTTGGGATTCTTCCATGTCTTAGCTGTTGTAAATAGTGCTGCTAAGAGCATTGGGGTGCATGTATCTATTCAAATTTGTGTTTTGTTTTGTTTTCCCAGATATATACCCAGGAGTGTAATTACTAGATCACATGGTAGCTCTAGTTTAGTTTCTTAAGGAACCTCCACAGTCATTGCTATAAAGAAAGCTGAGTGCCGAAGAATTGATGCTTTTGAACTGTGGTGTTGGAGAAGACTCTTGAGAGTCCCTTGAACTGCAAGGAGATCCAACCAGTCCATCATAAAGGAGAGCAGTCCTGGGTGTTCAATGGAGGGACTGATGTTGAAGCTGAAACTCCAATACTTTGGCTACCTTATGTGGAGAGCTGACTCATTTGAATAGATCTTGATACTGGGAAAGATTGAGCAGGAGGAGAAGGGGATGACAGAGAGTGAGATGGCTAGATGGCATCACTGACACAATGGACATGAGTTTGGGTGGAGTACGGGAGTTGGTGATGGACAGGAAGGCCCGGAGTGCTGTGGTTCATGGGGTCACAAAGAGTCGGACACAACTGAGCGACTGAACTGAACTGAACTGACAGTCATTGCATCAATTTACATTCCCACCAACCATGTACAAAGATTCCCATTTACCCACATCCTCTCCAAGAGTTGTTATTTATAGACTTTTTGATGATATCTATTCAGACATGCACAGGTACAGTGAGGAGGTATTGCACCTACTTTTGATATTCTTTGGAAAAATGTATACTCAGACTTCTGCCCATTTTGATTGAATTATTTGGGGGTTTTGATATTGAGTTGTATGAGCTGTTTTTAGGCTTTGGATATTAATTTCTTGTCACATCATAATTTGCAAATATCTTCTCCCATTCTGTAGGTTGTCATATTATTTTGTTGATGGATTTCTTTGCTGTGTAAAAGCTTTTGTTCCATTTGTTTATTTTTGCTTTTAATTACTTTGCCTTGGGAGGATGATTCAAGAAAATGTTGCTACTATTTGTGTCAAATATGTTTGCTTTTAAAGTTTCATGTTTTTGTTCACCTCCAAATGGATCAAAAATTTAAATTTAAGATCCAATGTCATAAAACTCATAGAAAAAAACCTAGGGTTAATAAGCTACTTGGTATCACTCTTCACCATGATCTTTTGGGATTTCACACCAAAAGCTAAGACAACAAAAGCAAAAATAATTATTATATATGGTATCCATACTATAATATAAAAAGGAATATTATTCAGTGATAAAAATAAGGAAATCCTGACATTTGCAACAACATAGATGATGCCTGACAGCATTATGCTTAGTGAAATAAGTAAGAGGGAAAAAGACAAATATTGTATTATCTCACTTATATGGGAAATCTAAATACAAAATGAAAACAGAGCTCAAACTTCAGTTCAGTTCAGTTCAGTCTCTCAGTCGTGTCCGACTCTTTGCAACCCCATGAACCACAGCACACCAGGCCTCCCTGTCCATCACCAACTCCCGGAGTTCACTCAAACACACGTCTATTGAATCGGTGATGCTATCTAGCTATCTCATCCTCTTTCTTCCCCTTCTCCTCCTGCCCTCAATCCCTCCCAGCATCAGAGTTTTTTCCAATGAGTCAACTCTTCGCATTAGGTGGCCAAAGTATTGGAGTTTCAGCTTTAGCATCACTCCTTCCAAAGAACATTCAGCACTGATCTCCTTTAGAATGGACTGGTTGGATCTCTTTGCAGTCCAAGGGACTCGCAAGAGTCTTTTCCAACACCACTCTTCAAAAGCATCAATTCTTTGGCACTCAGCTTTCTTCATAGTCCAACTCTCACATCCATACATGACCACTGGAAAAACCATAGCCTTGACTAGATGGACCTTTGTTGGCAAAGTAGTATCTCTGCTTTTCAATATGCTGTCTAGGTTGGTCATAACTTTTCTTCCAAGGAGTAAGCATATTTTAATTTCCTGGCTGCAGTCACCATCTGAAGTGATTTTGGAGCCCAAAAAATAAAATCTGACACTGTTTCCAAGGTTTCCCCATCTATTTCCCATGAAGTGATGGGACCAGATGCCATAATCTTCATTTTTTGAATGTTGAGCATTAAGCCAACTTTTTTACTCTCCTCTTTCACTTTCATCAAGAGGCTTTTTAGTTCCTCTTCACTTTCTGCCATAAGGGTGGTGTCATCCGCATACCTGCTGCTGCTAAGTCACTTCAGTCGTGTTCGACTCTGTGCGACCCCATAGAGGGCAGCCCACCAGGCTCCCCCGTCCCTGGGATTCTCCAGGCAAGAACATTGGAGTGGGTTGCCATTTCCGTCTCCAATGCATGAAAATGAAAAGTGAAAGTGAAGTTGCTCAGTCATGTCTGACTCTTCATGACCCCATGGACTGCAGCCTACCAGGCTCCTCAGTCCATGGGATTTTCCAGGCAAGAGTACTGGAGTGGGTTGCCATTGCCTTCTCTGCTGCATATCTGAGGTTATTGATATTTCTCCCGGCAATCTTGATTCCAGCTTGTGCTTCTTCCAGCCCAGCGTTTCTCATGATGTACTCTGCATAGAAGTTAAATAAGCAGGGTGACAAAATACAGCCTTGACGTACTCCTTTTCCAATTTGGAACCAGTCTGTTGTTCCATGTCCACTTCTAACTGTTGTTCCCTGACCTGCATATAGGTTTCTCAAGAGGCAGGCCAGTGGCATGGTATTCCCATCTCTTTCAGAATTTTCCACAGTTTATTGTGATCCACACAGTCAAAGGCTTTGGCATACTCAATAAAGCAGAAATAGATGTTTTTCTGGAACTCTCTTGCTTTTTCCATGATCCAGCGGATGTTGGCAATTTGATCTCTGGTTCCTCTGCCTTTTCTAAAACCAGCTTGAACATCAGGAAGTTCACGGTTCACGTATTGCTGAAACCTGGCTTGTAGAATTTTGAGCATTACTTTACTAGCCTGTGAGATGAGTGCAATTGTGTGGTAGTTTGAGCATTCTTTGGCATTGCCTTTCTTTGGGATTGGAATGAAAACTGACCTTTTCCAGTCCTGTGGCCACTGCTGAGTTTTCCAACTTTGCTGGCATATTGAGATCATCTTTCAGGATTTGAAATAGTTCAACTGGAATTCCATCACCTCCACTAGCTTTGTTCGTAGTGATGCTTTCTAAGGCCCACTTGACTTCACATTCCAGGATGTCTGGCTCTAGGTGAGTAATCATCCCATCGTGATTATCTTGGTCGTGAAGATCTTTTTTGTACAGTTCTTCTGTGTATTCTTGCCACCTCTTCTTAATATCTTCTGCTTCTGTTAGGTCCATACCATTTCTGTCCTTTATCAAGCCCATCTTTGCATGAAATGTTTCCTTGGTATCTCTCATTTTCTTGAAGAGATCCCTAGTCTTTCCCATTCTGTTGTTTTCCTCTATTTTTTTGCATTGATCGCTGAGAAAGACTTTCTTATCTCTTCTTGCTATTCTTTGGAACTCTGCATTCAGATGCTTATATCTTTCCTTTTCTCTTTAGCTTTTCGCTTCTCTTCTTTTCTTTTCACAGCTATTTGTAAGGCCTCCCCATAAGCCGGAATTTCCCAGACATGGGAAATGTAAAAACAAAATGAAAATAGAGCTCAACCTTATAGAAATAAAAATGGAAAAGTGGTTGCCCAGGGCTGAAATGTGTAAGAAATAAGACAGGTTGGTAAAAGGGTTCAAACTTTCAGCTATCAGGTGAGTGTTTTTGGATTTAATGTAAAACCTGATGACTATAGTTTATAACACTATATTGTGTAGTTGAAATTTATGAAAGTAGATAGAATTAATGTTCTAAAAAAAATACAAAATCACATAAAATGTGAGGTGACAGATGTGCTAATCATATTGGAAAATCCTTTCACAATGTATATGTATATCAAATCATCATGATGTACACTTTAAATATCTTATAATTGTATGTGTAAATTATACCTTAACAAAGCTAAAAAAAGATAAAACTAAAAATAATGAATAAAACATTTAAAAGCTAGAAGATAATATACTTTAAAATAGTCTACCATAGAATCAAAGAGGGATAAAGCAACTATTATGGTACATAAGACTTGATAAAATAAATGGCAGTTTATATACGTAAGCTAAGAATAGAGAAGATGAATCATTTTACACAAATTACGGATCTACAGCTTGCAATAACCAGGCTATGTGATATGACAGTGAAATTTAGAGTTTAAAAGTTCAGAATCAAAGCATATTTCAGGATGATGTGATCAAAGTCTTAATTGTTCCTGTAGGTGATTGAAACCTAACTAAGATGAAATTTACTCAAGTTTGAAGATTTAAAATATATATTTAGCAAAATTTAGAAAAGAGAAAGTCATCAATAAGAAATTAGCAGCTGTTAAGATATATGGCAAAACATGCATGCATATATGCATGCTCTTTGCCACCCCATGGACCGCATAGCTAGTCAGGGAGGTTGCCATCACTTTCTCCAGGGGATCTTCCTGACCCAAGGAATGAATCCCAGTCTTCCAGGTTTCCTGCATTGGCAGGTGGGTTCTTTACCACTGCATCACCTGGGAAGCCCATGGCAAAACATATTTACATACAAAGAAACTGAGCAAGCTCCCTCACTGCTGAAGATCTCCTGGGCATAAATAAATAATGACAATGAGAATAGAGAGTCATGCTATGGTAGGTGGCAAAAACTTCTGAATTAGCAATTTTAATAGTAGTGGTAGATCAAAAATTTGCAAATAAAAGTGAGGTAGAAATATGATGACCCATAATATCATTGCTATAATTAGTTAAGAGAGTGAGATGTATATATCCTATATTGAAAGGGAACTTATTACCAGGTAAGAACAAAGAAAGTATTAAATAACTGTAAATATTCAAGATTGAAAATTTTGTTTATATAACAATTCAGATTTCCTGGGGCCAAACAGACATAGAAGAGACACTACAAAAAACGTGTTGATTGGCTTGGAAAACATAAATTACTTAGGTTTCAGAGTATATCAAAATATAGAAGGACAGATGTGTACCTTGAGATGATTTCAGACATCAGAAAATGTAGGTAAAATTAAGTTTGATTTTCCAGTATCACTGTAACAGGTGATTCATCTGTTCTTTCTGAATTGTGACACTTCCAATACCTCAAATTTTTGTGCATCTATTATTGTTTCACCTTCGGGACATCCCAGTGGTAAGGGCAGTTCAGTGTTCTCGTTCCATTTTCTGGGTGAAGTAGTTGATGTTTACAGAAAAAACAACCTATGGTCAGATTGAGATCCAGGACTTAGAACTGAATGTCCCAATCAGGACTATATTCCACCTCAACAATGCCTTCCAGGTGTTCGCTATTAATCTTTGCCACAAATTGTGAAATGTATTTTCTGTCATGTTTCTCTGACTTCATTTTGGATAATCTTCTACAAATTTGCCTTACACAGGAGTTACTAGAGTTTATTTGAATTAAATTTTATTATAAAAACTTAATTGAAATTGATAGGTTATACAAACTGAAATCTCTGCAGTTGATAAACTATTCTCCTACTGAAAAAAAAAAGTTTGTATTAATTCTGAAATAAAATGGAAACAAAAACCCAAGAAGAAGGGGGCAACAGATGTTTTCCTCTAGGAAAACCGCAGCTGATTTTACATTTTCAATCCCATGCAACAGATTGTGTCACTTAGTGACAGATAATACCACAAAAACAATTCTAAATCATAGGAAGTTTATAATATGTCAGGTATGGTAGATGTGCTAAAATGAGGGGAAAAAAACAACTTCTTATTCCAATGTGCTCACAAATATTATTTTACTCTGAACACCATCTTTATCATATAGCATCTAGAGATTTACATTTTCATAACAGGAACAGACATGGTCATCATAAAGATCTGTTTGTCCTCTGATGATTACACACAACCAAAGCTAAAGTACTGCTGAATCAAAACACAATTGATATTAAGAAAAAAAAGACCTTTGGCTGATTCTTGAGACATGAATCAGTAATGCCAATAGAGCAGGAAAAAACAGAAATCTAAACAGATATTTGAATAAAAATATCAAATCATTATTGCAATTTTTGAAGAAATAGTATTACATTTATTTTAACACAGTGTGAGAAAATATGGTTTTGCAAGTCATTTGGTTAGTGGCATAATGAACCACATGGCTTGCTGAAAATTTGGATGAAATCCAGTTCAACAGCCACTATTCAAATTGATAGTGACAGCTCATTCTGAGGGAAAAATGTTATTTTCAAATGATTGATATGAATTCAAAGGAGTGTGAATAACTATAGTGTACTCGGTGCATAAGAGTTGTGACAGGTTGGCACATCTTTAATTCTGATTTAAAACAAGACAGGGCATTGTGGTTTCCAACACCATTCAGCCTGTATACGATAAGAAATTATTTGAGTCATTGGAATAGTTCACAAAAGAAAATCTGCCAAAATTTAAAAACTATGAGTCTGATTTCTGTATTAGATTGGCACACTATGTGCTAAAACTAATTGCAATGTTTTCTTCCATTAATAAGACGGAAGACATTCATTCATATTAAGTAGATGGGATCATAACTTACTAAATAGTCTTGTCTAATTCTGAAACACAGATGTGAAATACCAGGTGAAAGGAAATATAGTCCCTGCCATAAAAAAAAACATTAAAACTTGACATCAAAGCAACTCGGTCAAAATTCAACTGAATGAAAAAGAGGAATAAATGCATAATACAGGCAAATTTCTTCAACCTATTTAAATTTGACTGGTTGCCATATTTACATTTTAATTTTCTTAACTGTATTCTCAAAAAGGCCAATTAGTGGGTTCTTTTTGTTTGTTAATACAAAAGCATTCAAAGGAGACCATTTATATACTTTTGAGGGTCAATTTTTTTTTAACTATTCTGCATTTTCAAAGTTTCTATTGTTATTAATACAAAGTGGCATCATTTGCTAAACAGGGAAGCCCATATCCTATAACATCAGATCAGATCAGTTGCTCAGTCGTGTCCGACTCTTTGCGACCCCATGAATCACAGCACGCCAGGCCTCCCTGTCCATCACCAACTCCTGGAGTTCTCTCAGACTCACGACCATCGAGTCAGTGATGCTATCCAGCCATTTCATCCTCTGTCGTCCCCTTCTCCTCTTGCCCCCAATCCCTCCCAGCATCAGAGTGTTTACCAATGAGTCAACTCTTCACATGAGGTGGCCAAAGTACTGGAGTTTCAGCTTTAGCATCACTCCTTCCAAAGAAATCCCAGGGCAGATCTCCTTCAGAATGGACTGGTTGGATCTCCTTGAAGTCCAAGGGACTCTCAAGAGTCTTCTCCAGCACCACAGTTCAAAAGCATCAGTTCTTCAGCACTCAGCCTTCCTCACAGTCCAACTCTCACATCCATACATGACCACTGGAAAAACCATAGCCTTGACTAGACGAACCTTTGTTGGCAAAGTAATGTCTCTGCTTTTGAATATGCTATCTAGGTTGGTCATAACTTTCCTTCCAAGGAGTAAGCGTCTTTTAATTTCATGGCTGCAGTCACCATCTGCAGTGATTTTGGAGCCCAGAAAAATAAAGTCTGCCACTGTTTCCACTGTTTCCCCATCTATTTCCCATGAAGTGGTGGGACCACATGCCATGATCTTCGTTTTCTGAATGTTGAGCTTTAAGCCAACTTTTTCACTCTCCACTTTCACTTTCATCAAGAGGCTTTTTAGTTCCTCTTCACATTCTGCCATAAGGGTGGTGTCATCTGCATCTGAGGTTGTTGATATTTCTCCTGGCAATCTTGATTCCAGCTTGTGCTTCTTCCAGTCCAGCGTTTCTCATGATGTACTCTGCATATAAGTTAAATAAGCAGGATGACAATATACAGCCTTGACGAACTCCTTTTCCTATTTGGAACCAGTCTGTTGTTCCATGTCCAGTTCTAACTGTTGCTTCCTGACCTGCATATAGGTTTCTCAAGAGGCATATCAGGTGGTCTGGTATTCTCATCTCTTTCAGAATTTTCCACAGTTTATTGTGATCCACACAGTCAAAGGCTTTGGCATAGTCAATAAAGCAGAAATAGATGCTTTTCTGGAACTCTCTTGCTTTTTGCATGATCCAGCAGATGCTGGCAATTTGATCTCTGGTTCCTCTGCCTTTTCTAAAACCAGCTTGAACATCAGGAAGTTCACGGTTCACATATTGCTGAAGCCTGGTTTGTAGAATTTTGAGCATTACTTTACTAGCGTGTGAGATGAGTGCAATTGTGCAGTAGTTTGAGCATTCTTTGGCATTGCCTTTCTTTGGGATTGGAATGAAAACTGACCTTTTCCAGTCCTGTGGCCACTGCTGAGTTTTCCAAATTTGCTGGCATATTGAGTGCAGCACTTTCACAGCATCATCTTTCAGGATTTGGAATAGCTCAACTGGAATTCCATCACCTCCACTAGCTTTGTTCGTAGTGATGCTTTCTAAGGCCCACTTGACTTCACATTCCAGGATGTCTGGCTCTAGGTCAGTGATCACACCATCGTGATTATCTGGGTCATGGAGATTTTTTTTGTACAGTTCTTCTGTATTCTTGCCATCTCTTCTTAATATTTTCTGCTTCTATTAGGTCCATACCATTTCTGTCCTTTATCAAGCCCATCTTTGCATGAAATGTTTCCTTGGTATCTCTCATTTTCTTGAAGAGATCCCTAGTCTTTCCCATTCTGTTGTTTTCCTCTATTTCTTTGCATTGATCACTGAGGAAGGCTTTCTTTTCTCTTCTTGCTATTCTTTGGAACTCTGCATTCAGATGTTTATATCTTTCTTTTTCTCCTTTGCTTTTCACTTCTCTTCTTTTCACAGCTATATTTAAGGCCTCCCCAGACAGCCATTTTGATTTTTTCCATTTCTTTTCCATGGGGATGGTCTTGATCCCTGTCTCCTGTACAATGTCATGAACCTCATTCCATAGTTCATCAGGCACTCTATCTATCAGATTTAGGCCCTTAAATCTATTTCTCACTTCCACTCTATAATCATAAGGGATTTGATTTAGGTCATACCTGAATGGTCTAGTGGTTTTCCCTACTTTTCAATTTAAGTTGAATTTGGCAATAAGGAGTTCATGGTCTGAGCCACAGTGAGCTCCTGGTCTTGTTTTTGCTGACTGTATAGAGCTTCTCCATCTTTGGCTGCAAAGAATATAATCAATCTGATTTCGGTGTTGACCATCTGGTGATGTCCATGTGTAGAGTCTTCTCTTGTGTTGTTGGAAGAGGGTGTTTGCTATGACCAGTGGGTTCTCTTGGCAAAACTCTATTAGTCTTTGTCCTGCTTCATTCCGTATTCCAAGGCCAAACTTGCCTGTTACTCCAGGTGTTTCTTGACTTCCTACTTTTGCATTCCAGTCCCCTATAATGAAAAGGACATCTTTTTGGGGTGTTAGTTCTAAAAGGTCTTGTAGGTCTTTATAGAACCATTCAACTTCAGCTTCTTCAGCGTTACTGGCTGGGGCATAGACTTGGATTACTGTGATATTGAATGGTTTGCCTTGGAAACGAACAGAGATCATTCTGTCGTTTTTGAGATTGCATCCAAGTACTGCATTTCAGACTCTTTTGTTGACCATGATGGCCACTCCATTTCTTCTGAGGGATTCCTGCCCGCAGTAGTAGATATAATGGTCATCTGAGTTAAATTCACCCATTCCAGTCCATTTCAGTTTGCTGATTCCTAGAATGTCGACATTCACTCTTGCCATCTCTTGTTTGATCACTTCCAATTTGCTTTCATTCATGGACCTGACATTCCAGGTTCCTATGCAATATTGCACTTTACAGCATCGGACCTTGCTTCTACCACCAGTCACATCCACAGCTGGGTATTGTTTTTGCTTTGGCTCCATCCCTTCATTCTTTCTGGAGTTATTTCTCCACTGATCTTCAGTAGCATATTGGGCACATACTGAATGTGGTCCACTGGAGAAGGGAATGGCAAACCACTTCAGTATATCCTATAAGTGACTACTCAAATAGTTGTGACTTTCTAAAAACTAAGGTGGTTGCCTATTCAGTGATATGTTTTATATATTGTCATTTTACTCAAAAACATTGTAGGCCCTTTTTCTTAAATTATGTATGCTTATTGTCATTAGCTATTATATGCATGTTGCTCAAAAACTAAAATGGACTACATGTCAAAGAAATGCATGTATGCATGTTTTCAGGTATGAGTCAGTTATTTCAATGAAAGTGACAGGAGTCTGATTCCCTGGTGGCTCAGTGGTAGAAAAAATCTGCCTTCCAATCCTGATTGGAAGACAGAGAAGACATAGGTTCAGTCCCTGGGTTGGGAAGATCCCCTAGAAAAGGAAATAGCAATCCTCTCTAATTCCTGGAAAATCCCATGGACAAAGGAGTCTGGCAGACTACAGTACATAGGGTCACAAAACAGTCGGACACAACTGAGTTACTGAGCAGGCACACACCCAGGACAGGAATCCAACTCAAAGTTACACAAAAATCTAACTGGGAAGAGCACACTACAAATAGCTTTAAGCAAGGCCTGATAGAGACACTCAAAAATTTCCTGAATAAAAAAGTGTTCTTAAAGAACATTGCTGTCTGTCTTTTGGCTATATGCCCATTCTTTTGAGAGCTGTCTCTATAATGGCACAATAAACGTAGAAGATCCAAGCTTAAAGATATCTACTGCCAATAATCTTTAACAGATGATGTCACCTTTTTCTGAATCCCTTTCAATTCATTGAAATAAATCTGTCTCAGTTTTAGTGTCCTCCATGGTGGCTCAGACAGTAAGAGAATCCACCTGCAATGTAGGAGACATTGACTCAATGTCCATTGAGACAATGACTCAATCCCTGGGCCAGGAAGATCCCCTAGAGAAGGGAATGGCTACCCACTCCAGTATTCCTGCCTGGAGAACTCCATGGACAGAGGAGCCTGGCAGGCTACAGTCCATGGGGTAGCAAAGAATCGGACACAACTGAGTGAGGAACACACACACACTTCAGTGTTGGTAAAATGCCCTTTTATCCACTAAAAAGCATGTACAAAGGGAAGGTACACCCTGATCAGTCTTAGAATTCTACTGCTGGTTTTCTTGGCCTGACTTGCAGATGACATCATGTAAGGAAGGAGTGCTTCACAAAATAACTGAAGGATTCTTCTATCAAGGTAAAAGAGTGGAGAAGGGAATGGCAAACCACTTCAGTATTCTTGCCTTGAGAATCCCATCAGTTCAGTAGTATCTGACTCTTTGTGACCCCATGGAATGCAGCACACCAGACCTTCCTATCCATCACCAACTCCCAGAGTTTACTCAAACTCATGTCCATTGAGTTGGTGATGCCATCCAACCATCTCATCTTCTGTTGACCCCTTCTCCTCCCACCTAAAATCTTTCCCAGCATCGGGGTCTTTTTAAATAAGTCAGTTCTTCACATTAGGTGGCCAAAGTATTGGAGTTTCAGCATCAGTTCTTCCAATGAATACTCAGGACTGATTTCCTTTAGGATGGACTTGTTGGATCTCCTTGCAGTCCAAGGGGCTCTCAAGAGTCTTCTCCAGCATCACAGTTCAAAAGCATCAATTTTTCAGTGCTCAGCTTTCTTTATAGTCCAACTCTTACATCCATACATGACTACTGGAAAAACCATAGCCTTGACTAGATGGACCTTGGAATGATATGAAAAGGCAAACAGATAGGACACTGAAAGATGAACTCCCCAGGTCGGTATCCCAATATGCTACTGGAGATCAGTGGAGAAATAATAACTCCAGAATGAATGAAGGGACGGAGCCAAAGCAACAACAGCACCTAGTGGTGGATGTGAGGAGTGATGGAAGTAAAGTCTAATGCTGTAAAGAGCAATACTGCATAGGAACCTGGAATGTTAAGTCCATGAGTAAAGGCAAATTGGAAGTGGTCAAACAAGAGAAGGTAAGAGTGAACATTGACATTTTAGGAACAGAGAACTAAAATGGATTGTAATTGGTAAATTTAACTCAGATAACCATTATATCTACTACCGTGGGCAAGAATCCCCTAGAAGCAATGGAGGTACCATCATAGTCTACAAAAGAGTCCAAAATGCAGTTCAGTTCAGTTCAGTCGCTCAGTCGTGTCCAACTCTTTGCAACTCCATGAACCACAGCATACCAGGCCTCCCTGCCCATCACCAACTCCCGGAGTCCACCCAAACCCATGTCCATTGAGTCGGTGATGCCATCCAACCATCCCATCCTCTGTCATCTCCCTCTCCTCCTGCCCTCAATCTTTCCCAGCCTCAGGGTTTTTTCCAATGAGTCAGCTCTTTACATCAGGTGGCCAAAGTATTGGAGTTTCAGCTTCAACATCAGTCCTTCCAATGAACACCCAGGACTGATTTCCTTTAGGATGGACTGCTTGGATCTCCTTGCAGTCCAAGTGACTCTCAAGAGTCTTGTCCAACACCACATTCAAAAGCAGTACTTGGATGCAATCTCAAAAATGACAGAATGACCTCTGTTCATTTCCAAGGCAAACCGTTCAATATCACAGTAATCTAAGTCTATGCCCCAACCAATAATGCTAAAAACGCTGAAATTGAACAGTTCTATGAAGACCTACAAGACTTTCTAGAAATAACACCCAAAGAAGATGTCCTTTTCATTATAGGGAACTGGAATGCAGGAGTGGGAAGTTAAGAAATACCGGGAGTAATGGGCAAATTTGGCCTTGGAGTTCAGAATTCAGCAGGGCAAAGGCCAATAGAGTTTTGCCAAGAGAATGCACTGGTCAGAGCAAACACCCTCTTCCAACAACACAAGAGAAGACTCTACACATGGACATCACCAGATTGTCAATACATCACCAAAGTCAGATTGATTACACTGTTTGCTGCCAAAGATGGAGAAGCTCTATACAGTCAGCAAAAACAAGAGTGGGAGCTGACTGTGGCTCAGATCATGAACTTATTGCCAAATTCAGACTGAAATGGAAGAAAGTACGGAAAACCTGTAATTAGCCTTTATAACATTTTTTCCTTCAATACCTGAAATTTCCATTTTTAAAATCTCACATTTATGGTCGCAGATCATCTTATGAAGAACATTGTGAAATGTTTGACTTTTACATCAAGAAAGAAAAGAAGCCTTGAAGACTAGTACTGAAGAAGAGAATTTTTAAAATCAAATTAATATTGAAAACAAATATGTTTCTTCATATACCAGAATATATGATATATGTTTATTCATAAATCAGCACAGATGGCCTCAATCTTATTTTACTCTTAAAATCTACAATAAGACTCTTACAAGTTAAATGGCAGCTCGGTTTTTACTTAACTGGGTGTATAAAACTCAGGAAATTTGGTGTAAGCAACAGCTTCTAGGGAGCCCTTCACTGAGACAAATTATAAATCACTTAAAGATAACTTCAAATGGATTGAATATGTGAAGACAAATGTCTAGTGCTTACAAATTTAGTTTGAAGCCAAATAATATAAAATATATAAGTTCAATATTTTTATCTTTCAGCTGTGCACATTATCATATTTCATTTTCTACTTTTTACATTGCTTGAAGCTATCCATTTAAAAATACAAACATAAATCACATAAATCACACATTCTACAAAGGCCTCCAAATTACCCATTTTCCACACATACACATAGAAAACTAATTTCTTCATTATAGTGTAACTCTAATTAAAGTAAACATGAACCTGAACTTATGCTTAGACTCTTGGTTTGCACATACACTCACTGCCTTAATCCAATCAATTTTGCTTCTTATTTTATTGTTCACTAAAAAATCTTAATATAATCTGAAGTCTTATGTACCTAAAAATAAGCCAAAAAATATGGCAAAGAGAAAAAAAAAAAAAAAAGCAGTACAGCATGGAAAGGCTAAAACAGAAAGAGAAATACTCAACTTGAACTTGAAAGAGCAAACTTGATAGATTGTAAGTTATGTTTGCTTTAGGAAGGCTTAAGCTTTGTTTCCAGTACAAATGCACCAGACAAGTCAAAATCCCATTGACCTTGCAATGTTTGAAGGGAAATATATTTGTAGAGACCCTCTGTACTGAAATTAATCTCTTATGTTGATCAAGTAAGAGTGTATCTTTATCATAAGAAAAAAATAATGGCAATTTTGTTTTTGTTACCTACCAATGTTTGGGGAACAAAAACTAGTCATTGTAGTCTTAAAAAATCTTAAGTTTTTTTTGCTATTAGTCACAATAAGTCAATCATGGTGCATTGAAGCAGTTTACCAATCTATGTTCCTTTTCATCTCTTTCTCAAGAGTCTATAAATAGCACTGTTGAGTACTTGAAGTGAAAGTCACTCAGTCGAGTCTGACTCTTTGTAACCCCACAGATTATCACGGAATTCTCCAGGCCAGAATACTGGAGTGGGAAACCTTTCCCTTCTCTAAGGGATCTTCCCAACTCAGGGATCAAACCCAGGTCTTTCACATTGCAGGCAGATTCTTTATCAGCTGAGCTAGAAGGGAAGCCCAAGAATACTGGAGTGTGCAGTCTATCCCTTCTCCAGTGGATCTTCCCGACCCATAAGTCGAACCAGGGTCTCCTGCACTGCAAGCAGACTCTTACCAACTGAGCTATCAGGGAAGCCCTTTGAGTACTTAGTGATCTTTTACACTGCATTTTTGGAAATTTTTATTTTATTCTTGTAAGCATGGTTATATACAAAAACTTTCTTTACCTGTGATAGATCAATATATTTATTAGAAGAAATTTTAATGTTTTTAAAAGTTTCATATTGGGAGACTTAGGAAAGTAGAAATAAAGCAAAATAATACACATTCTACATCTGTGTTATTGAATAAACATTTTTTTTTGCCTTAGAACAATTGAAGATGGAGAAAAAGTTGTGAAGAAACTACAGAGAATGGACTTCCCAGGTGGCACTAGTGGTCTCCTCAGTAGAGTCTAACTCCTTTGTGACCCTATGGATTGTAGTCCAACAGGCTTTTCTGTTCATTGAATTCTCCAGGCAAGAATACAGGAGTGGGTTGCCATTTCCTTCTGCACGGGATCTTCCCAACCCAGGGACAGAACCCAAGTCTCCTGCATTGCAGGCAAAGTCTTTACTATCTGAGCCACAAGGGAAGTCTAGTAGTATAGAACCCCCCTGCCAAAGCAGGTAGACATGAGAGACTCGGGTCTGATCCCTGGAACAGGAAGATCCCCTGGAGGAGGGAGTGGCAATCCACCCCAGTATTCTCGCCTGGAGAATCCCATGGACAGGAGAGCCTGGTATGCTGCAGTCCATAAGGTCCCAAAGAGTCGGATACAACTGAAGCGACTTGGCACACAGAGAATTCCCACTTACCATGCACAGAGATGTTGGCGTCTTGTATTAGTGTAATCTATTTGCTAAAACTAATCACCCAATGTGATATAGCATATTAATTAAAATGCATGCTTCTTTCAGAATTCCTAAGTTTTCACCTGATATACTTGCTCTGTTTTAAGATCCCTTCCAGCAGGGCACATTTTGTTACATCTGTTTTTAGTTAAACTTTGCTTGGCCCTAAATCTGAAACTTCAAGATTATAAACATACTGAGAAGTATCCTGTGCTTTCCTCTTTCTCCTTATTTTCTATGTGAATATATATAAACACCAGTTTCTTATGTAAAATAAAGAATTCACTCATTACCATGATAAATCAGATCAGATCAGATCAGATCAGTGGCTCAGTCGTGTCCGACTCTTTGAGACCCCATGAATCGCAGCACGCCAGGCCTCCCTGTCCATCACCAACTCCCGGAGTTCACTGAGACTCATGTCCATCGAGTCAGTGATGCCATCCAGCCATCTCATCCTCTGTCATCCTCTTCTCCTCCTGCCCCCAATCCCTCCCAGCATCAGAGTCTTTTCCAATGAGTCAACTCTTCGCATGAGGTGGCCAAAGTACTGAAGTTTCAGCTTTAGTATCATTCCTTCCAAAGAAATCCCAGGGCTGATCTCCTTCAGGATGGACTGGTTGGATCTCCTTGAAGTCCAAGGGACTCTCAAGAGTCTTCTCCAACACCACAGTTCAAAAGCATCAATTCTTCGGCACTCAGCCTTCTTCACAGCCCAACTCTCACATCCATACATGACCACAGGAAAAACCATAGCCTTGACTAGCCCGACCTTTGTTGGCAAAGTAATGTCTCTGCTTTTGAATATGCTATCTAGGTTGGTCATAACTTTCCTTCCAAGGAGTAAGCGTCTTTTAATTTCATGGCTGCAGTCACCATCTGTAGTGATTTTTGAGCCCAGAAAAATAAAGTCTGCCACTGTTTCCACTGTCTCCCCATCTATTTCCCATTAAGTGGTGGGACTGGATGCCATGATCTTCGTTTTCTGAATGTTGAGCTTTAAGCCAACTTTTTCACTCTCCACTTTCACTTTCATCAAGAGGCTTTTTAGTTCCTCTTCACTTTCTGCCATAAGGGTGGTATCATCTGCATATCTGAGGTTACTGATATTTCTCCCGGCAATCTTGATTCCAGCTTGTGTTTCTTCCAGTCCAGTGTTTCTCATGATGTACTCTGCATATAAGTTGAATAAACAGGGTGACAATATACAGCCTTGATGAACTCCTTTTCCTATTTAGAACCAGTCTGTTGTTCCATGTCCAGTTCTAACTATTGCCTCCTGATCTGCATACAAATTTCTCAAGAGGCAGATCAGGTGTTCTGGTATTCCCATCTCTTTCAGAATTTGCCACAGTTTATTGTGATCCACACAGTCAAAGGCTTAAGCAAGGTAACCATATACAATCTTGACATACTCCTTTTCCCAATTTTGAGCCAGTCTGTCGTTCCATCTCCAGTTCTAACTGTTGCTTCTAGACTTTCAAAAATTCATTTTGTGAACTTTTCTTATTTTGGTTAAGCCTTATTTCTGTATTCATTCTTTGATACCTATTATCTATCATGGTAGATATAGGTATCAAAGAATAATATCAAAGAATGAATACAGAAATAAGGCTTAGCCAAAATAAGAAAAGTTCACAAAATGAATTTTTTTTAATTTTTATTTTATTTATTTATCACAAAATGAATTTTTGAAAGCCTAGAAGCAACAGTTAGAACTGGAGATGGAACAACAGACTGGCTCAAAATTGGGAAAGGAGCATGTCAAGATTGTATATGGTTACCTTGCTTATTTAACTTATATGCAGAGTGCCTCATGTGAAATGCCAGGCTGGATAACTCACAAACTGGAATCAAGATTGCTGGGAGAAATATAAACAACCTCAGATATGCAGATGATAACAATCTAATGGCAGAAAGTGAAGAGGAACTAAAGAGCCCCTTGATTTGTGTGAAAGAGGAGAGAGAAAACACTGGCTTAAAACTCAACATTCAAAAAACTAAGATCATGGCATCCAGTCCCATCACTTTATGACAAATAGAAGGGCAAAAAAGTGGAAGCAGTGACAGATTTTCTTTTCTTGGGCTCCAAAATCACTGTGGATCATGACTGCAGTCAGGAAATTAAAAGAATTAAAAGACACTTGCTCCTTGGAAGATACTAGGACAAACCTAGACAGCATATTAAAAAGCAGTGATATCACTTTGCTTACAAATGTCTTAATAGTCAAAGCTAGGGTTTTTTCAGTAGTCATGTACAGATGTGAGAGTTAGACCATAAAGATGGCTGATCCTGGGAAAGATTGAGAGCAGGAAAAGAAGGGGCAACAGAGGATTAGATGGTTGGATGGCATCACTGACTCAATGGACATGAGTTTGAGCAAACTCCAGGAGATAGTGAAGGACAGTGAAGACTGGCATGCTGCAGTCCATGGAGTCTCAAAGAGTCAGACATGACTTAGTGACTAAACAAGTACTGCTATTAGAATGAAGTAATATATTTTACTATAAAGTTCCATTCCCAATATGAGAATGAATCCTGATCAACTACACTATTCAAAACATCTGTACAGAATTACAACAAACAAATGATATTAAGACTTTCTGAACAAGTATCAAGAAAGTGTATTCAAGGGCTTTCTGGCCACTGAAATCAACATTTATGTGTGGAAATAATAAAATATACAAAAGAGTTTTGACAGCTAATGGGAGGGGACTACATAAATGCAGTGAATCTATAACTTCATTTAAGTTATTGAATAATTCAATTCAGTTCAGTTCAGTTCAGTCGCTCAGTCATGTCTAACTTTTTGCAACCCCATGAACTGCAGCACGCCAGGCCTCTCTGTCCATCACCAACTCCCGGAGTTCACCCAAACTCATGTCCATCGAGTTGGTGATGCCATCCAGCCATCTCATCCTCTGTCGTCCCCTTTTCCTCCTGCCCCCAATCCCTCCCAGCATCAGGGTCTTTTCCAATGAGTCAACTCTTTGCATGAGGTGGCCAAAGTATTGGCGTTTCAGCCTCACCATCAGTCCTTCTAATGAACACCCAGGACTGGTCTCCTTTAGGATGGACTGGTTGGATCTCCTTGCAGTTCAAGGGACTCTCAAGAGTCTTCTCCAACATCACAGTTCAAAAGCATCAGTTCTTCGGCACTCAGCTTTCTTCACAGTCCAACTCTCACATCCATACATGACCACTGGAAACTTATTATTTACTTATTAATTTATTCATTTATTATTTACTTTTATTATTATATTAACTGGATTTATTAACTCCAATAAAAATATTAAAATTACCTTTTTTGTTTTGAAACAGCAGTTAGGTATACTCCCTAAAAAAATAATGACAATAATCATCTAGGATTATATGATGCTTCCTAGTACATAACATTTAAAATAAGTCTGCATCCAATTTATAATCAACTAAAAACCTCATTTTTATTTTGGTGTTATATTTTGAATAAAGCAATGATATTTATAATTTTCAACTAGAATCATATTATCTTGAAACTATCTTGTACACTTCTTTTAGTGAGCCCTGTGAGATCTCTAGATGACTCTCTTCCTATTCTATAGCAATAGATTTAGAATAGCATTCATAATAGAATAAATATCATAGGCATCTATGGTGGCTTGGCTAGTCTGCCAACATTCCTTCTGCACATACTGGCTGGTAAACCTGGGCATGTTTCTCAGCCATGTTTTTGCCAGTTTTCTCACCTGTAAGATGGACATTATTATCACCTTTTTATAAGTTTTATTATAAAAATGAAAAAATATTTATAATAAGCTGGGAAAAAACATATATATGCATAGGTCCCAATGTTTCACACCTTGAGTAACACAACCTGCATCTACTGCTACAATTATACTGAATAATAATGATGCAATCCAGGCAGTTGGATTCCAGAGTCTGAATTCTCAGAAAATAAGCTATCTTCTTCTTTGGATAGTTCAACCAGTAATCATCATCTTTAATATACATAGCTTTGTTCCATACATATCCAATATCTTGTTGTAGATTGTAGGATTTCTAATATAGGATTTGAGCTAACCATAGTCTCCAAGTTGCTTCTTTGAAAATAGTCATAGTATCAGACTGTTTATTATCTCTTGGTTCTCATAAAATTATAGAGCTTGAAATAAATTTCAGTTGTTTAGATTTCCAACAAAGGTGATTTATTTCTCAGTAGATTCTATTAAGAAACAGAAGAATAAATATCATATCCTAACTTATATTTCAGAATAAGCACTGTAGGTAAAGTAATTTCCTGTTGTTTGCCAAATATAAATTTGGAATTCATGCAGTGAGTTGATGGTAGTTCTAGAGCTAGATTTGCAAATGTTGAACTGTCAGTGGGACAGTTAGAAAAATTGCAGGCTATTAAAAAAAAAAACAGACTTATTAACAAATTGAATGCAGTTATTTCAGTCAGAATCCCAACCAGTTAAATAAATCTCTTTCTAACTTAATGTAATGATGGCTTTTCTTTTACTGTTTTTGTCACCCTTTCATTAGATATTTTAGTTCATGTCAAAAAATGTGATTTTATTAGATATTATAACCTATTTGTATTAAGAATTGTATTGAATGTTTGAGTTGAGTATAGTGATGCATTAGCCATGCATTCCATTTCTGGTAATACTGTTAGCTAATTAAAATGAATGAAAAAAAGAAACTAACCTTTTCTAAAACAATGTATCACATTCAGAAAAGATGTATGCTATAATAATTTTAACACATTGACTTGATGTCTTGTTCCAGTTCAATTTGAATCAAAATGTTGAAACTTTAGTTTCTATCATATAAGTAATTACATTATTTTAATTATGAAAAAAGAGGGAAATTATGTCCAACTGAATAGCAGCATGTCAATCACCTGCCAAGGACTAAAAATAAGAGTGTTTTACTCTTTCTCTCTTGAGTTTACTTTATGATTATAACTGGAGAACCATGACTAATTCAGCCAAAGATATTAATATATATGTAAGCATTCTATGAAAATTTAAAAACTTAATTTTTCCCCAATTCTACAATGTGAAAAACTTAAGAATACTGAAGACCTGAGTTCATTGTAACTTCACTTGATTAAGAAAGAAATCATGAGAACCTATTATTTATAATGTGATATTTCAGTCATTCAGGGTTTCAAAGATTAATAAGATATATTAATTTTCCTCAGCAAGCTTAGAAACACGTGGAGATGATAGATATGTAGCTAACCAGCACATTCAATCCTTTAGTTTTGAGCTTTTGAACAAAATATTTGTGACACATCGTTTGGATGTGCTAATGAAAAGAAAAATTTAACATGAAAAAAAGTGGGTTAATTTCCCCTTCTTTGATCCTTAACCTAACTCCCTAGGTCACACCTTCACCCATGTTTTTGCTAACTTTACCAAAGGGCAACAATTTCCAACTAATCATGAAAACTCAGATTTAAGGAATGATCCAGCTCTCCACTTTTGCTATTAATAAGCTTCGCCAACAATTTAACTGAATCCTATCATGTTGGATCTTGACTATCTCTCAAATTTCTCTTCAAATAGCCATCCCTAGAGTTGATTTCTTACTTTACACAGGTCCCTTTCTGAATATCCAGTTCAGTTCAGTTCAGTCACTTAGTCCTGTCTGACTCTTTGCAATCCCATGACTTGCAGCACATCAGGCCTCCCTGTCCTTCACCAACTCCCAGAGTTCACCCAAACTCATGTCCATCAAGCCGGTGATGTCATCCAGACATCTCATCCTCTGTCGTCCCCTTCTCCTCCTGCCCCCAATACCTCCCAGCATCAGGGTCTTTTCCAATGAGTCAACTCTTCACACGAGGTGGCCAAAGTATTGGAGTTTCAGCTTTAGCATCAGTCCGTCCAATGAACACCCAGGACTGATCTCCTTTAGGATGGACTCTTGAGAGTCCCTTGCAGTTCAAGGGACTCTCAAGAGTCTTCTCCAACACCACAGTCCAAAAGCATCAATTCTTCAGTGCTCACCTTTCTTCACAGTCCAACTCTCACATCCATACATGACCACTGGAAAAACCATAGCCTTGGCTAGATGGACCTTTGTTGGCAAAGTAATGTCTCTACTTTTTAATATGCTATCTTACTCCTTCATAGGAGTAAGCAAGCGCCTTTTAATTTCATGGCTGCAGTCACCATCTGCAGTGATTTTGGAGCCCCCCAAAATAAAGTCTGACACTGTTTCCACTGTTTCCCCATCCATTTCCCATGAAGTGATGGGACCAGATGCCATGATCTTTGTTTTCTGAATGTTGAGCTTTAAGCCAACTTTTTCACTCTCCTCTTTCACTTTCATCAAGAGATTTTTAGTTCCTCTTCACTTTCTGCCATAAGGGTGATGTCATCTGCATATCTGAGGTTATTGATATTTCTCCCGGCAATCTTGATTGCAGCTTGTGTTTCTTCCAGCCTAGCGTTTCTCATGATGTTACTCTGCTGCTGCTGCTGCTGCTAAGTCACTCCAGTCCTGTCCAACTCTGTGTGACCCCAGAGACAGCAGCCCACCCAGCTCTGCCGTCCCCGGGACTCTCCTGGCAAGAACACTGGAGTGGGTTCCCATTTCCTTCTCCAGATGTACTCTGCATATAAGTTAAATAAGCAGGATGACAATATACAGCTTTGACGTACTCCTTTTCCTATTTGGAACCAGTCTATTGTTCCATGTCCACTTCTAACTGTTGCTTCCTGATCTACATATAGGTTTCTCAAGAGGCAGGTCAGGTGGTCTGGTATTTCCATCTCTTTCAGAATTTTCCACAGTTCATTGTGATCCACACAGTCAAAGGCTTTGAAATAGTCAATAAAGCAGAAATAGATGTTTTTCTGGAACTCTCTTGCTTTTTTTCATGATCCAGCAGATGTAGACAATTTGATCTCTGGTTCCTCTGCCTTTTCTAAAACCAGCTTGAACATCAGGAAGTTCACGGTTCACATATTGCTGAAGCCTGGCTTTGAGAATTTTGAGCATTACTTTACTAGCGTGTGAGATGAGTGCAATTGTGTGGTAGTTTGAGCATTCTTTTGGATTACCTTTCTTTGGGATTGGAATGAAAAGTGACCTTTTCCAGTCCTGTGGCCTGCTGAGTTTTCCAAATTTGCTGGCATAATGAGTGCAGCACTTTCACAGCATCATCTTCTAGGATTTGAAATAGCTCAACTGGAATTCCATCACCTCCACTAGCTTTGTTCATAGTGATGCTTTCTAGGGCCCACTTGACTTCACATTCCAGGATGTCTGGCTCTAGGTGAGTGATCACACCATCGTGATATTCTTGGTCGTGAAGATCTTTTTTGTACAGTTCTTCTGTGTATTCTTGTCATCTCATCTTAATATCTTCTGCTTCTGTTAGGTCCATACCATTTCTGTCCTTTATCAAGCCCATCTTTGCATGAAGTCTTCCCTTGGTATCTCTAATTTTCTTGAAGAGATCTCTAGTCTTTCCCATTCTGTTGTTTTCCTCTATTTCTTTGCAATGATCACTGAGGAAGCTTTTCTTATCTCTCCTTGCTATTCTTTGGAACTCTGCAGTCAGATGCTTTTATCATTCCTTTTCTCCTTTGCTTTTCACTTCTCTTCTTTTCACAGCTATTTGTAAGGCCTCCCCAGACAGCCATTTTGTTTTTTTGCATTTCTTTTCCATGGGGATGGTCTTGATCCCTGTCTCCTGTACAATGTCACAAACCTCCATTCATAGTTCATCAGGCACTCTGTCTATCAGATCTAGAAGCTTTCACCTGAGAAAGAGGCCTCACTTGTATTCAACTCTCATGCGATCCAATTTTTTTTTAATTCAAAGCAACTGAAGAACTAAAGGAAGAAATGTGAAAAGAGATGTGTACAGGGTGCCATATTCACAAGCTCCCTTACAACTATTAATATATTGTTGATTTCTAAAATAATATGATGAGTATAATGAAAAGTTCTGGAATTTGAAGGAAAATCATCATTGACTAGTACTTGGGCCATTTTTATAAAGTTTGCAGATGTGCTCTATACAAATATGGATCATCTATTTTTTGAATTTAGGGATTTACTATAGCGGACTTCCCAGGTGGTGCCAGTAGTAAAGAATCTGCCTGCCAATGCTGGTAGATGTAAGTGACATGGGTTCGATCCCTGGATGGGTGAAAATTTCCTGGAGTAGGGCATGGCAACCCATTCCACTATTCTTGACTGGGAAACCACATGTACAGAGGAGCCTGGTGGACCACAGTCTATATGGTAGCAAAGAGTCAAACAGAACTGAAGTGACTTAGCATGCACTATTATCTCAAATTTGATTTTGTTCTCCAAAGTATTTGTCTGCTGGATCTATGAATACTTATAAGAGCTGATTAATACATTCCATTATGATCATGGATTACCCATTTCTCCATTCCTCTGCCCATGTTTCATATATATTTTTATATTCATACACAATTATGATTGTTACATCTTCTTAAATAGTGTTTGTTTTTAGCATTTTATCATTTTTATCATTTTCTCATATCAGTGGGAATATTTGTCTGTTACACATTTTACCAGAATTCTTGGCTCACTCTTTCCTTTCACTCCAGCTCACTATTCCCTATCTGCTCACATTTTCTCATTTTTTCAGTTTGAAGTCACTCCTTTACCATTCTAGTGAGGTCTGGAGGTGGTAAAATTTCTTCTTCTTTGCTAATATATTTATTTCATCCTCACACTTGGGGAAAAAAATAAACTTTAGTTGGCCATAGGATTTTAGATTGAGAGTTGTTTTCCTCCTGCACTTTGGATACATCAATTTATTTCCAGCTGGCACATAGTTTCGCTAATGAAACATCTATTGTCTAGCTTATTGATAATCCTGGGTAGGTAGTTTATCTTTTTCCTTTAGAAACATATAAACAATTCTCTTTATCCTGGGTAAACTGCAGTTTTATTAGGTAAGACTTTTTTTTTTTTTTTTTTTTGGAAATTGCAGGTTGTTTTTTCACTTCCTTCATAGTGCCTTTGAAACACAATGTGGCTTTATTTGAAGTTTGATGAAGATCAATTCATATTTTTTTCTTTTGTTGAGTGTGCTTTTGGTGCCACATTCAATAAATCATTGCATAACTGAAGGTCACAAAGACGTATGACTATGTTCTCTTCTAAGTGTTTATAGTTATGCTTTTATGTCCCTGCTCTACTCTGAGCTAACTTTTGTATGTGGTGTGTAGTAGGGTTCCAACTTCATTTTTTTTTTTTTTTTTTGAATGTGGATATCCATTGGTACTATAACTATTTGTTGAAAGGATACTTTTTACCCATTGAATTTTCCTGTCAAAATGGTCAAAAACCAATTGATCATAAATAAATGAGTTTATTTATTGACTCAATCTAGTTCATTGATCTTACATCCATCTAATGCAAATACAACACTGTCTTGATTATTATAGCTTTGCTGTATGTTTCAAAACCAGGAAGCATGAGTCTTCCAACATGGCTGTCATTTTTCAAGTTTGTTACCTTCTCTGAGTTCCTTTCATTTTCATATAAATTTTGGGAACAACTTGTCAGTTTCTGCCCAAAAAATAGTTGGGATTTTGATAAAGATTTCATTGAATTACTAGTGACCTAACTGTAGAGTAGTACATCATTTGGACAGTACTGCCTATTAAGTCTTCCAATTATTCAACATGAAATATATCTCTATTAGGTCTACTTTTCTTCAACAATGGTTTGCAGTTTTCTTTTCATGAAAGTGTTGCACATTTGTGTTCAATTTATTCATTTTGTTTTTTGATGCAAATGTAAGTGAAATTATTTTCCTAATTTAATTTTTTCTTGATCACTGTTAGTTTATAGAAATACAATAGATAGTTTCTGGAAACACAACTGATTTTTATATCAATTTTTATTATACACCTTGCTAAACTTATTAGGTCTAAAATTTATTTTGAGGATTATCTATGACTTTTATATAATATCATCTCACTGGTAAACAGAAACTGCTTTGATTCTTAGTTTCCAATATGAATGATTTTTTTTTAATTTTATTTTATTTTTAAACTTTACATAATTGTATTAGTTTTGCCAAATATCAAAATGAATCCGCCACAGGTTTTTCTTGCTTACTTGCCCTGGATACAAGTTCCAGTCCAATGCTAAAAAGAAGTACCAAGAGGAGAGATATTTGTTTTGTCCCTGAGAAAAGCTTTAGTCACTTCACCATTAAGTATGATGTCAGCTGTGCTTTTGTTTTCTGTTTTGCCTATAAATAACATTTATTAAAGAACATCTCTTCTGTTCATACTTTACTGTCATTTCTTCTAGTGATAAAATGGTTTTGGATTTTGTCAAGTGGTTTCCCTATATCTACTGAGATGACCCTGTGGTTTTCTTATTTATTCTATTACTCTTTTGCAGTACATTGATTGATATTTGTACATAGAACCACCTTTTCATTAAGGAATAATTGGTCTTAGCATATCTTTATTTTTATGCATTGCTAGATTCTGCTTGCTATTTTAAAGGAGTTTTGCATTCACATTCATATGACAATATTGGTCAGTAGTCTGTGCTCATTGCACCATCTTTCTTTCTTTGTTGTTATCAGGATGATATTGGCTTCACATTATAAACTGGAAAATGATTCCTCCTCTTCATTGTCTTTTGTAGGTTGTGAAGGATTGGTGTTAGTTCTTCTTTAAATGTTTGGTAAAATTTAGCAGTGAAGCCTGGGCTTGGCTCTGCATTATAGGAGTATGTTTGATTCTTAAATCAATAACCACCTAGTCACTCAGCAGTTCATCCATTTGCAATGTGGGAGATGTGGGCAGGAGACTTGGCTTCAATACCTGGGTAGGGAAGATGCCCTATAGAAATGAAATGGCAACCTAATTTAAGTATTCTTGCCTGGAAAATTCCAATCCATGGGGTCACGAAAGAGTTGGACATGCCTGGGCTACTAAACAATGACACCAATCCTTCATAATTGGAGGGCTATTCAGATTTTTTGGGCTTCCCTGGTAGCTCAGCTGGTAAAGAATCTGTCTGCAATGTGGGAGACCTGGGTTTGATCTCCGGGCTGGGAAGATCCCCTGGAGAAGAGAACAGCTACCCACTCCAGTATTCTGGCCTGGAGAATTCCATGGGCTGTAGAGTTCATGCGATCACAAAGAGTCAGCCTGAGCGATTTTCACTTTTCAGATTTTCCATCTCTTCTTAAGAAAGTTTGGATTATTTTGTCTTTCCAAGAATTCATTTATTCTAGATTATCTGATTTTTGACACACAACTGTTCATTTTATTTCCTTATAATGTCATTTTAGGAAAGCTGGAAATGGTTTTCCTAAATCTTTCCTTTTGGTCTAGTGAGAAGTTTATCAATCTGTTGATCTTTTCAAAGAGACAACTCTTCAGTTCATTGAATGTTTCTACTAGCTATCTACTCTCCATTTCATTTTTTTTACTATAATCTTTAAAATTTCCTTCCTCCTGCTTGATTTTAGTTTCATCTTTATTTTAGCTTCTTATTATGGAAAGCTAGGTTATAGATTTTTCATATCCCTTCTTTGTAATATAGGCATATACAGCTACAAATTTCCCTCTGTGTACACTAGCTTCCTCTCCAGAATTTTTGGTATATTTCTTTTATATTTTCATTCATAATTTTATAATTTAACTTCTAATTTCTTCCTTGGGCCATAGGACACTTAGGGCTATTGCCTAATTCTCAGGTATTTATGAATACCCAAATTCCTTTCAGTTATACATTCTAGTTTCACCACACTGTGGCTGAAATATACTGAAGTGTATACTACAGCATACTCCAGCATAATCAGTTCAGTTCAGTCACTCAGTTATGTCTGACTTTGCAACCACATGGACTGCAGCACACCAGGCCTACCTGTCCATCACCAACTCACAGAGTATACTCAAAATCATGTCCATTGAGTCAGTGATGACAGCCAACCATCTCATACTCTGTCATCTCCTTCTCCTCCTACCATCAATCTTTCTCAGCATTAGGGTCTTTTCAAATAGGTCAGTTCTTCGCATCAGGTGGCCAAAGTAATGAAGTTTCAGCTTTAGCATCAGTCCTTCCAGTGAATATTAAGGACTGATTTGCTTTAGGATGGACTGGTTGAATCTCCTTGCAATTCAAAGGACTCTCAAGAGTCTTCCCCAACACCACAATTCAAAAGCATCAGTTCTTCAGTGCTCACCTTTCTTCATAGTCCAACTCTCACATCCATTCATGACTACTGGAAAAAACATAGCCTTGACTAGACGGACCTTTGTTGGCAAAGTAATGTCTCTGCTTTTGAATATGTTGTCTAGGTTGGTCATAACTTTTCTTCCAAGGATCAAGCATCTTTTATTTCATGGCTTCAGTCACCATCTACAGTGATTTTGGAGCCCCAAAAAATAAAGTCTGACACTGTTTCCCCATCTATTTCCCATGAAGTGATGGGACCAGATGCCATGATCTTCGTTTTCTGAATGTTGAGCTTTAAGCCAACTTTTTCACTCTCCTCTTTCAATTTTATCAAGAGGCTCTTTAGTTTTTCTTTGTTTTCTGCCATAAGGGTGGTATCACCTGCATATCTGAGGTTATTGATATTTCTCTCGGCAATCTTGATTCCAGCTTGTGCTTCATACAGCCCAGCATTTCTCATGATGTACTCTGTATATAAATTAAATAAGCAGGGTGACAATATACAGCCTTGACATACTCCTTTTCCTATTTGGAACCAGTCTGTTGTTCCATGTCCAGTTCTAACTGTTGCTTCTTGACCTGCATACAGATTTTTGAAGAGGCAGGTCAGGTGGTCTGGTATTCCCATCTCTCTAAGAATTCTCCAGTTTGTGTGGTTCACACAGTCAAAGGCTTTGGCATAGTCAATAAAGCAGAAGAAGATGTTTTCCTGGAACTCTCACTTTTTGATGATCCGACAGATGTTGGAAATTTGATTTCTGGTTCCTCTGCCTTTTCTAAATCCAGCTTGAACATCTGGAAGTTCACGGTTCACATACTGCTGAGGCCTGGCTTGGAGAATTTTGAGCATTATTTTACTAGCGTGTGAGATGATTCCAATTGTGCAGTAGTTTGAGCATTCTTTTGGATTGCCTTTCTTTGGGATGGAATGAAAACTGATTTTTTCCAGTCCTGAGTGCACCATTGAGTTTTCCAAATTTGCTGGCATCTTGAGTGCAGCACTTTCACAGCATCATCTTTCAGGATGTGGAATAGCTCACCTGGAATTCCATCACCTCCACTAGCTTTGTTTAGTGATGCTTCCTAAGACCCACTTAACTTCACATTCCAGGATGTCTGGATCTAGGTTGGTGATCACACCACCGTGATTATCTGGGTCGTGAAGACGTTTTTTGTACAGTTCTTCTGTGTATTTTTGCCACCTCTTCTTAATATCTTCTGGTTCTGCTTCAGAAAATGTCCATACTATTTCTGTCCCTTTTTTGCCCATCTTTGCATGAGATATTCCCTTGGTATCTCTAATTTTCTTGAAGAGATATCTAGTCTTTCCCATTCTTTTGTTTTCCTCTATTTCTTTTCATTGATCACTGAGGAAGGCTTTCTTATCCCTCCTTGCTATTCTTTGGAACTCTGCATTGAAATGGGTTTATCTTTCCTTTTCTCCTACATAATGGTTATCACTAAAAGCTTTGGAGTCAAACTGTTAGGATTTAAAGGCTATCCCTCTCACCTGGGAATTTTTAGCCAGGTGATATTTAACCTTTATATTTCTTATCTGTAAATTCTTGATTGTATTAGCAGTGACCACATTATACTGTGTTCAAGAATAAATGAATTATATATGTTAAGTGCTTACAATATCACCAGGTAAAAGTCAATTAATAAATGCTAAATATTATAAATAGCATCCCCTCATTCAAAAATGAAGGCTGCTGATACTTCTATCATTACTTCTAGTTCTCTTCTAATGACAAAAAGAATATGTCTCTACAGATTCAAAGATAATTTTCAACTTAGCATGTCATATAGTTTCAAGTTACTCCTCACCCTAGTTTTTAATTTATAAATAAATACCAATTACTCTAAAACATATAAGGCATCTACCAAGATTTAAACCCTGTCATCCTAGCTTGATTTTTGGCTATGCATATAAATTTTTAACAGTATTTCTAGTTTTCCAGATATTAAGAATATTACAATCACACATAAATCTTGTGACAGGCAAATGAAGTAATATCTTTTTCTTTGGCTGAACATTTGTTTTGTGATAACTGAAGAGTGACATGCAGTTGCAAAAATAATACAGAGAAATCTCAAGATCCATTATCAAGGTACCTCCAATGACAATGCTTTGCACACTGCTGCTGCTAAGTCGCTTCAGTCATGTCCGATTCTGTGTGACCCCAGAGATGACAGCCCACCAGGCTCCCCTGTCCCTGGGATTCTCCAGGCAAGAACACTGGAGTGGGTTGCCATTTCCTTCTCCAATGCATGAAAGTGAAAAGTGAAAGTGAAGTCGCTCAGTTGTATCCGACTCTTAGCGACCCCATGGGCTGCAGCCTACCAGGCTCCTCCGTCACAACAATCAATATGACATTGATATCATCAAGATAGCAAACATTTCCATCAACATAAGGACCCTTCATTTTGCTGTTAAATCAATACACCCACTTTCCCCCAAACACACATCTTCATTAACTTCTGGTAAATACCAATCTGTCTTCAACTTCTATTATTTTATCTTTTCAAGAATATTATATAAGTGAAATCATATGGTATGCTGCCCTTGGGAATTGGCATTTTTTCCCTTCTCATTTTTCGATTGCTGATTGCACTCCATGATATGGATAAACAGTCATGTTTAGGTTTTGGGGCCAACATATATACATTTCTGTAATATAACTAATCATGAGTCCTAACACTGATTCCTGAAATAGTCACCTGTTTAATTTTTTTTTAAGAAACTGTCAAAATGTATTACAGAATTACTGTATCATTTTGCATTACTATGACCAAGTTATACAGTTACTCCAATCCTTGGCAGTATTTCCTGGTATCAATTACTTTTTAAATTATCATTTTAGTAGTCTTAATAAATATGTATATATCTCATTATAATTTTGATAATGAGTTCTCTAATATCTAATTATATTGAACATCTTTAACGCAATTATTTATTATCTCTATCAGTTCAGTTGCTCAGTCATGTCTGACTCTTTGCGACCCCATGAATCACAGCACGACAGGCCTCGCTGTCCATCACCAACTCTAGGAGTTCACTCAAACTCATGTCCATCGAGTCTGTGATGCCATCCAGTCATTCATCCTCTGTCGTCCCCTTTTCCTACTGCCCCCAACCCCTCCCAGCTATAATCTCTTCAATAAAATATCTCTTCACTTCTTTTGCCTATTTTTTTAAAAAACTGGATTGCTTTTTCAATGTTAAGTTTTATGAGTCCTTAGTATATCCTAAATTCCAGTTTTCTCTTGTATATGTGAATTGCAATTAATTTCTCCTAGCCTGTACCTTGAATTTTTATCCTCTTTACATGGCCTTACACAGCAAGTTTTTAATTTTGATGAGATCATTTGATCAGCTTGTCTTTTTATGGGTTATGCTTTCATATCAAATAAAAAATTCTTTGTCTAGTCCTAGATTCTGAATAAACACTTTTGCTTATGGATATCCAATTGATCCAGCACCACTTATTGCAAAGGCTACCTTTTTTCCACTGAATTGCACTTTATCTCTGTGCATTAAAGCGACTGGGACATAGTTTTATGGGTCTATTTCTTAATTCTCTATCCTGTTCCACTGATCTATGTGCCTTTCCCTATGCCAATATTATATAGTCTTGGTTACAATAAGCCCTGAAATTGGATAGAATCATTCTCCTTTCTTTCTCCCTTTCCAAAAGTGTTCTAGCTAATCTACTTCCTTTGCCTTTCCACATATGTTTTAAATTTATCTTGTCTATATCTACACAAATGCCTCATTGGAATTTGGATAGAAATTATGTTGTTGCTGCTGCTGCTGAGTCACGTCAGTCGTGTCCAACTCTGTGCAACCCCACAGACGGCAGCCCACCAGGCTCCCCCATCCCTGGGATTCTCCAGGCAAGAACACTGGAGTAGGTTGCCATTTCCTTCTCCAATGCATGAAAGTGAAAAGTGAAAGTGAAGTCGCTCAGTCGTGTCTGACCCTCAGACACCCCATGGACTGCAGACTACCAGGCTCCTCCATCCGTGGGATTTTCCAGGCAAGAGTACTGGAGTGGGGTACCATTGCCTTCTCCAGAAATTATGTTAAACCTCTTCAATCTGGGGAGAATTGGCAATGCTACTTTTCAAGTGTTTTTCAATTGACCAATCTGACCTTAGCTCTTGAGACCAACAAAGGAATGTGTCAGGCACTGGGCTTTTCTCTGTCTAAACCCTGCTTACCTCCCTGTGCAGCCACAGGAGGCATGCCGGGTACTTCCTCTAGGAAATGGAAACCTACTCCAGTATTCTTGCCTGGAGAATCACATGGACTGAGAAGCCTGGCAGGCACAGTCCATGGGGTCACAAAAGAGTTTGGACATGACTTAGCAGCCAAATCATGACAAAAAAAATGGTCTTTGTTGAATCATGGCTCACCATTCAATACCCAGGGATCTGCCTAACAAATGCTAATTTAACAAAAATTACAACACTGGCAAAGATACTGGCATAGTCCCTGGATCCAGATTGAGGCTCATTTTGGGCAGAGAGTACCTCCAGTGTGTCTACAATGGGGAAGCAGTGCTCATTAGGCTGGACACTTGTCCCTTGGGCAAAAGGAGAGTGGCAGACAAGAGCCAGAATGCATCCCTCGGATATGCCAGGCCTGGTTCAGAGCCATTAAGCTCTTCATGACCAGATCAAAGGGTTTCACTGTAAGATAAAATGCTTGAAAATCAAATTGACTTATAAGAACTATATTATATGGTTACTAAGCTGTTGATAAAGTGCTGGCAGCACCATTTTAAACTCCTCATATAAACTTTTGAGTCATATTTTTACATTTATTTCTTAGCTCTTTTTATTGTGTCAAACATTCCTTCATCTTGCATTCACATAATTTAGCTCACAGATTTCACTACACTTTTTTACTGAGCAAGGTGTCAGTGCTTCAGCGATTCCTGTAAAAGTACCTTTTCCAGGGAATCTGTAGCAATGCTTCATTTAGCTTAGGTATCTAGATAGTCCTACAAAACAATCACACCAAATGGCCCCACGAATAACTAAATTTATATTATGAAACTGCTTTCATAACTGTTGGATCATCTATCTGAATATGGAAAATAATTTTCTCTATAAATCAGAATTAGTACATTTTCCTTAGTGAATGCAATGCCTTAGTGAATGACACTAAAATGAATGTTTTGCATCATTAGAAAGAATTACTAAAAATCATAAAGAATAGCCTCAATGTTAAAAAAAATTAGCTAAACATAAAATATTTCTTAATATAATAGTAACTTAAATATATTTCATTTTCTTCATTGTAGGTGTGCTGAGAACAGATAATACTTGGCTACATATAGATGGTTCACCAGTTTATCAAGCTTAGAGATTACCATCTTCTAAAATGCCTCCCTAGTTCCATTTTGTAATTAAAATTATTTGATATGCACCTGTGCCTTGGAAATGCTCTCCTTACATAATTTAAATATTTACATTAATATCTTAGTGTTTTCCCTAATGAGGCCCTCTCAACGTTCAGTTCAGTTCAGTTGATCAGTCGTGTCCGACTCTTTGCAACCCCATGAACCGCAGCACGCCAGGCCTCCCTGTCCATTACTGACTCCTGGAGTCCACCCAAACCCATGTCCATTGAGTTGATGATGCCATCCAACCATCTCATCCTCTGTTGTCCCCTTCTCCTCCCGCCCTCAATCTTTCCCAGCATAAGGGTCTTTTCAAATAAGTCAGCTCCTCGCATCAGGTGGCCAAAGTATTAGAGTTTCAGCTTCAACATCAGTCCCTCCAATGAACACCCAGGACTGATCTCCTTTAGGATGGACTGGTTGGATCTCCAACACCAGAATTCAAAAGCATCAATTCTTCGGTGCTCAGCTTTCTTCATAGTCCAACTCTCACATCCATGCATGACCACTGGAAAAACCATAGCCTTGACTAGATAGATTTTTGTTGGCAAAGTGATGTCTCTGCTTTTTATTTTTTTTTATTTTTATTTTTTCTGCTTTTTATTTATTTATTTTTTTAAATTTTATTTTATTTTTAAACTTTACAATATTGTATTAGTTTTGCCAAATATTGAAATGAATCCGCCACAGGTATACCTGTGTTCCCCATCCTGAACCCTCTTCTGTCTAAGTTGGTCATAACTTTCATTCCAAGGATTAAGTGTCTTTTAATTTCATGGTTGCAATCACCATCTGCAGTGATTTTGGAGCCCAGAAAAATAAAGTCAGCCACTGTTTCCACTGTTTCCCCATCTATCTGCCATGAAGGGATGGGACTGGATGCCATGATCTTAGTTTTCTGAATGTTGAGCTTTAAGCTAACTTTTTCACTCTCCTCTTTCACCTTCATCAAGAGGCTCTGTAGTTCTTCCTCACTTTCTGCCATAAGGGTAGTGTCATCTGCATATCTGAGGTTATTGATATTTCCCCCAGCAATCTTGATTCCAGCTTGTGCTTCCTCCAGCCCAGCATTTCTCATGATGTACTCTGCATATAAGTTAACTAAGCAGGGTGAGAATATATAGCCTTGATATTAAGTGATAAAAAGATAAAGTGAATTAGAGATAAAAGAAAATGCTTGAGAATGCATGTTCACTCATTAGATCTAATCATTTGCAGTACTTTAATCAAATTAAAAGAAAACTAATACTTAAATACACCAAGTGCTTGGTTGCGATGCTATATTTCTATGTCCTACAGTGCTAATTAGCTACTTGTTGAGCCAAAGACACTCACTACTTGGAAAGAAAGCTATGACCAAACTAGATAGCATATTAAAAAGCAGAGACATTACTTTGCCACAAAGGTCCATCTAGTCAAGGCTATGATTTTTCCAGTAGTCATATATGGATGTGAGAGTTGGACTATAAAGAAAGCTGAGTGCTGAAGAACTGATGCTCCAACTGTGTTGGAGAAGACTCTTGAGAGTTTATTGGACTGCAAGGAGATCCAACCAGTCCATCCTAAAGGAGATCAGTCCTGAGTGTTCATTGGAAGAACTGATGTTGAACCTGACATTCCAATACTTTGGCTACCTGACGCAAATAGCTGGCTGATTTGAAAAGACCTTGATGTTGGGAAAGATTGAAGGCGGGAGGAGAAGGGGACGACAGAGGATGAGATGGTTAGATGGCATTACCAACTCAATGGACATGAGTTTGGGTAAACTCCGTGAGTTGGTAATGGACAAGGAGGCCTGGCGTGCTGCAGTCCATGGAGTCGCAAAGAGTCAGACATGACTGAGCGACTAAACTGAACTGAACTGAAACAAAGGAAATTACCACAGGAATATATATTACTATTCAACTAACAGCATTAAAAAGTCAGTATGTATTTATATACTCTATTTGATACTGAATGTAGTTACACAACAGAAGATCAATAAGATAAAAATTGGCAAAGCAGAAGTCAATATGAAGATCTTATTTTCACAGGGTCTCAGTCACTACCTGGTCACCAACCTGGCACCTTCAGAAGATACAATTTTCATGCTCACAGTGTACTGTTTAGTATACTTAAGAGTCACTTGATTACAACACTGAGTATACCCAGGAATATAAATGTGATGACTATCAATGTGTCATCAAAATATGCACTGTTTCTTATTCCTTAGTTCTCACACACTAAACTACTAACTTGAATGGAATCCCAGTGAGCTGAAAGAGTTAAGAGAGCCACATGATGCCCTGAAAATCTCCATTTTGGATCAAAACTAAGAATGCAGTTTGACATTAAAACTCCTATATAAGAGTGATACACAGAAGAATAGAGCAAAGGACTGCTATAATTTAATCACAAATTTTCCATCCTGTCTTATTTTTACATAAGGGATGCGACCTATCTGGTTGAACATTTTTCCATAAATAAGTCCTAAGTTTTTCAGGAAAACAGAGACATTAAAACAAATACCAGAAAAAGTAAGTGAAATATATCCTATAATTAATATAATCTACAACCAGATGACTAACAAGCAAAAGACTTTTAAACTTAATGGTGAAGAAATCTGTCAATAATTATTTCTAGTCTGACTCCATGCTGAGAACCAAAAATCATTTTAATGAAAAATGTCTTAGGAAAAAAAAGGAACACTTGAGCAAGCTACAAGAAAATAAAAACTCCACTGCTAGATGTGAAATTACTGATGCAAATAGAGAAACCCTTTAAGGTTACTCTTTTTCTTTTGCAATAGATATTTCAGGAGGAGGGCAGAATAGTTTCTAGAACTTCTGCAGTGGTTTTGGAGCCCAATAAAATACTTTCTCACTGTTTCCATTATTTCCCCATCTTTTTGCCATAAAGTGATGGGACTGGATGCCATGATCTTCATTTTCAATGTTGGGTTTTAACCACCTTCACTCTCCTCTTTCACATTCATCAAGAGGCTCTCCAGGATTTCTGGGCTAGATGAATGATCACACTATCATGGTTATCTGGGTCATCAAGATCTATTTGTTTAGTTCTTTTTTGTATTCTTGCCACCTCTTCTTAATATCTTCTGCTTCTGTAAGGTCCCTACCATTTCTGTCCTTTATTATGTCCATCTTTGCATAAAATGTTCCATTGGTATCTCTAATTTCTTGAAGAGATCTCTAGTCTTTCCCATTCTTTTGTTTTTCCTCTAGTTCTTTGCATTGATCACTGGGGAAGGCTTTTTTATTTCTCCTTGCTATTCTTTGGAACTCTGCACTCATAGGGCTATATTTCCTTTTCTCTTTTGCCTTTAGCTTCTCTTCTTTTCTCAGCTATTTGTAAGGGCTGCTCAGAAAACCATTTTGCCTTTTTGCAATTCTTTTCCTTGGGAATAGTTTTGATCACCGCTTCCTGTACAATGACACAAACCTTTGTCCATAGTTTCTTCAGGCACTCTGTCTATCAGATCTAACCCCTTAAATTTGTCACTTCCACTGCATAATAATAAGGGATTTGATTTAGGTCAAACCTGAGTGGCCTAGAGATTTTCCCTATTTTCTTCAATTTCAGTGTGAATTTGGCAATAAGAAGTTCATGATCTGATCCACAGTCAGCTCCCAGTCTTGTTTTGCTGACTGTATAGAGCTTCTCCATCTTTGGCTGCAAAGAATATAATCAATCTGATTTTGGTACTGACCATCTGGTGATGTCCATGTGTACAGTTGCAAGAAGAGGGTGTTTGCTATGACCAGTGTGTTCTCTTAACAAACCTCTGTTAGCCTTTACCCTGCTTTATTTTGTACTCCAAGGCCAAACTTGCCTGTTATTTCAGGTATCTCTTGACTTCCTACTTTTGCACTCCAGTACCCTATGATGAAATGGACATTTTTTTTGCGGGCGGGTGTTAGTTCTAGAAGGTTTTGTAAGTCTTCATAGAACCATTCAACTTCAATTTCTTCAGCATTAGTAGTTGGGGCATAGAGTTGATTACTCTTCTTTTGAATGCTTTGCCTTGGAAACGAACAGAGATCATTCTGGGTTTTTTTGAGATTGTGCCCAAGTACTGCATTTTGGACTCTTTAGTTAGACTATGAGGGCTACTCCTTTTCTTCTAAGGGATTATTGCCACAGTAGTAGATGTAATGATCATCTGAATTGAATTCAGCCATTCCTGTCCATTTTAGTTCACTGATTCCTAGAATGTCGATGTTCACTCTTGCCATCTCCTATTTGACCACTCCCAATTTACATTGATTCATGGACCTAACATTCCAGGTTCCTATATTCTTTTCAGCATCGTACTTTACTTTCACCACCAGACACATCCACAGCTAGGTGTTGTTTCTGCTTTGGCTCAGACTCTTCACTCCTGGAGCTATTTCTGTGCTCTTCTCCAGTAGCATATTGGGCACCTACCGACCTGGGGAGTTCATCTTCCATTGTCATAGGAACTGGCTGTGGGTGAAACTGGGTCTTTCTCTGGTGGGCAAGGCCATATTCAGTAAATCTTTAATTCAATTTTCTGTTGATCGGTGGGGCTGTGTACCTATAACATTAACTGTATCTGAAACAACATGTCTTATTTCTCAACTACCTCAGGAGAAGATTTTCGTTTTGGTTTCTTTTTTGTTTTGCCTTTTTTGTTGGTTTTAAATCTAAGGCTAATTCTATTTCCCCCACCCCCCTCTGGCCTGGGTCACTCTGATATCAGTTTCATTTTAAAGATGAGATGTATTTAATAGCCTCAACCTCAATTATATGGTGTATATAAACATTTGCAATTCTGGCAGAAGAAAGACATGATTTTGTATAATTCATCTCAATGAAAGTTTATGTGTCTAGACATAATAAAACATTGGGTAGGTTTATTTAATAAATGCACACATAGAAAGGGTAATTTAAGAGAAGTATTTCACAAAAAATAATCACAATCTAAATTCATCTACTTATATTTTTGTTATAAATGCAAATTTCTATATACATATTACATTAAGTAATTATGCATTATAAATATCTTGCCTTTCATTAAAAACTTCAAACGTTCATATATTCATCTTTTCGAACTATAGAGCCACAGTCCATGATCCTTTATCCTTTTTTTGGAAAGGAACAATAGTATTAATATAATATGCTGTACTGAAGTTCTCCTGTAAATCATTAGAATTAGGTGGCATGTTTTAAATATTCCTTTTAAAAGAAGGCAAGACTTATCATTATAAATTACATCAGCTTTTTCTGGCCTCCAGTGATAATGAGGAAAATAAATTGTATTTTTCAAAACTTTTTGAAAAACAACAGAATTCTAAAAGTCCTGCTTTAATGTTCCATAAAATCAATTGTAATTAATTCTTAGGTTCACATGTGATTTAAAGTTAAGTAAAACTTCAACAATTTTCCATTAAATGATTTAAAATATTTGACATAATATTAAATGTTTTTCCACCGTGTACAATTATATTTTTCTTAATGAGAGCTAATATTAGTATGTTCAGTGTGTAGCTCATTACAGTATAAAAACTATACTTTTTAAGTGTAGAATATAGCTGTTAACTTAGCAAAGGTTTTAAAAGAGAATACTGAGTACAGATTTTTGTTTCTCTTATTTCAACAATATTTTATTATCAAACACTAGATATGAATTCATGAGTTGGAATTTTAATTCAAATTTAAAGACAAAAAAAAAATGCCTTGCAAAATTTCCTGTCAAAATTCCCAGTAAATGATTAGAAAGTAATATAATTAGATGCAAAGAATGAATAGGAAAACTGAAGAATAAGGAAAGATAAAGCAGAGATATCATCTTTCAGTACTAAAGTGAAAGTGAAAGTGTTAGTCACTCAGTCCTGTCAGACTCTTTGCAATCCCATGGACTGTATCCTGCCAGGCTCCCTGTCCATGGAGTTCTCCAGGCAAGAATACTGGAGTGGGTTGCCATTTCCTTCTCCAGGAGATCTTCCAGACCCGGGACTGAACCTGGCTCTCCTGTATTGTAGGCAGATTTTTTACCACCTGAGCCACCAGGGAAGCTACATAAAATTAGGCTAGTGATTATTTTTAAGTAAAGATTGTGTGTGTGTGTGTGTGTGTGTGTGTGTGTTTAGTTTCTCAGTCCTGTCTGACTCTTTGTGACCCTTCTGATTGTCACCTGTTGGGTTCTTCTCTCCACGGGATTTTTCAGGCAAGAATACTGGAATGGGTTGCCATTTCTTCCTCCAGGGGACCTTCTCGACCCAAGGATAGAATTTGTGTCTCCTGTACTGCAGGCAAATTCTTTACCTGTCGATCAATCAGGGAAGCCCCAAAGATTTTGTATACAAGTTAAATGAGGATTATGTAGCAATAATAATTTATCTCAATGTTTTTTCAAGCAGCCCCAAACCTACAAAGTGATTTATACTTTAATTATTTAATATACTACATATTTCATTTACATATTAAACTGTTGATTTATTGATTTATTGGTTTCTTGGAAAATTGCATCTTCTAGTATCCCTGTTACTTTAAATAGATTTAAAATGGATTTTAAATCAAATTTATTCAGGTACTCTTAAATAGTTTAAACAGGCTAATTTTTAATGTCATGTATATTTGAAGTTACTCAAAATATTATACTATTAAATATTTAATAATATCATTACAAAAATTCAAGTAATTCAAGGCCAGATTCTACAGGCATAGGGATCACCACTTCTGGCTCTCAAAACTTCAAACAAGTCCATTGAGATTTATGCTTTTTTTTTCATAATTTAATAATGTGGCTCAAGTTGTTGCTAGCTTTGCAAAAATACAGTGTAATAGCACAGATGTGACTGTTAATTAAAAAGTCTCTGGTGAGAGAAAATGGGTTTCTGGGTGATGTTTTGAGTAAGATTATGCCATTTAGAAAAAAAAAGTCTGAGTATACAAAATCCTGAGCTTATAAACAGTATGTGCCTATGAGACCACTACTTTTTTTTTTAATCCCTAAACACCTTGGCAAGTGAAGAGAACTGAGGTAATTTAAACATACCTGAGTGTTTTATATTTCCTTTAAGTGAATCACATTTCTGCCAGTGTCAAAATTTATCTTTAATTTTTGACAATGTAGTTTTGTAACTTTAAAATTGTGTTTGCTGTTAACCATATAGGTGACAGGCACACTTGAGTCTTTATATCACTTTTCACCTCAGTGATATTAAAAATGTCAAACTTCAGGAGACAGCAAAGGACAAAGAAACCTGGCTTGCTGCAGCCCATGATGTCGAAAGGGTCAGATACAACTTAGCAACTGAACAACAAAAATTTCATAAGTAATTGACTGCATTTTACATAGTTTTAAATGTAAGATGAAGCTACTATGCTCTTCTAAATAATCAGAAAAATACTTAACTTTAAATATAACCGATTCAACTATTGGTTGGTACTAAGATATTTTGTCTATGATAAATGATAAACTATTTTCCTAAATTGATCCAATTTTACCAGATCTTTTTTTAATTAATTTATTTTTTATTGAAGGACAATTGCTTTATAGAATTTTGCTGTTTTCTGTCAAACCTCAACATGAATCAGCCACAGGTATACATATATCCCCTCCCTTTTGAACTTCTCATCTCCCTCCCCATCCCACCCCTCTAGGTTGATACAGAGCCCCTGTTTGAGTTTCCTGAGCCATACAGCAAATTCCTGACGGCTATCTATTTTACATAGGTAATGTAAGTTTCCAGAGAAGGCAATGGCAACCCACTCCGGCACTCTTGCCTGGAGAATCCCATGAATAGAGGAGCCTAGTGGGCTGTATCTATGGGGTTGCAGAGAGTTGGACATGACTGAAGCGACTTAGCAGCAGCAGCAGCAATGTAAGTTTCCAGTTACTCTTTCCATACATCTCACCCTCTCCTCCACCTCCCTAGATCTTTCATTTAAATCATGATGAATTATTACTTAATTCACATAAATTAAAGAAAATATATCAATAAATATGCATGCATTCAATACATGCATGAGAGAATCAGTTCAGTTCAGTCGCTCAGTCGTGTCCGACTCTTTGCGACCCCATGAATTGCAGCACGCCAGGCCTCCCTGTCCGTCACCAACTCCCAGGGTTTACTCAGGTTAAATGTGGTTATAAAAGGTCAAAATGAGGAAACACTGTGGTGATGTAAAGGAAACCCTGTGGTGCTGTAACGGTTCTGTATCTGGACCAATGAAATTCAGTGATTGGGAACTCTATCTGAAGCTTAAAAGTTTCAGAAGCTAGTGGCATCATTAAAATATCTACATTCTTCCTAGAGCCTGTTGTACAGAGTGAAGTAAGTCAGAAAGAGAAAAACAAGTATCGTATATTAATGCCCTATGAACCTATTTGCAAGGCAGCAAAAGAGAAGCAGACCATAATGAACAGACCTGTGGAAACAGCCTCGGAAGGAGAGGGTGGGACAAATGGATAGAGAGCATGGAGGACAGAGTAGCATAGAGTACATATGATTCCGTATGCGAAATAGACAGCTAATGGGAATTTGCTGCATGACTCAGGGAACTCAAACTGGGGCTCTGTGATAACCTAGAGAGGTGGGATGGGGTGGGAGGTTGTAGGGAGGTTCAAGAGGGAGGGGACAAATGTATACTTATGGTCAATGCATGCTGATGTATGGCAGAAACCAGCACAATATTGTAAAGCAATTATCCTTCAATTAAAAATAAATAAATAAAAATCTAACTTCTTTTCTCTCCATTTACCACATTTGCTATATGGGAATTTATGTCAGCCTAATTTCCCTCATGGTAACAAGAGGTATGTAGCCTTATAGTACACTACATTTAGAAGCAAAAATGTCCAGAGGAAACAGAGATCATTCTTGGAAATGAGGATGTTTTTCCCAGCAACATACCTATGCCTACCTCTCACCCACCACATATGAGCTGACTTCCTTTACTTCATTATCATTTTCTTTAAGTGTTCAAGTCTCAGACAATTACTAGTAGTGGAAATTAATTCACTGGAATTGCTGAGACAAATTTAGACTAATCCCAAAGTCTTTTCTCTCCACAGGCTTCTTCCTGTACTTGAAGGCTAATGGGTACAATGTGTCATTACTGTAATGGATATGTATGCTATCCATGGGCAAGATACACTTTTATATAAAATTCCATGTGTGGATATATTTACCTGGACCATTTTATATATGCATGTACAAATACTTGATCCATCACCACTAGTTTTCTTTATTTTTTTCCTAAAGTATGGTATCTTGGTTGGGTGGACACTTGGTAGGTGTTTTCTCTTACTGAGGATGTGAGAAAGAGACCTTTCCACTCTGCATGGAGGTAAATGAACCATTTAAGCAAAATTTCAGTTCAGTTCAGTTCAGTTCAGTCGCTCAGTCATGTCCGACTCTTTGTGACCCCATGAACCGCAGCACACCAGGCCTCCCTGTCCATCACCAACTCCCAGAATTCACTCAAACTCACGTTCATCGAGTCGGTGATGCCATCCAGCCATCTCATCCTCTGTCGTCCCCTTCTCCTCCTGCCCCCAATCCCTCCCAGCATCAGAGTCTTTTCCAATGAGTCAACTCTTCACATGAGGGGGCCAAAGTGCTGGAGTTTCATCTTCAGCATCATTCTTTCCAAAGAAAACCCAGGGCTGATCTCCTTTAGAATGGACTGGTTGGATCTCCTTGCAGTCCAAGGGACTCTCAAGAGTCTTCTCCAACACCACAGCTCAAAAGCATCAATTCTTTGCCGCTTAGCTTTCTTCACAGTCCAACTCTCACATCCATACATGACCACTGGAAAAACCATAGCCTTGACTAGACAGACCTTTGTTGGTGAAGTAATGTCTCTGCTTTTCAATATGCTATCTAGGTTGGGCATAACTTTCCTTCCAAGAAGTAAGCATCTTTTACTTTCATGGCTGCAATCACCATCTGCAGTGATTTTGGAGCCCCAAAAAATAAAGTCTGACACTGTTTCCACTGTTTTCCCATCTATTTCCCATGAAGTGATGGGACCAGATGCCATGATCTTCGTTTTCTAAATGTTGAGCTTTAAGCCAACTTTTTCACTCTCCTCTTTCACTTTCTTCAAGAGGCTTTTTAGTTCCTCTTCACTTTCTGCCATAAGCATGGTGTCATCTGCATATCTGAGGTTATTGTTATTTCTCCCAGCAATCTTGATTCCAGCTTGTGCTTCTTCTAGCCCAGCGTTTCTCATGATGTACTCTGCATAGAAGTTAAATAAGCAGGGTGACAATATACAGCCTTGACGTACTCCTTTTCCTATTTGGAACAAGTCTGTTGTTCCATGTCCAGTTTTAACTGTTGCTTCCTGACCAAGAATAGATGACTGTTAATATTACGTATAGGTAGGATAATTTAATCAGCTTCTAAAGCAATACATATTTTATAATTTCCCAGTTAAGACTTTTTTTTTTTTTTTTCAGCATGTAAATGTTCCCAAGGAATAAATCAAGCTGCTTAGCAAACTGCTTGACTCTTACAAAGAATATACTGAGAATGACTCTATTCATTGATGGTAGCCATTGTAACAGATGTAAGGTGATATCTCATTGTGGCTTTGATTTGAATTTCCCTGATGAATAGTAATATTAGTAATACTGAACATCTTTTCATGTATCTGATGACCACTTAATGTCATCTCTGGAAAAAAAATCTATTCAGACATTCTGTCCATTTTTAAAATAACATTATTTTTTGCTATTAAGTTATATGTGAGATAATTTATATTTTGAATATTAACCCTTATTCAATAAGGTGATTTACAAATATTTTTCCCCACTCATAGGCTATCTTTTCATTCTGTTGATTCTTGCTTTTGTTGTGCAAAAGCTTCTTAGTCTGATGCACCCCTATTTATTGACTTTTGTTTTTCTTATTTATGCTCTTGATGTCATCAAAAAAATCACTGCCAAGACCGATGTCAAGATTTCCCCTATGTTCTTTACTAGGAGTTTTAGATTTAAATTTATTTTTATATCAATTTCTAGTTAGTTTTTATGGGTGGTATAAGATAGGAGTTTAATTCTTCTTTACATGATTATCTAATTCTCCCATCACCATTTATTGAAGTGAATTTCTTTTCCCCACTGAGTATTCCCAGCACCATTGTCAAGGGCTTATTACTAGGCTCTCAATTCTTTTCCATCTGTCCAAGTGTCTGCTTTTATGTCAGTACTATGCCCACTTGACCACTGCAGCTTTATTTAAAATAGATTAAAATAATAAAGTATATATGATGCTTTCAGCTTTGTTCTTCTATGCATTGCTTTGGCTATTCATGATCTTTGGTTGCTGTATATGAATTTTAGAACATTTTTCTATGAAAAATGTTATTGGAATTTTAAAAGATATTACATTTAATCTATAGATGACTTTAGGTAGTATGGATATTGTAACATTAATTCCTCTGATGCATGAACATGGGATATCTTCACATTTATTTGTGTCTTTATTTCTTTTAATGGTCTTATAGTTTTCAGTGTACAGATATTTCACTTCCTTGATTAAATTTGTTCCTAAGTATTTCATTATTTTTGATGCTATGGTAAATGAGATTTCCTTTGCTTCTTTTTCAAATATTTTGTTGTTAGTGTATTGATTTTTGTATGTTGATTTTATATCTTGTAACTTTAATAAAGGCTTCCCTATGGAGTCCATGGTAAAGAATCCACCTGCTAATGTAAGACATGGAAGTTCAATCCCCTGGTCAGGAAGATCCCCTGGAGAAGGAAATAGCAACCCATTTTAATATTCTTGCCTGGAAAATCCCATGGAGAGAGGAGTCTGGCAGCCTACAGTCCATGGGGTCACAAAAGAGTTGGAAATGACTGAGTGACTAAACAACAACTTCAATGAATGTTGATTAGTTTGAACATATTTTTAATGGAATCTTTGGTATTTTCCAAATATATAAGACCATATCAAATCCCACTGGCCTTCAAAGTCAAATTCCCTGGGGGTTCTCAGTCCCTTTGCCAGATCCCCAGGTTGGGAAATCTGTTGTGGGCCCTAGAAGATGTGCTGTTAACAGTCCAAAAACTTCTTTGGTATAATTGTTCTCCAATTTGTGGGTCACCTGCTTGGTGGCTCTATAGTGAGGCTCATAGCGACCTTCTCCAAGAGGACTTATGCCACATGCTGCCTCTCCCAGGACCACTGCTGCCTGAGCCCCTGTCCCCACAGCAGGGTACTGCTGACCCATGCCTCCATAAAAGATACTCAAAGACTCAAAGGCAGGTCCAGCTCAATCTCTTGTGGAGGTCACTGCTCCTTTCCCTGGGTTTTGGTGTGCACAAGGTTTTGTTTGCATCCTCTCTGTGACTCTGGCAGGTATGAGGTCTGATTTTAAACATGATTGCACCCCTCCTATCATCCTGTTGTGGCTTCTTTTGGCTAGATACTCAGCAGTGGCCACAGGACTGGAAAAGGTCAGTTTTCATTCAAATCCCAAAGAAGGGCAATGCCAAAGAATATTCAAACTAACACACAATTGCACTCATTTCACATGCTAGCAATGTAATGCTCAAATCCTCCAAGCTAGGCTTCAACAGTATGTGAACCAAGAACTTCCAGGTATACAAGCTGGATTTAGAAAAGGCAGAGGAACCAGAGATCAAATTGCCAACATCCACAGAATCATAGAAAAAGTCAGAAAATTCCAGAAAAACATCTACATCTGCTTTATTGACTGTGTCCAAGCCTTTGACTGTGTGGATCACAATAAACCGTGGAAAATTCTTAAAGAGATGGGAATACCAGACCACCTGATCTGCCTCCTGAGAAATCTGTATGCAAGTCAAGAAGTAACAGTTGGAACTGGACATGGAACAACAGACTGGTTCCAAATTGGGGAAAGATCACATCAAGGATATATATTGTCACCCTGCTTATTTAATTTCTTTGCAGTGTACATTGTGTGAAATGCTGGGCTGGATGACCCATAAACTGGAATCATAAACTGCTGGGAGAAATATCAATAAACTCAGATATGCAGATGATACCATTCTCATGGCAGAAAGTAAAGAGGAACTAAAGAGCCTCTTGATGAGGATGAAAGAGGTCTTGATGCTGGGAAAGACTGAAGCAGAAGGAGAAGGGGACAACAGAGGATGAGATGGTTGGATGGCTCACTGACTCAATGACATGAGCATGAGCAAGGTTTGGGATATGGTAAAGGACAGGGGAACCTGGAATGCTGCAGTCCATGGGGTCACAAAGAGTTGGACATGAATGACTGAACAGCACCGATAAAGACAATATCATCTAAAAAGTGAGGAAATTTTACTTCTTCTTGATTTATGTGTCTTTTATTTCTTTTTCTTGCTTAATTGCTCAGTCTAGGTTTTCTGGTACTATGTTGACTAAGAGTGATGGCAGTGGGCATTCTTGTCTTGTTTTTGATCTTAGTTTTCATCCTGTCACCACTGTGCACAGTGTTAGCTGTGGGCTTGTCATATGTGGCTTTCATTATATTGAAGCATGTCCTTTCTATACTCAATTTGTTGAGTTTTTAGTATAAATGGACATTGAATTTTATTAACTGCTTTTTATGCATCTACTGAAATGATCATATGATTTTTACATTTCATTCTATCAATGTGGTATATTAATTAACTTAAATGTGATGGACTATCCTTTTATGATAGGGATAAGTCTCACTTGATCACGGTCTATGAACTTTAAATTTCATATGAAATTTAAATTTAATTTTGATTTCATGTTGATTTCAGTTTAATTTTTGTGAGAATTTCTGTATCTATATTCATCTGTATAGCCTTTATATATTTCTCTTTTCTTATACGGTCCTTATCCTGTAGCAGAGTAATGCTGGCCTTATAAAATGAGTTTGGGAGAGTTCTCTCTTCTCTACATTTTTGGAAGAGTTTAAGATGAATTGGTATTTATTTTTCTTTTAATATTATAGAACTTAGCAGTGAAATATCCAGTCCTGGGCTTTTAATTGTTGGGAGCTTTTTCATTACTAATTCAATCTCCATAGTGATTTTTGCTATATTCAGATTTTCTATTTCTTTCTGACTGAGACTAGAAGGTTGGATGAGTAAAACTCCAGAATCAAAGCATGATACATAGCAGAGGGGTGAAACTAAAGATAAATGCATGTCTACACAATACATGGTGACACCCCTCTGCCCTCTTCCTCCACATATTTATCAGGATTATTTCTGGATAGTAGACAGACCAAATGTAAGAAGATAATGACAGTTCAGGATTTTCCAGTGGAGTAACAGCTTCTCTTACTAATTACTGTATAAAATTCTTTATTCTATGAGACCTATCCAGAAAATGCCTCCAATTTCCTCCTGAGTGTCTCACTTTTAATTACAGTTATCCAGGAGAAGGAAATGGCTACTCACTCCAGTATTCTTGCCTGGAAAATCCCATGGACAGAAGAGCCTGGTGGGCTATAGGCCACTTGGTTGCAAAGAGTCGGATGTGACTGAGCGCACACACACATCCAAGGATCACCATATATGTGCCCATATCAATAGCAAAAATAACTCAGAAGAAACGGCAGAACTTTTAGGTGGAAATTTCAAGTAGATCTTAAGATATTAAAAAAGGAAAATGCATTCTTGAAAAAAATATCACAATGCTATGCAAAAGGGGCATTCAGAAAACAAAAAGAACCACATCATCTGGCACATGAGGTATGAAGTTATTGGTAATGTGTGACTTCTTGTGTGACTGCTGTTAAAAGAAAGCAATCCTCCATTTCCTCTTCACCTCTTCTTGCTAGTCTGCATGTGCTCAAGGAGCTGGCCCAACCATGATAAACAATAAAATGGAAGCCATGTGAGGAAAATGATAGAGAAATAAGAGTGGATAAAATAAATCTCTAATACTGTAGACCTATCATGCCAACCCTCAAATGACAGTTTAGACAGGTATCTAAAGAGAGAAATATTTCTTTGATTTAAGGCACTATTATTCAGAGTCTTTCTATAGCAACCAAATCTGATAATGAGTACATAGTTGATTTTTTTGATAAGCACACTGATAACACAAAGGAAAAAACAGGAGGTGGGGAAATTATTAAAATGAATATTGGGAGCATATCCAATGACTGTCATAAAACTAATAGCAAATACCTGCACTTTGACAAAAATATCAGTTGATTCAATATTTTAACCAAAATATCTATAATCAGTGTTAACCAAAATATCAAAGGATATAAATACCATTTAAAGAGAGCAAGGTCTCAAAATGTTTACCTTTATTCATTATTACTTTTTTCCCCAAGAAGCTACTGGAGAGTATGTTTCACAAAAATTATAAAAGTTAACCATGAAATGAAAATAATATGGAAACCAGGAAACAAGTATTCAAGATATGAAGAAGGCATAAGTCTTCCCATTAGCATGGTAAAAATAAATTCCATGACAATAGCTGTTTTGTGGGTCTGAAAACAACCCACTTAAACTGCAAGTAGAAGACAAGAGTGTTTCAGAAACAGTGAGTTTAAGGGAAAAAGAATGGAATTGGTAGTTTACCTAACTACGTATTTGAACATTTTGAGAAGAGTTTTACAGTTCTCTTAGAAAGTCTAGGTTAATCAATCAGCAACAGGTAGAAAGACAATGCACCCACAACCAGATGAGGTAATTATTAGCACCAAGAAAACCAAAAGGTTGCCCTAAAAGGAAATTTAATCACAGTAAATGATGGGAATCACTTTAATTAACATTTATACCCATAAAAATGTAATCACTAAATACTGCACCAGAAATTGAGACACAAGAGGATTGGGAAGAGTATACGGTGAGAGGAATGGGTAGGAGGACATTGAATAAGAAGGTTATATTCTCATCTTTTATGGTAGGCAGTCAACTGTTTTATAAATTGAAATACCCAGAAATGGCAATAGGCTATAACAGTAATCAGAAATACAATGAAACATGCAAGAAGAAACAGATGAGTGAGTTGCATAGGTGTGCCTCTGGAAAGTAAAAATCATAGATATGAAGGGGTGAGGCAGAAACTGCTGTTCTCATTTACAGTACTATTTTCATAAACAAAACTTATGTATTTAAAAATGGATTAAATAAAAACCCTAATCTTCATATATTTCTTGCCTTCTGCCCCATAAAAGTTTCCAAGGCAAAGAAAGGCAGATTCTTTACTTGCTTGGAAATAGAAGAAAGAACAAGCCAGGAAAACTGCATGTAATATCAGTTCTAATTTGCCTACAGCATTTCAGTTTGGATCATTGCCAGTGTAATATAGAGCAAATAAAGAAGTATTGTTTTCTGGTTGCCTGAGTTCTTACCACCTCCATTTCCCCCCAATCACCTATTTCAGTAAGAAGAGGGTACTGAAGTGAAGCAGGATCTTAGATTTACTAACCAAATGTATTCAGCAGACTAAGTGTACTGCTAATTTCTTATCCAAAATCCAAATAAGAAATGTACATTTCATATTAATTTTTGGAGGGATAAGACTGTCTCAATAGAAATGATAAGTTTAAAAGTATCTATATTTTTATATCTTCAAAAATTTTAATTACATTGATAATAAACAGCTGAGGTTAATAAAATCATGCATAAATATTTCTACAACTTTTAATAACTGTTGTCTTTTTGTGCAATGTGATTAGGAATAATGTATACCTTTGCTTTTTCTCTTTGCTTACTTGCTTCCTTCCTCTTCTCTTTTCTTCTCTTTTTAGACCATTTCTCTTAGAGAATAATTTTCTTTATCCTCTCCAGAAATACTAGATTACAGGCATATTGCTTTCAAACAACAAGAGCAAACCTCATCAGTTTAAGAATAGAGAGTGCATCATATAATGAGTTTATGTCTGTATCTCTGTTACCAAATGGATCTAAAGTGACATCTCAGGCCCCTGTTAATGAGATTGTCTTATGTAAGGGAATCTGGTAATGGGATCATAACAAACCCAATTATTTAGAGATAATGTTAACACAAATCAAATTAATTAATGTTCAGTTTGCCCTTGACAAACAAAAAAATTAAAAGAGTTAACCAGAAACACAGGGTGATACTAGTGATGAAATATCATATTTTAGGATCAAAGTCTAGACTTTGTAAATTGCGAAGTTGATAGAACAAAAGTAGCTATGCTTTTGAAAAAGACATTTCAAAGAAAAATGTTTTCAAGCCCATCAACAACTGATTCTCCTTGATCATCCGAAGCTACATTAGGCAGTTCATTTGTACTTCCAGAAATTACAAGTACTATTCTATTTTCTAAAGTGCTCTTCTTCTACATACAATGTGTTTCTCCTTCAAAAACTACTAAAAAGTCATACCTTATATGCAGCATCCTTAGCCTAAATTTCAGTTGTTCTTCGATAGCCATCACTACATTTATCTAAATGCACTCTTATAGATGTTGATACATTTGTTTATACAATAACTGTGCTATTGATAATGGAAATGCACATTATACAGTAAGCATGTGACCTTGTGGAAGAAATATTTAGGTAGAAGTTCTTAGATAATTTTTCACATCATATAGAAATAAGTTGAGATATAGTGTTAAGAGAATATATTGCTATGAATTATATTTCTTTACTAAAGAACTGATTATGATTAATGTGTACATAAAAATGAAAATATATTTAAAACATAGACTGAACTGCTTCTGATTCTATGTGTTACATCAGCACACTATATTACATATATAACTACTATTATATACACCTCTAATGCAAGCATGAAAGAGAAAAATGAATATTTTGTTCATATGTCATAAAATTGTTATTTTACTAACTCATTCCATCATTTTTTGAGAATTATGCAACAGGTTTCTTCTAAACGGAGAAAGCATAGACATAGGGCATTACACAGACAAAATTCGTATTCTCAAGGAACTCACTTATATTTATTTTTATGGAAAAACAAATAGAACAGTACACTTAAACATAGAAATAGGAAAGCAAACTAATAATTGGACAAGGTATTTTCAGGTAGTGATGAGTGCTATGAAAAAACTATGAGTAATGATGGAGAACATGTACACTTTGTTGCTAAATTTATCCAAAGAGATTTGTATTAGTTGAAACCTGAATGGGTAACTTGGAACTAAGTATTTTAAAACCTGGAGTCCAACCATTTCAGGCAAAGGAAATAACAAATGTTATGACCTTGTAACCAAGCCAGATACTTTTCCCTAGAATTCTTTTTCTCCTTCATTTAATTTAAAACAAAAAACTTCTTCCTCTAAGTTTAAGCAGGACACATATCCACATTTCCCAGACTATCACGGCAGACCCTGTGAAATGAGCAACTATGGACTATGAATGGATATAGGTTTAATTCACAGGTCATGACCTGTAAGGATATCATCCCTAATTTCTTCTTCCTGTGGGTTGAAACTTGTAAGTGATGCTGATAGCTAGTTTAAGCAATGCAAACAAAGACTAATCTCTAGGAAGCTATGAGATCAGCAAGCTGGAAGGATCCTTTGCCTACCCTAATCTGTTACATGGAACAACAGACTGGTTCCAAATAGGGAAAGGAGTACATCAAAGCTGTATATTATCACCCTGCTTATTTAACTTATATGCACAGTACATCATCATATATGCAGATGACAGCACCCTTATGGCAGAAAGCTAAGAAGAACTAAAGAGGCTCTTGATGAAAGTGAAAGAGGAGAGAGAAAAAGTTGGCTTACAACTCAACATTCAGAAAACTAAGAGCATGGCAATGGTCCCATCACTTCATGGCAAATAGATGGGGAAACAACGGAAACAGTGACAGACTTTATTTTGGGGGGCTCCAAAATCACTGCAGATGGTGATTGCAGTCATGAAATTAAAACATGCTTGCTGTTTGGAAGAAAAGTTATGACCAACCTAGACAACATAATATAAAGCAGAGACATTACTTTGCCAACAAAGGTCTGTCTAATCAAAGCTACGGTTTTCCAGTAGTCATATACGGATGTGAGAGTTGGACTATAAAGAAAGCTGAGCACCAAAGAATTGATGCTTTTGAACTGTGGTGTTGGAGAAGACTTTTGAGAGTCCCTTGGACTGCAAGGAGATCAAACCAGTCCAACCTAAAGGAGATCAGTCCTGAAAATTCATTGGAAGGACTGATGCTGAAGCTGAAACTCCAATACTTTGGGCACCTGATGGGAAGAGCTAACTCATTTGAAAAGCCCCTGATGCTGGGAATGATTGAGGGCAGGAGGAGAAGGGGACGACAGAGGATGAGATGGCTGGATGGCATCACCAACTCAATGGACATGACTCTGAGTAAACTCCAGGAGTTGGCCATGGATAGGGAGGCCTGGGGTGCTGCAGACCATGGGGTCACAAAGAGTCAGTCAGGACAGAGCAACTGAACTGAACTAAATCTGCTACATGAGAGAGAAATTAATTCCTATTTGATGTGAATCATTGAATGTTTTATTTTTTCAATCAGATTGGCCTGAACTACCCGTTACTTCTTCTATGGAGGAATAAGCTTTGGTGTGTATAAGCAAATGCTAGAAAACAAGTAGTCATGAAATAGTAAGCCTGAAGAAAGGTGGCAATAATTTATTTCTGAGAATTAGACTGTGATCAACTTATCAATGGTTCAGTTCAGTTCAGTTCAGTTTAGTCGCTCAGTCGTGTCCGACTCTTTGCGACCCCATGAATCACAGCACGCCAGGCCTCCCTGTCCATCACCAACTCCCTGAGTTCACCCAGACTCACGTCCATCGAGTCAGTGACACCATCCAGCCATCTCATCCTCTGTCGTCCCCTTCTCCTCCTGCCCCCAATCCCTCCCAGCATCAGTCTTTTCCAATGAGTCAACTCTTCGCATGAGGTGGCCAAAGTACTGGAGTTTCAGCTTTAGCATCATTCCTTCCAAAGAAATCCCAGGGCTTATCTCCTTCAGAATGGACTGGTTGGGTCTCCTTGCAGTCCAAGGGACTCTCAAGAGTCTTCTCCAACACCACAGTTCAAAAGCATCAATTTTTCAGTGATCAGCCTTCTTCACAGTCCACCTCTCACATCCATACATGACCACAGGAAAAACCATAGCCTTGACTAGACGAACCTTTGTTGGCAAAGTAATGTCTCTGCTTTTGAACGTGCTATCTAGGTTGCTCATAACTTTCCTTCCAAGGAGTAAGCGTCTTTTAATTTCATGACTGCAGTGACCATCTGCACTGATTTTGGAGCCCAGAAAGATAAAGTCTGATACTGTTTCCACTGTTTCCCCATCTATTTCCCATGAAGTGATGGGACCAAATGCCATGATCTTCGTTTTCTGAATGTTTAGCTTTAAGCCAATTTTTTCACTCTCCTCTTTCACTTTCATCAAGAGGCTTTTGAGTTCCTCCTTACTTTCTGCCATAAGGGTGGTGTCATCTGCATATCTGAGGTTATTGATATTTCTCCCGGCAATCTTGATTCCAGCTTGTGTTTCTTCCAGTCCAGCATTTCTCATGATGTACTCTGCATGTAAGTTAAATAAGCAGGGTGACAATATACAGCCTTGACGTACTCCTTTTCCTATCTGGAACCAGTCTGTTGTTCCATGTCCAGTTCTAACTGTTGCTTCCTGACCTGCATACAAATTTCTTCAATTACCTTTAATATGAAAATTTTCAGAGGAAAGTAAATTAATTTGGCTTTCTTTTTTAAAAGAGAATTTTGTTGCAAGCAAAATTGATTCCAGCGAATCAAATGCAAACAGAAACACAATAACAAAACTATTTAAATCATCTAGTTGAGAGACTGAGAAAGGTGGGCTCAATGCAAAGTCTGATAAGCACTTAGTTATATATTTGATATATGTAGTTACTGGTAATAATATCCAAATACTCATTAAACACATAATCATTAAAGACTGCCTGTGTTTCACTAGCATGTCAAAAACTGGATAAATAATGATGAATGAGACATGATCCCTAAATTTATTGATGACTATAAATAATACATTATAGATATATAAATTGAAATTGGAAAAAGTGCTACAAAGAGATACAGGGTAGGATGTTTGTGGGATGATAATAGAATTCACTTAATTTTAATTATGCCTCACTAAGGAAACACTTGACCTAATTATGTAAAATATAAACAGTGATTACCACAGCAAAGAGTTGTGGAGAACTCTGGGTAGAGGAATGAACAAATGGTGTGCAGTGGGAACAAGCGTAAAATACATGACATGTAATGGGAAAGAGCTGTATTTAGTAAGGCAAAAGCTGTTAAGACATAATATGATAAAACAGCATTTCTAGTAATACTCAATAAATTAAATTTAATTAAACAATGTATAAAATATTAAAGAATGTCTATAGGATATTAGTAAAGCCAGAATCACTTAGAAGTCAGGAAGACAATATTTTGAGTAGATATTATTAACAAATACAACTTTGCTTTCTCTATAGAATGACAATTACAGCACAAAATTTGAATGCATTATGATGAGCAGATTTACCCTGAAATGTCTCCATTCTCTGATATGTTTCCACATAACTTGTCTATTGGTGGATCTAATTAATGATTCCTTTCAACTAAGATTATGACCTATTTCACTGCTCAGTTCAGTTCAGTTGCTCAGTTGTGTCCGACTCTTTACTGCTGTCATTAAATTATGAAATATGTCCTAACAATTCCTAGGAATATTTCTCTTCCAAACTTCTAATTTTCCTTTGTACCCTTGGATCTTATCTGCCATTAAAAAAAGGCTGTGCATTCGTTCTGTGTATGGAAGGATTAAAATCATTAAAAATACCAAAGATATGAGGCCGATTAACAAGTCTGAATGTCCAACTCACATCTTTAAAGAGTTGGGATCAAACTGGATTTTTCAGAAACACCCAAGTTTGTTCTGTACTTGAAAACTCACAACTGAACTTTTTCCCTTGAAAAACATCATACTTTAGTTTAAATTAACATTTGTTTAAAATCAGTTTTATGTTATTACCTAATAGGAGAAAAATTGATTTTAATAATGTGACAACATATTTAGTTTAGGTGACTAATTTTTTCATGCCACATCTTTCTTATTGAATAAGAAAGTAGTGTTTGATTTACATGTTGGTGTGATAGTCTTAATTTGGTACAAGCTACTGCCATTAAAACATATCCTTACACATAACTTAAAGTCCAATTCACATCTCACCCCTCTCAGTTACACAGCTCACTGACAGCTGTGTTTGCTGCCAATGGATTAAAAAAAAAAAAATTTAAAGATTTCTTACTCCATATCACCATTATAGTAAAATAATGAATTTTTTGTTGCTGTTCAGTGGCTATGTCCTATCTGACTCTTTTTTGACCTCGTGGACTATAGCCTACCAGCTCTTTATGGGGTTTTCCAGGCAAGAATATTGGAGTAGGTAGCCATTTACTCCTCCAGGGGATCTTCCCCACCTAGGGATCAAACCCGAGTCTCCTGCATTGCAGGTGGATTATTTACCACTGAATCACCAGAGAAGCCCAAAGTAATGAAGACAAATACCTATATTCACAACATGTGTACATTTAAGTTACAATTTAAAAGACATTTTACTCGCTTTACTTGCTTAAAATTGTTCTTTCATATTTTTGTCCATCTCCTGACTATGCCTAGGTATAGTGCCATTGCAAAGTATCTCATGAACTTCATTCTTACAGCAGATTCACCTGACATTTCTAATCATCATGCTCAGTATTGTTTTTCACAAATGTCAGGGCAAAGGTATATATATGTTTACATGTTAATATGTTGGTCTGAGAAAATCATAGTGCTACTTTACAAGAACAAAGCACTGCAAAACTCGAACGTTTATATGTAAAGTATTATACAACTGCTTCTGCCAACTTTTTTATTCAAGTCTTTTAATAATCCTCTTATTGTTAATTTATTTTGTTTAATATTTTGGGTGTAAGGGCTGATTAAGTTTGGATTATTTCATTGCTTCACTAGCCAGAAGAAAGAAAGAAAGAAAGTGAAGTCGCTCAGTCATGTACAACTCTTTGCGACTCCATAGACTGTAGCCTACCAGGTTCCTCCATTCATGGGGTTTTCCAGGCAAGAGTACTGGAGTGGGTTGCCATTTCCTTCTCTAGGAGATCTTCCCAACCCAGAGATTGAACCCGGGTCACTAGCAAGTAAATCTCTGCAAATAACACATTAGATTTCATGCTCTAGCAAGTTTTAGCAAGAAAACTGATCTCTATACTAAAGCAACAGTTAAACTGGACATGGAACAACAGACTGGTTCCAAATAGGAAAAGGAGTTCGTCAAGGCTGTATATTGTCACCCTGCTTATTTAACTTATATGCAGAGTACATCATGAGAAATGCTGGACTGGAAGAAACACAAGCTGGAATCAAGATTGCCAGGAGAAATATCAATAACCTCAGATATGCAGATGACACCACCCTTATGGCAGAAAGTAAGGAGGAACTCAAAAGCCTCTTGATGAAAGTGAAAGTGGAGAGTGAAAAACTTGGCTTAAAGCTCAACATTCAGAAAATGATCATGGCATCTGGTCCCACCACTTCATGGGAAATAGATGGGGAAACAGTGGAAACAGTGTCAGACTTTATCTTTCTGGGCTCGAAAATCACTGCAGATGGTGACTGCAGCCATGAAATTAAAAGACACTTACTCCTTGGAAGGAAAGTTATGACCAACCTAGATAGCATGTTCAAAAGCAGAGACATTACTTTGCCAACAAAGGTTCATCTAGTCAAGGCTATGGTTTTTCCTGTGGTCATGTATGGATGTGAGAGTTGGACTGTGAAGAAGGCTGATCGCTGAAAAATTGATGCTTTTGAACTGTGGTGTTGGAGAAGACTCTTGAGAGTCCCTTGGACTGCAAGGAGACCCAACCAGTCCATCCTGAAGGAGACCAGTCCTGGGATTTCTTTGGAAGGAATGATGCTAAAGCTGAAACTCCAGTACTTTGGCCCCCTCATGCAAAGAGTTGACTCATTGGAAAAGACTCTGATGCTGGGAGGGATCGGGGGCAGGAGGAGAAGCGGATGCCAGAGGATGAGATGGCTGGATGGCATCACTGACTCAATGGACGTGAGTCTGGGTGAACTCCGGGAGTTGGTGATGGACAGAGAGGCCTGGCGTGCTGCGATTCATGGGGTGGCAAAGAGTCGGACACGACTGAGCGACTGATCTGATCTGATCTGATACTAATGAAGCCAGAACAGATAATTTCAGAGTTCTTTCCAACATTGCCATTTGGTTGAACAATACTACTATTTAGTTTAATAATATTACATGGAAAAATTTTATCTTTTCAGGAAAAAAAATTCTAGTGAAGTTCATGTCACCATCTCCAAACTGAGGCTAAATTATACATTTCAATTTCCTCTTTAATAATGTTAAATGATAAAATTTAAAAATATATTTTATTAAAATTTCTTATTAAACTAGTATTTCTTGCAAAACATGATTAGCAGAATACCACAATTTTATATGTAATCTAGAAATATATCAGAGAGTGGAGAAGCTTCAGGGTATATCTACTTATCGTAATGTATTTAACTAGTGTGATGATGGTTGTTCTATCCAAATTAGGTCACTTTCCTCTGAAAGTTTTCTTATTGAATGTAATTGAAATGATTGACAAGGTCATTCATAAGTTGATTTAAACTTACTTTCAATGTGCTTTCAGTGATCAACAGGTACTTTTTTTTTTTGTATCTATTTTATTTTTCATGCCACACTTATTTTGATGTATATATTGAAATACACTTTTATCTCTGCTAAATCTAATAATTATAATTTATGACATATTTTATATGTTTTATGTTCATTGTTTAGAATTTCATTTTTGTTGGATTTTTCAAAAGTATTTGCTTATGACACATTGGGGGAAATAGTCCTTTACCATATATGGTTTTAGGAGCATTAAAATAGTTTATATTCCTACTCTACTTTCTTCCTGTAGTTTATGACTTTCAACACACTTTTGTTTTAAAGTTCATTTGTATTTTTCTTTCCCAGATGTAAAGTTCTTCAAGAAATTATATACAACTGTTTCTGGATCATAGTAGATGCCTTATATATACTATAAAATCAGTAAGTAAATAATTATGGTATTTATAACAGCACACTCATTCATACAGTATAAACCCTTCAACAACACAATATTCCTGTTCTTAAACTAAGTAATAATAAATATGTTCTAATACTTGATAATAATAGAACTGACAGGAAAGTCACTGGATCACAGTAACTTGTATACATACGTAAAATGATTCTCCAAAATACCAATAGTGTTTATCATGTTAACTTCTGGTTACTATGACTTTCAGCGACTTATTTTGTTTCGAGGGCTCTGCTGTATACATATTATAGAATACATATTATTCTATAATTTACAGGTGATAATTTAGCAATAATTACTCTAGGCTCAGGGCTTCCCAGGTGGTATGAGTGGTTAAAGAACCTCCTGCCAATGTTTCTTCTGAAACGTAAGAGATGCAGTTTCAATCCCAGAGTTGGGAAGATCCCCTGGAGGAAGTCATGGCAAGCCACTCCAGTATTCTTGCCTGGAGAATCCCATGTATAGAGGAGCCTGGTGGGCTACAGCCCATACAGTTGCAAAGAGTTGGACACAATTAAGCGACTAAGTATGCACATACTCTAAGTTCAATGCAAATATAATCACAGTGTCCACTTAAACTTGACATTTATCTTTATGTTGCATATATTTTAGTTAAGTCAGTAATTATTTAAGATATTAGTAAGATACAAGTGTAGGTTCCTCAAGCGGTTTGTGTAAGAACCCCAATTAAATAAAACAACAAAAATTATACTTTTTAATTCATTGCTTTTTCAACAAATATTTACTGATTACCTATTATATGTCAGGAATGTCAAAAGTATTACATATGTAGCAAATAAATAAAACAGGCATAAATCTTTGCCCATATATGCCTTATTTTCTAGGTAGAAGACAGAGTCCAACACTCACAGCAATTCTTTCCAAAATGATCAGATAAAGGACAAGCAAGTTCACATAACACATTTAGATAATCATCTTGCTGCATATGTTCATGTCACCATTTTAAATATTAGCTTCTTTGGTCTCTAATATACAGAAATAGGAGAGAAGGCAATGGCAACCCACTCCAGTACTCTTGCCTGAAAAATCCCATGGATGGAAGAGCCTGGAAGGCTGCAGTCCATGAGGTCGCTAAGAGTCGGACATGACTGAGCGACTTCACTTTCACTTTTCACTTTCATGCGTTGGAGAAGGAAATGGCAACCCACTCCAGTGTTCTTGCCTGAGAATCCCAGGGACGGCGGAGGCTGGTGGGCTGCCGTCTGTGGGGTCTCACAGAGTCGGACACGACTGAAGCGACTTAGCAGCAGCAGCAGCATACAAAAATAGCAAACTGTCATTTGAAGTATATCTTTCTTCACAATTACAATTATTCTTCTACCATGCAGGTAAAATTCTCTACAGCACATTTCTCAAAATAGAAAACAGTGCATTGAGCTTATTTACCATCTCATCCATTATACTTATATAGTATTTAAAGAAAAAAATTCATATGCAGTGTCCACAGAAGATAGCAGTATGTATACCTTTTAAAAATTCAAGAAATGGAATTATTATAACCTTAACAAAGGATTTTTCAGTGTTATATATTCCAACTAGTTTAAATTATTCATTTCATATCCTATTGCTTTTCCCCCCACAGTCAGTCAGTCAGTCACGTTCAGTCGTGTCCGACTCCTTGCGACCCCATGAATCGCAGCACGCCAGGCCTCCCTGTCCATCACCAACTCCCGGAGTTCACTTAAACTCACATCCATCGAGTCAGTGATGCCATCCAGCCATCTCATCCTCTGTCATCCCCTTCTCTTCCTGCCCCCAATCCCTCCCAGCATCAGAGTCTTTTCCAATGAGTCAACTCTTTGCATGAGGTGGCCAAAGTTCTGGAGTTTCAGCTTTAGCATCATTCCTTCCAAGAACACCCAGGGCTGATCTCCTGCTACTTTATTGTTTTAAAGTAGTTAATTTATAAAACTGTCATCAACATAGTGCAAATTAATGATTCCAGCAAAACACATTTGTGATATCTTAGGTATGTGACAGGCAATTAAAAAAATTTGTATTGATTTGTCTAAAATGTTAAATGACATAATACCCATACAGTAAAGTATTGAATAATTTAAGTAAATCAATGTTTTCTGAATTTTGTAGGAGTACAAACTGTCTTGGGTGCTAAGGTAAATCAATTTAATAAAATAAAAATGAGGTGGTTTATAATGATGAATGCATGTGTTGATAATAACCAGAGGTAGAATCTCACTTAGCCATTGTAACAAACTACTTCCAGGCATCTTTTGTGCACCATTCCCATCAGAAAACATGGTATTATATAGTCAATTGATTTTAGCACTTAAATAGCTTTTCATTTGCAAGACACCTAGCCTCAGTATAAACTAAACCTTTCACTGAGTGTTGTTAGTTATGGCTTGATTTAGAATGATAATACATATTTACTACCATTAGAGCTATTTTATGTGCTTTATGTGGTTTGTAAATAACATTATGTTTAAGAAGACATGAGAAATGTTCATTTGTTGTGCTCCTATATATTTGTAGAATTTAGGATTTAGCATTTTAGTGCTTTTACCGATCTCTCTTTACTTTCATTCTCAATGGAAAATATATTTAATTTCATGTAGCTAGTTCTATATACAATTTTTAGTTTCCCACTTTGTTTACAAAATGAAATGTGGTATTATATGTGTATGTAGGGACATGTTTTTCCTGTATTATGTCTTTTGCAGTTTACAAGCTTAAAATATAATGAAATCTTCAGAGCTTTACTACAGAAAAAAAAATATCAATGTTACATAAACACAAAGTTGTTCAAAATTTAAGAGAATTCAGATTTATCTTGAATTCTTTTCACATTCACCCACAAAGGACAAAAATTAAAACAATGAAAACAGATACAATTAGCACTATTAAAAATTTTAACATCAATGTTGTAGCAATGATGAACGTAGATAATTGCTAAAAATAAATACTTCACTCCTTATCCTCTTTCTAAAAATACAAAAGAAGATCATCCCAAAGGAAAGGCCAGAGACACTAGAAAATCACATAGTGCTCATGAAACAGGCCAACAGGAAATGAGAGAGTCGGGCCTCCATGAGATAACAGACCATAGATTTTCAAAATGAAAACTTTTGTTGTGGGAAAAATAAAATCTTAGTAATGAGCTGGACTGCAGGGGCAAGAATGATAAGAGGCATTCACTGAACAGAAACGGGATAATTTTCCCAGGGGAAAAGGCAATGTTTATAGAGAGAGAAACTTTGAAAGAGGAGCTAATAGATATAGAAAAAAAAAAAAGAATATAAAGGTATAGAAGGTATGAAACAGAAGACAGGGGCAAGAACATTGAAAAGGAGGAAAGTGTTAACTCATATTGTTTTTAAGTATACAGAGAAAAGTTACAATGTTGACTAAACTAGACTCTGCTGCAGAGGTAAACGTTTCTGCAGTCTCCTCAAGTGATGACTGTTCTCCATACACCTGAAAAGATCTTGAACCACTGACTCTGGATATTGGATAGATATCTTTCCTGCTCTTCATCAGCTCACTGAAGCCATTTCCTCCCAGACTTCCCTAAAATCTTTAAAACTTTTATCGTTACTTTACATTCCCAATTATGAAGCTCACTGATGTCACTCCCCAGTACCTGGCTCCTTCACCCTTGCACGTGCATGTGTGCTCAGTCATGCCCAACTCTTTGCAACCCAATGGACTGGAGTCTACCAGGCTACTCTGTCCATGGGATTTCCACATACTGGAGTGGGTTCCCATTTCCTCCACCAGGGGATCTTCCCAACCCAGAGATCGAACCAATGTCTCCTGCGTCTCCTGCATTGGTAGGCTGATTCTTTACCACTGAGCCACCTGGGAAGCCCCAATTCACCCTTATTTATTGATTGTTTCAGTTTTTAATTCACTGTCATACTCCTTACAAGTCACCTGTCTTAACTTATGATTTCGCTATGTTTGCAGATAATGCTTCCAACACCCTAACTACTCACATCCTTGAGTCTTCTCCCCCACTGCTCTTTTCTTTACATAAGAAATTAACCATATTATGTCATTTCAAATATCTGCATACCTTTCATGATGTCAGTTTCATGTATCCCATTGTAACCACTGCTGACTGGCACTGGCAATCACATCCTGCAAAATTCAGACTCCAACAACCCCTCGACCCATAGGAACTGCAAACTGTGTTGCATTTCACTGCCTCTCACCCACTTAGTGTTCTCTGGTCCTTTAGTAGGCTTAAAATACTATGATCAGTCAAAATAATGTTTCTTTCACAAAATTTCCTGATTCTCCTTTTTCTCACTGTTTAAACTCACTTTGCAAAAGCACCATTTTTGGCTGAAAGCCAACTGTTGATGTTTAGTCACTAAGTTGTACCCGACTCTTGTGACTCCATGGACTGTAGTCCACCAGACTTCTTTATTCATGGGATTTCCCAGGCAAGAATACTGGAGTGGGTTGCCATTTCCTTCTTCAGGGGATCTTCCTGACCCAGGAATGGAACCTTTGTTTCCTAAATTGGCAGATTATTTAACACTGAGCCACCTGGGAAACTCTAAACCCAACTGTCAACCTTTGTTTCTGCATGGATGCATCTGATCAGCCTCCCTATAATGAAGGCACAAACCTTTAGGCTACTCAACAGTCATACTTCTCCAGGTCTTCCATCTTATACTCTTCTAGATGCTTCTTTATTTTCTCTCCTTAAATTTCTAGCTCTCTTCTCTTCTCCCTAATGTCAGGGAATGTCCTGATTTACCCTTTGCTGGTGTAACTGCAACATTAGGAAAGATGTTCTACAGACTCCCACAACCACATGTACCCACCTTTCAGGATCTGCACCCCCTGTTCTGCCTCTCCAACTGTTATCTTCATAAACTGCCAATGTTATCATGCCATGTCAACCCTCCCTTTATTTTCTAGGCACAGTCATTTTTCCACTTATGTATATGGCTCTAGCAGTTTTCTGTCCTCACTGATTTTACATTTTGTGTTGCTTTCTTCTCAGGAGCATAAAAATATATTGCTTTTCACATACTAAGAAACAAAACAATATGAAATGAACACCACCACAAACTTGCTTAACACCATTTCTCCCAAACAGCTACCACGCATGTTATTTTCTCTCCCCTGCAAAATGTTTTCTCATTTCTATTAAATTCACTCAAATATTGGCTCATTCTCACAGATCCACTAAAATATAAGTACAAAGTTATTCAAGGAGTATTTCACAACATCTTCTTTGAAAAAAATTTATTAGCTGGTAATTACATAATAAGTAGGTTGAAAGTCTGAAGGAGGAGTACACACGAGGAAGAAGTTTTGACATCAGAATAATCTGTCTCATTCATTATATAAGGCTAGGATGATAGGGAAGCAAATTACTTGATTTATGTCATACATTGAAACAAAGAATAATGACATTTGGGAATTTACTTATTTATTGTACATTGTTTCTTAGGGCCTTTGGAGAAAATATTGTGGGCACATTATGAAAACAAGCTAAGCAGTAACATGAATTCCTCAATTAATTAAATTATACCCAAGTAGGCAGGTACATATGTATATGTGTATACAGAGACATAAAAAATAGTTCTAAATAGTGGTCAATAAATTATCACATGAGGTCAATGTATTTCAAATGTGCAATGAATAATATTTTATATATAAACACATAACCATATCTACAGTGTACACATACACTCCTCTTAGCTGCTACATTGCTCAGTTACTTTGGGGTTTCCAACGACCTAAGCAGTCTTTCAATGTCTAGAGATCTATTAACATAAAGCCATCAATCAGGTCCTAGTATCATTTGAGAATGAAAAACATAGGTCCAAATCACATTTATTTACATATAAAGAACAATCTGCTTTTCACATTGATATAGTCATGGGAACGAGTGTGATATAATCAGTCATTTTAACTTTGCTCTTTATCTCAAATTATTCAGAGAATCTAATGTTTTCTAACTTTGGAACAGAAAATACACTGATTATTTTAATATTAAACATTTGAAAAATGGCAAAAACAAAATAAAAATTAATGAAACAATAACTATTATTTTTATTATTAATACAGATGAAAAGAAAGTATAACTTATTAAAATATCTGTGTCTTCCAAAATAGTTTGTGAGTTGGGAATCATCCTAGTAAGTATTCTCATTTCAAAACTCTAGTCTTTATTAACATCTGTGTACATTTTTGAGGCTTTTAATGGGGGTGTATTGAGAACACATTTTAAATTTCTCCCCAAAATCCCATCAAAATTACAATTATTATGTAAAAAATAGCACACTTCTAATAGCACTGGTTATTGGAATACAGGTATTGGACAGAGATCAAGAAGACAGAAAATGTCTATGGTAATTAATAAAATGACTATCATATATACCATTCAGTCTTTTAATTGAAAGGCACATTGAGTTCCCTCACCTTGACAGAGAGACGTGTTGAAAATTTCAATGAAAAATACATAATTTGAAAAATAATCTATATGGTAAAAATATAGGTCATCTACAGAGTAATAAAAATCTAAAAAATATCAAACTTGTCATTGACAATATAGCTTGCTAAAATCAGTGTTGACTGGTAAATAAATATTCAAAACTGGCCTAATTTTAGCTTCCTGTGGTCTGAGAGAGATCTTGAAGGACAAACCATAAAAACCAGTACAAAGAAGGTGAAAGTGTTCAGGTTTAATCTCTATGTCCAGATGGGTGCTCTGTTTGGGGTAATTTGCACAGGAAATTGACAAAAAGCATCAAGACTGAAAGCCTACATTTCTTTTTCATTTCTGAAAATGTATTGTTAAAAAGACTATGTCTTAGCCTGCAGAAGCCTGTGACATCTCTATCCCAAAATGCACCAACAAAAATTGAGTTGCAAATATTCTGTAGATCTCACAGAAAAGGAAAGACCACTCAGCACAACCAAGGTCAAAAGACAGTAGAGAATTAAGTAACTTCTCCTAGAAAGCAGTACAGGGATGACAAATGGGCTAACTGGGGGAAACTCAGCCAAAAGTCTTCATAATTCTGGCCAAGCAAAATACAATACCACCTATAAGACAGTTGCTTCAGTATCTTTTCCCTTTCTTCAAATTATATGCTGTATTGTAATTACCTATTTCTGACAAACCATTTTATATTTGGTGTGTATGGGGGCAGGGTGTGCAAATAACCTGCCTTGGTTCTTTTTTTTTTTAAGTTTATATTTTAAAAGTATTTGTGATCAGACTACATGGAACTACAATAGACCCTGAAAGAGGAGACCATGTATCAGCCAGAAATCCTGGGGTAGAAGATACACGGAAAAAGAACTTTGTGGATTCTCTGTGTGAATAAAAAAATGTGCAGGTATTTTTTGAACCATGGCAGAGACCCTAGCAGTCCTATAATCTCTTTTCACAATGTAAGTGTGTTTAGCTGGGCAATGATCACCCAGCTAAAGAGTTTTTCCAACTTTCTGCAGAAAGGAGTGGCTTTGTGCCTAGGTTCTGACTATTGCAATGTAAATGTTAAAGATGCAATGGGGAAAAGACAGTCTCTCCAAAAAGTAGTTGTGGAAAAACTGGTCAACTATGTGTAAAAGAATGAAATTAGAACACTTTCTAACGCCATACACAAAAATAAACTCAAAATGGGTTAAAGACCTAAATGTAAGACCAGAAACTATTAAACTCTTAGAGGAAAACATAGAACACTCTCTGACATAAATCACAGCAAGATCTTATATGATCCACCTCCTAGATTAATGGAAATAAAAACAAAAATAAACAAATAGGACCTAGTTAAACTTAAAAGTTATTGCACAATGAAGGAAACTACAAGCAAGGTGAAAGACAACTCTCAGAATGGGAGAAAATGATAGCAAACGAAACATCTGACAAAAAGTGGGCAGAAGACCTAAACAGACATTTCTCCAAAGAAGACATACAGATGACTAATAAATACATGAAAAGATGCTCAACATCACTCATTATTAGAGAAAAGCAAATCAAAACCACAATGAGGTATCATCTCATATTGGTCAGAATGGCCATCATCAAAAAGTCTGCAAACAATAAATGCTGGAGAGTGTGTGGAGAAAAGGGAACCCTCTTACACTGTTGATGGGAATGCACACTGATACAATCACTATGTTGATTTCTTCAAAAACTAGGAATAAAGCTACTATATGACCCAGAAACCCCACTATTGGACATATACCCTGAGGAAAATAGAGTTGAAAAAGACACATGTACACAGTGTTCACTGAAGCACTATTACGATAGCTAGGACATGGAAGAAACCTAGATGCCCATTGGCAGATGAATGGATATGGAAGTTGTGCTACCTATATACAATGGAATATTACTCATCCATAAAAACAAACAAATTTGAGCCAGTTCTAATGATGGATGGACCTAGAGCCTATTATAGAGAGTGAAGCAAGTCAGGAAGAGAAATACAAATCTTGTATACTAATGCATATATATTGAATCTAGAAAGATGATACTGATAATCCTACATGCAGAGCAGCAAAGGAAACACACACATAAAGAACAGACTCTTAGACTCAGTGGGAGAAGGACAGATTGGGATGATTTGAGAGAATAGCATTGATACATATACATTAATATATGTAAAATAGATATCCAATGGGAGTTTGATGTATGACACAGGGAACCCAAAGCCAGCGCTCTGTGATGACTTGGAAGGATAGGGTGGGGAGGGAGTTGTGGTGGGGTGGGGGGGGGTGGCATTGTGGTTTAGGAGGAAGAGGACACATGTATGCCTATGGCCATTTCATGTTGATGTATGGCAAAAACCATCACAATATTGTAAAGTAATTCTATTCCAATTAAATAAACAAATAAAATTTTAAAAAGGAGTCCTCTGGGATGTTCCCTTAACAGAAAGAGAATCTTCCCCTACTTTACTGCCTTTCCCATTTCCTCCTTTCTTGCACATAGTGATGTAATAGAGAAAATTGAGATGGAAATATTGGACCATGAGAATGAAGTCAAGTGTTGAAGATGGCAGAGAAATCACACAACAACCTGAAAATTATGGAGTTTTTTTAACAAGTCAAAGACCACCACTTATGCAAGATGTAAATTTTTTTTCATTTGATTAATTTATTTATTTTAACTGGAGGCTAATGCAGTTCAGTTCAGTTCAGTTGCTCAGTCGTGTCCAACTCTTTGAGACCCCATGAATTGCAGCACGCCAGGCCTCCCTGTACATCACCAACTCCCAGAGTTCACCCAAACGCAAGTCCATGGAGTCAGTGATGCCATCCAGCCATCTCATCCTCTGTCGTCCCCTTCTCCTCCTGCCCCCAATCCCTCCCAGCATCAGAGTCTTTTCCAATGAGTCAACTCTTTGCATGAGGTGGCCAAAGTACTGGAGTTTCAGCTTTAGCATCAGTCCTTCCAAAGAACACCTAGGACTGATCTCCTTTAGAATGGACTGGTTGGATCTCCTTGCAGTCCAAGGGACTCTCAAGAGTCTTCTTCAACACCACAGTTCAAAAGCATCAATTCTTTGGTGCTCAGCTTTCTTCACAGTCCAACTCTCACATCCATACATGACCACTGGAAAAAACCATAGCCTTGACTAGATGGAGCTTTGTTGGCAAAGTGATGTCTCTGCTGTTGAATATGCTATCTAGGTTGGTCATAACTTTCCTTCCAAGGAGTAAGCGTCTTTTAATTTCATGGCTGCAATCACCATCTGCAGTGATTTTGGAGCCCCAAAAAATAAAGTCTGACACTGTTTCCATTGTTTCCCCCATCTATTTCCCATGAAGTGATGGAACCAGATGCCATGAGTTTTCTGAATATTGAGCTTTAAGCCAACTTTTTTACTCTCCTCTTTCACTTTCAGCAAGAGGCTTTTTAGTTCCTCTTCACTTTCTGCCATAAGGGTGGTGTCATCTGCATATCTGAGGTTATTGATATTTCTCCAGGCAATCTTGATTCCAGCTTGTGCTTCTTCCAGCCCAGTGTTTCTCATGATGTACTCTGCATATTTTTAATAGAACTACATTTATAAAGTAGGGGTCTAAAATTAGGACTGTTCTCCCAGGGTTGGTTTGATCATAAATTGAGATCATTTATCTCCTATACTTAGTACTTAGCCTTAGTACTTAGTACTAAGCCTTAACCTTAGTACAGTGCCTAGTACAAAATAAGCCATAATCGTCAGCTCCTACTAAGTAGTATTCAATGCTTTTCAATATATATAATTGATCTTTAGATAAAGCAATGTATTAATAGACTTATAGTACCAATGTTAGAAGCTTTAATGATACTAGAGCAAAAATAAGTCAGAGAGTAAAAAAAGTACAGCAATGCTACTTTCTTTACATTTGAGAATAAGGAACTGATGAATATGGTCAGAGTGAAAAAGTTGGCTTAAAGCTCAACATTCAGAAAATGAATATCATGGCATCTGGTCCCATCACTTCATGGTAAATAGATGGGGAAACAGTGGCTGATTTTATTTTTCTGGACGCCAAAATCACTGTAGATGGTGACTGCAGCCATGAAATTAAAAGACTCCTTGGAAGGAAAGTTATGACCAACCTAGACAGCATATTTAAAAGCAGAGACATTACTTTGTCTACAAAGGTCCGTCTAGTTAAGTCTATGGTTTATCCAGTAGTCATGTATGGATGTGAGAGTTGGACTATAAAGAAAGCTGAGTGCTGAAGAATTGATGCTTTTGAACTATGGTGTTGGAGAAGACTCTTGAGAGTCCCTTGGACTGCAAGGAGATCCAACCAGTCCATCCTAAAGGAGATCAGTCCTAGGTGTTCATTGGAGGGACTGATTTTGAAGCTGAAACTCCAATATTTTGGCCACCTGATGCGAAGAGCTGACTCATTTGAAAAGACCCTGATTGTGGGAAAGATTGAGGGCAGGAGAAGGGGACCACAGAGGATGAGATGGTTGGATGGCATCACTGACTCAATGGACATGGGTTTGGGTGGACTCCGGGAGTTGTTGATGGACAGGGAGGCCTGGCATGCTGTGGTTCATGGGGTCGCAAAGAGTAGGACACGACTAAGCAACTGAACTGAACTGAATATGGTCAATAAATATATCTTAATTGAATGGATCAAAACACAGAGTTACATCCTATTTTAAATTTTAACGGTTAATAGAGAATAACCATGAATTGCATAAATTAATAAAAATTTGGGAAAGGAAGTGGAAGATAAAAGAAGTCAGTTAATTGGGTATGTGATTCATATCTTTCAGTTTCCTCATATGACTAATAATAACATGATGTGATCATTCTACACAGTTCTGAATTTATACATATTAATTTAATGAATCCTCATACTTATAAAAGATATACCATTATTGTTCTATTTTAAAATTACAGAATGTAAGCAAAGAAATTCAGGAATTTTTCTGAAGACCCTAGACTGTCTACAGAGGCTGTATCCCTGTTTACTGCCTGTAAGAACAGACGGCAGGATATGAAATCTCAAACTGCTGTACTGCATTTTAATTGTATTCATTAGAATTAGGCTAGTAATAATCAAATTAAATAAAACCAGATATTTTAAGGAGTGGTGAGTTCTAGAAAACAGGCTGCCACTTGGCAGTTATGAAGGAAGTGTGTCACAAGCTACATAATTCATTTTTGGATGGCTAAAGTTTTCTCTTTTTTCACGTGAACATATTACTTCTTTCAAAACAAAACAGGAGTTAAACTCCAATAGTTTTGCATTGTGGAAGCTGCAAAAGTTTATTTCTTGACACACTGATTTTTATAATTATACTGTATTATCAGTCATATTTTTAACAATTTTTGAGCTTCCTGTTCTACCTTTCATATGCATAACAAATATTTATATGAGACAAATTTTCATTTAATTTTATAACTGTTCATATTAAACTATGATCAACTTACAATTTTGTAAACATTACAAACTTAGAAATGGTAGTACAGTCTTTGCTTTACAGTAAACCTATTGTTCATATTCTAATAAAAAAATATATATATATATATATATTTTTTTTTATCAGGGAGGGGTTTATTTTAGTCAAAGACTGATCCTTATAGGTTGGTCTCTCAAAAAAGAGCTTGATCTCTCACAAAGCTCCTTGAAAAATGACCAAGGCCAAGATTAATAAGAACAATTTAATCCCAACCAACTACTGGTCACATCATGCGCGAGGTGTTGCGACCCCAACCAGGAAGTTGAGCATCCAAACCCTGCAACCAGTTCCCTGCCCGAGCCGCACAGGTGCAACCGCTATGCTGGAAACCAGGCCGGAGCTCAGCGTCACGTCAACCCCAAGGTCCAGGCTGGCTCTGCAGGCCACGTGCCGATGTACCACACATGGTACAACCAGGGAAAGGACTAGAAGACCCTCCTGCTCTGATGTCCCAAGACAGAATACAGAAGCACAGCTCAAGTCCACTCCCGGTCCCGCCCGCTCCTGCCTCACTCCCAGAAATCCGCCCGAGGATGTCGGGGTCCTGAGACCACCGCCCTGCCGCCCACGGCCCAGGTCCTCAGCGGGAGGAGGCCGAGGGCCAGCGGATGGTTGGGCGACATCGGCCTGATACCTGGGAACCACCTTCGGGGGCTGGGCCACACCGCCAGGACCGCGGGGCAGGACGCCCGGCCTCAAGCCTCCCTGAGGAGCCGAAAGACCTGAGGCCAGGGGCTCACTCCCCGTGCCCGGGGTCCTGCCACCTGGACTGGCCGAGCTGTGACCCAAAGGTCCACCTGTTCGGAGGTGACGAGAGGCTGGCCCTCAGAAGCGGCCCTTAACCCACCCCAGGGCAGCCGGGGGGTTGGACCCCGCAGGACTCACCTGAGAGGCGATGCTCCCGGGCGGAGGAGGCAACACTCCTGTTTAGAGCTGACACTCCTGGGCGGAGGAGACGCTCCTTTGTGGGGATGACAGTCCTGGGTGGAGGTGACGCTCATGAGCACGAAGTCTTGGGGGCACAGTGTCCCCCCACCCCCGGCAGTGAGCCTGCCTCACCTGCCTCAGACAGGAATGAGGATGCGAATGAGGAAAGCTTCACTGGTTCAGGTGAGTTTCTAGAACTGTCCCAGGGATATCCTGGGCCCTGTGGGGCGTCCCCGCTTAAGGAGCCATGGCCCTGAGGGAATGGTCGGTGTACCGCAGGCTGGACTCGCTGCGGAAGAGCGACCCTCAGAGACAGGTGCGGCTGGGAGACCCGCCCTGCGCTCAGTGCGCACGCGCCGCCTCGCGAGCCGCAGGGGTGTGCAGGTGAGCAGGGGCCGATGGGAGACGAGCATCCATGTTCTGCCTAAGAACACGTGCGATGAGCTCCATGTGGAGCACCTGGACGTGGGGAAGTCACGGACGGCTTTGAGCGGATAGTCTACCTGGCGATAGAGGAGGCTCAGAAAGAGAAGGGACTTAACAAAGTCGATATCCGAAAGTTCGGAAAGAAAAAGACCCGCTACTGCAGGACTGGACTCCGGGGAAAACTCTTTCTCTGACCTCTGCAGGGGGTCTGAGAAACAGGAGGCCGGGATGGGCACCTCTGGCCCTCCAGTGATCCTCTGCAGAACACTGAAGGAAACAGCGACTGAGCAGAATCCGTAATGACATCTTTTCCAACTTGGAGAAGCCCTGACGTTTAAGCCTCTGCCCAGTCCTCCATCCTGTCTGACTCTCTGTTAGAAGGTTTCATGTTCTTGTCTCTTAACCTCTACTGGTTTTTAAACTATAAAGCTTTAAAAAGAAAACTAGATTTTCCCCAAATGCAAGGCCACCTAGGAATATGCACATCCACCCACTATTCTTTTGTCCATGAGGTTTGCAACCAAATGCTGCTCCAGCGGGTCTGGTTGTCCACATCATCCAGTGGAATATTCTTGGGAATAATGATATATTTACACACACAGGGGAAAAAAAAAATCAGAGGAGAAAACGTGATTTGTAAAGAGAAATGAAAAGTAGGTGTCAATTTGTTTGCAAAGTGGAATTCATTAAGAGTAAAGCTCTTTTGGACCTGGGTCCTGAGATTCCTTAATCAGTAGAAATTAGTAAAAGGCCAACAAATTCAAGCAGGACTTTATTGGGACTCGCATTTCAGCATGAGAGGCAGAACAAGAAACAGGTGCTCATGCTCACTCTGTGAGGAAGGCAGGCTGGTGCCTTAAATAGGGTGAGGGTAGGGGTGGACTCGGAGAAGGAAATGGCAACCCACTCCAGTGTTTTTGCCTGGAGAATCCCAGAGACGGGGGAGCCTGGTGGGCTGCCGTCTATGGGATCGCACAGAGTCAGACACGACTGAAGTGACTTAGCAGCAGCAGCAGGTGTGGACTGGTGGGTCAGGAGGAAGGAGTGGCTTAGGTGGTCTGCCCACCCCTTCCAGGGTGCTGTGCATGGTGTTCATGCCAAGTACCCTGCTTTTACTCTTGGCACCTAGAAGCAGCAGTTGGGTTTTGGCCTTTTTGTATTTAATTGTTCATAATTTGTCCCAGCTGCACTTGCATGCAGTTAATTTTAGCCCTGTAGTTTCTTTGTATTCTGCTGCTTGAGGAGACCTTTGTCCAAGTGCAGGTATGACAATGAAGGGTCCAAGTCCTAGCCCACATTAAACGTAGCTCCATCAGCCTGTCTGTCTATGGGGCTTCCCTGGTGGTACAGATGGTAAAGGATCTGCCTGCAATGCAGAAGACCTGGGTTCAATCCCTTGGTCAGGAAGATCCCCTGGAGAAGGAAATGGCCATCCACTCTGGATTCTTGCCTGAAAATACCATGGACAGAGGAGCTGGGCAGGCTACAGGGGTCGCAAAGATTCAGACAAGACCTAGCCCAAGTGAAGGGTACTCCATCAGCCTGGCTATCTATAGATACTGAATATAGCTCAGGACTATAGGAGAACCCAGAATTGATCACTTTGAAACCAGAAAGGGCGCAGACATTAATAGAAGCAAATGATATAATAATTCATGATTTATAACCTATATTAGTCACTGATGTAAATTCATATAAACATTGTATATTGATAGCAAGTAGGTGGTACTCAAACTGCACAGATGAGGTAGTGGCAAAGAATATCCCTGCCAATGCAGGCTACACAAGTGCCACAGGTTAAATTGCTGAGTCAGGAAGTTCCCCTGGAAAAGGAACTGGCAACCCACTCCAGTATTCTTCTCTGAAGAATTCCATGGACAGAGGAGCCCAGTCCATGGGGTCGCAGAATCGGACATGAATGAACATGTAAGGATACATGACAATAATATAAATTATATTTTAGGTGAAATAGTAGTTTGCTAATATCTCAAACTGGGAGACCTGTGATTGTTTTGAAAGTGAAAGTCTCTCAGTTGTGTCTGACTCTTTGTGACCCCATGGACTACACAGTCCATGGAATTCTCCAGGCCAGAATACTGGAGTGGGCATCCTTTCCCTTCTCCAGGGAATCTTCCCAACTCAGGGATCGAACCCAGGTCTTCTGCATTGTAGGCAGATTCTTTACCAGCTAAGTCACAAGGAAAGCCCAAAAATACCAGAGTGAGTAGCCTATCACTTCTCCAGTGGATCTTCCCAACCTCGGAACCAAACCAGGGTCTCCTGCATTGTAGGTGGATTCTTTACCAACTGAGCTATCAGGGAAGCCATGATTGATTTAAACGTCTATTTTTCTGAGATTTGCCTTCCTATGTTTTAGTTTGAATTAAATTTCTTTCTTTAGAAATAGAAGTGTAACATCTGCTTAATTCATCTAAATACTGCTCAGATAGCATTGGCCATCACTAATGTTAATTTTTAAGAGGAAATAGTTTATCATTCTTCTGTTCAAGTTGTTTTTGTTCTGTATATATGACAATATATTGATCAATATCATTATCCTTTCATGGAAATTTTAATAAACTTTAGATAAATGAGTAGCTTCAAAAACGTTTTAATCCCCCATTTATTCCCTTTAAGACTGTGTATAATTTTGTAACTGGCACTTGACAAGGCAATGAGTCTTCCTTCCAGCCTGCTGTTAAAATATTACTTTTGCATGAAATTCCCATTGAAATGATATGTCAAGAAATATGTTTCTAAATTCCTTTTTTTGTGATGGAAAAATTGCATAATTTCAAAATATTTAGCTACACAGAAGATGAGAAATTAATTTTTAAAGAATCTACATTATATTGAGAAATCAGTATATCAATGTGGTACAGGATGCTTGCAAGTTTTTATTATAATTGTAGTAAAATCAGATTATATACTATAAGGGCTGTGTGAGTGTGTCTGTTGGGTTTTTTTTTTTTTCATTGTTGCTTCTCAGACATGCTTTTGGCAAACAAAAAATGCTGTTATGCATGATTCTCATTGACCTGGTTGTCTCCTGGATGTTTTGTGGTGAAGACATTGCTATGGCAGGAGTGAAAAGTTGAGAATCTCCTAATTATAACAGAACTGGTTTTAATAAGAAAAAAATTAAATAACCTGAACTAGCTTGGGAGTAGAAAAATGATATCTAACTTTTTTCAGGGGACAGAAAAGAAGCTAATTTTCTTGTATGAAAGGACATTAGTTGATTCATTCTGCCTCTGTCTCCATGTAGGTAATTTGTGTATGATCCATTGGTTCTAGAGATCCCAACAAACTTGACAAGGTAACTAGGAGGGTGCTGGTACAAAAAAGGAAGGAAGTAGAGTAATTGAATGCAATGCTCTTCATGGTGGTCTGAGGATCACCTGAATCATTCCTATCCATGCTTGTGTGTTAAGTCGCTTCAGTCATGCCTGACTTTTTGCAACCCTATGGACTGTAGCCTGCCAGGCTCTTCTGTCTATCAGATTCTCAAGGGAAGAAAAATAGAGTGGGTTTCCATTTTTTCCTCCAGGGGATCTTCCTGACCCAAATATCAAACCCGCATCTCTTATGCCTCCTGTATCAGCAGGCAGGTTCTTTACCATCTGGGAAGCCTATTCCTACCCAAGACCCTTTATTAAAAATGCAAAATCTTGTCCTCAACACAGAGCTACAGAATGAGTAATTTTCTAGGTTAGGATCCATCAAATATTCACTCCTTGATTCTTGTGCATTCTATTCTTCTTTGAGATTTGATGATGAGCTTTGGTCCTTCCTTATCCAAAGGGTGCTTCTTAGATTCGTACAATAATTACATCAATGACTTTATGTAATATGACCATACTTTAATCTTTTAATATAATTATATGGAGAAAAAACATTGCTGGTTCTCTTGGTTCAAGAAAAAATAATACTAACAGCTATGAAATCTTATTTTGAATGTCAGGCACTGCCTAATGAGTTTATCTGTATGAACTAAATTAACCTTCAAAACTACTGTGATCAACTCCCTATTTCTCAAATGAGGAAAGTGAGGCACCTGAATAGTAAGAAACTTGCTCAAGGTTATAAAAAAAAAAAGCAGGTGTGAGAGCTATGCTTTAAACAGAGGCACTCATTCTCTAGACTGTAACCCTAAGTACCACACTTTGGTATAAAATGAGGGTTAGTCATTCAGTCGTGTCCAACTCTTTGCAACCACATGGACTGTAGCCTTCCAGGCTCCTCTGTTCATGGAATTCTCCAGGCTAGAATGCTGGAGTGGGCTGCTATTCCCTTCTCCAGGGTATCTTCCCTACCCAGGGATCAAATTCAGGTCTCCAGCATTTGCAGGCACATTCTTTTCCATCTGAGCCACCAGGGAAGCCCACAGTATGATATATGAAAAAGTAAGTACAGTACTTATGCTGCTAAGTCACTTCAGTCGTGTCCGACTCTGTGTGACCCCATAGACAGCAGCCCACCAGGCTCCCCCGTCCCTCGGATTCTCCAGGCAAGAACGCTGGAGTGGGTTGCCATTTCCTTCTCCAATGCATGAAAGTGAAAAGTGAAAGTGAAGTCGTTCAGTTGTATCCAACTCGTAGCGACCCCATGGACTGCAGCCTACCAGGCTCCTCCATCCATGGGATTTTCCAGGCGGGAGTACTGTAGTGGGGTGCCATTGCCTTCTCCAATAATACTTATACTGGGGATCTAAGAATGCAGTTTATAGATGTAAAGGCAAGCTAGTTTGTCTGCAACTTCAAGAAGCTCACCTCCCTTGGAGCCCATCCACAGACCAAGTTCACTGATTGAAGCTTATACATGGGTGTCCTTAGAAGCCAAGTACCTGTTTTGGTATAGGCTTTATTACACATAAAAGTTTCCTTGCTTCTTTCTTACTGAATTTCAGATTTGGAGTTCTATTTACCTATTGGAATGAATAGGACCTCTTGAAGTTGCAGGCAAACTAGGCTTGGCTTTGCATATGTACACTTCTGTGGGGAGAAGAACCATAACTTGCATTTAAGACTCAGAAGGTTTTGTGACCAGATAAATCCTATAAACTGCATTCTTAGACCCTCAGTATAAGTACTATACTTATTTTTTCATATACCATAATTTGGGCTTCCCCAGTGGCTCAGATGGTAAAGGATGTGCCTGCAAATGCTGGAGACTTGGGTTCGATCCCTGGGTCTGGACAACCCCTGAAGGGGGAAATGACAACCCACTCCAGTATTCTAGCCTGGAGAATTCCATGGACAGAGGAGCCTGTTGGGCTACAGTCCATGGGGTCACAAAGAGTCAGACACAACTAAGTGACTAACTCTCACTTTCATTTGTTCCAAACTGATACAGTAACATAATTCAGAGAATTTATAAAATTCCTAAAAATATTCTCTCTATGGAGTGGAAAGAATCAATTAGATGTAAAACAGAGACAAGGGAATTTTTCTTTTCCAAAGTCAGCAAACTGAAGGAAGTCTAGACCCACCCTCTTGCTCAGGCCTGTCTAAGTTCTGCCGCTCTTGCCTTCCCTCTCCATCACTCTCACTGGCATGGCCACTGTCTTCGCTCAGCTCTCCATTTCCTCCTTCCTGGACACTTGCCCAGACATCAGCTCTTTTCTTTGGCAACAAACTCTCCTACTCATAGTTCCACTATCTTCCTGGTGAGCTTTTTAAAATGATCAAAGCCCACTCCCTGCTTCTGGTTTTTGGAAAGGACTTGCCTACAGTTCTTTGAGTAGAAAACATACCAGCGCCAGGCCAGCTCTGCTGCTCGGTGACTGTGTGGCCTCAGACAAGTTCCTTAACCTCTCTGGGTATGGGTCTACTCAGATTCAAACAGGGTATAATTATAGTACTTTCCCTGTACAGTTGTCAAGAGGGTTAAACAATATTTTAAAGTGCTCAAAGCAGTGCCTAGTGTCTAGAAAGCACGTGATCATGTTAGCTCCTTCATAGAGCACATGCAGTCCAGAAATAAATGGTCATACAGGACAAGGAACCGAGAGTACCGGAACCGAATAGGCTGCTGAAGCATTGAGAAACACAGTATTTACAAAAATAATCTGAGAAAAACATGCCAACATATTTTATAAATCCACTAAGGGACTCTATAGAAAAATAGGGTTATCCTTATACTTGAAACTAAACTCAGCGTTAAAAAGACCACTTCTGATCCCTGGGGAAAAAGCAGAGTGATGCTATTTATTTCTGCATTAATCTCAGAATAAATACAATATCAAGGGCATATTTGCTAAAAACAAAAACAAACAAACAAAAATTTTAAGAAACTATTTAATAACTTAGAACATATATTTAAATATATTGAGCACGGGATTCTCCAGGCAAGAATATTGGAGTGCGTTGTCATACCCTCCTTCAGGGTCTTCCCAATCCAGGGATCAAACCCGCATCTCTAAAGTCTCCTGCATTGGCAGATGGGCTCTTTATCACTAGTGCCACCTGGTAAGCCATACTGACCAGAGTTTACTTTTATAAATATGTGATATTTAAAGCAATGGAAAATAGGGAACATCCTGACAATAATGATAATTGTTAATATTATGTAGATAAAACAAATTTTAATGTTTCTGTAAGTTCCAAAACAACTTTAATTCAGTGCTTTGAAAGTCAATAGATATGATATTGTTAAAATTTAAACTTCCAATATCCAACTATAAAATAAAAACTATGACTTTCCTTCTACAGTTGGAGTTTACTTCAGGCAAGAACTTTCAGTGATGGAAGGTTGGTAACATGTTTCTCTGCTGTTTTGGGGTGCCCCTCTTCTACCTCCCCATTCTTAGTAACATGTTTTTTCATCTTTTTTTCTCTTGAAAAAAATGAAAAGGGAAGAGTTATACAGAGCAATTATTATACTGACTTTGTGTTCTCTGAGCTGGGAACATCTGATTGCAATGTACCATAATGAGGGCCTTTTTCATTCGCAGTGTAAATGAGAAATTTTTTAGAGATGTAAAATTGATTTTTAGAAATGTCTTGAAAATTTGCATCTTGGTCTGGACTTTTTTACCTGCTGTATCTCTGCTTCATTGAAAGCTTTAATATTTAAATCATATGACATCCTGGTTATTTTTCACATCTTCTGCCTTATCAATATAAGCTTAATCTTATTTTGAATTTTATCCATGTTCTAAATTTCCTAATTTTTTTTTTTAAGTTGTGACATGTGAGCTCTTAGTTGCAGAATGTGGGATTTAGTCCCCGATAAGGAATCAAACCTGGGTCCCCTGCACTGGGAACATAGAGTGTTAGCCACTGGACCACCAAAGAAGTCCAAAATGTCCTAAATTTTATAAGTACTTATTTTTAAGGAAAATAGAAGCATAACTGTTTTCCTTATGTAGACATATGTAGGCAGTAGTGAATGGCAAAATCATCTCTTTGCCCACTACCTCTCAACTGAGAACAAAGGTCTAATTTTTTTTTTAATCTAATTTCCAGAGGGGAGATATTACTTGGTCTTACAGATCAAATTTATTTATTTGGGCAATATATTCAAGGGAAGAATATAGAAAAAGATGAACATCTAATATATACATGTTTTATAAATTAATTACTAATTAATATACTTATTTTGCATATTCTGGAAATAAGTCACATATGAATCTACCTTCTCCCATTTATTTGGACCAATGTATCTTTGCTGTCAAGATTTCCTGGTGGTAGCATGAATGTATTGGGTAGGGCTGCTCTTGCAGTATGATACATTCTTAGACTCACATTTCAAAATCCCAGGGATTTCACAGAGAACAGAAGCCTGGAGACTGTATTCGTTTAAAACTTTTCAGTTCTTATTATTTAAGAAATGTAACCCATACCGTTTGACTGTTTCTTAAAATCTCTGCTTGAATCACAATCTAAAAAAAATGTCTGCTCGAATCACAATCAAAAAAAGTAAGTGTAACTTAGCTTTTCTCTGCATTCTTGGTTGCATATGCCTTTCTTTTAGATCTGACTCAGTTGTATGACTGATGACAGCAGAATCTAGGTAATGTTGGATTTTATGGTTATGCGTTCATTTGGGAGTAGAAGTAGCAATAATGATGTGTTATGTGCCTTATGCCAGCAGTTTCAATAACATAATATATGCAAATATTTCCATAACTATTTTAAAATATATTTTTAGGTTATTCAGTATGTATGCTTTAATTCAACTACCATCCCCTTCCAAGCATCATTTCTAGGTTTCTTCCCTGGGAATAACATGTTTTTAAAGAAAAATATAAATATCATAAAAAGAGAGATCTCTTTAAGGATGTTAAAATAGAATATCTTATACTGTGCTAATTTCTATATTTTAATACTATTTGCTCTTATATTTCCCTTTAATTGATTTCAGAAAATGGTTAGACTTTAATATATAAATATAAAGCAAAATCTAATAAGCAAAGTTTTGTATGTATCATTTTACATATACCATCAAAAAGGAAAAATCTTGTCAATTAGATTTTGACATACTAGCCTTTTTAAGACTACTTAATTCAGAAGCGTTAGTTATATGAAAGCGTGCAATTGATAAATTGATAGAATATTGTATTCTTTAACAACTATTAACTAAAGATATTTCCCAGATCATTTTCATGAGTTTTCATATTGAAAAAGTTAGCTTTTCTCAATAATATAAAATCTAGTTAAAAACCATGGGAAATAATCACACATATAGCCTATTAAGTCATTAAATTATTAATTGTATGTTATTCAGAAATAATGCTACTCAAAAGTTAGATATGATATGATATTTTATAAATTATTAAACTCCCATTCTTTAGTAAATGTTTCAAACTAGAGAATGTTACAGAAAGTCACTATCATAAATTAAGTTAAACAGTAATTGAGTTTATATCAACCATGCTCTGTTAAGGCATCAATAACATTTGGCCTGAATAGAGAAAGACGAACTGCTAAATATCTCCTCGGCTTCTCTAATTCAGAAGGACATGTCTGGTCTCAACTCTTAACACTTCTTTTTCTTTTTCCACTGATAGTGAAAATTTTAAGGACATTTAGAGCAAGGAGTCACAATTTATGTTAAATCATTCCTGTCTCATTTGCCATAAGAATTTGTTCTGTTGCCTCTCATGTGTTTGTGTAGCTAAGTCACTTCAGGCCTGTCCGACTCTTTGCGACCCTATGAACTGTAGATTGTTAGGCTCCTCTGTTCATGGCATTACCTCTGATGGTTGCTCTGAATACATACAGTCTAACAGTAACATAGAAGTTCTAGACTATGGAAAAGACTATTAGTAAGGATTTCCAAGTTTAATGATATCTTTTCTTTTTTTCCTTCTAGAAAATTAAAACAGTAAAACTTGGACCTTCCTCAGGACATGCTTGAAAAACAAAGGAAATTTACACTCATCTATATCAATTTGAGAATCTTCAATGCTACAATCAAATATTCTAAGTGGGAAAATATTATAAAGTCATTCAAGAAAATCACTGCTAGAGCAGGTAAACAAAACAGCCTATCCTCAAGAGCTTACATTGTAGTGAATTGCAAAAAAAAAAAGAAATACAAAATCAATTAACAATAAAAATATAATATGCTAGGTGATGATAAATTCCATGTGGAAGGATAAATAGGTAAATAAGATGGAAAGAAACAGCAACACCAAAAACAATTTAGAAATTGCTTCTCAAAAAATGCAATGTTATACAATGAGGAGTATTTTTATCTATGAATCTGGCAAAACAGTGTAAAGTATTGAATACATGCCATTGCTAAAAAGAATGAGGAAAACATAAATTGACATGCAAATACATCAAATGTATTTTAAGTAAAAATAGAAAAACATGTAAATGTGAAAAGATAGCTCACAAAATAGGAGAACATGTTTGTAAACTGTGTATCTGGTAAGCACTTACTATCTGGAAACATACAAAGAACATATACTACTCAATAAAAAGACAAGTAACCATGACTCAGTTAAAATGGGGAAATGATTGCATACGTATTTCTTATTTAAAAAAAAAAAAAAAGAATCATCTCTGCCTAAGAGGAGACAAAAAGACTAAAGGGGCTGATGTTGGAGAAATACCCTCCACCCAGTTCGTGCAAGACTCGAGTAGTGTCTTTTCCCCCAGGAACAGGTCTTTGCTAACGGAGAGGCTCTGGGAATAGCCACAATGATTCCCTTCTCCTTTCATTTTCCAGAGGCATGAGGCTATCTTCACCATGAGAAACTGGTAGGACTCCTGAAGGTAAAACCCTTGTAAGTGTGGGGACCTTCAGGAATGCATTTCCCAGAGATGACTCTTGTTAGATCACAGAAAGCCTTCGGCATTTGACCAAATTACTATTGGAGTGTTCTCAGCAGACTGTAGCTCTAGCAACTACTATTCCAGGTAAGCAGATCTTGGTTATAATTCTCTGGACTTTTCCTGACTCCCTTCAGATCTCAAGGTTATGCTTTTCCCTGTAAGTTCAGTTCTCCAAGGGGTATAAGAAAAGTCATTGACTTTTCAGTTTGTCCAGATTTTTCTTATTGCAAAGATGGGTGTGATGACTTCCAAGATCTTTACACATCAGAATTGAAATCAATTGTTGATGGGCTTTCCAGGTGGCACTAGTGGTAAAGAACCTGCCTGTCAATGCAGGAGACGTAAGAGACTCGGGTTGGATCCCTGATTCAGGAAGATCCCCTGAAGGAGGAAACAGCAACCCACTCCAGTATTCTTGCCTAGAGAATCCCATGGGCAGAGGAACCTGGCGGGCTACAGTCCATGGAATCACAAAGAGTCAGACATGACTGAAGTGAATGAGCATGTACATCCTTAGATTTGGATTTTTGGTGGTAAAGATTTACTTTTTATCACTTTTTATCGCTTTTACTTTTTATCACTTGTCTATACACAACATACATCGGAGGCTGATTATTTTCTGTCAGTTTTTGAGCACATGCAAAAGAAATATATTTTTGTATAATCAGGTAATAACATTGTTTTACATCTAATGTCATTATGGAATAGTGTGATTTGACTGACAAATACTGACAGCAAACTTTCAATATTTTGACTGTGCATGTCAATAACTGTTGGGCTTCCTTTGTGGCTCAGCTAGTAAAAAATCCTCCTGCAATGCAGGAGACCTGAAGACCTGGGTTTGATCCCTGGGTTGGGAAGATCCTCCTGGAGAAGGGAAAGGCTACCCACTCCAGTATTCTGGCCTGGAGAATTCCATGGACTATATAGTCCATGGGGTAACAAAGAGTCATGCATGACTGAGCGAATTCACTGTCAATAACCAAGGATGTTTATAAAACCTCTTCATAGCATTGATTTCTCTTAGGCACTAGGACAAAATAACTCTCAATTTTTAACTATTGTATTGGCCCATTTGAAACTTTTATGTGTAATTGCATAAAATGGATTTTCTATATTAAGTTTCTAGCAAATATAAGGGAGAAGACAATGGCAACCCACTCCAGTACTCTTGCCTGGAAAATCCCATGGACGGAGGAGCCTGGTAGGATGCAGTACATGGGGTCGCTAAGAGTCAGACACGACTGAATGACTTCACTTTCACTTTTCACTTTCGTGCATTGGAGAAGGAAATGGCAACCCACTCCAGTGTTCTTGCCTGGAGAATCCCAGGGACAGGGGAGCCTGGTGGCCTGCCATCTATGGGGTCACACAGAGTTGGACACGACTGAAGCAACTTACCAGCAGCAGCAGCAGCAGCAAATATAAATACAATTACTATTTATATATGTTCATTATATGAATTTATGGCATTAATCTCAAGAATTTTATGTTCAATTCAGTCGCTCAGTCATGTCTGACTCTTTGTGACCCCATGGACTGCAGCACGCCAGGCCTCCCTGTCCATCACCAACTTCTGAAGCTTACTCAAACTCAAGTCCATTGAGTCAGTGATGCCATCCAACCATCTGGTGTCCCCTTCTCATTCTGCCTTCAATCTTTCCCAACATCAGGGTCTTTTCCAATGAGTAAATTCTTCACATGAGGTGGCCAATGTATTGGAGTTTCAGCTTCAACATCAGTGCTTCCAATGAATATTCAGGACTGATTTCCTTTAGGTTGGACTTGCTGGATCTCCTTGCTGTCCAAGGGACTCTCAAGAGTCTTCTCCAACACCACAATTCAAAAGCATCAATTCTTTGGCATTCAGCTTTCTTTATAGTCAAACTCTCAAATCCATACATGACTACTGGAAAACCCATAGCCTTGACTAGACGGACCTTTGTTGGCAAAGTAATGTCTCTGCTTTTTAATATGCTGTCTAGTTTGTTCATAATTTTTCTTCAAAGGAGTAAGTGCCTTTTAATTTCATGGCTGTAGTCACCATCTGCAATAATTTTGGAGCCCCAAGAAATAAAGTCTGTCACTGTTTCCCCTGTATCCCCATCTATTTGCCATGAAGTGATGAAACCAGATGCCATGATCTTAGTTTTCTGAATGTTGAGCTTTAAGCCAACTTTTTCACTCTCCTCTTTCACTTTTATCAAGAGGCTCTTTAGTTCTTCACATTCTTCCATGAGGGTGGTGTCATCTGCATATCTGAGGTTATTAATATTTTTCCTGGCAATCTTGATTTCAGCTTGTGCTTCATCCAGCCCAGCATTTCTCATGATGTACTCTGATATAAATTAAATACTCAGGGTGACAATATACAGCCTTGACATACTCCTTTTCCTATTTGGAACCAGTCTGTTGTTCTATGTCCATTTCTAACTGTTGCTTCCTAACCTCCATACAGATTTCTCAAGAAGCAGGTCAGGTGGTCTGGTATTCCATCTCTTTAAGAATTTTCCACAGTTTTTTGTTGGTCCATACAGTCAAAGACTTGGCATAATCATTAAAGCAGAAATAGATGTTTTTCTGGAACTCTCTTCTTTTTTCAATAATCCAACAGATATTGGCAATTTGATCTTTGGTTCCTCTGCTTTTTCTAAAACCATCTTGAACATCTGGAAGTTCACGGTTCATGTACTGTTGAAGCCTGGCTTGGAGAATTTTAAGCATCACTTTACTAGCCTGTGAGGTGAGAGCAGTTGTGCACTCAGCAATGTCTAGGACAACATAGGACAATACTTGTAATAACAAATGGTCTTCAGGTTAAAAACCACTTTTCACCCCAGTTTAGGGGAATAATTGTACTAAAATTAATGATCTGAATCTTTAGCCTGAGAAACATGTAAAGGTGAAACACTAAGAACCAATGTCTTTTTCAGTAACTACTTGATTATTTAGTATTATAAATTAATTAAAATTAGTATTACCACACATTTTAGCAGCGAGCAACAAATGTACTGCTTGGTTCAAAAGTGATTTGCTAGTAACAATATAGTCCTACAAACAGAAACCTGTTATCCTCTCATTTTTAGAAACCCACTGGCTGGAAAACCTGATTTTCAAAAAACTTGACCTTGTTGATAATGGATACTGAGAAGACTTTAGGTCATGTAGCTAGTTTTGCGTGTCTTACACACCCATCTGTTTCTCCATCTGGCAGCAGACACAGACGTGTTATATACATTCTTCTCACCAACACCCCAATTGTTTGCTTCCTGCTGATAGCCCTAGTGTAAGCTTCATTGGGTAATTATTTCAGGCAGAAAACAACCAACCCACATGTTAAAGGATAATCACTAGTTCAATTAACTAACAAGAAGCAGGTGATATTTTAGTGTCCAGGAGTAAAAATAATTTCAAGTTCTGCATCATTCCAATGAAAAGATTTAGATAGCAGATATGCTATTTTGTACTGTAAGAATACAGAAACTAGAAATAAATATGACATATATAACAAAATGACTTTACAGTAAATGATGAATAGTTTTTTAAAAGTAAATATTTTTCTTTAGCTGTTTTATTTTAAAATAATAAAAGGACACATGAAAAACCACCACTGAGACATGTTAACAACTGTCTTTTTGTTTGCATTAGAAATCATGGAAAACCGTGAAAATAGAAAAATAAAAATATCACTATCTCAAAGTGCTATTTGTTTTTTACCTATTTTTCTGTAATGTGCTTTAATCTTTGACCTATTTCATTTAACATTAAATTTTGGGTACTTTTCGATGTAAAAGGACCTTGTTTATAACAAGATTTTTAGAAACTACTTATAAATCCAAACAAAAATTTTTTCTTATCCCATAATTATTTTATAATGTCTCTGTTTTAAATACATAATTTCAAACTAATATCTTACTGATATAATGTACATGAATAGTTTTACAGCTTTCTGAATATCTTTAACGATTTCTTTGAAATATATTTCTAAATGTAAGTTTATTAATTCAACTGGCCTTTAATTTTTCATATAGTTCTCATTGCATTCTGCCAAATATCTTTGAAGTCACTGTAACAACACAATCTCCAGCACTGCATCAGTATATCTTTCTCTGTAATTTTTGTGTTTTTTTTTTTAATATGGTAATACAAGTTTCTGGAAATAAGTAATGAGGAAATGGGACTCAAATTTATTGGACATTGTGGGATATGTGAAACGCTTTCAATGTAAATGGAGACAGATGATCTCTAGTAGTTTTCCATACAAGAAGGTATGATTTTTACTCATAGGAATAATAAAGAATTTAGAATTTGAAGAGAAAAAGAAATATAAAAGAAATATAATTTGTATAATATTAATGGTAAATGGAAGCTGAAACAATTTGCCTTGTTTAGCTCAGGTCAGAAAAGAGGATACAACTACTAAACAATCTGACAAAGCATATAACCAAGTATAATTATCAGCCATGTTTGTTGGTGGGCTTCCCTTGCAGCACAGACAGCTAAGAATCTGCCTGTAATGCAGGAGACCTGGGTTCAATCCCTGGGTCAGGAAGATCCCCTGGTGAAAGGAATGGCAACCCACTCCAGTATTCTTGCCTACAGAATTCCATGGACAGACTATGGGGTCATAAAAAGTCAGACACGACTGAGCAACTAATAAACATGTTTATTGACATTTGTCAGGTAGAAACTGACTTTGCCTCTAATGAAAAATAATGACAAAAAGAATACTATACATTCATTGACATATGAATTTTGCTAAAGGTCATTTAACCAGAAAGAAAGAAAATCAATTGTGTAATCTTTCTCTGAAATGTAGGGAAAAAATCTATTTGAGATATTTTATGTTTTATGGATTATGCCAAAGCCTTTGACTGTGTGGATCACAACAAAGTGTGGAAAATTCTGAAAGAGATGGAAATACCAGACCACCTGACCTGCCTTCTGAGAAGTCGGTATGCAGGTCAAGAAGCAACAGTTAGAACCAGACATGGAACAACAGACTGGTTCCAAATCAGTAAAGGAGTACGTCAAGGCTGTATATTGTCACCCTGCTTACTTAACTTGCATGCAAAGTACATCATGCGAAATGTCAGGCTGGATGAAGCACAAGCTGGAATCAAGATTTCTGGGAGAAACATTTCTCAGACATCTCTGATACGCAGATGATACCACCCTTATGGTAGAAAGCAAAGAAGAACTAAAGACCCTCTTGATGAAAGTGAAAGAGGAGAGTTAAAAAGTTGGCTTAAAACTCAACATTCAGAAAACTAAGATCATGACATCTGGTCCTATCACTTCATGGCAAATAGATGGGCAAACAATGGAAACAGTGAAAGACTTTATTTTCTTGGACTCCAAAATCACTGCAGATGGTGACTGCAGCCATGAAATTAAAAGATGCTTGCTCCTTGAAAGAAAAGTTATGACTAACCTAGACAGCATATTAAAAATCAGAGACTTTACTTTGCCAACAAAGGACCGTCTAGTCAAAGCTATGGTTTTGCCAGTAGTCACGTATGGATGTGAGAGTTGGACTATAAAGAAAGCTGAGCGCTGAGGAATTGATGCTTTTGAATTGTGGTGTTGGAGAAGACTCTTGAGAGTCTCTTGGACTGCAAGGAGATCCAACCAGTCCATCCTAAAGGAAATCAGTCCTGAATATTCACTGGAAGGAGTGATGCTGAAGCTGAAACTCTTAATACTTTGGCCACCTGATGGGAAGAACTGACTCATAAGAAAAGACCTTGATGCTGGGAAACATTAAAGTTAGGAGAACAGGACACCAGAGGATGAGATGGTTGGTTGGCATCACCAACTCAATGGACCTGTGTTTGAGTAAACTCCAGGAGTTGGTGATTGTCAGGGAGGCTTGGCGTGCTGCAGACCATGGGGTTTCAAAGAGTCAGACACGACTGAAGGACTGAATTGTCTATCTGTCTATGTTAGAGAAAACTGAAAACCAATAATGTATAAAACAAAAAGTATACTAAGTAAATAAATTGTTAAATATCTGTCTTTAAAATATTTCTAAGTAAAATCACCAACCATTAATCTTAAATCACCAAAACGGAGAGAAAACAAATAGGTACAAATATGAATGAAGTTTTGTAATAATGAAGAAGAATATAGACCAATTAACCTAGATATGTAGGAGATTAAGGGAATACATGCATAGTACTATGTTAATTTCCTGAATATGTAGAAAAAGCAAACATTTCTGGTAAAATGATAATTTTATAAATTTTGATTGAAATTTATTATTTTTATGATATTGGTTACATACTTTCTTTCATACCTTAACTCTCTATAGAGTCTTTTACTTAACCATTCAGATGATATCCTAGTTCTACATTCTGCCATTGGCAAGAATTTGATCAAGTGACTTTGGTTCTCTGAACCTCAGATTCCTAGATCTTGATAGCAAATTAGAGAAAGATTTTGGAGACCTCCAGTGAACTTCTGTAATCAGTCTGCTAGATTTCTGGAAATGTTTGTTATAGAATAGCATAGGCTAGAATGATTTGTGGACTTTTCTGGTGTCTCAAATGGTAAAGAATATGCAGGAGACACAGGTTAGATCCCTGAGTTAGAAGATCCCCTGGAGAAAAGAATGGCTGCCCACTACATATTTTTTACTCACTCTGCTATTAACAAGGGTTACATTTTGCTTATTTAAATTAAACTGTTACTTATTTTTGTAGAATACAAATTATTAGTCAGCATAAATGAAGTAAAATAGCATAAAGAACTTTTTTAAATGCTTGGAAAAAATAGCATAAATACAGTTTAGTCTGCAAATTACATTTCTGTATACTACCTATAAATTCATTTGTTTCAAAGTAATCTCTGAGGGCTTCTGGAAAGTCCTCTGAATAGCCTATGTGTTCTGACCTTTGCTATGTATAATTCAATTTAAACATTATTAACATGATACAATTGAAATTTGCCCTCCAGGAATAATGTAGGAGATTTTTTTCCTACATGCCATGAAACCTCAAAACCAATAAAGTGGTCATGAAAATTAAAAACTGAATAATGATAATAAAATTTAAAAATATGTGAAATTTTATATGGAACTATATTAAAAAGTTAAAAAAATGCCAACCCTAAAGCTAATGAAGAAAATGCACAATGATAAGAAAACTAAAAACATTAAGCATCATTGGATAGATAAAGTAAAAAATAACAGAGAATAAACTAAGAAACAAGTGAAGAGAAAAAACAAGTCTGAACAAGTTCTAATATGTTGGTTTTAAAAAGTAAACAATGTTCCAAAATTCCATATTTATTGCTGTAATATATTTTAAAAATACAAATTCCTAAACTCAAATTAATTATAATTAGAGTAAGAAAATATTGCATATGAATATTTTAAATGAGGAAAGCATATTTAATAATGGCAGTAACAATATTCATTAAATGCTTGTGAGGTGCCAGGCATACAACTGTTCTGTATTGTGCTCATACAACTGTCCTAGCAACTCAATGTGATATATACTGTTATCTATAGTTAGAAAAGTTTACATACAGTAAAATAAAACTCCAGAGTTCAGTTTCAGACCTGTCTGACTTCAACACCTGCACTCTCTTAAATACCACATAAAATACCTCCAAGTATAAAACAACAAGATTATCAAATGACCTTTTAGGAAGAGAGATTTCAAATTTTAGGAAAGAGACATACAAAGAGGCATAATTCTATTATCTGAATATTTATCAATAACTTGTTCTTATGCTATGTTTATAAATGATCCTGATTAGAAAATAAGCTATAAAAAATTAGGAGGAAATGTAGTATAACAAACCTTAATGAAAAAAAAAACAAGAAACCTTAACAAACCCCAAATTTTACAGCTCTAGAAAACTCTAGAGGAGGCAAAAGTATCAAAGTATAATAAAGGATGAACAAAATAGAACATACATAATAATACTGTGACAGACCCAAAAAGGTCAGAGATTTTCAAAATTTCAATAAAGTCATTTAAAAAATATACATTAGAAATCAGCTTGAGATATAACACATAATATACAGAGAAATGAGCAACCAACATGTACTTTGCTTTCCATATTTAACAAGACTGATTGGTGAAAGAGAAAGACTAGACTAAACCTGTACAGGAGATAACTGAAGCCTAAGTAAAGTAGAGATTATGGAAGAACACCAGATGCTCTTAATGAGTTCATATTTCCTCATTAAATGAGAACATTACAACATAATAAGGGAACTTGCAAATGCTATTCATGAGCTCTATCAGGGAGTGTTGATGAATACTGGAGAACAGAACTAGCTCCAAAAATTATATGTAAACAAATATAAATTGGTTTTCTGAAAAAAATGAAGATATTATATATAACATCGATATTAGTGCTTGCTAGGTATGCTGGATAATATTCTAAACGTGATTTCAAATACATTATATAAAGTACATGTTTAGAAGGTCATCATTGAAGATAATTTTTACATTTTAACTAGCTAACATAACAAGAGGGAAGTCATTCAGGTTAAATTCTTAATTAATTTTTCATTGTCAATTACCACTCTTCACATTTAAGCCTTTAAGAACCAGATATCCTTGGGACTTTCCTGGTGATCCAGTGGTTAAAACTTTGCCTTCAGTGCAGGAGGAGCAGGTTCAACCCCTGGCTGGGAGCTAAGATTCCACATAACTCATGGCCAAAAGACCAAAAGAAACAGAAAAGGAACAATACTGTAACAAATTCCATAAGGCCTTTAAAAATGAGCCACACCAAAAAATATTAAAAAGAATCAGTTATTCTTTGAAAACATATTACCATATACTATCAATACCCTTGCAGAACACACATTCCAAATGTGTAACTTTGCTGAAACCATTCTCCCCAAGAACCATGCTACCTCTGCAACCTTTCTAAATGAATATCATTCATCCTATCATATTGTCATCTATTTTCATATTTTGTTAATTAACACCTCACCAAACACTTGTGAATCTGACAACTTTTTCACTCGTTCAAATGTGTCTGATGATCATTAGCTGTATAAAGCATACTAAGTGGAGAATTTTGTTTCTTAAGAAATAATTTAAATATCATTTGATCTTAAATATCATTGATTTGAATTATCCAACTCAGAATTCTTAAAAGAAACACTCTAACTGGCACATTTCTCATTATTCTTTTTAAAGCTTACTGTGTTGTATGATATTGTCTAAAACAAATCTATTTTAAAGTACTGGTCCCTCAGCTTTGTCATTCTAAGCACTTGAGTGCATACATGCCATGTCACTTTCTTATGTAGATATTTCAATGAAAAAAATAGATCAATAATGAAAGAGATATAAAATATTTCTCTTTATATTGTAGATTCAACATGAACAAAACCATCGTCTGTGGTTTATGATAATGTGCTACTGTCATGATATGGAGGAGACGTTTTTCTATTGTATTTGGCTCATATTCTCCATAACTGTTTAAAAAGAAAACAGGTGTGTAACACATAGGAGAAAAATTTTAATGTATTATGTCCCAAATTTTACAAAGTTATACTGTGATGCTTAAAATTGTCATGAAAAATGATGCATATTCATTCAATAAGAAAAACAAGGAAACTTCATTTTAGTCTCATTCAATATTTGTAGAGCATAATTCTTCACTTCAATCATAAATCCAAACTAAATACCAAGTAAAACTATCACTGTTGATTTTGGTCAAAATAACTAATTCAATGACAGGACAACAGTTTGAACTGTAGTTTGAAGTAATACATATTCAATTTATCTTTAATTTGGTTTCAACTTTGCTTTAAAATCAGTATATCTTTTATCTCACCAACATAAATTATAAAGACTAGTTTCATTTTGGAGAAGGCAATGGCATCCCACTCCAGGACTCTTGCCTGGAGAATCCCATGGACGGAGGAGCCTGGTAGGCGGCAGTCCATGGGGTCGCTGAGGGTCGGACACGACTAAGCGACTTCACTTTCACTTTTCACTTTCATGCATTGGAGAAGGAAATGGCAACCCACTCCAGTGTTCTTGCCTGGAGAATCCCAGGGACGGGGGAGGCTGGTGGGCTGCCGTCTATGGGGTCGCACAGAGTTGGACACGACTGAAGTGACTCAGCAGCAGCAGCAGTTTCATTTTATTATTAGTATGGGATTAATATTATGTCTGTGTGTATATGCTAAGTCACTTTAATACCATACCTTTATTTATTCTCACATCATGTATTTAAAAGCCCGATCAAATCAATTAGAATTTTGGAGAAGTTCAGAGGATTTAAGACTCTGTGTCTGTGTAGCATAGATTGGTAGACATGCTACAGACAAAACCTACGACTCAAAGCAAGGGAGTTAATCAGCAAAATTATTTAATATATGAATTGTGCTTGAGCACAACAAAACTAATACAATTATGTAAAGTTTAAAAAATAAAATAAAAAAAAATAAAATAAAATATTCATCATGATTAAAGCAATAGATCATGGAAAATATTATATGTTAAAGAGCTATATCTGTCTGCATAGGCCAAGGAAAATTACCACAAAATCAAAGAAAACAAATACAGTTCATTTAAGAAAGCTTTTGAGAAAATAAATAAACATAAATATATCTAATAATTTTGTTCTATTTTCTTCCTTCAAATATATATATACTGATGATATATAAATATCAGAGCTAAGAATGCATAGAGTTATAAACTGAGATTTATTCTAAAATTTATTGTGTCAAAAAATGATGGTATTTGTAGCATCTAATGGTATTTGCACTGTAAGTAAATACTGTTAATGGAGGAAGGAGAGACAAAACTGAATAGATACATGATGGCATTTAAGATATGGTCACACATATTTTAAAATATTCCAGTGTATTTATCAACTGTGTGAGCCATCACGACTGAAAAGAGGTTTTATTAAATCCAAGAATTGACCAGAGTCTATTTTAGTTTGTACCCGGAGGGTTGGTTGCTCACATTCAGTTGATGTAGTGTGCTGCACTGTATCTATTCACCTCTCTTGCTAGCCAGATAATTTTGTTTAGATGACAAGCTGAAACCCTAAGGATACATAGTTGCTATAGAAAAAAATCACGGATTTTATTTTTAAGTATTATAACTTTCACGGTTACAAATAAAGTATTATGTGTAACAGTGAAAGTTACTTATCTATATAGCAGAATAGAATGTCAGTCAAATCAGGCAAAGTTTTAAAGTGAATGAATGATTCAAACATTGCATGGATGGTCCAACAGAAAATTGCATATTCTGATGTTCTACATTAAAATAATCTATTCACTGAATTATCACCACTGTGCTTCAGAGATAGAGGAATCTGCCTCTTTCTATATATATATACACTTAGAACAAAGTGAGTTTACAAAGCACAGTTCATGAAAAGTGTCTTTGTTTTTAGCTGTGGAGCAAGACATTTACTACCCGACTATTTCTGAAATCATATAAATATCTGTCAGTTGCTATGAATAGAAAAATATCACACATATATCTTGTACAGTAAGATTATAAACATAATATTTATGCTATTCTAGAATATATATGATAATATTTTATGCTATTCTAGAATATATATATATATAATTCTATTCTAGAATATACTATTCTAGAGTATATATATATAAAATATATATATATAAGTATATATATCTGAAGGAATGTTATAATTCTGAAAAATACAAAAACCAGAACATTCCTTTTTTTAGGGAAGATATTCAAGATCCTGTTGAACTTGTAAGGCAAGAAAAAATATACTGAAATGATGTAAAATTGGAATAACCTGAAAGGGAAAAGAAATTTTGAATAAACTGGAAAGGAAAATAGAATGATGTAACAGGTTTTGTGAAGTAAAAGTTTCCAAAATCATGAATTAAACTCTCCCAGGACTTCAGAAATCTCCCATATGTAAGTAATTCACATAGTGTTATAGCATTCATTCTTCAGCAATTACAGAGCTATGTTCTTATCTGAATATACAGTAAAGAGTGACTTAAAAATGTTAGCAGGTAGATTATTCTTAATACATCTTCCTTTCTTAAATAAAGTGAAAAAAGGGGAGAGGGAGAAATGTTATTCTGTAGCTATGAGAAATCATTTCATCCATAAAGAATTATCCAACTCATTTCTTGTACATTAGCAAAGTTAAAACACTAGTATGTCAAACCTTTTCCCATATGTGCCTTAGGTTCTTTATCTCTTCCTTCCTTTCTTTCTCCCCATTTTTTTCCCTTCCTTCCTCTCCCTGTTCCTTCCTTTCTTTTATAAGTGAAGTTATTAGTTTAACTTTTACTGAATCATTTTCCAGCAATCAGTGTCTCAGATATGTAAGCCAGTATGATTCTTAATGGTGGGTGGAGGTGTCAAATCAAAGAGAGCTTATTGCTCAAAAGGCTATCAGGATGGGGAACACATGTATACCTGTGGCAGATTCATTTTGATATTTGGCAAAACTAATACAGTTATGTAAAGTCTAAAAATAAAATAAAATTTAAAAAAAAAATAAAAAAGGCTATCATGACCAGTCAAGGTAGTTTTAGCCTCAAATACATTTTTACAGGTCATTGTTTCCTACTAAAGTAATCTTTCCAAAGTTCAATTCTGAGCAGGTAGAAAAGAGTATCTTTTTCCATTTATAGTCAGGCCTTAATTGATCTCAGCAGACTTCCTAATTGCAGAGGTCACTTCAGGGTCATCTATTTCTTCATCTGTGGACTCTCGCTGTCATGCTCAGCATTTCAGGTGTTACACTGAAGCGACAGAAATCCCCTTCTCTCTGTATAACCAGAGATAGAATTATTATTAGCTTATCCCTAAATGATAGATTTGGCTTTGGGGCAAAAGTTACAAAGGAGGGTAGCCTGAAATTTAAGAACTCAATGTTATGATTTTGCAAACAAAAAGAAAACATAATATATTATTAATTGAATACTATTTACATTTTATCATACATATATACATATAACTTGTTATCTATATCTTTTGGAATAAGTGCTTAATAACACTTAGTAGAATAGATTTATTATGAATCTACAGATGTTTTAGGATATTTAAATAGAGTGAAAAATCTGATAATTTTAAGTATTGTTTTGATTAAAGTGTCTTTTGTATGTTTTTCTACTTTCTCTACCAATTATTTTATAATAGCTACATTCCATCAAAATGAGTTAAAATATGATATTTTATCCCAACTAGAACATTAAATAATACTATTTATTATTATCATTAATCCATAGCTAATTCTTTCAGCAGTCATCAAATAAGTTCAGTTCAGTCACTCAGTCGTGTCTGACTCTTTGTAACCCCATGGACTGCAGCATGCCAGGCCTCCGTGTCCATCACAATTCCTGGGGCTTACTCAAACTCACATCCATAGAGTCGGTGATGCCATCCAATCATCTCATCCTCTATAGTCTGATTCTCCACCCACCTTCAGTCTTTCCCAGCATCAGAGTTTTCGCAAATGAGTCAGTTATTGGCATCAAGTGGCCAAAGTATTGGAGTTTCAGCTTCAAATATCAGTCCTTCCAATGAATACTCAGGATTGATTTCCTTTAGGATGACTGGTTGGATCTCCTTGCAGTCCAAGGGACTCTCAAGAGTCTTCTCCAATACCACAGTTCAAAAGCATCAATTCTTTGGCACTCAGCTTTCTTTATAGTCCAACTCTCACATCCACACATGACCACTGGAAAAACCATAGCTATCACTAGATGAACCTTTGTTGGCAAAGTAATGTCTCTGCTTTTTAATATGCTATCTAGGTTGGTCCTAGCTTTTCTTCCAAGGAGTAAGTGTCTTTTAATTTCATGGCTGCAGTCACCATCTGCAGTGATTTTGGAGTCCCCCCAAAATAAAATCTCTCACTTTTTCCACTGTTTCCCCATCTATTTGCCATGAAGTGATGGGACCAGATGCCATGATTTTAGTTTTCTGAATGTTGAGTTTTAAGACAACTTTTTCACCCTCCTCTTCTACTTTCAGCAAGAGGCTCTTTAGTTTTTCTGCCATAAGGGTGGTGTCATCTGCATATGTGAGATTATTGATATTTCTCCCAGTAATCTCGATTCCAACTTATGCTTCATCCAGACCAGCGTTTCACATGAAGTACTCTGCATATAAGTTAAATAAACAGAGTGACAATATACAGCTTTGAAGTATTCCTTTCCCGATTTGGAACTAGTCTATTGTTCCATGTCCAGTTCTAACTGTTTCTTCTTGACCTGCATACAGATTTCTCAGGACACAGGCAAGGTGGTCTGGTATTCCCATCACTTTAAGAATTTTCCACAGTTTTGTTGTGATCCACACAGTCAAAGGCTTTGGTATAGTCAATAAAACAGAAATGGATGTTTTTCTGGAACTCTCTTGCTTTTCCATAATTCAACTGATGTTGACAATTTGATCTCTGGTTCCTCTGCCTTTCTAAAGCCAGCTTTAACATATGGAACATCTGGATAGTCATCAAATACCTGGGAAGAATCCTATCCTTCCACATTTCTCCCAATGTACTTTAATACTTACTTATTTCTGAGCATAAAGTATTAGCTCACATTTGAAGTATGACATTGTTTTCATTTGTAAACTGTGTCTGTATTCTACTTGATTCTAGAACTTAATTGTAGTCCAAAATAAAGTTAGATTTTATTTCTCCATATTTCAGTCACTTTCATTATTGCTAAATAAAACACTTAAGCTTATTGTTTCACACAATCTGTTGAAGCCCTAATAATGGGGTCAAATTTTTGTAATGAAAGAATAAAACATAATACTCCAACTCAATTGCTTGCATATTAAATGACCCTGAAAACTGTGCTTAATCAATAGGAAATAATGAGATACTCACGTTATATAGTGGTTACCAAATATCCCAAATATTTCTGTTTTATATATTATTATCACATATGAGAATAATTGTCTGTCAAAGGAAATGTACTCTGCAATCAGGCTTAGTACCACTGGATCTACGCTAGTCCTTTAAGATTGTAGGAGGAAGAAAGTCTGCCTGTCCTGTGTCTCAGTTGCTACATGTACCAGGCATTGCTATGCATTTAGCACGTGTCCACAAGTTCCAACAAAATAAAGTTTTTAATAAAAATTGAGGTCTTAAACTTGTGGCATTCACATTTAAAATAATCATTTATAGAGTGGGATTATTAATATCCAGTATTTTTAACCATGTTTTAATTAATCAGATTTGTTTAATTTTTTTCCTTTCAACTGACTTCTTTTAATTGAACATTTTACATGATTTCATTCTAATTCCTGTCAGCACATTAATTATAATTTTAAATTTTTAAATGGTTATCTTATAATTCACAGTATAGGATGTACAGTCTCTTTTGATGTAGCAGTCAATTATTTCATTTATCCATATGCTATAAACATCAAATAAATTGTGAACATTATTATGTTAAACAGATCTTTTAAATGAATTAAAAATAGAAACATTAATAATATTATTTATATCCATAATAACTTTTACCTTATGTATATATATTTCATATTACATATATTTTCATCATTCAGTTCAGTTCAGTTCAGTCGCTCAGTCATGTCCAATTCTGTGCTCCATGAATCGCAGCACACCAGGCCTCTCTGTCCATCACCAACTCCCGGAGTTTACTCAAACTCATGTCCATCGAGTCAGTGATGCCATTCAAGAAACACCTGGGGTAACAGGCAAATTTGGCCTTGGAGTATGGAATGAAGCAGGGCAAAGGCTAATAGAGTTCTGCCAAGAGAACACACTGGTCATAGCAAACACCCTCTTCCAACAACACAAGAGAAGACTACACATGGACATCACCAGACAGTCAACACTGAAATCAGATTGATTATATTTTTTGCAGCCAAAGATGGAGATGCTCTATACAGTCAGCAAAAACACGACCAGGAGCTGACTGTGGCTCAGCTCATAAACTCCTTATTGCCAAATTCAGACTTAAATTGAAGAAAGTAGGGAAAACCACTAGACCATTCAGGTATGACCTAAATCAAATCCCTTATGATTATACAGTGGACTGAGAAATAGATTTAAGGGACTAGATCTGATAGATAGAATGCCTGATGAACTATGGACGGAGGTTCATGACATTGTACAGGAGACAGGGATCAAGACCATCCTCATGGAAAAGAAATGCAAAAAACCAAAATGGTTATCTGGGAAGGCCTTACAAATAGCTGTGAAAAGAAGAGAAACAAAAAGCAAAGGAGAAAAGGAAAGATATAAGCATCTGAATGCAGAGTTCCAAAGAATAGCAAGGAGATATAAGAAAGCCTTCCTCAGTGATCAATGCAAAGAAATAGAGGAAAACAGAATGGGAAAGACTAGAGATCTCTTCAAGAAAATCAGAGATACCAAGGGAACATTTCATGCAAAGATGGGCTCAATAAAGGACAGAAATGGTATGGACCTAACAGAAGCAGAAGATATTAAGAAGAAGTGGCAAGAATACACAGAAGAACTGTACAGAAAAGATCTTCACGACCCAGATAATTTTGATGGTGTGATCACTGACCTAGAGCCAGACATCCTGGAATATGAAATCAAGTGGGCCTTAGAAAGCATCAGTACGAACAAAGCTAGTGGAGGTGATGGAACTCCAGTTGAGCTATTTCAAATCCTGAAAGATGATACTGTGAAAGTGCCTCACTCAATAGGCCAGCAAATTTGGAAAACTCAGCAGTGGCCACAGGACTGGAAAAGGTCAGTTTTCATTCCAATGCCAAAGAAAGGCAATGCCAAAGGATGCTCAAACTACCACACAATTGCACTCAAACTACCACACAATTGTACTTTACACTAGTGTAAAGTGTAAACTAGTAAAGTAATGCTCAAATTTTTTCTTCATTTATGTGATCCCAAAGTTGTAACAGTCAAACGTTGGTACCTACCTACCTACACAAGATTATTTGGACCAGAGTTCAAACGGCTAAGACCTTGGATTCAGAGAGGTCTTAGGCAGTGATTATTTGATGTGCATCCTTAGAAGCCTATAATATTTGTAAAATAGAAATAAAGAACTTTTTTTAAAAGGGTCCAGATATGAAGAGGAGAAATATGACTTTAGTCACTGTAATATAGAGATGGAGAATTGCTTTTTCACTCAGTTCTCAACTTTGCAAATGTACACACCTAGGACATTTCAATAAAGGAAGAGTCTGTAAGCACCTGGGGAATGCTCTTAGGTGTTCCCACTAGTGAAATTACTGTAACTTTTCCTCTTGGCTTTCAATAAATGAATCTGTAGCAGTTTATCACAGAAACTGTATTCCAGATAAGCAGAAAATTCAGGGATTAATAGACACATAATTAATCTATGAACTATTATTAACCATTGGGCCCAAAACATGACTGTGGTTCAAAGTCAAGAAAATGAAATCATAGGTGATAAACTGTGTTCTGAATTAATTTTGACTCCTGGAGGTTGTGATAAGAATATACTTTGTGGTCATTTCCTCAATTTTTGAGGATATATATATACACACACACACACACACACACACACACACACACATTAAATGTTCTTGGTGACTTACATAGTACATACATTTATTGATTTTTCTTATTTATTATAGTATAAAGAATCAAGTATAAAACTTTTGTGAATGAAACTTTTACCACAGCATAAAAGACATAAAGCAACACTAGATCCCTGAGAGAATTATACAGGAAATCCTAAACCATAAAAAGATGCAGGGGTGCTTCTTTTATCTCATTCCTATTTTCAGAACTGATTGGGCTATGCAAAGATCATTTAGGTCTTAGTAGAAGATGGTGCATTGTGCCAAACTTGATAAATATTTTTAAAAGCTATGACTTGAAATACAATTGGAGCAAATTGTATTTGCTGGAGCAAATTGACATAGATTCTTGCCCTTTTCTTGGAAGGGAAAGCAGGACACATTCAGTGTATTTTATTTCTGGATTGCGTGAACTCTCTAGCTCTTCAACTAATTTCTTCTGCCAATATCCAGACCTCTTAGTGGGCTACTTCGCAGATTCCAGCATGCTGATGTATTTTGCAAGAATTAGTTGTTACAAGCAAGAAGACAAAATGGATATAAGATGTGGGATTAGAGAAGTATGTTCTAGAAGGTAGGAGATATATCAATATTATAAGGTCATGCAATATTGGTGAAATTTTAGGGGGTGTGTGTGTGATTTCCTCACAAAATGAAAATCTAAGTGATGTACCATCTACATTTGACTACTAGAAAAGAGGTGAGATTCCAGCACACTTCAGTAAGACAAGTAAAAAGCCAAACTCCAGAAATGAAAACTCTATTGATTTTAGAGGCAAAATATTCTGCATGTGATTATTCTCCTCAGTCCCATTACCAAGTGCGACAGACCCATCTTCCAGAATTTTAGTGGAGCTCAAAAAGGAGGTTACTTGGCATTTTCAGTTCACACCTATGTTACTTATTTGCTGGCAAAGGCAATAGAGATAGAAATCATGCTGCAAATGCATTAAGGTCTTATAAGATGATCAGAACACAGATCCCCTGAGATTTAGAGCAAAGTTGTGCTATCTTGGACAAATAACTATTTCCTGCATGAGAAACAGTTTTTTTTTCCCTTCCTACCAGAAAATGAATGTTGGCCAAGTGGGACACCGTATGATTTTTCCCATCAGTAAACAGGTGACAATGGACACAGAAAACCATAAACTTTCTGTGTACTGAAGCACCGCATGACGAAGTAGAAGTGGGATGTATGAGACTGAGTTTGAGATACCCCTAAAGGCATATTAGCTAGCTACACAGGCACATGGATTACACTGCCAATGCACTTTCATAATGCACTCACTTGCTTCCTTAAACTCCATAAAGCCAAACCAGTAACCTCATGGGGAGTTCTCCATGAAATATAAGATCTAATAATTGTTCAATTGAACTGGAAGTTAAAAATACCACTTGATAACTTTGTATTTCTCATGCACCTGAAGTAACACTCCAAACTATAGGTACTTTTGTAGTCATGGACATCGATCATCAAGGGAAATTGGGTTACTTCTACAACATGGAGACATATTAAAAACCTGTTCAGTTCAGTTCAGTCCTGCAGTCATGTCCGACTCTTCACGACCCCATGAATTGCAGCACACCAGGCCTCCCTGTCCATCACCAACTCCCGGAGTTTACTCAAACTCACGCCCATCGAGTCAGTGATGCCATCCAGCCATCTCACCCTCTGTTGTCCCCTTCTCCTCCTGCCCCCAATCCCTCCCAGCATCAGGGTCTTTTCCAATGAGTCAACTCTTCGCATAAGGTGGCCAAAGTACTGGTTTCAGTTTTAGCATGAGTCCTTCCAATGAATACCTAGGACTGATCTCCTTTAGACTGGACTGGTTGGATCTCCTTGCAGTCCAAGGGACTCTCAAGAGTCTTCTCCAACACCACAGTTCAAAAGCATCAGTTCTTCGGCGCTCAGCCTTCTTCACAGTCCAACTCTCACATCCATACATGACCACAGGAAAAACCATAGCCTTGACTAGACGGACCTTTGTTGGCAAAGTAATGTCTCTGCTTTTCAATATGCTATCTAGGTTGGTCATAACTTTTCTTCCTAAGAGTAAGCGTCTTTTAATTTCACGGCTGCAATCACCATCTGCAGTGATTTGGGAGCCCCCAAAATAAAGTCTGACACTGTTTCCACTGTTTCCCCATCTATTTCTCATGAAGTGATGGGATAGATGCCATGATCTTAGTTTTCTGAATGTTGAGCTTTAAGCCAACATTTTCACACTCTTCTTTCACTTTCATCAAGAGGCTTTTTAGTTCCTCTTCACTTTCTCCCATAAGGGTGGTGTCATCTGCATATCTGAGGTTATTGATATTTCTTCCAGCCATCTTGATTCCAGCTTGTGCTTCTTCCAGCCCAGCGTTTCTCATTATGTACTCTTAATATAAATTAAATAAGCAGTGATGTACTCTTAATATAAGTTAAATAAGCAGGGTGACAATATACAGCCTTGAAGTACTCCTTTTCCTATTTGGAACCAGTCTGTTGTTACTTCTACAACATGGATACATATTAGAAACCTGTAGAAGAGTAAAATATACCCACATGAAGTCCTGTTGGAAAACTTAACAATAGTTTAGAGTCGGCAGGAATGAACGTTTGGGTTACCCCATCAGTTACAGATTCCCAAACAATTCAGGTACTGGCTAATGTCAAAAGGAAAAATGGAATAGACAGTGGAAAAATTAATCTATGTTCACTAACCATGTTCTAGTGTCTAGTTCAAACGTGCAAACAAAAAAGGGGCTATTATCCACATTTTCTTTCTAGTATTGTGAAAACTGTATATATATATATTTTTTTAATTGTCTTTCTTCTTTATATTCTATATAAGGAATGTCAATGATGATTGTCCTTATAATTTATTCTTTTGTTTTCAACAAATTCACCTGAGATTTAGACTATTATAGCAAAAGGAGAAATATTACACAAACACATATACAATAATGGATAGGTCTGAGGTTTCTCTTTCAGGCACAAAATTGTATAGGTAGAAGTATATTCTGTTGTTATTCTCATTTTATTTTTATTATTTAAAAGGCAATATTATACAGAGTGACACTCATAAAGAGAAAGGCAAATATCATATATTAATGCATATATATGGAATCAAGAAAGATAGTACTGATGATCCTACTTGCAGGGCAGCAAAGGAGATGCAGATCTAAAAAGAACAGACTCTTGGACACAGTGGGGGAAGGAGAGGGTGGGCCAATTTGAGTGAATAATATGGAAACATATACACTGCTGCTGCTAAGTCTGCTAATTCACTTCAGTCGTGTCCGACTCTGTGTGACCCCATAGATGGCAGCCCACCAGGCTTCCCCGTCCGTGATTCTCCAGGCAAGAACACTGGAGTGGGTTGCCATTTCCTTCTCCAATGCATGAAAGTGAAAAGTGAAAGTGAAGTCGCTCAGTCGTGTCCGACTCTAGCGACCCCATGAACTGCAGCCTATCAGGCTCCTCAGTCCATGGGATTTTCCAGGCAAAAGTACTCGAGTGGGTTGCCATTGCCTTCTTTGAACATATACACTACCATATGTAAAATAGATAGCCAGTGGGGATCTGCTCTATGATGCGGGAAACCCAAAGCTGGTGCTCTGTGACAACCTACAGGGGTGGATGGGGGGGCGGGGTTTAGGAGGGAGGGGACATAGGTATACCTATGGTTGATTCATGTTGATGTATGGCAGAAACCATCACAATATTGTCAAGTAATTGTCCTCTAATTAAAATTTTAAAAAATGTAGGCAAATGGAAATGTGTGTTGTTGTTGAGTTACCATAAGGAGAGCCACTAGAGAACAAGCTAGATACATTTAATAGGGAGTTTGCTCCCTATTAAACTCACTCCATGTTCTTAATTGAATTTCTGTGTTCCAAAGGGTCAGAAAAACTAAAAACTATATTATTAGGCTCCCTTGTAGCTAGATTTCAAGGGGCAAATAGGATTCTGCCTCTTACATGCAAAGCATTAGAGTGAGTTTTGGAGGATGAACCTGAGGTGGATGACATCTTTCTGCTTTATTTTGTTTTCTGAAAGAGAAAACGTGAAATCCTTAACCTCAGAGGCAAAAAATCAACTTTGGTGGTTTTATTAAACACTCATTGTTTAGCTGCGTGTTTTAAGTTGACAGGAATTGGGATTGATATGGCATCCTGATCCCTGGATCACAACAATGCTATGTATGCCTGGACACAGTAGGATTCTCTTGACTCCAGTTCTAGCTCTTCTAGCAATTTTATAACCACTTATTTTCCTGTATAAACCATGCTTCTCATTAACATGTATATCCCCAGTGGTTTCATGTTCTTGCATAGAACCCTAAATGGTACAAAAACACTTCTCTTCATAGGAAAATTAGGGTGTCAGAACCAGAAATAAAAGAGTATTGGATACTGGAAGAGGAAGCAATTCTAACCAGAAATGAAATATTTCCATTATTATAGTCCCTAAATGTGTTGGGATGGCTCATAAGTGAGAAAAACTCACATTTAAATATGTATTTAAAACTCATATATAAATTTTAACAAGTCAGCTTTTTTTTTTTTTTTTTTTTTTTGAGTAGGCAAAACAAAATTGATTTTGAATTTCCTTCTATGTGTTCTAGGTAACAAACAACCATTTACCTTGATTAACCAGTAGACAATCATTGATGTTAAATGTACCCAGGAGAGGTTATGCCTTAAGAATGAATGTGGTTCATTGCTTGGAATGACATTTTTTCCCCCAAGGGAATGAATGGATAAACATATATATGGGACAAGAGGTCTTTTGGGAAGAAAAGATGCTACACTCTGACCCTTTCATTTGAAAATTTAACTGCATTATAATCTTCTAGAGGATTAAAATAGCCCAACTTATAAGAAGGTATGCTATTTGCTCCAAAGTAGAACTTAAAGTAAAGATGGAGGAAGACATGAGTGAAGAGCCATGCTCACAATCTGCCTATCAGTGGTCAAATTAAAGGGTAGGACCTTGACTAGAGAGTAGGGCAGGTGGCCTACAACTCTGGTGTGTTAATATTTTTTATTAATTTAATTTAAATATTAAAACATATGTGCATTTATTTGTTCTCCAGAGGGAATTAAGTATGTCTTCAGGAGTCATAATGGGCTTCCCTCATGGCTCAGATGGTAATCTGCCTCAATGTGGGAGACACAGGTAGGATCCCTGGGTCAGGAAGATGCTTTGGAGAAGGGAATGTCTACCCACTCTAGTATTCTTGCCTGGAGAATTCCAAGGACAGAGAATCTTGGTGGGCTTTCAGTCCATGGGGTCACGAAGAGTTGGACATGACTGAGTAACACTTTCACTTAAGATCCAGTTATCTATATATTTAGGGAGTAGTTTCCTCACTAAGATCAGTAGTGCTAATCATGATAACAACATGTGTAAGATAGTACTTCTAAGCTTTTTTATGATTCTTGAGTATCATTTACTCCTGAGAAAGGTGTAGGTACTCCAGTGTTCTTGCCTGGAGAATCCCAGGGATGGGAGAGCCTGGTGGGCTGCCGTCTATGGGGTCGCACAGAGTCGGACACGACTGAAGCGACTTAGCAGCAGCAGCAGCAGCAGCAGCAGTACTCTTTTAACTTCCTGTGAGAGATGAGGAAGTAGAGGCAAGAGGTCATGATCACGTTGCCCGAGGCCATAGATAATTAGTGTTACTAGGCAGAGCAGCCACATTTCCTGACTAGCATCTCGGTGATCTCTGCTGGCCCATTGAGTCAAGAGCCCAGAATCTTTGGTCTGACAGCTCTGGCATTCCTTATTTTGCCACTTAGTCATTGATCGTCCTTGGGCAAAATGTTTAATTTCTTTAAACCTCAATGTCTTCCAAAGCTAAATGAATGAATGAAGTTAATCGTCCATTTTTCCTTTAATAGAATCCATTAGCTTCTTGTCAAGATAGTCTTTTATCATCTCAATACACATCTCAAGCATCTTACTTTCAAGCAAACCTTCCTCCTGCTAGTCCTGCTTCCTTTTTATTACTCCCAAAAGTGTAACTTTCTATCCATTCATTATTTCATTCAAAAACTATTAGGCACCAACTCTGTGTCATGTGTAATATCAGACATGGGTGATACATTAAGGACCATAGCCAAATATTCATCCTGCTTTCATAAAATTTATAATCCAGTCAGGGAAAGAGGTTAGCGTTTCAATCAGTGCCAGTGTCATCCAAAACACAGAAGTAGCTCTTGGAACACAATTTAGTAATTTCAAAACAACAGCTTCTTTCCTTTACTCAACAGTATAATTGATATTGTTTAAAATAAACCTATTTTTTCTGTGTAGAATTATTTTACTACTCAAATGGCATAAATAAGCGGCTGATGCCAACTGCATATTTTTCAACCGGGTAATGATTGCTTTGCAAAATAGGGCAGGTGTTTGTGTTGTATCATTTTTAGTTGATGACTAATATATTATTTCTTCTATTAGAGGCAATGGAACTAGAAGTTACAGGGTAGGTATTCAAAATATGAAAACACAAAGTTAAAAATGAGCAGACAGGAACATCCATCAATCCATACATACATGTAGAAAATCATCTCATACATGTAGAAAATAAAAGAAATAGAAAACAAACAAACAAGCAAAAAATAATATAAGTCAAAACTGAAGAATGAAAAATTAGGTCTACGTTTTAACATGCATTTAAAATATTTGTAATAATTCACCTCTTCCAACAATTATATACCTTCTAATGCCTTTTTTGCAACCCATTGCATAAGAACATGGCCAAAAGATTCATATTTTCTGGTTTTACTGTCATTTCTAACTTAATTTTTATTGCACAGAATTATTTGAAATTAATAAACATATGTGTAACAATGTTTTTAATTTCAATTATATGTAAGACACATACTTTAAATTCCAAACATTTCTAGTGATTATGTTATGATTTATAAACACATTAAAAATATCAACAGATTTGTCTCTACTTAGTGATGTCAGCCACTTACTATATTTACTTTTTCAATATAAATTTTGTTTTATCTCCACTTAGGCAAAAATCTATTCTAAAATGTGTTTCTCTTGCCAATGTATATGCGATTTTTGTTATCTAAAAGTGAATGAAATTTATTTTGAAAAGACAGACTTTTCAAGTTTTAAGAACTAATGAAGAAGTTTAGAATTGACTGTTTTATCCCTGTGAGTAAATCTAAAAGTAATTAAAAAGACAACAATCTAGTGATTTACTATCTAACTCTAAAGTGGCAAGGACTAGGTAGTTTTTATTTATATAATTAATGGACTACCATTTCATAATAAACACAAAAGATAAAGATGAGAAGAATTTAACTTAGCCCAACATATGAAAATAATGCACACTCCACATGTTAAAGACACTCAGTAAGCGTTCATTGATTTCCTTTCAACATTTGCATTGTTGCATTCCCGGACAGACAGTGACCAGGTCATTGGCAGTATATGTGGACAGTAACAGGACATCTGCCTCACTTCAGTACTGTTATTATGCCTATTTACCTTGAACTACAGAAGCTTAGGTTGGGAAGATTTCCCTGGAGGAGGAAATGGCAACCCACTCCAGTATTCTTGCCTGGAGAATGCCAAGGTCAGAGGAGCTTGGCAGGCTCCAGTCCATAGGGTTGCAAAGAATCAGACATGACTGAAGTGACTTAGCACGCATGTATGCACACACATAAATGAAAATTAGTTCTAAAATAATGCAAGTTTTCATACCTCAGAACATCTGAGACTTTTATTTAAAAGTGTAAAGCAAATCTAACCATTTTAAATTCCAATAATTCAAATAACTATTATGTATACCTATTCACTATTAAATAATTATTCTCTTCTACAGCTGTCTTACTCCATGTACTCTCAATTTCAGCAGAATTCTCAATGCTTATTCTCAGATGCAAGCACTGTTGGGAATAATGGTATAGCCAGGTAATTGGTACCTCTGTGTTAATGTTTACCAGCCTCAACTGAGCCCTTGATGTTGTTTCTTCTACTTTTATTTTCCAAGTCTCCCAGAGTCTGTTCCAAAACATCCTCCATTCTCCTCTAATCTCTGAATCCTTCTTTATTAGCAATCCTGCCTCCTCTTCTTAGAGCAAATGAGTCATCATCAGTTTGAAAAGTGAAAGCGAAGTCACTCAGTTGTTTCCGACTCTTTGCGACACCATGGACTGTAGCCTACGAGATTCCTCCATCCATGGAATTTTCCAGGCAAGAGTACTGCAGTGGGTTACTGTTTCCTTCTCCAGGGGGTCTTCTCAACCCGGGGATTGAACCCTGGTCTCCTTTAGAGCTCCCTAGATTTACAAAAGTATGGTTACTACACACAAGGATCTTTTACTGCTTTAATATCACCTTCTCCTCTCAGTATTCTCCTAATCCTTCATTTCAACTGTCTTCCTTGTCTGAACTATCTTCTCTCTGTAGTTTCTCAAGTCCTTCCATTTATTTCTAAAGCCTGCTGGGCCTTGGATGATAATTGGAATAGCCATAATGGATATTTGGCTCACCCCCCAAATGGGATTGTCAGCCTTCAGAGTGAGGTGTATCATCATGAGGATGACCAAGTGGAAGACTCTGAAGCTATACTCCTCCACCAGACAAGATGCTAAATCAATAAAAGTATTCCATTCTTGGATGGGGAACAGTTAAGTTCTAACAGGTTGCTCAGACTGTGTCCCATCAAATCTATATTTAATTCACTGAAAGTCAGCAGTAGAAATTACATAGATCCCCAAGAATGACAATAGACCCCTGCACTTATCCTGCCATATGTGATTCTCTGCTAGAACTGATTACATCAGACTCAGGTACATGGTAAATGACTATAGCTTTCACAAATGTGTCCTTTTATATTCTGACAAGGAAAAAGAATTAGAAAGGATTCACATTCACCAAGAATAATCATATACAAGAATAATCATATACATTGCCTGGGGCTATATTAATTCTCCTGTTCTCTGTCCTAATACAGTCAAAAAGAGCTATAGGCTATCTGGACATTCTGCATAAAATCACATTAATGTAGTGTAGCAAAGACATCATGCTAATTGGATCAGATGATCAAGAAGTATCTATCACATTTGATGAATTGCTAGGAACATGCACTCTACAGAGTGGAAGATGAGCCTCAAGAAATTTTGAATACCTACACATCAGCAGATATCTCAGGATTCCAATGGTCAGGAGAATGAATTTGCCATTCAAAGTAAAAGACAAAGGCTGTACTGCATCTTGTATTTCTTAACATAAAGAAAGAAGTGTAGTGCCTGGTATGTTTCATCAGGTCATGGTATCCCTATATCCCATGCCTAGCAACACTTTTTTGACCCCTGTACCAGAAACAAAAGGCTGGCAACTATTATCATGGGGTCCAGCACAAGATTCTGTGGATCCAGGCTGAAGTGCAAGATGAACCAATGCTTGTCCCTTTTGACCCAACAGTGTGGTGGTATTTTTCAGTCACTAAGTCATGTCCAACTCTTTGCAACCCTATGGACTATATCCCACTAGGCTCCTCTGTCCATGGACAGAGGCAAGAATACTGGAGCAGGGTGTTATTACCATCTCCAGGGGATCTTCCTAACCCAGGGATTGAATCTGTGTCTCCTGCACTGGCAGGTGGATTTTTTACCACTGAGCCACCATGGAAGTCCTTCACCCAGAAAACACTTTGCAATTAAAAAGAACAGAGGTCTAGTGTTGAATTTTTGGCAAACTCCAAGAGATAAGACAGACCCCCAAGTGATCTGGAAAAAGTTTATGTCATCTGAAATGGAGGATTATATAACTTTTGAAAATATCTCCTGGAATTGTATTGGGTTCTGGTAGAGACAGGGCAGAGAAAAGATTCACAATTTTAAATAAGGATTTTCCAGCAAAATCTCTAAGCATAGGTCAGGGGCCTATGGTCATGTGTTCACTAGACACCTGCTCCAAAATGTACCCTCTTTCTGAAACAGCCTGCAACAAATGACTCATCAAATGAAGAACATAAAAATCCAGCCTATTTGGATTCCTTTTATTTCTTTTTCTGCTCTGATTGCTGTGGCCAAAACTATGTTGAATAGTAATGGTGAAAGTGGGCACCCTTGTCTTGTTCCTGACTTTAGAGGAAATGCTTTCCATTTTTCACCATTGAGGATAATGTTTGCTGTGGGTTTGTCATATATAGCTCTTATTATGTTGAGGTATGTTCCTTCTATTCCTGCTTTCTGGAGAGTTTTTATCATAAATGGATGTTGAATTTTATCAAAGGCTTTCTCTGCATCTATTGAGATAATCATATGGCTTTTATTTTTCAATTTGTTAATGTGGTGTATTACATTGATTGATTTGCGGATATTGAAGAATCCTTGCATCCCTGGGATAAACAGGGTTAGCTTCCTGTGTGGACCTAGTCACCACATCTTCGTCAACCAGTCAACACATAACTTTGTTTTATACGTTTTTTATTAAAGAAACCTTATTAAATTATATCGTTGATTCATTACCAATGAACTCATGATCAACAACGCCACGACTCATGCCTGAGGGAAGCTCATCTAACACCCATGTTTTCTGCATAAGGCATGTCACAGCTTCCCCTGCTCATCAGCACCAGCCAGCACCTCAGCACTGTGCCTGGGGACCATGGTAAACAGCAACATCACCAACAAAGAGCGTAAAGACAAGGAAAATGTGGCACTCAATAGACCATGAAAAGGGCACTTGTTTACAGAAGAAGAGTAGATATAACCAGGCGGAGGGGCGCCTCATTTCACCTCAAAACACATGCCTCTGGCAACTCAACTTGTTCCCACTCTGCGCACGATTGACAAAACACCCTGAGCATTGATTTGCGGGTGAGGAATAAATTTTAGTGAGAAAGAGAATTTTCAAAAAAAAAAAAAAAACCTCCAGCCTAAACTTAGCCCAATGATGGGGCATTTTAGCTCCAGAACTTCCTGGATCTGGCTTCCCAGGTGGTGTTAGTGGTAAAGAACCCACCTGCCAATGTGTGAGACCTAAGAGATGCGGGTTTATTCCTTGGGTCAGGAAGATCCCCCAGAGGTGGGCATGGAAACCCACTCTAGTGTTCTTGCCTGGAGGACCTCATGGACAGAGGAGCCTGGTGGGTCACAGTCCATAGGGTTGCAAAGAGTTAGACACGACGGAAGTGACTTAGCTGTAAGCACTCATGCCCTCAATACTGCACTCTAGCTCCACTTCTCCTCCTAACTCTGCTCCTTTCACTCTTCTTACCACTGGTGCTAATACCAAGGATACACCTTAATAACATCCCTAATTCCTAATAGGCTCCTCTTCAATGAACACTTCCTGGGGAACCTCATTTCTGTCACACACCTCACAGTCACATTATTTAAGATGTCTCTTTTTATCGTATCTACTTATTCAGTTCAAACTCACTCTGTAACTCTCTGGAAAGTCTTTTCAACATTTACCACCCTATTAAAAACATCCCCCAAGAAAATCAGCCATGGCTCTTTCATTATTAATACCCAAGAAATTTTAGGCCTATCTAGATCTTTCAAAAGAATCCAGAATTATTTCCTTTTTATTTTTAAATTTGAACATTATTTATTTGGGGGTTGACATGTATACACTAATATATTTAAAATAGATAACCAATAAAGACCTCTGCTCATCTAAACAAGGACCTTTACTTAAAAATAAAGGTCTTAACTTAACTTAAAAATAGTTAACCAACAGGAAACACTGGTCAATATTCAGTAATAACCTAAATGGGAAAAGAACTTGAAAAAAGAACAGATATATGTATTTGTATAACTGAATCACTTTGCTGTACACCTGAAACTAACACAACATTACTAATCAACTATGTGCATGCTGTGTGCCAGTTGCTTCACTCGTGTCTGACTCTCTGTGACCCCATGGACTGTAGCCCACCAGGCTCCTCTGTCCATGGGATTCTCCAGGCAAGAATACTGGAGTGAGTTGCCATGCCCTCTTCCAGGGATCTTCTCAACCCAGGGATCGAACCCACGACTTCAGTGTCTCCTGCATTACAGGCAGATTCCTTCCCAGATTCTGGACCAGCAGGGAAGCCACTAATCCACTATGTTCTGATATAAAAATTAAGAATAAGTAAAGAATTGTACCAAACTTTTCCAAAAAAATTGCTATATAGTTTACAATGTTATATTACCTTCAAGTGTATTTTTTTTTTTTTGATCACTTAGTCTAGGCAAATATGAATGACTCAAACTTCAGATGTAATTAAAACGTGGAAGTTGGAACTTTCATCTTTATGAAATAAGACAGGGTCCTGGAGTTGCACTGACTTCTCATTTTACTGTTTTGGAAGAAAATTGTACTGCCTCTCTTGATGCTTCCAGAAAGAGCCACAGATGTCCCTGCCTGACAGCAAACCTACCTCAGTGCTATCCTGAAGTGTCGTGGGAAGTTACCCTCCCTGCTGACCTAGTTTATCACACCTTCAGAGAAGGCAAGCTATTCTTAGGGCACCCAGGTGCACTGATTGAGCAGGCTTTGCAGAGGTTTTTCTGTCACAAGTTAACTTGTGATTAATATGAAATATTGAGTTATTTCATCAAACTTGCTTCATGAGATTTCATAAATGGTCTGTTAGGAGTTCTTTTTTTATACACTAATATCTGGGACATGTTTCACTATGAATACAGATTTTTTAAAGTAAGCCATTTATCATTCTATATTCAGCCTTTTAACATGTTTATTGACAAGAAAGCATTTCTTGATCTGGCTGGATGGTTAGAAGTAGACTGGCATTAGCAGCACTCGTTGTATTAAAATAAGGAGAATTTGATAGACTCCATTTTAACAAAGAGATTCTTATGCTGGTCAGAGAGAATTTAGCAAAGTTATTTATTTAAAAGACAATATGTTACTGTGGTTATTATGAGGTCTATATTTAATGGGTTGCACACAGATATATAGTGCATATATATATATATATATATATATATATATATATATATATATTGCACAGTGTGTAAATCTGTATTTCAGTTGGATCTGGCACTGGAAGGAGTTTTCTATGGGTGACATCCTATTCTATAGGAATTGTGTATGTGAACAGCTCATAACTCAAATAATTAACATACTTTAAACTGCATTTACTAGTATAACTTTGTTAGCAACATAACTTCCTCTTTTCTCCCTGTACTTTACATTAATTTACTTCTGGGAAAAAATACAGAAGAAAATAATAATTTCCCTGGCACCATTCCCATCTTCTGATTCTGAAGTCCTCAAATAAAATGGCCAATTTTTCTTGCCAGATTCTAATCATATTTTTCTTATGAAAGAAGAAATCAGGGAATTAAAAAAAAAAAAGCAATTTGAAAAGTAAAACTAAAGAAAAAACATTCATTTACTTTGCTCTGTCTCTCCTTCACAATGTATCCTCTTGTGAAGGATACATCCTGGTTTTAAATTTGTTTGAATTTTATTTGAATTTTGATAACAAAAAGTGTTAACATGCAGAAAAGAGAATACATTGCTTCCCATAAACTGAATACAATGAGAGACTGAAAATTTATGAGGTTCCCATACTGTTTAAGGTATTATATTTCCTCAGTCAGCTCAGTCACTCAGTCATGTTTGACTCTGTGACCCCATGGACTGTAGCATTCCAGGCCTCCCTGTCCATCACCAACTCCCGGAGCTTACTCAAACTCATGTCCATTGAGTTGGTGATGCCATCCAACCATCTCATCCTCTGTTGTCCCCTTATCCTCCTGCCTTCAATCTTTCCCAAAATCAGAGTCTCTTATAATGTGCCAGTTCTTTGCATCAGGTGGCCAAAGTATTGGAGTTTCAACTTCAAAATCAGTCCTTCCAATGAGTATTCAGGACTGATTTCCTTTAGGATGGACTGGTTGGATCTCCTTGCTGTCCAAGGGACTCTCAAGAGTCTTCTCCAATACCACAGTTCAAAAGCATCAATTCCTCAGTGCTCACCTTTATAGTCCAACTCTCACATCCATACATAACTACTGGAAAGACCATAGCTTTGACTAGATGGGCCTTTGTTGGCAAAGCAATGTCTCCGCTTTTTAATATGCTGTCTAGGTTGGTCACAACTTTTCTTCCAAGGAGCAAGCATCTTTTAATTTCATGGCTGCAATCACCATTTGCAGTGACTTTAGAGCCCCCCAAAATAAAGTCTTTCACTGTTTCCATTGTTTACCCATATATTTGACATTAAGGGATGGGACCAGATGCCATGATCTTAGTTTTCTGAATGTTGAGTTTTAAGCCAACTTTTTCACTATCAAGAGGCTCTTTAGTTCTTCTTCCCTTTCTGCCATGAGGGTGGTGTCATCTACATATCTGAGGTTACTGATATTTCTCCCAGCAATCTTGTTTCCAGTTTGTGCTTCATCTAGTCCATCATTTCACATGGTGTACTCTGCATATAAGTTAAATTAATAGGGTGACAATGTATGGCCTTGAAGTACTCCTTTCCCCATTTGGAACCAGTCTGTTGTTCCATGTCCAGTTCTAACTGTATCTTCTTGACCTGCGTGCAGATTTCTCAGGAGGCAGGTCAGGTGGTCTGGTATTCCCATCCCTTTAAGAATTTTCCACAGTTTATTGTGATACACACAGTCAAAGGCTTTGGCATAGTCAATAAAACAAAAGTAGATGTTTTTCTTGAACTCTCTCACTTTTTCAATGATCCAACGGATGTTGGCAATTTGATCTCTTGTTCCTCTGCCTTTTCTAAATGCAGCTTGAACATCTGGTATTTCACAGTTCAAGTACTGTTGAAGCTGGCTTGGAGAATTTTAAGCATTACTTTGCTAGTCCTGTAGGCACTGCTGAGTTTTCCAAATTTACTGACATATTGAGTGTAGCACTTTCACAGCATCATCCTTTAGGATTTGAAATAAAAGTGTCCAAAATGCAGTACTTGGATGCAATCTCAAAAATGACAGAATGATCTCTGTTCATTTCCAAGGCAAACCATTCAATATCACAGTAATCCAAGTCTATGCCCTGAGCAATAATGCTGAAGAAGCTGAAGTTGAATGATTCTATGAAGACTTATAAGACCGTGTAGAACCATCACCCCAAAATGATGTCCTTTTCATTATTGGGGACTGGAATGCAAAAGTAGGAGGTCAAGAAATATCTGGAGTAACAGGCAAATTTGGCCTTAGAGTACTAAGTCCATTTTAGTTCACTGATTCCTAAAATGTCAATATTCAGTCTTGCCATCTCCTGTTTGACCGCTTCCAATTTGCTTTGATTCATGGACATAACATTCCAAGTTCCTACGCAATATTGCTCTTTACAGCATTGGACTTTACTTCCATCACCAGTCACATCCACAACCTGGTGCTGTTGTTGCTTTGGCTCCGTCTCTTCATTCTTTCTGGAGTTATTTCTCCACTGATCTCCAGTAGCATATATCGGTAAGTGGCACTTACCGATCTGGGAAGTTCATCTTTCAGTGTCCTATCTGTTTGCCTTTTCATACTGTTCAAGGGGTTCTCAAGGCAAGAATATTGAAGTGGTTTGCCATTCCCTTCTCCAGTGGATCATGTTTTGTCAGAACTCTCCACCATGACCCGTCCATCTTGGGTGGCCATACACAGCATGGCTCGTAGTTTCATTGAGTTAGACAAGGCTGTGGTTCATGTGATCATATTGGTTAGTTTTCTATGATGGTGGTTTTCAGTCTATCTGCCCTCTGATGGAGAAGGATGAGAGGCTTATGGAAGTTTCCTGATGGGATAGACTGACTGAGGGGGAAACTGGGTCTTGTTCTGATGGGTGGGGCCATGCTCAGTAAATCTTTAATCCAATTTTCTGTTGATGGTTGGTCTGTGTTCCCTCCCTATTATTTGACCTGAGGCCAAACTATGGGAGGTAATGAAGATAATGGTGGCCTCCTTCAAAAGGTCCCATGCATGTACTGCTTCATTCAGTGCCCCCAACCCTGCAGCAGGCCACTGCTGACCCACACTTGCACCGAAGACTCCTGGACACTCATGGGCAAGTCTGGTCAGTCTCTTGTGAGGTCACTCCTCTTTTCTCCTGGGTCTTGGTGTACACAAAGTTTTGTTTGTGCCCTCCAAGAGTCTGTTTCCCCAGTCCTGTGTAACTTCTAGAAGCTCTATGGTGGGGTTAATGGTGATCTCCTCCAAGAAAGCTTATGCCATACCCAGGTCTATAGCACCCAGGGCCCCTGCCCCTGAAGCAGTCCACTGCTGACCCGTACCTCTGCAGGAGACACTCAAACACAGTTCTTTTCAGTCTCTGGGGGGGTCTCTGGGTCCTGGTGCACACATGGTATATTTGAGCCCTCTGAGCGTCTCTGGTGGGCATGGGGTTTGCTTCTAAATGCGATTTCACCCATCCTATCATCTTGCTAGGTCTTCCCCTCTGCCCTTGGACATGGGTTATCTCCTCAAAGTCACTCCAGGGCCATGCAGCCATTGTTCCAGTGTTGCACAGCCATTATGAGTTATATATCCTGACTCAGGTAAAAATGTTTCATTAACTTCTGACAAAACCTTTTGAAACACATAGGATTTCACTCATCCTACAAGATGAGTGAAATAAGATTCTAAGAATTTTCAAGACTTACTCAAGGTCTCTTATGTAGTATGTGGCACATCATAGATTAGCATCAGGACTGTCTGGTTGCATTGCAGTAAAACAATTTCATGCAAGTTTCTTTCCTTCTCCCTTTAACACAATAAAGGAAGAATCAGAAATTATATGGTATATTCACTTCATTTGCTCAGTCATGTCTGACTCTGTGATCCCATGGACTGCAGCACACCAGGCTTCCCTGTCCATCACCAACTCCTGGAGTTTACTCAAACTCATATCCATTGAGTCAGTGATGCCATACAACCATCTCATCTTCTGTCACCCCCTTCTCCTCCTGCCTTCAATCTTTCCCAACATCATGGTCTTTTCAAATGAGTCAGCTCTTTACATCAGGTGGTTAAAGTATTGGAGTTTCTGCCTCAGCATCAATCCTTCCAATGAATATTCAGAACTGATTTCCTTTAGGATTGGCTGGTTGCATCTCCTTGCAGTGCTAAGACACTCTCAAGAGTCTTCTCCAACACCACAGATCAAAAGCATCAGTTCAGCTCTTAGCTTTCATTGGAGTCAACTCTCACATCCATATATGACTACTGGAAAACCATAGTTTTGACTAGATGGACTTTTGTTGGCAAAGTAATTTCTCTGCTTTTTAATATGGTTTCTAGGCTGGTCATGGCTTTTTTTCCAATGAGCAAGTGCTTTTTTTTTTTTTTTTTTTTAATTTAATAGAGTATCTTGTGTTTATACAATGACAAAATCTAAAAAATACTTTCACAAAATTAGTTCAGAAATGTCAGGTGTTTTCGTGGTGTCAATTTTACTAATGAGGAAATTTTGACAAACTACCTCTCTCTAGGTCTCACAGATGTGGATCTGCTGATGACTGCTCTTCATTTCAAGCCCAGCCACTTCTACATGACACTGCTCAAAGGTTATATTTAAATCTGCCTTTTCAATTATAAAACATTCAATATTTCTTTGGCATTATATCTTATAAGTGTTAAACTGTTTCCAGATTGTAATAGGAACCTTTTGGGTAGGAGAGAATTGCAGTAGAGGACATATTTATTTATACATCAACAAACTTAAAAATGTGTAGTCATTTATGGATACTGCATATTTTAGTTGCATTTCAAATGTAATTTTGTGTTGTCTCCATTTCTGACTTTTCTGAAACATAGCTTGTCCACTGTTAGATGTTGACAGACAATTCAAATTTGATTGATGGTAATGACTTCTAAAAGAAAATTATAGATTAAATCATATACTTTCAAAAACAGACCTTTTAAAAATCCTTAAGTTTTATGGGCTGCTTTAATTATTTTAATGTCATATTTCAGCATGCAGATCTTTTCCACCTCCAAGATGGATCTTCAGAAGTAAATCTTTTTATGTTATGTGAAAATTAAGGATATCATCAACATTTAAGATGTAAATCCTTTCAATAAGTTAACCTATGCATTGTCTTAATTTGAGATAAAAGTTTGTTTTAAACATTTGCCTGGGAGTATACAAGTACAACCGGAGAAGGCGATGGCACCCCACTCCAGTACTGTTGCCTGGAAAATCCCATGGACGGAGGAGCCTGGTAGGCTGTAGTCCATGGGGTCTCTGAGAGTCGGACATGACTGAAGCGACTTATCAGCAGCAGCAGCAGCATACAATTACAACTAAAACATATGCTTACGATTGCATATGACAACTCAGGAAAAAATGTAAATTAATATATGAGATTCATAAATTAAACATGTTTTATTTTACCCCTACTTTGATTCAAGTTTCCCACCTTATTTAGAATAAATTCAATTTCTTTTTGTGTGTGTGTGTGTGTGTTTGTGGTGAGAGCTTTTTCATATATCTTCTTTTAGCAACTTCTGAATATACAATGCAGTTTTTTTTTTTTTTTTTAACAAATCCACCATGCTATACATTAGATCTCCACAACTTATTCATCTTATTGCTGGAAGTTTGTATCATTTTCTGGCACAAGGTAACTTGTGCTTAATAAGAAATATTGAGTTATTTCATCAAACTTGCTTCATGAGCTTCTTTGACCACCTTCGCCCAATTTCCCCATCCTCATTGCCTCATCCCTGGCAGTCACCATTCTAGTCTGTTTCTACTAATTCAGCTTTTTACATTCACATGTAAGTGAGAAAATGAAGTATTTGTCTTTTTCTGTCTAACTTAGCTCACTAAGCATAATGCCCTCAAGATCTACCCATGTTGTCACAAATGACAGAATTTCCTTCCTTTAAAAAAAAGACTATTATTCCATTGTATATTTATACCACATTTTCTTTGTTCATTCATACAATGATAGACACTTTTGTTTCCGTATCTTGTCTGTTGTAAATAATGCAGCAATTAACATAGAAGTGCAGCTATCCTTTTGAGACAATAGTTCATTTCCTTCAGTTATATATCCAGTAGTAGAACTGATGAATCATATGGTAGTTCTATTTTTAACTTTTTGAGTAATAGCCATACTATTTTCCATAATAGCAGTACCAGTTGAGAATCCCACTTTTTCTCCCACGCTCACCAAACTTACTGCATCTTTTCTATAATAGTCATTCTACAGGTGTGAGATTATATCTTATTACCAGTTTGATTTGATAGTGGATGCCTAAGAGCCCCTGATGATGAATAATGTTAAGCACTTTTCAATTACTTGTTGCCCATTTGCATGTCTTTGATAGAAAAATGTCTATTCATGACTTTTGTCCATTTTAAAATTGGATCATTTGGTTTCTGTTTGTTTCGGTTTTGTTTGTTTTTGCTATTGAATTATATGAGTCCCTTGTATATTTAAGGTATTAACTCTTTATCAGAGATGTGGTTTGCAAATATTGGGTTGGCAAAAAAGTTTATTTGAGTTTTTTAAAAAGATGTTATGGAAAACAGTTTATGAATGAGCTTTTTGGCCAATCCAGTAGTTTTTTGGTTTTTTTTTCCCATTTCACAACTTGTCTTTTCATTATGTTTCAATGTTTAGGTGAGTAAGTGATAATGGATGTATTTCATCAGCCAATAATTAAGCATAAGCTAAAGGGTACAGCTTCCCTGGTGGCACAGTGGTAAACAATCCACCTGCCAAGGAGGAGACTCAGGTTTGATCCCTGGATTGGGAAGATCCCTTGGAGAAGGAAATGGCAACCCACTCCAGTATTTTTGCCTGGAAAGTCCCATGAACAGAGGAGCTTGGCAGGCTACAGTCCTTGGAGTCACAAGAGTGGGACACAACTTAGCCACTAAACAACTCAAAGGGTACATTGGAGACTCGGGGAGATATTAAACGCTTGCTACTGCTGCTTGCAGTCATGTGTACTTTCATGCATTTTCTCTAATTTCGTATCACTATTTCAAAAGCAGTATTATTATATCCATTTATATATAAGCAATAGAGACTATTGGAATTGTGGTGCTGGAGAAGACTCTTCAGAGTCCTTTGGATTGCAAAGAGATCAAACCAGCCAATCCTAAAGGGAATAAACCCTGAAAGAGTCACTGAAGGACCAATGCTGAAGCCTTGGTGCTTTGTCCACCTAATGCAAAGAGCTAACTCAATGGAAAAGGCCCTGATGCTGGGAAAGACTGAAGGCAGGAGGAGAAGGGGACAACTTGGTGACAGAACAATAATAGCAACAGTAGAGACAAAAATGTAGTAAAATATCTTGGTTAGTCACTAAGTTGTGTCCAACTCCTGCGACCCCATGGATTGTGGCCTGTAGGCTCCTCTATCCATGGGATTCAAGAATACTGGAGTGGGTAGCCATTTCCTTCTACAGGAGATCCTCCTAACCCAGAAATTGAACCTGGGTCTCCTGCATTGCAGGCAGATCTTTCACCAACTGAACTACCAGGGAAGCCCCAGGGGGACACTGTGGGTGCATGGGCTGGAAAATGAACCCAGGCCTCCCTTGTGGCAGGCGAGAATTCTACCCCTGAACCACCCATGAACCAGTAATATATCTTGACTAAGATCAAACAGCCCAATAATGTCTGATCTGAGATTCATTTATGGGCTTGTTTGTTTCAAAAGTTAACTACTTTTTTCTATATCTGACTCCAGGAAAAACTAGGAAATTGTCAAAGTTGAAATTTATTTCCAAAATTGTGACATTTTTCTACTTTTTAGTATATTTTCATGGTCTCTTGGAGAAGGCAATGGCACCCCACTCCAGTACTCTTGCCTGGAAAATCCCATGGACGGAGGAGCCTGGTGGGCTGCAGTCCATGGGGTCGCTAAGAGTCAGACACGACTGAATGATTTCACTTTCACTTTTTACTTTCCTGCATTGGAGAAGGAGATGGCAACCCACTCCAGTATTCTTGCCTAGAGAATCCCAGGGATGGGGGAGCCTGGTGGGCTGCCATCTATGGGATCACACAGAGTCAGACACGTATGAAGCGACTTAGCAGCAGCAGCAGCATGGTCTCTTTAGTCAGAGTTGGATTTAAGAAAGAAATGTACTTACATTAAGCTTAAAAAATTGCGTGTGTTTTTTCTCCTCATATATTTATTAAAAGAAAGAAAAATAAACTGTGAAACAATGAATGATTAATATAATGTACAATTTTCAAAGCATGATTGAACGAGATTACTTTGAGGGTTTGGTTACTCAGCATTTAATTTTACTTGTTTATCATGTCAATTCTTGAAAGAATAATTATTCTCTTTGCATCAAATGGTGTTTAGTCTTAGAGCTTGCATTATGAGCTTGTTGTTCAGTCAGTCAGTCATGTCTGACTCTTTGCGACCCCATGGACTACAGGACTACATCACACCAGGCTTCCCTGTCCTTCACCATCTCCTGGAGCTTGCTCAAACTCACGTCCATCCAGTTGGTGATTCCATCCAATCATCTCATCCTCTGTTGTCCCCTTCTCCTCCTGCCTTCAATCTTTCCCAGCATCAGGGTCTTTTCCAGTGAACTGGCAGTTCGCATTAGACGGCCTAAGTATTGGAGCTTCAGCTTCAGCACCAGTCCCTCCAATGAATATTCAGGGTCGATTTCCTTTAGAATTGACTGGTTTGATCTCCTTGCTGTCCAAGGACTCTAGAGAGTCTTCTCCAACACCACAGTTCGAAGGCATCAATTCTTTGGCACTCAGCCTTATTTATGCTCCAGCTCTCACCTCTGTACATGACTACTGGGAAAAAATATAGCTTTGACCATATGGAATTTTGTAGGCAAAGTAACATCTCTGCTTTTTAATACACTTTCTAGGTTTGTCATTGCTTTTCTGCTAAGGAACAAGTGTCTTTAACTTCACGGCTGCAGTCCCTGTCCACAGTGATTCTTTTGGGGTTTTGTGGCACCCTCCAGAGTATCAGGTCCATTTTATCAATGGAGGCTGTGTCTCTTTCCCTACCTAGAACTCTATTACTGACACAGCAACTGGGCTAAGTCCACAGACACATAAGGGCAGCATGGCAGTAGTTGGTCAGATTCTAGAACTTCAGACAGCATTTAAAATATTGTCTAATTTTTTCACATTGTACACATCATTTGTTTTGTTTGTTATGATTGTTATTTAAAGCTATCCTTAAACACTTTGGCAGGGTCTATTTTTGGGGAATCTTCAAGTTTTTAATCTCTTCCTATGTTCATGTCCCCTTGTCCTGTCTCACATATTTTGGACTGTGTGCTTCACTGAATTACCTTCATACTTGGAAGAGATGAGAATGGATTAACATGGCATCTGTGAAACATGGGGAAATAGCAGAAACATTCAAATGTTTGATTTCTCTGCAACATTTGTTAGTATTTCCCACAATATCCCCCTCTCTTAAACTTGCACATTTGAATCCATTTCCTGAAGCTTGTAGTAGGCAGTGTGATATTCTCCCAAAGACATCCTAATACCCAGAGCCTATGAACATGCTTGTGTGGCAAAAATGTTCTTTGCAGAAGCAATCAAGTTAAAAATGTTAAGATCATTCTGGATTATCTGGGTGGACCCAATCTAACCACATTGGTCCTAAAAAGTCAAGACTCTTTCCCAATTGTGGGCAGAGGGAGAGGGGGCTACAGGAGAATGCTTAGAGAGATTTATCATTGCTGGATTGGAGAGTGGAGGAGGGGAGCCACAAGCCCAGGAATGCAGGCGGCCTCTAGAAGCTGGAAGAGGCAAAGGCACAGATCTTGCCCAGAGCTTTTGGGAAGGAACACAGCTCTGCTGACACTTTGATTTTAGCCCTTGAGACCTATTTTGGAATTCTAACATACAGAATTGTAAGGTAATCGATTTGTGTTTCCTGACACCACCAAGTTTGTGGTAATTTGTTATGAACAAAAATGGAAAGCTAATACAATCATTCTTCCCTTATAATAACATGTGCTCCTGGTTCTCTCTCTGCTTCAAAAATCGTCTCTCTTCTGTACCATAGGCTCTTCAGTGTTCATCTTTATTTACTGGGTCTCTGTGAGGATTTCTATAATTATTGTTTTCTTGCTGTGCTATTTTCTATAGGCACCATTCCATCCACTGCCACACAAGTACTCTGCTAAAATCACTGCCTGTGCCTAACAATGAAATAGGACCCAAAAGCAATGCCAATGGCCTGCAGGGAATCATGTCTAAAGGAAGCTCCCATAGATAACCTTGAACTTAATTTGTCCAAAATCAAATTCATTGATCTCATGCAAGTATCTCACTTTTACAACTCATTTTACAACTCATTTCTTGAATTCCCTAAGTTCAATCTGCTACTATGTTTAATATATCCTTCTCCCAGAAAAATCAGTATCAATCAATCTTTTCTAGCATCCAAATACAATTTCACGTCACCATTTTCACCATTACTGACCTAACTCAGCTCCTCATTATTTCTCTGATGAATCATTGAGAAGTAGTTTATACTGATGCTTTAAACTGAAAAAAAATTTTCATAATTGAATGTCTGTATATACTGTATTTAAAAATATATATCTATAATGTGTATAGTAGATGGGATAATATCCTGTTTGGGACTCTATTATTCAAGAGAAAAAAAATTGAATCAATAGTGGACAACCTCACAACTGATTAAGATCAGGTATCAAGATATGTCTTTGATTATAAATGATAAGTTCAACTAATGAGATGCATGTTAAATTTGATGAATCACCAATAATACTATTACTATTTTTTATTCCCATAATATTACTTATAGACTTAAAAGGACTCATCCAAACATACAATCTTTAAGTACGGAACTGGAACTATGGCTCTAATTACAGTGTTCCATGCTATATTTAAGCAAAGCTATGCAAAATGTCACATTGAGCTCTGAAAAATTAAAATGTTAATAATTTTTATGAATAATTGCCAAATTTTCACATTCTTGGGTTTAATTTGAGTGCTGTACTGATTATACAAGCCTTTGAATAATTCATGTATAGACCTTCTCCATTACCCTGACAATCAGAGTAGTTCACTGGTTCCAAAAAGCTGCTATGTGACAATATTACCTACTATGATTGGGGATGTAAATGCAGTATTAATTATTTTTTCAGGAAGAAATAGAAATGGAGTACCTGAAGAAAATTAATTGACAAATTTCTGTTTCAAGTGACCTTTGTAAAAACTGACATAAAAACATCTTTGTCACTTCATTTTCTGTTGATCTTTGCCTGTCTAGTGACCTTCTGAGCACTATGAATGTAGATATAAATTTCTTTATCCAATAGAGAATTGAGATAGTAAAAGAAAACCTGACAGCATAGTTGACTGTTGATGAAATATAATCAGAGATCTCATTTACTACTAAAAGAAGTCATACACACTACTTGAGTTTTTGCAAAGAACTGGGCATATCATAGGCTTTGCTTGCAAAGATTCCAGAAGTCAAGCTAATAAATGCACATGTAGCTCTAAAAACACACAGATGCCTATCTGCCCCACCCCCAGATACCTTCCGACTTACCTTTAGAGGTAACCAGCTTTATCAGTAATCTTGCCAGCACCTAGATGCAGGTATATCTTAGCAAGGGTATCCTTGCTCCAATAAGGCTCTTCATTCCAAAGAAGTATTTTTGTTGGTGTTCAGTCACTAGTCATGTCCAAATCTTTTCGACCTCATGGACTGCAGCATGCTAGGCTTCCCTGTCCTTCACTATCTCTCAGAGTTTGCTGAAATTCATGTCTTTTGAGTCAGTGATGCTATCCAACCATCTCATCCTCTCCCAGCCTCTTCGTTGACCTTCAGTCTTTCCCAGCATCAGGGTCTTTTCCAATGGGTTGGCTCTTTGCATCAAGTGGCCAAAATATTGGAGTTTCAGCTTTAGCATCAGCCCTTCCAATGAATATTCAGGGTTGATTTCCTTTAGAATTAACTGGTTTTATTTCCTTGCAAACCAGTGTAGTCCACCACAAAAATGCAATTCACTTCCATCTCCATTTCATTCCATTTCTTGCTGAAATCCTTTATGGATATCATTGTCTGTCTCAGTGATTAAGTGTGGAGGCTTCACAGTCAGGGGCCCTAAGGTTGAATCACACTCTGTGTCTTACTTGCCCCAAGATCTTAAGTGCATTCACCCCTATAAACTTATGTCTTTTCATATGTAAAGGTTGCAGTGATAGCAATTACAGTACTTGTATATGTTTAGGTGAGAAATCAATGATATAATTTATATTAAAAAATAACATATTATGTAAAACATATTGAGAAATAAATAATGAAAGTGACCTACAGTTTTCTTTATTCATGTTTCCTTTTATTTTATTATCTAGTTGTTACCTTTTATTTTCTAGTTGTTAATGTTTTGTTTTGTTTTGTAGTGGCTAATCTCTTGGTCTAGATCTAATTTATTTTATAGATGGAAGGTGACCTAGAGAATGTCATACTTTTTTTCTCTATTAATTCCAGATTCTCACTGACCATGATGTTTACCTGGGCACTTTCTAAAAACAGAAATTATCAGTCTGCCTCTTCACCACTAGCCTCCTGGATTCTGATTTTGTATTTGTTGTATGACAGATGATGAATTTGTATTAAAAAAGTGCTCCCAGTTGATTTTTATAGATTCATTAGGTGTCCACTGCTCTTAGACATGAGTGTTCAACCTGTGCTTCAGGAGAACCATAACCTCCTAAATGTGTTTTGAAAGTCTCTTGAGATGGACACTTTGTGTATTATCCTAAGAAAAAGATACCATTTTTTTCTTTCAAAATATAAAAAAAATTCTAAATTTATTATCTCTACACCTAGAATTAGACAAAGAGAACAAATTGTGACCATAAGAAGTCAACATGCTTTGTAATTTTGTCTTCTAAATGGTAATTTTATTGATGACTGTATTAGGGATCTACATAACAGAATGGGCTTTAGGAAGCATTACTACAAACAAAAGTAGTGGAAGCGAGGGAATTCCAGATGAGTTATTTCAAATCCTAGAAGATGATGCTGTTAAAGTGCTGCACTCAATATGTCAGCAAATTTGGGAAACTCAGCAGTGGCCACAGGACTGGAAAAGGTCCACTTTCACTCCAATCCCAAAGCAAGGCAATGCCAAAGAATGTTCAAACTACCACACAACTACTCATTTCACATGCTAGCAAGGTAATACTCAAAATCCTTCAAGCTAGGCTTCAACAATAGGTGAACCAAGAACTTCCAGATGTAAAAGCTGGATTGAGAAAAGACAGACAAAACAGAGATCAACTGACCAACATCAGTTGTATCACAGAGACAAGAGAATTCCAGAAAAAAAAAAAAAAAGTCTGTTCATTGATTACACTAAAGCCTTTGATTGTGTGGATCACAACAAACTGTGGAAAATTCTCAATGAGATGGGCATACCAGATTACCTTACCTGCCTACTGAGAAACCTGTATGCAGCTCAAAAGCAACAGTTAGAAATGAACGTGGAACAATGGATTGGTTCAAAATTGGGAAAGGAGTATGTCAAGGATATATATTGTCACCCTGCTTATTTAGCTTCTATGCGGAGTACATCATGCAAAATACTAGGCTGAATGAATCACAAGCTGGAAGCAAGAATGCTGGGAGAAATACCAACAACCTCATATTTGCAAATGATACCATTCTAATGTAACAAAGTGAAGAGGAACTAAAAGGCCTTTTGATGAGGGTGAAAGAGGAGAGTCAAAAAGCTGGCTTAAAACTCAGCATTAAAAAAACTAAGATCATGGCATGTGGTCCCATCACTTCACAGTAAATAGAAGAGGAAAAAGTCAAAGCAGTGACAGATTTTCTCTTCTTGGGCTCCAAAATCCCTGGGGATGGTGACTGCAGCCATGAAATTAAAAGACGTCTGCTCCTTGGAAGGAAAGCTGTGAGAAACCTAGACAGTGTATTCAAAAGCAGAGACATCACTTTGTCGACAAAGCCCTTATAGTCAGTGCTATGTCTTGTCCAGTAATCATGTATGGATGTTAGAGCTGGACTATAAGGAAGGCTGAGTGTTGAAGAATCGATGCTTTGGAATCGTGCGGCTGGAGAAGACTCTTGAGAGTCCCTTGGACTGCAAGGATCCAACCAGTCAATTCTAAAGGACATCAACCCTGAATATTCATTGGAAGGACTAATTTTGAAGTTGAAGCTCTAATACTTTTGCCACCTGATGCAAACAGCCAATTCATTGGAAAAGACCCTGATGCTGAGAAAGATTGAAGGCAAAAAGAGAAGTGGGCAACACAGGATGAGATGTTTAGATTGCATCACCTACTAAAAGGACATGAATTTGAGCAAACTCCAAGAGATAGGGGAGGACAGAGGAGCCTGGCATGCTGCAGTCCATGGGTTCAAAAAGAGTCAGACACGACTTAGTGACTGAACAAGTAGCACCGTGAACTTCATCTCCTTTAACAATTAATAGTGACTTTTGAAAATTTGTCAGTACAATTTTTGGCTTTACCACCATAAATAAATACTTTTCTTTTAAATGTTAGGTTTGTTTTCCATATGAACTTTTATGAAGAACATTTTTTCCTTTGTCAAAATACACAAATAGCAATAGATACATTGGAAAGGCCATACTTAGTCCTATACTCATTTGTGCTTCTTGACATCATCATCTATACATTGTCCATTTTATTTTATCTCAGGGTGCATGTGTGCCAAGTCACCTTAGTCATGTCCGACTCTGTGGTACCCCATGGATTATAGCCCACCAGGCTCCTCTGTCCATAGCATTTTCTAGGCAAAAATACTGAAGTGGATTGCCATTCCCTTCTCCAGGGGATCTTTCTGACCCAGGGATCAAACCCATGTCTCTCATGTCTCCTGCATTGGCAGGCGAGTTCTTTACCACTAGTGCCACCTGCTGCTACGTCGCTTCAATCATGTCCTACTCTGTGCGACCCTATAGACAGCAGCCCACCAGGCTCCCCCGTCCCTGGGATTCTCCAGGCAAGAACACTGGAGTGGGTTGCCATTTCCTTCTCCAATGCATGAAAGTGAAACGTGAAAGTGAAGTCGCTCGATCACGTCCGACTCTTCATGACCCCATGGACTGCAGCCTACCAGGCTCCTCCGTCCATGGGATTTTCCAGGCAAGAGTACTGGAGTGGGGTGCCATTGGGAAGCCCCTTTATCTTATGGTAACAGACCTCAAAACTTTTCTATTCTTTATATGATTTTTACCATCATTTCTTTAAATGTTGTATATCTGGTGAGTGTTTTTTTTTTTAAGAAATAATTCTGAGTCATTTAATGTATAACCATATTTATCAATGATAAATACATTTTATAAAGTAATTGATTTTAATTTTGTAAAGCAGAACCATAATTTCATCTTATTGCTGTTCAGTCACTAAGTCATGTCTAACTATGTGACTCCATGGATTACAGCATGCCAAGCCTCCCTGTCCCTCACTATTTCCCAAACTTTGCCAAATTTCATATCTATTGAGTTGCTGCTGCTATCCAACCATATCATCCTCTGCTGCTGCTTCTCTTTTGCCTTCAATCTTTCCCAGCTTCAGAGTCTTTTCCAATGAGTCAGTTGTTCATGTCTGGTGGCCCAAGTATTGGACTTTCAGCTTTAAAATCAGTCCTTCCAATGAATATTCAGTGTTGATTTCCTTTAGGATAGACTGGCTTGATATTCTTGCTGTCCAAGGGACTCTCAAGAGTCTTCTTTAGCACTACAATTTCAAAGCATCAATTCTTTGGCACTCAGCCTTCTTAATGGTCCAACTCTCACACCCATCTGTACATGAGTACCAGAAAGACCATAGCTGTGACTGTGCATTTTGGTTGGCACGGTGATGTCTTTGCTTTTTAATATGTATGTGTTTGTCATAGCTTTCCTTTCAAGAAGCAAGTTTCTTCTTATTTCATGGCTGCAGTCACCAACTGCAGTGGTTTTTGGAGCCCAAGAAGGGAGAATCTGTCAGTGCTTCCACTTTATTTCCCCTTCTATTTGCCATGAAGTGATGGGACTGGATGCCGTGATCTTAGTGTTTTGAATGTTAAGTTTTAAGCTAGCTTTTCACTGTCCTCTTTATCTTCATCAAGAAACTCTTTAGTTCCTCTTTTCTTTCTGACATTAGAGTGGTATCATTTGCATAGCTGAGGTTGTTGATATTTCTCCCATCAATATTGATTCCAGCTTGTAACTCATCCAGCTCAGCATTTAGTATGATACATGAATAATATAAGATGCATTTGGATGGGCTTATATAAATTATAATGAAAGATAAATTTTATGTCAACTTATAAATTTAGTTCTATAAGCTGAAAAGAAAAGACAGAGGAACCAGAGATCAAGCTGCCAACATTTGTTGCATCATAGAGAAAGCAAGCGAATTCCAGCTATTTCTGCTTTATTGACTACGCACTACAATTTGACTGTGAGGATCACAAGAAACTGTGGAAAATTCTTAAAGTGATGGGAATACCAGAACATCTTACCTGTCTCCCGAGAAACCTGTGTGTGTATCAAGAAGCAACAGTTAGAAGCTGACATGGAGCAATGCGCTGGTTCAAAATTGGGCAAGGGTGACAACATGCAGCCTGCCAAACTCCTTGCCCAGTTTTGAACCAGCGCATTGCTCCATGTCAGCTTTTAACTGTTGCTTCTTGACACACACCCAGGTTTCTCGGGAGACAGGTAAGATGTTCTGGTATTCCCATCTCTTCAAGAATTGTCCACAGCTTGTTGTGATCCATAGAGTCAAAGGCTTTAGTGTACTCAATAAAGTAGAAATACATATTTTTCTGGAATTCCCTTGCTCTCTGTATGATGCAACAAATGTTGGCAGCTTGATCTCTGTTTCCTCTGTCTTTTATTTTCAACTTATAGTAGGACTAAATTTGTAAGTTGACATAAAATTTTTCTTTCATTGAAATTTATGTGAACCCATGCAAATACATCTTATGTTATTCATGTATATGTCCTTAAACATTATATATGTTATAAGAAAGTGTGAAATATTTTATGTACATATGTATTATTTAAAGTGCACTATGCTAACATCTTAGATATATAACTGATAACATTAAATTTTTTATATTTGTTTTTATAATTTAGGAGTTTTCCTAGTGAATTTCCACAGCAAAGCACAAATAGTTCTTTGGGGGTTCCAAGTCCAGATCTAAAAATCAAGTTTGAGTTAATATTTAAAGTCCAAGTCACTTTTTATAGCTATTTAGAGTTCCTGTGTTTACATTAGCTTAAAAAATTGACCTTTTTGCTCATAGATGTTTGTTACAAAATAGTAGAGAAGGGTTATTTCATGAGTATAAAAACTGATGTTTCCTAATACACAGTCAGGTTGCATGTTTATTTTGAGAGGTAGAGAAAGAACGAGAGAATAGAGGATTAATACCTATTCCCAAAGATATTTTGGTCACCAAGTATTGGAACTTAAAGCTCACAGTATCTCTGGTCCACTAGACTTTAGTTTCATAAACTGCAGACTCATTAAAGCTTGTCTTTCTTGGACTGCATCCTTCATGGACATTGACAATAAAAATCCACTGCATCTATTGAGTACCTTCTATTTATAAGATGTGTTAGGATCTCTTTTATCAATGTAAGTGGGAGAAACACACAAAAATAGAGACAGAGAGGATGATACAGGAATAAAGAAGGAAAAGAACACAAAGACATAGGTGAGACAGTAAGAAAGAATGAAGGGAGGGAGGAGAGAGATACATAGAGAGAGGAAAGTTAGTGAGTGATAAAGATGCAAAAAAAAAAAAAAATTAGAGAGAGAAGAAAGGTCAGATAATTAGAGAAAGAAACAGAAACAGTATCTGCTTTACACATGAACTACGAGAAAAAAAAATCTAATATAATTTAACTGGTAGTCAGTCCATGGTTATATAAACATTTCTGAAAAAAAGGAAAAGCAGGGCACAGGTGTCATGGTTATGATCATATAAATGCCATTATTTCATATGCATCTATTGCTAGGAGCAATCTCTTCTTCATTTTATTTGAAAATTTGGCTTATAATATGCAGTGATCCATCATTTGTAAGAGAAATGTGCAGAAAGATAAATTGTACAGTAGTCTGACAAATCTTATTAGAGCAACATATAGAAGAGGAAAAATTAACAGCTAATCCATTATAAATGTCAAATCTACAGTGCCACTTTCTTCATAACTATTGTATTTCCATTTCTTTCTCATTAATTCTTAGTCCTTATGAAATAGTTTTCATTGGTTGGTCACTCATGTAAATCCATGAACTTCTAATCAAATATGTCACTGTTACCTTTAATTTAAAAGCATTATTGCAAAAAGTCAGTGAAAATTTTCTTTCTGAAAAAACAGACCAATGCATACCACAATTAATCACATTGGCCTTTTCAGTTAAAATAGAGGGGGAATACCTTATTTCAACTTTCTGTTCAATTTTAAATTATTATAATTATATGTAGAAGTAGAAAAGCAAAAGAAGTTACTATTTAATATTTTAAGAAAGACCATAAACAAATAACTTAGCAATGTATTTACTAGATTCTTTATGGAAAGGATTGATTGTTAGATAAGTATCTGAGGCTGTCTATTTATGGAGGATGCTTGTTAACTATTATTTTTTCTTCCTGGCACTTTTTCCTTTCACCTTCTTTTAGATCTGTTGGTAAATCTCTTGTTTCTTTGTATGTGAGTCTATAACAGAAGCAGCAACAGAATCAATGAGGATTTTTTCCAAGTAGAGTAAAGAAGTTTCAAACACTTTGCTACTCCCCTGATGACACACAGAATTTAATTTTTGTTCTATTCAAGTCTACCCTTAATGACTTGCGTGGCCAATAGAAAATGGCAGAGGTGACGCTTGGCCGACTTCAGGTCTAGGTTTTAAGATGACTAACAGCTTATTTAATTCCCTCCAGGAGCTGTGAGTGAAAATATGAGAAATTTAACTATCCAGAGGCCACCATTCTCTAAGGAAATCCAAAATACAGAGATTGTCCACATGTAAGCACTCCACCCGAGAGTACTCCACCTGAGCAAGCTTTCTACCCATCCTCATAAAGACAGCGGAAGTCATCATGGTTTATCTAGATTAGGTTTAATAACCTCTGTTAAAACCAGTTGAAATAGGAGGTTTTCCCAGGAAATTCTTGCCAAAATGTATGAGCTACAAAATTGCAAGATAACAATAAATGTTGTCTTTTGAGCTACAATGTTTGTGGTAGCTGTTACAGTGGGTTTCATATATGAATGTTAAAAGTGAGGATTTTTTGCCAGAATTATTGAAAGGAGATTTTGTGAACATACAGAAACCTTATTGACCTATGGGCATACTCACCCTTTAAGTTAAGTGTGATATGATTTAATAAGTTGATTCAGATTTTAGGATTTACAATATAAACCAGTTTGATTTTATTCCTAGTATCTGCAACTTTATAATGTTTGAAAACTATCCTGGTAATCTTACATTTGCTTATAATTGTCTAAAAGCTTTTGAAATTGTAAATAATTTACTAAGACCAAAATAACACATTTAGGTACATTTTGCTGTAGAAAACAAGTTGGAAACTTTTTTGAATAGGTACACCCTTTAACAAGATATGAAGACTGATTAACACTTACTCTTGTGACCTTCACATTGTGTTACTGTCTTGGGACTCTTGTAGTCGTTGATTGCTCTACTCTCATCTCCAGTGGCATTTCTTCCTCCACCTTTTCTATTATAATGTCACCATTTTATGCTTGTTTTCTCCCTCTAGATATTAAACTCCTGTGATTATTTTCCTCCTCATAATTTCTCTATTTCTGTCCCACAGATGTCTATGTGGCTCTTAACTCTATTCTATCTCCATGTGCCAACTTCCAATCACCTCTTTACTACTATTTTAGTAATTCCAATAACATGCAACACAAATTGCCTAAAAGTAAAGGCCTTTCACCTTAATTTATTTTTCTGATCTCTCTCTCTCTCCCCCGTCTTTCTCTCTTTCATCTTCTGCTAGTCTTTATTCAACAGAAAGGTCAGATTCTTCTTATGAGACAGATGTTACTTTTGCAATTTCTACCTATGTATTAAGATCTCTTTTTAACTCACAAAATGTGACCCCACCTTACAGTCCACTCCTATGTTTGACATATAATGCTAACAGGAGGCTTTCTTCATGCCCAGCTTAACTACCATATCCTATAAGTGATGTCCCAACCGTTTTTGAGCACATTCTCAGGAGGGATATAGCACAACAACTATTTACAAATTTGATTAGAATGGCCAATTCTACTATTAGTCCACAAAGCAGGGTAACAACTGCAATGTTACTTCTATAACAAACATGCACCTTTAATGTCCTGTATGCAACCAAACACTATTCAGAGTGTTAGTGTAAATGGTGCCATGTGTATAAAACTGCTACCATCAGTAACAACATATCACAACACATCCCAAACTAAGAATTTGAGACCTATTGAGAAGTACCAGCTTGATAATCTTACAGTCTCTAATAATATTGTATGAAGCTGAATTCAACATATTTATTATCAAAAAGCACATTGGTTTGAAAATCAGCTGGTTTACAAACAAGTACAGCAAAGTGTATGATTGCAATAATGCTGCTGCTGCTAAGTCGCTTCAGTCGTGTCCGACCCTGTGAGACCCCATGGACGGCAGCCCACCAGGCTCCCCCGTCCCTGGGATTCTCCAGGCAAGAACACTGGAGTAGGTTGCCATTTCCTTCTCCAATGCATGAAAGTGAAAAGTGAAAGTGAAGTCGCTCAGTTATGTCCGACTCTTAGTGACCCCATGGACTGCAGCCCACCAGGTTCCTCCATCCATGGGATTTTCCAGGCAAGAATACTGGAGTAGGGTGTCATTGCCTTCTCCGGATTGCAATAACATACCTATGCAAATGGTATCTCATCCTGAGGTATGCAGGTGAAGGGAAGGACTGGGACTGGGATGACTGTTACCTGAACTGAATCTCATGGGACAGAAGAAACTAAGTCAGAAGGAGCAGTTGGCAGGGTTGTAGGACGTCAAGGAGTTGCAACTCAGATAAAAAAGAGCATCATGTCCCTAAAGGTACAGAAATGGGAGAGATTATCGCAACATTGGGAAATTCCTTTTAACTGTTTAAAATGAATAAAAAGTATGAGATAATATGGTTTTGAAAAGTCATGCTTAACTCAAAAAGAGGACTTTTCATATCTTGATAAGTAGCTTTGATTTTTAAAAATAGGATGAGGGAAACTGATTATTTTAACTTGATAGTCAACACTCTACAAAATAACTTTGCTGATGGAGCAGTTCAAAATGTGATGGCCAGATATCATGTATGAAGGCCAAATATGTTGAAAAAAGACAAAATACATATTGAGAGTCTAAACTTTTCTGGGGGTAGTCTGGATGGTGAGAGAAATTAAAAAGATGTTCAAAATGTAGACTTTTTAGAATGTAGTGACCTCATGAAAAATGGATAGTTGAGGGTAGAGTCAAATGGCATGAAGGCAGACTCTTAATCCTTAGTTAGGTTGGCTGGATGGTGGGGTTACATTTCAAAATTGGAATATGAGAATATGATCAGTCATGAGAAGGAAAACATTCATTTGGAAGCGCACTATTACCCCAGTGTTGGGGTCCAAGGGTAGAAAATATTCTTGGGAGTAACTAAGAGAAAGAAAAAGAAAGTAACTTCTATTCCCAGACAGTGAAAGATGGGTAAGTGCCAAACAACCCTACAGTTTCTCATCTATGTGTCAATTTTATCATCTATAAATTTATTGATAAGTAAATTTAGGTGAAAAGAAATTCATGATTTAGACCAAATCACACAAGTCAAAATTTCAAAAGACAGGAACCAAACTCAGTTCATTTCTGGCAACCAAATATTTTTCTTTCAACTATACCTGAAATTAAAGCATTTTAGAGGTAGAAGTTAAAGCATGGTTAACTGGGCTGGAACACATCTAACATAAGCAAATTGATACGACTTAACAAAAGTGAATTTTAGTTATTATTTATCCATGCAGAAGGAATGCCAGTATAAAATCAAGCTGGAATCTCTCAAGGATCCTTATTCTCATCTCTCTACTAGTTTTCCTTTCTTTTCCCAGCTTCTATTAAATTACTATATCAAAACAGTCACACAGATAATTTTTCAAGAGCAAAAGAGAGGTCTGAGATTGTTTGCCTTTTAGTTTGAAATATAGTTAGATACTTTAGTGAAAATGTGTTCTCTTATAAATAGAGAATTATAAAATATTAAAGATACCTATTTGAAATTATCCATTCTTTCTAGGTGCTGTGTTTAAAGGATAACTAAAATCACCACATATATATCACAAATATAATTTATATCCCAAAACACACATGCCATACTACAAAGTTGAATCTCATAATTTAAAAAGAACAGAGCAGACATATACTCCAAGTGTGTTTCATCCGGTCAAATACAAATGAATTTAAGGCTAGCTAAGCCATTGGTATGAATCCGTTTGAGAGATTTTATAAGAAACTATTAAGAAAGAATTGTCTGTTTTAATTTATCCAGGCTTAAATACTATACAGGAATATAAATATTGAATTATAGCTGGGGATTTTTCTTTCAGAGAAGTCTTGCTTTTGCTTTAATTTATATGTAAATTTACACCTAGAGTAACATATATTTATAAACAAAAACAGAAAGGCTTAATATGTAGTTCAAATATAAATTTATACAGAATGATATCCATATCTCAGAAAAAAACCCAAAATATTTTAAATAGGAATGGTGGTTCTTATAACAATGTATTCTAGATAAAAGTAAACAATATGGAAATGGTTATGCCTAAATACTTTGTAATATTCTTTTATATAATTTATTAATTGAAATTCACATTACAATGTGTATACATGTCATGCTCAAGGTGTGATGTCTGAACACTGAAAACCCAATAAATATCAAGGTTTTTATACATTACTATATGCCAGTTGCCATGCTAGTAATTTCTATAGGGATCATTTCATTTTATTCCCATCTAAAATTCAGTGTTGAATTCAAAGTGAGCTATCTGTAGCAATATGGCAGACTTCAGATATTATCCAGTCGATCTCATTACTGCTGTTCCCTCCATCTTTTTTTATCTACTCCTATTGTTTTCTTGGGGCTTCCCTGGTGGCCCACTGGTAAAGAACTCTCCTCCCAATGCAGGAGATACAGGAGATGCAGTTCCATCCCTGGGTCAGTAAGCTCCTCTGGAGGAGGAAATGGCAACCTACTCTAGTATTCTTGCCTGGAAAAGTCCATGGACAGAGGAGACTGGTGGGCTGCAGCCATGGAGTCATAAAGAGTTGGACACAACTTAGTGACTAAACAACAACCGTTCTTTCACCTTATTGATCTGAAGTTTCCTGAAATTTTTCAGATTTATCTAACATGTTTGTTTTCAAAATGGTAAGCTGAAACTTAGATTGCTAACAGAATGTATAAAATTTTAGGAGAATTTTCAGAAACCAACTGACATGTTAGGAGCACAGTGAAAAACCTTCATTCAGGACAATGTATAAAATGAGAAATAAATTTTTAAAGACATAATTAAAATGTTACAGAAACTAAGTCACATCCAGAAAGAACAAAGGGTTTTTTCTACAGGGTCCCTAAATTTAGAGTAGTACCTCAGTAATTCCAGCTAGCATCACTTTGTTTCATGTTCATATGAGCACATATACTATATTTTATTTTCTCTATCTCCTACCATCTGGATAGAATTCAGCACCTAATTAGGTCCTGGCCTGCTGTAGTTGCTGGAAATTTTTTCAATGAGTTGACTTAGTAAAGAGGGGGAAAAAAGGGGGGGTAGTATTTAAACCGGAGAAGGCAATGGCACCCTACTCCAGTACTCTTGCCTAGAAAATCCCATGGATGGAGGAGCCTGGTAGGCTGTAGTCCATGGGGTCGCTAGGAGTCAGACACGACTGAGTGACTTCACTTTCACTTTTCACTTTCATGCATTGGAGGAGGAAATGGCAACCCACTCCAGTGTTCTTGCCTGGAGAATCCCAGGGACGGGGGAGCCTGGTGAGCCGCCATCTATGGGGTCGCACAGAGTAGGACACGACTGAAGCGAGTTAGCAGCAGCAGCAGCAGTATTTAAACTAAAACTTGAAACTCAGAACATCTCCACATTATGTACATCTTAAACATTTCTAAGAACAAAGAAAATGCATAATAGAACCCATACTCCTAAGCCTTGGAAGACATTAAAAATGGAAGCAAAAACAAAGAACAATGCTGACAAGATGGAATTGTGTATCAGCTTACTGAGATCTGGTGCCTAGTGTAACTCCAATTCTATTAGGTTATCCCATTTTTAGTGTTCCCAAGACACTACAATGATTCACCATCAGAGCCCCAAACTGGAATCCTATGTGTCCTTTTTTTAAATTACATCCTAATAATGCTGTGATCTCCTCTTAATTGTATTGCTTAATCCACAGCAGCTAAGTATAATGAAAGCATTCTAACTGAGAAGCAAATTCCCCAAAAAGAAATGGAGATTTTTTAGCAATGTGTACAAGCAGACTGCCTCCAAGAAACAATATAGGAAGTATATACAAATCCACTGTTACTTGGTGAGAAAGTAGCAGGGGATTGGGACACGAAGGTATGGTTCACAAAACAAGAGTGAGCATGAAACAACAACAAGAGTGAGCTGATGGTTTTACAGAATTAAATTCTGATGGCATTAAATACCGTATACTATTAATTAATAGAAGCTTGTGGCATTATCTACAGCATCCAAGTATATTGTATAAGAAGCAGTTGCTTATTCATACACTCAATAAGTTTGTATTAAACCTCTATTCTGTGCTACAAACTGTTACTGGCACTAGAAATACGATAGTGAACAAGACAGAATTGCCTTCCTTCTTGGAGATCACATTCTACTTTGAAAAGAGAGACAATAAACAAACAAACAAACAAAAATAAACTATATAGTATGTCAGCTGGTCATAGAGTCATTGAAGCAAAATAAAGCAGTGAAGGGATGGAATTGTGCTTGAGTTGTAAAAATACTTTAGATTTGTTCGTTTGCTTGCTTGCTTGCTTTACCTATGAAAGTTTCTTTTATCACCATAATGGACATGATGGAAGTACATGTACTTTCCTAAAGTGCTAAAAGAGTTTAATGAAGTCTGTAAATCATGATTTATTGATGAGCTCAAGGCAAAGGGAACCATTACTCACCATTTTTTGTCACGAGTCTCTGTCTGTGTGTGTTTTGGTGCATGAAGAGATGTTACTTAAACCTCAAGTCAAGTATGCAATGTTCTTTGGGTGAAAAATTCATATCTTTTTGACCAATACAATTGATCACTTTTTATTTTTACATGATTATAAAAAATCATGGCATGTGTCAGTCATACAGGACACCAGCATTAATATTTGAAAAATAAGCGTTTGCTCAAGCATAATTTTTCTGCCTTCTCTCCAAAAATAGCAGTCAGTTCTAGCTCTGCTAATGGAAGAAGAAATTTATTTCCTGCAAAATGTGCTAATCTGTGTTGTGGAAAAAGTACTCACACATATTATATACTTGATAAACTTTGATAGTTAATTAAAAAGGAAAGAAATAGAATTTTAAATACCAGGTCAACAGGATATGAACGTATTTTAGTAGTAGTCTACAGGGGAAGGACACCAAGGCCTATATGTTCTGAAACATCTCTTTCTCTCATTCAAACAAGCAATAAAATGACTGCATTGTAAAGCTGTATTAGCACTGATATGTGAATTAATTAGTCATCATAAAAAAATGAAGTCTCAGAAGCACTGAGCCTTAACAGTTGGATTTGAATTTGAACGTAGATTCATTAGAAATGAATCTTCATCCTAAAAATGAGAGGGAGGGTAGCTTGAATAGAGATAGAACAGTAATAAACAAATAAAGAAAATTACTGTGAATTTTAGCTTCACATTTTGGCCAGCTCTGTAGTTTTTCATTTTTACTTTATCCTTCCCATTTTCTTTAGTTTTGATCCAAAACTCTGATAATATTTTTATGAGGTCAAAAAAAATATTTTTATGAGGTCAGATAAAATTTAATTACTAAGCTTAGTTTGAGACTTGTCACAGATTTTTGTATATTTCTCTGCACTCATATAAAGGGTGTTTTTTTATGATCATATTAACAGAAAACCCTCAACAGATCTTGATTGTTTTTACTCTTTGGATTTAGTCTCATTTTTCTTACTTCAGGAAAAATGATTCTTTATGTACAGCAATACTCTTAAATGTATTTTTCAATAGCTGTGTTCATATTATTCTATACCTTCCATCTAATTCAGAGCAATAGAGTTTTTTTTACAAACTAATAAGCAAAACCATATTTCTATATAAATAGCCAAAAGCAAAAGGAAATAACATAGTAAAGCTAGACAATTTTTAAAGTGCTACAGAAGAAAAGGATTGAAATTCTGATGATACATTAAAAAATAATTCTTAATTTTAATTCCAAATTTCATAAAGTTTGAAAAGATATCTGTTATTTCATAAACTGCACAACTGTTTTTCTCAAAAAGACTTTTTTCTAGTTGTTACAGGTCAAGTTATGCCAGCTTTGCAACAATCCAATTCTTCAGTATAACAGCCAGTCAACATTTCTTTTCTTCTCTAGATGGTAATAACCCTGACATTTCTGAATCTCCCCAAAGCAATCATTTAGTGTTCCAAATATTTAGTAAGAAAATCTGAAGAAAACTTAGTGGCACATTAGGTACTTCCTTCAACAAATTAGCCAATCTAGTCTCTAAAATAGGGATGGCATTTTAGAATCTCACACCTAGGACCATTTTAGAATGAATATAAAGAAGAGTAAGGCTTGAATCCTGGGTCTACTGAAAAGAAAGGCAGGGAGTACATTCTGTGAAATTGCTATTTGCTAAATCTGAATAGGTCTGTCACTCACTTGAATGTCATGGTCCTAAATTATTACGGAAGTGGAACAGTCAGACCTTTCCATCCTTGTGAAATGGAATATCTCCCCCCATATCAATAAGCAAGAATGTAACAGCCATCAGCAATTTCAGGCCTTCAAATGTGAATGAGAACTCCTAAAAGGGAAAGCAAAGCCTGTGATTCAGCAGATGCTATTCCCTCCTCATAGTAACAGCTGAAAAGCTGGGAGAGAGGGGGATGTGAGAAGTCAAAAAAAAAAACAAAAAACCAAGGATGCTGGCCAAAGGTAGCTGAGATGAATATTAAAGGAATGACAAATAATCCCAGACATTGCATTTCCCCATACGTTGCTATTATTGTTCAATTTAAGTCCTGTCTGATTCTTTGCAACCCCACAGACGGCAGCACACTAGGCTTCCCTATCCTTAACTATCTCCAGGAGTTTGCTCAGATTCATGCGCTTTGAGTTGACAATACCATCTAACCATCTCCTCCTCTGTTGCTCGTTTCTTGTTTTGCCTTCAATCTTTCCCAGCATCAGGATCTTTTCCAATGAGTCAGCTCTTCACATCAAGTGGCCAAAGGATTGGAGCTTCAGTTTCAGCATCAGTTCTTCTAATGAATATTCAGGGTTGATTTCCTTTATGATTGACTAGTTTGAGCTCCTTGCAGTCCAAGGGATTCTCAACAGTCTTCTCCAGCACCACAGTTCAAAGACATCATTTCTTTGGCACTCAGCCTTCTTTATGGTCCAATTCTCACATCCATACATGACTACTGGAAAGACCATAGCTTTGACTATAGGGATCTTTGTTTGCAATGTCTTTGATTTTTAACACACTGTCTAGATTTATCATGGCTTTCCTTCCAAGGAGCAAGTGTCTTTTAATTTCATGGCTGCATTTACCATCTGCAGTGATTTTGGAGCCCAAGAAAGTAAAATCTGTCACTGCTCCCACTTTTTTCCCCTTCTATTTGCCATGAAGTGATGGGAACAGATGTCTTGACTTAGTTTCTGAATGTTGAGTTTTAAGCTGGCTTTTTTCACTCTCCTCTTGAAGCTTCATCAAGAAGCTCTTTAGTTCCTCTTCAGTTTCTGTATTATAGTGGTATGTTCTGCATATCTCGGAGAAGGCAATGGCACCCCACTCCAGCACTCTTGCCTGGGAAATCTCATGGATGGAAGAGCCTGGAAGGCTGCAGTCCATGGGGTCGCTGAGGGTTGGACACGACTGAGCAACTTCACTTTCACTTTTCACTTGCATGTGTTGGAAAAAGAAATGGCAACCCACTCCAGTGTTCTTGCCTGGAGAATCCCAGGGACGGGGAAGCCTGGTGGGCTGCCATCTATGGGGTCGCACAGAGTCGGACATGACTGAAGTGACTTAGCAGCAGCAGCACCTGCATATCTGAGGTTGTTGATATTTCTCCTGGCAATCTTGATTCCAGTTTGTGATCATCTAGCTGAGCATTTCACATGAATACTCTGCATAGAAGTTAGATAAGCAAGGTGACAATATACAGCCTTGTACTCCTTTCACAATTTTGAACCAGTGTGTTGTTCCATGTCCAGTTCTAACTGTCATTTCTTGACCCACATACAGGTTTATCAGGAGACAGGTAAAGTGGTCTGTTATCCCTACCTCTTTAAGAATTTTCCTCAGTTTGTTGTGATCCACACAGTCAATGACTTTAGTATAGTCAATGAAGCAGAAGTCGATATTTTTCTGCAATTCCCTTGCTTTCTCTGTGACCCAGTGACTGTTTGCAATTTGATCTCTAGAAGAGTGCAAAATTCCTTGAGATATCTAGTTTTCCTTAATTAACAGTAATCTTTGATGTTCAGACTGCCTGCCCTCCTTTGTTACAAACTTCTATATATCCTGACTTCTTCCCTCACTTCCTCGGAACATTTCTCAGGACTACCTGAGATGCTACCTCCCAGGCTTGAAGTCCTAACATTCCCATTCAATAAAACACTCTATACATTCAGATTGTGATCATATTTTTTAGTCCACACACTGTGAAGGGTGTCTTGACAAAAAATCGAAAATGATGATAAGAAGGTCACTGAAATCCTTCTATGAATGGAAACTTGACTCTTTGTTAGCACTGACATGAAGCTACTCAGGATTTCTCACTCATTATGCTTTCAAGGGATGGACAATAAATGCCATTCAGGCCACTCTAAGATGCTTGGGCAATCTTCAGACGAATGGTGGGCATATTGGCACAGTTCTGCCGGGCAGCCAACTAAGAGAGAAGCTGTTCTCAAAGGAGGTCTCCTTCTAGTCAGATGATACAGCCCAAGATACAGCCATACAACCATATGGCCCCAGTCCTTCTCATAAATCCAGTTCAATGACAGAAGTTTGTACAATATAATTCCTGTGAATTAAAAAATACCAACTTTCTGCTGCAAACCACTTGACTGCACACCGTTGAGCCTTGATTTGCTTTGATATGGGAAAAGACAGGATCCCAACAAAATGAGTCAAGTAAGCTCCACTACTTTTGAGATTTGAATAGTCAAATAATAATCTGCATGTTGGCATAGAAATTTAGATATACATACAGATATAGATGATACAGATACAGACAAGTATAAAGGTAAAGCAAGAGGTATATACACATGACTCTGTCTGTGTATTGGGGTTAGAGAGAACCATAATTATGTGAGCATGGTTGGGAAAAACTGGCATGGAAACACTGGTGGCCTTCCTATATTTTATTTTCATAAATTGCTCAGTCTGAAATTAACATGAAAATAAAGGTTACCAATATTAATAGTTCAAATCCATGTTGGAATTTGAAAGAGACACAACCTGGCTTAGAATGACATTTTGTTAGTTCAATAAACCCATTCTTTCTTCAAGTTACCTTACTTCTACGTCTTGATTGCAAATGTAGCTTGCTTAGCAGTTTGCTCTTCATTTTGGCCTTGTTGCTGCTGCTGCTGCTAAGTTGCTTCAGTGGTGTCTGACTCTGTGTGACCCCATGGACTGCAGCCTACAGGCTTCTCCGTCCATGGGATTCTCCAGGCAAGAACAGTGGAATGGGTTGCCATTTCCTTCTCCAATGCATGAAAGTGGAAAGTGAAAGAAGTCGCTCAGTCGTGTCTGACTCTTAACGACCCCATGGACTGCAGCCTACCAGGCTCCTCCATCCATGGGATTTTCCGGGCAACAGTACTGGAGTGGAGAGCCATTGCCTTCTCCCCATTTTGGCCTTAGTGAACACAAAAAGATCCATCATAGAAAGGAAAGCATTTGGCCGGACATCGAAATGCTGACAGGATGTTACCAAGTTAGGCAAAGTGCTGTCCCTTTGCTTTTAGTTTGACCACTTGGAAAGTATTTTATTTTTCTTACAACATGTTTCTTTTTTTGTCATTTCCTGTTTGGGGAGCTGTCTTATAGGCAAATTTGTAAGAATGTAAATGTCCACCCTCAAATATTTTAGCCATGATACCTAGGAATATGTTAATAAACAATTTAAAATGTTCTAATAACATTTGCAATAACTTGCCTGTCCCTTTTTATCATTCAATAATGGTAAGCTAAGAAATCACATTTTCTTTATAATTCTAATGATGGTATATTTTAGATTAGTATATTATTTAAATGTGCAAACTGCAAATTGACAACATCTGGTACTTTAATTCAAGATGATATGGCACTGATTGTAAGATCAAGGTTACATAATTTGATACAGGTTTTTTAATGCATTACAAAAATAGCAATAATTAATTCAAAGCTGCAACCAACTGCATCTTGATGCCCTTTGAACTCTGAAATGAGAAGATCTGCAGTATCTTCTTACTTGGTGCACAGAAGTAACACGGAAGTAAATAATAGAAATATAATGTGCTTAAAATGAAAATGACTAAATGTTTTAATACATTTAATTTTTATAACCATTAAATAAAATATCTTAAGTGGTCATTGAGATCTAATATATTACTGACTGTCTCACTGCAAATCTATGATATTTGGCTACAATTTATTTCAAGCTAAATTATTTGTTCATTGAACAAAATACACAAGTAGCATAACAAGTTATTTGAAAGAGACAATTGATATGGTAGTAGGCAATGAAACAAACATACAAATATATTTCATATATATAACTGAAAATGAATATAAAACAATTTTATCTATAGGTATCCAATCATTTCTTTAAAATTTTGGAGTCAGTAGGAGAAGGCGAGGGTGGGATGATTTGAGAGAATAGCATTGAAACATATACATTACCATATGTAAAACAGATGACTAGTGTGAGTTCGATGCATGAAGCAGGGCACCCAAATTCAGTGCTCTGGACAACCTAGAGGGATAGGGTGGTGCTGGAGGTGGGAGGGGAGTTCAGGATAGGAGGGGACACATGTATACCTATGGCTGGTTCATGTTTACAATATTGTAAAGTAATTATTCTCCAATTAAATACATTTTAAAGAAATTTTTAAAATAAAAGTAATTTTCAAAGGTTAATTCAAAATAAAGCAGTAATAAATAACAAAGTTCTGTAGATTGATGAGAAAATGTTCAATATACATGTATAAAATTTAACACATTATAAACATGATTATAATTCATTGCTAAGAGATAAAAAGTATAGTTAACTTTTTTATCTGTTTCAAATGAGTGTAAAAAAATATATATGAAGGTAAAAACTGCAACAAAAATAGGAAGTCATTAAGCTAACATAAAGAAATCAAATTTTGTGTCCTTAGTGCAAATTCATTATTCAAGAATTCTATGAAACAAGATATAGTGTTTATTTATATTTCTGAAATATTTAAAAAATGATTCCTAAAAGCTTTATAAGCAGAAGGGAAATTGACATAAAGGACAATTAACAACATAATGAATCTAAAGCTTCATAAAGTCTTGAAATATTTTTCAGTAGTAGTAAGCTTATGGATCATTTGAAAAGTTAGCAAGCATAGTGCATTACAACAATACACCAGGAGTCAGGAATTTTATTCCCAATTTCTATCATTTATGAAATGCCCTCAGACAATCCTCTTTAACCTTTGCTTCTACACAGGGAGAAAATAAAGATAATAATATTTGCTTCTTATCAGACAAAAAATTTTCAAAGATTCATAGGCTACTCTTAAAAACAGATTTTGAAGTCCTAGGGGGAAAGAGTTGTGTCATTTATAACTATAAAATATTATTTCAAAACTGAACTAAGTTCACTTGTTATGAATTTCAAAATCAATTTCAAAAGAAAAGACTTAGGCAGAGAATTTTTTCTTGGTTGAAATGTCATGAACTTGGCAAAAGATTTAGTGTTTTATGAAAGGACCTGTACAGGAATAAATTTTCAGAATTGAAACTTTCTGAATGTCTCTAGGCATTTTAAATAATATAAAAATGTCAGTATCCCAGCGTTGTGAAATTTTAGCCCAACACAAAGATGGACAGTGTCATAGAGGATGACACAAACGCTAGGCAGGGATGATCATCTACCATGAGCTTTGGGGTTTTCTTCTTCCTCTTGACTTCACCACACTTTATTCAGAGTAAGCACATATTCCCACTAAGATTCAACTGAATCTAAGTGTATAGTCATATGTAATGCCCAGACTCAGGTAAGAAGACAGAAAGCAAGAGGAACCAAGGTGTACAATAGTATAGTGTGCTTATACATCATAACTACAAATCTCTTAAGAAGAACTAAATGTGTTTTTCTTTCCCATCAAAGAAACTGAAGGAAATTATGATTTAGTAAATTATTGAGGATCACAGAGATAGTGGTAAAGTTATTCATTAGCAGGTCACATGACTCTAAATTATTTTTGCCTCTGCAGCACCACCTAGGAGACAGATGGTACCCCCTAAGAATGTCTCCTGCATAGATGGAAATAACTGAGTTAACTTGACTACCGGTTTCTATTTGCTACATTTCTAGAGTTCTTAGCCAATCCTTTGTACCTATAGGGTTGCTAAAGCAGACCTGCTGTGCTCTGTCCTTGGCTTTGGCTTCCACCACTTCAGCACATGTAGGTTTAGTGTCTGCACTGACTATACTTCTCTATCTGCCTGAAATAGATAGAATGAAACCCCATATCTAGCCAAAGAGAAAAATTACGGACACATGAGCTAAGTTCTACAACTTGATTTTGAAACATATTTATGTGTTCTAATATGAAATATTATATGGGAACTATATATGTTATCTGCTGGGAAATTTTTGCTTTAAAAAAAGAAGAGTATAGTTATTTAATAAAGAATCATATTGAAGTTCAATAGATCTGTCTGTTGACAACCATGTGAATATATTTAACATTACTGAATTGTAATGTAAAAATGATTAAGAGAGTAATATAATGCTATGCTTTTTTAAAAACATGAAAATAAAAGTCTCCCCAAACAAACAATGCAGCTATTTTACTTTAAGAATATTAGTAAAAGCATTATGCCCTATACAGACACATGGATTTTAAGACAAGGAATATAAACTGGTGAATTCATCAAGAGGACATGGCTGTGTTAAATGTTTATGGAGCTAGTAACAGAGCATCAGAATACAGGAAGCAAAATCTGCTAAAATTGCAAGAGAGAAAAGACAAATTCACAATTATAGTTGCAGATTTTAAGATAACTTTCTAAAGAATAGATGGAGCCAATAGAAGATCATTAAAGTATCTACTGAATTTGACCTTATCAACCCTTGTAGGACACTTAAATTAACAACAGTAGATTATAGGTTCCCTACAAGTGCACATAAAGCTATTACCAAGAGAAATCGTACTGTGGGTGACAACATAAGTTCATATATATATATATATATATAGTCATCATGCAAAGTATGTTCTTTGTCCACATGGAAATAAATTGAAAATAAATAAGAGAACATCTGAAAAACTTTCAAATACATGGGAACTAAATAGATACAAATGGGAAAAATAAGTAAAAAGGGAAATTAAAAAGTCAGAATTTAATGAAAATGTAAAGCAAAATGTCAAAATCTGTGGGATGCAGCAAAAGGAGTACTGAAAAAAGTTATGCTACTAACCACCTATAATAGAAAGAATAATATCTATAGAGGAACTAGGATAACAGTTAAGCCTTACTTTTCCTCACAAATCACATAAGCAAGAAGAGAGTAGAGTGAAATAATTAAAGTATTGAGACAAAAAAAAAGCCTCCTAGAATTGTATACTCTTTAAAATTATCTTTTTAAAAGGTAAGGAGAAATAAAGACCATCATATATACAAAAATTGAGGGAATTTTTTGCCAGTTAAACTTCTTTACAACAAGTGTTAAAAAGTTCTTAAGACATAAGGAAAATAATTCAAATCAGAATTCAGGTGTACATAAAGAAATGAAGAATACCAAAGATGGGATAAGCAAAAATAAAGTAAGAACTCTTATTTTTCTTATTTTTAATTGATCTAACAGATGGAAGTTTGTGCAAAATAATAATGCTAACAATGTATGTGTATGTATTTATTGATTAGGAGGGAGGAATTAGGATTATTGTGTTATTATAAGATATACAAACTGAGAAGTGGTATGATGCTGCTGCTGCTGCTAAGTCGCTTCAGTTGTGTCCGATTCTGTGTGACCCCATAGATGGCAGCCCACCAGGCTCCGCCGTCCCTGGGATTCTCCAGGCAAGAACTCTGGAGTGGGTGAGAAGTGGTATAGTGTTATCTGAAAATGGACTTGGATTAGTTTCAAATATATAGTTGATCTTTTAACAACTTGGAGTTGGGGCACCAACCCTCTATGTACTCAAAATCCCCATATAAAATCTCTACGATTGGCCCACTATATACAGGGTTTCTCACTTGCAAATTCAAGCAACCATGGATTATGCAGTGAGTACTGACTGAAAAAAATAATCCACATACAAGTGAACCCATGCAGTTCAAATCTGTGTTGTTCAAGGACCAACTGGATACTGCAAACTCTAGTGAAACCCTAAAGTAAGTCTAAAAAAGAAGTATAACTACTATGCTAAGAAATGACAGAAAATTGAATTCATAAAATGCTCAGCTGAAAGCATGAATGGCAGAAAGAGAGGAAGACAAGACTCAGAACAAAGAACAGGGCAGTATATAGAAAACAGTAATGTACGTGGTAGATATTAGACCAACTACAACAATAAACTCTCTGAACATCAATGGTCTAAATGCTCCAATTAAAAGATAAAGATTGCCAGAATGGATTAAAAAAAATGTGACCCAGTTGTATGACACCTACAAGAAACATTTTTTTTTTCTTATATATAAAGACCCATATAGATTAACAGTAAATGGAAGGAGAAAAATATACCATATGAGGACCAATCACTTCATGGGAAATAGATGGGGAAACAGTGGAAACAGACTTTATTTTTCTGGGCTCCAAAATCACTGCAGATGGTGACTGCAGCCATGAAATTAAAAGACGCTTACTCCTTGGAAGGAAAGTTATGACCAACCTAGATAGCATATTCAAAAGCAGAGACATTACTTTGCCAACAAAGGTTCATCTAGTCAAGGCTATGGTTTTTCCTGTGGTCATGTATGGATGTGAGAGTTGGACTGTGAAGAAGGCTGAGCGCCAAAGAATTGATGCTTTTGAACTGTGGTGTTGGAGAAGACTCTTTGAGAGTCCCCTGGACTGCAAGGAGATCCAACCAGTCCATTCTGAAGGAGATCAGCCCTGGGATTTCTTTGGAAGGAATGATGCTAAAGCTGAAACTCCAGTACTTTGGCCACCTCATGTGAAGAGTTGACTCATTGCAAAAGACTCTGATGCTGGGAGGGACTGGGGGCAAGAGGAGAAGGGGACGACAGAGAATGAGATGGCTGGTTGGCATCACTGACTCAATGGACGTGAGTCTCAGTGAACTCCGGGAGTTGGTGATGGACAGGGAGGCCTGGCGTGCTTCGATTCATGGGGTCGCAAAGAGTCAGACACGACTGAGCGACTGATCTGCTCTGATCTGAAGACCAATCAAAAGAAAGTAAGAGCATCCATGTTAATTTTAGGCAGCACAGACTTCAAAGGAAGGAAAGTTATCAAGGATAAAGAAGGAAATTGCGTTATGATAAAGGATTCAGTTGTCCAAGAAGAGAGAGCAATCCTTAACATGTATGTGCTTAACAACAGAACATCAAACTTCATGAAGCAAAATTAAAACAACTGCAAGGAGAAATAGACAAATTCACTATCAATGTTGGACACTTCAACAATTCCCTATCAGAAATGAATAGATCCAGCAGGCAGAAAATAGTAAGGACATAACTGAACTCAAAACATCATCAATCAACTGGATATAGTCAATGTCTACAAATGTCATCCAACAGAACCAGAATACACATTCTTCTCAAACTCACATGGAACATACACTAAGGTAGACCAAAATCTCAGCCATTAAAGTCTAGAAAATGGCATCTAACTGTTAGTTACAGAAAGCATATTGATAATTGCCTAAAAACCAAAGAGTTGGGGTGAAAGTGATTGATATGTTCACTATCTTGATCACTGTGAGCATTTCATGGGTATATACGTTTGCCAAAACATCAAATCTGTGATCTTAAATATGTACAATTTATTGTAATCCAGTTGTTTCTAAATAAGCTGTTTTTAAAACTTTCTGTACACCTCCAAATTTATTGCAATACCTATCAAAAACAAAACAAATTGAAGAATATTTTAAAATCCACACATTCAATTATCTGCTTGTTAGAACACAGAAAAGGAAAACTATGATTTTTCTACATTCATTTTTAAAAATGTAAAAGAAAGCAAACTTTTCATTGCAAAATCTTTAGCCACTACTAAGACAAATTCAGGTTCAATATATCATACATGCTCCAGGAAAGAGAGTGACTTCTTGCTGTTTATCTTTATATTGTAGTATTATAATTAAGGTAGCATTATAATATGCAATATTATAATAATAATTGTAATATTATAATAATATATTATAAGTAAAAATATATTATAGTATTATAATAAAGCAAAAAACCTCTGGACAGTCTTGTTACAAATCTGACATACCACTAAATCTAAATATTTGCTTCCTTATCTGTAACTGGCCTAGTGACTGTACTTATGTGGTTTTTTTAAGTTGATAAACATAACTTAAAAGAGTATGATCCAGCAATCCCACTGCTGGGCATACACACTGAGGAAACCAGAAGGGAAAGAGACACGTGTACCCCAATGTTCATCGCAGCACTGTTTATAATAGCCAGGACATGGAAGCAACCTAGATGTCCATCAGCAGATGAATGGATAAGAAAGCTGTGGTACATATACACAATGGAGTATTACTCAGCCATTAAAAAGAATACATTTGAATCAGTTTTAATGAGGTGGATGAAACTGGAGCCTATTATACAGAGTGAAGTAAGCCAGAAAGAAAAACACCAATACAGTATACTAATGCATATATATGGAATTTAGAAAGATGGTAACAATAACCCTGTGTACGAGACAGCAAAAGAGACACTGATGTATAGAACAGTCTTATGGACTCTGTTGGAGAGGGAGAGGGTGGGAAGATTTGGGAGAATGACATTGAAATATGTATAATATCATGTATGAAACGAGTCGCCAGTCTAGGTTCGATGCACGATACTGGATGCTTGGGGCTGGTGCACTGGGACCACCCAGAGTGATGGTATGGGGAGAGAGGAGGGAGGAGGGTTCAGGATGGGAAACACATGTATACCTGTGGTGGATTCATTTCGATATTTGGCAAAACTAAGACAATATTGTACAGTTTAAAAATAAAATTAAATTAAATGTTCAGGGGGGAAAAAAAAAGTTTCTAGCACAAAGTAGATGTTCAAAAATATCAGTCAATATTAGTAATATTGAAAATTTTTATTTTTTATTTTATTTTTTGATTATTTGGTTTATGAAAATGTGCTAATTAGCAAAATCAGGAAAAATAATTATGCATATTAGGTTAATCTTCCATCATTTTTTATACTATTATTTCAAAAGTAGGTACATGTTTTGGGGAATGAAATTTAAAACTAATTTATAATAGATTTCAAATGAATTAGATTTACAGTAGAATTTGAATGATTTAAATGCTAAGATACGCCATTGAACATGTGTATCACTAGGGCAAAATTGGCACTTGTGGTCAAGCATCATTCAGTGGTACCCAAATCTTACTCAAACTATCAAGATACAAAATAAAAGACATCTTTAATATTTTATAAACACTAAATATAAATGAATAAATCTATTATTTATTTTATTTTCTAGAATTAGGGTTAAGTACACTTATTGCTTGTACATTTTGGTATTTGTACATGATAATTTATATTTTATAATCATTTTAACAAACAATGAAAATAATCATGCTAACTACTAATGTTTTTGTATTACTTACTTGTTTTCCGGTACTATTTTATATTATTTATGTGTATTTACTTATTTAATCTTCAAAATAATCTTAAGAATTAAGTATATTGTAGCCTCACTTTACTCCAAAAGATATATTGAGGCAGGTAAGTTGAATAAGTTGCTCAAAATCACACAGCTGGTAACAGGCAGCATTAGGATTTGACAAATCATTCCAATATATCATTAGCTATACATTTCTTCATATATTTTGCTATGAAAAATATAACATGTTTTACCACTATTTATTTATGCATATATGTGTCTAATTGTCTAATTTATCTCAATATCTCTACCAACATTCACTTATTTCTTTTTTAAAACCATGAAAACTCAAAAACTGTCAATAATATTCTTGGCAGTATGTGAACATATGTGTATTTATCCAAAATCCTCTCTAGCATTTTCACGTTTGAATATAGTGTTAAATACAGGCAGGTATTTATAGGTAAAGACACAAACATCAGTACTATTTTGGCATTGATGACTTTTGATATTATATAATCAGTCTCCACAGGCTGCAGTTTATGACCCTGACATTGGCATAGAGAGATCTATCTCAGCTACTTCTAAATTTTTAGAATGAATAAAATATTGGTGTTGAGATTGCGTTAAAGGTAAAGTGTTTGTTGTACAAGTAAGTGCTTAGCAATTCCAACTGCTATATGCAGTTTATTTCCCATTGCCTGTGTCATAAACATTTAAGTGTTCCTCTGTATTAAAGTAAAACTTTTGTTTAATTCTACAGATCTTTCAATGAGGCCTTTCTTGGATAAAATTCAAATTGAGGAAAGTCCATTTGAACTCTATGCATTCAGGAAAAATGTTTATGTAAATCATGCTCTATGGGATAGGAATATTATTATTTGGAGATGTATGAATTACTAGGTAATATACATTACATGAATGGTAATACCTGAAAGAAGTGAAGTAAAAATTGCCTCCATCTTTTTGCCCTGCTGCTGAGAGTGAAGAAGAAAACTTAACTTTTAAGAACTACTTTACTAATATAATTATAAAGTTAATATCATAACTTTATATACTAAAGTTAATATCACAAAATTTAAAACCCAATTTAATTTCAAGCAAATTTTAAATACTCATAAAAAAAATTACTTTAATGATTGCCATACCAGCACCCTGGTGTGCTGCACAATATTTAAGGAAAACCTATGGGAAATTTTTAATTTGTGGGGGAAACAATGACATTTTTGGACACCCACAAATCACTACTACTAAATGATTATACTGAACTACTTAGTGATGAGAATTAGTAAGCATTTATTTTGGCTTAGAGATGTTTTGAAAAAATTACTAAAACATTAATAGGGTACCATGGACCCAGAAAATATGAGTCCCTCTGTTTCAGACATGCCTGTTTTTGTTTTGTTGGAATTTACCTACAATGGAAACTATCAGGCTAATTTGCTTTTAGATTACTAATCCAGAATCTGGCATGTATATACTAAAAATTTATTTAAAGGTAACAAGTATTTTAACTTGCTTTCCCAATCATCATGTTCTATTTCCCAAGCAGGCATGTGTTATTAGGGAAAAAGTAAAAAGGAATTAATTGGTTCTCTAAATTCTGCCTGTTTATTTTCTGTCAAAAAAGGCTAAGAGACCAGAAATCTATTTCAACATTTTACCTGTGCAAGGTATTCATTAAAATCCCTCCCCCGATAGCTCCCACTATTGTCTTAGGGTAATTTTCCCCTTTAACATTTTTTCCTTTTTTATCTTGTATTTTTCCTATCATACATTTATCCAGATGTTGATTTAAGAGCTATTCTTCCATAGAGAAAATATTCCTTTACAGGACAGATTTTCATATTCAGCACTAGAGAAATTAACTAACCAAGTCTGTGACAGAGCACAGAAGCTAGAGTAATACACCTTGGCAGTGAAATTAAAAAATCATCATATTATCAGATCCATCTCTAATTACAAAGATTTCTTTGGAGAACCTAATGTTTCCTCGAGAACTATCATCTCCTCTTGTACTCGCAATAAATCTCAGATGTATCTTTAGCTGCATATAATTATGTGACTTCTTAAAGTGTTTGAAACAGAATCCAGATGAACGAAGACTCTTAAAGCCTCCTGATAGAAGAGCAAAGTGCTAAGAGGGTCCCCTATTGAAACTACCATGACAACCCCTATCTTTTAAGCTGAAATTCAGCTTTTTTAGAGTAGCTACTTTTCAGTTCCATGGGGTGAAACTCAATTTGTATCACTGGCTGCTGTGCTGTAAAGGACAATTTCAATGCCCTATTGAGTGCTAAGTCTTCTTGTTAGTTTGTTTGCTTGTTTGCAGAATAATCTTTAGACAGACATAATGACACACGCCATAAGATTTCCCAAAATGAACTTTTTCTTCCCTCTGGAAATGATGAGATTGGAAGAAAAAAAAACATAATTAGTGTAAAACAAATGAATACAAAACAGAACCAGGTCTTCTTTGCAATCAAGGATACACAGCAATTGTTACTGCAGAGTATGAGCCTTGTATCCAAGAGGAGATTTATAAGCCCCTTCATGAACTAGTGGAAGAAAGTTATGCTACTTAATGAGAATAAATATAACTAAAGAGAGAGGACTGAGAATGATTCTTCTGGGAAGGATGGATGATTTAGAGCATCCAACTAAATTTAAAAAATCATTATCTAGTTGATTTTAAACATTGATATCAGTTGATATTTAATCATCTAAATTGATTCTATTTAAAAGAATCACTTATAAAAAATTAATTAATAGACTGGAAGAACAACAGTTTAAGGCAATACCCTGTTGTATGAAATCTATCTTTTAAAAAGGTTAAAGTAAATAAATTCACATATACATAAATAAATGATAAAATGTTAATATCAATATAGTGAGTTGCATATACTTATATGTAGTGGTTATATTAGGTTTAAGGGATGGTAAAGGAAACAAGAACTGAAGCGCCTCTTGAAGAAAGTGAGAGAGGAGAGTGAAAAAGTTGGCTTAAAACTCAATATTCAGAAAACTAAGATCATGGAATCTGGTCCCATCACTTCATGGCAAATAGACAGGGAAACAACAGAAACAGTGACAGACTATTTCTGGGGGCTCCAAAATCACTGCAGATGGTGACTGCAGCCATGAAATTAAAAGACGCTTGCTCCTTGGAAGGAAAGTTATGACTAACCTAGACAGAATATTAAAAAGCAGAGACATTACTTTGCCAACAAAGGTCCATCTAGTCAAAACTATGGTTTTTCCAGTAGTGAGATTAGACTATGAAGAGGGCTGAGTGCCAACGAATTGATGCTTTTGAACTGTGATGTTGGAGAAGACGCTTGAGAGTCCCTTGGACAGCAAGGAGATCCCACCCATCCATCCTAAAGGAAATCAGTCCTGAATATTCCTTGGAAGGACTGATGCTAAAGCTGAAACTCCAATACGTTGGCGACCTGTTAGGAAGAACCAACTCGTTTGAAAAGACCGTGATGTTGGGAAAGATTGAAGGCAGGAGGAGAAGGGGACAACAGAGGATGAGATGGTTGCATGACATCACAGACTCAATGGACATGAGTTTGAGTAAACTCTGGGAGTTGGTGATGGACAGGGAGGCCTGGCGTGCTCCAGTCCATGGAATCTCAAAGAGTCAGATATGCGTGAGCGACTGAACTGAACTGAACTGAAAGTAAATAAAGCTTTTATTTTGTATTATTCTTTACTGTCCTGTTTTTGGAAGATTATTGATGATTTTAATGTCACCAATTTTCACAGCAGTTTGATTTTGATTCATCAACTTTAAGCTTTTTATAATATATATACATGGATAATTATAGACTATAAAATATAATATTACATGCAAAAATTTCCTAGTAGAATTTATTTCTTAAAACTTTCTTTAAATATCTAAGAGATATTGCAAATTATACATGCCTATGTATTTATATGGAGTAGGAAATGGCAACCCACTCCAGTACCCTTGCCTGGAAAATCCCATGGACAGAGGAGCCTGGTGGGCTACAGCCTATAGGGTCACAAAGGTCACTTCACAGGGCAGTGGTAAAGAATCTGCCTGCCAATTCAGGAGACTCAGGAGACACAGTTTTGATCTCTGCATCAGGAAGATCCCTGGAGGAGGAAATGACAGCTCACACCAGTATTATTGCCTGGAAAATTCCGTGGACAAAGGACCCTGGAGGGCTATAGTCCATGGGGTTGCAAAGAGTTGGACATCTACGTATATAAAGAAAATGTATTTTTTTTGTGAAATATTTGCCTCTATGAATATAATCTTTTCCTCTATTAAATGCTTTCAAGTTGAATTCAATTTAATCTAAAAACATATCTGTATCTCCTTCCTCATTTATTATTTTATTTATTGGCTATCTTACTGTTTCAAATCTAATTTTATTTACTGTTTGTTTGTTGTTCTGTTTCTCACTGACAGTTATATAGTTTTAGAATCCATCTCTTCTAACCCCAGAAGTTAGCCCATTTAAAGTCAGCTATTATAACTGATTTTTACTTCATTGTTATCATTTTTTATTGTCTGTTTCTTTAAAGCTATATGCATTTTTCTCTATCATAGCTGTTTTTTGTTCCTGTATGCTATTCATTCTAGTTTTAGTTCAATAAAACTCTTAAAAGTCTAACAGTGCCAAGGAATAAACAAGTTTTAATTATTTTTATTCTTTATTTGAAGCAAGAAAAGTTGTTCATCAATAATCTTTGCTTTCCCCATCATATTCTTATAAATATAATCCAGTTTTATGGAATTAATGTTAAGAAAATTTAATATTACTAAGTTTCCCAAAATGATAGTTTGCCTTCCATATTTTATTTTTAAATCACAATTATATGAAGTATTATACTTTACTCCTTTATTACTATGAAATTCCTTCTTGAGTTCTGGGTATTTATTTTTTTTCTTTTGGCCATACCACCCGGCATGTGGTATCTTAGTTCCCCCACCAGAGATCAAACCTGCATCTCCTGCATTGGAAGGCAGAGCCTTAACTACTGGACCACTGGGAAATTCTTTTGATTAATTTTTTAAAGACTAATGTTTGTTCCATTGGTAAAACCTGTTTCATTTGTAAACCCCCCCACAGAAAAAGACCAAAGAAGTAGCTATACTTTCAATTCTGCCCCTCCCCCCAAAAGCATAACAGGAATGCAAATTATTTTAGTAGCAATGATGGAATGATTGTAGGCTACTGTCTTCTGTTTGTTTGTTTTTTTAACCTTGGAATTACATATATTCTGCTATAAATAATTATGATATTTTTCACTAATTCTGTATAAAATTTGGTGAACAATTTTGGTTAACTGAATTTTTATTCTCTATTTCTTCTCTCTCTTTTCTGTCCTTTATTCCATCCCCATTATCTGTATTTTCCTCTGATTTATCTATGTGTTTCCTTTGTATTCTGACTATCCAATACTGGTTCTTTGTAAAAAGATAGAGAAAAATTTATTTTTCTCCATCCAATATTAGTTCTGTATAACCTCTAAATAAATGCAATTTTTCTAGTTCAGTTTATATTTCCTTTCATGTCTAATTTAATATTTGCCTCTATGTCACCCTTTTCTTTTGGCTCTCTACTATTATTTAATAGAAACTGCTTCTATTTGCATATTTTTCTTAAGAAACCAGGCCGATATTATTATGCTTTTCTAGTTTCTTTTATAAGGGCATTGCAAAGTTTGTGTTCTTTTGACTCTATCCATTACCAGCATTTGGCACGTATATAAGGTGGCTGACAGCCTTTAAAATTGCAAAGCCAGCTACTTCCTCCTTAGAACAAAATCTCAATATCATTTGGATGGGACTACACCTTATTTGGGGTTTTCCAGATGACTCAGTGCTAAAGAATCTGCCTACCAATGCAGGAGATATGGGTTCAATCCCTGGGTATGGAAGATCTCCTCGAAAAGGAAATGGCAACCCACTCCAGTATTCTTGCCTGAAGAATTCCACGGGCAGAGGAGCCTAGAGGCTAAGGTACATGGGGTTGCAAAAAGAGTCAGACACAACTTAGCAACTAAACAACACACCTTATTTTAAATCTGACACTTAACAGATTTCTATATAACACAAGAGCTCTGGTGGAATTTCTATATTTTCCTGCTCCGTCAGGTTGTCTTATTTAACTAGGGAGTTAGAATTTTTCTTTCACTATATTATACATTAATGTTAAAAACCACACATACAGCACAAATACTCATTTTTCAACTATGTTTCTTCTGTACTGTTCCCCTGCTTGAATGTTAGGCATTGTAAATAAAGTAGCAATACTTCCTTTTATTTATTTATTTATATATTTTAACCTACAATCAAGACTTTACTCACACAGAATCATATAGGAATCACAGTAGCAATTTTTTTTTTTATTTTGTCAATAAAGTGAGTTTCTCTAAAAAATAAATTTCTAGAAAATAAGTTTTCTAAAAAATAATCTATATTTGCTTACATCTTCAGAAAGGCACCAGGGTGTAGTAAACAACACAAAATTTAGAATCAAGAAGTCTTTGATTTGATTCTGGAGTCTTAGAGACTTGACTTGATTCTGAATATATTTGCCATATGAATTTGGGTCAATATCTAGCCTTGTTGATCTTCAATTTATTCATTGTTGCTGTCATTGAACTGTTAAGTTCTATACTAGAAAATCATGTAAGTAATTAGCAGAGTACTTAACAATGAATTAATCTTAGCTATTATTAGCTGACACTTTTATGCAATCTTGTACATTTTTATATATATTTTAATGGAGCATTTGAAGAATACGATATATACATTTAGTGGTTCACTATTTTAAGAGAGAAGTTAGGAGGCATGCATTTGGCATGCTTTAATTTATTTGAGTAGATGACTTGAGCTTTTTCCTTAAAGTAGGGAGTAAATAAACATACTTTTAACAATCTTAGATGAGCACTGACTCATAAACAAGTATTTAAAATGCAATTATGATTAAGCTTTAATACTGAATTAACAGGAGGAAATAAATATGGGGAATCCAGAAAATATAAATATATATCATACTTCACACTTCAATATTTTGAATCATGAGTGTATATGTGTGTGTGAGGTTGTGTATGTTGTTATAATTATGTAGGTGAGAAACACATCTAGTCTGTTGAGTTGGGGAAAGCTGAGAAAGAGTTGTAAAAGTGTTTAGGTTCTTGAAAATGAAGAATATTGAGAGGCATTAATTAAAATATGCATTATTTATCAAGAGAAAAACAACAGTAAATACTCCAACTCAAATATAGCTCAACATGCTTCAAGGTTTCATTGGTACATTTAATGTGTAGATAAAGATGTGAAATCATGTTCTGTACACATTATATTTGTAGAGATTTTATTTTTGCAATTTAGCAAATCAGTTGTGATTACTATAGGCTTCTGTTATATTTGCCAGAGTTGACATAAACTGGATTGGAATGGAATTAGTTTCTTCCAAGGCTTATGATTGAAATCCCTGTAGCTATCATCAGATATTATACTGTGCTGTTTCAGATTGTTAATGAAAAAGCCACGTGGGTTCCATCAGTGACAAATGTAAATTATGGTAGCAATTCAATTAAATTATTTTTTACTGAATATTAACTCTTCCTTAGAATGACTTCAATGTGCATATACATATATACCCTTGTGAATAGTAATAAAGACTACCTTAACATTTTAAGTGTTAATCACCTCCGACTCTTTGAGATCCCATGGACTGTAGCCCTCCAGGTTCCTCTGTCCATAGGATTCTCCAGACAAGAATACTGGAGTGGGTTACCATTTCCTTCTCCAGGGGATCTTCCCAACCCAGGGATCAAAACTGGGTCTACTGCATTGTGGGCAGATTCTTTGCCATCAAGCCACCAGGAAGCTTATATCTAAGTATTAAGAATATATTTTAGGGTTTCCCTGGTTGGCTCAGTGGTAAAGAATCTGCCGGCCAATGCAGGAGATACAGGTTGGATTCCTGATCCAGGAAGATCACACGTGCTGCGGAGAAACTGAGCGTCTGCGCCACAATCCCTGAGCCTGCGCTCTAGAGGACGGGAACTGCCATTACTGAGGCCAAGCACCACAACTCCTTGAAGCCTGGGCGCCCTGGAGCCTGTGCTCTGCAAAAGAGTAGCCACCACGGTGAGCAGCCCACGCCCTGCAACTAGAGAAAAGCCCATGCAGTAACGAAGATCAAGCACAGCCAAAAGTAAATAAAAAAATAACATACTGTAAACCCAGTGAAAAAGCAGCCACACATTCCACCTCCTGTTCTAGTCCCACAGCCTATAAAGGTGAACCAGCTGGAGCTGGCTGGGGGAGGACGCAAGTTTGTTTCAGAGGGACTGTCTGAGAGATGACAAGGGTCTCCAAACACAGGGAAGGAAGAGATATCACTTTGTGAAAAATCAATTCTACACTTTTTTCCAGGCCTGGAGAAAGAACAAGGTACATATAATGGAAGTCAACTCTCAGAGGATATCAAAAAGGGAATTTACAAGTCATTACTTGTAAAACCTGCATGTTCAAATTAGCACACAATCATTTCAGCTTTTCAAAATATAGTCTTATTTTAACTTTCAAATAAAGGGAAAAGATCAAGTAAGTTTTTGGATGTTTGAACCTATCTATACTGCCGGGGTCCAGCCCCAGCTGATCCAGGGTATTCGAAGCGGGGACGGCGTCAGCGACCTATTTAATTATTTATTCATCAAAGATATAAAGAGTAATAGAATGAGGATAGCTCAGTAGGAAAATTCAGTGGAGAAAAGAGGCTGAGTAGCTTGGTTTACGCGGGAGACCAATAAAACTTCAAGACGAGAAGTTTGCACCACTTACGTAGGCCGCAGGCGTCCTTCCGTTCTCCCGAAGGAGAGGAGACTCTGAGGCCTCCCCGGTCGGATCTTAGAAGCCCAGGCATAATTAGCAAGCATGGTGGGTTCCGCGCTCCAGATGGAGACTCAGCTAGAATTTGGGAGAGAGAGTGACATGGGGAGACCAAGTTTCAGTGAACAAGGCCCGCACTTTATTTTCCAAAGTAGTTTTTATACCTAAAGGTATGCATAGAGGATAATGGGGGAAGGGGTAGAGCCATGCAGCAAGCCAGGCTTTCTTCCTTATCATATGCAAAAGTTCAGGTGATTGACATCATCTTCTGGCCAGGAGGCCTGTTAACATTGTAAGAAACTTATCTTTCTCTAAAGGTGATTATTCCAAAGTCAGGCGCCAGCCTTCCAAAAAGCATTGGACAAAGCTGCATTTTATATTTCTATACACCCATTATATCAATCAATACACTGCCAAGGACACAGTAGGTAAGGAGTATGGAGACTTAGCAGCAAATATTGGCCCAACAAGTGAAAAACCCTTCACCAATACAATTTCTAATCAATCTTTTAACTACTCAAAGGAATCTGTGTTTAGGCAGTTTAGAACATCTCCTGCCTCTCACAGTTGGGAGGCTCTGAACAATCACATGTGGCCGGAAAAACCCATTCAGGCAGGCTAAAGGATTTCCAAAGGAGTTTGTAGGTTGAAACACTGTCACACCCAGGAATTATTAACTGGAGCTGTAAGCTAACTCTTTTTTTCAGAGAGAGGTAGTGGGAGACAGCCCCCCGTAAAGTCAGAGGTGTAGGTGAAAGCACAAAGCAGAAAGTAGGCAGACTCTGGTTTGGGGGTAGATGCTCGAGAATTTCCAGGGGGACTCCTGAGGCTCGATCACGCCTTTGCGTATGCCGAGCCTCCTTCCTCATGACCTTTGTCATGGGCGGAGTGCCTCACGCTGGCTCCCGGCAGTGATAGAATTCCAGTTGAGCTATTACAGATCCTCACTCAATATGCAATATGCACTCAATATGCAATATGCCGGCTCCCGGCACTATACCTTGTGAAAATTAGTGCCGAATACTCACTGGCTTTGTCATACACAATAAATGAAATTTTGAATTATTTTTCACATTTGCTTTAAAAGATACTAATCAAGAGTTGGTTGTTAATTGAGTATCTTCATGTCTCATAATGAAATTAATGACACAAATTGTTCTAAAAATGATTATAAAAACCACTCTACTGATGTAAATTGTATAGAGGAGAATAACTTCAGGTTAGAAGAAAAATGATTTGTGAGTAATACTGTGAGGAAAACAAAGCAATAATAACATCCTAGAAGGAAAATTTACAGGCACAGGGGGGACCCTGTGGCAAAGAAGGAGCCAAACCAGTGTGGGTCTTAAAGGTGTTTCTCCATGGGGATTATTGATGACAATAAGTGTTACATATTGATTTCTGACATATCTAGCCCTGGAGTCCTACAGTCCAGAAAAGAAACAGTTTACACTACAATTGTCATGATGACAAATATAAATTGAAAAACAGATTCTTAACAGCTTCTGGGCAGAAATTCCTTTTTACATGGTGATCATGAGTGTGCATTTCTCTGTAACTTCAACTGTCACACAGGGCCAAAGGAAGGAAATAAAAAATCTCCACAGAATGCATAGTATGGACAGACATCAATGAGGTTACTTCACATCCAGCAATTTTGTTAGTATCCTACCTGAGAAAGAAAGTTTGTTTCCAAAATGCTAATTCCACAACCCAGCTTTGGGCAGGAAATCAAACACAACTAGCCAAAAGAGCTGTGACTCAGAGAAAATCTCTGGAGAAGGCATGCATCACTAATCATGCCTCAACATCCTGTTAATCAGTCAAAAATTGTGTCCCAAATATTCAATTCATAGGAGACCCCTTCATAAGAAACATAAGAATGAAGTTACTAAGCTCCAAAATTGACATTAATACCAATAGTGTCGATATTAAATATATTGGAATGAAATCAAACATTTAACCCAATAAACAAATTGTGACTCCTTCACCATCCCATTGGGGCTCAGTAATGATTCAGATCACATAATGACTTCAACCAAAGTTTGGGTGAGTTTGTTTTTCAGTTGCTTTTTTTTTTTTTTCTTAAGTTTTTATTACTGTTATGGCAAAAAAAGTAAACTGTTAAGTTCTTCTGTTGTTTATAAAAAAGTCAAACTTAAAGCATAAGTTAGAAGAGGCTATATATATAAAAAGACCTCCAAATGGTCTGATGTGACAATTTTTAAGTGCAATTTGAGGCAAATACCTCGAATCATTATAAAAGTTCTAAATCTAAAGACTTTGTTCAGAAAAAAGATTAAGAGAAATTATGTCAGGGATAATTTCTGTAATCATATTCTGGTGCTCTCAGTTAAGTAGCAATCTGAACAATGCTCTCTCAGAGTGCTGATTGACCATAGCCATTGCAGGATAAGGAGGGGAAATATAACCAAAAAGAGTTTTCATTTGAAAATATTTTTTAGAGGTCTATAAGCTTTAGTAAGAATTTTAGTATGAAATACCTGTAAATGTAACTGTAAAATGTAAATGTAAAAATGTAATACCTGTCAATGTAAAAATACCTATAAATGTAAAAATCTAGTGAAAAATGCATTGATTCTGGAAGAAGCATGTATTGGGCACATTTGAGTTATCTTTTTTTCAAAGGTTTGCTCTCTGTCTATGTTAATGATCAATATTATCCAAGATGCTCACATTCTCATGTCTTTACTGATTCTTAAAATGGATTTAAATACACTTATAAAAGTCATAAAGAGTTGGCTTCTTCTTTTATAAAAATAAATGAGTAAAGTGGCTCTTTTCAAAATTTTATTCTTTTATTAAGCACCACCAATGTGGTTTGTAGGAAAACAGTAAGATCTGAAAGAGGCCAAAAAAAAATGCAAAATCAAAGAAAACTTCAAAAAACATGACATGTTCAAGAAATACAGATAGTACAATAGACTGGAATTTTGTAATGCAGCAGAAAGCTTGAAAGTTGTATATCTATGCAAATTCTAGGGTAAACACTAAGATGAGACATTGCATGATCAGAATGACATTTAATAATAGTGATTTCAATGGGAATGTGTGATGAAACATGATTGACAAAAGGGATTAACATCCAAGCCCTTTGATGTGAAACTCCTGATGGTTTCTCATATACCTATGGCTGATTCATGTTGATGTTTGGCAGAAACCAACAAAATTCTGTAAAGCAATTATTCTTCAATTAAAAAAAGTAAATTAAAAAAATGTAACTAGAATATTCAAGAGTCTCCCAAGCATTTGTTGTCTGTTACCGAATTTTCAGTGTTTACTTATAGGAGGTTTGTTTTCCCAAAGCACAAAGAGATTTTTTTTGGTTCTGGAGGATGAGAAGATAAAACATGTATCCACACATAGCCTGACTAAATCTAAGCCACAACCTTGACCATATAAATTTAAAATGGGTACCACATAAATTAATATGTAGATAGGACTATATGTAGAGGGCACGTCTTGTTGTTCAGTCACTAAGTCGCGTCCCACTCTTTGAGACCCCATGAATTGCAGCATGCCAGGCTTCTCCGTCCATCACCATCTCCCTGAGTTTGCTCAAGTTCATGTCCATTGAGTCAGTGATACCATCGAACCAACACATCCTCTGTCATCCCCTTCTCCTCTGGCCCTCAATTTTTCCCAGCATCAAGGTCTTTTCCAATGATTCAGCACTTTGAGTCAGGTGGCCAAAGTAATGGAGCTTCAGCTTCAGCATCAGTCCTTCCAATATATATATTCAGGGTTAATTTCCCTTAGGATTGACTGGTTTGATCTTGCTGTCCAAGAGACTCTCGAGTCTTCTCCAACACCATAGATTGAAAGCTCAAGTCTTCCGTGCTCAGCCTTCTTTATGGTCCAACTCTCACATCCATTAGAGGCCACTAATTTTACCATATGATGCAATATGTAGAACAGAATAAGGGCCCCTGAAAGATATTAATTTCTTAATCCCAGCAATTTGTAAATATGCTATTTTATGTGGCAAGTGGGAATTAAGTTTGCAGATGGAATAAATTTGCCAATAATGAATTAGAAACAGAATTTACTCTGGATCATCTGAGCAGACCCAATGTAATCAGAAGGTCCCTTTATATGTGGAAGAGGGAGAAGGAAAAGTTAACTTCAGAGTACTGCGCTATGAGAAAGACTGGCCATTGCTCCCTTTGCAGATGGAAAGGAGATATAAGGCAAGGAAAGAGGGTAGCCTCTAGAATCTGGAAAAGGCAAACAGATGCTTCTCTAGAGCCTCCATAGGAAATGTAGTCCTGCTGGCATGTTGATTTTGGCCCAGGAATACCCATTTTGCATTGCCGACCTCTCTAAATTTAAGACGATGACACTGTGTTATGTTGAGCTGCCATGTTATATGGTACAGCAGCCATGGAAAATTAATAACAATGCTTTGACTTATCTACTTGCACTAAGCACATTTGTACCCTTGTGCTAAGGCTCTGAAAGACCCAACAGACATCGAATAGGAGAATTTTTTGTTTGGTTTATTCTCATTTCTCCCTTGACCTATCCTCCTATAATAACCTCTCCCTCTACAAACATAGAAAAGCCAAAAACTACAGTTTCTATACTGAACGGCTATGTATTTATGACATATGAATATTTGCAATGTTGTTTAAAAAAATGACAGAGAACAGTATGTATAGAATTCGACTGCTATAATGAGTATGCCAGGATATTATTTATATATAATTAACCCAATAAAATATTTTTAAAAATATTTATATTTACTCTGAAAGTTTTTTCATCATTGCCACCAGAACCCAGCTGACTCATAAACCTACAGAGGTGTGGAAGAAGAAACATTTCCCCTTCCTTACTTGGGGTCATGTATGTGAATGCAGCACATATAAACATACACACTGAACTGATCTGCAATGTCCTTGTGCCCCTGAGGTAAATTCCTGCCGTGGTGTGAACTTGACCTGATTTGCACTGACATGCAGGGCTCTGCCTAGAAAAATGCCTCCTGCAGAGAGGTGCCTTCAGGTCTCTCTTGTTTGGGATAGAACATTAGATTCCACATACACAGTTATATCTTAGTAACCTTTAGACACTTTTGTTTTAGGAAGAAAAACATTTTCAATTTCTATCATTACAACATTTTTTAACTTCAAAAATAAATTCTCCATCCTATCAAACCCAGACACAGTAAAACAACGACAGTATCATATTATTAAAAAGAGATAGACTACATGGAATTACAATAAAAACCTGAAATACTCTTCTCATTAGATTCAGAGAGCCAGCTCTGGGACTTGTCAGGTGTGATACTTGACGACAATAAGTGCAGTTAATCTTGCATAAAATTTTGCCTAATCCTATAATACAGAAAAGTTTTTTTTACCAGCTAATAGGTTATTTTGAAGTGAAAAGAAGGTATTTGTCAACTAGGTCAAGAGGAGTAACAAAATTGGAAATAAAAAATCAAAGACAAAGAATGTATACAGAATGAAGTCAGTAGATTTTCAGCAACATTGCAACCCATTTGAAGGCAAATGAGTTTTACTTTGTTTCATTTTTAACCAACGTCCACCTAATAATATTTTTCTAATGTCAAAGTAGCAAGTAATTTGCTGTTTTATATGCATAAATGGAAGTGGACAACAGAAAATGAGAGGGTTGAATGGGATCACTGACTCAACGGACAGGTTTGCGCAAACTCTGGGAGATAGTGAAGGACAGGGAAGCCTGGCACGCTGCGGTCCTTGGGGTCGCAAAGTGCTGGACACGACTTAAGGACTGAACAACAACAGCAAATGCATAAATATATACATGTACATACATGCCTCCTGCGAGTTTAAATGCTCTATCAGAACTATTATTTGTGTAATTTTAGGTTTGATATTAAATTGTAAATGGAGAATGTTGCTACTATATGCCATAATTTAAGGTTAAGTTGTCTTTTCAGAGTAAAACTAAAAAAAATAAGCATAAAAAAAGAGTAGCATTAATAGCTACCTCCCTTTTAAAATAACAGAACAGAGGCCTTCAGGTATGATGCAAGCCTGACAAACTATTTTAGATTTGCAACACTGCTATCACCAAATTAGTACCTTTTAAATAAATAATAGACAATTGTCACTTGAAATATTCATTATTAATGGGAATTTTTATTGACATCAAGAATAATTTAACTATGGATGTTTACTTTATATATATATATATATATATATAAAATAGTGCACTAACCAGTCCATTCTGAAGGAGATCAGCCCTGGGATTTCTTTGGAGGGAATGATGCTGAGGCTGAAACTCCAGTACTTTGGCCACCTCATGCGAAGAGTTGACTCATTGGAAAGACTGTGATGCTGGGAGGGATTGGGGGCAGGAAGAGAAGGGGACGACAGAAGATGAGGTGGCTGGATGGCATCACTGACTCGATGGACGTGAATCTCAGTGAACTCCGGGAGTTGGTGATGGACAGGAAGGCCTGGCGTGCTGCGATTCATGGGGTCACAAAGAGTCAGACACGACTGAACTGAACTGAACTGAACTGAACCACAAGTCTATAGCTTAATGCATTTTCAGTTAATGCACTCATATAACACTACATAGGTATATAAATTAGGAAATATTTTACATTGTATTTTAAAGCATCAATGGAGTTTTAATTTTCTAAAAGAGAAGAAGATCAAATCTAAAAAACTGTTTAAAAAATAACTTTGCAAACTTGCATAAATTAGAAAGAAAATTTATGTTGAATATCATGAAAATAAACCAGAGAGTCAGAGAAATCAGCAAACGTATGCTCCAAGCAAGATCAGACCCACAAATCTCATTTATTTTTTGATAGTTGTTAGACTAGACATCAGGGAGTTGTTGATGGGAAACAACAGTGGGTCTACCATATTGAATTTGAAGGAATCAACATGTGTTTACAACATGCAATACTTGTGCAAATAGTCAGAGAAAGAGGATTCAAAAAAAGATTCCACATTGCTGGAATTATTTGTGTTAGAGACAGAATTTTAAGGTTGGCTTGTTCTTTCATGCCTGACAATGTTTAGAAACCAGAATTCTAACATTTTCAGAATTATTTTTGTTCTTTGTAAAGCACCTAAAAATAACCACTGAGAAGTGGAGCTTATCTTTAGAAATTTGAAGTAAAGCTGTGAATCATATTAATACTTAAAAAAAAAATTAAAGCAGCTTCACATTAATTAACATCAAGTGAATTTGGAAAGCAGCCAAAAGAAACACAATACACACACAAACAAAAAATACTTTGTGTTTTTTTCTAAAATAAGTGATTGTCTTCCAGCATGAATTCAAAGTTCCTCATCATTTAACTCTCAAATCTTACCCTCAAATGTCATGCACTCAAGGCAAAACCTTTGAAATGTTTATATATATGAGAATATGTTTATATCTATATGAGAATATATTTATCCTATTCTCTTACAATACAGGGACAAATGAATCACTTCAGGGGTATTCACCATACAGTTCTCTGGGCCCTATATTCAGAGATCTTGATTTGGAAAATCTGCGACAGAACCTGAATTCTGAAATTGTAAAATATACTACTCAGGTGATTCTGTTGAAAGTAATTTGGTTCGTAGCAACTAGTAGGACTGACTCAGAAATATAAGTACTTCCATTTATGATATTGCCTATAGATATATTTCACAATATTTAGTGATTTATCTAATAGTTTTGATTGCATTATTGCTCAGAGCCATCCCAAATGTATGTGAAGACACAGGTCAAGAAAGTTGCATTAATTCTTCAAACATATAATATGGTTGGTTAAAACATTATTAGTTTAGCTAAATGTTCTATACCTCTACTTTGCAACGAGATAGATACTGAGATTATCTGAATTACCATCCATAGTTTGACAAGTCCCAAATTCATATTTCCACCTGGGACCTCTCCTCACATTCCAATCACATGTACCCAAATGCTACCTGAAAATCACTACTCTGATTCTTAATAACAGGTCTAATTGGGGCCTTCCCATTTTTCTCTTAAAATCTATTAGTTTTGTTGCCTTTTTTCTTTTAATTGGTCATTATTATCTTTCTGTCGTTGCCAGGTCATGAGAGTTGACTTGAGAATGTGGGGTACTTTTTGTTCTTAATATGAACAGGTAAAAACGTGAATTTAGAGGATTCAATGATAGTGGGAAGACATGGGTGTTGGAGGTACATGGGTGGGATGATTCTTCACTCTCATGACTGAACAGGCTTCCTCGTAAGCTTTTCCCACCACTACCTCCAGGCTTGTACAAACATTGAACAGGAAAGTTTCTAGTTGTTATTCTTCATGATCCCCAGATCCAAGAAAGCAGCACCTCTTTTGTTCTCGAGTAAGCATCCAGAAAAATCAAGGAAGACTTTTCCAAGGAAAACCAAATCTTGGGACACAGCCAAGATCAGGACAACTCTACTATTCATCTAGGGGACCTTACTGTCCTAAGACTAAAAGCCAATCAGGGGAATGATGGTGGAGTAAAACACCAGACTGTCTCACTGAAGTGTTGTGTCTTGGTTTATTCATAAACGCAATAATCATTTGCCATGGAAGACATAGACTTCTAATGGAATGTGTTGTGCTGAACTCCAAATTTATAAAGCAAAACCAAATACCATGTTAACTTGAATAAATCTATTTACTCCATCTTCAAATCAGACAACCCATACTGAGATGGTATTAAATAGTCACTGCATTAAATTTTTTTTCATCTTGTCTTCTCATATGACATCAATGAAAACAAAGAATGACAAAGTCTTGTAGAATTAAATATCTGTGGATTTGAGGGTACAAGTCCACCAGATTTTAAGGTTTCTTAAATTGTGTTATATATTTCCAAAAGAGAGTGAAAACTATTACGTCCAAGCTGTACAATCAACATAGATGCTAATCCTGAATATGAATTAAAGCAGTAATACTTTAGGCATAAGTGATAAACTCTGAGAAGATCATATCATGTATCCCCAGTGGCTCTCATATATCATGACCAGTTAAATGTGTTTTGCTTTTTTTCCCCCTTTGGGCAAGTTATTTATACCATAGTTTCACAAACACAAAAACCAGAGTGTTGCTAATACAGTAAACAAGCAGCAAAGAAAGAGCACAGTCTATTTTACTACCATCCCCGAATGCCAGTAAAGTTTATTTCTCCTTTGACAGCTTGAAAATTGCAATTTGGAACTAAAAGCTTATCCCTGCAATAAAGATTGGCTAGTGAAGTTTTACGAAGAAATGAGAATTTTGGCTGCTGGTTGTATTTGAATGCTGTTGGAAAAGAGACTCTCACCAGAAAAGGTTGTGCCCCTGATGTGTTAAGCAGGCTGCCCACTTAACCCAAAGGTCTATTCAAACAGTTCAATCAAATTGTTAGCTGCCACAAAGCCATCCAAATACATTAGAGTAGTTCTGTTAACAGCTGAAAGACCTTGTGTAAGCACCAACTATATTTATTGAGACTAAAGCATGAGTCCCAGTTGAGAAGCTGAAAATGGACCTCAGGTTAAAAAGGAAAAGTTCTTAAATAGGTTTTTGATTGTACTGACTCCAAATATATGAACAGTGATCTTCTAAGACAGTAATTTTCAGTGTGAATCTGCAACATTAGCATTATCTTGAAAACTTGTTAGAAATGCAAATTCTTGAGTCCTAACCCCCGGAGGAGGTCATGCCAACCACTCCAATATTCTTGACTGGAGAATCCCCATAGACAGAGGAGCCTGGCGGGCTAAAGTCCATGGGGTCCCAAAGAGTCAGACACAACTGAAGCAACTTAGCATTCATACAGCAAGCCAACACTGAATCAGAAAACCCTGGAGGGCAAATCCAGAATAACTTCCAGATGATTCTGACTCCAACTATAGCATGAAACCATCTCTCCAGGAGTCATTTTTGATGAAGCGTTATGAATACTACATTTACTTTAACACTGAAAGCAAGTTGTTATTTCTTATTGCCACATGGCATGCAGAATTCTGATCAGGGACTGAACCTGTGCCCCCTGCAATGAAAGCATGGAGTCTTAACCACTGGACCACCAGGATGTACCTGAAGTACACCACCTGATGTACTTTTGAAAAGTAGTTTAATCATGACAGGATGATCTTCGATCCTTTCCAAGATAAACCATTCAACATCACAGTAATCCAAGTCTATGCACCAACCACTGATGCAAAAGAAAATGAAATAAAACAGCTCTATAAAGATCTACGAGACCTTCTAGAACTAACACCCAAAACAGATGCCCTTTTCATCATAGGGGACTGGAATGCAAGAGTAGGAAATCAAGAGATACCTGAAGTAATAGATAAGTTTGGCTTTTGGAGTACAAATGAAACAGGGAAAAGGCTAACAGTTTTGTCAAGAGAACACAATGGTCATAACAAGCACCTTCTTCAAATAACACAAGAGATAACTCTACACATGGACATCACCAGATGGTCTATATCTAAATCAGATTAATTTTATTCTTTGCAGCAGAATGTGGAGATGCTCTATCAGTCAGCAAAACCAAGACTGGGAGCTGACTGTGGCTCAGATCATGAGCTCCTTCTTGCCAAATTCAGACTTAAAGTGAAGAATGTAGGGAAAACCACTAGGCCATTCAGGTATTACCTAAATCAAGTCCCTTATGATTATCCAGTGGAAGTGATTAATAAATTCAGGGGATTAGATCTGGTAGAAAGAGTGTCTGAAGAACTATGGATAGAGGTTCATAACACTGTACAGGAGGCAGTGACCAAAAGTATCCCAAGAAATAAATGCAAGAAGGCAAAGTGGTTTTCAGAGTAGGCTTTACAAATAGCTGAGAAAAGATGTGAAAGGCAAAGGAGAAAAGGAACGATATACTCATATGAATGCAGAATTCCAGAGAATCGCAAGGAGAGATAAGATGGCCTTTTAAAGTAATGCAAAAAAAAAATAGGAGACAACAATATAATGAGAAAGACTATCGATCTCTTCAAGAAAATTAGAGTTACCAAGGGAAACTTACATGCACTTCTAGCTCAGTCAGTAAAGAATCTTCCTGGAGAGTGGGAGACCCAGGTTCGATCCCTTCATTGGGAAGATCCTTTAGAGAAGGGAATGGCAACTCCCTCTGGTATTCCGGTCTGGAGAATTCCAGAGGAACCTGGTGGGCTATAATCCATAGGGACACATAAAATTCAGACATGACTGAATGACTAACACATTTTCACTTATTTCAGCTGCCTAATATTTATCTAAGTTCACTGTAATGAACCAATGTATTTGTATCAGTACGGTGTGTATTGATATTTCAAACCTTGTATTATGGATTGTCTTCTAAAAATATAATGAAAAATTAAATTTTGGCTAAAATTAATACTACATACACAAATATTAGTAAAAATATGATTTATAATAGAACTTGTTAAAAAGACTAATAAAATTATAATATGCAATTGAATGGATTTGTGAACACTTAAAATTTTAATTAATTTCAGATTAAGGTAAAAAATTTTAATGTTTATTTTGGCTAACATTTATTTGAATTTTTTCCTCTTTCTTAAGAAGCATGCTGATAGAAGATAAAATATTTTCTATTAATATAAAAATATTAATAGGAAATATATATCAGAATATATTTAAAATATATCCCAAATGATTTAGGAGTATGGTCTTACCCTCTTATGCTCAATTATTAAAACTGAAAATGAACAAATAAAGAAATAAAATTAACCTTAAAAATATAAGACATATGACTATATTATATATATATATATATATATATATATATATATCCTTTATAGCTTTTGGCTAAGTATTCATTTAAATAAAATGTTTATGTACTATTCTAAGAAAATGATATTTAAAATATTTTAAGATATTTTCAAAATAATGAAAACAAAATTGATTACATTTATGAAGCATTAAATATACATTTGATCACCTTAATTTAGTAAATGATAATTACTGACTACTTTGCTCATTTTGTTATCTTCTGTGTAAAATGCTAAGAAGAGTAAGGAAAATAAGTGAATATGAAGAGCTCTATATTTTAAACAGCTAATATGGACAACTACCTATTTCTAATTAGGTTTATTGAATAGACCTGTTATTTTAATACCATGGAGAGTAGAAGGAATTGGATTTAGGATTGTTTGTGTACTTTGTGTGTTATTTTTCCTCGATATACAGTCACCATAAAATTTCAAAGGACAGTGGTATGCATGCAACAATGTAAACATTCAGAGGGAAGAGCAATGTTCTATGTGTCCTCATATTGAGAAACCTCTACTTACATCCCAAGATCTATTTTACTAAAATTATAATCACCCTCCTATATTCAACCATAACGGATTTTTACTAAAATCAGTAAAATAATGATGCATGAGAACATTCACTTAAAGAACTTAAAGTGAGATAAATTAGCTTTAGGTATGTAACATAAAGGAGAAGGCAATGGCACCCCACTCCAGTACTCTTGCCTGGAAAATCCCATGGACAGAGGAGCCTGGTGGGCTGCAGTCCATGGGGTCCCGAAGAGTTGGACAGGACTGAGCGACTTCACTTTCACTTTTCACTTTTATGCACTGGAGAAGGAAATGGCAACCCACTCCAGTGTTCTTGCCTGGAGAATCCCAGGGACAGGGGAGCCTGGTGGGCTGCTGGCTATGGGGTGGCACAGAGTCGGACACAACTGAGGTGACTTAGCAGCATGTAACATAAAAGTGTAATTCAGTCATTTTTGCATGAAACTTCTAATATTTCAGTGGTACCTGAATGCTAATGCAATCCTATACTCTTTAAACTCTTCAGTTGCTATACAACTGATTTTAGAATTAACACATATAAAGAGTGTACTGGAGTGGGTAGCCATTCCCTTCTCCAGGGGATCTTCCCAACCCAGGGATCAAACCCAGGTATCCCACATTGTAGGCAGCTTTTTTACCAGCTGAGACACCAGGGAAGCCCAAGAATACTGGAGTGAGTAGCCTATCCCTTTTCCAGCAGATTTTTCAAACCCAGGGATCTAAGCAGGGTCTTCTGCATTGCAGGTGGATTCTTTACCAACTGAGCTATCAGGGAACTCATTTATAGAATGTAATAAAACACCAAAGCAGTTAGTAAAGAATCTGCCTGCAATGCAGGAGACCCAGGTTTGATAACTGAGTTGAAAATATCCCCTGGAGAAGGAAATGGCAACCCACTCCAGTACTCTTGCCTGGAGAATCCCATGGACAGAGCAGCCTGGCAGTCTACACAGTCTCTGGGGTTGCAAGGGTTGGACATGACTTAGCGACTAAACCACCACCACCACTAAAAAGTGTATAGTAAATATATACTATATATAAGGCTTATGTGGCATATTTTTACAGTCTTTCTCTATCTATAAATATATACATAAGTATATACACATATATGGGGCTTTGTTTTTTATTCTTGTATATAAAAGGAATAACTCATGAAAGACGGAAAATCATTATTATTTGTGGTTGCACTGGAGATCAAAATTAACATCTTAATTTATAGCAATATACTTATGTTAATACCAATTTGATTTCAATAGTATACAAGAAAATTTGTTCCTATATATTTTGGTTCTATTTCCTATCCTTTTAATTTTTTGTAGGGTCTCTGGTTTTTTGTTTGGCTTTTTTTTTTCTGCACAGATTACATCTTTACACATTATATGCCCACCATTACAGATTTATAAGTATTGTTTTATGAATTTTTTTTAAACATCACATAAGTTAAAGAAAATTTACAAAATTATTTATGGTGTCTTATAATTACCCATGTAGTTATTTTATTCAGTTCTCTTTTTCATTCATATAATTTGAGTTAAAGAGCCCACCTGCAATGGAGGAAACACAGGTTTGATCCCTGGGTTGGGAAGATCACCTGGAATAGGAAATGGCAACCCACGCCAATATTCTTGCCTGGGAAATCCCATGAACAAAGGAGGCTGGTGGGCTACCTTCCCAGGAGCCACAAAAGAGTTGGACACAATTTGGCAACTAAACAACAACAACAAAATCTGAGTTATTAACTAATATCCTCCCCTAGTAACAATCCCTTCAGAACTTCTCATGGCGCAGTTCTGCTTACAATGAATTCTCGGTTTTTCTCAACTTAGGAATGTCCTAGTTTTTCTTCATTTTTGAAGGGTAGTTTTGTCAGGTATAGAATTTTGGGATGACTTTTAATTTCTTTCTTGCATTGGTTATGTTACGCCTCTGACTCTGACCTCCCTGGATTCTAAAGATGTAAATTATGAATCACTGTACTCTTGCTGCTTTTGAGCATTTCTCTTCGGTTTTGACTTTGGACAATTTGATTATTCTGTGTCATGAAGGTTAATTTATATGTCAACATGGCTGGACTGCAGGATGCCATATGTTTGGTTAAACACTATTTCTGCATATGTCTGTGAGGTATTTTCTGTATGACATTAACAATTTTTTCAGTTGACTGAGCAAAGCACATTGTCCTCCACAACGTAGGGGGGCTTCATCAAATCTGTCAAGGCCTGAATAGAATAAAAGAATGGGTAAGAAAACGAGTTATTTCTCTCAATCTGACTAACTTCAAGTTGGGACATTGGTTTTTTTTCTCACCTTCTGACCTGCACTCTGCCTGGAACTTACACCACAGGCTTCCCTGGTTCTCAAACCTTTGGACTCAGAGTGGAAGCACAGAATTGTCTCTCCTGGGTCTCCAGCTCGTTAACCACAGATCTTAGATATCAGTCTCTATGATTGCATGCAGCAATTCCTTACCATAAATACCTCTTCCTCTCTCTTTTTGGGCTTGTTCTCTGGGAAACCCAGACTGATAAGATACATTTTGGTAAAACGAACAGTTTTGGAGAAACTGAATTTTAAGGATGAGTTTTCTGAATTGGCTCTCTAATCTGATTAGACTTAAAGATGCTAATAACTCTATTAATATTTCCAGTGACAAGAGGACACTGATAGTACACAACACTTTGTGGAGATATGTACAACACACCCATAGGGAATCCCTAAACAACTACTTATATACATACATATATGTATGTAGTACGTCAAGGCTGTATATTGTCACCCTGTTTATTTAACTTATATGCAGAGTACATGATGAGAAATGCTGGGCTGGAAGAACCACAAGCTGGAATCAAGATTGCAGGGAGAAATATAAATAACCTCAGATATGCAGATGACACCACCCTTATGGCAGAAAGTGAAGAGGAACTCAAAAGCCTCTTGATGAAAGTGAAAGTGGAAAGTGAAAAAGTTGGCTTAAAGCTCAACATTCAGAAAACTAAATTCATGGCATCCGGTCCCATCACTTCATGGGAAATAGATGGGGAAACAGTGGAAACAGTGTCAGACTTTATTTTGGGGGGCTCCAAAATCACTGCAGATGGTGACTGCAGCCACGAAATTAAAAGACGCTTACTCCTTGGAAGGAAAGTTATGACCAACCTAGATAGCATGTTGAAAAGCATAGACATTACTTTGCCAACAAAGGTCCGTCTAGTCAAGGCTATGGTTTTTCCTGTGGTCATGTATGGATGTGAGAGTTGGACTGTGAAGAAGGCTGACTGCTGAAGAATTGATGCTTTTGAACTGTGGTGTTGGAGAAGACTCTTGAGAGTCCCTTGGATTGCAAGGAGATCCAATCAGTCCATTCTGAAGGAGATCAGCCCTGGGATTTCTTTGGAAGGAATGATGCTAAAGCTGAAACTCCAGTACTTTGGCCACCTCATGCGAAGAGTTGACTCATTGGAAAAGACTCTGATGCTGGGAGGGATTGGGGGCAAGAGGAGAAGGGGATGACAGAGGATGAGATGGCTGGATGGCATCACTGACTCGATGGACATGAGTCTCAGTGAACTCCGGGAGTTGGTGATGGACAGCGAGGCCTGGCGTGCTGCGATTCATGGGGTCGCAGAGTCAGACACGACTGAGTGACTGATCTGATCTGATCTGATGTATATATACATATACTTTAAAGTTTTACCCTCACCATTAAAAATCTGTACTTTAATGCTCTGTGCTAATAATACTATGCATCTTCTTTGGAGCTGGATGCCTGTATATACCTTGGAATATTTTTGGAAGCATAGTGAATATAGTGAGGTTGTCTGGTGGCTACTAGTACTGCTGGACAAAATGATAACAGAGAAGGAGGAGCTCAGGGATTCAAATTCCCAGCTCAAGGGCTGAAAGCTTCTGTGTTTGGGCTGCAGGGGACATGGATCTCCTGTAACCCTGGGGTTGAAACTGCTGAAAATTAAATTCAAAATTTCATCATGGCTGAATAAGAATGCAATGGAACCCCCAGCTTTGTAGGATGACTAATGTTAAAGTGAGGGCACTGATTGGGAAAGAATGCTATTCTATGCTATGCTAAGTCACTTCAGTCGTGTCCGACTCTGTGTGACCCCATAGATGGCAGCCCACCAGGCTTCCCCGTCCCTGGGATTCTCCAGGCAAGAACACTGGAGTGGGTTGCCATTTCCTTCTCCAATGCATGAAAATGAAAAGAGAAACTGAAGTCGCTTGGTCGTGTCCGACTCTTAGCGACCCCATGGACTGCAGCCCACCAGGCTCCTCTGTCCATGGGATTTTCCAGGCAAGAGTACTGGAGTGGGCTGCCATTGCCTTCTCCGGGGAAAGAATGGGATCCTGTAAGTTAGACTAGTTAGGTGATAAAACTGAGGATATTGAAATATCTTGATGTTGTTCAGCCACTCAACCATTCCTGACTCTTTGCGACCCCATGGGCTGCAGCACAGCAGGCTTCCCTGTCCTTCATCTTCTCCTGGAACTTGCTCAAACTCATGTCCATTGAGTCAGTGATGGCATCCAACCATCTTGTCCTCTATCATCTCCTTCTCCTCCTGCCTGCAATTTTCCCCAGCATCAGGGTCTTTTCTAATGAGTTGGCTCTTCGCGTCAGGTGGCCAAAGTATTGAAGTTTCAGCTTCAGCATCAGTATAATATTCACTATAATGAATATTCAGGATTGATTTGGGATTGACAGGCTTTATCTCCTTGCAGTCCAAGGGACTCTCAAGAGTCTTCTCCAACACCACAGCTCAAAAGCATCAATTCTTAGGTGCTCAACCTTCATGGTCCAACTCTCACATCCATATGTGACTACTGCAAAAACCATAGTTTTGGCTAGACAGACCTTAGTTGGCAAAGAAATGTCTCTGATTTTGAATACTCTGTCTAGGCTTGTCATAGCTTTTCTTCCAAGGAGCATGCACATTTTCATTTCGTAGCTGCAGTAACCATCTGCAGTGATTTTGAGCCCAAGAAAATAAAGCCTGTCATTGTTTTCATTGTTTCCCCATCTATTTGCCATGACATGATGGAACCAGATCCCATGATCTTAGTTTTTGGAATGTTGAGTTTTAAGCCAACATTTTCACTCTCCACTTTCACCTTCATCAAGAGGCTTTTTAGTTCCTCTTTACTTTCTGCATAAGGGGTGGTGTCATCTGCTTATCTGTGGTTGATTGGTATTTCTCGCAATCTTGATTTCAGCTTGTGCTTCTTGCAGCCCAGCATTTTGCATGATGTACTCTGCATGTAAGCTAAATAATCAGGGTGACAATAGACAGCCTTGACTATACTCCTTTCCCAGTTTGGAATTAGTCCGCTGTTGCATGTCCGGTTCTAATGGTTGCTTCTATACCTGCATACAGATTTCTCAGGAGGCAGGTAAGTGATTTTTCCCATTACTTTATGAATTTTCCACAGTTTGTTGTGATCCACAGAGTCAAAGTCTTTAGTCAATGAAGCAGAAGTAGATGTTTTTCTGGAATTCGCTTGCTTTTTCTAGGACTCAATGGATGTTGACAATTCGATCTCTGGTTCTTTTGCCTTTACTACATCCAGCTTGAACACCTGTAAGTTCTCAGTTTACGTACTTTGAAGGCTATCTTGGAGGATTTTGAGCATGACCTTGCTAGCATGTGAAATAAGTTCAACTGTGGTTAGTTTGAACATTCTTTGGCATTGCCCTTCTTTGGGACTGGAATGAAAGCTGACCTTTTCCTATCCTGTGGGCACTGCTGAGTTTTCTAAAATTGCTAGCATATGAGTGCAGCACTTTAATAGCATCATCTTTTAGGATTTAAAGTAGCTCAACTGGAATCCCATCACCTTCACTAGCTTGTTCACAGTGATCTTCCTAAGGCCCACTTGATTTCACACTCCAAGATATCTGGCTCTAGGTTAATCACACCATTGTGGTTATTTGGGTCATTAAGATCTTTTTTTGTATAGTTCTTCTGTGTATTCTGGTCACCTCTACTTAATATCTTCGGCTTCTGTTAGGTCCATACAGTTTCTGCCCTTTATTGTGTCCATCTTTGCAAGAAAATTTCCTTTGCTATCTCTAATTTTCTTGAATAGATCTCTAGTCTTTCCCATTCTATTATTTTCCCTCTATTTTTTTTTGCAGTGATCCCTTAGGAATGCTTTCTTATCTCACCTTTCTATTCTTTGGAACTCTGCATTCAGATTGGTATATCTTTCCTTTTTTTCCTTTGCCTTTCACTTCTCTTCTTTTCTCAGTTATTTGAAAAGCTTCCTCACACAGCCATTTTGCCTTTTTTTCCCATTTCTTTTTCTTGGGATGATTTTGAGCACTGCTTCCTGTACAATGTCATGAACCTTGGACAATAGTTCTTCAGGCACTCTGTTAATCATATCTAATCTTGTGGATCTATTTGTCAATTCCACTGCATCATCATAAGGGATTTGATTTAGGTCATACCTGAATGGCCTAGTGATTTTCCCTACTTTTGCAATTTATGTCTGAATTTGGCAATAAGGAGTTTGTGATCTGAGACACAGTCAGCTCTCTGTCTTTTATTTTGCTGACTGGATAGACCTTCTCCATCTTCAACTGCAAATAATATAATCAATCAGATTTTGGTATTGACTTTCTGGTGATGTCCACATGCAAGAATCATCTCTTGTGTTGCTGGAAAAGGGTGTTTGCTCTTATCAACACGTTCTCTTGGTATAAATTTGTTAGCCTTTGTCATGCTTCATTTTATACTCCAAGGCCAACCTGGAATTGCTCCAGGTATCACTTGACTTCCTACTTTTGCATTCCCGTCCCCTATGATGAAAAGGACATCTTTATTTGTTTGTTTGTTTTAGTTCTATAAAGTCTTATAGGCCTTCATAGAACCATTGAACTTCAGCTTCTTCAGCATTCCTTTTGCAGGCATAGACTTGGATTACTGTGTATTGAATGGTTTGCTTAGGAAATGAACAGAGATCCTCCTGTCATTTTTGAGATTGCACCCAAGTACTGCATTTTGGACCCTTTTGTTGACTATGAAAGCTACTCCATTTCTTCTAAGGGGTTCTTTCTCACATAGTAAATATAATGGTTATCTGAATTAAGTTCAGCCATTCCCATCCATTTTAGTTCACTGATTCCTAAAATGTTCACTCTTGCCATCTCGTGTTTGACCACTTCTAATTTACCTTGATTCATGTACCTAACATTCCAGGTTGCTATGCAATGTTGTTCTTTACAGTATCAGACTTTACTTTTACCAACAGACATATCCACAACTGGGCATTGCTTCCTCTTTCTAGTGAGTCATATTTGCCAGTGAAAGAGGACTCCCTGTGTCCATTGGAAACAGCCTCTACAACCCTGGAAGAAGGGCTTTCCACAGTAACAGAAGCCTTCCCACTCCCACCTGAGAGGATTACTTTGCATTGACTGAGGGAATGAAAAAGGCCTCTCCTGAGGCAGTTGTTCTTGGAAGGAAAGCTATGACAAACCTAGAGAGCATATTAAAAAGCAAAGTCATCACTTTGTCAACAAATATCTGCATAGCCAAAGGAATGGTTTTTCCAGTAGCCTTGTGCAGATGTAAGATTTGAACCATATAGAAGTTGAGCACTGAAGAACTGATGATTTCAAATTGTGGTGCTGGAGAAGGTTCTTGAGAGTCCCTTGGACAGAAAGGAGATCAGTCCTAAGGGAATCAATCCTGAATATTCAGTGGAAGGATTGATGCTGAAACTGAAGCTCCAGTATTTTGGCCACCTGATATGAAGAGCTGACTCATTGGAAAAGACCCTGATGCTGGGAAAGATTGAAGGCAGGAGGAGGAGGGGATGACAGAGGATGAGATGGTTGGATGGCATCACCAATACAATGGACATGTATTTGAGCAAACTCCAGGAGATAGTGGAAGGCAGAGGAGCCTGATGTGATGTCAACACATCAAAGATTTAATACATCATGGGTTGCAAAGAGTCAACAAGACTTAGGGACTGAACAACAATGAGGCAGTTGCCATGCAAGACAACACTGGTTCTCTTCAGGACCCATACTCACTCCCTCTCTTTGCTTGTTGACCTATAACTAGACTCAATTCTCAGCAAGTCCTTAATGGAAAGGTATCAGGTATGACTCATGGGAGGATTGCACTACACTTCAAAACCTGTTTTCTAATTTATAATAGAAATTTGGAAATGTACAGTTGATTCTCTTTATTTGCAAAAGTTATGTTCCATAACTTCACTATGACCACTGAATTAGGAAATTCTAAATTATTGCCTCTAGGGGATGTACAAAATTGGATGCCTATGTAACTCTGTTCACATTTTCATGGCCTGACCATCATGGCCTTGTGTTATGTGTGTTTTATTTAAAGACACCTTATTATTCATATATATATATATATACACATACATGCATATTACATATATACATATGGAGATATATATTAACTAATTAATGTTGAACTCATGGCCAACACCACTCTTAATCATGCCTGACTGAAGCATATCTAACACACATATTTCCTCCATAGGGCACATGACACCTGTCTTGTGCAGAGGAATCTTGGCACATTAGAACCATGTTTGAGGAAAATTATAATTAGTAACCACGACCACCACCTCCAACAACAAAGCACAACAATGCAAAAAAATGTGGCACTAACAGACCATGAGAAGGACCACTTCTTTACAATTTGAAAACTAAAATGGGAAAGCAGCATTAACCTCATTTGCTCTCAGGTGGCAGGGCTTCCCTGATAGCTTGGTTGGTTAAGAATCCACTTGCAATGCAGGAGACCCCGGTTTGATTCCTGGTTCTCAGACGGGAGCACGTATCAGGTTCTTTCCTCAGGTAGGAAGCTTAGGAAGTACTGATTTGGTGATTTCAAATATATTTCAGCAGGTGGGTTAATTTGCAAATATGAAATTTATGAATAATAAAAATCAACTGCATCTTTAAGTTGTCAAGATTTATATTTTTAAATGAGGCTTATTTTTTATATTAAGTTCTAATTATACTTCTTTTGGCTCAATATCTTATCAATAAGGCAATGATTCATTCGTATTTTTTCAAGTTTGGTTTTGTGATGTATCCTGGGCCAATTCAATTTCATTTTTCATAAATACTCAAATACTTGTCTCTTATGAGTTATAGGGATTTATATAAAAGAATAAAGCTAGTTTGTTATGTGTTTTCAATTTTTAAATTATGCTTTTTCTATCTGATCTATTCATGTTAAACTATCCCACTGTAGGGATCTATCCATTTAAAAAGTTCTGCTAATGTTTGCTTTGCATAATTTAAAGATATGACTGTTCAGGGTATATAAACTAAGAATTTTTATTTCTTCCAGTAAAATATTCCATATATGTATGTATATATATATATATATATATATATATACACACACACACACATGTATATATAGTATTTTTACTTTACTTACAAGTGATTTCATGGACTGATTTTCCCATTCTTCTTAGTACAGGTTTTCTGAATTATGACAATAAATGTATCGACATATTTCTTATAAAGAATATATAAGTAAATTTTATTTTTAAGTTTATGCTAATACATCAGTCTTTCAAACAACTCAAATCAAATTTTATCTATAATGATTACTATGCATTTTTGTGTTGTATTAATTTTCATACTGCCATTGCTTTTGTACTTTGTTTTCTAACATATTTTTTAATTATATTTGTTCTTCTGCTAATTTTAATTTCTTATACACATTTTAATAGTTACTCTGTCACCACATGAACTGTAGCCTGCCAGGCTTCTCTGTCCATGAAATTCTCTAGGCAAGAATAATGGAGTGGGTAGCTATTCCCTTCTCTAGGGCATCTTCCCAGCTCAGGATCAAACCCCCAGGTCTCCAGAATTGCAGGCAAATTCTTTACCATCTGAGTCACCAGGGAAGCCCTTTAAGTTGAAAGACAAACCTTAAATTCACAAATTTTAAGTTTAATTTTAAAAAGTCATCCTCCTTAAGTGTACAAAAGTAGATATTACTGTAACTATATATCTCTGAAAGATTTATGATTTTTTGCTACCCAATGTTTTAGTTTTACTGTATTTTTACCTTCTCCAACATAGTCATTATTTTAGTCATTAATTCTAAGTCAATTATTATCTGGCCTAATTAAACCAGAATTGTTTAAGATTACTTCTTCAATCTCAGTTCAGTTCAGTCTCTCAGTCGTGTCTGACTCTTTGTGACTCCATGAATCGCAGCACACCAGGCCTCCCTGTCCATCACCAACTCCCGGAGTTCACTCAGACTCATGTCCATCGAGTCAGTGATGCCATCCAGCCATCTCATCCTCTGTCATCCCCTTCTTCTCTGGCCACCAATCCCTCCCAGCATCAGAGTCTTTTCCAATGAGTCAACTCTTCGCATGAGGTGGCCAAAGTACTGGAGTTTCAGCTTCAGCATCATTCCTTCCAAAGAAATCCCAGGGCTGATCTCCTTCAGAATGGATTGGTTGGATCTCCTTGCAATCCAAGGGACTCTCAAGAGTCTTCTCCAACACCACACTTCAAAAGCATCAATTCTTCAGTGCTCAGCTGTCTTCACAGTCCAACTCTCACATCCATACATGACCACTGGAAAAACCATAGCCTTGACTAGACGAATCTTTGTTGGCAAAGTAATATCTATGCTTTTCAACATGCTATCTAGGTTGGTCATAACTTTCCTTCCAAGGAGTAAGCGTCTTTTAATTTCATGGCTGCAGTCACCATCTGCAGTGATTTTGGAGCCCCCCAAAATAAAGTCTGTTACTGTTTCCACTGTTTCCCCACCTATTTCCCATGAGGTGATGGGACCGGATGCCATGATCTTCGTTTTCTGAATGTTGAGCTTTAAGCCAACTTTTTCACTCTCCACTTTCACTTTCATCAAGAGGCTTTTGAGTTCCTCTTCACTTTCTGCCATAAGGGTGGTGTCATCTGCATATCTGAGGTTATTGATATTTCTCCCTGCAATCTTGATTCCAGCTTGTGGTTCTTCCAGCCCAGCGTTTCTCATGATGTACTCTGCATATAAGTTAAATAAGCAGGCTGACAATATACAGCCTTGACATACTCCTTTTCCTATTTGGAACCAGTCTGTCTTCAATCTCAAACTTTCCTTTTTAATTCAGGTTTCCAGTTTCCTTCTTACTAAAGATATACCATTTGCAAAACAAAAGCAAAGACTGAGAGTATATAGTTGTTTGTTTCCTTCAAATGGGCTTCAATAAAATGTACATTCTCAGTCTTTGTCCCTGAAACTTCACATACACAATATTATTTTCCAGGCTCCTTCTCAAATGATCATTTAACTGGTTATATTAGTCTAGAGTCACAGTTACACTTTCTCAGTCTTTTCAAGATACAATTTCACAATCTTCAGCCTACTTAGTTTACATATTCAGAGGGTTCAAAATTTTATCCTGGAAAATTATGAATCAAATTATTTTGAATATTGTCTCCCAGAATCCTTTTAGTATCACCTTCTGAAACTCAGAAAATATTCTATTGGTTCTTAATTTTTTATTTTTCTTATATGTTGACATTTTTATCACTTTGAAATCTATTCTACTTAATATCTTAATGCATTTTTTCTTAGGATACTTTTGCTTACTGAGCTGTAGATAGGTCCACACAGTGTTTTTCCTTCTCCTTATAGCTATTTTTCTATTTTCAAAAAAAATTTCCACTAATTTGTAGATATGAAGACTCATGCTTCTCTTGGATGTTATAAATGGGACTCCATATCCCTGAGTCTTAGGGTTTTTGTTTCTCAGAAATAATATTTTCTTTTCTCAGTTGAGAGTCCCAGGTAGAGAGATGAGCTTACTTGTAATCTTGTACATCAGCAGGTAAATTTACTGTTAGATACTAATGCTTTTCCTGAGAAGCAGCTCTTTTAGGGACCTGGCATCATGAAAGAGGAAACTCTCAGTTTATCATACCACCTGTTTAATTCCTTTTGTTTGAGTCCAGCTATTATATCATATCAATTTATCATATTTAATGTTCATCTATTATATAATTTGTGTCATAAAAAAACTTTTTAGGGTGGACCATCTTAGAAATCTTTTATTGAATTGTTACAATATTATTTCTGTTTTATGTTTTAGCATTTTGTTTGTGAGGCAGGTGGCACCTTAGCTTCTCAACTAGGGATCAAACTTGCAGCCCCTGTATCAGAAGGCGAAGTCTTAACCACTGGATTCTCAGGCAAGTTTCTGTACAATTTTTTAAGAGTTAGAAAATAAAGTTGAGGATACCTCCTGGAAATTAAATCAAAAAGAAAAAACATCATAAAATGAAAGAAAATACAGTGCAAGTCAACAGTTATTGAGGAGATCTAATATCATTTTATTTTTTATTATATATAGCTTTCACCTCACATTTCTGTTTGTTTTGGCAGGAACAGGATTCATTCTGGCTTAATATCACATGTGGAAGGAAACAAAGTCACTGTCCTTTCTAGTTTTTCAATGATGTTTTGTTTATGACACTAAAGACAATATTAAATCAATATATTTATGACTCCTGCCTCACTTTCCACTGATGTAAATTTGTCTAATTTCTATTATTCAGTTGTGACCAATTTGAATATTCATTATTGGTATTTCCCACTTAGTAAAATGTCATATATATTTTTTAATAAAAGAAAATTCAGGAAAATAAAGCATAACCATCCTTATAATTAAGTTTTTAGATAGCTTTGCAGCATGAAATTATTTTGCCTTGGGAAGTACTTAAATATAAAAAAACATTAGGTTCTACAATAGGTAATTTACTTAAAATATGAAATGCCCCTTTTCAATTTCTAGAAAAGTACTGCAAATATGACCTTAAGGTCCCTAAGAAATAGGCAAGGATGAAGGGAACTCTCCAGCACCCTTTGGGGCTCTACATTTACTGCTGAGAGAAATAAACCAATTGCTTTTGATCATGTCCATGAGTGGTGGTGCATCAGTTATAAGCACCATACCTTAATAAACAGCTTATGTTCTACTAACAAAAATGACAGAGACATTGGTGGGAAAATTTGTCTTATCTATGGAAATCTTAGCAGCCTTGAGTCATAGTGATCTACTGTATCAGTTAATATACCTCATGTCTGGGTATATTAACTATAACATGGCTCATTCTCATGTCATTTTAGAGTCCCTATTTAAATATAGGGGGCAATAATCCTCATCTATTAGTCCTATTATTTTTCATAGAGTATGGGGTTAGGTAAAATTATTATTGTACTCACAAATCACACACAAAGGACTTCCAAATACCTATTTATTTTAGCAGGTTTCTTCCCCCAGTATGTTTGAAATGGGAAGGACATTAGAGATCATTTATGACAATTTGACCTTCTCATATCCACTAACTATATCATTCCTATCATGAGACCTACAACAACTAGCTAGCCAGCCTTGAAATTGGACATGTTCAGGTTCATGATGCTCCCTACTTTTATGGCACTATATTATACATTAGGGCTTTCCAAGTGGTGCAGTAGTAAAGAAACTACCTGCCAATGCAAGAAATACAAGAGACCCAGGTTTGATCCCTGGGTTGGGATGATTCCCTGGACAAGGAAATGGCAACTCACTGAAATATTCTTTCCATGGAAATCCCATGGACAGAGGGAGCTTGGAGGGCTACAGTTCATGGAGTTGCAGTTGGACATGACTGAGCACACACACTGATCACTGATTATATATTAACAGTGGGACATATTAAAAATACATGTGTATTATTAAAATGTGCTACCCTCCAAATCATAGCAAAAGTATCCCTGTATAGTCCCTTAAACACAGTTATTTACATTTGTAATCCATATCTTCTCCTGATAATTACACAAACCTGATGGATCTAATCGCCTTTCCAATTTCCCTACCCCCAAAAAAATGCTGAAATGCCCTGGGAAATACCAAATAATCTCCCCTTAAAAATCACAATTAGAGAGCACCTTACATTGTCAGATTATACTTCTTCCTCTCAATATCATGGTACCTCTCTAGTTAAGAGTTACTCCTCTAAACCCATATACATTTAACCTTTGAATGAAAGTGAAAGTGAAGTCGCTCAGTCGTGTCCAACTCTGTCCATGGGATTTTCCAGACAATAGTACTGGAGTGGATTGCCATTTCCTTCATCAGGGGATCTTCCCGACCCAGGGATCGAACCCATGTCTCCCACATTGTAGACAGACGCTTTACTGTCTGAGCCACCAGGGAAGTCGGTAACCTTTGAATGCTACTGCTAAGTCACTTCAGTCGTGTCCAACTCTGTGCGACCCCATAGACGGCAGCCCACCAGGCTCCCCCGTCTCTGGGATTCTCCAGGCAAGAACACTGGAGTGGGTTGCCATTTCCTTCTCCAATGCACGAAAGTGAAAAGTGAAAGTGAAGTCTCTCTGTCCTGTCTGACTCTTAGCGACCCCCTGGACTGCAGCGCACCAGGCTCCTCCGTCCATGGGATTTTCCAGGCAAGAGTACTGGAGTGGGGTGCCATTTCCTTCTCCGACCCTTTGAATACACCACTGCTAAACTGAAGAAAATCAATGTTTATCAAGTGCCTTCTCTATGTCAGACATTGTGCCAAGTGTTCCACTCACTTTATCAAAGGGAGTAATTGGGATTGTCTTATGCAATAAAATATTGTAAAATTCTGTGATGTCATTCATGTTATTTTTGATTATACAAGTTATTTTAGAGTCACATCATACTATTAAATTATACCGAATTTGTAGGTAACCAAAGTAGTAGTAGTTTTGTTGCTAAGTCGTGTCCTATTCTTGCAACCCTGTGGACTGGAGCCTGCCAGGCTCCTCTGTCCATGGGATTCTCCAGGCAAGAATACTGAAGTGGGTTGCCATTTCCTTCTCCAGGGGATCCTCCTGACCCAGGGATAGAACCCAGGTCTCCAGCATTGTAGGCAGATTCTTTACCAACTGAGCTACAAGGGAAGCCAGAGACTACTGAAATGGGTAGCCTATCCCTCCTCCAGCAGAGAAGTTAACCAAATTTTCCAAGCTAATTTTTGTCCACATAAATTGCCATTCTTAAAGAACTTTGTATTTGTATTGTATAACTGGTTCTTTTTTTTTTTCATCTAAATATAATTCATTTTCACAACTACAACAACTTATATTTTGTTTTGCTCTATTTTCATTTCTGAGTTAGATTAAAATCTCATTTCTTTCCTATAGCATTACCCATAGTTTCTAACCTTTAATAATTTTATTTTTTGATTAGCATGGCATTTCTTCCTAAGTTCAAGTTGGTGATTAAAGTACTACCTAGAGCATGATGAAAGCACTTTTCAACATATTACTGAAAAACAAAAATCATTCTGTGCTAACTCTGGTTATCAAAGTAACTTTAGTGTAATTTGTTTTGTAATCTACCCTCTTAGCTTCCATATAAATAGCACAGTTTTATTTTCCCAAAATTTCTGTAATATAAAAGGCCCTATCAAATGTCTTTGTGAAATCAATATGTTTTAGGTGTGCATCCTCATTATAATCTGTCAATTTAGAACCTCTATAAAAAATAGAAGATAAATTCAATTTAGAATGACTTGTTTTTAATGTGTGCATGCTAAGTTGCTTCAGTAATGTCCTACTCTTTGTGACCCTGAGGACTGTAGCCACCAGGCTCCCCTGCCCATGAGATTCTGCAAGCAAGAATACAGGAATGGGTTACCACATCTCCCTCCAAGGCATCCTCCTGAAACAGGGATTGAAGCTGTGTCTCTTAAGCCTCCAGCATTGGCAGGAAGTTTCTTTACCACTTAGCAGCACCTGGGAAGCCATATTTTTAGTGACCTTATACCAATTGTTAGAAAGTTCTTATTTCCTCTTTCTCCTAAACTTTCATAAACATTTTATGTATTGATATTATTACTAACAAATTTGTATTGAGTGGTAATTATATCTTAAGCAATATCCTAATATTAGGTCTTTTTTGCCTTCTGAATGACCTTATTAGGTAGAAACTATTATTATAATCATTTTGCATATGAAATAAACAAAGGTTAGCAAGCTTAGATAATTTTCACAAAGACCAATGACTATTAAATTATGAAGCCAGAGATCAAATCCACATGTGTCTAACTAATAAAGTCCCACTCTTTAGCCAAATGCTACATGTATTTCTCTGATTTTCCTTGGATTAAACATTAAATTAGTCTGTACTTTCCACATCTACTATTAATAAGGAGAAATTGAGGTGTTGAGAATTTCTACTTTTCTTCTATCAACTGTTAGCAAAAAATATAATATACACACCAGGAAATATCATTTGTTCCCCTTTTTTGTTTACTATTACATAGTTAAGAATGTACTTTTTTGTCCTTAATGGTTTTCAATAAGTGTAGCACATTTGGGATTTTGCTTTTTTATACAGTGTTATATTTCCATGAAACTTTTAACAATTTCTTTAAGAAATTCCATATTTTTAAGCTTTTAAAAAGTGGGTATTTATGGATGTTATTGTTGTTCAGTTGCTCAGTCATGTCCAACTCTTTGTGACTCCATGGATTACAGAGATTAGGTTTCTCTGACCTTTACCATCTCCCGGAGTTTGCTCAAACTCATGTCCACTGAGTCTATGATACCATTCAACCATTTCATCCTCTATTGCCCTCTTCTCCTCCTGACTTCAATCTTTCTCAGCATCTGGATCTTTTTAAGTGAGTCAGCACTTTGTATCATTTAGTCAAAGTATTGGAACTTCAATTTCAGCATCAGTACTTCCAAAGAACATTCAGGGTTGATTTCCTTTAGGTTGGACTGGTTGGATCTCCTTGGTGTCCAAGGGACTCTCAAGAGTCTTCCCCAACACCACAGTTCAAAAGCATCAATTCTTTGCCACTCAGCTTTCCTTATGGTCCGAATCTCACATCTGAGCACTACTACTAGAAAAACCATAGCTTTCACTATATGGATCTTTGTTGGCAAAGTGATGTCTGCTTTTTAATACACTGTCTAGATTTGTCATAGCTTTTCTTCCAAGGAGTAAGCGTCTTTTAATTTCATGGCTGCTGTCACTGTCTGCAGTGATTTTGGAGCCCCCCCAAATAAACTTGTCACTGTTTCCATTTTTTTCTCCATCTATTTGCCATGAAGTGATGGGATCAGATGCCAAGTTCTTAGTTTTTGAGTTTTAAGCTTTTTTAAGTTTTAAAAAAGTTTTAAGTTTTTTCACTCTCTCCTTTCACGTTCATCAAGAGTCTCTGTAGTTCCTCTTTGATTTCTACCATTACGGTGTTGTCATCTGCATATCTGAGGTTATTGATATTTCTCCCAGCAATCTTGATTCCAGCTTAAGCTTCATGCAGTCCAGCATTTTCCATGGTGTACTCTGCATATAAGTTAAATAAGAAAGGTGACCATATACAGTCTTGACACACTCCTTTCCCAATTTTAAACCAGTCCGTTGTTCCATATCCGGTTCTAACTGTTGTTTCTTGACAAATTTCTCAGGAGGCAGCTAAGGTGTTCTGCTATTCCCATCTCTTTAAGAATTTCCCACAGTTTGTTGTAATCCACACAGTCAAAGGCTTTAGCATAGTCAATGAAACAGAAGTAGATGTTCTTCTGGAGTTTCCTTGCTTTTTTTTACAATCCAATAGATGTAAAGAAAAAAAAATTAGATATACAGTTTAGGGGGCAAATCTCACTTAATAGTTCTTTTATGTGATTTAAAACAGAAAACTACAATCCTCTGGACAGGAGATGACAAGAGCTACTGGTAAAGAATCCTCCTGCCAATGTAGGCGATGCAAGAGATGCTGGTTCAGTCCCTGAGTTGAGAAGATCATCTGGGGTAGGAAATGGCAGCCCACTCCAGAAGTTTTGTCTGAAAAATTCCATGGACAGAGGAGGCTGGCAGACTACAGACCATGGGGTTGCAAAGAGTTGAACACAACTGAGTGCATGCACACACATGCACACAACACACACACACACACACACACACACACACACACACACTCCTTCTTCTAAATTCATACTGTCCCTTCTAAGTTGCATAGGTTGATCAGAGAGCATCATCTAGGCTCCCGCCCCACTTCCATCTCTTGGCTGGACAACAACCTGCAGACTCCTATGCCTTCTGTTAGTCCCATTTGCCTAGGTAGTTGTATTTGTTCTGTGCTCAGGTAACAATTTACTCTTTCCACATCATAGAAATTATCTTAACAATTTCTTGGTTTGTAACTCTGTGATTCCGGGGACTATTCATATATTTTCAACCATCATATCCCAACAAATATTATACTTTTTGGAACATATACTATTATGTACAATATTCAATATTTGAAAAAAGGCCAACAGTATTGAGATCTCTCAGAAATTCAAGATAATCATTATGTCCAAGTAATCAAACCTACCTGTGATTCAAATTAAATTGTATGCATTGCTTCACAAAGAAACATAGGAATATAATTATATTATTTATTGTATGTTATCATTCATCAGGATGAGACTTTTTGTAGGTGTCCAGAGATAAGTGTTTCAACTGTAGCATGCTCACACTTTAAAATCAAAGTTATAAAACTATTTTTTTTAATTGAATGGTCTCTAAGACTTTGCTTCCATAACAAAATTACTTTTTATTTTAACGAAAGTAACTAACAGCTACTTGATTCTCATACCTTGTTCAATAATCCCTATATGCAAAATGCTATTTTTTCTTGAATTTTTCCCCTACTAGATTCTTTTAAATGAGTTATTGTCCCTTTTTGCTCTATACCAATCTTCAGACCTTTATCTATAAAATCATTTTTACTTCATTATATTAGAATGTATTACTTTTCCTATTTAATATGTACATGTGTATATGTACAAATTCATGTGTAAGTACCATTATTAGCATTATTCCTATTATACTTTTCTAAAAATTATTGTGTGAAACCAGGGTCACTTCTATTCCAATTAGTATACCTGATTTCATCTATAATTGAATTTTACAGATATATTTTCCTGTATTTCTTCATCCTTTCCAATTGTTATTAAAATGATGGCTTATAATTTGATTCTTCTGCCACCTCATTCTCTCTCTTTTTTAATTATCAAAAATATGTTTATTATTAAAATTCATTGTACAAGCATTTATATCTCCCCAAATATTAATTCCTGTAGCCTATTTTCTCTTCTAAAATTGCTACTTAGACTATAAATAAGAGAGTAAATCATGTAAAGCGTCTGATTTCCAGCATTCTGTTATGGGTCATAAAAATCACTAAGAAATGCTCAGATCAAGAGAACGTGTTAAAAGTCTGCAGTTGAATGAGTCTTCACTGTCTCTCTCATCTTTCATGTATTCCCTACAATAAAAATACATACCATTTATCTTGTCATATTTTCAAATCAAGCCCCATGTTCCTCAGCAAAGAGGTACCAGTAAAACTTAGAGATAACTGAATTAATATAGTAAGCTTTTGAATGAATACATGGGTGAATATATTGGTTAGCAAAAATATCTTATGCATTTGTCTTTATCAGTATCCTTATTAGCATATGGAGCATGGAATTCTGATAACAATAATAATATTCACACTTAATTTTAATGGCTTGTAAATACAGAAGAATACTTTTTTATTTTCTTTCATGAATTTTTCATCCAGTCACATAATATTTTTTATTAGTACTGTTTCTTTCTTGGGATTTTTTCTTACTGGTTTTACTCTTGTATCATTTCTTAGTCTTTCTTGATATCATTTTGCCTTTTAGCCTTTTTAAAAGCTGCATAGAGAGATGTGTCTGGAACCCTTTAACCTCACCTCCTATTAGAGAACTAGCCTGCATTTATAGCATACATAATTGGTGACTACCTGAGGCAAAAGACAAATTTAGCATACACCCTGAAGGCTCCTGAAATAGATCCCTTGGTCTCCATACTTCTTCAAGTTAAACTCAAGTCCTTTGTGACTCTTTCTGGACTCTTTGTGTTCTGTCATGTAACACTGATAGATAGTTATGCCTGTGTGCTGGGGACTCATGGTCTCAAGGGTGCCACTGATTTTAAGATTGGCTGGCCACTATAATCTCCCAATATACAGCCATGCATTCACTTCTGCTAGTTATCAATATTTTGTCCCTAATAGACATCAAGTTTTGACTGCTTTAACAAAAAGCTACATTATTTCATTCATATTCTTAAAAGCATTGCTGCAAATAGTCCATTAATCAGCTCTCATCTATATTGCAATGTATACATGCACAAGCTTAGAAGTGATTTTCGTTATGATTATGATTTGTTGCCAGATACTTAAGTATCCTGAAACACACAAACTGGTAAAAATCAGAAATTTAAACTAGCTTGCAATTTATTTGAAGAATAGTAATTTGAATGATACCACTCTAATGCAGAAAGTGAAGAGGAATTAAAGATCCACTTGATAAAATCCCTGGTGGCTCAGACAGCAAAAGCATCTGCCTACAATGCGAGAGACCTGGGTTCGATTCCTGGATTGGGAAGATTCCCTGGAGAAGGAAATGGCAACCCACTCCAGTACTCCTGCCTGGAAAATCCTATGGACAGAGGAGCCTGGTGGGCTACAGTCCATGGGGTTTCAAAGAGTCAGACATGACTTCACTTTCACTTTCTTGATAAGGGTGAAAGAGGAGAGTGAAAAAGCTGGTTTAAATCTCAACAAACAAAAACTAAGACCATGGTATCTGGTCCCATCACTTCATGGCAAATAGGGAAAAAATGGAAACAGTGACAGACTTTATTTTCTTGGGCTCCATAATCACTACAGATGGTGACTGCAGCCATGAAATTAAAAGATGCTTGCTCCTTGGAAGAAAAGCTATAACCAACCTAGACAGCAAATTATAAAGCAGAGGCATCACTTTGCCAACAAAGTCCTTATAGTCAAAGCTATGGTTTTTCCAGTAGTCATGTATGGATGTGAGAGTTGGACCATAAAGAAGGCTGAGAGATAAAGAACTGATGCTTTTGAACTGTGGTGTTGGAGTAGACTTTTGAGTCCCTTGGACTGTAAGGAGATCAAACCAGACAATCCTAAAGGAAATCAACCCTGAAAATTCACTGAAACGATTGATGCTGAAGCTGAAGCTCCAATACTTTGGCTATCTGATGTGAAGAGCCAACTCATTGGAAAAGACCTTGATGCTGGAAAAGCCTGAAGGCAAAAGGAAAAGAGGGTGGCAGAGGATGAGAAGGTTAGATGGGATCACTGACTCAATGCACAGGAATTTGTGCAAACTCCAGGAGATAGTGAAGGACAAGGAAGCCTGGTGTGCGGCAGTACATGGGGTTGCAAAGAGTCATACATGACTTAGCAACTGAGCAATGACAACAAATATTTAACTTGTGGGGCTTCCCACGTGGTGCAGAGATAGACTCCGCCTGCCAATTCAGGAGGCACAAGAGGCATGGATTCAATCCCTGGGTTGAGAAGATCTCCTAGAGGAAGAAATGGCAACCTGCTCAGGTGTTCTTGCTGGGGACAGAGGAGCCTGGTGGGCTACAGTACATGAGGTTGCAAAGAGTCAGATATGACTGAGTGAGTGAGCACATACACACACATAGATGACATACAGATATTTTGATAAGATGCTACATAGTCAATAAATACTGCCCAAACCACTTTTTAGAGGTACTCAGGCAATATGAAAGTATCTCAAGTTTTAAAATGAAACCCAGGGTCACAGAAGCTGTAACAAGTAGTCAGGAGATAATCATAAGATGATATTAATAAAATAAATTCAATTTGAAAATCTCGCTTGCTAGTGATACTGAGAGAGTCATTTCCTAGGCAGGTTGATAAGTCTAGGGATCCCCAAGGAGAAAGGAGTCTGGAATTCTCAAGAAGGAAGAAAGGACAAACTTTTTTTTTCCCTCTACATTCCTTACGATTTTATAACAATAATGTATCCTGCCTGAGGACAGTCTCTGGATTAAACCTTCTGGCTAATCCTGTTATCTTAAAGTGTAAATTATGGGAGTAGGTCTGGTGAGGTCTTTACAACCTCCAGACATTCTTTTGATTTGTTGGAGAATATATAACTCCACTGCTAACACTAGCAAGGGGGTACTCTTTCTGCCCCCTTCTGATGCTTATGTCAGAAGCTTTCTCTATCTCCTTTATACTTTAATAAAACTTTATTACACAAAAGCTCTGAGCGATGAAGCCTCGTCTCTGGCCCCGGATTGAATTCTTCTCATTCAGAGGCCAAGAATCTCAGCGTCTTTTAGTGGTTCAGCAATAATCTTTCAATACTTCTAATTCTTAAACTTTATAGTGGTTCCTTCTGCATATGTTCACACACATATACATATGCATTGATTGATTTTCTATCATCATACTCAGAAGATTGACTAAAATATGTATACAGCATATTTAAACACTGATAACTGTGGGAAAAAACTCTGACATTTTATCCTATGTAATGTAAAAAAGTAAAACAAATCTAGCAACTTGTAAGGAGACATGTCAGCATAACATTTGTGTCTTCATAATTCTATACCATGTATCATGGGGTCAGAGCACATTCTGAAGGATAAAACTGCACCTTTAAAGTTTTCCTATCAAACGCATAAGAAAGAAAATCATTTCTTCTACCACAAAATTTCAACTTACTTATTCACAGGAAAGCACCTTCAAAGACCAACCTAGAAAAGAAATATTGGTGAATAATTTATAAGTCGAGAGTAAAGCCAAGGGTGCAATCCAATATATATATATATATATATATATATATATATATATATATATATAAATGCTGTCTTAGAGCACATAGAACTCAGATGACATATCAAAGTGTGAATAGAAACAAACAAACCAAAGTTTACACTTATATGAAAAATTAAAATTGTCTTTAAGAAAATAGCTAGATTATAAATATACTAAATGTATGATATTGTGAAAAACCATAAGCAAGTTCAAACGTTTTCAAAGCTATATCAGTTCAGTTCAGTTCAGATCAATTGCTCAGTCGTGTCCAATGCTGCAACCCCATGAATTGCAGCCTGCCAGACCTCCCTGTCCATCACCAACTCCCAGAGTTCATTCAAACCCACGTCCATCGAGTCGGTGATGCCATCCAGCCATCTTATCCTCTGTCGTCCCCTTCTCCTCTTGCCCCCAATCCCTCCCAGCATCAGAGTCTTTTCCAATGAGTCAACTCTTCGCATGAGGTGGCTAAAGTACTGGAGTTTCAGCTTTAGCATCATTCCTTCCAATGAACACCCAGGGCTGATCTCCTTTAGAATGGACTGGTTGGATCTCCTTGCAGTCCAAGGGACTCTCAAGAGTCTTCCCCAACGCCACAGTTCAAAAACATCAATTCTTCGGTGCTCAGCTTTCTTCACAGTCCAACTCTCACATCCATACATGACCACTGGAAAAACCAGTCTTGACTAGATGAACCTTTGTTGGCAAAGTAATGTCTCTGCTTTTGAATATGCTATCTAGGTTGGTCATAACTTTCCTTCCAAGAAATAAGCGTATTTTAATTTCATGGCTGCAATCACTATCTGCAGTGATTCTGGAGCCCCCAAAAATAAAGTCTGACACTGTTTCCACTGTTTCCCCATCTATTTCCCATGAAGTGATGGGACCAGATGCCATGATCTTCATTTTCTGAATGTTGAGCTTTAAGCCAACTTTTTTACTCTCCTCTTTCACTTTCATCAAGAGGCTTTTGAGTTCCTCTTCACTTTCTGCCATAAGGGTGGTGTCATCTGCATATCTGAGGTTATTGGTATTTTTCCCAGCAATCTTGATTCCAGCTTGTGGTTCTTCCAGCCCAGCATTTCTCATGATGTACTCTGCATAGAAGTTAAATAAGCAGGGTGACAATATACAGCCTTGACGTACTCCTTTTCTTGTTTGGAACCAGTCTCTTGTTCCATATCCAGTTCTAACTGTTGCTTCCTGACCTGCATATAGGTTTCTCAAGAGGCAGGTCAGGTGGTCTGGTATTCCCATCTCTTTCAGAATTTTCCACAGTTTATTGTGATCCACACAGTCAAAGGCTTTGGCATAGTCAACAAAGCAGAAATAGATGTTTTTCTGGAACTCTTTTGCTTTTTCAATGCTCCAGTGCATGTTGGCAATTTGATCTCTGGTTTCTAAAACCAGCTTGAACATCTGGGAGTTCACAGTTCACGTATTGCTGAAACCTGGCTTGGAGAATTTTGAGCATTACTTTACTAGTGTGTGAGATGAGTGCAATTGTGCGGTAGTTTGAGAATCCTTTGGCATTGCCTTTTTTGTCACAGTTTCAAAGATATATGTGTACATATAAATATTTTCTGAAGTGGTAACATGATTCTAAAAAAGAACTAAACATACCTTTGAACATCTAATTCTTAATATTTTCACGTATAATAACTTGAGCAGCTTAATAGAAAAAAAAAATGACACACTGAATAAAAGAAAGTCTTTACTTTCTAAACTATTAAACCAAAGCACTGCTGTTTTCTATGTCCCAATTTCCTTTAGTTTACTATGGTCCATACAACTCATTAACTTATCCACTCTCAACCCTGCATCTCATAGCTATTTTTGTTTGTTTGATTTTAAACCCCTTTACTGAGGTATGAATGGCATCTAGATAGCTGTACATATATGATGATGCATTATATATATGTATACATAAAAATATGTATATGCACTTATATAATTCCTACTTCTAGGTATATATGCAAAAGAATTAATATCACAGTTTCAAAGAGATATTTCTATTCCCGAGTTTATTGTTTGTTGTGGCATTATTCACAATAGCCAAAATATGGAAAAACACTTATCTTTGTCAGTGGATAAATGGATGAAGAAAATGTCATATGTGTATATTATATATGCTGCTGCTGCTAAGTCAGTTCAGTCATGTCCAACTCTGTGTGACCCCACAGACGACAGCCCATGACGCTCCTGTCCCTGGGATTCTCCAGGCAAGAACACTGGAGTGGGTTGTCATTTCCTTCTCCAATGCATGAAAGTGAAAAGTGAAAGTGAAGTTGCTCAGTCATGTCTGACACTTAGCGACCCCATGGACTGTAGCCCACCAGGCTCCTCTGCCCATGGGATTTTCCAGGCAAGAGTACTGGAGTGGGTCGCCAGTGCCTTCTCCTGTATATTATATATAGATGTTATACATAATCTTTATATTGTAAGATCATGCATTTTATATCTATTATATAATTGTTATACATGCTATATTATATATATGTGTGTGTATATAATACATATGTATATATATATATATCTACATAGATATACATATATGGAAGCTCTTAATTATTATGACTTTACTAATACTACTAGCTATGTTATTTGTATTTTACCTGTTTTAAAAAATTGCTGTTTCTTTTTTTTTTGTTCTTCAATTTTATTTTATTTTTAAACTTTACATAATTGTATTAGTTTTGCCAAATATCAAAATGAATCCGCCACAGGTATACATGTGTTCCCCATCCTGAACCCTCCTCCCTCCTCCCTCCCCATTCCATCCCTCTGGGTCGTCCCAGTGCACCAGCCCCAAGCATCCAGTATCGTGCATCGAACCTGGACTGGCGACTCGTTTCATACATGATATTTTACATGTTTCAATGCCATTCTCCCAAATCTTCCCACCCTCTCCCTCTCCCACAGAGTCCATAAGACTGTTCTATACATCAGTGTCTCTTTTGCTGTCTCGTACACAGGGTTATTGTTACCATCTTTCTAAATTCCATATATATGCGTTAGTATACTGTATTGACAAACATGAAAAGATGCTCAACATCACTCATTATCAGAGAAATGCAAATCAAAACCACTATGAGGTACCATTTCACACCAGTCAGAACGGCTGCGATCCAAAAGTCTACAAGTAATAAATGCTGGAGAGGGTGTGGAGAAAAGGGAACCCTCTTACACTGTTGGTGGGAATGCTGTTTCTTACATTACCAAATGTGTGGCCAAGTCTCTGATAAAACAATATATAGCTCCATATGAGACCAGTGATGATATCAGTGTAACTCTAGATATGGGAAGAAGAGACAAGGTGGGAATGTTTTCCTGGACCAAGAGCCTAGTAAAACTGGTGGTCCAGAGAATTTTGGAAACTGTTTTATAGCCTAGTCCAATAACAGCACATTGAGTGATCTATCAGCAAATCTTTGCCAGACCTAAGAATGAGAATTCTCAGCACCATGGGAGGAAATGGTCATGAAATGCCCCCCTCCAAATCACAGTCAAGCTTATGACTGTGAATGGGTTCTGCCAACTAGAAACTGGCACTTACCATCTACCTTTGCAAAGATTAAACCATGGCCTCTGCAGCTGTTCACCTTTAACACCCCTGAAAGGAGTTCAGGGCAGAAATCAGGAATGAGGCTCTCTGTGCTCTAGGAAAAACTGGCAGAACAGGCCTTCAGATAATTAGATATTTTCAGGAGAAGATTTAATGAGTCCCAAATCTTGCATCTTTTCATACCTAGAGAAATACTAACATTGCTAATGGTGACATCTGCTTTGGCTGTTAAGGAGAATATTACAATTAAAAGTAAAGGAAAGTAAAAGATTGAATAGCTATGGTTCATGCATCCAAAGAAATATCTAGGTGACATTATGGGTATAATTTCAGACTAGTCCTTGTATTGCTATGAGTTTGAACTTTCTGAGTTGGGTCAGACTTGGATGTCACTGGACATTCTCAAAACAATGTCTGCAGGTGGCTAATAACTGCAGCCTTTTCATAAAATTAAACAACTCACTACCCGGCTACAAGTCTCCTCAAAGTGACAGGTCTAGACTGTGTTTCAGGCCTATTCTTCCGAAAAGAAATGGAATTTATTTTGTCTATGAAAATTTCGGTCGTCACTCTTCCAACTACTTCTATTTGGGTCTGTTACACCAAAATGGAAGACCAGGGGATTGAGATTGTAATAATACAAGACTCAGATCTAGGACTTGGAGCTCAGAAATACTTCCATTTCAGTGTCTATTCTCCAAACCGAGCAGTCCTATGCCTGGCAGCTCAATTGGTAAAGAAGCCACCTGGAATGCAGGAGACCCAGGTTCCATTTCTGGGTCAGGAAGATCCCCTAGAGAAGGGATAGACTAGACACTCCAGTACTCATGGGCTTCACTGATGACGGAGACAGTAAAGAATCCACCTGCAATGTGGGAGACCTGGGTTTGATCCCTGGGTTGGGATGATCCCCTGGAGAAGGTAACGGCTACCCACTCCAGTATTCTGGCCTGGAGAATCCCCAAGGACAGAAGTGCCTGGTGGGCTACAGTCAGTGGGGTCACAAACAGTCAGACATGGCTGAGCGATTAAGCACAGCATATATACATACGTACATGAATACATTCTATTTCTATTTTTCTGGAGAACTCTAATAAAAAATCATTATCGGATGTTGAAAATTCAAAGCAAATGATGTGCAATAGGCGGTCCATTGGCCTCCAGTTTGTTAATTTGTCTGTGAAAGAGTCCTTGTATGTTGTGTGTGCATGTTGAGTCTGTCAGTTGTGTCTGACTCTTTGCAAACCATGGGCTGTAGCCCACCAGGTTCCTCTGTCCTTGGGACTACCCTAGCAAGACTGGAGTGGGTTGCCATTTCCTTCTCCAGTGGATCTCCTTGACCCGGGGATGAAGCCTGTGGAAAGCCCTTGTATTTCAAGGATCAACAAAATAAACATATCGCCCCCTCCTGGCAAGCACAGCTGCCACCATCTGCCTGTAGATCTGTGCCTTTTTCCTGAAGGGCCCATTTCTCTTGTTGTAACTGTGAAGTCTACAGTCATAATAAGTGGTGTCATTCCATTTCCACCCCTTGATAACCACACCCATGAATCTGGCTATGAGAGAAATAGCATAGAACGTTAAATGCTAATTTAGAACCCATACAGTCTTCTAGAGAACCTTGTCCATCCCCGCAAGGTATTGCCACCTAGCTGGCACTATAACTGTCTTCAAAAGCCTATTCCACTATTTCATCAAAGGAGTTGCTTCAGGATGGTGAGGAACCCGGTAAGACAAATAAATTCCCTAAGGGTGGTCCAGTGCTGCACTTCATTTGCTGTGAAGTGAATTTTCTGATCAGAATCAATGCTATGTTGGGTACCACAATGATGAATAAGGCATTCTTTAAGTCCATGGATGATAGTTTGGCTAGATTCTAGTTTGGCTAGAAGCACTGTGTACAGGTGTAGCCAAATCCATATCCATAAGTGTCTGTTTCAAAGGAAACAAAATGCTGACCCTCACACAATGGAAGTGGTCCGATGTAATCAACTTGTCACCAGGGTTGAGTTGACTAATGTCCTGCAAGGAATGATGCTGTACCAGAAACTCAGTGTTAATTTCTGCCGTTGGCAAACTTGACACTCAACAGCCAGTGGCCTTAGTCAGGTCAGCCGTGGTGAGTGGAAGCCCATGAAGAACCTGCATCCCTGCCCCCATCGCCACTTGGGTCATGAGTCCTTTGGGTGATCACAGAAGTGGCTATAGAAAGAGGCTGACTGACATCTACAGAAGGAGCAGTCACTGTGCCCTATTTGGAGGGACAGGACTGTGACATCATATGGCTATTACATACAGAGGAGACTTCCAGATGCAGAGCAAGTAAACCAGTAATGTGAATATGGGCAGAATAAAATATAAGTTCTCTCTCTCCAGAAATATACACAGATACATCTTCCAGAGGAAAAAGGAAAAGGGACACATAACCAGAAAATGAATTACTCTTCAAGTTTTTCATGTCTGAAAAACTCACAAGAATAGCTTATCTCAGCTTATATTTATTTTGGAGAGGATGCACAGGGTGTGAAAGAGTGTAGACTTTGGAATAACACCAACTTGAGTTCCAACATAACTTGTGTTGTTAACTAGCAGAGTGTGATTTGGCATTTTGCAAAACTTCTATTTGTCTCTGTCTCGTGGACATAGGAGTTTCTACTTCACAGAGTTTATCAAGTACTCAAGGCAACTGCATGCATAAAAATCTGCACACCGTCTGCCACAAAATGAGAGAGGACGGCACAGGCTACCGCGTCTGGACTTCAGAACTTGACTGCTTTGTTTGTGATTCTGTCCTTGTCAGCAGCTTAACTGCAGTATGTTTTAATACTTCATATTATCTCAGTTTTCTCTAGTGCTAAATGTGGATAACAATACATTGTAGAATTGTTGCAAAGAAGAAATGTAATCACATGTGTTGTACACTATTGTGTGCATAGTTGGAAAGCAGTAAAGAGTGGACTTGATGATCATTATGGCTACCACTGAAAATTCACATGCAAATGAATTTTTAAGTAAAATAAAATATTAAATCAGATCAGATCAGATCAGTCGCTCAGTCATGTCCAACTCTTTGCAACCCCATGAATCACAGCACGCCAGGCCTCCCTGTCCATCACCAACTCCCAGAGTTCACTCAGACTCACATCCATCGAGTCAGTGATGCCATCCAGCAATATATCAGATCAAAAATAAATAAATAAATATATCAAATCAATATTAAAAAAAAAAGCTGGTAATAGCTTTAGTTTCAGACACTAGGATTAGTTTCAGTGCATTTCTTTTACATGTGTGTTTTCTGCATCATTTACATTTAGATTTTAAAACTCTTGGAAAAAACTTGAGTCTCAAGGAAAGGATGCCATGCTTGTAGATGAATTTCTCTGCCAAAAGCACAGATCACTAATTCCTGCTTGGTATACACTTCTAGTCCATTCTGCTTCTGTGTCCATTTTTTGTTCTGGTGTTTAAATCTGTTCATAGTCTGAGATGGGAATGCTTAAAGGATTAGATCTTCTGAGAATCTGCACAGTGGAAGATATGAATTCCCTCCTTTTGGCTCTTTAACTAGCTTCTAAAACCTTTGGGAGGGCACCACTTTCATAGAAAATAAGGTCTCTTTGGAGCTTTGCCAAAGCTCATTTTCGCCACATTCAGAAAATAGATTTGGCCTGGTTAACCAAGTCTACTTTTTAAAGGTGATAACCAGAAGGGCTATTGTATATTTACTTATTAAATAAAGAATTAGAGCTTTCTTTTATTGGTGGCTATTTACTTGCATCCTTTCTCTGTGCAAGAAAACTGTCAAGACTCTGTTCTCAGGGGTTCATTTATGGCCTTAAAAGTTATAGTTGCTGCACATCAGGAAATGTGTGCAATCTGAATTTACCATTCACATATCAGAAGGCCTTGTAATTTGTATGCTTCCAACTATGAACTGAAGACAGTTCTCAGTTCAGTGTCTGCATCATTTCTTTTCTTTGTTAATATCACTGGGCCTAGATAATAGTTACAGCCTTCTTCCAGCTTCTGCACCCAGATTCCTTAGCTGCCTCGGACTTTCCACTGGTATCAGCTGCAAGAATTGCTTTACTGCATGAGAAATATTTGATGATGCAATGGATTCCTTTCTTCTGATGGGACATGGCAGGAGACCTACCTGCTGTAGTATCACCTTAGCACCCCCACAGACTGAAGAGCCGCTAACTGCACACTAACTTAACAAAGTCCCTAATGTCACTGCTAGGAAAGGTCACAGGCAATAAATCTGACTGCCCTGTGTAAACAGTTCTTCTGCTGTGAGCACAGGCAAGATCTGTACTCCTTGTTCTTTCAACAGTAAATGCTCCCATGCAAGCGTTACAAGAGAGCAAGCACCAAAGTTACTCAGTGGATTTCCAGGTATTTCCAATACGCCTTTGCAGTCTTCCTATGCTCAGAATAGATATGCCCTTTACCTGGACAAGTCTTTCCCAACTCCCTTACCCTGAGCCCATGACATTTTCACATTCTTCTTCCCTGTCAACACTCCTCTGTATGGTGTGCCCAGATGATCTATTAAACAAATTTGAGAATAATTATTATTACCTGTACTAGGGGCTCTTTGATATTTTTGCAGAGGAGCTTTAATAACGATGCCAAAAAGGAAACAACGCCAGATAGGCCCTCTCTCTGTTATCACAAGTGTAATGACCTAACTCCTATTACAGTGACATGCAACCGCTGACATTTATTTCACATTGGTCTGTGAGTTCCCAGGTCTGATGTTCTATTTGGCTTCGTATTCTCAGTTTCTGGCACATACTGTGCTCAAGAATGTTTGTTGTAGGACTGAGTGATTGCAGGATAGACTAAAAAGAAGAAAATTTATATTCCAGAATAGGACCTTAACAGAACAATTTGTCATCTTACAATGTGCAATCCTGTAAGTGGTATTAACATGAGTGCCACACAGCTGAAACAAACAAGTGTACACCTGAGCCTGTGGGAACACAAGAGATTCAGGCATTTAATGTAACAGTGCATTTAATGTACTACTGTAAGAGTGTGTTCTGCAGGCAAATTAGAGATACACAAATAACACCCCCCTCAAGTGAGACTGAAACATGAAAACTGGCAAACTAGAAGAAGCCCTTTCTTCTCCCCTCATCACAAGGAGAAAAGCACTGAATAGAGAGGATGAAGGAGTGGTACTTTATCTTGCCCCAAAATCACATATCAAGAACAATGGTTCTAGGAATTTTTTCAGTTAATATATACAACCTGTGAAGAATGAATCCATGCATTTCTCATCTTGTTTAAAAATTAGTCTGTTACTTTTTCCCATTTTAAAATAATATATGCTTATTTTTAAACTAATTGGATTCTTAAATGATACATGGATGTTATAAAAATAAAAATTCTTAAATACATATATTATCTTTCACATGATTATAATAAGCATATTACATTTATAATTAAGATACATTTACTCTAAAGAATGGTTTTTAAATGTCTTAGAAAATCAGGAATGCTACCTGTACAATAAAATTAAACCCTATATTTAACATTTTCAGATACTATTTTTCTTACTCAATGGTATGTAACATTATTACTCCATGGCATGGTATGTGCATTGGTGGGCAGGTTGTATATTTATTATATTATCAGTATTTTGTGGCCTCTGATTTTGTTTGCATTTTATCTAAAGGTAAACTACAACAAAATCAAAATGTTACCATTTAATACAATTATTCAGTTAGACATGTTTTTATTTAAGTGTTGTTAAAGATGATAAGTTATAGAAAGTTAGAAAATGCACTACAGGAAAGGTTAATTTTCCTTCCAAATTTAGAGAAGAGAAAGAGGTTTTCTTTCTAGTCCTACAGACTATGCTGAACTAATAGCAAGAAGTAGAATAAAACTGAAAACAAAGAAATAAAATGTCCATTAAACTGGTGTTCATTTTCAGAGAGCTACTACACAGTATGTGTCAACCATGTGAGTGTAATTACTGTACAGTTTTTAAAAATATGTGGTGGGAGTCAGTTACACACCAAGTCAGACTTATTTTTGGATTTGCAAAAGATCTCTATGTTGGATAATAACATGGTGTCAGCCCTGCATGAGAAGACTAAATGAATGAAGTCTAAATTGTTCTGAATTCTGCAAATGGATTTCAAAATAATAACTCAGCTTTTTATTAGGACTGACTGTGACTGTATTTCCAATCTTTCAGTGACATAGTCTTTGTATTAAAAAATATGCTATATAAAATTACTAAAATCTAGCATCATGGAAAAAGAAACAGATTATGGAAAAGTGAAAATAATGGACTGAACTGCTTTAAAAGAGAGAGAGAGAGAAAGAACCACAGAGAAAACAACAGCTCAATAAGGTATTCAAAAATTGTCTAGTAAGTGGAATCAAAAATCTCACTGTCTTACATTCTATTACATATTTGTACTTTAAAAGCCTTGATGGATTTAAACTAAGTTGTATAATTTTGTGTTATAAAGATAACATAGCCTACTTTGTGTTTATTCTCCTCTTGATTGCACTGATTCTAAAAAGAAACTGGTTTATTAGAACATGTATAGAACAAAATATCTTGAGAAGATTCACTGGAAACAGTACCTCTATGGGAAAATTCAATTTCATTTTAGAGAAGAATTCTTGTGACTTCTATATCAATATGTTTCCCATAATAAACTAGTATTTTCTCCATGCTATTTTGATATCTGTACAAATAGAAAAATCAGACTTTCTCCAATGTATTAAATCTGCTGAAGCTTATGGATAGGTTTTCACACTTCAACAACACAGAATTCATCTTCAAAATTGTAGGAGAAAAGTATGAGCAGTTGAAAGTATGATACATCAGGAAATGAGTGAGAAACAGAAGGAATTATGGAAACACAAGGGAATTCTGTTTCTGTCCTTAGCACTACCATCAGACCAAACTCCAGGACAATGAGTCTTTAAGACGTCAGTATAGTAGGTTCAGTAACAGCTTTCACAACTTAGTTAAGCTTGGTGAAGGCAATGAAATTGATGTTCCCTTGGTAGTGGTGTGAGCGATCTATCATCTCTCATTGGTCTACTGCATCTTCAAACACACTAAAAGTATTTTGAGGTTAGAGTGACATTTGCTTTGCAAGTTTGCCTTTTTTTTTTCTCATAGCTACACTCTCCACTTGCACCGAGTGAAGGCTAACATTGAATTTCCAAGACGTTGGAATGACCTGTGTCAGAACTCTTCTGGCAAGAAATATTATGCACTATTCATAATGCTCATACTCTTCAAAATTCGAGAAGCATGATAATTTCAGACCAGTAGATCAGAATTAGTATGACATTTTTGGCATTGCAATTTTAATAATAAAAGAAACACAATTATATGAATATTGCCAGAAAAGTCCATTAAACAGTGCATTTTAAGAAATCCAAGTATATATGCCTAAATTGTCATTTGTAATTGGCAATTAAACTGAGTTTTTGTGTTCAAAACATATTTAATGGAGCAAGAGGGTTTATTTAAGAATGCAATAATCTGTCCAGAAACTTCTTTGGTTGAAGTTAGGGTAGATCGACTGATATTTCAGAAACCAATCTCTCGTTCTCTACCTTCAAGATTCAAAACCTTTGCTCAATTACACACTAGCAGACTTGAAGATCAAAGAATCCCTAACTGCATATATATACAAAAAAGCAGAATATCACTAAAGTCACTCATAGCATAAAGATACAGGAGAAAGAGAATAATGATCTTGGACTATATTTATGTTCCATTTTTTAATGTAGAAAATAATGTTGGTGTGAATTGATATAATTTCTGTCAAAGTTTATCAGGTACGCATTTCAAAATGAACATAATTCTAAATCTGGTTGCCTTTAGAAATATTTTAGAATGAAAAATCAATATGCCATAGTGTCAAGGAGACTTCTGAATTAAATGTTATATCATCGTGTGGGAGCATGTGTGTATGTGTGTGTGTGCTCAGTAATGTCTGATTCTTTGAGACCCCGTGGACTATAGCCCACCAGGCTCCTCTGTCTATGGAATTTTCCAGGCAAGAATACTGAAATGGGTTGCCATTTACTTCAGGGGTTCTTCCCAACCCAGGGATCAAACCCATGTCTCCTGAGTGTCCTACATTGGCAGGTGGATTCTTTACCGCTGCACCACCTGTGAAGCCCCATATTGTCCATTAGTTTTCTTCTTAGACCAGGTTTCAGTTCAGTTCAGTTCAGTCACTCAGTCATGTCCGACTCTTTGCAACCCCATGAATTGCAGCACGCCAGGCCTCCCTGTCCATCACCAACTCCCAGAGTTCACACAAACTCATGTCCATTGAGCCAGTGATGCCATCCAACCATCTCATCCTCTGTTGTCCCCTTCTCCTCCTGCCTTCAATCTTTCCCAACATCAGGGTCTTTTCAAATGAGTCAGCTATTCATATCAGGTGATCAAAATACTGGAGTTTCAGCTTCAACATCAGTCCTTCCAATGAACACCCAGGACTGATCTCCTTTAGGATGGACTGGTTGGATCTACTTGCAGTCCCAGGGACTCTCAAGAGTCTCCTCCAACAACACAGTTCAAAAGCATCAATTCTTCCACATTCAGCTTTCTTTATAGTCCAACTCTCACATCCATACATGACCACTGGAAAAACCATAGCCTTGACTAGACGGACCTTTGTTGACAAAGTAATGTCTCTGCTTTTTAATATGCTATCTAGGTTGGTCATAACTTTCCTTTCAAGGAGTAAACATCTTTTAATTTCATGGCTGTAATCACCATCTGATTTTGGAGCCCCCAAAAATAAAGTCAGCCACTGTTTTCATTGTTTACATTGGCTTAAACTACCAAGGAAAATTATCATTTGGCCTCCTCTCCAAGATATCAAGTAAATAACTGAAATATTTAGAAAAATATATATTCTTAATTCTCTACATCAAAATTCAAAGGAACAGAATGGTTAGGTTGTGAAATGCACTAGCCAAAGATGCAGTAGATTTTGTATACATTTTTGAATATGCTAATTGCAAAGGGGAGAGGAAGATGTCTTAAACTCATTTTTCAAAGATCAACTATGTAGGTAAAATCCTTTGTGCCTCACATGAAAAACAGATTTTATGTGTGGGCTCGCAGTCAATTTTCTTCATTAGTATAGACAACAGCTTAAAGGTATGTCTTGCTTATTAAAAATTCTCTTTATAAACTGCCAAATTTATAAGAATAGATGTATAATGAATTCACTATAAGAAACATTTGTCAAATCTAGAAAACTTGAAAACAACATGCTAACATCTTGTTCATGCTGCTTATGTGTCTAACTCCCCCTTCCATAAATTATGATTTCACTTAGCTGTTCTGAATGGTTTTTACAAAACCAGCATTCTTATTGGTCAGGCTAGTTCTACTGACCTATTCTGCCTTTTAGTCTATTTAATCAAATTGCAAGTTGCCTAAAGGTTTCAGAAATGTATGCAAGGATGTGCAGCATATGTTAGATTCTATTTATATGCAATAAATACAAATGGCTTGGTATATCTAGTGCTGTCAAGTAATAAGAGATCATGCTTTTTGAGTTTACCCTGTAATGGAAATTTTTGTGTAGATTTTGCATGCAATCTGTGCATTCCAGAAGAATGCTTAAACCCTCTGGTGAAACTGAAGAGGGGGTTGTATAGTGAAGAAAAACATAAATAAAGGGAAGGTCAGCAATGTAAATGTAAAAGAGAACTTGGGAAATTCTCCAGTGCTGCAGAATTATTGTGTCCATATTTAAATTGGCTTCCCTTGTGGCTCAGTTGAAAGAATCTGACTGCAGTGCAGGAGACCTGAATTCAATCCCTGGGTCAGGAAGATCCTGTGGAGAAGGGAATGGCAACCCACTCCAGTATTCTTACCTGGAGAGTTCCATGGACAGAGGAGCCTGGTGGGCTACAGAACATGGAATCACAAAGAGTCACAACTGAGTGACTAACACTTTCTATCTTTAAACTGGCTGGAAATAAATTAATTGTGCATAAATCCACACAGACTTCCCCATTTCCTATCAGGGCTGCCGGTTTATGGAAGAGAAATTCAGGAACTGACGACAGTAGACATCATTCTTTTGGTGTGTGACTTAAGAGATTTGACTTTGATTGCTAGAGGCTTGCTAAGTTCTCCTGATTTCCTGCTGCCCCCTATCTGGGTCTCATCCACTCAAAGGGAATAGAATATATAGAAAAGAATGTCAACAACAACGTATACCATGTATTAATAACATGCACAAAAAAAATGAGGTGGAGACTATTATGAAACTCCTAAATTGAGAGCAAATTGAGGGTTAAGAAATGATATTAAACCATTTACTCAAGATTAAATGGCTAGTTTTAATCAATCCTAGTAATAAACACTCACTCCTTCTACCCAAAATGAAACAAGTTATATTCACAAAAGCAATGAACATTTTAGGAAATAAAAATAAATGTATACATGCATTTTGTGAATAAACCTAAACCCATGTAGTTAGTAGGCATTTAAAAAAGACTTCACAGATGTGAGAAAAAATAACCTGCTTTCTCATTGATGAGCTAAAACTTGTCAACATTTATTAATTAATTTATAAAGCAAATGTTTGTTAAGCACATGTACTAAAGATATGGCATATAGTAAAGATAGAAAACTCCTATTAATTCAAGTCCTATGAATAGAAATTAATGCAGGAAACATGAGGAAAAACAAACCAAGAAACTAAAGGCTAAATGAAGTGATGGAAATCATGTAACAAGGGGTGTGGTGGGGGTGATGGTTTAGTAACTCAATCGTGTCCGACTCTTTATGACCCAATGGACTGTAGCCCACCAGGCTCCTCTGTCCATGGGATTTCCCAGGCAAGAATACTGGACTGGGTTGCCATTTCCTTCTCCAGGGGATCTGCCCAACTCATATCAAACAGGTCTCCTTCACTGCAGGTGCTCTCTTGCATTGCAGGCAGATTCTTTACTGACTGAACCACCAGGCATGACAAGTGGCTATTTTAAATTGGGTGATTTGGAAAAGCATCTGTATGGAGGACCCATGCAAGCTGTGACAGAAATCTTAGAGACAACACTTATTTGTATCAAGGGAAAGAGGAATAAAAATAATGCTGGTATCTTGGAGAAAAGGGGTTGAGGCTGATAGTGACAAAATAATCAGTTCAGAAAAAGAGAAGACAGGTTAAGGGTATTCATTTTAAGTTACATGCCAAGGCGGTATCCTTATTATGGTTTCCAGAAATTTGACATTAACATTCTAACAAAAAAAAAACCTATATGTGTAAGCAATATAAAACAATAAATAAAAAGCCTAAATTAGGAATTCACAAATAGAACTAACACAAATAGCTTATAGGTATGTGCAAAAGAACATTTAACTAGTATTGATTAAAGGAATTGACTGTAACAGCCATAATAATCCAGCTGTCAAATTTCAATTGACAAAAATAATAAGTGATGTTGGCACTGGTATATGGAAACAGTACTGTTACTTCTGGCGGAAATGTGCATTACTGCAACCTTTTTGGAAAGCAATATGGCAATTTATATGGAAAACTAAAAAGATATCCATACTGACAAATTCTGCTTGTGGGAAATGTGTTGCCAAGTTTACTATTGTTTTTTAATGTTGGATCACACTCTTTTTTAATATAAATGTTATTATAGTCTGAATTGTTTCAGGAGGGCTGAAGAGTTAAGAAAAACTTCCAACATTTATAGTTTGGGGTCTTTCAACTGCAATGTATCATAAGTTTTAGGGATACCACAAAGAAAGAAAGAAAGATTAGAGGCATGTCATTATTCTCTATCAAATGCAATGTCCAAACAATATCTGTCTGAAACAGTTCAGCAATTTAATGGTCCTCAGTGATAATTGGAAAACTTAGTCTCTGGAGGCACATTAACTGAGCATCCTAGCCAAGGAGAGGCTATTATGTCTTTCTAAAAACGATGAAGATTTTGCTCATTCACATTTTCAATAATTTGTATTTTTGGAATGCATGACTTCTTAAGGACAGTAGTCATGATTTTAATTCTATCTATTCCTAGAAGGATATAAAACAATATATCTATGCATGTATCCACCAATGTATTTCTATTCTCTACAAATCTATATCTATATTTATATGTGATATATTCCTAGAAAGATATAAAACTGTATGTATATAAACAATTATATTACTATATATCTATGTACCTATATTTCTATGTATAAAATCATAATCATATAAGAAAACATCACTAATGAAATCAGTCTTTGGTTGAAATGTGACACAAAGAAGAACATTCTGAACTGAAGTAACATAATGTGTAAGTCCCCATGACAGGAGCAAAGTAATTTTAAGATACTGCATGTAAGTCATTTGGCTTCAATACTCAATTTAGAGATGGGTGTGCCCAGGTAGCTTAAGTGGTTAAAGAATCCACCTGACAATGCAGCAGATGTAGACAGGAGATCTGGGTTCAAACCCTTGGTTGAGAAGATCTCCTAGAGAAGGAAATGGCCACTCCAATATTCTTGCTTGGGAAGTCCTATGGACAGAGAAGCCTGGTAGGCTACAGTTCATGGGGTCACAAAGAGTCGGACATGACTGAGCACAGCACACATATACCAACTGCAGATTTAAGCAGAGAACAGACCTTACGTGTCTGGCTATGTTAAGTATTTTGGTTCCTATTCTAAGAGCAATGGAAAGTTTTAAAATGTTAAGAAGAAGCAATTCAATTAGATTTATATTTCAAAATACCCATTCTAGCTGTAATGTAGAGAAGACAGGGTGGTAGGTATTGAATATCGAGATGACTGAAGATTAGGTTTTATAAGTAACACTATACATGGAAATAAATAGACACCATTAGGATGTATTTAGGAAAAAATATGGCTAAAATCTGATTAGGGATTGGGTCTGAGACTATCGAGGAGAGAGGCGTTACAGTGACACTTGGATTTCTGACTTACATAGATTTCACAGGTTCATTGTCTCGAGGGAGCTAATTACATTCCTAGAAATGAACAAGCAATTTTGGTAGAAATTAGTAAAGATTAGGAGCTGAGTTTGATGTTTTAAAAAATGTCAAGTAGGCAAGTGTAGCACAGTGAAAAGTTCTTTCCAAGAGATGTGAATATTAGAGTCATTCGTACTAGAGTGGTGCTCACAGCTGTGAGCATGGGCAGAGAGATATAGTCATACCAGAAGAGTCTGGTTCAGAGCCTCCAGCAACTTCAATATTTAGTGTTTGTATCTAGGAGGATGATCATACAAACATGTCTACATAGGAGAAAAACCAGGACAGTGGTCAACAAAGAAGGCTGGAGTTCCCAAGACCTAGGGGTCAGCATGTTCAACGTTTAGCGAGGGCCAGCCTCTTCAATCGGAGAAGGCAATGGCACCCCACTCCAGTACTCTTGCCTGGAAAATCCCATGGATGGAGGACCCTGGAAGGCTTCAGTCCATGGGGTCGCTGAGGGTCGAACATGACCTAGCGACTTCTCTTTCACTTTTCACTTTCTTTTTTTTTTTTTTTTTTTTTGAAGATTTTAAATTTTATTTTATTTTTAAACTTTACATAATCCGCCACAGGTATACATGTGTTCCCCATCCTGAACCCTCCTCCCTCCTCCCTTCCCATTCCATCCCTCTGGGTCGTCCCAGTGCACCAGCCCCAAGCATCCAGTATCGTGCATCGAACCTGGACTGGCAACTCATTTCATACATGATATTTTACATGTTTCAATGCCACTTTCATGCATTGGAGAAGGAAATGGCAACCCACTCCAGTGTTCTTGCCTGGAGAATCCCAGGGATGGGGAAGCCTGGTGGGCTGCCGTCTATGGGGTCACACAGAGTCGGACACGACTGAAGTTACTTAGCAATAGCAATAGCCTCTTCAAAATGACTTTCTTTGTGGGTCATCACAGAATGCCAGGCTGGACTCCCTGAGTTATACAGCAACTTCTCACCAGAAACCAATATGCCATTGGAAAGCAATTTTCTTCCAATTAAAAAAATAAAGAAAAAGACTTTGAAGTCTCACATGGTGGCAGGGGTGAGAGCACGCTCTGGGGTCTCTTGTACAAAGCCATCAGCCCCTTAGTCCCACTCATGAGAACTCCACCCTCCTGATCTGAGCACCCCTCAAAAATCCCACCTCCTAATTCTATCACCTTTGGGGTTAGGATTTCAACATATAAACTTTCAGGGAATACAAACATTTAGTCCTCTAAAAATTTTTCTTTCATTGTTAAGCTATTCTTCTGATATGGTCCAACTGTACAAATCTGAAGGCACTTCTAAAATTCCTCATGCTTGGCTGCCAGTGAGTAATCTCCATGTACATGCAATTGAAAGTCTATAATCTTACTAACCAGAGATGTCTATAGATATTTTGGGACCTGAAGCTTACAAAATTTAGAGGCTTTTTTTTTTTTTTTAAGAATAGTAATTCAAATTAAATATGGAAAAAGTAGGTATGAATATGAATGAAATTTCTAATGAAATTCTATTTCTTTAAAATGAAGAAAAATTGCAACAAATTAAAATATTTATAAAACTTCCAAAACACCACAATATTTAGAAAAACAGTATATAGCCCACCAGGCTCCTCTGTCCATGGACGTCTCCAGGCAAGAATACTGAAGTGGGTTGCCATTTCCACCTCCAGGGGATCATTCCAACCCAGGGATAGCAGCCAGGTCTCCTGCATTGCAGGCAGATTCTTTACCATCTGAGCCACCAGGGAAGCCCCATATTTTCATTAGTTAATTGAATTATGCAACTGTATAATACTTTTTCCCTTTTATTTTTGGTTTCATAATTTTCTACCAGTCTTTCATTTAACAATATTATAAAATATTTTTGGTAAGGAGAAATAAAAATGATTTAGTTTATCCTCTAACATTGTTGTTATAGCTCAATTTTTTTGATAATTTCTATTTTTTAAAGTCTTCTCAAAAGGTTTCAGATAATTATTTGGAATTTCTCAGTTAGAGAAAAACTTAATTTTTCATAACTATGTTAGGATTTCCAATATTTCCATATATTTTCTTGTACAGGGTCTAACCTTCATGTATGAATATTTAATATTCATCAATCAGCTCATCAAAGATGGAGTGTAGGAGACACACTGAGTTTTATGTTTTCTTATCTGATTGGAATAAGCTCCTTTTTTATTAGGATTCAGTGAGAATGAACTCTGGGGACAAATTTCACGTCTAATAGTTGGAAAAATTTTTCCATAAACTACTATCTGACTCAACATACTTCAAATCTTGTTTCTGTTCCACTCGTAGATTCTCTTTTTTCTAGCAGCCGCAGCATTTGGACACTGAGCTTCTCGAATTACAAAACGAAACTTGCTTCTTACTTTGCTAAAGGTATTCAGTAAGAAATTGAACATGATTTGTCATAAGACTTATAATCCTTGCAAAAGAACACTCAGACTAGCCATTTATATCTCTACAATCTTCAACTTATTCAATTTGTCTCAACTTGATAGAGCTTATTTTTTATTTTATTTTTTCTAAAAAGCTGAAGTCTAAGATAAGTGGCAGGATTAAAATGGTCCTATGTGGAAATACTACTGGCTTTAAATGAAATGCCCTCTATGGACATATGCATTAACTCAAGTGGGTAATACCATAATGTATTAGATAAGAAATGTCTTTTAATCATTCAGCCAGTCATTCAGCTAAGAGCTATTCACTGAGGAACTCATGTGTTTATTTCTAGTTGGTTGCTGTGAATAAAGTAATAGCAAAACAAAATGTACACTTATACTCCCCACTACCATGATTCTAAAATATCTAAGAATTTGAGAGAAAGGGATAGAATTTTTACAAAATAATTGTATAGGTAATCCTTAAATTGGGCTTCCCAGGTGGCTCAGTGGTAAAGAATCTGCCAGCTAATGCAAAGAGTCAGACATGACTAAGCTACTGAATACAATCATTAAATTAAGTTTTTTTAAACAAATTGCATTAAATAAAATTAGATTTTGCATGTTAACACATTTGTTGTTGCTGTTGTTTGTTAGTCATTGTGTCGGACTCTTTGTAATCCCATGGACTGTAGCCTGCCAGGCTCCTCTGTCCATGGAATTTCCCAGGCAAGAATACTGGATTGGGTTGCTATTTCCTTCTCCAGGGGCTCTTCCTGACCCAGGGGTCAAACCCATGTCTCCTGCACTGGCAAGTAGATTCTTAGGTTAAAGTAAATATCTTTTTTCTTTATACACTGCTGCTGCTGCTGCTAAGTCACTTCAGTCGTGTCCGACTCTGTGTGACCCCATAGACGGCAGCCCACCAGGCTCCCCAGTCCCTGGGATTCTCCAGGCAGGAACACTGGAGTGGGTTGCCATTTCCTTCTCCAATGCATGAAAGTGAAAAGTGAAAGTGAAAAGTTAAAATGAAGTCGCTCAGTCGTGTCTGACCCTCAGCGACCCCATGGACTGCAGCCTACCAGGCTCCTCCACACATGGGATTTTCCAGGCAAGAGTACTGGAGTGGGGTGCCATTGCCTTCTCCGTCTTTATACACTATAGCATAGTTAAAATTTCTGCTTATTACCACCTCTATTGTGAATATACAGTGTATTATAAGTAGAATATGGTGAATGAAAATAATTAATTTTTTCTAACCTAAACTTCAGGATTTTTCACAATTTATTAATTTTTAATTTGATTATTACATTCAGGATTGAGATAGGAGTGTTATTGATAGATCTCAGAATTTTACTATCTTTAGACATTTTATCTTAAATGCATTTAGAAACGGAGAAGGCAGTGGCACCCCAGTCCAGTACTCTTGCCTGGAGAATCCCATGGACGGAGGAGCCTGGTAGGCTGCAGTCCATGGGGTCGCTAAGAGTCGGACACGACTGAATGACTTCACTTTCACGCGTTGGAGAAGGAAATGGCAACCCACTCCAGTATTCTTTTCTGGAGAATCCCAGGGACGGGGGAGCCATCTATGGGGTCACACAGAGTGGGACACGACTAAAGCAACTTAGCAGCAGCAGCATTTAGAGAGTTTTCACTTTTTAGTTCCTAGCAAGATGAAGTTAAGGACCAATAAAGTGAGGTTTATCTCAGACTGAAGGAGCTTTAACTAATTTGAAATACAGTGAAAGGAGAATGGAAGAGTTAAAGATGAATAATAGAGAAAGAGAAGATGGTGTTTTGTAGTGCAAAAATCATTGCCTGCCTTTTGGGGAGAGCATTCATGCCTCCTTCCTAGGGGTACGGGCTCATCCTGCAGTCCTGAATCTGCTCCCTAGGTGTTGTGTACACACTGAATCCCTCACTTTTCAGGATACTGGACTGCCTGACCAGTACCAGTTTGGCTTATATTCTTATCCTGACTCCACTCAGCTTCATTGTTATTGGCTTGACTCTATCTTTATTTCTTTCCTATTATCTTCTAATTTGTATTCTGTTTTCTTAGAGTATTTTATGCCTTCCAAGATAAATGGTAGCTTATATCCATATCCATCCACCAAACAAAGTTGGAGGACTAACCCCCCCACTCCGTTTTTTTTCTCAGCTGAAATGAGAGCAATCGTGCACAGTGGGGTTTTTAAATAAGAGCCTTCCCTGAGCATCTGAGTGTAGGGAGCCGTCTACTTTACCCAGACAAGGATAGGGAAAATTTCAACATTTAAACTTTCTTTGAATATGAAAGGCAGCCCTATCAACTTTCACCCAGAACCGTCTATGTCCATAGCAGATTTTATTTTTACATCCAAAAAATGATTATTGCACCAAAGCTATATCCTACCTGTCTCCTAAACTTCAAATGATGGAAATGAGTTCCTCAAGAATGGCAGTCACAACATGATATTCAGGGACTGTCTCTGGCTGCTGCAATTTATAGCCATTTGTCAGGGACTGTCTTTGGCTGTTGCAATTTATAACCATTTTCCCTCCCATTAGAGTTGTAGGCAAATCTTAGCTCTACAAATGTTGACATCACTTAGTCAAGCAGACAGGAGAAAAGTGACAAAAGGAAGGTTTAAAGCTAATTTTGAAATAATTCTGTGACACTGGCTCATGAATAAAAAGTAAACCAAATTATATGGGTGAGTATATACAGATTTAAAAGCAAGATACCAGAGAGTTCAGGAAGAAACAGCCCTTGCAAGATTGGAGACAACAAATGTAATGCAATTTAAGTCACTGCATTAAGACAGTGGAATAACTCATGTCTCCTGTATAAGAAATAACTGGTGAGCTACTTAAAATGTAAATGACTGTACTTCACCCCAGAACTTCAGAAAAAAAAAATTTCTGGGGATAGGCTTCAGATGTCAATTTTTCCAGAAAATCGCTCATGTGACCTTTATGTAACTTAAAATTTGGGATGCCTTTGACAATCTGTGATATTCTGTTTCTTCTAATTGTTTTCATAAAACTATGAGAGAAGTTCTTCAAAAGAAGAGGTCTTGAATTGTGTGATTCAGGGGATGTGATTGATATCAAGGCATCAAATGTTTTATGGGTTACTCAATGAAAGTATTAAAAAGTGGGTGGGGTTGCTAATGGTAACTGGCTTCAGGCTTTGAATGCCATGTACACATGAGGATAATGAATGATAAGGTTTGCCTTTAAAAAATTACAGCCAGAAAGAACAAATTAAATAAACATAAAAGATAAAGTAGGAAAAAATCCACTCCCATGAGTTGATAGAAAAATAAAAAATGGTTTATATATTGGACTATTAAATTTTCAGTGGAAGAACATAGAAAAAAAAAAACAATACTTTTTGGAAGTTCTAAAATGCTTCTTCTGTAAGATAAGGGTAACAGGATGTTGTTGAAGATATTTAAATTGATGCCAGAATTGTTGATCATGAAAAAATATGGATAGCTCATGTACAACAACGTCATTATAGTATGCCAATACTCCTGGGATGTCAGCCAAAATGGAGGTAATTTTCTGAAAACAACTCAGTCCTGAACTTAATCCAAATGACATCCATTCATAACAAAGTATTCCTTTCAAGAAGGCAAAGCCTAATCCAGATAAAGGAGTTCTGATGATATATTCTGATTATAAAAACAAATAGAACATCAGTTACTTAGAATTATAATCATATCTAAATAAAATTATTAAGAATATCTGAAATTATAAAACAGTATAAAATTTGCTTGCATGTAAGAAGTTTTTTAAGTGACAAAGAAAGACTATAACACAGGGAAAATTCTGAAACAGCAAGCTCTACTGATTTACAGGTGAGCTGATTTAAAATTCAGTCAGGTTCTCTGCTTTCACAATCTCATAGCAATGTTAAAACATGAACACTGGGCCCAATAAGGAAATTAGATTGATTATTCATATCCAGTTTAAATCCTTCTAGTCCTGAGAGAAATCATTGTGAAGAATAAAAATCACAGAGAGTAGGAAAGAAATAACCAAGTCATGAAATTTTACTTTGGTAAGTTATATTTGGCAGTGAAGTTGAACAAGAGTTAATACTAATGCTCTGTTTCAAAGAATTGAAGAATTAATCCATATCTACTAGAATGTTGAAATATTTAAGCATCAACATTCATTGAAACTACTCTATCATTAATCCATTCTTATATAACATTAATTTACTTCTGAGGTCCAGGGACTGTACTAAGAATAAAGGAAAACATGAAATCTATAGAAAGAAAGTCAACTGTAAATCAGTATGATAAGATATATGAACGTGTAAACAAATTGTATTGTACGGATTTGTGTGTGTGCTTCCCAGGTGGTGCTAGGGGGAAAGAACCTGCCTGCCAGGAGACAAAAGAGATATGGGTTAGATCCCTGGGTCATGAATATCCCCTGAGGGAGGGCATGTCAACCCACTCCAGTATTCTTGCCTGGATAATCCCATGGAGAGACAAGCCTGGCAGGCCATGGTCTGTAGGGTTGCAAAGACTCAGACACAACTAAAGCGACTTAGCACATAAATCATTGATACATTACTAGTTATAAATGTGTACATGTGTAAATAAGCAAAACATATAATAAATTAATACATAGTAAAATTATATACTGAAAGATGCTGCTGTTAAAGTGCTGTACTCAGTAAGCCAGCAAATTTGGAAAACTCAACAGTGGCAATGGGACTGGAAAAGGTCAGTTTCTCATTTCCATCCCAAAGATGGGCAATGCCAAAGAATGTTCAAACTGCCACACAATTACACTCATTTCACATGTTAGCAAAATAATGCTAAAAATTCTCCAAGGCAGGCTTCAACAATACATGAACCGAGAACTTCCAGATGTTCAAGCTGAATTTAGAAAAGGCAGAGTAGCCAGGGATCAAATTGTTAACATTTATTGGATCATAGAAAAAGCAAGAGAATTCCAGAAAAAAAAAATCTGCTTCTGCTTCATTGACTATGCCAAAGCCTTTGACTGTGTGGATCACAACAAACTGTGGAAAATTTTTCAAGAGATGGAGTACCAGACCACCTTACCTGCCTTCTGATAAACCTGTATGCAGGTTAAGAAGAAACAGAATTGAACATGGAACAATTAACTGGTTCAAAATTGGGAAAGGAGTATGTCAAGACTGTATATTATCACTCTGATTATCTAACTTCCATGCAGAGTACATCATGAGAAATGGCAGGTTGGATGAAGCACAAGCTAGAATCAAGATTGGTGGGAGAAACATAATAACCTCAGATATACAGATGACACCAACCTTATGGCAGAAAGTGAAGAAGAACTACAGAGCCTCTTAATGAAAATGAAAAAGGAGATTGAAAAAGCTGACTTAAAACTAACATTCAAAAAATGAAGATTTTTTTTTTTTTAACTGAACTGGACTATAGCCTGTCTGGCTCTGCTCTCCATGAGATTTTCCAGGCAAGAATACTGGAGTGGTTGCCATTTCTTTCTCCAGAGGATAGTCCCAACCCAGGGATAGAATCCATGTCTACTGCATTGGTATGTGAATTCTTTACCTTGCTGAGCTAGTAGGGCAGCCCAAAAACTAAATAAACAATGAAAATAATCTTTTTCATGGCACAATAGGAGAACTGCTTCTGGGAGGTGAAATTAAGATACACAGTGCACAAAATGCACAAAGGAATAAATATGAGAGGTTAAAGGAATTTCATATCGTAAGGGCAGAAGTTGGGGCTTAGGAAGGGATGAGATTAGGAAATTAGGTACATATCAGAGCATTCAGCCTATAGAATTTGAAGTTTATCTTATATATCCTTACTCATTATGTCTTAAAGTACAGTAATCAAACTATGGCACCTAATAAATACTAGCATTGTTTCCAGAATTACTATTACTACTACTACTACTATTCCTCCTCGTTACCACTGAGCTCTCACCTTAGGAGAGTAAACAATAAATTAGAAGAGAAATGGAAAATATTTTAAGATGAATGAAACAAAAATACAACATATCAAAGTAAAGGGATGTAGCTAAAGTAGTAATTAGAGAAAATGTTATAGCTATAAACATCTACACTAAAAAAGAAAAGAAACAGTTCTTAAATTTGTAACCTAAGCATCCAACTTAAGAAATTAGAGAAAGAAGGACAAACTAAAGCTAAAGTTAACAGATGGAAAGGATTAAAGTCTGGAGGAAGTAGGTGAAATAGACAATAAGAAAATAATAGGGAAAATCAACAGCAACAAAACGTTGTTTCTTTGAAATGACCTGAAAAAGTGATAAAACTGTAGCTAGACTAACAAAAAAAAGAGGTAGAAGACTCAAATTACTAAAACAAAGACTGAAGGAGAGGACATTTCTATTAACCTTAGAGAAATAAAAATCTCTGTAGGAGAATGCTATGAACAATTGTATTTAGACATATTAATTAGATCACTTAGGTCTAATGAATAAATTCTCAGAAAAACATAAGCTACAGAAACTGACTCAATAAGAAATATAAAATTTAAAATTTTATATATATGTTATAATATTTATATATAATATTATATATAATATTTATATATGGTTTATAATATTATATAAAATATAAATTTAAAAATTAATTTTTATTAATAATCCAAAAAGCTAACAAAGAAAAGCCTAGGCTTATATAGCTTTCTTGTTATATACTACCAAATGGTTAAAGAAGAATTAATATAATTCTTCACAGATTCTTCCAAAATATACCAGAGAGGAAATAGTTCTCAACTTAATCTATGAGACCAATATTTCTCTGATTCCAAAACCAAACACATACCAAGAACACTTCAGACAAATATCTCCATGAATATAGCCACAAATATCTTCACCAAAATGTAAGCATACCATATCCAGCAATATATAAAATGATTTATATACATGACAAAATGAGCTTAATGCAAAGAATGCAAGTATGATTGATCACTCAAAAAGCAATCCATATAATACATTATATAAATAGAATAAAAGACAAAATTCACATCATCTTCACAAAATTCACATGGTCTTCACAGAAAGGAAGATACTTAATTGAGTGAACATTAACAATATGTAAGGTATTGCTCGGAGAAGGCACTGGCACCCCACTCCAGTTCTTGCCTGGAAAATCCCATGGATGGAGGAGCCTGGAAGGCTGCAGTCCATGGGGTTGCTGAGGGTCGGACAGGACTGAGCGACTTCACTTTCACTTTTCACTTTCATGCATTGGAGAAGGAAATGGCAACCCACTCCAGTGCTCTTGCCTGGAGAATCCCAGGAACGGGGGAGCCTAGTGGGCTGCCGTCTATGGGGTCACACAGTTTCAAATACACATTAACACAGTGAATCCTCACATCTTTCTCAGCCGCTCATGGTTAACATGACATTAGCTTTGCTGAAAAGGAGAAAACTTGGTTTCACTTCCTCAGGTTTGAGGAAGGTAAAACCTGATCTTGATTTAAGAACTAGAGTTTCTTTTTCCAACTGAAACCACCTCTTATTTTGACCTCTATGTATTAGCTCCATTCTCTCTAGTGAGTTAAAAAGAATAGGAAAGATCATAAACATAAGCAGCTTAGACTCCAATTCTAACAGATCCCGTTAGAAGAATAGGTATTCGTTACGCTTAAATGAAACAATATAAAATACTTAGGAATGAAAGAAGCCAGTTGGCATTACGATGCTTGAGGAAAGTTTCTTCAGCCTCCTGAATTCTTGGGCTTTCCCTCTGTAAACAGGAGCTCACAGAGTCTGCTCTGCCAAACTCATTTGGTTATTAAGAGTCCAATACTTTGGCTACCTGATGCGAACAGCTGACTCATTGGAAAAGATCTGATGCTCGGAAAGATTGAGAACAGGAGGAGAAGGGGGGAACAGAGGTTGAGATGGTTGGATAGTATCATCAACTCAACAGACATGAGTTAGAGCAAACTCGGGGAGATAGTGAAGGACAGGGAAGCCTGGTGTGCTGCAGTCCATGGGGTCGCAAAGAGTTAGACATGACTGAGAGACTGAACAAGAACAGCAGATGGATTGATGTTTATAAAAACCCTCTGTCAGTACAAAATTTTTCACATATTATATAACTTTAAAAAATTAGCAGATAGCAAGAAGGAAAATTTCCATTTCTGATTATTTTGAGTTTTTATAACTTATCTTGGTGGAAAATTTACATATTAGTATTTGTTTAAGAATATACCTTTGTTGACTTTTTTTGTTTGTGAAAACATACCTTCCCAATTAGAAGGAGAAAGTGAGATAAGAGAGACATAAATGTCTTTGCCTAATAAAGTAATAGGAATTTTTGGAGAAGGAAATTGGTCTTCTGAGCTGAAGGAAAATAAATGAAAAAAAAAATCTAAAAAGAGAGGGTTATGGTGGTGTGCTGGATTCTAAGGGGAGAGATGACCAGTAAAAAATTCCCTGTGGTAGGTAAATTCTAATGATCTTAGGACAAATGATAATTGTCATTAGGGTGTATTTTTTTTTTCTTTCCTGGGGTATAATTAACATCCTTTAATCTCAAATGTTTACAAAGTAATTGTTACATACAATAATCTTGCATTATTGATTCTTTATCAAATCATGTAGTGAAAGGATTGTGTTTATATTTTGGGACAGGATAATAACAAGCAATGTGGATATTAAGGATTGATAATAATAGGATTGCATAATGAATGATATAACATGTGATATGAAAGAATAGACTAAAAGGGATAAGTCTCTCTTCTTATGATATGTGATATGAGAGGACAGATGAAAAGGGAAAAAATCTATCTTCTTAAAAGAATTAATACCTCATCAAATGTATATTATGTACACATTTGATTATCACTGACAAAACATAGTTTTACTCTTAAAAAATAAAAAAAATTGTAATAATTTTATTATTAGAGGGTTCTAGAACCTAAAATATATATGCGTTTTAATTATATATACATACACACACACGTATGTGTGTATATGTATGTGTGTATGTGTATGCATGTGTATGTGTGTGTGTAAGGCTTCCTGGTAGCTCAATGGTAAAGAAACTGCCTGCAGTGCAGGAGCTGCAGGAGACACAGGTTTGTTCTCTGGTTGGGACAATCCCCTGGAGGAGGAAATGGCAACCCACTCTAGTATTCTTACCCGGAGAATCCCAAGGACAGAGGAGCATGGAGGGCTGCAGTCCATAGGGTCACAAAGAGTTGGACACGACTAAAGAGACTTACTATGCACACACACATAAGTCATAAAATACCCTCACTTCCAAAAAATTCATACAGAGAGATGAATCCTGAATTCTTTACTATGATTGATGTCCATCCTTATAGCTACAGTCTACCATTTGGGCCCCTGTGACATTTCATCAAGTCTTTATTCTGGGACAATTTCCAAGCATATTGTGTTCTTTAACCTTAAATAGTTTTTTTTTTTTTTTTTTTTTTGGTTTGGATCTTGCCTTGATTTGGGGAAAGAGATTTCACTTCATGTGGTGCATTTCTAAATGATGTTCCAAAAATAGACCAAACAAGCACATTATTTGCATGAATTGTTTCAACTGAGAAAATAATGTGCTCCTACAGCCTGCCCACATTGGGAGATGTTGAAAAACCTCCATACCTCTCACAGACTCATCACAGGGAGACTTTCAGACCCATACAAGAGCACATTTCCTCATTTTGACAATTGGTACCTAGAAACGTCGAGCATGCCATCTGATGATTATGATGCAACCGAACAGGTAAAGATTTTTTAAACTTAAATAGACACCAAATATTTTTTTCTGATTCATTGAGTTTGTTTCACTGATAATTCATGAAACATCAACATGAAGTATTTTTTTTAATTTTATTTTATTTTTAAACTTTACATAATTGTATTAGTTTTGTCAAATATCAAAATGAAGTATTTTTACCTAGGATTCCTGAGTTCTACTAACGTCATTATTTTCATAGTTCAAACAATATTTTCCCAGTATAGTGCTTTTGTGTAATGGTGTGTGTGTGTTTGTGTGTGTGTGTGTGCACATGTATGTATGCATGTGTCTGTGGTATACATCTATGAACACTCTAATGTCTCCAGCATGAATTTCCTTATTTTACATTTTATACTTGGAACATGACAGGCATTTCAGAAAGTGCTGATTTACTTTTGCATGTCAAACATGGAAATATAGCTTTTCCCTCACACAATGACTAATGAGCTTGTCAGCAGAATGGTGTTTTACAGAGTTTTATGTAACAAAGGACTAGTGGCTACTTTTTATTCTATACCCAAAGCAGCAAAACATGGCAAGCGGAACCAAAATGCCAAATGTAATCTATCATGACTCAATTACATGTGACAAGAAACACAAAAGGAAAGAAATATAGTATTAGATAAATCTAAAAGAGCACAGTAGATATTGGAAGATTTTATTTATTCATCATAGAGAATTACCTGCCAGCTATAAACAACTTCAGTTCAGTCAGTTCAGTCGCTCAGTCGTGTCCGACTCTCTGCAGCCCCATGGACTGCAGCACACCAAGCCTCCCTGTCCATTAGCAACTCCCGGAGTCTACACAAACTCATGTCCATCGCATTCGTGATCCCATCCCACCATCTCATCCTCTGTCATCCCTAAACCATAATTATGATACATGCAACTACTCTACTATCCTCCATCTGCTTCTCTTAAATTGTGATAAGCAAGTAGAATATCTTTAAATTTGCCACCAATCCTTTCAAATAAGCTGTATAGGAAGAGACTAGTCAACATTCATCACAAGAGACAGTAGTTTCAATATCAGCTAGTCAATACAATGTGAAGAATCAACATTGCTGTAATTTCCTAGAGCCGAGACTGGCAAAAAAAAAAAAAAAAAAAAAAAGAAGTTTATTTAGCCAGACCTCTGAGAGGAAATTGGACGCGCAAATCTCAGTCAGTGTCGTCACGTGAGTCAGTGAAGCCATGGTAAGGCATTTTGGATTCAGCTATTTCTGAAGGTGACACAGAATCTAATGATTAGTGGACTTCTGGAAGATTTTGACAATGTTTCTTCTGGAAACAATACGTCGTACCAAATATAAGTTACTTTACTCAGAATTCCCATAGCAAGGTGCCTCCGTGACGTGCTCTCACACACAGAGGCAGCCACTTGTCATGCATCATAGAATTGGTGGAAATATCTAAAGCTTAGAGCAACAAAGTAGCCAATAGTCAGATACGGCTATTGTTTACGTTTAAAAATTACTGAAAATTAAAGTGTTTCTTCAATAGCTTTTCACAGGATCTTATAAATGTGGAAAGCAGCCCTTTGGAAATATTTAGTGAACTGCACTTGACTGCTCATCAGAAAGAGAAAGGAAGAGCAAAGAAAGGAACAGCAGGCTTGGCATTCTGAGCAAAGTGCAAACTCAGCATCATACAAGGGAAGCCCAGCTACAGGCGAGCTGGGGAGACACGCCCAGCATGCACTGCACATCCTGCCTCCCCATGGGTGGGAATCCTAGCCCTATGTTATACCCTAAAGCCCTGCCCTGCAAGGAAAAAAATGCCCATCAGTCTCCCCTTGCTCTCTGAAGCCATTTTCAGACTAGCTTGGGAATCCTTCCCTGTTATCCTCCACCTCATTATGTAAATCACTTTTTCATACCCTCTTGATATGATGAGTGTTGACATCTGAACCAAATTTGGCACTTTTTTCAGAAGGGCTACAAGAGACAGTGTTGGTACTAGAAATGACTCATCCAGGAACAGGTTTAGATGCAATTTATCATCTCTAAATATGATGACTTTAAAAGACACATCACTTATTTGATTCATTCAGAAATGTCTATGTTTAGAACCATGAAGGATAGTTGACTCTTGGTGACCTAATTTAGTAGACACATTTGATAAGGAGACACTCTCACAACAATTATGTTATAGAGCCTCAAAAGAGGACTGGAAATTTCATTTATGCAGACTCCTGTCACTGAATGTTGTCATATGTATAATAATTATAGAGAATGTAGTCAGCCCACGATTGCCAATAATGGTAATGTTCTAACTACCTTTCCTAGTCTCTTCTGTTTTCCTGACACCTACATAAATCACATGGGTTTAATCCCATTTCCTCCTGTAATATTGTCAAAAGAAATATAGAACAGCAATCTCCCATAATAACTCTTCATGCACTTTAAGGATAAATCTAAGAAATAAACACCCATCTACCGTCTCCAGCCTCAGGTATCAACTAAATCTCTTTTTATGCTATATGTCAAAATCCTGGTTACCAGATCATTAACCATTTAAATATATCCTCTCTGGAATTCTTTTCCAGGTCCTTTTTATCTCTAATGAAAAAAAGATTTTTGCAATTAGGCATTATGTCTCAAAAATTTAGTGATAGTGAAAATTAAAAAACAATTTCCATATGAATACCACTTAGACTCACATAATAGTTATAGCAATTTTTTTTTGACTTTTGTTTGTATCAGACTGTCTTCTAAACATTCATATATTGTTGCTGTATTTTTGGACTTTCCATTCCTCTCTTGTTCTTACCTTTTTGTGTTTAAGGAAACTTTTTTTTCTTCTCTCCTATCACTGTAAGTAACCATTCTTTCCCTTTTGTTTTGTACACAGAAGGATGCATCAGCTCTGTCCAGTTCAGCCTTCACTAATGTTTCCATGAGGATAGAGACACATATGGTAAAAACCACTGGACTGTCTGAACAGAAAAGAGGCACTATGGTAAATGGCAGAGGTAGCAGTTGCTAGTTGAAGCAATTAGTCGCTACTCCGGCTTTGCTCCTGTGTCTCTGCTCCAGTGTTTGCCCCAATTCTGTTTGCATTGTTGTGTTTGAAAAATTACCAGAGATAATACTATTCTACATGAATTTTATTTAGATTTCATACCCATTATAATCAGACTCTTTGGGATTCCTCTAAAGGAAATCCTCTCAAATCAGTTGGTTTTAAAAGTCATTTTGTAGGAAAGTAGCCTCTTGAGAATCCAGGCAAAACTGCATAACCAAACATGAGAAAGGATAAGAACTGACAGGCTCAGGCAGGCTCACACTTGTATCTGTCTTTCTTCACTCCATTGATGACTTCTTCTCACGTTTACTGTTAACTTTTCTTTCCACCCTACAAAGCTTTGGGGTTTTGTTGTTGTCTTTGGTCATTTCTCTTGCACATGACTTAGAATGGCCACCCCAGCTTCAGAATGTAAAGTATACCACAAGCCTAACTTTTACCACAGCTGCCAAATTTCCGCAACTCTGATTTCAGATTCTGCTTGATCAGAATTTTTTGCAAGCCAAATCACATGTATTTTCAGATTTGAGAAAATGTATCCAAACCTTATCCAACCATCTATTTATGTATATGGCTAGAAATGGAATATAGATGCAAAAAAAATAGTCCTAGTTGAGATTTTCCATGATGGCTAAATGCAAATAAATTTTAGAGAAATAAGTGATACTAAAACTCTTCTAAATAAGGTATGTGGTAAAATAAAAAGAGAAACAAGCAATATAATGCTAGCCTTAGTGTTTCTTAGTCAAGATCATTGTAATTTTCTAGATCTCTGTACCTAAACTCAATAAAAGGAATAATGAGAAATAATCATTTTAGCCTCTGGCGAGTAAGTCATGCCAAGAAGGAATAGAGAAGTTTAAAAGGGGTAACCAGCATTCACACTGGCACAAACGACCTGAAGAAAAGTGCTTTGCAGCAGATGCTACACAGACAAGCTACAGATTGTGTATAATCTCATAGAACTTAAGGTCTCATAAAAAAAAAAAATCAATCAAATAACCACAAACCCAAGTAGCAATTCTGAATGAACCATTACCAAACACCCAGTGACCTGAAGTGATTAGGGATTCTTCCAAATGACTAGGTTTTAGGGTTTCTGATTAACACAAACTACAAGAGGCCACTTTGTGCTGGGGCGTGCAATAATATTTCTAGAAGTATATTAGATGCATTTTCCAATGTGTCTATAGCATATTTTATATGCTGTAATAAGACACCTGATGACATTGCCACATTGCAGAAATGCAAAGTCAAATAGTAGACTTCAAAAAAACAATCCCTAAATAAACATTAATCATACTGTGTTTGCATTATGTGAAATGAAAATAATAGCAAGCAGAGCCCAGAAATGCCTGTGTAGAGATGACTTTTATAAATATATGTTCCTCAGCTTTATAATTGTAACTACTTTTGATATCGTTATCTTATTTAGCATTGTGACAGAACTGGTTACATAAAGAGCACATCTGAAGTTAGTTTTTCCTACAAGTAAAATTTCTGCTATTTGCAGAGCTTCATCTTGGCCAACCAGTTCACCAATTCCAATCACTTTATTCATATACACATTTCAAAGAAAGTTTTCTATTAGCAAGTAATTACAGTGAAATATGTTTTCATTAGAGGCTCCAAAATCTGATCTATATGGATGAACATCTTTCATTAAAAGGTTACATGTAGTTTGCCATATTTTCCTAAAACCCTGGGCAGCAGTCTAAGAATTATTACAAGAAGCAATTAGATAATTGTCTCATATTAAAACACATTATGAAAACCAAAAATAAAATTCTGATAAATAGATAAAACTAAGTTTTATTGTCATCTCTTAAAATAAGCCAAGACACAAATAAGCTTTGGTACATTTTGGAACTGAATGTGAGATTATTCAATAATTATACAAAATAAATATCCTTATCTTTAAATGGATGTATGCATGAATGTGTATGGTACATCATATGTGAAAATTGGAAGATATTTTGGCACAGTATTTTGAGTTTAATACCATCAGAATATAATGGATGTATTGAGGAAAATATCTTTTTAAAATTAAACTTCATTATTTTTAGGTAATTGCAGATTCACATACAGTTGAAATATGTAATATTCTTTATCTGATTTTTCTCAGTGGTATCATCTTGGAAAACTATGGTACAATATCACATATGAAATATTGGAACTGATACAGTCAAGACACAGAACACTTCCATCACCACAAGGCTCCCTCCTGTGGTCCTTTTAGGGCCCCTCTTCATACCTGCCTCATTTCTCCTCACCCTGACAACAACTAATCTCTTCTCCATCTCCATAATTTTGTCATTTTTGCAAAGGTTCCCAGGCTTGTACCATGTATAACATTTAGGACTTCCCAATGGGCATGGTTCAGAGCAGGTTCACAGAGGTTGCTGCTTGTCCCTTCCTCTGCGCTGCTGTGGAGTGCCTAATGGTGTGTGTGCAGCCGCCTTGGTTTAACCACTCCCCAGCTGAAGACCTGTACATTGTTTCCTATTTGTGGAAAGTATGCATAAAGCTGCTATAAACATTTGTGTACAAGTTTTTTAAAATAATCTTGAGTATTAGTATCTCTGGAATAAATTCTCAAGATTGCATACTTGTCATATGGTAGGTATATGTTTTTATTTTTTTTTAGAAGCTGTCAAACTGTTTCTAGAGCGGATGCACTTTGAATCCCACCAGCAGTATAGGAGGGATCCACTTTGACTGCATCCTTGTCAGCATTTACTGTTGTCACTGTTTTTTATTTTAGCTCTTCTGATCGGTGTGGCCTGGAACCTTGCTGTAGTTTTAATTTGCATTTTCCTAATGGCTAATGATATTGAACATCTTTTCATGTGCTGATTTGCCCTCTGTATCTCTTTTTCAGTAAGTGTCTGTTTATATGTTTTGCTCTTTTTGAATTGCATTGCTGGCTTTTGTTGTTGGGTTTTGATGGTTCCTTAATACATTCTAGATGTTAATCCTTTAGTAAATATATGTTTTATACATATTTCCCCCTGCTATCTAGCTTTTGTTTTCAGCCTTTTAATTGGATCTTTCACAGAACAAAGTTTTAAACCTCAATTAAGTCTAATTTATCAATTTTTCCTTTTATGCTTTGTGATTTTAGTGTCCAGTTTAAGATCTGTTTACCTAACAATAGATCACAAAGATTTTCTATGTTTCAATGTTTCTTTTTTTAATTAAAGTTTCATAGCTTTATGTTTATGAATTTTTTGCTAATATTTGCTAGAGGAATTTTCAGTCTATGTTCATCAGGGATATAGATCTGTTAAGTTTCTCTTTATAGTCATTATCTAGTATAATGCTATTAATATAATACTAGATTCATACATTAGTTAGGGACATACAAACATCTGTCCCCTCTTCTATTTTCTGTAAGAGATAAGTGGAGTGGATATTCGTTTTCCTCTAAACATTTGGTAGAATTCTCCACTGAAAATACTTGGATTGGAGATTTATTTCTAAGGAAATTTAAAAAAATTAATTCATTTTTCTTAGTAGTTTTAGAGCAAATGTGTTTCTAGTTTTTTAACAGATGCTGTGAAATTTTTCCTACTGTAGCTTAGATGGTAAAGAGTCTGCCTGCAATGCAGGAGACCTGGGTTTGATCTCTGGATTGGAAAGATCCCCTGGAGAAGGGAATGGCAACCCACTCCAGTATTCTTGCCTAGAGAATTCCATGGACAGACCATGGGGTTGCTAAGAATCAGACACGACTGAGCAACTAACACTTTCATATGACCATTTTTATTGTCAAATATTTGCAGGGAAGAATGTTCTTCTATTAATAGATTTACTCTTCAAATCATACTGCATAAGAAATAAATGTTTAAATGCAGTGCTGTAACCAAATGCCATCATCCTTGAAAGCCTGTCTATCCTCTTTCTGGAGGGCAGTGATGGGATATGTGCCATCACTAATTCTGATTCGGTTGTCAGGAAGCTCAGGGCCATAGCAAATCCTCAATTACAGCAACATGTTTGCCCTTATGGTGAACAACTTGACTTCTTCTTTCTTTCCTTCCAAGTCATTTTTAAATTTGCATCCCAATTTTATTTATGTATTTTATCATATGTCATGACTGGGCTCAGATTCCTCTTGGAAAGGAGAGAAACCATAAATTAAATAGGTTACTTAACGAGGCAGATGCAAAACTGCATTATGTAGATCTCCCTCAAAAAAGTACTTGGACTAGACTGTGAGTAGGAGAGTGCTGATGTGATTGTTGGTGTTAGCTCAAGACCTTGGAATTTACTACATTTAGCACATACCACACCACCCAGAGGAGAAGGCAATGGCAACCCACTCCAGTACTGTTGCCCGGAAAATCCCATGGATGGAGGAACCTGGTAGGCTGCAGTCCATGGGGTCGCGAAGAGTCAGACATGACCGAGCGACTTCACTTTCACTTTCCACTTTCATGCATTGGAGAAGGAAATAGCAACCCACTCCAGTGTTCTTGCCTGGAGAATCCCATGGACGGAGAAGCCTGGTGGGCTGCTGTCTATGGGGTCGCACAGAGTCGGACACGACTAAAGCGACTTAGCAGCAGCAGCAGCACACGACCCAGAAGCTGCCAGTTGAGTATAGTGTGGGAAAGGCATGATGAAGGAAGCTTACAAGGCAATGTCATGAGAGTGAGTCCCTATCCTCTAGGACACAGAACATATATTGAATCTGAGACTTTGTATGGAATGGTATTGCCAGTAGGAAGAACGCATGGGTTTGAGGACTATGGGGTTAAGCAGAAGTGACCTCTTTATTATCACTCTCAGAGACCCACTTTGCAACCCACTTTACAAGCCCCTTTGCTTGAATTCTAGGTGATTCAAGGATAGAGTATATCATCCACAAAGAAGATACTCTTCCCTGCAGGACATAACACTGGTCCAACTGAACAACCTATATCTGACTGGACACCGTGTGTACCAGGTAGTCCTCCCAAGAAATCCTTTGTATTCCCAACTCCAACTCAGTGCCTGCTTCCCAGAGAATCTCTCCAGTGACACTTAACCTATCCACATTCTGTGGCTGTTAAAATCAGTGGTTGATAACTTGGACTCTTCTAACTCATAAGTCTTTTAAAGTTGTTTGTTTTATTAAATAACTGTTCCCTAACCCAAGCTTAATAGCCTATAAATGACTAATCCATTCTAGTGTATTTGTACAAATGCCTTCTATGAAATATACATGGAGTAATTAAAGAAAAATGAGTGCAGTAGTTTAAATTATAGTACCAGAAAGATCACCATAGTGATAAGAAAATCTGCATTAAAATAGACTGTCAATTAAAAAAAAAAGTGTGGAATGAAAACAAAGGTTGATAATACTGTTTTAGCTTGCTTTCCTCATAACCAATAAGATTTCATTTTGCCTCTTAAATAAGTAGCAACTATCTAAATAAAAGTATGAAAGCCTGTTATAAAACAATACTATGCCACCATAGTTGACTTAAAACTCAACATTCAGAAAACTAAGATCATGGCATCTGATCCCATCACTTCATGGCAAATAGATGGAGAAACAATGGAAACGATGACAGACATTATTTTTTTGGCCTCCAAAATCACTGCAGATGGTGATTGCAGCCATGAAATTAAGACGCTTGCTCCTTGGAAGAAAAGTTATGACCAACCTAGACAGCATATTAAAAAGCAGAGACATTACTTTGCCAACAAAGGTCCATCAAATCAAAGCTATGGTTTTTCCAGTAGTCATGTATGGATGTGAGAGTAGGACTATAAAGAAAGCTGAGCGCCAAAGAATTGATGCTTTTGAACTGTGGTGTTGGAGAAGACTCTTGAGAGTCCCTTGGACTGCAAGGAGATCCAACCAGTTCATCCTAGAGGAAATCAGTCCTGAATACTCATTTGAAGGACTAATGCTGAAGCTGAAACTTCAATACTTTGGCCACCTGATGCAAAGAACTGACTCACTGGAAAAGACCCTGATGCTGGGAAAGATTGAAGGTGGGAGGATAAAGATGGTGACAGAAGATGAGATGGTTGGATAGCATCACTGACTCAACGGACATGAGTTTGAATAAACCCTGGGAGTTGGTGAAGGACAGGGAGTCCTGGCATGCTGCAGTCCATGGGGTCGCAAAGAGTCAGACACAACTGAGTGACTGAACTGAACCAAACTGATTCCACCATCAGATAAATGTTGAATTCAAAACAGTTATTCTTATCTTGGGCTTCCTGGGTGACTCAGTGATCAAGAATCTCCCTGTAATACAGGAGACACAGGTTAGATCCCTGGGTCATAAAGATCCCCTGGAGGAGGGAATGACAACCCACTCCAGTATTCTTGCTGAGACAATCCCATGGACAGAGGAGCCTGGCTGACCGCAGTCCACAGTGTTGCAAAGAGTCAGACACGACTGAAGCATCTGAGCATGTCATCTTATCTTACTGAAATAAAATAAGCATGGTACTATTTCTCTTATAAGAATAAAAAAAAATGTGACTCATCACAACATGATGAATATCATACTGAAGTAATAAGTGTGAACTCTGCAGACATGTACAAAGTTCACAGATTTCTGTAGGTGAAAATTCTATGAAATTAAGTGCAATTTGCTCATTATTTTTTTCACTTATGATTCTGAATTTTTCTTTATTGCTTTATGTTTAAATTTTCCAATTGAACTGTGTTTATTATGAATTTGTTTTATCTTATACTCTAATATTAAAGCCTTTGCATCGTGTACACCATCATCTGATTTTGAAAATAATGTGTTATGTGTGAGTGCATGTGTGAGTGTACATTTCTAAAGAAACATTTTGGAAAACCTATATCATATTGGATTGTTTTTGCAATTTTCCTATCTAAAGGTTGACCTCTTTTGATGATCCTTTACGACAGCCTTTTATTACTCTCTGGAATTTATAGCTCCTTATTCTGCTCAGTAGAAGCTGAACTTTCAGTAATGCAAGTTCACTCTCATTTGAAATATTAGTAGTTGTGATCCCTGTTTGTCAAAATACCATTTCAAAATATGACAGTCATTATATCATCCACAATTCTTAAATCTGTAAGTGGTTTTGATTTAGAGACTAGATTATTTGTTTAACTAGTGATTTGTGAGCAGCTGAATTTGAGTTCATATACACAGAAAGCCTCATGGCACTAAATAATTGTCAGGAGACTTTTTCATTCTATGTATGTCCTAGAAATTAGATAAGGTACTTTTTGCAATTAAGATGAAACACAAATATACCTATCATGATAAGATTGAATTTATCATCCCTTTACCTACTTACAGTTTAATAGAACAATCTACTTATATTTTTTTCCCTTCTCAAATTCCAATGATGACTTATTTCAAGACTCTAGAATGCATTCCAGAATTAATACTACTATTTTTAGAGAAAGACAGCTGAATGTAGAGCTTTATGGACTAAGAATCATGTCATGTTAGTAGTTTGATGACTACATGTCAACTGATGTCTCATATGCACACCATCTATACTGTTTTGCTTTGTTGATGAAATTCTCATCAAATTGCTGTTATTTCTTTTCCTCTAGAACAGGTGTTGAAATATCAATATAATGTACTTGCTCACATGTCATTTGATACATTTGCAAAATATTATTTCTCAGAGAAATGAATGAAAATCTCTAACATAACAGAGAATCACTGTCATTTTTATTCCTTGAGACAAGAAATACAGATCTGAAGAAGGCTTATTTTAACCCTGACTGAAGACAATAATTTCTACTGTTTACTGCTGCTACTGCTGCTGCTAAGTCGCTTCAGTCTATTAATGGGTTACAAATCATCACCACAGAGTTGCACATCCCATGGCTGAAAATGGTTTAACTTGCATCTAATATATTGGTTTCCTGTGAAGTTCAGCTCACATTATCTGTGACCTGATAAGATCTCATCAGCAGTCTATAACCTCTTGGTGGGGTAAGATTCTCATACCACTTAGGTGCACAATTACCTCTCCACCTTTATGCCTGACATATTTCACTGTGGCACCATGAAAATCAGTTTATTTATGTTTAATGCATGTCATCTGACAGCAGTTCCTCACCACAGCAATGCCTAATAGTTTATCAAATGTCAAGTTTGAAGTTATGTCAATAATCCTGTCTGTGGCTGATGCTTCTACAACTATCTATAGCCTGATCTTTGAAAAATTATCTTAAATACTGCTATAATACCATAACATTTTAGATTTTTATTAAAAAAATAATCTATGGCTCCTGACTCCAGCTACCTAACCCATGAAAATGTTTTTTTTTTTTCCTTCACATACTGCAGCATTAAGAAATACAAAATATTTATCTAAATTATAAAAAGATTGCAAGATTAAAAATGTGTTTTCCCTTAACATTTAAGAAAAGATAAAAACATTTCACTATCATCTGTCACCTTTGCTATTTCAGAGGCTTAAGCTTAGTTTAATTGCACTAGACATCGTTATCACACAATTTTTCATTCAGAAAGAAAAAATATGGAAAAAAAAAGAAAGAAAATGTAGGAAAGGATAAAACAAAATGCTTATTTAATATTATTTTACATATTATTACAGGTATTCTGTTTGCAGATCAAGAAGCAACAGTTAGAACTGGACATGGAACAACAGACTGGTTCTGTTGGGGAAAGAAGTACATCAAGGTTGTATATTGTCACCCTACTTATTTAATTTATATGCAGAGTACATCATGCGAAATGCTGGGCTGGATGAAACACAAGCTGGAATCAAGATTGCTGGGAGAAATATCAGTAACCTCAGATACGCAGATGACACCACCCTTATGGCAAAAAGTGAAGAAGAACTAAAGAGCCTCTTGATGAAAGTGAAAGAAGAGAGTGAAAAATTTGGCTTAAAACTCAACATTCAGAAAATGAACATCATGGCATCTGGTATCATCACTTCATGGCAAATAGATGGAGAAACAATGGAAACAGTGAGAGACTATTTTTTTTTGGGGGGGGGGGCTCCAAAATCACTGCAGATGGTGACTGCAGCTATGAAATTAAAAGATGCTTGCTCCTTGGAAGAAAAGCTATAACCAACCTAGACAGCATATTAAAAAGCAGACAGTACTTTGCCCACAAAGGTCTGTCTAGTCAAATGTATGGTTTTTCCAGTAGTCAGGTATGGATGTGAGAGTTGGACTATAAAGAAAGCTGAGCTCCAAAGAACTGAGTTTTCTAAACTGTGGTGTTGGAGAAGACACTTGAGAGTTCCTTGGACTGCAAGGAGATCCAACCAGTCCCTCCTAAAGGAAATTGCTCCTGAATATTCATTGGAAGGACTGATGCTGAAGCTGCAACTCCAATACTTTGGCCACCTGATGCAAAGAACTGACTCATTTGAAAAGACCCTGATGCTGGGAAAGATTGAAGGCAGGAGGAGAAGGGGATGACAGAGGATGAGATGGGTTGGATGGCATCACCACTTGATGAATATGAGTTTGAGCAAGCTTCAGGAGTTGGTGATGGACAGGGAAGCCTGGCGTGCTACAGTCCATGAGGTAGCAGGCACGACTGAGCAACTGAACTGAATAGATATTATTTAAATATCTGTTTGAAACACAGCAATAAAAGCAATGGGCTGAACAATGGGCAATAAAAGACTAATTCCAGAAGGTTATATGATCTCATGATCCCCTGTCAATAGTAACAGGGGATCAGAGAACAATAGGATTAGCTTCTGCTCCATCAGTTCCACTCCTACATATTTATTTGAAGAAAACAAAACATTAATGCAAAATGGTAGTTGAACCACAACATTCATAGCAGCATTATTTACAATAGCAAAGATATGGGAGCAACCTAAGTGTCCATCAAACAGCCCAGCCTTATCTGCAACACTCTTTTCTCCTTACAGTCACTTCTCAGCATCTGAAGAAGCCATAAGTTCAGAGCTCTAGGAAAAGGGTCTAATTTGGAGTCCTAAGTGAATTAAGTTTTAGCTGTCATAAGTTTATATTTCCAACCTCTTCTCCACTCTACTGCTCTCCTTTCAATCTGTACACATATTCTATGCTCTCCACTATTTATAAACTGCATCATTCCCATTAGCAAAATCTCACTTCCTATCTTTTCTTTTGTTCAATATTCTTGAAAAAGTGAAGTTATATGCACCAAGTTCACTTCTCCATTACATACCTTCCCTTTCCCTCAAGCAAAGGTAATCCAATTTTCAACCCCACCACATTAACGACATCCCATTACTAAATGTGTAAATTTCAACAACACACTATTTCAAAAACAAAAAAACAAAAAACACTATTTCTTAGTCTGCTTAGTGGACATCCAGCTATAACTTTTCCTGTTTTAAAATGTAAAATTTAGTGGCTTTTGCATAGAACCCTAACAGTTATTTCTCATACCCTTTCCCACTCTCTTCTTCCATCCCATCCAATTGGATACTAGAGCAATTTAAGAATATGTTTTTTATTTTGTGCATATTCTTTGGTAATCTCATTTTTCCCCCTAAAATATGCATGTTTCCTCATCTCCAGTTTTGACAGTGAAATGTGCTTCAATTCAACCTTGAAACCTGGGAGACATTCTTGGCCATTTTTTCCTGGACATTCAAAATTAATAAGTCCTATGTTCATGCTTCTTTACCTTTTAAATATTGCAGATATACTCTTTACTGCATAAAAGTAACTTCCTTAGTCCAAGGATTCATCCCTTCTCATGTTCTACTCCATTATTATAACCTCTTAATTGATCTTTCAAATTTTCATATTGCTCTCCTTCAAACTGTTCTTTGCATAAAAATTAGCAATATTCTTCTTACTGAGATTTTTTTCTTAGCAGTACTGTAGCAACACTTGTCAAATTGTGGTTGAGAGAGGTATTTCATCAATACCTGGGTTGTATTTTTTTTTTCTCTGTCCATTTAAAATGTTTTATTTTTCTTTTTAAACTAGATTGTGAAGTGCCACTGAAATAGGCAATGTTGGCAAAACAATGTCTGTCACAATAAAATACATTAGACATTTAAATAAATAACCTTAAAAACTATGTGAGGGGACATGAACCCAGATTGTATAAGCACCCAGAGTGTATGCTTATAATGCAGAGAATAGGGCCCTAGTTAATAAGCTGGGAGAGAGCTCTTGAATTTTGACTTTAAAATTCACACACTAAAGATTGCTATCTAGACAATATTATAGGCCCCCTCACTTAAGGGCAGTAGTCCTACAGCTGACACACCCCTGCAAATTCTCATGCTCTATTTCATTCAGTTGTATAAAATAGAAAGCATTAGACTGTTGATTTATACTGATATTTTATCTAAAAGAGAATGACAATAAAATATTTACTGATACACAAAACAGTAATCAAATGAGATGCACACGGCCTATTTCAGATGGTTGTTTCATGGACAGTACACGACAGTGGAACTCTAACTGTAAGCTTTTTTAGCACATTTTAATATATCAAATATATCAGTGGTGTTTTCTAGTTTAAACTACTCATTACAAAGTAGCCAAATGACTTAATAATAGTACTTATAAAAATAGGCAAATTGAAAATATTAATGATCTTAGTACAGTCATATGAAAAATTGTCTTCACAAAATTATCTCTTTTCTTACCATATTATAAAATAAAAATAATGGCAATAAAGCCAGATCTGAAAAGGAAGACTGACAAAATGGTTAATCATTTGTAAAACTCTATTTGAATTATAGATTTAAAAATTGTAATGTTAAAAGTGAACCTGGTCAAGTGCACAAAACATTCCTTCACATATATAAGTTGATAAATTCATGAAGAGGCATGCCCACTAAAATTTAAGTATCCAAAACACAAATATAAAATACTTTAGAGTGAAATGGTTTTATAAAGAAATTAAATTAATATAATCATTTATTTAAATGTCTCATTTAATTTTTGTCTCATTATTTTAAGATTTTTAATCCTTGGTGAAATATATACATACTTCAATTTACATTATCAAAGCAATAGATACATTTAATTTATAAATAAATACTATAGCTGTATCAAGTATCTGTGGTCAGAGCTTTATTAATATTAGTAATTATTCAGAAATATTTGCAGACCATTATTTTAATGTTGGGGTACTGAAACTCTCTTCCTTTGATTTTTTAAACTAATCTTTACTTTTTGAAGACAATTTTGACTTTGATTACAATTACTACTTGCCACTTTCTTATAGAAATTGAATCAAGTATGAGCTCATTTCAATTTAAAAATAATAATATTACTAATTTTAATAATAATTAAATGATTTAATAATATTAAATCATTTAATAATAATATTACTAATTAAAATCAGTTATTCTACCTTTAGCTAACAATATAAAAGAACTTTATTTTTCTCTGGCACTCAATACTTATGTAAATCTCAAATAAGAAGAGAAATACTAAAGATTTTATGAAGGCTATATACTCTGTCAGTTCAATGAGATTCACTAGAAATCACTCTTTGATTAAGCATAAGCAAGCTTGACACTTACATAGAATCATATTAATTATCACCTCAGGGTGTGGGGGAATCAGTTTTACAGAACTGAAATTTGCCATAATAACATAAGCTTATGTTAAATGACATTACAAGAAAATGTGACATTATAGTCACTCTAAGGATATTTTTGAAGACATATTCCTCTGCAATGAACTCTCCATAATATTAAGGTCCACAGGCAGCATTTCTCTCTGCTTTCAGTACTATATTTGTTTTGAAAATTGATTTCATTCAGTTAAAGTGCATCTTTATTATATAGTTGCCAATAAAAAGGACAGGGTACATAGTCACAAGGTAGTATAGGGATAGACAATACATGAATAAATGAAACAATAGCAACAACTCATCATATTGTGGTTCCAAGGGAATGAACAGGGTAGAGAAGTGTCTGACTTTTATTGCTGGGGCACATACACAGGGGAGATAGGGAAAACTCTCCAAAAGGTAACACTTAGAAGAGAAAAGGGATTAGAAGGCTAACAAAAACATCTTAACAAAGAATTAAGAAAAGGATTTCTGGCAAAGGGAATAACCTAGGTGGGAAAATTCCCTGGAGGAGGGCATGGCAACCCACTCCAATACTCCTGTCTGGAGAATCCCATGGACAGAGGAGCCTGGCAGGGTGCAGTCCATGGGGTTGCAAAGAGTTAGGCATGACTGAAGCCACTTGGCATACACGTAGTAGTGTTTGAAGCACTGAAAGAAGAATAGTAGCTGAATCTAAATTTGGGTGATCAGCAAAAACCAGAAAGCTAGACCTTTGTAGTTTTATTGTTGTTGTTTACATTGTTTGCTTTGTTTTCCTCATGGATAAGATTCATTTGCAGTTCAATGAAAAACCATTGAAAACTTTTAGACAGGAAGTGCCATAATATTCATTTTATTTTCATGGTATAAATATGTTTCTTTATAAAAAAATAAACAAAAATAGGCACTGTCATGGCAAAACCAGAAATAAGTTATTATAATTCACTATGTATTTATACTTTTTGCATAGAACAGATTACCACAAATTTAGATGACTAAACCATTATCTCACTGTTTCTCGGTCTCACAAGGCAGAATTAAAGGTGGGCTTCATCTGAGGCTTGTGAAGTTCTTCCAATTTCATGTTTGTTAGCAGAATTAATAGGAGAAGGAAATGGCAACCTACTCCAGTACTCTTGCCTGGAAAATCCCATGGATGGAGGAGCCTGGTAGGCTACAGTCCATGGGGGTCTCAAAGAGTCGGACATGACTAAGTGACTTCACTTTCACTTTTCACTTTCATGCATTGGAGAAGGAAATGGTAACCCACTCCAGTGTTCTTGCCTGGAGAATCCCAGGGATGGGGGAGCCTGGTGGGCTGCCGTCTATGGGGTCACACAGAATCGGACACAACTGAAGCGACTTAGCAGCAGCAGCAACAGAATTAACTCCCATTAAGGTGTAGAAGTTACATCAGTCTCCTTTTTCATAGATAGTAAGAGAGTCTCTTACTTCTGGAACTATCTTTTAAGGGCCCAGCCAATTAGGTCAGACCTACCCCAAAATAATATTCCTTGGATATTCATTGGAAGGACTGATGTTGAAACTGAAGTTCCAATACTTTGACCACCTGATGCAAAGAGCAAACACATTGGAAAACATCCCAATTCTGGGAAATATTGAGGGCAGGAGGAGAAGGGGGTGATGGAGGATGAGATGGTTGGTTAGTATCACCGACTCAATAGACATGAGTTTGAACAAACTCCAGAAGACAGTGAAGGACAGAGAAGCTTGGTGCACTGAAATCCATGAGTTGGACACGATTTAGTGACTGCACACCAACAACAACCCCAAATAACCACCTTTTGATGACTCAGTCAACTGACAAGGACCTGTATTGAATTTGCAAAATCCCTTTGCCTTTTTCACAGGACAAAACCTAATGATGAAATTTTCTTCTTATCGTATCTGTATTCTTCCCATAGCCTAGTGGAGGGGGTTATACAAGGCACATACACTAGGGAGATAAACCTTGAAACCATCTGAGAATTCTGCCAACTAAAACCCACCCTATGGCACCTACAACTCACTTTTCTCCTGCAGACAAAGTATGTTCACCCCTTCCAAGATCCCCAGTATTGTTTAACATTATAGCATCAGCTAGGGCTTGCCTGCAGAGAAGGCAATGGCACCCCACTCCAGTACTTTTGCCTGGAAAATCCCATGGGCAGAGGAGCCTGGAAGGTTGCAGTCCATGGGGTCGCTGAGGGTCGAACACGACTGAAGTGACTTAGCAGCAGCAGCAGCAGCAGGGCTTCCCTGGTGGCTCAGACGGTAAAGAGCCTACCTGCAGTGTGGAAGACCTGGGTTCAATCCCTGGGTTGGGAAGATTCCCTGGAGAAGGAAATGGCAACCCATTCCAGTATTCTTGCCTGGAAAATCCCACGGATGGAGGAGCCTGGCAGGCTACAGTCCATGAGGTCACAAAGAGTCGGACATGACTGAGTGACTTCACTTTCTATAGCATCAGCTAGCTCAGTGTCCCAAATCTCATTCTCTAAATCAAGTGTGGATGAGATTCCTAAGTACAACCTGTCTGTCTGAATCTCAGGACAGGACTTCCTCTCTATGCATCTATGAAACTAAAACTTCTATTTACATGTCCTTAATACTCCAACAGCAAAGACTTAGGCCAGCAGTTGTAGACAGTTTACTTCAAAAGAAGAGTAAATAAAGATTAAGAAGTAGCCATAATCGTCCTGAAATCTGGTGGATAAGGGTCGTATTTCCCTCCATCAGGTTTCAGTGTGTGGGTATAATCCTCTGGGCTCTCAGCTGGGCTCTTCAATCTGACCTGAGTCATCCTTTCTTTTCATGAAAGGAAGACCATGTTTGTAGGTATGTAGTTTCTACAGCCGGTTTTGTGCCAGTAGAGTTCTTGTGGGTACAAAAACACCTTCATCTTGTACTACCTCAATCATTTCAGTGTAAGCTGGCAGTGTTTCTACAGAAATAAAACTTCTCAAAAGCCTTTTTGGGTCCACTAGGTTTCATTGCTTTAGATTAAAGTCACATTCCTAGATCTTTTTTGAGATAATCCTGATTGCATTTTAGGCTTATGCTGCAATGGCTGAGGGGCAACAGCCTTAAGCTTGTAGAGCCCCTCTGGTTCGGGTAAGAAGATATGAGTCACATCCTCACATCCTTAATCTCTTGAAAAGTTCCTCTGTGAATGACTAGTCTGATCTTTTGATCAATCTGAGATTTTAACAAAAGTCTGTAGGCTTTTCCTTATGTTGTGGTTTAGTTGCTAAGTCAAGGCTGACTTTTTTGTGACCGCTGTGGACTGTGGCCTGCCAGGCTCCTCTCTGTCCATGGGATTTCCCTGGCAAGAATATGGAAGTGGGTGGCCATTTCCTTTTCCAGGGGGTCTTCCTGACCCAGGGATTGAATCCAAGTCTCCTGCATTGCAGGCAGATTCTTTACCACTGAGCCACCAGGGAAGCTTACTTTTCTGTATACTACACTCTTTTTTTTTCTCTCTATAGTACAATCTTTGCATACATCTCTAATGTGTAGCATCTTTTTCATCTGGAGAAAAGAAGTTTTAAAATTATTCATCCTGGTTCCTTTTGTTTAAAAGTTCTACCTGTACTTTGTGTCTTTCCTCTCATATTTTACTATAAACAGCAAAAAAACAAAAACAAAACCAAGACGTACTTAACATTTTACCTGATAATCTCCTTAGCTAAATATCCAGATTTATTACAAATTTTGTTTTCTACATAACTGCATGACACAATTTCTCTAAGCTTTCTGCCACCATATAATAAGTGTCCCCCTTCTGGTTTCCAGTAAGAGAACCTGTTTCTCACTGCCTTCTGAGCCTGGACTGGCAGCAACCTTAAGGTCCAGATTATGACTAGTGGTCTGGTGAAGGTGACAGGCCTTCTCTAAAGTGATTTAGACTCTTCATATCACACTCCAAGAGTTTTCTCTGTTTCTACCTGTTGCCCAGTTCCAAAACTGCTCCAGCATTTTACATATTTGTTACAGTTGCCTTAACTTCCAAGTACAAATTCTGAGATTAGAAAAAAAAAAGGTATGGATTTGAAAGCCTAGAATAATATAGATTATTTACCATATCACAGTATCCATAGGTTAGGATACTGGTAAAGCTTAAGTGTGTCTTCTGTCCATGGTAATAACATTGCAGTCAGGGTGGTGGCCAGTCCTGTGATGCCTCTTGGAACTTGAATCCCTTCCAGGCTCATTGGTTGCTGTTATAAATCAGTTCCTTATGGTTGTAAGACTGAGGGCTTCAGCCCCTAGCGGTTGCCCTTCAATCTCTTTACAGCATGGCAGTCTGCTTCTTCAAGGCCAATGGGAGAGCTTCTTTACTGCTTCTTATTTCTTACCTCTAGTGTCTCTTTTACAGGAATCATTTGTAAAAAGGATTAGAGCAGACTGCCCAGGGAAATCTTCTTTTTGATTACAATTATAATCAACTGATCAGTGTCTTTAATTATATCTTTAAAATTCTTTTAGTCTTGCTATATAATGGAACCTAATCAACATTCAGAAAACTAAGATCATAGCATATGGTCCCATCACTTCATGGGAAATAGATGGGGAAACAGTGGAAACAGTGTCAGACTTTATTTTGGGGGCTCCAAAATCACTGCAGATGGTGACTGCAGCCATGAAATTAAAAGACGCTTACTCCTTGGAAGAAGAGTTATGACCAACCTAGATAGCATATTGAAAAGCAGAGACATTACTTTGCCAACAAAGGTCCATCTAGTCAAGGCTATGGTTTTTCCTGTGGTCATGTATAGATTTGAGAGTTGGACTGTGAAGAAAGCTGAGTGCCAAAGAATTGATGCTTTTGAACTGCAGTGTTGGAGAAGACTCTTGAGAGTCCCTTGGACTGCAAGGAGATCCAACCAGTCCATTCTGAAGGAGATCAGCCCTGGGATTTCTTTGGAAGGACTGATGCTAAAGCTGAAACTCCAATACTTTGGCCACCTCATGCAAAGAGTTGACTCATTGTTAAAAGACTGATGCTGGGAGGGATTCGGGGCAGGAGGAGAAGGGGACGACAGAGGATAAGATGGCTGGATGGCATCACTGACTCGATGGACATGAGTTTGGGTGAACTCCGGGAGTTGGTGATAGACAGGGAGGCCTGGCGTGTTGCAATTCATGGAGTCGCAAAGATTCGGGCATGACTAAGCAACTCAATTGAACTGAATATATGTTGTAGGTAGATATGACAGAATTTATTGAACGGGATGTGAGGAGTGAAAGAGAAAAAAACTACCAGGTAACACCACCACCCATCTAAGGTTGATTGTATCACAAGTAAAATAAAAATCTAAGTTTGTTTACAGCTTACAAATGCTACTCAATCATGTAAATAGATGAGCATCTTTTTTGCACTAATTGCCAAAATACTTGAACAAACATTTCAGTCACCATCTGGCAAGTAAGTGTGCTATTCTAGAAAGCATTTTTGTTTTTGTTGTTTGAATATCATGGTCCCATTTTATCATTATGCACTTTTTTTTTTTACTATTGTTCTGTTTTTTCCGAACTTTTAATGTTACTTTAATAATATCTGTCATGTAATACATCACTTGATTACTGTTTAGAACAAGGTATTAGATAATGAATACAAAAATAAGTAAGTGTGTATGTATACATACATACACTGGTTTATATACAAGAAAGTATTTGGCATGTATTCCAATGTTTTTAAAGTCTGTCACTTGTTTGTCTCAGCCCTTCATTTTATGCAGTCAACTACCAAAATTCTGGCATCACCAACTCGATGAACATGAGTTTGAGCAAGCTTTCCAAGTTGGTGATGGACAGGGAACCCTGGCATGCTGCAGTCCATGAGGTCACCAAGAGTCAGATACAACTAAGCAACTGAACTGACCAAAATTCTGAATTCCACTCATTTAAACTGCAGATGGTGGTTGCAGCCTTGAAATTAAAAGATGCTGACTCCTTGGAAGGAAAGTTATGACCAACCTAGATAGCATATTGAAAAGCAGAGACATTACTTTGCCAACAAAGGTCCATCTAGTCAAGGCTATGGTTTTTCCTGTGGTCATGTATGGATGTGAGAGTTGGACTGTGAAGAAAGCTGAGCTCCAAAGAATTGATGCTTTTGAACTGCGGTGTTGGAGAAGACTCTTGAGAGTCCCTTGGACTGCAAGGAGATCCAACCAGTCCATTCTGAAGGAGATCAGCCCTGGGATTTCTTTGGAAGGACTGATGCTAAAGCTGAAACTCCAGTACTTTGGCCACCTCATGCGAAGAGTTGACTCATTGGAAAAGACTGTGATGCTGGGAGGGATTGGGGGCAGGAGGAGAAGGGGACAACAGAGGATAAGATGGCTGGATGGCATCACTGACTCGATGGACATGAGTCTGGGTGAACTCCGGGAGTTGGTGAAGGACAGGGAGGCCTGGCGTGCTGCGATTCATGGGGTCGCAAAGAGTCAGACATGACTGAGCGACTAAACTGACTGACTGACTGACTGAAACTTGTACATAACCCACATCATGAGATTTTTTTCATCCCTTATTTTATTACATAGTATTTCTTCTGTCTGTGACATGTTCACTCTCTTTCCCTTGCTTGAAAATTTCTTTTCATTATTTAGGAAATAATGAAAATTGGTTAGATCAGTTATAGACTTCCATTCCAAATCCATTGGCATTCTCTACCCTCTTTTTATACTGATCATTCAGTAGCATTCATCATTGTTAACTAGTCTCATTTCCTTCTAACACTATTCTCTTGGTTATCATGGTTTTCATGTTTTTGTCTCACGTTTCACACTATGGTTTTGTTCCTCTATCTTTGACTATTACTTCTCTATCTTCTGTGCCCTCTTTTCTTTTATCCAACTGTATGTGGAAAATTTTTGCAATTAGGCTTCATCAGCTATCTTCTTCTCTTATTAGATAATCACTTCCATTTACTCCCAAGGTTTCAGTTCCCACTTGTACATGGTTGAGTCACTGTATCTTTATCTAGGTGGTTTATGGCTTAGTCGCTAAGTCGTGTCCGACTCTTTGCAACCCCATTGACTATGACCCACCAGGCTTCTCTGTCCATGGGATTCTCCAGGCAAGAACTCTGGAGTGAGTTGCCATTTCCTACTCCACAGGATCTTCCCAACCCAGGGATCGAACCCTGGTCTTCTGCATTGCAGGCAGATTCTTTACCTACTGAGCTACATGGGAAGCCATATCTTTAGCTTACATGGCTGCTAAAAATTGCAAGCCTCGATAACCAACTATCTATATAATAACTCAAATTAAATATGCAAAAGCCCTCTAAAACTTAACTTGTTCAAAAAACAAAATTATAATTCCTTGTCCTCACCCACCAAATCAACTTCTTTTCTGCTGTTCCATCTCTTAGTGAATCTCAGTCTCATTTTTGTAGCAATACAAGTCTGAAAGTTAAGAATCCTTCTTGACACCATCTCTCTCATCTCTGCATTCAATACCCCCAAATCCTGTCATTATCTTCTAAATATGTTACAAATCTCTTTAGGTCCCTCAACTCCAGTGCCAGCATCCTTGTCCAAACCACTTTCCTCTCTCACATGACCAAGTATTGTATTATGTAGAAGGATTTTTCTACTGTCACTTTTATTATTTTCCTGTCTGCTACACTGCAAAACAGTAATAAGTGAAGAAGAAAAACAACTTTCAAAATGACTTGGCTTCTCATTGCTTTCAGGATAAAGACAAACTCCCCTAACCTGCTTTGTAAGACCGTGTACATCTACCTTTTACCTATTTCTCCATATGCAGTTTTGACTCCTCTATCCTTTACATTGCAAGCACTTTGTATTTTTTTTAACCACTGTGCCTTTTCAAACAATATTACCTAGGTTTATTTTACTGTCCCTCCTAACTCCACCCCTTTCATATCCAACACTGCTTTCAGATATCAGTTCACTTATTCCTTCCCAGTAGGGCCTTTTCTGATCCATCTGAGAAGGGAGGGTAACATGGGTTTCATTTCTTCAGCTACAGGGCATAAATGTCCCTGACTCACAGAAGACACAAAATTATTGAATGCTGCATGAATGATTAAGCTCTCATAAAACCGTGTGCCTCTCCTTCACTGAATTTATTTTAATTATAATTCCAGAGTTACTCATACGATTCTCTAAACAGTAACCATCTTTTCCCATTAGACAATCTGCTCCATGTAGGTAAGAATTGTATCATCTCTTGTTCCACATGTGGTGCCAGCCATAAAAACAATGACTTGCTCAGAGTAAATATTCTGCAAATAACAATAAATGAAATAAGAGTGCCTAAAATATGAAAGTGTGAAATATCCTTCTGAAGTTGCCTATGCATTTTCTCATATTCACACAAGAAGTCTAACAATCTAAGTTAGATAGGAAGATTTTTACATGGTTTTCTAATAATGTGAAATATATATATATATCAGATCTTCTACTCCAGTTGTTTGGCGATATCTATATCTTTAGTCTCTCAAATGAAAACTTGCCTGGGGGCTTAAAATAGACTAAAATACTGATTTTTATCATTTGATGAAAGAAGAAAGGTAATAATATTCAAAGACAAAATTCTCTATATGATCAGGAATTCAAAAGCATGTGTTAGAAGAATGAATGTTAAAAAATTAATAGATCTGTGTTAGGGATTTTCAAGCAAGTATCAAGTATTTAATAAACTCTCTTCTATCAAATGATATATGGATTTTTAAATAAAAAGAAGGGGATGGAGAGATACAGAGGCAAGGAGAGGGGGAGAGAGAGAGAGAAACCAAGAGAGAAGATATTAAAACAGAAGGAAAAAAATCACTACTGGTATGTATTTGTGTAGAATCGAACTAAATTATACCTTTAATAAGGAAAAATTCATCCTTAATCAGCTATTATATTACCAAGAGAAACACAGGCACTGAGAAGTTTTTGCCTCAATAAATATTAAGGGGAAGCTGGCAGCAAGCATTAGTAAATAGCCACACAGGAAGCTCAGCAGATGTACAGGCAGAAACAGTAAATATTTTGGCAAAAACATCTAGTGACTGATTTTAACCAATCTCCATGCTGTCCTCTATTAAGTGAGGGTGAAAATGATAAACTGAGGGTAAATAAACCTTTATTTTTTTTTTTTCTATTTTCAGTTTAAAGTAGTGTAGGTTAGGAACTTTTCTCAATTCCTTCAAGAAGAAAAATAAATTGGTTTGATTTTACACATGGAATTTGGTTTCTTTCTTTCCAGCTGCACTGGAAACAATGCTTTTAGTAATAAACAGTATCATGCTCCTTAAAACTATGTTTGTTTATAGTAATACAGATGATGAGTTCCATCCACCCTTCTATTGTGCTTGAAGTACTGAGAATTTAAGGAGAAACTCTACTGTTCCTACTTAACTTTCTGTCCTATCCAACAATAACTTTAAAAAAATTCCAAATTCAAGGCAATAGTATTCTCTTGATTATATATTATTTATCCATTTTTCAAATAAATATGCAGTAAATAACTTGTGTCAAAAACTAGTCACAGCAGTGAAGTTTGAGGGTCAGAAAGAGTGGTGTTTAAACTGCGATAAATGGAACCAGAGTAACAGGTGGGTTTAGAATGTGAGAGATGAGGAGGACTTGGAGGTGTATATATTGAGCATCATAGGCAGCTGACGTGTAAAACATTAGAAAGAGTAAAGATGAACAACGCTGAAGCTGCACGTGAAGTAACTTCAGAGGACATCTCGGATTTGTTCAGTAAGCTATAGCTTTCAGATATCTGAAAAGCACAGATACTGATTTAAGATGCAAGGAGAAGTATTTAAGAAATCTATGTAGGATAGTGCTTAAATAAAATGAGATCAAGCAGTGTTACAGAAAAATCAAGAGGAATGAGACAAAATAGTCCACTGGATTTGGAAAATTTATGTAATAACTTTTGTGAATAATTACTGACCTAATGTCTTTGAACTGTAAAGAATGGAGGTAATGGGAAATTTAATGACAGAAAATTGGGTCTCTAGCAAATCAGTAATTCAGTCAAGTTGTCTAAAGTCATTGATGGTCTGAAGGGGCTAATTATGTGAAGAGGAAAGAAAAAATCAGATATGCAAATAAAAGACAGGAGGTCTGGAATACAATATGAGTAAAACAAGACAAAAGGAAGAGGAGGAACCATTTCATGCTCTGACATGACAAAGCTGCAGCAGTTTCTGTACTTGTATATGTCCTGGGAATGAATAAGAAGATAACAGTGAAGTTGGCCAACACAGGAAACCAAAGGAAAATATGGACCTAATGTCCAGCTAGACAGTTTTGTCCTTTGGGCACATATTCATGACAAATTCTTTATATTTCTTAGAATATAGCAACTTAATGCTCACAGGCTCTGGAGTCCAGCTTGCCTCAACTACTTACTAACTGTGTGAATGTGGAGAGGACATTCAACCTCTTTGACATGCTGTTTCCTTACATGAAAAGTGGGGATAATTATGGCACATTCCTTTTAATTTGGGGAAGATACAATAAATAGTTCAAGTATAGTGCTCAGCACATAGTAAATAACAAAAAAATTGATTGTAAAGTCTATGTATGAACAATATGAGAGTTATTTTGTTGTTGTTTGGTTGGTTGCTACTATTTTCTCAAGAACTTTGTTGAATATTTGACAGGACATCTAGACATCTGAATATTCTGAAAGTGCGCTAAGTAATTTTGATGCATATTCAGGATTGTAAATAACCATACCACTTATAGATTTCCTGGCTGGATATGTAGTTGGTTAATTAACCTAGAACAGTCTCTCCTTATGCCATAAGGAAAAAAAAAAAAAAAAAACAACAGAGAGCCCATATTGATTTGTCAGTTATAATGTGCTAGGCACACATGAGATGCTTTTCAAGCTGTATCTCACTTAATTCACAGGACACATCTATCAACAATTTTTTTTATAGCCATAGGTAATACTCCCTTTAAAGTTATAAAACTTTGGCTATATTCCCTGGGCGGCCTTTCCTGTGATTCAGATGGTAAAAATCCACTTGCAATGCAGGATGAACCCAGGTTCGATTACTGGGTCCGGAAGAACCCCTGAAGAAGGGAATGGTTACCCACTTCAGTACTCTATTTTATACTTAATAGTTTGTACTTCTTTTTTTCTTTTCTTTTCTTAAAATTTATTTATTTTTTATTGAAGGATAATTGCTTTACAGAGTTTTGCTGTTTTCTGTCAAACCTCAACATGAATCACACAATGGACTATTCAGTTCAGTTCAGTTCAGTCACTCAGTCATGTCCGACTCTTTGTGACCCCATGAATGGCAGCACACCAGGCCTCCCTGTCCATCACCAACTCCCAGAGTTCACTCAGACTCACGTCCATCGAGTCAGTGATGCCATCCAGCCATCTCATCCTCTGTCGTCCTCTTCTCCTCCTGCCGTCAACCCCTCCCAGCATCAGAGTCTTTTCCAATGAGTCAACTCTTCGCAGGAGGTGGCCAAAGTACTGGAGTTTCAGCTTTAGCATCATTCCTTCCAAAGAACACCCAGGACTGATCTCATTTAGGATGGACTCATTGGATCTCCTTGCAATCCAAGAGACTCTCAAGAGTCTTCTGCAGCACCAAAGTTCAAAAGCATCAATTCTTCGGCACTCAGCTTTCTTCACAGTCCAACTCTCACATCCATACATGACCACTGTAAAAACCATAGCCTTGGCTAGACGGACCTTTGTTGGCAAAGTAATGTCTCTGCTTTTCAATATGCTATCTAGGTTGGTCATAACTTTTCTTCCAAGGAGTAAGCGTCTTTTAATTTCATGGCTGCTATCACCATCTGCAGTGATTTGGGAGACCAAAAAAATAAAGTCTGACACTGTTTCCACTGTTTCCCATCTATCTGCCATGAAGTGATGGGACCAGATGCCATGATCTTCGTTTTCTGAATGTTGAGCTTTAAGCCAACTCTTTCACTCTCCTCTTTCACTTTCCTCAAGAGGCTTTTTAGTTCCTCTTCACTTTCTGCCATAAGGGTGGTGTCATCTGCATATCTGAGGTTATTGATATTTCTCCCGGCAATCTTGATTCCAGCTTGTGCTTCTTCTAGCCCAGAGTTTCTCATGATGTACTCTGCATATAAGTTAAATAAACAGGGTGACAATATACAGCCCCATGAAAAAGAAATGCAAAAAAGCAAAATGGTTGTCTGAGGAGGCCTTACAAATAGCTGTGAAAAGAAGAGAAGCGAAAAGCTTCTCTCCTTTTCAAGGAGAAAAGGAAAGATATAAGCATCTGAATGCAGAGTTCCAAAGAATAGCAAGGAGACATAAGAAAGCCTTCCTCAGCGATCAATGCAAAGAAATAGAGGAAAACACCAGAATGGGAAAGACTAGAGATCTCTTCAAGAAAATTAGAGATACCAAGGGAACATTTCATGCAAAGATAGGCTCAATAAAGGACAGAAATGGACTATTACTCAGCCATAAAAAGGAGCACATATGAGTCAGTTCTAATGAGGTGGATGTATACCTGTAGTGTGTACTTCTTAATCTTCTACCATATCTCCCTCCTTCTCAATCCCTCTCCCCACTGGTAACCACCAGTCTGTTCTCTGTACCTGTGAGTTTTCTGTCTTGTCATGCTCATTTTTTTTAAGATTTTACTTGCCATAAATCAACTATGAAAGTGAAAGTCGCTCAGACATATCCAACAGCTTGCGACCCCATGGACTGTAACCGGCCAGGCCCCTCTGTCCGTGGAATTGTCCAGGCAAAAACACTAGAGTAGGTTGCCGTTTCCTTCCAACCCAGGATCCTCTCAATCCAGGGATTGAACGTGGGTCTCCTGCATTGCAGGCAGATTCTTTACCATCTGAGCCACAAGGGAAGCCACATAAATCAACCATATTTCAGTAAAAAATTAATTTTGTTGTCTCTAGTTTATACATGAGGAAAACTGAGAGCATGAGACATGAAATAATTTCATTTTCCAATTTTACCTTTGAGTCTTAGATTAGGACACTAATCTAAAGTAGACTAAATAATTCCATAAGTAAGTGTTGGAGCTCAAATTTCAAGTCATCTCAACTTCCAGTGGAATATTCTGCCTCCTTTAACAATTCTTTTAGTTTCATTTGAATGGATAAGAGGGTAATAGGAAAAACATCTGAGGATAAAAGTTAATTCACTTGAAAGATTTGCTGAAGGTAAACAAGGTCACCTAATCAGGTGGCAATCTCACTAAAGGACTATAACACACTAATATGTAAAGGTGCTTTACCTCTATTATAAGTCTTCTAGGAAATTATGACATTTATTATGAAGAAACAATGCTCTCTGTCATCTGCTGTCAAGAGTTTCCTTCCATTATTTAATATGGACCTGTCATATTGCAAGCAAGTAATCCAAACAACTCTTTGTGTGGGAGTTATTATATTGTCTCGATACACAAGGATTTAAGGAGATTGGCAGAACAATTTAGAGAGAACAAATTCATAAAATGTAGCCTTTTTATTTCTTCAGGTATCCTGAAAAAATGATCATGAAACTCTATACACATATATTGTCAAATTGCCATAAAATCATAAAACAAATACTATCCTTAGTGTTCCTTAAACTTAAAAGTTTCAGCTTAGTTGAAGCTCATAAATATATATTCTAAATCTGAACAACAACAACAAAAAAGACTTTTATAGACACAATTTACACTCAGTGTACTAATTGATCCTAATATCCTAACAAATTCAGTTTTTCTAATGAAGTAATGATAAGTAGTAATCAGAGGCAAAATATTAATCTAGCCTAATGCATTTCAAAAAAATTGTAAAATGATACTTAAAGGTGTCAAGATTAGCAATTTAATAACACAAACCTAAACATTCAATGAGCATAGCCTCTCACAGCTGTTACCTTTAGAAAATATATATTTATTTTTATTAAACAAATATTTATTTAATGCTTACCCTAGTCAAGGTAACATATGTAGACACTTATCTAAGTGATTTTAATACCCACTAATTTTTATTCTTCTGTTAGAAAGTAATAAAGGAATTATAAGTTAAAGTTGTAAAATATTCATGTGGATACAATATTGTCATGCATATATAATCCATAATTAATTAGGTATTTCATAATTACTTCAGAAATTAAGGGATAGATGAACAGATTTTATATTCTTATAATGTCAAAGAAATATAAAAGTAATCTAAATATCAAGAATTCTGTAAAAATTTATATTTCACTTATCACAATATGCTAATACAATATTAATATATCAAATGCTTTGGATCAATATATCTCATAATTTGAACATAATTTTCTTGAAATATGTGTAGAAAAAAATAGGGAAAGTGTGAAAGTGTTAGTTATTCAGTTGTGTATGACTCATTGCAACCTCATGGAGAGTAGCCCGCCAGGCTGCTCTGTCCATGGAATTCTCCAGGCAAGAATACTGGAGTGGGTAGCTATTCTTTTCTCTAGGGAATTTTCCTGACCCAGGGATCAAACTCTGGTCTCCTGCATTGCAGGGAGAAACTTTATGGTCTGAGCCACTAGGGAAGCAGGAAAACAATAGTTCAGTTCAGTTCAGTTGCTCAGTCATGTCAGACTCTTTGTGACCCCATGAATTGCAGCACGCCAGGCCTCCCTGTCCATCACTAAGTCCCGGAGTTCACTCAAACTCACGTCCATCGAGTCGGTGATGCCATCCAGCCATCTCATCCTCTGTCGTCCCCTTTTCCTTCTGCCCTCAATCCCTCCCAGCATCAAAGTCTTTTCCAATGAGTCAACTCTTTGCATGAGGTGGCCGAAATGCTGGAGTTTCAGCTTTAGCATCAGTCCTTCCAAAGAACACCCAGGACAATAGTATATAGCACCAAAACAGAAAATTACATGTTGAAAAAGTTCCTCCCTTTTATATTATCTTTCTTATCTCTCCTTGCTATATTCTGGAACTCTACTTTCAGATGGGTATATCTTTCCCTTTCTCCTTTGCCTTTCACTAACTGTCAGGCATTAATATAAGCTCTGAGGATACACCTTGCAGTAAAACAATGCACTTGGGGAGGGAATGGAAATGAAATGGGGATAAAGAATAAATAATCTCTTAAAGAATATGAAAAACAAGAGATAGCCACCTGATAAGTGCATGTCATGGGCAATGCTAGTTGAAATACATGTGATAATATTTTGTTTTCAGAGTTTAATTTATAGCACAATATGTTCATTTTTTATAGTAGCAATTCATAGTGGGCTTAATCTATTTTAAATGCATATTATTTTAAAATGAAATATTAAATAAGCAACAGATAAGTAGTGAGTGGATGCAGTAAAAATGATATGAAGGTCTGTATTTTATTGTTAAAAACCAAGAATTAAATATTCGCCATTAATATAATTTACTTTGAATAAGGAGATAACGTTTGAAAAAATAGGCTAAGGTCATCAGAATATAAAGTGAAGAAAACTTACTCAAAAGACAAAACTGTCACATATATCTGGCATTTGTTTGACCACTAGCTATTTAAGTAGCTTTTCTTATAAAATGTACACATTTAATTGGAGAAAAAGGCTTCATCCACTAAAGAAGATTTTAATTTCCTCTGCTACACATGGACATCACCATAAGATCAACACCAAAATCATATTGATTATATTTTTTGCAGCCAAAGATGAAGAAGCTCTATACAGTCAGCAAAAACAAGACCAGGAGCTGACTGTGGCTCAGTTATGAACTCCTTATTGCCAAATTCAGACTTAATTTGAATAAAGTAGTGAAAACTGCTAGGCCATTCAGGTATGACATGAATATAATTCCTTATACTTGTACAGTAGAAGTGACAAATAGATTCAAGGGATTAGATCTGATAGACAAAGTGTCTGAAGAACTATGGACAGAGGTTCCTAACATCGTACAGGAGGCAGTGATCAAAAGCATCCCTAAGAAAAAGAAGTGCAATAAGGCAAAATGGTTGTCTGAGGAAACCTTACAAATAGCTTAGAAAAGAGAAGCAAAAGGCAAAGGAGAAAAGGAAAGGTATACCCATGTGAATGCAGAGTTCCAAATAATAGCAAGGAGAGATAAGAAAGCCTTCCTCAGTGATCAGTGCAAAGAAATAGAGGAAAACAATAGAATGGGAAAGACTAGAGATCTCTTAAAGAAAATTAGAGCTACCAAGGGGACATTTCATGCAAAGATGGGCATGATAAAGGACAGAAATGCTATGGACCTAACAGAAGCAAAAGATATTAAAAGGTGGCAAGAACACACAGAAGAACTACACAAAAAGAGATCTTAATGACCCAAATAACCACAATGGTGTGATCACTCACCTAGAGCCAGACATTATGGAGTCTGAAGTTAAGTGGACCTTAGGAAGCATCAATGTGCACAAAGGTAGTGGATGTAATGAAATTACAGGTGAGCTACTTCAAATCCTAAAAGATAATGCTGTGGATATACCGCATACAATATGTCAGCAAATTTTTTAAAACTCAGCAGTGGCCACAGGACTGGAAAATTTCAGTTTGCATTCTAATCCCAAAAAAGGAAAATGTCAAAGAATGTTCAAACTGCCATATGATTGCACTCATTTCACATGCTAGCAAAGTAATGTTCAAAATCCTCCAAGTTAGGCTTCATCTGTACATGAACCAAGAACTTCCACATGTTTAAGCTGGATTTAAAAAGGCAAAGGAACCAGAAATCAAATCACCAACATTCATTGGATCTTAGAAAAAGCAAGAGAACTCCAGAAAAAACCTCTGCTTCTGCTTCATGGACTATGCTAACTCCTTTGACTGTGTGGATCACAACTGGGGAAAATTATTCAAGAGATGGGAATACCAAACCACCTTACCTGTGTCCTATGAAACCTGTATGCAGGTCAAGTAGCAACAGTTAGAACTGGACATGGAACAAAGGACTGGTTCAAAATTGGGAAAAGAGTATGTCAAGGCTGTCTATTGTCACCCTGCTTATTTAACTTCTGTGCAGAGTATATCATGAGAAATGCTGGTGTGGATGAAGCACAAGCTGGAATCAAGACTGCCACCTCAGATATATAGATAACACAATCCTTATGGCTGAAAGAGAAGAGGAACTAAAGAGCCTCTTGAGAAAGGTGAAAGAGGAGAGAGAAAAAGCTGGTTAAAACTCAACATTCAAAAAACTAAGATCATGACATCCAGTTCCATCTCTTCATGGAAAATACATGGGGAAATGATGGAAACAGTCAGAGACTTTATTTTCCTGGCTTCCAAAATCACTGCAGATGGTGACTGCAGCCATGAAGTTTAAAGACACTGGCTCCCTGGAAGAAAAACAATGATAAACCTAGAGAGCAAATTAAAAAGCAGAGACATTACTTTGCCCAGGTGTCTCCAGTAGTCATGAATGGATGGGAGAGATGGACCATAAAGAAATCTGAGAGCTGAAGAATTGATGCTTTTGAGCTGTGTTGTAGGAAATCAGTCCTGAATATTCATTGGAAGGACTGATGCTGAAGCTGAAACTCCAGGACTTTGGCCACCTGATGCGAAGAGCCAACTCATTGGAAAAGACCCTGATGCCAGGAAAGATTGAAGGCAAGAGCCGAAAGGGACAACAGATGATGAGAGGGTTGGATGGCATCACCAACTCAATGGACATGAGTTTGAGATGGTGAAGGACAGAAAAGTCCGATGTGCTACAGTCCATTGGGTTACAGATTCAGACATGATCGAGTGACTGAACAACAACTGCTCACATTCCCAAACTCTCTGAGAGCTAGGATACAGGCTTTGCCAATCAGACACCCTCATTGTGTGTAAAAGAGTGAGCCAGGCACACAAATTACAGGAACCCATTTGAGTTACCTCTGACAGTAGCATAGATTGCTAAGATATCCAGTACAATCAGTGCACAGGACTAGAGATATGGACAATCAAACAGCAGTTCCTATGCATGGTCTCATAGTAGAAGATGTCTGTCATGAAGTGTGTCAAGCTCTGTAACCTCAATAAAATTTGTGACTTCATGCAATTTTAATAAATTATTTTCTGCTTAAACCAACCACAGTAGTTTATATTGCTTGCAACTAAAAACTTGGATTAATACCAATATAGGTAAGGGGAAGCGGTATGTATTTATTACTCCATTGTCTACTTTGAAGTGTTAGTCTGTCTAGTTCGAAGTGTTCAACTCTTTGTGACCACATGGACTATAGCCCACCAGGCTCCTCTTCCCATGGGATTCTCCAGGCAAGAATACTGGAGTGGGTTGTCATCCATTCTCCAGGGGATCTACCTGACTTAGGGATAGAACCTGGGTCTCCTGCATTGCAGACAGATTCTTTACCAACTAAGCCATTGGGGAAGCCCTTAATCCCTTACAAATAATAAGTATTCAATAAATATTAAACAAAAGAAGAAAATATGAAAAATTACTAATTTTCCTATCTTCCAAACTAGAGAAAATATCCCATTTTCTTCCCATTTTATTTTCTCTATTTTATTTAAATTAGTTCAGAAAGATTACATTCTTTTATAGCATTAGTAACATGACCTGCTCTTAAAAAGTAATATTAACAATGATTGGCAATATAATTTTGGCATGAATGTAAGCTGCTGCTGCTGCTGCTAAGTCGCTTCAGTCGTGTCTGACTCTGTGCAACCCCGTAGAATTTAAGTTACTTAATAACATAAATATGACAGAAGTTTTCATGGCAACTGAAAATACATTAAATAATATCAGGATAAATTTAAAAACAGTTACAAAACCAGAAAACAAAGTTACATTTTAACATGAAAATTATAGCTGAGTAAGAGATGGGGGAGCCTGGTGGGCTGCCGTCTATGGGGTCACACAGTTGGACACGACTGAAGTGACTTAGCAACAACAAGAAAGGTGGCTTTGGCTGCTGCGACCTGCGCACTAAAGCGCGGGCGGCTGCGACCGGCGCACTAAAGCACGGCTGAGAGGAGCTACCCTACGTCCGAGGTCAGGGGCAGAAGCCAGGAGGACCCCATGCCCGAAGGGCAGCGGCCAAGAGGAGTTACCCCACGTCCGAGGTCAGGGGCAGCGGCCGAGAGTGCCAGGCTGCAACTGCGCAGGAACGGCTGAGAAGACCTACCCAAATCTGAGGTCAGGGGAGGCGGCCAGGAGGAGCTACCCAAGTCCGAGGTCAGGGGCGGTGGCTAGGAGGAGCTACCCCACGTCAGAGGTCAGGGGTGACAGCCGAGAAGAGCTACCCCGCGTCCGAGGTCAGGGGCGGCAGCCGAGAGGAGCTACCCAAGTCCAAGGTCAGGGGTGGTGGCTGGGAGGAGCTACCCCGCGACCGAGGTCAGGGGCGGCGGCCAAGAGGAGCTACCCAAGTCCGAGGTCAGGGGTGGCGGCTGGGAGGAGCTACCCCACACCCGAGGCCAGAGGTGGTGGCCGGGAGGACCAACCCCACATCCAAGGAGCGGTGGTGGCATGGGTGCAGGAGGGCCTAGAGGCGCTATCCCACATTGAAGGTCAAGAAGGCCAGTGGTGAGGAGATACCCTACGTCCAAGGTAAGGAGCAACAGCTGCACTTTGCTGGAGCAGCCGTGAAGAGATACCCCACGCCCAAGGTAAGAGAAACCCAAGTAAGATGGAGGGTGTTGCAAGAGGGCATCAGAGGGCAGACACACGGAAACTATACTCACAGAAAACTAGTCAATCTAATCACACTAGGACCACAGCCTTGTCTAACTCAGTGAAACTAAGCCATGCCCGTGGGGCAACCCAAGACGGGCGGGTCATGGTGGAGAGATCTGACAGAATGTGGTCCACTGGAGAAGGGAATGGCAAACCACTTCAGTATTCTTGCCTTGAGAACCCCATGAACAGTAGGAAAAGGCAAAATGATAGGATACTGAAAGAGGAACTCCCCAGGTCAGTAGGTGCCCAATATGCTACTGGAGATCAATGGAGAAATAACTCCAGAAAGAATGAAGGGATGGAGCCAAAGCAAAAGCAATACCCAGTTGTGGATGTGACTGGTGATAGAAGCAAGGTCCGATGCTGTAAAGAGCAATATTGCATAGGAACCTGAAATGTCAGGTCCATGAATCAAGGCAAATTGGAAGTGGTCAAACAAGAGATGGCAAGAGTGAATGTCTACATTCTAGGAATCAGCGAACTGAAATGGACTGGAATGGGTGAATTTAACTCAGATGACCATTCTATCTACTGCCGTGGGCAGGAATCCCTTAGAAGAAATGGAGTAGCCATCATGGTCAACAAAAGAGTATGAAATGCAGGACTTGGATGCACTCTCAAAAATGACAGAATGATCTCTGTTCGTTTCCAAGGCAAACCATTCAATATCACAGTAATCCAAGTCTATGCCCCATCCAGTAACTCTGAAGAAGCTGAAGTTGAACGGTTCTATGAAGACCTACAAGACCTTTTAGAACTAACACCCAAAAAAGATGTCCTTTTCATTATAGGGGACTGGAATGCAAAAGTAGGAAGTCAAGAAACACCTGGAGTAACAGGCAAATTTGGCCTTGGAATACAGAATGAAGCAGGGCAAAGACTAATAGAGTTTTGCCAAGAAAATGCACTGGTCAAAACAAACACCCTCTTCCAACAACACAAGGGAAGACTCTACACATGGACATCAGATGGTCAACACCAAAATCAGATTGATGATATTCTTTGCAGCCAAAGATGGAGAAGCTCTATACAGTCAGCAAAAACAAGACCAGGAGCTGACTGTGGCTCAGATCATGAACTCCTTATTGCCAAATTCAGACTTAAATTGAAGAAAGTAGGGAAAACCACTAGACCATTCAGGTATGACCTAAATCAAATCCCTTATGATTATACAGTGGAAGTGAGAAATAGATTTAAGGGCCTAGATCTGATAGATAGAGTGCCTGATGAACTATGGAATGAGGTTCATGACATTGTACAGGAGACAGGGATCAAGACCATCCCCATGGAAAAGACATGCAAAAAAGTAAAAGGGCTGTCTGGAGAGGCCTTACAAATAGCTGTGAAAAGAAGAGAAGCAAAAAGCAAAGGAGAAAAGGAAAGATATAAGCATCTGAATGCAGAGTTCCAAAGAATAGCATGGAGAGATAAGAAAGCCTTCTTCAGCAATCAATGCAAAGAAATAGAGGAAAACAACAGAATGGGAAAGACTAGAGATCTCCTCAAGAAAATTAGAGATACCAAGGGAACATTTAATGCAAAGATGGGCTCAAAAAAGGACAGAAATGGTATGGACCTAACAGAAGCAGAAGATATCAAGAAAAGGTGGCAAGAATACACTGAAGAACTGTACAAAAAAGATCTTCACGTCCCAGATAATCACGATAGTGTGATCACTGACCTTGAGCCAGACATCCTGGAATGTGAAGTCAAGTGGGCCTTAGAAAGCATCACTGGAATTCCAATTGAGCTACTTAAAATCCTGAAAGATGACGCTGTGAAAGTGCTGCACTCAATATGCCAGCAAATTTGGAAAACTCAGCAGTGGCCACAGGACTGGAAAAGGTCAGTTTTCATTCCAATCCCAAAGAAAGGCAATGCCAAAGAATGCTCAAACTACCGCACAATTGCACTCATCTCACACGCTAGTAAAGTAATGCTCAAAATTCTCCAAGCCAGGCTTCAGCAGTACATGAACCATGAACTTCCTGATGTTCAAGCTGGTTTTAGAAAAGGCAGAGGAACCAGAGATCAAATTATCAACATCCGCTGGATCATGGAAAAAGCAAGAGAGTTCCAGAAAAACATCTATTTCTGCTTTATTGACTTTGCCAAAGCCTTTGACTCTGTGGATCACAATAAACTGTGGGAAATTCCGAAAGAGATGGGAAAACCAGACCACCTGACCTGCCTCTTGAGAAACCTGTATGCAGGTCAGGAAGCAACAGTTAGAACTGGATATGGAAAAACAAACTGGTTCCAAATAGGTAAAGGAGCACATCAAGGCTGTATATTATCACCCTGCTTATTTAACTTATATGCAGACTACATCATGAGCAACGCTGGGCTGGAAGAAGCACAAGCTGGAATCAAGATTGCTGGGAGAAATATCAATAACCTCAGATATGCAGATGACACCACTCTTAAGGCAGAAAGTGAAGAGTAACTAAAAAGCCTCTTGATGAAAGTGCAAGTGGAGAGTGAAAAAGTTGGCTTAAAGTTCAACATTCAGAAAATGAAGATCATGGCATCTGGTTCCATCACTTCATGGGAAATAGATGGGGAAACAGTGGAAACAGTGTCAGAGTTTATGTTTTTGGGCTCAAAATCACTGCAGATGGTGATTGCAGCCATGAAATTAAAAGACGCTAACTCCTTGGAAGGAAAGTTATATCCAACTTAAATAGCATATTCAAAAGCAGAGACATTACTTTGCCAACAAAGGTCCGTCTAGTCAAGGCTATGGTTTTTCCTGTGGTGACCACCCTGTGGTCACATATGTACGTGAGAGTTGGACTGTGAAGAAAGCTGAGCACCGAAGAATTGATGCCTTTGAACTGTGGTGTTGGAGAAGACTCTAGAGAGTCCCTTGGACTGCAAGGAGATCCAACCAGTCCATTCTGAAGGAGATCAGCCCTGGGATTTCTTTGGAAGGACTGATGCTAAAGCTGAAACTCCAGTACTTTGGCTACCTCATGCGAAGAGTTGACTCATTGGAAAAGACTGTGATGCTGGGAGGAATTGGGGGCAGGAGGAGAAGGGGACGACAGAGGATGAGATGGCTGGATGGCATCACTGACTCGATGGACATGAGTCTGAGTGAACTCCGGGAGTTGGTGATGGACAGGGAGGCCTGGCGTGCTTTGATTCATGGGGTCGCAAAGAGTCAGACACGACTGAGCAACTGAACTGAACTGAACTGAAAAACAATAGTTAAACTAGAAGCACTGGGAGTACAGAGAACTTTTCCATTTTTAAATTGTAGAAAGAGATTAATTTTTTCATGCAGTGAGATTTGCAAGGTATTGTACTATGGAAAATTAAAAATTTGAGTGGTATATTAATAAATGTGGCAAAAGGATATTTGAACTTCATAAGAGAGCAAAACTGAAAAATCAAATGGAAACTCTTGATATCTAATATAAGTCCATATGGAGATTATTGATTTTGGAGAGATGCACATGCTGATCACTGAAAATGTTTATCTAAAATTTCCAAATCATAGAGGGATTATTATAAGTTTTCTCACATTGCTGTAGTCCTCTCAATGGCTTGAATATTTTTTATATCATCCTTGGTCTTGATCTTTAAAGCCTTTTATGAAACCTGTCTTTATTTTCCTCCTTCAAAAACCCAACTACATTGAAACAAGGACAGTCAGCCTTTACCAGTGACAGCTTACTCTTGTAGTATCATCACATCTTCTGATACTATCCCTCATTCATTCATGGTTTTGACAAATGAATCACTGTCTCCACCACTATTATATTCATAGTCATTAATGAACTTAACATGCTCAGACTCTCACTTCATTTACGTTCTTCTTTCTCAATCATATTTCTGCCAACCTTTATCTTAATCATAACTTTGCCTCTAATAACTCTCTTTATCTCTCCATCTCTGTCTCTTTGCCTCTCCATCTGTGTGTGTCTGTTTCTCTTTTTCCCTATTATATCACACATGCCATGATATGTATTTGGCAAAACCATACCAAGTTTATTTTCATTTCTTGACTGAACAACAAGACTACTCTATGCCTACACCATTCCACCACTGTGTCATGAAAGAATGCCACAACCCTGGTGGGGACCATGGGAACTTTTGCCACTTCCTCATATAACTTACTTGTGCCTATAGGACCTGCTCAACCTCATATCATAAATACCACTGCCAATTGGTAATAGAGTTCTGTGCATGCCAACATTATGTATTGGTATATCAGACCATAGCCTGTTCATGAAGGGCAGCTCACATCTCATGATAACTTGGTGGCCTATGGTTAAGCATTCAGTATCTACCAAGGGCAAGTACCAGGGAAAGAACTGTTTCTCAAAAAAAGAGAGTAATAACTCAACCTGCCAGGCTCCTCTGTCCATGTGGCTTCTTCAGGCAAGAATACTGCAGTGGGTTGCCATGCCCTCCTCCAGGGGGTCTTCCCAACCCAGGGATGGAACTCAGGTCTCCCACATTGCAGGTGGATTCTTTACTGTCTGAGCTACCAAGGAAGCCCAACAATACTGGAGTGGGTAGCCTATCCCTTCTCCAGGGTATCTTCCTGACCTAGGAATCAAACTGGGATCTCCTGCATTGCAGGCAGATTCTTTACCAGCTGAACTACCAGAGAAGCCTGTGATTCAGCTGTAGGAAACTGCAAAGGATACAGCATTATCTGCCATTTACATAAAGTGCCATTGAATCTGCTGTATTTTTTGCCCTGCATGGCAGATAATCTTATTCAGTAGTTTTGACCTACTATTGAAACTTCTGTTGTTCTAAGCCTAACTCAAAGTTAGCAGCTTTGGGCGTCAATGGGTAAATGCAGCTGAGTAGCACACAAAATGAGGAATAAGTTGCCATCAAAATCCAAAAGTGTTGTGTCTCTTTTTTGGTAGTAATGAAAGACAGGTGCAATAACTCAAATTTCACTTTAAAAGGTATATATCAACATGCTCGCGTACCACTGGACCCTTAAAAATTTCACTGAGGTGGAGGGTCCCAGAGCTTTCAAATTTTATTTCCTAACTCTGGCAAGTCTATAGTAGTTGCTACTTCTTGTTTCCAGGCCCAACCAGCAAAATATCATCAGTGTAACATATTACCATGGTGTCTTATCGAAGGGACATTCAATCAAGATTCCTGTGGACTAAATTTTGATAAAAGGGCTGAAGAGTTGATATACCACTAATTCAATTTTTGTGCTAAGTTGCTTCAGTTCAGTTCAGTTCATTCAGTCATGTCTGACCCTTTGCGATCCCATGAACCGCAGCACGCCAGGCCTCCCTGTCCATCACCAACTCCCAGAGTTTACCCAAACCCATGTCCACTGAGATGGTGGTGCCATCCAGCCATCTCATCCTCTGTAGTCCCCTTCTCCTCCTGCATTCAATCTTTCCCAGCATCAGGGCCTTTTCAAATGAGTCAGCTCTTAGCATCAGGTGGCCAAAGTATTAGGGTTTCAGCTTCAACATCAGTCCTTCCAATGAACACCCAGGACTGATCTCCTTTAGAATGGACTGGTTGGATCTCCTTGCAGTCCAAGGGACTCTCAAGAGTCTTCTGCAACACCACACTTCAAAAGCATCAATTCTTCAGCACTCAGCTTTCTTTATAGGCCAACTCTCACATCCATACATGTCCACTGGAAAAACCATAGCCTTGACTAGACGGAACTCTGTTGACAAAGTAATGCCTCTGCTTTTCAATAAGCTGTCTAAGTTTGTCACAACTTTCCTTCCAAGGAGTAAATGTCTTTTAATTTCAAGGCTGCAATCACCATCTGCAGTGATTTTGGAGCCCAGAAAAATAAAGTCAGCCACTGTTTCCACCGTTTCCCCATCTATTTGCTTCAGTTGTGTCCACTCTTTGTGACCCTGTGAACAGTAGCCCACCAGGCTCCTCTGTCCATGAGATTCTCCAGGTATACTGGAGTGGATTGCAGTGCCCTCCTCCAGGGGATCTCCCCAACCCAGGGAGAGCCTGCTTCTCTTAAGTCTCCTCCATTGTCAGGCATAAAAAGTCTGTTTAGTCAAGGCTATGGTTTTTCCTGTAGTCATGCATGGATGTGAGAGTTGGACTGTGAAGAAGGCTGAGTGCCGAAGAATTGATGCTTTTGAACTGTGGTTGGAGAAGACTCTTGAGAGTCCCTTGCACTGCCAAGGAGATCCAACCAGTCCATTCCTAAGGAGATCAGCCCTGGGATTTCTTTGGAAGGAATGATGCTAAAGCTGAAACTCCAGTACTTTGGCCACCTCATGCGAAGAGTTGACTCATTGGAAAAGACTGTGATGCTGGGAGGGATTGGGGGCAGGAGGAGAAGGGGACGACAGAGGATAAGATGGCTGGATGGCATCACTGACTCGATGGATGTGAGTCTCAGTGAACTCCGGGAGTTGGTGATGGACAGGGAGGCCTGGCGTGCTGCAATTCATGGGGTCTCAGAGAGTCAGACACGACTGAGCGACTGAACTGAGCACCACCTGGGAAGCCCAATTCAGGTTAATGTAGGTGTATTACTGGCCTTGTTAGCTAAAAACAAACCTCCTCTGATGGTCTTTAGTTAAAGGTCTAGAGAGGAAAAAAATAAATAAAAAGACTAGACAAATAACTAGCTGTGTGCAAGGTACCAGAAGAGGGTGTGCTAATTTGTTAAAGCAATAAAAACACATCTCGAATTGCAGCAGCAACTTGGAAACACCACCTGACTAAGTCTACAATAACCCACTACCATTCTCCAACATCTACCTTTTTTCTACACAGGCCAAATAGATCACTGAATTGGGAGAGTATGTTGACATTCACCACTCCCACACCCTTTAGTGTCTTCATGGTGGTTCTAATCCTTGCACTCCCTTCAGGAATGTGGCGTGGCTCCTGATTTACTTCCTTTGGTTTTGTAGGCAAAGAAAGCTGTATTCGTTTCTAATTGGCCTTTCCTATCATAATAAGTCTTTAAACCATGGGTGATTAAAAGAGTGTGGGGATTCTGCCAGTTGATTATAAGTCTACTCCAGTGTACATTCTGGAACTGGAGAAGTAATCACAGGATGAGTTTGAAAGTCAGTTGGATCCAATATGAGTTTGATCTGAACCGAAATTCCTTGATCAACTGATCCACATAAGTCCCTACTTTGGTGAACAATGATGTCTTGGGTTTCCAGGAATTATTATGCTTATGCTAGCATATATGTGAATTAAATAATTTGTTATTTTAACTTAAACTAGGTTATTTCTTATTGAACTTAAAAAAATACTTCTATTATTAAAACTCCAGACTCAGATAGTTTCATAAGTATATTCCTCTCAGACTTTAAGGAATAAATAAGACCAATCTTACATAAACCATTTTGGAGAGCAAAAATAGAAAACACATTTTCCAACACTTTTTATAAGGAAATAAATGTTTGATTTGAAAACTTGAACAAAACAAAAAAGGAAAACTACACATAATTACTTTAATTAATCTAGGTGCAACAATCCTACTTATAATATCAGAAAATATAATGCCAGTTATGTACAAAAAGAATAATATATCATATTCATTTGGAGACTTAATATCATTCTGAGAGGTTGTTAAATATTTGTAACCAGTCAGTCAGTCTAAGAGTGTGTGTGTAGTGAGTCCTCTAATTGCATCCACCCACCAAGCTAAAGCACTCCCTTACCAACTGCTGGGAGTGATAACGGCTGACATATCATAGCTGTCTTCCTCTACAGGCACTGTGCTCGGAAGAAGAGATTCACCTTATCTAACTCCTCCTTTAGAAGCATCTTGTATCCTATGTCACTTTTACCTCAATTGAGGAAAATTCTGTAAGGTTATTGCAGCTCCACATCTTCCTATGGGATGTCTAAAACCTTTGTTTTCACTGTATTGCGGTTCAAATTCTCCCACTGCCAAATTCCTGCTTTCTTTACTTGTCTACAGGTTTGAATTATAAGAACATTTCCTTACAAATACTCTGCATGCCAAATCTATATCTCAGAATATGCTTCCTATGGGATATGTCCTATGACATTACATTAACAAATACAAGGAGCAGTACCATATTATATTCTCAACAGATTCTTAAAGTGGCGTTGAAGGAAATTCAACACACATTCTTTGATATTGTCTCCTAGGAAACAAGAAATGGAGGGGTATGTCTAAAGATTAAGAATATGTACAAAAACCAAGGGAAAGTCATATAAGAAGGGATTTTAAAAAAAAAAAAAAGCTTTACCCCTGATATCTAGATATAGTTACCCACTAATACAAAATGTATTCCACATTGTACTAAAATAGAGGTTGGAGAAATTTTTATAAAAGGCCAAATAGTAAGCATTTGCAGAGCATACACTCTCTGTCATACTACTTAATTTGGCCTTTAATAGTACAAAACAGAGGCACTACATAAATGAATGGCTGTTTGTGTTCTAATAAAACCTAGCTTAGAAAAAGAATTAAAAGACTAAAAAAGGAAAATTGAAAATTAATAATTGTTTACTTAGACATTCCTAAGAAATCTATACATTAAGCATGACTTAAAAATGTCAAAATACAAAAATTAATTGAGTTTCTATTTCCAGTGCTCATAGAACTCGTATCAGACAGACCCTCCTACTTACAGCACATGAACTCTGAACAGAATACTAAAATGAAGTACTAACAACCACAATGAAACTATATTTAGACATCTAAGAGCAATTAAAAGCAGGTAGAAATTAGATACTTGGAAGGAAAGACATTGAATGATTTTCCCATTTTTATAGCTTTTTGCCCGAAGGTATGTCCCAGTCAGTTCTAGAAAACAGCTATTATTTATATAGAAAACTACCATCTTCTTGGTTTTAAGAAGCAGAAGATAGGATCAGCTGCTATCAGAGCAGCTAGAAGGAGATAGGATAAGTTTCAGAATGGAGAAAGACACTGAAGGGGGATTCAAAATTCTGCTCAAAGGTCTGGATGATCCCTGAACTACACGTGCTCAAGGCTGACTCCAACTAACACAGCTAAAGATTAATAAACTGAAAAGATATTCCAGTTACTGTGCACAGAGAAGAGATAGTCTTTGTAGTTTGAGTTAAGCAAAAATTTCTGAAAAACAAACAAACCTATGACATCATCAAGATAATTAAAACAAACTACTATCTCTGAAAAATATTACTCACAGTGACACAATAACCTGGACAGTAACCAAAACTGTAGAAACACGAAACATAAAAGTATTACCAACACTTAGGAGAAAACAAAGTCAATGTAGACAATACCAAAATTGCCCAGATGCTGGTGCAGAGTGCTTAAGTATTGCAAAGCAGTTACTTTAACTATATTCAACAATGTAAATTCAATATTCTCATAATAAATGAACAAATAGGAAATTTCAGAAATTCCATATAATACAATTGCAAATCTGTTATAAAATATTCAGTGAACTTGAAATAAATAGAAATTATCCAAAATTAAGAAAAGAGAGGGGAAAAAAAAAAAAGAAGGAAGAAAATTAAGAAGGCCCCCATAAGCTGTCGGCAAATTTCTTACTGGATGCCTAATATTGTGGCCACCTGATGTGAAGAGCTGACTCGCAGGAAAAGACCCTGATGCTGGGAAAGAGTGAGGGCAGGAGGAGAAGGGGACGCCAGAGGATGAGATGGTTGGATGGCATCACTGACTCAATGGACATGAGCTTGAGCGAACTCTGGGAGACAGTGAAGCGTTGGGAATCCTGGCATGCTGCAGTCCATGGGGTCAGAAAGAGCTGGACATGACAGCGACTGAACAACATTGTGAATTTACCTTGTTGGATGCTGGATACTTTTGTACTCCTATAAGTATCCTTGAGTGTTTTTTTCAGAAACACAGCTTTATTACTTTTCAGATTTGCTAGGTAAGAACTGAGCAGTGTTCATTTATTCTCCACTGTGAGGGAAGACATGTATGTATATTCTCCCCAATTCTCCATGAAGCTTGAGATTTTTCCAGTCTGTCTTCCAGGAATAGGCACTATTGCCGGGCCTCTGAGAGTGTCTGCCATTGGTAACTAAGCTTTTGGGGACTTACTGCTTCAGTCACTCAAAGTTCCTGATATGATTACCACTACTCAGCTAAAAACTTGAGCAGTCCTCTGCAGATCTTGTAACTTCTTCCTCTATGCAGCTCTTTCCTCTATGATACTCTGTCCTCTGTATTCTAGACACTATGTTCTCTCAGAATTCTCACTCTCTATTATCAACTGAGAGAAATTGCTGGGCTCCATTCATGTTTCTTCTCCTTGCATGTGAGCTGGAAACTCTCTCAAAGAAGTAAATGGAGGTGATTTTAGGAATCACCTCTTCATTTCTCCTATCTTGGGGATTACTCTCCATCATTTTTTTTATTTTGAGGTCCAATGTCCTGCAAACTATTGTTTTATTTCTGTTTATGAGTGAAGTCGCTCAGTCATGTCCGACTCTTTGCAACCCCATGGACTGTAGCCTACCAGGCTTCTCTGTCCATGGGATTTTTCCAGGCAAGAGTACTGGAGTGGGTTGCCATTTCCTATATTGGACATTTAAGTTGGGAGGATAAATCTGGTCCTGATTACTCCATCTTGGTTGTAAGTGAAAATCTCTCTGATTTATTTTTCTTAAGAGTATGTATCAGTCAGTCAGTTCAGTCACTCAGTCGTGTCTGACTCTTTGCGACCCCATGAATCGCAGCACGCCAGGCCTCCCTGTCCATCACCAACTCCTGGAGTTCACTCAAACTCATGTCCATCAAGTCGGTGATGCCATCCATCCATCTCATTCTCTGTCGTCCCCTTCTCCTCCTGCCCTCAATCCCTCGAAGCATCAGAGTCTTTTCCAATGAGTCAGCTCTTCACATGAGGTGGCCACATGAGCTGGAGTTTCAGCTTTAGCATCATTCCTTCCAAAGAACACCCAGGACTGATCTCCTTTAGAATGCACTGGTTGGATCTCCTTGCAGTCCAAGGGACTCTCAAGAGTCTTCTCCAACACCACACTTCAAAAGCATCAATTCTTCAGCACTCAGCTTTCTTCACAGTCCAAATCTCACATCCATACATGACCACTAGAAAAACCATAGCCTTGACTAGAGGGACCTTTGTTGGCAAAGTAATGTCTCTGCTTTTCAATATGCTATCTAGGTTGGTCATAACTTTCCTTCGAAGGAGTAAGCATCTTTTAATTTCATGGCTGCAATCACCATCTGCATGATTTTGAAGCCCAAAAAAATAAGGTCTGACACTGTTTCCCCATCTATTTCCCATGAAGTGATGGGACCAGAGGCCATGATCTTAGTTTTCTGAATGTTGAGCTTTAAGCCAACTTTTTCACTTTCCTTTTCTAATATAACACAAAATTTACTAAGATATTTTCTCCAGTGTAAGCACTTTTATTTACTGATATATTTAGTGACTTAGAGGAGTGCCTGACAAATAGAAAGTAAATGAGCACTTGTAGTTTATACACCTAATTCTCACTAATAATGGCAAATTTTTGAAATCTTGGTCCTCATCACTACCCTCTGCTACCACCATTTCCTGTTTTGCCAGGGTTGGACTCCCATATTCAACTCCACTTCTTCAATACCACAGTAACTTCCCATTCAGTCGGGTGACTTCCTTTTCGTTTTCTGCCATCTTTGTCATATCCTTTCTTCTCCCCTTATTCATCACAGACACTCATTTCTGTATTATGACTATCGTTTTTCAACCCCCTAGACTCTTTTGTTCTAGTTTCTCTGATTGTGTTTAGGTAGGCAAAACTGCAAGTCTAGTAAACCTAAATATCCTCTCATTCCTGTCCTGTACTCAAATAGCTCAATTTTGTTACAGAAAATGGCACAGCTGGTATGACTGATGTTACACTAAACATATGGCCACGAATCTTAAGTGGATTTTACACACTGTCAGAACACCCTTCTGGACTTGTCTAATACATTCTCTACCCCCAACTAAGATAAATATTGCATGACTCTTTTCCCTTCTGAAGACACTACCCTATTCTTGTCTGTATATAATAATTTCTGTTCAAGTCTTTACACTAGAATTAAGCTAAATCTAAAGAGAAATTTCTATCAACAAAGCAACCATCCTATTGAAATTTACACTTATCTATAGCTTTACTTCACAATATAATGGAAAAAGCATCTTTGCTCCCATATAAGGCAGTTTTACCATTTGTAACTCGGATTCTATGTGTTTTTTACTTACTGAAGAAGCTTCATCCTGCATTCATCCTGTCTACTATGATTTTCCTGGTTTTAGGATTTAGTCCCTTAAGTGGAATAACCCACATATAAACGTATTAATTATTTATGGCTTTTGCTGTATATTATAAAATATTTTTCCTGAACTGTAGCAATGCCATTTTTACCAACACATGATAATCTTTATTTACATATTAAAAAATCCCTTAAATTGTTCTAATTTACTATATGTGAGGGTATATTAATTAAAACTTGGAGGAGGGAAATTTAGCAGCACATGGAAAACCTCAAGTAGGATCAATATCTTTTAAACACACAATTTTACAAATATAATCCCAAGAGAATACTCAAAACTGTGCAATTTTTTTTTTTCTGTAAGGAGTTCCAATCCTTTAACATTCAGTTGGGCATCATGTCTTATAAGAAACTTCTTTGTGCCTACAGTCAACTGACTTGCCGTTAGTCATCCTCTTAGCTGACACAGCACTTGGAGCATATCTACAATGGCCCTTACTACATTATGCTCTAACAGTTGAAAGTATTACTTGAAAGCTATTGAATACTTATAGCAAAGTTGATAAAAGTCTAAGCACTGTTTTACTCACTTTATTGTTTATTCATGGAAACAAGCTTATGGTATCAAAAAGACTTTCCACATTTTATCACTGATCAATCACTACTTATATAGGGCAGATTAACAGCTCAAGTTTATGCAGGGAAGAGCAAGGGAGGCAGGATTCAAATGCAGAGCGATGGAGTTGAATAGTTTCATGAGTAACTAATGTGTGTATATATATATATATATATATATTTATGACTCCAATGTTGAAGTTATATTAAGGTCTCTCAAATTATTAGGGGAAAGAGAAATTAGAAAAATCTTTAAAAATTAGTAACATTAACATTTCAGTATTAACATCATTAGTTTTGAATACCTACCTAATCTATTACAATATTTTCTTTAATTACTTGGGATTATAAACCTCTAGCTGCACTACTATTTGTACTTTCAATTGAGAAAAGCAAAGCAACACTGAAGAGAGCTGAGACACTGCACAAAAACAACTGACTCCAAATGTGAATATTAGATAATGTGCTTCAGCCAGATGGTCTGGTCAAAGTGAATATGAGTTATTGCATATGAGAAATTTTTCACAAATGTTTTTGAAGATAACACATGAATCTTAATGATGAAAGACTCAGGTAAATATATTTTTCATTTGTATCTGATCTGATCAGTTTGATCAGGAAAGTTTGCATGAGCCAATTTTTCAATAAATGTTGCATTTTAAATTACACAAATAGAAAATGGGGAGAAAAGGATCCTTCAATTTTATAAAATATCAGAAGCATTTTGACAGGAAACAGGATTATCTAAGCAACTGAATATTTATGTGGAAAGTACCTACTTAGTATAGAGAAATTTAAACTACTAATCAGTAAATCATCCAGATACTGAGAACACTAAGGAAGGTTAAACATGTAAATCAAAACATATTTGTATATAAATCATTATTTTTAAGAAGACTATTTCAGTAGCATAACTAGTAGAAATGAAATATTTTATTTGAGGCTGAGGTTCTAAGAATGGCAGGATATGGCTAAGTAAGAAATGATAAAAATTTGTCTTCAGTTAATGTTTAAAGATTGTCACTATAGAGGCAGTGTGTTGAACCTTGGGCAGTGGTTTTGAGAAGAAAGAGATAAGTAAATGAGTTTTATTTACTGTGTAGGCACTAAGGTCTAGACTGAACTACTTTTCCAAGCTAAGAATAAACAATAATGTCATTTAGTTCCATATTTCTTAACATCTTGCAATGCCCCCCCCCCCCGCCCTGCCACACACACACGTGTTCTTTAAATGATAGGATTTTCATTTCACATTCACATGTAGAAAGCCAGTAAACACTCTTTCTTTGGCAGCTGTGTAATAAACTCTGAGCTCTCAGCAAGAGAAGAAAAAAATTTGAGAAAATGCTTCATTCTGATTGCCAGCCAAGAAAATATATTTTTAGAGAAAGAGGACACTTTTTACCTTGCCTAACCTTGAAACTATTTAGAGTCTTCTTGGACACAAATGATAGCAGATGGAACCATTTTTCCTATACAATCCCAGCTTTAACTATAGTTCTGAGAAAGGGTATCAAGTGTGTCTAATTTCACATAAGAGCCAACAGTGGATAATTGGTTCAAACTGTGTGGTTCCCATGAGGCAGGAGTTCAAACAAGGAGCTTCATTGCAAAATTCCCAGATGTTGCATAGAAACAAGGAAAAAAGTATAGAGTTAAGCACTAGTAATTCTTTGATTATTGGGAAGAATTCTCCTGATGGCACATCTAGAACCTGAGTGCTGTAAAGTTGGAGATCAGGGAGGAATGGTAGCTAATAAAGAAGAAGAAGGAAAATGCGGAGAAGAAAGAACAAAATAAAGAAAGAGAAGAGAGGAGAAAATATGGAAAGAAAGGAAAAACAGAATAAAAAGGCAAAACTGCAGGTTGCAATGAAAGATTGGCTCTGTAGTAAATGAGAATAAACATTAGAAATAGGCAGCTAGAGAGCTATTTCCCATGATGGGATTTTTATAAGATTCTAGTCATTGTTGCTTGGACAAATCAGCTCCATTTAAAGGGTGAAGGGATATATTTGGATAAATAATTGCTGTCTCAAACAAGAAAGTATAGGATTTCCATTAGTGGGATGGTAAAAATGATCGTCTTTGATTAAAGAGATATGGACAAGCGTCTCCAAGGATTAAGAACAAACACAGTGCAATTCTGAAAGAGTACAAATTAAAGAAACATCAAAAGAGACACCCACACAAAGACAATCTTACCAGGTAGCCACGTCCCTCAGGAACATCAACTTGTATTAAATGTTGGCATATAAAATAGAAGGAAATAACTCAATTGTTTTCTAGGTGCAACAATTCATACTGCTTTCGATTGCCAGTGTAGTCTGTCAGTAAGCAGAGGAAAACTGAACCTCCCAGAGGACACCCAAGCTCTTCTCAGTATGACTAACATTCCAATATCTAGATCACAAAACTACATAAGGATGCTAAAAAATTAAAGATACATTCACTTTTATATGGTGTTTTAACTATCCGATTTATTTTAAAAAATACACTCAACTCCTTGAAAGTAATGATCGCTGTAGTAATCTGGTTGCATAGCTGCCCAGTATTAATGCATGTTTTCAGCAGGGAAAACCACTTAGAGGTTAATTAATCAGATTTTTCAAATTTATCCATGGCTATTATGTGAGTAAATGGTATTGGTTACAATTATTTTGTCACAAAGTATAGAAAAAAGGTTTTTAAAAAGAGAATATATGGGCTTATGTAACTGGAAAGTCCAGAGCGTATCATTAATTTCAGGCTTGCATGGATCCAGAAACTCAAACAATGTCAGAATTAAATTACCCCCTCTTGATCTTTCAGTTTCACTTTCATCTCCATTTATTTCATTCACAGGAAGTCTCTCCCTTCAGGGTGGTCCCTAACAGCTTCTCGCTTATACTTTTTCATCTCTATCAAAAAAATATTGTAATAAATTCTGATTGGGTCATGTAACCATACTTCAAAAAATAACAGTAGTTTGCAGCAAGTGACACACTGATTGGACAAGCCTCGGTCCTGTAGCCCCAAACTAGATGCAGAAGCGGCATGGTCAGAGAGCGACGGAGAAAAATCAGGTGTTAGTTGTCAGAAAGATGCGGTAAAAGCTGCCAGACCAGTTTAAAAAAAGGATACTTCAAAAACCAGTCCTACAAAACAACTTGCATCCTTGGCATCACAAGTCATATTTCATTGGGCAAGCATAAGGGCTGTTCGTGAAGTTTTAAATTTATTAAAACATGATTAATGAGAAATAGAATATAAAATTAATTATATAAGTACAAAATTCTTGCTTCAGTTACTACCTCTAATAACTTTCTCATGTACTGACCCTGAAATCACTAAGAAAGATTTCACCTGTTCTAATAAACACTTATCATTCGGTTCAGTCCAGTCGCTCATTTGTGTCTGACTCTTGGTGACCCCATGGACTGCAGCACGCCAGGCTTCCCTACATCACCAACTCCCAGAGCTTGCTCAAACTCATGTCCATGGAGTCAGTGATGCCATCCAACCATCTCATCCTCTGTCACCTCCTTCTTCTCCCACCTACAATCCTTTCCAGAGTCAGGGCTTTTCAAATGAGTCAGTTCTTCACATCAAGTGGCCAAAGTATTGGAGTTTCAGCTTCAGCATTAGTCCTTCCAATGAATATTCAGGACTGATTTCCTTTAGAATGGACTCATTGGATCTCCTCGCAGTCCAAGGGACTCTCAAGAGTCTTCTCCAACACCACAGTTCAAAAGCATCAATTGTTCTGCGCTCAGCTTTCTTTATAGTCCAACTCTCACATCCATACATGACTACTGGAAAAACGATAGCTTTGACTAGATGGACCTTTGTTGGCAAAGTAATGTCTCTGCTTTTTAATATGCTGTCTAGTTTGGTCATAGCTTTTCCTAGAAGGAGCAAGTGTCTTTTAATTTCATGGCTGCAGTCACCATCTGCAGTCATTTTGGAGCCCAGAAAAATCTGTCTGTCACTGTTTCCTTGCTTCAGGTAATGGCCTAATATTAGTTGCCTTCTAAAAAATCTATTTATGCCAAGAAATACAAGAAATACTGATTCCAGATTTGTTGGTATTGAGTCCATTGTGGATGTTGAAGTAGACACGGAAAAATAAAGGCAAGTGAACCCTTTTTCCTTGTTATTTACATAGCTGAATTATGAAATGGTTGCAGTCTTTCTTAGTTGTACTAGTAACAACCACGGAGAAGGCAATGACACCCCACTCCAGCACTCTTGCCTGGAAAATCCCATGGGCGGAGGAACCTGGTAGGCTGCAGTCCATGGGGTCGCAAAGAGTCGGACACGACTGAGCGACTTCACTTTCACTTTTTCTCTTTCATGCATTGGAGAAGGAAATGGCAACCCATTCCAGTGTTCTTGCCTGGAGAATCCCAGGGGCAGGAGAGCCTGGTGGGCTGATGTCTGTGGGGTCACACAGAGTTGGACACGACTGAAGTGACTTAGCAGCAGTAGCAGCAGTAACAACCAAGCCACTGGAACATAGTTCTCCCTTAAAAAGTACCTGTTTTTATTATTCATACTTTTTTTTAATGATTACTTAGTGCTGACTCCTAGTTCTTTTTAATGAATTTTTATGATCCTTCTGTATAATTGATAAATCGATAGAAGTATTTTACAGGGGAAATACTTAGCACTCTTTCCATTCTGAAAGATGACACATTATTCCTTTAGCAACACATTTACCATTTTGTTGTTCTTGCTGCATTTGGTTAAGAACCAAAATGCCACTTTAATGAAGAAAGTTTTTTGTCTAAAATATGTCAGTTTTGACATTTCTTTTTTCAAAGTTCAGTAAAGCAAAGTCGTTTTTATGTGAAGTACCAAAATAATAATAAATCTTTCTTAGCATTCCATTTCTCAGCATGAAAACTCTTAGCTGATTCTGCAAGAAGCCAGTGAATGAAGCAGAAGAGAAAGGCAAGACTTGAAATTCCATTACTCTTTATGGACACCACCAAATTATGAATTCAATGTTTTTCAGATCTAGGAACAAACGGTTTTCAGATTTCTTTTTCTGACTGTTGTATATCTTATTGTAACTCAGACAACACAGGCCAGCCCACAAGAAGAAATCACAGACTGAATTATATACTGACTACCATGGTGAAGGCAGAAATGCAAACCAAAAAAAAAAATCTAATTTACTGATATCAAGGAAAATCTGGAAGAAAATTTATATAGCACTTTTGTATAGTGGAAATGCACTTTGGTACAGATGGATTGTCTTAAATTTTCAAAGTTTAGTTAAAATTTTAAGTGCTAAATTTTCAGTGACAATAAATGGCAAGACCTATCATGTAACTCTGGAACAGATATTCAAAATATATAAGGATGCTTTTACCATTGATACCAAATGTATGTATGTAACATTTATTTCTTTCATTTTCAAAAGTGAAACAGAGCTAAGGAACTGGTTTTACTCACAACACTTTTGATAAGTGGCATCTTTTCCAACATGACTTCTCCACTCTCCAATACCATTTAGCTATTCTACAGCTCAGCTCAATTCTGACACTGTCTGCCTAGAATTAGCTTCAGATTCCAGGTGTCTCAGTGGTAAAGAATTTGCAATGCAGGAGACAGGGAGACATGAGTTTGATCCCTGGGTCAGGAAGATCCCCTGGAGGAGAAAATGGTGACCCGCTCCAGTATTCTCACCTTAGAAAGCAAAAGATGCTTGCTCTTTGGGAGAAAAACTATGAAAAACCTAGACAGCATATTAAAAAGAAGAGACATCACTTGGCCAACAAAGGTCCATATAGTCAAAGCTATGGTTTTCCCACTAGCCACATACAGATGTAAGAGTTGTACCACAAGAAACCTGAGCACCAAAAAATTTATGCTTTTGAACTGTGGTGCTGGAGAAGACTCTTGAGAGTCCCTTGGACAGTAAGATCAAACTGCTGCTGCTGCTAAGTCACTTCAGCCGTGTCCGACTCTGTATGACCCCATAGATGGCAGCCCACCAGGCTCCCCTGTCCCTGGGATTCTCCAGGCAAGAATACTGGAGTGGGTTGCCATTTCCCTCTCCAATGCATGAAAGTGAAAAGTGAAAGTGAAGTTGCTCAGTCGTGTCCAACTCTTCGCGACCCCATGGACTACAGCCTCCCAGGCTCCTCTGTCCATGGGATTTTCCAGGCAAGAGTACTGGAGTGGGGTGCCATCACCTTCTCCAAAGATCAAACTAGTTAATCCTAGAGGAAATCAACCCTTAATATTCACTGGAAGGGCTGATGCTGAATATGAAGCTCCAATACTATGGCCATCTGATACAAAGAGTCAACTCACTGGGAAAGACCCTGATGCTGGGAAAGATTGAAGGCAAAAGGAGAAGGGGGAGCAGCAGAGGGTAAGATGGCTAGATAGTATCACCAACTCAATGGCATGGATTTGAGCAAACTCCAGGAGAGAGTAGAGGACAGAGGAGCCTGGCATGCTGCAGTCAACAGGGGCACAAAGATTCAGATACGACTTAGCAACTGAACAACTACAACTGCTCCCTCCTGCTGAATTTTCAACGTTCCTTTCCACTCTTATTGGGTTTTTCTCCTTAATATATACAACTTGGCAACATTACATTTTTTAAAGTATATATCTTGTTTATTACAGTCCTAATCCAGATAGGAGTAGGAAGATGCATCTGCATTTCTAATCAAGATGGGAACTTTAAGGAGAATAAAGCTTTATTTACTGTATTTTTTGGTCATTATTGGATCCCCAGAACCTAGAACAGTGCCTTGCACAAAGTAAGCAACATATGAGCATTTGTTATTTAAATGAATGAATGAATAAATATGTAGGAATTAATGAAAATCAGCAAAAAATAGTCTAATAAAAATTGGTGAAGAATATCAGCAGGCAATTTAAGAAAGACTAGTGAAAAGACAATGGAAGATATTCAAATTCATTAGTGATCAGGATAATAAAAATTAAAACAACAAAGATATTTTACTGCATAGACAATTAAAGTTTATAAAGATATATGTATGAAAGAATGTATGTAGGAAATACAGACATCATTACACTCAGCTGCTGACAGCATAGACTCCATCTATTCCAAACAGCATTACAGCAATAATGTGCTCTATTAAATGTAAATACCATATGACCTATGAATTCCTTTCTTTGGTACACAAACACATGCACCACCATCTTATACAGATCCAGAAAGGGTGCTATCAAACAGGATGTATATTGCAATTGTGCTGAAGAGATAGATGCAGTCATGATGCTCCTCGCTGAGAGAATAGATGATTTCCCACTGTAGAATACTAGACCACAGCAAAGTTGCTGAGTGACAAATATAAGGAATGGATTGAAATTTACAATCTAAACAAATTATCATGAATATAACAAAAAATTGCAAAAAGATAGGAGGATATATGTGTATATAATATGTATTAATATAAAATAATAGAATAATTGATAATGAGTATGGAATGGAATAAAATTGAAGAATTAAAAGAACTCAAACCTTCCATCACTCAATAATAGTTCTAGGGTTAGTGCAATCCTATGCACCTGAGCTCCAAAATCTAAGTAAATAAATCTAGTTTTAAAATTAAGTATTCCCATTTTTAAACAAATAAAAAAGAAAATCACTAAATTTGTTTTGAAAGCAAAAGTTAAGCAATACTATACCATGGGATTTAAAGAGTTCTTACAAACAGAAAAAAAAAAATGTTTATACATTATATAATAATGTATATATAATGTTTATACATTATACCCTTTATAGGATACAACCAAATATTTTTCATTATTAAAAATGCAGATGTTCAATAAAACAGGTAAATATTTAATATCACTGATGATCTAAACCTGCCTGCTGAGAAATAGGTATGCAGGTCAAGAAGCAACAGACTGCTTCCCTGATGGCTCAGTGGTAAAGAATCTGCCTGCCAATGCAGGAGATGCTAGTTCAATCCCTGAATTTGGAAGATCTCCTGGAGAAGGAAATGGCCACTCACTCCAGTATTCTTGCCTGGCAAATCCCATGGACAGAGGAGCTTGGTGGGTTAAAGTCCATGGAGTCGCAAAGCACTGGACACAATGGAGCAACCAAGCAGAACAACAAAGCTAGACTAGAAAATAGTCTTGCAATGTTTCAGTGAAACTGGACATTTCCATCACACTAAGGAAGCAACCCCCAAACACCTGGCTGAGCCCAGAATTGCCAGGTTAATCAGTTCTTGAGCATCTTCCTGCCAGTCCTGCTTCCAGACTGAGTTGGTTTTGCTCTCTTCCAGCCTGTTCTATAATGTTTAGAGGATCACCGTCCTGTACATCATGAAAAGACAGCCTTTAAAATGGCTCCCTATTGCATGCAATCCTTTCTGGTAATGTACCCTATTTATCATCCCCCCTTTTTTTTTCATTATTTGTGACTTCCTACTTGTGACTATTTTACTGCCTTTGAGTCTGTTGCATGTTCCTGTTAGCTTCCCATTCGTCTTGGTATTTAAACATCATTTGACTTAAGACTTGATGCATCCCAGCCTCCCCTAGAAAGCAAAACTGTGCTGAATATAAGGCATTTATCATAGGAAAGTCAGTAACATCACAGAGGCCTCTCATTGGAAATGTCCTAGTCTGTAATCAATGTGATCCATTCATGGTTTAGATTTGGGAGTAACAAAAAAACTTCTCTCCTGTATATTTTTAAGAAAATAAACTCACAGTGAACCCTCAAACCAAACCAAACCCAAATACCAGCCCTAAATCTTTCAAATAAATGGGATAAAAGAACCAAAACTCTAAACAACTGCTATATAAAATAGTTATTATTGAGGTAAACTAGAGAAGGAAATTGCAACCCACTCCAGTACTCTTGCCTGGAAAATCCCATGGATGGTGGGAGCCTGGGAGGCTACCACCGTCCATGGGGTCGAAAAGAGTTGGACACTACTGAGCAACTTCACTTTCACTTTTCACTTTCATGCATTGAAGAAGGAAATGGCAACCCACTCCAGTATTCTTGTCTGGAGAATCCCAGGGACAGAAGAGCCTGGTGGGCTGCCGTCTATGGGGTCGCACACAATCGGACACAACTGAAGCAACTTAGCAGCAGCAGCAAACTGCATAACTTACCTAAGAAGTAAATTTTAAAAGTTCTGTTATAGTATAATTCTGCAATTTTTCTATCCCATACATGAGTTACCAGTGGCCAGCTAAAATGTATTACATGACAGAGGAGAAATTTCAGTGCTATTTCCTTGAGAATTAAATTTAACTAAAGGTGAAAAAGTTTTCGATGTGGCACTTTTAAAAGGTTTTCCACTTGCATGTGCATATAAAAACAGCAGAATCATTCATTTTCATGTTTTATATAAAACAGAAGATTTCAAAGGAACTTTGTGTTTTCAGGGCTGCTCCAGGCTCTCTGCCCAGACTTCCCAGGGATATGCACATACATTGTCCCCTGCTTTAAGGAGAACTTCACAGGAAAAGTTGGAGAAGCAATGATTTAGTTGAAAGAATAATAAAGTTAGTGCTGGAAGAACTGAGAGCAAATTCTAACTTTGATATTTACTAGCTATGTCACCTAAACTCTTGAAACTTCAATTTCCCCTTCTGTAAAATGGGGGACATACCACAAACTTTACAGGAAAATGAGAGGACTCAGTAAGTCAGTGCATCTGAAAGAACTTGGAAACTGCTGTTAAGCACCTTTACTGTGCTGTTAAGCACCTTTATATATATATTTGGGGCAAGATTAAAAAACATATAATAATCAAGGCTTATGTTGATAAACATTCTGTCTAAATATAGTATTTGCATATTGGTTTTTGCACACTTTTCTTGATAGTCCTGGAACTTCTTCATGCTATTTGCTTCCTCATTTTCTCCCTTCCCCACATTCTTTGATGTTCATTTTTGCTTCAACAACTGGCACTTGTAGGTGTTATATCTTATTTAAGTGACTAATATTCCTGGGCTATTCACAAAGCAGTTTCTTTATTTTTCCTAATGCCTTTACAAATAGATATTTAGTAAAAGCTTCCTGAATAAATAAAATAATAAATAAATAACTATTCTGAAATTCTTATATAAAATCTGAAGTCTATGCTTTTTCATTTCAGGCTGTCTGAATATGAATCTTGCCTCTACCACTTACTAGCTCTGTATTCTTCAACAAATTATTTACCTAGGATTCAAATTGCCTACCTATAATATGGGAGTTACAATCATGTCAGAGTTTGGGGAATATTAAATATAATTATATATATAAAGTGATAACATATCTTTTGCATATGCTAAGTAAGCAATTAATGGCAATTTCCATCAATAATTGTATAAGTAGAAAAGAAGAAACGGAATACAGCATGACATTAGTAATGTGTCCTCTACAAAACCACAAATTTTCTTCTCCAACTTGGTGTAAGTCATTCTAGGACAGATTCATATGCATGTTCTTTACCAAACTTCCTGTGGTCATCTCTCCCACTCACCTTACTTCTCCTCTGTTTCTTTCAGTAGTTTTTTCTTGGATCTAGTCATTTTTTGTTCTTTTGTTGTTCAGTTGTTCACTTGTGTCTGACTCTTTGAGACCTCACGAACTGCAGCACAACAGGCTTCCCTGTCCTTCCCTGTCCCTATTTCTCAGAGTTCAGTCAGACTCATGCCATGGAGTTAGTGATGCCATCCAACCATCTCATCTTCTGTTGTCCCTCTCTCCTCCTGGCTTCAATCTTTCCCAGAATCAGAGTCTTTTCCAATGAGTCAGTTCTTTGCATCACGTGGCCAAAGGATTAGACTTCAGCTTCAGCATCAGCCTTCTGATGAATATTCAGCGTTGATCTCCTTTAGGATTGATTGGCTTGATCTCCTTGTATTCCAAAGGACTCTCAGTAGTCTTCTCCAGCACCACAGTTCAAAGGCATCAGTTCTTCAGCACTTAGCCTTTTTAATTGCCCAGCTCTCACATCTGTATGTGACCACTGAAAAAAACCATAGCTTTGACTACATGGACTTTTGTTGGCAAAGTAATGTCTCTGCTTTTGAATATGCTATCTAGGTTGGTCATAGCTTTTCTTCCAAGGAGAAATTTACTTTTTCTTCCAAGGAGTCTTTTAATTTCATGGCGGCAGTCACCATACTCATTGATTTGGGAGCCCAAGAAAATAAAATCTCTCACAGTTTCCATTGTTTCCTCATCTATTTGCTATAAAGTGATGGGACTGGATGTCATGATCTTAGTTTTTGAATGTTGAGTTTTAAGCCAGATTTTTCACTCTCTTCTTTCACCTTCATCAAGAGGCTCTTTAGTTCCTCTTCACTTTCTGTCATTAGGGTGGTGTCATCTGCATACCTAAGATTATTGATATTTCTCCAGGCAGTTTTGATTTCAGCTTGTGCTTCATTAGGCATTTTGCCTAATGTACTCTGTACAGAAGTTAAATAAGCAGGCTGACAATATACAGCCTTGACCTACTCCTTTCCCAATTAGGAACCAGTCCATTGTTCCATGTCTAGTTCTAACTGTTGCTTCTTGAATATAGATTCCTCAGGAGGCAGGTAAGGTGGTCTGTTATTCCCATCTCTTGCATTTTCCACAGTTTGCTGTGATTCACACGGTCAAAGGCATTAGTGTATTCAATGAAGCAGAAGTAGATTTTTTTTTCTGGAATTCTCTTGCTTTTTCTGTGATCCAAGGGATCACTTTTGGTATTTTTTTTCCCATCCGCCCTTCCATTCACTTTTGGTATTTTTTTTCCCATCCGCCCTTCCATTCCTTCCTTCCGTTTCCACATGATTTAACACAACATATTTTCAAGAATAACTACCTTGTCTTGAAGATGTTTATTTTTATTCTTTCTCTTCAAAAACATGTTTCCAAATTATTGTCTTCACTTTTTTGTTAATTCTTCTTTTAAGTAAATGTATAGCCAAGAAAGTTTCTTAGTTCAGTTTCAATAAATTTTTGTGTAAAGTAAGCAGTCAATATATGTTATTGATTGCTTTAAAAATGCTTCTTATCACCTATACTCATTAAAATGAGAAGACATTTATTCAAGCATAAAAAAGGAACTTCCTGACTTCAGGATCATTAGATTCGTAAAGAGTTGATCCACCAAGGCAGATTATCTTTCTGTGATACCTTTTAATATAGGAAAGTCATTCAAATGATTTCAAGAGCTAAATGTTGTTCTGATACCCTGACAATAAATAAGCATATCTTCCCGCCCCAGGATATAGAACCAATATTTTTAATGGAACATTAGGAATTAGGAGGAAATTGAAGATTTTTATATACAGAAAAGATAATAGCATATTACACTTCCTTTCATATTATTTTAGAGCCAAATATTTGATTAAATTCCAATCAATGAAAAACAACATATTTGAACTCCTATTCTGTTTCAAGTGTCAGGTTATGGTTGAAGACAGCAAATGACAGATTATGGGCTTTTATCTCAAGATGCTCACAGTCTACTTGAGAAGATAGATATATAAATATACCAGTAAATAATAATCATTTGCACCAGAGAGAAAATCAGCATAGAGAAATGATTGATTATCTCTGAGGAAGGTTCAAGAGACAAACTTAATGATAGCAGTTTTATTGGGACAGAGTTTTGAAGGATTGATAGAAGTATGTCATACTGGGCCAGAGGAGGCTTCCTGTTTTGTGACATGTGATTGGATAGAGTGTGAACTGCAAGATAGGAATGGTATGAGAAGTAAAGAGTCAGATTGTGAGAAATTGTATGGCTCAACCACAGAGACATGAGTGAAACAAGGTGGTGAAAACTAAAAACCTCTGAAAATTGGAAGTTAGATATAACCACAGTTCTAACAAGCATTATTAAATGTGCTGCTCCTTGATGCAGTTTCTCACTAAGAAACCAGAGACAGGTGATGATATTCTTCAGTTTACAAAAGCTCAGTGCAGTAGTCCAGCCACTTGGTACTTCACTGATGCCATGTCTCTCAACCTCCAATAAATTTTATTTGAAAGTTAAGGCATTTCTTCCTGTCTGAAGAAGCAAAAAAAGACTTCATTCCTGTGGATGTGTTTGTTTCAGAGTTGTCTATAAAAATCTTCAGCCAGAAATCACAATCCAGAATTTATAGTTCAAAGTATCTGATAGCAAGAGACTTCCTTAAATTCATTCTAATCAAAAAGAAAGCCACCTGGAGTTAATCATGTAATAGGGTATCATGAAGCTGATTAAGGATGATTTGCTTTAGTAAAATGGCTTCAGAACAATTGCAGAATTGGGGCAGGCAGAAAGGACAGAAGGAATTCTGGTAGAATTTTATTTTGCTTCTTCTGCTTTGTAAAATACCCATCTCTGTAAATTAGTGAATGAATATTAATAATGATAACAAACTGTAACTCAGTAAATGGAGGCTTTTCTCTCTTGGAAAACATTTGCAGTGTGCAGAATTGTAAGCAGAGCAGAACCCCTCAGTGTTGGCAGCATCTTTCTCAGTTGCATGCACTTCATCCTGTCCAGGCTTGTCTCCATCCTTCCCAGTAGATAGAGCGGCTCTCCCCAGCGGCTCCTTCAGATCAGTGCACGCAGGAGCTTTCTGTGCCTCTTTCAGCTTGTCCTCTTTACAGCACTCCCGCCCTCTTTCCTCAGCCTCTTCTCTCCCTTTTTGTCACAAACATGGCACATTTACTGTTCTGCCATCGTCTCCCTTTGTTCCCCACCCTGAACACTCTTTCTCTGGAACCCCTTTCTCTTGTGGTTCTTTAAATGTAATCACTTCTCTAACTTCTGTATGTTGGGTACTTCCCTGCCACTCTAAATCTTCTCGACCTAACCCAAGTCCTAGCTTTGCTCCCTAAAATGAATCCCGATTTTTCATCTTAAACTTCCCCTCTCTCACAAGCAAGACTAACCACATATTTTCAGCAGCCACAGGCCCATCCATTCTGGAATGTTCTGCCACTGGTTTCTCAAAATGAATTTAGACGGAACTTAAACTTATCTTAGTATCTCTTAGTCCCTCTGTCTACTAATTGGATTTCACCCAAACAAGCTGAAAATCTCAGAAAATTTGTTTTCTCTCATACAATATTTTTCCCCAAAATCTAGTTTTCTTCAAAAGTAATCCATCTTCCAAACTATTCCTCCCCAGTCTCACTGCACCTGCTTGCCTTATGGGGCTGTCTAGTAACAAGGGCTCTCCCAACTGGTTTGCTGGCCGAGTCTTGTTGCTCCTTTGAACCATTACTCATAGTGCTAACGAATAGATGTTGTAACATTAACAGTAATTGTACATTCAAAAGCTCACGTCTTGACCATTTTCTAGAATGCCTTAAATTGGCAGTAAAGGCTCTCTTCGACTTGGACAGTCCATCCGCCGTCACTTTCCAGAGCTTCTCACCATGTCTTTCATACTCATCTTCAGTACTATTTGCTGGTCCAAAGTTAGCATCTTTCTTTGCCTGTGTTTTTGCTTTGTACTTCCAAATTACTGTTCTTCAAAAGCCATGCTTATGCAATACATCCACTAAGGTTCAGTTCAAATGCCATAGCTGGAAATAAAAAAGTAGGTTATCTGTGGTTATTCAGCTCAGGAGGTAGCACATCTTCCTCTGAGTACATATAGCTCGTCTCTTCAGTGGCACACAGGGCCTTTTCTCTTATGCAGATAAACAAATGGGCACAGGCTAAATCTCATCTACTCTTTAACAATTAAGGAATGAAATTTTGTAATTTCTATATATAATCAAACAATAGTAAACCTTCTGAGAGAAGATCAGATGTTATGGAAAACAGAAAAACTTTTTTTAAAACTCATAACAATAATCTGAATGTCTGGCTTCCCTGGTGGCTCGGTTGATAAAGAATCGCCTGATATGCAAAAGACCTGGGTTTGATCCCTGGGTTGGGAAGATCCCCTGGGGGGCATGGCAACCCACTCCAGTATTCTTGCCTGGAGAATCCCCATGGACAGAGGAGCCTGGCAGGCTACAATCCATGGGGTTGCAGAGTTGGACATGATTGAAGGACTAAGCACATGATTTGCATAGCATTGTTTAGAGAATGTATTAAATTTTTCAACTGTATCTTGATATTTAGCAACTTTACATTCTTATAAATATTTCATATAGATATAGGTAATATGGTAATACATAGGTATACAAATATGTAATCATATAGGCAATTGTTTAAGTTTTGAATGTTGCACAGGGTCAGGTTGGACTTGTTATGGCCTTTGAAATTTCACTTTTTTTTTTTTATCAAAACAATGTGCTACAAGGTAACAGAATTCATTCACAAAATCTCATGCATGAATGAGGCCCAATATTACCTTGAAGTATAAACAAAATAACTTTCATATAGACAACACTTTCTATGAATAAAAACATTCAGGAAATGAAGCAGTTTAGTGATTTTTCATTATTTGTACATATTAACTCACATATGTAATTTTAAATAATAATGGCTTGGTGGAATGCCTTATATTTGTCTATAACTTATACCATATTGTTTTTTATATATATATTTTTATTTTTTTAATGTTCACAGAATTTTTATTCATAGTAGCAGCAAAGTAGAAACAACACAAATACCTATTAACAGGTGAATGAATGGATAAATACATTTGGTATACAACAGAATATATTTCAGCAATAGAAAAGAAACATCTATTGATACATGTGGCAAAATGGATTCTCAGGTTTTTTGTGTTTTTTTTTGCCAAATAAATAAATATTTTTTATTTTATTTTATTTTTAAACCTGAAACACTGTATTAGTTTTGCCAAACATCAAAACGAATCCGCCACAGGTATACATGTGCTCCCCTTCCTGAACCCTCCTCCCTCCTCCTACTTTCAGGGATCATTTCTATAGTTTGTTACCATATTTTAATAAAAATATCAAAGATATTTCTTAGCAGCCAAAATCCTATATACAAGATCCCTAAGCTATATGAATGGATTACTTGACTTTAATTTTAAAGAAAGTAATTTATGCTGATTCTTGTTAGGTAATAGTTTTACTATTATACATGTACTATTATACATGTATTTAGTGAACGCAAAAATAGCTTCAAGTTTAAAGTGTACAGCACGATGATCTGATATGCATACATAGTGAAAGAATGATTGTTACTATTTTTTCTTTAAATATTTAATAGAATTTGTCAGTAAAACCATCTGGTCCTGGACTTTTGTTTGTTGGGAGGTTTTTTATTTCAGATATAGTTTCCTTGCTAGTAACTGATCTATTCAGTTTCTATTTCTTCATCAATCAGTCTTGGTAGGTTGTGTATTTTTCAGAATTTACCCATTTCTTCTTGATTGCCCAACGTAATTTTGGGCATATTGTTGTTCTTAGTTGTCTCTATGTGTCTCTGTAGCATCAGTTGTAATTTTCCCTTCATTTTGACTTTATTTGAGTATTCTCTCTTTTATTCTTGATGAGTCCAGGTAAAGTTTATCTGTGTGTGTGTATTTTATCTTTTCAGAAGAGCTCCTGGTTTCATTGATCTTTGTAATTGTCTTTAATCTCTGTTTCATTTATTTCTTTTTTTTTTTTTTTTGACTAATTTTAGCATAGGTTGTTCTTTTTCTAGTTCCTTGAGGTGCAAAGTTAGGTTGTTTATTTGAGATCTTTCTTTTTTCTTATTCTAGTTATTTATCAACATAAACTTAGAAATGCCTTTGCTGCATCTCATAAATTTTTGCATATTATATTTCTGTTTTCATTTGATTCAAAATATTTTTTTATTTTTTGACCCATTGTTTAGGAGCATGTTATTTAATCTCCACATACTTGTATATTTTCCAGTTATAATCAATTTGTAGTCATGCTATTAATAATTTATACTTGAAGGACAAATTTAACAAAATGTTCCAAATAAAAAATATACTCAAATTAGCAAATTTCTAGATTCTCAATTTTGTCATACTAATCTTGAAGTGGAATCCATAATGGTTAAAGTAGGACTTCTTTTAAAAATGTAGGAATCCTTGTAACACTCAGAGGTGGGGTCAAAACTATTAAAAATGAAAAATAATTGCTGTCTAAACAAAGTCTTATTTCACAGTAGGTCTTTACAGAATATTTTAATTCTGGAACATTTTCAAAATTGTACATTTAAAGGTGATACTCTATTTCATAAAAATTGGGTGCATTTAGATAAATTTGTTTCCAGTTCATTAACAAGATTGCCAATAAATCTTTTGTACTAAGTGAAGTAAATCTCACAGTTTTGTAAATTGAGTGTCTCTCCTTGTTGAAGCCACATTATCTTCAACTTTAAATGTATAACTATTTAGGTTTATATATCTTTACTCTTTCAGTGTACCAAAATAGATTTTCTCTAGACACTCTCATTCTTTTGGAGAAGAGACAGACTAAGTAAATGGACATAGATATTTGGAAGTGTTTGTGTGTGAAGTTAATGCTTTGCCTTTTTTAAAAGTGAAGTTCTCTTGGCCCCTTGTCATTCTTAGAAATGCATTGGCTCCATAGAACACACACACACACACAAACAATACACAATTCCATCAACCAAATGATACACATATTTGGGAATCATGCATGATTGAGATACAACAGAAGTGCTAAGTGGTTTTTTGTTTGTTTTCAAATATATATATTTTATGCATTATATAAAACATTACAATATATCCAATTCCAAAAACATCTTCATTTTGCTTACAGTAAAATGATATATGTAGTAGAGTAGATAAATAAAATTATAGCAATATTTTTGTCTTTTACTAAAGCTTTTCAAATATGCCTTCTTAAAATTATTTTTTTAATTTTTCATGTTTGCTCACGAGCCTATGAGTCAAAACTATTCTTTAAAATACACATCTTACCATGGTATCCTAAAATCCATAGGTATTCATTTACTAAAACACTTAGTCCTTTGACAAATTATACCAAAAAAAAAAAAAAGGTGTTTAATTACCAATTGCAAAAATTTGAGAGTGGATATTGCTTCTCAACATCACATATGAGAGGGTAATTACTATGCTGAAGTGTAATGAAACCCTCATTATGCTCACAATCAACGACCAAAAATAAAATCATCTTGAAGGATGATGCAGGTGCTTGCTGTGCATTATAGAAATACGTTTAAAGTTTTACAGACTCTTTATCTATAAGGAAAAATTATTTTTCCAGTTGTGACCACCATTCAGAGTAAGTCCAAGTGATATTTTTTACTAAAAATCTCTCTCCCTCACCCCAAAGACCCTCCCTTTCTCTCATCATTTTGGGATACGGAATGGGTAGAAAATCCTATTTAGCCACACAGGCACTGCTGCTGCTGCTGCTGCTAAGTCGCTTCAGTCATGTCCGACTCTGTGCGATCCCGTAGACGGCAGCCCACCAGGCTCTGCTGTCCCTGGGATTCTCCAGGCAAGAACACTGGAGTGGGTTGCCATTGCCTTCTCCACTGTGTGAAAGTGAAAAGTGAAAGTGAAGTCGCTCAGTCGCGTCCAACTCCTAGCAACCCCATGGACTGCAGCCTACCAGGCTCCTCCATCCATGGGATTTTCAAGGCAAGAGTACTGGAGTGGCTTGCCATTGCCTTCTCCGACACAGCCACTACTAAGTATTAAAGCAAAACCTACAGTGTAATAAACCAACTGTTTGAATTATTGAATCTGAGTTAAAGCGTCTTCCAATTCTATGAGATACATGTGAGACTACCCTTTTGTTGTTATTAGGTTGCTCAGTTGTGTCTGGCTCTTTTGTGACCCCATGGAGGTAGCCCACCAGGCTCCTCTGTTCATGGGATTTCCCAAGCAAGAATACTGGAGTAGGTAGCCATTCCCTTCTCCAGGGGATCTTCCCAACCCAGGGATCGAACCTGCATCCCCTTCATTGGCAGTTTCTTTCCCACTGAACCACCAGGGAATTTCCTGAGACTCCCGTTTAAGGACTTACTTATCATATAATTTTAAAAGCTGAATGTTAAAGTTTGGAAATGGTGTCATCTGATCCTTGTTCTTTATCTATCAGCTCTTGAAATGTTAGAAGTGGCTTGCTTAAGGTTTATAGAAAAACAGCTTGTTGCAAAATAGAGTCTATTAGCAATATTAGATAATTATGCTGTGTAAGTAATTAGGAAATATGACAAAACTTTCTACCAATATATTGTTTACTTTCTTTTACAAGTAAATTTTCAAGTATGATTTTTAAATGATGAATTTTCTGATATGCCATAAGTTTTTACTCTATTTATTCAGATAGTTTACACTAGAATTTTAGTTAAAAAGCCATGTTTCAAAAGAAAGTGGCTTTTTTATTTTACCTGAAGTTTAAGAATTACAATTTTCTCTTGCAGCTTCTTTGCTGTACATTTTTTTTTTTAATGCTCTTGAACTTGTGGACAATACTTTCATAGATCTTGTAGCTCCAACAACTGTCAAAAATGTCATCCCAACAGAATGAAGAATGTCCTCAGTTAGTTTACAGAAGAATGTTGTATTTTTACATACTTTGATGTCGTAAGAGTCTGCCTGAAAATGGACAACTGCCTCATAGGCAATTCAGTTGTGAATCCCATTTTCTTATTTCAGTGAATCAATGACTGTCTTATATATATTGTATAAAACATATTTTAGAAACTTTTATACTGGCCTGCAAAATTAAATTCTTCCACTGTTCTCAAATCCCTAGAGAAAATGGGAACTGTGTGCCAAACAAATCCTGTTTGCTTTCAGAAGTGTCAAATATACATCTGTCTAGCTATTTACACACCTCTGTTTTATTCTGAGTTCCTCTACAGTGACAGCAAAGACACATTGATGGGAGATACAGCACATTACTCTTGAAACTGCCAGCGAATTTGGTACAGCACTTTATTTTGTTTGGTGTTTTAAGGAAGAGAAAGAATTAAATTTACTACTATTTAAAGTAAAAATATACAGCTCTGGCGTGATTGCACATCTGTTATCTGTAAAGGAAACCATAAACGTGCTGTTATTCCGGCCCTTAAATTGTTGCTGTAAACTTCCAATAACATCGACCAAATTTACTTATCCCAGCTAGTTTAATTATATCAGCTTATTAAATAGGAAATGACAGAGGAGCAAAGTGACTTTTAAAAAAATATTATGATGTCTGATGTATTTTCATGTGGACACTAGCCAACATTTAGAAAGTGCACTTATTAAGTAATTACCTACTGCCATATGTTAATGGAATATAATGCTGGCCTCCTGTCATAATTACTCTTGTGTATTATGGTTTTAATTTTCTTTTTCTAAATGTGTGTATATTTAATTTTTTAGTTTCAACAAAATAAAAACATATATTATGGTAAATAATATTAGATAAAATTCCTCTGCCTTCATATGAGGGAACACAGAACCATGAAAGAACTGACTTCAGGGAACCCAGTGCAAATCTGGAAGCTCATTTCAGGGGATCTCCTTTTCACTGAATAACTCGGTTTATTTTTTTGTCCTTCTTGCTGCTGCTGCTGCTAAGTCGCTTCAGTTGTGTCCGACTCTGTGCGACCCCATAGACTGCAGCCCACCAGGCTCCCCCGTCCCTGAGATTCTCCAGGCAAGAACACTGGAGTGGGTTGCCATTTCCTTCTCCAATGCATGAAAGTGAAAAGTGAAAGTGAAGTTGCTCAGTCGTGTCTGACTCTTAGCGACCCCATGGACTGCAGCCTACCAGGCTCCTCCGTCCATGGATTTTTCCAGGCAAGAGTACCGGAGTGGGGTGCCATTGCCTTCTCCTTTGTCCTTCTTACTTCCTGTATAAAAGGACTCAAAATTACCTTCTAGACCTGGGAAACAAATAGGGGATTCTGGACATAGTCAATTTCCACTGCAATTTTTTTCATCTTGAAAATCCCTGATTTAATTGTTAAGAGACATGTTTGCTTGTTTGTATTTATATAAACTCCCATGAGTCCCCAGTACTTCTCTTTCCATGACTCCACACATAGAGAAAATAGCGTCCTCTTTCTTCTCTTCCTCTTATTAACTCTCCTTGTTTTCTTACCACTTTTCCCCTTTCTGCTCATTGCTGGTTTATAAAATGTTAATTTATCACCCACTACTTGCATGGGGACAGGTGATGAGATGGTTAGACAGCATCATTGACTCAATGGACATGAGTTTGAGGAAACTCCAGGAGATAGTGGAGGATGGAGGAGCCTGGCGTGCTGCAGTCCATAGGGTTGAAAAGAGGTAGACATGACTTAGCAACTGAACAAGAATAACAACTTACATGGTAGAGTAATAGTATACTCTTACTCAGAGATGTAGTTACAGAGACATGTCTATATTTGGATCATCAAAGTCATGCTTTGCTTTAAAATGTTTGCTGGAGACACAGAGTTGCCCTATCAGAATCTCAACATTTAAGGACAATAACAAAATACAAAGTAATAATAACTTTTGTCCATGTGTTGCTTTGACAATTTAAATCAATCTCATGTGTAATTCAGACTCAGCCATATGCATATTAGCCTCTGCCTAAATAATCCTTCCACTTCCATTTATTTCCCTCTATATCCCCACTGTTTTGAACAGTGTTTTGTGTCCAAATGCACAATTCTTTTTGTGCTTACAATGTCCTCTCTTCAATAATTAATCAGAAGTTAAAGCATAAAACATGATGGAAGTCAGACCCAAAAACAAACCTGGATTTGATATGTTCAAATGACAGTTGTCAGTTAAATAAATGCCATTTTCTTTTTTAAACATTCATTTGTTTATTTAGAAAATTGAGCAAATTTTTACCAGGCACTGGGAATATAGCAATTAACAAAACAGAGCAAACTCTCTCCTTCGTGAGACATGCATTTGAATGAGTGCGGAATGAGGAAAGACAAAAAATAAGATAAATAAATAAAACATATGATATGTTGAAATTTTCCCAAAATAAAAATAAACAAGTAAAGTAGGACAGAGTTGAGGATAGGAGATTTTATGTACACTGATAAGTAAGGACCCACTTAGAAGGGGATACTAAAATCAAGATCTGATAGAAGTGAGTAGACAGACTATGTGGATATTTGGGAAAGAATCCAGGCAGAGAGAATAACAAATTCAAAGGCCCTGAAAGATGGGGGTCTTTTCTGTCCCAAGATCTTCAAGAAGGTAAGGTAAGGGGAGTTGAGAATGAGGAACAGAGTGATAAGAAGTGATATCAGAGATGACCGGAGGCCAATGTATACATGCTTTTTAAGAAATGTTCAAAGCTTTGACTTATAATCTGAGGAAAGATGGAAACTCATTTGAATGTTTTGAGTAGATGAGTGACATGCTGTGATTTTTGTTGGAATAAGAGCTGTAGTAGAGAACAGAGATTAGGAGATTCTGGTACCTGATAGCCTAGGGACCTATCTCTGACATTAATCAACTATGGGGTTTTGGTCAATTTACTCCATCCCACTGTGGCTCATCTTTCTCATGGGTATACTGATGATGATAGTTTTATCTACCTCATAGAAGTATAAGTAAGTAAATAAGTGTTAGTCGGTCAGCCATGCCCGACTCTTTGTGACCCCATGGACTGCAGCCCACTAGGCTCCTCTGTCCATGAGATTTTTCCAGGCAAGGATACTGGAAGGGGTTGCCATTTCCTTCTCCAGGGGATCTTCTCAACCCAGGGATCAAACCCAGGTCTCCTGCACTGCAGAAAGATTCTTTACCAACTGAGCCATAAGGGAAGTATAATAAGCATTAAATTATTTAATATTTGTAAAGCACAGGGTAAGGAATATCAAGCATGTGTTGAATGTGGACATTGAAAGTCAAAGGATAAGGCCAAGACACCAATTATAAAGCTATCAAGATCAGGTATTTTAGAAATATACCATTAGCTTGCATGAGGGCAGTAGAACTACAAGTGGCTGAAAGAAGTGATCAGCTTCCATGTATATTTTGATGGTAGAACCAACAGAACTCCTTTAGCTTACATGTGAAGTGTGAAAGACAAAGATAAGGAAAAGTTGAATGACAAGTTTTATGGTAAGCAATTGAAATAGAAGCTGACATATTTTAAAACAGGGCAGGTGATGAGGTGAAGAGGCCAATTTGGGATTGCATTAGATGAATACTTTTTAAAGCTTTTTAAAATATTTTGTGCAAGATTTTGGGGGGATTACTTTTAAAGCTTGAGATTCCTTTCAGACATTCAAGTAGAGATGTCAAATTCACTTTAGATATATGAGTCTGGATTCAGGGATGAGTTCAGAGCCAAGGTATAGATTTGGGACTTGTCAACCTATCTAACGCCAAGAGAATTGATGAGGTTACAAAGTGAGTGTAGGGAGAGAAGCAGTCCAAGGACTAGAGTTTAGATGTCATGGAGACAAAGAGGATACACAAAGGGAAAGAAAAAAATAAAAAATAAAACAGAAGAATGTGATGGCCTGCACATCAAGGAAGACGCGACCAAGTGTACTTGTTGCTTTTAGATCAGCTGAGATTGGGCTCTGGTTTTAACAACAGAGACATCATTTTTAGACTTTGATGTGAGCAGTTTCTGCATAAATACAGGAATGAATTCCTAAAATTAATGATTTTCATGGCAAATGTAAAGAAAGGGGGTAGAAATCACTCATACTGGAAACTGTTTGGAGGAATATTTATGTAAAGACAAAAGGAAAAGGAATAATAGCTGAAAATGGAGGTGAACCAAATAATATTTTATTCACATAAAAATAACACGATTTTTATCTTATACTATCAGAAAATATCCAGTAGATGTACTTTTGATAATGATATAGGAGAAAAGCGGAATAATTTCTAGAGAAAAGTAGTTCATCAGATAAGAGTTGCTAAATTTGTTTAATTAACTGGAAGGGTGGTCAAGTGAATGAAATCTATCAGATTAATATAGTCATATATATAGAGCTTTAACTCTATGATTATCTTTTAGGTAGAAATATTTTTGAGATAGCTGTACATCTCATTATTTCTTTTCTCTGGGAACAAGCAAACACAACATCAAGCAGGAGAATTCCAGTTTCCAGCAGCCTTTTTTTTTTTTTTTTTCTAATACATGAAACTACTGTCTTTTCTGTAGTTTATTAGATTAAGAATGGACTCCACTCCCCTCCCCCCAGACATAATATAGATGAGTAGGAACTCTCCTATTTCTTGGAATTTAAATTGAAGGACTGCAGTGACTTTCTCTCTGTTCCAAGTATACCAGTCAGTGTGAATCAGGAAAATAGAAACCATGTAATGTTTTTTAAAAAGAGGAGATTTAATAGGGCAGATTGATTATCCAGATATGAGAAAAATGAAAGAGCAAAAAGGAACACCTTGAGGTAGCATAGATATCATCCACTGCATAGAACATACCACCAGTGGAGCTGAGTTAGTTCTTGTATCACTAGCCAGGAAGGAACCACCACCGGTGGGACTGAGTTAACCCTGAAGCTACCACTCACAGGCCAAAATTAAGAGATGGTGTGACCAGAATCAAAGAGCTCAAAGAACCTCAGACCTTTGAAGAGGGCAGGACACATCTGCTTTTCCAAAGAGGAAGGGATAATCTGGCTGGTACTAGAATCATTCAGAGCATAGCTGGTGATGAGGATGCTGAAACATTCCAGGGCTAGAAAGAGCCTGTGTTATCTTCTGCTATCAAACTGAAAGTAACAGGATATGGTAATTAAAGAAAAAAAAAAGAAAAAAGAAAACCCTTCTCCCAGATGCCTGCCTTTCACTCTCACTGCAGATTCTAGACAAACACCTAGTGCTACCAGCAAGTGAGTCTGATGCTGGCACTGTGCAGGCTGCGGCTCCCGGGTCACAGAAAAGAGAAAGAAGGGTGGGCTTGGCACTGAAGAGAAAGAAGGAAATAACCAGCACAGTATGTAACCTGAGGAGGCTGGGGGTAAGCATCCTTCACACAGGATGTGGATGAAGAGGAGAGACAGATGTTGTCCTGCAGGGAATGAGAAGAAATGTGTTCTTTCCAAATGGATACAGAGTAAATGCAAATATATTTTCTCTTGGTTTTGCATTTCCAAGTTTCAGCCACTGACATCCAGCTGAATTCCTGCTCTTATACTTTATAAGGCATTTTATATTGTTAAAATTGTTTTCTCCCTTTACTTTATCTAGCTAAAACACTCAGCAAAATAGTTGGCATGTATTAAAACTCCAAACAATATTCACTGAAGGAGAAATTGTATGTTGTTTTCTGAAGCTTGCTGTAAATTTCCATTAAATATTCTGTTTAAAATATTTAAATCTAGTTAAAATAGTCTATGTTTCTGTGCTGACCCACATAGCAAGTACTAGCTGTGTGCGGCGGCTTAGCATTGAAATGTGACAATTTAGGTGCCAGATGTTTACTTTCTTTTAATTTTAATTAATTAAAATTTAATTTTAAACTCTGATACTCTAAGTCAGTTGGAAATATTTTAAGTATATTCGGAACAACTGGAGATGTTACTCTACTTTTTCAAATGTAAATAACATCAGGTATTTCTGATGAAAATACAACATTTAAACAGCTATATGAAAAGAGAATGTAAAATAGCTCATTAAAATTTTTATATTGATTCCATGGTGAAATAATACTGTTTTGGGTATATTAGGTTAAATAAAATATATTGTAAATAGGTAAAATATTTTTACCTAAAATAGGTAAAAAATAAATTTTACCTATTTATTTTTATTTTAATGTGGCTACTGAAAAGTCTAAAATTACATACATGGCTCACATTTCTACTGAGCAGAGCTCATCTAGACTCTTGCTAGTGGAGGTCTGCTCTGTGAACTAACAGAGTATGCATTATCTTGATGTATAATATGAAGCCCCTCCCAGACAAACTGAATTTGAATCTGAATTAGCTTTTTAACAAGATCTCCAGGTAATTTGTATGAATATCATAGTTTGAGAAGCACTGCTTGGAACTATTTTCATATTCATCCCTTCCTCTAGAGTAAAGATCAAATGCAGTCTGTACTGCCTGTCTTAAAACATGACTCGGTAATGAAAATAAAGGCTTCAAATTCATGAAAATGAGAGCTTGGTAAATAAGGAAATGATACCTGTTTAACATGGAAGTTGGTTGAATAACACAATTTTCCCCAGCCCCTAATATTAAAATTTCTATTATATAGTTGCTTGTTTGTTACTGGTACAGCAGATTTCACCATGAATCCTAACAGAACTAAACTCATCATGCTGTCTGAGGACCAAGTGCTATATATGGTGCCATTTTGCTCAGAATTCTCCCTTTGTCTCAGTACAGCCCAGTGATCCATATTGGAAAAAATTTACTGGAGAGTTCTCACTAATCTTTGCAAATATTCTTTTTTTCCAGAAGCAGTATCTTCAACCCTTCCTTATCTCCTCTTCCATCAAATTACTTTCATATTATTTCTAAAGTTAAATTATGTAATGATTGTTTAATTCATTTATCAGAAATGTACCTGTCATTTGAATAGCCCTAGTCCATGGGATCAAAAAGAGTTAGATACAACTGACCACACACACAAGCATTATTGTTAGCAAAGCTATCATCTCGGTTCTTTCTGATTATACAGGCTCTAACTTTATTCTGGGCTTCCCTGGTGGCTCAGTGGTAAAAGAATCCACCTGCCGAGCAGGAGACACAGGTTTGATCCCTGGGCCTGGAAGATCCCCTGGAGAAGGAAATAGGAACCCACTCCAGTATCCTTGCCTGGGAAATCCCATGGACAGAGGAGCCTGGCTGGCTACAGTTCATGGGGCTGCAAAGAGTCAGACACAACTGAGCAACTAAACAGCAACAACTTTATTTTGATAAGTTTTGAATTGTTAGCGTGTGACTTTGTAGTATGCATTGTTTTACAGAAATATATTCAGCAAGCATACATACCTGAATCCACTATTTTTGTAAATTTTGAGAATACTGAAAAATCTGAGAAATTATTTTATTTCAATTGTTAGGTTAAGGGATCATTTCCAAAGAAGACTGTACAATATGAGTGATGACCGCTGGAAGAATTGTTTAACACCAAAATAGGTTTTCAACTGTTCTCAGTGTACTATTTGTATTGTGCTTAATTCCAAAAAGAATCTGAAACTGAGGACAATAAAAGACACAGATTCAAAGATCCATTAAAAGAAAAACAAAAACTGAGTAGTAATTAAATTGATAGAGGGAAGGAAAAAAGGAAATATATTTTTGCTTAAAAACTTGACTAAGAAGAGCTATTAATTCTGAATGATAAACATATCTGAGCTTACTAGCAAAGAGCAAAATAGCCTAGACATACAATAAATAATAAAATATTTAAATATTTTGAAGAGTGTATATACAGGACATGGAAAACCCCATTAGGTATTTTATTCAAAAATCAGTCTCTCACATATGCAAAAAGGTATTCCTCAAAAGCTTATTACTTACATTAATTTTCATCAAAAATTGAGTACTTACTATATCCCAGTTCATGCTGAAGCCCTAAGAGGAACTGATGAAAACTTTGTTGATTAAAAACGAAATGAAATACCTTCTATATGCATGCATGAAACTGAGGCAAGGGGCGCAGTGATAAAGAAACCTCACAGGCCCATGGTACTCACAGAACAGAATGGGAAGGGAGACGCACATCAAACAAGATCCCAGAAAGTGAAATGTAAAAATTTCAGGATGCTATATGAGCCTATACTGAGACATTTTATCCCAGGCTGAAGGTCAGGGAAACTTGCTGGAGGAAATGACATTTACGCTAAGACTGAAAAATAAGGTAGAGTTCTGCAGACTAAGGGAGCAATTTGTGTAAAGTCTCTAAAGCAAGATACAAGTGCATCTGCTTGAGGGTAAAAGTGAGGACTGACTCCTGCAGGAAAGGTTAAAGTGTTTGAATGGAAAAGGCACTTTGGGTCTATGAAGATTTTATTCTTAATCCTAGGGATACTGGGAGGGAATTAGAGAGTTTTTAAAGTTGGAACCATTCACATATTTTGAAAAGATATTCTGCTAGAGCAGAAAGTATATTATATGGAAGCTTTACCTGACAGGAGATGTCAGTTATGAGATTAATGAAATGGTTCAAATTGGGAAAGGTGTTGACTGGACTCAGAGATGATGGGAAGAAAGATTTAAAAACAGACAGATGAAGACAGAATGCACAGGGAAACCTGGTTTTGTGAATAACACTTACATGAGCAAAATGGTTCAGAATCATCCACATCGAAAGTATATTTGAGGTTTTCTGTTTGGGAAACTAGATGGAGACAAGTTGTTAAAGCTGTCTGGAAGATGGTCTTTTTGCCCTTCATTTTGCATTTAATACAAACTCTAAGAGAGCCAGGAGTATTCAATGTGGCAATTAGAAATCTTCATATAGGGTTCTATAATTTTCACAGTGGCTCAGCAGTAAAGAATCCACCTGCAATGCAGGAGACAAAAGTTCAGTCCTGGGTTGGGAAGATCTCCCAGAGAAGGAAATGGCAACTCACTCCAATATTCTTGCCTGGGAAATCCCATGGACAGAGGAGCCTGGCTCATGGTCCATGGGATCACAAGAGTCTGACACAACTTAGTGACTAAACAACAAAAACAATTTTTGTCTCTACAAGGAAAGATATTTTTGGTCCATAAAAACAAAAACATAGGGCCATTTTGCCCCCAGGTCACATTAGCTCTCCTTACTTTACATAATAAGGCCAGCCAAGTTCCAGTAGGAGTAACTCTTGCTGAAATGATAAACATACATGTATGTATGTACATACATTTAGAGAAAAATTACTTGTTTGATTTGGTACTTGAAGAATGACCTGGAAGGCACACAGACTTAGCAGACATGGAAGCATAGTCTGGACTTCAGTATACTCTTGGTTATGTTACAGGTAGTGATCTAATCATTCTGGTTTTTATCACTAAAACCTGGTCATGATCATAATTCTTTAAAATGACTATTATTTTTGTCCTGGAAATCTATCAGTCCCCATTCAGTTAGAGATACTAAAGATCTATTTTCTTTACTCGTGAAATAACGGACATCAATAAATCGTGTGAATCTTTTCAGTTTATAAGAAACTCCTGCTTTCTAAATGATCATGTTTCCCTGAGGAGCAAGACTTCTAATTGAGACAAGTTCCCAGATGTATTTTATGTTCTTGTAATTATTTTAAAACATATGGCAATAAAAAAGTTATGCCTCTGCAGTGTATTTTTATGTATTCTTGTGATCTTACAGATTCAAGGAGCAACCACGATTTGAAATCATGTGCTTCTCTAAATATAATTATTATTCAATGAAGAGAATATAGGTTTATAACAAAATATATACACATAGTTCATGTCCTCAGCATGTTTAGTTTAATATTTTAATTATTTATGAAATGGTATTATAAACTTTACATCCTAAATTTATTACTCTATACCCGAAATTGACAAATCAATGGTCCAATTTGAAAATGGAAAATTAACAAATTAAACTAATTCAGCTCTTACTGTATAAGTTTTATGATAGTGAATATAATGGTTGGTACATGTTACTTAGAGGAATTTCAATTAGTTCACAAAGGAATTTATATATCTCTGCAAACAGAGAGATTAATTCCAAGAAAACTCCTTACACTAAAAATTTATGAAAGACCCAAAGCATGATTGTGTTAGTAATCTGACACAGAACACTTTGAAAATTAAAAAAAAAAAAAAAAGAAATGAAAAATGAAGAGTCTCCATGTGTACATAAATTCAGTTCAGATAGTTCAAAAGAGATGCTAATGAAGGGATTGTTTACACATTTGGGGCAAGATTACAACTAAGGGTCAAAGAATAGTGGGACATCCAGACCACACACACAGAGCAGGATGCTGTAATGACTTCTTAGGCTTAAGGAACAAGAGAAGGAAATGGTGTTACTGAATCCCAATGAAAACAGGAGCAGTAGAGGAGTCTATTTGGGTGAGTGAAACAAAACAAGTATATATATACCCTTCCAGGTGTGAACTTTCAAAGACACAAATGTGCTTTCAGTCATGAGTTAAATTGCAGTTTGCCCTCTGTGTCCCAGTTAGTAACTCTTCTTGTTTGTTCGTGGGATACCAGCTGTTGTATAGCACTGATGTACTTTTCAAGGTACTATACTATGAGATTTAAAAGGTTTTATTTTTGTGCTCTTTTTTAATGTATTATTTGTGTGAAAAGTATACCTATTATAGTACAGTACTATATAGCTGAGTGTGTTAATTAGGTACCTAAGTATGTCAGACTTAGGAACAAACTGAACTTAGAAACCTGCTCTCAGAGTGGAACCAATGTGTTTGTAGTTGACTTACTACACACACATATGAATACCATGATAAATACAGTATTCAGTGCCATTCTTAAACATCACAGCTTGTAGGATGTGAGAAGGTTGCACATAATAGATTTACCCCAACATTATAATTTCCTTAAACTTATTCCTTACTCTACATTATTCTTTATATTATTGCAAGAGAATTCTAGAATCTGGATCTTATTGAAAGTAGACTATGAAGTCTAATATTCAAGTAAATCTCAAAAAAAAAGAAATGTTATATATCCAAGTTAGAGCTAAAAAATTATACTGAAAATCCGGAATGAATGCACTGTATCAGTAAATCTGACCCAATCCAACCTTACATTGCAAATTTTTTAAACTAAATTTTGAATTCATTCTTACAAATGCTCCCTAGTTCTTGCTTATTCAAAGAAACATTGTCTTCCAGTTCCTTTGCATATATAATATTTCCTCCCAGAAAAGACCTTGAATTTCTCCTCTGGGCTATTATTTAACACTTATTAGGATCAAAACCCAATCCTTCACATCTGGGGATTCTCTGAGAAAATTGTTTCAATAACCAAAGGAATTTGTTGTACATAATGACTTTATTTATTGTTTATCAATCCAGAATGATACTGCTGCTGCTGCTGCTGCTGCTAGGTCGCTTCAGTCGTGTCTGACTCTGTGCGACCCCATAGACGGTACCCCACCAGGCTCCCCCATCCCTGGGATTCTCCAGGCAAGAACACTGGAGTGGGTTGCCATTTCCTTCTCCAATGTATGAAGAATGATACTAGTTACATACAATTCTTGGGGAAATTTAGAAAATAGCTATAGGAAAAATTTTCTATAACATTTTGATGAAGCTCAACTGGGAAAGGCTGGTATAAGAAGGGGGTGGGTGGTACTTGCCCCCTGTGAAGTTATTGCAAAGTTTAATAGTTAGGTATCTTTGGCAATAAACATTCAGGGGTTTGGGGTTATTCAAGATTCTTTGTTTTGTCTATCTGTCCAAATATTCTTTTTACAAATCTCAAGGTTCCACATTTCCCCAATCAGTGCCTTAACTTTAAGGTTCCTGGTGGCTCAGAGGTTAAAGTGTCTGCCTGCAAGGCGGGAGACCCGGGTTCAATCCCTGGGTTGGGAAGATCCCCTAGAGAAGGAAATGGCAACCCACTCCAGTATTCTTGCCTGGAGACTCCCATGGACGGAGGAGCCTGGTAGGTTACAGTCCACGGGCTCACAAAGAGTCAGACACAACTGAGCGACTTCGCTCACTCTCTTGTGAAATCCTGAATTTAGTTGGCTTTGTTATGTTACAATCACCAAGTTATATCTTAGACCTGATCTTCACTATTGTCTACCCTGCAAATATAAGAAACAATAAGAATTATTTTCAAGACCTCTGTAGAAGTTGTCTGTTCCACTTAGCACTTATGCTAGGAATTTGAAGCCCTCTTTGTTGTTGATAATATTGTTTGAAAAAACCCTCCATGGCAGTCAGAGGCAGCTAGTCTAACTCACAGTATTTGTAACCTCAGTTACAATCCAGGACAACAGGGATTTGACATCCAAAGTCTTTCTCTTGTACCCCATGATAAGTTGAATAACTGCAGTTATAAGCCTGCCAAGGTGTCAGTGCCATCTATGTATTTCCTAGTGAAAGTGAAAGTGTTAGTCACCCAGTAATGTCCAACTCTTTGCAACCCCACTGATTGTAGCTCACCAGTCTCTTCTATCCATGGGATTTCCCAGGCAAGAATACTGGAAGGGTAGCCATTCCCTTCTCCATGGGATCTTCCCGATTGGGATTGAACCTGGGTCTCCTGCACCGCAGGTAGATTCTTTACCGTCTGAGTTACCAGGGAAGCTAGCTCAATCTAAATGAGATCTTGAAGGCTACTTCTAGAACAGAGCACTATCAATCAGCATTCCACAGAAAACAGAACTGACCCCACATAGTTCAAATAAAGATAAATTAACGAAGGGACTACATACACAATTGTGGGAAGAATTAATGGATCAAACAAGAGTTGTTGAGGTGTGGCTCTGAGAGTCTATCAACTGTTTGAAGTTGCTTGCATCTCTAGCAATAAAGAGATAAAAGGAAGAAATAGCATTGCCAGAACTCAGAAGGACAGAATCTAAAGAGATTCTGGTCAGAGTCGGCATTGTTTTGGAGACATTCAGCTAAGGGAATGCAAGCACCTAACCTTTGGAGTGCCTGCTAATTCTACCATTACCAAATAACCCAGAGGCCAACTGAAGACAGAGTAGAGCAAAGGAAGATGGAAAAGAGATCTGGGGAAGCAAATAAAGGAAAAATAATGCAAATCATGTCACCTGGATTTACTCTGTCAATATCTGTATAAGCCAAATCATTAATAGTTATAAAAATATTGTTTTATGTCCATTTTGTTGTTGTTTTAGTTGCTAAGTCATATCTAACCCTTTTGTCACCTCATGGACGATAGCCTGCCAGGCTCTTCTGTCCATGGGATTTCCAAGGCAAGAATACTGGAGTTGGTAGCCATTTCCTTTTCCAGAGGATCTTCCCAACCCAGGGATTGGTAGGCAATAAAATCAGCATATACAATACGCGGATCTTTGTTGGCAAAGTAATGTCTCTGCTTTCGAATATGCTATCTAGGTTGGTCAAAGTCCGTCTAGTCAAGGTTATGGTTTTTCCAGTGCTCATGTATGGATGTGAGAGTTGGACTGTGAAGAAGGCTGAGTGCCGAAGAATTGATGCTTTTGAACTGTAGTGTTGGAGAAGACTCTTGAGAGTCCCTTGGACTGCAAGGAGATCCAACCAGTCCATTCTGAAGGAGATCAGCCCTGGGATTTCTTTGGAAGGAATGATGCTAAAGCTGAAACTCCAGTACTTTGGCCACCTCATGCGAAGAGTTGACTCATTAGAAAAGACTCTGATGCTGGGAGGGATTGGGGGCAGGAGGAGAAGGGGACGACAGAGGATGAAATGGCTGGATGGCATCACTGACTCGATGGACGTGAGTCTGAGTGAACTCCGGGAGTTGGTGATGGACAGGGAAGCCTGGCGTGCTGCGATTCATGGGGTCGCCAAGAGTTGGACACGACTGAGTGACTGAACTGAACTGACTGATACAATACACGTATGTATAAGAAATAGAGTAGGTAAGAGACAATAAAAATAGAACTATAAATGTTCAAAAGAATAAAAATATGTAACATGTTTGAATACTTAGAATCACCAAGTACTTTCTAAATATTTAAGTGTATAAGTAAACTTTTATTGTCCCTTATTCCTCATAAATGTTATGAGTTATTAATATCAGTAGTATTTTTAAGAAATAGATTTTGATCAGGTTTAAGGATTGAAATCAAGATATCTCAGATTCAGGGCAATAATATATACACAAATGCTTTGTGCTGCGATAGTTTTAAGAAAGACAATGGGTTAAATTATTCTTATTTTATAGACTGCTACTAAGCCAAGAGTTGTTGTTCAGTCTGCCAGTCATGTCTGACTCTTTGCAACCCCATGGGCTGCAGCATGGCAGGCCTATCCCTAACCATCTCCCAAAGTTTGTCAACAACTAATTTGAAGTTTTGCCAAAAGAGGCAACACTAAAATTCTCCAACAAAGGAGGAATCCACCTAATGAGCACCATAGTTGGGAGAGAAACTGAATATCCCAGATTGGAGGCAACCAGTCTTCCCCATGTGCCCATTTCAGATTTTCAAACAAGTTATCACCCTGCTATTGCTGCTTCCCAGATAATTATGCTATAATTACATGCTTTAAACTACATTTCAATGTATCCTTCCAGTATTTATCCTGCCCACTTTGTGTAAAATCAGACTTAAATAATTATGCAAATATCTTGTTTAGGTTTTCCCTCAGTTGCAAATTGATTTTTAATTCACTTAATTATAAAGGGCACTGTCTCTTCTAATATTCAATAATCAGGTTTAAATGTGTAGGCAAAGGCATTGTTCTTTGGCCATGCATCTACTGCATATATAATTTTATGTTTTCATTTTCAAATTCTTTTATATTTGATTTTCCTACATACTGCATATTATGTATACACACGAAACATTCTAAAGGGGGGTGTATGTGTATGGGTGTATTCAACACATATCTATGGCCAGAGCTAAATACTTTTTAAGAGAAGAAATACCTAGAGCCTATACTGGACATACATGTCTACCCTTGTCTTTTTCAGGAAGTAAAAAATTTCTACACTTCTTATTTAGTCTGTACTGATGGTTCCTGTGCTCTAGGCAATAACTAATGGCTGCCTTTGCCACTGCACTGAGTCATTCATCCTTTAAATCAAAGAACAACTAATTTGATATACACATATCTCTGCACATGAACAGAGCACATAAACACCGCTTCCTTGGTTGGTTCATGAGATGGAACCCAGACCTGGATCAGCAAATCACAAGATGAAGGGCTAAGTCTGATGTTGGGAGCAGTGTGCTCTGATCATGGTCTATTCTGTATGCTAACCACACACACTTCTGACGTGATAGGATCCTCTAGGCATCAATTACCGAATCCATTGCACTCATTTCCTGATAGAGCAGAACAATAACCATTCTATTCACTTCAGATGAAATCTACAGTTCTTCTTTATTTCAAATACACAAAACACTCACAATTTTCCATATTTTTTTAAACTCCTGACAACGTCTATTAATTTAGACACTCAAAATTAAAGTGATTCTAATAATGAATATATGATTCATTCAATCAGTTTGTTCCTATTTCTTTGCTGAGTACTTATTAAGTCTCAGGTGCCATTCTAGCTGCTGTGCATAAATTAGTCAACAAAGAGTTGAAATTGCTCCCTTATAGAGCTTGTAATATACTCTGTATGTACGTTTTATATATATATATGTTGTTTCCACAAAACAGACTGCTGAGAAAAAAAGAGATATATAGCAAAAAGCATATTAAAAGTGACATGTGCTGTGGAGGAAAATAAAACAAAAGATGAAGTAAAGGGGTAGCTTTTGCATTCTTAAGTAAGGTGGGCAGCTAAGTTCTCAGTGAGGTGTTACTTTTGTAGAAATGGAAGGAAGTAGGTGAGACACCTGCCTATTTTGTGGGAAGAATATTTTAGGCAGAGGAAGCTGCTGGAATTCCATCCCTGTAGGAGGAGCTTGCAGGCATATTTGGGAGTAACAAGAAAACTCCTTGAACTGGGGGTCATAAAAGAGGAGGGAAGTAACTGGACAGGAGGTTAGATAGCAGTGGGGTGTGAGTAAGGATGGGGTACATCTTGGTAGGCAGATGGGAAACCATAAAAAGTTTAGGGCAGAGGTAGTAAATGACATCAAACTGGCATTGGAATAGAAGCTCTCCATTCTTGGTTCTGTATGAGTGAAATGTCCATCCTTGTTTTAAGAAGTTATTTACTGTCCACTGATCAGAGTGCTACCTATTTGAGTACTCGCTTTAAGTAAAAATAAAATTTCAAGTGAGCTGAATACTATTTAATAAGTAAAATACATTTTTGCATTCAAAACAAGCTAAAGTCTAAGATTTCATTATAAAGATTTTCATCCTAGTATAAAATTAAGTATACGTTGGTAAAGATCTAACTTTTATAAGAATTTCATGAATTTTTAATTCTTCAGTGTTCCCGGGGCAGTTTAAATCAAAGCTGAAATAACTCGTCAGTGTTTGCAGGTCTGTCATTATAACTTGTAGTATATACAAGTATATACTACAAGTTATAACTTGTAGTGTTGGCTATAATTGAGTAGTAAAAGTGTCCCTTGTTATACAATATTTGGGTCTCCTCAGTTATAAATTTTACGTAAGAAAAAAGAATTGCCTTAACCAAATCATTTCTACTAATAAATTAGTAAAATCAGTCAATATTCAAACATCAAGGTGATGGCTAATTTTACAGGTCAACTTGACTGGGCCAAAAGCTGTCCAGAAAGCTGGTAAAACATTATCTCTGGGTGTGCCTGCAAGGATCTTTCCAGAGGAGATTAGCACTTGAATCCCTGGCTGATTAGAGCAGATGATCTCCCCAATGAGAATGGACATCACCCAATCTGGTGAGAGCCTGGATACGACAGAGGCAGAGAAGGGAGGAATTTGCTCTCTCTCTGAAATAGCATGTGCATCCTTTCCTGGCCTCTGACATCAGCATTCCAGGTTTTCTGGCCTTCAGACTCAGATTAGGATGTATACCGCGGACCTGTCCTGGTTCTCAGATTGAATTATACCACTGACTTTCACTGTTCTCCATCTTCAACACAGCTGATGGGGTGGCTTCTTGCCCTTCAGTATTATGTGAGCCAATTCCTACAATAAACCTCTCTAGATAGACAGACAGATAGACAGACAGATATAGATATCATGTCAGTCCTATTTCCCTGGAAAGTCTTGACTAATGCAATCATACACCACTTGATACCAATAGAGTTACCACTCTCTCTCTCATGGCAATGGAAAATATAATTAACATATGTCAAATACAAATTTTGAATTTAATTTAAAAAAAAATTTAGGTCCCTAAAGGCAAAAGAGGTCCTAAAGAAGGTGTTAAAAGAACTTTAAGCCATTGACAATGAATATTTATCTAGCAGAGTGAGACCAGTTAACAATTAAAGGAAAAAAAAATGGATGATGCCTATAAGACAATAACATTCATATCAAAGTTAAGCTAAACTTGGAAAAATTGATCAAAGCTTTCAAGATCCTTTTTGAAAAATGGCAACCTTTATGCTCACATTGAAAGTAAAACATGAATTAAAATATTCCAGTAATAATTTCATTGCAATTGTATCTTGAGGTTATGTGAATCATCTCCACTTGAATGATTTTTAAGTTACCATTTGAGGTAAACAAATTATTGTTAAAAAAGATTAATTTTTTTCCTTATAATTTTAGATTTCCAGATATAAAACATAGCAGCCATTTTTTATATCATCTCCTATAAAATATTGATCCTTGTTTTAAGTTAAACTATTTAAGCTTTTTTTTTTCAGTACTGATTATTTTACCTACCCAGAATTTCCTGTTTTTAATTTAAATAAAGTGAAAATTTCAAGAGTATTTTACTGTCTCAAATATAGTAGTATTGTTTTAAATGATCTTTTAACACTAAGAGGTCTATTGTGCTCTTCAAACTATTGCTTATAGGCTAACTCAAGGAGGGGAATAAATTCTTTGTTGTTGTGCTCAGTCGTGTTCCACTCTTTGCAACCTTATGGACTGTAGCCCACGAGGCTTCTCTGTCCGTGGGATTTCCCAGGCAAGAATATTGGAGTGGGTTGCCACTTCCTACTCAGAGTTCTTCGTAACCCAGAGATCAAACATTTATCTCTTGTGTCTCCTTCATTGGCAGGTGGATTCTTTACCACTAGCACCACCTGGGAAGTCCTCAAAGTATATGTTGCCAATTATTATGTCAATCACTTACTCAGTTCAGTTCAGTTCGGTCGCTCAGTGTGTCTGACTCTTTGCGACCCCATGAATCACAGCACGCCAGGCCTCCCTGTCCATCACCAACTCCCGGAGTTCACTCAGACTCACGTCCATCGAGTCAGTGATGCCATCCAGCCATTTCATCCTCTGCCGTCCTCTTTTCCTCCTGCCCCCAATCCCTCCCAGCATCAGAGTCTTTTCCAATGAGTCAACTCTTCGCAGGAGGTGGCCAAAGTACTGGAGTTTCAGCTTTAGCATCATTCCTTCCAAAGAAATCCCAGGGCTGATCTCCTTCAGAATGGACTGGTTGGATCTCCTTGCAGTCCAAGGGACTCTCAAGAGTCTTCTCCAACACCACAGTTCAAAAGCATCAATTCTTTGGCACTCAGCCTTCTTCACAGTCCAACTCTCACATCCATACATGACCACTGGAAAAACTACAGCCTTGACTAGACGGACCTTTGTTGGCAAAGTAATGTCTCTGCTTTTCAATATGCTATCTAGGTTGGACATAACTTTCCTTCCAAGGATTTAGTGTCTTTTAATTTCATGGCTGCAGTCACCATCTGCAGTGATTTTGGAACCCCAAAAAATAAAGTCTGACAGTGTTTCCACTGTTTGCCCATCTATTTCCCATGAAGTGATGGGACCGGATGCCATGATCTTTGTTTTCTGAATGTTGAGCTTTAAGCCAACTTTTTCACTCTCCACTTTCACTTTCATCAAGAGGCTTTTGAGTTCCTCTTCACTTTCTGCCATAAGGGTGGTGTCATCTGCATATCTGAGGTTATTGATAGTTCTCCTGGCAATCTTGATTCCAGCTTGTGTTTCTTCCAGTCCAGCATTTCTCATGATGTACTCTGCATATAAGTTAAATAAGCAGGGTGACAATATACAGCCTTGACATACTCCTTTTCCTATTTGGAACCAGTCTGTTGTTTCATGTCCAGTTCTAACTGTTGCTTCCTGACCTGCATACAGATTTCTCAAGAGGCATATCAGGTGGTCTGGTATTCCCATCTCTTTCAGAATTTTCCACAGTTTATTGTGATCCACACAGTCAAAGGCTTTGGCATAGTCAATAAAGCAGAAATAGATACTTACTAAATTACCTTAAAAAATAATGAGAGGCATGGAAGAAGCTTAGAGACTTTTGAATAACTTCTTATAGCAAGATAAGTGTGCTTAGTCGCTTCAGTTGACACTATGGACTATAGCCCGCCAGGCTCCTCTATCCAGGGATTTCCTTGCCAAGAATACTGGATTGGGTTACCATGCCCTTCTCCACAGTATCTTACTGACCCAGGGATCGAACCTGTGTCTCCTGCATGCTGGCAGGTTCTTTGCAACTGAGTCATCAGGGAAGTCTGTAACAAGGTATATAGCAAGTAATGATGTTCCTATGTGAAAAAAAATCATAATTTAAACTCAAGTTATTCTGATTCTCTGATTGACTCTGACACTTTAAAAAATTTCATTAATATTAATACATGTTCAACTTCCAACTGTTTTTTCCTGAAATCCATATATGTTTTGTGGAAAAACAAGTCAAATATTTTTTACATTATCACTAAGTTAAATTTTTACACTTACTGCAATAAAAGAACAGGAAGAAATAAAATTTATTCTTACATATTTCACAGCTATTACACCTAGCTATGAAATTAGTTACAGATTTATAATTTTTAATTATTTTCCTTTTGTAATACAGATATGTAACGGTTTTATCCCTCAAAGTTAAAAACTAACCTAACCAACTAACTGGAAGATACTTTTTGAGCATGATGTGCTCAAATTATACCTAGTACTATTTGTTATTTGAGATGGTTGGATGGCATCACCGACTCTATGGACATGAGTTTGAGTAAGCTCTAGGAGCTGGTGACAGACAGGGAAGCCTGGATGTTGCAGTCCATTCTCAGAGTTGGACACGGTTGAGCGACTGAACTGGAAAAAGAGCTGTCCTCAGGGTACTTACAATAATGTTGATTCCATATACATATGAAAAAATTAGGTGACATGATAAAATGTTACTTAAGGCAAAATGCATTGTTATGTTTTAACCTTATTTTTCATGAAAGAACTGTTTAAATTCCATTAATAAGCATTTTTGTTGGAATTTTAAATGTTATGGTGATTCATCCCTTGCTATCATCTTGAGGGCTTTCCTTTTGCAAAAGAATAGTAATTGGAGAGGATCAGATTCTCTTCAAAGTTTGAACCTGGACAAAATGATAGCATTTCACAGGAAGGTACCCCAAGGAAAAATAATTATGAGTTAAAAACCAGTAGCTATGGTTTGTTTCTATTCTAAAGCAAATATATCTACTCATCAGAGAAAAGGTGATTGTTTCCCACAGAACTATCCATATGTCCTTCTGGCATTTACAGGCTTAGAAAAAAGAATGAAACAACCAATAAGCTAATGAATTAAATGTGTACAACACAGAATTGCAAAATGTTGACAAATGAAAATTCTTATAGTCATGGCTAGAGACTGGTAAGTGACGGAGCCGCCACAATTAAATGCCAGGAACTCAGTATGAAAAGGACTCAAGATGTTTAACTGTTGGCAGATTTCTAATTCAGCCAAATTTTAACACATGTTGGAGACTCTAGTAACAGAGGAACGTTCAGCTGAGTGTTTTGACATCCAAGTTGGCAGCTCTGAAAGTCAAGCTCTGAAAGCTCCAGTACAGAAAGAAAGGGGAGAGGATCAGTTTTTCTTCATTTTTTTATGAAAGATGCTTAATGGTCTTGATATGAATCCAGCTTTAAAATGTTACTGGCACTAAATACCACAAATTATCCAGGTTTCTTTTGCCAAAGCCACTTGGAAACTGAAGCTATTTTCCAGATTTTTTTTTTTATTTTGTCAATTGTAAGCTTAATGACCCCAGTGCTCTGCATGACTTGGCAATGAGACTTTGATACAAAACAATAAAGTAAAAATAACATGAATATTAAACCGCAGGTTCTTGCTGCCTCGATCTGTATCTACATTTGTGAAACCTGTTTTGTTTTGTTTTGTTTTAGGGACAGAGTAGAAACAGATATTAAACTTATTAAAAAGAAAAACTGGTTGATAATTAGTGGCTTAACTCATTTGAAATTGAACTGCTTTTCCAAATTTTCTTATGGACATGACATATCAACCCTTCTCTGTATCACTTAGGTATTTAAACTTAGGGCTAGGCACAGGGATCCTTTCAAGACACAAATACCATAGTTTTCCTCTCTCATATCAATAAAAACATAACACCCACAATTTCTGTTGTATTTTTACACATTAAGATATAATCTCTTAATTCATAATAAACTTGTCAAAGATAGAATATGACAGAAATGAGATACTCATAATTATATCCTTGATACCAAAATTATAAGGTTCACTTGATCATCATCTGACATTTTTTTTTTCTTGTATCTGATTGGCACAACCTTTGTTTAACATCTTCCCAGATACAGGCCCCATTTAAATGCTTGTTTCTACAAGTCAGTGAAAGAAACTTGTAAGGATCACATACCTTCCAACAAACGGATGAAACATTTCATTATATTTCCATAAACTCCCATAAATTCTACAGAAAGTCAGTTGTTTTCAGAGCATGTTCATGAATATCCATCAGAATATTTTTCATATTATTTAGGGTACTATGATGAATATATCTGATTTAAACTAAAATCTATAGTTGTTGTGATTTCTACAGTTCAATTTTTATTTCCTCCTTATTTAGAATAGAAACTGTTACACTTAAACATTTTTATGCATAGCTTATTAACCATAAATTTAGCCTTCTATTAGAGACTGGTATACACAACAAGTACAGGATAAACGATTTGCTATGAATGCCTTTCTTTGAGAGCACGCAGAATGTGTGAATCACGAGAAAGAATTCGGCACTAGTGATAACAAATGACATGGGTCGATAATATTCTGGAGCATTTTAAAACTTACACAACAGCTGGTAAAAACAGAAAGCATCCGTTAGGTATAACAAACACATCCGTGTTTTTTATTCATCTTCTGATTCAATTAAAGGTTTGTTTGGGGGCTTTGCAATTTAAAAAGAATCCTAAAAGATTATCACTAATAGATGTATATCTTATATGGCTTTATTTTATATTGTGTGTATAAATATATATTTCCCACAAATTAGTTTTTGATAGAACATTGATGCATGTACCTATATTCTTCTAGGTTCTAATGTATGAGAACTAGACTCTAGAAAACTTTGATAGCATAAACCTTTGTGTCTTAAAATTTATACTGTATGAATAATTTCATATTTTCTTTCCATAATATTTAGAAGCATATTCTGTTTCTAAAACATGATTTCATCTTTTCCACTGATCCTACATATACATACAGTACTGTTTTGTACTCTTTCTTCTTTCTCTGGAAATCTCTACTTTCTTAACACTTAAGCTTTTATTTCTGAGAGAATTACACCATTTGGAATTCTCAGAATATAGTTTTATGGAGTATTCATGCATTTTCTTTTTTTAAGTCAATTTATTTGAACAAGATGACTGGTTTCTCCAGCTGTGCTGTATATCTTTTTGTTCATCATTCATTACTACTGAGGAAAGGAGGTACAGCAAAATCCAAATCACTTTTGAACTACACTGATGATGTAAGATTAAGATTCTGCCAGAACATTTGTTACTGCAAAACATGAGTATACTAGCTGATTTTTAAAATTAAATTGAAAGAATTCTTTAGGATTGTATTCAGTTCAGTTCAGTTCAGTCTCTCTGTCGTGTCCGACTCTTTGCGACCCCATGAATCACAGCACGCCAGGCCTCCCTGTCCATCACCAACTCCCGGAGTTTACTCAGACTCATGTCCATCAAGTCGGTGATGCCATCCAGCTATCTCATCCTCTGTTGTCCCCTCCTCCTCCTGTACCCAATCCCTCCTTATCCTATATTCAAATTAACATTGGAAAGTTGCAGAAGATTTTGTTTTTTTTTTAAAGGAAAGTATACTTCAGAATAGGTAAAATCAAAGTAAAATAGAAAATAACATGTGACTTCCAACTTTGAGAAACATGCAAAATAAACAGCTGTTTCTACTAGTTTCTGTATTACAAAAGGTAATTACTGATTTATGTAAACCTACTTTCCTGATTGGCAATATATGCATCATTCTCCAGGTTATAACAATAAATATCTATTTATATTAAAGTATTTAGAATTCTCATGAACAATGCAAGTGGGTCCACTAGTTTATAACATATGAAAACATGCCCAGCTGCTCAGGGCACCATTTTGCTTGGACATGCACATGTGATCTGAGGCAATCTAAATTCTAGTGCTGATTTCTACATGAACTCTTCTGTAGCATTTATATATTTAACCTCCTGAATTCTGCCTGGCAAAAACAGGAACAGTTAAATTTAAAGATACACAGTGTGTGTGTATGTGTGCGCACGCGTGCACACACACATTGAGTTGCTTAGTTGCTCAGTCGTGTCCAACTCCATTTTTAAAAAAAAAATCAGTTTGGCAAAATTAAATCATGTGCCCAGAATTAAAACACATTTAGCACTTACTAAGCCTTGCAACAATTTTTCTTGATGAATATTTACACCAGTCTTTCCTTTTCATAAGTTATTGACTTTCTTAAGTTACTCAGGACTTCATCAGTAAGAATATGGTGAGACGCTTCCAAGTAGTCATTCTTCCTGAAATCTCTCACAGTCCCATGCATTTTACCCAGAACTTGAAAATTTTGGTATGAATTTGCCATGCATTAAAGTTTGATAAAGCTTGTTTATTCTTAAATTATGTCTGAATGGTGTAATTAGGCTTTATGGGACCTTGACCCCTTCTAATCTACCTTGCTTCTGTTCAGTCGTTAAGTCATATCCAACTCTTTATGACCCCATGGACTGTAGCACACTAGGGTTCTCTGTCCTTCACTGTCTCTAGGAGTCTGCTCAAACCCATGTCTAAATCTATCTATATCGTATTCATTTTAATTGTCATAAAATGATCTACTTCTAAACTCAGCTGATTTGACACATGCATTTTTCCCTAAACATCCTTTCGAGTTCATGAAACTTTATTTCTACAATTTCTTCCATTCCCGTTCATTTTTCATGACTTGCCTGACACATCCAGTCAATCCCTTCTTCTCTAAATAATGGCCAATACACGGCCCTCATGACTTATTTTTCACCAGCAATACAAGATAGCCCAAGATATTTTTAAATTTTCTGAATAGGATTGGATGTTAGAATATATGCAAACACTTTAAAAGCAAAGTTCTTATCCTATATTTCCTAATAAACAAGTGTGTGGCTTAGATTAGTTATCCTTGGCTGCATAATTGTATTAGTTTGCTAAAGATGCCATAACAAATAATGTAAGCCAAGCAGCTTAAACAATAGGAATTAATTGCCTCAGTTCTGAAGGCTAGAAGCTCAAGATGAAAGTACTGGCAGGTTTGACTCTTTCTGAGGACTCCCAGAGAGAAGCTGCTCAGGGCCTCTCTCCTGGCTTCTGGTCATGCTCCCCAGTTTTTGGTGTCCCTTGGCTTGGAGAAGCATCGCCCCTATCTCTGCCTTAATCTTCCCATGGTGTTCTGCCCATGTACATGTCTGTGTCCACATTTCCCTTTTTATAAGTACACAAGTCATACTGGATTATTGGACTGGGGCCCATCCAACTCTAGCAGGAGCGCGTGCATGCTTAGTCGCTTCAGTCTTGCCCAATTCTCTGTGACCCTATGGACCATGGCCTGCCAGGCTCCTCTGTCCATGGGATTCTCCAGGCAAGAATACTGGAGTGGGTTGCCATTTCCTTCTCCAGCAGGACCACATCCAACCTTAACTAATTATAGCTTCAGTGACTGTATTTCTAAATAAGGTCACACACGGAGTTATCAGAGATTAGAATGTCAATGTACAAACTTGTCTGTGGGGAGCACAAATCAACCCATGACAATAACAAACAGTGCAAATCTTGGTGGCTTGAAACAGCAACTATTTATCTGGCTCATGATTCTGTGAGTCAGTAATTTTGGCTGAGTTCAGCTAGACAGTTCTTTCATCCTCAGATGAGTTCGTTCATGCATCTACCCCACAGCCTGTCAGAAAGGCAGCTATGCTATGGGGTCTGGACAGTTGTCAGTTAGAAAAATGAGAACCATTGGGCCACAAGTCCTTCATAATCCAGCAGAATAGTCCGGGATTTTTTACATGGTGAATGGGCAAGTTTTTAGAAGGGAGAACAAAACTGTGAAAAGCTTCTGGAGGCCTAGGCTCAGAATTGGAACAATGTCCTTTTCACCAAAGCATGGTGAGCTCTAGTCAAGACCATGGGAAATAGATTCCACCTGCTGCAGGAGGTGCTCCCAAGACACCTAATGCAAAAGGCATATAGAGGGAAAACCTCAGTCAGTTTTGCAAACCTTTCATCACATAGTCCAACACTTCACACAAGGCTACCTCTGAAAATATGTCATGGATACTGCTTTTTAACATATTGTAGTTTTATCCATGTTATTTCTCTCTTTTCATTACAGAGCTAACATCTAAAACCAAGGTAAGCATAAACATGATCTCTCGAAGCCAAATTTGATCTCTGAATTCCAAATACAGCCTGGTTAATCTACAAGAATTTCTACTTCTTAACTAGAAATACGGAATTGAAAAGACGAAGAGACCTTAGAATATAGAACTAGAACATATCAAACCATGATGCATGAGTATAAAAATCAGGGAGAAATTAGGAAACGTGAATGGAATAAACATCTTAGGCATATCTGATAGCTGATTTATGTGAAAAAAGTCATACCTATAGCTGATTCATTAATATTAATATGACTGCAGGAAAGTATTTATAAAGAAGGGTTTCTTTGTGAATCTAGGAATAGGAGCCTGTTGCCTATTGTGCTTACATAGCACTATTTAGGGAAGATGGGAGGATACTGAAAAACAGGAGGATTCATACTTAGCAGACAGAATGATTTATTTTGCTTCTCATGGCCTCAATTAAGTGTATATCAAATTTATGGTACTTCTATTACTGTCCCCATGCCTACTAAATAGTCTAATTTCTGATTTGGCCATTCAGGCACTTTGCTACTGGGTAGGAGTATCCCTGATACCTTGGAATAGGGAACCTTGATCCATGAAATTTAGACATCTGCTGTAGATTTAAATTTCATGTTGTGATATACAAATAGATAGAGATGGAGATGAACAGAGGATGTACCTGGAGCTAGAAATATATGTGTAGATTTTTGTTTAAGTCAGTGCCTAAACACTTTAACTCCATGGTCACAGATGAAAAAATTTCCACTCTTGGAACACTGGATGACTGGGCCCATCAAGGGAACTCACCTCAGCACAGATACCTGCCAGTTCTAACTTGAGGAGCCAACATCTCTAAGAAATGACTTGCCCATCCTTTTTTAACTACAATTCATAAAAGAAATCATTTATATCATTTTAATGACTGTCCTTCAAATTGGTAATGAATACTAGTATGATAAAAATATCATCTGTATGAATACACGAATTTATTGAAAAATGAAACCTGTGTATTATATGTTCTTCTATCACGATGCGATTCATTGACTCTTTTAATTCACTTTTGCCATATAATCATACATTGCCCTGAGATGAGCAGGTTTGGATTTTATTTTGCTATTCCTCAGTTAACTTCAACATATATGTTCTGTCAAGAGACCTAAGAGATTTTTCTGAAGGTTGAAATTAGAGATAATGATCGCAAGGAAATACAACCTAAAGCAATAAAACATGGACACTGATTGCCGCAGTGACAGCTACTGGACAAGCTATGCTGACTTGCAACAGAGATATGTGAGCTTAAGAAAAAGCCACAGGAGACTGGAGTAAGGTGATAGAATTTCACAGTGAGAAGAACTCTAAGAGCCTGGGCACACCTGCCCTGGTTATCTGCAAAGTGTTTCAATTCTTCAGGGAGAGACATTTGTCTTTTCACTTCTACGTATTTACACATCCAGGGGGAGGTCTGACTGCGACTCTGGCAACACTTGAGAACTATACACACATTATGCTTATTTGCACTCCAAGGTGATGATGCTGATGGCTGCTATTCATTTAGGAACTGTGGCAGAGACTGCTGGCAAACAAGCTTGGCCTTTTGTCTCACAGGCAAAACTCAATTTTAATAGACTCATTAGTTCTTCAGAATTGTATATTTTCTCTTCATGCCCTAAGTATTAGTTTGCAATTTTACTGATGACAGGAACTAGTGTTTATATAATTAGGTTGGTGATGTTTATATATTAAGGATGACCTTGAGAAAGTCAACAAGTCAGACAAACAACCATTTCTTCATTTTCAAAATTAATCATCACCATCATCACCATAATTATATGAAATAATTATTTGGATAAGCATACAAAATATGTGCTAAAGTTATTTTGCAAGACAGTAGAATATTATATAGTTTTATTGCCCTACCCAGAAAGAGTAAGAAGTAAAGAAAACCTAGCAAACAACTGAAAATGTTTTCCCCCAAAAGAAGAAACCATCTTTGTTTGTAATCATTGCCCATCCAGTAAACTGGCAGTTGATGGTGTTTTCAAATGTTTTATAGCATTTTAAATCAAACAATGGTGTTTTTTAACATCAGCTTTCCCTAAATTCTATTAATCTCATTTCATGTCTACAAATCACACAATTGACCCATTTTAGAAATTTGTATATACATATATTTATCGAGCCACCTTGGTTCCACACTACAGTAAGTATACTTTCTACACTGGAAACAATACACAAAAGAAACTTATTTTTGCCAAATTTAAAGAATATGTTTGGGTTGAGTTAATTTAAAATATGAGGTATGTAGCATTAAAGAAATTTGCTTTAGGGATCCTCAGGGGCACCTCCTTTTGAGTAGCTGCAGGTGTTTATTTGCAATTTTGTGCAATTATAATGCACAATCCTTTATAGGGTCCCGGGATGAATAACAGCACAGAATTACTTTTGAAAATAATTATTTTTTTCCTCCACAATAACACAGGAGGACCCACCTGGTTGATAATATAGAATGACATTAGGGAATAGAACGATTCTCACCCATAATCTTTTAACTATCAGGAACAATAGTTTTCCAATCTAACACTATAACCTAACTGTTCAAAAATGTACAAATAATCCATATACAACCAAGTGTCAATTATCTACAAAATTTTTCAAAGTCATGATATTTTATGAGGTTTATACATAAAACCTCATAAAATACACATAATACAAAAAATTGTGTATTAAACACACATACTAGTTGATATTTTACATTGTATTTAAAAGATAACTTTGGCTAGAGGATTCTGGGAAGATGGTAGAATAGGAAGCTTCCATTAGCAATTGCATTGACAGAATCTGTCTAAAGCAACTATTTTGGAACTCTGGAGCTGTTGAAGGCTCGTAACTTCCAGGAGAAGCACTGGAAAGTAAACTACTATTAAGTCTGGTCAACTGCAGCTCTTGCACAGGTGTGCATCATCCTCCGCCCCTCAGTCCTGTGACAGACAGCTGTGTACCATTCATGGGCCAGTTTACAAACAGCTGACGCAGCCAAAGTAGGCAGAAAGGACGCTGTCCTCCAAATATGGGGAATCTGTGCTCTAGTCACTGAGTGCTGCTTCTAATCAGAGAGGGCCACTGTTATTGCACTTTCCTCCACTGTTGCATGTCCCTCCTCCTCTGGCCAAAGTGACCTCCAAGGTATTGAAATGACTGGAACATTATTCCCTTCCTCATTATTCTATTTTTCTCCTTTGGGAACCAGATATTTACTAGTAGGACACTCAAAAGCAGCTACGTACACAGTAGTAAAAAAATTAGAAAGTCACTGCTCATGCCAAAAGGAAGGAGCAGATCAGAAAAGATCTGATAAGACTTTACGTTTACACATCACTCTGATCCTCATCATAGAGACAACTTACAACAATCAAAAGAACAAAACAAACAAACAAGCAAACAAAAAACAACAACAAACTCTGAGGAAGGGGATATTTCTCAGAGTCACTGCACTATTAGATTCAAATGTCCAGTTTTCCATTAAAAAAAATCACAAGGCATACAAGGAAACAAGAAAGTAGAGCTCTTTCAAAAGAAAAAATAAATAAACTGTCTCTGAAAAAGACCTGATGACAGACCTACTAAACAAAGACCTTAAAATAATATCTTAAAGATACTTTAAAAAAAAGGAAGACACAAAAATAGTCATTTACTGAAATATCAATAAGAAGTTAGAAAAAAACTTAAAAAAAGAAATCTGGAGTTGAAAATTACAGAAACTGAAAAGTAAATACATGGGCAATTATAAAAGCTAGTATTATAATTATAATATACATAAAATATAATTATAATAGTGATGAAAGTGAAAGAGGAGAGTGAAAAAGTTGGCTTAAAACTCAACACTCAGAAAACTAAGATCATGGCATCCAGTTCCATCGCTTCATGGGGAACAGATGTGGAAACAGTGGGCACAGTAGCTGACTTTATTTTCTCGGCTCCAAAATCACTGCAGATGGTGATTGCAGCCATGAAATTAAAAGACACTTGCTCCTTAGAAGGAAAGTTATGACCAAGCTAGACAGCATATTAAAAAGCAGAGACATTACTTTGGTAACAAAGGTCCATCTAGTTAAGATTATGGTTTTTCCAGTGGTCATATATGGATGTGAGAGTTGGACTATAAAGAAGGGTGAGTACTGAAGAATTGATGTTTTTGAACCGTGGTGTTGAAGAAGACTCTTGAGAGTCCCTTGGACTGCAAGGAGATCCAACCAGTGCATTCTAAAGGAGATCAGTCCTGGGTGTTCATTGGAGGGACTGATGTGGAAACTGAAACTCCTGTACTCTGGCCACCTGATGCAAAGAGCTAACTCATTTGAAAAGACCCTGATGCTGGGAAAGACTGAGGGCAGAGGAGAAGGGGATGACAGAGGATGAGATGATTGGATGGAATCACTGACTCGATGGACATGGGTTGGGTGGACTCCAGGAGTTAGTGATGGACAGGGAGGCCTGGTGTGCTGTGGTTTATGGGGTCACAAAGAGTTGGACATGACTGAGCGACTGAACTGAACTGAACTGAACTGAATTATCAAAGCTAGTATCATAGGCTTCCCAGGTGGTGCTAAAGAACTTATCTGGCAAAAGCAATACAATATTGTAAAGTTAAAAAAATAAAATAAATTGAAAAATAATAAATTTAAACAAGATGAAGAGACAGAGGAATACCCAGCAGATAAAGGAACAGGATAAATGCCCACCAAACCAAACAAAAGAGGAAGAGATAGGGAATCTACCTGATAAAGAATGCCGAATAATGATAGTGAAATTGATCCAAAATATTGAAATTAAAATGGAATCACAGATAAATAGCCTGGAGGCAAGGATTGAGAAGATGCAAGAAAGGTTTAACAAGGACTTAGGAGAAATAAAAAAGAGTCAATATATAATGAATAATGCAATAAGTGAAATTAAAAACACTCTGGAGGCAACAAATAGTAGAATAACAGAGGCAGAAGATAGGATTAGTGAATTAGAAGATAGAATGGTAGAAATAAATGAATCAGAGAGGATAAAAGAAAAACGAATTAAAAGAAATGAGGACAATCTCAGAGACCTCCAGGACAATATTAAACGCTACAACATTCGAATCATAGGGATCCCAGAAGAAGAAGACAAAAAGAAAGACCATGAGAAAATACTTGAGGAGATAATAGTTGAAAACTTCCCTAAAATGGGGAAGGAAATAATCACCCAAGTCCAAGAAACCCAGAGAGTCCCAAACAGGATAAACCCAAGGCGAAACACCCCAAGACACATAGTAATCAAATTAACAAAGATCAAACACAAAGAACAAATATTAAAAGCAGCAAGGGAAAAACAACAAATAACACACAAGGGAATTCCCATAAGGATAACAGCTGATCTTTCAATAGAAACTCTTCAAGCCAGGAGGGAATGGCAAGACATACTTAAAATGATGAAAGAAAATAACCTACAGCCCAGATTATTGTACCCAGCAAGGATCTCATTCAAGTATGAAGGAGAAATCAAAAGCTTTTCAGACAAGCAAAAGCTGAGAGAATTCTGCACCACCAAACCAGCTCTCCAACAAATACTAAAGGATATTCTCTAGACAGGAAACACAAATATGGTGTATAAATTCGAACCCAAAACAATAAAGTAAATGGCAACGGGGTCATACTTATCAGTAATTACCTTAAACGTAAATGGGTTGAATGCCCCAACCAAAAGACAAAGACTGGCTGAATGGATACAAAAACAAGACCCCTGCATATGTTGTCTACAAGAGACCCACCTCAAAACAGGGGACACATACAGACTGAAAGTGAAGGGCTGGAAAAAGATTTTCCATGCGAATAGGGACCAAAAGAAAGCAGGAGTAGCAATACTCATATCAGATAAAATAGACTTTAAAACAAAGACTGTGAAAAGAGACAAAGATGGTCACTACATAATGATCAAAGGATCAATCCAAGAAGAAGATATAACAATTATAAATATATATGCACCCAACACGGGAGCACCGCAGTATGTAAGACAAATGCTAACAAGTATGAAAGGAGAAATTAACAATAACACAATAATAGTGGGAGACTTTAATACCCCACTCACACCTATGGATAGATCAACTAAACAGAAAATTAACAAGGAAACACAAACTTTAAATGATACAATAGACCAGTTAGACCTAATTGATATCTATAGGACATTTCATCCCAAAACAATGAATTTCACCTTCTTCTCAAGCGCACATGGAACCTTCTCCAGGATAGATCACATCCTGGGCCATAAAGCTAGCCTTGGAAAATTCAAAAAAATAGAAATCATTCCAAGCATCTTTTCTGACCACAATGCAGTAAGATTAGATCTCAATTACAGGAGAAAAACTATTAAAAATTCCAACATATGGAGGCTGAACAACACGCTGCTGAATAACCAACAAATCACAGAAGAAATCAAAAAAGAAATCAAAATTTGCATAGAAACGAATGAAAATGAAAACACAACAACCCAAAACCTGTGGGACACGGTAAAAGCAGTCCTAAGGGGAAAGTTCATAGCAATACAGGCACACCTCAAGAAACAAGAAAAAAGTCAAATAAATAACCTAACTCTACACCTAAAGCAACTAGAAAAGGAAGAAATGAAGAACCCCAGGGTTAGTAGAAAGAAAGAAATCTTAAAAATTAGAGCAGAAATAAATGCAAAAGAAACAAAAGAGACCATAGCAAAAATCAACAAAACCAAAAGCTGGTTCTTTGAAAGGATAAATAAAATTGACAAACCATTAGCCAGACTCATCAAGAAACAAAGGGAGAAAAATCAAATCAATAAAATTAGAAATGAAAATGGAGAGATCACAACAGACAACACAGAAATACAAAGGATCATAAGAGACTACTATCAACAATTATATGCCAATAAAATGGACAACGAGGAAGAAATTGACAAATTCTTAGAAAAGTACAACTTTCCAAAACTCGATCAGGAAGAAATAGAAAATCTTAACAGACCCATCACAAGCACGGAAATTGAAACTGTAATAAAAAATCTTCCAGCAAACAAAAGCCCAGGTCCAGACGGCTTCACAGCTGAATTCTACCAAAAATTTAGAGAAGAGCTAACACCTATCCTGCTCAAACTCTTCCAGAAAATTGCAGAGGATGGTAAACTTCCCAACTCATTCTATGAGGCCACCATCACCCTAATACCAAAACCTGACAAAGATGCCACAAAAAAAGAAAACTACAGGCCAATATCACTGATGAACATAGATGCAAAAATCCTTAACAAAATTCTAGCAATCAGAATCCAACAACACATTAAAAAGATCATACACCATGACCAAGTGGGCTTTATCCCAGGGATGCAAGGATTCTTCAATATCCGCAAATCAATCAATGTAATAAACCACATTAACAAATTGAAAAATAAAAACCATATGATTATCTCAATAGATGCAGAGAAAGCCTTTGACAAAATTCAACATCCATTTATGATCAAAACTCTCCAGAAAGCAGGAATAGAAGGAACATACCTCAACATAATCAAAGCTATATATGACAAACCCACAGCAAACATTATCCTCAATGGTGAAAAATTGAAAGCATTTCCTCTAAAGTCAGGAACAAGACAAGGGTGCCCACTTTCACCATTACTATTCAACATAGTTTTGGAAGTTTTGGCCACAGCAATCAGAGCAGAAAAAGAAATAAAAGGAATCCAAATTGGAAAAGAAGAAGTAAAGCTCTCACTGTTTGCAGATGACATGATCCTCTACATAGAAAACCCTAAAGACTCCACCAGAAAATTACTAGAACTAATCAATGACTATAGTAAAGTTGCAGGATATAAAATCAACACACAGAAATCCCTTGCATTCCTATACACTAATAATGAGAAAACAGAAAGAGAAATTAAGGAAACAATTCCATTCACCATTGCAACGGAAAGAATAAAATACTTAGGAATATATCTACCTAAAGAATCTAAAGACCTATATATAGAAAACTATAAAACATTGGTGAAAGAAATCAAAGAGGACACTAACAGATGGAGAAATATACCATGTTCATGGATTGGAAGAATCAATATAGTGAAAATGAGTATACTACCCAAAGCAATCTATAGATTCAATGCAATCCCTATCAAGCTACCAACAGCATTCTTCACAGAGCTAGAACAAATAATTTCACAATTTGTATGGAAATACAAAAAACCTCAAATAGCCAAAGCGATCTTGAGAAAGAAGAATGGAACTGGAGGAATCAACCTACCTGACTTCAGGCTCTACTACAAAGCCACAGTCCTCAAGACAGTATGGTACTGGCACAAAGACAGAAATATAGATCAATGGAACAAAATAGAAAGCCCAGAGATAAATCCACGCACATATGGACACCTTATCTTCGACAAAGGAGGCAAGAATATACAATGGATTAAAGACAATCTCTTTAACAAGTGGTGCTGGGAACTCTGGTCAACCACTTGTAAAAGAATGAAACTAGAACACTTTCTAACACCATACACAAAAATAAACTCAAAATGGATTAAAGATCTAAACGTAAGACCAGAAACTATAAAACTCCTAGAGGAGAACGTAGGCAAAACACTCTCTGACATACATCACAGCAGGATCCTCTATGACCCACCTCCTAGAATATTGGAAATAAAAGCAAAAATAAACAAATGGGACCTAATTAACCTTAAAAGCTTCTGCACATCAAAGGAAACTATTAGCAAGGTGAAAAGACAGCCTTCAGAATGGGAGAAGATAATAGCAAATGAAGCAACTGACAAGCAACTAATCTCGAGAATATACAAGCAACTCCTACAGCTCAACTCCAGAAAAATAAATGACCCAATCCAAAAATGGGCCAAAGAACTAAATAGACATTTCTCCAAAGAAGACATACAGATGGCTAACAAACACACGAAAAGATGCTCAACATCACTCATTATCAGAGAAATGCAAATCAAAACCACTATGAGGTACCATTTCACACCAGTCAGAATGGCTGCGATCCAAAAGTCTACAAGTAATAAATGCTGGAGAGGGTGTGGAGAAAAGGGAACCCTCTTACACTGTTGGTGGGAATGCAAACTAGTACAGCCACTATGGAGAACAGTGTGGAGATTCCTTAAAAAACTGGCAATAGACATGCCTTATGATCCAGCAATCCCACTGCTGGGCATACACACTGAGAAAACCAGAAGGGAAAGAGACACGTGTACCCCAATGTTCATCGCAGCACTGTTTATAATAGCCAGGACATGGAAGCAACCTAGATGTCCATCAGCAGATGAATGGATAAGCAAGCTGTGGTACATATACACAATGGAGTATTATTCAGCCATTAAAAAGAATACATTTGAATCAGTTCTAATGAGGTGGATGAAACTGGAGCCTATTATACAGAGTGAAGTAAGCCAGAAAGAAAAACACCAATACAGTATACTAACGCATATATATGGAATTTAGAAAGATGGTAACAATAACCCTGTGTACGAGACAGCAAAAGAGACACTGATGTATAGAACAGTCTTATGGACTCTGTGGGAGAGGGAGAGGGTGGGAAGATTTGGGAGAATGGCATTGAAACATGTAAAATATCATGTATGAAATGAGTTGCCAGTCCAGGTTCGATGCACGATACTGGATGCTTGGGGCTGGTGCACTGGGACGACCCAGAGGGATGGAATGGGGAGGGAGGAGGGAGGAGGGTTCAGGATGGGGAACACATGTATACCTGTGGCGGATTCATTTTGATATTTGGCAAATCTAATACAGTTATGTTAAGTTTAAAAATAAAATAAAATTAAAAAAAATAATAATAAAAATAAAAGATGCTTAAAAAAAAAAGAAGCTAAAAAAAAAAAAAAAGAAGCTATCCATTCATGTGAAATATCCAGACTAGGTAAATGCATAAAGACTGAAGGCTAATTTGTGGTTGACAGGTGTTGGGAGGGAGGAATGGGAAGTGGTTACCTGAAGACTATGGGGTTTTCTTTTGGGATGCTGAAAATATTTGGAATGATACAGAAAAGAAAGCTGTACAATATCTTTAATGTACAAAATGTCAGTGACTAGTATATTTTTAAATGGCCAATTTTTAAAAGTAAATAAAATGATTAATTTTATGTGAATTCTATCTCAATAAAAAGATAATTTATTAATAAAAAAAAGAAAGAAAAAAAAAAGAAAAACAAAATAAAGAACTCATCTACCAATGCAGGAGATGCTGGTTCAATTCCTAAGTGGGGACGATACCCTGAAGAAGGAAATGGCAACCCACTTCAGTATTATTGCCTGAAATATCCCATGGACAGAGGACCCTGGCAGGTTACAGTCTATAAAGGCACAAAGAGTCTGACACAACTGAAGCAACGTAGCACAGCACACAGTATTATAACAATAGTATATCACTCCACTTTTGCTACAAGTCTTAAAAGAAAAATATACTAAAAAATACATTAACTTATGTTTTTGGACACTGCAATTTTCTCACATAATAACGGACAGGAATGGGAATGGGATTTCTAATGGAGAAAATATTTGTAAATATAATATACATGTAATTGGATATTATTCAGGTTTAAAAAGCAAGGGAATTCTGACATATACTAAAATCTTGAAAGAAGCTTGAAGACATTATGTTACTGAAACAAGCTAATCACAAAAGATAAATAATGTAAGATTCTACATATATAAAGTACTTAGATTTGTCAAAATCATAGAGAAAGGAAGTAAAATGATCCTTGTCAAGTGCTGGGAGTATGAGGAAATGGGGACTTAGTGCTTAATGGGTATAGAGTTTCAGCTTTATAAGATGACAAGACTTCGGAAGATGGATGGTGCTGGCAGTTGTATGAAATGGTGTGAGTATACTTAACGCAATCGGACTCTATATTTTTAATGGGTAGGATGGTAAATGGTATGCTATCTGTATTTTACTACAATTTTAAAAATGGAAAAAGAAGGTAAACTGGATAGACTTTCATGTTAGAATAGTACTAAAAGATTAAAAAAAAAAAAGAGTGAGAAATTAGAAGCACCAAAAAGACAGATAAACATAAGATATGAAAAAATAGTAAAGGAGAAAACTACTAAAGTATAGAAAATGAAAATGAAGTACAACAAATCTTTTGACCCTGTTCTTTTATAATTCAAAGCAAATAAATTTAAAACCATATTTGCCATATCTAATAGTCACAAAAATTATAATTCACTGGATTTCCCTGGTGGCTCAGTGGTGAAGAGTCTGCCTTGTAATGCAGAGGACTCAGGTTCGATCCCTGGTCTGGAAAGATCCCACATGCCATGGGGCAACTAAGCCCAAATGCTGTAACTAAGACCCTAGGCAGCCAAATAAGTAAATAAATATTTTTTAAAAAATTATAATTCACCAAACATGACCCTATGAATAATGGGAATCCTAAACAAATCAATGATGATAGCAAATGTGGAAAAAATTGTGAAAGAAGTTTTGCAAAGATGTTCTAGGCCCAGAAACTTCAAAGGGGAATTATTTCACTTTTGAAGTCACAAATAATTCTAACTAAACTTTGTACAGCAGATATGACTATGACAGACATCTAAATCTGAAAATATTACAGAGAGAAGATAAAATCATAGAACATTTTATTTTAGAAATGTTGAAATAAAAATTTGAAATAAATATTAGCAAAAGAATTTATTAGCATGTGAAAAAATAATGTATCACAAACAAATGCTCTTTTTTTTTTCTTGGAATAAAAGGATAGTGTGATATTATATAGGCTTTACCATAACTTACACCATGAAAATATCAAAGGACAGAAACCATATGATCAGCTTAGTTACTGAAGGTATGGAACTTAAACTCGTCACTCATTTCCAATGAAACAGTAATAGTATTTAAATTGATGGATTCTTCCTTAGCAGATGCTATGCCAATATCTTTTTTAATGGGGAAAAAACTTGCTAGGGTCAAAAATGAGCAAAAGTTCACTCTTTATCACTGTTTAATATTCTATTAAAGGACCTAACCAACATAGTCGGACAATAGAGATTTTTTAAATGCTTAAAATTAGCAATATCTCTGGAGAAGGCAATGGCACCCCACTCCAGTACTCTTGTCTGGAAAATCCCATGGACGGAGGAGCCTGGTAGGCTACAGTCCATGGAGTAGCAAAGAGTTGGACACGACTGAGCAGCTGCACTTCACTTCACTTCTATATGCAGATAATAGTTATCTGGGAAACTCAAAAGTACTTAGGAGAAATTCTTAAGCTAAACAAACACTAAAGTAACAGGATATAGAATTGACATACAAAATCAGTAGCTTTCACATTCAAACAATAATTACAGACAGTTCTTGCTTAGAATAATTCAAATGCATGAATGTCAGTTGTCATGGTCTAGTTAAATAACACAGTCCTTATTCAGCTGATGCACAAACAGAAAAAATGATAGTTGTATCGTTTCCTTGTCTCCCTCATATATTTTATAAAAACTGATATTGGAAAGAGGGAATTTGACCCATAAAGTTGAAAGTGCAGCAAAAAAATGACAAGTAATAATGTCAGAAGTAAAATTCTAATTGGATTAAATAGAGTTATAAAAGAAATTGCTGATCCTGGATTATTGGCACTGCTGCCATTCAAGAGACACTGGACATGTGGCCAGAGGAACTCAGGAAGGCAAAGATCAACATGAATGAGGAAAGTGGTATAAGAAAAAGATGACGTTATCCCAGAGGAAGAGATGCTGGCAAAACTTTTCACATTAAAGGAATTCTCAGAAATATTTCATGACATTGAAAATGTAAAGGATAAGTGTTCAATGCTGATCCATACATAGATAGAAAGGGGCATGACAATTTGTCAAGTGTGGAAATGATTCACACTCACATTATAAGCTCTATAACAAGAAGAAAAAGGCAAGTATTATTTAAATCACTCTCGATCCAATATCTACGAAGAAAAAAAAAGAAAAAGAATTTAGTTCTCAAGTGTCATGTTAGTGTGCCATATGCTTATTTTTACCATCTTTTTTTCATTTTCTGGTGCATTTATAACCTAGAAAAAGGGAGTTTCTGACGCCTAGACAAAAATATCCAAAGGGCAATAACTACTGTATGTTTTCCCAAGACTAGGACCACTCACTGCTGTTTCTGTTTACACTGTTGCTTTCAGAGCCCTACAGTATCCACGTGGAGTGTGAACTGCCTGTATATATTAGAGTTTTTTCATTTATGCCCACTCATGTGAATGATAAATGCCAGTTTTGCTCATGATAATTAGCTACTAAGGGGATTCTTACCTTGTAGGCTTGATTGCTACCAGACTAGATCAAGTATTTCTTGACCCCAAACACTGGCCTTCTACAACATTTCAGCTACATTGTGAAAATAGACTTTTGTGGAATGTCCGAGGAACCTAAACAGATTTTAACTCAATGGAAAAAATTCTGAATTTTTAACTGACAAATAGGCTTTTGTGCTATGAATTATCTACATGTTCAAAACCACTTTATATCTCATGCAAAAAGATTGCGTGTAGAAAATGATTGAGCCCATTCCATACTGAGCCCTTCCAAGAATGACAAAAGCAAGTTCTTCTATGTCTTCCTAGCATTGTACTTTAGCTCAGCATCATTCCAAACATCAATAAACCATGAATTAAGTTTTTTTTTTTATTTAAAGTAGATTGTGTTTTTAGATAACTATTTATACTATATTTTTCTAAACTTTACAGGATTTATTTGCTATCGGATATATTTTATATTGCTAACATGTATAGTAGACATTCTTGGTGGTAGTTCAAACGCTAAGTCATGTCTGACTCTTCAACCCCATGGACTGTAGCCCACCAGGTTCCTCTGTCCATGGGATTTTCCAGGCTAGAATACTGGAGTGGATTCCATCTCCTTCTCCAGGGGATTTTCCTGATCCAGGAATTGAATCCCAGTCTCTTGCATTGCAGGCAAATTCTTTACCGACTGAGCTATAAGGGAAGCCCTGAGGTCAGTGGTGGCGGCCAGGAGGAGATACCCCACGCCCGAGGTCAGGGCGGCGGTGGAGAGGAGCAACCCCACTCCAAGGAGTCGTGGCTGCATGGGTGCAGAAGGGCCAAGAGGAGCTACTCTTGTTCAAGGTCAGAAGGGGTGGCCCTGAGGAGATACCCCTCGTCCAAGGTAAGGAGCAGCGGCTGCACTTTGCTGGAGCAGCCATGAAGAGATACCCCACGTCCAAGGTAAGAGAAACCCAAGTAAGACAGCAGGTGTTGCAAGAGGGCATCAGAGGGTAGATACACTGAAACCATACTCACAGAAAACTAGCCAATCTGATCACATGGACCACAGCCTTGTCTAACTCAGTGATACTAAGCCATGCCATGTGGGGCCGCCCAGGATGGGTGGATCATGGTGGAGAGGTCTGACAGAATGTGGTCCATTGGAGAAGGGAATGGCAAACCACTTCAGTATTCTTGCCTTGAGAACCCCATGAACAGTATGAAAAGGCAAAATGATAGGATACTGAAAGAGGAACTCCCCAGGTCAGTAGGTGCCCAATATGTTACTGGAGATCAGTGGAGAAATAACTCCAGAAAGAATGAATGGATGAAGCCAAAGCAAAAGCAATACCCAGTTGTGGATGTGACTGGTGATAGAAGCAAGGTCTGATGCTGTAAAGAGCAATATTGCATAGGAACCTGGAATGTCAGGTCCATGAATCAAGGCAAATTGGAAGTGGTCAAACAAGAGATGGCAAGAGTGAACATCGACATTCTAGGAATCAGCGAACTGAAATGGACTGGAATGGGTGAATTTAACTCAGAAGACCGTTATATCTACTACTGTGGGAAGGAATCCCTTAGAAGAAATGGAGTACTGATCATGGTCAAAAAAAGAGTGCGAAATGCAGTGAAGTGAAGTCGCTCAGTCATGTCCAGTTCTTTGAGATCCCATGGACTGTAGTCTACCAGGCTTCTCTGTCCATGGGATTTTACAGGCAAGAGTACTGTAATGGGTTGCCATTTCCTTATCCAGAGGATCTTCTGACCCAGGGATCGAACCCAGGTCCCCTGCATTGCAGGCAGACGCTTTACCCTCTGAGCCACCTGGATGCAATCTCAAAAATGACAAAATGAACTCTGTTCATTTCCAAGGCAACCCATTCAATATCAAGGTAATCCAAGCCTATGCCCCACTAGTAATGCTGAAAAAGCAGAAGTTGAATGGTTCTATGAAGACCTACAAGACCTTTTAGAACTAACACCCCCAAAAGATATCCTTTTCATTATAGGGAACTGGAATGCAAATGTACAAAGTCAAGAAACACGTGGAGTGACAGGCAAATTTGGACTTGGAGTACAGAATGAAGCAGGGCAAAGACTAATAGAGTTTTGCCAAGAAAATGCACTGGTCATAGCAAACACCCTTTTCCAACAACACAAGAGAAGACTCTACACATGGACATCACCAGATGGTCAACACCAAAATCAGATTGATGATATTCTTTGCAGCCAAAGATGGAGAAGCTCTATACAGTCAGCAAAAACAAGACCAGGGGTTGACTGTGGCTCAGATCATGAACTCCTTATTGCCAAATTCAGACTTAAATTGAAGAAAGTAGGGAAAACCACTAGACCATTCAGGTATGATCTAAATCAAATCCCTTATGATTATACAGTGGAAGTGAGAAATAAATTTAAGGGACTAGATCTGATAGACAGAGTGCCTGATGAACTATGGACAGAGGTTAGTGACATTGTACAGGAGACAGGGATCACGACCATCCCCATGGAAAAGAAATGCAAAAAAGCAAAATGGCTGTCTGAGGAGGTCTTACAAATAGCTGTGAAAAGAGAAGCAAAAAGCAAAGGAGAAAAGGAAAGACATAAGCATCTGAATGCAGAGTTCCAAAGAATAGCATGGAGAGATAAGAAAGCCTTCCTCAGTGATCAATGCAAAGAAATAAAGGCAAACAACAGAATGGGAAAGACTAGAGATCTCTTCAAGAAAATTAGAGATACCAAGAGAACATTTCATGCAAAGATGGGCTCAATAAAGGACAGAAATGGTATGGACCTAACAGAAGCAGAAGATATTAAGAAGAGGTGACAAGAATATACAGAAGAACTGTACAAAAAAGAGCTTCACAACCAAGAGAATCACGATGGTGTGATCATTCACCTAGAGCCAGACATCCTGGAATGTGAAATCAAGCGGGCCTTAGAAAGCATCAGTATGAACAAAACTATTGGAGGTGATGGAATTCAAGTTGAGCTATTTCAAATCCTGGAAGATGATGCTGTGAAAGTGTTGCACTCAAGATGCCAGCAAATTTGGAAAACTCAGCAGTGGCCACAGGACTGGAAAAGGTCAATTTTAATTCCAATCCCAAATAAAAGCAATTCCAAAGAATGCTCAAACTACCACACAATTGCACTAATCTCACATGCTAGTAAAGTAATCCTCAAAATTCTCCAAGCCAGGCTTCAGCAATATGTGAACCATCAACTTCCAGATGTTCAAGCTGGTTTTAGAAAAGGCAGAGGAACCAGAGATCAAATTGCCAACATCCGCTGGATCATGGAAAAAGCAAGAGAGTTCCAGAAAAACATCTATTTCTGCTTTATTGACTATGCCAAAGCCTTTGACTTTGTGGATCACAATAAACTATGGAAAATTCTGAAAGAGATGGGAATACCAGACCACCTGACCTGCCTCTTGAGAAACCTATATGAAGCTCAGGAAGCAACAGTTAGAACTGGACATGGAACAACAGACTGGTTCCAAATAGGAAAAGGAGTATGTCAAGGCTGTAGATTGTCACCCTACTTATTTAACTTATATGCACAGTACATCATGAGAAATGCTGGGCTGGAAGAAGCACAAGCTGGAATCAAGATTGCCGAGAGAACTATCAATAACCTCAGATATGCAGATGACACCACCCTTACGGCAGAAAGTGAAGAGGAACAAAAAAGCCTCTTGATTAAAGTGAAAGAGGAGAGTGAAAAAGTTGGCTTAAAGCTCAACATTTAGAAAACTAAGATCATGGCATCTGGTCCCATCACTTCATGACAGATAGATGGGGAAACAGTGGAATCAGTGTCAGACTTTATTTTTTGGGCTCCAAAATCACTGCAGATGGTGATTGCAGCCATGAAATTAAAAGACGCTTATTCCTTGGTAGGAAAGTTATGACCAACATAGACAGATTATTAAAAAGCAGAGCCATTACTTTGCCAACAAAGGTCCGTCTAGTCAAGGCTATGATTTTTCCAGTGGTCATGTATGGATGTGAGAGTTGGACTGTGAAGAAAGCTGAGTGCTAAAGATTTGATGCTTTTGAACTGTGGTGTTGGAGAAGACTCTTGAGGGTCCCTTGGACTGCAAGGAGATCCAACCAGTGCATTCTAAAGGAGATCAGTCCTGGGTGTTTTTTGGAAGGACTGATGCTAAAGCTGAAAATCCAATACTTTGGCCACCTCATGTGAAGTGTCAACTCATTGGAAAAGACCCTGATGCTGGGAGGGATTGGGGGCAGGAGGAGAAGGTGACCACAGAGGATGAGATGGCTGGATGGCATCACTGACTCAATGGACATGAGTTTGAGTGAACTCCGGGAGTTGGTGATGGTCAGGGAGGTGTGGCGTGCTGCCATTCATGGGGTTGCAAAGAGTCAGACACAACTGAGCGACTGAACTGAACCGAACTGAATAGGAGACATTCATTCATTTCGATTTATAAGTATAAATAAAGCGATAAAGGAGGCTGAACACTGAAGAATTGATGCTTTGGAGCTGTGGTGTTGTAGAAGACTCTTGAGAGTCCCTTGGACTGCAAGGAGACCCCAAACCAGTCAATTTTAAGGGAAATCAATCCTGAATATTCAATAGAAGAACTGATGCTGAAGTTGAAGCTCTAATATGGCTTCCTGATGAGAAGAGTCAATTCATTAGAAAAGACCCTGATGCTGGGAAAGATTGAAGGCAGAAGGAGAAGGGGACAACAGAGGATAAGATGGTTGGATGGCATCACTGGCTCAATGGATGTGAGTTTCAGCAAGCTTCAGGAGATGGTGATGGACAGGGAAGCCTGGCATGCTGCAGTCCATAGGGTTGCAGAGTAGGACACAACTAAGCAACTGAGCAACAACAATTTATGGTATACCCCAAATCTGCCAGGTATTCTAGAAATTATAAAAATAATATCAGATGAAATTCCTGCAAGTGACTTAATACCTACTGGAGTAAGAGAATAGTAAGTAACAGTAGCCTTATTATGTTTTCAGATATAAGGTTAAATAGCTTACCCCAGGCAGATCAAATATTATTCTGTAAATATGAATCTTTAATCTGGAAGATCATCATAGCATTTTAGGTTTAAAGGTACATCATTAAACATACATACCTAGAAATATAGTTTCATAGTTACGTTGTAAGTCAATTTATTCTTAATAATTATAGGATTGATTATTATTATCTTTAAGAATACTGAATAGATTTTAAAATATATTCAAAATGAAAGTTGAAATAAAAACATAAAACTTATTAATTTTTTAAATTTTTGACTCACTCCAGACAGGTTATTCAAGTTAGAGAAACTCACAGGTATATTAAAGAGTCTGGCAATGATCAGCCACATGTACTGAACCACAGGAAATAATTAATGTAATATTAAAGTTACCAACAAAATACTGCCTTTTAAAATGGCACTCAAGATTAATTTGATTCTACAATATTTAAGGAAATTTCCATTTTCCCTTTAGAAACAACAAAAATATATTACATGAATCATTATTTCATTCACTATAATAAGGTCTATTTCATTACCATGTCAATATGAGACTTTATATATTTAGCGAATCTACTCCCACACTCTCCATATCTTCTACAATGTATTGATACTTAGCATTGTTTCCTTAAAACACCTAAGTTATAGAGCAATAAAAGAAAATGGTGTTATTGATTACATATATAGACTTCAAGGTCAGAATGAACTGAGCTCAAATATCAGCTTTGAAAGGTGTTTATTCATTTTACTTTGGTAATTATTCAGTCATCCTGAAACTTAATTTCTCTACCCATGATAGTGGGAAAATAACAACTTTGTCATGGACTTGAGGTAAATTTAATAATTTATTTTTAAAGTCTAATAAAAAGTGATACCTACTCAACATTGTTTATGTCATTGTTGAATATGATAACAATCATACTAATGTTACAAACTAATGTCCCTAAAAGAATTAACTTCTTAGGATTTTTATGTCACACAATTTCAGGTGGTTTCCACTTTCTGTCAAAAAATCAATAGTAACCAAAAACACAAAGTATAGCTTATATCTGAGATTAAGCAATAGTTTGTAACTTGACAATTATTTGCTTATTTTCTCCTATAACATCCTGCTAACAGCTTAATAACAAATATGTTATGGTGGGATATACTCACTAGACAATTATTAATAAATATAAATTGCTTTGCTAAGCTTAAAAAAGACTCATATATAGAATCATATAAATAATAACACTTTTTAAACTCATGATATAATGAATAATCTTATGAGCATTAAAACTGTTAAATCAATTCTGGTTCTATGAAATTTATCAAATTTCTTTTATGAAGTAATATGGAATATGTCCCTTTAATATGCCAAAGTTTACTTCACTATCAGAACATATAAATGACAGAGGTTGTGTGATTTGCTTCTCTTTTATGTAGCAAATTTCACTCCATAAGTGGTACTTCCAGTAAAAAGAAAGGCAAGTTATCCTATTTCTTCCTGGTAAAATTCTCTAGATCAACATTATTTTAAAAATCAGTTCTTCATGAATGTAGAAAATTATTCATTTGCTAAAGGTTAACAAAGTTTTGCAAAGAGAACACACTGGTCATAGCAAACACTCTCTTTCAACAAGACAAGAGGTGACTCTACACATGGACATCACCAGATGGTCAATATTGAAAATCAGATTAATTATCTTCTTTGCAGCAAAAACAAGACCAGGAGCTGACTGTGGCTCAGATCATGAACTCCTTATGGCTAAATTCATACTTAAATTGAAGAAAGTAGGGAAAACCACTAGACCATTCAGGTATGACCTAAATCAAATGCCTTATGATTATACAGTGGAAGTAACAAATAGATTCAAGGCATTAGATCTGATAGACAGAGTGCCTGAAAAACTATGGACAGAAGTTTGTGACATCGTACAGGAGGCAGTGATTAAAACCATCGCCAAGAAAAAGAAAGGCAAAATGGTTGTCTGAGTAAGCCTTATAAATAGCTGAGAAAAGAAGAGAAGCAAAAGGCAAAGGAGGAAAGGAAAGATATATCCATCTGAATGTAGAGTTTCAAAGGATAGCAAGGAGAGATAAGAACGCCTTCCTTAGTGATCAGTGCAAAGAAATAGAGGAAAACAACAGAATGGGAAAGACTAGAGATCTCTTCAAGAAAATTAGAGATACCAAAGGAAATTTTCTTGCAAAGATGGGCACAATAAAGGACAGAAACAGTATGGACCTAACAGGAGCAGAAGATATTAAAAGGTGGCAAGAATACACAGAAGAACTATACAAAAATGATCTTCATGACCCAGATAATCATGATGGTGTGACCACTCACCTAGAGCAGATATCCTGGAATGTGAACTAAGTGGGCCTTAGAAAGCATCACTACGAACAAAACTAGTGGAGGTGATGGAATTCCAGACGAACTATTTCAAATCCTAAACAATGATGCTGTGAAAGTGCTGTACTCAATATGCCAGCACATTTGGAAAACTCAGCAGTGGCCACAGGACTGGAAAAGGTCAGTTTTCATTCCAATCCCAGAGAAAGGTAATGCCAAAAATGTCCAAACTACCACTCAATTGCACTCATCTCACACAATAGCAAAATAATGCTCAATGTTCTCCAGTATAGGCACCAATGCTACATGAACTGAGAAATTCCAGATGTTCAAGCTGGATTTAGAAAAGGCAGAGGAACCAGAGATCAAATTGCCAACATCCTTTGGATCATAGAAAAAGCAAGAGAGTTCCAGAAAAATCATCTATATCTGCTTCACGGATTACGTTAAAGCCTTTAACTGTGTGGATCAAACCAAACTGTGGAAAAATTTTAAAGAGACAGGAAAAGCAGAAACCTTACCTGTTTCCTGAGAAATCTGTATGCAGGTCAAGAAGCAACAGTTAGAACCAGACATGGAACAATGGACTGGTTCCAAATTGGGAAAGGAGGATGTCAAGGCTGTATATTGTCACCCTGCTTATTTAACTTGTATGCAGAGTACATCATGTGAAATGCCAGATTGGATGAAGCATAAGCTGGAATCAAGACTGCCTGGAAAAATATCAATAACCTCAGACATGCAGATGACACCACCCTTATGGAAAAAAGCGAATAAGAATTAAAGAGCCTCTTGAAGGTGAAAGAAGAGAGTAAAAAAGCTGGATTAAAACTCAACATTTAAAAAACTAAGATCATGGCATCTGGTCCCATCATTTCATGCTAAATAGAGGGGGAAAAACTGGAAACAGTGACAGATTTTATTTTCTTGGGCTCCAAAATCACTGCTGATGGTGACTGTGGCCATGAAATTAAAAGACACTTACTCCTTGGAAGAAAAGCTGTGACTAACCTAGACAGCATATTATAAAAAACAGAGACATTACTCTGCTGACAAAGGTATAGTCAAAGCTATGGTTTTTCCAGTAGTCATGCATGGATGTGAGAGTTGGACCATAAAGAAAGCTGAGTGCAGAAGATATGATGCTTTTGAAGTATGGTGTTGGAGAAGATTCTTGAGGGTCTCTTGGACTACAAGGAGATCAAACCAGTGCATCCTAGAGGAAATCAGCCCTGAATATTCATTGGAAGGACAGATGCTGAAGCTGAAGCTCCAATACTTTGGTCACCTGATTCAAAGAACTGACTCATTAGAAAAGACTCTGATGCTGGGAAATCTTGAAGGCAAAAGGAGAAGGGGATGACAGAGAGTGAGATAGTTGGATGAAATCACCGACTCAACGGACATGAGTTTGAGGAAACTCCGGGAGTTGGTGACGGACAGGGAAGCATGGCGTACTGCAGTCCATGGTGTCACAAAGAGTTGAACATGATTGAACAACAGAACAGAACTGAACTGATGTATTGCCTTTAAGACAGTTATGTTGAATCTGAAATTCTTGCAGAGTTAGTATTATTTCTTGGAACCTTCTTTTTATTAGTTCTTTTTAAAATTGCAGACCTTACAGTTCAGAAATATTTAACATGAAAAAACAGCATTTATGGAAATTCAAACTTATGAAGTAATCAATTAAATGAGAAAACATTTGTACTGTAAAATTATATTTTTAACCATTCTTTTAAGTAGGAAGGTTGTTTCTATCAAAATTGAATTTAAAGTATCAAATTACCTATATAAATAAACATATAATTCACAAGAAGCATTTAGTATTGCAAAAATGTGTGCAGTTTTGCATATTGAAAGGAAAAAATAAAGAAAAAATGAACTCAAATACTCATATATACACAGCTGATTACAGCTGAAAGGAGAAAAGTAATGACAAATACACAAAATATTGCAGACATACTTAGCCATATTAGCCTTCCAATCTACTCTCAAATTAAAATGTCACTAAAAACAAACCAAAAATTCCATATATTGAGATAGTGAAACTTTAGCTGAAAATCAGCATTCAGCTCAGATTTGTTATTAATACTATACTATTTTAAATTCAAATAATTCAAGAGTAATTTATTTAATAAATACATTCTCATTTTACATAAATTTAATGTTCATGTTGAGAGGATTAATTAGTGAGATTCTGGTAGATTCAATGTAGTCAACCAAATGGTACATATATCTGATTCCATAACTATAAAAACACCCTTTAAATCACTTTATAACCCATATTTAATAACAAAATAGTAACCTAAGAGAACCTTGTTTGGGAGTACTTAGAATGTCTCTCCTACACTTACTGAAAAATCAATGTCCCTCCAAAAGAGAACATACTTAACCATTATGCCTTTAAAAATAGAATGATTCTAAATTAGATAGTAATTATAGAGTAGTAATACAAATGACAAGCACAACAATTTATATTTAAAGAGTCCTTTCTACTTGACAGATACCTTGTATGAGATACTTATAGTAATCTCCAAAGTGACTCTGCAGTAGCTACTACTACGCTCCATTTGTCAGTGAGAAGTCTGATGCCCAGTAAGGGTAAGTAGCTTGACCAAGGTCACAGAAGTAACAAGAGTTGAAATTAAAAATGAGGCAAGTTGAATAGCAATAAGGTATTAACTAAGATAATAGTATACCACCTATATATCTCATAAGACTGGTTTTCATTTCTTGTGGGCCATGAGGGCAAAAAGACCAGGTCTTATCTTTATCACCATAAGTGGTAAAGGTTTTGGTGAATTCCTTCAGACCTGTTTGAGATTAAAAGGAGCTATTTCAAAAAACTACAAAGTTTGCCACACTCGTTAAGTCTTCCAGATATGTCCTTCTCTCGCTCCATTCAAATTCCTCTGAAAAAGTGACAAAACCAGCTCAGCACACCCCAGATCAAATGAAGTTAATTTAAATTGCAATATTTAGTTGATGATTTAAAAAGAAAGATAACTTCGGACAGTAGAAAAGCTAAGGTCAACGCATTCATGTAACTTATGACATTTAATAATATTCATTTGTTTATATTAAATGCTACATTTTAAGGTAGCTTAAATAAATTTACAAAAAATGGAGAAGCAAATGATAACCCATTCCAGTATTCTTGGCTGGAGAATCCCATGACAGAGGAGCCTGGTGGGCTACAGTCCATGGAGTTGCAAAGAGTCAGACACGACTGAGCAACTAACATACACAAATGAAAAATAATGGAGATAACTAAGTTTGGGAACTGGTTGAAATAAACACTGAGCTGAAACTAAATATACATTTTGAAGTACGTATATGTTTTACAGATAAGCAGCCTCTCTGGCTTCAATTATTTTAGCAACTCTCTATAAAAAAACCTGAATCTCTTATACAAATAATCAAATAAATAAAATATATTATTGAATTTCTAAACAATATGCTGAATTCCTAGGATAAATATATCTATTCTTGGTATTAAGGCCATTCAATTATTTTTTACAAGTTTGCCAATTTAAAAAAAAGTGCATAAAAATAAGTAATTCTAAACTTCAGTTTTATTATATTTAAAATTGGGATTAAAAACTCCATCTATAGATATTTTTAGATTCAACACAGTGAGGCAAGTACTGAGCACAATACTTGTTCATAATAAGAGCTCAAGAAAAAGAAGCTACAATATCATGGATCAAAATAAACACTCCACCATTTTCAATTGTTTTTATCTTATATTGTTATTTAAAATGATGGTAAAATTAAGACTTTCTTCTATGAATTAATTTTGACTGAATTCAATCCAAAAGTGAAGTTAAAGTCTCTCAGTTGTGTCCGACTCTTTGAGACTCTATGGACTATACAGTCCATGGAATTCTCTAGGCGAAAATACTGGAGTGGGTAGCCTTTCACTTCTCCAGGGGATCTTCCCAACCCAGGGATCAAACCCAGTTCTCCCACACTGCAGATGAATTCTTTACCAGCTGAGCCACAAAGGAAGCTCAATCCAAAGGTTGAAAGCAATAAAAGACTGTATCTATAAAGGTGGTCCTCTTCATGACCCTTTCTTGATGAATCAATGTGCTATAATCAATGCCAAAAACTTCTTTTAGCATTTCTATTATATCTTCTGAAATGTAACATCTCTTTGTTAATTCCATCAATATTTTTATCTTAAAAATCAGTATTTCCAAAAAAAAAATGGACCAGATATTACTTTTCCTTGGAAATAACCGTTTCTTTTTGTTCCTATGCAATGGCAACATGGCTCCACTTACCACTTAAGGATTGCTTTTCAGAACTAGTGGATATTTCTTAAAACTGTAAGTGAAGACTATGTTACTATGTGCTGCAGGAAGGGAATTAGAATAGGTTTGCATGTGCCTTAAAAGGTAGCATCTCTATTTTTCTTTTGTGTTGTTTACTGCTGATTCTCACTGTCAAATCACTGTTAGGTTCTGTGTTTCTCTTGCAAAAAAAAAAAAATGAAAAGCCAACTATAAAGAAATTAATAAAAAAATAAAAACCTTGCACATTACGATTTATCATGCAAATAAATGCTTATTGTATAAATCTTGAATTATTTAATTAATGTTGATTACAAGTTTCTCACTTGAATGAACAAGTCTTTGATAGCAGCTAACAGTGGTGAGCTATTATTATATTCCAAGTTTCTGCAAGGTACATTTTTTTCTATCTTTTCAGGGGTTGTCAATGCATTTTTTACTTCCTTTGTAATCTCAAATGTCAATGGTGAATACAGAAGTACCAAAATTCTGTCAACAATTATATTATTAGTATAATAACTGTGTAAAGTGCCCAGCTCTTTGGAGCTGTCAAGAAGAGTTAATCAATAAATGTATGAAAGAGGAAAGAAAGAAGAATGGAAAAAAGAAGAGAAAGGAAGGAAAGAATATTTAAGCACTACAATATTTGCAAAACAAAAGAAGCATAAATGATATGTTTGTTGCCACCAAAGAGATAACAGTACATCTCATACGTTTATGAATATATGTGAAGGACTAATAAAACAAGATAATATGTCAATCATCATAGCTGAAAAGGCTATAAATGCTATTGGAGTTCAGAGAAAATAGCCAAGAATGCTGATTTTTTCATATACATTTGTTATTTTATTATGAAGTTCAGTGACTCAAAATGCTATCATATTCTTCACTAATATCATTTTCAAGAAATGGCTGATTATCCAGGAAACAAGTATTTGCTAAAGGATATCAATGTCCTCTTAAAATATATATAAGCTTCTTGAATCTGGTTAGCAAGTCAGATAGTATTCTAAAGACTACAGTTGCATCAAGGTGAAGCCTTCCCTATGATTGAAAACACAGATTTCATCCCAAAGAAGCAGCAGCTGTGTTCCTGAGGTTAGAGCACTTTGTTGCAGAAAGAATATCAATAGAGTGTTTATGAAATAACAAGGGAACATCACATCGCAAAGAGCAATGAAAGCCTCTTTAAAAAAATCTGTATAATAAACATGTCTAGATGGTTATGGTTCTGGCAGATCGCTACAGAGGAAATATTAGAAAAAAATCTCATGCTCATACATTTTTCATGAAATGTTCTGTATTATACATCACAGCTGCAAATCTGCCCTCTGAAGTTTTCAGCTTCTTAATGACACCAGAGATTTAGAGCACAGGGTGGAGTTAGACTGACATGTGACTGATGAGGTGGAAGTATGAGTCTGAGGGCCATTGAACACAGAGAATTTTCCCAATGTATCATAATTACAGAAACACCTGTGCTTAAGGGTTTGTGCTGATTCAGAGAAAATATTCGAAACTTAATGGTCTGCAAGATCCTTCATCTCAGACTCAGGGCAGTTGGGAGCAAAGGATACAGTTGCATTTAAGAATGACGTTAAGACACTAGTTTTTATCCTTCTAGGAGATGCTGCTGCCATAATCTGAAAATGTTTGTTTTATTTTAGAATGGGAAACTGGGTCCTGAAACAGCATGGAAGTGCTGGAGGAGTGTTTTCTGGAAAATGAAGAAATGTAAGGTCATAAACTACTGAGTTTCATAGAGCAATCAAAGTTGGATTATTCTTTTTCTTTATCTTTATAAAGTCCATTATTGATTAAAAAAATAATGCAAGTTCATATTCTATGCCAAGTAACATGATTTAAAAATAAAGTCATTCTTTAGGTTGAAATTCTTACCCCTCTGTACTCTGCATTCTTGGCCACCTGTAAAAAATCCTGGGGAGTGCTTAGAGGAAGAGTGTGTGTCAGGAGGCAGAGATAGGAATTATAATGTCTATATGTATTTGCCTTTTTTAAAAAAAGAGTGCGAAAGGGCTAAGTTTAAAATATTTGTAGACTGTGATTTTTGAGGGTAATAAAAGAATAGTACATGACAAAATATATTCATTAGGAGGAAAACAAAATTTAATATTTATAAGTAATTAATATTTCCTTAAATAAGTGAAAGCAAGGTAAATTCAGTAGACAATAGGAAATATAAAATAATTCAATGTATTATATCAAGGTATTTTTCAGTTACATTGTTATGTTTCTCTCTAAATATTTAATATGTAATAAAAGACAGTATTCACTATGCCTGAAATTATTTATAAGATTTACAACAGTATACACATATTTTCAGCAATGTCTGTATATGAATTCTTCAACATTTATTCTTATGGAATATTCTACTGTAAAAACAATGAAAAATTGCAAATACAAGGCAGTTTAATATTTTATATCATTATAAAAAGAGCATATTTGTTTTTAAAGATCAATATGATAGAAAGGAAAATGTAAAAAGCAGAAAAATGGTTCATGACCTCAAGTTCCTTTGTGACTCTTGGTTACAATTTAATTTGAAATGGACGCTTCTATCCAAATTTTATAACAGTGTTAAAATCTCTTAAAACACAGAATATTGGCCATGTCACTTTTATTGTAACAGCAGGTGATGTTTTTCTTACTCTGGTTTCATCAAGTAATGTATAAAGTTATATTATAGTTTTCTTCTCAAATGAAAATTATTTAAGAGCAAATAGGCCATATAATGAGGAATATTTGGAAAATGGTGGGATGTTTGCTATTGCTATCTAGTTGTACTGAACTATTAAATAATATATCCTTAAGTTTAATATTTTATTAAATGAAGAAATTACATTTTGTATCACAAATACATTCTAAAGCAATAGAATTTTAAATTGGTGAACATAAGGCTTGATGAACCAGGGAAACCAAAATTTATTGACTAAATGAATTAAGCAGTTCTTATATGTGATTTACTGTAAACAACTGAAAATAAGAAATAATATCTGGACCTATAAGCTGCATTGAGAGAAGATTTCTCTGGATAAATGTCTTAACACTGCTCCAGCAGTATTTGTTGAAACCTATTCCTCAACTTTTGTTCCAGGTACAGCTGTGTGCCTACACGTACATGCACAGCAAGTGTGTTCACACATGTATGCCTGTGAGTGCTTATGATGGGGGACAAGAGAAAAGAGGGTTGGGGGAAGGAAGAATACACTAGAAATCATCTGGCATTTTAAAAATTAAGGTTCTTGATATATTTGCCAGAAACAAGTTAACATTTTTCTCAATTGGCCCTTTGACAATGTCACACTTATACGTCAGTCATTATCATCTCTAATAACTGACATTTTAAACATCTATAGTAATTCAGCCCTGAAGCATAGTATTTTAATTATTTATAGCCAGTATTTTTGGTACAACATAGGTGTCAGAGATTGCAAGTTAAAAAATAATGTACACTATTCTCTTGGTTCAAATGTATGGATTTGCTACCTTTAAATAAGTCCATGGAGGTAGGAACAGATTTTAATTGATGGGTATTAATAGTATAATTTTCTGTGTTAATAAATGCATGTAAGTCCATGTAAGCTCTTCAAAACTAGGAACTCAGTGTCTACTGTGTGAAAGTCAAATTACGGGACACTGTGGAAATGATGTGCACACCTAGATATGAATGTCAAAACAAGCTTGTTAATGTAAATTAAATGAATTGCATAACTTAACATGTAGCAACCTGATAAATATAATAATTTTAAACACTATTAGATTCTACTTCTGTACAATATGATTATACTATAATTTTGATTACTAGTTTGTCCTGAATGTTTAAAATATGCATGGGTCACAAAACAACTAAGGCACTGGTAGACATATCTTTATTTTTTTGTCCTAAAAGTTCATTAGCCAAATTGTACTCTGGCTCTGATGTTTTAATTAGAGATAATAAAGTTACTCTGAGAAAACCTAAATGTTTATCTCTGTACAATCAATCCTTTTTAAAAAAACAGTTTTAAGGAACATTTCATAATCTTCTACATATTCGATTTAAATCTATAATAAAAAGTATGTTTTCCTTTTTTTCTTGGAGTCTAACAGGTTTATATTTTCCAAATAAGAAAATGATGTACCTAAGCTCCATAAATGACATCTCCCATATCATCAATAAAATAATACATCTTGTTATAGAGATATTCAACAAACAATTTTCAGAAATCACCTCTATTATGGGGAATAAAACAGATGTACAACTCCCTCTTTTGGATGTCAGATTTACACAGAGGAAACAATGTAATCTCAAACAGAATATTAAAAGAGCATTAGTTTTGGTGATGTTTTACTCAATAGACATGATGTTTATTATAAACATAGTTTTAAATCCTTTGGAAAATTGACTCATCAAAATTAGGAAAGGGCCTTAGCACAGATATATAGAAAAAATTCCCTACTTAACTTATTTCACATTTAAGAAGTTATAGCTAACATCCAACAAACAACTAAACAAGGATAAAGAGAAAATTTAATCAATCTATCTTGCACTTACTTTTTGTAAACTATTCCATTGTCTGAGATTACCCCAAACATAAATGTTTAACCTGGAAACAAATTAGCCTGATGCTGCTTTTTTTAACTTCATATGGACACAATGTATTTCTTTTTGGAGCCATGTGAGGCTTAATCTATGATGAATCCCACAGTTCCACTCCTTCAACTTTCTCTTTTCAAGGTCAATGATCTTTAATCTGAGTATTCTATTTATATATTCATTTAGTTTTACTTCTACATATTGAAGTGATATATATACACATATCTTTAGTGCATTCTCAGATGAAGCACAATGATAAGCATAAATTTGTTTAATGTGTAACAGAATAAAAATATATATATATGAGACTACATGTTTCCTACTGTTTAGCATTTAATCCCACTGATTTATATTCTTATTGCATATGTCTTACAACACATAATGTAAGAATTTGCAACTGGTGAAGCAATGGAGAAGGGAAGAAGTTACTAACACCATGGTTAAAAAAAATCACAAAAATATTAAAGTTAGAGTAAAATATGAAAATAGAAAGGGACAGTATTCTCTCATTTTGTACATTTCATAAAAAGATAAAACATATATATATATACACATGTGTGTGTGTGTATATATACACATATATATATAGTTTGGAAGAGAGAAAAGTTATTTATTCCTAGTTATTATGTAGCAAATCTAGATAGGTAGATATATATATAGATAAATGACAGAGGTAGATACATACATATATCATATATACAAATATACACATATATGTGCAGTCAAACCTTTCTAAAAGTACTTTCTGGGATCATTTCATAATCTATTACTAATTCTATTTAAATTTCTGATAAATTCTGCGTGGGTTGTTCATTTTTTCCCATGAGTCAAACAGGTTTCTGTTTTCCAAATAAGAAAATAATGTACCTAAACTTTAAAAATAACATTGCCCATATCATCAATAAAAATGATGTACATCTTCTTGTGAAGATACTCAGGAAACAATTCTCAGAAAGTGCCTTTATTACATAGAATTTTATATACATATATATACACATATATACCTATGTATACATCAGATCAGATCAGATTAGTCGCTCAGTCGCGTCCGACTCTTTGCGACCTCATGAATCGCAGCACACCAGGCCTCCCTGTCCATCACCAACTCCCGGAGTTCACCCAGACTCATGTCCATCGAGTCAGTGATGCCATCCAGCCATCTCATCCTGTGTCGTCCCCTTCTCGTCCTGCCCCCAATCCCTCCCAGCATCAGTCTTTTCCAATGAGTCAACTCTTCGCAGGAGGTGGCCAAAGTACTGGAGTTTCAGCTTTAGCATCATTCCTTCCAAAGAAATCCCAGGGCTGATCTCCTTCAGAATGGACTGGTTGGATCTCCTTGCAGGACAAGGGACTCTCAAGAGTCTTCTCCAACACCACAGTTCAAAAGCATCAATTCTTTGGCGCTTAGCCTTCTTCACAGTCCAACTCTCACATCCATGACCACAGGAAAAACCATAGCCTTGACTAGACGAACCTTTGTTGGCAAAGTAATGTCTCTGCTTTTGAATATGCTATCTAGGTTGGTCATAACTTTCCTTCCAAGGAGTAAGCGTCTTTTAATTTCATGGCTGCAGTCACCACCTGTAGTGATTTTGGAGCCCAGAAAAATAAGGTCTGACACTGTTTCCCCATCTATTTCCCATGAAGTAGTGGGACCGGATGCCATGATCTTCGTTTTCTGAATGTTGAGCTTTAAGCCAACTTTTTCACTCTCCACTTTCACTTTCATCAAGAGGCTTTTGAGTTCCTCTTCCCTTTCTGCCATAAGGGTGGTGTCATCTGCATATCTGAGGTTATTGATATTTCTCCCGGGAATCTTGATTCCAGCTTGTGTTTCTTCCAGTCCAGCATTTCTCATGATGTACTCTGCATAGAAGTTAAATAAATAGGGTGACAATATATAGCCTTGACAAACTCCTTTTCTTATTTGGAACCAGTCTGTTGTTCCATGTCCAGTTCTAACTGTTGCTTCCTGACCTGCATACAAATTTCTCAAGAGGCATACACACACAAAGACAGATGCAGATACACACACATATATATAATCATATCTTCTTTTTAAAATAAGTTCAAATGTTTATTAAATTATTATAACAACTTAACATTTATTTTCTAAATGTGTTACACTGTAATATTGCAAATGAAATTTAATTGTAGGTTTTATCTTCCTGAAAGGTTCCAGGATGGACAGATTACCATTATCTACACAGTTGATAAAATAAAGCACTCACCTCCTCTAACAGAATATTAGAACAGTAGACATTTCCTATTGCAGAAATTCATACTATGGTAAAATAATTCAAAATAGAATTTAATTTAAAAAATAATTTAAGAAAAGAAAAAGCATGAAAATTTGACAAGGCACTTCTGGTCCTCACTTCAGTTATTTTCACATTAAGTTCTTCTCCAAACAAGAGATGGAAGCTTACATGTTAGAAGAGAAGAGTATTATCAACTCCAGTTACTGGGACCCATCCTCTACAGGCCTTCACACCCACTCAGCTAGAACCAGGCTGTGTTTAGCCCAAACACATGCCCATTGTCTCCAGCTGCTGCAGAGTTACGTGGGCAACAATTCACAGAGACTCGGGCCTCGTTTTCCAGGAACACCAAAGTGAAAGAAACTAGGAATGCTGTACTTTATTTTCCCCTCTCTCTTCGTGATTTACACCTGCTCTCTCCTGTAAAGACAACGTTCTATTTTTCCACTAATTCAAGCTTCCTTCAAGTATTGCCTGTCCTCCAGCACACTCTTTCCTGTACCCACCAAGATCCTTTAAGCACACTCTCCCCCATCTTCACAGAGGGGCAAATTGAAAATAAATACCTGGAAAGTAACTTGTTATTGAACACACCTTACCATTGTCCTCTGTTCTGTGTCCTATTACAGTACCATTGACACTGTCACTTTCCTCTCCTCACATCCAGCACACTCTGACACTTACACACTAAAGGCACCAAAGCATAGTTTGAGCTTTCAAAAATTAGTGAAGTACAAACAGAAAGACAGCAGAGCTTCACAGGGGGAGACCTAACATAACATTGGGTGGCTTTCTTGCAATGAGTTGACAACATTCAGTAGTAACAAGTCAATGAAGACATCAGAGCAGCCAGCCTCCAAAGTGTTCTTCATTAGTGCAAGAGCATCCAGGTCTGGGGTGCATCCAGGTCTTGAGACCCCTGAAATTTATAAAATTGGGGAGTGGATTCTTTAAGAATCATACTAAAAATGTATGAATAGAGGAAGTCCATGGCCATCCCAGGAAGGGCTCTTGCAAGACACTCTGAAGCTTAAGCTTTTAGGATCAAGAAATCTGCTACAGCTACCATCAGGTCAGACCTGGAATGAGCAGTTCAGCTATAGTTTTACTAGAACCAGTTTCCTTCCAGTGGAAAGTGTGATATGAAGGCAAGAGATGTGAAGGCAGATTTGAAGAAGCAAGACAAAAAGAAAGGAGAAAATGTGCAGAAACTTCAACCAATAAACACAGCAGAGAATGAAAAGGGAACAGTCTCGAAGGAAGCAAGACATCATTTGGGAGAAAACTGTGCTACTATCTGTATAATTAGAGGCACTTTGCTTTATTCCTCTGAACCTTCATTATTATAATCCTAATGTTAAGCAATCCATAGCACTTTATGTATTCCAGGTACTATTTTAAGAATATACCAACATGAGTTAATACATGTAATTATTTATATCTCCATTCTCTAATTGAGGAGACTGAGGCGTATGGAGTTAAGTTACTTGTGGAGGTCATGCACCTAGCAAGTGGCAGAGTCCAGAATCAAGCATAGTCTCTGTCCCCTGACTTGGCTTCAGTATGCATACAATCACCTTCATCTATAAAAGGAGGTTACAGTTACCCTGCATAACTATCAGGAACACAGTCCTGTCTTCCTTAGGTGAGGTATCCAGGAGCAGAGTCAGAGACAATGATTCAGGAGCACAAGGTTTATTGATGGAGCACCCCAGGAAACACCTGTGAGCTAGTGAGGCAAGTGGGGTGGATGAGAACACATCTAAATATGGGCTCAGGTAAGATGTAGCTTTAACCTGAACTGGAGGCAGATCAGGAGCAGAAATCATCCCCACAGATTTGGCATGCTCGTTCCTAGCCCCGTCTCTGCACCTAGGACAAGGAAATGCAGGATTTGGGTTTTTTAAAACCTCCATCTCAGTATATCACAGGCTGCTGCCCCTCAGTGGAGAAAAGGTAGAGAGATCAGGGTCTGTGAAGGTGGGCAGTGTCTCAGCTAGTCAATGCCCACAGCACTTGGGGAAAGGGGATCTGGGCAAACCCCAACTGTACCTAAAACCATTCTCAATACATTATAGCTACTCAATAAATATCTGGCATCAATTATTAGTAGGGTTGATCTGTGGAGTGGAAGGAGGAGCAAAGTCCCATGGTTTCAACTTTGGCAGATGTGATAAATGTAGAAAAAAACACAAAAAGTAGTTAACTGAGTAAAGATACTACCAAATATGGAGTGGACTGTAATATGTACTATATGGCTCCAAACAAATTAATATGTATATGATCACTATGGTTGCTCCTGCTGCCTAAGCATAGAATTATAACTATCTCAATTGATTTTGGAACTTACTTGTATATAGTTTATTTTCTATCAGAGATTATTCCATTTGAGTAGAGTGACCAAAAAAAATCACTGCTTTCGTATAACACATCCTAAAATGCTTTACTTACAATACAAAGTAGTAGATGATCTAGTTTTAAAAACTATGAAAGAAAGAAGAGATAATTCTTGGCCTACATGTGTTTTACCAATTAGTCTGAAAGATAAGTTGGGGGGACATTTGAATCTCCTGAAGTATACATTTTCATAGAAATTTTTTTTAATTTAATTTTATTTTTAAACTTTACATAACTGTATTAGTTTTGCCAAATATCAAAATGGACTCTGTTGGAGAGGGAGAGAAATTTTTTAAAAAGAGTGATGTGTTAGCGATGTGTTTAGTTCTTACTAAAAAGTAAAACTCCTTCCAACTCTATTGAAGAGTTTGAAGAGAATGTAGCTTCAGATACATTCTCTAGTGTGTCCAGGAGATATAACTACCCTACATGAAAAAGCGGGTATAGGCATAAGGAAATTATTTTTATTTTTCTATGTAGGACAAAAAGATAAGTAAAATTGAAGCTGAAGAGTAGTGCAACCATCAATTAAGAGCGTTAGAAGAATTCATGGCAATGTAAATGCTGTAGCCCCATCTTCACACAAGTCTCTGCTTGTCATTTTAGAAGTAAATGGATACTTTCTGCAGCAGTTAAATTAAGGAGGCAGAGAAAGCAACATCCACTGCTCTAACTATAGCAGCCCCACCATGACAGGCAAGCTCATAATCCATCCAGTAACCATAGCACTTGAAACCACAAGACAATTGCAAACAATCAGTTTTAATGGCCAAAAGAGTGTGTAAGCAAAACGTATTAATCAAATGTTTACTAGTAAAGTTCAGGTCAGGGATGAATTTATTTTTAAGCACTGAACTCATAAAGTATCTGTATTTGTGTTATTTCACTTCCTAAAAGCATACTAATTGATAACTCATTGATCACAATTTTTATAACTTAAACATCTCATGCATTCAAATGGACATATTGTTTTCAGTGAAATTACTCACTCTCACCCAATAAAAAACACTGATGCAAAGTTCTGGGAATATTTTGTGACAGAGTTAAAATAAAATCCTCCATCCACTTTCACAAAGTTAGCCTAATCAGTATCAGAGGGAAAATTCTCAAAGTCAAATCACTTTCAATATTTTGCTTTTATTTTTTTTTTCCCTGATTTTATTTTTTTATTTTTTTTTTAATTTTATTTCATTTTTAAACTTTACATAATTGTATTAGTTTTGCCAAATATCAAAAAGAATCCGCCACAGGTATACATGTGTTCCCCATCCTGAACCCTCCTCCCTCCTCCCTCCCCATACCATCCTTCTGGGTCGTCCCAGTGCACCAGCCCCAAGCATCCAGTATCGTGATTTTGCTTTTAGAAACTGACTTGAGTCTGTATAATATGGGATAAAAATGTCAGTCAACCAAAATGTATAAACACATTACATTTAACAGGGAGAACCTGCAATAATAAAACTATTATTCATATATCAAAAATACATATATCTTCTTAAATATTATCAATAATGAAATATTTGAATTCTGAGAACTTAAAAACAACAAGTGCCTAGGTATACATATTAACTGCACGTGAGTGTAATTCAGTAAACATATGGTTTTATAAACCTCTCATGGGTGCTCCCATTTTCTCACTGTCACTCAAGAAAGCATGTACTTTTAAATGTTGATGATATTCCTCAAAGTTGGCCAAGAGGATCTTACTGCTGTGCATTCAGAAACTAGTCTCTGAGCATCTACTACTTTTATATCTTCTGGCAACCATGGGATATAGGATAATATAAAATCTAGACCCTTGATACAAGAAATCCATAAACTAATTGGAGAGAAAAGGATATGGAATTAAACAAAAGGTTAAGTTATATGATAAAGTGTGTCACAAAAATGCCTTGGAATTTAAGATTATGTGAGGAAAAAACATTATCCATGGTCATGATAATTTTTTGAAATGACCAAGATTTTAAGGTAGGCCTAGAGGATTAGTCAGCAGTAATCCTCTGTTTTCTCAAACAATTTTACTGAAAATTATTCACCAGTAATTGTTGAGTGGTGGTGTTATCATTTAAGGAAGGTGGGATCAAAGACAGGATTATAAATTCCCACTCCAGTATTTAATTAATTCATTTCAGTATTTAAAATATGTCTCATAATAAAAAATTCAAATAAAATAATGGAAAGAGCAATCATATTTCCAATGAACTATTTTCATATATACTTCATGAATTTTAAGTCATTGGCTTAATTTCCCTTAAGCAAAACAAACATTTAAAGTATTCATAAAAGTGTTACTCTCAACTCCTTTTCTTTTTCTTTTAATTTTTCAACTCCTTTTTAAAAAAATTATTTTATATTTATTTCTGCCTGCTCACTATTGGTTACTTTTTGTTACTTGATTATTACACATATACAGAGAATCTCAAATTCAGTCTGTCACTATTTTTAATAAAATAAGCATATCATTTGACCACTGTTCAAGACAAATAGAGAAAAATAAAAAATACTTAATAATTTCCACTATGCTCTTCTCTTCATTATAGAATCTAAGTTAATCGACCTTCTAACATCTATCTCCTTGGTTTGGTTCTACTTTTTTTGAAGTTTACATAAGTTGAGTCACGTAGTGTGTGTACTTTCGTGTCTGGCTTCTTCCCTTCTTTTTTTAAAATTTCTTTGTAAATTAAAAAAAATGTTTTCTATATCACACATTCTAAGGATCTAAGATCATACCTCACCCTCCTCCAGGTCTGTGAACAAATTCTAGGGTGTCCTGGAGACCTCTCTATTTCACCATGAACAACGGTCATCGTCCAAGATACATCTGTTAAGTAATCCACTGAATGAACAAGATAGTAAATGTCATATTTTATTTTACAAACAGAAGTCTACTTTGCATGAAACTACTCTTCAAATGACTGCTTCCTTGATATTCTATGCCTTTGATTTTATGGAAACCATATGGAAAATATAGTTAACTTTTCTTCTTGACTTTCTAATTAGCATAATAAATTCTTTTACAAATATGAATAAAAATAAATAAATATGCATTGTCAAGAGCCTTGAAAGGACCAAAAAGAAATATCATCTCTATAAATCAAAGATACAGAGGGAAGTCAGTACTTCATCAGGGAGATTACCATATTTTCTGGGAGACAGGATGGCACAGCAGAATGAAGAGATTCATATGATAAAGTATGAATGGGTAAGAGCCACACCAGATCTTCAGAAAGCTCCACTGCCCTCCTACAATCCACCTGGTCTCACATTTGGCTAGAAAAGTTATACACTTAGTCTAACTCAGATATGGATTGCTATTGATAGTTCTCATTTGAACCAGGAAGAAGTTTATGAAGTTAGTTCTACAAATTTAGAACATGACCACAGAGGGACAAATGACACCAAACATTCAGACACGAATCACGCCTCCCCTATCAACTGCCCCAGATTAACACAGCCAGGGTCAAGTGCTGAGCTTGGAGCTGCTGTGCTAAAACAAAGGTCATCTACTGAGAAGTCTCAGGGGCATCATTTGAACTGATCCTTAAATCAATTGCAAAATTTAACCTGAAAGATCAAAACAAAAAAGACACATGGGGGACCATTTCAGAATATCGTTGGAATAACACTTACGGTATTAACATTTTGAAACTAACTGTTTTGGAGACAGGAACTATAAATTAGGGCTACTCCTAAGAATTGTGACATTATTTCACACTGGAAGTTAGAGTAAATGAGGTACATCTTTCTTCTAGCAAATGTTTCTGAGAAAAATAAATATTGATACGACTGCATATATGAACTACAAAAAGACGACACATGTTTATATCACCATTAGCTGTTGAGGAGATTTTAAAAAATAAAATATTTGGATTTCTCATGTACACTTGTTTACATCCAAAACTCATGTTTCTAAAGAAAATGATTGGGCAAGTAAAAAACTAAATCCAAAAGCTATGGAAGAAATTCTAAAAGAGTTTAAATCCCAAGCATACTGTAACTGCTTTGAAATGGGACTCTTACTAGATCAATTCCTCTCAGAGTGTAGTCCACAAACTATCACTGGTCTACTACAAATTATGGACAGAAATTGAGAGTAATCACTTAAAATATTTTAAAGGAATCTGACCTTACGGTGACATCCAAGCATATGATTTCTTATATCACCAAAATTATAGGCTGTAGAGAATTGGGAACAATCTCAAACTGGTACTCAAAGATATTTTAAGAAACACTGCTGTAGGTTATTTCTTCCCAATAACTATGTCCTCTATTGAAAGAAACCTAACCCTCCTCCTGTTTGAGAAATACACACCCTAAATGACCATATCTATATAGTCATAAGATCTGTGAAGGTATTATGCTGCTGCTGCTGCTGCTAAGTCACGTCAGTCGTGTCTGACTCTGTGCGACCTCCTAGACGGCAGCCCACCAAGCTCCCATCCCTGGGATTCTCCAGGCAACAATACTGGAATGGGTTGCCATTTTCTTCTCCAGTGCATGATAGTGAAAAGTGAAAGTGAAGTCGCTCAGTCGTGCATCTGATGATATTAACATGGAATCTTGGGTTCTAAAACAGTTTTTGTCCTGGTACAATCCTTCTGAGTACATGTTACAATTTTTCTTTTTTAAATTTATTTATATTTTAATTGAAGGATAATTGCTTTACAGAATTGTGTTGTTTTCTGTCAAACCTCAACATGAATCAGCCATAGCCTTTTGAACCTCCCTCCCGTCTCCCCCCTCATCCCACCCCTCTAGGTTGATACAGAGCCCCTGTTTGAGTTTCCTGAGACATACAGCAAATTCCCGTTGGCTATTACATATGGTAATGTAGATTTCTATGTTACTCTCTCCATACATCTCACCCTCTCCTCCCCTCTCCCCATGTCCATAAGTCTATTCTCTATGTCTGTTTCTCCATTGCTGCTAAGTCGCTTCAGTCATGTCCGACTCTGTGCAACCCCATAGACAGCAGCCCACCAGGCTCCACTGTCCCTGGGATTCTCCAGGCAAGAACACTGGAGTGGGTTGCCATTTCCTTCTCCAATGCATGAAAGTGAAAAGTGAAGTCGTGTCCGACTCTTAGCAACCCCATGGACTGCAGCCTACCAGGCTCCTCCATCCATGGGATTTTCCAGGCAAGAGTACTGGAGTGGGGTGCCATTGCCTTCTCCAGTTTCTCCATTGCTGCCTTGTAAATAAATTCTTCAGTACCATTTTTCTAGATTCCGTATATATGCATTAGAATATGATAGCTATCTTTCTCTTTCTGACTTACTTCACTCTGTATGATATGTTCTAGGTTCATCCACCTCATCAGAACTGACTCAAATGCATTCCTTTTTATGACTGAGTAATATTCCATTGTGTATATGAACCACATTTCTTTATCCATTAATCTGTCAATGGACATCTAGGTTCCTTCCATATCTTAGCTATTGTAAATAGTGCTGCAATGAACAATGGGATCAGATCAGATCAGATCAGTCGTTCAGTAGTGTCAAACTCTTTGCGACCCCATGAATCGCAGCACACCAGGCCTCCCTGTCCATCACCAACTCCCGGAGTTCACTCAGACTCACGTCCATCAAGTCAGTGATGCCATCCAGCCATCTCATCCTGTGTCGTCCCCTTCTCCTCCTGCCTCCAATCCCTCCCAGCATCAGTCTTTTCCAATGAGTCAACTCTTCGCATGAGGTGGCCAAAGTACTGGAGTTTCTTTTTCAATTTTAGTTTCCTCAAGATACATGCCTAGGAGTGGGATTGATGGGTCATATGGTGGTTTTATTCCTAGTTTTTTAAAGGATTTCCATACCATTTTCCATAGTGGCTGTATGAATTTACATTCCCAAAAACAGTGAGAGTGTTCCCTTTTCTCCACACCCCCTCCAGCATTTATTGTTTGTAGACTTTTTAATGATGGCCATTCTGCCTGGTGTGAGGTGATATCTCATTGTAGTTTTGATTTGCATTTCTTTGATAATGAGCGATGTTGAACAACTTTGCATGTGTTTGTTATCCATCTGAATGTCTTCCTTGGAGAAAAGTCTATTTAGGTCTTTCCCCACTTTTTAATTAGGTTGTTTTTCCAATATTAATTTGTATGAACTGCTTGTATATTTTGGAAATTTGTCTTTCTATTATTTTCTTTCATTCTGAGGGCTGTCTCTTCACCTTGCTTATAGTTTCCTTTGCTGTGCAAAAGCTTTTAAGTTTGATCAGGTCCCACTTGTTTACTTTTGCTTTTATTTCTGTTAATCTAGGAGGTGGGTCATAGAGGATCTTGCTTTGATTTATGTCATCAAGTGTTCTGCCTGTGTTTTCCTCTAAGAGTTTTATAGTTTCTGGTATTACATTTAGGTCTTTAGTCCATTTTGTATTTATCTTTGTGTATGGTATTAGGAAGTGTTCTAATTTCATTCTTTTACATGTAGCTGTCCAGTTTTCCCAGCACCATTTATTGAAGAGGCTATCTTTGCCCCTTTGTATATTCTTGCCTCCTTTGTCAAAAATAAGGTACCTATAGGTGCATGGGTTTATTTCTGGGCTTTCTATCTTGTTCCATTGTTCTATATTTCTGTTTTTGTGCCAGTATCATACTGTCTTGATGACTGTAGCTTTGAAGTATAATCTGAAGTCAGGAAGGTTGATTCCTCTATTTCCATTCTTTCCCAAGACTGCTTTGGCTATTCAGGGTCTTTTGTGTTTCCATATGAATTGTGAAAAATTTTGTTATAGTTTTGTGAAAAATGCTATTGGTAATTTGATAGGGATCACAATGAATCTGTAGATTGAGTTTGGTAGTATAGTCATTTTCACAATATTGATTCTTCCTACCCAGGAACATGGAATATCTCTACATCTGTTTACGTCATCTTTGATTTCTTTCATTCATGTCTTTTTTTTTTTTTTTCATTCATGTCTTACAATTTTCTGGGTACATTCTTTTGTCTCCTTAGTTTATTCCTAGATATTTATTTTTGTTGAACTGGTGAATGGGATTGATTCCTTAATTTCACTTTCTGAATTTTCATTGTCAGTATATAGAAATGCAAGTGATTTCTGTGTATTGATTTTGTATCCTGCACCTTTACTAAATTCACTGATTAGCTCTAGTAATTTTCTGATACTATCTTTAGGGTTTTCTACATATAGTATCATGTCATCTGCAAACAGTGAGAGCTTTACTTCTTTTCTGATCTGGATTCCTTTTATTTCTTTTTCTTCTCTGATTGCTGTAGCTAGGACTTCCAGAACTATGTTGAATAACAGTGGTGAAAGTGGACACCCTTGTTTTGTTCCTGATCTTAGGGGGAATGCTTTTAGTTTTTCACCATTGAGAATAATGTTTGCTGTAGGCTTATTATATATGGCCTTTACTATGTTGAGGTAGGTTCCTTCTATGCCCATTTTTTGAACAGTTTTAATCATAAATGGGTGCTGAATTTTCTCAAAAGCTTTTTCTGCATTTATGGAGATTATCATATGGTTTTTATCTTTCAATTTGTTAATGTGGTATATTATATTGATTGATTTCTGTATATTGAAGAATCCTTGCATCCCTGGAATAAAGCCAACTTGATCATGGTGTATGAGCTTTTTGATGTGTTGGTGAATTCTGTTTGTTAAAATTTTGTTGAGGATTTTTGCATCTATGTTTATTAGTGATACTGGCCTGTAGTTTTCTTTTTGTGTGTTGTCTTTGGTTTTGGTATCAGGGTGATAGTGGCCTTTTAGAATGAGTTTGGAAGTGTTCCTTCCTCTGAGATTTTTTGAAAGAGTTTTAGGAGGATAGGCATTAGCTCTTCTCTAAATGTTTGATAGAATTCTCCTGTGAAGCCATCTAGTCCTGGACTTTTGTTTATTGGGAGATTTTTTATCACAGTTTCAATTTCAGTGCTTCTGGTTGGATTGCTCATAATTTCTATTTCTTTCTGGTTCAGCCTTGGAAGATTGAACTTTTCTAAGACTCTGTCCATTTCTTCCAGGTTATCCATTTTATTGTCATATAGTTGCTCATAATAGTCTCTTAAAATCTTTTGTATTTCTGCATTGTCTGTTGTAACCTTTCCTTTTTCATTTCTAATTTTGTTGATTTGATTCTTCTTTCTTTTTTTTTCTTCCTGAGTCTGGCTAAAGGTTTGTCAATTTCATTTATCTTCTTAAAGAACCAGTTTTAGTTTTATTAATCTTTACTAGTGTTTCTTTCATTTCTTTTTTTCATTTATTTCTGCTCAGATCTTTATAATTGTTTTTTTTACTAATTTTGGGGGGTTTTTTGTTTTTCTTTTTCCAGTTGTTTTAGGCATAAAATTAGGTTGTCTATTTGATGTTTTCCTTGTTTCTTGAGGTAGGATTGTATTGCTATAAACTTCCCTCTTAGAACTGCTTTTGCTGCATCCCATAGGTTTTGAGTTGTCGTGTTTTCATTGTCATTTGTTTCTAGAAATGTTTTGATTTTCCTTTTGATTTCTTCAGTAACATGTTGGTTATTTAGAAACGTTTTGTTCAATCTTCATGCGTTTGTGTGTTTTTTTCAGTTTTTTTTTTCTTTTAATTAATATCTAGTCTCATAGAGTTATGGTTGGAGAAAACACTTGATATGATTTCAATTTTCTTAAATTTACTGAGGCTTGACTTGTGACCCAAGATGTGGTCTATCCTGGAGAATGTTTCATGTGTACTTGAGAAGAAGGCGTATTCTTTTGCATTTGGATGGAATGTCCTGAAGATATCAATGAGACCCATCTCATCTAATGTATCATTTAAGACATGTTTCCTTATTAATTTTCTATTTTGATGATCTGTTCATTGGTGTGAGTGTGGTTTTTAAAATCTCCTTCTTTTATTGTGTTACTGTCAATTTCTCCTTTTATATCTGTTAGTGTTTGTCTTATGTATTGAGGTGCTCCTATGTTGGGTGCATAGATATTTACAATTGTTATGTCTTCCTCTGGGATTGAGGCCTTGATCGTTATGCAGTGTCCTTCCTTATCTCATGGAATCTTCTTTATTTTAAGGTTTATTTTGTCTGTTATGAGGATTGCCACTCCAGCTTCCTTTTGCTTCCCATTGGCATGGATTATGTCTTTCCACCCTCTTACTTTCAGTCTATATGTGTCTTTAGGTCTGAAGTGGGTTTCTTGTAGACAGCATATATATGAAAAAAAAAAAAAAAGCTCAAAAGTTTAACTAGTGCCAATAAAATTGACAACTACAACAGAGGCAGGAAAAAGTAAAAGAAATCCAAAAGAATCTACAGAGCAAGTCAAAACATAGGAATAATCAATATTTTTCTTGAGTCACTGCTGTCAGAGTCCCTTCCCTTGCTGGGAGTCATAGTCCACCTTACTTCCCTGGATGCCCTCCAACACTGTGTTGCTCTCTGGACATGCTGTGGGGGCAGCTCAGATTCTAATCTGGTCCTACTCCTGTGTGTTCTTGCCTCCAATGTCCACAGCTATCAGAACTAGTGTGTTTTCTTTTGTGAGAGCTCTCAGTGCTCTTTTATATATTCCATAGACACAGAGTCTGCCTAGTTGATCATGTGGATTTAATCTGCAGCTTGTTCAGCTGGTGGGAAGGTTTTGGGTCTTCTTCCTTAGCCACATTGCCCCTGGGTTTCAATTGTGGTTTTATTTCCACCTCTGCATGGGGTCATCCACTGGGGTTTGCTCCTGAGGCTGCCCTGAAGGACTTGGGTCTTCCTTGGTGAGGGCCAGGTGTGGATGAGGTACAGATGCTTGGGTCACAGGGGTTCTGGAAGCACCAGGTACTTAGGGGAGTGTTTTGGCTAGGGCAGTAGGAAATATAGTCCTCTATAAGGGTAAGGAAACCAGTATTAGCCAATACACTCCAGTATTGCCTGAAGAACCCCCCTTGACAAAGAAGCCTGACAGGCCAGAGGTCACAGGGTCTCAAAGAGTTGGACATGACTGAACTGACACTGCATGCATAGATGCAAGACTTTTTTTGTCTGTGGCATCTCTGCCCCAGTGAGGGTTGAGTGTGAAGGTGGTGCAGCTGTTTGGATTGCAAGGACCCTGGTGGTGCCAAGTGTGCAGGGACATGGACTGCCTCCACCACAGGAGTTATGGCCCTATCAGATTCTTGTATCAAAAAAGAAACAGAGTTCCAAAAAAACATCTATTTCTGCTTTATTGACTATGCCAAAGCCTTTGACTGTGCGGATCACAATAAACTGTGGAAAATTCTCAAAGAGATGGGAATACCAGACCACCTGACCTGCCTCTTGAGAAACCTGTATGCAGGTCAGGAAGCAACAGTTAGAACTGGACATGGAACAACAGACTGGTTCCAAATAGGAAAAGGAGCACGTCAAGGCTGTATATTGTCACCCTGCTTATTTAACTTATATGCAGAGTACATTATGAGAAACGCTGGGCTGGAAGAAGCACAGGCTGGAATCAAGATTGCCGGGAGAAATATCAATAACCTCAGATATGCAGATGACACCACCCTTATGGCAGAAAGTGAAGAGGAACTAAAGAGCCTCTTGATGAAAGTGAAAGTGGAGAGTGAAAAAGTTGGCTTAAAGCTCAACATTCAGAAAACTAAGATCATGGCATCTAATCCCATCACTTCATGGCAAAAAGATGGGGAAACAGTGGAAACAGTGGCTGATTTTATTTTTTGGGGCTCCAAAATGACTGCAGATGGTGATTGCAGCCATGAAATTAAAAGACGATTGCTCCTTGGAAGGAAAGTTATGACCAACCTAGACAGCATATTAAAGAGCAGAGACATTACTTTACCAACAAATGTCTGTCTAGTCAATGCTATGGTTTTTCCAGTAGTCATTTATGGATGTGAGATTTGGACTGTTAATAAAGCTGAGTGCCAAAGAATTGATGCTTTTGAACTGTGGTGTTGGAAAAGATCTTGAGAGTCCCTTGGACTGCAAGGAGATCCAACCAGTCCATCCTAAAGGAGATCAGTCCTGGGTGTTCAGTGGAAGGACTGATGTGGAAGCTGAAACTCCAACTTTGGCCATCTGATGTGAAGCACTGACTCATTGGAAAAGACCCTGATGCTGGGAAAGATTGAGGGCATGAGGAGAAGAGGACAACAGAGGATGAGATGGTTGGATGGCATCACTGATTCAATGGACATGGGTTTGGGTGAACTCCGGGACTTGGTGATGGACAGGGAGGCCTGGCGTGCTGTGGTTCATGGGGTCACAAAGAGTTGGACATGACTGAACGACTGAACTGAACAGAGTCTTTTTCAAGCCTCTTGTAGCTGGTGATCATAAGGCCTCTTTGGCCAGACTTTCTCCATAGCTCTGCCTGTTCAGGCACTTAGAGGGCTCCCTTGCCTGGGGTCCTTCTCTGTTCTTCTATGCATCAGGCACATAGAGGAGCCTCCCAGGCTGGGGCCCTACTCTGTAGATCGGCATGTCAGGCAATTAAAGGTTATGCTGGGTGGGGTCCTACTCTGTAGTCAGCGTGTCAGGCATTTGTTGGGCCAGCCTCTCTGTTGTTCAGCTGCCCGTGCTGGCATGTGGGGAGTGAGAGGCTATAGAGATGGCTCCACCCACTATGCATGACTCAGCAGTATCGCCTGGCTTCCACAGCTGCCTGGCCTTCATCCACAGGGATTTCCCACAGCAGCCCTCGACCTGGGAATGCTCCACAATCCTTCAAGTCCAGCTCCCAGCTGCTGTGTCTTCTAGAGGACCTGCGACCCTGTCTGGGGTATGTATGGCTGCAGCAAGGACTGTCTGATTCTCATTCCATTTAGGCTGCTAGAGATCAGCTGTTTCACTCTCAGCCTTAAATGTTTCTCCTCTGACTCAAACAATTGCCCCGATGTGGGAATCGGATCCCTGCTTCAGTTCCCTCACCTGCCGAGGGCAGGTCCAGTCCTGCTAACACTCCTGTTTCCCCCCCAGCTCCTTTGTCCTACAGAGTTTTACATGGTTCTATATATTCTTTTCCACTGGTGAGGTACTCCTGTCTGCTCTCAGCTGGTGTTCTGCATGCATTTCTGTGTCTGAGGGTGTATTTCTGATGTATCCATGGAGAGCGATATACTCCCCATCCACCTACTCCTCTGCTGTCTTGCTCTCTCCATGTTATAAATTTAAATAGAGAAAGTAATCTCTCATGTGTGACATTTGGAAGTAGAGTAGACTGAGCATGTAAATCAAAAGTTCAAAGTTCTTTTATTTTCTACTATGCCATCCACAAGAATGCAGTTGTCAGATGTTTGTTGTAACTCTACCCATCGCTTCCTCACTGAGAAAAAGGGATGTCTCTTTCTATATGCCCTCTCCTAAAGCAGAAAAGTTACCATGACATTTTCAAGGCCATTTCCCTTCGTTCTGCATTGCCGAGAATTGTTATGTATCCATAACTAAGCCAATTGGTGCCAAAGGAACCAGAATTATCATGTTTCTTTCATGCTAATAGGAATTCACCTGCCTTCTGGCTTGGAAAAAGGCCATCCATTCTTGAAAGATGCTAAATTTTTAATTTTAAAAAGGGTTCTTATAGTGAGAGAAAGTGTCGGTGAGGTGCATCACTAACATATCTTCCAGAATGACATTTAATACAGGAGTCAAGAACATTTCCTTGGGGAATACATATGTGATAAAGACTGCAAAGGGCCCAAGAATAAGTTCAGAGGAGATCAGATATTTTGGTATTGGGAGAGGAGGAAGATCCAGCAATGGAAACTGAAAAGCTGTCCACATAGTCAAAGCTTCAGTGTTATGGGAATAGTGGAAGAAAAAATTTCAAAGTAATTAATTGTGATGAAAATTAATAAGAAACAAGCAGGATGGATACTGACACTTTTAAATTATATCAATGGTTAGTAAAAGAAAGTCATGTGGGATTTTAGGATAAACAGGTCAGTGGAAAGGAGGGCATAAAACCAAACTGAAGTTTGTAAAAGTATGAAGAGAACATGAGGAAAAGAAGCCAAAAGGTGATCAAAAACACAAAGAGGTATCATCTCACACTGGTCAGAATGGTCGGCATCAAAAAGTCTACAAACAAATGCTGGAGAAGACTGTGCAGATAATGGAACCTTCTCACACTGTTGGTGGGAATGCAAACTGGTACAGCCACCAAGGAGAGCAGTGTGGAAATTCCTTAAAAAACTGGGACTATAACTGCATTCAGTGGCACAGAAATCCCACTGCTGGGCTACACACTGAGGAAACTGGAACTGAAAGAGACACATGTACTCTGATATTCATTGCAGCACTGTTTACAACAGCCAGGACATGGAAGCAACCTAGATGTCCACCAGCAGACAAAGGATAAGAAAGTTGTGGTACATATACACAGTGGAATACTACTCAGCTATATAAAGGAATACATTTGAGTCAGTTCTAATGAGGTGGATGAAACTGGAGCCTATTATTCAGAGTGAAGTAAGTCAGAAAGAGAAATACCAATACAGTATATTAACACACACATATATGTGGACTTACAAAGATGGTGATGATCCTATATGCAAGGCAGCAAAAGAGATGCAGATGTGAAGAACAGACTTTTGGACCCTGTGGGAGAAGGAGAGGGTGGGATGATTTGAGAGAATAGCATTGAAGCTTGTATATTACCATATATGAAACAGATGACCAGTACAAGTTTCGATGCATGAAGCAGGGCACTGAAAGTCAGTGCTCTGGGACAGCCCAGAGGGAGGGGATAGGGAGGGTGGTGGGAGGGTAGTTCAGGATGGAAGGACACATGTGCACCCATGGCTGATTCACGCTGAGGTATGACAAAAATCATCACAATATTGTAAAGTAATTATCCTCCATCTAAAATAAATTAATTAATTTTTAAAAAAGGAAAAAAATTAATAAATTCAACTCAAAGGAATAAAAGAAGAAGAAGAAGCCAAAAGGCGTGCAATATTTGTAAATCAATACTAATGCATAGGAGAAAACTTGCCCGGAATTAATGGATGACAGAATGGTAGCCCCCTCAAGGATGGCTGTGTCCTAATGCCTGAAACCTGTACATGACAAAAAGGAGTTCCTGATGTAATTAAATAAGTATCTTGAGATGCCAGGAAAAACCTAGATTATCCAAATGAGGCACTCTATACTTTGATTTTTTTAAGCTAGGGCTTTATTATTCTTTTTTTAATTTTTTACTCATTTTTTTAAAAAAAAAAGGACAATTCACCCATTTCTCCCACCTCTTCATCCCTTGCCTTTTGCAATTACTTAACTGTTCTCTGTATCTATTAGCTTGGTTTTATACTACATCAATTTAAATAAATAAAATATTTCAGTAAGATACATTCATTCAGATCACACAAAACAGATTTTTTAAAAGTAGTATACCTTTATAGAGACAAGTGACAATAGTAATATTGGAAAATATGCATGTCAAATATTGGGACCTATAAAATTATTTCAAAAATACATGAATTTAGCAATTTTTTTCAACATAACTTAAAGTCACTGGTATTTATATAGTCTCAGTAAAACTCAATTATATCTGTGTAGGTATAACTGAATAATTAAAGTTCATTTCTAGTGTGTTAAATTAATTATGCAATTTTATTCTGATTTTTGAGATCTATAATAATTTTTGCCAAGTATATTACTAGCAACATTGAAATTTTGATTGTTCTTATTCCAGCCTTCTTCCTTTACACATTTAACTCTCATAAATCTACTAATTTTTTGTTGTATTGGTTAAGGTAAATGCCAGATTTTTCATCTTAATAAGATTAAGATATCCTTTTCTTTCACATTTAGTCCAAAATGTGCATGACTGTCATTTAGCTCTGGCCTCTCTACCTTGGGGCTCTTCTCTCTCCAAGGCAAGAAAATAAATCCAATGTCTTTAGTAAGGAACTAATTGAGACAAAAACTGAAACATGGATAAAAATAAAAATCACCAATTCGTTGATATTTGTTTATCCACTCAAACTCAAAGAATTTAAAAGTCACGGAAACCTAATGCACATAGATAGTGCTGAGTATGGATGAGTCAAATACACACTCCAAGTGCTATCTAGTATTACGGTTTGTTAAGGAGTGAAAGTAAAAGCAGTGAGCTTTCAGTAGGGACAAACTAGCGCAGTACTTTTTATCATTTTATTGAATTGACATGTGTTTTATTGCAATGACTAAATCAATCAATCTGTTATTTTGGCATTCGTTGTAAACAGGCTGGAAAGACTTATATTCAAAAGAAATTTTCAGTACAATTCAGTGAGGCAAAAGTTATTAAAATTTTATTAAAGATGACATTATGATAAAACAAAGTCTAGGCAATTTATCCAAGGTCAAGGTGTGAAATATGAAGTATATATACATGATAAGTAACTTTGGAATCCACAGGCTGTTATTATTAAAGTAATACTATTCATTTTCCCAAATATAGTCAGTTGATCTATCTTTTATGCTTTTTTCTTAATTGAGAGACTAAGGAAATATAATCACTCTCTTTTTCCCCCTCAATGTCACTCTTTCCATGGATGTAGCCTTACTCCTATTTATATCCCACAAAGTATGCCAATACCACTATCACCACAATTATTTTTACCCAATGATCTTTTTCCCACTAAAGTCTTAATGTGCTCTCAGTTCAAAATTCCCTCAAAAGTGAACATTTTCTGTATGGCGTCAGTGTATAACACAAGTTGTCAATGATGAACTGAAAGTAACAAGATTCACAAAATGCTCCCATTTTCTGCATTTTCTAATTCTTCTTAAATTGGAAGTGAAATTGTAAGGGAACCTGTTTCTTCTGTGTTTTCAGCTGTTTATATCTTATTTCTAAACACTGCCACAGAGGTACCTTAGCATGTTTAATGCTGAACAGAGTACAGTCCATCCTCTTCATCTGTGCGGGCTTGGTTCCAAGACTGCCATGAATACAAAAATCCACGAATGCTCAAGTCCCTCACAGAGGGATCTGCATATCTGCAAATGCGGAGACTAGGGATGCGAAGAGCTGATTGCCCTGCAGCATTGTTTCAGCTTTTATTCATGTCAACGTATTAAGCCTGACCCCGGGCTCCTACTTCAATTGGCGTGTCCATAAATCTTACTGACTCAACTGTTTTCAACAATGCCTTGTGGTATACATGAATCCACAGTCTGACTGATTAAACTTGACTAAATCTGCCCCTCTGTGCAGATACTACTGGGTATGTGCCCCTAGGGGAAGTGTACTATAGCTGTTGACTGTAAGGTGAGGAGAGAGGGAGCCCCATCTTCTTGGCCACATGTGTCCAGAGTGGAGTTCCCATCAGTCTAAGCTGGGGATTGGTGGGGAAGACATGCATGTTGTGTCTCAAGCACCACAGTCTCACTGCTATTACTGCAACTTATTACATTCTCTTGAGAAAATGCCTCTGCACTAGTTGGATACCCTTAGGACAATTTCCAGAAACTTTAAATGGTTGTTGTTTTTATAATTTCCACCGGTTATGTTTGTTTCACTGAAGATTGATCCTGCAGAGTTCCTAAGGCTGCCACCACAAATGCATATCTCTTATGTTTCTTTCTTATATTACATTATATATATTTCTTATATTTCATATATCTATACAGTCCATGGAATTCTCCAGGCCAGAATACTGGAGTGGGTAGCCTTTCCCTTCTCCAGGGGATCTTTCTGACCTAGGAATTGAACCAGGGTCTCCCGCATTGAAGGCAGATTCTTTACCAACTGAGCTATCAGGAAAGCCCTATATTAAATTTTATATAATTTATTTTCAGATAAATTTACAAGTGTTGCTCTATCATGTCCTGAAATACAGCAAAGTCAGTCTTCCCTTAGGGGTAGATGAAGTGGTGAGAGCAGAGTTAGTGTCTGGGTTTCCCCCAACAACCCACGTGAGTCTAGGGTACCAGCCTGAGTAGGATGCCGTTCCCCTAAAGCAGTGTACACTTCAGTTGTAAGAAGCTGGATGAGACTGTGCTTCATGAGGACCTGCACTGGAAGAGTTATCCCATCCCCCAGCAGGTTTGCTTTCTTTTGGTAAATAAAGGGAATTAACATGTACTCATTGGAGAAGGAAATGGCAACCCACTCCAGTACTCTTGCCTGGAGAATCCCATGGATGGAGGAGCCTGGTAGGCTACAGTCTACATGAAGAGTCAGACGTGACTGAGCGACTTCACTTTCACTTTCATGCATTGGAAAAGGAAATGGCAACCCACTCCAGTGTTCTTGCCTGGAGAATCTCAGGGACAGGGGCGCCTGGTGGGCTGCCGTCTATGGGGTCTCATAGAGTCGGACATGACTGAAGCGACTTAGCAGCAGCAGCAGCAGCATGGTGATAATTAGTGTGTGTGATTTAAGACCAGCAAACCACCCCTCATCTCAAATATAGCACACGCCTTCTCAAACATTCCATAATGTCCATTTTAAACCATTTATTATTATTATTTTGATTTTTTTTATCTTGACTCTATCCACTATTCAGCTTGGATTATTAATCAACAAAATGCCTTAAACTGCTAAATAATAATACCAACAACAGCAGCTAAACTCCTCCCCTCGACACTTAAGCTATGATTATACAGAGAAAGAGATTATCACAGAGAAAGATCATGGTCACAGAGAAACTACTTTCAGTACCTCCTTCTCTCCCTTATTTTTTCCCAAGACAGATGATGACAGCAAAGCCCTATTTCTCCTAAAAGGATCCCAATTATATGGCTCATTAAGAGGGAGCATATTGTCGATGTAAAGATCTGCTTCACAGCAAGTTCCCCAGTGCTTAATAGTGCCCCACACATAATAGTCTCATTATATGTTTGCTGTTTAGATTAATAAATGAACGTATGGTTGTTCAGTAAAATCTGCTTCAACACCAGAAAAGTTGAAAAGGATGGCACCCACATTTTAAAGACTTAGAGGAATTTCTTCTTGCTCTTTAACCCAGAGCAAACAAATAAATAAATAGCAGACTTGAATGATGCTCTCCTTTTGTGAAGCAAGATCCTACCTGGGTGATAAATAAAAGACACCTGTACAGACTCCACTCATGCTCCAAACTGACTGAGGCAAGAAGTAGGATAGCTGTAGAGTGCCTGCGTGAGTGTGTGCTCAGTCGTGTCTGACTCTTTGCAACCCCATGAACTATAGCCCACCAGGCTTCTCTGTGCATGGGATTAACCAGGCAAGAATATAGAAGTGGGTTTCCATTTCCTCCTCCATGGGATATTCCTGACTGAGAAACTGAACCTGTGCTTCCCGTGTCTCCGGCATTGCAGGCGGATTCTTTACCACTCAACCACCTGGGAAGCGGAGATATAGGGTAGATGGGGGTAATATCTAGGTTTCACCAGTGGTTCTGAAACCAATTCCAATACACGTAGAAGTTCGGGTAGAAATGGTACCGTGCATTTCTGCTGTTTCTTAACAACTGGGCCCTCAGGCACTACTCACCATTGCGCTGACTGGCTCTCCATCACTGGGACCATGACAAGGAAGGTTCGTAGGCATGACTTCAGTTACCTGAGAAAAGCTCTGAGATGACATCAGAACTTATTTCTGCAAGTATCTGGAAAAATTCAGTCTTGACTGTTTCCCATCTTCTCCAGCCATAGAATATCTGCCTTGGTAAAATAAAAGCAGAATAAAAATGAATATCCTCTTTTTTTCATATTAAACTACTTTGCTATTTAAGTACATTTGCAAAATAATTTCTGAAATATATCATTTTAGTTTCCTATGTCATGTTGAGCACACAAAAAATATTCCCAGAAAAATCAGAGGACATTGGAGAGAAAATGGAGACAATCAGTAAGGAATTCCTGTCTGTTATACTGTATCTCACAAAATTCATATGTTGAAGTTCTGATTGCCAGTACCTTAAAATGGAATCATATTTGGAGATACAGCCTTTAAAGACATGATTATGTTAAAATGGGATCACTGAGGTGGGCCCCACATCAGTATGACTGGTATCCTTATAAGAAGAAGAGATTAGGATATGCACAGAGAGAGAGAGAGAGAGAGAGGAGGGTGGGGAAGATAACAGAAAGGCACAATCAGAAGGCAGATATCTGGAAGCAAAGGAAGAATCCAAGCATGCTCATACCTTGAACTCAGAATTCTAGCTTCCAGCATTGTAAAAGGGATCTTGGGCTGCCAGGAGATTAAACTAGTCAATCCTAAAGGAAATCCACCCTGAATATTCATTGGAAGGTCTGATGCTGAAGCTGAAGCTCAAATACTTTGGCCACCTGATGTGAACAGCTGAGTCATTAGAAAAGACCCTGATGTGGGAAAGATGGGAGGCAAGAGGAGAAGGGAGAAGCACAGAATGAGATGGTTAGATAGTATCACCAACTCAATGGACATGAATTTGAGCAAACTCAGGGAGATAGTGGAGGACAGAGGAGCCTGACATGCTGCAGTCCATGAGGTTGCAGAGTCGAACGTGACTTAGCAGCTGAATAACAACAAAGGAATCTAATACAACCATGAGTGAGTGAAAGTCTCTCAGTCGTGTCTGACTCTGCAACCCCATGAACTGTACATTCCATGGAATTCTCCAGGCCAGAATACTGGAGTGGGTAGCCATTCCCTTCTCCAGGGGATCTTCCCAACCCAGGAATCGAATCCAGGTCTCCCACACTGCAGGCAGATTCTTTACCAGCTTGGGCTACCACCAAGGAAGCCCAATACAAGCATAAATAATCTCAATAGAGGAGATATTCCTGGAAGAGAGGACTAATCAATGTTGAACTGAAATTTAGTGAAAAACCCTTGGTTTTTATAGAATTTCCAACATCAGTATATCAACAATTGTAGGACAATGAGACAAACCTGGTCAATAAAGTATTGGCCCCCAGTTTTTAGAAAAAGCAGTATCTAGCAAAAAAAGGCGATTCTTACTATATCTCCAAATGTGCAAAGCCTCTATCAGCTGTTCTGCCACATAGTCTGTTTATTCACTGGTTCTCAACTGGAGCCACTAATTCTATCCTGATTACTTTGGGGGAGTTTTATTTGCCTGGTTTCATATTTATTATTAAAACCAATCCCAAAGGTTTAGAATAAGAAAAGAAACTAGGTATTTTGCTCTTTGCATATAAGTGAAAGAGGATGGTGTGAAGTAGGTATAATTAATACAGTTTTCTACTGTATTACTCAATTGAGTAATATGAGAATTTTTATGAAAATAGTATTTTTATACTTTTTGAAACAATTTATTTCAATAAATTGAAATACAAATGACACTAAAATATAATGCCTTCTCAATTTTAAAGATATTTGTATTTTATTAGTCAAATATAAAATCTGAACTTGCAGCAAAAATATCTACTTTCTCTAAATATGTAGAGTTTCTGCTGTAAGAACTCATTTCACATAACTCCTAAAAAGTTCTGAGAACACGAAAGCATTTTCCATCAAGAAATACTCAACACAAATCATGTCTGATGCTCATCTCTAACTTTGTCCATCAGTACAAGCAACAGAAACATAGGTAACTATTAGTAAATCACAATCCAGTGCCTTTTCAATGGATTTGTTTTCAATAGTCCTATCAAAATTTTAGAGAACATTTTTTTCAACTTAAAAGTTGTTTAGCAGCTTGCCACTTTAATTTTAAAATGATTATAAATCTGCCTATGCCATGTTGCTAATGAGTATTCAAAGCAATATTTGAAACACATGGCATTATCTTTTAAAGAATAATGTTACTATTAGGGTTATTACACATGTATGCCAGTTTTTCATTCTTGAAGATATACCCTTTGACTAAGTACACAGGATATTAAGAAGGAATAAGGGCAAGAAGATGGAGTTTTATTTTTGGTTTTGATTTTTCTAAAGAGGAAATGCAATGGCTCTATCTCCCAAAGAAAATACAACTTTTATATGATGAGATTGAGCTTTCAAGGAGCCAAATTTCAGATGAGGATGTTGCTTATGATCAATAAAACTTTACTAATGGTTCCTGAATCAAAACCTCATTAAAGACAGAAACCCTCTTGTGGGTTCTGTCAATGGCATTGTCCTTTTGAGAGTCATGAGGCACTGGCAGCTTTATCTCTCTGGAGCCTTCCTTGGCATTCTATCCCCTGAATGCATGAACGAAACACAATAGGCATTTGCTGTAACCGTCTTCTTAGGTAAAGTCCACTGGCATTTCCAGTCAATCAAACCACAAACAAATTACCTTGGAATACTTGTGACCCTTCCGCTGAATACACATTTTCATTTAAAGTAGAAAAGCAATAAGTTTGTGTCATGCAGTTGACCCATTCTATGTTGGCTTTGGCAGTATCTGTTAGGAACGTACTTTAATTCTATATGAATGATATTTTGCCATGTTATATATTGCCAATAACCCCAAACTGCAGTGTTGGCATATAAAAGGAAATATCCTGAAAAAGATCAAGTTAACAACCTCTTCTATTTATTCCTGGCTTAAAGGTGAAGTTTAGAGCCCTACCAATTTTCATTACCAGGAATATGTGCAGAATAAGTAGAAATAAAGGAAAAATAGACATAAATTACACCAAGTACTAAGTCAGAAGCGCTTCATTCCTCCAGGGGTGTCTGGACTGAGGCAGCAGAGCCAGCCAAGGGTTCTGGTAGCTGATCCTGGAGCCCAGATTTAGCCTTTGGCTTCGCTTCTGGAAAAATATTTTAACAATGAAATCTATATAAAAACTCCTTCCTTTCAATTATTCCTGCCTGAGAACGGCTTTGCCATGATTTGCCTAAGATCAGAACAAGGTTAATGCATTTAACATTTTTCTAAAAAATGGTTTTCAAAGAAAGCTATGAGGGGGATCATGAGTTGCCTTCTTTTGCTAGGCAAAGTCTCCCAGCAACTTTCATATCTCAAATGCCTACAACAAAGTGGACGTAGCTTAGATGAGAACACGTGAGTATATTGTTACAAGGTGAGGAGTCATGTCTTTTCTTCAGGGACTTTAATTATAATATGTTAAGAAAATATTAAGGGTATTGGAAATAAATTGGAGTTTCTATTTTGTTGCTTTTTATATTTACAGATTTCCAAAACTGAATTTCAATGATGAAGGTATGTTATAGTAATGACTAAACTTCTTCCTTGAAGCTAGGAGATTAAGAAAATATTAGAGAGAGAACAGTAATATATCAAATAACCACATGTTAACATAGCTTTAAATAAACGTTTTTCTTTGGCAATAGCCTTTGGCAACATACATAAAACATGTATTGCTCAAAACATACATCTTTTACATATAAATAATATATAATACATGTTTCTGTAGCAAAGGCTTACAAGAGGAAAATAGAGTGAAAGACTCCTGAGTATAACTTTAAACTTGCTCCTGGTGATAGTTAGAAGTCATTGAACCTCTAGGGTAAGACACAAACATCACTGCATATAATGGAGAGATACAGTGCATGGTTGTCGTATGCTGCAAAGTAGAAATACTAAGAGAAAAACAAAATTAAACTTGGAAACTTTGTTTCAATAATGGAATGATCTTTGTGCCTTAGGAACAAATGTTTTCTACCCTAGCACTAGAAAAATATCTAAACACCAAATATTTAAAGGTTGGTTTTGAGACAGTATGAATAGTCTCAACTAATAAAAGTGATAACAATACTGACAACAGCAACAACAAAAAGCCCATATATGAGGAATCTAGAAAAATGGTAAAGATGAGTGAATTTGCAGGGCAGCAGTAGAGATGCAGGCATAGAGGATGGACATGCAGAGTTGGGTGGGGGAGAAGGGTGGGATGAATTGGGAGATTGGAATTGACATGTATGCACTACTCTTTAACTGCATTATCTAACATCCATAACTTATAGCAATTCAGAAATGTAAAATATCTACTTCATTAGAGCATTTTATCAGGAAATATTCTGTATTTTCACACACTTAACAAAGCAAAGGCTTTTAAAATTAGGCATGTTCATACAATTTTTTTTTTAAACTGGTCAGTTAAATTTAGAAGACTAATTCAACAAGATGTGTGTTTAGCACCAAATAGGTAAGTCAATGATCTGATTGAATTTTCCAATATGGAAAGGGCTGTATGGAGTTACTTAAAGGATAAAACTGAGTGAGTGTGTATAAGGTAGATATGTGTGTGTTTGTGTGTGTGTGTTGGATTAAAAATCAGATGACCGATGTTCTGCTTCTAGTTAAATGGCTTTGTATAAGTCATTTACTTTCCACCTGGGGTCAAAATTTTAATCTGAAAAATGGGGACACCAAGATCTGACTTGCCACACAAAGTTATCATGATAAGATACATGTGAAGGTGAAATGAAAATCACACAGTATTTTGTAATTAATTAGCTACTTTAGAAGCAGATGTGAACAAGACAGATGAAGAATAGTCATGGTAAGAAAGGAAGAGAGTTAACTGATATAATCCACTTAATGTGGTTCTGTTTTTCACAATATGCAACCAGTCAGAGATGGAAACTTTTGTCAATTGGCTGCTACCTGACAAAAAAATACATTGTCTAGCTTATTTTTCCCCATAAATTGACTAAAAAGATGAGTTGTTTTGGCAACATGTAAACACAGCCAGAGAAAACTTTAACCTTGGCATCTGGTCCCATCACTTCATGGGAAATAGATGGGGAAACAGTGGAAACAGTATCAGACTTTATTTTGGGGGGCTCCAAAATCACTGCCGATGGTGATTGCAGCCATGAAATTAAAAGACGCTTACTCTTTGGAAGGAAAGTTATGACCAACCTAGATAGCATATTCAAAAGCAGAGACATTATTTGGCCAACAAAGTTCCGTCTAGCCAAGGCTATGGTTTTTCCTGTGGTCATGTATGGATGTGAGAGTTGGAATATGAAGAAAGCTGAGTGCTGAAGAATTGATGCTTTTGAACTGTAGTGTTGGAGAAGACTCTTGAGAGTCCCTTGGACTGCAAGGAGATCCAACCAGTGCATTCTAAAGGAGATCAGTCCTGGGTGTTCTTTGGAAGGACTGATGCTAAAATTGAAACTTCAATACTTTGGCCACCTCATGCGAAGAGCTGACTCATTGGAAAAGACTCTGACGCTGGAAGGGATTGGGGGCAGGAGGAGAAGGGGATGACAGAGGATGAGATGGCTGGATGGCATCACCAACTCGATGGACATGAGTTTGAGTGAACTCCAGGAGTTGGTGATGGACAGGGAGGCCTGGCGTGCTGCGGTTCATGGGGTGCAAAGAGTCGGACACGACTGAGCAACTGAACTGAACTGAACCTCCATTATCTATCTTAATTTGAAACCAAATGTAGATGAACCCATTATTATAGTGACCTCTGTTGTAAAATTAAAAAAACATGGTATCTTTTCTAAAGTAGAGGTAAGGCAAAGGGCAAAGAAATGGCTCACCCTCTCCATGCATTATCCCAAGATTTCCTAACATGAAAATGTTCCAGCTGTTTCCAGAAGATACACCAAACTATGACTGACTACCTAATACAACTATGACAGAAAATTCTAAGTGCTATTAATTAGCCACTAGAGTACAATAGTCAAAAGGTGAAAATTAGAATAAATTCTAGGATATCTGCTGATTCCTTTCACAAAATTGCATAAATTTAAACTTTCTCTTTCTAAAAGATCCATTTATACCAATATAATGTGACTGAATTAAATCCACAGTACAATTTGTTTGGTTTCTTGGCTGCCAGCTTGAATGTGTCTGTTGATCTCACGTTTAAATACTTATGGAGTCTTTACAAGTCATTTTGCTGCCCAATGTGTCAGTCCAAATCTATTCCTTTTTACTCACTTTTCCTTGAATGCCATTTTAAAAGGGATACCAGAGTTTGTTAGTACAGTTACCTCGTCGGTCATATTTCATATCAAATAACCTGGATACAAAAAAAAGTGAAAATTAGTTTATTAGGTTTATTTTATATTAAAATAATAGGATGGAATACAGAAATAATAAAAGGAAAGCAGTAAGGTCAATTAAAAATCCTGTATTTTATTAACTTTTTCTGCCTTATAGTACTTGGTCTCTCAGATTCAAAAATCTCCTAAATAAAAAAGTTTATTAATAACATGAATACCTCTAATCTACTTTCTTTATTTCCACAGGGCAGAATATTTGTAGCCACTTAAAACTTGTAAGGAATAGTCATAGAAATTAAATTTCCTCTCCATTAAAATGACATTTTAGATTCACCTTTGCACAATTTGGATTTTCCTGCAGTGAGGACACTATCTCATTCTTCCTCTTCATATGCTTCTCATTTTCCCCATTGAATGGTAATTCCACAATCCAGATGCCAAACTGCAAAAATATTCTTCCTGCGGCAGCATATGGTTCCTTGGCACGCTTATGTAGCATCTGTACAAAAAGCTTATAGTTTCCTCTGGGTATGTAATACTTCTGGCTGCTAAGAGGCTATTTGTGCAGTCTTTCCCTCAAAGACACCATTTCTCTTGACAAACCTTTGGTTCTAAGCAAATTTTGCACATTTTCTGTCCATTTGAGAATCAGTGATATACATAAGCTTGCTTTACAGCCAGGCAGCTCTCCAAGTATTCTCATTCTATGACCAGGGGGTGGATCTGGCACAGATACAAATTGGTTTAACTACAATAAGAGTTTATTTAGCTACCTTAATAAGCAACATTTTGTTGCTGATAAAATATGAGGATTGTCGACGTTGGGGAAGCTATCCGTAAGGATGATCAAGGTCAAGAAAAATAGCATTTGAAAGGAAAGCTGCATAAGGTAGCAATATGGGAAAGCTTGCCGTGTTCTGTGCTCATGCTGTTGTAAATGGTGTGTGTGATGTGTAGTTACTCATATGTGACTTTTCCCTAACTGAAAATTCAGCTTCCGCACAGCTGTTGGACCAAGCCCCCCAGGTGGCATATAGCACCACTACCTCCAGCATTATTTCTGTGGGGAACTGCTTCATCGGTCACCACTTTATCTAAACACTAAAAGCAATTATGCAGCCAGAATTAGAGATTATTTCGTACTGAAGAAGTTAAGAGTTGACTTAAGAAAGACTGAGAACAAAATCTTTTCAGACTTCTCATAGTCTTTATACCATATTTTTCTAAGCTTGAGGGTTATTTTCTCTGAAGAAATTTGTAAAAAGGAAATATTTTTCCAACAAGACTCATTATTCCTGTTGACAAGGCAAGGCATAACAAAACGTATCAAAATTATCAATAACCATCTTGTACTATGTATGCAATGCTCTTGGAAACTAGCATTTGTAATATTCCCTGTCTTGGTTGCATGGTATTGTTAAGAATATCTTTTAAAATAGGCCCTTAGGAATACAGAAGTGATATATATTTTCCCTTTATGTAATTTCCTCATGGATGATCATATAATCTGGGATTTCTGAAAAACTAATATTTTAAAGAACCTCTGAAAAGAACAGAAGGAAATCTATTCGTAGATAAGGCTACATTATAGGAACCTAGTCTCATGTGTGTAGAATATACTTTAAAGGTAGCAGTATTTCCCACATAATATTTTAAAACAGTTATTCAAAATAAATAGAGAACTCCATGGCCAGATAACCAGTAAATGATTAAGCAAATTTAAACAGATTTCTTCACCAGGATGCATCTTCCAGCCTTAGTATTCTGGTGTATGTTGTGAACCTCTAAAGGAAGGTATGTTACACACACACTTGACTGAACTCTTCTCCCTGTAGTAAATTCTACAGGACTGCTGCTGTGCAAAGTTTTGGGAAATTCATATAGAGAGAAAAGATTTGCATCAACATTTCTTATATAAATATTACTTTGGGAGCTGTGAAAAGCTTGAAGATCTGTGGTGAAATACACTAATGCAAACAATACTGGAGAGCCTTTATCAAGATTCAGCAAAACCTCAGAGTTAAAACTATGTTTAAAGATTTGACATCCCTACAGTGCACTGGACTAACTTAAAAATGTTACATTTCCTGCTCCAAAGATAGATAAATACCAAATAATATGGTATACAGATGCTGTTCAACCCATAAAATAACTGAAAGAGAAGAGAGAGAAATTCTGATACGCAGATATGTACATCCTGCACTTGAAGGAAACGCAAAGGAAAAATAGCTCACTGTATTATGAAAACTGGGTATGCAGAGAAGTGGATATTTTGGTTAATTATTTTTTGTTTTTATTATTTATTTATTCAGTTTTTTAAAATTTATCTTGAGTAAAACTTGCTAGTTTATAATTTTTTTTAATTTTTTTTATTTTTTAACTTTACAATATTGTATTGGTTTTGCCATATATCAACATGAATCCACCACAGTATAATTTTCTTTTAAATATTGCCCATTTCCTTTCAACTTTGAAAGTTCATTGGTATGAGTGATTCAAATCCTTGATTTTGATTTTTTACAATCTCTTTTGGGATGAATAAATTGAGAAGAGCAGAAATCCATTAAGTAACAAAATAAAGATGGCATCTCTATATCTTGGTTCCATAAGTTCCATTTGAATGAGAAAACCAATGGAAAAATATCTTCAAATAGTAGCAAAAATTTGAGATAACATTTCAGAAGGCTTGGTCTGGATAAGAAGTGGTAGTGATATTGTATTTCATTACATAGCTTAGAGATCAAAGGCAGAGAATCTGAAACTATACTTAGGGAATTTGCTAGGATTAAGTAGACAGCGTATTAAAGAACAGAAAAATCACTTCACTGACAAAGGTCTGTATAGTTAAAGCTGTGGTTTTTCCAGTAGTCATGTATGGATATGACAGTTGGACCATATAGAAAGCCTAGTGCCAAAGAACTGATGCTTTCAAACTGTGATGCTGAAGAAGACTCTTGAAAGTCCCTTGGACAGCAAGGAAATCAAACTCAGTTAATCTTATAGGAAATCAGCCCTTAATATTCATTGAAAAGACTGATGCTAAAGCTGAAGCTCCAATACTTTGGCCACCTAATTCAAAGAGCCAGCTCATTGGAAAAGACCCTGATGCTGGGAGAGATTGAGGGCAAAAGGAGAAGGGAGTGGCAGAAGATGAGACGGTTAGATAGCATCACTGACTTAATGGACATGAGTTTGAGCAAACTTTTGGAGATGGTAAAGGACAGGGAAGCCTGGCATGATACAGATCATGGTGTCATAAAGAGTCAGACATGAGTTAATGACTGAACAACAGCAACAAAGGAGAAGAAATTACTCAAGCATTCTAGTCCTTGTGACTGGGCCTCCTGGAGCTGAAAAGCTATAATTTGGACTTGCCGGTATATTCCATGGTGATCAAAACATAAAATATATCCAGGCTAGTAGGGAGAGAGATTTGTAGGGGGGAAAGGAATTCCTCAGACAAAGATTTAGCCACCAACTGCAGTAATTATGTTAAAGAGTCATGACTGGAAATAGCATTTTGATTTCAAACCTCAGCATCCACACACACTACCTGGGTTGTCTTTAACCAAGTTTGTATACTTTGTAAATTTCAGTTTCCTCCTTAAAACAGAGACATTAGTTCTCGCCTAGTAAGGTTGTTAAGATTAAATGAGATGATCTTTGTGAAATCCTTGTTAAGGGTATGGGAAATGTTAAGTAAATATCAATATTACTTTACCAGCAATATTAATAGCCTGAAATCCACCTAATGCCAGCTTAGAGCAGCTGATGGCAAAATAGAGAAGGGGAGGGAAAAGGATTCTATTGTTATACAGTCTGCATTTCTATACATTTATAGAAACAATTGTATTTCCATATGTGAAATAAATCCATAATAAACCTGAGAATATATGAGAAAAAGAAAGGATGCAATGCAAATGACTTTTTTCTGGTGTTTTGAATGACCTGAGATCTGCCAATATTAAGACCAATTAAAAGCTATGCCAAAGATTCTTAAGGCATTTGAAAACCAAAAACGGTCAGATGTTGGTTCAAAGGCATCAATGTAGACATCATAGGAAGCGTTACATCCTCAGCTTCAATTGCTTTATTATTTTCTCTACAAAAGAAAACTGTAATCAGTCTGTGAAAATATCATGTGATCTTAGACTCTTTTTTATTAGTGAAAGTGAAAGTGAAGTCACTCAGTCATGTCCGACTCTTTGTGACCCCATGAACTGTAACCTGCCAGGATCCTCCGTCCATGGGATTTTCCAGGTGAGAGTACTGGAGTGGGTTGCCATTTCCTTCTCCAGGGGATCTTCCCGACCCAGGGATCAAACCCGGGTCTCCCACATTGTAGGCAGACACTTTACCATCTAAGCCACCATGGAAGTCCTTTTTATTAGTACCTAAGTGATATAAAGGTCCAATATCATAAATGAATAATTGGTAATGGGTAGATAATAATAGCTAACAAGTTTGGTTCAGTGTGTGAACTATAATTTGGAAAACCTAACTCAATGTATACATATATTTCTGCTAATTAATCCCCACTCTTAGGGCAGGCACTGTGCCCTTCCGTATTAGTTTGCTCAGATTACCCATGAGAGGTAATAACAGAAATCTTTGGTTATCAACCTTACATTAACTGCCTTTATCTTCTTTCTTGATAATAATTATGATGATGATAATGAAAATAATAAACTGCTTCTCAGTTTTCTTTTCTCGTTGTGTCCATACGCTTTAGTGTGGTTGTCCCATTCTCAGTTCCAGGATATAAAATCTGAATATTCTGTCAGATCTAGTCATTCAACAAAAATTATATTACTTTACTGTTTACTACTAAATTATGAATTCTAACATATAACTAAATTATGAATTCTAAGCTTATGATCATTTTACTCCAACTTTCAAGATTTTAAAAATGTTTCTCAAATCTACCATTTGCACCTTGTTTTAAAATACTAGTTTGCTTGTTTGTTCTTCCCCACCATGTTGAACATTACATCCCCATGACTTGTTTCTTTTATAATCAAAATTGTACTTTTGACTCCCTTCACTCATTTTGCCCATACCCTCTCCCTTTGCTTCTGGCAACCATGAGCTTGTGTTTTTGCTTTATTTTAATTTTCACATATAAGTGAGATTATATGGTATTTGTCTTTCTCTGATTCATTTCTATTAGCATAATGTCCTCAAGGTCCACCATGTTGTCACAAATGGCAAGATTGTTTTTTCTTTTTTGTGTCTAATATATACTCATTTTATTTACATACATCTTCTTTTCCATTCATCCATCAGTGGACAATTATGTTGCTTCCTTATTTGGCTTTAATAAACATGAAAGTGCATGTATCTTTTCCACTTAGTGTTTTTGCTTTCTTCAAGTAAATATCCAGATGTAGGATTGCTGGATCACACGGTAGCTCTAGTTTTACTTTTTTGAAGAACGTCCATACTATTTTTCATGGTGGCCGCCACAACTTATGGTCTCACCAACAGTGCAAAAAATTTCCCTTTGGTCCATATCCTCAATAACCTTGTCATCTCTAGCCTTTTTGTTGGTAACCATTCTAACAGATATGAGGTGACATCTCTTATGGTTTTGATTTGCATTTCCATGATAATGAGTGATATTGAACATATTTTCATGGACTAGGCTATTTGTATTTTTTTTTTTAGAGTCTCTTAGGATCTTTCTGCACATTCTTTCATTGTATTGCTTGATTCTTTGTTATTGAGTTGCGCTGTGCTATGCTCAGTTGCTGAGCTGTGTGCAACTCTTTGCAACCCTTTGGACTGTAGCACACCAGGCTCCTCTGTCCATGGGATTTTTTGGGCAGAGTACTGGAATGGGTGACCGTTTCCTCCTCAAGGGTATCCTCCAGACCAAGGGATCAAACTCTTATCTCCTGAGTCTCCTGCATTAGAGACAGATTTTTTTTTTTTAACCACTGAGCCATTGGGGAAGTCCCCTTGAGTATTTTAAATATTTGAATATTAACACCTTATCAAATATATGATTTGAAAATATTTCCCCCTGTTCAGTAGGCTGCCTTTTCATTTTGTTGATGATTTCCTGTGCAGAAGCATTTTAGTTTAATGTAGTTCCACTTGTTTATTTTTTCTTTTGTTGTCTTATTTTAATTGTTTTAATGCTATATTCTTTTTTATATTTTACTTGCCTTTGTCTGATTTTATTTTCTAGATCAGTTATAGTATTTTGAGGAACACTGACCGCAAAGTACTGATATGTATCTACTACAGTTTTAAAAAAAAATAATTCTGATAAGATGAAAATAACATAAATTTACCATCTTACCTATTTTTAATGTACAATTCAGACCTGTTAAGAATATTCACATTGTTGTACAACCAATCTCTGGAACTCTTTTCATCTTGCAAAACAAAACTCTACATCCATTAACAACTTCCCCTCCCCATTCTTTCCTCCCTCCCTGCAGTTCCTGGAAGCCACCATTCAACAGTCAGAGGAATAGCAGTTTTTGTCCTACATTAGATCCACTCCTGAGATGCCTGGTATTTATTGGTCTTTTAGGGCACAGAATCTATTTGGCTAATTCAGTTGGCAATAGTTTTCAGAATCATAGATTACTGTTATAGGTAGTAACTTACGGGCTTCCCTGGTGGCTCAGATGGTTAAAAAATCTGTCTGTAATGCTGGAGACCTGGGTTCAATCATTGGGTTGGGAAAATCCTCTGGAGAAGGGATTGGCTACCCACTCTAGTATTGTTGCCTGGAGAATTCCATGGACAGAGAAGCCTGGCAGGCTAAGTTAGACATGACTGAGTGACTTTCACTTCACTTCAGTAACTTATGGTTTAATATCCATAACTTCAAAAATGTGTTTTCCAATGTTTTTGGTCCCAGCTCTACTTGAATAAGAATTATAAGGGGTGTTTGTGAAATATGCATATTCTGAGCTACATCCCAAATTAATTATGCCCGAATTGTCTATACAATGCTTTCTCTCCCATGAGTCCCAAGAATCCACATATTTATACACCTGAATCCTAAAGCAAATTAAAATGTACACATTTTAATTGTGAAATTATTCTACATGTATTCTGTATATTCCAACAATCTGTATTCTTTTCAATCTCACTCTTTTAAATACAAATAGAAAAAATTCCTAAACCTGCATATCTAAAGGAGAACATCAGTGTAGCCTAGAGCAGTCTGGCTAGTGGACTTAAATTCTAAAATGGCCGAGGTCACATTTTCTCACTTTAGAAGCCACTTTCAAACTATGATTTTAGCCTTAAAATTACTGACTTAGCTGCAGGAATTCAGAAAAGTCTCTGTAATTCTGAGGGATATCAAATTGCAGCATGCCATAGACTACTTAACATTAGTAATTGTATACAAATGTATATGTACATATTTAATTGCACTGCATAATAATATGTTTAGAATATGTGTCTATATATATAAGCATGTTATTAAATAACAACTTTCAGCATATAATTATTGTGGATATCTAGTAATTCTTGGGAACACTAAAGAACAAAAACCTACATAGAGATAACTTTAATTAAAAATATTGATGTTTAGTATTAAAAACTTGAAAGGGTCTTTAAGGGAAGCTAGGCCTATAATTCTTGGTAATAGTTTGGATAAGGGAAAACAAACATTTTATTAAAACTGAGAAGTTACACCACATGTTCTGTAAAGTTCTATATGGTACTTAATTAGGTAAGAATCCACCTGCAATGCAGGAGACTGCATGAAATACAGGAGATCTGGGTTTGATCCCTGGGTCAGGAAGACCCCCTCGAAAAGGAAACGACAATCTACTCCATTATTCTTGTCTGGGAAATCCCATGGCAGAGGAGCCTAGTGGGCCACAGGCCATGGGGTCTCAAGAGTCGTACACAATGTAGTGAAGAAACCACCACCACCACCATAAGTAGGCTTACGGCATTATTCATATACAGTCTAATTCAAATATTTTGTCCAGGACCTACAAACAACTGGAAAAGCCCAGTTGGGTAACCAGTAATAGAGGCAAAGAATTATAATGAGAATTTTGACACACCCATATGTTAATTTCTAGGTGAGCATCATCAGTTACAGTGATTTCCAAGCATCCCATTCTACCTGAATCAGGAAAAATTACAGTGAAATGTAAATAATGTATACTGTATTTAGAAAAACAACGTAAATACTTTATAGACTGTTTGGTAAATAATGTATATTCTTAGAAAAACAATATAAATATTTCATGGACTGCTGGGCCACTGTTAAGACTCAGATTAAACCTGTGGGTTTAAAGAACACTGTGTTTATCAAAACTCAATTTCTTCTAGCCAATAGAATTCTGTGAGGTTTGGATAAATTGCCGCGTATAAGCTATGTATTCATGATACAGTCCTACTGTAGTCGCTACCTTAACTGTACATTGTTTTTTTAGCTGCTGCACACTAAACTCATATGAAATTCAAAGTCTGAGCTCTATTTTATTGTAACAAAATGTACAAAGAGACTTCCTGTCAAACCCTTTCCAAGCTTGCCAATCACATTATAAATTCCTATTATATTCTTGATCCATTAGGATTACAAATCTGAGTCACATATTTCTAATAATAATGCTTACTGTTCTTGATTTTTTATTCCATTATATAAATTAATTTTATTCCTTGCTCTTCTCAAAATTGTACCACCCTTTCTGTATGTATGTTGCCTACTAATGCTTTAAGAAGTTTCTTTTTTTTCAATTTCTTTTAAATCAGAGCTAAATATGTGCTTCATATGTGTGTCCTTTCAGTACTTCAGCACTATAGCATTTCCTTCAGTCCCACATTTAATATTCAATATCTATTGTTAAATTCCTCATAAAATGCCAGTAAGTGCTCATATGTTCTAATTAATAGGCATAGTGTGAGGGCCATAACCAGCTTCGCAGAAGAGAACAATGAGCTCACAGATCACAGCTGCAATCCACCAGAGGTTGGATGTGAACATTCCCTCTTCAACTGCTGAGTAGTTCAAGCAAGAGGAGCAGCTGGCAAGTGAACAGAACCCAAGATGCAGTAACAGTTTGTTGGATCCACGAAAAACGGTAGATGTCAAATGCATATCAAATAGTATTCTCTACCAACTGATTAACATTGTCCCCAAAGATATTGAATATAAAAATCGAGATTTTCCTAGTAAATTAAACTGGTGTTTAGAGGGATAAGAGAATAATTCAAGATGCTTTAAGTCTAAAGAGTAGCTTCAAGGTATTTGGAGTGAGAATGGAAAGAAGTTTAAAGAAGATTGTAGGTGGCATATTTTATGATCATATTTACTGTTGTGACACGAATTCTATCATAATATGGGCCAGTTATTAGCCAGTAAATAAACAGTATGTTCTAGATTTGTAGACATGTATGTGCCTAGACCAAGATGAAAGCCAGAGAAATGGGTCAGTGGAGCATCACAAAAGCTAACCAGGTGTGCCCAGTTTAATCCATCATTTATTATCTGAGACATAACTCAAAGTGTATGCCCCCACCAGTATCATCTCTATATTTGTGGATTTTGTGATGCAGATGGTAAAGAATCTGTCTGCAATGCAGGAGACCTGGCTTCGATCCCTGCGTCAGGAAGACCCCTGGAGAAGGAAATGGCAATCCACTCCAGTATTCTCGCCTGGAGAATCCCATGGACAAAAGAGACTGGCAGGCTACAGTCCATGCAGTCACAGAGTCAAAGAAAACTGAGTGACTAATACACTGATTTACTGACAAGGAAGCCTTTTACAGTTACATTACGAGACATGGATTTAGAAACATGAGGATATGTTCTAAGGAATTCCTGGATTAAGGTATGAAGAAAAGAAAGCAAAAGAAAATGATAGAGTGATAAAAAATACAGACAATATTCTAAGCAACTTAAACATAAAAGGAAGGCAAAAGTACAAAGAAATACTATAGAAGACATTCATTTTAATTTATAAATTAAGGTATAAATGTATAAATTTAAATTTTAAGAATTCTCCTGTTCACTGAACAGAAGTATAATATTTTAAAATGTCCACTTTTTAAAAATATGCAAACTGTCATATATTCTGAGATCTGCTATAAAATACTAGAGTCTGATCCAGTGCTTCCTTACACACCAGAGCTAAAGTTTCTAATTCAAAGTAGTCAGTGCCAGATTAGGGGCAGATCTGCACACAGAAATTAGAACCACTGAAGGTTCTTTAAAAATATATAATATGTATCTTGTTGGCCCAACCCTAGCATATGGTACTTGGCTCATTTTTTTGAAATAAGATTTGTTCTAATTTTATTTTAAAAACACTGATTGCTTTGGAATTTACAGAATGTTTGCACATATATGATCTCATCTGACTCTTAAAATAACCCTAAGAAAGAGGTTGGTGTTAGCTCCACTTTACAATTGAAGAAATGGAGATCCAGATGGAATAACTTGCTTATCGTTTATAGATATCTAGGGAAAGGCAATATTGATACCCAAGCCTAAAGCTGCCTATTCCTAAAACTGAAAGAATTTTAAATTATAGAAGAAGAAGAGAAGAAAAAGAGGAAGAAGAATGGAAGGAAAGATGAATGGAAAAACTGGAGGAAGAAAGGAGGGAAGGAAGGGAGGAAGGAAACGGAGGGAGAAAACCATGTCTCCTTGAGGTAGAAAGTAAAGTTGAGTCTAGTGACCATAAGCACTAGAGCTTAACATTTATTAAACTGTCAGACATTAAAATAAGAACTAAAGAAAAAACTTCAAAACCTTTTAAATATATATTTAATGTCTAAAAATTAATTTCCAAATTACCTTCTACCTAAAACTTACCTTTTACCTAGGGAAAAAAAAAAAGCATAATATTTACATAAAGCTTGTTATTAATGACCTAAATTGTTCCTGAACTTGGAATAACAATAATTTCACATTTTCAGCAGTTTTCCCCAGTAACACCAAGCACACAAGTACTTAATTTTACTCAATTACTTCTAAACATCCACTTAAATTTCTCTTCGTGCTACAAACCAGGTTGGGAATAAAAAGGATTTGCCACATTTTGTGAAACAATACATGTTTAACATACAACCAATGCTTGTATCAAAACAGCTTATTTTCCTTAATTTCTGACAATGAATGTAAGTGGAAATATTTTTCACTCATAATTTTTGCATATCAGCAATAGTAGAAGTTGACAATTACCACCCAAAGGATCAACATACTTTTGATCCAAAAATGTATCAGCTAGCTCTCATTGGCCTATTCACGTGCTCACTCTGTTTAGTAAATTGCTTTGTTTAACCACATTTGAACTAAACATATTGTCTGCAACCCTGAAAGTATATGTGTATATGAAGACCCAGTATATTGTTCCATAACTATTTAATTGCATCATAATTGTTCACTACGTTTTATCAGCACAGATTAGGATCTGCCTGTGGATAAAATATTAGAATTTGTTAATTACCATTATACCACAAATTTTGAAGGCTGATGATACTGTTTATAAATGCTAAGTAAAACTTGTCAAAATTTCTCTGCAAAGAATATCTTGTGTAATCAGAAAGTGAAAGTGAAGTTGCTCAGTTGTGTCCAACTCTTTGTGACCCCGTGGACTGTAGCCCACCAGGCTCCTCTGTCCATGGGATTCCTCAGGCAAGAACACTGGAGTGGGTTGCCATTTCCTTCTCCAGGGAATCTTCTGGACCCAGGGATCAAACCCAGGTCTCCTGCATTGCATGCAGATGCTTTAACCTCTGAGCCAAAAATCTTTGCCTGCCACTTGCTAACTAACCAAGCCATTTCACATAACTGAACATTAGTTTTCCATCCATAAAATAGATTTATTAAGCTTAAATTGATATGCTTACCATGTTATCATTAATATAAAATGATATGATATGTATGGATATAGTTCCTAAACCATATAGCATTTTTCAATACTGATTGTTAATCTATAGTGGATGGTATCTATGCCTATCTATCAATATGGAGAAGGCAATGGCACCCCACTCCAGTACTCTTGCCTGGAAAATCCCATGGACGGAGGAGCATGGTAGGCTGCAGTCCATGAGGTTGCTAAGAGTTGGACACGACTGAGCGACTTCACTTTCACTTTTCACTTTCATGCATTGGAGAAGGAAATGGCAACCCACTCCAGTGTTCTTGCCTGGAGAAACCCAGGGACGGGGGAGCCTGGTGGGCTGCCATCTACGGAGTCGCACATAGTTGGACACGACTGAAGCGACTTAGCAGCGGCAGCATCTATCAATAAATCCGCTATTTGTGTATCAATTTATTTATTTTATGGAAATAGGATATACTCAGGTCCCATGACACTAAGACTATTCTAGCATTTTGCCTTTCAGATCTTTCATCTATTCTTTCTCTTAATAGCTGGTTTTCTTTTTTGCTTTTGCACTGGCTGCTGCTTACCAATTCAGCAAGAGCTTTTAATTGCAGTTAATGTTTCTGTTTACTCTCCTCTATTGTTTTTCTTTTCTTTTTGTCCTTTTTCTTGTAAACCTCTGGCTGCTTTTTTACAGATATTTTGTATTTTATATGAAAAGGCTCAAAGGAAAACTCAGAACAGGATCTATGGAAAACCTCTGAGGAACATTAAGGCACTATATACATATAAGGTCAATCAAACACACTTTGCTTCAGGACTTCTGACTCCTCCGTGATGTTTATCAATGTTCTCTTACTGCTAAGTGCTCTGGAGCTGCTTCATTAGCTCCAAAGAGGATTTGGGATGGAGGAAGAAGAAATCCTTAAATTCTGCATGATGAGGATTTACTGCTTTCTGTAGCTACATATATGGTCTTAATGGGAATGTGTGTGTGTCTGACACACATGATACACACATGCTGATAATGTCCATTAGCAGATACTAGCTGCAATACCCAACAAATTAATTGTCTTTTATGCTCTCAATATTGTTTTATTTAGCTGATGTTTTATTAGTAGCTATTAGTTTCTATTTGTTTACTCTAACAATTAGATTCATGTTTGTATTATTTGCAACATCAGTTTAGGTTGTTGAGTATCTAATGAAGATTCTTTAATTATTTAGTTACTAAAAGAAAATACAAGTAAAATTCATTTTGCTAATTAATTTTGAGTATGAAATATTGCTAACCAATTGGTGAATATCTTGTTTTGTATGTGGAACAACATTGCAATGCATTGTCCATTTTTATACAGGAACTAAAAGAAGTTAAGTAATCTGCCTAAAATTGCATAATTACTAAAGATGGAATTAATATCCAGTTCTTCCTCCTGCATTATATTGCATTCTAACTAACACAGGTTTTTTTGAATGGAGATAGAGGTAGTCAAAGAGTTTACCATAAAGCTAGTAAGGAAAGAAAGGGGAGTGAATTCATCAGTGACATAATGCACTAAATTCTATACCAGAGACACCTATGAAGGATGGTGGACAATAAAGGAGGGAGGTCAAGTTTATCTGAGTGAATTTTCCAAAGACAGCTCAAAATAGGGTAGTTTTGTTTGTTTGAGTAGTTAAATAAGTGTTTTCCAGGATACCTAGAGAATGAAGAAGGGTTATTCTGTCAGAACAAAACAAGGAGCAAACTACTGAAATGAGAAAGTTTGAAATCAAGGAGTCCTAAATATGTAATTATATCTTATCTCTTACATGGGGTTCCCTGGTGGCCCAGTGGTAAAGAACCTGCCTGCCAGTGCCAGGAGCCACTGTTTCTTGAGTTTGATCCCTGGGTCAGGAAGATCCCCTGGAGAAAGAAATGGCAACCCACTCCAGTATTCTTGCCTGGAAAATCCCAGGGAGAAAGGAGACTGGCGTGCTGCAGTCCTGCTGCTGCTGCTGCTAAGTCACTAAAGTCGTGTCCGACTCTGTGCGACCCCATAGACGGCAGCCCACCAGGCTCCCCCATCCCTGGGATTCTCCAGGCAAGACCACTGGAGTGGGTTGCCATTTCCTTCTCCAATGCATGAAAGTGAAAAGTGAAAGTGAAGTCGCTCAGTCGTGTCTGACTCTTAGCGACCCCATGGACTGCAGCCCACCAGGCTCCTCCGTCCATGGGATTTTCCAGGCAAGAGGACTGGAGCGGGGTGCCATTGCCTTCTCCAGTGCTGCAGTCCATAGGGTCACAAAAGAGTCAGACAGGACTTGGCGAGTGAACAACATAACAATAATCTCTTACATAATCACAAAATTGTCATGGTGAGAATTAGCTAAGAATTAGTTACTGAGTCCTCACAATTTGCTAACATCTTACATGACATCATATTGTCACCAGCAAAGCCTATTAACAATTCCTGAGAAATAATAATAATAATATGAATAAGAAGATAAAGTCTGACCTTTTCATTCTATCTTTAGTCTAGTTCCCCTTGCGGACAGGGGGCGGCATGCAGACCGGAGTTTGGGTGGGAAACGGCTACACGGGCCCCTCAGCAGAAGAGCCACACGGAACACCTCAGCTCAAGACGGCGGTGGTGGGCTGTCCGCAGACACGCCGCAGCGGCGCGGTTATCTGGAGCCTGAGCAGCCCAGCTGCACCTGCCTCGGGAGATCTTTGTCCCCACCCTGCTGAGGGGAACTCTGAGCGGCAGCCCCGCTCGTGGCCTGTCCTGGACAGCGGGGACTCTAGAGCTGAGCTTGCACATCTCCATTCTCTGGTCGAAGAATGAAGGTCTCTTTTGCTTCTGAACCAAACCTGGTCTCGTTCTATTGGCTCAAAAGACCCTGGGCAGAAGGACCCTTACTGGAGCCTGACGAGGGAGGTCAGTGACACTATGACACAGGAGTTAAGTCATTTATTATTGCCACTCACAGATAAAGAAAATGAGTACAGCAAGGTTTAACAACATGCTCATCACTGCAGGACTATTGCTCAACAAAGAGTTTAAACTTAGACAGTGTGGGCTCAGAGTCTGATTGCTTAAACCATTATGTTGGTTATTAAATAGGTCAGCAATTTTTAGTTTTATCATCATTACTATTATAAAACATACCATTAGTTTACTTAATATTGAAGATTCCAGCATAGATAACAAGCTATCAGTTTTTCCACAATGAACATTTGAAAAATGCTTTCAAACATGGTTGTAAAAAATATTTTAATGATTGGGAAAATCTTACTATGAATTATTGTGGATGTATCTTGTTGATAAATCACAGAAAACAAAAGGCAAACAACAAAATCATGTATGGATGTTGTCTTGCACTACTTGTCAAGCTAGGCCTTTTTAGGAAAGTCAATTATGTTGTGTGTGTATGTGTGGTGTGTGCTTTAAGGCTTTTGCGTTCCTGGGAGAAATAAGGGATTTGATTTCAAGTCCCAAAAACACTTATTCAGAGCAAGCATGTTCAATGGTATTACAGAAAGATATATATATATATATATATATATATATATATATAATTACAGATTGTCCCAAAGCAGCACACACTGTTGATTTATCATGAAATATTTCACTTAGACCATCAAGGGTATCAATTGGCACATCCCTTTTATGTAATGAAATTTACAGCAAAGAAGTTGAGGATTCAAAAAGAGAAGAGTGGGTGTTGTGGCCAAGGGGGAAAGACTCAGTTCAAACTACATGTTAATTCCTGCTGAGTAGGCTATTGAAGTGGTAATAAGGCAGAGGCATTGCCTCTGGCCTTCCCATTTGTAGCTCTCAGCCTAGATGTTCACTACCCATCAAGGACATTATTCAGCGAGGCAGTCTGCAGTCCCAGAGCTAGCAGCTTCATCTCTAACTGAATTTTGACAATTGTAGTCTGGGAAGCTAGGAATACTAGGTGAGAAACACTAAAATGTTTTCTTTGTTGCCAAGCATTTCTGTATCTTCTTCACTATTGTTTCTCTGGACATTATTATTATTATTATGCTATTTTTTTCAATTCTCAAAATATCTCATTGCCATGATTGTCTTTTCAATTAATCTATGAAAGACTCATTTCAGTAATGAATGCTTTGGGGGCAAAAGTAAAACAAAACAAAAACAAGCAAAAAACAAATGGAAAGTGAAGGCTTATTGGTCTTGTTCTATGTTCTAGAAATCTAAACATGCACAGGTGAAATTATCCTTTGAACATAATTTTGAAAAGGGAGTTTCATTGAGACTAATATCTAAATCAGTATCATTTGGAAAAGAAAAATGGACCAAATCCTCAGAGCCTAGTTTATATCTTGGTCAAAATATGTTAGGCAAATTTTAATGTGGCAAAGTCACAGATTAAAAAAAAAAATCATAGTGAGAGTCTCTAAAAATTAAAATTGAATAAAAGAAAAATAAGTCTAACATGCTTACTCTGAGTGCTCCGAAGCTTAGGGAAAAAATGTGGGGGTGGGGGAGGGGGCAAATATTTTGTCTTCATTCTCAAGACAGCAGTTTGATGAGATAATCAAAGTTAGAGATCAGTTCTCATGATTTTTACACAGTGTTTTGACTTCCATATACTTCATTCCTTTCCATCCTTTGGAGTAAGCCAATCTCCAGTTGCTTAAAAGAAAGGCCTAATGATGTTGTAGTCAAAGCATTAATATGTGAATCCAAGTTCTAGTTTTACTTTGGTACTTGTTAGTAGTCTGAAATGGCATATAACTGTTTTATAGATAATATACAGGTTTCAGTATTTTTCTGTTGCATTGTTTTATTATTTGTGGATGTATGAAATGCTTTGTAAACCATGAAATGTGCTGCATTTCTAAGATACTATTATTATATGAAATATTTACATCCTTTTATTGCCCCGGGTTAGGACAGTTAGAGTTTTCTCTGATTGTCAACCTCATTTTTCTCTAGGTTGCTGTGTAACCAAAAAGGAGACTAATGGAATTTAGAGGTCCTTATTCTTTAGATTCCATACCTGGCCTTAAGGCTTAGCCTTAACCTTTGGGTTCATATCTTACTCAAGAAATCCTTATTGTCTTGTTAAATAGTGGGGAAACAATTGTATGAGGATGTTAGTTGCAGAAAAACAAAAGTCTTTATAAAAGCAAACTTTGATTCACTTGCAAGAAATATGGAATCTTCATATATTTAACAGCTTACTGTGTACAAGCAGAATATTAGATTTCATTTAATGTGAGAAGGGATTGGCAAGTTGATCCCACAGTGTGATTTCCCTCAGGAGGGCACTGGGCCAGGCTCAAAGCTGTGCCACACAGATGCAGTTCTACAAATGTAGAAGATAATGACTCAGTGGCCAAATAAATAGTACACATCAAAATACACGTGTTGACTTCTCAGGGTTCCCTCCAGTGCTAAAGTACCAAGATTCTTTCTATAGTCTACAAAATATGCAAAATACCGAAATGAAAGAATTTATGCCCTAAGGTTACCTCAGTGTTTAAAAACACAAATCATAGATAGCAAAAGACTTTAGGGAATGGATAAAATATAGGGAGAAAAGGTAAAAGAATAGGCAAGAACAAAGAAAGAAAAATAAAGAACAAAGAATCAGAAATAAAGAAAACCATGGCTCATTTAATCAAAAGGGAAAATGCTAAATATTTAAATGACAAAAGTGGTGATAGCCTAAAACAATAAAATAAGCACTTTAACATGCTTGTCTAAATATCCAGAAAGTATAGAGGAGGTATGGAGAGATGATGTGTTCTTGCAAACTATCAATATCTTTCAAAATTGCCATTTTTCTTTCCAAATCTTTTTTAAAATAATAATATTTAACCATCACTTTAAAAAATCCCCATAACCTATTATTTATCTGACAGGTTCAAGTACAAAATATATATTTATTTCAAACCAAATAAACATTCATTTTAAAGTTGAAGGGCCGGTAGAGATCATATAACTCAACCTTTAATTTTTCAAATAAACAAACAGGCACACAGATAACTTGATGAGTTTACCTGAGAAACCAGTGAAAGAAATATGTCAAGAATAAAGAATTTCACATCCCTAGCTAAACTTGCTATTTATCTGTGATATTTGTTTTCCTTGTAAGGAACTTCTTCAATGCATATAATTGTTTTACAGAATATTAAGTGCCTGTCTTAGAGACTAGAGTAAGAGAGACAAAAAAAAAAAAAAAGATATTCTAGAAGTTACACCCCCCAAAAAGATAAAGCTAAAGATCTTTTATGTATTTATCACATAAAGAAATGGAAACAAATAGCAAGACTGTGTGAAGATTTCTGCTTTCTTAGATTCTTTCAAATTTTATCTTGCTTTCTTATCTGGAGAAAATACAGTATAAAACTATCACTTAAAAGTGTTTAAATTGTGGCAGTCATAACCACCAGACACATATCTTTCATATCATCACTAAAGAACCTCCCTGGCAGGGCCAGGGAAGGTGTCTGAGGTGATGTTTATGTTTGACTTCAGGCACGGAGCTCATTGTTCGTGGTTCTTAATAAAAACTGTTTCATTGCAATTTATGGTCTAGAAACTTAAGCTTAAAAGGAATTTTGGAGTTTTGAAATAAATGTCTGTAGCAATAAAAAGGTAACAATACACATTTTATAAGAAACAAACAAACATATATATTTTGTTCCCTAAGATACTACACAATGACTATTAAATTAACAGAGACTATTATATTTTAAAGAGAAATATTTAGCAGTAGCAAAATAAGAAAAGTGACTAATTGAAAATTCAAACCATAATGGTAAGTTAAGACTGTTCTATACAAATGAGTTGCCAGTCCAGGTTCGATGCACGATACTGGATGCTTGGGGCTGGTGCACTGGGACGACCCAGAGGGATGGAATGGGGAGGGAGGAGGGAGGAGGGTTCAGGATGGGGAACACATGTAAACCTGTGGCGGATTCATTTGATATTTGGCAAATCTAATACAGTTATGTAAAGTTTAAAAATAAAATAAAATTTAAAAAAAAAAAAATAAAAAAAAAAATAAAATAAAATAAAATCAATATCCCTAAAAAAAAAAAAAAAAAAAAAAAAAAAATAATGGTAAGTTAAACAGATCTGCAGAGACATTAGTGATTCTCACAAACACTTGAGTATATGGCTTTAAACTTAGTATATATATTTTATAAAGTATTTATGTTTTGAACTATAAAACTAGTAAAGTCCAAGGTCATATGGAGTCCATGAAGGCCTTCAATATTATATTTTTATTGATGAGCTCACCTCCATGTGTTCTCCATTAACTCAGGGATAAATCAAGTCCCCAGCTAACTAGCCAACTAAGTATCTAAGTCATCCTAAGTGTTCAATAAATGTGAACTTACCTTTTTTGGGAGGGGTCTTTATTTTTTTTTAATGTTATACAATTTTAAAGGTTAATTTCCATTGATAGTTATTACAAAATATTGGCTCTATTCCCCAGGTTGTACAATACCTCCTTGTAGCTTGTACCTCTCATTCCCTTACACCTATATCTGCCCCTCACCCCCTGCCAAACTATTATCCACCAACTTGTTCTCTGTATCTGTGAGTCTGCTTCTTTGTTATATTCACTAGTTGGTTGTATTTTTTAGGTTCTACATATAAGTGACAAATACTACATGTAGTATTTGTCTTTTTCTGACTTATTTCACTTAGCATAATGCCCTCCAAGTTTATCCATGTTGCTGTAAATGGCAAAATTTCATTATCTTTCAATGGTTGAATAACATTCCACTGTATTTTGGCCACCTGATGAAACCAGCCCAGTCACTGGAAAAACACTAATGCTGGGAAAGATTGAATGCAAAAGGAGAAGGTGGTGGCAAAGGATGAGATAGTTAGATAGCATCACCAACTCAATGAACATGAGTTTGAGCAGGCTCAGAGAGATAGTTAAGAACAGAGAAGCCTGGCATGCTACCATACATGGGATATTGCAGTCAGACACATCTTAGTGACTAAATAACAACAACAAACATAGATACACACACATACACACACCCCACATCTTCTTTATCCATTTATCTGTTGATGAACACTTAGGTTGCTTCCATATCTTCACAATTATAAATAATGCTGCTGTGATCATTGGGGTACATGAAGTTTTGGGTACAATTTTGACAGAGCTAGAGTTGTCCTTTTAAAATGGACAGTTTGATGAATTTTGTCAAATGGGTACTGTCTAAAAATCATCATCATAATCAAAATTTGGATCAGTTCCATCACCCCCAAATGTCCTCTTGCCCTTTCAAGGTCTGCCTCCCGCACTGCCCGCCCCCGTCCTGAGTAAGTGCTGTTCTGTTCTGCCCCTATAGTTTTCCCTCTTAGATTAAATAGATAGAATCAAATAAATAGAATCACATAATATGTACTCTTTTGTGCCTGGTTTCCTTCATTTAGCATAATTCTCTTAAAATGCATCCATGGTATTGCATTTATCAGTAGTTTGGTCCATTTTACTGCTGAGTAGTAATTCACTGTATAATATAAATATAAATATACCTCAATTTGTTTATCTATTTACCAATTGAAAAGCATTTAGGGTTTTTCCAAGTTTCAGCTTGGAAAAACTGAAACTGTTAGGAACATTTATGTATAGGTCTTTGTGTAGACATTTATGATTTCTAATGTAAAAAACTGTGGCTTAGAAAATAATGCATAGATAGCAGAAACATACTGGAGGGAAACAAAAAGAGCACCATTACTTCTGCTGTGGGGCCAGGTGTGTCAGCAAGGCAATCAAAGGACATTATCTGAAAATATTCTTACTGTATTCTTTACTTAATTATGTGGAGATTGTGCAGGAAATTGGGAAAACAAATAGCAGACAGTGGTTGGACCAGTGACTTGGATTTTTTTAGCTGACTGCTGGCTCAGAGGATAAAGCATCTGCTTTCCATGCAGGAGACCAGGGTTCGATCCCTGGGTTGGGAAGATCCCCTGGAGAAGGAAATGGCAACCCACTCCAGTATTCTTGCCTGGAGAATCCCATGGACAGAGAAGCCTGGCCGGCTACAGTCCATGCGGTCGCAAAGAGTCAGACACAACTGAGCGAGTTCACTTCACTTCACTTCACTTCACCTTTACTGTAGCTTTATCATCTAGTAATTATATAATCATAATCATATATATTCAGTTCAGTTCAGTTCAGTCGCTCAGTTGTGTCCGACTCTTTGCGACCCCATGAATCGCAGCACGCCATGCCTCCCTGTCCATCACAAACTCCCGGAGTTCACTCAGACTCAAGTCCATCGAGTCAGTGATGCCATCCAGCCATCTCATCCTCTGTCATCTCCTTCTCCTCCTGCCCCCAGTCCCTCCCAGCATCAGAGTCTTTTCCAGTGAGTCAGCTCTTCGAATGAGGTGGCCAAAGTACTGGAGTTTCACCTTCAGCATTATTCCTTCCAAAGAAATCCCAGGGCTGATCTCCTTCAGAATGGACTGGTTGGATCTCCTTGCGGTCCAAGGGACTCTCAAGAGTCTTCTCCAACACCACAGTTCAAAAGCATCAATTCTTCGGCGCTAAGTCTTCTTCACAGTCCAACTCTAACATCCATACATGACCACAGGAAAATCCATAGCCAACAGTAATGTAGTGCTTTCTATTGACACATACCAAAAATTATTCTAAGTGACTCTATTAAATCACTTACTTTTCTTATAAACTCTTAGTAGTAAACTAGTATTCTTATTGCCAGTTTGTGGAACTAAAGCCCAGAGAAGACAGTTGACTAGGCCAAGTTCACATAGTCAGTCAGTGACGGAGCTGACAGGCACACACAGGTAGATTGAATTTAGAATCCATGCTCTTAAACCCTTTATAATAGTACTTTAACAAAAGAGATATCCTATTAAAAAATTGAAGTTTTCTTAATTGAGTACCATTTATGAGTTCAGTTCAGTTCAGTCACTCAGTCGTGTCTGACTCTTTGTGACCCCATGAACTGCAGATGCCAGGCCTCCCTGTCCATCACCAACCCCTGGAGTTTACCCAAACTCATGTCCATTGAGTCGGTGATGCCATCCAACCATCTCATCCTCTGTCATCCCCTTCTCCTCCTGCCCTCAATCTTTCCCAGCAGCAGGGTCTTTTCAAATGAGTCACTTCTTCCTATCAGGTGGCCAAAGTATTGGAGTTTTAGCTTCAGCATCAGTCCTTCCAATGCATATTCAGGACTGATTTCCTTTAGGATGGACTGGTTGGATCTCATTGCAGTTCAAGGGACTCTCAAGAGTCTTTTCCAACACCACAGTTCAAAACAATCAATTCTTCTGCGCTCAGCTTTCTTTATAGTCCAACTCTCACATCCATACATGACTACTGGAAAAAAACTATAGCCTTGACTAGATGGACCTTTGTTGACAAAGTAATGTCTCTGCTTTTTAATATGCTGTCTAGGTTAGTCATAACTTTCCTTCCAAGGAGTAAGTATCTTTTAATTTCATGACTGCAGTCATCATCTGCAGCGATTTTAGAGCCCAAAAAAATAAAGTCAGCCACTGTTTCCCCATCTATTTGCTTGAAGGGATGTGACCAGATGCCATGATCTTAGTTTTCTGAATGAGGGACACTCATAATTCTCATCATTAGGCAAAATATAAGAAACAGAATACACCCAAGATTTGATAACAGGTGCTAGCTCCATTCCTTGACCTGTATATGTATCCTCAGGAGAGCTCTATTACATTTCTTAGATGTGGCTGCATGCAAATGATAAAGTTGTAACTCTTCTTTCTTTAGCAATATTGAGAGAAATTCCTCTGACATTCAGAATTAAAATCTTTCTGGTTTTCTGAATAAAAATATACCATATTGGTACTACATTCTTTTAGTTATATCCATGCAAAAGTCCATAAAACATAAAATCAAGAGATTAGTTATAACTAGAAAAATGATTTTTCTATTTAAATTGAAAGTTCATTCCTTTTCATTTGCTTGGAAAAAAATGTAGTTGAGACAATATTTTGGAGTGCAGGCTAAGATCCTTAAAATTGTTTCAAACCTATGAAAAATTAAAATCAGTATTATAAAAATTATTTTATTAGATATAAATGTTAATAAGTAAATGAAAACTGATGAATCTGGTTTTAAACAAATTCAGCAATTCTAATATAATGACTAATGATGTCAATCTATAGATATTACTTGTACCCAATCCATACGATATCACCATTAAATTTTTAGTACAGAATGGCAGTTGCTCTTAGCTCATGGATGCAACTATGTCCTTAGGATGTTTACAAAGACATTTCCCGCAGTTTACCCATTTATTACCTAAACTAACTGTTGAGCTTTGCTATGCAAATTTGGAGCCTGTCCCTACTAAAAGCAATGCTAGTATTGATTAAGTGTGTCCCCTGTTATTCATGTGGAAGACCTAACCCTGGAAACTGTGGAAGGGACCTTATTTGGAAATGGAGTTGTTACAGATGTCATCAAGTTAGGATGAAGTCAATATGACCTTGTTGGTATAAGTATGAGAGCAATTTGGACACAGACACACAGAAGGAGAGTGAAGCAGGAGGAAGATGATCGTGTGAAGATAGAGGCGAAGAGTGAAGTTACCCCACAAACCAAGGGATACCTGGGGTCACCAGAAACTGGACAAGGCAAGAAAGGATCCTCCTCTAGAGGTTTCAGAGGGTGCAGGGCCAGCACCTTGATTTTGGATGTCTATACTCAAGAACCGTAAAACAGCACATTTCTGTGGCTTTAGTAGGGCTTTGTTATGACAGCCCTGGGAAACTGACATACTGACAAGTAACAAGATTGATACCAAACATTCTAAAGAAACATCATTACATCTCTGGCTGCTTCATATTAGTGATCATCAACATAGTAATTGTCTGGTAATTTCAGCCACATTGTTATAAATAGGCAGCCAAACAGCAGGGCATCAAATAGGGCATCAAATCAATCCTTTTGAAGGACAGGCAAGTATTTTGATTTCTGGACCTCTCACTGGATTCATATTAAGGTCCTTGATTTTATATGCAAGCATTTTCCAATTTTCCATAACATGAATTCTCTTGTTTGTCTGATATATGCTGACATCGTTTGCTCATTCCAAGGTTATACACTCCTCAATTGTGTCAAATGAAGGTGGAACTGAAGTTTTGCGCAAAGGAAACCATGTAGCAATGAACAAAGAAGTCAGAGATTGTAAGAAAAGAAACTTTCCATCAAAATCTTTACTTTGCTCTTTTTTATAAAGGGTTTGAGGGACACAGGAATATCCTGAGGGTTGTCCAAAACCTGATGAAAGAAGAGAAGGTGAATATTAAAACGATACACCAAGGCCCCTGTGCCTGTGCTCAAAGTATTTTTGGCAGAATTGCTGAGTATTTCAAATGTTCCATTCAGTGATCACAGCACATGAAACAAGCGGCCATTGTATTTATGTTCAATAGGCTATGGCTTATTAACTTGGCATAACTTACCCCCCTGCTTTTCCCCTTCCCAAACTTAGAATCCCAATAGAAATATCACCTTCACATGTTAAAAATCAATGGCAGGTTTTCAACATACTATAGTAATAGGCTTGGAAAGAACACCATCAGACTGGCTACTTCAGTGAGACTATTTCACTTGCAGATGAGCTCATTTCGATTTGTTACCTGTCAAGTGTGGCAGCTCAACACTGGGTGTGTTATTCAAGGACCAGGGGAAAGTGGTGCTCAATGAGCTTCCCTGTCAACATGTTCTCTCGCTAACAGCATCAAAAGTCCACACACACACATACATATCCCTCTTCCATCTGCTAGCATGGCGGGCTGATGCTACAACAAACCAATTCCACTTCATCTATTGATTTGCACTCTGTTTCTCTAAACATCAATCTCTGTAAAATTTGTTCTTCTGACTTTTTATCTTCACTTGGGGCATGGATTTTTTATTTGTCCTTTTGACAAAAAAAGAAAATGGTAAAAGAGCAGGAAGAGAAATCACTTGAAAATGGGAATTTGAATATGCTAAACACAGCTCGGCTCTAAGTGAAATTAAAAGGGAAACAGTTGATATAGCCAACATAGCATAATTTTTGACTTTCAATCCCTTCATGTTACTTTCCAGACATGGATGGAAGCTCTACATGGAGGATAGAATCCATGGTAGAGACTAAAGCATAGCTGGCAAACAAGAGAGATGAGAATCATTAGATCTGTCATTTCATTCTCCACACACAGCACTCTATGAAGATATTACAGTGCAGACACCCACTGACATGAGATTTCTGTAACACCTGGACTGAAACTCCAAGAAAGGGGTAGTGATGACAGTTCCATGATTATTCCCTTTCTGGTCAATTTCAATCAGTTCCTTAATGCGACTTTAATGATGTTTTGGAGTGTTCATCTCTTTATTTTTTTAATGCTATACCAATAGCAGTTTCATTCAACCACTGTGATGTTTTCATTAGAATGATTATAATGGAAGATGACTCTCAGTGGAAATATATGAGACACTCTTGTTATCCATGCACCATTGTTACTCTACACTAATTGCTCCAGTCTGTCATGTGAATGAGTATTTAAGGAGATTTTAATCCCTGAACCCCCACATTCATTGTAATTCTGTATGCTAAAGACACTTATGACAGTATAGTGATAAAATTGCTAGCACTGCACACATGCCCAGATCCTCTACAATTTAAACATAGTTAAAGAACTTGGATGCATTTTAATTTGTAAATAATTGGCTTCTAAGATAAATTGATATCTGCTAAGTTACAGTTTGGAATAAACTTGCAGTTAAACATCCATGATTACGGCTTAAGAGAAAACTGAATTTTTCAAATGATTTCTTGTTCTCATTTGCAGACTAAGCATCAATTAAGTTCCTAGTAAGTGTAGGCAGTTACAAATGGTGTCCAGGTAGCACAGCTCCCCGCTCCTATGAGAAAGATGTCAAGTGCACAAACCCATCAAGTCACAGATTTAAGTCATTAACTCAACCAGAGATTTGAAAGAAACTTGAAAACTGGGTCAGTTTGTCAAAGCTACAAACATGACATGGCAGAGCCCTTGCTAAAACTGAAGTGCACAATTACAAGTCACATCAAAAGTAATCACTGCCATTCATTATAAAATCTGTTGTTTAGGGCAACTACAGCAAAGTTCAAAGTGAAAGATATACTTGTCTCTATCCAGGAATGATGAAAAAAAAAAAGATTAGAATGATAAGATGGCGACATTATCAAAGAGTTGTAAATATGTGACAAACTGAGCTGACATTTTAAAAGTTTCTTTTTCAGTATAGAACTTCTATCACCATAGCAATGGATTTTACAAAGACTGTATTAATTAGATGCAAATGGCTGCGAGGGAAACAGAACCTTTTCATTTCTGAGAACCAGAGCTTCAATCTAATATATTGTAGTGTACAATATGGAAACTATATTGTCAGTTGAGCATACTGAATTTGATATACAATCTCTCAAGGAAAGGTCATTTGAGCCGGCATGATTGCAGTTGTTTTGAAGTAAGTGTGAAACTGCCAGTGCTAAATAAAGTTAAGTGATGATAGGATTTCAAGTATTGAAACATGCAAATGCAGTAAAAGAATAAGTACAAAAATGAAAGAAAATACACAAATGGAAGCCAAGTTTCAAGAGTCCAGCTTGAATTAATGATTGATTAATTGTGAAAATAATCAAATGAAAGAGTTAAATTGCAAGCTTCAGTAAGAGTTTAAACAAAAACAATTTTTAACTTCTAGATCAACTTCAGGTAACTGCATATCCCTCTGAGTATGTTCAAATCTATTGTTTTAAGAATAGTTTGGGTGGAAAGAACTCAAACTCACCTTGAGCTTTGTGCAAAACTGAAGAGAGGGAGAGAGATCAGGACAACTCTGGAGGCTCACTTCTGCCCCATTTCAGCAGCAGCTTAACAGAGACAGCTGGTCAAAGATAGCTTCCAGAAGCACAGACCTTGAGCTATGAATGCTTCATTAAACAAGGTCTAACCTCCTGGAATAAGGAGCTTTCACTGCTTCCTGGGCATACAGAAATTCTCTGCTTGATGCACAGAGAACTCTGGAGAAAAACCTCTTTACACTGGCCACCAGTCAGCAGGGTCAAGCCTGGCATGAGCACACATCTGTGTAAAATCAAGGGATCTCAAGGAAGTGTGTGCTTTGCTACATCTCTGCTTGTAAGCTTTCCCCATAGACCCACTTTATATCTTGTGTGTAACTGTTTTGTTCATGTGCTCCCTTGCGAGGACAAGAAGTAACCATTTCTCCATCCTTTGATTCCTAGGCTACTGACCTGTGGAAAAGTTAATGCTTCAATATGAAGTGCTCACAAATTTAAATGAACTCTGCTTCATTACATGACTGTTTCCCTCACTGCTTAAAGCTTCCAAAATGGCAACAGTAATGGATTCCTACAATCATGCCACTGTCATTTTTGATGTTCTCTATTCTGCAGGGCCCCTAAACCTGAATAGATATAATCAGTTCTGAGCTGTCCTCAGAACTGTTGTGAGTCGTGTGAAGCCCATTTGCAGTGGGAGAGAATGAAGAGGAAGAGAAAAGAGAGACTTTGATGATTCTTGGCATCAGACTTCCCTAAAGGTAGTTTCTTTCTTGTAACTTCCATGTTTGTTACTTAAGCCAAAAAGGGTCTATGGAAATGTGGGATGTTCAGGAATGCTTGATATGAATTTTGCAAGATGAGTAGAGAATACCCCAGCGTATGTGCTGTGGATGAGAGCATTGGAAGCTTTGGGGCCAGAGGGAAAAAGGAGTGGCCCTGAGATGGGGGAGTTTTGGGAGCAAGGGCATGAGACCTACAGAGAAGCATCATGCCTTGTCCAGGGAAGGGGACACAATCCCATGGGACTTGAGCTTTGGGAGACTGGATATGTGTAATAGGGAGAAATAAGGGTGGGACAATGCTTCCTGTGTCCCAAACACTGTTCTTGGCATTTGCACATGACCTCAGTTCTCCCTAATCCTCATAGCAACATTATGAGACATTTACTATGATTATATCACTGTGTTACCTATTATAAAACTAAAGGATAAGGACAGACAGCCTGATGAACACAAGAGCTTCAAAACCTAGCAGTGGGTTGTAGTGTGTGTTCATCATCCCTGTGCTACAGCAGCCTTCCAATGAACTTGAGAAAGTCGAGAAACTGACAGTTTACTATAGACAATGTCAGTGAGAATGGAGAGGGAAGAATGACTTAAAGGATATTCATGGGGCATTATTGCTATGGTGAAGTAACCAAATATATAGTCAACGGACTTTGTTTCTTTTCTTCTTTAATCCCTGTACCAACTCTATTCCTATTGGCTATCTCGTTACTTTTTATTCAGACTTCTATAAGTCCAGACCTAGATGTTGTTCTTTAAGCTATTCAGGTGTCTAGTTTTGTGATAGTCCTTCATACTTCAACCTGAAGCCAAAATTGGCAGAAAAGAATCCACAGACTCTTGATTTTTGGAATCTTAACAGTCTTCCACTGATGCATTTTCAGACTTGAGCCATAAGTCACCCCTTGTCAAGCCCAGTCCCATTCTTCAGTGCCTGCACTGGGACAATTTCTAGTTCCTCAACTCAGGGACCACAGTGTGAAATTGTACCTGAGAGTCATCTTTTCTGATTTGAGGATGAAAAAAAGCTCACAGCAGAAACTAAAATTTCTACCTGTCTCCACAATGTGCTATTACTGGGGAAAGTCCTTGCTGGGTTCCCTTTAAACTTTCCAATATTTCCTTTGACAGAGTGATGATGAGCCCCTCGATGTACAGCAGCTGCTCTTAGAAGACCATGAAACTAAACCCCCTCCAGTGGGGAAAGGAAAGTCCTAGTTGCAGAACTAGGTTGCAGAACTCGTTCTATTAAAGTTCCATCCAGTGGCTCCTATGCTATGATGGACAGAACCTAAAATGATATTTGTCTTAGAAGTACACCTCAGGGATAACTTCCTCAAACAGAACCATCAATAGCACCACTTCTCTTGGTTAAATACATGAGGAATCTTGGAAGGCTGTAGATCACATATCACTGTTTTCCGGAAACAACACATAAAATGTCAAGCAAAATTCCAATGAAAAGAATTGACAGGCTAAAATCAAGATGCATGACAACTAATAATATGGGCACCAATATAAAATATTCTAAGGATACATGCTTTGAAACTCTGTTCAATTTAGAGGTGGATTTTTATGTTATCCAGAGAAATATCTGGACGGACTGCTCCAGATAAGTCCAGGAAGTTTTCCCTAAATAATGTTTCTAGGAAAAACCTTTGAAAGTTAGGGAGTGACAGAGAGTTCAAGAAGGGGTCAAATGCAAATAAGTTGTTTACATGTTTGTTTAAGCTACAGGTGTAAACAGAGGGAAGAAAAGAAACATAAGCAGGAGATGAAATTTTTAGAAAGGTAAGCTGTCCAGAGCCCTAAAATCTAGTTTAACCAAGGAAAGATGTGCATCTGCTTTTTAATAAGCTCCACTCTTAGCCCATTTAAATGAACAGCAGTTTACAGATTTTTATTTTCACAAAAATAAAGGTTCTTTTTGTTTCAAAATAAATGACAGTAGTTATGGTGTGAAAGAGACCTACTCCAGCTTTTCTCTTAAAACCCTCTCCTCCATTCCAACCTGCCTATTTCTTGCACATATCACATGACCAAACCCTTCTTAAGTTAGATTATATACTCACCTTTCCATTAGGTTTTGATTAAAGACAAATGTCAGTTAATGAAGCAATCATTCTAAATAAAAATTGCCTTTATATAATTATAGATTACATTTTAAAACGTTTTACTCATTCCGGGGATCAGATAACGTGGCATATCTCTAAGTTTCCCAGCATGATTAATAGTCATGATAAAGTTTGACCTTAGTTAAAAATCAGTTAAAATTAAATAATTGCTTAGTGGAAACAACTCATTTAATGAAGGATATTTTATTAAGCCCCTGCAGCATGAACTGTCCTTTAGGGGATAAGAGGAGCTTCCCAGAACCACTCATGTTCATTCTATAGGTGTTGTAAAACTTATCAAGTATTCAAAGTACAAACACACACATCTTTGCTCTATCAATATTTATAGCCTGAAAACACATTATTGTTGCAAATATGTCAGGACAATGAAAAATATCCATTTACAATGGGAATATATAACAAAGGGCAGTTGAACAATATAATTTATTTCTATTATTTATTGAATGACTCATAAGTAATAAGAAATGAAGCTACAAGTAAGTTATGAAGGTCATTTCCTCTCATGTGTGAAAAAACATAAATTGTTTATATCGTTATCAGCTCTGAGACAGTCTTTCCATTGGGGATTCTAAAAATTATGAGCCAGATGTCTGGACTCTCTATTGTGAAAATACCCCAAAACTGGTATTTAATAGGCCATGGCCATTCCATGCAGATTCTTTAGGGAATCAGAGAGAATACAGATCATGCCTGGACTTGTCTAAAGTATCAGTCGAGAGCTTCCCTTGTGGCTCAGCTGGTAAAAAAAAATTTACCTGCAATGCAGGAGACCTGGGTTCGATCCCTGGGTTGGGAAGATCCCCTGTAGAAGGGAAAGGCTACCCACTCCAGTATTCTGACCTGGAGAATTCCATGGACAGTATAGTCCATTGGGTTGCAAAGAGTCAGACATGACTGAGTGACTTTCACTCAGTCATTCATTCAAGGTATCAATACCTGTGTTTTTCTATATTTCTATATTTAAACCTATATTAATATGTCATTTGACCCAGCTATAGATGGAATCAATCTCCATCTGATACAAGCCAGATTGGACCCTAATAGCTATCATTAGGATGAATGATAATAACAATAGCTTGTATTTACATTATTATTTATCATTTTAAAGTACTTTAAAAAGTATAATTTTACAATATTGTGGTGGTTTTTTGCCATACATCAACATGAATCAGCCATGGGTGCATGTTGTAAAATAATTATCATCCAATTAAAATAATCTTTTAAAAAGTACAATTTTAAGAACACTTCAAAACATTCTTTTTAAAAACACTCTTACTCTTACATAAGCATTAATATATTTCATTTTAGCACTTGAGAAAACGTAGGCTCAGAATTGGTTTTCAGGGGAAGGAGAACACCTTTCTATGGAGGACAAGGAAGTTGGGAGGCTGTAGTGTGGTCTCTGGCTCTGCATTGTTTGGGTTCTTGCCAGGGCTTCCCTGGTGGCTCAGCTGGTAAAGAATTGCCTGCAATGTGGAAGACCTGGGTTCCATCCCTGGGTTGAGAAGATCCCCTGGAGAAGGGAAAGGGTCCCCAACTCCAGTATTCTGGCCTGGAGAACTCCATGGACTGTAAAGTCCAGGGGATCGTGAAGAGTCGGACACGACTGATCGACTTTCACTTCACTTCAGGACAAAAAGAGTCTCTTCTTCCTGTCCAGCTCTTCTATAGTCACAGGATGTGAGAACTCCCTCTTCTGGTCTCCCAATTTTATTAATAATTGAGGTTTTCATTTATCAATTTTTTTACAAGAGTCAGTGGACTCAGAGGCGAGGTATGTTTATCACAGTTTCAAGTACTGTGTTTCTTTGGCCACTGCACAGTATAAATAGTGCTTGGGAAGTTGTCTTTTTCTGTCTGTTGTGTCTCCTTTCCTGGGGTCACAAGGGATTCTGCCCTCATCCCTCTCTGCAGAATTTGAACAAACAAGGTCGAATGCGTACATTGGTATATACAGGATGTTCCTAATCTATTAATACATAGAGAGATTTGCAATACCGTAGGTGTTGCCATTAATTAACAAAATACTTTATTTATAGTTAAATTTTTGTCAATTTAAAGGGAGAATTTTGTTTTTCTTTTTACCAAATTCTTAAATATAAGGTAAAGAGAAGCCTAATTCTTTCTTTTGGGCTCCAAAATCACTGCAGATGGTGACTGCAGCCGTGAAATTAAAAGACGCTTACTCCTTGGAAGGAAAGTCATGACCAACCTAGATAGCATATTCAAAAGCAGAGACATTACTTTGCCAACAAAGGTCCGTCTAGTCAACACTATGGTTTTTCCAGTGGTCATGTATGGATGTGAGAGTTGGACTGAAGAAAGCTGAGCGCCGAAGAATGGATGCTTTTGAACTGTGGTGTTGGAGAAGACTCTTGAGAGTCCCTTGGACTGCAAGGAGATCCAACCAGTCCATTCTGAAGGAGATAAGCCCTGGTTGTTCTTTGGAAGGAATGATGCTAAAGCTGAAACTCCAGTACTTTGGCCACCTCATGCAAAGAGTTGACTCATTGTTAAAGACTCTGATGCTGGGAGGGACTGGGAGCAAGAGGAAAAGGGGACGACAGAGGATAAGATGGCTGGATGGCATCACCAACTCAATGGGCATGAGTTTGAGTAAACTCTGGGAGTTGGTGATGGACAGGGAGGCGTGGTGTGCTGCGATTCATGGGGTCACAAAGAGTCGGACACGACTGAGCGACTGAACTGAACTGAACTGAATTCTTTCTTCCCAGTTACTTATCTAAGGGGTCTGAGTTCAGGACATTAACACACGGCCTCTGTGGATAATGTTGCTCTTTACTGTCCCAGGCAGGTCCAGGCTCTTAATGCAGCATGACAGGTTGTATTCTTCCTTTTGGTCCAAGAAGAAAAGTATATGACAGGATGCCCATTCCTTTATCTCATCCCCACTTCTCTTTCCTTCCCTCCTCTCTGAAAGATCTTTACTAGGCAGCACTAAATGGAGGCTTTATCAGACTTAGTAAAAAGCTTTCTATAAATTGAAATAAATGGCACTTTTATCAATTGCAACAATTATTTGTGTTTTATTTTGATGTGTTTATCTATATATCATATATTGGAAACTTCGAGAAAGAGATTACAGTATGGAATTGAACATTCCTAGGTACTAGGCCCCAAAAGCATAATAGCACAAAAATACAAACTAAATCTGAGAATTATGGAACATTTTACAGCAAATAACATTTGCAATATTTTAAATATATTTCCATTATTTTAATGGGTCTCATACCAGCAGTTTCTTAACAATGATTTAGTGGTGGGAAGAATCACACAAAAAACACACAAAATTTTAAAAAATGGCAGTAGTATGACTCATTATACTTTTGAGTCATTTCTAAATAAATACAAGCTACATGCTATAACCACCACTTAACATTTTCTGTTCTTAAGAATTTATTTGTCTAATCTCAGTTTTGGGCCCAATTTATAACATTAAATTGATACTTTTGATGGGCTTAAGATTTGTGTTCCAGTTGACCACCTCTGTGTGAGTGTCAGATACCAGGTTTCCAATTCAAAGTCATTTTTCAAAGTCAACCCACAGTCATGCACTGTTTGCCTTAAACTTGCACCTGACATAATGCCATACGATTCTAGGCTAAATTCTTGAATACTGAATAGAATAGAGAGCTTGAGTGTTTTTGATACAGCTGTAGGATAAAATAATCCTAGAAGGATGGAAGGATAGAAATGCAGAATGTCACCTCTAGCAAAGAAATTTGATCTGAACTTTCTAACAGAGTTAATGGAAGAGAAATAATAGAAAAACCAGGAAAAGTACAGAACTTAATTTACCTGTGCAAGTAGATTATTATAATTTGTATGTGTATACCACTCACACTCTCCCTTGCAATTTGGCAAATAGACACAAGCCAAAAGAAACTTTAGTGCATTGATAATATACAATAAACTACTGTGGTATCCTGTGCCCAGTCTAAAATCAGGTAAGGAAATATTCTCTAGGGAAAGTGATAATAGAAAGGTATCAGCTGTAGCTAATGCTGTTGGTATCAAGGGGGATATTGTGGCTGAGAGAAGGAAGGTAGACTAGTGATGATCTCAACTTGCTTTTGAGTCTTATCTCAAGGACTTTTTATGACATAGAAATAGTTTCTCTTTGGAAAATTGAATATTAGCCTCATACATTTCCATGCTAAATGTTTATTTTAAAAAACATTCATTCAATCACAATTACAAAAGTAACAAGAATAGTGGTCTTTTATTGCTTTGTGTTTTCAGAACATCTAAAGCTTTTTGGTCATATATTTACATTAACGTCAGACATTGCTTGTTATTGAAATGAAAAGTGGTGTAGAAATATATCTGAATATAAACCACTTTCTACCAATATCTCTAGCTATATTTAGATGTGAGAATTACTGCATTTCATTCGTGTTTCCAAATTCACCTGATTCAGAAAAGGCCATGGTTCTGGTCTGAATGCTTGTACCCCTCCTCCATCATTTCCTAGGTTGAAATTCTAACTGCCAAGGCAATAATGTCAGGAGATGGGACCTTGGGAAATGGAATTATTTCCTGCAGAAAAAGAGGTTCCACAGAGCTCCCCCAGCCCTTCCACCTTAAGTGATTACAGGAAGGACATTGGCAAACCATCCTGTCCCCAGATGCCAAATTTGCTGGTGATTTGGTCTGGACACTTTGCAGCCTCCAGAATTGTAAGAAATAAATGTTGCCCCAGGTAGCTCAGTTGTAAAGAATCCACCTGCCGAGCAGCAGATGTGGGTTCCATCAATGGGTCGGGAAGATCCCCTGGAGAAAGAAATGATAACCCAGTCCAGTATTCTTGGTGGGAAATGCCGTGGACAGAGGAGACTGGTGAGCTACAGTCCATGGGGTCTCAGGAAAGACGGACATGACAGGGACTAAACAGCAACAAAATAAGCTACTCGGCCTGCAGTACTTTGTGACAGACAGCCATGCTCTGCCTTCCACACCCGACCAGGAATGTAAATGTCCTGGCACATTTCTAGCTCACTGGAGGAGGTCCTCTGCTCTTGGGTTGTTAGTGAGGCCCCTTCAGGTTGACCTTCATGCCATCTAGGGACATGGGATTCTTGGATGCAGCTGGGTGTTCCTTTGCATGAGCTGGATACTCCTAATGTGTTCTGAGTGCTCTTTACCTCCACTTAAATCTAAAGTATTGATTTCTTCCTTGTCTATGAGGAAGGAGGACCAGATACTAAAGACTTTCCTCTTCCTGGTCTCTCAAAAGAGAATCCCTTTCTTTCCATCTCCTTGACTTCAACTATTTTCTTCTTCTGCCTTCATTCTTAGACCCAGCTTGCTTCATTTTCCTCAATGGGATTTGGCTTTTACAAAATAGAGGTCAAATCTTGACTTTGTACTGCACCTGAATTCTGTGCTGCCAACAAAAATTCCTGCAACAATAAAGCCTAAAATAACTCTAATTGTAGAACGCCAGAAATGAAAATACAAAGACAAAAATACAAATTATTCTTTTAATAAATTACTCTGTAAACAGTTTAGCTATACATTTTTTGAAGCAGATGTTAGCTAGGTATACATTTAATACAGAAATGGGCATAATTAAAAGAAAATTTTTAATTTTAAACACACTTCAGTCAGTAGTAAGTCCTCCAAAAAATTCAGGAAGTTAACTGGAACATGTTGAGCATCTATTCTCAGATGCTCCCATATTTACAGGTGACAATATTCTTAGTATCATGTACTCATTTCATGTAAAATGCCATAACACTATAGTAAGCTAAGTCAACCAGAAATTAAATAAAATATATGAAATCATACTTTATACAGAGAAGGAAAACAAGGTTATCAAAGAAGTTATGTTTTCTATAAAATAAAAAATAAATAAATAAAAACACATTTCCCTCATCAGAGATTCAGGGCCTTAATGTATTATGTTGTTAAGATTTGAAAGCCTCGTTCCAGCTCTGATGAACACTCTTGCATATAACAAACAATGCCTTAAAATGAAAATCTATTTTCCTTTTTTTCCTCTTTTTCACAACATTGCTTTCTCTCAACTACTACTTAAAATTCAAGAAGGGTTTTTTTTTTTTATGACTAAGGTCACATTATAAAATAGCACATAAGATGGAAGTAATAGAGTGTAGCCAAAGAGGGGCGTGAAAATGAACACATCAGGAGCTGGGGTGCTAGAGAGCAGTTTCTGAGGTGTTCATTTTCATTGGATCTTTAAGGTAGGTTGACAAGAACAATCAATCGCCTCATAGATCACTGACAGAACCTCAAGAAGACAGATGACATACAGAATAGCAAACCCCACAGAAATTAAACAAAGTGCTGGAAGAACAATTAACATCTTTGGGGATGAAAATGCTGAGGTGGAACATTGCTAATTTCAGGGCACAAAACCAAACCTGAATGACATCTTCATCTCAATGTCAGTTAAGCCCACAAAATAAGTATTGTGATTCTGCCTACAAGTCTGGTTGTGTGTTTTCATATCATTTTACAATGTCATCAATTTCTGATCAGTTACAAGCAGATACACATGTCCCAGGAACTATTGTGACTTTTATGTAGCACATTTTAAATCTCATCCCAGTTCCATGACAGGAATATGCCTCAATAAACAAGTGGACTAATTCTTCCTGAGATGAGTATAAATCCCAGAATAAATCCCATCCTCTACAAAACTGACTCTATAGCTGGAAAGTGAAATTTGGAAGCTCCCAGAGCTTAGGGTGCTACCATGTTCTTCAAGCAGGAGAAAAGCCTAGAGCTCAGCAAAATCTCCAGACTACAAAAATTCTGACAGATGATATAATGAAAAGGAAAACTTTATTTATTATTGAGATCATGAATTTTGTAGCATAATTCAACTTTGAGTTTATATATAATCAATAACGATAGTAAGACATAGAAAATAGCATATTTTGAGTATTAAAATTTGTATTGGTGGATTCCACTTAACCAGTATTTTAAAATACCATATTTCCAGATGCTCCAATATTTTTTCTTTTCAATAATTTGTGTTATTATTTTCTAATGCAATTTCATACTTCATGGGGGAACAAAGATAAATATGTGTGGGGGGTCTAAAAATAGAAAAGCAGAGTCAAGAGTAAAATGGTCTCATATTGGGAAGTTCTTTAGACCATTTCATGTGCTTCTACTTCCAAAAAAAAGAAACAAACAAGTCATCAGTCAATCCTTATATTCCCTGCAATATTCTTGGTATATTTCTGTAATATAAGAATAATATAATATTAAAATGTTTTAGCTAATATGGCTTTTAATAAGAAAATAATCTATTTTATCACTTTTTATATTACTTATGAGTGTAATTATTACAAAGCACAAATTGAATGTCTTCAACTCCACATATCCAATGAACCACCAGCATGTAACTGAAGTCATTTTGCTTTAGACAAAGTGTAAAGATACAGCGTATTCTAATTTTTTTTGCTATTCTAAAACATGCAAATCCTCAAACAATATTTAACTGTATATTACACAAAAATAAAACACCTGTTAATCATTGGTTTGGAGTCGGAAATTCAGCTTGTCCAAAAGAAATTCTTTTCCAAAAGAAATAATTTACCTAATATTTTAATTCTTGCCTAATATTTTAAACATGTTTATTATTTTATAGTTTATATTGAATAATAAAAGTAGAGTGTGAGCTTCTTTACTCAAGTGTCAAGTTCAGATTTTGCTCACCACAAGAGTAAAGTTGCCCAAGTTCATTTTGCAGTTCATGGGTTGTAAAGAGTCAGACACAACTTAGCAACTGAACAGCAACAAATTCACTCAGCAAAATGGCTATATAACAAACTTACATATGCTGTGATCTAATTAAAAAGAAAAATTTTAAACCAAAAATTTGATTTATCTAGAAATCTATTCCTAGCATCCTGTAACCTTTTCTTATTAATTCTCATTCATTCAAATCTAAATCAATTAAAAGCTAATCCAGAGACTGTCCTGTCATTGCAAAATATATATGTGAAAATGATGCTTTAGTTTCTGTCATTTGCTTTGCTCACAACATTAAATATCATTAATATGAGTTTATTGCTTAGCAATGAAACACCTTTCCTATGTTGCCACCAAGATAAGTAACTTGTAGCTTTCTAGTTACAATTTTCCCCATTAATGGTTGAAAGCTGCTGCTGCTGCTGCTGCTAAGTCGCTTCAGTCGTGTCCAACTCTGTGCGACCCCATGGACGGCAGCCCACCAGGCTCCCCCATCCCTGGGATTCTCCAGGCAAGAACACTGGAGTGGGTTGCCATTTCCTAGAATGAACATAATGAAATTTATCCAAAGCATGATTAGAAAGCCACAAAAGGAAGATGGCCCTAAAACACAACAGACATCGACAAGTCGGGGGTTGGGGAAGAGTGTGGAGTGCAAAATCCTCCCTAAGGGAGAACCACCAGCCTAGGTGGATGGAATCTGTACAAGACAGAGAGACCAGGGAAGCTTCTGATGTGCACTGGGGCAGGTGGGGGACCTTGGAAGCAAAGCTCCTTTAGAGTGTGGGAATTCCAGCAAACAATAGAAGACATCTGCCAGATATTGAACCTGCAGTGACATAAACCTTTTGAGCTTGAAATCTTCTGAGATTAGAATTTTCAGAACCCAGAAGATAGAGACCTGTCAGGAAAAAAATCTCTTCTAGGCCAGAAAGGTAGATGAAACTGCTCAATCTTATGATATTTAGGAGAAAAGTCCCTCTGGATGAGAGGCCAGCATTAAATGCACATCTCCCACTCAAGACACTTGCCAGATTTTGGACTTTCATGAGGTGGGAGGCTAAAAAACTAGACTCTAAACTCCAAAGGGCCCAAGTGAATCTCACCCAGGGGCCAGAGACATGCGAATCAAAATTTCAAGAGGCTACACCCAGGAAATAGGAATAAGCTGAGTATTAATCTATCTAAACTGTAACTACAGCTGCTTGACCTGGTTCAATGCTGAATTGGATTTAGCTCTAGTCATTCTTTCTGCCTAACACAGCAGAGGAAACTAACATTTTCAGGTGCGCACACACACAGACACACAAACCTTCTCTGATGCTAGAAATGTCCTTTATCTTGATCTGAGGGTGGTTACATGTAGGCTCAAATATACATATACATATATATATATATGTATATATATATATATGTAAGTATATATATGTATGTGAAATATATACATACATGCATGAATATATGAAATATTTAGGTTTAAGATTTTAGTTTACTTTCCCATTAAAAAGCATCATAAGAGCAATAACAACTGTAATTTTATATTAAATACCCACAATTGCATCATCCAAAAGAAAGCTAGTTTCTTGAAAATAACATATATCCAATCACCCACTCCTTCATCATTCCAGCCCTATGCCTTACCTACTCCTGCCTGAATTCCATGTTCCTTATCATTTTTCCTTTGTTTTATTTAGTTTCATTATGTCTATTTGTATTCCTAAATAAGGTATGGTGGTTGTGGTGGTGGTTTAGTCACTAAGTTGTGTCTGACTCTTGCCACCCCATGGACTGTAGCCTGCCAGGCTCCTCTGTCCATGGGGATTCTCCAAGCGAGAATACTGGAGTGGGTTGCCATTTCCTTCTCCATAAATAATGTATATATGCATATATATAACATATGTTATATACCAGTTGTAATGAGCAGCATTTTATATGAGATGTTTAAATTCATTTGTCTTTTTCACTCTGTGTCAGTATCTTACAAGCAATAAGCCTCAAGGTCAATGGTTTGTAGCAATTATTCCCAGTTGCCATTTATCTCATGGATAGACTTATTTGCTCTAAATAGATTTTTGAGGCCTTTTTTTTTTCTGATTCTCCCCAACAGGAAAAGTTGGAGTGTCTTTTCTGTCCTCTGTACATACAATGTTACCTCTAATGGCTATAATCAAATTTTCTTTTATTCCTTAATTTTAATATGATCATATCATATCAGTCATTTCTTCCATCCCATTAGTTTTATTTTAAACACATTATATATTGTCCTCCATTTCTAAACTGTCCATTAGTACAATAATGGTATTAGGTTGGTTCTCATTTTGCTTTCATAGCTTTGCAATCTTATTTCAACACATTCTTTTGTTTTATCAGTTTGTATTTGAACAAAATGATTTACTGAATACATACTAAATTCAATTTGTCTATGAAATAAATCACAACTGGGAAATCTGTTTCTGTTCCTTGAATTACACTTTCTCTTCCTGATTAGATTTCTCAACTGCATTTTTCACATTTTGTATACTTTGTCTTCTTCTTTCTTCCTCTTATTATGGGTTTAGCCACTTTACTTTCATTGAAAAATAAGAATAAATTCTCCTTGACATCATTCCCATCTTCTCTGGGAACAGACTCCACTAACATCAAGCGCTGGTTTGAGTTTCACTTTTCTAACCAACTTTCTTTAGACCAAGGCCGTTGGAGTGGTGGAGAAGAAAACAGTCTTGGAATGAACTATGCACAGGCATCTGACCTTGACTCTTTTCTGCCATCCCCCTAAATGTTCATTCCAGAACCCATTCCAGCAAGCCAGGATTGTAGCTTACACCTGTGAGCTTTAGCCCATTTCCCTTTCTACATAGTGCACCAGAATATGGGAAGCCAAGGAATATGACAAAGCCTAAAATAACTGTGAGCCTGGGAATAGAATAGAAACTGAAGAATACAACCCTTGGTTATGGCGGGTCCTGACGCAGTGAAAACCCTGGCAGTTATACTTATTGGGACACGGTAATGATCTTCAGATGTTTAAATTATCCAGAGGTATCTACCAGCCCTCGCTTCTCACTATATAAAGAAGAAAATAAAATAAATAGAATAAATGTCAATATTGTTTATGAATTGAAAACAATGTAATAAGTACTTTTAGCAGAGAGGTAAACTTTATGATGAAGCTTGGCCACAGTTTTGAACTATTTCAGCAAATATTCTGGTTGCTTAGAGAATGTATTTGGCAAATTCATCTTTGATAAGGAACCGGTAAAGTCAAACACAGTCCAAGAGACATTACTGACAGTATATTCATCTTTAGCACATCCATGTCAATGAAGAATGACTAGAATGAGTCTCCCATTTTTGAAACTAAGGCTGGAAGATAAGGGGTAATGGTGATTTGTGCCACTTCCTTCCACGACTGACATAGGCAATACATTAGCTTCTCTGTTCTTAACTAAGATCAAGGTGTTTAGTGCTCAAACTGATCCCTACAAGTGTGTGGCTTTGTAATGACAAGACTAAAGTGCTTTCACTTCTCTTAAAATCTGAATCTGAGTTCTCTTAATACAGAAAATCCAGGAGAGTGCAGTGACACAGGTAGCTTGTGTCTGTAGTTCTTTCCTTTCAGTTGAGAAGTAGTAGCCTTTTGAGCAGACTGCCAAAGTTTACTCATTCCCCTGATGAAAGACTCTTATTTAGACTCTTTCTAATTTAGACTCTTTCTAAATTTTGACCCAGAAATCTCACTCCTGGGTATTTACCCGAGACAAATAGAGGTTTATGTTCACAGAAACATTGTATATATATTTATAGAAGCAATTTCATATTCACACAAAACTTACCATATTAACAAACAAGAGAATTTAATTATACATATATATATATATGTCTCTATACATAATATATAAGTATCTACTTCCTTACATATATAAATACCACCAATATATATAAATATATCATATGTATATAATCTCCAAGTTGACTAAGTGGTAAATAATTGCAGTTTTCATTTCAGAGACAGTATTCAAAATAACTATAAAAAATACTTTTGCTGTCTTCATGAAACTGCTGTAAAAGATCTCATGCAGATATTTTTGTAATTGTCTGAACTGAGCCAGAACTTTCATTTATTAGAAGAATTCCAAGAAAAGAAACAAACGAAGAAATAGCACACTTTCAAGCTGTAACATTAGACTAGGGCTTCAAATTTCAATCTGGTTTTATTACACATAATGGAGGCAGACCTCATAGTAGAATCATTTATGAACATTCTTAAAATACTATAATCCAAATACACTAAAACTGAAACAAGCATGTAGAGGACCATATGAGAAACTATCCTCAATACATATTCTTATTTCTGTGGGCAAAATGATCTGTGATTTTTTTTCAGAACTACTGGTTTGCATGTTGTATTTGCTTTAATGGTAATAATGTTTCAACTTGCATTTAAATCCCATTCCTATAAATACTGTTTAACCTACTTTATATGATTTTTGTTTTCCCTTCAGTATTAGCCTCAACTCAGAATGGATTTACAATCATAAGCATGTGTTCCATACCTTGCTTGTATCAGAGACTCTTACCATCCCAGGAACTGAACTTCTGGAAAATGTTACCACAGGTCTCACGTATCTAGTTTTAAGGAAGGAGAGAGCGGCGATTTCAATTCTAGAAAGTACATAATGACATCAGGGACCTTAAGTTGCCCTCAAATGCTTTGAACACTTTTATCTAAAACCTATTTGCAATCCATGATTATTTCTGCCTATGACATGATTACTGAGTTTTAATGACTGTGTCCAAGAAAAATGATATCAAAGAAAAAAATGCTGACAGGTTAATAATAGGGAGAAGTTCAGATGATGCTAATATTAATAATAATAGCAAAGATCTTTACCCTGAAATTTAATGGAACATTTTCTTTCTCATATTATTCCTTCTAGAAGGTTGAGGTACCTATTCTGGTACTCTTTATACTTCTAAGAGAAGAACCTACATGAATATGAACTTGGTTTAAATGAATGGTGAATTTGTTGTTGTTCAGTCACTCAGTCATGTCCAACTCTTTGCAACCCCACGGACTGCAGCACTCCAGGCTTCCCTGTCCTTTGCCATCTCCCGGAGCATGCTCAAACTCATGTCAATTGAGTCAGTAATGCCACCCAAATATCTCATCCTCTGTCATTCCCTCCTCTTCCAACTTCAATCTTCCCCAGCATCAGGGTATTTTCTATTGAGTCAGCTCTTCGCATCAGGTGGCCAAAGTATTGGAGCTTCAGCTTTGCATCAATCCTTCCAATGAATATTCAGGATTGACTTCCTTTAGGATTGACTGGTTTGATGGTCTTGCAGCCCATGGGACTCTCAGGAGTCTTTTCCAATACCAAAGTTCAAAAGTATCAATTCTTCAGTGCTCAGGCTTATTTATGGTCCAACTCTCACATCCATACATGACTACAGAAAAATCATAGCTTTGACTATATGGTACTTTGTCAGCAAAGTAATGTCTCTGGTTTTTAATATGCTGTCTAGGTTTGTCATAGCTTTTATTCCAATGAGCAAGAATCTTTTAATTTAGTGGCTGACACCATCTACAGTGAGTTTGGAGCCCAAGAAAATAAAGTCTGTCACTATTTCCATTGTTTCCCCATCTATTTGCCATGAAGTGATGGGATCAGATACCATGATCTTAGTTTTTTGAATGTTGAGTTTTAAGCCTCTCTTTTCATTCTCCTCTTCACTTTCACCAACAGGCTCTTTAGTTCCTCTTCTCTTGCTGCCATAAGGATGGTATCAATTGCATATCTGAGGTTATTGACATTTCTCTGGGCAATCTTGATTGCAGCTTGTGCTTCATCCAGCCCAGCATTTTTCATGATGTACTCTGCATAGATGTTAAATAAATAGAGTGACAATATATAGACTTGACCTATTCCTCTCCCAATTTCGAACCAGTCAGTTTTTCCATGTCTGGTTCTAACTCTTGCTTCTTGAACTGCATACAGATTTCTCAGGAGGCAGGTAAGGTGGTCTGGTATTCCCTTCTATTGAAGAATTTTCCACAGTTTGTTGTGAGCCACACAGTCAAAGGTTTTAGCATAGTCAATGAAGTTAAAGTGGATTTTTTTTTTTTCTGGAACTCTCTTTTTCTATGGTCCAACGGATGTTGGCAGTTTGATCTCTGGTTCCTCTGCCTTTTTGAAATCCAGCTTAAACATCTGGACGTTCTCAGTTCACATAATGTTGAAACCTGGCTTGAAGACTTTTGAGCATTACTTTGCTAGCATGTGAAATGAGTGCAATTATATGGTAGTCTGAACAGTCTTTGGCATTGCCCTTCTTCAGGGTTGGAATGAAAACTGATCTTTTCCAGTCCTGTGGCCATTGCTTAGTTTTCCCTATTTGCTGGCATTTTGAGTGAAACACTTTAACAAGATCATCTTTTAGGATTTGAAATAGTTCAGCTGGCATTCCATCACCTCCACCAGTTTTGTTCATAATAATGATTCCTAAGGCCCACTTGACTTCTCACTCCAAGATGTCTGGCTCTAGGTGAGTGATCACACCATCGTGGTTATCTGGGTAGAAGGACGTACGCTCATCTTCTCCTGTGAGTACACCAAAATGTCAACTGGTTACTGAAAAACCATCAACAGGAGAATGTTGTTGTTGTATTGTGTTTAGTCATTCAGTCGTGTTCGACTATTTGCAGCCCCATGGACTGTAGCCTTCCAGGATCCTCTGTCCATGGAATTCTACAGGCAAGAATATTGGTGTGGATTGTCATGTCCTCCTCCAGGGGATCTTCCTGACACAGGGATAGAACCCAGATCTTCTGCATTGCAGGCAGATTCTTTACCATCTGTGCCACCAGGGAAGCCCAGGAGAATGGTGCAGCTCACCAAAAAAAGATACCCCACATCCAAGGGCAAAAGGGAAGCCTCAACAAATCAGGAGGCAGGGTGTAATTGCATTTAAAATAAAATCACAGACCCACTAGAGATGCTTGAATGGTACAAACAAAACCTTTTGTGCACCAGGACTGAGGGAAAGAAGCAGTGACTCCCACAAGAGACTGAGCCAGGCCTGCATTTGTCTGTTTGATTGTCTCCTCTGGAGGCACGGGTCAGCTGTGACCTGCCAGGGGGACAGGTGTTCTGGCTGCAGCAGACCTGGGAGGCCTGGCGTGTGGCATTCGTTCTCTTCGAAGAGGTTGCCATTAGCCCCAGTGTAGAGCCTCCAAGCAGACGACCCATAAACTGGAGAACAACTTTACCAAAGTTCTCACACTGTTGCAGAAGTTCTAGGACCCTACAACAGATTTCCCACTTGGGGATCCAGCAAAAGGATTAAGAACCCCCAGGGAAACAGACTCTCTGAGGGCACAACAAAACCTTGTGTGCACCAGGACCCAGGAGAAAGGAGCAGTCACTCCACAAGAGACTGAGCCAGACTTGCCTGTGAGTGTCCATGAGTCTCTGGTGGAGGTGTGGGTCAACAGTGGCCCGCCGTGGGGTCAGGGGCACTAAATACAACAGCCTGGGAGCCACAGCGTGCTGTCATAAGTCCTTTTGAAGGAGGTCTCCATTACCATCATTACCCCTACCATAGTTTGGCCTGAGGCCAAACAGGGAGGTACAGGGAGGAAACACAGCCCCACCTGTCAGCAGAAAATTGTATTAAAGATTTACTGAGCATGGCCCTGTTTGGCAGAGCAAGACCCAGTTTGACCCACAGCCAGTCCTTCCCACCAGAAAACTACCACAAGCCTCTTACCCTCATCCATCAGAGGCCAGACAGAATAAAAGACACAAACACAGAAAGCTAACCAAACTGATCACATGGGTCACAGCCTTGTCTGACGCAATGACAATATGAGCCGTGTCATGTAAGGCCATCCAAGATGGAAGGAATAGGATAGAGAGTTCTGGCTAAACATGGTCCACTGGAGAAGGGAATGGCATACCACTTCACCATTCTTGCCTTGAGAACTTCATGAACAGTATGAAAAGGCAAATGGTAGGTAGGATATGACCTAGTAATTATGATAATTAATTATACTTCTTAAAAAACTAGATTATTTGGCTCATTTTCTCTTCTACCCCCAAAGTAGCAGACTGCATCATTACTGTCCCAAGGTTTGCCTGAGAAGAGCTGCTGGGGAAGGTGTTACGAGTAGAGATGAGCTCATGGAAATTCCAGGCCACATCACTTGAGTCCACAGTGATCCAGAGCTGGGCTGAGTGGCTACTTCCTTCCCCAAAACTCTTATAATAATGAAATACAGGATATTTTCAGTCTCTGGTCTTAGAGAAGAGCCTCTCATAGATGAATTCATCTGCAAATTTCAAACTCAATCTGATAGATTTTTTAGATCATGAAACCCTCGTAAACAAAGAAAAAGTGTCACCATGATTTACATCCACCTTTCCACTGCATTTCCATCTTTGGATGTATCTCTCCCTTCCTGAGTGTCTCTGGCTCTCTAATCAAAAGAAACTGTGTGATTTCAGGTCAGCCTTTGAAATGAAATCCCAGCATGCTTCGATGCAAAACTGTTTTTGTTTACTGTGGAATAATGCTGTGAAAAGATGGCCAATTTACTTTTATGACAAACAACCCCCTCCACACCCACACAGACACACACACACTCTCATCATATATACTGATACCTTTACTGATATGTGTTAAAGTAAAATTAATCATTACATCACCTAGGTGATATTAAGTACATAAAACGCACAATATACTTGTACATTTAGAGACAGAATTTAATAAAAGTCCAGTGATGGACTTTTTTTATTTCATAAACTTAAGATAATCCATAAAACAACTCTTAAGAAGATTACCGTCAATTTTCCAGATTAAAAAAAAAAAACAAAAACCTGAATTCAAAGCGGTTAAATAGTCAAAGTGGTTAAAAACACTCTAGCTAATAAGTAGTAGAGATGAGAATGAAATATTGTCTTATACAATAATGAGCATTTTAAAATTAAGCATTTATTCACTATTATTATAATCTTAATATCTCTCAATAGAACTGATACTGATTCATTAAAAGTATATTACTGTCATAAAAACCAACAAAGCAATTTTTATAAGATGACACTGTGTTTATCTTGATTTTTAGATTTGCATTTAAACATTTCTGAGTGTTTTTTTTTTTTTTAATCATACTTGTGTATTCTTTAACCGGGGGCTAGAGAAAGGCAAACTAAATTACTTCCCATCAGGCTAATTTGGCCTACAACCAATTTTGCTCAAGTTTTCTCACCTGAGCATATTTATTGATCCAAAATTAAAAGTGATTTATAATCTTTTTTTGTCTGTCTTCAAAAATTATGACATAGAAAAGTTACAATATAACTTAGCATTTATTTCTGTTCCTATTTCTCCAGTCAGTGTCATTTTCATGGAAACAAAAAATACTTCAGCAGAAATCTTTGAAACAATTACTGCAGTATTTACATATGTAAATATATGATGGATATTAATTTTTAAATATATGAATTTGAAATTGAGTGATATTATGAAAATTACATTTTTAGAGTCAATAAAATGCATACACAGATGTGTGTTTCTAATTAATCTGTGCTGGATAAATTTCTTAGTATTCTCTACATGTGCTTTCAGAATTTGTTTTTTTTTATGCTAATGAAAAATTAAGTATGGTTGTCTATCATAATAAATGACTAAAGCAATATATAATATCATGCATTCATGTTACATTTAAATGAACACACGATTTTTCTTATTCAAGGAGTATATTATTTATATTTACACAGTAGCATGATATATATTTAAGTTGTCAAATCTAATTGTCCATCTTGATTTTGCTCTTATATCTATATATGAATATCATTAGAAACATGAAATATTCCCTAAGAAGGAAGAGGTTTAAGTTGAAAACGCATATTTCTTTGGTTGACAATCAATCTTTTTTTTTTTGCCACCTTTAAGTTCTTTTCATGCTACTTTCAATAGTCACCTAAAAGTGTGAGAGATCTCACAACTTTATTATTTTAGAATAAAGTCATGTTTTGTTGAACAGATATAAAAATATAAAAATCCATTAAACATAAATACATCAGATCTTTTGTAAGATGAAATTTTATGAGGAAAATGCTTAGTGGTATAGGTCATTAGTATCTACATAGCACATATGACAATTTTTGTTTATATTTTTTATGGAATATATCCTTTTTTTTTTTGGAATATATCCTGCATTAAAACCCTAGTGCTATTGATACGAAGTTTGTCAATTTTATTTATGAACAAATATCCAGCACTTAGAATTTAGATAGACTTACAGCTGAATTTCAGGTAACCTTCTATGAATAAATGAGTTTTATTTTTTACAGAATAAATTGTTTAGGAATTCAATATGCATCATAAATGTATTATCATCAAGTACTAAACTTATGCAAGTAGAATTTGTTTTTTACTAGACATTTGATGGAGAAGGCAATGGCACCCCACTCCAGTACTCTTGCCTGGAAAATCCCATGGATGGAGGAGCCTGGTAGGCTGCATGGAGTCGCTAAGAGTCGGACACGACTGGGTGACTTCACTTTCACTTTTCACTTTCATGCGTTGGAGAAGGAAATGGCAACCCACTCCAGCGTTCTTGCCTGGAGAATCCCAGGGACGAGGGAGCCTTGTGGGCTGCCGTCTATGGGGTCGCACAGAGTCGGACACGACTGAAGCGACTTAGCAGCAGCAGCAGACATTTGATGCTTTGCCATTTTATTTTTTTACTCAAAAGATATGCTTCAATAGGTTGAAAGTCATGCTATAGTTGCATTGAACATCTTGAAGACTATAATTTTTCCTGGTACAAAATATAGAACAATTTTTATTTTCCTCCATATTTTTAAACCAAGTAAAGCACAATGTAAGGGGTGGAGCAGATGAGTGACAGCTACATGGAGACTGAAGACGAGGTAGTCCTATTGGCTGAACTGCGTGCCACCCCCAAGTTCGTATATTGAAGTCTTGACCTCCAAAGCCTCACGATGTGACTGCATGTGTGGAGAGATGCTTTAAAGAGGTAATTAAGTTAAAATCTGACTGCTGGAACAGTTCTAAAGCTCACATCCCGGTATCTCTTTGTCTGTCCAAAGTTCCTCTTCTAATAAGGACACCAGTCAGATTTCATTAGGGTCTACCCTAATAGCCAAGTGTTATATATTTTATTTCTTCACTGTAACATCAATGTAAAAGCTATTAAATATCATCTTCAAAATGTAGATTTCTCTAAACTCTGTTTTTACGCCCAAATTATAATGCTAATTATATAAAAGGCAGTTTTCTAAAAATGGAGGTGCTTATCCTTCACAAAGCATGAATAACTCAATTAGAATCAGCTCATGGATGGGAATGAGCAGCAAAATTGTTATAATTAAGAAATAGAAGTACTGAAACTGAAAAAAATAATACTTTAAAAAATTCTCAATCCCAAAACCTATGATACCATTTGATTCCTAATTCTCTCCCAATGATTCAACAATTCATGTGGGATAATATCAATATACAACCCAAGCTGAAACAGTTTCAATTTTACTCCTACTTCACTGCTACCAGCAGTCTATGCTTCTATTATTTTTCACATAGAATACTAAAAAAATCCCATTTCTCATCTATTTTCCCCCACCCACACCCCACCTCACATAAAATTCTTTCTTCATTCACCAGAGTAATAGTAGTAAAACAGAAATATAATTATTCCCTTATTTATTCAAAACCATAATAATTTCCAATTTTTTTAAATTTTATTTTATTTTTAAACTTTACAATATTGTATTGGTTTTGCCAAATATTAAAATGAATCCACCACAGGTATACATGTGTTCCCCATCCTGAACCCTCCTCCCTCCTCCCTCCCCATACCATCCCTCTGGGTCATCCCAGTGCACCAGCCCCAAGCATCCAGTATTGTGCATCGAACCTGGACTGGTGACTCGTTCCATATATGATATTAATTTTATACAGAATTAAAAAATCTTAATCACATGGCCTATGAGATCATAATGAATTGGCTCTGGCTGTGGTCTATTGATGACGGGAATATCCTTAGTGCATTATTTTCTTTGGCAAAATGTTTTGCAAATCCTCCCTTAAAGGGATAGTCTATTTCCTCACATCAAAAACCTGAGTTGGCCTTATGACTTATTTACACAATAAATAGAAGGCACCAGGAGTGAGTGTGTGAAGGTGTCACAACATGACAGGCCTTGCAAGTTTGCTCTCTCTGGGCCCCTACCTCTGTCACAGACACCAGCCTGACAAGCCCACAGCAAGATGAGAAATCACGTAAAGAGGCAAGTCATCCTGGTGAAGGCCGCCCTGAACTAACTAGTCCCCACGTGACAGCAGAAGAGAAATCAAGCCCAGCAGAGACTGACTGACCTAGGCCTATAGATGCCTGTGAAATAATGTTTTTAGACTACTAAAATTTTAGAGTTGACCCTTTGTTCAGCAATGCCAAACAGATACACCTGTGTAGCTTTCCAAGTTCATTTCTTACCAATGGCCATCTCTCCTTTATCTCTAGTCTCAGGGGCCCTCTCTTGTCAGGTCTCCAGGTTGCCTCTGGGCTTTGTACCTGTTGTTTCCTCTGCAATGCTCTTACAGGAGGCTTTTCCAAGGATATGGACTTTTCTCACTTTCTTCTGCTCTCTGTTCATCCCCTCCAAGAGGGTTTCACAATTATCCATTTCCCTCACCATGCTATTTTCTTCTGTAACAATTATCCCTCCTTGATATTGCTTATTTTTTTGCTTTCTCCATACGAGGATGTACGTCCACTGAGTACAGGGGTTTTTTATAGTCGGAATTTTAAACTGCCTGACACATGCCCTTGATGAATAAATCAAAGAAAACTGTGGATTTAAAAATATGATATATTTGCATATTTAAAAACTATATATTAAAGACATTACATTATTTATAAAAAAAAAGTCTTATGTTCTTTTGAAACATTTCCATAGAAGAGTATTAGCTCAAACAAGAACTAAAGAGAAAATCCCCTTATTACCAAAGACAGCTATGACAGATTGAAAAAGTATTGTCATCTTTCTCAGATTTGAGCTGACCATTTAAAAATAATGCAGAAACATCAGAATTCTTGATATCAGGGTTGGTAGATAATGAAGAGGGGACATCATATTCCAGAAAATAATTTGAATAAGTATCTCACTGAATGTTTATGATTATTTTAAAGCATGCTCTTTTAAAGCAACTCACAACTTAAAACTACTGATGCCACATAGATGACTTCACCCTCATTCATAAAAATGATATACAACAAGCCATAGTTATTCAACCAACAGTTCCCTGAGATCACCTTGGACGTAGAGTCTGAAATAGATGTGGGATTGCCTTACTTGGATATTAAGCTTTATGGAGCAGCTCCTACTTTGTATGTAAAGGATGCTGCAGACGTAGAATAGTAGGTTTTCAGCAAGGCTCCCCAGGAATGGGCAGTGAAGTGCTTATTAATGCTTGTAGAAGCCTCTAGACTTAACCACTGACTGCATCATTCTATGTCCACATGTAACTCAATTCTCCCTATATCAGGTTTATAATGTGGCTCAGGAGAAGGATACAGGTCCACTGGAAGAAAATGCAAACTTGTGTCCGACTGCAGTTTAACTGCAGTTTTTCCCTCTCAAAACTGCTTAAGTAGTTTTGATGTATATTAAAGGTTAAGGAGATGGATGTGTACAGATGTTTTCATTTTACTACGATGAAAAAGTGGCAAATAGTTTTGAAAACAAACATAGGAATTTAGTTTACCTTCTGTTCTGAACCCGATGCATGTATGCGTGCTCCGTCATGTCCAACTCTTTGTGACCCATGGATTGCAGTCTGCCAGGCTCCTCTTCCATGGGTTTCTCCAGGCAAGAATACTGGAGTGGGTGGCCACGTCATCCTCCAGGGGATTTTCGTCACCCAGGGATCAAATCCTTGTCTCCTGAGTCTCCTATATTGCAGGTAGATCCTTTACTGCTGAGCCACTGGGGAAACCAGTTCTGAACCCAGTGCCCACATGAAATACAAAGAGAAGTAAACAACAAGAAAAAATCATACAGTTTCCACAGAGAAACCATAAATAATCATTAGTTAAACCCATTTCACCTGTAACCTGACTTCAGGAACCAAGGCGTTTGTAATTGTAGTTACAAAAGTCTCTCACTGGTCCTCTAGCACGTGAGCTAAATGATGAGAAATGTGCCTCAGTTGTTTTCCAGAAACTTGGAATTAGCTGTGTATAGCTTGGAACTGCACTGGTTAGAACTGACTGAATAGGACCCCTGACCCTCCAACTAGACATGCATGAGTGGGTGATCTTTGACCGCAGAGGGCTTAAAACTCTGCCCTCAGCTCATGCTGCTGCCACCATCTTTAGGTGGAGAAGCCCTGTGGCTTAGTTACGCCTGCACAGAACTACGAGTTTTCCAATCACTTTTCCCCACCCTCCCCAGGCTCCCTACATTGCCTCAGACCACTAGGCTTCCTTATCTTATAAATACCTCTGCCCCTTGCTTTCATTTAGGCGTGTCCTCCTGTTTCCTCCCTTGGGTGCCTTATGAATAAATCTTCTCTTTGCTTCATGTTAAGCAAAAGAACCTGTTTCAGTAACAGGATCAAGACAGAAGGATGCACCAGATACCATTAATGAAGATGAAAGGACTTAGTTCATAGAAAAGTAGATTTGAGATAAAGATATTGATAATTCAAAATAAAATGGAATTTTAAATGCCAACAGGATATATGGAAATAAAAGATCAGTGTGCAATTGTTCCTGATTCTAACTGCTATGCATTTTCAAAGTGAAGGTGAGATTAAAGTACAGGGAAATCACATCTCTTATAATTGCAAGTATATGATGGACTAACCTCCTCAGAGAGAGGGCAGAGCCTGACTGCGGGGTGGACATGAATTTGGGGTGGACACTATTCAACTTGCAATATCCTCTCAAGTGCCTTCCTATTTGATACATCCCAACACTTCCCAGGCCCAGGAGAGAGATGGGCGTTGGTGGGGGAAGAGTTTCTTCTGCTCCTGCTCATTAGCAGTTCTGATATTTGGGCTGCTGTGGGACTTAGAGATAGAGAAGGGAAATAAACCAGAAAACTCTGCTGTGTTACTCCTCTTAGTTATTACCCCTTGCAGTTCTGCCTATAATTATTTTCGGTAGATTTATAAGATGGTTGTTTTCTGTTTATTATCAAGGTATTTTAGGCGTCATTAATGGATGCTTCCCTGGTGGTTCAGACAGCAAAGAATCTGCCTGCAATACAGACCAGGGTTTGATCTCTGAGTCAGGAAGATCCCTTGAAGAGGCAAATGGCTATCCATTTCAGTGTTCTTGCCTAGAGAATTCAATGGACAGAGGAGCCTGGCAGGCTACAGTCCATAGCGTTGCCAAGAGTTGGACATGACTGAGCGATTAACACTAGCATGGCGTATGTTTATTTTACCAAAACCTGGAACTAGATGCCCCCTGTCCATTGACATTTGAAGTAAATATTCTTATAGTTTTGAAGAAGGCAATGGCACCCCACTCCAGTACTCTTGCCTGGAAAATCCCATGGACTGAGGAGCCTGGTGGGCTGCAGCCCATGGAGTCGCGACTGAGAGACTTCACTTTCACTTTTCACTTTCATGCATTGGAGAAGGAAATGGCAACCCACTCCAGTGTTCTTGCCTGGAGAACCCCAGGAACGATGGAGCCTGGAGGGCTGCCGTCTATGGGATCGCACAGAGTCAGACACCACTGAAGCGACTTAGCAGCAGCAGCATTCTTATAGTTTAATTTAACTCTGTCATTTTATTTTTCTCTATGTCCTTTTGACTTTGATTATGCTCTTCTTTTCCTGCCTTAATATTTGTTTGGATATCTTTGTAATCTATTTAATTGGTAGAATTTTTTTAGTTACATCACATTAATTTTTGTGGTTCCTCTGCATTCTATCAGGGCTTACCTTGTAGCTCAGTCAGTAAAGAATCTGCCTGTAATGCTAGAAACCTGGGTTCAATGCCTGGATCAGGAAGATTCCCTGGAGAAGGAAATGGGAACCCACTCCAGTATTCTTACCTGGAGAATCCCATGGACACAGGAGCCTGGCAGGCTACAATCCATGGGATCGCAAGAGTCAGATATGACTTAGCAACTAAACCACCACTATATCTTATAAGAGACATACCTAAACTTTCACTTCCTATTTAGATTTAGAATTATGCCACTTTGAATAAAATTTAGAAAACTTGCTAATAAAATTTAGAAATATGGGTGTCATTGACCTCTAATGACCATTTGTCATAATTATTTTATATGTATAAACTTATATGTATTATATGTAAATTTATATATCACTGCTTCCCTTGTGGTTCAGCTGGTGAAGAATCCACCTGCAATGTGGGAGACCTGGGTTCTATCCCTGGGTTGGGAAGATCCCTTGGAGAAGGGAAAGGTTACCCACTCTAGTATTCTGGCCTGGAGAATTTCATGGACTGTGTAGTACATGGGGTTATAAAGAGTCAGACATGACTTAGTGACTTTCACTTTCATCAATGCTAGAACATACTATAGCTTTTGCTTTCAAAAATTATCTTTTGTAGAACTTACTTAGATATTAACCATTTCTATTACTATTTGTTCATTTCTGAAGATTTAAATTTTTAGCTTCCTTTATCCTCAGTTCAGTTCAGTTGCTCAGTCATGTCCGACTCTTTGCGACCCCATGAAGCACATCACACCAGGCCTTCCTGTCCATCACCAACTCCCGGAGTTCACTCAAACTCATGTCAATCGAGTCGGTGATGCCATCCAGCCATCTCATCCTCTGTTGTCCCCTTCTCCTCCTGCCCACAATCCTTCCCAGCATCAGGGTCTTTTCCAATGAGTCAGCCCTTCACATGAGGTGGCCAAAATATTGGAGTTTCAGCTTCAGCATCAGTCCCTCCAATGAACACCCAGGACTGATCTCCTTTAGTATGGACGGGTTGGATCTCCTTGCAGTCCAAGGGACCCTCAAGAGTCTTCTCCAACACCACGGTTAAAAAGCATCAATTCTTTGGTGCTCAGCTTTCTTCACATCCCAACTCTCACATCCATACATGACCACTGGAAAAACCATAGCCTTGACTAGATGGACCTTTGTTGGCAAAGTAATGTCTCTGCTTTTTAATATTCTATCTAGGTTGGTCATAACTTTCCTTCCAAGGAGTAAGCGTCTTTTAATTTCATGGCTGCCATCACCATCTGCAGTAATTTTGGAGCCCAAAAAATAAAGTCTGACACTGATTCCACTGTTTCCCCATCTATCTGCCATGAAGTGATGGGACCAGATGCCATGATCTTTGTTTTCTGAATGTTGAACTTTAAGCCAACTTTTTCACTCTCCTCTTTCACTTTCATCAAGAGACTTTTTAGTTCCTCTTCACTTTCACCCATAAGGGTGGTGTCATCTGCATATCTGAGGTTATTGATATTTCTCCTGGCAATCTTGATTCCAGCTTGTGCTTCTTCCAGCCCAGTGTTTCTCATGATGTACTCTGCATACAAGTTAAATAAGCAGGGTGACAGTATACAGCCTTGACGTACTCCTTTTCCTATTTGGAACCAGTCTGTTGTTCTATGTCCAGTTCTAACTGTTGCTTCCTGACCTGCATACAGGTTTCTCAAGAGGCAGGTCAGGGGGTCTGGTATTCCCATCTCTCAAAATTTTCCACAGTTTATTGTGGTCCACACAGTCAAAAGCTTTGGCATAGTCAAGAAAGCAGAAATAGATGTTTTACTGGAACTCTCTTGCTTTTTCCATGATCCAGCGGATGTTGGCAATTTGATCTCTGGTTCCTCTGCCTTTTCCAAAACCAGCTTGAACATCTGGAAGTTGATGGTTCACGTATTGCTGAAGCCTGGCTTGGAGAATTTTGAACATTACTCTAGTAGCATATGAGATGAGTCCAATTGTGAGGTAGTTGAGGATTTTTTGGCAGTACCTTTCTTTGGTATTGGAATGAAAACTGACCTTTTCCAATCCTGTGGCCACTGCTGAGTTTTCCAAATTTGCTGGCATATTGAGTGCAGCACTTTCACAGCGTCATCTTTCAGGATTTGAAATAGCTCAACTGGAATTCCATCACCTCCACTAGCTTTGTTTGTAGTGATGCTTTCTAAGGCCCACTTGACTTCACATTCCAGGATGTCTGGCTCTAGGTGAATGATCACACCATCATGATTATCTTGACCGTTTAGATCTTTTTTGTACAGTTCTTCTCTGTATTCTTGCCACCTCTTCTAAATATCTTCTGCTTCTGTTAGGTCCATACCATTTCTGTCCTTCATTGAGCCCATCTTTGCATGAAAGGTACCCTTGGTATCTCTAATTTTCTTCAAGAGATCTCTAGTCTTTCCCATTCTGTTGTTTTACTCATTTCTTTGCACTGATCGCTGAGGAAGGCTTTCTTATCTCTCCTTGCTCTTCCTTGGAACTCTGCATTCAGATGCTTATATCTTTCCTTTTCTCCTTTGCTTTTTGCTTCTCTTCTTTTCACAGCTATTTGTAAGGCTTCCCCAGACAGCCATTTTGCTTTTTTGCATTTCTTTTTCTTGGGGATGGTCTTGATCCCTGTCTCCTGTACAATGTCATGAACCTCCGTCCGTAGTTCCTCAGGCACTCTGTTAGATCTAGTCCCTTAAATCTATTTCTCACTTCTACTGTATAATCATAAGGGATTTGACTTAGGTCATACCTGAATGGTCTAGTGGTTTTTTCAATTTAAGTCTGAATTTGGCAATAAGGAGTTCATAATCTGAGCCACAGTCAGCTCCCAGTCTTGTTTTTGCTGACTGTATGGAGCTTCTCCATCTTTGGCTGCAAAGAATATAATCAATCTGATTTTGGTGTTGACCATCTGGTGATGTCCATATGTAGAGTCTTCTCTTGTGTCGTTGAAAGAGGATGTTTGCTATGACCAGTGCATTCTCTTGGCAATACTCTGTTAGCCTTTGACCTGCATCTTTTTGTACTCTAAGGCCAAATTTGCCTGTTACTTCAGCTGTTTCTTGACTTCCTACTTTTGCATTCCAGTCCCTTATAATGAAAATGACATCTTTTTTGGGTGTTAGTTCTAAAAGGTCTTGGATGTCTTCATAGAATGTTCAACTTCAGCTTCTTCAGCGTTACTGGTTGGGGAATAGGCTTGGATTACTGTGATATTGAATGGTTTGCCTTGGAAACGAACAGAGATCATTCTGTCGTTTTTGAGATTGCATCCAAGTACTGCATTTCAGACTCTTTTGTTGACCATGATGGCTACTCCATTCCTTCTAAGGGATTCCTGCCCACAGTAGTAGATAAAATGGTCATCTGAGTTAAATTCACCCATTCCAGTCCATTTTAGTTCGCTGATTCCTAGAATGTCGACATTCACTCTTGCCATCTCTTGTTTGACCACTTCCAATTGGCCTTGATTCATGGACCTGACATCCACGTTCCTATACAATATTGCTCTTTACAGCATTGGACCTTGCTTCTATCACCAGTCACATCTAGAACTGGGTATGGGCGCCCAATATGCTACTGGAGATCAGTGGAGAAATAACTCCTTTATCCTAAGGATATTAAATTCTCTAGAATTCTATTAGGACAGGCCTTCTGACAACAAATTTTGCTAGCTTTCTTTATTTTATAATAGCTTTGTAAAGCCTTTATTCCTGAAATACAATTTTGCTGATTATAGAAACCTAAGCTGAGAATTCTCTTCTTTTAGCACTTTAAAGCTGTTTTCCACTGTAAACTGATCTCCTTGGTTCTGGTGAGACATTTGTAATCAATGATTTTATAATTTTCCTTTTTTATATTAAACATTATTTTCTTCTATCTGCCTTCAAGTTCTTTTCTTCTTATCTTTGGTTTTTAGATGTCTGATTATGGTGAGTCTTGGCTGGTTTCCTTCAATTTCATCCTGTTTGGTGCTTGACATTTTTGAATTTGTAAATTTATATATTTTTCCAAATTTTTTGTCAAATGTTTTTCTGGTTCTATCTCTGTTCCCTCTCCCTCCTAGTATTCTGATGCAATCATTCTGGAGATTTCCTTTTCTTTTCTTTCCTGTTTCAATGAAGATATTTTTGTGAAATAAAATCGATCATACTTAATAGAAAATGCTTGAAAGACTAAGGAAATACGTCAAATAAATGTTAAGAGCTTCCATTACAGAAGCTTTTCTAGGTGTATTGCAATGAAAGTTTTGCTTTCCTCACCAATAATTTATTATCTGAAAATTACCTTAAACATGGAAATTTTTAAAAAAAACATGCTATTCTAGATGTATGAATCTTATCCTATTTGATCATAGTAATCATGCAAAAATCAGTCATATTGATGAAAACTGATAAAGCTCTGTATCTGAAAGGTATTTTACAATACCATAAATATGTTTCTACATTTTTTCCTTTGCTAACACACACAGCTCATTACAATTCTGAACCTTTTAGTAAAAGGATTAACACTGTCCTTCTTTAGATTCCACATGTACATAAAAATTGAATATGTTTTCATCCATCCTTTACTTATAATCCAAACAGAAATAGCTGCAGAATATAGTAAAGGCTTTATTATAAAAACTGAGCACACCCTTGAAGCAGATTAAAAGAACATATCTATTATTAATACTGATGTTACCAAGCATATTAAATGTGTTTTTTTTTACCTGCTACAAATAATTGAACTTGTATAACCACTGTATGTGCATATACTGAGAATTAGACACACTCTGTTGATTGATGGAGTTGATGGTTTAAGGCTCCAAGGTCTAAAAGCAGTACTATTAATCTACTTGTATATTTATACATGAAAATAATATGTTAAACACCTTTGAAGCCTTGACTTTCTATTCTCTCTATATTTAGCTATTGAGAACATAAACTTAGCAGTTGTCCACATCTATAATTCAATTTATGATTATGTTTTTAAAAGCAGCATTCATCATTTGTATTTAGTAATTGGTCAAATTTTATGGCTCCCCTGTGGCTCAATGGTAAAGAATCCGTCTGCAGTATAGTAGATCCAGCTTGGATCACTGGGTTGGGAAGATTCCCCTGGAGAAGGAAATGACAACTCACTCCAATATTCTTGCCTAGAAATCCCATGGACAGAGGAGCCTGGTGGGCTACAGTCCATGGAGTCGCAAAGAGTTACATACAACTGAATACGCACACACACAAATTTTATTGGAGTAAAATGTTTATCATCTGTTCATTTATAAAAAAAAAAAATGTGAATTTGACAATTATTATGAGATTTAAAATTGTGAAATGAAAAAATATAGCTCCTTGACCTCAAGTGATATAAAATATAATTAAGATGAAAAGTCATACATTATTGAGATATCACATCATTGAACCAGGCGGGATGTGTTAAATAGCCTTGGACAACTAATATTCTGGCACTTATTTTTTCTCATCTATGAAATAAATTTGACTCTATTTTTCAAGCTACAAAAGCAGTTGCTAAATTAGTGCTCTTGACCTAAGTACTATGCATCAAGAAAGGATGAAAGAGAAATGAGAGCTCCATGTCTATAAAAAGATTAGAGTTTTCTACTTAATGTGTTTTTTATTAACTAGAAATTGAGATCAGTTCAGTTTAATCGCACAGTCATGTCAAATTCTTTGCAACCCCATGGACTGCAGCATGCCAGGCTTTCCAGTCCTTCAGCAACTCCCCAAGTTTACTCAAACTCATGTCCATAGAGTTGGTGATGCCATCCAAACACCTCAACCTTTGTCATCCCCTTCTCCTCCTGCCTTCAATTTTTCCTAGCATCAGGGTCTTTTCCAATGAGTCAGTTCTTCGCATCAGGTGGCCAAAGTATTGGAGTTTCAGCTTCAGCATCAGTCCTTCTGATGAATATTCAGGACTGATTTCCTTTAGGATGGACTGGCTGGATCTCCTTGAAGTCCAAGGGACTCTCAAGCGTCTTCTCCAATACCACAGTTCAAAAGCACCAATTCTTTGGCACTCAGCTTTCTTTATAGTCCAACTCTCACATCCATACATGACTGCTAGAAAAACCATAACTTTGACTAGATGGACCTTTGTTGGCAAAGTAATGTCTCTGCTTTTTAATATGCTGTCTAGGTTGGTCATAGCTTTTCTTCCAAGGAGCAAGGTCTTTTAATTTCATGACTGCAGTCAACATCTGCAGTGATTTTGGAGCCCAAAAAAATAAAGTCTCTCATTGTTTCCATGTTTTCCCCATCTATTTGCCATGAAGTGATGGGACCAGATGCCATGATCTTAGTTTTCTGAATGTTGAGTTTTAAGCCAACTTTTTCACTCTCCTCTTTCACTTTCATCAAGAGGCTCTTTAGTTCTTCTAAAGAAATTATTAGTAGCCAACTAGAAATTATTAGTAGCCAACTAGATAGAGAAATTGTCCCACCCTAAAAATAATATATAGACTAGGCAGAATTAGATATTTGATGATATCACACTACCGTATTCTGTCCAAAGCATGACTATCTGTATTTCATTTTAAAAAAGATAAAATCTTTAATGGGCTTCCCTTGTGGCTCAGCTGGTAAAGAATCTGTGTGCAATGCAGGAGGCCTGGGTTTGATCCCTGGGTTGGGAAGATACCCTGGAGAAGGGAAATGCTACCCACTTCAGTATTCTGGCCTGGAGAATTCCATAAACTCTATAGCCTATAGGGTTACAAAGATCTTTAATAGTAAAGATCCTCAAAATACTTCAACTGAGGAACAGGCCAAAGAAAATATTTTTTCATTCATTCACTCAAGAACCATTGATTTAGTTTTGAGTTCCATGGCCATCCATACCCATCTAAAAGAGAGGCAGTAAAATTTCTTTCTAGCAGAGAACACACACTCCTTTGGTGAGGAAGAATGAAAGTGAAGATGTTCAATAGACAGTGAGCACTCTGTACCTAGAGCTCCATGATCTTTTTGAGGAAATTTCCTCAGTCAAAGTGCACAGGACACCACTGGTGCACAAGGGGGAGCAAGTCCTGGTCTAGGCCAAACTGCTTCTCCCAGAAACTGGAATCTTTATACAGTGACTACACCTGAAAACTCGCAGAAACAATTCATTGGAGTTCAGAGTAGAGCTAGCCTGGTTCCTGCTCTAGTTCGCAACTTCTCCATCTCTGCTTCTTCAACACCTCCACTGACTCTGAAAGCTACTCCATATCCTTCCATTATACTCCTCCTTCTTTTTTAAAATTGAAGTATAGCAGATTTACAATGTTGTCTTAGTTTCAGGTATAGAGCAAAGTGACTTTTATATGCATTCCTTTTCAAATTCTTTTCCATTATAGGTGACTACAAGATACTGAATATAGCTCTCTGTGCTACATGGTGGGTGTTTGTTATTTATCATTTTATATATAGTAATATGTATCTGTTATCCCAAACTCCTAATGTATCCCCCCTCCTTTTCCTTTTGGTAACCATAAGTTTGTTTTCTATGTCTGTAAATCTATTTTTTTTTAAATAAATAAGCTCCCTTGTATCATTTTCTAGGTTCCATGTATGTGTTATCATATGATGTTTGTCTTTCTCTTTCTTGTTTCCTTCATTTAGTATGATAATCTCTCAGAGGCCTACCATGCATAACAAAGACATTCTAATCACTTGAGTTTAGATCCCAGGGGTTTAGAGCTTACCTCCTAGGAACCTGTGACAAACACCAGTCAAATTCAACACAAGGGGCACCTCTGAAGAATCTAGAAAACATCCAATGAAAGAAGGAGCCAGTATTTGGATATCAACCAATTAGGGAATTTCAGCATCAGACTCCAAGAGCAACAGTCAGGCAATCAATTTTGATGTTCTTGCCCCAAATGGTGCTGCCCTGACCCCAGGTAGAGAAAGTGGGGTTGAGGTGGAAAAAGGAAAGAGGAAGAAATTATCTCTTCTTTTTCCACTGCTGATTTCTGAACATTGATTTGTTCGGGAGCACTGGGGGAGTGGACACATTTTCATTGGAATAATGATTTATATTTCATTTGCCTTGGGCTAGGTTGCTAATTTCTGAAAATGTGATTGAGAGGGACTAGAAAGCTTTGTCTTCCACCCCATATTTTCTTCAACACCAGAGACAAGAAATCCAATATCACAGGCTTGAAAAGGAACGGCTGGAGGAAAAACAAAATTATTTCACTACTTTTCCTTTCATGGTCCAGCTAGTTCAAGAAAGTATCTATAAATATATTTCAGTCACTTGGAAAATTGTGATTTAATTCTCCCAGGCTATGCTCAAGCTTTCACTTGCATGTCTGCATGAACTTGGCAGGAGTAGTTGTAAAGTAAGAGATTGATTCATATAAGATTTTATAGATTCCCTCTAATGCTGAATTTCTACCATCAAATACAGATATGAGGGTATCATTGTGATTCCTACAATATGGGGATCCACAGGGGTAGTAACCAGCTTCCTTCACTCTTCAAACCCTTGGTATTGGGGTTTATATTGCCTTTCTAAGGACTCTGAATTTTTAAATTATATGGCTATGATTAGAATCAAACATTTATATATTACCATAGTGGTGGGCTTCCATGGTAGCTCGGTGGTAAAGAATCTGCCTGCCGAACAGGAGACATGGATTGGATCCCTGGGTCAGGAAGATCCTCTGGAGGAAGAAATGGCAACCCACTCCAGTATTCTTGCCTGGAGAATTTCATGAACAGAGGAGACTGGCAGGCTGTAGTCTGTGGGGTTGCAAAAGAGTCAGACACGACATAGGGACTCTCTCCAAAGCCTGTGCAACTAACCACTGTTAGGCTGAATCTTATATAATCAAAATTATATTATGAGTATAAGACATCTAAAGGCTAATCTGTTTCAAATTCCTCATTATATACACATATATAATTAAGCACAAAATCAAATAGCCTGTGAATGAGGACGGTTATAATGTAGTAACTCCAATCTCACAACACTTTTACAATGCTCTTTTACTCTGTGACTATTTCACAAACTTTTGTTTGTAGTCTTACATGGAATTTGCTGTGTAAAACTGATAAAAGTGCCAATATGCTATTTTTCATGAAAGTGGGAAATCAGAGCCATACCTGCTCCCCATCCCCACTTCTTATATGACTTGACATTTCTGTGTTTTTTTGTACTTCCTTCTTTAGAGTTACCTTTTCAATTTAGCATTTGTAATATTATGTACTTCTAATTTTCACCCTACTCATGATTTTTTTCTACGTTATTTTGGGGAAGGGTACTGTTACTCTTCCTCCACTCACATTTTAAATATAGAGGTAGGGTGCAGTTTTAGATGATAGCACTGCATGGATGAGAAATTGAGCAAAGTGAAAGTCACTCAGTCGTGTCCAACTCTTTGCGACCCCATGGACTATACAGTCCACGGAATTCTCCAGGCAAAAATACTGGAGTGGGTAGCTGTTCCCTTCTACAGGGGATCTTCCCAACTCAGGGATAGAACCCAGGTCTCCCACATTGCAGGTGGATACTTTACCAGCTGAGCCACCACTTCTAAGGTGAGTAGTAATTTAACAGACTTGTAATTTAAGAGACTTGTAAGATGAGTATAATTTAGCAATGAAGAGGAAATGCATGATGGATTACCTCAGGAGAAGGAGCATGCTAAATAAGGGTTCATTCAGGTTGCTCTGTTGCTGAAGTGAAAAGACAAGAGAACATATAACTTCAGATTTAAATAATATATACCTTTCTTATTAATTAAAATAGTGAGTATTTTTACTTTTTTCACTGTCTTTAAAGAGCTATAACGTTCCCAGTGGGACTTGAAGTCATTTTTTAATGAGACAAAGAATCACTGAACCTAATTAACCTATTATTAAGAAAACTAAAGGAATGTATATCACTTTTACTTCAGTCAGAGAGAAGCTAGGGAGATGCACTTTACCATTCAGCTCTGGGAATTGATACTGTAGAACTACTAGAAGCAAACAGAACAAGATTTGAACATAGTTTGGTGTTACCTGTCTCTGCTGTGCATATTTGAAAGTGCGTTAATCACTCAGTCCTGTCCAACTCTTTACAACCCCAACTGGAGCCCGCCAGGTTCCTCTGTTCGTGGAGTTTTCTAGGCAAGAATACTAGAGTGGTCAGCCATTCCTTTCTCCATGGGATTTTCCCAACCCAGTGATTAAATCTAGGTCTCCTGCATTTCAGGCAGATTCTTTATCATCTGAGCCACCAGGGAAGTGTTGTCAATTCGGACCTTAATTTATGGACATAGATTTGGGGGCTGATGTCAGCATTTTCTTTCCCTCCGATCACTTCTTAGGCTGCTCATAGGAATAGTCGTTTACTGTCCCAGTCATAAAACTAAGGAAAGAATCCTTTTTAATGACTAGATAATAACTAACCAGTGAATGGCCAATTCACTCAAACTAGGTTAAGCATGTAAGAAACATGAGGTAATGCCTTACAGTTAAGGATGTAATAGAGCTATACATATGGAGAATAAATATAAGTTTTCAATTATTAAGCAAATTTAAGACCATATTGAATATATTTATATACAAGCAGATTAGTTTATATTTCCTGGGTATAGGAATATTAAAATATAATCATTAGATATTCTATAACAGTGAGGACAGTTTCTATATAAACTGAACATACGTTTACATGTCTTTGGAATTCTTATCAAACGTGAATATGAACAGTCTTCCAATATGCCAAGGGCAAGGGCTTGGCCCACACCCTAGAGTGGCTTCTCTCTGAATCCTAGCAAATCCACCTCTTACTTACCGCTTTGTCTCTCAATGAATTTTTGCATTGAGACCTCAGAGCCTGAGCTTCATTAGGTCCTTAAGCCAGGCATCCTGGGTTTTGGCTGGGCTCATAGTCCTGGGAGAGAGCTGAAGGACAGGAGGAAAACGCAGTGGGAAAAATGTGCTAAGGAATCCCCTTCACAGCCTGCCAGAAAATCTGCTAAATATCTGACCTGTGCCCACAGTTTTCATTGGCCTGATTATTGGCACAGAGAAAAGTAAAGACAGAAGAACCCCGACTGGCTTGTGTGACAGCTCCTGGGGCCCAGCAGATGGTGCCTTTGGGACATACCAAGAGTAGCCTCTCCAGAGTCCCTCAATTGCGCCCACTGCCACCTGTCTGTTCGCGGGGGATCAAGGAAACAAGAAACAGAGATGGTAAAGGAATTAAGATTTTGTTTAGGTATGTTCTTCCACCCACAGGAGCGAGGACCTCCTACCTTAACCAGAGGTCAGAGCCACGTGAACTTTCTGTTGAGTTCGTTTTTTGCTGTCCTGGTCTCCAGCACGATGGGCCTCTTGTCAGTTGGAAGACGTCCTACTTGTCAGTTGGAAGACCTCCTACTCCACTAAAAACCTTGCTGCTACTGTTGCTAAGTTGCTTCAGTCGTGTCTGACTCTATGCAACCCCATAGACGGCAGCCCACCAGGCTCCCCCATCCCTGGGATTCTCCAGGCAAGAACACTAGAGTGGGTTCCCATTTCCTTCTCCAATGCATGAAAGTGAAAAGTGAAAGTAAAGTCGTTTAGTCGTGCCCGACTCTTAGCGACCCCATGGCCATGGGATTTTCCAGGCAAGAGTACTGGAGTGAGGTGCCATTGCCTTCTCCTACTAAAAACCTTAGGGGCCATCAATAATTACAACGTAATTGTACATGTGTGAGTGTATACATAGTCACACATGAAACAACTCAGATATGTGCATGAATGTGTCAACAGGATTTTGATACTTTATGACAGTGATAAGAAAGCTTCATTATGTAATAGCTTTCTACAAAATAAATATTCTTTAAATTTTATTACTACCAGAAAATTGTCTCTTACGTTACTAAGGTGGCTCATTAATTCACTAAAGTACAAAGACATTTTTAAAAAGGCAACATTCTACTTTGAATCATGAATTTCAATAATGGCAGTGTAAGAAAATGTCTGAAAGATGGCAAAATATATATTTTAGCACTGTATCTATATGTGCAAGTAAGGCACTCTGATTTTACCTGTCAGTATGGGGTTTTTGTTTCAATTTATAAAGACCAAATTCACATTTTTGAAGTGAGTTATTATTGCATATCTTCATTTAAGGTCAAGCAAAATTTTGAACATGTTAATCAAAGAGAATACTTATTGTCATATCTCACTTCTGACATTTAAGAAAAACTCTTCATGCAAATGAAGGATGTGACTAAACTTCCAAGGGAGTATATCAAATACTTAACACAGAAATACAATGAGCTCCTCTATATTGACTGAAGTCCTTCATGTGCCTCCTCTCAAGTGCAAATGAGACTTAGATTTCTTCTCTTTGAAGTAGAGCTACCCTTGTCCATACGCTGCTTAAAGCATACTGATGTCTATCATGAATGAAAATTAAAGTATCACTTTAAAACATATCCAGGCACAGGATTTTTGTTTCTTACAAAAATATATCCAGTGCAGAAAGGATGTTAAATTCATCAAGCTATTTTCTGTAACTTGTAATTGCCTTTTAAAAACTTAAAATATCAGTTCATTTTTCCCTAAGATAATTTCCCTCAAATACTTAACTTTGTTATTGCATCTGATTTTTAATGATTTACTGCCTATTTTGCTGTGTTTTATAGTCTATTTATTCTAAAAATTGTGCTTCATCAAGTAGGAACCTTAATTGGATATAATTGGGATGGAGGTGTTCTCAGTCCTATTTTATGAATCTTCAAGGCAGGAGATAATAGCAAGTAAGCACTAAAATCTGCAGTGTCACATGCCCTTCTCTCCACAGCAATGACCTTGGTCAGGAGACTGTCACAGTTAGATTTTTCAACTGCTCACTTTCACCAGAGTTAACATTGCTAGAGGGATCACTCTAAATGTAAGTCTTTTATTTGTCTAAGAGCCCTTTGGCAATCATGGGCAGCAAAAAATAGTACCTTGTTTAATCAAAGAATGTTTTCCCAAAACCCAAATAAATAAGTATTACCAGAGTGCTAGACAAGATTAGAATGGCAGAGAGAGAACAAGGCCTGCTCTATTCTTGTGTAGTAAATATTTGTTTAGCTTTTACTATGGTCCATCACAAAATGGTGCTGTTAACTCAAAAGTGAACAGAACATGTCATTTGCTCTTGGAGATCCCTTCAAAGTCTACTCCTTTTATTTCCAAGATTTATCTTTGATCACATCATTTATTCCCTCTTATCTTCAAATTTAATTGACCTATAACAAACTAGAGAGAATCATACTTTATGGATTTTGGATTTTCAGTGAACAATTGTATCCTGACCTTTTAATTCCAAAAATTCAAGAAATATTTCAAATAAAATTCAAGAAGTATTTCAAATAAAATACTGTTAGTTCCATGAAGTCATATCATGAACTTGTTATCTAATCCTGATTTATTATTGTACAATAAACAGAAGAACAAGGAAACATCACCTCTTGTTTTACACCATACCTAAGTTTCTACAAAATGCTTTGTTTTGTTTCATAATTATTTTAGCTCCACAACAACCCTAGTATTGCTTATCCAGCACAAGTCCATGAGATACTGAAATCCTTCATATGACACAACCATTCAGGAAACTTCCCTACATTTCTGTAAAATGTCATATGCATATTGTTGCAGGTCAGTTTCCCTGGGAAACAGACTCTGAGATGGAGATTTGTGTGCTGGAAATTTAATAGGGAGTGCTCTTAGGATCAACTCCCAAATGAAGAAAAGAAAGCGGAACTACTGGGACGACACTGGGCTGCTGGATGCTGACAACAAGGACCTCAGTTGATCCATTGGTAGTTCTGAAACTAGGATGGCTTATACAATTATCCCTGGTTGCAGCCTGATAGCCAGATATTTATATACTTCACAACACCCTGTATTGGGACGCAGATGAGCCAGAAAAGGGAATATCATATTCAACAAGCAAATCTCTTCATCAGCGGACAGTCACCAGAGGAGAAAATGGTGTGGTACAATTGTCAATGGTCCCAGCATGCAGAGATTTATGCTCTGATTCTGAAAGGTGGAGAGGAGTGGTATCACAGTATAATACCACAGCTTCTCTAATATACAAACAATATTCTTTTTCTTGAATTTTTGGAATTAAAAGGTCAGGATACAATTGTTCACTGAAAATCCAAACTCTTTGACATATACAGAAATCCTGGTGCCCTGATAGCACCAAGACATATAATTCATCCAAATAGTACATTCTGTTTCATTTTTCCCCCATACCTAATTATTTGTCCCTAATATTATTTGTTGGAGAAGGCAATGGCACCCCACTCCGGTACTCTTGCCTGGAAAATGCCATGGACGGAGGAGCCTGGAAGGCTGCAGTCCATGGGGTCGCTGAGGGTCGGACACGACTGAGCAACTTCACTTTCACTTTTCACTTTCATGCATTGGAGAAGGAAATGGCAACCCACTCCAGTGATCTTGCCTGGAGAGTCCCAGGGAGGGGGGAGCCTGGTGGGTTGCCGTCTCTGGGGTCGCACAGAGTCTGACATGACTGAAGTGACTTAGCTTAGCTTAGCTTAATATTATTTGTGCATTTTGCTTAAGGAAAAGTGAGTAGCAACTAGAGAAATTTCAGTTAGTCTTAACGTCTCCTGTTAAAAGAAGGGAAATATATCCCCAAGTCAGAGTGGATGTAACCAATCAGACCATGAGCAGCCATTGAAGTCTTGCCAGCAGTGTGATGCAAAAAGAGAACATGCTGACACCTTTTTTCCATAGACTAGCAGATATAATTCTTTCTTTCCAGTTTATATCCAACTATTTGGGCAGATAAGGTGGTAAACATGGATCAATTTTCTTGGATAAGTTAAAGTTATTCCTAATGAAATAAAAAGATGGAATGAAACAAAAAGGAGAATGGATGCTGAAATAATATGAAAATTCAACAATTGATTTAAAAAAATTGACTATATGATAGAATATTAAAAAGGAATTTGGGAACAAGGTAAAGGAAGCATTGTGCATTAAATAACTGGATCCCATGGAAATGTTCCTAGTTAGTGGAGTATCACTGGGTATGTTTTCAGAGAAAGACTTACAGAGAGCTGTGAACAAAGTCAGGTTAGAGACTAAAGCCCAGGACTAAGCACTGAGTCAGAAGTGTGGAATATAACATAGGTTCAACCACAGCATGACGGACTTAGAAAGGACCAGTAAAACTCAATTTAAAAAAAATCAATCCTTTGTGATATCTAGGATCCAATGAGTAAACAGAAGCTGGTGATCAAATATGACACAGAAGATCATAGACCATCAGTAAATCTCTCAGAAGAATAAATGGTGCTTTAAGCACAAGGCCATTAAAAGACTATGACACTTGTTTGCAAGCCAGAAACTATCCTAGCATCTAAAACACGCAAGCACTGAAGGGTGTCTATAAATACTTTAGGAAGGACCTGACTTTAAACAACAGAGAAGGTAGAGGAAAATGTAAGTTGATGTACAAGGAAAGACAGGAAAAAGAAAAAAAGATTCTTTTTTATTGTGTACCTTTTAACTGGATATTTGCTAAGCACTCTACATAATTATATCTTTTCATTTTTGTGAAAATGAGATTGGCATAATTAGCTCATATTATATTTGACAAAACTGAATTGGTACACTCAAGTAACTTGCCTAAGTGGACAGCCAGTAAGTAATAAACCAGATTTCAGATCTTGTATTTACAGGATCTAGGAACATAATTCGGAGAAGGCAATGGCACCCCACTCCAGTACTCTTGCCTGGAAAATCCCATGGACGGAGGAGCCTGGTAGGCTGCAGTCCTTGGTGTCGCTAAGAGTCGGGGATGACTGCGTGACTTCATTTTCACTTTTCACTTTCATGCACTGGAGAAGGAAATGGCAACCCACTCCAGTATTCTTGCCTGGAGAATCCCAGGGACAGAGAAGCCTAGTGGGCTGCCGTCTATGGGGTCGCACAGAGTCGGACACGACTGAAGTGACTTAGCAACTTAGCAGTAGCAGGAACATAATTCATGGTTTTTTTTATTTTTTCTTTCTAATTTCTCTCCTATTCCTCTAAAAACAAACACTTAATATTTTAAATGTTTTATTTCACTCCAAACTATAAAATAACTTTTGACAATGCTTATAATCATGTGAGTGGTATTCATTTTTATCACAGTATCTGTAAGTGTCCACTTGAAAAATCTGAAGGAAAATGTACTAACCAAACATAACTATGGCATAAGTCTTTATGTATATATTGAGAATTACAGAAAAAAAAACATACTTATGTTTTCCATATTTATTTGGAACCACAAACTATGATACTATTTGGGTGGCAAGCATGAAACTAAAAACTAAAAGAAAATGTAATTTTTCTGGAAGAAAATGGCCCCATTTGAGAAGATTGGAATCTTTATCCAATAACTTTTATGTGAATTACCCTTCAGAGTAGCTGGTCGGATAGCAAATCAAAAGAAGTCACTTGATATTGGAGAGAGCGTGGTAAATTTATATATCCTGGAAGTGACTTAGCTATTTCATAATTTAATTAAGGTAGGAAATGGAAGTATTATCTCTTCCAAGTGATATCATCACTTCTGAATCACTGGTTCTTCTTCAATATTTTTAAGTAGGTCAGGGTGCCTAACTCAGCTATGCCACTTCCTCTCAGCAGATACCTGCATAGAAGTATTGTACTTCTCAGTAACCAAGTTTCTAAGCTTCCATATAGAGATACGTTGAGGATTAAAGGAGAATTTCTATCTTGTGATGAATGCCATTTTGGAAACAAGAAAGGCAGTTGATATATTCAAAGTCATGAATCATTTCTTTCTTAAGTTGAACGTTGATTGAAAGAAAAGTCTCATCACTCAGCTCAGATGACAAACTTGTAGTGTTGTGTATTACATCTAATTCTGCTGTGTGAATGAAGGGTACAACTCCAGATGGCTTTGTGACTCATTCTTTTCATGTGAATATCCATTGGCATCATTGCCTCTGGTAATGAGACAAAAATGCATTTTCCCTACAGATGTGAAATCTCAACTTCACAATTAGGGTCATGAGAAAGTCTGGATTAAAGAAAGCTCTAAAAACTGAAGGACAATATAAAATGAATGCTCTTGCCTAGTACGCAGATGGTCAATGGATTTTAAACAATAGGATATGTCTTAAAACTTATTTTGGGGGATAAATATTACTTGTTTTGTGAAAAGATTGCTTAATTTCAGAAAAATTCAAGACAAAAGATTTCTTTTAGTGCTTTTCTGTCTTAGATCTTTATAACCACATTTATGAGATCCATCTTTCCTTTTTTAAGACTCCAAGGTCACCATTATGGATGCTGTTAAAACAGCTATCTGGTCTTTTCCATGGTGCCACTCTGGAAGAGGAGAAAGAGAGCTCAGTTATGCAAACTTGGCAAAGCTGGAAAAAGCACTTCTTCAACATGGAATTGATAACTACAAAGTCTTGTCAATTTCTCTGTGGACAGAAATCTCCAGATACCCTAAAACAAGGAGCACTTTAAAATATTTCCTTTAGATGACTTTGGAATTGAAATGTGAATTCATAATGCCTTGCTAATAGAGACAGCATCCATAATACAGCCCCTAACTAAATTGAGTTTAGCACTAAGGATACAGGAAAAAGGAAATGTTCTGACATTAATTCAAAATAGTCAGGAAGAATTCTGGCACAATTTGACACAATTCTACCTTCATCAGAAAAAATAAGTATGAAAGTTCCAAGTATATATGAAGTGATACTCATTTGTGAGTCAGGTTTTGTGTTTCCAAGGTCATGAAACATGAAAAATAGCATAATTGTTTATATTGATTGCTATAAGTAGGAGGAGGTCCTTAGTTTCAGTGAAATATCCAAGGAAACTGTTACCCAAGTATTTAATTGTTCAGCATAATAATGTCTCAATTAAAAATAATAAAATTTCATGCAATTATAAAAATAATATGCATTTTTATATCATTTTATGATTCATGATAAAATATTTTTATGAGTTCTGATGCCAAATTTTAAAAATAAGAAATAAGTAACTAAGAGAGGTTACTTGACTTGTTTAGGGTAACACAGTTGGTAAATGCCAGATCTTGGATTTGAATGAGTGTTTTTTTTCCCTCCAGAGCATGCTGTTCTCTTGAAGGAGAGGTAAAGAGGGGTTCACATAGCATGAACGGAAGGATTAATTCTAACTGGCTCTTTAGAGAAGATTTTAAAGAAAGTCAGTGTTCGAATTGGGGCTTGAAACAAGAATAGAATTTAATAGGAAAGGAAAAGCATCCATTTCATTGCACAAAAATGCAGAGACTACAAGGTGTACCCAAAAGGACAGACTGAGTTGCCTGATGCAGCTCTTCATATGAGATTTTGAAAAAGCGTGATTAGGTTCATCTCCCTTTGGGAAATGAGGAAAGAAAGAGAAGATTGACTTGGGCTGTGGAATTTCCTAAAGCATGTTATAATTAACTAAGTTTGGATAAAAGGAGAGATTAGAGGGGATATGGTTAGGTTGTAGACATCTTTATTTTACAACGTTCTATAAATCAAAGATAATTTGTAAAAATGAGAAATGCTAAAATTTTGAATATGATTAAGGTTTTTCAGTTTAATTATGTTGGCTTTAAGTTGATAATAATTAAGCCCTCTTTTTCTCTGAGTTGTGTCTTTAATAATCATGGCTGATATGTCAAATGTGTTTATCTCTGCTCCTAGTGGAAATAATGCGTATTAGAATGTCAATACTATTTTTTTTAAGGTTATAAATCCTAAGAAAAAAGGAAAAATGAGTAGAGGTGAGAGTAACTGAAAAATGTCAACAAATATTAACAAATTGAAAGCATATAGTGAGGTGTCAACTGACTTACTAAGTAAAAAACAGTTGAAATGTAAAAATTTACAGTTGGATACAAGCTGAAAAGTGGGATTTTCTATGTAGATCATGGAAGATTTGGAACTTGAGACACTGGACATATTGGTTGGCCCTAGTGAGGTGAGAATTGGTTGAAAAATCTGCATATGGAGTAATCAGATGCCTTCTTCCTATTCATGCCCCTCCTTACCATACACAGCCAGATTAATACCACTTTCTACCTTGTTTAGAAAACCAGACGGTTAGTCTCTGAGCAATTGATTCTGAAAGACTCCAGACTAGAGACACCAAGAACAATGGAGTTTGATGGTGCTAAAGTGAAGACACATTTCTGAATAGTACTTTATTATAAACTTTCCAGCACTATTCTATTTTTAAGTAATACAAAAGCAATAATTTAATACATGCTAAATTTTCCAAATAAAAGACTATTAAACCATTAAAAAAAAAAAATCATGGCTGAGAGACCTCCAATAGTTCAGTTTTCCTTACATGTTGGCAGAACTTAAGCTCTTTCATTTGCTTTTTTCTCTAGCTGAGATTCAGAGGTTCATCCTCATTTGGTTAAGCCAATCATTTAGGTCTCCAACCTCTTTAGAGCTATTTTTCTTTTTTTGGCATCGGTATTTAGTGCAGTTTTAACAATGACCCACCCCCGCACATGCAGACATACAAGAAGAAACTTCTCCAACCAAATTGTTGTATGTCAACCAACTTACTTCGAAACTTGGGCTGTTGAGGACATGGATCCACTAAAGTACTCCTCAAACCACACCATTCAGTGGTTCTTATTTGGTGAGCTGAAAAGATATTTTTTAAGGTGTTTGAATTGAGGTTTTCTGTGGCTTATAATGGAAAGTATCCTACCTGATATATACCACCTTAGTAAAACTAGTGAGAAATCAGCCTTTTTTTCTGATGAGAATATTAAAGAAGACTATCATTTATCTAGTTAAGTCAGACTATCCTTATCTAGTTAAATCAGAAAGTTTATAATAGGATCCAAAACATAAGATGCAAAATATGTTGTAACAATAAATTAAGGAGAAAAGTAAATACTTTTGATAAAAAGGAGGGTAATGCAATGAGGGTAATTAAAATGGTAACTGCAAAGGAGGATAATTACAATGGTAATGAAGGGTTTTCAATAATAGAATACTACTCATTTTAGGAAGACAATTTGGACAGAATTTCTATAGAAAAGTAAAAAAAAAAAATGATGGAGAAATGTAAGATATATCAGACATGTGAGATTAGAGATGGCCACAGATTCTTACAACCACAGGAAAGACAGCTGGCTCAGATGGCTGCCCATTTTTGACACTTTCCCCATTGTGAGTATGGGGTTTATTGCCCCTCTACCTGAAGCTGAGCTGGCATATAACGACCTTTGTCCAAAATACTGTGGCAGATGCTGTGAGCGTGCAGTGACAGCGGCAGTCCTGAGTCTGGTCTTCAAAAAGGCTGGTTGCTTCCTTCTTTCTCTCTTGGAAGATCCAAAGTTGTCATATCAGTAGTCCACTCTACTACTGAGACCACATAAGGAAAAGGAATCCTTGGCATTAACCTTGAAGAGGGAGGATAGTCAAAATGAGCCCATTATTCCAGCTGTCCCAAACATCAAGCATATGAGTGAAGCAATCCTGGACTCTCCAGAATAACTCAATATCTAGTCCAATAGCATCAAGGAATCCCAGATGATGCCACAAGGAACAGAATTGCCCACATTCCTGAATAGCAAAATGGTGAGATAAAATGATTGTTGCCAGATGCTTCTAAATTCTTGGATAGGATTTGTTGTGGTTGTTTTTAATCACATCAGTTAATAAATAAAACAGGCATAGTTGCTAATGCTGAGTTTTTTTGTGGTAATTTAGACCCAGCATACCAATGGACTAAATTAAAGCATTAAGTTAAAATAGGCATATACTCAAGAGAAAGTGAAAATTGATAGAAATTTATGACAAATTAAATTGTGAGAGGCAAGTGTAAGAGAGGCCCTAGATGATAATTGATGACAGCCTGGAAGGCAGGGTTTTATCAATTGTTTTAACCTATATCTGGAATTGAGTAGAAAGAACACATTTATAGGAAAGAGATGTACAATAAGTTTTTAGAAAAATATTGTAGGATTTTAGAGCTCAGAAGATGAATAAAGCTGGAAATAACATTTGGAAGTCACAGGTAAGGCAAACTGTTCAAACCATAGGAGTAGTTGGTAATGTGAGGGAGTGCAGATTGAAAAGAGGAGAAGTGTGTGTAATTTTAGAGGAAGTTCAATTTCAAGGGAATGTAGGAGTCAAAAAGCTGATTATAATATTTTTCCTTATTAAGATAAAGTTTTGCTGTCTCTTACTATAACCAGCTCATAATTTATCCCAAGTCAAAACTTTTCCTTATAGGGGTTATAAAGACCATCATTTTTCTAAGGTCTAGCAGAGCCTTACAGAAATCCCTAGACCCTTGAAAATCTGAAATGATATGAATAAATTTGGCTTCCAGGATGAACCAAAAATACTAGATTAATTATCAAAGCACTCATTCAGATGATATCATCACAAAACTGTTGAATTGTTTTGCAATAAGAATGAATATAAATATAAATAAGAACAAAACTGGCCATTACTCAACATCTGTTTTCTCTATGTACAAGGATATTACCAAGTTACAGACACCCAATGTATAGAGACAATCATGTGTTAAATTCTGTTTTAATGCATGTATAAATGGGCAGCTGGAGAACTTGTTGCTCTAGTTCATTCACATAGAAAGTGTTGATATTAGTCTATTTTGTTGGATTCTGCTCATTGTAAAGATAATAGCTTTCTTATTTATCCTGTTGGAAATCAGCTAAAAACAGTGGAATTTTGTTGTGTGCTTCTTTACCTACAAAAAAAAAAAAAACTATATGCTTTATATAATAAAAAGTCAACTATGTAACCTAAGTGATTTCTCAGTTGAACTGCGCTTGCCTTAGAAACATATGTCTTTAATTTAGGCTTTGATTTAAAATATAAAAATGTGTCAAATACATAATTTTATGTTTTATTTTATTCCATTTTCATAATTTGATGTATTTTCTACAATATTTAAAATTCCCCTAACGTATTTCAAAATACCTTTGAAAATGGCTGATATATAGCTTGTCCAAGAATATTTGAATTATTTTTCCAAAAATAATTTCAGACAGAAGTTTTAGTCTATTTCCATCAATATTTTTTTGATGTAAATAAATCATACTACTGGAGGTATTCTCCCATTGAAGTGAATTATCACTTCAGGGTGTCCTTGAAGCCTCAGAAATTTGATGGCCATATCTATGGCTGGGTAAATAAGATTTTACAAATAATTTTGATTATGATGAAGTCAGTGTGAATGGCAAGTCCAACAATAAACACTGTAGGTCTAGAGGGGAAATAACACTGTCATCAGTGGAACCCTCTTATAGCACTAACAAATTGGTATTTCTGGAAAAAATGTCTATATCACATTTTTGTAAGAGTAACATCAGATTTAAAGATATTGTTGTTCAGTCACTAAATTGTGTTTGATTCTGCAACCCCATGGACTGTAGCATGCCAGGCTTCCCTGTCCCTCATTATCTCCTGGAGTTTGCTTATATTCATGTTCATTGAATAGATGATGCTATCTAACATCTCATCTTCTTCATGGATGACAACCTTGTTGTGGTGAAGGGGCTTGCATACCTCACTGAAGCTATGAGCCATGCCATGCAGGGTCACACATTACAGACAGATGATAGTGAAGAGTTCTGACAAAACATGGTCCACTGCAGGAGAGAATGGCAAACCATTCCTGTATGCTTGCAGCGAGAATATCATGAACAGTATGAGAAGGCATAAAGCTATTATACCATATTAAATTTAAGAATTGCCTACTTTTCTGATGACTCATAAATGCCTATAAGTGAAGTGAAGTTGCTCAGTCATGTGCAACTCTTTGCGACTCCATGGACTGCAGCCTCCCAAGCTCTTCCATCTATTGGATTTTCCTGGCAAGAGTACTGGAGTGGGTTGCCATTTTCTTCTCCAGGGGATTTTCCTGACTCAGAGATTGAACCCGGGTCTCCTGCACTGCAGGCGGACACTTTACCTTCTAAGCAACCAGGGAAGCCCTATGAATGCCAATAGTTATACTTAAAACTGAAAACTTTCATACAGTGGTCTTTCTGCATAAGATTTCTGCTATTAATTTATTTTTTTTTTGTCTTCACATACACATGTGTACACACACAGTCTAATGACAAAAAAGTGACAAGATTTAATTCATAATATATAGTCATTAAAAAGATAATAAAATTGATGTTATATGCATGATGGAAATATACAACATAATTATATTGTCACTATAATATAATTATATCTAGTTTTACATGATCTGAATTTTGCTGATTTGAATAAGCAAAAGGAAATGTATATACATACATTTTCATCAATTCATAGTATATAGTCATATATATTTTTCACCTCAGTCATGGACATATACTGATTGTGGATAATCATCTACTAATGAAAATTTCCACTGTAAAATTTTAAACCATTTACATAAAATAATTCATCTTGAAATAATATGAGCTATTTTATCCCTTCTATCACAAAATTACAAGACAAGCAGTTATATACCTATAAAAGAGAAAATAATATAAACAGTTGAATATGTGATTCAATGTGCAACTTTATATGACTAGGCCAACTTAAATGCCCCTCTTATAATTTCTTATGTAGATTCAGACCAGGACCTCTTCTCTAGGTCTTAAACTCAAGCACCTGCCATTAGACTGCCATTAGAGGGTATTATTACATCAAATGGTAAAAAGAAGGGTAGTTGAATCCCTTACTTTATGTGTCAACTTGACTGGATTATCAAATACCCAGATAGGAGGTGAAATATTGTTTCTAAGTTTGTCTGCAATGTGGTCTCCAGAAGAGATTAGCATTTGGATTAGTAGATGGAGTAAAGAAAATTGCCCTCACCAATGCAGGTGGGCATCACCCATTCTCTTGAGGGCCTGACTAGAACAAAAATGGTTTGTTCTCACTAGAACTAAAAGGGAGAGGAAGAGCTAATTGGCACTCTCTGATTGAGTTGAGACATTTATCTCCCATCTACTTGGTTCTCACATTTTCAGAATAAGCATGGTACTTATACCATCAGCTTCCCAATTCTCTGTATAATCGTTAGGGATTTGAGTAAGGTCATACCTGAATGGTCTAATAGTTTTCTGTACTTTATTCAATTTAAGTCTGAATTTGGCAATAAGTTTATGATCTAAGCCACAGTCAGCTCCCAGTCTTCTTTGTGCTGTCTGTATAGAGCTTCTCCACCTTTAGTTACAAAGAATATCAGTTCAGTTCAGTCGCTCAGTCATGTCCGACTCTTTGCAACCCCATGAATCGCAGCACACCAGGTCTCCCTGTCCATCACCAACTCCCAGAGTTCACTCAAACTCATGTCCATCGAGTCAGTGATATCATCCAGCCATCTCATCCTGTGTCATCCCCTTCTCCTCCTGCCACCAATCCCTCCCAGCTTCAGAGTCTTTTCCAATGAGTCAACTCTTCGCATGAGGTGGCCAAAGTATTGGAGCCTCAGCTTTAGCATCATTTCTTCCAATGAACACCCAGGACTGATCTCCTTTAGAATGGACTGGTTGGATTTCCTTACAGTCCAATGGACTCTCAAGAGTCTTCTGCAACACCACAGTTCAAAAGCATCAATTCTTCAGCACTCAACTTTCTTCACAGTCCAATGCTCACATCCATACATGGCCGCTGGAAAAACCATAGCCTTGACTAAATGGACCTTTGTTGGCAAAGTAATGTCTCTGCTTTTCAATAAGCTATCTAGGTTGGTCATAACTTTCCTTCCAAGGAGTAAGCATCTTTTAATTTCATGGCTGAAATCACCATCTGCAATGACTTTGGAGCCCCCAAAAAATAAAGTCTGCCAGTTTCCACTGTTTCCCCATCTATTTCCTATGAAGTGATGGGACCGGATGCTATGATCTATATTTTCTGAATGTTGAGCTTTAAGCCAACTTTTTCACTGTCCTCTTTCACTTTCATCAAGAGGCTTTTTAGTTCCCCTTCACGTTCTGCCATAAGGGTGGTATCATCTGCATATCTAAGGTTATTGATATTTCTCATGGCAATCTTGATTCCAGCTTGTGATTCTTCCAGTCCAGCGTTTCTCATGATGTACTCTGGATATAAGTTAAATAAGCAGGGTGACAATATAAAGCCTTGATATACTCCTTTTCCTATTTGGAACCAGTCTGTTGTTCCATGTCCAGTTCTAACTGTTGATTCCTGACCTGCATATAGGTTTCTCAAGAGGCAGGTCAGGTGGTCTGGTATTCCCATCTCTTTCAGAATTTGCCACAGTTTATTGTGATCCACACAGTCAAAGGCTTTGGCATAGTCAATAAAGCAGAAATAGATGTTTTACTGGAACTCTCTTGCCTTTTTGATGATCCAGTGGATGTTGGTAATTTGATCTCTGGTTCCTCTGCCATTTCTAAAACCAGCTTGAGCATCTGGAAGTTCACGGTTCACGTATTGTTGAAACCTGGCTTGGAGAATTTTGAGCATTACTTTACTAACGTGTGAGACGAGTGCAATTGTGCAGTAGTTTGAGTGTTCTTTGGCATTGCCTTTCTTTGGGATTGGAATGCAAACTGATCTTTTCCAGTCCTGTGGCCACTGCTGAGTTTTCCAAATTTGCTGGCATCTTAAGTGCAGCTCTTTCACAGCATCATCTTTCAGGATTTGGAATAGCTCAACTGGAATTCCATCACCTCCACTAGCTTTGTTCGTAGTGATGCTTTCTAAGGCCCACTTGACTTCACATTCCAGGATGTCTGGCTCTAGGTCAGTGATCACACCATCGTGATTATCTTGGTCATGAAAATCTTTTTTGTACAGTTCTGTGTATTCTTGCCACCTCTTCTAAATATCTTCTGCTTCTGTTAGGTCCATACCATTTCTGTCCTTTATCGAGCCCATCATTGCATGAAATGTTCCCTTGATATCTCTAATTTTCTTGAAGAGATCTCTAGTCTTTCCCACTGTCTTGTTTTCCTCTATTTATTTGCATTGGTTGCTGAGGAAGGCTTTCTTATCTGTCCTTGCTTTTCTTTGGAACTCTGCATTCAGATGCTTATATCTTTCCTTTTCTCCTTTGCTTTTCACTTCTCTTCTTTTCACAGCTATTTGTAAGGGCTCCCCAGGCAGCCATTTTGCTTTTTTGCATTTCTTTTCCATGGGGATGGTCTTGATCCCTGTCTCCTGTACAATGTCATGAACCTCCATCCATAGTTCATCAGGCACTCTCTCAGATCTAGTCCCTTAAAACTATTTCTCACTTCTGCTGCATAATCATAAGGGATTTTATTTAGATCATACCTGAATGGTCTAGTGGTTTTCCCTTTTTCTTCAATTTAAGTCTGAATTTGGCAATAGGGAGTTCATGATCTGAGCCACAGTCAGCTCCGGGTCTTGTTTTTGCTGACTCTATAGAGCCTCTCCATCTTTGGCTGCAAAGAATATAATCAATCTGATTTTGGTGTTGACCATCTGATGATGTTCATGTGTAGAGTCTTCTCTTGTGTTGCTGGAAGAGGGAGTTTGCTATGACCAGTGCGTTTCTTGGCAAAACTCTATTAGCCTTTGCCCTGCTTCATCTGTACTGCAAGGCCAAATTTGCTTGTTACTCCAGGTGTTTCTTGACTTCCTACTTATGCATTCCAGTCCCCTGTAATGAAAAGGACATCTTTTTTTGGGTGTTTGTTCTAAAAGATCTTGTAGGTCTTCATAGAACCATTCAATTTCAGCTTTTTCAGTGTTACTGGTTGGGGCATAGACTTGGATTACCATGATTTTGAATGGTTTGATTTGGAAACAAACAAAGATCATTCTATCATTTTTGAGACTTCATCCAAGTACTGCATTTTGGACTTTTTTGTTGACTATGAGGGCTACTCCATTTTTTCTAAGGATTCTTGCCCACAGTAGTAGATATAATGGTCATCTGAGTTAAATTCACCAATTCCAATCCATTTTAATTCTCTTGTTCCTAAAATGTAGACATTCATTCTGGCCATCTCCTATTTGATCACTTCCAATTTACCTTGTTTCACCGACCTAACATTCCAAGTTCCTATGCAATATTGCTCTTTACAGCATCAGACGTTGCTTCCATCACCAGTCACATCCACAACTGGATGTTCTTTCTGCTTTGGCTCCATCTCTTCATTCTTTCTGGAGTTATTTCCCCACTGATCTTCAGTAGTATATTGGGCACCTACTGACCTGGGGAGGTCATCTTTCAGTGTCCTATCTTTTTGCCTTTTCATACCGGGGTTCTCATGAACCCTTTTCATGAACTGGGGTTCATTCATGGGGTTCTCAAGGCAGGAATACTGAAGTAGTTTGCCATTCCCTTCTGCAGTGGACCACATTTAGTCAGAAGTCTCCACCATGACCCGTCTGTCTTGGTTGGCCCTACACGGCATGACTCATAGTTTCATATAGTTAGACAAGGCTGTGGTAGGTAGTGTCAGACTTTATTTTGGGGGCCTCCAAAATCACTGCAGATGGTGATTGCAGCCATGAAATTAAAAGACGCTTACTCCTTGGAAGGAAAGTTATGACCAACCTAGATAGCATATTAAAAACTGAAGATATTACTTTGCCAACAAAAGTCCGTCTAGCCAAGGCTATGGTTTTTCCAGTGGTCATGTATGGATGTGAGCATTGGACTGTGAAGAAAGCTGAGTGCCAAAGAAGTGAGGCTTTTGAACTGTGGTATTGGAGAAGATTCTTGAGAATCCCTTGGGCTGCAGGGATCTCCCTTGGAGATCCAACCAGTCTATCCTAAAGAGATCAGTCCTGGGTGTTCATTGGAAGGACTGATGTTGAAGCTGAGGCTCCAATACTTTGGCCACCTCATGCGAAGTGTTGACTCATTGGAAAAGACCCTGATGCTGGGAGGGATTGGGGACAGGAGGAGAAGGGGATGACAGAGGATGAGATGGCTGCATGGCATTAGTGAATCTATGGACATGAGTTAGAGTAAACTCTGGTAGTTGGTGAATAACACGCAGGCGTGGCGTGCTGCGATTCATGGGGTCACAAAGAGTCTGACACGGCTGAGTGACTGAACTGAACTGAACTCTGGTCCATGTGATTAGATTGGTTAGTTTTCTGTGATGGTGGTTTTCAGTCTGTCTGTCCTCTGATGGAGATGGATAAGAGTCTTATGAAAGCTTCCTGATGGGATAGACTGACTGATGGGGATACTGGGTCTTGTTCTGATGGGTGGGGCCATGCTCAGTAAATCTTTAATCCAAATATCTGTTGAAAGGTGGAGATGTGTTCCCTCCCTGATACTTACCTGGGGTCAAACTATGGTGGAGGTAATGAAGATAATGGTGACCTCCCTCCAAAGATCCCAGGCATGTACAGCTACTGTCCATACCCCCAGTCTGACATGGAACTGGACATGGAACAACAGACTGGTTCTAAATAGGAAAAGGAGTATGTCAAGGTTGTATATTGTCACCCTGCTTATTTAACTTATATGCAGAGTACATCATGAGAAACGCTGGGCTGGAAGAAGCACAAGCTGGAATCAAGATTGCTGGGAGAAATATCAGTAACATCAGATATGCAGATGACACCACCCTTATAGGAGAAAGTGCAGAAGAACTAAATAGTCTCTTGATGAAAGTGAAATAGGAGACTGAAACAGTTGGCTTAAAGCTCAACATTCAGAAAACTAAGGTCATGGCATCAGGTCCCATCCCATCATGGCAAATAGATGGAGAAACAGTGGAAAGAGTGGCAGACTATTTGGGGGGTGGGGGGAGCTCAAAAATCACTGTAGATGGTGACTGCAGCCATGAAATTAAAAGGCCTCTTACTGCTTGGAAGAAAAGTTATGACCAACCTAGACAGCATATTAAAAAGCGGAGACATTACTTTGCCAACGAATGTCCATCAAGTCAAGGCTATGGTTTTTCTAGTAGTCATGTATGGATATGAGAGTTGGACTATAAATAAAGCTGAGCACCAAAGAATTGATGCTTTTGAACTGTGGTGTTGGAGAAGACTCTTGAGAGTCCCTTGGACTGCAAGGAGATCCAACCAGTTCATTCTAAAGAAAATCAGTCCTGGGTGTTCATTGGAAGGACTGATGAAGCTGAAACTGCAATACTTGGGCCACCTGATACGAAGAGCTGACACATTTGAGAAACCCTGTTGCTGGGAAAGATTGAAGGCAGGAGGAGAAGGGGACAACAGAGGATGAGATGGTTGGATGGCATCACCAACTCAATGGACAAGAGTTTGGGTAAACTCCAGGAGTTGGTGATGGATTGGAGGCCTGGCATGCTGCAGTCCATGGGGTCACAAAGAGTCAAACACAACTGAGCAACTGAAGTGAACCGAACTCCCAATTCTCAGGCCTTTAGACTCAGCCTGAATTATATCACTGGTTTTCTGGATTCTATAGCTTCCAGATAGCAGATTGAAGAATTTCTCAACTTTCATAATCACATGAACAAATTCCTAGAGTTAATCCCCTTTTATGTATCTCCATATATCCCAGTAGTTCTGTTTCTCTGGAGAAATCAGACTGAAAATGCAGTCCCAAAAACTATTCCAAGATTTCCAAGGAGTTGAAGATTACTATCAAATGATAGGTCAATACTATCAAATGTGTTTCCAACACACACCCCCCCTCAACTCCCTGGGAATATTACTCTGTTAATAAGATATTAATATGAACTATACAATATAAATTATATGACATAATTTGCCTGGTTTCCCAAGGCCAGAGGGGCTTCCTGGACAAAGGAATTTCTGTTTTAAAACAGGGAAAGCACCAGGAAAGTTGGAAGAAGTTGGTTGCCTTATAGTCCACAAGTGTTTAAAGAGAAAATACAGCTTTGAAAAGGGCTTGGGTAAAGACTTTGCAAACTGAGCTTTGACTAGATTTAAGGGCTGAGATAACCGGGTGCTTTCTATACTACTAGGAGACCAGTAATCACTGGCCCTCTGGAGTTGCAGAAAATCTTTGGGATTCAGAGTGACAAGAAACATATGGACAGTAGCTATTGAATGTAATTTGGACTAATACGTAAAGAAATAAGAGTTCACTATTAATGACCTTGATCGATATTCTTAGAGAGATCCTGCAGGGCCAGTGAAAGGCAAGGAATAAAAACTTATGAGAAAGTGGGCATTTTCTAATTGTCAGGCATAAGCCCAGTGTTTTATACATATTATTTCATTTAAGCCTCAGAGCAATCCTATGAGGTAAATACAATTATTTACTGTTACAGATAAGGAAATCTGATCTTAGAGATTTTAAGTTCCTTGCCTTAAGACACACTAAAGTAGAGAAAGAACATGAACCCAAATAGTCTTTCTCAAGTCTACATTTACAACAGTGAGGTGAAAGTCTTGGTTCCACTGTTCATGAGATAGTTTATGAGATGGCTAGATAGCATTACCAACTGAATGGACATGAGTTTGAGCAAACTCAAGGAGATGGTAAAAGACAGGGAAGCCTGGTGTGCTGCAGTCCATGGGGTTGCAAGTAGTCAGACATTGCTTATCTTGAGCATGAACAACAATTTGGGCAAGTAATTTAACCTCCTGAACTTCAATTTTCTCTTCTATAAAAGGAAATAAGCATACTAACCAAAAGAGTTTTCATGAGTATTAAGTGTAAGTAGTTTTGAGAATTATGTGGAAATAAAGGACAAGTAAATGCATAAAATACCTGTGACCCAGAGTTTAGCATATAGTGGACAATGATCAAATGTCTTCTACTAATGCATTATTAACATATATGTACACATATATGTGAGCTTCCCAGGTAGGGCTAATGGTAAAGAACTTGCCTGCCAATGCAGGAGACGTAAGAGACATGGGGGTTCGATCCCTGGGTCGGAAAGATCCCTTTGAGGCAGGCGTGGCAACCCACTCCAGTATTCTTGCCCGGAGAATCCCAAGGACAGAGGAACCCAGTAGGCTACAGTCCACAGTGTCACAAAGGGTTGGACCGAACTGAAGCGGCTTAGCACACATGCACACACACAAACACACACATATATGTATATATGTAAATAGATTGATCGGTAAATTTTTTTGGCCTGAAGGTTTTGGACAACTGGATCATCTAATAACAATGAAATGCCAAGGTTTCCTGCAGGGGATATCAAGGAGTCCTAAGTTGCTTACTGTTTAGTGACTACTAGGTTCTTTATGATCATATTGAGATAGCATAGATCATATTTATAGTCTCTTTTTGAAGTTTCCTATTTTATATGAAGTACTAATTCCATCTATATGTTTAAAATTGTAACTGTTGTATTTTATAAGATGGCCTGAGAGAAAGGGATCACTTTTTAAACTATAGGCTGTGAAATTGCCATTATCCTGGACTTGACCCTAGAATGATTATTTTTTTAATTAGATAAATTTCAGAGGAACTGCAATGATGATGATATGAATTTATATATGTATATATATTGAAAGGATTCAGAGAGGAAGAAACTGAGGAAATCAGCAATTCTAAGATAATTCTAAATATCATTTTTTCAGATCCTATACTTGATTTGCTTGATTGAAGAATAAGCTTAGCTCATAGAACATAACAAAAGGAGAATAAAATTTGTTCTTTTAAAGTTCAATTTATGAAAGCTATCTCCATTTAGAAGAAGGCTTTAATATATTTAAAGTACATATATATACTTTAATATATTTAAAGTACAAAACAGATACAATTGACTTGGTTATACAAACGAAAGCAACATCACTGTTTTGTGGGTATTTAAAATATTTGAACACATTTGATTTTATATTCATAATAGTTCAGACAATTTTTTTCAAATAATCTCTTACTCAACTGCTTCATAGGACCTGATACTCTGGACAAATATCCTTGATCACTTTTTAAATGAAAAATAGGTCTAGAGAATGATATTTAAATCAAAACAACTTGCAGGATTAGGAGCTTTAAAGAAATATGATAAATCAACATCAGCATGATCTTTCTTCATTTCATTCAAGTTTTGCTTGCTGTTCATTATCCAAACTCTGCTGCCTTGGTAATTATTTATGCTGTGAATTATTGTCATACTGTTAAATACAGTTTTGAAAATGACAAGACCATTCTTTTTTATTTATCATCAACCAATCATCCTGCCTAGAACCAACAAAAGTAAATTATATTTCTGTTAAGCCTTTATTGAAAACATTGCATATTATCACTATACTTCTTAGAAGAGGGGAGTCAAAGTGAATCAAATAGCCAGAATTCCTTTTTCTCAAATACTCTTTAAAATATGTATGAAATGACTTAAAACTAACATGCCATGCCACTACAATAAGAAACAATAAATGAATTTCTGAACTTCATTCACATAAGCTTGTAACTCCATCCCTTCCTTTGGCTTCTGCCACCCTGCCATCCATTCTGGACCTGGCAGGCATAGTGGACACCATTAAAACAAAACCCTTCAGCTCAACACCCTACAGTGACTTCTGTGCTCTGTGATATCCCATCAAAAGTCAAACTAAAAGTCTACAATTTAAGTGGAAGTGTTAGTCGTCTCTGGCCATGGAATTCTCCAGGCAAGAATACTGGGAGTGGGTTGCCATTTTCCAGGGGAATCTTCCCAACCCAGGGATTAAACCTGGGTCTTTTATATTGCAGGTAGATTCTTTGCTGTCTGAGCCACCAGGGAAGCCCTAAAAGTCTACAAGATTACAGCCACTTCCACCCCAACCCTTTCTCTCCCTTAGAAAAGCATTCACTTTTACTTCAATGGTTATTTCTTTCCTTCGGGAAACCAGTGAGACTCTCCTGCTTTCTTCACTTCCTCACACATAGAGTTTCTTCCTTTGAAGTCCTCACTGAATCTTGCATATTTATTCCATGCTCTCACACATACAACATACACACACACACACATCTTCATACTCTGTCTAAGCACTTCATGCTTCATTTTTCCTTGTAGCACTTTATCATCATCTAGCTTATTACAATTATATGTATTTTTAAGAAGGTCTTTCTCTCTTTCTCTCTCATAACTGAAATGTAAGCTACACAAATGTGAGGATTCTTGTCTGTTTTATTCATTAATGAATGTCCAGAACCTAGACTAGTGCCTGACACAGAATATGCATTCATTATATGTTGAAATAAATCAATGTGTGGCTGAAAAATTAGAAAGTTCTACCCAGGACAGTAATCAGAGTAACTAGTGTCCCTTTCCTCCATGAGGCTACAAACTTTTCTATATCTGGACTCAACTGCCCCTTCTATGTCTATTATAACTTTTCTTCCAAAGCAAATCCCTCCAACCTTGCTGTGCCCAGAATGAGCAAGTATGTACCTGAATCCAAGTTTTAATCTTCTGACTAAATACTTTTCTATTTACTAAACTCTCATGTTAGTTCTACTCTCCCTTATCATGTCTGCATTACAGAGCCTACTTTGGTTAACCTTTTGTCTATCTCAGCTAACTTCTCTGCCTCTGTCTTTTCATTAAATCCATTTAACAAAACAAACCTAGATTCACCAATTCCACAATAGATTTCCTCCAGGCTTAAATCTAGTCATTATTGGAGAATTTGAGCACAGTCTTACTAGCAATTCTACAACATGACTCTGGTCAATTGTGGTCAATTCTGTACTTGATATTTCTATTTGCAAGTCTTAAAACTCAAACATGTAAATGAGAGCAAGCAATTAGGAAAGACTTAAGATATTTCTAGTGAAGGCCAGTAAAGGATTTGGAATTAATTAGAAGTAACAATTGAACAGAGTCCAAATCAACTTTAAGAATACCTAGAAAAAAACTTTAACATGTCCCTTGCATGTCATCTTTCAAGCTCTTCTGTTAAGAACTTATTTAGTGGTGAAATGAAATTTCACAGTTGGTAGCCTTTGACTATTAAACACAACTGGTTAAAATAATCTCAAAACAAATATACTAGTGATACAGCTTATAATGCAATTTAATAAAAGAATAAAAACTAAATTTAAACCAGTTTATTAGTATCCAATCAGAAAATTCAGAGAATGTGTGTTCATTAAATTCTTAGAGTTAAATTATACCTTAAATATTTCTATGGCTGAAGCTGAGTTTTTTTTTTCCTTTGTAAGGTATTTTATATTTCATAACTCACCAATCTTCCTCAGTGCCAGGTCTTAGGGACTTAACCCTAGAACAGAGGCAGTCTCATAAAAATTAAAGGGCAAGAGCACACTGCACTCCAATTTTCTATCACATCCCCCAGATACCCATGAGTTTATTTCTCAAACTCCCTGCTCATTTTGTTTTTATTGTCAGTATCTCATGTGATAAGAGAAAACAAATGTAATCAATAAAATCAGTAAACTTTGATAAATCAGACCATCACTATAGCAAATGGAAATAAAAGCAACAACCTTAAACACAAATTTAAAGTTGAATAAAACTTTAAAATCTGTAATAAAAGCAGATCAAAAGAATTGAATTATACTAGATAGTATAGATATTATTTGATAAAATAGTTAATAGATTAAAAATCTACTGGACTTCTTCAAACTTAGTCTAATTGATATTTTTCAAATCCATCTTTAAATAGATCAGGCTTTTAGATCTCTGCTACCCAATTAAATATTGATCAATAGAGCAAGTTACCTAGAACCCTAAACCTTCCATTCATTACCTTTCCATTTTTTTTAAATTGTATTTTTGAAACTTCCTACAGAGATGGTAAAACAAATTTTTACTAATAATTGTATATTGTAAAAATAAAGTGTAGTTCACCCAAATAAAGAGGAAATTTTTCTGATCTTAATAGAAATATTGAAAATCATACTTTCCTCAGTCAACTAGAAAAACTTCCATCTTATTATACACAACAAAAAATTTAAAGACATATTTCAGTTCAGTTCTCTTCAGTCACTCAGGCATGTCCGAGTCTTTGGGACCCCATTAACTGCAGCAAGCCAGGCCTCCCTGTCCATCACCAACTCCCAGAGCTTACTTAGACTCACATTCATCGTGTCAGTGATGCCATCCAAACATCTCATCCTCTATCATCCCCTTCTCCTCCCACCTCCAATCTTTCCCAGCATTAGAGTCTTTTCCAATGAGTTGGTTCTTTACATCAGGTGGCCAAAGTATTGGAGATTCATCTTCAGCATCAGTCATTGCAATGAATATTCAGGACTGATTTCCTTTAGGATTGACTGGTTGGATATCCTTGAAGTCCAAAGGACTCTCAAGAGTCTTCTCCAACACCATAGTTCAAAAGCATCAAATCTTCAGGGCTCAGCTTTCTTAATAGTCAAATTCTCACATCCATACATGACTACTGGAAAAACCATAACTTTGACTAGATGGACCTTTGTTGGCAAAGTAATGTCTCTGCTTTTTAATATGCTGTCTAGTTTGGTCATAACTTTTCTACCAAGGAGCAAGCATCTTTTAATTTCTTGGCTGCGGTCACCATCTGCAGTGATTTTGGAGCCCCCCCCCCAAAAAAAAAGTCTGTCAATGTCTCCATTGTTTCCCCATCTATTTGCCATGAAGTGATGGGACCAGATGCCATGATCTTAGTTTTCTGAATGTTGAGTTTTAAGCCAACTTTTTAACTCTCCTCTTTCCCTTTCATCAAGAGACTCTTTAGTTCTTCTTCACTTTCTGCCATAAGGATGGTGTCAGCTGCATACCTAAGGTTATTGATATTTCTCATGGCAATCTTGATTCCAGCTTTTGCTTCATCTAGCCTGGCGTTTTGCATGATGTACTCCGCACATAAGTTAAATAAGCAGGGTGACAATATACAACCTTGACTTACTCCTTTCCTGATGTGGAACCAGTCTGTTGTTCTATGTCCAGTTCTAACTGTTGCTTCTTGATCACATACAGATTTATCAGGAAGCAGGTCCGGTGGTCTGGTATTCCCATCTCTTCTAGAATTTTCCACAGTTTATTGTGATCCACACAGTCAAAGGATTTGGCATAGTCAGTAAAGCAGAAATAGATGTTTTTCTGGAACTTTCTTGCTTTTTCGATGATCCAGCAGATGTTGGAAATTTGAACTCTGGTTCCTCTGCCTTTTCTAAATCCAGCTTGAACATCTGGAATTTCACAGTTCACGTACTGTTGAAGCCTGGCTTGGAGAATTTTGAGCATTACTTTGCTAGTGTGTGAGATGAGTGCAATTGTGTGGTAGCTTAAACATTCTTTGGCATTGCCTTTCTTTGGGATTGGAATGAAAACTGACCTTTTCCAGTCCTGTGACCACCGCTGAGTTTTCCAGATTTGTTGGCATATTGAGTGTAACACTGTCACAGCATCATCTTTTAGAATTTGAAATAACTGGAATTCTATCCCCCCGACTAGCTTTGTTCATAGTGATGCTTCCTAAGGCCCACTTGACTTCATCTTCCAGGATATCTGTCTCTAGGTGAGTGATCACACTGTCATGGTTATCTGGATCATGAAGATCGTTTTTGTGTAGTTCTTCTGTGTATTCTTGCCACATCTTCTTAATACCTTCTACTTTTGTTAGGTCCATTCCATTTCTGTCCTTTATTGTGCTCATTTTTGCATGAAATGCTCCCTTGGTATCTCCAATTTTCTTGAAGAGATCTATAGTCTTTCCCATTCTATTGTTTTCCTCTATTTCTTTGCATTGATCACTGATGGAAGTTTTCTTACTTTTCCTCACTATTCTTTGGAACTCTGCATTCAAATGGATATATCTTTCCTTTTCTCCTTTGCCTTTACGTCTCTTCATTTCTCAGCTATTTGTAAGGCCTTGTCGGACAACCATATTGCCTTTTGCCATTTCTTTTTCATGGGAATGGTCTTGATCAATGCCTCCTGTAGAATGTCATGAACGTCCATTCATAGTTCTTCCAGCACTCTATCAGGTCTAATCCCTTGAATTTAATTGTTACTTCCACTGTATAATTGTAAGGGATTTGATTTAGGTCATACCTGTATGGTCTAGTGTTTTTCCCTACTTTCTTCAATTGAAGTCTGAATTTGGCAATAAGAAGTTCATGATCTGAGCCAATCAGCTCCCGGTCTTGTTTTTGCTGACTGTATACAGCTTCTCCACCTTTGGTTACAAAGAATATAATCAATCTGATTTCAGTATTGACCATCTGGTGATGTCCATGTGTAGAGTCTTCTCTTGTGTTGTTGGAAGAGAGTGTTTGCTATGACCAGTGCATTCTCTTGGCAATACTCTGTTAGCCTTTGACCTGCATCTTTTTGTACTCCAAGGCCAAATTTGCCTGTTACTCCAGATGTTTCCTGACTTCCTACTTTTGCATTCCAGTCCCCTAAAATGAAAAGGACATCTTTTTGGGGGTGTTAGTTCTAGAAGGTCTTGTAGGTTTTCATAGAACCGTTCAACTTCAGCTTCTTCAGCGTTACTGGTTGGGGCATAGATTTGGATTACTATGATATTGAATGGCTTGCCTTGGAAACGAACAGAGATCCTTCTGTCATTTCTTAGATTGCATCCAAGTACAGCATTTTGGACTCTTTTTTGACTGTGATCGCTAGTCCATTTCTTCTAAGGGATTCTTGCCCTCAGTAGTAGATAATTGTCATCTGAGTTAAATTTACCCATTCCAGTCCATTTTAGTTCAGTGATTCCTAAAATGTCAGGGTTCACTCTTGCCATCACCTGTTTGACCACTTCCAATTTGCCTTGATTTGTGGACCTAACATTCCAGGTTCTTATGCAATATTGCTCTTTACAGCATCAGACTTAACTTCCATCACCAGTCACAACCACAGCTGGGTGTTGTTTTTGCTTTGGCTCTGTCTCTTAATTCTTTCCGGAATCATTTCTCCACTCTTCTCCAGTAGAATATTGGGCACCTACCGACCTGGGGAGTTCATCTTTCAGTGTCATATCTTTTTGCCTTTTCATACTGTTTATGCGGTTCTCAAGGCAAGAATACTGAAGTGGTTGCCATTCCCTTCTCCAGAGGACAACGTTTTGTCAGAACTCTCTGCCATGACCCACCCATCTTGGGTGGCCCTATACGTAATGGCTCATAGTTTCACTGAGTTAGAGAAGGCTGTGGCCCACATGATCAGTTTAGTTAGTTTTCTGTTATTTTTGTTTTCAGTCTGTCTGCCCTCTGATGGATAAGGATAAGAGGCTTATGGAAGCCTCCTGATGGGAGAGACTGATTGAGGGGCAAGTGGGTCTTGTTCTGATGGGTGGGGCTGTGTTCAGTAAATCTTTAATCCAATTTTCTGTTGATGATGGGGCTGTGTTCCTTCCCTGTTCCTTGACCTGAGGCCAAACTATGGTGGAAGTAATGAAGATAGTGTCAACCTCCTTCAAAAGATCCCATGCATGCACTGCTGCACTCAGTGCCTCAGACCCTGAAGCAGGCCACTACCAACCCATGCCTCCACCGGAGACTCTTGGACACTCATGGGCAAGTCTGGGTCAGTCTTTTGTGGGGTCACTGCTCCTTTCTCCTGGGTCCTGGTATGCACAAGGTTCTGTTTGTGCCCTCCAAGAGTCTGTTCCCCCAGTCCTATGTAAGTTCTGGTGGTTCTATAATGGGGTTAATGGTGACCTCCTCCAAGAAGGCTTATGCCATACCCAGGTCTACCTCAGCCAAAGCCCCTGTAGCAGGCCACTGCTGACCCATACTTCCACACGAGACACTCAGACATAGTTCTGTCTCAGTCTTTGTGGGTTGGGAGTGTGTTTTGTGCCCTTCCTGGGTCTGAGAAGCTCAGGCGACCAGGTGCTTTGTGAGTGCCCTGTCTCAGATGGGCTGTGGGTCACCTCCCTGGTCGCGGCTGCTTGGTTTCCTGGGAACACCACAAGAGCACTGTCTCAGGTTTGCCATATGTCTCCTCTGGAAAGTTGATCTCAGACAGCAACCCTCCTAGCAGATGTCAACCATCCAGGATCTCAAGAAGATATAGTTAGCTGCTGGGAGCCTGCTCACAGTTTGCTGGAAGATGCCGTCTCTGGAGCTGTGATTGTAGCAGCCCCTTGCCTTCTGGCTCTGGCTTTCACAAGCCTGCCTCTCTCCCTCTGGGCGGGGAGGGGCTGGTACACAACAGGCTAGCTCTCCTTTGGTATTCCCTCAATCCTTTGTTCTGTGAGCTGGCCAGGCTGCCATTAGGTTGCTAGGTTAGAGCCTATATACACATTTTATAGATGGGTTTCCCTAGCACCTCACTTGGTAAAGAATCTGCCTGCAATGTAGGAGACCCCGGTTCCATTCCTGGGTCAGGAAGATCCGCTGGAGAAGGGATAGGCTACCCACTCCAGTATTCTTTGGCTTCCATGTGGCTCAGGTGATGAAGAATTCGCCTGCAATGTGGGAGACCTAGGTTTGATCCCTGGGTTGGGAAGATCCCCTGGAGAAGGGAAAGGCTACCCACTCCAGTATTCCGGCCTGGAGAATTCCATGGACTATATAGTCAATGGCGTCACAAAGAGTCAGACAAGACTGAGTGACTTAAAAATATGTGTGTGTGTGTATATATATGATGAAGCAAGTCTATAAATTTACTGTTTATATTGATGAGAGTATCTAACTGGCACATGTATATGTATTCTTACTATATATATAGCTGTTTCTTTTTACTCTCCTTTCTCTGGCACTAACCCAATATCTATAAAAGATGAGTTTCTTATATATCTAGTAATTTTTTATTGCTGATCTGACCTAGATAAGAAATTCACAAGTAGTTCAAACCCTAAATATCATCACATAATTATAACTCTTAATCACATAAATATAACTCTTTCCTAAGTATGTTCCCTCCAACTACATCAGATATTATCTAAAACTAACACAAAATCATATATGTGTATGATGAGGTGATTCTAAAAACAAAAATAAAACCTTAACGGATGGTTCAGTAATTATATCTTTAGGTAAATATTTTAATATTTCCATGAAGTCAAAATAACTTCAGTTCAGTTCGATTCAGTCACTCAGTCATGTCCGACTCTTTGCAACCCCATGAACTGCAGTACGCCAGGCCTCTCTGTCCATCACCATCTCCCAGAGTAAGAATTACTTAACACTGTATAAAAGTTTTAAGCTAGTTTAAGCGCTTATTGACTTAATGCCCAGTATTATATATAAGGGTAAACATTGTATTTTATATCAACAATGAAAACTTCTTTAGTCTTATCCTAAAACAACTATTTTTAGAAAATTCATTTGCATTAGTTTACTTAAAGATTTACATAGAAAAAGCAAGAGAGTTCCAGAAAAACATCTATTTCTGCTTTACTGACTATGCCAAAGCCTTTGACTGTGTGGATCATAATAAACTGTGGAAAATTCTGAAAGAGATGGGAATACCAGACCAAATGACCTGCCTCCTGAGAAACCTGTATGCAGGTCAGGAAGCAACAGTTAGAACTGGACATGGAACAACAGACTGGTTCCAAATAGGAAAAGGAGTATGCCAAGGCTGTATATTGTCACCCTGCTTATTTAACTTCTATGCAGAGTACATCATGAGAAATGCCAGGCTGGAAGAAGCACAAGCTGGAATCAAGACTGCTGGGAGAAATATCAATAACATCAAATATGCAGATGACACCCTTATGGCAGAAAGTGAAGAAGAACTAAAGAGCCTCTTGATGAAAGTGAAAGAGGAGAGTGAAAAAGTTGGCTTAAAGCTCAACATTCAGAAAACGAAGATCATGGCATCTGGTCCCATCACTTCATGACAAATAGTTGGGGAAACAATGGAAACATTGACAGATTTTATTTTGGGGGGCTCCAAAATCACTGCAGATGGTGACTGCAGCCAGGAAATAAAAGGCCTCTTACTCCTTGGAAGAAAAGTTATAACCAACCTAGACAGCATATTAAAGAGCCGAGACATTACTTTGTCAACAAAAGTCTGTCTAGTCAAGGCTATGGTTTTTCCAGTAGTCATGTATGGATGTGAGAGTTGGACTATAAAGAAAGCTGAGCACCAAAGAATTGATGCTTTTGAACTGTGTTCTTGGAGAAGACTCTTGAGAGTCCCTTGGACTGCAAGGATATCCAACCAGTCTATCTTAACAGAAAATAGTCCTGACTATTCATTGGAAGGACTGATGTTGAAGCTGAAACTCCAATACTTTGGCCACCTGATGCAAAGAACTGACTCATTTGAAAAGACCCTGATGCTGGAGAAGATTGAAGGCAGGAGGAGAAGGGGATGACAGAGGATGAGATGGTTGGATGGCATCACCATCTCAATAGACATGAGTTTTATTAAGTTCCAGGAGTTGGTGATGGACAGGGAGACCTGGCGTGCTGCAGTCCATGGGATCGCAACAAGTCAGATACGACTGAGTGACTGAAGACTTTGATGTTTTGCTTTTTCCACCTATATTTTCCATAGCATGGAGTGTATATATCCTTCTTCAAAATTATGTTCAGTTCAGTTCAGTCACTCAGTTGTGTCCGACTCTTTGCGACCCGTCAAGTGGACCTTAGAAGGCATCACTATGAACAAAGCCAGTGGAGGTGATGGAATTTCAGTTGAGCTACTTCAAATCCTGAAAGATGATGCTGTGAAAGTGCTGCAATCAAGATGCCAGCAAATTTGGAAAACTCAGCAGTGGCCACAGGACTGGAAAAGGTCAGTTTTCATTCCAACCCCAAAGAAAAGCAATGCCAAAGAATGCTCGAACTACTGCACAATTGCACTCATCTCACACGCTAGTAAAGTGATGCTCAAAATTCTCCAAGCTAGGTTTCAGCAATACGTGAACTGTGAAATTCCAGATGTTTAAGCTGGTTTTAGAAAAGGCAGAGGAACCAGAGATCAAAATGCCAACATCTGCTGGATCATCGAAAAAGCAAAAGAGTTCCAGAAAAACATCTATTTCTGCTTTATTGACTATGCCAAAGCCTTTGACTGTGTGGACCACAATAAACTGTGGAAAATTCTGAAAGAGTTGGGAATACCAGACCACCTAACCTGACTCTTGAGAAATCTATATACAGGTCAGGAAGCAACAGTTAGCACTGACTTGGGACAACAGACTGGTTCCAAATAGGAAGAGGAGTACGTCAAGGCTGTATATTGTCACCCTGCTTATTTAACTTCTATGCAGAGTACATCATGAGAAACGCTGGTCTGGAAGAAGCACAAACTGGAATCAAGATTGCCAGGAGAAATATCAATAACCTCAGATATGAAGATGACACCACCCTTATGGCAGAAAGTGAAGAGGAACTAAAAAGCCTCTTGATGAACGTGAAAGAGGAGAGTGAAAAAGTTGGCTTAAAGCTCAACATTCAGAAAACGAAAACGAAGATCATGGCATCTGGTCCCATCACTTCATGGGAAATAGATGGGGAAGCAGTGGGAACAATATTATGTTACTCATATTAAATATAATTCTTTTTTAAAAAATAAATTTATTTATTTTAATTCGAGGTTAATTACTTTACAATATTGTATTGGTTTTGCCATACATCATCATGAATCCGCCACAGATAAACACGTGTTCCCCATCCTGAACCCCCCTCCCAAACCCCTCCCTGTACCATCCCTCTGGGTCTTCCCAGTGCACTAGCCCCAAGCATCCAGTATCATGCGTCGAACCTGGACTGGCGATTTTTTTCATATATGATATTATACATGTTTTAATGCCATTCTCCCAAATCATCCCACTCTTTCCCTCTCCCACAGAGTCCAAAAGACTGTTCTATACATCTTTGTCTCTTTTGCCGTTTTGCATACAGGGTTATCATTACCATTTTTCTAAATTCCATATATATGCATTAGTATACTATATTGGTGTTTTTCTTTCTGTCTTACTTCACTCTGTATAATAGGCTCCAGTTTCATCCACCTCATTAGAATGGATTCAAATGTATTCTTTTTAATGGCTGAGTAATACTCCATTGTGTATATGTACCACAGCTTTCTTATCCATTCATCTGCTGATGGACATCTAGGTTGCTTCCATGTCCTGGCTATTATAAACAGTGCTGCGATGAACATTGGGGTACACGTGTCTCTTTCAATTCTGGTTTCCTCAGTGTGTATGCCCAGCAGTGGGATTGCTGGGTCATAAGACAGTTCTATTTCCAGTTTTTTAAGGAATCTCCACCTGTTTTCCATAGTGGTTGTACTAGTTTGAATTCCCACCAACAGTGGAAGAGGGTTCCCTTTTCTCCATATCCTCTCCAGCATTTATTGCTTGTAGACTTTTGGATCACAGCCATTCTGACTGGCGTGAAATGGTACCTCATAGTGGTTTTGATTTGCATTTCTCTGATAATGAGTGATGTTGAGCATCTTTTCATGTGTTTGTTAGCCATCTGTATGTCTTCTTTGGAGAAATGTCTATTTAGTTCTTTGGCCTATTTTTTGATTGGGTCATTTATTTTTCTGGAGTTGAGCTGTAGGAGTTGCTTGTATATTTTTGAGATTAGTTGTTTGTCAGTTGCTTCATTTGCTATTATCTTCTCCCATTCTGAAGGCTGTCTTTTCACCTTTCTTATAGTTTCCTTTGTTGTGCAGAAGCTTTTAAGTTTAATTAGGTCCCATTTGTTTATTTTTGCTTTTATTTCCAATATTCTGGGAGGTGGGTCATAGAGGATCCTGCTGTGATGTATGTCAGAGAGTGTTTTGCCTATGTTCTCCTCTAGGAGTTTTATAGTTTCTGGTCTTATGTTTAGATCTTTAATCCATTTGGAGTTTATTTTTGTGTATGGTGTTAGAAAGTGTTCTAGTTTCATTCTTTTACAAGTGGTTGACCAGTTTCCTCAGCACCACTTGTTAACGAGATTGTCTTTAATCCATTGTATATTCTTGCCTCCTTTATCAAAGATAAGGTGTCCATAGGTGTGTAGATTTATCTCTGGGCTTTCCATTTTGTTCCATTGATCTATATTTCTGTCTTTGTGCCAGTACCATACTGTCTTGATGACTGTCGCTTTGTAGTAGAGCCTGAAGTCGGGCAGGTTGATTCCTCCAGTTCCATTCTTCTTTCTCAAGATTGCTTTGGCTATTAGAGGTTTTTTATATATCCATACAAATTGTGAATTTATTTGTTCTAACTCTGTGAAAAATACCATTGGTAGCTTGATAGGGATTGCATTGAATCTATAGATTGCTTTGGGTAGCATACTCATTTTCACTATGTTGATTCTTCCAATCCATGAACATGGTATATTTCTCCATCTATTAGTGTCCTCTTTGATTTCTTTCACCAGTGTTTTTATAGTTTTCTATATATAGGTCTTTAGTTTCTTTACTAGGATCATAAGAGACTACTATCAACAATTATATGCCAATAAAATGGACAACGTGGAAGAAATGGACAAATTCTTAGAAAAGTACAACTTTCCAAAACTCGACCAGGAAGAAATAGAAAATCTTAACAGACCCATCACAAGCACAGAAATTGAAACTGTAATCAGAAGTCTTCCAGCAAACAAAAGGCCAGGTCCAGATGGCTTCACAGCTGAATTCTACCAAAAATTTAGAGAAGAGCTGACACCTATCCTACTCAAACTCTTCCAGAAAATTGCAGAGGAAGGTAAACTTCTAAACTCATTCTATGAGGCCACCATCACCCTAGTACCAAAGCCTGACAAAGATGCCACAAAAAAAGAAAACTACAGGCCAATATCATTGATGAACATAGATGCAAATATCTTTAACAAAATTCTAGCAATCAGAATCCAACAACACATTAAAAAGATCATACACAATGACCAAGTAGGCTTTATCCCAGGAATGCAAGGATTCTTCAATATCTGCAAATCAATCAATGTAAAACACCATATCAACAAATTGAAAAATAAAAGCCATATGATTATCTCAATAGATGCAGAGAAAGCCTTTGATAAAATTCAACATCCATTTATGATAAAAAAATCTCCATAAAGCAGGAATAGAAGGAACATACCTCAACATAATAAAAGCTATATATGACAAACCCACAGCAAATATTATCCTCAATGGTGAAAAATTTAAAGCATTTCCCCTAAAATCAGGAACAAGACAAGGGTGCCCACTTTCACCACTACTATTCAACATAGTTTTGGAAGTTTTTGCCACAGCAATCAGAGCAGAAAAAGAAATAAAAGGAATCCAAATTGGAAAAGAAGAAGTAAAACTCTCACCGTTTACAGATGACATGATCCTCTACATAGAAAACCCTAAAGACTCCACCAGAAAATTACTAGAGCTAATCAATGAATATAGTAAAATTGCAGGATATAAAATCAACACACAGAAATCCCTTGCATTCCTATACACTAATAATGAGAAAATAGAAAGAGAAATTAAAGAAACAATTCCATTCACCATTGCAATGAAAATAATATAATTCTTTTTTAAGTGACATATCTGTCAGAAGTTCAAAATCAAAACAAAGCCTTAAAATATAATAGAACTTACTTTCCTCTATATGCCTGTTCTGTAAGTTTCCCCATGCTTCCTACAGATAATCATGGGATGTTTACCATAAATAACTCCTGATCTATATATGCTTGAGAGGAAAGAAATGACCAATGATAGGGTAGTCTCCTGCAAACCATCCAAACCAGCCACACTAGACTACTTAAAACCATCAATTCTGGCACATCTGGGTCCAGATGTAGTTAATTAGGTTACCTGACAGACAGATACTATCTGTTGCCACCACAAGGCTTGGACTCTAGCCTCCAGAATCAGCTCATGAGAGGGGCTGTACTCCCCCAACTTCAGGAATACTGAGACAGGAGATCAAACATGTACAGCAGCAAAGCTCAGGTCACCTGGGGGGGTGGAGTGATGCTCGTCCTCCTGCAAAAGATAAGTTAGCAAAATTGGGCTAGAAAGTATTTGCTGTTGAATCCCAGGCTTACTGCTTCTTCAGTCTCATAACAAGTCCCTTCTCTCACTTCCCAAGATGATGTGTGTCCTAGCTGGGTCCCTGTGCATTGAATAAGGATTCAATACATACCAGGATAATTGTGTATCGCTTATGTCCCCTGATTCTGTGGGTTTGTCTTAGTGAACATGCCAGCAGACTTGATGTGTGAAATAGCTTTCATTTTTAAAGTGACAACAGTGTGAGTTTCAGTACAGAAGGCTGTGCATTACACATAGATCTTGAACCTTGATATATATGAAGTAACCAGACAGACTTTTGGTTATAACTCTGAGGAAGGAAGGGAAAGACTTCCAAGTGTGAGAATAGGAGTGGACACAGATTTTTTTGAGAACCAGAGGATGGGCTATAATAAACTAGTTCACAAAACTTCATTTCCATCTTTTCTATTAAAGAGAATAGCAGTCAGGAAGTAGATGTCCATCTAAGACCTACACATCTCATTACCATTTTGTAGCTAAGTGTGGCTATGGGAATAATCTTTTCAAGGGGATACAAACAAAAGTAATGCATGCTTCTCCCAGGCAAGGGGTTTAGGATGCAAGAGAGCCTGCTCAATCTATCTTCTCACTTGACCTTTTGAAAGCATTCAATATTGAAGTGCTCAGAGATGGTGGATTCATATAAATGAAGTCTGGCCTACTGAAAGATCACATGGAGAAGAGTTGTCCCTCCACCCTACCTCCCAAAAAGTTATGTAAGCAAAAAAGAAATTTCTGTGGTGTGTGCCTTTAAATATTGTATTTCTATTTCAATCTAATTAATCCTAACATATTCAGTACTGTTTTTTTTCCTGTAATATATGTTGAATTCATTAATACTCTGTACTCAAAAACCAGAAAGCATCATCTGCATGTAAGGATAAGAAAATAAATCTGGGATCAAATTAATCAAAAGAATCTTCTTCTTAAACAGGAAAATTTTATACTATTAAAATACTTGTTAGGAGACCAGATGACCCTAACAGATATGAAATTCACAAATATGAGAAGAGCAGCCTTAAATTGGGCAAAGCAAGAAAACATTTGGCATAACCCAAGGATACAGATTATAGAAAAAAAAGTTAAAAATGAAGGTTAGTCTTAAAGCAATTGTTCAGTCTCTAAGTCATATCAAACTCTTTGCGACCCCATGGACTGCAGTACACCAGCTTCTCCTGGAGTTTGCTCAAGTTCATGTCCATTGAATTAGTGATGCTATTCAACCATCTCATCCTCTGCCATCGCCTTCTCCTGCCCTCAATCTTTCCCAGCAAAGAGGAAAGTGATTCTAGAAAGGTAAGTCCTATTAATTGATATTCTGATTTTCCAATACATTAGTTAGTAACAATGTCTAATGATGAGATAATATAGCTAATTTCAATATGAGGTGTACTTTAATATGTGTGCCATTATAAGTCATCAGTTCATTAGTTCTCTCTAATATGCTAGACTTTAAAGTCTTCAATTAGAAGGCAGTCTAGGATAGTTAATGTGTCTTTCCCCCCCTCCTATTTTTTTTTTTTTTTGGTAATACTTTCCCTTATTGGGCACTAAGGTGTATGTGTGTCACATCTATGAAATATTTTTCAAGTATTTCTAATTCGCTAATTTTTTTACTGTGTTAAGAACACTTAACAGGGATTCCACCCTTTCAACAAATTTTTAAGTATACAACACAATATTGTTAACTGTAGTCACAGTGTTGTACAAGCAGATCTATAGACTTATTCACCTTCATCTGAAATGTTCCATCCATTGAACTTAATTCATTATTTTTCATATCTACTTTTTCTTCTCTTCTGTTTTCTTAAGATAATTTATATTCCTTTTTTATAAATACTATTTTTACTTATTCTGAAGACCTTGAACATGTATGTTTCATAATCATTTTTAGATTGTTTTGCTCTTTTCCTTTTATTTTAGTGAATTTGTCTCTTAATTTCTAGTTTTGTTGGCTGACTTGAACTTATCCTCATACATTTTGGAGTTTTGTTTGCAGACTTCAGTGAAGAGAATTTACTCTCTCTGCTTTAGTAATGTTGCTTGTTTGTTTCTTCTTTATGACCCCTGAGTCCCTAACTCTGGACCGTGTTTGCAGTTGTATTAACTGCAGCAATATTGTGGACTCAGAAGCTATGTCAGCTACCTGGTATGGATGAAGTCTCAGGAAGAAGCTGAGACTAGTCAGCTTCTTCCTACATTCCCAGGTAAACAGATTCATAGAAGCCCTCATTACAAACACGGCTCAGGAGTAGAACTCTTCATCCTCCTTTCAACATCAGAGGGATTCCACACTCTTTATTTCAGGCAGGGCATCTGGCTCCAGCTATACTAGTCATATTGGTTGGTTTAGATTTTCATTGTCCTTAGAAGACGAAACCTCAGACCACCTGTCCTTGCTTCCATTCCAAGAGCAAGGCTGCCGATCTAGGATCATTTATTTGCTTGTTTCTGCTCTGTTTCTTGTTCATGTAAATTTTTATTTTTTGATAGTATATTTTTATTCTATTCATTTTTGCTATATATTGGAAGCAAGGAAAGAACTCTAAACTGTGAACCTGTAATGCCATCTAGATTAAGAGTTTCCTTAGCACCTTAGCATAGAAATTCTATACAAGAAGATGACAGCACCAGTTTTGTCTTTGCTCTTTACACAGAAATCATAATAATTACTCAAACAGCTTTTGACAGTGCTTCAGACCTCATGATTTTATTTCAAAGAGCCTCACCATATGGAAAGAATGAGCATTAAGTTGGTTTTTTACTGCACGTATCTTTTCTACTACTTTTTTAAAAAATGCAAAAACAGCGGGATGGTAAAAACTAGCTATTAGAGAATGACATTCAGGAAAAAATCCAATAGTTATTAACCTATTATTTGTTACAGTTCTGTTCTAAATATAAAATTCTTGCCAAGGTTTCATAAGTTCCATATTAGATGTCTTACACTGTTTTACATGTGATTCTTCTTTAACTCAAAAATGCTAAAAGTGACCTTAGAGTGACTCCATCTATGTTGTCTGGCTTTGTTTATTTGAATAGCCTCAGGATTTGTGCACGTTGGAGATTTTGACAGTTTTAATTATTCTACATATTTAACTGGTGAGAATTTAATTATTCTAGTATTCCCAGAGGGTTGATGACATAGGTGAGATATTAAAAATTAATAAATAAATGAAGGTATGTGCAATCTGTGATGCCATCAATTTGTGGCTAGGATTATTTTAGACCCCATAGAATATATCTTTTTAAATCTCCATTTAGCAATTCTTTAATTTTAGTATTTTTCAGTTTAGTATCTGAAGATAGGTAGCTGAATACAATATATATGTGTGTGTAATATATAAATATAGATTATTTATTTTATTTGCATTATTTATTAAGATTATATATTTATGTATAGTTTTTAAATATATAATTTCAAATACATTTTAATTTTGAATTAATCTTGGATTTATAGAAAATTCACAAGGATAATAGAAACACTTTTTCTATATCACTTCGTTCACTTAGATTTCTCAATTGTTATGCAACATTTTAAATGTATGTTGTTTTTGCTATGTATTTTTATCTTTAAATACTTAAAATTAGATTTAAATAAATATAAGAACAACTTTATTACTTAGCCATGGTACAATTATAAAAGTCATAAAATTAACATTAATAAAGATACAATTATCTATTCTGTATTCCTCATCCAAATTATGCTAATTATTCCACTAATATCCATTATAACAAATATGGGATTTTTTTTTTTTTTCTGGTCTAGGATTCAACCCACATGTAGCATACGGCCTGTTAATGCCCTTGAATATGGAACAGCTCTTCAATCTTCTTTGTCTTTCATACTTTTGACTTTTAAAATAGAGAACAGGATTGTTGTTTTGTTGAATGTCCTTGATTTGGCTTTCCCTGATGTTTCCTCCTGATTGCATTATGCATTTTTGGCAAGAATACACAAAATTAATGTTGCATGAATCTTTCTCAACTTATTATAGCCCCAGTTACATAATGCCTAATCTTCCCTTTATTGGTAAGGTTAACTTTGATTTTTTGGTTAAGTTGGTTTCTTCATTTTAAATTTCTGTTTTCTCTTTGTACTTAATAATATATTATGGGGAAAAAAATATTATGGGGTGATACTTTGAGACTATGCAAATATCACATCCCACATATTTCATCCACTGAATTAGCATCAATATACTTTTTGCCTGTAACAATGATTACTGTGATGCTGTTGCTTCAAAAGTAAGATTAAGAAAAATACCCAGAAATTAGATTTCATCAGTAAAGTTAGTACTAATGCCAACTACATCTCATTTTCTAAAACCTCAAAAATATGTACATTTACCTTAAAAGACCTTAAAACAAAATTGTAAAACATGGAAAAAAATTTTTATTCTTGTATAGAATGACTCAGCATCATATAGATGTCAGCTTGCACAATTGTGTTGTAAATGTAATATAATTCCAATTTAAAAAGTTGATAATGAAGTGTAATGTAATGCAATCCCAATAAAAATTTGACAATGAAGTTTATAGGGAAAAAACAAATATGCAAAAATAGTCAGGAAATCATGGAAAAGCTATATGAGAAGGAATTGACACCACATATTTTAATATACAAATTATTATTTGCAGTTTTGAACTATTAAAAAAATTTGAATATTCTCCTATGGATTTTTTTGAACATTTTTTTTTTTGTTTCCATTAGATATTCATCTAGAAATGACATTACCAGGTAATGGAGCAAGTGGATATTTAGTTTATAGAAAATGTTCTGAAGTGTTTCTCAAGTGATGGTATTATTTAATCCACATTCTCCCATCATTAACTGGTCAGTCTGTTTTATTTTTAGTTATTCTGGTGGGCGTATTAGGGGATCTCATTTTTATTTTAATTTACATGTCCATAATGATAAATCATCCAAGCAATTTCCATCTGTGTAATGGTCATTTGTATATCTTCTATTTCAAAGTATCTGTGTTTTTCCTTTTATTTTCTAGATGCAGAAGATATGTGTACATTCTCTACAAAAGACTTTTTTCAGATATATATTTTATGAATACTTTCTTTTAGACATATTTTCCTATATATTTTTCAAAGATTTCTTTTCATGAGAATTTTGAATTTTTAAATAAGATCTAATTAATCACTTTTCCTTTTATAGTTACAAGTTCCTGGAACGTAAGGAAATTTTTCTTGTCCTCAAATCACTGAACTCTCTCTCATGTTTCTAAGGTTTATAGTTTTGTCTTTTATTTTTAGGAATATAAATATATTTATATATTTGAATTAATAAGTTCCTAGTGTGCAAGATGTGAATGATAGTGTTTTTTATTTTTTCTGTATGGGTATTCAAATATTCTCTAACCATTTTAAAACCATTATTATACAAATCATATGGCCTTTGTACTTTTGCAGTGAATTCAGTGCCCTTATATAAGTAGATCTATTTCTGAATTATTTTCTGTTGATCTAGTTTTTGATACTTATGCCAAAACCACGCTATTTTGACTCTTCTAAATAGTAATCTACTGTGCCTGCTCTATTTACTAATATTTCTAAATTGTATGGTATGGTGTCTTTCTAATGTAGATATTCAGTTAATATCAAATAAATGAATTATTGATAAAAAATGGGATAGTTCTCATTTTAGAAATGTTGATCATTTGAAAAGATGAAAAATTACTCAGAACAATTAAATGCTAATAGCCATCTGTAAAAGAGTCTTATTGTGAGGTACTAACCAGAATTTGAGTAAGAAAAATAGAAATATAACTACTTCTAGTCTTCACAATAACCTGCAACAGAGGCATGACACTGGAGAAGAATTTTAAAGGTGCCAGTTATTGTCAACAAAAGGGTTCCCTTTTCTCCAAAATCAACTCTTAAAACACAGTTCCTACCAAATCATTTTATTTTGTTTCAAACAAATGTGTTTGGAGTCATTATTTATTCATTCAACAAGGCATGATAAGCATGCTTTTGAGAGTTTAGAAAATACAACTGAACAAAGCAGAGCTTTGGTTATATAGAGCTAGAAGGATGAATATTGAAAAGCACCTGAGCAGACACTTGAAGGAGGCACATTTTCATTTGAAATTCATTTTCTGTTCTTTCCTTTAAAGATTCACCATATACTCTGGCCACATAAAATAACTCAAAGTCCTGACATCTTCTGTATTTCCCACCTCTATCTTATTTTCACTTTTTTTTTTCCTTCACCCAGAATTGATTTTGCTTCTTTTCTGTCTCTGCTGTCATTCTGTTGTAGCTATTATTACTTCTTAACTTTTTACTTGGTCTCCTGCAAAATAGCCTCTCCTCATCCTATACTCCTTTAGACATTATCTACAGGCAAGTCAAAACCGTATTTATTACTGATATCATTCATACATTTTAAAGTCTTCAAAAACTCATCTTTGTTCTGATAATAAAAGAATATTAACATGGCTTACCCTCCGTTCTCATGTGCCAGTGACCATCCTATTGCCTGTCCCTTATTATCTGTCTTTTATCACCTTGTTACTACTTTAGATTTCAAGTTTTTAACCTATTATGGTCTTTCCTGCATCAGAGCCATAGCATATGCTACCACTTGGCCCAAACTATTCTTCTCTCACCCCATCCAACCATCTTCAGAGATAGTTCCCACTCATACTGCAGCGTGGGCTCACAGTTCATTTCCTTAAGAAACTCTTCCCTTATCATCATCCCTGACCTGTCTTTGGAGAACAGATCTATTCTATTACATTAGCTCAAGGTACTCTGAATTTCTCCTTTGTAACATAGTATTAAACAATTGCTTCATTAGTAATTCAGTGTTTGTCTTGCCTCCTATATTACAGAGGACAAGGACTGTTTTTGTCTTGCTCACTGCTACAGATACTTTCCTTAGCACAATTTATTTCACAGAGCACATATTTAATAAACGCTTATTGAAGAATGACCAAACTTCTCTTTGAACATCAAACTTCTCATTATAGATGCCCTAGCTTATGATTTTTATGTTAGTATGTCTCTGGTCTTGCATCTTTGTGTCATAAAGCTGATAAATAGGCACAATTGTGATAGGAGTACTTTGTAAACCACTTCCTATCCCTAGCTGCTACAGAACTGCACACAGAAGTGATCTTGAATCCCATAAGTAAGTCCCAATAATCCTGAGTGAAATCTGTTCTCAACTCAATAACCTCTTAGCCAAATCCTTAAAATAGTCTTTCTTGCCCTGTAATGCTTTCTTAAGGAAAGGAAGAAAGAGTTCAGTTCAGTTCAGTTGCTCAGTCATGTCTGATTCTTTGCTACTCCATGAATTGCAACATGCCAGGCCTCCCTGCCCATCACCAAGTCCCAGAGTTCACTCAAACTCATGTCCATCGAGCTGATGATGCCACCCAGCCATCTCATCCTCTGGCGTCCCCTTCTCCTCCTGCCCCCGATCCCTCCCCAGCATCAGAGTCTTTTCCAGTGAGTCAACTGTTCGCATGAGGTGGCCAAAGTATTGGAGTTTCAGCTTTAGCATCAGTCCTTCCAAAGAACACCCAGGACTGATCTCCTTCAGAATGGACTGGTTGGATTTCCTTGCAATCCAAGGGACTCTCAAGAGTCTTCTCCAACACCACAGTTCAAAAGCATCAATTCTTCAGCACTCAGCTTTCTTCACAGTCCAACTCTCACATCCATACATGACCACTGGAAAAGCCATAGCCTTGACTAGACGGACCTTTGTTGGCAAAGTAATGTCTCTGCTTTTCAATATGCTATCTAGGTTGGTTATAACTTTCCTTCCAAAGAGTAAGCGTCTTTTAATTTCTTGGCTGCAATCACCATCTGCAGTGATTTTGGAACTCAAATAAATAAATAAAGTCGACACTGTTTCCACTGTTTCCCCATCTATTTCCCATGAAGTGATGGGACCAGATGCCATGATCTTAGTTTTCTGAATGTTGAGCTTTAAGCCAACTTTTTCACTCTCCTCTTTCACTTTCATCAAGAGGCTCTTTAGTTCTTCAATTTCTGCCATAAGGGTGGTGTCATCTGCATATCTGAGGTTATTGATATTTCTCCTGGCAATCTTGATTCCAGCTTGGGCTTCTTCCAGCCCAGTGTTTCTCATGATGTACTCTACATATAAGTTGAATAAGCAGAGTGACAATATACAGCCTTGACATACTCCTTTTCCTATTTGGAACCAGTCTGTTGTTCCATGTCCAGTTCTAACTGTTGCTTCCAGACCTGCATATAGGTTTCTCAAGAGGCTGGTCACGTGGTCTGGTATTTCCATCTCTTTCAAAATTTTCCACAGTTTATTGTGATCCACACAGTCAAAGGCTTTGGCAAAGTCAATAAAGCAGAAATAGACGTTTTTCTGGAACTCTCTTGCTTTTTCCATGATCCCACAGATGGTGCCAATTTGATCTCTGGTTCCTCTGCGTTTTCTAAAACCATCTTGAATATCTGGAAGTTCATGGTTCACATATTGCTGAAGCCTGGCTTGGAGAATTTTGAGCATTACTTTACTAGTGTGTGAGATGAGTGCAATTGTGCAGTAGTTTGAGCATTCTTTGGCATTGCCTTTCTTTGGGATTGGAATGAAAACTGACCTTTTCCAGTCCTGTGGCCACTGCTGAGTTTTCCAAGTTTGCTGGCATATTGAGTGTAGCACTTTCACAGCATCATCTTTCAGGATATGAAATAGCTCAACTGGAATTCCATCACCTCCACTAGCTTTGTTTGTAGTGATGCTTTCTAAGGCCCACTTGACTTTACATTCCAGGATGTCTGGTTCTAGGTGAGTGATCACACCATCGTGATTATAAGGGTCATGAAAATCTGTTTTATACAGTTCTTCTGTGTATTCTTGCCATCTCTTCTTAATGTCTTCTGCTTCTGTTAGGTCCATACCATTTCTGTCCTTTATCGAGCCCATCTTTGCATGAAATGTCCCCTTGGTATCTCTAATTTTCTTGAAGAGATCTCTAATCTTTCCCATTCTGTTGTTTTCCTCTATTTCTTTGCATTGATCACTGAGGAAGGCTTTCTTATCTCTCCTTGCTATTCTTTGGAACTCTGCATTCAGATGCTTTATCTTTCCTTTTCTGCTTTGCTTTTTTCGCTTCTCTTCTTTTCACAGCTATTTGTAAGGGCTCCCCAGACAGCCATTTTGCTTTTTTGCATTTCTTTTCCATGGCGATGTTCTTGATACCTATCTCCTGTACAATGTCACAAACCTCCGTCTGTAGTTCATCAGGCACTCTATCAGAGTCCCTTAAATCTATCTATCTAGTCTGTCTATCTATCTATCTAGTCCCTTAAATCTATTTCTCACTTCCACTGTATGATCATAAGGGATTTGATTTAGGTCATACCTGAATGGTCTAGTTGTTTTCCCTACTTTCTTCAATTTAAATCTGAGTTTGGCAATAAGGAGTTCATGATCTGAGCCACGGTCAGCTCCCGGTCTTGTTTTTGCTGACTGTATAGAGCTTCACCATCTTTGGCTGCAAAGAATATAATCAGTCTGATTTCCGTGTTGACCCTCTGGTGATGTCCATGTGTAGAGTCTTCTCTTGTGTTGTTGGAAGAGGGTGTTTGCTATGACCAGTGCGTTCTGTTGGCAAAACTCTATTAGCCTTGAAGAAAGAGTACAAAACAACAATACTCATAATGTATACTGGTTAAAATATCTCTCTTTTCAGAAAAATTTAAGCACATTGCTATGTACATTCATTTTTAGGACCCCTCACTGACTTCAGAAGTTCACTTTGGAATGAAAATTGCTGAAACTTAAGCATCTTTAGCTTTTCAATAAATCTATGTCAAGTAAATTATTTTGGATATATTTTTCTGCTGTCTCATTCAAACATTACAAAACTAGCTCAAGATTTTGTTACCTAGAATTTCCCAAATTTATGATAGGTAGATTTTATTACTTTGGTTTGCTTCCCTCTTCTTCCCAGTGGGCCTGTTTCTGCATTTCTTGCCAAATGCAGGGGAAGAATTAGTCACTAAAGTTTTTTTTTTTCTTCTTCTTCTTTTTAATTTGCTTTTCTGTAAGTCTTCCTTTTCAATCTCTCCCTCCCCCCATTTTTTTTTTCCTTCTGCTTTCTTCTCTTGCTCTTTGCTTTTACTAAGGTTACAAAGATTGCTTACTTTCATGGGTGTAGCTACCACCTCCTCAAGTTAGCAGTCCCATCCAGTCTCATAAATTAGGAATTGGGGAATGTCCCACATTCTTCCATCATGAGATGCAAAGAAAGTGATGTTTTTAGGGCAAGAGCCTGCAGAAAGCACTTGATAAGTTTAAGGAAAAAAACTGCAGGAAAAATGACCATTTTTTAGGCGAATAGACTTTCTGATGGCCTTCAGTGGGTGTAGCTGCTTTGCTGTCTTTTTCACAGCCTTGGAACTGTGCCTGTTGATGTTTCCAATAATGGTGGTAACAGAAAAACTGTCTAAACTCAGGGCTTTTACCATCAGTCTCTTAATGGGGTTCTTTTTTTTTTTTTATCTTGGAATTTTTGCACCTATTCACATGAAAAATACCAGTCTCTTTCTTTTTTTATACTGTCTTTGCCATGATTTTTATCAGTTTTGTTAGCTTGATTTAGCAAGTAAGGAAATGTTCCCTGTTTGTCTGTGTATAAAATATGAAAGCTATAGATCAAAAAGTTTGTGTCCTCCCCAAATTCATGTGTTAAATTTTGAAGCCTCAAGGTGATGATAGTGAGGCCTTTGGAAGGTGATTTGGTCATAAGGGGGAAGCCCTCCTACATGAGATTGGTGCCCTTATAAAACAGGCTCCAGACAGCTCCCTTTCACACTATGAGAACACAGCAAAAAGAAAGCTTTCTATTAAAAAAGAAGGGGATATGAAAGAGATTCCAAATCCACCAGCCCTCTGGATCTTGGATTTCCCAGCTTCCATAACTTGGAGAAATAAGTCTTGTTTGGAAGCTACCTATTCTATGGTATATTGTTACCATCTCAGACATACTAAGACAATGAAGGATGAATTTTTTTTTTTTTTTTTTTGGCATTGGGAAAATGGTTTATTTTTATTTTTTTAATTAATTTTATTTTATTTTTAAACTTTACATAATTGTATTAGTTTTGCCAAACATCAAAATGAATCTGCTACAGGTATACATGTGTTCCCCACCCTGAACCCATGAATTTTAATTAAAAAATTCCTTATATTTTGTGCAAGCATATTATAGGTGTCAATAAATGATTATAGATTTAAATTCTTGCCAAACTGCTCAGCTTTTCTTAGGATTTCATCCTTTCCAAGTTTATACTTTGTATTAGTGCAATCACCTGTCTCAAATTTTAGAGCCATTGTAATGGACTTTCAGGAAGGAATTCCCTAATTTCCTCAACAATGGGTGATATGGCTTAGCATGTTTTCTTTTCCATAATTGTCTGAATTTTATCAAGGGCAATGGAACATTGTTCTAATCTATAACTTCAGAAATTATATGTAATCAGTGGGGAAGAATATAAGTATATTTATGCCTATGTTTATATATAAGGAAGTGGATTTTTAATTGTATACCTCTCTGATACCCACAGTGGGGGTTAGATAATAAATTACACCATTTATTCATGAACCTGGTCCCATATATTCCCACAAACATAAACATGGGAAATAGCCCAACTAGGATAACAAAGCTGGAGTGAAGTCTGATATAGAAGGTGTGTAGAAAAGGCTTCCCTTTCTTACAGATTGAACAGTGCTTTTTCTCCTTGAACTTTTGTGAGGTCTCCAGAAGATGAAGCCTGTATTTACAGACAATGTAGGAGGGAAGTGTATGATTTACCTTGTATTTCCAGAAGCTCAAATACTAGCACTATGACAGATTAAGTCAGAGCAGAAGTAACCAATAGAAAGATTAATAGGGACATACACAGATGCAGAATTGAAAGCAAAGAGTATAATTTTATCATTTCTAATGTATGTTAAAATAGGATTACCTACAACCTAATGTGTTATTTTTGTATTAGAAAAAAGTTTTATTAATTAAGTATCTTATAGTGTGTATTGTTATGAAGAACACACACATAAGCAAAAGTGGGCAAGTGCTTGATTATATAAGCACAAGCAGATGTTTGGCAAACCTACTATTTCTAAAAGGATTTTGTCTTCTTTCCTTGGGAGAGTCACTTATGGGCACTTTACATAATTATGATAAAGTAGTATATTTAGGCTTTTTCTTACATATCATTAATAAAAATTATTTCACTTAAAAACTGACTATATAACATGCATGGTTCTTTTATTTTTCATAATGATGCATCATGTGTCTTATTCAGATTGTAAATTCTTTAAATTCTTATAATCATTTCTATTTATTATGATGCTAACTATTTAGAAAGTACCAAATAAATATTTGAAAACTTGCATTGAATCAAATCAGGCAGATTTTTCCCATCCAAAAAAAACAGTTTTATTCTTAGTTACATAATATTTTGATCATGCCCTTTTATCTACTAGAAACTCCCCAATCTTTAAAGGAATAGAATAGAAAATTCAGGCTCAATTTAAAGTTGAGAACAAGGATTGCAAATGTTTTCTGCTAAGTCACTTCAGTCATGTCCGACTCTGTGCGACCCCATAGACGGCAGCCCACCAGGCTCCCCCGTCCCTGGGATTCTCCAGGCAAGAACACTGGAGTGGGTTGCCATTTCCTTCTCCAAAATGTTTTCTGGTTAGGACCAAATTTACTGGACTCTACTATTGTCCTGTGAAAGCAGCTACAGCAATGTCAGTTAGCAGGTGGGGTAGTGTTTCCACAAGTTTTACTGACAAAACAGAAAACAGGCTAAATGTGGCCATTATTTACCAACTTCTGGGGCATAATATTAAACATTCAGCTAAATGACTAAACGCTTAAGCCTATCCAATTGCAAAAATACCTCCTCCCTCTTTCTTGTTTTGTTTTTTGTTTTTCTCTCTCAGGGTCAGTTTCCAGTTATGCTTGCTTGATTACACATTACTTCAATGTTTCAGTTACTTGTAATGCAGTTATGCACAGAGTTAGGTATGCTATTCCCATGTTTATAAATTCTACCTAGGAAACCTCTAGAAGTGTAACCTTTATATGCTAGTTGTAATTAATTTATTATACATATAAAAGTCTTCTTAAGCCTTATTACAGCTTCACAATCTGTGGAATAAAACTTATTAGCAACTCGTCTTACAGAGTGGCAGCAGAGCATGCTGGTTTGCTTTGTTTAAATTTATCATGAAAAGCATCAATTAATTCAACATCAGCTTGTCATTTGCACCTGTTTCTCCCTCTCTCATTCCTGATAGCCATATAATTTATTTTGAAAGGTATCTGCTTTGTAGTTTCTATCTCATTGAACTCTTATTTCCACATCCACTGCCATAGGGTACAACTTTTTAATACACTTTCATTTTAAAAATTGCCACACATAATAAAAATATATATATTTTTTAATTTGTGTAAACTTTTTACTGTATTGTGTCAATTTTAAATTATTCTGAGTTGGGAAACTTGAAATACTATTAAATTTTAAATATAATTAAAAAATATGAGCTGTTGGTCATTGCTATTGATAAAACTTGTTACTAGGAATTGTTCAAAACAGAGTTAAATACATTTATATTTGCATGTTTTTGTTCAGTCACCCAGTCATATCCTACTCTGTAATCCTATGAACCACAGGACCCCAGGCCCCCCTGTCCATCACTATTTCCTGTAGTTTGCCCAAGTTCATGTCCATTGCATCAGTGATGCCATTCAGCTATCTTATCCTCTGATGCCCTGATAGCTTTATATTTGCAAATTTCTAGGTTAATAGAAAGCTGTGATATGGAAGTGTATCTTTTTCTCTTCTGGAATTTTTTTTTTCCAAAACCTCGTATTGATTGGATACCTGCCTCTATGGAACTGTTACTTACTGTTTGCAACATACCATGTAATTTTACCTCAAACACAGTAAGGTTTCATTTGTATTTAGGGGCTTCCCAGGTGGCTCAGTTGTAAAGAATCTACTTGCCAGGCAAGAGATGCAAGTTTGATCCCTGGGTCGAGAAGATCCCCTGGAGAAGGAAATGGTGATCCACTCCAGTATTGTTGCCTGAGAAATCCCACCAACAGAGGAGCTTGGTGGGCTACGATTTGTGGGGACAAAAAGAGTTGAGCATAACTTAGCAACCAAGCAATAATAAATCTCTGATAGAATGTAAAAGACTATAACCCCTCATTTAGCCTTGATTTCTTTTTGTTGTTGTTATTTAGTCTCTAGTCATGTACAAATCTTTTGTTACCCAATGGACTGTAGCCCACCAGGCTCCTCTGTCCATGGGATTTCCTAGGCAAGAAGACTGGAGTGGGTCGCCATTTCCTTTTCCAGTTGATCTTACTGACCCAGGGATCAAACCTCTGACTCCTGCTTGGCAGAACACTGAGCCACATTAAAAGAATTTAACTAAGTAAGGTGTAGAACAATTAAATGGATTAATTCAGTTATTATTATAGCCTCAGTTCAATTCAGTTCAGTTGTTCAGTCGTGTCCAACTCTTTGCGACCCTATGAATTGCAACATGCCAGGCCTCCCCGTCCATCACGAACTCCCGGAGTTCACTCAAACTCACATCCATCGAGTCGGTGATGCCATTCAGCCATCTCATCCTCTGTTGTCCCCTTCTCCTCCTGCCCCCAATCCCTTCCAGCATCAGAGTCTTTTCCAATGAGTCAACTCTTTGCACGAGGTGGCCAAAGTATTGGAGTTTCAGCCTCAGCATCAGTCCTTCCAAAGAACACCCAGGACTGATCTCCTTTAAAATGGACTGGTTGGATCTCCTTGCAGTCCAAGGGACTCTCAAGAGTTTTCTCCAACAGCACAGTTCAGAAGCATCCATTCTTCTGCCCTCAGCTTTCTTCATAGTCCAACTCTCACATCCATACATGACTACTGGAAAAACCATATCCTTGACTAGATGGACCTTTGTTGTCAAAGTAATGTCTCTGATTTTGAATATGCTATCTAGGTTGGTCATAACTTTCCTTCCAAGAAGTAAGTGTCTTTTAATTTCATGGCTGCAATCACCATCTGCAGTAATTTTGGAGCCCAAAAAAACAGTCTGACACTGTTTCCACTGTTTCCCCATCTATTTCCCATGAAGTGATGGGACCAGATGCCATGATTTTCGTTTTCTGAATGTTGAGCTTTAAGCCAACTTTTTCACTCTCCACTTTCACTTTCAGCAAGAGGCTTTTTAGTTCCTCTTCACTTTCTGCCATAAGGGTGGTGTCATCTGCATATCTGAGGTTATTGATATTTCTCCCGGCAATCTTGATTCCAGCTTGGGCTTCTTCCAGCCAAGCATTTCTCCTGATGTACTCTGCATATAACTTAAATAACCAGGGTGACAATATACAGCCTTGATGTACTCCTTTTCCTATTTGAAACCAGTCTGTTGTTCCATGTCCAGTTCTAGCTGTTGCTTCCTGACCTGCATATAGGTTTCTCAAGAGGCTGGTCAGGTGGTCTGGTATTCCCATCTCTTTCAGAATTTGCAACAGTTTATTGTGATCCACACAGTCAAAGGCTTTGGCATAGTTAAAAAAGCAGAAATAGATGTTTTTCTGGAACTCTCTTGCTTTTTTGATGATCCAGCGGATGTTGGCAATTTGATCTCTGGTTCCTCTGCCTTTTCTAAAACCAGCTTGAACATCAGGAAGTTCACGGTTCACATATTGCTGAAGCCTGGCTTGAAGAATTTTGAGCATTACTTTACTAGCGTGTGAGATGAGTACAATTGTGCAGTAGTTTGAGCATTCTTTGGCATTGCCTTTCTTTGGGATTGGAATGAAAAGTGACCTTTTCCAGTCCTGTGGCCACTGCTGAGTTTTCCAAATTTGCTGGCATCTTGAGTGCAGCACTTTCACAGTGTCATCTTTCAGGATATGAAATAGCTCAACTGGAATTCTATCACCTCCACTAGCTTTGTTTGTAGTGATGCTTTCTAAGGCCCACTTGACTTTACATTCCAGGATGTCTGGCTCTAGGTGAGTGATCACACCATCGTGATTATCTTGGTCATAAAGCTCTTTTTTGTACAGTTCTTCTGTGTATTCTTGCCACCTCTTCTTTATTATAGCCTAGTTCTGCATAATTTATTATTTCGTAAGACATGGATATTCAAGCTGTCATTAGAGACATCTACAGTAATTATTTAAAATGTAAGAAATGTAAGATATTAAAATGTAAGAAAACTAGTTATGCAAATAAAATTGAATCTGCCTTCAAATTCATACTGTACAGAATCAGAATGAGAAATTTTGAGTTTTTTTTTTCCTTAGCTTATATTTTCATGAAAATTTTCAAGTATAATGTCTATGGTAACTGTTGAAATTTTAGATGATAAACATTGTATTCTTTCAGAAGAATGAATGAAAAATAAAAATAATGAAATCAAAATGTTTTTCAAAGACCTAAATTATCGTTTCAGGAAAAAAAAGCTTTTGATTAAATATGAGAACTGTGAGATTCAATTACAAGCTGCAAAAATAAAGCTGTCTCATTTACTAATGTTGACAATTCTTTGGATGTATAAGAATAAATATTTTAATGTTTTTATGTTCATCTTAGAAAATATTTATAATAATTTGTAATATATTTACTGTAGTAATAGCTTTACTTGTTAATTTAGTACTTGTACCTTTGACAAAGGTACCAGACCACCTGACCTGCCACTTGAGAAACCTGTATCCAGGTCAGGAAGCAACAGTTAGAACTGGACACGGAACAACAGACTGGTTCCAAATAGGAAAAGGAGTACGTCAAGGCTGTATATTGTCACCTTGCTTATTTAACTTATATGCAAAGTACATCATGAGAAATGCTAGGCTGGATGAAGCACAAGCTGGAATCAAGATTGCTGGGAGAAATATCTATAACCTCAGATACGCAGATGACATCACCCTTATGGCAGAAAGTGAAGAGGAACTAAAAATCCTCTTGATGAAAGTGAAAGAGGAGAGTGAAAAAGCTGGCTTAAAACAACATTCAGAAAACTAAGGTCACGGCAACTGGTCCCATCACTTCATGGCAAATAGATGGGAAACAGTGGAAATAGTGAGACACTTTATTTTTGGGGGCTCCAAAATCACTGCAGATGGTGATTGCAGCCATGAAATTAAAAGACACTTACTCCTTGGAAGGAAAGTTATGACCAACCTAGACAGCATATTAAAAGGCAGAGACATTACTTTACCAACAAAGGTTCATCTAGTTAAGGCTATGGTTTTTCCCATAGTCATGTATGGATGTGAGAGTTGGACTATAAAGAAAGCTGAGTGTAGAAGAATTGATGCTTTTAAACTGTGGTGTTGGAGAAGACTCTTGAGAGTCTCTTGGAACTGCAAGGAGATCCAACCAGTCCATAGTAAAGGAGATCAGTCCTGGGTGTTCATTGGAAGGTCTGATATTGAAGCTGAAACTCCAATACTTTGGCCACCTGATGCAAAGAGCTGACTTATTTGAAAAGACCCTGATGCTGGGAAAGATTGAGGGCAGGAGGAGAAGGGGATGACAGAAGATCAGATGGTCGGATGGCATCACTGACTCAATGGACATGACTTTGGGTAGGCTCCGGGAGTTGGTGTTGGATAGGGAGGCCTGGCGTGCTGCGGCTCATGGGGTCGCAAAGAATCAGACACGACTGAGCGACTGACCTGAACTGAACTGAACCTTTGACAATAAAATTATCTTTGGAGGAATATTTTGATATTACTTTTCCACAGCTTCTTTTTAAAGTAAATCACTTCATCATTTAAAGTTTATATCATGTTCCTTGAAATGTCCTTTGTTTTGGAAGACATTGAGGCATCCTGTAAGCAATAACATTAGCATTCCTCTTATATATTTGCATTCCATTCCATTTAAAGACTATCTGTTTAGCCAAATATTTAATTTTGCTTAAATATATCTTATGGTCCTTTTGATCCTATATATTATCACAGCCATTTTTTGTTATTATTAATTACTAAAATTATGGTCATTGCTAGTATGAACAATAAGAGCTGATTATTAAATTCTATCTCCAATTAATCCTCATGTGGCACACTTTCCCAAGTCTTGTACTTTGTATTGGTTAATTAGTCTATTTTTCTCATCTTGGAACACCATGTATGTGTGTTGAATTACATTCTCCAGAAGAGATATGTTGCTGTCTTAACATTAAGTATCTGTGAATTAGACTTTATTTGGAAATAAGGTCTTTGCTGATGTAATCAATTTTAGATGAGATCATTCTGGATCACAGTGGGCCCTAGTTCAATATTTCTGGCATAAGAAGAGGAAGAGAGACACAGTGATAAACATACAAGGAGGGCACCATATGGCAACAGATGCAGAGAGTGATGTTTACAAATGGAGAACACAAGGAAAGTTTTTATAAAGAACTAAGGTATTGAGAGTGATAGCAAATAGTCTAACCCATGGGCAACTGAACTCTTTCGGACCAAGGAAAGACAATGTGGCAGAAAAAAAAAAAAAAATCATGTTTACAGGAATAATGGCAGAAAATTTGCCAATTTGGTGAGAAACATAAATTGACAGATTTCAGGAGTTCACAAAATAACTGGCAGGATAAAAAAGAAAAAAAAAAAACATGCCTAGGCAAAGCATAGTCAAGAACTAAACATCAAAGAAAACATTTTCAAAGCACTGAAAGAAGTATGATACTTTCAATAAGGTAAACGACAGTTCAGAAACACGTTGACAACTTATTGAAATTGTGCAGGTAGTGTAATAGCATGTTTAAATTGCTAGAAAAAAATAAAAAACAAAACAAAAGCAAAAACCTTTGAACCAAGAATTGTATTTTCAGCAAGAATATCTGTAAAGAATAATGCTAAAATGAAGACATTTTACAGTATAAAAATTAATAATAATAGCCAACAGATTTCATCAACAGCAGACTTGCAATACAGGATGTGCTAAAGGAATTTCTTTAGGCTTATGGGAAATGAAACTAGTTGGAGCTCATGTAAAGTGCATGTAATACAGCTCAGACAGCACTGACAGACCAATTTATGGCTTTACATAATTATATAAGAATAGTATACAGGTCTAAAATGTAAAATATGGAAATTATCACATTTAAAAGCCAGAAAAAGATAAGTAAAGGCAAATATGCCTAGTAAATAGTAATAATGTGAGTGAAGTCAATCAGTCGTGTCCGACTCTTTGTAACCCCATGGACTATAGCCTACCAGGCTCCTTGGTCCATGGAATTCTTCAGGCAAGAATACTGTAGTGGGTTGCCATTTCCTTCTCCAGGGGATCTTCCCGACTCAGGGATCGAACCCAGGTCTCCTGCATTGTAGGCAGACGCTTTACCATCTGAGCTACCAGGGAAGCCCAATAGTACTGTCTTTTTCATGCCTACTGGATCTTTAATTATAAACACCTATCATATCAGCTATTGGTAACTGCGACTGTGTGCTTTTTCCTAATTTCTTAATCAGTCTAGTTAGTGGGTTATCAATTTTGATTATTTCAAAGAATCAATACTGGTCTTTGGTAATTTTCTGGTATTATTACTATTAATAATAAATATGTATATATATAATATATAATTTTCTGGTATTATTACTATTAATAATAAATATGTGTATATATATAAAAGTAAAAAGCAACACTACAGAAAATTACCAAAGACCAGTATTAATTCTTTGAAATAATCAAAATTGATAACCCACTAACTAGACTGATTAAGAAATTAGGAAAAAGCACACAGTAGCAGTTACCAATAGCAGATATGATAGGAAATTATAATTAAAGATCCAGTAGGCATGAAAAAGATAGTAAGGGGATGTTATAAACAACTTTATGTGAATAATTTTGAAAAAGATCCATTTCTTTAAAAAATCCATTTACTAAAAGTGCTCCTAAAAGGAATAAGAAGATCTGAAGGTAATTTGGACAAAATAGAATACTTAGAAATAAATATAACAAAAACATTGTATGTTTTTGATGGACTTTTTGATGGAGAATGCTAAGTAAATTTATTAAAATTGCTGTTCAATAGCTTGGGAGACATTTCGTTTATAGGTGAAAATATACTAGTACCTCAACATGGAATTTCTTTTCAAACTGATCTTTAGTTTTCAATCATAGACCCAGTATGGATGAATGAAGTTTTAATAAGCTAAAGCTAAATCTGTTACAGAAAAAAAAAAAAAATCTGTAATGTGGTTTTAGCATGTGTGTGCAAAGTCCTTTCAGTTGTGTCCAGCTCTTTGTGAGCCTATGGACTGTAGCCCACCAGGCCCCTCTGTCCATGGGATTCTCCAGACAAGAATACTGGAGCAGGTTGCCATGCCCTCCTCCAGGGGATCTTTCTGACCCAAGGATCAAACCAGTATCTCTTGCATCTTCTGGTGGTTCTTTACCACCAGTGCCACCTGAGAAGCCCCTAGTTTTATTGTATTTATAAGCTAATAAGTCAGTTTATCTCTCTTTGATGGCTACTGACAGAATATACAATATTTCTGGGTTAAAGACAAAAGATCAGTATTCATGACACAGCAAGCAGCATCAGTATCTCTTTCTTCCAAGTCTAATAAAAGAGACAAGGAGGGCTTAAAAAGATTTCTGTATATATATAGGACTGTATTATAGGAGAAGTCATCTCATTTTATAGCAAATAGCAATTAAGCCTAGAATTTGTATCAAAGGTGAGATTCCCTCATCTCTCAAGGCTGCTGGTTACAAATATAGCCGTGAGAAACAGCTCTAAAAATGCAGTATCAGAGACGTGCATTCCTGAAAATAGGATCTTGAGGGAGACCCATGAAGGACTGTGTCTCCCTACAAAAGGGTGAAGTTAAACTAACTGATCAATAGAACTGCGTGCTGAAAAGTAGATTCAAGCAAATGTGGAAACAACATATTATGCCAGGTTTGGTATTGCAGTTAAAAAGCTGGAAAACAAGAAATAGATGAGGCTAGCACATTGGTTATAAGGAGAAATGAATTTGGATCTTTAGTTAACATTATACTGTAAAATCAATTCAAGAGGATATAGAGTATTCTAAATGAAATAAAACTTTAATCTTTAGAAGAGATATAGTAGATACCTTTTATGATTGAGAAGGATAGAAAAAGATTTTGTAAACAAGACATTTCATAAAGCAATTTGAGGATGCGTGGCTCTCTAAATAGAGATGCTGTGTTCACCAAAGCATAAAACAGAAATGCAAAGAATCAAAGGATTTTTCACAAATTAAGAGAATATATTCACAGCCCTTAAGCTGATAAGAATCAAAGTCTGGAAATATAATTTAATGATTTGTCATGAACAAAGATATTTAAAAGGACTTCCCAGGTGACTCAGTAGGAAAGAATCCACCTGCTAATGCAGGGGACATGAGTTCAATCCCTGGGTCAGGAAGATCCCCTGGAGAAGGACATGGCATCTCACTCCAGTATTCTCGCCTGGAGAATTCCATAGATAGAGGAGCCTGGTGGGTTATAGTCCATGGTATTGCAAAGAGTTGGACAGAATTTAGGTACCAAACAACAACAAAGATTTAAAAACAAAAAACAAACAAACAAAAAAAAAAAAACAAAAACACTTAAAAGGGAGAGAGAACACAGAGTAAACCCATGAACAGATTACACAGGCATTTCATGCAGAAAAGACAATATATTTAGATAATGATCATTTGAATTAGACCTGAACTTCTTTAGTAATCAGGCACATTTTCATAGTTACCATACCTCAAAAATGAAGAAGTCAGAGACTGAAAACTTTATGAAATTAACTGTATTTAACCTATTTAATGAAAGATGCGTGTAGCAGACAAAACCTTGTTTATAAAGGGAAATGCATTCAACTGTGCATAAGATTACATAAAAATGTTTTCAGCTATATTACTTCAATAGTAAAATATTGGAAGCAATTCAAATGTCCATACACAGTAAAACAAATAAATTGCTGTCTATTCAGAAAATGGAATAATATGCCACAGTAGAAACAAAGGGACAAAAGTTACATAGCTTAATATGGATCTATCTGGGGATAAAATGAATATAAAAAGGTATAGTCACAAAAGAAATTATACAGGATGATTTTATTTGTATCATTTTCAAAAATAATGAGAGTTGACCCTTGAATAATGTAGGGGTCGGGGTACCCAAAATATAGCAGTCAAAGATCCAGGTAAATATTTATAGTTAGGTAGCCCTGGCATCTGAGACTTTCCATCCACAGATTAAACCAAGGAGAAGTGTGTCTAGTGTGTATTTACTGGAAAATATCCACATAGAAGTGGACCTGAAAACCTACATACAGAGGGTCATCTCTATGTCTATTATATATCATGAAATAAAAACTTCAAAGCAAAGCAAGAAAATAATTAGCACAAAGTTTTAGGCAGTAAAACCTTCAGTGGAAAGAGGGCATTTCAGTGGTATTTGAAAATTTTTTATTCAACTTGGTATTGGTTACACGAGTGTTTCCACTGCAAACAATCATAGCAATATCATATCCATGTGTGTTATATAGTTCCTCTCTTATGGTTATAAATAAAAATATAGTAAGGAAAGATTCACTGAATGCTGAGCAGGATGGGTGAATCATTTATAGCCATATTTCTGCAATATATTTGTACAACAAAGATAGAAAAAAAAGTTTTCAGATAGTAAAATGAAATAAATCTTCAAAGTAGCATGTGACTAAAATGTAATTAAAGTCAGTTAGCCTTCCTACGCAGTGGAAGCTGACAGTAGAGCAAAATTTTCTATGTACCAGGAAAATCACTTCAAGACCTAAAATTCTATGGTAATTAAGTGTACATTAAGAGGTTGCTTATAGCCTGTATTCACTTTTTGATAATTTTTTTGAGAAAATACTTAAGTAAAATAAAAGTGAAGATGTTCTTTGCAATAAACATTAGAATTGACCAAGGGATGACACAAGAGATAAATTTCTGAATAATAAATGAGTTAGTGTTTTCATTTGACATAAATTAGAAAGGAACCATTTGGCTCAAGAAAACTACCATTAAAAATAAAAGTGGCAAGGAGAGGGTGAGATGAATAGACAGAGTAGCATGAAAGCAAATACCACCACCATATGTAAAATAGATAGTCACGGGAAATTGGCTCTATAATTACCTAGAGGCATGGAAAAGTGTGGGAGGTGAGAGGGAGGTTCAAGAGGGAGGGGACATATGTACATCTATGGTTAATTCAGGTTGATGTATGGCAGAAATCAAACCAATATTGTAAAGCAATTATCCTTAAATTAAACATAAATAAATAAATTTTAAATAAACATAAATACATTAAACATGAATAAATAAATACATTTTAAAAAAGAAAGTCCCCCGAAAAAGACTAAAAGTGGAATTATTTTTATTTAAAAGGCAGTATAAGCAAAACCACCAGGGAAGTCCAAGAAGAAAGGCATAAGTAAAAGCCTGGATAATCTTAGTGATTGGTAAAGAAGATAACAAAGGTAAAAACTGCACAGTGAAGTAATCATCTAAAATAGGAAAATAATTAAAATATGGCATTATTTGAGCAAAGGCAGCTTGTAAGACGTAAGAGGGCATTACCCCTGGTGGTAACCAAGCCATGTCACTGTGACAACAGTCTCATCCAGTTATGATGTTCATCTCAGGATGTTGCTTGCAGAGTTGTGGGAAGATTCTACAGTGAGTAATAATTTGCTGTATGATTTACTAATATTAAATCATGCCATTGCACTGTTTTCAAGCCTTGAATATAATAATTGGGGTTGTTGTTGTTTAGTTGGAGAAGGCAATGGCACCCCACTCCAGTACTCTTGCCTGGAAAATCCCATGGACGGAGGAGCCTGGTAGGCTGCTAAGGGTGGGACACAACTAAAGGTCAGACACGACTGAGCGACTTCACTTTCTCTTTTCACTTTCATGCATTGGAGAAGGAAATGGCAACCCACTCCAGTGTTCTTGCCTAGAGAATCCCAGGGACGGGGGAGCCTGGTGGGCTGCCGTCTATGGGGTCGCACAGAGTCGGACACGACTGAAGTGACTTAGCAGCAGCAGCAGCAGTTGTTTAGTTGCTAAGTTGCATCTGACTCTTTTGAGACCTCATGGACTATAGCCCATCAGGCTCCTCTCTCTGTGGGATTTTCCAGGCAAGAATACCAAAACGGATTGCCATATTCTTCTCCAGGGGATCTTCCTGACTCAGGAATCAAATCCATATCTCCTGCATTGGAAGGAGGGTTATTTACCACTGAGCCACCAGAGAAGACCCACACAATAGAATATAAAGCTTTAAATCTTGACAAGAAAAAAAATTAAACCAGTGCATTGAAATTCTGCATGTGTAAGAAAGAAATGAATGGAGCAGGATAGTACTAAGTTGAACCAGAGTTTTCAGTTCAGTTCAGTCACTCAGTCGTGTCCGACTCTTTGCGACCCCATGGACAGAAGCACACCAGGCCTCCCTGTCCATCACCAACTCCTGGAGCTTACTCTGACTTATGTCCATTGAGTTGGTGATGCCATCCAACCATCTCATCTTCTGCCATCCCCTTCTCCTCCTGCCTTCAATCTTTCCCGTCATCAGGGTCTTTTCAAATGAGTCAGTTCTTCACATCAGGTGGCCAAAGTATTGGAGTTTCAGCTTCAGCATCAGTCCTTCCAATGAATATCTAGGACTGATTCCCTTTAGGATGGATGGGTTGGATCTCCTTGCAGTCCAAGGGACTCACAAGAGTCTTCTCCAACACCACAGTTCAAAAGCATCAATTCTTCAGCATTCAGCTTTCTTTATATTCCAACTCTCACATCCATACCTGACTACTGGAAAAAACATAGCTTTGAATATATGGACCTTTGTTGGCAAACTAATATCCCTGCTTTTTAATAAGCCATCTCAGTTCAGTTCAGCTGTCTAGGTTGGTCATAACTAGAGTGTTATGAAGATATAAATGGCACAATTTGGAAGGTTGTTGGAGAAGTGAGGCTAACTAAAGAAAATATTGTATATTTGCCTTACAGATTGAGGAGTTAAAAAAATTAAAAAATGCAAATGTTATTGACTAAATGTTTACCCCCCTCCCAAATTTATATCTTGAAACTCTAATCTCCAATAGGATGATATTTACAGATGGAAACACAGGAAGGTAATTCCAGGTAGATGTGGGCATGAAGGTGGCATCCTCATGAAGAGATTGAAAGTGAAAGTGAAGTCACTCAGTCGTGTCCAACTCTTTGCAACCCCATGGACTGTAGCCGACCAGGCTCCTCGGTCCATGGGATTCTCCAGGTGAGAATACTAGAGTGGGTTGCCATTTCCTTCTCCAGGGGATCTTCCCAACCCAGGGATAGAACTCAGGTCTCCTGCATTGCAGGCAGACACTTTATCCTCTGAGCCACCAGGGAAACAAGTATCTTATAAATAGAGACACTAGAAAGTTTGCTTTCTATCTCCACCCTGTAAAGACACAGAGAAAGGTTGACCACCTGCAAACCAGGAACAGGGCTTCACCAGAAATTCAATGAGCCAGTTCTTGATCTTGGGTATTCCAGCTTCCAGAATTGCAAGAAATAGATTTCTATTGTTTAAGCCACCCAGATTATAATATTTTTATTATTGCAGCCTAAGCAGATTAAGACAATAATCTTAAGTATTTTATTTAAAATGAACAATGATTAAAAAGCAAAATTGACAAGAAACATGGCTAAATTATAGGAGAGAGAATTGAAACCTGAATACATTTTAAAAATCCAGCTATTTGGTTAAGTCTATAAATGGATGATGTTTAATAGCTGGTTAACCAAAGAGCACTATAAACATAATATTTAGGCAAAGAGTTAAGAATTAGAAGAATCAGAAAAATAAATGATAGACTGAGGACTAGTCAGGGGGGAAAAGGGGGTAAATTTACTCACTGAAATCTTTATGTATCATCTGATTTTAAACAGTTGCGTGCTTTACTTTGAAACAAAAAAGGAAAACAAAACATGCAGAATGCATCATTATCAATAGCATTGTGAGGAAAATTCTGCATAAACATGGATTATAAACCCCTGAAAGTACAAGAGCTGCATTTTTTAATTCCCCGGCATCACATCATAATACATAACAGAGTGTTTTGCAAATGGTGGGGTTTAACAAATGCTGTTGACTTACAAAGTTTATGTTAATAGGGAGAAAGATTCTGCAGAATGCCATGCAAGAGTTGTGATCTTTGTGGTTTACTTGGTGTAAATGCTTAGGTAAGGACAAAAAATTGATCAGTTTGTAGCATAGCTCATTAAATTAATAATGAAGGCCAGGGATATGGGGACCATAGATTCTGTCATTTCCCTTTATAAATGAGAAAAACAATAAGAATGCTTATGACTTTTGGGGAAATAAAAATATTAAAAGCTAGACTTGTTTTGAGAAAGCAACTCATCGAGCACATAAAGCCTAATCAATTTTTTAATTCTATTTCTTCTTAATTGACTTTAATTGCCAATTCTTGTCAACAAGGACAAACAGACCTTGCATTTTAAATGAAATGATGCAAGCCCTATTAAATGGCACCTTCAAACTTCCAAAATATTCCATATGCACGGTTATCTTGACTTTCACAGTGAAGCAAAAAGAATTATGCTACATTCAACATTTCTAATGTTCTCAGAAAAACCATATACTGAAAAGTGCATACTTCATAAGGTAGTTGCATTATTTCTTTATGAAGTCTACCATGAAACTACAGATCAAAAACTTAAAATTATCTTAGCATCTTAACATTAGTTTTGCCTCTATTTAGCACTATATTAAAAGTCTCCATCATACATTTTAGATAATAATCATCCATTTTCAAACCAGGTGAAACAACTCTAAGCTACTAGTAAAATTAAAAAACCTCTGGGGCTTAGCATAAAAATGTGAGTCAAAAATTCTTTTATTTCCCATAAGATCATCTAGTCAGGAAATCAGGAGGGAACAAAAAATCTGGTAAAACTAAGTAATTGTTCTTTCTGTCCCATCTCAGGTGAACTGGTATAGATTCAATCTCCTATGCCCTGACCAGAAACTAAGAGTACTTCTGTCAGTGTTTGTCTTTAAGGATTTATGGAATTTAAGTGAAAACATCATACTAGTTCCACCATGTGTGGCTACAGCAAAAATAGATTTTGGAGAGTTGATACATGAATAATATCATACACATAGTGATACAGAGTAGAATAAACCCATTTTTGTCAGAAAGCTTCTGATGAGTTTACTTTTGCATCAGAGTTAATGTTCTATAAATAGAATACATTTTATATTTAAACATATATATATGTATATAATATAAAAAGAGACATTAACACTTTTATACTTTATTCTTTCATTATCTCTTTTTACCAAAAGTGCTATGTTTCCCTAATGCAGGTGTCGTGGTATTTTTTTTTTATGTTTTTTAATTTGTAGGAAATTTGGGTTTAATTTTGCTTCTGTTGGTCCTAGATTTAATTCATTAAGAACTAAAGTATAGATATTCTATAAGGTCAAAACTCTACACTAAAAGGAACATTATTCTTTGTATAAAGTTTAACTTTATATAAAGTTTAATATCCCTGGTGTTTTTTAGTTCTTAATTCTTTCCACTTTTTCATTCATAACTATAAAATAATTATTGTAAACTCATAAAAATATGTGCTTTGGTGATGATAGATCATGGTAGAGTATTTTCATTTTTTTAGTTGTAACTAGAGAATTATCTTCATAAAAAGTAAGATTAGTAGTACTTGGATTATTAATATCAATAATATATATCTGATGTCAAAATATACTAACAATTGTATCTGTTAAGTATAATTAATGAACAGAAATTTCACCAAAATTTTAACTATGATAGTCTCTGGATAATGATTTTTTGATAAATTTTATCATTTTAAATCATATCCTTGTTTTTCCTTGAAAATATATTATTGTCATAAGAAAAAAATGACCAAAGGAAAGTATTCCTCTGTTGAATTTTGTAAGAATTACATGGTAATGCTACCTTAAAAGGTTATAGCAGGGACAGAACTATTCTTCAAAATTAAGGATGTCATTTAAAATATTATTGTATGTATTGTAGAAGAATATCTTTAGGGTAAGGAATTTTATCCTTTGAAAGATGAACTATATTACTTACAAATTACTCTTATTTTACTTCCTATAATACAATTTTTGTGTTAAACTGGAAAAAAGGGGGCTTCAACAAGTCCTTCTGGACAAAGGAAAAGCTGTAGGTCCTGCTGCTGATATTAAAGATGAATTTCTTTTCTAAGGTCAGGATGAGTAATAAGCAATTATGCCATTCAGGGTTGAGTTTAAAATTACTTGGTGTTTATATGACCTTCCATGACTAGTTTAGTATATTTATAAATATTTGCCATTCTTTTGCCTTTTGTCATTGACTAAGGATTGACCTGTGTCACTTGTCACTGACACCTAACACCAAAATGAATTGAAATTCTGCCTTTAGAAATAGGTTTCCTTGATACTGTGACATTTATAAATGGGCCTTTAAAGACTGCACTTTTTCTTTACACTTTGTTTCAATTTCCTGTCACTCTCAAGTGGAGATTTTTATAATACTAAATTTATCACATCTCTCTAAGATCATTTCTCTGGCTCTAAGCGTCTGGTATACACTTCATCTCTGCAGGAATCTCTATTTACTTTCTCCCCCTTCAACTTACAATAAAGTGTATATAAAAGCACTCTCAGGACAGAATATGACATTCCTTTTTTAAAAAACAACTGAAATTATAATGAACCATAGGTTTTAACATGCAAGTTAATTACGAGGCTTATCATGATATAGCTTTTGAAGCTAAACCATTTTCGGAAAATGTCAACCTCAGCCTTTCTTTGTTTTGTGATATAGAAGTTTAGATGCAGGAAACTATTTAATTGGTTTTGTCATTATTTAAGGTACAGCTTACCTACAGTTCTTTTTTCTGTCTATCCTGTCTGGAATGGCTTTTATCCATCTTATTTTGTCTTTTCCTTTTGTGAAAGAATTTATAGCAACTTTAAGTTTTCTCTGCTGTGTGAATTATGTAGCTACTGCCATCATTTTTGCACTTTCTGCTTTTTCTGACATCTTTGTAATTTTCTATAGTCAGTATTTTTCAATGAGACAGACAACTCATACTCTTCACACAATTATACAAGTTTAAGGTTTTTTTTCAAGTCACAAATAAACCTATGATCACAGCCTTCATAACAACTCAAACTGAGGAATTAAAATATTAAAGAAAAGAAAATCTCAATTTGGGAAATCGGTAACAATTTCATTTTCAAAAACTTAATGTAAAATAGATTTGCTTTTTGCCTCATATGTGTTTCAATGTACTGACACTATTACTGAACAAAAATGCCATTTTCCAAAATAACTAAACCAATATAACAGCATGCTTCATTCAGTGTTTTAATTACACAGTTTAGTCCATTCTTCAGTTTATCCAGTTCTTTTAATATGTATAGTACAGCACCACCACCACAAGAAGATAACATTTGGAACTTAAATGTCCTTTGGGCACAACTATTGGCATTTTTCCTCAACTGAGGTCGTGAACCCAATTAATCCTCATTGCAGAAAGGATAAAGGAAATACCAGTGATCATACACACTAAATGTTATCCAAATCTAATCTGACAGTCATTGCTGATTGAACTTGGTACATACCCTGCAGCCTAAGAAAGGAGTCTTAGCCGGCATACAGATTTCTCTATATTTTACTAATGGTTACTCCAAATGATTTTGAAACTCAGCAGAAGTGGAATTGTAGACTTACATGTGAGATTAATTTTTACTACGACTATACTGAGTATGAATATCTAAAAGCATTTCATGATTTTATAGGAGAATACACAAAATCTCTACTTAAAAAAAAGCACTTGACTATATTTCTCTAATATTTTTATATTAAATTGATAGCCCATGGAATGAAATATTAGTAAATTCATCCTGCTAAGTTGCTTCAGTTGTGTCCGACTCTGTGCGACCCCATAGATGGCAGCCCACCAGGCTCCACCGTCCCTGGGATTTTCCAGGCAAGAACATTGGAGTGGGTTGCCATTTCCTTCTCCAATGCATGAAAGTGAAAAGTGAAAGTGAAGTCGCTCAGTCATGTCCGATTCTTAGCGACCCCATAGACTGCAGCCTACCAAGCTCCTCTGTCCATGAGATTTTCCAGGCAAGAGTATCGGAGTGGGGTGCCATTGCCTTCTCCAAAATTCATCCTAGTAGATGTTTAATATTTTTCCTTTCCATATATTCAGTAAAGAGAGATCTTAGTAATATGACTAGTTCCAGTCTTTCACGTGGCTCTTGGATCATGATTAAACTGTCTGTAAATATTTGCTGGGCTTTACATAATTATATATAAACATATACATATAGCTGTACATAATAGTTGCAATCATAATTTATATAAGTATATATCTACATTATACATTTTATGAATTTTTTGTATCCATATTCTCTAGTATGACCCTCAAAACTATGCCTATTTTTTATGGTTTTCTTAACCTACACTCTGTATATTGGAATATATACTGAAACATTTTACACCTAGAATTAAGTCATATACTTCATATTTAATGTGCCAAAGCTAAATCCTTTATCACTAGGATTAACTCATCCTACTATAATTTGGTCTTGTACAGAATTTGCCCAATCATTCAAAGTGGAAATGACAAAATCACTTCCTTTTCCTTCCCTATTGATATTTAATTATTTATCAGGTTTTCTCTGTTATGCTTCCCAAATATTCCTCAAATCTCTGCTCTTGCATCATTTAGTGAATGCTAACTATCCCTTTCCTGGCATACTGTACCACCCTCCTTGAAATTTTTCCCATTTCACAGCCTGTTGGTCCTCTTCTCCAAAACTTTTAAATGTTTTCTAACATATTAACCATTAAGCTGTGCATGCGAGCTAAGTTGCTTTAGTCATGTCCAACTCTTTGTCACTCTATGGACTGTAGCCCTCCAGGCTCCTCTATCCATGGGATTCTCAAGGAAAGAATACTGGAGTGGGTTGCCATGCCTTCCTCAACCATTATGCCACCACTCTTTTGAAAGAAAAAAACTAGCTTCTTTTCTTCTGGAAGATAAAACTACAACTTTTTAAAACAGCCCAGGAGGTCCATCATTATCTTATTCCTGTCCCTTTCTCTAGTTAATCTACAAACATCTCAAGATTTTTCATATATGCTCAGCAAGCTACTTATTTAGTATCCTTTCCCTGGTGGGCAATAGAAATAGAAAACCATTGGCAAGATGTCAAATTTGTCAAATAGTCCTAGGGAAAGTATTGGTTTGGCCAAAAAAATTGTATGGGTTTTCTGAATGAAATTTTTGGCCAACCCAATACTTGTGAGTCCTTGTGGGAACTGACAATTTTATACGTGAGGTTCACTGTTTAGTGTGTATTTTGGTTTATAGCTTTAAAGAAGGAAGATGACAGGCAGAACATTAAATATATCTGGATCCACACCCACACACAACCACAATCATCCAGTGCCGAATAGCAAAACTTAAAAGAGGCTTGAATCTTTAGGGTGTTCATTTCTCAATAGGCTCGTTTCCTATTAATTTATTGCCTGTCTTTTGTGATAGGTTTTGAGCTTCCCTGATAGCTCAATTGGTAAAGAATCTGCCTGCAATGCAGGAGATCCCAGTTTGATTCCTGAGTAGGGAAGATCTGCTGGAGAAGGGATAGGCTACTCACTCCAGTATTCTTGGGCTTTCTTTGTGGCTCAGCTGGTAAAGAATCTGCCTGCCATTTCGAGAGATCTGGGTTAGATTCCTGGGTTGGGAAGGTCCTCTGGAGAAGGGAAAGGCTACCCACTCCAGTATTCTTGCCTGGAGGATTCCATGGACTGTATAGCCCATGGGGTAACAAAGAGTGGGACACGACTGAGCAACTTTTCCTTTTCTGATCTCCTTCCTAAAGCCTCTTCTCCAGGAAGTGAGAACCCTCTGTTTTTTTCTAAATTTCTTTATGAAACCAAATAATAACAAAATGGCACAACCATTCTGGATTTGCCTGCTTCCTTACTGCGATAGTTGACTTCATTAAACACTGATAACATGCAGAGAGAAATTATCACCTACTGGTACTAACTGAAGAACAAATGAGTGGTCATTTTTCTAAGTACTTTTTTTAGTTTGTTTTTAATTTACAGATCTTAAATCCTCACTAAAGTGGTTGGTGGGATGGCAGAATCATATAAATCAATACAATGGTGATGATGATGTCAATATTTGTTGAATCCTTCATTGCCCTAGCCACATAAGATTTGGTGATTAAATAGAAGCAGTACAATTCCTCCTTCCTGCCTGCCATCCTCTGAGGTGTACTAATGTTGTCCTCATTTTATAGATGAGGAAATAAAGTGCCAAAGAGGTGAAGTAGCTTACTTGGACTGCACAGAATGTAAGTACCTTACTTAATTAAGTAAACTAATTTACATAAGGGTAAAGACTTACAGTCTGTATCACAGGGGTTTTATAATATCATCTGCCATCTGAACAATATTTATAAAATTAATGTTTATATGAAACAGAATTAATGAAAAAATTTGTTATATTAAAATATAAATGAAAAGGAGTTTTATAAGCTTATATGTTGAATAATTAATGTTATTTACATATTTGACTTTCCATGTCACATGAATGATAAAAGGTTAATCATAACAAAAAAGTTAAAAGTTTGGTGCCTATGCTTTTACTTACAGAACATCAGTTTATCTGAATGTGTTGTTTTCTTTGTGAATACTATATCTTACTCTATAAGAGTCTTGGACTTGAGATTCTATTGCCTTTGTAAAATGACTAGAGGGCACAAAGGGGTGGAATGGAGTTTACACAGAGAGGGTGTTATAGTTTAGACTATATGTCTTCCAAGTTGAATATCAAAAATATTTACTTAAATCATGAAATATCTCATAGTAAAATTTCCAAAAGGTAATATATTTTAAGACTTACATCTATGATTCATCTGGCTAAGATTTAAAACAAACCATTTAAAATATATATTGCTAACTATACACTTAATCATTTTAGGGTTATTCATATTGTCTAAGAAGACTAAAATGGTATGGAGTGGTCAGTTGTACGGAGAGGCTATAACTAAGAGTAATAAAAATACCATGACATTTCTACTTTCAACATAATTTAGTTTTGATAAACTTGACCTTACTAGAGAAAAAGAGAATATGGACTCATATTCAGTCTTGCTAAGATTTCAAATTTTAGAGGCAGAAAAATGATATGTGGAGGATGGCTTGATGAAATTAGCATAGTTATGGTTTCTGCTGTCACTGAAATATGATAGAAAAGGGCAAGTTGAGTGTGAATGTATGCACATAGGATTGGCAAGAACTCTAGATACTTTATCTGTTTAAAATGTGAGAGGTTAAATGTGAAGTTAGTTACCAAAGCATCAGAAATTCTGAGTCCAAGAGGGAAAGAGAAGGCAAAAGTGAATGCATGCTGGGGACAGCCAGAGTCCCCACACCCTCAGATCTAAGTGCCCCTCCATCTGCATGTGCACAACTCAAGTATAACCAAGCTGCTCCTTCAGTTAGAAAGCAAAGTTGTACCAGGTCTGAGGGAGTAGAAAAACGGGCTTCTTCTTCAGAAAAAAAATAAAAGACAAATGAAGAAAGGAGAATATAGGATCAGATAGAAACTGCCTCAAAAGCACCTCCATCACTACAATCTAATTTTATAGCATTTTTATCCCCCAAACGAAACCAATAGTCATTAGGCTCCACCAAGCCCTAGTTGCCAGAAACTTCTGATCTATTTTCTGTCCCTATAGATTTCCCAATTCTGGACATTTCATATCAATGAAATTATGGTATATATAGTCTGTGAATTGTAAACTGTAAAGGGGAAAATTATATAATATGTGGATTATATCTTAATGCATCTCTTTAAAAAGTGGAGTATCTCACAGGGAAGTGGCTCTTGTCCATTCAAAGACAAGCTTGCAGTGCTCTGGCTTCCTCATTTGGGAGACTAGCTGCCCTTTGAGATGGTTGGAAGTACAAGAATTGGGACATTCAGGAACACTCAAGTAGTAGTCGCTTCCTTACCTGAATGTAATTGTCAGTTGGGAATGGTAAACTCAAATATTATCAAATCAAAATAGTTAACAGAAATTATGTTCCTAGGGATCTTATGAGCATAAATAACTTTCATTAGAAATAAATTATGTATCCATTAGATCTAAACAAAAAATTAAATGCCTTATCATCCTGTTCAGAATTTTATAAAACTATAACTCTCACCTGGGGAGTTTATTAGATCCCATCCACAGACAACTCAAAGAAGTGACCTTGTTTTTCTTCTCTTCAGTGATCCTACATTCAACATAGAATGACAAATTGGTAGTCAGGAGATTTAGGATGTGAGGTGAATATTTTAATACTAGAAAAATTTGGATATTTGATCCAACTCTTTCTATTGGTAACTTACTGAGTTCTAAGTTTGTTTTATGTGAAACTAAAAACCTCTGAAAGGCAGACAACAAAAATGAAAAATATTTATAAATGCATTTGGAACATCCTAAAGGATATGTAAAAATAAGTTTCAACTAAAATGTATAAATCAAAACGTTATGGTTTCCTCTATAAATTGGTTCCTACAGAACTTAGACACTGTGGTAAAATTATTCAACTGCTATAATTATTCCACTTTAAGATTTCACTCAAATTTAGAGGTCTCTCATGATTTCTGATATTAATTTTATAATATGTACTTTTGGGCTCCAAAATCAGTGCAGATGGTGATTGCAGCCATGAAATTAAAAAACACTTACTCCTTGGAAGGAAAGTTATAACCAACCAAGACAGCATATTAAAAAGCAGAGACATTACTTTGCTAACAAAGGTCCATCTAGTCAAGGCTATGGTTTTTCCAGTGGCAATGTATGGATGTGAGAGTTGGACTATAAAGAAAGCTGAGCGCTGAAGAATTGATGCTTTTGAACTGTGGTATTGGAGAAGACTCTTGAGAGTCCCTTGAACTGCAAGGAGATCCAACCAGTCCGTCCTAAAGGAGATCAGTCCTAGGTGTTCCTTGGAAGGACTGATGTTGAAGCTGAAACTCCAATACTTTGGCCACCTGATGTGAAGAGCTGACTTATTTGAAAAGTCCCTGTTGCTGGGAAAGACTGAGGGCAAGAGGAGATGGGGATGACAGAGGATGAGATGGTTGGATGGCATCACCGACTCAATGGACCTGGGGTTGAGTAGACTCCGGCAGTTGGTGATGGCTAGGGAGGCCTAGCGTGCTGTGGTTCATGGGGTTGCAAAAGGTCAGACATGACTGAGTGACTGAACTGAACCTAACATGTACTGATATCTTTAAATTAGATTTTAACAGTAATAGTACTTCAATAGAGAAACCTTTGTATACATATATAAAATTTTTGAGTTTTTTTTTTAATTGGATCCTAACCCTAGCTAATAGTGATAATATATAAATAATGTTATTAGTGCCTCTAAAAATAGTTAAATGAGATTTCTAAGCAAACCTCAAAGGTCTGGTTTTGCCTCTGTAGTTTTATTCATTACAGCTTTTTAATACATATGTAAAATACTATCTAAGCTATTAAGTGTGTTATGTGCTTTTTAGGGTCTAGTTCCTCCAATTATATTTTTTAAGATAAATAATACTATGGGCACATACTAATTGTGATATAGTTTGAACCAATTTGCTAGTAATTTAATTCCAAACATTTGGATAAAAATGTTTGGTTCAATATAGGTAATTACTAATGAGAGTTTAAGTCAAGGACAAGATCTTATTTTTATCTTCTCCTCTAACTTTTTCACATTAGAAATAACCATTCCTTTCCCAATTCGAACCATCCGGTGGGTACTTAGCAAATTAATAAGACTGGGCCTCAAATCAGAAAGTAGGGTTATGAAGAAATTGCTGGTTTCTTGGTTAGCATTCCGTTTTTCATTTTTGTGGGCTTTTTACTTTTTGGTTTGTGTTTCATCTAGATAATGGATGCTGAGTGGTGGTGAATCACTACCTGGCCCTCCGTTCATGCTTCCCCATATTTCCCTTATACTTCATTCTATGCCTCAGATTAGTACCTAATGCAAGTTCACGTAACCAGGACACAGTGAAGCCAAACAATACAAAAGCCTCGGAATGTGAAACAGAGAAAGTTTAACAGTGGCCCCGCATGGGATCAAAGGCGTATGGGGCCTTTCCCTCCCTGGCTCAGGCTTGCACGCTCCATTGAGACACGCCAGCTACAACAGTCCCACGCAGCAGTTGCTCGGGGCACCGCAGTGCACCCGCAACCTCCCATCCAAGTGAGCAATTGTCAACCAGCAACAGCACTGTTCTGCCGTTGGTCAGTACCACTGAAAGCCTCTTCCCCCCGCCTATTGTATATAAAAGGACCCTGAATTCTTTTTCATTTTTTTTGGAGATGGTTTTTGGAGATTCTAGTCTACCATCTCGGTCTACCAGCCTTCCGGTTAAAGTAAGCATTCCTTGCTCCAACAGCTCCTCTCTCAATTTATTGGCAGGTCATGCTGTGAGTAGAACGAGCTTGGACTCCGTAACAAAAAGTTTATTGAGGGCCATGCAAAGAGACAGATGGCTCAGGCCTTAAAAACCCGACTCCCCTGAGAGCTCTCAGCCATGCCCTTTTCTAGGAAGTGAGGGAGGGGTGTGGTGAGTTGTTGCAAAGTTCTTGGTGTCAGAGCCTTTGCTCTTCAGTCAGGTCATGGTCAGGCTACCATGTTCCTGTAAATCTCTATCAAACAAGTGTTATTCTCTGTCTGATAAGAAAGGGCCAGGTCCCAAGGCACAACTGTCATCCTCTGAGGTTCAGGTCCTGATAAGATGAGGCAGATCTCAACTGGCAGCTCACTCATGGCTGGGTCCCTAGACCCTGTGTCCAGCCATAATCCCTGAGGCAGCCAGGCTCCGAAAATCCATCTGGCACTCAGGCTCCTCAGGCTCCTCAGGCCACCCAGATGGCAGGGCAGTTCCCACAGACTGCCATATTAGGTCACAGAGAAGAGGCAGAGTCATGGAGAGGGTCACTGCCACCTTGGCCCGGTCAGTGGATGACCTTAGCAAGGGCTCTGGAATCCTGTAGGACACAGCTCATGGCTTGTTCCCTGGGCTTCCAGCTCACCCACTGGCCAGAGGCCAGATTAACTGGAGGGCCCCAGGGAGAAGGCTGGAATCTGGTTCTTACCTCACTTTCTGCCTTAGGACCACCACTCCACTGACAGTTGGCTGATTAGCCCAACAACAGTTGCTCAGACAGTTGCTCCACTTGTGGGAGGGGTCCGCTGCTGCATCAACCAATGGCTGAGCAGAACCACTAACGTTCACTCTTTGACAGTTGGTGGCTTGGGGGAGGAGCCTACTGCAGCCCTGACCAATGGAGAGCAGGATCATTAATGGTCTTGGGGCCACTGTTGCCTGGTACGTGTGTGAGAGGGGGAGGCGCAAGGCTAACCCACACTGCATTGGCTTTGCTAAGGGCTGCAGCAGTGCCTTGCCTTCTGACAAGATGATCAAGTACAGAAGATAATCCAGGTTAAAAGCAACTTTGTTGTGCTACGTTTTCAGACATGGCTCAGGCAACTACTTCCAACAGCGCTTGGAAAAAAGCTCAAAATCCTAGACTTACTGCTGCTAAGTTGCTTCAGTTGTGTCCGACTCTGTGCGACCCCATAGACCGCAGCCCACCAGGCTCCCCTCGTCCCTGGGATTCTCCAGGCAAGAACACTGGAGTGGGCTGCCATTTCCTTCTCCAATGCATGAAAGGAAAAGTGAAAGTGAAGTCGCTCAGTCGTGTCTGACTCTTAGCGACCCCATGGACTGCAGCCCACCAGGCTCCTCCGTCCATGGGATTTTCCAGGCAAGAGTACTGGAGTGGGATGTCATTGCCTTCTCCGTCTAGACTTACTAGTACTTAGGAAAACAAAACAAAACAAAACAAAAAAAAACCTAGAGCAATGATGCCTAAAGGGGAAAATAATGGAAAACACAACCACAGATGTAGTTTCATACATTTGGTAGTCACATTAAAAAAAAAAAAAAGTCTACAGAAATAGGTGAAGGTAATTTTTAAAAATCTATTTAACCCAGGGACAACCAGCAATGGAATGAGCTGTCCCGCCACAGCATCGGAAGCGCAGGGCTGTGAGGCTACCCGTCACCAGAGCCAATCCTCCTGGGGCACATTTGTCCTCTCAGTCAGGGTTGCGGATGGAGGACCCGGATGGCATTTTTCTCCAACCTCCCTGGGCAAGGTATGCCTGGCGGAGAGGGAACAGATTCCTCACTCCTCATGCTGGGCAGGTTCCGGGCTCCGGAATGTGCTTCCATCCAAGGTTGACCGCAGGCCGGCCTCAGCCATGCAAATACATGGAGAAATTTTCGCCATCTCTTTACGTCAGTATCACATTTGTGCATGCATTGTGAAGACAGTTTTATTTTTTCCCCTCACTGCTCTTGCAGCAAATGAACATCCATATAAACATCCGTATTTATAGACAAATAAAAATGAGTGCCATGTGCTCTGACGCCCAGTCGTGTCCCATTCGTTGCAACCCATGGACTGTAGACCACCAGAGTCCTTCCTCTGTCCATGGGATTCTCCATGCATAATTTCTCAAAGAAAATCCAACCCAAGAAATGAAAAATATTATCTCTTTAGAATGTTATTGATATAAAAATTGTTGATATTTTACACTCAATTTTTCCAAACTAATTCTTCCAAATCAGATTTGGACTAGGCACATTTCAAGCTGGACAAGACATTTGTTGCTTTTTCATCACTGTACTTGCAAGAACAAATTTTGCCATGGATGTGTTGTCTTCTTGGGAATTGTATATTTATAGTGAATATGCCTGTGTGCTCAGTCACATGTGACTCTTTGAGACTTCATAGTTTGTAGCCCACAGGCTCCTCTATCCATGGGATTTTTCAGGCAAGAATATTGGAGTGGGTTGCCATTTCCTCCTCTAGGGATTTTCTTGACCCAGGGCTTGAACCTGCATCTCTTGCAGCTCCTGAATTGGCAGGTGGATTCTTTACCACTGAGCCACCTGGGAAGCGCCTCACTTACAGTGAATATAGATTTTTCAAAAAGTAGAATTAATGGGGATGGATGTTATTGGGAAGTAAAGTATCTTTCAGTTACTTAGAAATGTCTTTTCCTTAAATTTTGCACTCACAAAAAAAAACCTGAGGCTCAGTTTTCCCAAATGAAAATAAGGAGTCTGTTTTTACAGATTATTAAAGACTGAATATGGTAATATGACTTGAATTGAATTAATGAAAGCTATGTTATTGAATTAATGAAAGCTATTTTATTGAATTAATGAAAATTTAAGTGATTATGAATACTGTATACTTTTTTTTTGTTTCCTATTGAAGGCATATATACTTTTTCTCAGTACCCCAATTAAAGGATCTTAATTAGAAATTGTTTGTACTAGCAATCATAAATCTATGTGGACTTCTCCAAGCATCTGATCACTGGACTAATGCCCAGAAAAAAAGATGAAGTATTCATCATTTCAAAGACCTGAACACCTTCTCCTTGGACAGAAAGAGGAATGCATTGAATATGCCGATGGTGTGTCAAATACATGAAGTTATTTTGTTAAATGTGGTAAAATCCAAATATTTAAAATACACATATTTTTGTTATCTGTATGTGAAATATATAAGGTGTATTCATCTGATATTTGATTTGCCATAAGGTATTCTCAACTCATTATTCCCTGCCTGTTGGGAATGATACTTAGCTGATAACAGAAGGAAACAGGAAAACTAATTTTTGCCAGAGTGACAGTTAATATTGAAGGAGATGGTATGTTTTCTTATGAAACCAAGTTTCCAAATATGACTAAAATTTTTCTAAGCATTGCTCAGCAACTGAAAACATATCTAATCAGTATGTAATAGTTGTTTAGTCGGGTCTGACACTTTTGCGACCTCATGGACTGTACCCCACCAGTCTCCTCTGTCCATGGAATTCTCTAGTGAAGAATATGAGTGGGTCGCCATTTCCTTCTCCAGGGGGGACTTCCTGACCCAGGGATTGAACCCAGATTTCCCACACTGCAAGCAGATTCTTTACTGTCTGAGCCACCAGGTAAGCCCTGTCTAATCAGAGTTCTGAGCTGTACAAGTATATTATTTGAAAAAAAAGTTACCCTATCTAACTGTATACTCCAGGCAACATTAATTTGACTCGAGTACTAGAAAATTTGTAATTTTTCTTGCAATAAAATAACATTGATATCCAAAACAGTGTTATTTCTTCTACTGAATTAACAACAAAAACAAAAATCATTTATTAGCATCCTCAATACTTGGTAACATATAATTATATTTATATAACCATTTCAATATACTAAGCTCTTTTTAAAAAATTCTTGGCTGCTATTGTCCTAAGAGATGGTACTCTATACTAAAATATAAAAGACAGGGCTTCCATGGTAGCTCAGTGGTAAAGAATCCACCTGCCAGTGCAGGAGACACAGGTGTGATCCCTGATCTGGAAAGATCCCACATGCTGTGGAGCAACTAAGCCTATGGGCCACAACTATTGAACCTGTGCTCTAGAGCCCAGGAGCCACAACTATTGAGCCCACATGCTGCAGCTACTAAAGCCCATGCACCCTAGAGCCCATGCTCCACAACAAGAGAAGCCACCGCAACAAGAAAACTGCCAACCGCAATTAGAAAGAAGCCCCTACTCCCCACAACTAGAGAAAAGCCTGCATGCAGCAATGAAGACCCAAAACAGCCGTAAATAAATAAATAAATAATTTTAATTTAATAAGCAAATTTGGAAATATTAACTAAATTCTAAATAACAGTTGTTTTCTTTTTTTTTTTTTCATCCACAAGACTTTGACCTGAACATTATGCTTATCACAAAACCAAACAATCTTTTGGTTTACTCAAGGTTATTATGTATACTGAATTCTAGAAATATGTCAAAGGAGAATATGCCTGTGGCTGACAATTTGAGAACTTTTACCTGATGGCTCAGCTGAAAAGCATTCGTCTGCCAAAGCGGGAGATGTGGGTTCTATCTGTGGGTTGGAAGGATCCCCTAGAGAAGGAAATTGACAACCAAATTCAGTATTTTTGTCTGGGAAACCCCATGGACAGAGTAGCCTGGTGGAATACAGTCCATGAAGTTGCAAAAAAGTCGGACATGACTAGTGACTAAGCAACAACAATAACAACAAATGCATCTTTATGTGAGAGTTAAAGATACCAAGGCAAAAAATCTGTTAAATTATCTAATCAGATCACCAAAACTAGACTTTTTGTTTTATAATTTTATGAGAAAAATGTTCCATCCTCTTACTATACAAAGTAGGACAATTCACCAAAAATGATAAAATATTGGTTTACTTTATTTTTCATAAATGCTGTAAGAAATTCCACTTAAATCATGAATAATGAAAGATAAAACACAATCAAAATGTTCATTTCATACCCTGAGAAACGAAAATCAGTGTTCTGTTTATATTCAGCTATTCTTTAGGTGACACAAACATAATACTTCCAAGTTGACTTTTCATGGTGTACCATAAACTTTATTAGCTTTAAACATAAAATTAAAGTTTCATAATAGCCTAATTGCTGCAAAAGTAATACCAGTACCTTCATTAGTTTTTATCTTCTTTACAGCTAGTTCTTACCATCTTTTTCCAACAGAGTACTCAAGTACTTTCAAGATTTTTCTCTAAATATTTTCTTTGTTTATTGATTACTTATACTCAGAATACTCTTCAATAGCTTTTAAATCCAAATAGCCAAAAGAAATGCTGCAAATTCATCTTGTGACATTTTAATGACTAATAATGTGAAAGTTAACATTTGTGGTGTCTTATGTACATATAAATGCTAAAGATATTTCATTAGTACATCATAAACACTCAAATATTAAGCCTCATTGCTAAACTATTATGCAAACTATTAATAATGTATTGGAGTTTTAATAATATTGCTTTTTAAAAATTAATTACTGGGACATGATATCATATTATTTTTTTTAATTTTATTTTTAAACTTTACATAATTGTATTAGTTTTGCCAAATATCAAAATGAATCTGCCACAGGTATACATGTGTTCCCCATCCTGAACCCTCCTCCCTCCTCCCTCTCCATTCCATCCCTCTGGGTCGTCCCAGTGCACCAGCCCCAAGCATCCAGTATCGTGCATTGAACCTGGACTGGCAACTCGTTTCATACATGATATTTTACATGTTTCAATGCCATTCTCCCAAATCTTCCCACCCTCTCCCTCTCTCACAGAGTCCATAAGACTGTTCTATACATCAGTGTCTCTTTTGCTGTCTCGTACACAGGGTTATTGTTACCATCTTTCTAAATTCCATATATATGCGTTAGTATACTGTATTGGTGTTTTTCTTTCTGGCTTACTTCACTCTGTATAATAGATAATAGTAATACATTTCCATATAAGAAAACTCAATTGGATGATAATTTTCTCACAGATTCAGGCATGCATGAAACTGGATAAGTTAAGAGATTGGACAGGTAATGAAGTTCAAAATCACTTTCTCAATTTCTAAAGTTTTAGAAAAACTGCCACTTGCTGGGTAACTCTCTTGAATGGTGATGCAGGCTAGTTACACAAAGAATATTTAATGGCAACAATTGTTCATATTAGTGGGTATCAATCAGAAATATCTTGTTAATTTCATTTGAGATAGAGGATTGATTTCTTGCAAAACTAGCAAGTTTTTAACTGGCCTTGATCTCTCTACTGAATGCTTCCAGTTAAGAAACCACATTGAAATGATTTTCCTGGTACACTTTTTCATTCTGTGGGGGGAAAAAATGAAAACTATATTTCCTTCTGTTCGGGAAAAAGTTGACCAAATCATTATATCACTTGGTAAGTCACTTTATTCAGACAGTTTCACTCTGTTCTTCCTTTCTTATAAATAAATAATTTGCATTAAATAATTTTCTTTAAATCTCCTCTTGATTGTTATCAGAGTTTAATATAACAAAATCCTCTCTTTTACTGCCATTTTTGAAATTTTTTAAAAATTAAATTTTGATCATACAGAAATGTTAAAAGAATTTTACAGCGTGAAACCATATAAAAGCAATAGATCCTACCAGTGGCATGTATGGTACACATTAGGTGATTTAGCACATAGTATTCCATGCATATTATTTTTGTTGCAATAATTCAATCATCATAAATGTAGCATGGGACCCATTTAGGAATTTTCTAGTCTGTAATCCAATCCCATCATCATCCTTTTCTGGCCAAAAAAGAGACTGTTGCTGCAGAGAAGGCATCTGAAGTTCCTTTTTTCTAACTTCATGTTTATAACTATCACTTGTAAAAATAAACTGTTTTAAAAGAAAAAAAAAAAAAAGTACATTGCAGAAACAAAACACTTCCACCAAATACTTCACTTTCATAACACCAACTATAATTCAGTATTGTTTAGATTTGTTTCTTTGATGAAAATTTTTGTACAATAAAATGTACAAATCTTAAATGTACATTTGCCAAATTATGACAAATGCATACATCTTTGTTAGCAAGATATAAAACATTACAATCACCCAAAATAATTTCGTTTTGATTTATCCCAGGAGATAACCACTGCAATGTAAAAGATTTGGATGAATTTTGGTAAAATGAAAAACTAAAAAATGGAGAGATATCATTCACTTTAAATAAAAGACAATTGAGTAAAGATTTAATGATATTTATTAGCCTCTAAATCCTTGGATTGATCAGAAGACTATTTTCTGTGAAAAACAGCAATATGTCAGAGATACTTTTACTCTGCATTACTAATATTCATTTTCAATTTGCTTCTTTCATAAAATGAAAGAAACCTAACCTTGGAAAATCATTCTTAAATGGTAATACTATGCCATCTCCTTAAACAAATTTGCTACACTATAGTCCGTAGACAAATCTTTACAATAGGGTTGAGAACAGATTTTATTGCTGTACTAAATGGCTACTGGAACAGAAAACACGTACCTTGCTTTTAAATCTTTTATAATGTTCTCTTTCTTGCTTCTACAACTAGGGTTTCCTTATTCGTTTTTTAAAATGCTGGTCCCTTTATTGACTCAAAGATTACTATCAGATGTCACCTACATCACTTAACCATATATCATAATGCCCATTAAACTATGTGCCTATGAACATATGGAAATAACACTAAATAATGTGGGCACAGAAGCTCAGTGCACCCATGAATCAGAATAAGTAATAAAATGTTGTTTACTGACTAGAGATGTGGTACTTTAAGACAGGGTTACAAAAGGACCCCCGAGCCCTCTTTAAGAGAATATGTCAAATGATATCATTGAATATCATTTTCATGCAAACTAACAAAACAGGAGCTATACCTAAGCTATAGCAATTCATCATCTAGAGAGAATCACTTGAGTTTAGGAATTTGCTAAGACCCTAATGGTGTCATTCTGTCTTTCTCAAGTAGAGAGATGGGTGCAGGGCTTAACTGCATATATCAGTTCAGTTCAGTTGCTCAGTTGTGTCTGACTCTATGACCCCATGGATTGCAGCACACCAGGTTTCCCCATCCATCACCAATTCCTGGAGCTTACTCAAACTCATGTCCATTGAGTCAGTGATGCTATCCAACCATCTCATCCTCTGTCATCCCCTTCTCCTCATGCCCTCAATCTTTCCCAGCATTAGGGTCTTTTCAAATGACTCAGTTCTTCAAATCAGGTGGCCAAAGAAATGAAGCTTTAGCTTCAGTATCAGTCCATCCAATGAATATTCAGGACTGATTTCCTTTAGGATTGACTGGTTTGATCTCCTTGCTGTCCAAGGAACACTCAAGTCTTCTCCAACACTACAGTTCAAAAGCATCAATTCTTCAGCACTCAACTTTCTTGATGGTCCAACTCTTATATCCATATGTGACTACTAGAAAAACCATAACTTTTAACTATGTGGACCTTTGCTGTCAAAGTGAAGTCTTTTTTTTTTTTTTTTTTTAATACGCCCTCTATGTTTGTCATAGCTTTTCTTCCAAGGAGCAAGCATCCTCTATTTTCCTGGCTGCAGTCACTATCCACAGTGATTTTGGAACCCAAGAAAATAAAATCTGTCACTGTTTCCACTATTTCCCCATCTATTTGCCATGAAGTGATGGGACTGGATGCCATGGTAAGTTTTTGAATATTGACTTTTGAGTCAGCTTTTTAACTCTTCTCTTTTACCTACCCCCTCAAGAGGCTCTCTAGTTCCTCTTCACATTCTACCATTAGAGTGGTATCATCTGAATATTGGAATGCTCAGATGAAGCTAGTGGTAAAGAGCCCACCTGCCAATGTAGAAGACATCAGAGAGATGGGTTCGATCAGTGGATCCCCTTAAGAAAGGCATGGCAACCCTTTCCAGTATTCTTGCCTAGAGAATCCCATGAACAGAGAAGACTGATGGGCTATAGTTTATGGGGTCACAAAGAGTCAGACACAACTGAAATGACTTAGTAGCATACATTTGCATATCTGAGGTTGTTTATATTTCTCCCAGCGATCTTGATTCCAGCTTGTGTTTAATCTAGCCTAGCATTTCTCATGATGCACTCTGCATATAACTTAAGTAAGCAGGATGACAATAGACTGCTTTGACATACTCTTTTCCCAATTTTGAACCAGCCCATTGTTCCATGTCTAGTTCTAACTGTTTCTTCTTGACCTGCATACAGGTTTCTTAGGAGGCAGGTAAGGTGGTCTGGTATTCTCATCTCTTAAAGAATTTTCCACAGTTTGCTGTGATCTCCACACTCAAAGGCTTTAGTGTTGTCAACAAAGAGAAAATAGATTTTTTTTTTTCTGGAATTCTCTTGCTTTTTCTATGATCCAATGGATGTTGGCAGTTTGATGTCTGATTCCTCTGCCTTTTCTAAATCCAACTTATACATCTGGAAGTTGTTGGTTCACATACTGTTGAAGCCTAGCCTGAAGGATTTTGAGCATTAGTGAAATGAGCACAATTGTGCAGTAGTTTAAACATTCTCTGATACTGCCCTTCTTTGGGATTGAAATGAAAACTGACTTTTCCATCCCTATGGCCATTGTTTAGTTTTCCAAATTTGCTGGCATACTGAGTATAGCACTTTAACAGCATCATTTTTCAGGCTTTGAAATACTTCAGCTGGAATTCTACCATGTCCACTAGCTTTGTTCACAGTAATGCTTTGTAAGGCCCATTTGACTTCACACTCCAGGATGTCTGGCTCTAGGTGAATGACCACAACTTTGTGGTTATCCAGGTCATTAACACCTTTGTACAGTCCTCCTGTGTATTCTTTTCATCTCTTCTTAATCTCTTCTGCTTCCTTACCATTTCTGTCCTTTATTGTGACCATCTTTGCATGAGATTTTCCCTTGGTATCTCCAGCTTTCTTAAAGAGATATCTAGTCTTTCCCATTCTTTTGTTTTCCTTTATTGTTTTACATCATTCACTTAAGAAGGCTTTCTTGTTTCTCCTTGCTCTTCTCTGGAACTCTGCATTAAGATGGGTATATCTTTCCCTTTTCCCTTGCCTTTTCTTTCTTTTTCCTCAGCTGTCTGTAAAGCTTCCTCACACAATCACTTTGCCTTCTTCCATTTCTTTTTCTTTGGGATGGCTTTGGTCACCGCCTCCTGTACAATGTTAGGAACTTTGGTCCATAGTTCTTCAGGTACCATGTCCACCAGATCTAATCCCTTGAATCTATTTGTCACCTTCACTGTATAATCATAAGGGATTTGATTTAGGTCATACTAGAATGACCGAATGGTTTTCTGTATCTTCTTCAATTTGAGACTGAATTTTGCAATAAGGAACTGATGATCTGAGCCATAGTGAGTTCCTGGTCTTATTTTGCTGGCTGACTAGAGCTTCTTCATCTTCAGCTACAAAAAATATACAGCTGATTTCGGTATTGACCATCTGATGATGTCCATACGTAGAGTCATCTCTTGTGTTGTTGGAAGAGGGTGTTTGCTATGACCAGTGCATTCTCTTGACAAAATTCTGTTAGCCTTTGCCTTGCTTTGTTTTGTACTCCAAGGCCAAACTTGCCTTTACTCCAGGTATCTCTCTTGACTTCCTACTTCTGCATTCCAATCCCCTATGATGCAAAGACCATTTTTTTTTTTTTGGTGTTAGTTCTAGAAGGTCTTGTAGGTCTTCATAGAACTGATTAACCTCATCTTATTCAGCATTAGTGGTTGGAACATAGACTCGGATTACTGTAATGTTGAATGGTTTTCCTTGAAAACAAACAGAGATCATTCTGTCATTTTTGAGATTGCACCCAAGTACTGCATTTTGGACTCTCTCATTGACTATGAGGGCTATTCTGTTTCTTCTGTGGAATTCTTGCCCACAGTAATAGATATATAATGGTCATCTGAATTAAATTAATCCATTTGCATCCATTTTAGTTCACTGATTCCTAAAATGTTGATGTTTACTCTTGCCATCTCCTGCTAGACCACGTCAATTTACTTGATTCATGGACCTAACATTCCAGGTTCTTATGCAATATTCTTCTTTACCATATCAGACTTCACTTTCACCACCAGAACCCTATAAATGTACAAAGCACAAGTGAGAAATAAGTCACTATTGTTTGTTCTTACAGCTAGACCCTCTTGACATATAAAGCTAATGGGTGCTGCTAGAACAAAACATTATAAACGTGGCATTGTCTTAATTGTTGTTTTAGTCCTTGTCATATCCAACCATTTGCGACCCCATGGATTGTAGCCAGCAAGTCTCCTCTGTCAATGGGATTTCCCAGGCAAGAATACTGGACTGGGTTGCCATTTCCTTCTCCAATTGTCTTAATGGTTGATTGGGAAGTAGGAAAGGAATAGATATTGCAGGATGAGATGCTGGTGATCCCTATTGTACAATAGCAAAGAATGTGGTAAATTTTGCCTCTCTTAACTTGGGAAAAAGGCCATTTACCTAACGAATCAATAGCTCTCAGGAAAAAGATTGTAAAGGTAGTCTTATTAAAGATTGTAAAAGTCTTCTTATTACAAAGAAGACTGCATTTGGAGCATGGGGTATAAAAAAAAAGAGGCAGTCTAAGAAAGAAGGAGAAATAGCAGGAATAAAAGAGAATAAAATGCAGAAAGCTGGCTACTTGCAAGGTTAGAAAGGGAAAGTGTTCCTCAATTTCAAGTAATAAATGATAAAATGAAAAGTTACTGGAGAGTCAAGGCCAATTGGAACTCAGCCTGGTGGCAAATATTGGATCAATGCTGTAGTTATCAGACCCATTTTTAAAATATCTAAATAAACTAAGATGCCTTAAAGCTGAGACATTTATGGCCGTGTCACCCAGTAAATCCTACAGATTTGAGAAGTGACTTGGAGAAAGACTCAATATAAGACTCTTAAATCTCAGTCTCATAGAGTCAACATAACTACAACTAGCTTGTGGTGAAGGGAATGGGGTCATGAATGTAATATGTGTAGCAAATCTAAGAGCTGTCTAGAAATAGCTTTGGATATAGCTTTTAGTTCTTGGAGATCTACAGAATAAAATCGCTAAGAAGCCATGCAAGTTTTAATAGAACTGTCCTATTAAATGAATGCATGAAGAAATAAACCCATAAGCCTTAACTAAGAATATCTATAACTTTGAGGGCTTCCCTGGTGGCCCAGCAGCAAAGAATGTGCCTGCAGGAGATGCAGTTCGATCTCTGGATCAGGAAGACCCTCTGGAGAAGGAAACAGCAACTCACTTCAGTATTTTTGCCTAGGAAATCCCACAGATAGTGGAGCCTGGTGGGCTACAGCCTATGGGGTTGCAAGAGTCAGACACAACTTAGCAACTAACACAGCGACAATGAAGATTTTGAACTTTACACTTTAATGATAAGGAAGTAGCTAATTTCTTTGGAAATGAAAAAATAAGTAAAAACCCCATTATTTATTTTCAAAAAATACAGGGGGTGAAATGGAGAGGGAAGACGGAAATTATTTGCTTTAATGGTAAAACAAAGAATGCATTTTTTTGTAATTGTGAGTATGAGCCACTGTCAATAATAAACAAAAAGTAAAATGTGCATGCATTAAAACATGCTGGAAACCAGCTATATTGAAGGATATTTCCCTCTCCAGCAATCTTTTGAATCACAAAATTTGGCAAATGATATTTGGCTATCTTGGTTATTTCCTTGAGTGAAGTTTATTGAATTTTCCTTAAAAATAAACATACTTCTATCAAAGTGTCTATAAACTTAATTTAAATGTTCTAAGCACTTTACTTTTAATTCTATTTACATGTAATTCAAAGTGGGAAGGAAACATAGGCTTTTTTAAAAAAATAGTAACTTCATTTTGTATCACTCAGTTTTAGTACATAAATAGTACATAATCTGCTTCCCCGGTGGTTCAGCAGTAAGCAATCCACCTGCAATGCAGAAGACACAGGAGACCCGGGTTCAATCCCTGAGTTGGGAAGATCCCCTGAAGAAGGAAATGGCAACCCACTCCAGTATTCTTGCCTGGAGAATCCCATGGACAGAGGAGCCTGGCGGGTGACAGTCCACAGGGTCACAGTGTCTGACCTGACTGGAGTGTCAGCATGCATGCAGTACATAACCAGTGAACACAAGACAGTTAATACTCTGTGTTGATTATACTTAAAATATACATTGCATCGAACAAAAATAAGCTGAATTAGAAAAGGAATCAAGTATGTGTGGAGATCACTATTTTTGTCAGTTGTTTCATATAAAAATCAATAGGAATCAATTTGAAAAAAGCATAATAGTTATATAATTACACTAAATTCAATTAACAAAATAAAGCATTTGCTTTCCAGGAAAATAATGTACTAATTAAATTTACCATTTAGTTTTGAGGTTTTCAAGGTTTTTTTTAAACTTTCTAAAATAGGATATATAATCTTACTACACTGGTTTTAATATTTGCATTAAAAATAACTGAATAGCAATTAAATTTTAAAATCCATGAGAAGGTATATTCTCACCAATTATATTACAGTGTCACCACTTTTTCTGAAAATAGAAATGACCTTAGAGGTCATATGATGAGACCAAGAAACTGAGGTTAAATTATTTGCCAAAAGCTACTTTGCAAATTAAAATTCAAGGGACTGGCATTTAGCCACATTATCAGATGTTCAATTTACAAATTCATTAACATAAAATTTCAAAGAAGGAAGCAATATAATTTTCCCTATTTTATCAGGAATTATGGAATTTTCCAGAATAGTGAAGGGCTTATAGATTGCAGGTCTTTAATAATATTTGTTGAAGTGAGTTGAACTGAAATAATTTAAAATAGGTTTTAGTATTTATTGTAATTTCTTTTGGAATCTTTGTGAAGGTAATGCTCTTAATTTCAATAGGTAAGAATAAAATCTACATTTATGTATGGGGATGTAGTAATCAATTCTATAGCATTGATAAATAAAATCAAACATCAACTATTTCAGGAAAAGAATATAAAATTATCAAGAAAAGAAAAATTAGGTATCATTAAAAAAGGGAAAATTTATTTCTCACACTAATCTTTTTGGTAAACTTTGTTACTATGCTCCTTTGTAATAATTTATTTACAGAAATATGTATATGTCCATATGCTATTTCATAATTTAAACTGCTATTTTAACATTTAAAAATAAGAAAATAACTTTCAATCTAGGATGTTAAAGTTTCTGTGGGAATTTTTCTATGGAATATAGTTATAATTTCATCCCTTCTCTGGTACTCTTAGCTCTGTCACCTTAAGCAAATTATTTAACATTGGAATACCTTTAGATCCTGGATGATTTCTCAGCATGAACTGGACGCCAATCTGCATTACTGCTGCTTTGATATGAACTCTCACCACTCCCACACCGTATGTCCCAGGCCATACTTAAGCTCAAAGTGGTTCATCTCCACCAATGCTGGAATCCTAAGAATACTGACTTAAATTCTCAAAGTTTCTTTTCTTCCAAAAATCCATTTAGGGAAATTGATCCAAATGAATTATCTCCCTTAGTAATTAGAGTTGGACAATCAGATCAGATCAGATCAGTCGCTCTGTCGTGTCCGACTCTTTGCGACCCCATGAATCGCAGCACGCCAGGCCTCCCTGTCCATCACCAACTCCCGGAGTTCACTGAGACTCATGTCCATCGAGTCAGTGATGCCATCCAGCCATCTCATCCTCTGTCATCCCCTCCTCCTCCTGCCCCCAATCCCTCCCAGCATCAGGGTCTTTTCCAATGAGTCAACTCTTCACATGAGGTGGCCAAAGTACTGGAGTTTCAGCTTTAGCATCATTCCTTCCAAAGAAATCCCAGGGCTGATCTCCTTCAGAATGGACTGGTTGGATCTCCTTGCAGTCCAAGGGACTCTCAAGAGTCTTCTCCAACACCACAATTCAAAAGCATCAATTCTTCAGCACTCAGCCTTCTTCACAGTCCAACTCTCACATCCATACATGACCACAGGAAAAACCATAGCCTTGACTAGACGAAGCTTTGTTAGCAAAGTAATGTCTCTGCTTTTGAATATGCTGTCTAGGTTGGTCATAACTTTCCTTCCAAGGAGTAAACGTCTTTTAATTTCATGGCTGCAGTCACCATCTGCAGTGATTTTGGAGCCCAGAAAAATAAAATCAGCCATTGTTTCCACTGTTTCCCCATCTATTTCCCATGAAGTGGTGGGACCAGATGCCATGATCTTCGTTTTCTGAATGTTGAGCTTTAAGCCAACTTTTTCACTCTCCACTTTCATTTTCATCAAGAGGCTTTTCAGTTCCTCTTCACTTTCTGCCATAAGGGTGGTGTCATCTGCATATCTGAGGTTATTGATATTTCTTCCGGCAATCTTGATTCCAGTTTGTGTTTCTTCCAGTCCAGTGTTTCTCATGATGTACTCTGCATATAAGTTAAATAAACAGGGTGACAATATACAGCCTTGACGAACTCCTTTTCCTATTTGGAGCCAGTGTGTTGTTCCATGTCCAATTCTAACTGTTGCTTCCTGACCTGCATACAAATTTCTCCCAAAACATTTTTCTGGCCAGTGTTGCACATCAGGACAAATTTATTCTGTAACTTGAACATCTTAGACCAAAATAGCCATTAGTGGATTGTCTTATCCTTCATTTATGAAGGGAGAAAATTGTAACTATGTTCCAAAGAGTCAGATGCAGCTTAGCTACTGAACAGCAACAGCAGAGCTGTATCAGCTCTGGGCAGTGAGAATATCCTGCCTCATTTTAGTACTACAGGTAATTGATGATACTTTTTGTCTTCCCCTTTTACACTGACCAATGGATAGCCTAAATTTACTACTTAAAGAACAGTAAAAGACAAAAATAGCAAAAGGAAATTGGGACAAAGTGAGCTCAATTTGGTCTGTGTTAGCAGGTGGCTTAGGGAAAATTATAATACTCTACAACAAAGGATAAAATACCATTCAATTTTTTCACCAATGTTACTGCTACTCTTCCATTAAAAAAATGTACACTCTAAACATTTTTTTTCCTTTTAATCTACTATACAAAGCCACAAGTAAACTATGAAAGAAAATACCTTTCATATAGTAATAAGCAGGCACTTAGAAACTCAGTGAAAGATCATACCGTTTCCAGGTGGACAGAGTGCTTAACTCCATTAAGGCCATAGGCTGATTAAATCACACACATTACATTTCAACGGTGTTTCAGCCAATTAAGCCAGCTCAATTCATCTCTGCTTTCTGGGGTCATAAAGACATTAGAAACAGATTTACGATCCAGCCTGTTAGTGAAATGACTGGTAGAGTTGTTCTAAAATCAGGGTGGCTAAATTAATAATAAAAAAAATTTTAAGTGATCTGAAATAAGTAATCTTTTAAATACTTAAAGCCACCATGATACAGCCTTAATTATATTCCAAAAATGCTTTTTCTTTTCTTTCTCTGAGTAGACTTAGGAAGCAGTGGACTGAGCAAACCAACCAACTGGAACAGAGGAAGAAATAAGCTGAATTCATTTTCATCAGGTGACCCTGCTGTGGTACTATCTTCTTGTAGAGTTAAGTTCCCTTGCCTGATAATTCCAGGAGGCAGCACACAGGAGAGGGTAGATTTGATCCCTAAAGTAACATGAATCTAGTAAATGCAGTTTAGCCAATTAGGTTGTGCAATTTCTAGAACTATACAGACTCTGCATCTGATATGCATGCTGGATTCACAAGCTAACCACAAGCACCATCTATTATCAGATTTTAACCAAAATGTAAACAAAAAATTGACCATTACGGGTTAAAGAATTTTCTGTAAAATTGACAGTAGCAAATGCTACATGAGTAAATTTCTATTTTATTATGCTGAAAAGAATAATGAGTTTTTATTGTTCATGATACAGTTTATAAAGGGTTTAAGGATAGTTTATACTAGAGATAGTTTATACTGAGCTAATTTTGACTAATTTTTAATCAGAAAAATGATTGTGCAAAATTTATTTTTCTATGATGGACTTACTATCAGAAATCTGAATATGGTTAAGTATGGGTCAATCTTTAGAACACATTTCCTTTATCATGAATAAACCATTTGATTCAAGACTCAACTTGAAATCAATTTCTCTGGTAATTGGTTAGAGTATGACTCTCCTTAAAAGAGACTATCATATTAATAGTGGCTTACATAAAATATGATTTATTGTTGTTTAATTTCTTTGCTTTTTTTAAAATCTAAAGCTCCACAGATGCAGATACAGGACAGCTATGATGGGTCTATTAGAAAAATTCATACAGAGACCAGTCATCTTCTAACTTACTGCTTCATCTTTCTTGTGCTGTTTACCTCCAAGCCATTGTGCAATAGGGTAAACTTGCCAGTTCTGCGTTTCAACCAGCAGAGAGGTAAAAAGAAAAAAGTAGAAGAAACATTTAAGAGCACAATTCAGAAGATGTATATTTCATTTGCATGTATATGTAATTTGCATAATTTAGCCATATGGAAATACGTGGCTGCTAAGGTGGATGGATAATGTTACAATGTCCTGGCCAGACCTGTATTCAGCCTAAATTCCTATTATCATGGGGGAAAAAAAGGACAAAGTACTAGGAGACCACTAGCAGACTCCATTACAAATAGGGAATATGTAATCACCTTAAATAGATAAGAAACAAGAAAAGGTGTTCCAGGAAGTTAAAGAAGGAAGATTGCACATAATCCAGTGTGTGGGGGAAGTTTATTCCTATCTAGTCTAGTAATGAGGTGTTGAAAATGCATCTTCTGATAAAGCTGCAATCTGCTGTGCTCCATAGACTAACCACCAACAAATGCAAACTGACACTTCTGAAATGGATTAGTGTGCATATCAACAATCTCCTAATGGCTTTCATCCTTTCTATCACATTTGACCTTGCCTTTTGGAGGCATTTGATAAATGATTAATTATTCATTCTAGAACTTGATCCTTGAACAACTAAACTACTTCCCGGAAGCAAATATGGATGTGTATTAGAGCATCAGAATCAATCAATTATTCATTGATTGTATGCCTTGTGTTTGCCTAGTGTGTGCCAATCTCCAAGTTAGGCAGTCTGCGATATATAAAAATAATGGAATATGTTGTCTCTGACTTCAAAGGACTTACAATTAGAATGAAACAAATACTAAACAGGATGTGCATGCTGGGGTTGTTATGATTGACTATTTTAGTGTCTATCTTCAGGGTCTTCCACTCAGTGCTACAAGTCTGGGCCAAATTACAACCTATTTTCAGAGAAATTGGGGAGAAAAGAGGGTTCAAGACAAGCAAACAAAATATGTAACTGAATAACAAAAATTTGGGGGTGATGAGTGAGAAAGAGAAATATCACATATCCAAATTTTACATTAAAATGTTAATAACTATTGTTTTTCAAAGTCACTCAGTCATGTCCGACTCTTTGCAACCCCATAGATATATAGTCCATAGGAATTCTCCAGGCCAGAATACTTTAGTGGGTAGCTGTTCTCTTCTCCAATGGATCTTCCTAACCCAGGGATTGAACCCAGTTCTCCTGCATTGCAGGTGGATTCTTTACCAGTTGAGCTATGAGGGAAGCACCAATAGGATAATACTATTATTACCACACAGAAAGAAACAGACGCAAATACAGAACTCAGATGTTAGTACTGCAGTGGGTTGGTTACTGATGAGACTGTTTTTCAGTCACTCAGTCATGTCTGACTGTTTGCAACCCCATGAACTGTAGCCCACCAGACTCCTCTGTCCATGGGATTCTCCAGGCAAGAATAATGGAGTGGGTGGCCATTTCCTTCTGCAAGGGATTTTCAACCCAGAGATTGAAACTGCATCCTCTGCATTGGCAGGAAGATTCTTTAACACTGAGCCATCAGAGAAGCCCTACTGATGAGAAGGAAGAGGAGAAAATATATAATCACATAGAGTGGAAGAGGGGGAAAAAACATGGAATAAGGGAAAGGAAGGCTGGATGCAAAGAGTTATGTCTCAGAGAGAAGAGCACTGTTGGAACACAGGACAGCTGGGCAGAGTGTCAGTTGCAAATCAGGGCAGTGAAGCAGAGAAAAGCTCATGTTTGGACTATCTGAAGTGAAAAAGTTGCTCAGTTGTGTCCGACTCTTTGCGACTCCATAGACTATATAGTCCATGAAATTCTCCAGGCCAGAATCCTGGAGTGGGTAGCCTTTCCCTTCTCCAGGGGATCTTCCCAACCCAGGGATCGAACCCAGGTCTTCCGCATTGCAGGCAGATTCTTTACCAGCTGAGCCATAGGGAAGCCCAAGAATACTAGACTGGGTAGCCTATCCCTTTTCCAGCAGATCTTCCCAACCAAGGAATCGAACCTGGGTCCCCTGCATTGCAGGTGGATTCTTTACCAACTGTGCTATCAGGGAAGCCCCTGGACTATCTGAATTTAGAAAATTTTTACACAATGAAGGGTTCATTCTCAATGCCTGAGTTTGGTAAGACTTCCATAGGTTGGAGCTTATCAGGAGCCTCCTTATTTCCATTTCCTTTGAAGGTACAGATGTTCTTTCACATAATTTTACATGTTCACATATCTCAGAATGCCAGTTTATTTTTGAAAAGTAGTTTTCTCTGTTGTCAAGGATCAACAGCTGATCCCACCATGATATAATAATACAATGCAATAAATGAAGGAAAGGGAAATCTGTGAGGGGGCAGGTTTAGTGGGAACTTTATCACTTCCCCTTGCAAATTCTCCTGAACTTCTCCTTTTACAGATTGCTTTACATGTGTATTTGGCAGGATTCCTGGGAAAGCTATCACACCAATGAGTTTAAGTAAAGGCTGTTAAACCACAAGCTGGATGTTTTGTGATTTTACATGACAAAGTTTGGAGGCAGATAAAGCCATCATCTCAGTGTAGGATTGGTCATTTGAAAGAGACGAGCATATGGTAGGGGGTAAGGGGGAAGACTTAAATTGAAGAAAGTAGGGAAAACCACTACACCATTCAGGTATGACATAAATCAAATCCCTAACAACTATACAGTGGAAGTGAGAAATAGATTTAAGGGGCCAGATCTGATAGAGTGCCTGAGCTATGGACAGAGGTTTGTGACATTGTACAGGAGACAGGGAGCAAGACCATCCCCAGGAAAAAGAAATGCAAACAAACAAAATGGCTGTCTGAGGAGGCCTTACAAATAGCTGTGAAAAGAAGAGAAGCAAAAAGCAAAGGAGAAAAGGAAAGATATAAGCATCTGAATGCAGAGTTCCAAAGAATAGCAAGAAGAGAAAAGAAAGCCTTCCTCAGTGATCAATGCAAAGAAATAGAGGAAAACAACAGAATGGGAAAGACTAGAGATCTCTTCAAGAAAATTAGAGATACCAAAGGAACACTTCATGCAAAGATGGGCTCGATAAAGGACAGAAATGGTATGGACCTAACAGAAGCAGAAGATATTAAGAAGAGATGGCAAGAATACACAGAAGAACTGTACAAAAAAGATCTTCATGACCCAGATAATCACTATGGTGTGATCACTGACCTAGAGCCAGACATCCTGGAATGTGAAGTCAAGTGGGCCTTAGGAAGCATTGCTACGAACAAAGCTACTGGGGGTGATGGAATTCCAGTTGACCCATTTCAAATCCTGAAAGATGATGCTGTGAAAGTGCTGTACTCATTATGCCAGCAAATTTTGAAGACTCATCAGTGGCCACAGGACTGGAAAAGGTCAGTTTTCATTCCAATCCCAAAGAAAGGCAATGCCAAAGAATGCTCAAATTACCTCACAATTGCACTCATCTCACACGCTAGTAAAGTAATGCTCAAAACTCTCCAAGCCAGGCTTCAGCGATACGTTAACAGTGAATTTCCAGATGTTCAAGCTGGTTTTAGAAAAGGCAGAGGAACCAGAGATCAAATTGCCAACATCCGCTGGATCATAAAAAAGCAAGAAATTCCAGAAAAACACCTATTTCTGTTTTGTTGACTACACCAAAGCCTTTGACTGTGTGGATAACAATAAACTGTGGAAAATTCTCAAAGAGATGGGAATACCAGACTATTTGACCTGCCTCTTGAGAAACCTATATACAGGTCAGGAAGCAACAGTTAGAACTGGACATGGAACAACAGACTGGTTCAAAATAGGAAAAGGAGTACGTCAAGGCTGTATATTTTCACCCTGCTTATTTAACTTATATGCAGAGTACATCATGAGAAATGCTGGGCTAGATGAAGCACAAGCTGGAATCAAGATTACTGGGAGAAATATTAATAACCTCAGATATGCAGATGAAACCACCCTTATGGCAGAAAGTGAAGAAGATCTAAAGAAGCAATTTGATGAAAATGAAAGAGAGTGAAAAAGTTGGCTTAAAGCTCAACATTCAGAAAACTAAGATCATGGCATCTGGTCCCTTCACTTCATGGCAAATAGATGGGGAAACAGTGGAAACAGTGACAAGACTTTATTTTGGGGGCTCCAAAATCACTGCAGATGCTGATTGCAGCTATGAAAAAAAAGACGCTTAATCCTTGGAGGGAAAGTTATGACCAACCTAGACAGCATATCAAAAAGCAGAGACATTACTTTGCCAACAAAAGTCCATCTAGTCAACCTATGGTTTTTCCAGTAGTCATGTGTTTGATGTGAGAGTTGGACTGTGAAGAAAGCTGAGGGCCGAAGAATTGATGCTTTTGAACTGTGTTGTTGGAGAAGACTCTTGAGAGTCCCTTGGACTGCAAGGAGATCCAACCAGTCCATCCTAAAGGAGATCAGTCCTGAATGTTCATTGGAAGGACTGATGTTGAAGCTGAAACTCCAATACTTTGGCCACCTGATGTGCAGACGTGACTCATTTGAAAAGACCCTGTTGCTGGGAAAGATAGAGGGCAGGAGGAGAAGGGGATGACAGAGGATAAGATGGTTGGATGGCATCACCGACTCAATGTACATGAGTTTGTATAAACTCTGGGAGTTGGTGATGGACAGGAAGGCCTGGCGTGCTGCAGTCCATGGGGTCACAAAGAGTCAGACATGACTGAGCAACTGAACTGAACTGAACTGAAGGAGGAAGACAGTCCTTAAACAACAAAACTGCTTAAGAATTTCACTGCAAAAATAGCTCACAATCTTTCATTCTGTATCAAATCCCAGGGTTATTTGACCTATTTTCTATAAAGTCTTAGTAGATTTTTTTAGCTTCTCCTCAGTATGTTAATTTGCTGCTTAATGGAAAAGTGACCGTTAGATACAAAAAGTTAAGAATTCTTGCTTAAGGTTAAGTTCACCTAAGAATTTTTTTTTTTTAATTTATAAGTCCTTCAAATTTCAACATCTCCCTTAAAGATTTTTGAAAAATATTCGGTCTCATTTTAAGTGTTTACTTTATTAAATGCATTATGTACTTCTAAACTGTACTAACCATTTAGCACTTTATTTACATTATTAAACCACACTAAATCAGCATACCAAACCTACTGAGGCACTAACTACTTTTAAGTAATAACATGTAAGAGATATGCTTCGCTTATTAAACAGGGTAACAGAAAGATGATGAAAATGGCTCAAAAGTTACAGAACTCATACCTAAAGAAATGTATGATCTAAAGAGGCCTATATCTATTAAAGAAATTGAATCAATCATTAATAACCTTGCAAAAGAGAAACGATCAGGTCCAATGGGTTCATTAGTGATTTCTACCAAGAATTCAAGGAAGAATTTATGTTAAGTCTTTACAATCTGTTTCAGAAGATAAAAGCAGAGGGAATACTTCCAACTTCATTCTTCAAGGTCAGCATTAGCATCCTATGGATATTTCAAGAAAACTTGTAGATCAATATCTCTCATGAGCACAAATGCAAAAATTGCTAACAAAATATTAGCAAATCAAACCCAACCAAGTATATAATGAATTTTTATCCATAATTGGGTGGGGTTCATCACAGACATGCAAAGTTGGTTTGACATTCAAAAATATATTAATGTAATCTCTCGCATCAACAGAAAAGTAGAAAAATCACATGATCTACCAATCGCAGAGAACCATTTTGCAAAATCCAACACTCATTCATAAAAACTTTCAATAAACTAAAAATAAAAAGGGAAAATTTCAACCTGAGAACAGATATATGCAATAAACCTACAGCTTACTTGATACTTAGTGGTAAATAAGAGTTTCCCAACCAAGATCAGGAACAAGGCAAGATAGTCCCCTCTCACCACTGTCCTTCAATATCGTACTGAAAATAACAAGTAATGCAAAAAGACAAAAAAGGAAAATTTAAATATACAGATTAGGAAAGGAGAAACAAAACTGCCTTTTTTTCCACAGATGATATGTTCATTTATGCAGAAAATCTGAAATAATTAATCTGAAAGAATCAATAGAAAAATTTCTAGACACAAGATTAATATACAAAAGTCAATCACTTTCCTATATACCAAAAATGAGTAAGTTAAGTTTGAAATTAAAAACACAATACCATTTATAGCACTCAAAAAATGAAATTTTAGGTATAAATCTAACAATCTGTATAAAATTTGTTTCAGAAAAGACATAAACTATAATAAAAATATTAAAAAGGAAGTAAATAAATAAAGAGATGTGTGTTCATGGGTGAGGAGACTCAATAGACAGCACAGAGTGCTTTTAGAGCAGTGAAACTATTCTATATTAATATTGTCCAGACCCACAAACTGTACAAAATCAAGGATGAGCCCTAATGTAAACTATGGACTTTTGTTGGCATTGATTTGTCAACGTAGGTTAATCAGTTATACAAATATAAAACTCTGGGTGTGGTATGTTGATACTGGGGGAGACTCTGCTTATGTGGGGACAGGGAGTATATGAGAAACATCTGTACCTTCCGCTCAATTTTACTGTGAACCTAAAACTGCTCTACAAAATAGTCTATTTAAAAAGAAGCAAAGGAGATACAGAAGTATATAGAATCATTGAAAGGAAGAAAGCAGGAATGAGACTGTGAAACTATAGGCAAAACTGATTAATGTACTATAGGGCAATGCAACTATAATTGTGTTTGATCTTTTCTCTTGCACAGAAACCATTTGCATATTTGTAGAACAAAATCATTTACATTGCACTTAGACAAAAACCTACTGCACTGCTATATATTTTCAACAAGGTAACCTCTAGCCTTACAGAGTTGTAAAGTGTATTAATCAACAGTAAATAATACAAAAACAAACATGTATACCTACAAAGAATGAGGTAATATTTGGATTGACTTGTTCTGCATCAATACAAAATGACACAGCCATCTTTTGCTTATTTCCAAGTTTCCAGCTTTTTTTCTTAATACTGTACCACGCCTAATGATTTAAAATAATTTCCAAATGTCTATATTACAAAAATGTCTTGCTTCATTTTGGTTTTACTAAGTTTATTTTATAAGTTCTGCTGAAGGTACTGGTTGATACACCTTGTAGTACGGTTAGCAAATCAAAAATCATACAGTGCTGAATAAGACTAAGAAGATAAAAGTAATTTCCTTTTAAAAATTTTAAAAGGAACCTAGGATTACATTTAAATATAATTTATTTTATATTCACTCTATGAACTTATTACAATTTTTATTATTGCTCTTAATATTATGAAATGAAAGAGCTGATCTATAAAGGCTTTATACTGTATATGATTCCCAAGATAGGATATCAATAGGAATTTAAATCTCAGATATTCATGTTTGTTTTATCTTCAATATCAGTAAATATGGTTACACGGTCTCTCTACTGTTTCTGTTTGAGTAATTGATTTGTTAAATTGTGTCCTGGTGTTTAAAAATGGCCTATTCTTTTTGGACTATTTAAATAAATACTTTTATTGTCATTAAAAGTAAAAATAATATTCAGTAAATATGTTTGTTCCTGAACTCTGAATGACATTTCGTAAAAAGACACTTCCTTTCAAAAAACTATTCTCTTTTTCCATGAAAAATGTCTTCTTTATTCCATAACATAATATATACATGATAAAAATTGTTTAATATAAAAAATTGTGTGGGTATTTGTGTGCTAAGTTAGGGTAGATGGGACGGTGATGTGTATTTGTCTGTGTAATGCCTAGTAACCACTGTATTGTTAATCTCTCTTACTTAAAACTCATATTAAAATTATTCTAATTCCAAACTAATATTAATTCTACCAGTACCAAGTTCTATGAAACCCTGTAGGGTTTCTAGAATTAACCTTTCTAGAACTAACAACAACCAAAAAAAAAAGATGTCATTTTCATCAGAGGGGACTGAAATGCAAACGTAGAAAGTCAAGAGATACATGGAATAACAGGCAAATTTGGCCTTGGAGTACAGAATAAAGCAGTTCAAGGGTTAACAGAGTTTGGCCAAGAGAATGCACTGGTCATAGCAAACACCCTCTTCCAACAACAAAAGAAAAGACTCTATGCATGGACATTACCAGATGATTAATATCAAAATCACATCAATTATATTATTTGCAGCTGAAGATGGAGAAGCTCTATCCAGTCAGCAAACCAAGACCCAGGAGCTGACTACAGATCAGATCATGAACTCCTTATTGCAAAATTCAGACTTCAATTGAACAAAATAGGGAAAACCGTTAGGTCATTCATGCATGAACTAAATCAAATCCCTTAGGATTATACAGTGGAAGCAATAAATAGATTCAAGGGATCAGATCTGATAGAGTGTCTGAAAACTATGGGTGGAGGTTTGTAACATTGTACAGGAGGTGGTGATCAAAACCATCCACAAGAAAAAGAAATGCAAAAAAGCAAAATGGTTGTCTGAGGAGGCCTTACAAATAGCTGAGAAAAGAAGAGAAGCAAAAGGCAAAGGAGAAAAGGTAAGACATACCCATCTGAATACAGAGTTCCAAAGAATAGCAAAGAGATAAGAAGCCTTCCTAAGTGATCAACACAAAGAAATAGAGGAAAACAATAGATTGGGAAAGACTATAGATCTCTTCAAGAAAATTAGAAATACCAAGGGAACATTTCATGCAAAGATGGGCATAATAAAGGGCAGAAATGGTATGGACCTAAGAGAAGCAGAAGATATTAAAAAGAGGTAGCAAGAATACACAGAAGAACTATAAAAAAGATATCTTAATGATCCAGATAACCACAATGGTGTGAGCACTCACCTAGAGTCAGGCATCTTGGAGTGCAAAGTCAAATGAGCCTAAGGAAGCATCACCATGAACAAAGCTAGTGGAGATAATGGAATTAGAACTGAACTATTTCAAATCCTAAAAGATGATACTGTTAAAGTGCTGTACTCAATATGCCAGCAAATTTGGAAAATGCAGCAGTAGCCACAGAATTGGAAAAGGTCAGTTTTCATTTCAATCCCAAAGAAAGGCAATGACAAAAATGTTCAAACTACCTCACAATTGAACTCATCTCATACAATAGCAAAGTAATGCTCAAAATTCTCCAGCTAGGATTCAAGAGTACGTGAACTGAGAGCTTTCAGATGATCAAAGTGTATTTAGAAAAGGCAGAAAAACCAGAGATCAAATTGCCAACATCCACTGTATCATAGAAAAAGCAAGAGAATTAAAAAAAAAAAAAAAAAAAACTACTTCTGCTTCATTGACTACACTGAAGCCTTTGACTTTGTGGATCACAACAAACCATGGAAAATTCTTCCAGAGATAGGAATACCAGACCACCTTACCTGCCTCCTGAGAAACCTGTATGCAGATCAAGAAGCAACTGTTAGAACCATGCATGGAACAAGAGACTGGTTCCAAATTGTGAAAGGAGGACATCAAGGCTATATATTGTCACCCTACTTTTTTAACTTTTATGCAGAGTACATCAAGCAAAATGCTGGGTTGGATGAAGGACAAACTGTAATCAAGATTGCCAGGAGAAATATCAATAACCTCAGATATGCAAATGGCACCACCCTTAGGGAAGAAAGCAAAGAGGAACTAAAGAGCCTCTTGATGAAAGTGAAAGAAGACAGTTAAAAGCTGGCTTAAAACTCAACATTCAAAAAACTAAGATCATGGCATCCAGTTCCATTACTTCAAGGCAAATAGATGGAGAAACAATGGAAACAGTGACCGACCTAATTTTGGGGGGCTCCAAAATCACTGCTGATGGTGACTGCAGTTATGAAATTAAAAGACACTTGCTCCTTCAAAGAAAAGCTATGACAAACCTAGACAACATGCTAGAAAGCAGAGACATTACTTTGCCAACAAATGTCTGTCAAGTCAAAGCTATGGCCTTTCCAGTAGTCATGTATGGATATGAGAGTTGGACCATAAAGAAGACTGAGTACCAAATGCTTTTGAAGAGTGATGTTGTTGAAGACTCTTGAGGGTCCCCTTGGACTGCAACGAGATCAAACCAGGCAATCCTAAAGGAAATCAGTCCTGAATATTTATTGGAAGGACTGATGTTGAAGCTGAAACTCCAATACTTTGGCCACCTGATGAGAACTGACTCAGTGGAAAGACCCTGCTGCTGTGAAAGATTGAAGGCGGGAGGAGAAGGGGATCATAGAGGATGAGATGGTTGGATGGCATCCAACACGATGGACATGAGTTTGAGTAAGCTCCGGGAGTTGGTGATGGACAGGGAGGCCTGGCATGCTGCAGTCCAAGGGGTCACAAAGAGTCGGATACAACTGAGCAACTGAACTGAAGCTGGCAAAGATTGAAGTCAGGAGGAGAAGTGGACAACAAAGGACGAGATAATTGAATGGGATCATCAGCTCATTGGACATGAATTTGAGCAAGCTCTGGAAGACAGTGAAAGACAGGGAAGCCACATTTCCACTTTTATCTAAAAATCATAGAAATTATATTTCAGGTGACTTATTACATAACACAATTACTCTTGATAGTTTTTTTCAGATTTATTAATATAGTTCAAGTTTTATTAATAGCAAATTTACATTTTTATTGATGGTAAACAAGAAATACATTTCATATGGAAACAATATAAGCTTATTTCGTCAGTAAATAGGTATAAGGAATTTTTAGAGACATATTAGTTAGTCTTACCATAAGAAAATAAAAGCAAGTTTCATTTTAAAAACTATACATGTGTTCCTGCATTGTACAGCATGGATAAAATCTGGATTATCTTAGGGATTCATTTTGTTCATGAAAACCTGGATTGTTGCATAAAACTACTTTTGAGCTGATAGTTTTTTGTGAGAATAGTTTTTGTCTCCTTGAATATCTAGCATATTTTAAGTATTAAACATATTAGTTTTTAATATTTTTCTAGGAATGCTTGTTCTCATGTGTGTGTGTGTGTGTGCGCCCATGCATGCTAAGTCACTTCAGCTGTGTCTGACTCTTTGCGACCCTATGGATTGTAGTCCGTCAGGCTCCTCTGTCCATGGGGATTCTCCAGGCAAGAATACTCAAGTGGTTTGCCATTTCCTTCTCAAGGGGATCGTCCCAACCCAGGGATCCAACCTGTGTTTCTTATGTCTCCTGCATTGGGAGGCAGGTTCTTTACCATTTCCCACATGGGAAGCCTATATATATACATTATATATGCTATTACCTCTGTAGAGCAATAAAAACTGTACTTTTTATTTAAGAGACTTTATAGTCTAATTTATTGAACCATTCTAGACATAGGGAATATTTCCAATTCACATGATATGAAATAAGTTTTTTTTCCCCAATTACAGACATACATACCATAGAGAGTTTTATACTTGGTTTTACAACCCACTCCAGTACTCTTGTCTGGAAAATCCCATGGAAGGAGGAGCCTGGTAGGCTTCAGTCCATGGGGTCGCTAAGAGTCGGACCCGACTGAGCGACTTCACTTTCACTTTTCACTTTCATGCATTGGAAAAGGAAATGGCAACCCACTCCTGTGTTCTTGCCTGGAGAATCCCAGGGACAGCAGAGCCTGGTGGGCTGCCGTCTATGGGGTCGCACAGAGTCGGACACGACTGAAGCGACTTAGCAGCTTACAACTCCAGCCACGTTTAAGGTTAAAAGGTGAAAGTGTTGGTTGCTCAGTCATGTCTGACTCTTTGCAACCACATGGCCTATAGCCCACCAGGCTCCTCTGTCCATGGGATTCTCCAGGTAAGAAGACTGAAGTGGGTTGCCAGTCCCTTCTCTAAGGGATCTTCCTGATTCAGGGATTGAACCTGGGTCTCCTGCAGACAGATTCTTTACCATATGATCCATGGTTAAAGTAAATACAAGCACAAAAATCACACCAGTGTAGGTTTTAAAGGAATGGCATGCTCTTTATGAGATATAAGACTGTACAGACAGACAAAAATGACTAAAAATCAAATCTTTTGATATTTCTCATCTGATAGAGAATAAATCCCCATCTCTACATCACAGTGGTCATCAATTGATCAGATGATAAAGCCAATTTTTCAATCATAGCCACCACCAAAGAAAAATGATGTATTGGCTATGAGGAAGTCAGACTTGGCCAATATCAGAAACAGAAGCACAAAGAGAGACAGAAAAAAAAAATGATGAAGAAGAGTCAGTGAAGGTAAAGTTTATTGCTACTTGAGATACCTTCCAGGGACACACAGAATAAGTTCCTGAATCCAAGAATTCCACATCTTAACCACCATAGTTTAAATGGCTTTGGCAGCTGAATCCTCTTGGGTATCTTAGTGCAATCTCCATCAGCTATCAAAGATGATTTTTAAAAAGATAAAAACATGCCATTCTGCCAAATATAACCTGAGCATCTGTCAAAGATGTATTTAATTCAGTAATGAAGGAACCAGCAATCTGGGAGAGCGAGTTGTTTAATAATTGTTTTAAATTTGATAAATCTCATTTTTAAAGATGGTGTAACTGAAGATGTTTTAGCTCTAATAATGGGCAACACCTTAGCAAGATTTTACTTAAGATTATTAATCAAATTACTGAATTCTACACTTTAAATTGTGGCTTTAGAACTGCCATTCTAATAAGACCAAACTCTCTTAGACATTATGTGGATATAAAAATTCCAAATACTTGTATAGTTATTTAACACACAAAAAAATTTATAACATAGTTAACATAGCCCATAACTGTGGATTCAACCATAAATATAATCTAATTTTTTGTCTCTTTAGAGACATTTCCTACCTCCATCCAGACAGATCACTTAATGCTATTCTCTTTTATATTGAGAATATATAAAATTTTCTCTTTTAAAATTCCAAGTCTAAATATATTTTTAATTTGATGGGCTAATAAAGTACACAAATGTATCTCTCATCAAGTTTTAAAGATTTTAAATATTTACTAAAACTCACATATGAATGCCTTGGAAAACTTAGAAATATTTCAAGTGATATGCAATGTAATTTTAGTTCTATCTTTGAAATACTGTTCCAATTTTGTCTGCAGTTTACTTTAAAATATTCACCTATAGGCAGTGTTATCCTAGAACTACAGTGGTCATTTTAACTTAAAGCATAGGTTCATTAGGTGCTTTAATTGAAAGCTTAAATCTGAAGAGGGATTAACTGATTGATTAAGGCAGTGATCCAAAGGTGACTATCAGGCATGTCATTTCTCTTTATCTCTGATTAACTCCAGATGGCTTGGCTTAAATCAGAACTGTTTGTTCTGCTGTAATGTATCTGTGTAAAACATGTATTTGTGTAATACAAATTAGTTTCTATCATTCTTAAGTAGGAAATGATGTCAGTTTAATGTATAGTGGATGCTGTGTTAATTCAGATGTGAAGTTTTCCAACTCGTTCATTTTAGCACCACCAAAGCACATAAGCTGGACATAAGAGCACTGAGACATTTAAATGCAGCAAATTGTAGAGAACTACTATTCTGGACATGATGCCAAGTCACCCTACACTCTCCCTCTTAGCACTCTTGCCCTATGCCATGGATCCTGGAAATTCTTATTGTGTTCATTTCTCTGATCTTATCTAACATAACTCAACAGCTTCAACCCCTCTTTTCACATCATTCCATGAACTAACTCAAGTTATTCTTAATGGTATATCTAAAATTCATATAGTATTACTGTATTCAATGTTTCATATACTTCTATTTCACTTGCCTGATTATAAATATCCATATGTAAAGAAGAATTTGCTGTGAAGCCTCTTTTCTATATAATCTAGTAACAAGTAAGGTTAAAATGTTCTGGCTTAATTCTCCCAATGAATTACTGCCATCATATCCTAAGATAAGTTAAAATTTGTGTCTGGTAAAATTGGTATAGATCAGTTTGAATTTTGGAGAAGGCAATGGCACCCCACTCCAATACTCTTGCCTGGAAAATCCCATGGACGGAGAAGCCTGGAAGGCTGCAGTCCATGGGGTCGCTGAGGGTCGGACCCGACTGAGCGACTTCACTTCCACTTTTCACTTTCATGCATTGGAGAAGGAAATGGCAACCCACTCCAGTGTTCTTGCCTGGAGAATCCCAGGGATGGGGGAGCCTTGTGGGCTGCCGTCTATGGGGTTGCACAGAGTCAGACACGACTGAAGTGACTTAGCAACAGTTTGAATTTTAAAATTTGTAATTTTCCATAAGGTGTGTTTTAAGAAAGGGACTTACTTTCTCGAATTTCTGATTTCAAGGAAGAATATCTTCTGTGTAGTCACAGGTGCTATTTGTCAAATGCTGATATCCAATGAACTGTGAGCAGAAATGGTGTGCTTCAACTCCAACACAGAGCACTTAGTTGCTGATGCAAGCCCCACCTACAGAGCAAGGTGACCTCCTTCAAGACAGTTGTTATTCTGCCAGCTTGAGAAACTGAGTTATGAGCACCCTGAATCTTCAAGTTAACAACCATTAATGATGAACGTCAAACATCCAAGATGCTGCCCACCTGTAGTTATAAGTACCACAGACCTTACAGTTTAGATCCTCTGTCATTGACTGAAGCATGCTCACAGGAAAAAGAAAGTGGGAGCACATTGTTGGCTGAAAGGTTGGGTGGCTTGACTCCTCCCTCCACTTAGTAGTTTGGAATTACAAATGCTCTTTTATATCCTTATAAGAAACTTGTTTAAGGATCTATAACTCATGGTTAATTGATCAATCATCCATAATTTCTTTCTAAGAACGCTCTCTTTAGTCAGTGGTTTCTTATAATAGCACTGTGCCCAGAGGTTTTATGTAAGACAAGAGAACCATCAGCGTATCCATCAGGAGAGATAAAAGGAAAACAAGTAAAGAAAGCTAGCAAGCTCTGTAGGCATATATGGGTTCCTCAGTCTGTTTTTGAAACTGGCTGATACAGCTACCACCTGGCTTTTGATCATATTTCCTCCCCAAATCACTTTTCATTTTCTTTGTTTCTACAACATAGATGGATTCTCAAAGCATGATTCCAAGACCATTTTACTAAAACTCAAAAACACTGAAGGGTAGCAGAATATTTCACCCTAAAATATGACTGTAGGAGTTCAGGACATGCCAGTCCCAAATATGCCTCTTTTGTATGTGGACTACTTGTCCCTATCAGTTCAGTTCAGTTCAGTCGCTCAGTTGTGTCTGACTCTTTGCAACCCCATGAATTGCAGCACGCCAGGCCTCCCTATCCATCACCAACTCCCGGAGTTCACTCAAACTCATGTCCATCGAGTCGGTGATGCCATCCAGCCATCTCATCCTCTGTTGTCCCCTTCTCCTCCTGCCTTCAATCTTTCCCAACATCAGGGTCTTTTCAAATGAGTCAGCTATTCATATCAGGTGATCAAAATACTGGAGTTTCAGCTTTAGCATCAGTCATTCCAATGAACACCCAGGCCTGATCTCCTTTAGGATGGACTGGTTGGATCTCCTTGCAATCCAAGGGACCCTCAAGAGTCTTCTCCAACACCACAGTTCAAAAGCATCTATTCTTCAGCATTCAGCTTTCTTCACAGTCCAATTCTCACATCCATACATGACCACTGGAAAAATCATAGCCTTGACTAGACTGACCTTTGTTGGCAAACTTGTCCCTATAGGTACTTGGAAAACAACAGATGCAGGAATTGTTCTCTGAACTCCTTTATCTGCCTAAAGACAGATCCTTTAAAAGCAACTAATTGTCACAGAGGCCCTTCCCAGGAGTTTCATCAACCAGGGAAAGCTGACTCCTGTCACAGGAGATGAGACTAGAAATGACACCACACCGAGACACACATTGTCATAAATTATCACACCCATCCTTCTAAGGGTCATTCATCATCCTAAAAATAATTTCCTCTCCCTTAAAAGGCCCACATCTCCCCTCCCCTTTCCCTATGAAGATGGTATTTAAGCCTGAATTTTAAGTCACCAGAGGGGCCATTTTTCCTCTGGGCATCACCCTTGCCCAGGTGTGGTACACATGTTAATACTTTTTGTTTGTTTTCTCCTCCTAATCTGCCTTTCATTACAGAGGTCTCAGCTGAGAACTCAGAAAGGTAGGCGAGAGTTTTGTTTTTTTTTTCTCTACACCATAAATAATTCTCTTGATATAACATGACAGCACAAGATTATAGCACAGTGACTGGAATCCTTAACACTATGTTTATTTGTTAGGATTGATCTGATTCATAGGAATTGACCTTTGTTGGGCCATAACTATGTGCGAGAATCTATTCTAAGTATTTGACAATGTGTAAATTCACTTAACACTCATAATTCCCTAAAGAAGTAATTAGTATCATAATGCATTTTTCATAAATGAGGAAAGAAGTGAAATAATTTCCCCAAATTTGCACATATAGTGAAAGGTAAGGCAACAATTCTTACCCAAGCAGTTAAACTCTAAAATCCATGATGTAACACAATGTACTATACTCTCTTTAATCTCTTTATAGTCCTTACTGGGTCACACAGAGTATTGTGAGAATAATAGGAACTCAAGAAATAGGTCTTGAATAATAATTCCTGAGGTCAAATACGCTGTTAATCAATTATATATTATTTTATTAAATCTTATAATTACTATGCATACCACTGGGCACCGTTCTTCAGAACATTAAGGATGTCTTTGTTCATTTACAAAAATAAAAATGATCTAATAATTGCATTAAGAAATACTTTTATTTTACTATTACATACATCTAACAAGGTAGGACCACTCAGAAAATTTTCTAAAATGCCACTTCTAATTTTAAAACAACTTTAGCAATTTACCAGGGAGCCTAGAACTCCTCTTAGAAAAAATTCTATTATCTAACTGCTCTTACATTTTGGTAAAGTCATTTAGCCTTCTTTCAGTTTCCACTTCTAAAAAAGCAAGATAAATAATTCTTACGTAAGTTCAGGAGGCAACTCACAAAGAAGTAAATAAAAGATTCCACACATTCTTAGAATTCTGGAGCTATGATTGACCTTAAGAGCCCCTTCATTCTCCTGGGAATCAGATTTCTTGTAGTTACACGTTTTTTCAATGTTTTTCTGTGTAGCTTCCAATAGTAACTAAAAACTTCCTATAAAAATTAGACAAAAGGAAAATCTAGACCCTAAACCATTTACATATCCTTTTTTAAACACCAGTTCTGATTCAATATTTGTCCAAGACTTACACTGACTTATTCTTATATTCCATAATCCAATGTTGAATCTTTAGTTTTGGCCTTAACATCTCAGCAGTTTTGTTGTTTTTTTTTTTCCCTCTTTCAGAGCAACCTTTCTCCCTATCATGAGACTCCTTGTCAACTCTTCATCAAGATGTAGTATATTTAAGTATTCCTTTTACATCCTCAAAAAAAATAAAGTCAAAGTTCCTGTATGAGATAAAATTAAAGTTATTCCAGAGAGCAATTCTCATCAATCAATTTGTTTTCTTAAAGTAATATTTTCTTAACTCCTTGCTCAATTATAAGCAGAGATATGATACTTGGTACTTTTTTTATTAAGCTTGGTACTTAATTATAAGCAGAAATATGAAATTGAACTCAGTACTTTTTACAAAAGTAACTTAGAAACTGGGTGTTTTTAATAAGTCATGATACGTTTTGATAAGCTTTGCCCAGTTTCTGGCTTATAAGGAAGCCATATGCTCTAGAGTGCTTGACCATACAACAGGCTGATCCCAAGGACTGCATCCTTGGGACCCGCAGAGACAAGTCATTCCCAGATTAGTGCAGTGGGATATTCATCCCAGGGGTGCACCAGTCGTAGGAATCTACCTATCTTCCAACTTGAGTCACAAGATGGCTAAGTTTCCTTAATATTAGAGTTAGATCAAGAAATCCTGGCTAGTCTTCATTTTTCAAATCTGAAATTGACCTTGCTGTTATCAAGTCATTTTCTCAACTCCAAAGTAACTCTTTTTGCCTGTGCTGTGAAAATAAGGGCTTTTTAAATATGTTTCCCTTTTCAACTGGTACCAAAGGTTTCTCAGTGGAGACTGCTAGAGAAACCCTGTGGGAAGAACATGTTATGCTAACTTGGTAGATTCTTTCAATGTGTGTGGCTTCCCCAGGTATAGCTCCTGCACTGGGAATAACTTATCCCACATTAGGCTCTTGAAGGATGACATTTCCCCAGCATCAGTTCCCTGCAGTAGAGGATGATAAGTAGCTCCTGCCTGTCAGTAACTGTCCCCACCTTCCCCTAGAGAGTTTTGCATAAGAGTACCTCCAGCTTTCCCAGGACCTAAATGATGGATTTCCCAAAGAAACTGATGCTTTTAAACTGTGGTGTTGGAGAAGACTCTTGAGAGTGTCCTGGACTGCAAGGAGATCCAACCAGTCCATCCTAAAGGAAATCAGTCCTGAATATTCATTGGAAGGACTGATGCTGAAACTCCAATATTTAGCCACCTGATGCAAAGAACTGACTCATTTGAAAAGACCCTGATGCTGAGAAAGATTGACAGCAGGAGGAGAAGGGGACATCAGATGAGATGGTTAGATGGCATCACTGACTTAATGGACCTGAGTTTGGTGGACCTCCCAGACCAGCTCCGGGAGTTGGTGATGGACAGGGAGGCCTGGCATGCTGCAGTCCATAGGATCACAAAGAGTCCAACACGACTGAGCAACTGAACTGAACTGAAATGATGGAGTTCCAGCAAGTTCCAATGGCATCCATCATGGTCAGTTTTCTGCCAAAACGTGAGCCATGGTGGTGTCCTTTCCAACAACTTCTGAATCTTGGCCCATGATGGGGATGCTGCTGGTGTTCAAGTCAGTGTGAGGGCTAGTGATTGCTCCTTATTTCTAATATTTTTATACTCTTTAGAGGTCTCGTCATTTTATTAGCCTATCTCTCACTATTCCATTCTCTTGTTATAGTTAATCATTCTTTATATTAAATTTTCCTTGTTCAAATTACTGCATGGTTTCTCTCTCCTGATTATACCTGTACTGATACATTTACCAAATGAGATCCTAGAATCAAATTTATGAAATTGTATTCTAGCGCAATAGAAATTGGAATATGTGCTAGTTATCATAATTAAATAGCACACCCTTTCCAAATCTATAAACAACATGGGTTGCAGATCTAACTGTGAAAGTTAACACAGCATAACTTTTAGAAAAATATCAGGGGACATATTTTTGGCCTTAGAAAAGATAAAGGTTTCTTACACAGAGCCATCAAACAAAAACCATTAATTATAAAGTTCAAAATATGAAAAATTGTATTAAGTTCAAATAAGAATGTCCATTCATCAAGAGACACTATTAAATGACCAAAACCAGAAGCTGATTTATGAAAGTCACTCATACAAATCACTACAAAAGGCTGACAACACAATAGAAAAATGAGTAAAAGATGCAATATTTTACAAAACAAGATAGATACCCAAATGGCTAATACTTATGAAAATGTGTTCAACTTCATTAGTCACTAAGGGAGTACACAAAAATGTGATATGCATTGCCACTACAATGTCCAATAGTTAAATAATAATAATATATTAAAAAATACAGACAACACTAAGTACCAGCAAGGATGTAGAATGCCTGGAATGCTCACAAATTGTTAATGAGAGTGCAAACTGGTACAACTTTCCCAAACTTTCAATATTTATTAAAATGCATATATGCATAATATATCAACCAGCAAGTATGTACACCAAAAGTATGTAAAAATATGTTCATAACACTGCTATATATTAAGCCCAAGACTTTGAATAACCCTACTGTTCATCAATGGAGAAGGAAATGGCAACCCACTTCAGTGTTCTTCCCTGGAGAGTCTCATGGGTAGAGGAGCCTGACAGACTACAGTCAATGGGGTCGCAGAGAGTCCAACACGACTGAGTGACTAACACTTCACTGTTCATCAATAATCCAATGGGAAAATAAACTTTAGTATATTTAAGCAATCAAGTACTATACTGAATGAGAAGCACTAAGCTATTCCACACACAAGAAGCCAGACGAAAAGCAAATAATTAGAAATTAGTCTTAATGGATGAAAGTCGACTTTTGTGGAAGAAAGTGTCTGGAAGTGGATAAGGGCATTTGGGGAGATGCTGGTTATCTTCTGGTTCTTCTTTTTGGTACTGGAATAAAAAGTATTATGCTGGCTTTTCAAAATTCACCAAGGTACACATTGATGATCTTTTTCAATTTTCTGGATGTTTGTTGCAGTACCAGAACATGTTAAAAATAATCATCAAAGTTAGATGCTTCTTGGAGAAAATGAAAAAAAGATTTTTCCACATGTATTTTATGATATGCCTGTCCAGTTCTCTGAAGCACTGAAACCCTCAGGTCACATTACTCACTGAATTATTATTAATTCCCAATTATCTTTACTGATGTTACTTTCTATAGTCTTTTAATTGACATCAGTCACTTCTTTCCACTCTTCTTTGCACTTGTAAACTAGCCATTTGGCTACCTGATTATAGTCTGAAGCTTTCCATATCTCACAGATTTTTATGATAAATAACAAAGTTATATTAGAGAAAAATTTTATTACTCCCATCAAATCACCCAGAAAAAGGTCATATGCAACTTTGTTGTGTAATAATAACAGCTCTTGCCTTAAACATTCACTACTCAAGTCAAGCTATTCAAGATTTAAAGGCAAAGAAATAAGAATATGAATCAAAGCACAAGCAACCATCAGAGCTGACATATTTGGCTTGGAAGAATCCTCTCATTTTGCACTACTCAGTTTGCTCAGTTAGACTCTCAAGGCCAACCGAGAGTTTAAGTTCTAGGGTCTTGATTCCTTGATGAAGTGCATTTTACGATTGAGATGGTGTGGTGTTCAGTTGGTGGATTAATGTGTTGTGATGTTGTGATGCTTGCAGTCTAAAGAATGACTCACTGCTACTGTATTTATTATTTATGGATTACATAGTGGGCCAGCAGAGAGAGGGAAGAAAAGAACTTGCAAACTAAAATCAATACAAATAATAGCCTCTCACAAGAGAAATCCCAGGAGTTTAAGTTGCTCTCTCTTTCCTCTGGCCATATTTTCTCTCTCTCTTTTTTCTCTTTCTCTTTTGTTCTAAAAAATATTATCTGCAGAGGAGAATTTCACTGTGTCGTTCTATTAAAATTCTTTGTAAATAACCATTAGCTTTATTTTGCCCTGCATTTTTCCAAAAGATCCTAAGTTAAAATGGTAACAGGCAGAATACCCTTTGATTAATTCTGTACTCCATAATAATTTATAGGAAATAAATGTTGAAGAATACACACTTTTTAAGACCAGGACAATAGTCAACTTATTAAACCATCAAATATACTAAGATGTATGTAGTACTCTTTCTAATAACCTTACCTTTTGGGTTTTTTTGTGGGCCATTTTTAAAGTCTCTGTTGAATTTGCTACAATACTGTTTCTGTTTTATGTTTTGATTTTTTGTTCACGAGGCATTAGGATCTTAGCTCCCTGGCCTGGGATCGAACACTCAACCCCTGCACTGAAAAGTGAAGTCTTATCCACTGGATTGTCAAGGAAGTCCCCTCTAATAAGCTTCAGATCAGATCAGATCAGTCACTTAGTCATGTCTGACTCTTTGCGACCCCATGAATCGCAGCACGCCAGGCCTCCCTGTCCATCACCAACTCCAGGAGTTCACTGAGACTCATGTCCATCGAGTCAGTGATGCCATCCAGCCATCTCATCCTCTGTCGTCCCCTTCTCCTCCTGCCCCCAATCCCTCCCAGCATCAGACTCTTTTCCAATGAGTCAACTCTTCGCATGAGGTGGCCAAAGTACTGGAGTTTCAGCTTCAGCATCATTCCTTCCAAAGAAATCCCAGGGCTGATCTCCTTCAGAATGGACTGGTTGGATCTCCTTGCAGTCCAAGGGACTCTCAAGAGTCTTCTCCAACACCACAGTTCAAAAGCATCAATTCTTCGGTGCTCAGCCTTCTTCACAGTCCAACTCTCACATCCATACATGACCAGAGGAAAAACCATAGCCTTGACTAGACAAACCTTTGTTGGCAAAGTAAAGTCTCTGCTTTTGAATATGCTATCTAGCTTGGTCATAACTTTCCTTCCAAGGAGTAAGCGTCTTTTAACTTCATGGCTGCAGTCACCATCTGCAGTGATTTTGGAGCCCAGAAAAATAAAGTCTGCACTGTTTCCACTGTTTCCCCATCTATTTCCCATGAAGTGATGGGACCGGATGCCATGATCTTCGTTTTCTGAATGTTGAGCTTTAAGCCAACTTTATGAGGAACTTTTTCCTACCAATATTTTCAGAAGTGTACATAAAAAGATAAAATAAATCTAGAGACCATCGTTCATATATATGTGTATATGTGTGTAGCTAATCATTTATGTTGGAGAAGGAAATGGCAACCCACTCCAGTCTTCATGCCTGGAAAATCCCATGGATGGAGGAGCCTGCTGGGGTCCTCCAGGACACGACTGAGCAATTTCACTTCACTTCAATCACTTTTGTGTGTATATACGTGTATCTATGTGATGTGTGTGTGTGTGTGTGTGTGTGTGTGTATTATTTTGCACAGTGACTCCAGATAAAATCTTGAGTTTTTATTTTCCTGAATAGAACTATACTGACCATGGTTTCACATCAATGTAAATAGTACTTTAGTATTAAATACAGTTACTTCTTAAGGTAAACAAGTGTTGTTAAAAATAAAGCTCTTGGAGCTATAAACTTAGTTTGCTGGTAGAAGTAAGTCTCCATAATAATTCACACAAAAAATTAAGATAATTTCCTTTGAAACATTAAAAAACCAGCATTGCACACAATTTTATCTTCTTATATCCATTCAAAGCAAATATTTTGGCTTATATGTTTACACAGGTATATTCTTTAATCATGTTCATAACTGGGTTACTTTCTGGATCTATTTTATTTTATTTTTTGGGCTCAGAAATGAAAACCTGATTTCATATAACCACAAAGGCTGATGATTGATGGAGAGAGGTTATGAAGAGTCTTATGGACCATAAAGCATTGATTTTGAATCTGAACAAACTATGAAGCCATTAGATAATTCTCACTGATGAAAAAATGATAAGATTTCTGTTTTTAAATTTTAACTTTAGCTGCTTATTTGACAATGGACTGAAGAGGCCAAGAGAGGAACTGGAAAAACAGTGAGAAATGATTAAACAAGTTGGTAGCAATAGAGATAGTGAAAAGGACTGTGATCTTAACACATATTTTTGAAGAATTTAAAGCCAAAAACAAAACTTCCTGAGTGGCTTGAACATTTAGTGTAGGAGGGAAAGTTGATTTAAGGATGACTGAGATGATTGACCTGAACCTTAGAAAGATGGAGTTTGTCTTCATTTTGATGGGAAAGCAAGTTTCGGGGGAAAAACATATTAGGTTTAAGATGCCCATTAGATGCCTATTGAATATCTAAATCGCAGTGTCAGTCTAATAGTTAAATATAAGAATCCAGAGAGCAGAGAAGGTAGCTGGGCTAGAGGTATAAATTTCCCAAGGATATGTTAAGCATTATACTATGCTATTGACTGTTTGTTTGAAAAGATGATATGTTTTTTAATATTTTACTTAGCATCTTGGTTTCTTCCAAAAAACTAAGAATGTAGTTCAAAAAGAATTTTAAAAATTTATAATCAATATTGTAAATGTCTGAATCCCATAATTTGTACATGTTTTAAAAAGTTAACAAGTCCTTAAAATATATAATGTCTATGGAATTTCTTCATTTTGAAAAAGGCTGTGACAACTACCAAGTTTGGGAATCTGCTAATCATATTTTTTATTTAAATAACACCTTATAAATGCCTTTTATCCCAAATAACTAAAAAACTAAAACTTGACTTTTTTCCCACAAGCTTATAGTTCAAAATATTATACTATTTCTTATTAACTTGTAGTAAATATATTAATACATAGATATCATCAAGTAGGAAATCAGTTCAGTTCAATAATGCAGTCAATTCTTATTATTCATGGTGATTGGGTTCTTCATCTAGGGAACATACAGGATGTGTTCCAGTGAAACTCTGGTGACATTCCATCAGCCAATCAAAACATAAATGTATTTTGTTTGTGTTTCTGTTCAAAAACATTTGTTGATTCATTAACTTTGCACTGATGACCAGCAGCCCTACAACTCATGACTGAAGGAAAGATATCTTACCTAAGACACATACTCAACAATTTTCTCCATAAGGCACATCACAGCATTCTTGCACTCACAGACCCTAGACAACACTTCAGCACGACACTTGAAGAGTATTAGCAAAATCACTAACAAAAACTCAAAATGTAGCACTAGCAAAACCATGAAAAGGACATGCTGGTAGTATGAGAGCTGAAACAAGAGAGTAGAACATGGTATTGTTTGATCTCAGTCAGGAACATGCATGTAGAAAGACTCCATTCTCTGCATATCCATGAATAACTGAGAATGAGCTGCAAGTATTGATTATGGGGTTACAGATAGTCTTAATGAGTAGAAAAATTCACAAATACAGAGTCGGTGAATAATGAGAATTGAGGGTTCATATATGTATATATATATCGTTATATTCACATCTAAATATCTGTCTATGCATCTGTCTATCTTATCTGTTCTTCCCTATAGACAGTAAACTGCCAAATACTCAGTAGGAGAATAGAAAAACAACTAAAGAAGTAAAAATACAAAAGAAAACTCAAGGCCAGTGTTATCAGCGCTGTGTTTTCTAGAGGAAAATTAGAATGATGGATGTTGGATACTTCAAGAAAAAAATAATGTTGGTCTGTAATTATTTAGACCTGATGTGCCTTTTAAAACCAATGCTCTTGGTGGTTTTATATTATTTTTTTTCGCAGGTATTAATTGCATAATTTTTATTTCACTCTAAAAGTGTGTTTCAACTATAGCACGTGTGCTAGAATATGCTATATTAGTTTATTTTATATTGATCCCAAGAGAGTATTAGGAGTTCCTTCACTCTCACACTGAACTTTATATTCCAATACTGTTCTAAACTATTAATTATTATTTTTCTGTATGCCAGCACAGAAAAGATCAACTTGGAATTTTATAGAATAAATGTGGTCATCTGAACAAGAAGATATAATTATGGACAATTTGTCTGATGTTTATAGTGAAACCTGAGTGAGCAAACATAATGATCTGTAAATATTTCAAATTCAGCATTAATTGATTATTAAAGAAATATATAATGACTGTACAATGCTGATTTTAAATTGCTTCATAATTTAAAAAAAATTTTCATGTAAGCCTTTCATACCAATTACTTTACTTACCTTTGTTAAAAATATGGCAATTAATTATGTCTAAATTGTAATCAAGTGCATGTGCTCAGTGGCTCAGTCCTGTCCGACTATTTGCAACTCCACGGGCTATAGCCCACCAGGCTCCTCTGTCCATGGGATTTTATTGGTAAGTATATTGAACTGGGTCGGCACTTCCTCCCCCAAATTGTAATCAAATCAGTATGTTTATAATAGACTGATTTAGAAATAGATTTTAAGCATCATATTAATAGAAATAACATTGTGTCATTCTTCACTGATATTTTCTAAAGCTATCTTTACCACCTAAATTTTACTTTCTTTCTTTGGTCTACATTTATATTCCCCAAAAAGAGTTTTATTAATACAAGAGGCAGATAAGCCTTATATTTGCATCCCATGTACAATTATTTGAGATGGGGAGGGAGGGAGATGGACAATTTACATAACACTCTGAATCACAGAATTTGCAGAAGAATTCCATTTCTTTGCTTTTAGTGACTTTTGGAAATTCAAAGTATCCGCTGGATATCAGACTTAACTGAGTAGTTAATTATCATATGAAAACATCCACCTAACAGTGCTCTTCTACTTAGATTAGAGTCATGCTGCTGTGTATCGCTTGAGTATAGTGCTTCAAATCTTTTAATTCAATATTCCCATGCAAATTTCTAAATATTAGTAATCAAATATTTCAAATCAATACATATTTCATAACAGACAATATTTGGTTCTTATACACTCGGTTCAATGTTTCTTCAGCCAATACTTATATCACTACTAAAAATTCAAAGGAAGAATTTAGTATTAAGGATTTTCTAAAGTTTATTTTTTGACATTGTTTTTCTAATTTTATATATATTAGATACAAACAAATCCTACCCTCTCTGATTTCAAAAAGGCATCACTTTCTTCAGTTCAGTTCAGTTCAGTTGCTCAGTCATGTCCAACTCTTTGCGATCCCATGAATCGCAGAACGCCAGGCCTTTCTGTCCATCACCAACTCCCGGAGTTCATCCAAACTCATGTGCATCGAGTCGGTGATGCCATCCAGCCATCTCATCCTCTGTCATCCCCTTCTCCTCCTGCTCCCAATCCCTCCCAGCATCTTTTTCAATGAGTCGACTCTTCACGTAAGGTAGCCAAAGTATTGGAGTTTCAGCCTCAGCATCAGTCCTTCCAATGAACACCCAGGACTGATCTCCTTTAGAATGGACTGGTTGGATCTCCTTGCAGTCCAAGGGACTCTCAAGAGTCTTCTCCAACACCACAGTTCAAAAGCATCAATTCTTTGGCACTCAGCTTTCTTCACAGCCCAACTCTCACATCCATACATGACTACTGGAAAAACCATAGCCTTGGCTAGACGGACCTTTGTTGGCAAAGTAATGTCTCTGCTTTTGAATATGCTATCTAGGTTGGTCATAACTTTCCTTCCAAGGAGTAAGTGTCTTTAATTTCATGGCTGCGATCACCATCTGCAGTGATTTTGGAGCCCCAAAACTAAAGTGTGACACTGTTTCCACTGTTTCCCCATCTATTTCCCATGAAGTGATGGGACCTGATGCCATGATCTTAGTTTTCTGAATGTTGAGCTTTAAGCCAACTTTTTCACTCTCCTCTTTCACTTTCATCAAGAGGCTCTTTTGTTCCTCTTCACTTTCTGCCATAAGGGTGGTGTTATCTGCATATCTGAGGTTATTGATGTTTCTCCCAGCATCCTTAAAGTCTAAATTCTTTCTTCATGGCTAACTGTTTTGTCTTGATGCCTATTGGCCTGTTGAACTTATGTCACATCACATCAAAAAAAAAAATCCTATGAAATGAGTTTTAGAAAAAGTATAGAGTGAAAAGTACTACAGCAAAAGATTTTTTATAAGCCTCGCTGCAAGGACAAGTATAAAAAGAGCTTGTGGGCTAACTCATAGAGAGAAGCAGAAATTACTGGGGAGTATGGAGATGAAATTATTCTGCCTTGCTTTCTTCCAGTTATTAACCACTAAGTTTTCTTGGAAAAAAATCTGTATTTTGTTAATATATGTAATTTGATCCATACTTTTGATGTTTGTCATTATTTGGCAAATAACACAATTACAACATTAATCAGTAACATTAGATTTCCTTAAATTTTAGACACATGCCACTTGGAAAATACCTAATTATAGAAACTCTGTTCTTGAGTATATCTCAGAAGTGTTTTATTAAAATAATATCTTGATTAATACATATAAATCATAACTCTTAATGTTCATATCAGTGGAGATCATGTATATTTTTACTGAGTCTGAATCAATAGCACAAATAAATTAATGATGAAGTAGCAAAGACCATATGGTAAATTCAATTAAATTAATTAAAAATTTAATTAGAAACAAACATGTGCCTTGCAGTCTATTAAATATTGAAGGGCATACAAAAGAAGCACAGAGAACAAAACATGTTCTTTAAATACAAAAAGCATCATTTTAAAAATACATGAGATACACACCTGAAATAGTTAGACTAAGATATCTTAGAACTTTGGAGTTGGAGAAGCCTAGGTATAAAACTTAAAACCATAACTTCTAATTCTGTGATTTTGATCACTTTGTTTGAAATCTCTAATCCTCAGAGCCTCAACTGTACAATGGGAATAAAAGCAAACACGCCAATGGGTAACTTAAAGGATAAAATGAGATATTAATATAAAATACTTTGCATTTTGTAGATATTTTTTAAATGGCTGACAATAAACATGACAGTTCACATCAATCTACATGGAAATTAGCTACAACTACACAGTGTTCTACCATATAAAGAATCAATAAGTGTTAGTCGCTCAGTTGTGCCCAACTCTTTGCAACCTCATGGACTGCAGCCCACCAGGCTCCTCTGTCCATGAGATTTTCCAGCCAAGGATACTGGAGTGGGTTGCCATTTCCTTCTCCAGGGAATCGACCCAGGGATCAAACCCAGGTCTCCTGCACTGCAGGCAGATTTTTACTGACTGAGCTACAAGGGAAGCCCAAAGAATCAATGGTATGGTCTTTAATAGCGAAGACTGAAACTACATACAGGATGCTGCTATGTGGGATGATATAAAATTAACCATAATTTTTCAGACCTGGGGAGAGTACAAATGATCTTTAAGTTTTGTTTGGTCTTTATTCTCCTTTGTATTTTCTGAATAGTTTTTTTTTATAACAATTATGGGTTACCAATCAAGAAATTGAACAATGAATGAAATATATTGTATTTGTGAGGGTTTTCCAGAGAAATAGAACTAATAACGTGACATGAAGTTGCTCAGTCGTGTCCGACTCTTTGCGACCCCATGGACTGTAGCCTACCAGGCTCCTCTGTCCATGGGATTTTCCAGGCAATAGTACTGGAGTGGAACTAATAGGAATATATAAATAGATAAAGGGCAATTAAGTTTGGATAATTTATAATCAAAGAATACTATCTCCTCCACTATTCTGGGCTTATAAGAAAAATAGTGTCTGAAGGGCACAACTTGAATTAATAGGACAGTATATAATAAGAATTTAATAAATATTTGTTGAATAGAATAAAATTCACACTGTTATGAGCTTTGGGTATATAAACTCACTCTGTAACTATGGACATAACAAAGAATTTAGAAAATCTTTCTAGACACAGACTAGAAGTATTACAACACATGTCCACAGCTCATTAGTATTTTTTAAGTGAATGAATAAATGAACCATAACCAACTTGAAAGGCTGTGGTGAGGATTAATAGCATCGAGCCCCATCCTTGACGGATGGTAAACACTGACTAAATAAATGGTGTCCCCTTCCTTCTCATTAATCCCAGCTCTGCCTTTCCCCCTCAATTTAAAATCAAGAAATTAAATAACTTGTGGAAGACTGTGTGGGAAATTTTTAATTCAGCAGGCTTGGACATTCTCAAGACAAGCCTGTCTTCAGAACATGAATTGCCATGATGGAAATGAACCATGAGTCCTTGGAACATTCTGTCTGACTGTTAATACCTAGTCCAAGCCAGTACTGCTCGCCACACGAGACAAGTAGATCAAGAGACAAGCTGTTGGGGCAAAGGATAACAACTTTATTCAGAAGCCAGAAAACCAAGTGAGAGGCTAATGTACTAAAGAACTATCTTAGCACAGAACAGAACTTAGGTTTCTTTTATGTCAGTAGGAGAAAAGAATTGGCAGTTAATCATCTTCTTATGACATTTCCCCCAGGAGACAGGAGGTCTGCAAATTACTTGTAGGTGGTCTGGTGGTCCTAGTCACAAGCTCAGGAGTCACCCTTATCTGCAGGTGCCAACTAGTCCTGGAAAACAGCTAAGATGCAAGTGATGCTACCATGGACCACATTCTTAGGACTTGTGGTTCAGTCAGTGACAATCATGCTGTGGAGGATGAAGGTTAGGAGGACAAAGTGAAGTACTTTAATGAATCCTGTGAAGTAAAGCTTCATCGAGCCAGTTAATAAAATACAGAAAGGCATTTGTAGCAAGGCAAGAGGGCAAATTGTCCCTATTACATGATGACTATTTTGTATGCCTAAGGCTGCTGGTCAAGCTTCAATATTCATCAGTTTTACTTTTCAGCATCAGTTTTTCAATGACTTCTTACCCTGCCTAGATTACTGATGTCATATTCTACTATATACTCAGCAGATGCCAGCTGCCTTTGATTAATTTTTATTTCTCAAATTTGCCAAGCTTATTCCTGAATTGGGCTCTCTCATATTTGCTATTTGCTTGGCTCCTTTGTTGGTACCTTCTCATTATTTAGGTCCAATGTCAAAGCTCAGAAGAGTTTCTCAGATTACCTATTCAATCTAGAGTCCTATCCTTACACCAAATACCCTCCATAACTTGATCATAGTAATTTTCTCTATATCATCCATTAAACTCTGAAAGTTTTATTTCTGTGTTTATACCTGTAGATTTGCTTTATCTATGAGAATATAAGAGTCTTGGAGGCAAGGATTCTGCTTATTTTGTTCAACACTAAATTCCTAATGTTCACTATAGCATCTAGTATATGTTAGGGGCTTAATAAAGACTTTTGATTGACATTAGAAATGATGCAGAGAGTGAATTTAAAAGAGTCAATTGATTCAGAAAAAAAAATTTTGGAAAGAAACCTAAGAAACATAGCTGTATGAGTGTGTGTATGCTAAATCTCTTCAGTCATGTCTGACTCTTTTGCAACCGCATGGACCATAGCCCATCAGGCTCCTCTCTCCATGGGATTCTCCAGGGATTCTCCAGAATACTGGAATGGGTTGCCATGCGCTTCTCCCCATAGCTGTATATCTATTACTAAATACTATGCCATCCTTAAATATAAGGTTCATAATATAAATGACTTTTAAAAATGCTATCCATGTCAGATTTTTATCCACATTCTTCATCATTATAATCTTAATAAAATGACTTAACAAGCACAGAATGTTCCATCTTTAAGCTGCTTTATAAGTGAAAACTGACATTAATTAATTAGTATTTATTGATTGATTTGCTGAATTAGCCTCATTTTTAAAATTTCATTTTATTTAATATAATTTAGAAAGTGTTCAAACAGGATCTCAAACTATATCTAATCATATATTTTGTCTCAGTAAGAAATGGGAAAGTTTTTTTTCCCTGTACATTGCTAAATTAGTACAGTTAAAATGACCTTCACCCACCACCTAATTTATTCACTGCCTCACACTTTTCTTTCCAGATCTCAAAACTCTTAGAAGTGTTCTATAATAATCCATTTTCTTATCATAATACAAACAGCTCACAGGGGATCAGAATTCATTCACTATTACTCTTTCTTCTTCTTTCAATATATCTTGAGTTTTTATTTTTTTATAATACTTACACAGCATTTCTGTGTTTTATCACAGTATAGTTTATTCTGAGTTTTGGGATATCTAAAATTAATTTAAAAATCTATCTCCATCTCAATCTTAAAGTTTATACATTATGCTCCTTGGAGAAATTCTAACCCCAGCAACAACATATCAACAAAGTGATGAAAGAACAAAACTCATATTTTCAGTGTTATTTACATGGGATTTGATGCTTCCACATTCTTCATTAAGAGGGATAAGAGAAGAAGACCTTTAAAACACTGTAAAACCCAGTATAAATATCTGTTTTATATTATTTAAGAAATATGAATTATAGAAAAATAATGACACTCACTGAAGAGCAATTTTAAAATTCTCAGTATTTCTGTTTGCTATCTTATCTCTAACTGTCAGTAACAGCAAAGCTGAATCAAATTTCAACTACTCTATGGAGGCCTCTAGTCAATATACCAAAAATATCAAAATATTAAAAATGACTCAGATTATCCAATAAAGTATAAAATAGTATTTTCTTAGTTTTATTCTTTTAAAAATTTAGCTTTAAATTTGTAGACAGCTATATTGGCCGTGCACCCTTAAGTCTATTTAATGTAGGCATCCCCTCACCCCATATTCTACTTTTATATCTTATTTGCTCAAAATTGCTTAGCAGTTCCTTCTTCAGTTTCTCTCTTTCCTCTAGCAGTTTCTGTAAGCGACAAAAACAAAATCAAGTTTCATGTCTGTACATTGTTTGGAAAACTCCTCAGGTAAATATTCAAGTTTATTACTTATAAATTCTACTTTCCAACCAATAGAAGTTAATTCAGCCACATTCTTTGCCACATTATAAAAAGCCTTTTCTTCCTCCAGTATTCAATAAACTGTTCCTCATTTCTGTCTGACAATTTGATAGAAGTACTTACAGAGTCATAGTCTCACAGTGTTCTTTCATGATAACACATGTTTTCCTAAGACTATAGACATTTTCTCTACGGCTCTTCTATCTTCTTTCTCAGACCTCACTAGAATTGCCTTTAAAATCCATTATTTCCAACATCACTTTCCAAGGCAACCTAGACTTTTCTATCATGAACATCACAATTCTTCCATCTCTACCTATCACCCAATTCCAAAGTCATTTACATACACATTTTTTTGGTTTCTGTTACAGCGGCACCCTACTGCCCAATATCAACATCTATTTTCATTTCCAAGGGCTGCCATAACAAAGTACAACAAGTCCCTTACCTACAAAGAGTTCCATCCCAAGAGTGTGTTTATAAGTCCAATTTGTTCATAAGTCCAACAAGGTTAGCCTAGATGTACAACAAATATTTATATTGTACTGTAGCTATCAACTATACTATAATGAAAGTGGAAGTCGCTCACTCGTGTCTGACTCTTTGCAACCCCATGGACTATACAGTCCATAGAATCCTCCAGGCCAGAATACTGAAGTGGGTAGCCTTTCCCTTCTCCACGGGTTCTTCCCAAACCAGGGATCGAATGCAAGCCTCCTGCATTGCAGGTGGATTCTTTACCCACTGAGCCACAAGGGAAGCCTATAGTAATTATCAGCTACATAGTATGGTACTGTAATAGATTTATAATTCTTTTCACACAAATAATACATAAAAAACAAACACAAAAGCAAAGAAAACATTTTTAATCTTAGCATACAGGACCTTAATAATTACCATTGTACCAGCTATATCACCACTACTTTTACCCTTGCTTCTGGACATCCTGGGCTATCCTATAGTATAGATACTATACTACTGTACTATATACAGTGCTGTTCTATAAAGTTCTCAAAAAAACAACCACTTGTAGAGGATGTATGCACATGACAATGTATGCCAGACACTTGAGCTAACTTATGTGATTGGACATGCTAACGTATATTTGCATCTTTGAAGGTTGCAGATTTAAGGGTTTGTATGTAGAGAATTTATTTAAAGCAACAGAAATATATTCTGTCACAGTTGGGAGGCAAAATCAAGGTTGGTACCATCAGAAAACTCTAAAGGAGAAAATGTTTTGTGACTTTTGTGACTCTTTCCTGTCGCTAAGTTGTGTCCAACTCTGTGCGACCCCATGGACTGCAGCATGCCAGGCTTCCCTGTCCACTCTCTCCCAGAGTTTGCTCAAATTCATGTCCGTTGAGTTGGTGATGGCATCCAACCATCTCATCCCCTGTTGCTCCCTTCTCCTCAATCTTTCCCAGCACCAGGGGCCTTTCCAATGAGTCAGCTCTTTGCATCAGGTGGCCAAAGTATTGGTCTTCAACATCAGTCCTTCCAATGAATATTCAGGGTTGATTTCCTTTAGGACTGACTGGTTTGATCTTCTTGCAGTCCAAGGGACTCTCAAGAGTCTTTTCTAGCACCACAATTCAAAATTATCCGTTCTTTGGCACTCAGCCTTCTTTATGATCCAACTTATACATCCATATGTAACTACTGGAACACTATAGCTTTGACTATACAGACCTTTGTTAGAAAAGTGAGACCTTCACTTTTTAATACACAGTTTAGGTTTGTCATAGTTTTCCTTCCAAGGAGCAAGTATCTTTTAATTTCATGGCTGCAGTCACTGTCCTCAGTGATTTTGAAGCCCAGGAAAATAAAATCTGTCACTGCTTCCACTTTTCCCCTTCTACTGCCACGAAGTAATAGGACTGGATGCCATGATCTTCTCACAATTTAAGGAGGCACTGTTCAACCCAGTATAGTATGTTTTAAGGAAATGGGTAAGCCTGATAACGTAACATAAAATAATTTGAAGTTTAGTTATGATGCCCGCTCAATATTTAAAATCATGTAAATGTCATTTCTTGAATTTCACAATAACTTGAAAAGATGACATGAAATAATTTGGTGCCTTCACTTTTTTTAAGACAAGTAAGCCTGTCATTATAATGTGATTGTTTTATTTTTTTATTAACAGAAATTACTGCCAGTTGCTAGACATTATTACCAGTTGCTAGAAATTACTACCGGTTGCTAGCACCCAGGTGGTGTTAGTGCTAAAGGACCTGCTATCAATGCAGGAGATGTAAGAGATGTGTGATCGATCCCTGGGTTGAGAAGATCCCTTGGAGGAGGGCATGGCAACCCACTCTAATATTCTTTCCTGGAGAATCCCCATGGACCAAGGAGCCTGGCAGGTTATAGTCCATAGGGTCACTTGTAGTTGGACACAATTGGAGTGACTTAGCACGCAAGCAAACTTTAGCGATCAGTCAAAATGAATTAAACAAAAAATTCAAACTTATATTTGATTAGTATAGGTGTTATCCTATTTACTTCTCTCCATAACTTACATAAGTTATTATTTCATGCATCTTTAGTGCTTCTTAACAAATACAGAAATTGACACTAAGATTCAATTCTTTACTGGATTCACATGGAAGCTAGGAGACAGATCTAAGGCTTAATGACATGTTCTGGAATGCTAAGTATGTTTATTTGCTACACTAATTCTCAATAATTCTTTGCTCTTTGCTGTTTCTTTTAGTTACTGAATTTTCTAACAATAGATACATTTTATCATCATAAGTATCTATATTCTTTCCTAACTTGAAGGCTTTTTTGCTTAAAGTCTACTGGAGAAAGACACCATGACACTATTGATAGCATTAACATTTAATTGACAAATTAATAAAGATCACATACTCTCTATATGCAGATATAGACATTTACATCTCCAGAAGTTTACAATTATGATTTTATCCCATACATTATTTAAAAATCAATTGATCTCATAGTCCCTGTGTATTAAAAAAGGAACCAAGCTTTGGGCAAGGAAGAATGTTTATCAAAATGGAAAGTAAGATTCATGTCATTATCAGTGTTTTACCTGAAGCCATGGTGCTACTTACTGCAGGGTCTTCTATCAGTTCTTCATCGTTTTCTTGGAAATAGAAGGAAAGGGGTGGGCGGGCCCATGGTGGGGGCTCTGTAGAAGGATAAAAATAGAATTTGTGGATTCATCTACTAGTCAGAAATTTTCTGTAGTGGCTTCAAGTGACTTATGACCACAATTATTCCATACATTTTCCTGTCACCCATGGGCAATAGTTTTAAATACCTTTTGTGTTATTTTTTAGAAAGAAAAACCTAAGATTAACAGATGAAATAACTTATGCATGTGGCAAATAAATCCTGACCTGGAAACAATGTTCACAGAATAGGACTGAAGTCTACTCTACTGTGAAGGTACAGTAAAGGGGGATTTCCAGCTCTGGATGGGCCTCTCCAGGTCCCGAAGGCTTCCATTGCAAGACAGTTGGCTGGTAACATATAAGACTTAGTCTGATTTAAATTAAATCTGAATTAAAATCCAGTCTCTACCTAGGTGGGACTTCCCAGGAGGTACTAGTGATAAAGAACCTACCTGTCAATACAAGAGACTTAAGAGATGCGGGTTCAGTCCCTGGATGGGGAAAATCCCCTGGAGGAGGGCATGGCAACCCACTCCAGTATTCTTGCCTGGAGAATCCCATGGACAGAGGAGCCTGGCAGGCTAAATTCTATAGGGTCACAGAGTCAGACACAACAGAAGCAACTTGGCACATGCATACACACACACACACACACATAAGTGACTCTGATCCAGTGGAGCATGTTATACAAGTCACTTAACTTTTCTGAGTCTCAGTTTCTACCTAACAATTCCACTTCACTGTGTTCTGGCATTTGAATAAGAGCGTTTATACATGAAAATGCTAAGCCTAATAGTTTGGCACATAACAGGCACTCCTGGAAGCATCCAAGCCAGTTCATTATATCCACACATGCCTCCAGGAAACAAGATTGCAAGTCACAGTTAGAAGTCTATTCCTACCTTTAATGACCCTCAGATTAAGTCTCCGAAAACCATTTATTTAACAAGCCTGTTGTTTTCAGCCTGGTATGCTTGAAGTACATTAAAAAGCACCTGTTTGGCTCCTGCTGAAAGTCAGGACTGAAGAATGACTAAGCCAGTAAGCCAACCAGAGTTACGAAATGCTCCTAGTGCCTCCTTCAAACTGGAATTTATGTTTGCTCCACAACATGGACAGACCAGGCAGTAAGATTCAAATATAGTAACAGTCAACAACGATGTTTAGAGTTAAGGAAAACATAAAATAAGTATCAGAGCGCTTCTGTCAGAGAAGTTACACAGATCTAAAAATTATAGCTAGTGAGATTTTATTTGTTTAGTCAACAAAATACTGAAAGTGTAATTATTAGCCATTGTGAAATTGTTCAAATAAGATTATAATTACAATTAATACTCTTAAATGTTTCATTATAGAAACTGTGTTGCATCATAGTAATATTATTAAGGCAATAAAGATCAGGGGAAAATATTTTCTATATATTTTATCTATTAGGCATATTTTATCTACTCATTCTGTAAAGCTTACTCTTGATCCAAAGTTGTAACATAAAAAAATATTAATCCCTCTTCCACAAATGGCATGTTTAATTTTAGATAATGGATTGTATGCCAATAAAAGACAATTCTTTTAACATTATAAAATATTTGAAGCTTCTCTTAAAAATGTTTTCCTACTTGAAAAAAAAATATTGAATTCTCATCTGCGAATCTTTCATGTAAAATTTCCTTCCTTTTATGTAAAGAGAAAAAAGACTATAAAATCTTAGTGCCTCAATTCTGTGATGTTATTTTAGACTAAACGTAACAGTAACAAACAGAAAACAAGAAAAACCCTTCGTAGCCAAACCCAGAAGGAAACATTTTCAGGCAGTGTAGATGAGGAAAGCACTCTGGAAGCTGTAGTGGGTTAAAACATTTTAGTTAAGAATAGAGTGCATTTATTCACAGAGCACTCGTCACACGTTGCTTCATGGCTCTTGTCATGTTTTACCTGATCATCTAGAGATGTTTCTGCCTCACTTCAGAGCTTATTTGCAATCTAAGTGCAGTATGTATTGATTTAAAAACAATTTCAGAGCTGCATTTTTTTCCCCAAGGAAGTTTAGTATGTAATTAACCCCTTATTTCTGTAAATAAAGGTCTTCATATTAAAAAAATAAAAACATAATTAGCACCACCAATTAAAACCTCTATTACTAAAGGTTCATTCCATTCCCAATATATTCATAGATAAAGTACATCAAATTTGTCTTTTTTTTTCTTTTTTTTTTTTTTTTCAAATTTGTCTTAAAAAAAATACTTGTCCATGATACTCAAAGAAAAAAATGTATTTGAATAGAAATGCTGAATTATTTACAGAGACCTAAAGTTACTCCCATGTGTTCTATTTAGTAAAACTTGTGAAGTGCATACTGTGCTTGTATTCTTAAATTATTTACATGGGTGTAGATGATTACAAATTTCTGTAGGGTATAATATTAGTGATGACTAGTGTAGATATAGTGAATATAAGACTAAACTCTATGTCAGACCTATTATATACCTAGGATAATATTATTCTGACAAAGAAACTGAATGTTAATATGAAAACACATGGTTGTCATGTACAGTTTCAATATAATAAACCCTTTTCCCACAATTTTTTTCTAAGTTTTTGTGTACCAGTTTATATTTTCAGTATTAGTGTTAGCTGCTTAGTCGTGTCCAACTCTTATGACCCTGTGGACTGTGGCCCATCAGGCTCCTCTGTCCACGGAATTCTCCCGGCAAGAATGCTGGACTGGGATACCATTTCCTTCTGCAGCGGTTTTTCCCAACCCAGGGATCAAACTTGGGTCTCCTACACTGGAAGCAGATTTTCTACCATCTGAGCCACCAAGGGGCCCAGTTTTTCAGTATTATCACCTCTTAAAGTAATAAACATCATAGGTGTGCTAGCCTCTATTTAAATATAGTAAAACCTCAGCTTCAGGAGATCAGCTTTCTAGAATATCTCAGAAACCATAAATATACACTGGTGTTAACACATTCACACACACACACACATCTCACCTTAACCCTCAGTGGTTTTAGTGACAATGGTTCAGCTCAAGAATATAAAGCAAACGACAAAAGAGAGAGGGAAGGAAGGACAGAGGAAGAATTTAATTCCAATTTTAAAGACTATTGTTTGTTGGTGTATTTCTGAGAAGAAAAAAGAAGTCTATGATGGGTCTATGAAGTTTATAAAAAAGAGCATTTTCACACAAATGCTGATAAAATAATAAAAGAAAAAGACAAAAAAAAAAAAGTCAAGAAAGGAAAATGGAGATGCTCCTAGTAGTTTGGACATGATTAAAGGCTATAACAACTATGATAAGAGTAGGCGCTGATGGCAGACGTCTTCCAACAGGCAGAGAATAAAGGAGATGCACCAAAGTCTCCTTGTGGGTTCTACTTCCCTGGGAGCTTAAGGGATGTGGGTCAATGATGTCCACTGGGGTGGGGATGTGTCCCGTGATGGTGGAGAGAAGAGAGGCAGAACAAGGTTAGTTTGACTGTCCCTGAATCCAGAAAATCAAATATCTGGTGAATGGGAATTTTATCACCCTCAAGCATCCATAGTGGCCTACATTTACCCATAACTTCAAAGTATACAGCAATTCTAGGACAGAAGGAGTAGCTTTTGTTTGGCTAAAAGGCTTTTCCTTAGTTCCTTTCAGACCCAAACTCTTGCCTAAGGGTGGAGAAGGATTCCTTTCTTACAGGTCTATGGAATTTACCCTGAAGGGGCAGGGTTACTGCTAGGGAACATATTTGCCCCTCTCTTGCCCTCCAGCTTGGGGTTTCCCCGTGGCTCAGATGGTAAAGCATCAGCCTGCAATGCAGGAGACCTGGGTTCAATCCCTTGGTCAGGTGGATCCCCTCGAGAAGGAAATGGCAACCCACTCCAGTATTTTTGCCTGGAAAATTCCATGGACGGAGAAGCCTGGTAGGTTGCAAAGAGTTGGACATGACTGAGCAACTTCACTTGCACTCCAGCTACTTCTGTTCCTTCATGGGCTTAATTTGTGAATTAGGTTTTCAGCTGGAAGTTGAAATAATACTTCAGAAAACATTTTGGGGAAAAACTAATCCATTGTCTATAACTTCCAATCATTAATTCATCTCAGAGAAAATATTTTGGATTTTGCTTATGATGTTCAAAGTAAAATCTAAAATTTGGATGTTTGTTCTAAAATGTCTCCTGTGGGAGTTGTTCTCTTTGTGTGACTGGCATGCTCCTGGGCCAGCACTCAGGGGCTTAGAAGAGCTGGCTGCCCATCCCACTTTCTGAACAGTCTGTGAATTAGTCATTTCCTCCCTTTCTCATTTCAGTGACACTTTGAACCTACCTCTGATGATATAAGAACACTTTTTGTAACCTTTCATGATAACTATATGCTTCTCAGACATCACTAAGGACAGAACTGCTTAAGGCAAATTTCACATTTTTCATCCTTTAATTCCCTATAGCAAGCACAAAACTTGACATAGCTTTCTGGATTTTAGTGTTTTGTTTTTTCCTTCAAGTGGTAACAAGTAGGTCTGTCATTTTTAAAATTAATTTTGTTGTGTATTCAATATAAAAATAGATCAGTGTTCAGAAATCAAAAGTGAATTTGTTAAACATGTTGAGACTTCAAATCTGTTTAAATTTTAAATAGAAACATATCTAGTTTTCTTAAATATTAATGAGTTTTTAAACTCTTTATGAATTCTGAAATCTGAAAAACTTATTAAACACAAAACATTTAAAGGGATTAAAGTCTTTATGTTTTGCAATTTACTAAACTATTTAGTCTTTTCATTTTTCTTTCTACTAAATCTTTTGTTAGCTATTAGAACAGAAAAATTATGTTTTCTTAGTCTAGCATTTTCGAAATTAGTGTCAAACTAATCATCTGCATAGTTATATGACTTTTTTTATTCCAAATACAAGATAGACTATTAATTATTATTATTAACTAGGAGATATGTCTCAGAAAGTCTAAAAAGCAAAGTTCAAGCTGTAGGCTCTGCAATTTCACCAGGAGATGTTATAATTTATCAAAAATCTCTTATACTCCCCGAAATATTTTTATGCACAGACCTTCCTATTCCCTCTTACGTCCATCATACACCAGAAAGTGAACTCGAACTTCTGGTACTTGCTAAAGACAAGTTGTTTAGAGGTCTTTAGAGGTTTAGAGGTGTTTAGAGGTCACTCAGTCGAGTTCGACTCTGCGATCCCACAGACTGTAGCCCACAAGGCTCCTCTGTCTATGGGATTCTCCAGGCAAGAATACTGGAGTGGATTGCCATTTCCTTCTCCAGAGGATCTTCCCGACCCAAGGATTGAACCTGGGTCTCCTGTACTGTAGGCAGATTCCTTACCATTTGAGCTACAGGGAAGAGCTCTGTTTAGAGGGAGTTATTTTATTTAAAGCAGTTTAAATCTTCATGAAGTAAATGAAAAAACAAATTAGAAGGACCAAGTTACTTCTTTTTCTTGCTTCTTCATTAGTTTTCTGTCGGGGAAATTTCTAATTTTTTTTTTGTAATTAAACTATAAGCATAAAAGGAATTTTGGCTGAGAAGTCTTAATTGCACTATTGTGTAGGACCATAAACATCTTTCTGGGCTTCCATTAGAAGAAGGCCTGACCCTGTTAGAACATGGTCCAACAGAAAATGTTCAGGTCACTAGAGTTGGAAAGGGCAATGAAAACACATCATGGTTGAAGAGCTAATGTGGCAATGGCACTGATGAAGCATTTCAAGTGCACTTGGTTTTATCTTTTTGTGCTAACTTCATATGTAGCAACCGTAACAAGGCCATTTAGTGCCATCATGACATTGCTGCTTATCCAGATGTCACATAAATTCAATTAATTTCAGCAGTAGCTAGGTCTTCAAAGACCATATGCTATCTCTGGGGAATGTTTGTGTGCTCTACTTGCCAGATGTGAAACCAGAGCTATGAATCAGCAGTTTTCTAATTGAAAATGACTGTGCGCATGGTCTGACATCACCATCCATGTGAAGGAAGAATGCAGACCTGCTTCACATGATGTCTGGAGTGAGGATGTAAGCAGAGAAGGAATCTGACTGCCCTTCCATCATGCTCACTTAATTGTGTCCTAGCATCCTTCATGTGCTCTGTGCCATCTATTTATTTATGGCTGCACTGGATCTTTGCTGCTTTCTCAAGTTGTGATGAGCTGCTCTTTGTGGTGCTCAGGCTTCTCCTTACGGAGGCTTCTTGCGTTTCGGAGCGTGGGCTCCAGGTGTGTGGGCTTCCGTAGTGGTGTCACAGGGCCTCAGCAGTTGGTGGACCAGTGGGCTTTAGGGCAGACTGCTTCAGTAGCTGTGGTGTCGGGGCTTAGTTGCTCTGGGGCATGAGGAATCTTCCTGGACCAGGGATCGACCCAGTGTCCCCTGCATTGACAGGCGGATTCTTATCCACTTTCCACCAGGGAAGTCTCAATGCATTTTTTGTAAGAAGTATAAATATGTTTGGCAAGTAAATGCATTCATCCTTTAAAATGATTTGTTGTGTTTCCATAACTCTTAATAACTTCTCCCTATAGTGCATATTTCCTATTAGGGAATCCAAATATCTCTTCTATTGGAAAATATTCAATTCCTATCTGTGATGGCTAATTTCACGTGCCAAACTGACTGGGCTAAGGAATGCCCAAATACCTGGTAAAACTTTACTTCTGGGTGTATTTGTTGGTCGTGTTGCTGCAAAGATTACCATTTGATTCGGTAAACTGAGTAGAGATATACCTCTCACATGTGTTTGTATGGGCAGTGGTATCCTCCAATTCACGGATGGCCTGAATAAAACAAAAAGAGAAAAGAAGGGAAAATTCACCCTCTCTTCTTGAGATGGAACATCCATCTTCTCCTGCCCTTGGGCATCTATGTCCTTGTTTCTTAGGCTTTTGAATTTGAGTTACACAGGCAGCTTTTTTGGTTCTTCAGCTTGCAGATGGCAGAGAGTGGGATTTTCCAGTCTCCATAATGACATGAACCAATTTCTATAATAGATCTCCCTATATATGTATTCTGTTTGCTCTGGTTCTCTGGAGAATGCTGATTGGTTCAATATTGAAGCCAAGTTGAAGTTATCATGGACTACTCTCACTAGATGTCTTTATTGGGAAGGAAAAAGAGACTGGAGAGGACTGTGTGTGCACAAGAGTTAAACCAGATGGCACGTGCACTCAGATCACAAAATGAATGCCAAGTTAAAGAAAACAAAGGTGAATTACTCTGATCCAGAAATAATCCAGTGTGTCCTGTTCAGCACTTCCATTTTCTTGTGAACTTTACTTTTTTTCCTTTCTTTTCCCTGTGATTATATCATATCTAATGAGAAATCAAATTTTCACCCTCCTTTCTTTTAGAAAGACAGCAATAGATTCACTTTACTCCAGTCTTGGACTGAGTGATTAAATAAAATTAGAAAATAAACCGTAAGTCTAATTCTAAAAATTGCTGAAAGAGCCCCAAACCATCAAATATATTTCACGGAGACTTTTAAGCAAAAAAGAATTTGGAGAATTCGAATAAACGCAGCATTTTCCTGACTGATCCAGAGGCGGCAATGGTGGTGGGAGTTTTCCTTCTGTTTAATGGTTTAGCAGTGTTAGTTTTTTTTTTTATAAGTTGTGTTTTTACTACTTTTGACTTCTTATACTTTTTTGTTTCGATATATTTTTAGTCCTAAGAAACAAATTTGGTTACACTTATACAGCAGTTAAGTTTCTCATCTATCTCAGGTTGCTGTTCTTTAAAAAAAAAAATAATTAGATGAGAAGAAAAGGTCAACGAAGACAAATTATTTATGAAAAGAAAAGATTTCAAATGCAGAAGTGTAGTGAGCATGCTAAGTCCTTGTCAAGGAATATATACTTTCTACTTTACTCTTCCTAGATAAAGTGGCTGCAGTGCAACTTCAATGAACCCTATGTTATTCTGGAGTAACTATAAATGGGGAAAAAAAACCACGTGAAGGGCAGCTTGAAAAAGTGAACTGAAACTACAACTCTTCAAATCTTTGCACATTACAAGGTTCTTCTTCTCTGGCTAATAGTCTGCTTTATATTCATATTAAATCTAAAGTGATTAGTAGCACTTAAATGAGCAAATCTTCCTGTGATGACACTGAGCTTGAGAGAAAATTCGGTTAGGAAGAAGAAGCTTGGTTTGATGAAGTACAGTTGCAAAATTATATGTCAGTGTCTGTATCAGTTTATTATTTTGAAAATGACTGGCAGAAAGCAGTATCATACCAGTATTTTCATTCAAGGTTTTCATCCTAGAAATGTTCATTCACTTATGAAAACTAGAGCCATAAAATCCTTACACAGCTTGATTTCAGTTCAGATTCCTTTAAAAAAAAAAAAAACTTTCATTGTGCGTATTTCTGATCCAAATGCAGAGAACCACAGTGTCATTTCTCAAAGGTAACAACCCCACCACTGCTCTGCCTGAGGACTTTATTAGATTTAATACTGAGAGCTCACAGTCAGCCACTGCCAGTGAATCCCTTGAAAGCTGAACTTGGATTATCTTATGTCTACATTTCTGTTACACAGACTGTTGTTAACCTTCCATTCCCAACTTGAACGTACTTAATGGCTTGCCAACCGGCAGCTGCACCCCTGAAAGCCTCCAGCAAGAGAAATGTCGTCTTTCACATCTTAGAGGTAGTGTCGATTTCCGAGAAGAAAGACAACCTGATCTTTAACATGTCATTTGTACTCGCAAAATATAGTACATCTGCATGATGATATTCCTTCTGGGAGATCAACATGTGGATTATTCTGCAACGTTGGCAAGTGATTGAAAATTTTCAATTTAGTGTCCTGTAAAATAAATGCTGAGGGGAGTACCATCACGTCACAGTGTGGAAAATAAGGTTTACTAGTTACTAAATCATTAAAATAATAGAATTACCTATGAATAACTTAGGCAATCTTTATGGTCTCTTTTGTTTTCTTTTTTTCTTTTATTGGCGTGTTGGTTATTTAAAAGATAGTAAGTATGCAAAAGTTTAACTCTTCATATTGGTGTGGGTACGTATGCTCAGTTGTGTCTGACTCTTTGTGACCTCCTGGACTATAGCCTGCAGGCTCCTCTGTCCATGGAGTGGGTTGTCATTCCCCTCTCCTGGGGATCGTCCCTACCCAGGGCTCGAACCCAAGTCCCCTGTGTCTCCTGCATTGGCAGGTGGATTCTTTACCCTTGGACCACCTGGGAAGCCCTAACTCTTCATATTACAAGTTTAATTTTCCTGGTTCTTTATATACTAGAAATATAAATAGCAAATGTTCCAGGTTACATCAGGATCATCATAATTGTTTACCTATATCACATATTAAAATTAAAGTGGATGTTTATTAGTTTTCTTTCCCAGACATATGTGAATTATGAAAAGAATAGTTCATCTCAATGTAACAGAAAATAATGAATTTTGTCTATGGATAAAATGGCATAAGTCATTTAACAGAATAGCTCTTTATTATGTATCCTAAGGCCATGTACTCTTAATTAAATATATAAATATTATTAAGCAAGAGTTTTGTTGCATGTAATTCAACATTCTTATTCCACATTTAGAGATCATTGTTGAGGAAGTATTCTATGCAGGATATATACTTAACATGAAGGAAACATAAGCTAGAAAATAACAAAAAGAAGAAAAATTTAACAAATATTTCTATTTGTACAGCATAAGAGAGAAGCATCACCGTTTTTCCAGGTTAGAGATATTTCAGACAATTTTATCTAATAATTGTAACACTGGGTACTCACTTCATGTTGAAGTGAGAGAATTTAGAAATATTTTCAAAATTGCATTGCCAATTCTACTTTTGAGAATTTGCAAATGCCATCTTGTGATTTTTTTTTTTACTATCTGATATATAGTTCGGTGCATATCATCCAGCTTAAAATATGTTGACACTCAAATTCTAAGCATGTATTGAGAATATTTCTGATCTGTTTCATGAATTAGCAGTGCAAAAATTTTGCATTATCTATGAACACTCTCCATTATAAGTACATTTACCTTATTTTTTAAATTTGTTATAAAAAAGTGTTTCCCAAACTTAAGAGGGCACTGGAATCACCAAGGAAGTTTGTTAAAATACAAATTGCTATCAGTAGATCCAGTTTGGAGTCAAAGAAATATCATTTCTAACAAGTTCCCAGATAATGTTGATACTGTGGTCTCAGAATACAGTTTCTGAACCACTGGAAAGTTAATTCTCCACAAGAGAATGTGTGGCAATAAATATTTATGATCATAACATTATTTTTTAATTATCATTCAAAATAAGATACTTTGATTTTTGGTTTCTCATATTAGATAAATCACATTAGTTATTGAATTGAATATTGACATGGTATTTAAAATGCAAAATTTTAGATCACCTCAGACTCCCCGCTACTTCTCATACTAAAGAATCTGTGATTTTTTTAATATTTGGGAAATGGTACACCTAAAATTAATTCTGTATTTAGTGTGGAATATATGTTTAATAAACCATAAGCTCCAAAACATAAAATATGACTCTGGTCTCACCAGGATTCATTAGTGATGATAGAATACCTAGAATTGTTACCAGATGTCTTGGTCCACTCACCTCTTTATACCATTGTGTGTGTTATAGAAAAGAAAAAGAAAGCAGTAAGTTATTAACCATATAGACAAACTTCTCAAATCAAATATTTCTTGGTATATGATCAGGAAGAACAAATTACAGTGGAAAGGTTCAGAAGTACTGGATTCTGTTTTTCAATGTTTTATTACTGTGCGTGGAGACAAATTATGTAAACTCTCTATGCCTAAATCTTCTATTTGTGAGATGAAAAGATTCTTTGTTGAGCACTAAAGTTTCTTATATTTCTGTAATACACTGATTCTTTGTTTTTGCTCCTATAAATACTTTTCAACTCACTTGCTCAGAACACCCTGGTGTTCTGACACTGGTCATACTCACTTCTACTTATTTAGTAAAATAAATTGATTAGGTGCTCTCTAATTGAGGTAGCCATAACAAAAATCAATTGGAAGTTATTAAGAGATCATAATTACATTTGAGGAAGCTCTATAATAATTCAAAATTCATGTTGCTTAAGTAAATGGGAACTTCTAATAAGCTTTCTTCCATTAATTTTAGAAAAATTTAGCAATCAAAATGATCACAGTTGTATCCACATATTTGTCACAAGAATGCAGGGAAACAGCAAGCACAATGATTAAGCAGACAAGAGCAGAAGAACTAAATATAAACCTCTGAATATTTTATATAAATGTATACATATTTCATTTTTTAGGTTGCAAAACATAACACTCAGATCAAGCAATCATAGAGAGAAAATTGTCCTCTCAAATGTCATTTAATGTTTGATCAAGTGTAAAGTTGATCTATATGTGAGGAAGAGTCATTGGAGACCCAGAAGGAAACCAAATCATAAGCATATTCAGGTGACTGACCATGTAAGATGTTTTAGATTAGGGTCAGAACCTCAAGTCCAAATTAAATATTTTGCTTAAAGAAACGCTTATCAATTTGCAGTTAGTGTGAATATGACCCAGAATCTAGGAAAAATCTGCTGCTGTGAGTGTGGATCAAAAGTCTAAAAATGACATTTACTGAAAGAGCAAAATGACAGCACAGATAAAAGAAATTACAACAGAGCCCAGAGACGGGGTTTTAAAAACTCAAGTCATTCTATTTAGAGCAATAATTTCAAGATCTACAGACCAAAAACAAAAAACAAAAACAGTTTATCAAACTGGAAGACTGGAGAGAAATATTCTGATTTTCCTGCATATTGCATTTTTAAGGATGAAACAAGGTTACTGGAAGAATATATCTTTTTTTTTTTTTTTTTTTTTTTTTTTAGGGAGAGCAAGCTTATTAGCATCACAAAGGATTCCCTTTCCCTCACCCCATCCAAGCATTCAGTTCTGGGGTCCTTGGTCTTTTGGTAGGTTCAACCTGGAGGTCATTGGAGCTGTTGGTCCTGGGTACCTGAATATGCAAGTGATACAAAGATTGTACCCCCAGTTGCCCACCATTGATCACAAGATTGCTCCATCTCCCAGCCACTCAGCCTTCGCTGTCTTCTTGGCCACAAAGAGAAGGGTCCTAGAAGCTACAGGGAAAGAGGAGGGAGACGGGTGGCTGTAGGTCGTCTTCAACCTGGCTAACCTGAGAAATGGACTTCTTAGGAATTAGCAGAAAGAGCGCAGGAGCCTAAGGGGCCACATCACAGAAGGTGAGAAACATCTGGTCCTCATATAAAACGCCAGATGGGAGGCTTCCATCCAAGATCCAGGAGAAGACGGTTAGGGCTGCTGCCCCAGGGCCTGTGTGCTGGCCCTCAGCCACTTGACTGCGGAGAGTCACACCTGCAGCTCCTCTGATCTGCGCCCCCTCCCCACCCCTGGTCCCAACACTGCCACGGCCCAGTGTGGCCATGCAGGGCCCAGAGGCCAGCACCATCCAGCCAGCACCCAGCTCCAGGGTCTCTGCCATTGTCCCCTCCACCCCCAGACTATAGCTATTGCTTTGTTCCAACCTTCCAGCCATTTGCTTTTGAGATATTCTGATAAAAAAGATTAATTCTTTAACTTTAGGTTTTGGTAATATATTACAATTTTATTGTTATTGGCATTTCGGTTTACCTGGTTTTATTGAGATTAGTAATTTTTAAAAAATCATTTAATAAGAATAGGTTTAAAATGTGGTTACAATCTTAAATCTGAAAATTTAGTTTAAAATGTATCTGATTGCATACATATCTCCAGTGTGTTTGCCATAAGGAAATAAATCACAAGCAGTTTCAAAATATTAAAATATGTGAGAACAGAAAAAGAAATCTATCATAACCTATTTTAAGAGAGAAAGCTGATTAGTGTCTGTGTTCACTAAATAAAAATGCGTACACTAAATGCATACAAGTAGTGTGCTGTTTTACTGACTGAAATAATTAAGAAATGAAATGATACAATTTTAAGACAATAAAAATACAAAGCAGTTTATACACCAGACGTAGTCTTGTCGATGCAGAACTTTTAGGATTGACATAGATAATGAAAACAAATGGCACAGGTATTGAAATGGATATAATTTGTGAAGCAAATATGAAGACAGAGATAATAGAGTTAAAACACTGAAAAGGGGATAACAGTGAGCTCATAAATGTGCCCCCATTCCTGTAAAGAAACAACTCAGGTAACGACACAGTTTTATATGACTTAAAAAAAATAATCCATAGTAAAGAGTAAATAAAGGAGGGTCCTAATATCTTAAAGAAATTAGACAAGACTATAAAAGAGAGAAATGTAGGGACCTAACAGAAGCAGAAGATATTAAGAAGAGGTGGCAAGAATACACAGAAGAATTGTGCAAAAAAGATCTTCACAACTCAGATAATCATTATGGTGTGATCACTCACCTAGAGCCAGACATCCTGGAATGTGAAGTCAAGTGGGCCTTAGGAAGCAGCACTACGAACAAAGCTAGTGGAGGTGATGGAATTCAAGTTGACCTATTTCAAATCCTGGAAGATGATGCTGTGAAAGTGCTGCACTCAATATGCCAGCAAATTTGGAAAACTCAGCAGTGGCCACAGGACTGGAAAAGGTCACTTTTCATTCCAATCCCAAAGAAAGGCAATGCCATAGAATGCTCAAACTGCCTCACAATTGCAGTCATCTCACATGCTAGTAAAATAATGCTCAAAATTCTCCAAGCCAGGCTTCAGCAATATGTGAACCATGAACTTCCAGATGTTCAAGCTGGTTTTAGAAAAGGCAGAGGAACCAGAGATCAAATTGCCAACATCCGCTGGATCATCGAAAAAGGAAGAGAGTTCCAGAAAAACATCTATTTCTGCTTTATTGACTATGCCAAAGTCTTTGTGTGGATCACAATAAACTGTGGAAAATTCTGGAAGAGATGGGAATACCAGACCACCTGACCTGCCTCTTGAGAAATCTGTATGCAGGTCAGGAAGCAACAGTTAGAACTGGACATGGAACAACAAACTGGTCCCAAATAGGAAAAGGAGTATGTCAAGGCTGTATATTGTCACCCTGCTTATTTAACTTGTATGCAGAGTACATCATGAGAAACGCTGGGCTGGAGGAAGCACAAGCTGGAATCAAGAATGCTGGGAGAAATATCAATAACCTCAGATATGCAGATGACACCACCCTTATGGCAGAAAGTGAAGAGGAACTAAAAAGCCTCTTGATGAAAGTGAAAGAGGAGAGTGAAAAAATTGGCCTAAAGCTCAACATTCATAAAACTAAGATCATGGCATCTGGTCCCATCACCTTATGGGAAATAGATGGGGAAACAGTAGAAACAATGGCTGATTTTATTTTTCTGGGCTCCAAAATCAGTGCAGATAGTGATTGCAGCCATGACATTAAAAGACACTTACTCCTTGGAAGGAAAGTTATGACCAACCTAGACAACATATTCAAAAGCAGAGACAGTACTTTGCCAACAAAAGTCCATCTAGTCAAGGCTATGGTTTTTCCAGTGGTCATGTATGGATGTGAGAGTCGGACCATAAAGAAAGCTGAGCACCAAAGAATTGATGCTTTTGAACTGTGGTGTTGGGGAAGACTCTTGAGAATCCCTTGGACTGCAAGGAGATCCAGCCAGTCCATCCTAAAGGAGATCAGTCCTGGGGGTTCATTGGAAGGACTGATGTTGAAGCTGAAACTCCATTGCTTTGGCCACCTGATGCAAAGAACAAACTCATTGGAAAAGACCCTGATGCTGAGAAAGATTGAAGGCAGGAGGAGAAGGGAATGACAGAGGATGAGATGGTTGCATGGCATCACCGACTCAATGGACATGGGTTTGGGTAGACTCCGGGAGTTGGTGATGGACAGGGAGGCCTGGCATGCTGTGGTTCATGGGTTTGCAAAGAGTCAGACACAACTGAGCAACTGAACTGAACTGAGGATGTAAAATATAGTCAGGAAAACAGATTCAGAAATATATCACATTATGGGATAAATGTAATAGTTATTTAAACTAGTTATGAAAGGAATTCATGATAATAATATATTTTAGATAGAGAATAAGATCATTAATTTGAGCTCTATTTACTATTTAAATGTATTTTTCAAACTGGAGCATGTATACTTTCTTTCTTTTTTTTTTTTTTTGTACACTTGCTTTATACAAATTGAGGGCAGGAAAAGAATGTAAAGGACCAATCCGCGAATTTTGATACCTAATGAACCTCTTTAAGTTTTAATAAGAAATGGACATTTTATGTTTAGGATCTTTTACCTTTTTCCACAGAGCTTCACAGGAGGGTGGCTCCTTGGTAAAGAATCCTACTGCCAATGTAGGAGAGGCAAGAGACCTGGGTTTAATCCCTAGGTTGGGAAGATCTCCTGGAGGAGGCAGTGGTAACCCACTCTAGTATTCTTGCCTGGGAAATCCCACGGATGGAGGACTCTGGTGGACTACAGTCCATAGGGTCGTACAGAGTTGGACACGACTGAGCAACTAAATATGCACAACATTTTTCCACAATGTCATGAATTATTGAGAGGTTGTTCTATGTCTTTGCCTTCACGATTCCTTTGTGTACCATGGATATAAAGTTATTTAATTACATAGGATTATGTCAGTTGTTTCTTGGCTAAAAATCAGTATGTTCTAAAAGATAGAACAATTACCCTCTACCAAGTATATATTTACATGATTCAAGATCAGTGTTTTTTTAAGTGAAATATGGTAGTTTCTCTTCGTTCTGATTAAAAATACCCCTCTTACTTTCACTGGACAATTCATAGACCATCTGGAAACTACATCTGGAGAAAGAGGCTTAAGGGATTTTTTTTTCTTTTGAAAAGCAAGTGAATATTAATAAACCCTGTTTGTTTTCAGTGAATTTAAATCTTCTATCTTTAAAATATAAAACAAAACAAAAACTGGGTTTGAACTGAGATAACTTGTTTCTTAGGTAAATATGCAGGGAAATAATCATTCCATTAATTATCTCAAAGGTAAGAGTAGTTTCATAGGGATTTCAGAAAATGTAGGAGGGAAACTAAATGTTTTTATATCCAAACTTATTAATATGATTTATAATGAAAAAAGAGTAAATGATCTTTGTAAATATATTCAAATATTGTAAATACATTTAAGTTTTTGTATTTGTGTACTGAAAAAGACTCTAACCCAGTAAAGATTTATTATGGCAAACCTATTTCTTTTATCAAAATATTTAGATATTTTAAAAATCATGTGATCCTATTAGTATCTATATTATTTCGGCACAATTAAGCAACTTGGAAATTCACTTTAAGAGCTATTCACCTTGCATTCACAAATTAAAATAAGAGGAAAATCAAATTATAAAAAATAAAGTGAGTAAAATTTGTTATTCTCATCTGAAATGTACACTATTAAAATTTTTTTTAATTAGTTAAAATTAATAAACATAGAAAAAATTCTCAAAAAAGATAATATTTTTGGTAAAGGACAAGTCAGAATCAATTTGAATAATAGAGAATATCTGATTCCGAGCAAAGGAATTCCATTGGTTTTAAAGCTATTCATTTCCATTCAACATATTCTCACTATCTATTACATGTAAGGCAATATGATAATCACTATAAGGCATATAGATAAAGATGAAGTAGAGCCCCTACACAACTCTAGTTTTCTTTTATTCAGTGAAAACAACAAAATACTTGCAAACATCAGTCTTAGAATCCCACTAATTATAACAAATTTCCAACAAAAATGAAGATAGCAGTAATATCATGTTTCATAGTGTTAACACATAAATTTCACATGAGGACCATGAAAAAGGATATGGTGAAAGGAAAGTCATAAAAATACAAAATATTCATGAATTTATACAAGATAAAATCCAAGGTACATTTTTGTTTTTATACTCTATTGAGTTTATTTAAAGCAGGTATAGCATATTCTATAACTTATTAAAGGAACTCAATGTCAGAATGCTTAATTATATAAGTTAAGGAATACTACATTATATATGTTGTTTTCATATAGATTCTTTACGTGTGAATTTTGTCCTAAGGAAACTTTAAAGTGATTAAATAATAATTGCTGAACCCCTGATTACTTTCCTCTTTCACTTTTATAGGCTATAATGATTCAAATAGGGATGACTGTAATGGGTAAAATAGTCTCATTACTAAAATTAGTAATACTATATTCAAATAGTATTACATATTTTTAAATATATTCATATTCTCTAATAATATGTTACTAAATAATATCCTTGAACATAATTTTATTAAAAGAATACATTTTCTCCAAGTAAATAATATCCTTGAGCATAATTTTATTAGAATAATAAATTTTCTGCATATTAATTTTTAAACCACATATCGACATATATATGTATTATTGTTTAGTCTCTTGTGTCATGTCCAACTCCTTTGCAACCCCCTGGACTGTAGACTGCCAAGCTCCTCTGTTCATAGGATTCTCCAGGCAAGAATACGGGAGTGAGTTGCCATTTCTTATTTCATCTATTGTTGTTTTAGGACACTTAACATGGTCAACAGTTTCTTTCATTTTCATGTATAAATATGAATGCAGGAGCTATCTCTCTATCTTATCACTGTGCACGCACGCTGAAAGCACTTACCTACATTTAGTGAGTAAATTTGTTGCTGTTGTTTGAAAGATCATGCCTAGTCATACCTTTGAGCAATTATGCATTTCCTGAAGAAAATAATTGTATTTTCTGAGAGCAAAATTGGTTCTGAGAGCAAAATCAGCATGACAAGTCGCATGACTGGTTCAAGGGTCTTTGGGAGCATTCTGGAGGGACACCTGAACCAATTTAAATAAAACAAGAAAGGTGTCATGAGAAAAGTGAGCAGTGAGTAAAAGCAAAGTTAGCACCAAAGAGAAATGGGAAGTAAGAAATGTTTCAAGTTGGAAAACAGGGAATAGACAAGAAGAGAGGCAGGTCCCTACAGATAATGTGGCATATATTGTAAGGAGAAGAGTGCAGGGATAGGAAATGACAAAAAGTCTGCCCAAAGGTAGCAAAAGCAAGCCATGGCACTAGGGTACATATTTTAGCAAAGAGAATATGGACTAGATGAATGACTATATATTGGACATTTCAATTATAATCAAAGGCATAACTACTCTCACTATTACCATCTTTGAAAATGAAAGACATGATATATCATCAATTTCACTTCCTCCAAATACACTGGGGATGCTATTTTTCTTAGATAAAGAGGATTTTGAGCCAATTGCTTTTCAAGACAAACTATAAAATACTGTACTTCAAAACTATGGTGCTATTTTTAAATACCATTTATTTTATACCTGATTTTAAAAAATGATCCTCAAAAGCATTGTTTTACTGTATACACACCAAATAAGTTAATTTATCAAAGATAACATTCTGAAGATTCTGCCATATTTCAATACTCTATCTGAAAAATAAAAAAATTTACAGTCTTTCATGCTGCATTAGAAGATTTACTCTGAGTTAACTGGTATATAGAAGCATTTTGAACAGAAAAGAAAGCCTCATCATCCTCATATACAGTTGATAATCATTTCTAGCTTTTGGATTATTGAAATTCTGATACATTAATGCTCAGAAAAATAACATTATAGTTGCACTATAGAATATTATTATGGGATTTTTATGTATTTTTGAGAATCTGATGAAAATTCTCTGCTTGTAAAGATATAATAAGTACAGTAAAGACCTAATGGATGGTCTTGGTGGCACTTATTTATGTGTCTACTTGGCTGGGCTTATGGTGCCCAATTGTTTTGTCAAACACTAGGATGGGTGTTGTTGTGAAGGTATTTTTTTAAGTGTAAAAGCAAATTATCTGTCATAATGTTAATGGGCTTTACCTAATCAGTTGAGGCCCTGAATTTAAAAGACTGAAAAGGAAGGAATTCTGTCTCCAGACTGCCTTTGGACTCAAGACTACAACATCAACACTTGTCTGGGGTCTCTAGCCTGACAGCTTGCACTGCAGATTTTGGACTTAACTTTCCCTCAACTGTGTGAGTCAATTTCTTAAATCTCTGACTCTGTCTGTCTCTCTTTCTGTGTGTGTGTGTGTGTGTGTGTGTGTGTGTGTGTGTTGGTTCTAGTTCCTTTGGAGAGCACTGGCTAATACAGTCTCTCATACAAAACCCTTGTTTATTATTAAGTCTATTTGACAGATGTTTATTGACCTTCTACCGTATACTTTGCTCTGTACTTAATCTTGAAAATACAATAATAAGAGAAAGCTAACACTGACTTCACCCTTATGGACTTTAAATATGGTGGTTAGTCAGCATCTCATAAACTGCTGCTGCTGCTGCTAAGTTGCTTCAGTCGTGTCTGACTGTGCAAACCCAGAGACAGCAGCCCACCAGGTTCCCCCGTCCTTGGGATTCTCCAGGCAAGAACACTGGAGTGGGTTGCCATTTCCTTCTCCAATGCATGAAAGGGAAAAGTGAAAGTGAAGTCGCTCAGTCGTGCCTGACTCTTAGCGACCCTATGGACTGCAGCCTACCAGGCTCCTCCATCCATGGGATTTTCCAGGCAAGAGTACTGGAGTGGGGGTCCATTGCCTTCTCCGATTTCATAAACTAGTCATGATCAAAAAAAAAAAAAAATAATAGTAACATGGGCTCCCAACTCTCCTAACTTCAAGCAGATGAGTCCTTATTTTCCACAAATGTCGTTGAGAATTCCCAGGTTAGATTCTATCTATGGAGAACTGGTAATTCTTCATATTCACACATTATCTTCTTCTGGGGAAGCAAGAACACACTCCCTGGTGGTGAGTGCTGTTGGAATCCTACCCAGATCACCTTCACCCAGCTGCAAACATACTTCCAAGCATTATTCCAAGCAAGTCTAAAAGAAATCATCTTCTATCCAGGATACACTCTTTGTAAGTCAACAACAGCTGAAAAATCATGACACAAGAACACAAAAGTACAGTCCCCTTTACTTGGTGGAATCAGTGTCTTGGATGAAGGTCATGCTGCAGAACTCACTGTGAGAGGAGGCTGGAGCATTCAGACACGTTTGTTTGATGTTCCTCCACTTCCTTATCTTGTGTCTCCCATCTCCCTTTCCCCCAAAGTACTCCCTCAATAAGTCATTTTAATAAAAATTTGCATTTCAGTTCTACTTATAGAAGTCATAACCTAAGACATAACCTTCTTGAGAAGACCGTTTCATACTGTTGGACAAGTGCCAGGATACATATTCTAAAGACCTGGGTGGCCATTAGAGATGGTTCCTGTCTGTCCCACGTGTTCTTAGGAACACGCCAAGTATGAGGGAGGAGAGTGTCCCTCACAGTGATTTTTCATCAAGGACTTGTAATGGAGAAATGTCTAGATTTCAATAGCTACAGCTTTAATTACAGCATATACAACTTATCCACTTACTGTGCTTTCCCTGTAACAGTCACATGTGACCAGGGCACCAGGGACATAATACTCCTCTGTAAAGATCTAAACTTTGGAGTGGAGGCTTGGCCCCCATCAAAGGTCCCCTTTATGTGTGGTCCTGTCCTGTTACCTCAATGATCTGCTCCTAACCAGTTTCACTCTTTTTCGTCTTACGTATTTTGATCACTGAATTTCAAAGAGAAGGGATCACAATGTGGATGTGCAATTATCCATGTATCTAGTTCATGATTTGTAACATATGGCTATAATTAACACATGAGGGAGGCACACCACAATAGTACACTCAGTAGAACAAAGACCCAAGGATCCATGATATGTTGGAATACCAGTGATATGCCATTACCATGCTAAAAAATGTTATATTACGTTTCATCAAAAATCTTAAATCAGGACTAATTTTAAAGCTCTTATTCAACACTAGCCACCTCAGCTGATGATGAAAGTGAAAATAGCAAGCAAAGTCTATTATAGACATATTAGAGAGTAAATTTAAGAAGTAACTCTAGAAGACTGCAATGTTTACATGAAAATTTATGAATTAAAACAGTCATATAATTTTCAAAAGATAAAAATACCAAATGAAAAATTATAAATTGAGTAGCTAGCTGGAAATTTTATTTGTAAGGAGCTTCAGGCATTTTTAGCATCAAGGTGATAATACTGTGCATATTTATACTTGGGTGCATTGATGTGGGTAAAAAAAACAAAAAAGGAGATTGTGTTGCAAGTTATAAGGTCACAGAGTTTATTATACAAATCAATCAACCAATCAAAAAATATTGAGTTCTAAGAGGAGAGAAAGAAAGCATATAAAAGATGACCTTTTAGTAAATTTCTGAATTATTCTAGTTGCAGATTGATAAAATGACTTGTATTTTACGGATGTGAAGCTTATTGCCTCAAGTGTTCAAGTATCATAAATTTTAGTCTGAGTTCTTCTGAGAGGCTTGAGAAATGACTCACAGTCAGATTAATCGTTAACTAAATCTGAAAGGGAATGTTACGTGCAACAATAAGGATGTATGAGAGAACAGATCTCCTTAGGAAAAGAGAAATAGTTTAATATGACTGCAGTAGAGAATGTAGGGACATCCTGAGAGGAGATGAGGCACAGAAGTGACACCTTATAAAAGGTGTACATGCCTTCTAAGAAGATTTGTTAGTTTATTAATATTTCTTCAAAGTGGCATCAGAATCATACTGGGATACTCTTTTAGAATGTAAATTGTCCCAACGAGAGATTTTATGGTCAATAATGATCAAAAAATCATTAGGTAAATGATGAAGAACCCTAGAGGGGATTCAAACAGAAGTATATTACAGAAGTGAGGGAAAAAATAAGAGATAAGAAAGAAGGGAAGAGATATTAACAAATGCAAAGAAATATAGCATATATGGACTACAATCAAGTTCTAAGTTGGAGGATATGGATTCATTATTGGAATTGTAGATCTATCTCATCCTTCTTTTCCAATCTGTGGTGGATAGAAAAGCTATAAAAATAAGGCCAGAAAAGCATATTTGGAAAAATACCCCTAATGAAATAAATCGCATCAGTAACTTTTCTGCTTTCAAATAGCCGTCTCAGGAGGCATATTATCTTCTAGACAATTTTGATTTTATAAAATTGCAACTTGATTGAAATTAATGTTTACTTCCCTTTTGTTGACCAGAGGAGGCAGTTATATTGCCAATATATTTTTGGAGGTGTGATCAGGAATAGAGAATTAAGTTTTGGTTATTCAATAGCTAATACTCTGAGCATACAAGATGAAATTAACTTTTGGAGGATTTTATCTTTTTAAGATTGATTTTTAGAAATCCCAAAAGAGCAAATGTAATAAATCTCAGTGTGTTCCTAGTGGAACAAATAGCTACTAAAAATATACTTTTAATTGTCATAGAAAACATACATGCCCAAACCTTTGTCTCAGATGGAGGCCAAGTTAAAACTAGAACTAAACAGAGAATTTCTGTACACAAAACATCTTTCTAGCAAATAATATCAGTTCTTTAGTTTTAAGAAATTTGGGGATATCTGGGCAACTATGTTTCCTAGATGTAAATATATATATTTGATTAATATGGTATAAACTGTACTTCAATTTGTCTTATTAAGTTTCTATTAGTGTCAGATGATCTGTAGAAGAGTCAAGATTGCATAAAAGCACTACGTTTTAACAAGAGCCATGAAAATCAAATGTGTCATAGTATATTTTCAAGGGAATTAAACTAAGTACTCCATTGCTTAAGAATGTTTAAAAATGACTTAGGCAACTATTTTTCTTGATAAAAGGAGTTGGTAACATTTATTTCTTGAAAGTCCTTACTATGAATTAATTTGAATTTTCATCTAATATGGTATGCAGACTCTAAGATTACTCTCTACAGTTTATATCTCCTTGTAGTCACACCTTGTACTTTCTTCTCTTGAGTGTCATCTGTACTTATGATTTTGTTAGTATATGTTAGAAGAAAGCAACCAAAGTTTAAGAAATATGTTGCTTTTCTTTGCTGCCACAACAAATTAGCACAAACATGGCAGTTAAAACAATTCAAATGTATTATCTGAATTTCCATGGGTCAGAAGTCCTTGGGTCTAACCAGACTGCAACCATGGTGATATGCAGACTACAGTTCTCAACTGGTCCTCTTTCAGATGGTTGGCAAAATTCAATTTCTTGCAGCTTATGGCTGAAGGTCCCTGTATTCTCCATAGTAATTGATTTAGCAAAGTCTTACCAGAGGATCTTAGGAATTCTAAAGTTATTCTTTCATTATCAAAACTCAAGAACACTTTCCAATATATGAATACTAGTATGATCCTACAATTTCCCGTTTCTAAGGAGCCATTCTCTTATTTTGACATAATTTAAAATGTACATATATTTACCAAAGGAAACTAAAGAAGGACTTTAGTTTTGCTAAATAGAAAAGTCTTTACTTTTCAAAAAATATACATTCAACTTACATAACTTTACAATAAATTTAGGGAAAATACTTTTTTATTTTCTAAAAATATAAAGGAAAGTGCTGCTCCTGCTGCTGCTGCTGCTAAGTTGCTTCAGTCGTGTCCGACTCTGTGCAACCCCATAGACGGCAGCCCACCAGGCTCCCCCGTCCCTGGGATTCTCTAGGCAAGAACACTGGAGTGGGTTGCCATTTCCTTCTCCAATGCGTGATAGTGAAAATTGAAAGTGAAGTCGCTCAGTCGTGTCCAACTTGTAGCGACCCCATGGACTGCAGCCTACCAGACTCCTCCATCCGTGGGATTTCCCAGGCAAGAGTACTGGAGTGGGGTGCCATTGCCTTCTCTTAGGAAAATAACTACTTCTTACTAAGTATGCATACTTATGTATATTTGTGCTTTACTACAGTAAAATTACAGATTTATATATAAATTAGGGGTGAGTAATTACAAGTGATTACAATATTCCCTGGTCAAATTCTTACTCTGAAAATAAAGCCAGTCTGATTTAACCAGATCTGTCAGCTGTCAGCTACCTAGATACCTAGAATGTTAAAATACCAGCTAGGCAAATGTGACTAAGAAAGCAGACGTGCTGACTCCTTGCCTAAAGACTTCTTACAAGTCCCTCTTGGATGTAATACTATCATTAGTGGTCTTGTCACTTTACTTTCCTATTGATTTTCTGAATATTATTTTCTATAATTTAAAAGGTCAGTGAGAAACACAAATTATGGATAATACTGAATGAGTTAGTGTGTGTCCATGTGTGTGTGTTGGTCATACAGCATGTAATTATTTGAACAAAGTGCCAAAAATGTTTTCTTATTTTGAATCTATCATTTGGCCAAAATAAAAGAATTCTCCTGGTCTTTGAACTGCTATTGCTCATAGGAGTTTGAATTTAAATCTAGTATCAGGGAAGAATAAGGCTCATGAGTGTTTCTACAAATTGGTGGTGGGTGGGAAGCAGAGTTTGACTTATTTAAAGCATAATTAGCTTATGTCTCTGATTAAATGTTTCTGTGCACAAAGAATATTAATCCTTTGTAACCAAAGCAGTTTCAGTATTGATCACATGTGAGAACATCTTGGGTTGTGGAGGGAACATCCTTTCTGTCATAGAGGTCAATATTTCTAATCCCAAGCTTGCTTGTTAAAAATTGAATTAAAAAGTTGATGACACAACTTTTATTTTTAGCACCTATTCTTTCAACTCACTTTCACAATTTGAGCATTGTGCAAAAAAGCACAATGTTAGTTATCTGAATAAATGAAATTTTTCAGTGAATCAGTTAGGAGGGCAGTTTCTTAGTCTCCTTCTATGCACAATGACACCTAAGTCCTGGGTGTCAATAATATAGTAGTCCCCTCAATAAAACCTTAGTAGTATAGAATGACTAGCGAGAGAAAGTGAGTATATATTCTTTTGAGCTGATACTGGTTGTCATATGACATGAATGTCATGCGGACCTTTCTGCTGCTGCTGCTGCTAAGTCGCATCAGTCGTGTCCAACTCTGTGTGACCCCATAGACGGCAGCCCACCAGGCTCCCCCGTCCCTGGGATTCTCCAGAAAAGAACACTGGAGTGGGTTGCCATTTCCTTCTCCAATGCATGAAAGTCAAAGTGAAGTCACTCAGTCTTGCCCAACTCCTAGTGACCCCATGGACTGCAAAGCACCAGGCTCCTCCATCCATGGGATTTTCCAGGCAAGAGTACTGGAGTGGGGTGCTATTGCCTTCTCCCACAGACCTTTCTATTTCCCTCCAAAGGGAAGGTGCAGGTTAGCTGAGATTTTTGGCTAGTGATTATGCCAGAAAGGGGCAAATACACTTTGTGACCTATAGTTGAAAGTAATCTACCAAGGCTAGGATCAGGCATGGGTTCTTGGGGAGTCCATGGCACGAGCAAGGGCAGAGGTAGGCTGATCCAGCTGGGAAATTTCCTGAACCCTGTAAAAGGTGTCAGACAGGGCTGTGCATAATTTACCTATTTCCGTGGACCTTATTCTCATTTCCTGTGCAAGGGTGAGGGATGCCAATCACTGATTAGACTGGGAAGAGAATGTTTGTGTGGGTCCAATCTAAACATCTTGGCTGTCTCTTGTGCAATGGGCTTGCTCCAGATTGTATTGCTTTTCTCTTCACTCAATTTTCTTTATGAAATATACCAGAATCTTTATGAAATATACCAGAAATATAGGAGAATCTGTTTTCCAGCTCTTCTGTCCATGATTCAAGGGAACTTCAATTAAAGAGGTTAAAGAGTCAAAAATTTGGCCCTTGGACAAAAAGTATCACTTGATAATCCATTTTCCCACAATTTGCTGGTCTTATTCCACTCCTGGCATATATTTTTTTCTTGTTTCATAATCTAGGAATCTAGGGTAGAAGCAAGAAGTGGTTATCAGCCTAAAACACCAAAGCTTAGTAATGGATTGGTTATTGATCCATTCATTGATTCACTCAACAAATTTTTATTAAGCACTTAATAGATCCTGGAGATAAAATAATAAACAAAAACTTATATGATTTTCAATCTCATCCTGTCTATGGCTTAGTAGAGAGGATTGATATTAGTAAAATTGCCACAATAACACATGAGTTTCAAATTGAGAACATATATTGTCAGCACATTATGAAGGAAATTGACCTTGATTGATTCTTAAGGGAGAAGAGTGTAATTTCAAGGAAGATTTTTTTTTTAATAAAAAAATGATCCTTGAGGGTATTCCCTGGTGGTCCAGTGTTTAGGACTATAGGCTTACACTGCATGGGGCACAGGTGTGATCCCTGACCCAGAAACTAAGATCCCACAAACTGAGGGGCACAGTCAAAAAAGAAAATGAGCCTTGAGGAAAATTTCAAGATGGGTAGGAAACCAAGTAAAAGACTGGAGGGAGAGAATTCTAATGAAAAAGATCAGCAAGAGTTGGGTCCTGGAAATAGCTCCTGTGTACACATTTTAGGCAGTTTGTGTTTACTAGGGGCCTTGAAAATATTTGTTTTCAGCAGGACCCAAAGCTGTGTTCTATGGCCCTGACTGATTTGAAAACAACAGGATTCTCAAGGAACACAGAGATGGCTGATATAGTTGAAAACCAGAGACTTAGCAAAAAAGGGGGAAAGAGACATGAGCGTTAGAAACAGCAGAGATGAGAAATGTCTTCGTGAGAAATATGTTTTTTTTTTTTTTAATTATGTGAACAGTTGGAGGTAGTGGAAGAATTTTATTATTAGAAATGTGTTCTGAAAATATCATTCTAATTGCAGTGTGGACACGAATACGGGAGGTGAAGAGTTAGAGTTAATTAGACACTAAGAGATTAGAGTATAGTCCACATGAGAGATGATAATAAACTAAGATTATAGCATATATTTTAGAGAGATATTTAGAACTTAAAGAGCTTCAAGGCTGGGAGACAGCTATACCATGCAGAATAGCCATGCATCTGATTTAGGCAATTTAACTAATGATTTTAACTATTAATTCAGAATCTTAGCTATAGACATGATTTAGAGGAAATGATGTCAATATGGTTTTGAATATATTTAGATTTAATTGTATCTATGATATGTAAGATCAAATTTTATAGAGAACCCAAGCTCATAGGAGAATATAGCAGTTTGCATATAAAACTGAGTTATCATATAACAATAGAAATGAATATGAATGTACATATGAGTTTTCTTACAGAAATACCTTCAAGTCAAAAACTGAGTACTTCCAAGATTTAGTGGTCAGGAGATGATGGAATGCAAAGGAGAAAGAAGGATTCAGCAGGAAAAAAATGCAGGAAGAAAATAAGGGACATGTGGCTGGAAAGTGCTTCAAAAGGGTCATAGTCGATATATTTGAATGATTTTAGATTTAAAAGATGAGAAGTGAAAAATCTTCATTGAATGTAATGGCATGAAAGTTATAGGAATTCTTAGCAAAAATTACTCTTGGAGAAATTCTAGAGGCTATAGAAGACTGAGAGGGTGAAGAAGTGAGGTGTGAACAAGAGGTAACAACTCATATACAGTGAGTAGAGACAACTCTTTAAAAAAAGACTGGCTAAAAATTGGAGGAGAGTGATGATGGGGTGATAGCTAGAGGGCAAGGCAGAGTGAAGTTGTAGTAGTTGCTTTATTATTGTTGTTGTTGAAGATGTAATGTGGGTATATTTCACAAAAGGGAACATACATTTCATTCAATGTTGAAGAGAAAGATTGATTTCACCAGTGGTTGTTGACTATTAAGATAAAGAGAAAGGGAAGCACAATTCAGAGGAATGAGCCACATAATCATTTTGTCAGACATTAAATGAGTACCTACTTAATGAACATATCTGAGAAATGGGACCCCCAGGTATTGGTGAACATTTCTACTGATAGAAAGCTTGACTGAGGCCACAGAAAAATAATCTGTCATCTGAGAACAAACTTTATAACCTTTTCACATTCAACTTTTAGAAGTTGCATGTTTATTATTCTAAAGCTATTTACTAAAGTTAACTCATCTTTCATTTATAATCAGATTCATTTAAAACATAAAACCCTATGTGATATAGCCTTTGCTAAAGTGTTTCTTCAAAACGGCAGACAAGCTAAATGTATAAACAGACACCTAATTGAACTGTGAAATTTTACTATTGCTGTTGTGCTCAATTTACTTTGTTGAATTTTAATGTTAGAAGACTATCAAAGCATAGCCACAGGAAAATGCCCTGCATTACAAATGTATATACGGAATTCCATGAATGTTCATTATTTTATTCACACCAAATTCTCTATTCAGTGAAATGCTTGACTTTTTTATTTTCATAACTGTTTTCTATAAAAATGTATTAAAGCACTATAGATATTTACTCTGACCCCAAATTTTAATACAATTATCTTCGTATCTTACTGAAGGATTAAAATGACATTATTGCTCAATTTATTAACCAAAAAAAAGAAAAACCCTCTAGGTAACAATAAAGTTTAGATTTTTTTTTTTTTTAAATTTCAAGGGCACTTAGACTTTTCTGTCAGTAGAAAATCTAGTCGATATTCACAGAAGCTGCTGTCTATTATATATTGAAAGTTATGATGAAAGAGTCTGGCTTTTAGCAAGTGCAAAAGGGAAAATTTAAATGCCACAAAATGTATGGAACTTGAAGAATATGCATTCTAGCTTCATTTGACAAGGGAAATTTGTCAAACACTCTATTATGCTTATTATCCATGTGACTTCATAGTACCAGACTTTCTCTCTTCTTTGAAGTTATATTATAAATTTGTCTTTTTGTTGCAGGAAAGGGGACCCCTTCCAGGGCCCCAAATTGGGCTTTTGTGTAACACTCAGAAATGAATTGTCCAAGGAAACACATGTGCTGACAAAGAAGAGATTTTATTGGGAAAGGGCACCCGGGTGGAGAGCAGTAGGGTAAGGGAACCCAGGAGAACAGCTCTGTCTCATGGCTGGCAGCCTCAGGTTTTATTTTAATTCCATGGTGATGGAATTAGTTTCTGGATTGTCTTTAGCCAATCATTCTGATTCAGAGTCCTTCCTGGGGGTGCACGACTTGCTCAACCAAGATGGATGCCAGAGAGAAGGATTCTGGGAGGTGGTCGGACAGGTGGTGTCTCCTTTTGACCTTTTACAAACACTTCTGGTTGGTGGAGGCTTATTAGTTTCCTGTTCTTACTACGACTTCCTGTTGTAAAACAAATGGTTACTATGGTCCTGGCCAGGGTGGGTGGTTTCAGTCAGTGTGCTTCCCCTAACATTTTTATTTAAGAAAATATCTTGACACAATAAAATTATACACTTTGCATTTACTGGTTAATACTCACTTTCAGTATTTAGCTTTAATTTGTATTACTCTTATTGTACTTGTAAGTTACTGAAAACAAGCTTAGTTCCTAAGGCTAGAGTTAGATAGGTGCCATCTAAATACTCATTTTTGAACAGCGTATCATAACTGGGAAATCTGGAAATGCCAACAGAAACAGGTGGTATTTTCAAACGGAAAACAGCCACCACTGAATTCATTTATATTAGGTAATTACGCTTCTCATTAACTTTTCCTGTTGATGCCAGATTGGTTGTTACTCTACAGGGAATACATAAGTAAAAACTGCATTTTCACAATTACCTGACACATATTTGGTGGCAAAATTGAAGCCAGGATATAAAAGTTTGCAGATTGTGATCAGATATGGTTTTCTTGCAACTAAAAGTGTGCGTAAAAATTTAAATATTCTCATTCAACATGTGATCACTCTTTTTTTCCCTTAAGCAATAAGAATGCTCTTAAGTAGTAAGAAACAGCAAATTCTAAAGAACTGAACGTGTTTCTAACACAAATTATGTACTGTTTTCTTAAAATGAAACTTTGAATAGCACAAGCAAATATTAACCTTTTGATAGAGATAGATCAACATTTTGATTGATCCATCAATACATATTCAACCTCACCTAGCTAGTGACTCTGAGCTTTTCTCTTCACTAACAATAATATAAGGTATTTTCTTTTCAAAGAGCAAAGTGATGAAGATCTGTTATATTGAGAGTGGATAGACATGTTTCAGGAAATAATATGAGGCCAAACTGGGCTTTACCTTAGACACATACAGACTCCTCATCAGTTAATGTATTATTCTCCATTTAAAAGCTATTGAAATAAAGATGATTGTTATTCTTAAATTTCATTCTCATATTATCATTGTATGTTGGGTTTTTATGAGAAAATCTAGTATATTTAATTTGCAACATTGTGGAAAATAATCAAGAGAGAAAGTACACAAAAACAGAGGATATACATGCTGGCAAAAGTATCATTTCCCTCTCCCACATAAAAATGCCAAGTCTTTCCTATTTCTAACTCCTTCCAATACTCAAACTCTGTTAGATTAGCTCTTTAACTAATTAGCTAATTTCAGGAATCATAATTTTTCTCCCTAAATACAAATTTCCTCATATTGCTCACATTTCTATTTCAGATAGGCATGCATTTCTTACACATCCCAGACAGCTCACAGAATTAATGCTTTCAGCATTTAAGGAAGGCTTTTTGTCCTGATGTCTAGCAGTCTTGACTATTTCGTGTCCAAAGGCAGCAGCTTTCATCCATAAAGCATCATTTTGCCAGCAGTACTGCTCTTTGTTCAAAATTATGCGCATTCATTCCCTCTTCAAACTTAATTATAACTATTTTGTTTACCTTTCACAGAAATTTGGGGGAAAAAAATAAAAGATTTTCCAATGTATGACTTTTTTTCCTCTTCCTAACAAACTGTTTTTCAAATGTTCTACCCCATAGACACTTTCCTTCATTGCTATTTCTATTCTTGCTTAAGTCACCTGTCAGTTCATTTAGTATTTTCTATTATCTCTTCAACAAAGGGGCCTCAGGCTGCATAGCTTGGCAAAGGCACCCAAAGGTATTGAAGTCTCAAGTAAGCTCCAGCTGTCACCACCTCCCCAGTCCTCTTGTTCTAAACAGGAAACGATTGAAGTGTTTGGTCTAATGATGTTTTAACATTTATTTAGGGCTCATTTTGTGTCAGGTCTTTAACATGTAAAAGATACAGGTCCTCCCTCCAAGGAGCTTACATTCCAAGGCATTCAAAGAAGAGGAATATGAAAAGGGACTCTTTGTTAAATGTATTTTTCCCAAGTGCAAGAGAACACAAATGAAAAAAAAAATTAGGGAAACATTAAAGGAGAATTTTTGACAGAAGCAGAAAAGATTACTCTCTCTCTGTTGCCATTTTAATTTTAATGACACATAGCCTTTAACAATAGAAATGAATTTATGTTAGAGAATCAAACTGGTTAAAATAAAACTCTACTTCAAGTTTATATTCTTATTTTTCTATAATTCTCAGTGTAAATATTGATTTGGAGATAACATATGATGGCTTATTTCAGGACAAATCTAGGTTGAAAACAATTTGTTTTTTGAGCAGTTGGGAAGATTTCAATGTTGTTTCACTTGGGAATGAATCTTAAAAAAGATAAATACTGGGATCTCGGGTGGCTTTGAAGTCTGGAAAGCAAAACAGGGGTGGATTTTAACTCTTCCTTAACTTGTATTCAGACTATAGAACAGAAGGCGGTATGAAGAGCTTTGGCTCTTAAGATAGCATTGAAGAGCAGCCTCTGTTGTGTTTAGGGCTCACGATTTATAATAACAGATTTATAGGTAATATACAAGAATTTCCCCCTACACCAGGGAAGAATAGTTGTCAGAAAAATCTACTATCTGTAAAGACAGCTAGAAAAGAAAATATGAAGTACAGGAAAAAAATCTTGATAAAAAGCATAAGAGAGAATATGAAAAAAAAATGTATTGTGACAAAGAAAATGTAATTCTCAGTGTTAAAACAAAAGAGGAGGAATGAAAATTGTTCCTGTAGCCTACTATATATATATATAAAGAGAGAGACTCAAGTCTCTAGTATAGACTCCAGCTGTCACCACCTCCCCAGTCCTCTTCTTCTAGACAGGAAATGATTGAAGTGTTTGGTCTAATGATGTTTTAACATTTATTTCGGGCTCATTTTGTGTCAGATCTTTAACATGTAAAAGATACAGGTCCTCCCAGGGAGACACCTGGGATATATATATATACATATATATATCTCGGAGAAGGCAATGGCACCCCACTCCAGTACTCTTGCTTGGAAAATCCCATGGATGGAGGAGCCTGTTAGGCTGCAATCCATGGGGTCGCTAAGAGTGGGACACGACTGAGCGACTCCACTTTCACTTTTCACTTTCATGCATTGGAGAAGGAAATGGCAGCCCACTCCAGTGTTCTTGTCTGGAGAATCCCAGGGACGGGGGAGCCTGGTGGGCTGCCATCTATGGGGTCACACAGAGTCGGACACGACTGAAGTGACTTAGCATAGCATAGTGTATATATATATATATATATATATATATACACACACACACAGATATACATATATATACATATATACATATATATATGTGTATATATATATATATATATGTCAACACAGAGTTTTTGTTAAAAATACTTCGAAGATAGAATTTTAGTCTAGGGAAGAAAATATGATGAGGTTATCTAGAACAGAAATCAAGAAAAATTTTCCCCTTTGTGGCCAGATTGTGTGTTTTTTAAATCTGCTAAACATACAGGTCTCTTTAGCAAATCCTCAGTTCTTCCCTTAGAAACAGTTCTAAACAAAACATAAATGAAAGTGACTGTACCAAACTCAATCAATTCCTTGACTCATGTATCCCCCATTGTGAGAAGAGGTTATTAGGATATACAGGCCAATAAGTCTGCTTGCCTTAGTCTGGCATTCCTTCCAAAGTCATGGACAAATACTTAAACAAAAAGCATGCACATTAATCAGTAACAGACAAGGTATTTAAAGCACTTCACAGGCTAACATCATATTTAAGAGAGAAAAATAGATCCCCAACATTTCAGAGACATGGGTCTATTAATAAACCTGATTTGAGTTACTAAATTCAGTTTAATGGTGACCTTACACTTTCATGTAAGAACAATGAAGCTACTTATTTTTCTATCTATGCAAGTAAAGGGACCCTAATTTGAGACTTTCCTCAAACAAAAGGAAATCTGCCAAAGATACATTGGCTATCTCACTGCCTCTAAAGACAGAAACTGTGGCAACTTTTAAATACATGTGGTTTAGCTCCATAAAGATTAAGACTCAGTCTTCACCAGGCACCCAGTTCCAATACAATTAGAATAAACAAGTATTGACAGCAGATTTCCTAATGTAATCTCCGATGGCAAGCAGAAAGCTTTCAAGGGAAGCTAGAATTGAAGCATCTGGAAGCAATCACTGTAGTAATTCCTTTAAAAGATGAAAATGCCTTACAGAAAGCCAAATGGAACTAATAAATAGTTTAAACACCTTTTCAAACAAAATCTCATATGTTTACCCTTGCTGTTCCCTCTGCTTGAAATTCCCTCCATCCCATGATATCTGCAGGGTTCACTTTCTCACATCCTCCAGGTCTTTTCTCAAATGACTCCCTGGTGAGACCCTGAATATACACTCCACCCTGAGCTGAAATCCTCCTCCCCCCTTTCCTCCACACTCCATTCCTCTGCCCTATTTTTCTTGTTAGCCTTTATCATCATCAAGCTGTACTTTGTTTAGTATATGGTTTCTCCCACAACCCTGCAGGAAAGCAAGGACTTCCATCTTACACATAGCAGATGTGCGATAATTATTTAGTAAATAAATAAATGATCGAGTGAATGAATGCATAAATAAATAACTCTTTTTCACACAGAACCTAAACCATTCCATTTCCCTTCACCAAAATTTAATAGATATTTAGGATTTGTGGAGACATGCAATTAAGAAATAGACATTTCTTCTACTACAAGTTCATATGCTGTTTTCTTCTCTTGGCTGATTCAGATTTCTCTGAGGCTTTCTTTAGCATTTAGTGCTTGATAATGATACTACAGACCACCACTCAGATATAAGTGGTATTATATCAGACGTCCACATAAGTTATGTAAAAATTAGCTTTGTCTAATGGCATGGGGAGAAAGAAGAAAAATACTTTATTAGTCTAAGTCATTCTATCAACATTACCTTCCTCTGTCTCAATCTTTGCACTATAATGTATGTATATAATGCCTATAATGTATGTATCTCACATTTAAGCACAGAGGGTGTTGGCAGTATATCTATCTATATCTATCTGTTCTGTTACATATTATGTGTAACTTAATACCTTAATATAACCTAGAAATGAGAAAAAGCATTGCAATAAAATGCTTTAAAAATATAAAACACTTCAGGATATACATTTAGTATGAAAGACCAGGAACTATACTATAAAAGTATATTGAATATTTCAAAATGTCTGAACGAATGGAAAAGTATTATGTGTCTTTTTTGGTGGAAAGACTTAAAATAATAAAAATGTCAGTTCTCTGAAAATTAATATAGGAATGTGATCCAAGTTTAATTAGCATTCCAGTCGTCTTTAATTGGATAAAGTAATCTGAAAAGTTATATACAAAAATTAATGCCAAAAATTTCCAGGGAAATGTATAAATGAAGAACACTGAGAAAGAATTTCCTCTGATTTTGCTGCTGAGGAAAAGATGTCTTCATTTAATATTATCTGAAATATACACTGCTATAGCTTTGGGAGGAGAATAGACAGTATCTGTTAAAATTAAAAACATACGCCCTTTGATTCAACTATACTTTCCTGGAATTCAGCCTGTATAAGGGCTTTGGTATATGGAATATATGTACTAGGATAGTTATTATAGTATTATGCAAAAGAAAAATAATTAATACTTTTTCTCACATCTATAGATAAGGCCATGTGTGGAAAAATTATAGTAAAATCAAACTATGAAACATCATGAAGAGACTAAAAATAATGAGTTTATTTTATATCAATTGACTTGGAAAGGTTTATATCAGGAATCATTTAGTAAAGAAAGTAATATGCAGAAAAGCATATATACACATGTGTTTATAATCATATAAACAAATATGTATGTATATATACTTTTATGTGGACATATGAACAGGTAATAAATATGGAAGGATATATTCTAATAGGCAAAACTGAGCTATCTCAGACACTGGGCAGGATGAGTAGGCATGGATTTGGGAGCAGAAATAGAGGAATAGTGGAACGATGTAAAGGGGGAAAAAAAGATGGTATTAAAAGTGAAACATCTATAATATGAATGCTGTCACACATCCATATAAAATTACACACACACTCATTAGCTATCAGGGAAATGCAAATCAAAACCATAATGAAAGAGCACTTTGTACCCTCTGTGCGTGTGCATAGCTGCTCAGTCATGTCCAACTCTTTGTGACCCCAAGGACTGTAACCCACCAGACTCCTCTGTCCATGGAATTTTCCGGGCAAGAATACTGGAGTGGGTTGCCATTTTCTCCTCTAGGGGATCTTCCCCACCCAGGGATTGAACCTGCATCTCTTGCACCTCCTGCATTGGCAAGCAGATTCTTTACCACTGAGCCACCTGGGAAGGATGGCTATATTCAGAAAAACTGACAACAAAATGCATTGATAAGGGCATGGAGAAATTAGAACCCTCACATACTGCTGATAGGAATGTAAAATAGTACAGCTGTTTTGAAAAACATCTCAACAGTTTCTCAAATAGTTAAACATATAGTTACTATATGGTCCAATTTTACTCCTGAGTACATACTCATAAAAAATGAAAACATGTCCCCCTAAAAAAAATTCATAGTGTGTTATTCATAGTAGCCAAAAGTTGACAAAAAAACGAATGTTCATCAACAGATAAGTGGATAAATAAAATGTGGTATAGCCACACAGTGGAATATTATTCAGCTTCCAAAAGGAGCAGAGGAAGGACACATGCTGCAACATTGTATAAGCTTTGAAAGCATGCTGAGTGGAAGAAGCCAGTCACACAGGAACCTCTTGTATAATTTCATTTATATTTTTTAATGTCCACAATAGAAAAATATAGAGAGACAGTAAGTGGATTAGTGATTGCCAAAGGTTAGGGGAGATGGGGAGATTGGGGTTATCACTAAGGGGAACAGAGTTTGCTTTAAGTATAATGAAAATATGCTAAAATTGATTGTGGTGATGGGTGCACAAATTAAATATACTAAAAGCCATTGAACTGTGCATTTTAAATGGCTGAATTGTATGGTATATGAATTCTAACCCAATAAAAGATATTCTGTTACACATATAGCATGTATAAATCTTTGTTAGGCCAACCATAGGCACAGATTATGTTAAACTACTACTAACCAACTGTAGAATTTTTTGTTTTACTTGCAAGAAAAAAAATTGGTCAATATTTCTCTTGCTGTTCAATTTTCAAATTGTTTTTAGTTTTATGTAAAGAAATGCTAATCAAAAACTTTAAGATCCTAACCCATGAGCAAACACAATATTAGTGCCATTGAATGTATAGGAACATCTTGGTTTGTTCATTGGAATAATTGTTTATTGAACATGTAATATAACTGCACATTTTTGCTGCCCCATGGCTGTAGGCAATTATAAGATAGTGTTGGTAATTTCTGGCTTCTAAAGCCACTTATGCATCTCTTTTCCCAACTCTGTTTGGTGACATCAACTTGATAGCTTGAAATAGGCCATTGTGGCATATATACACCACAAAAATCCATAAATACTATGTCTTTCTCCCACCTCCCATACTGGTTTATCAGCACAGCACTGGGTATAAGTAAAGAGGCCCAGGGTTAAGAAGGAAAAGTCATTGACGGCCATGAAGAAACCAGTTGCATGTGCAGTCCCCTGGATGGGTTTGCTGAACTCACTCATTTCTCCAACTCACACTCCACCACTTCCTTCTAGTGGAAGAGACAATTGCAGTCTCAGGACAAAGCAGAGGGCCTCACTCTTCTCAGAAATCAATTGAAGGAAGTCCCTAGAGAACCACTGGAACATTGGCTGTGCCTCTGCTAAAAGAAGAGATACAAGTCTTGTTCTATGTTGACAGCTGACAGGACCACGGGGTGCTCATGGCCATCTTGGTCCCACCGCTGGAGCCGAGTGTGCTCGGAGGATCTCGGGAAGCTGTTCTGGAAGGCTCTGAGTCCAGCACAGCTTCCTTTCAGACGTTCTCTGAATATAAGACCGATGAGGGGTGTTTGTCCCTGGATCTCCTAAGTATGGGGTGAATACTTGAACATAACAATGGAAGCCTACTTTGGTGGATATGTCTGAATTCAAGCAGCCTTGTGCTGTCCTAAGTGCCAGCAGACCTTTAAGGCTTCAGGACTAAGTGCTTGGATAGAAGTTAGGACAATCGCTGTGCCATCTCCCTCCTATGTAACCGTCTAAGGGTGCAGAAGACCTCAGAGTTCCTTCTCATTTCCTGGACTAGAACAATGAGCAACAGCTGACCATGGGCCCAAATGATGGGATGCCCAACCAAGGAAGTCTTGAGGGCATATCTTTAGCAGGTAAGGGGAGTCATGACGGGTCCTCCACAAGGATCCTCAATATTTAGGATTAGGAAAGTTGAATACCATTCCAAGACCACATGGACACAACCTGAATGGAGACATCCATACAAGCACAGTCCTCTAGCATCGACTAGAAGGATGCCCCCCACCCCCAACTATTGTAATAGTATGTGGGAGTCCTGCAAGGGAACACTGCCTCTTCTGTGCCTCCTGCCTTCCCGCCCCCTAGCAATAACAGAACTAGATGAAGGAGGAGATGATGGCAGCAATAACCAGCCCATAGATGAGCTTGGCCAGGAGTAAAGCAAGGGCCAGAATTTGTCAAGTTTGTAATTGAAGTTTGGGAAATGAATAGGACTGAGGTTTAATAGTAACTGAAAGTGGCAAGAAATGTATAGGACCTGAGAAAGCTACCTAAGTTAAGTAACCTCTGACCCAGTGGGACACCTAGATTCCTCATAGTTTAGTAAAAAAAAAAAAGCATTGCCTGGGCAAAATAAAATGATTTCCTGTTTGTATCCCAGTGGGGTCTTCAATAAATTGGCCACATTGTTATTATCCTCCTTCCTTGTCGGATCCTTTCCATCAGCCCTTAAAGATGCTTGATTCTTTTTTCTTTCTTTTTTTTTTTTTACTAAAAACATAACAAAATGAACAAAACCTTTATTTTTTCTTCTTTGGTGCTGAGAGTTTTATTGAGAGTTTATGTCTACTTGCCATTTTTAGTTATTTTTTTCTTTTCATTTTTTTCTTCCTACTCCAATATTTTTCTCTTCTCTCTCATCATTCCACCAAATCAGATCTTGAGCTCTCTGTTGTTGAACTCAAAAGACACTATTCAACAATCACCTAACTCAGACTCAGAGTAGGGTATGATATAACCATGCTTCCCCTTAATTTAACTTGTTTATTTTATAATATAATGTTCCAAAATACCTTAAAGTACTCATACCAAGATATTCCATAGTCGAATCCTTAAGCATGATTCTTTATCGGGGGGAGAATCTTTTTTAATTGAAGTATAGTTGATTTATAATGTTCTGTTAGTTTCTGCTGTACAGCAAAAAGACTCAATTATTTATACATATTATTTTTCATATTCTTTTCCATTATGCTCTATTACTGGATAGTGAATAAAGTCCCTTGTTCTTTATAAGAGGAACTTGTTTTTATCCATTCTTTTCTATTGGAATGGAATTGCTTTACAATATCGTGTTAGTTTCTGCTGGGAAACATTGTGAATGAGCTATTCACAAAGTTACTATATTCACAAAGTGTAAGTTGCTCAGTCCTGTCTGACTCTTTGTGACCCGGTCAACTGTAGCCCATGGAATCCTCTAGGCAAGAATACTGGAGTGGATTGCCATTTCCTTAGATTTTTTTCTCATCTGGTCTGTGATCTTACCCACATCTAAGACTTTATCACCTTATATTATATAATACTACAATTTTCATCCTCCAATATCCAATTCATTGAAATGTATGATATTTACTTCCTAAACAATTTTTCCTTTCCCAGTTTTCTTATGTCTCCAGCCACTTCATTACGTATCAGCTTATATTTTTCCTTGACCTCTGCTATGAAGCCATCTCCCTGCCACACTGCCAACTGGCTTTTTAGATTTTGCTTACCTATTTATTTTCGTATTTGATATTTATAAACAATATTTTTATTAGCACTTGGACGAGTGTTTGCATCTTTTGCTCAAGCGGATAAGAAATTGGTAGTTGAGAAACTGTGAAACTGTGGGTGTATAGAGCAGGGCAAGGAAGTTTGAAGACAAGCCATGTAAATGAGTTGCTGTTTTGTTGTTAAATCCTGTCCAACTCTCTTGCGACCCCATGCACTATAGCCCACAAGCCTCTTCTGTCAATGGGGTTTCCCAGGCAAGAATACTGGAGTGGGTTGCCATTTCCTTCTCCAGGGGATCTTCCTGACCCAAGAATTGAACTTCTGTCTCTTGCATTGGCAGGTGAATTCTTTACCACTGAGCCACCTGGGAAGCCCAAGTAAAGGAGAAGGGAAAATAAATGACACAGACAAGAACAGATGTAGTAATTCCCCAAGAGTTCAATGCTGAGCAGGAGAATGATGAAAATGGGTGTGGGACTTACTAGGGGAAGGGACTTGTCAAAGAGAGGGATTAAAGTGACAGCTTCAGTGACACCCAGCTACTAAGACAGAACAGAAAGATAGAGAAGATTGCTCCTTGGAGATGTCTCAGTGAAAGGAAAGAATGAAGAAATGAGGAAATTAAGAAATCTGCAGAAATCAAAGAAAAACAAGAACCTCCCAAACTCCTCTTATTTCTCTTACCACCACCATCAGTTGCGTCTATTAAGAAGACTGAACATCACTACATCAGATAAAGGGTCTTCTCTCTACCACATGTGTAGAATTGGAAGAAAAATTTAATAAAAAAGAAAAGCAGTACAGTACTACTATAGAAATAAAAATAGGAAATATAAGTTATAACATTTTAATTGATGAACATCACCCCATCTAACCTTCCAAAGAAATACAACAGGAGTAAAAGAAAATTGTAAGATCACAGACTGAACCAAAACCTCCAAACAAACATACAGAGATTAAGAAACCAACACAAATAAAATCAGATATGCAAAAAAACAAGATCAGAAATGGACCAAAAAGAAAAATAAATCAATGAAAGCTGATCAAAGTCAGGAAACAAATTAAAGATAAAGACAAAATTATTTCAGACAAAGAGAAAATTAAAATTTACCAGGAATGATCAAATATTAGATATATCTGAACAAAATTATCAAATTTAATGACAGGTAATATCCTCAGGGACTACAGGAAAATGTTTCAAACCACTTATAAGGGTAAAATAAACACGCTTCATCACTGCTTCTCTGCTTTCTGCTTCTCCAGTGCTTCTGGGGGTCCAATCCACTGGGAAACTGGTCCATCTTTGGGCACTTGAAGCTGAAAAGACTGTGATGCTTACCATGGCCGATGGAAAACAACAGAGGATTCAAGACACAGGAAACCATCATATTAATTTACAGGTGTCAGGGTAGAATGGTTCCATGGTGCAGCTTAAGACTAAGAGCCATACGCCACTTAGTAAACTAATGGGACTGTATTATGAATGATAGTTTGCCAATGAGACAAATCAGATTCAGACACGATGGGCAGCAAATCAATGACACAGACACATCAACACAGCTGGAAATGGAGGATGAAGAAAAAATTAACATGGCATATTGGAGTGGGCTGCCATTTCCTTCTCCAGGGGATCTTTTCAACCTGGGGATCAAACCCAGGTCTCCTGCATTGCAGGCAGATCCCTTACCAACTGAGCAACTAGGGAAGCCCATGTTATAGTAACTGACAGTTTTGAAGACTACAAAAACAGGAATGTGATATTTTATATTTTTGTTCCCACAGACATGTCCTCAATTAATAAATATTTTTGCACCACTACATCCTTACTACTTTAGTAAATCCCCTCTCAATTATTTATTTCATACAATGTAACTAATGTATAGGCAAAAGCATAATGATTTTTCATTGTTTTTAGTACACAGCTTATAGCATATCTTGATGTACATCACATATAAACTGGGCGAGAAGGAAAAGCAACCTGGCTGTATAAAAATGTCTCTTTCTCCTTTAGTGCCTTCAAGACCCAAGGAGGCCATCATACATTGTTCTTCCTTCTTTGTAGTAGATACAGGAGTTGGCAATTTGATTTTCTTTGAAGGGTAGGTCTTGGTATACTCCCAACCACTGGCATGAAAATGACTTTACTGAAGTGACTTATTCTGAATCTTCTTGATCACTCCTGTCCTCTGAATTCCTGTGTCTTAGCAAGCTTGCAGCAAACAAGCCTCCTCTTGCTCATCCTACACAATCAGCATGATGTCATCAATGCAATGAATCAATATGAAATTCTACATGGTGTCCAGATGGCCTTGACACTTCACATTTTATTAGAACACATGAGAGTTGATAAAGATCTGGAAAAAACTCTAAGTAAATATCTTTGTCTATATTCCAAGGCATATTCCTATCTCTTTTGACTGGAATAGAAAAGAATTTTAAAAAGTGAAAATGTTAGTCTCTCAGTCATGTCTGACTCTTTGTGACCCCTTGAACTGTAGCCTACCAGGCTCTTTTGTCCATGAAATTCTCCAGGCAACAATACTGGAGTGGGTAGCCATTTCCTTCTCCAGGGGATCTTCCTGACCCAGAGACCAAACCAGGGTCTCCCACATTGCAGGCAAATCCTTTACCATCTGAGTCACCAGGGAAGCCCACAGAAAAGAATATGTTCATTCAGTTGACGATCATAATACCAAGTATCTGAAGCCTTGTGAATTTGCTCCAGCAACAGTACCATATATAGTGTGGTAGCTATAATCAGGAATACTATTTGGTTGAGCTTGCAGTAATCTGTAATCGTTCTCTGTGACCCATCTAGACTTTTCTTCTGGTGTCAAACAAGTGAATTGCACAGATATATAAAGATCACCCACCCATGTAATCCTAGAGCTTTAAGGATAGCAATAACCTGTGCCTCTCAACATCTCCATCTGCCAACACACACACACACACACACACACACACACACACACTGGTTTGCAACATTGATTTTATATTAGTGTTTAGTGTTCGTTGCTCAGTTGTGTCTGACTCTGACTCTTGGACAAGTACATATATGTAGTTATGTTCATATAGCCTTCCTGTCTTAGTGTCTCTTTTCAATGAGAACATCTCAGATCAGGTTTATAAAGCAAAAGTTTCCATTTCATTCATATACCTGATAATACCCTTGACTATCTATATGTTAGAGATAGCTTATATTAAAGATATCATTTATTATGCAGTTTCTGTCTCTTTTTTTAAAAAGAAATAGCAATATAGAGCCTCTGAACAAAAACACCTCAAACATATTGTAAAGATAATTTTTAAGGTATGCTGTACCTGTAAAGTTGTATCTATATTTATACTACTATAGGTACTAATTAAAGAATCCTACTGCCAATGCAGGAGACAGAAGAGATGCGGGTTCAAACCCTGGGTTGGGAAGATTCCCCTGGAATAGGAAATGGCAACCTGCTCTGATATTCTTGCCTGGAAAATTCCATGGACAGATGAGCCTGTCAGGCTACAGTCCATGGGGTCATAAAGAGTCAGACATGACTGAGTGCACAAGCATCCAAAATATATCTAATACATGATGTTCTAAAGATATATTAATATATTTCAACATTCCTACATCAGAATAGGATTATATATGTATATAGAGAACACATATATTAAGGTAATCTTATAATTGGTTATACTGTTAGTCCTTCCTTCATGTTTCTATACCCACCTCAAATGTGAGATTAAAGACAGAAATATAAAAATTGCACATTAGTTAAATAATTGATTATAATAATAAGCAAGAAAATGATATACCATGTTGACATGCAGCATTTCAGTCACTAGTTTTTATTATTATTCTGAACATGCAAATAAAAGAATGATAATCGCAGAGGATTCTTTTGGAAAAACAAATTCTAAAATGAGGAATAAGTGTTTGTCCATCTGTGCATTTTGTAGCCATAATGACAAATTGTTGATTTCATACCATGGGCATTTTTAAACTCCAAATCCTGCCAACCCAGCTTTCATAATTAACAGATTATACTAATTATCTATTGGGGCCAAATTCATGCTCTTGCTATTAACTCTTATTTACCTGAGTAGATGAAATCAACTACATGAACTATAAAAGCAAGTAATGCACAAAACTAAAAATAATTGTAGTGGAAGATGCCATTAACTGATTTTCTAAGTAAATTGAAACAACATTGGGTTAGCTCATTCAGAAAAGCTGAATGAGCTTTTCTGCCACTTTTATCAAATTATTTCAAACACACCTGAAATTGTCTGGATTTAAAAATTTTTACTTCTCCATTATTTTCTTTCATTTGTTTTGATCACTTACTTTTTACCCAAATTAGATTTCTCTGCTCTCTGGGTAAAAATAGAAAAGGATAGATTAAGCATTCTCTTGGGGATCAATTAATGACTCTTTCACAACTATTTACCAGGCATCTACTACTTGTCTGATAATCTTGACTGTATTCTTTACACAATTTATTTAGATTATTAATGAAATCAGCCTATCCTGAAATCCTATGCTCTCTGTTGTAAGAAGTCCATTGCTTCATTACAACTCCTATCCAACTACTTAATATAAATTCCATGCGTGTTTGCATTAAGAAATTACAGAAGGTCCCCAACTTAAAACTGTTTGATTTATAATTTTATGACTTTATGATAGTGTGAAAGTGGTACTCATTTACTAGAAACCTTTTCTAAAATTTTGAATCTTGATCTTTTCCTGGGCTGATGATATGCAGTAAGACAATTTCTCATGATGCTAATGCAAACTGTCGTTCCTGCTCAGCCCCATGACCACAGGGGCAAACAATGGATACTTCACAGTGTCCTGTGGTTGGAGCAAGATGAAAAAGAGAGTAGAAAACATAAGAGTTAAGGTGATAGCCTTGGACCATATCATGCCAAGTTTCTTAGACCATGAAAAAGAGTGAATCTCCTTCCAGCTGAAATGTAAAATTTTGATGTGTTTTAAGTGGAGGCCATCACAAGATAAGACTTACACTATTACTGCTTTTCTTCTGAAGGAAAAAAAAAAATTTGAAAAGGAGTGAAGGAAAGAAGACAAGTCAAAGGCTATGCAATACTCTAAGAGGCTGATGCTTTAGATTAGGATGGTGGCAATGAAAATGTCAAGATGATGGTAGATTTAAAATACATAATAAATAAAGATCTAAGAGTAAATTGGAACAAAAATCATGAGCTATTGTCTTAAGCAGGGTTCCTTAGAAAGAAAGTCTGATATAGAAATTTGTATTAAGGCAATTTTCTTGGAATGTGCACTTGGGAAAAACAACTCTGAGGAAGTAAAGGACTCAAGATTGGGCAAAGAGAGAAGTTGAATTTTAATGCAGTTGGCATCATTGATGTTCAGTCGCTAAGTCATGTCTGACTCTTTGCCACCCCATGGACTGCAGTATGCCAGGCTTCCCTGTCCTTCACTATCTCCCAGAGTTTGCAAAAACTCATGTCCATTGAGTCGATGATGCCATCCAACCATCTCATCATCTGTCATCCCATTTGCCTCCTTCCTTCAGTCTTTCCCAGCATCATGGTCTTTTCTAATGAGTCGGTTCTTCACATCAGGTGGCCAAAGTATTGGATCTACAGCTTCAGCATCAGTCCTTCCAATGAATATTCAGGGTTGATTTCCTTTAGGATGGACTGGTTGGATCTCCTTGCAGTCCAAGGGGCTCTCAAAAGTCTTCTCCATCAGTTGCCACAGAGAACTCAGCAGATTTCATGGGTGCCCCCAAGCTGGATAATCCTTTCGAATTGTCCAAATGGAGATGGTTAGAACTGACATGCATATCTCTGATTGACTGGTCATTTGATACCAGCTGCTCCATGGACAGGGTTTCGCCCTGGGTGAAGCAGCTACCTTGGGAGGAAGTCAGTTCCCAGAAAAAGATGCATCTGTAGCTGTCAGCAACAAATACTGCAAATAGAAGCTGGGGGAACAAGTGACTCAAAAGGGTTTAGAAAAGGGGATCAGGATAGTCCATCACTTCATCTGCTATATATCTATTAAAAAAAAAAAACTCCTGTGGCTAATATAAGCAAGATCTATCTTTTCAGAAAAATTCTTAAGTGTATTTTCTAGCCAATGTTTCTACATGGGTCTCCTCAGAAAGATGTCTTTTCATTAGTGGATACAGGAGGAGAGCCTGAACGTGTCCTGAATCTTCATACTTGGGGCAAACTCCTTTGATTATTTTCTCAGAGCCCCTTTCTCCACAATCTGAAAATTTCTTTGATTTCCACTATCTTTTGTGGACACACCTAAAATGCATATTGGAGAATATACCCTCTTTAAGGGTTTTATAGCTTTCAGAGCCTAATTCCTGCTTGGAAAAAGCAGAAGAGTAGGTAATGAGGATAGTTTTTAGCCTTGGAGAGTCAAAAGGTTTCTGAGTTCAGGACCATGTCTGTTTAGTTTATTCAGAAACAAAATAGACATCTCATTTACTCCACTTTGCTGAGTTCTGTGTGCTAGTAATCAGCACAAGGTTCATTCCCAGACGTTTTTCTCAAACCTACTTTATTGTACTTCCTGCTTTATTTTACTTTTCTAGTTCTCTCTTTAGTTAGTGGTGACTATCCTGAGACTATATGAAGGACTAGGAAGAAATACCTTATTCTGAACCTGACCTATTGCTTGAGTCACTTTATTTTACTGAAATGTTTTCCTGGGCCCTAGTCACTAAAATCAAAATCCCTATTTTTTAGAATTTATCACCTGTCACCTTTTCCTGCTCTGCAAGGCTCTGAATTTCTGGGTCCACTTACAATTCCTTTACATTTCTGCCTGCAAGCTGGCTAATTCTTCTCTAAGCTCATCTCTTTCTGTTAAAATAGAACCAATAATAACCAAACAATAAGCATACTTTTAAAGTCTTCCTACTTGTGCTTTATAGATGCTAGCAGTAGGCATATGTCCAGAAGTGACAGTTTTATAAAACACTGCTGTTGACCTAATGGTCATCTTTTCAGGTTTTAATATTAGCAGCTTCCTTGCCATCTGCCACACAGCAAAGTCAATGTTATATAAGTAGTTTTGTTGTATTTACTGTACTAAATTAAGTACAATAAACTACATTTTCAAGGGATGAACACTAGCTGCTATAATAAACAACGCTCAAATTTTAGTGCCTCAATACATTAAAGGTCTGTTTCTTGTTTGTCAGTGAATATGCCTGTTTCGATAGAGACCTTGTAGAACTTGTATAAATTATAACTGAAAATTCTAGGCAGTTTCCTTTTGGGAGTTCTAATTGTACTGAGATTTTGATATTTATTTACTAAATGAATAAATGGTTCAATGAATAAAGTCAAATGAGTGATAAAAACTATATATGTGTGTGTGTGTGTGTGTGTGTGTGTGTAGTATACTATAGGTACTACATATATATAGTATATTTTCGAACAATAAATGGAGACTGGAACAGGAAATGCATCAAAAGCAAAAAAAAAAAAGTCTCATTGGTAAATCTTACAAAGAGATGTCACTATAAATTTGATAGATGTGTTGGTATGTTTGACAACTCAGTATATACTTATTCCCATGCATCTTCAGGCTTTTTGGAATTTGTGATTATCAAAAGGGAGGAGGTATTGATCTCATCAAAGTCATTGTCCAAAAATATCTGTGAAGCATAGACACCTAGAGTCCATCTAGAGGACTATGATGGATTGGATTTTCTTAAAATCCAGACATATCAGGTCCTTCCAGACATAAGTAAAAAGCAAAGGGAGTTTGAGGGAAAAGATAAATACCATGAACACACATAAACAAGAGTCTTCTAGTTTACCTGAACTTTGTTCCTGCTTTTTATTTATTTTTTATTTTATTTTATTTTTAAACTTTACATAACTGTATTAGTTTTGCCAAATATCAAAATGAATCCGCCACAGGTATACATGTGTTCCCCATCCTGAACCCACCTCCCTCCTCCCTCCCCATTCCATCCCGCTGGGTCGTCCCAGTGCACCAGCCCCAAGCATCCAGTATCGTGCATCGAACCTGGACTGGCGACTCGTTTCATACATGATATTTTACATGTTTCAATGCCATTCTCCCAAATCTTCCCACCCTCTCCCTCTCTCACAGAGTCCATAAGACTGTTCTATACATCAGTGTCTCTTTTGCTGTCTCGTACACAGGGTTATTGTTACCATCTTTCTAAATTCCATATATATGCGTTAGTATACTGTATTGGTGTTTTTCTTTCTGGCTTACTTCACTCTGTATAATAGGCTCCAGTTTCATCCACCTCATTAGAACTGATTCAAATGTATTCTTTTTAATGGCTGAATAATACTCCATTGTGTATATGTACCACACCTTTCTTATGAACATTGGGGTACACGTGTCTCTTTCCCTTCTGGTTTCCTCAGTGTGTATGCCCAGCAGTGGGATTGCTGGATCATAAGGCAGGTCTATTTCCAGTTTTTTAAGGAATCTCCACACTGCTTTTTAAACCTCACTAGACAATGACTAATTGGAAAGAGGTACATGAAAGGGGGAAGTGATGGGATGAAGAAGGGAAAGATATGGTTTGAATACCATAATTATGAAATTAGACAAGCACCATTTTCATTTGGTGGGAGTATTTTCAAAAAATGTAAGAAAATCATAACAATGTAAATGAAAATGACAATGATCTTGATGATAAAGGTTAACCCTACATAGTAGTTACTGCATGATAGGCATTGTTCTAAGTGCTTTAATTTTAGTAATCTATTTAAGTTTCACAGTATCATGAGTTAAGTGTACTACTACTAGCTTCATTTTACATGGGCAAAAACTGGATTGCAAATTCTATCTATATAAACATTAGAATTGTGCTTCTTCCAGCCTGGCATTTCAATATTGAGAAATATTAATAACCTCAGATACACAGACAACACCACCCTTATGGCAGAAAGTAAAGAGGAACTAAAGAGCCTCTTGATGAAAGTGAAAGAGGAGAGTGAAAAGGTTGGCTTAAAACTCAGCATTTCAGAAAACTAAGATCATGGCATCTGGTCCCATCACTTCACGGCAGATAGATGGGGAAACAATGGGAATGGTGACAGAATTTTATTTTTGGGGGGGAGGAGGCTCCAAAATCACTACAGCTGGTGACTGTAGCTGTGAAATTAAAAGATGCTTGCTCCTTGGAAGGAAACCTATGACCAACCTAGACAGCATATCAAAAAGCAGAGACATTACTTTGCCAATAAAGGTCCATCTAGTCAAAGCTATGATTTTTCCAGTAGTCATGTATGGGTGTGAGAGTTGAACCCTAAAGAAAGCTGAAGAATTGATGCTTTTGCACTGTGGTGTTGGAGAAGACTCTTAAGAGTCCCTTGGACTGCAAGGAGATCCAACCAGTCCATCCTAAAGGAAATCAGTCCTGAATATTCATTGGAAGAACTGATGCTGAAGCTGAAATTCCAATACTTTGGCCACCTGATGCAAAGAACAAACTCATTGGAAAAGACCCTGATGCCGGGAAAGTTGAAGGTGGGAGGAGAAGGGGACGACAGAGGATGAGGTGGTTAGATGGCACCACTGACTCAATGGACATGAGTTTGAGTAGGCTCCTGGAGTCGGTGATGGACAGGGAGGCCTACAGTCCATGAGGTCGCAAAGAGTCGGACACATTTGAGTGGTGGAACTGAACTGAAAGATTAGAATTATTTTACCTAGAGTAAAATAAATAAATAGAATCTTGACAAAGTCAATCTATGGATCTTGAGCAAACATTTTTAATTGCAAAAATCATAGTATATTTAAATAAAAATAAATCAAATATAATGAAATTGCAAGTATTAGTCACTCAGTCATGTCCAACATTTTGCGACCCCGTGGACTGTAGCCTGTCAGGTTCCTCTGTCCATGGAATTCTCCAGGCAAGAATACTGGAGTGGGTTTCCATTCCTTTCTCCAGAAATTGAAGTGTGCTTCAATTGCTCTTTCCCTTTAACACAGAATGTCGTGGAGACCTTATAGTCCCTTGAAAATCTTACTTTGTAAAAGCCCTAAGTGTTAAAATACTGCACTTCTAACCTCTCAGAGATAAAGTTATTTAACCTTCTAAATAAATACCAATATTTTTTTGTAGTACTGGGCATTGACACATCTTTCCTGTGAATTTATAAAATCAGAGAATCTTAGACCTGAGATAATTCAGCTTTATGCAGGTTTAAAAGGCTAAAGGCATAGAATGATTTAAATAGTATTTAGAAGGGTAAAGGAGTGATTTCTAAAGCAAAGAAATCACTCTGAGTTATTCAAAGGTTTTTTCTCCTCAGGGCAGCTTAAATAATTGGATTCATGGGTATCTGAATTACTGGAAGGTGGTAGGAAGTACTCAATGTCACTTCTTATATTCATCTGAAAGTATTTGCTCCATTCTACTATGTCATTTAAAAATAAATTCTTGACATAATTTTTAAACAGCAAATATGTAAACGAGGATCTCAGGCAAGATATTTTGACAACAATGTAAAGGAAACCACATAAATTCATAAACTATATAAACATATTGCTGTTTAACTAGATAATATCATATTTTTAAAAATTCTGAGTTCTTTCTTTTGATGAATGTCCCACTAAGTTAGGTGCTAACTAGTGAAGAACATTCTAGTTGTCATGAGATATAATGAGAACTGGGTAAACAATTATAAGATAAAGCTGAAATATTTTATAGAATCAGTTCAAGTACCTTAGAGTTTATTCCAATAACAGAATAACAGGGGAAGATATCCAGGTTGCTGAGTTGATTCATATCATATGTATTTTTGTAAAGATTATGTTAATATATTAGGGATTGTTGATGAGATTAAAAAGAAATATGTGGAATATTGACTTTTTCATCAGGGATAAAATCTAGTATAAAGAGGTAGTTTGCCTCAGTGAAAAGAGATTCTCATTGATTAGTTCAGTAAAATAATAGTTGGTACTAATTCTCAAATGGAAAAGATAGGTTAAATTGATTAAAAAAAAAAAAGATAACATAAAAGAGTTAACAAAACCCTCTTAAACTACTGAATAGACCAAGGGCTCCTTTGAGATGAATGTGTGTGCATGTTAAGTTACATCAGTCATGTCTGACTCTTTGCCACCCTATGAACTATGGCCCACCAGGCTCCTCTATCCATGGGATTCTCTAGGCAAGAATACTGAAGTGGATTGCCATGACCTCCTCCAGGGTATCTTCCCGACTCAGGGGTGGAACCCACATCTCTTATGTCTTCTGCATTGGCAGGCAGGTTTTTTACCAGTGTCGCCCTCTGGGAACCCCTGGAATGAACATATTCCATATTAAAAAATGTCCACATATTAAAAAATTATTAAATAGAATATAATAATTGTTCATCCTATTTTGTGTTATGTCCGAAGATAAAATAACAGAATCAAGGTGACATAGGTTGAGATTTGATCCAAAGATTAAAATAGCAAATCCTTTTGGCATACCCCAGGGAACATGCACTTGGTTCTTAACAGTAAAAAGTCAAAGTATTTTAGCATCATCCAGGGAATAAGCTTAGTAGAGAAAGAATCTCTTGGGCTCAATATTCTATGATATAACTTCCAGTCATCTAAACATTTGAGAAAAATTTAACTTGAATTTCTTGAGATAAAGCACAATTTTAAAACTTATGAATACAAGTCAAATATAATTGTAACCCTAAGGATCTTGAGAGAGAGAAAAAGTCCACTCTGTTCAAGATTTCAACCATTAACTTAATAATTATAATTGTAATTGGCCACAATACTTAGAAGGAAATGATGTCAAAATCAACAGCTTTGAAGAGTATTACCTTGAGCTGAAGTTAAGTTCAAGAGGTTAGTTAGGGATTTGTAATATATTTGGAAAGCCAAAATGCCTCCAACACAACATATAAGATAGTTTAAGATCTGTGAGAGATTTTATTATGAAAAAAAAAAAAAAAGATGTGTGGGCTGAGAGCCTAGAAATTTGATGGAAGACATCAAGGATCAAAGAATTGTTACAAAAAAATAATAATTTTTCAAACATTTGTCTTTATTGCCCATATCTTGGTCTTGTATATATAAAAGTTTACCAAAGCAGAAATTTTAAAAAGACTTAAATAGAAACAAAACTATAGCTTAAATATTCAAATTTATATTTTGTCCATAAAACATAAATAATTATGGGAATTCTAACCATACAGCTTGATTTTCAGGATATGGCAAGTTATATAATTTTGTGGCTTTTGTTGCCTCTGGAATCCACAATACAGCTCAGTTAAGAAAAGAATAAATTATAGAATAATTAACAGATCACAACATAGACAGTAGGCATTAACTGCTAAGATGGCAGACACAAACAAGTTACTTTAAGTTACATTGTATTTTAATTTGTTACTTCAGTTTTATTGTTATTAGTGCAACTGTATTCTGGTATTATTCTGCTGATCATTTACTCCCTTGGTTTATATAATGCTATTTTACAAGAGCATTTAAATGTTCTATTCAAGAGAAATGATTCCAATTCTTTAATAATATATTAACCTTTTTTTTTAAAAAAAAAAAGGAATTTTTTTTTTCCTGTTCATTATCTTTGAAAGGTTCTAATACGATAATCATAAGTGTAGTTTAATCTCCCATATAGTAAGCAGTCCATCCTAAAGGAAATCAATCCTGAATATTCGTTGGAAGGACTGATGCTGAAGCTGAAACTCCAATACTTTGGCCACATGATGTGAAGAACTGACTCACTGGAAAAGACCCTGATGCTGGGAAAGATTGAGTGCAGGAGGAGAAATGGATGACAGAGGATGAGATGGTTGCATGGCATCACTGACTTGATGGACAGGGAGGCCTGGCATGCTGCATTCCATGGGGTCCAAAGAGTTGGACATGACTGAGCGACTAAATTGAATTGAACTGATAGTAATTTAAAATAATATTTTAATCATAATAAGCTTCCTTTTGATCCAATGGTAGATCTTTATTGGCTCTTATTTTCTTGAAGTCTTTGAAATTGAATACCTATTCAAAAGTCATTTTGTTTTCTAGAAATTGTGAGATTCAAAGATTAAAAATATCTAATTAGATGATGGGCAGCGATCAAAATTCCTTTTGAGTCTACTAGGCTCTCATTTAAGTACAAGAACTTTCCACCTTTAAATAAAAATATAACTCATTCTGCTTGAAGAGGGATTAGGAGCTATAATATTAAATTTAAGAAAAAATAAGAATGGAAGTGACTATAATATTAGAATATGTTATTATATCATGACATATGGATATAACATGAATATAAGCATTTTTTCAGAATAAAGGTTAAAAGATGTCTATATAATTAAAAATTGCAACCTGGAAACAGATTGAAAGTTCAAAAGCAGGTGTTAATTTTTGGTGTGTTTACTGAATGAATTACCAGATAGTCATTAATGAAATTCCATGAAGATATTATATTTGAATATTGAGTGACATTTTTAATTCCTCTGGATTTAGAGACTAGGAGCTAGAACAAAGCAATATAAAGTCACTTCATATTCTAAATGAGCCTCAGATCAACAGAGCCAGTCCCTGGATGGTGCAGTACAACGTTCTTCTGGGATTACAGATGAGGGGAAAAAGACTTGTTTAGAGAGTGGATTCCAGAATGCCAGGACATGACTTGGAATTTGGAGTTGAGCATCAGTTAGGGCTTCCCTGGTAGCTCAGCTGGTAAAGAATCTGTCTGCAATGAAGGAGACCCCAGTTCAATTCCTGGGTTGGAAAGATCCCCTGGAGAAGGGAAAGACTACCCACTTCAGTATTCTTGGGCTTGCCTGGTGGCTCAGATGGTAAAGAGTCTGCCTGCAGTGCAGGAGACCTGGGTTTGATCCCTGGGTTATGAAGAGGGCACGGCAACCCATTCCAGTATTCTTGCCTGGAGAATCCCCATGGACAGGGAAGTCTGGCAGGCTACAGTTCATGGGATTGCAAAGAGTCAGACACAACTGAGCAACTAAGCACAGCACAGCAGCACAACCAGCAGTTAAGCTGATTATGCACCGTCTACTCTTTCTAAATTTGAGTACATATGTAAATTTCTGCACTTAGAATTGAAATATGTATATTATCATAGGTGAAATAGATCGCCAGTCCAGGTTCAATGTGTGAGACAGGGTGCTCAGGGCTGGTGCACCAGGATGACCCTGAGGGATGGGATGGGGATGGAGGTGGGAGGGGGGTTCAGGATGGGGACACATGTACACCCATGGCTGCTTCATGTCAATGTATGGGAAAAACCACTACAATATTGTAAAGTAATTAGCCTCCAATTAAAATAAATTAATTAATTTTTAAAAATGAATGTTTAAATCACTTCACCCTCAGTTTTGCCATTTAAGATGTCCAGTGGCTATTTATTCAAATATTTACCCTCACCACTATTTAAAAATAATGAAAGAAGACAAGATAGGTGATGTGTGCTTAGTCGCTCAGTCGTGTCCGACTCATTGCCACCCCATGGACTGTAGCCCCCAGGCTCCTCGTTCCTGGGATTTCGCAGGCAAGAATACTGGAGTGGGTTGCCATTTCCTTCTCCAGGGGATCTTCCCAACCCAGAGACTGAACCCACATCTCTTGTGGCTCCTGCCTTAGCAGGCAGTCTTTACCCTGAGCCACCTGGGAAGCCCAGTATAGATGATGAAGCAATCTTTTTTCTTTCTTTCTTTCTTTTTTTTTTTTTTTTTTTTGGTCTGTTTTCTAAATAACTTTTCTCTCAGTTTTTCCTTCTAAGAGTTGGCCTCAATTTACAGAACAGTTGTTTTTAATTCCTCAAAAAACTGGGCTGCAATCTGAATGCTATTCAAGGCATTGACTGCTGCTGCTGCTGCTGCTGCTAAGTCGCTTCAGTCGTGTCCGACTCTGTGTGACACCATAGACGGCAGCCCACCAGGCTCCCCCGTCCCTGGAATTCTCCAGGCAAGAACACTGGAGTGGGTTGCCATTTCCTTCTCCAACGCATGAAAGTGAGAAGTGAAAGTGAAGTCACTCAGTCGTGTCCGACTCTCAGCGACCCCATGGACTGCAGCCTACCAGGCTCCTCCGTCCATGGGATTTTCCAGGCAAGAGTACTGGAGTGGGGTGCCACTGCCTTCTCTGAAGGCATTGACACACCCATCCAATTATCTTATCTTTAATTGCTTCTTTGTATCAGGGAAAGGATCTTTAGGTAAGATGAAATTGAAAACTTCCCCTGTGCTAAATTTAGGATTGTCTGTCTGTGGAATGTTTTACTTTCCCTCTGAGTTTATAGGGAAGAAGGCCTAAGAAAGTTCCTAACTGGCTCTGATTTGGCCAACTGGTGCCATCTGCTTCTAATTTGGCCAACTTCTGGCCACAGGGCGGCTGCAAAAAAAAAAAAAAAAGAAGAAGAAGAAACCTGTTCAATATCCCATCAGGTTTCAGTGTAAGGACAACTGGTAAACATTCCTGGTCATACTTATTAATTAAAAAAAAAAAAACAAAAAAAAACCAAAAAACCTTGCGTAACACAGAGCGGCTTTGCTGCAGCTGTCAGCGGAACCCGTTACTAGGCAACAGTTACTGGCGGTTGGTTAGTGGTCCTGTTCAGCCATTGGTTGGTGCCAGTGCAGGCTCCACCCCTAAGTAAGCAACTGTCAAAGAGAGCGACCGTTAGTTGTCCTGCTCAGCCATTGGCTGGCGCTGCAGTAGGCCCCTCCCCCAAGCGAGCGACTCTCACTGAGCGACCATTAGTGGGCTATACAGCCAACTGTCAGTGGAAAGGTGGTTCTCGGGCAGAGAATGAGGTCAGACGTGGATCCCGGCCTTTGTTCCCCGGCCCTCCAGCCTTGGGCCAGCCAGTGAGCTCACAGACCCAGGGAACAGGCTGAGGGCTGTGTCCTACAGGGCTCCAGAGCCTTCCCCAAGGTGACTCACCGACTGGGCTCAGGCCTTCAGGCAGCAATAACCCTCTCCCGGTTTCCCCCCCCGCCTCTGTGACTTAATGGCAGCAGATGCAGTCTGTGGGGCCTGGGATACCGCTGTCAGGACAACCTGAGAAACCTGAGGGCCAGTTGGCTCCTGGAAGCCTGGCTACCTCAGGGATGACAGCTGGACAGGATTTCTGGGGACCCGACCCTGAAGGAGCTGCCAACTGAGTTTTGCCTCCTCTCAGCAGGACTTGGACCTCGGAGAGTTTGGTTGAGCCTTGGAAACTTTCTTATTATATGGAGAAAAACACTTATTTGATAGAGATTTATAGGAACATGGTTACCTGACCATGACCTGACTGAAGAACAAAGGCTCTGAAACCAAGAAGTTTCCAGCAACTCACCACACCCCTCCCTCACCGTTCCTAGAAAAGGGCATTGCTGAGAGCTTTTGGGGAGCCTTACGTTTTTTAAGACATGTGCTAGCCATCTCTTTGGTTTGCTCTCAATAAACCTTTCTCTGCTTCACACTCGGACATTTTGGTATTGTTTGGCCTGACTGTGCTTCAGGCACATGGACTTGCATTTCAGTAACACTTGGATAAAACAGGAGTCCCCAGAGAAGGTGTAAAAGCCCCTCCAAGATCCACAGTCTCTCCCAAAGCCAAGCAAAGGAAAGAAAGACTCAGACAATTCCTCTGAGAGCTGGCAACCCTGACAGGACCTGAGGTGCAGAAAATGAAGTGGGAGCCTCACTTCTGTCTGCCTGTCATTTTGAGGCCCCCACCCTCATGATTGCCAAGCCGGGTTCTCAGGATACAAAACAAAACAGACAAGAAGGCAATAGCTGTCTATTCTGGGAGAGAAAGGATCAATAACTACTGGGCCAGAATTTGCAAAGAAACAGACAATGCCCAATTTCATTGTATGTGCTTGATTGAGCACTGCAGACAGAGACCCAGCACTACTCTGACAAGAATTTCACTCTTCACTGGCTCCTGTCCATTTCCCCAGAATCCTGAGTAAGTGGGTTTAAAGTAGAGAGTGTAGCTCCAGTGTTGATCAGAATTTGGAGAGGTTTCCCCTTCATTTTAATTTTCCCTTGGCCCTTGAAGCCCTTGAAGGGAATAGCTGGTGGCACTTCAGTTGGAGAATCCCAAGAGCCCACAGGGACACCCTCCTTGGACGGTTGGACCTGGGGGTGTCAGGCCACTAATTTGGTGGACTTTTGTTGATGGTTTTGTGGTCTATTTAGAGTAGAAAAGCAATTTAGAGAGATGATTAGTACTTAAGTGCTCAGGTAAAGGAGGACAGAGGGGAGTCAGAGGAACCATGTCAGTATTACAGTGTTACACTGTGTTCCTCCTGTGTCTTTAATTTTTCGTTACCTGTTCATGAACCTTCAATAAAGCTATTTAAGAATTTTGAAGGGTTTTAGATGCTTCTGCATCTTGTCTAGTTAGAAAATTCCCCATAATGACCATTGGAATTCTAGTAAGAATTGAATAAGATTTTGACCATTTTTATAGATATCTACACAGCTTTCTGGACCACAGTTCTTAAATATAAAGTAAGTGATTATTCTCGAAGATGGTGTGCTCAATTCTTTGAGACTCAAGGATTCTATTAATTTAGATAAACCTTAGATTTCTCAGAACCAAATTAATACTTGAGGGCTGTGCTTCTTGGTTATGGATTTTGTGTTGCTTTACAGTGTACCTCTTACACAGAAATTTTGTTGAAGTTGGCAGGCAACTTAGTGTCAGTCCAACACACTTCATGGTGAACTCATCTCAGCATGGGAGTCTTAGAGTTAGGGGAAGAGCTCTAGAAGCTTTTAAGTGCTTGAGCCAGCCATGCTCATCAATTTTGAGGCTTTGACCTCTGACAGTCTCAGTAGCAACAGATTTATTCTTTTCATGAGACCATTTCTTTATAGCTGTCCTCTCTTGGTTACATTCAACATGAATCAGTAAGTCAGACTTTTTACCTCCTCCTGTGGGTGCTCAGTTGCTTCAGTTGTGTCCAACTCTTTGCCGTTCTATGGACTGTAGCCACTAGGCACCTCTGTGTGTGGAATTCTCCAGGCAAGAATACTGGATTGAGTTGCCATGCTCTCCTCCAGGGTATCTTCCTGACCGAGTGATCAAACTCATGTCTCCTGCATCTTCTGCATTGCAGGCAGATTCTTTAACACTGAGCCACCAGGGAAGCCGCCTTTACCTCCTCAGTATATATAAATCAAAATTATCCATTTCTCCATGCTGGATTGCCAGACTCCTCATTATAGTCACTGTTGCTATTCACCTTGGCTATGTTATACTTTGATAATTTATCACTCACATCTCTTCTTGGTTCTGCTCTAATCATTCTCCACATATGTTGAAAGAAGTAATTTCCCTGCAGGAATGTATTCACCATGTCACTTATACTAGAGCTTGTGATTCCAAGCATTCCCTTTTCCTATGGGCTACTCATCACATATGCAGGTCAAGAAACAACAGTTAGAACTGCACATGGAACAACATACAGGTTCCAAATCGGGAAAGGAGTACATCAAGAATGTATATTGTCACTCTGATTATTTAACATATGCAGAGTATATCATGTGAAATGCTGGGCTGGATGAAGCACAAACTGGAATCAAGATTGAAGGGAGAAATATCAATAACCTCAGATACTATGCAGATGACACCACCCTTATGGCAGAAAGTGAAGAACTAAAGAGTTCTTGATGAAAGTGAAAGAAGAGAGTGAAAATGCTGGCTTAAAGCTCAACATCCAGAAAACTAAGATCATGGCATCCCGTCCCATCACTTCATGGCAAATAGATGGGGAAGCAATGGAAACAGTGAGAGACTTTATTTTGGGGGGCTCCAAAATCACTGCAGATGGTGATTGCAGTCATGAAATTAAAAGATGCTTGCTCCTTAGAAGAAAAGCCATGACCAACCTAAACAACATTTTAAAAAGCAGAAACATTACTTTGCCAATAAAGGTACATCTAGTCAAAGCTATGGTTTTTCCAGGAGTCATGTATGGATTTGAGAGCTGGACTGTAAAGAAAGCTGATCCCCGAAGAATTGATGCTTTTGAACCGTGGTGTTGGAGAAGACTCTTGAAAGTCCCTTGGAGTGCAAGGAAATCCAACCAGTCCAACCTAAAGGAAATCAGTCCTGAATATTCATTGAAAGGACTTATGCTGAAGCTGAAACCCCAACTTTGGCCAACTGAAGCAAAGAACTGACTCATTTGAAAAGATCCTGATACTGGGAAAGATTGAAGGTGGGAGGAGAAGGGGACAACAGAGAATGAGATGGATGGCATCACTGGCTCGATAGACATGAGTTTGAATAGGCTCTGAGAGTTGGTGATGAACAGGGAGGACTGGTGTGCTGCAGTCCATGGGGTCACAAAGACTTGGACACGACTGAGTGACTGAACTGAAGTGAACTCATCATGTCCTGTCTTATCATCTTCAAGGAGCCTTCATGATCTCTCCCACTCTGCAAATCTCTTTCTCAGCTCTTACAGCAACAATCATCAGTCTTTCAGACAAATTCTAACATGGCTACTGTATTTTGACTGCATAATTACTTAGTTGATATTTAATTTTCCCATTACATCAAGCCTACAAAGCAGGGCCATGTCTATTTTACATATTTTATCTCAGCTCTAAGAATGCCTGGGTCTCCATAGTTGTTCTAACAATGTGTTAAATGATTAATATTTAATGTTTAATTAAACATTAATGATTATTGTTATATCCTGTATCTAATATCAGGCCCCACAAGTCTGGCCATTATCTAACATCAGCACATGTCTCTAGATCCATCCTACTATAGCCACACTGAGCTTCTTTCATTTGCCTGGAAGGTTTTCCCACCTCAAGATATTCCAAAGCATGTTAACTTCTACTTGAAATCCTCTATCTATAGTTCTTTTTTGATTGTTAATTGAAGTATAGTTGTTTTACAATGTTGCATTAGTTTCTGCTATCCAGCAAAGTGAATTAACCACACATATACATGTATCTGCTCTTCCTTGAATTTCCTTCTCATTTAGGTCACCACAGAGGTTTGAGTAGAGTTCCCTGTGTTATACAGTTGGTTCTCACTAGTTATCTATTTTATGCATAGTAGTGTATATATTCCAACCCCCAACCTATGGTTCCTGATATAATAGCTTCTCTTCATCTTTCAATAGAGGGTAAAATGTAACTTTATCAGATTTCTATCATCTGACCTCCTTTGTGGTTTGGTAAGTATGCTTTATGATTCTAAATTATTGATAAATTTTAAAATATTTTTCATAATAATAATTTATATTTATCTGTTATACATGTATCATTCCCCAATAAAAATATTTCATTTGCGAACATATATTCAGAATCTAGCAGAGTCCCAAGCACAAAAGAATTTAATAAATACTCTAACCAGGAGGTTTCTGCAGTAAAGCACCTGCCTGCAATACAGGAGACCCGGGTTCAATCCCTGGGTCAGGAAGAACCATGAGAGAAGAAAATGGCAACCCTCTCCAGTATTCTTGCCTGGAAAATCCCATGGACAGGGGAGTCTGGTGGGCTACAGTCCAAGGGGTCATATAGAATCAGACAGGACTGAGCAACTAACACTTCCTTTCAATTTCTGTGAAATAAGGTAAGATTGCTTGCAGCATTTTCATCATCACATTCAATTTCTAACCGTAACTATTGTCCCCTGCATATAGAATACATCTAAACTTTTATTTCTTTGTAAAGACCCAGGTAGAGAAGGAGTAGATTATGAGTCAGTCAAGTTCCTAGAATGCCAACCTACAAATGGTACTGTTTCTCTGGGTTTCCAAATACTACTGATAGTGTAGAAAGCTGATTTTATCAGAACACATCTCAAGTCTGAATCCTCTGTGCCAGGAAATGTTGAATTTTTCTTTTTACTTTTATATGTACTTTATTAAGGAATTGCTTAAATTCCTCTGCATAAGGAATACAAACGTGATATACACTTTGCTCAGCCATCTGATGCCTGCCGAAGAGCCTTCTGAATAAAGCTTCCAGCAAATTGCCAGGTTTTTTTGTGGTTGAGGGGGATATGCAAGTTTAGGGTGAAAAGGGAATTCTAGGGACAAGTTAAGAGAGTACTGACACCAGTGGTCCCACCCTTCCCTTGCTATGCCATGTTGTAAATTTATTATGAAAACACCACTTATTAAGATATTATAGCACTGAGGAATTTTTATGAACTATATTCTTATCTCTAGATATAATGTGTAATATATTTGTGCTATGATATATGCACATCAGTTCAGTTCAGTCACTCAGTCGTGTCCAACTCTTCGTGACCCCATGGACTGCAGCATGCCAGCCTTCCCTATTCATCACCAACTTCTGGAGCCTACTCAAACTCATGTCTATCACATCAGTGATGCCATCCAACCATCTCATCCTCTGTCGTCCCCTCCTTCTGCCTTCAATCTTTCCCAGCATCAGTTCTTTGCATCAGGTGGCCAAATTGTATATAAATTTTTAGATTATTTTATTCATATTTACATATTTGATCCTTCTTAGTAATTTTGTTTATTTTATAAGTATGTGCTAAGCAGATCCAAACTTCCAGCCAATCTGCTTGTTCTTATTCTCATGCTTTTTGAGAATAAATATATTCTATAAACTCAGAAGATACTTTTTAAACATCTGCTTGATTAAACTTGTGAAACTTTTTTTTAGCAAATACACTGAAACATCTATAAACTATTTGGGTGGTTGTTGTTACAAGGCTGTCTAAGCATGGAAGTTTTGTGGGGAAAAGTATTCACCAAAGTTTCACTACACATACTATCAGGCCATTTGTTTATTTTTTGCTACTCCTTGTTTGTTTTCATTTATAAGTAACCATCTAAGCAAACTAGAGCAGGCTTATAAGATATGCATTATAAATTAAAGTCATCTGTTTGAATCTCCAAATATTTAGATCAAGGCAATATTCTCTCTTGACATATGCAGATAGAACAAAATTGTCTTTCTGTGCTCATCATGAGCCCTGCTTTGCAAATGAGGACTGTATGCTATAAAATGCATACAATTTTGACCTTAAAATTACAAACTGTTAGCTTCAAGAGCTATAATTATAACCTCTTTATAAGGCTCTTGAATAACCTCTTTAAAGTCCTCAGCATTTCTGCGCATTATCCAGAAAACCAACTAAATATGTCATACGCAGGGGTAGGGAAATAAAATGCTGTTAAAACCTTGGCCATAAGGATGGGAGACATTGGCTACACTGAATAACCTTACATGTCCTTAGTACATTCACCTTAGAAAGTCTCCTTCTTTAATGCATAATAAAATGTTCCATTTTCATTATTGTTAATTTGTGTTGATTCATCACTGCATTGCTTTTGAGGTTTTGGTATACTAGTTGAAGTCATAGAATTATAGAAATTAAAATTGTTAAAAGCCCATCAACCCATCTTACTCAATTCATTAGTGAAGGATTATTTGGTGTGACTTAGCGTTTAGTCAAAGTTTAAATGAGTTCAGCAATAGCGTTTTTGGGAAATGACCTCAAAGTTAAAAAACTTGGGACATGCATTTTTATCATTATCAGTTATCACTTAAAAAAAGAATGTATTTAGCCATATCCTAGCCATTTCAGCAGCAAAAAAGTGATTCTGTTTTTTCCAGTATTTGAAATTCTCCCCTAAAATATGGCAATGCTATATAGTATGCATGTGTGCTAAGTCACTTCTGTTGTGTCCGACTCTTTGCAACTCTGAATGGTAGCCTGCCAGGCTCCTGTGCCCATGGGATTCTCCTGGCAAGAAGACTGGAGTGGGTTGCCCTGCTCTCCTCCAGGGGGTCTTTCAGACCCAGTGATCCAACCTGTGTCTCTTGCATTTCAGGCAGATTCTTTACTGCTGAACCACCAGAGAAGTCCCATGCTATAGATATTTAGTACTAAATGCTTCAGATAGATTAAGAAACATTACTGGAGTGGCCGGGACTATGTGCATTTTAACTTACTTCTAGAAGAAAAAAAAAAGATTCAGTGTTTAGAATGTAGAATTGTGGGAGAACTTATTTTTTCTTACTCCTGCCATGACTTTTTGAAATACCTGACCTAACTCGAGATCTTTCCATGACTTGTTTCCTCACCTTCAGTTAACTAACAATCCCCATAATCCATCATTTCACGTATTCATTCAGGCAATTCTTCATGTCTATCTTTGGATTTTTTTTAAGGCCATAGAATATTCAAAATATTTCAGCACAATCACCATAGGTTAATCTTCTGCAGATGACATATTCAAGAACATCTTCTTCAGTAAGATGGAAGTTGAATAAATCCCTTGATCCCTCATCAAACTCTAAGTCAGTCTATGTTGATGAATATTCTGTTACAAACAATTGTGTCTGTTTTCTAGATTTAGCATGGTGTCTGAAACAGGGAAAATGAGAATTACTCTCAAATCCAGCTGCAGTCAATCATATACTCTGGTCCCTGTGAGTGACACAGGAGAATAATTAAAGTCCTCCTCTGTCAGAAACTGAATATATTCAGAAACATTTTAGATAGAAATAGACTTTTTAACTTTTAATTTTCAATTGTTCCTAATGAATTCCCATAACTATGATTTAACTCATCTAATTTTTTATTCTATCTGACAGACGTGAAACCCTTCAAGCAATAAGAAATTATTTTTTTCCATTTTTATTTCCCCCTGCTCACACATTTTATTATATTTATATCATGTACTAATGGTTTTGAAAGAATCATGCATTTGGGGATGTTCTTCTCAATGTCTCTCTACTACTCACATGTATCCACCTTTAGATATAAAGTAATCTTGATGCTGTTTAAAAATTAATTTGATAGTGTTCATTCCAAAGTAAATTAATTTTTACAAACATCTATCTAATGCCATCATTCTCATGATCAGTGTATTAAAATTCAAAATCACCTCTGTCACCAATTCATTTCTCTCTTACTGTCGGGTACCTCATTCTTTTTATCTGCTCTTTTTCAATGATTCTAACTCTAAACCATTTAGTTGAGTAACTTTTTTTTCCTTTTGATGTAATCTAATTTTCCTTTTTTTTTTTTTTTTTCCTAAAGCTACTCTGAAGAAACATAGGAAAAACAGTTTCTTACTTTGGTTGAAAATAGGTTCTCTGTCACCTCTCAAATATCCTAAAACCATTAAATGATTAACTCAGTAGTAACCTCATCACAGTATCTGATCACTCACTTCTTTCAAATTTTTAAGCTTAGTTATTCAAGGGAAATTAGCATTTAATGAATTTCAGATAAAAATAATTTTTTGTGAAACACGGAAACTCAGTGTAAGCAGGAGTGAATGAGAAGTTTTAACAGAGGGTTTTGAATGCATCCTTTACTCTGGAAGATGGTTTAGCTTGCCTAAGAACAAAGAAGCAGAGGAAAATGCCTGAAAAGCAACTGCTGACAAAGGAAAATGTAGTTTAATTCACACAGGTCCTTAAAGATTCTCATTAGTACCCTTTAAATATTTCATTAAGTAGTGACTGAGCAGTTAGTGTATATAACAGACTAAGCTAAGATATTATATAAAACCATTTTGTTTACCATGGAGTGAATGTATAACGTTTCTGCTGAGATATTCAATAGTTTCTATGCAATGAGTAGTTCCTTCAAATTTTTACAATCTATTTAAAGAAGGAAACAGTAACCACCAAGAGAACAATTGTAAATCAAGAGTTTAATAATAGAATATCTCATAAAGAAGATTGTGACTAAGTCAGAAATGATTTACATAGACACTGTGATCCCATGGACTGTAGCCCACCAGGCTCCTCTGTCCATGGAATTCTCCAGGCAAGAGTACTGGAGTGGGTTGCCATTTGCTTCTCCAAGGGATCTTCCCCACCCAGGGATCAAACACAGGTTGTCTGCATTGCAGGCAGATTCTTTACCAACTGAGCTACTAGGGAAGCCTATTTTCATACACTATTGAGGGCTTCCCTGGTGGCTCAGTTGTAAAAAATCTTCCTGCAATGCAGGAGACCTGGGTTCAAATCCTGGGTTGGGAATATCCCCTGGAGAAGGACATAGCAACCCACTCCAGTACTCTTGCTTGGAGAAGCCCATGGATGGAGGAGCCTGGTGGGTTATAGTCCACAGGGTCACATAGAGTCCAACACAAGTGAAACGAGTTATCAGCAGCAGCATATACCATTGAATGATACAAACAGCATAAGGCTAGCTATCTACTGAATTTTATGTCCTTGAATCTCGCATCTATAAAAACCTAATAATATACAATACAGAGTTAGGGGATAATTTTAGGGAATAAATACTTTTAATTATTATAACTTGTATATATAATTTAAAAAGAAATGCATCAGAAAATATTCAGAGCTATACAAAAGCAGTGAACTTGTTTTTTCAAAAGATTATTGTTGTTTTGAGCAGTGACTCCCACCAAGAACAACTTAATCCCCCAGAGAACATTTAGCAACATCTGAAATTAATTTTCATCTTCACAGCTTGGGAGAGGAGAAGCTTCTGGTATCTCATGGGTAGAGACTGGGGATACTGTAAAACATCCAAGGTACAAGAACAGCCCCTTCCCGCAGCATTGAATTATCTAGCCCCAAACTGGCTCTTCTATTGAGGCTGAGAAATCTTGGTTGAAAGCATTTAGGAAGTGACTCATAAGTGATATATAAAAGTGCACGAATCTTAAAGAATGGACCTGAATAGAGTGGAGGTGGTAGAGGGAGAGAAAAAGCAAGTGATAATGTACAGTAGTCCACGCTTATCCATAGTTTCACTTTCTGTGGTTGCATTGCCTGTATTCAATCACAGTCTGAAAATATTAAATAGGAAACTCCAGAAATAAACAATTTGTAAGTTTTGAACAGCACACCATTCTGAGCACCATGATGAAATCTCCTGTAGCTTCATTTGGTTCCACCCAGGAAGTGAGTCACCCATTTATCCCTGAATCACTCCGATTAGTCACTTAGTAGCTGCCTTGGTTATCAGATTGCCTGTCATGGTATCTCAGTGCTTAGGTTTAAGAGACCCTTATTTTACTTCATAGTGGCCCCAAAGCTCAAGAAAAGTGATGTTGGCAATTCAGAGATGTCAGAGACAGGCTCTAAAGTGAAAAGGTAAAAGTTTTCTTCTCAATAAGGAAAGAAAAATTGTATTCTGAGGTCGTTAGTCTCTACATAAGAATGGATGTTCTTTAGGAAAAAAATTTGCAAAAGTTGTAGCTGCAGTTTTGTAAGTGTTTAAAGATTGAAAAGGCATTAAATTTATACAATAAGATATTTTGGAAGAGAAAGACCACATTCACATAACTATCATTACAACATATTGCTATCACTGTTCTATTTTATTAGTTATGGTTGTTACTCTTTTATTGCACCTAATGCTGCAGTTGCAAAGAGTCGGACGTGATTAGCAACTGAACAATAACAAAAATTTATAAATTAAACTTTATCACAGGTATATGATAGTTATATATCACGAGTATGTATATAAACTTTATCATGTGTTTGCCAAGTCACTTCAGTCATGTCTCTCTGCTGCCCTTTGGACTGTAGCCCACCAGGCTCCTCTGTTCGTGGAATTTTCCAGGCAAGAGTACTGGAATGGGTTGCCATGTCCTCCTCCAGGGGATCTTTTCAACTCAGGGATCTAACGCCGGTTTCTCATGTCTCCTGCATTGGCAGGTGGGTTCTTTACCATTCGTGCTGCCAGAGAAACTTTATCATAGGTATAGGGAAAAAACAGTATAAAAACCAGTTTGGCAATATCCATGGTTTCAAGCATCCACTGGGGTTCTTGGGAAGTATCCTCAGCAGATATGGGGGAACTATTGTAGTTTCTAAAAGGAAGCTTGTTTTCAATAATGGATTTGAAAGGCAACAATAGAGCAATGAGGTAAAGCAAGTTTGTTGGTTTAAATGTAAGCAGGTCTTTAATAAACAAACTGTGATTGAGAGAATAATTATGTAGTTAACACAGAGAAATTTAAGACTAGTGCAATATGGGGAATTTTTATATGTAAATGTAAGCAAATATTGAGACAGAAAAGAAGAAAAATAAGGAAAACAGAAGAATGTTATGCTGCTGCTGCTAAGTCGCTTCCGTCGTGTCCGACTCTGTGCGACCCCATAGACAGCAGCCCACCAGGCTCCCCCGTCCCTGGCATTCTCCAGGCAAGAACACTGGAGTGGGTTGCCATTTCCTTCTCCAGTGCATGAAAGTGAAAAGAGAAAGTGAAGTAGCTTTGTCGTGTCTGACTCTGAGCAACCCCATGGACTGGAACCTACTAGGCTCCTTCGTCCATGGGATTTTCCAGGCAAGAGTACTGGAGTGGGGTGCCATTGCCTTCTCCAGAAGAATGTTATAGTAGATCCTATAATAAAAACCTAGCAATAAAAAACTGAATGGAAAGAGTGGTTGAAAATATGAAATTGCCAAAGATTGTAGGATGGGTGGACTGAGCCCCAAAGGAAAACATCACCAGTTTACCTTAGAAAAGAATATTCACTACTTTGGGCACTAGAACACTGTAATCTGTATTGGTTGTCTGGAAAATTCCATATATTAGGAATATTTTGCTGAGGAACTGACACTTTACTTCTCAGAGATTTTCATTTCAATAAGGTAAGCAAAGCATAATATCTATACTATAATGTACATGATACCATCAGAGTTAAAAGAACTCCATGGTTAAGTAAATATTTTTGAGAGGAAAGAAAATTAACACTGTCTTAAATTAGCAAGAATTCATCAACTCTGAGACTCATATAGTTAACCATTTCTAACACTTTTGGCTAACTTCTGCCTGCCCAGGGGTAAAGAAACTGTAGGATTTTCTCTCCACTGATGGTAGGCTGCAGAATATTTGGGGTTAGTGCATTAATCTTCCTTTTTCCCTTGGCAGCTCAAAGAACCATGCTCTTCCTGCCTTACATCCCACAACCCAGACAAGAGCTGGGACTAAGCATTCTTGGCTCTCATATCTTCACAATACTCTGAAAATAATATCCTCGCCCTTGGCCATTCAAATCTACAACCCTACCCCATCCCACAATCCTGACACTACTCTTCTCAAACCACAGCTTAAAGGATTTTTATCTTGGCAGTGAAAAATATTATATGGGAGGCAAGGAGAAAATTGTTCTGTCACATAATATGTACTTTTAAATCTTTCAGTCTTCACCTGTTATAGACTTTTGATATTAAAAACCCCATATAAAAAGGGGCAAACTCTTGCTCTGAGAGATTCTGTATACCTCCTAAGACAAAAGGAGACAGATGTTCTTGGGGAGGAGATGACAGGGGTGCTGACTGTGAATACCTCATACGCCACCTCACCCAGACACCTATACCATCAATTTGAATGAGATCCAGCATTACTGACTCCTTTTAGGGATGCTATCATAAAGGTCAGGGGAAAAGACATATAAGTTATTAAATGCTTTGCTGTTTCCTGGTAGGTTCTGTCAGAGAAAGTCATTTAGTAAGAGTTTAGTCTTTCTCAGTTTCTTTATATTACCATTTATGCCAATCACCTTGTCATTCTTCCATTTTACCAAGTTGGGAACATATTAAGTCTTTCATAATTTTTTTCTTATTCCACTGTGTAGTTTTCATGTCCTTCTGATACTTTCCTTATATTATATCTTTGTTTTGTTCTAATCCCTCCAGTTTTTTATATCCCTACTCAAGATAAAGATTTTTCAATCTTTGGTCTCTCCTAGTCCACCATGCAAAATAGGAACCAACCAATAAAGTGGATGTAACTTGAACATTCTTCATGGTAAATAGATAGGGAAACAATGGAAACAGTGACGAATTTTAATTTGGGGGGCTCCAAAATCACTGCAGATGGTGACTGCAGCCATGAAATTAAAACACGCTTGGTCCTTGGAAGAAAAGTTATGACCAACCTAGACAGCATATTAAAAAGCAGAAACATTACTTTGTCAACAAAGGTGAATCTAATCAAAGCTTTGGTTTTTCCAGTAGTAATGTATGGATGTGAGAGTTGGACTATAAAGAAAGCTGAGTACCAAAGAATTGATGCTTTTGAACTGTGGTGTTGGAGAAAACTCTTGAGAGTCTCTTCAACAGCAGGGAGATCCAACCAGTCCATCCTAAAGGAAATCAGTCCTGAATATTCATTGGAAGGACTCATGTTGAAGCTGAAACTCCAATACTTTGGCCACCTGATGTGAAGAGCTGACTCATTTGAAAAGACCCTGATGCTGGGGAAGATTTAAGGTGGGAGGAGAAGGGGATGACAGAGGATGAGATCATTGGATGGCATCACTGACTCAATGGACAAGAGTTTGAGTAAGCTCCAGGAGTTGGTGATGGACAGGGAGGCCTGGCATGCTGCAATCCATGGGGTCATAAAGAGTCAAACATGACTGAGAGACTGAACTGAATATTAATATATTCGTATTTATGATGTTTCCAATGAGTACACAGTAGATTTGTTGTTGTTCAGACACTAAGTTTTTCATCAATCTTTGCAACCCTGTGGAATGCAGCATGGAAGTCTCCCCTGTCCTTTACTATCTCCCAGAGTTTGCTCAGATTCCTGTCCATTGAGTCAATGATGCTATCTAACTATACCATCCTCTGCCATCCCCTTCTTTGGTTTCAACCTTTCTCAATCAACATCAGGGTCTTTTCCAATGAGTTGTCTCTTTGCATCAGGTGGCCAAAGTGTTGGAGCTTCAGCTTTAGCATCAGTCCTTCTAATGAATATTCAGTGTTAATTTTCTTTAGGATTGACTGCTTTGATCTCCTTGCAGTCCATTGGACTCTCACAAGTCTTCTACAGCACCACAAATTAATGAATATAATTACATATGTGTGTAAAACACTGTTTTTGTAAGAGTAAAAGCAATTAAATAAACAGAAAATTTCTTTACTTGACAGAAAAAGCTTTAATTAACATGTATTCAACGAAATTTGCTACTTCAAGAGGACATTTGTAATTCTTCATAGTGACATTCTACCTTATAAATTCTTCTTACAGAGAATTTCCCATATTGCTAGTCTCTACCATGGCCAGTAGATACCAAATTCCACTTTTCCAGCCTCTCTTGTTGCTAGGGTAGGGGCAAGGAACTTTGTGCTTCACCCACGAAGGTTTGTTGACACCGGGGTATGGAGTGGCAGTCATTTTAGCAGCAGAATTCCATGGCCAACTCAGCAGCAGCAATAGAGACACAAGCTTCAGTGAAGTGCAGTGTGGTGACTCAGTGTGAGATTGCAGCCCTGCAGGGCTGTCCTGGGCTATGATTACTGGTGATGCAGTCTTCATCATCAGATTGTGAGCCTTCACAGAGATGACGTGGGCTGTCTGTAATTACTTATTAGATTGATTTTCTGTGTTGCCAACAATGATGGATGCAGTAACTCATCAAACTCAGTTCACTGGCAACAACAAATAATCCAATATGTCGATATGAATTAAAAAATTGACTAGGAGACCCAGGGAATGGAAAGGGATAAGAACGTAATGGTTTCTCAGAGCACAAAAAAGTAAGCAAAAATCCTTATTTCTTAAATCAAAACTTCATTTATATAAAATAAACTTTTATAATGTATAATATATTTCCCATCTTCCTGACATCTAAAACTCGTCCAGATATAAAAGGCATATCTTTATTTTCGTGGTCTATTAATCTATGGAAAATACTAAAATAATAAAGAAACCAAAATGTATCTTTCTGTGATAAAAATGTATATATACATAGATATATAGAGAAATTAGGTATAAGAACTAATACAATTGCTATTGTTACTGCTTTTATTCTTATCATTAAGTATAAAACTTCCTGGCAGTCTCTCATCCTAAATAAAATTTTGTTCTTTTTAAGTCCTTTTTCACAATAATACACAAAACCAGCATAAATGTTTTTTTAAGTTTCACTCTAGGATGTTCTTTATTTTGTTATCAGTGTTGTAAAAAACAATCATTTTAAGAATCTAGTCTCATATAACATAAATCAAATAAACTTTATAGAAACTAACCAAGGAGCCTACTATAATTCTAAACAAACTTTTTTTAAACATTTGAAAGAATTGTTCTAGTTCCAAACAACCAACTTGTATGTGAAGCTTTGTAACATAAGTATTTGAAAGCTGAATTTATTAATTTTCTTTTGAAATAATATGAAGCAAACATGATTAGAAAATGTGCTAATTGAAGATGAGAAATAAATTTTAAATAGTAGAAAGTGAATGTTTAAAAATAGATTTTCAGATGGAAAAATTGGCATCCATTTTACTTGATATTTTTTGAGAAACATCATGCAAGTTGCATTCATAAAGTCTATGGAAATAAAATAGCAAAATAGCAAATAATTTTTTCAATCAGTTCAGTTCAGTTGCTCAGTCATGTCCAACTCTTTGCGACCTCATGGACTGCAGCATGCCAGGCCTCCCTGTCCGTCACCAACTCCTGAAGTTTACGCAAATGCATGTCCATTTAATAAAAAAAAAATAAACTATTTAATTTAAAACAAGGAAAATAAGTTGTGTGATGAAATCAGCAAAGAAAAATCATGCCTCTGAAATCTGTCCATAAACCTATAGTGTCAGCAGATATAAACAAGTCTACTCTGCAGCTATCTGAATCAATGACTCATTAAGAACCTTTTAAGAAGAAATCAATGTATTTTAAACTCCCTCTACACTGAAAATACATAGGGACTTCAACAGGCACTTAGAATAAGTTTCCTCCATAAACACTCTTATTTACATATTTGCTGGGCACCATGTCATTTATTATTTCAATCATTTCCTACTGCCAATTCTTAATGAAGAGAAAAATTCCACAGATTCTGTATTTGGATATACTTTTCTTACTTCTTTTTCATATTTTTTAACCTTGATTTTTGAAGAGGGTTAGACTAAAAAAGATTGATATGTATTCACAGTTAAGAGGAAACAATAATTTTGCTTAATCAAACATTTAAGAGTAAATCTTATCTTTTATATATATAAAAAGATAAAATGCATCTATGGTTGATATAAATGAAGGCTTTTAAATTTAAAAATATTTTTGGAATTTAAATAATTTATAAATTCTAAGTTAAAAATCTTATTTATATCTTGAATAATACTTTTCAAAAATTTCTAAAATAAATGATGAAATTTCAAAGTGAAAGGGAAGGGGTCTCAGTCATGTCCACTCTTTGCGACCCCATGGACTGACTATACAGTCCATGGAATTCTCCAGGCCAGAAAACTGGAGTGGATAGCCTTTCCCTTCTCCAGGGGGCCTTCCCAACCCAGGGCTTGAACTGGGGTCTCCTGCATTGCAGCTGGATTCTTTACTAACTGAGCTATGGGGGAAATTTCAAACTCTACTACTAAAAGCAACTGATGTTTATTTATTGATATATAAAGATATTCCATGCACAATAAAATTACTGAAGAAATAATGCTGAGTAATGCTTTATTGTTTCTGAAATATTAATAGTTAAGAAAAGGCAGACATGTAAAGGCTTAATTACAAATAATGTGGGTAATTTTATTAAATTTGTACAGAGTCGAGTCACAGGCTAGAAGAAAATGATTAATAACAACTATATCTCAAAAACATGTTTTTAAAACAAATATTGACAAAGTAATTAGTAATTCAATAACTAAATGAAATTTAAGGAAATAAATTATAAGAAGGGGGTATAGAATATGTAGACACAGAGGTGTAAGATGGTATGTTTTGAACTACAGATCCTTTACTAGTGCTAATGTCTGAGACAAATACACCACACTGCATTTATGCTAATTTTTTATTATGTAAGTTTAACATATCATAAAACTCACCATTTTAACCATTTCAATATGTAAAAACTTAATGGGCTCTGTATGTTCAAATATTGTGCGGCCATCATCACTAATTCTTGAACATTTCATTAACTCCTAAAAGAAACGCATAGATATTAGCAGTCAATCCCAGTTCCTCATTCAGTTCCTGGCAACTAGTTATCTATTTTCTGCCTCTGGTTTTGCTTATACTGGACATTTCATATAGACGGAATCATACCATATTTGGCCTTTTGTTTCTGGCTTCTTTCACTTACCATAATGTATTAAACACCCATCTGTGTTGTAGCATGTATCAATACTTCGTTCCTTTTTTTCCTGAATAATGTTTCATTGTATGAATATAACACCTTTGTTTATTCATTCATCAATTGATGTACGTTAGAGGTATTTCCACTTTTTGTCTATTGTGAATCATGTTTCTCCCTTAAGCACAGTTACCAGAAATGAAAATTACTATTTTCAAGTCTACTGCTGATCCAAGTAGTAGAAAATGGAAATAGAGTAAATTAAGACACCATAAAGTCTACTATTAAAGAGAATCATCTATTTTTTAATCTAAATTTTTGAATGTATAGACTTAGAATTGTTCATAAATTATTATACAATTAATATCTGAAGGATCTATATTTAAGTTTTTCACTCATGATGTTGGTAACTTGTGTGTTCAATTTTTTTTTTTTTTTGATGAATCTGGCTAGAGGTTGATCAAATTTATTAATTTTCTTGAAAAATCACATTGTTTCAATTATTTTCTATTATTTTCTATCTTGCATTTATTTTGGCATTTTAAAACCAATATTATTTATTTATGCTCACTCTGCTTTTAATTTGTTTTTTCTAGTTTCTTAAAATAGAAGCTTCAGATCAGATCAGATTAGATCAGTCGCTCGTCGTGTCCGACTCTTTGCTACCCCATGAATTGCAGCACGCCAGGCCTCCCTGTCCATCACCAGCTCCCAGAGTTCACTCAGACTCACGTCCATCAAGTCAGTGATGCCATCCAGCCATCTCATCCTCTGTCATCCCCTTCTCCTCCTGCCCCCAATCCCTCCCAGCATCAGAGTCTTTTCCAATGAGTCAACTCTTCGCATGAGGTGGCCAAAGTACTGGAGTGTCAGCTTTAGCATCATTCCTTCCAAAGAAATCCCAGGGCTGATCTCCTTCAGAATGGACTGGTTGGATCTCCTTGCAGTCCAAGGGACTCTCAAGAGTCTTCTCCAACACCACAGTTCAAAAGCATCAATTCTTCAGCGCTCAGCCTTCTTCACAGTCCAACTCTCACATCCATACGTGACCACAGGAAAAACCATAGCCTTGACTAGACGAACCTTTGTTGGCAAAGTAATCTCTCTGCTTTTGAATATGCTATCTAGGTTGGTCATAACTTTCCTTCCAAGGAGTAACCGTCTTTTAATTTCATGGCTGCAGTCACCATCTGTAGTGATTTTGGAGCCCAGAAAAATAAAGTCTGACACTGTTTCCACTGTTTCCCCATCTATTTCCCATGAAGTGGTGGGACCGGATGCCATGATCTTCATTTTCTGAATGTTGAGCTTTAAGCCAACTTTTTCACTCTCCACTTTCACTTTCATCAAGAGGCTTTTTAGTTCCTCTTCACTTTCTGCCATAAGGGTGGTGTCATCTGCCTATCTGAGGTTATTGACATTTCTCCCGGCAATCTTGATTCCAGCTTGTGTTTCTTCCAGTCCAGCGTTTCTCATGATGTACTCTGCATATAAGTTAAATAAGCAGGGTGACAATATACAGCCTTGATGTACTCCTTTTCCTATTTGGAACCAGTCTGTTGTTCCATGTCCAGTTCTAACTGTTGCTTCCTGACCTGCATACAAATTTCTCAAGAGGCAGGTCAGGTGGTCTGGTAGTCCCATCTCTTTCAGAATTTTCCATAGTTTATTGTGATCCACACAGTCAAAGGCTTTGGCATAGTTCATAAAGCAGAAATAGATGTTTTTCTGGAACTCTCTTGCTTTTTCCATGATCCAGCGGATGTTGGCAATTTGATCTCTGGTTCCTCTGCCTTTTGTAAAACCAGCTGGAACACCAGGAAGTTCACGGTTCAAAGCTTAGACTCCTGATTTAAGACTTTTCTCATTTTTTAAATTTTAGCTAAATGCTAAAAACTTCCCTCTAAACACTACTCTGTCTCAAAAATTTGATATATTTTAATCTTCATTTGGTGAGAAACAATTTTTAATTTCCCACTGACTTCTTTAACCCATGGGGTTTTTTAGAATGTGTTATTTAATTTCATATTAGAAACTTCTAAATATCTCTCCACTATTTAGGAGTTTCCAAATATCTTCCCACCGTTGGGTCCAAGTTTAGTTCCTTTATGAGCCAATGGCATAGTTGATGCTATTTATAGATTTTTCAAGTTTTGTTTATGGCCCAGATTGTAGTCCTATTTGATGAGTCACCCATGCACTTGAAAAATATGTATAGTCTACTGCTATTGAGCATTCTGTTAATATAAATATCAATTAGGAGAAGTTAGTTGTTGGCATGTTCCTATCTTCCAATAGCCATACTAATTTTCTGCCTACTCATTCTGCTGATTATTGAGAGGAATGTGAATTCTCTCATTTTAAATGTGAAATTGTCTGTCTTTTCAGCATTGTCAGTCTTTGTCCTCGTGTATTTTGAATATTTATTTATTATTAGATATATATATACTTAGGATGTTTAAATCTTTATTGAAGAACTGAACTGTTTTTCATTTTGCAATGTTCTTTTTCATCAGTGTTAATATTCCTTGCTTTGAAACCTACTTTATTTGATATTTAAACAAGCTATATTTCTTTGGGTTAGTGTTGGCATCATATACCTTTATCCATCCTTTCACTTTTAATCAGTGCTTATCTGTATATTTAAACTGAGTTTCTTATAGATAGCACATACTTGGGTCTTGCTTCTTTATCCCATGAGTCTCATTTATCTCATGTTTTCTCTGTTGATCACTCAGATTTCATTACTTATTTGCATATATTTTTATAACTATGGATTAAGGGTTACTGAGAATATGAATTCTGTAATTCTGAACTATCCATAAATGTGTAGAATAATTGTTTTGATAATTTAAATACATTGCTGCATTTGTTTTATTAATATTTTGCTTGAAATGTCACTAGTAAATAGTTTTATAACTATCATTCGCTTAGTTTTAGCTTCCATTTTACTCTATTGCAGGATACTTTAACCATCATAAGGTTTATCTTTTTAATTAAAATATAGTTGACTTATAATATTATATTAGTTACAGGGGTATGCATAATGATTCAGTATTTTATAGATTATACTCCATCTAAAGTTATAACAAACAATGGCTAGATTTCAATGTGATGTGCAGCATATCATTGCTCTTTATTCTATACACAGTAGTTTGTATCTTTTAATTTCAGATATTTATATTATCCCTTCCATCATGAGATTTCTCTTCTTTATAAAAGATGTTATAATAAGCCAATAAAAACCTCTGATTCTGCTTTTAAGCACAGGTATTTAACTAATCTTAGAATTTATTTTGGAGAAGGCACTGGCACCCCACTCCAGCACTCTTGCCTGGAAAATCCCATGGACGGAGGAGCCTGGTGGGCTGCAGTCCATGGGGTCGCTAGGAGTCGGACAAGACTCAGTGACTTCACTTTCACTTTTCACTTTCATGCATTGGAGAGGGAAATGGAAACCCACTCCAGTGTTTTTGCCTGGAGAGTCCCAGGGACCGGGGAGCCTGGTGGGCTGCCGTCTCTGGGGTCACACAGAGTCAGACACAACTGAAGCGACTTAGCAGCAGCAGCAGCAGAATTTATTTTTAGTTATTTAAATATTCACTTTTTCTACTTTTTCCTTAGTACCTTATGTTAGTTTCCATTTCAAAAAGTCTTGAAATCTAATTTTACTATGCTTTTACATATTTGTTTATTATCTAATCATAGTTCTAAAAAATATATCTACAAATGTTCTTTCCTCTTTCATTAAATTGCTTATACTATTTACTTATTATTTTTCTTTAGTTAAAACATTTAAAAATTAGACTTGACAAATAATTATATCAATCTAGACTTTTGAAAAAAAGCTCTGGTATTACTTTTACAAAGGTGTATTTTATTAATTTTCTATTTTGTTATTTGTTGGGGAGTTATCTTTACTAATTCATTTTTGTAGATTTGTTTTGTTGTCCTTTACTAAATATATAATGTCCTTTACTAAAAATATATAATACTAAATAAACAACTCTAATAAATAATGGTGTTCACATCAACATTCATAATTTAATTATTAAGTATATTTTACATATCCCTAATAAAATAATAGTACCCATTTGACCCAATATAATGGATGCGTACATACGGTACATTGGTTTAGAGAGAAATTTTTTTTCTCATTTTGCTAGAATCTTTATTAAAGACATATTATACATAATAAAATGGGAAGTACAATGCCTACAAAGAGAAATATGGAGTGATCGTGACCTCAGTTTTTGGTAACAATAACCCTGTATATGAGACAGCAAAAGAGACACTGATGTATAAAACAGTCTTTAGGACTCTGTGGGAGAGGGAGAGGGTGGGATGATTTGGGAGAATGGCATTGAAACATGTATAATATCATATATGAAACGAGTCACCAGTCCAGGTTTGATGCACGATACTGGATGCTTGGGGCTGGTGCACCCGGACGACCCAGAGGGATGGTATGGGGAGGGAGGAGGGAGGAGGGTTCAGGATGGGGAACACGTGTATACCTGTGGTGGATTCATGTTGATATATGGCAAAACCAATACAATATTGTAAAGTTAAAAAAAATTTTAAAAAATAAATAAAGGCACTTCAGACTGAGCTGTGTGAGATTCACAGGTCACCAGCCTTAGGCACTTTGTAGAGGTTTAGTTTGAGTAAGGAGACCCTTTAGGAAGGATTTTGATAAGTAAACATAAGATAAAAGGCAACAAGTTTATTATAGATGACCAAGTGACCAAGTGAAGTTGCTCAGTCATGTCCGACTCTTTGTGACTCCATGGACTGTAGCCTACCATGCTCCTCCATCCACAGGATTTTCCAGGCAAGAGTACTGAAATGGAATGTCATTTTCTTCTCCAGAGGGCCTTCCTGACCCAGGGATTGAACCCGGGTCTCCTGCATTGTAGGCAGAGGTTTTACCGTCTGAGCCACAAGGGAAGTCCATTTTAGATGAAGTAGTGGAAATATTGAGAAAAGGTTAGACATAAGGGTCATTTTAAATGGAAGACAATATTACATGCATTTGGTTTCTTATTCCAAGAAAAATGATATAGATAGTGTCTAGTCTGAGATTTCAAACTCAGTGACATAATTCATTATGAGCATTTTAAAAGGAAATTTAATCACTTCCTAAATCATTACTGAATTTGAATTTCCCTCTTCACAGGTTAAATCATACTTGAGATGTGAAGATCAAAACAAAAAAAGAAAAAGAAAATGGAAATGGAAACATGTAGGCAACATGTTTTTTATATCTAGTTTATTCTCTTAGAAATTTTTTTCACAGAAAATTTATTAAATACTTAACCTAAGATTTTTATAAGAGCTTCCCTTGGTAAAGAATTTTCCTGCAACGCTGGAGACCTGGGTTCAATCCCTGGTTCATGAAGATCCCCTGGAGGAGGGCATAGCAACCCACTCCAGTATTTTACCTGGAGAATTCCATGGACAGAGGAGCCTGGAGGGCTCACAAGGAGTTGGACATGACAGAGCAACTAAACTCTACACACACTAAGATTTTTATGTGTATTATCCACTTGCTCATATGTTCTCAGAATGTATTTGGAAAATAGCACTGCATTAATACTGTCCAAAATCATTTTTAGGAGCTTATGTACCAACTCAAAGAACCCTGAGAAAATGCTATAAGCCAATTCTAAGAGCAAGGTACAAATCTGCATCTTGAGAGAGGGGGCAGATAATAGATAAAGCAACATAGATTTAATTTAAAGGTAAAACATACTAACTGAATATAGAATATTAAATATTTTAATGATATTTCCATAGCTACATATTTTATTATTTTGAACTTATTCTATTCCAAATATCAGTTGTAAAATATTTTCCCTAAATTTATCTCTAGCATGAGTATGTGAGAATTAAATGTGAGCTGTTGTCAGTGATAAACTTCAGTTCAGTTCACATCAGTTGCTCAGTCGTGTCTGACTCTTTGCGACCCCATGAACCACAGCACGCCAGGCCTCCCTGTCCATCACCAACTCCCTGAGTTTACCCAAACTCATGTCCATTGAGTCGGTGATGCCATCCAACCATCTCATCCTCTGTCATCCCCTTCTCCTCCTGCCCTCAATCTTTCCCAGCATCAGGGTCTTTTCAAATGAGTCAGCTCTTCACATCAGGTGGCCAAAGTATTGGAGTTTCAGCTTTAGCATCATTCCTTCCAAAGAAATCCCAGGGCTGATCTCCTTCAGAATGGACCGGTTGGATCTCCTTGCAGTCCAAGGGACTCTCAAGAGTCTTCTCCAACACCACAGTTCAAAAGCATTAATTCTTTGGCACTCAGCTTTCTTTATAGTTCAACTCTCACATCCATACATGACTACTGGAAAAACCATAGCCTTGACTAGGCAGACCTTTGTTAACAAAGTAATGTCTCTGCTTTTTAATATGTTGTCTAGGTTGGTCATAACTGTTCTCCCAAGGAGTAAGTGTATTTTAATTTCATGGCTGCAATCACCATCTGCAGTGATTTTGGAGCCCAAAAAATAAAGTCAGCCACTGTTTCCACTGTTTCCCATCTATTTCCCATGAAGTGATGGGACCAGATGCCATGATCTTAGTTTTCTGAATGTTGAGCTTTAAGCCAACTTTCCCCCTCTTCTCTTTCTTTCATCAAAAAGCTCTAGTTCTTCTTCACTTTCTGCCATAAGGGTGGTGTCATCTGCATATCTGAGGTTATTGATATTTCTCCCAGCACTGTTTATTCCAGCTTGTGCTTCTTCCAGCTTAACATTTCTCATGATGTACTCTGCATGTAAGTTAAACAAGCAGGGTGACAATATACAGCCTTGACGTACTCCTTTTCCTATTTGGAACCAGTCTGTTGTTCCATGTCCAGTTCTAACTATTCCTTCCTGACCTGCATACAGGTTTCTCAAGAGGCAGATCAAATGGTCTCTTTCAGAGTCTGTCAAGTCCATCTCTTTCAGAATTTTCCACAGTTTATTGTGATCCACACGGTCAAAGGCTTTGGCATAGTTTAAAGCAGAAATAGATGTTTTTCTGGAACTCTGTTGCTTTTTCAATGATCCAGCAGATGTTGGCAATTTGATCTCTGGTTCCTCTGCCTTTTCTAAAACCAGCTTGAACATCTGGAATTTTACGGTTCACTTACTGTTGAAGCCTGTCTTGGATAATTTTGAGCACTACTTTACTAGAGTGTGAGATGAGTGCAGTTACTTTACTAGCATGTGAGATGAGTGAAATTGTGCAGTAGTCTGAGCATTCTTTGGCATTGCCTTTCTTTGGGATTGGAATGAAAACTGACTTTTTCCAGTCCTGTGGCCACTGCTGAGTTTTCCAAATTTGCTGACATATTGAGTGCAACACTTTCACAGCATCATCTTTTAGGATTTGAAATAGCTCAACTGGAATTCCATCACCTCCACTAGCTTTGATAAACTTATTTATACACAATTATAATTCATATGAAAAATAAGCACTGAATTAGTTGCTTTTCCCATGTAACAAGAGACTAGCTATATATGGTTTAGTATAAGCTGCATGTCATTCCAAGGACATCATTTATAAAATTATTGAATTAGATATGTTATAAGCTTGACTAGATACATTCTTATATGTAAGAAATACACAGACTGAAAAATAACATTATTGAAAGTAAAAGTAAAAATATACTAAAAGTAATTCCAGCATTCTCTATTCAGACATGTTCTACTGGTAGACTTCTGTTCTATCTCAAAATGCACGTAATTGACTTCTAAAAATAATTACCTATCATAAGAATCTATATTGTTATTGTTCAGTCACTAAGTTGTTTCTGACTCTTTGCAAACCCATGGACTGCAGCATGCAGGCTTCCCTGTCCTTTACTATCTTCCTGAGTTTACTCAAACTAATGTCTATTGAGTTGGTGATGCCATCCAACCACCTCATCCTCTGTTGCCCCTTAATTTGACTATATGGATCTTTGTCAGTAAGCGATGTCTCTGATTTTTAATACACTGTCTAGGTTTGCCATAGCTTTTCTTTCAAGGACCATACTTTTATTTTTTTAAATTTCATAGCTGCAGACACCATCCATAGTGATTTTGGAGCCCAAGAAAATAGTATCTGCCATTGTTTCCATTTTTCCCTATCTATTTGCCATGAAATAATGGGACCAGATGCCATCATCTTAGTTTTTACAATGCTTAGTTTTAACCTAGATTTTTCACTCTCCTCTTTCACCCTCATTAAGAGGCTCTTTAGTTCCTCTTCACTTTCTGCCATTAAAGTGGTATCATCTGCAAGGTTGTTGATATTTCTCCTAGCAATCTTTGTTCCAGCTTATGAGTCATCCAAGCTGGCATTTTGCATGATGTACTCTATATATAAATTACATAAACAGGGTGACAATACAAGGCTCCTGACAAAACAGGAGCCTTGAGGTACTCCTTTCCCAATTTTGAACCAGTCTGTTGTTCCATGTCTGGTTCTTACTGTTGCTTCTTGACCTGCATGTAGGTTTCTCAGGAGGCAGGTAAGGTGCCCATCTCTTTAAGAATTTTCCACATTTGTTGTGATCCACACAGTCAAAGGCTTTAGCATAGTCAATGAAGCAGAAGTGGATGTTTCTCTGGAATTCCCTTGCTTTTTCTTTGATCCAGCAGATGTTGGCAATTTGATCTCTGGTTCCTCTGCCTTTTCTATATCCACCTTGTACATGTGAAAGTTACTGGTTCATGTACTGTGTAAACACACCTAAATTGAGGTTAAAAAAAATTCAAGAACTCTTAGGTTAAAATTGCTGCTCTTGAGGAATATTCTCTCCTTGACCATACTCTAAAGAAGCTCCTCTGACTTCTCAACTAAGCCTGTGTTTGTGTCTGTATTATGCAGTTTTGACAAGAATTCTCCTAAGTCTGTGTAGCCAGGATCCTCCACCCTCAACATCTGATCACCTTCTGTACCTGATCAACTTCCTCACCCTCCAGCATCTCCCAGTGGGTATCCAAGCACCCTGACCTGCCTTCAGCCTGCACCCTGTTGAGTCATTTTAGCCAGAATCTCTCCTCCTTTGCAGTTTTCCATCCACCAACAGCTTCCTCCCCACAGCTGCTCCTTCAATATAAATTTATACTTTCCTTATAGTTTTCAAATTTAAGCCCAATCTCTCCCTCCTAGGACAAAACACCAAATGCAGCAGTCTCAGTATCAGTCACAATAGTCTTTTTAAATAACATCTGCATTACCATTCTTTAACAAGTGGCATGAATAAAATCTCCTTTAACATTACATTACTCAAATATATAGACATTGGAAATCTTTAAATGTTCAAATTCATTGTATTTAAGGTCTAGAAGATACCATTTTTTAATAAGAGCTTGAATATGTGATTCAGTACATCAAAAGAAGAATCAATGAAGCACCATGTCATGTTATCTTATGATAGAACTATCCCAATGCTGAAACAAACTCATTAATTTTGTACAACACATTTATACCTATTAGTTTAGAGCTTTAGAATCCCAAAAGAAAAACTCACTGCATGGTATTCCATTTGCAAAGTAGAATATATTTTATAGAAGACAAGGAACAATGAAACTCTTGTTTCATGTTGACTAAATTAAATCAACATGAAAACCCTCACTATTTAACATATTTTAAAGTGTCTCTCATGAAAAAAACTGGTCTGTTATGAATATCTCGAGGTTGTCAACTTCTTAAAAGCAAAACAGGTCAAATGTGTTATGAGAGTCATTATTGCTTTTGACAAATATTTAATTCTTTTCTAAATATGTGATGACAGTTTGTTTCTGGCTCCCCTGAGGTTTAGAATGGGATTAGAGGTTTAGAATGGGAAAGACTAGAGATCTCCTCAAGAAAATTAGAGATACCAAGGGAACATTTCATGTAAAGTTGAGCAAAATAAAGGACAGAAATGGTATAGACCTAACAGAAGCAAAAGATATTAAGAGGAGTTGGCAAGAATAAACAGAGGAACTACACAAAAAAGATCCTCATGACCCAGATAACCATAATGGTATGACCACTCACCTAGAGCCAGACATCCTGGAATAAGAAGTCAAGTGGTCCTTAGGAAGCATTGGTATGAACAAAGCTAGTGGAGGTGATGGAATTCCAGCTGAGCTATTTCAAATCCTAAAAGATAATGCTGTGAAAGTGCTACGCTCAATATGCTGCTAAATTTGCAAAATTCAGCAGCAGCCACAGGACTGGAAATGGTCAGTTTTCATTCCAATCCCAAAGAAAGGCAATGCTAAAGAATGTTCAAACTACTGCACAATTAGACTCATCTCACACGCTAACAAAGTAATGCTCAAAATTCTCCAAGAGAGGCTTCAACAGTATGTGAAACAGGAAGTTCCAGATGTTCAAGCTGGATTTAGAAAAGGCAGAGGAACCAGAGATCAAATTGCCAACATCTGTTGGATCATCAAAAAAGCAAGAGAGTTCCAGAAAAATATCTACTTCTGTTTTATTGACTACGCCAAAGCCTTTGACTGTGTGGATCACAACAAATCATGAAAAAATTCTTAGATGGGAATACCAGACCACCTCACCTGCCTCTTGAGAAATCTGATTGCAGGTCAAGAAGCAACAGTTAGAACTGGACATGGAACATCCAACTGGTTCCAAATTAGGACAGGAGTCTAGGCTGTATATTGTCACCTGTTTATTTAACTTATATGCAGAGTACATCATGAGAAACACTGGGCTGGATGAAGCACAAGCTGGAATCAAGATTGCTGGGAGAAATATCAATAACCTCAGATAGGTAGATGACACCACTCTTATGGCAGAAAGTGAAGAACAGGGAGACCTGGCATGCTGTGGTTCATGGGGTCACAAAGATTCAGACACAAATGAGTGACTGGACTGAACTGAACTGAAAGTGCCTCTTGATGAAAGTGAAAGAAGAGAGTGAAAAAGTTGGCTTAAGGCTCGACATGCAGAAAACGAAGATTATGGCATCTGGTCCCATCACTGCATAGCAAATAGATGGGGAAACAGTGGAAATGGTGACAGACTTTACTTTTTTGGGCTCTAAAATCACTGCAGATGGTGACTGAAGCCATGAAATTAAAAGATGCTTACTCCTTGGAAGAAATGTTATGACCAACCTAGACAGCATATTAAAAAAAAAAGTAGAGACATTACTTTGTCAACAAAGGTCCATCTAGTCAAAGCCATGGTTTTTCCAGTCATGTATGCATGTAAGAGTTGGACCATAAAGAATGCTGAGCCCCAAAGAACTGATGCTTTTGAACTGTGGTGCTGGGGAAAACTCTTGAGAGTCCCTTGGACAACAAGGAGATCCAACCAGTCCATCCTAAAGGAATCAGTCCTGAATATTCATTGGAAGGACTGATGCTGAAGCAGAAACCAATACTTTGGCCACCTGATGTGAAGAACTGACTCATCTGAAAAGACCCTGACGCTGGGAAAGATTGAAGGAGGGAGGAGAAGGGAAAAACAGAGGATGAGATGGTTGGATGGCATCACCAACTCGATGGACACGAATTTAGGTGAGCCCCGGGAGTTGGTGAAGGACAGGGAAGCCTGGCGTGCTGCAGTCTGGGGTCACAAAGAGTTGGAGTGAGCGACTGAACTGAACAGAACCCCTGAGGTTACAGAGGAATGTATGATTCAATCTGGTTAGATAGTTGGGACCGTACGTGAAATTTGCCACTTTCAGGCAGGGGCACCTAATTGCTGGTCTGAGATCCTCTTAAACTCACTATTCTCTCTGTAATAGCTGCCAACAGCAATTGAAATTCTGGATGCTTTTTCAGCCCACTATGTCCCTAAATGAGCAGAGCTTCTCTGCTTTCCAGAGATGGACGTGTAGTTCTCCTACAAGAAGTAGTTCTCCTACAAGAATGACTTCCAGTACTTAGATTTTGTATTTATAACCACAGCATAATATAGCCTGTCTGCACTAGTAGTCATATCACCTCTGTTTCTATGGAAATTACCATTCTTAAGAAAAATAGATAATAAAATGCATAGTGTGGTGATGCAATACTTTGTTTTAGCCTTTACAAACACAGAAAAGTTGCTGATTTTGCCATGTATAGAATTGTACAGGATAAAGGGTAACCATTTAGGATAATTTTTGGAGTACAATTTCTAGGATTCTTAGATATAAATTCAATTTTGATTATTCCATCTAATTTGTCTAGCAGCATTTAGTTGAGAATTCCTTATTTAACGATACAAATAAAAATTCATCTGTTTTTGACAGATTAAGTATACTTAATAGTCTAGCTTGATTTCTGGCTTCTTTGCAGTGTTTTCACCCCCTTCAAACTGACTTTCTTGTGAGTTCAGAATTTGAAATATTTGAGATAGCTGAGAAATTTTCTTGTACTAAATTTTTTTTCAGATTTTCTAGTTTTCCATACTATTGAAATGTTAATGTAAGTATATTCAAAGCTGTGTTTATCTCCATATCTGGTATATCTATATTTCCACCTATACAAATATTTTGTTTAGGACTGAGATCTGTGATTATATCATGTACATATCAAACAAATGAAGAAAAATTTCAAAAGGCAACCTCAAAATCACTTTGTTCTTGACTGAGTTTAGAGATTCACGATTATAATCAATCTATATGCAGTATCCACTGTGTGGAGACTCTGGGAGAGATATCTTCCCTGGAGTCTAAATTTTTCCACTGTAAAACATGTGCCATTGTTTTCATGTAAACCTCAGCTTTAGAAAGGGAGGAACGGAGACTCAAATTCATATATTGGTCAGAAAAGATTACAGACCAAATGAGCACTTGAGTCTGAGTTATCCGTTGATTTTTGTCACTGGATCATTACTCATTTTTAAGGGGGGAAAAAAGGAAAGAGTATAGCTGTCATCTGTAAACCTACCATCCAAATGAGCAAATGTGGGGCTTTTTGCATTTGGTTTCCTGCTCTTGCCCCAGAGCTGCCTCCAGCTACCTGTACCCATCACAGGAGCCAGGTCTCAGCAGGCTGTGGCACGGGTCCTGATTACTGCTGGGTCTTTCAGTTCTGCTTCTGACCCACAGTGATTTAAAAAAAAAAAAAAAAAAAAAGCTTGGATGGATTTTAAGCTTTTTAAAAAACCATTTAAACCATCACTATGGTATTTGGGTTTTGGATGAGTAACATAATAAAGGTCCAACTTAACTGGCAATTTAGTGTTTGGAAAATGTATCTGTTGTACACAATGTAAAACAGAGAACAAGAATCCATCTTCTTACCATCCATGCAAGAAAGTTGTTACTTACTAAGTTATCATTAATATTATGTATTATCAAACTTTAAAAATATGGCCAATCTTATTTCATCAAAATGACAGATTTCTCTCTGTACTATTGTTTTGACCATGGTAAGATTAATCAGCTTTCTTGGGCTTAATGTCCATTTGTATTTCTACTTTTTTCCATCATTTGAGGATGATGGCTTTTCTTTATTGGTGTTTGGGAATTCATTTTAAATTATGGCTATAAATCTATATGTTGCATAAATTACAGATATGCCAATATGTAACCTAAGCATTAATTCCAGATATGCTGTTGCACTGACAGAGGTCTATGTGTTTGCATCTGTCTCCTTTTTCTTTTCTAACCTCTGGGGTTCCTCATTATGTAAAGCTCATAAGCATAGTGCCTGGCACTACAAAAGCGATGCAAAATCATTTGCAGCTATTATCTCTGTTTTGCTTTCAATGAAATTATCCTGAATTAGAGTGGAGAACTTCATTCTGGTAGCAACTCTTTCTAAAGGCAGGTTCTCTGTAAACACAGGGAAGGAGAACTTCTACACACATGTACGTTATAATTAAAATAATGAACAATTATGTTCCCGTGATTATTTCTGCTTATTTTAATCTGGTGAAGGCATGTTTGGAGTTTCTCTGTCTCTACTAAGAAAAATTATTATTGTCTAAAGTGGGTTTTAATTTTATAAGGTTTGGGTGGAAGATTCTCTGCTCAGTATTTCTTTTCAATCAAATCTCAAGTAAAATTTCCTCTCTTTTTCAATTCCCTTAGTGGTATATTTTAGGATGCTCTGGCATCATTACAGATTTATTCATTTTTTAATTATTATAAATTTAGTACATTCTTATTATTTTATTATATTGTGGCATTTAAGAGAAATTCAAGGGAAACATTTTGGTAGAAATACTCAATCTGCAATATTGAACTAGAGATTTAATTTCTTGTCTTGGTTTAAAAAAAACTCACTTTAGAATTTTTTTATAAACATGAGAAGTTGTAAAATGTATAAGCATGTCTTGATAATAACAAATTTCAAAATGTGTGACTCATCAGATGAGATCAGATCAGATCAGTCGCTCAGTCGTGTCTGACTCTTTGCGACCCCATGAATCGCAGCACGCCAGCCGCCCTGTCCAACACTAACTCCCGGAGTTCACTGAGACTCATGTCCATGGAGTCAGTGATGCCACCCAGCCATCTCATCCTCTGTCGTCCCCTTCTCCTCCTGCCCCCAATCCCTCCCAGCATCACAGTCTTTTCCAATGAGTCAACTCTTCGCATGAGGTGGCCAAAGTACTGGAGTTTCAGCTTTAGCATCATTCCTTCCAAAGCAATCCCAGGGCTGATCTCCTTCAGAATGGACTGGTTGGATCTCCTTGCAGTCCAAGGGACTCTCAAGAGTCTTCTCCAACACCACAGTGCAAAAACATCAATTCTTCAGCCCTCAGCCTTCTTCACAGTCCAACTCTCACATCCATACATGACCAGAGGAAAAACCATAGCCTTGACTAGACGAACCTTTGTTGGCAAAGTAATCTCTCTGCTTTTGAATATGCTATCTAGGTTGGTCATAACTTTCCTTCCAAGGAGTAAGCGTCTTTTAATTTCATGGCTGCAATCACCATCTGCAGTGATTTTGGAGCCCAAAAAAACAGTCTGACACTGTTTCCACTGTTTCCCCATCTCTTTCCCATGAAGTGATGGGACCGGATGCCATGATCTTCCTTTTCTGAATGTTGAGCTTTAAGCCAACTTTTTCACTCTCCACTTTCACTTTCATCAAGAGGCTTTTTAGTTCCTCTTCACTTTCTGCCATAAGGGTGGTGTCATCTGCCTATCTGAGGTTATTGACATTTCTCCCAGCAATCTTGATTCCAGCTTGTGTTTCTTCCAGTCCAGCATTTCTCATGATGTACTCTGCATATAAGTTAAATAAGCAGGGTGACAATATACAGCCTTGATGTACTCCTTTTCCTATTTGGAACCAGTCTGTTGTTCCATGTCCAGTTCTAACTGTTGCTTCCTGACCTGCATTCAAATTTCTCAAGAGGCAGATCAGGTGGTCTGGTATTCCCATCTCTTTCAGAATTTCCCACAGTTTATTGTGATCCACAAAGTCAAAGGCTTTGGCATAGTCAATAAAGCAGAAATAGATGTTTTTCTGGAACTCTCTTGCTTTTTCCACGATCCAGCAGATGTTGGCAATTTGATCTCTGGTTCCTCTGCCTTTTCTAAAACCAGCTTGAACATCAGGAAGTTCACAGTTCACATATTGCTGAAGCCTGGCTTGGAGAATTTTGAGCATTGCTTTACTAGCGTGTGAGATGAGTGCAATTGTGCGGTAGTTTGAGCATTCTTTGGCATTGCCTTTCTTTGGGATTGGAATGAAAACTGACCTTTTTCAGTCCTGTTGTCACTGCTGAGTTTTCCAAATTTGCTGGCAGATTGAGTGCAGCACTTTCACAGCATCATCTTTCAGGATTTGAAAGAGCTCAACTGGAATTCCATCACTTCTACTAGCTTTGTTCGTAGTGATGCTTTCTAAGGCCCACTTGACTTCACATTCCAGGATGTGTGGCTCTAGGTCAGTGATCACACCATGGTGATTATCTGAGTTGTGAAGATCTTTTTTGTACAATTCTTCTGTGTATTCTTGCCATCTCTTCTTAATATCTTCTGCTTCTGTTAGGTCAATACCATTTCTGTCCTTTATCGAGCCCATCTTTGCATGAAAGGTTACTTTGGTATCTCTGATTTTCTTGAAGAGATCTCTCGTCTTTCCCATTCTGTTGTTTTCCTCTATGTCTTTGCATTGATCGCTGAAGAAGGCTTTCTTATCTCTCCTTGCTATTCTTTGGAACTCTGCATTCAGATGTTTATATCTTTCCTTTTCTCCTTTGCTTTTCACTTCTCTTCTTTTCACAGCTATTTGTAAGGCCTCCCCAGACAGCCATTTTGCTTTCTTGCATTTCTTTTCCATGGGGATAGTCTTGATCCCTGTCTCCTGTACAGTGTCATGAACCTCATTCCATAGTTCATCAGTCACTCTACCTATGAGATCTAGGCCCTTAAATCTATACAAGGAGATCTGACAGAATGTGGTCCACTGGAGAAGGGAATGGCAAACCACTTCAGTATTCTTGCCTTGAGAACCCCATGAACAGTATGAAAAGGCAAAATGATAGGATACTGAAAGAGAAACTCCCCAGGTCAGTAGGTGCCCAATATGCTACTGGAGATCAGTGGAGAAATAACTCCAAAAAGAATGAAGGGATGGAGCCAAAGCAAAAAGAATACCCAGCTGTGGATGTGATTGGTGATAGAAGCAAGGTCCGATGCTGTAAAGAGCAATATTGCATAGGAACCTGGAATGTCAGGTCCATGAATCAAGGCAAATTGGAAGTAGTCAAACAAGAGATGGCAAGAGTGAATGTCGACATTCTAGGAATCAGCGAACTGAAATGGACTGGAATGGGTGAATTTAACTCAGATGACCATTATATCTACTACTTAGGGCAGGAATCCTTCAGAAGAAATGGAGTAGCCATCATGGTCAACAAAAGAGTCCAAAATGCAGTACTTGGATGCAATCTCAAAAACGACAGAATGGTCTCTGTTCGTTTCCAAGGCAAACCATTCAATATCACAGTAATCCAAGTCTATGCCCCAACCAGTAACGCTGAAGAAGCTGAAGTTGAATGGTTCTATGAAGACCTACAAGACCTTTTAGAATTAACACCCAAAAAAGATGTCCTTTTCATTATAGGGGACTGGAATGCAAAAGTAGGAAGTCAAGAAAAACCTGGAGTAACAGGCAAATTTGGCCTTGGAATACGGAATGAAGCAGGACAAAGACTAATAGGTTTTGCCAAGAAAAGGCACTGGTCATAGCAAACACCCTCTTCCAACAACATAAGAGAAGACTCTATATATGGACATCACCAGATGGTCAACACTGAAATCAGATTGATTATATTCTTTGCAGCCAAAGATGGAGAAGCTCTATACAGTCAGCAAAAACAAGACTGGGAGCTGACTGTGGCTCAGACCATGAACTCCTTATTGCCAAATTCAGACTCAAATTGAAGTAGGGAAAACCACTAGACCATTCAGGTATGACCTAAATCAAATCCCTTATAATTATACAGTGACTCATAAGATAAAGTAAAGCAAAGGTGGGTTGAAAGAACAACAAGAAAATGCAAATAAAAAGAAAAAATTTTGACAGTGGTAGCTACATATTTATATATACATTTATATACAAGTCTATATGCAGACAAGGAAGCAACAGTTAGAACTAGACATGGAACAACACACTGGTCCAAATAGAAAAAGGAGTGCATCAAAGCTGTTTATTGTCACCCTGCTTATTGAACTTCTATGGAGAGTATATTGTGAGAAACACTGGGCTGGAAGAAGCACAAGCTGGAATCAAGATTGCCAGGAGAAACATCAATAACCTCAGATATGCAGATGACACCACCCTTATGGCAGAAAGTGAAGAGGAACTAAAAAGCCTCTTGCTGAAAGTGAAAGAGGAGAGTGAAAAAGTTGGCTTAAAGCTCAACATTCAGAAAACTAGATCATGGCATCTGGTCCCATCACTTCATGGGAAATAGATGGGGAAACAGTGTCAGACTTTATTTTGGGGGGCTCCAAAATCACTGCAGATGGTGATTGCAGCCATGAAATTAAAAGACACTTACTTCTTGGAAGGAAAGTTATAACCAACCTAGATAGTATATCGAAAAACAGAGATATTACTTTGCCAACAAAGGTCTAGTCAAGGCTATGGTTTTTCCAATGGTCATGCATGGATGTGAGAGTTGGACTGTGAAGAAAGCTGAGCACTGAAGAATTGATGTTTTTGCACTGTGGTGTTGGAGAAGACTCTTGAGAGTCCCTTGGACTGCAAGGACATCCAACCAGTCCACCCTAAAGGAGATCAGTCCTGGGTGTTCATTGGAAGGACTGATGCTGAGGCTGAAACTCCAATACTTTGGCCACCTCATGCGAAGAGCTGACTCATTTGAAAAGACCCTGATGCTGGGAGGGATTGGGGGCAGGAGGAGAAGGGGACGACAGAGGATGAGATGGCTGGATGGCATCACCGACTCGATGGACATGAGTTTGAGTAACTCCAGGAGTTGGTGATGGACAGGGAGGCCTGGCGTACTGTGATTCATGGGGTCACAAAGAGTCAGACACGACTGAGTGACTGAACTGAATTGAATATATATAAATATATATGCACCTATATATACCTGTATGTATATGTATATACATATATATGTATATATAGTAATAGTATAAATAAATACAAAAAGCCATAAAATAGGTTTAATTCTTTATTGTAGTTACATAACATTCACAAAAATAAAATATATAACAATTTTTTCTTTTACACAGTATAATTCTGAGCAGTGGAGGTCATATCTCTTTTGAGTTCTGATTTTCGGTTCTCAAATAATTAGCAATGTGGAGTATCTTCTCATTGGTTAAAAAACAAAAACCGCGTACATTCAATTGACCTATTAAGTTTGGATCTTGAACACAGTCTTGTTTTGAATTCTTTTTCAATATCCTACCCCAGGACATTTCTTGATTAGCAGTGTCTTTTACAGACCCACAAGCCTTGTGAATACAAACATCCATAAACCATGATTTAAAGGTGTTGTTACAGGAAATGTCCACAGTTCAGTCTCTCACTCCTTTCTGACTTTGCGACCCCATGGACGTCCTGCAGCATGCCAGGCTTCCCTGTCCATCACCAACTCCCGGATCTTGCTAAAACACATGTCCATTGAGTCAGTGATGCCATCCAACCATCTCATCCTCTGTCGTCCCCTTCTCCTCCCACCTTTAATCTTTCCTGGCATCAGGATCTTTTCTAATGAGCCAGTTCTTTGCATCAGGTGGCCAAAGTAGGCCAAAGTATTGGAGTTTCAGCTTCAACATCAATCCTTCCAATGAATATTCAGGACTGATTTCCTTTAGGATTGACTGGGTTGATCTCTTGGAAGTCCAAGGGACTCTTGAGTCTTCTGCAACACCACAGTTCAAAAGCATTAATTCTTCAGCTTTCAGCTTTCTTTATAGTCCAACTCTCATATCCATAAATGACTACTGAAAAGAAACATAGCTTTGACTTGATGGACCTTTGTTGGCAAAGTCTTTGCTTTCTAATGTGCTGTCTAGGTTGGTCATAGTTTTCTTCCAAGGAGCAAGTATCTTTTAATTTCAAGGCTATAGTCACCATCTGCACTGAATTTGGAGCCCCTAAAAATAAAGTCAGCCACTGTTTCCATTGTTTCCCATCTATTTGCCATGAAGCGATGGGACCAGATGCCATTATCTTTGTTTCTTGAATGTTGAGATCATTTCTGTCTTTTATTGTGCCTATCAATGATTGAAATGTTCCCTTAGTATCTCTAATTTTCTTGAAGAGAGCTCTATTCTTTCCCATTCTATTGTTTTCCTCTATTTCTTTCCTTTGATCACAGAGGAAGGCTTTCTTATCTCTCCTTGCTATTCTTTGGAACTCTGCATTCAAATGGATATATCTTTCCTTTTCCCCTTTGCCTTCACTTCTCTTTTTTTTTTTTTTTTTTTTTCCAGCTATTTAAGTCTTTCTAGGACAACTATTTTGCCTTTTTGCATTTCTTTTTCTTGGGGATGTTCTTGATCAATGCCTCCTGTACAATGTCATGAACCATCATCAATAGTTCTTCAAGCACTCTATCAGATCTAATCCCTTAAATCTATTTGTCACTTCCACTGTATAATCATAAGGGATTTGATCTAGGTTATACCTGAATGGTCTAGTGTTTTCCCTACTTTCTTCAACTGAAGTCTGAATTTGGCAATAAGGAGTTCATGATCTGAGCCACAGTCAGCACCCAGTCTTATTTTTGCTGACTGTATAGAGCTTCTCCATCTTTGGCTGCAAAGAATATTATCAATCTGATTTCGGTATTGACCGTCTGGTGTTGTCCATGTGTAGAGTCCTCTCTTGGAGAAGGAAATGGCACCCCACTCCAGTACTCTTGCCTGGAGAATCCCATGGACAGAGGAGTCTGGTAGGCTGCAGTCCATGGGGTCGCGAAGAGTCAGACATGACTGAGCGACTTCAATTTCTCTTTTCACTTTCATGCATTGGAGAAGGAAATGGCAACCCACCCCAGTGTTCTTGCCTGGAGAATCCCAGGGACAGCGGAGCCTGGTGGGCTCTGTGGGGTCGCACAGAGTCGGACACGACTGAAGTGACTTAGCAGCAGCAGCAGAGTCCTCTTGTGTTGTTCGAAGAGGGTCTTTTTTATGACCAGTGTGTTCTCTTGGCAAAAGTCTGTTAGCCTTTGCTCTGTTTCATTTTGTACTCCAAGGCCAAATTTCCCTGTTACTCTAGGTACTTCCTTCTTTAATGTTTGATTTCCTACTTTTTCATTCCAGTCCCTTTTGATGTAAAGGACATTTTTTTTGGATGTTAGTTCTAATATGTCTTGTAGGTCTTCATAGAACTGTTCAACTTCAGCTTCTTCAGCACTACTGGTTGGGGCATAGAGTTGGATTACTATGATATTGAATGGCTTGCCTTGGAAATGAACAGAGAACATTCTGTCATTTTTGAGATTGCACCTAAGAACTGCATTTTAGACTTTTTGTTGACTCTGAGGGCTACTCCATTTTTTCTAAAGGATTCTTGCCCACAGTAGTAGATATAATGGTCATCTGAGTTAAATTCACCCATTCCAGTCCATTTATATTCACTGATTCCTAAAATGTTGACGTTCATTCTTGCCATCTCCTGTTTGACCACTTCCAATTTTCCTTGATTCATGGACCTAACATTCCAGGTTCCTATGCGGTATTGTTCTTTACAGCATTGGACTTTACTTCCATCACCAGTCACATCAACAACTGGGCATTGTTTTTGCTTTGGGTCTGTCTCTTCATTCCTTCTGGAGTTATTTCTCCACTGATCTCCAGTAACATATTGTGCACCTACCAACCCAGGGAGTTCATCTTTCATTGTCATTTAGCATAGTTATATACAGTTTTATGTATATTACTGGAAAATGCAGTATTTAATTCTTTTTAATGTAGGAGTCATATTCTATTTTGCATATATTTTTAGTTGATCAGTCACAAAGTTGTGTCCCATTCTTTGCCACCCCATAGACTGCAGCATGCCAGGCTTCCCTGTCCTTCACTATCTCCTTGAATTTGCTCAGATTCATGTCCATTGAGTCAGTGATAGCATCCAGCCATCTCATTCACTGTCTCCCCCTTCCTGCCCTGCCCTCAGTGTTTCCTAACAGCAGAGTATTTTCCAGTGAGTCACATTTTTGCATCACGTGGCCAAATTTTTGGAGCTTCAGATCAGTAACTGTCCTTCCAGTGAATATTCAGGACTGATTTCCTTTAGAATTGACAGGTTTAATCTCTCTGCAATCCAAAAATTTCTCAAGAGTCTTCTCCAGCACCGCAGTTCGAAAGCATCAGTTCTTTGATACTCAGGCTTCTGTATCATACAACTCTCACACCCATATATGATCACTGGAAAAATCATAACTTTGACCAAACGGTCCTTTGTTAACAGAATGATGTCTCTGTGTTTTGATATACTCTCTAGGTTTGTCATAGTTTTCTACAAGGAGCAAGTGTCCTCTAATTTCATGGATGCAGTCACCATTAACAGTGATTTTACAGCCCCAGAAAAGAAAGTCTGTCGCTGTTTCCACTTTCCCCCCATTTGTTTGCCATGAAGTGATCGACTGGATGCCATGATCTTATTTTTTTGAATATTTAGATTTAAATTAGTTTTTTCACTCTCTTCTTTCACCCTCATCTAGAGATTTTTTAGTTCCTCTTCACTTTCTGCTATTAGATATATTCTGCATATCTGAGGTTGTTAATATTTCTTCCAGTTATCTAGATCCCAGTTTGTGATTCATCAAGTCCAGCATTTTGCATGATGTATTCGGCATATAAGTTAAATAAGCAGGAGGACAATATACAGTCTTCAGGTACTTCTTTCCCAATTTTGAACCAGTTTGTTGTTCCATGTCCAGTTTTAACTGTTGCTTTTTTGGCCTGCATACGGGTTTCTCAGGAACCAAGCAAGGTGGTCTGGCATTCCCATCTCTTTAAGAATTTTCCACAATTTGTTTGATCCACACAAAGGTTTCATCATAGTTTGTGAAGCAGAATTAGATATTTTTCTGGAATTCTCTGTTTATTCTATGATCCAACTGATATTGGCAATTTAATCTCTGGTTACTCTGATTCTTCTAAACCCACTTTAAACACACATCTGGAAGATCTTGGTCCATATACTTCTAAAACCTAGCTTGAAGGATTGTGAGCATTACCTTGCTGGCATGTGAAATGAGCACAATTGTACAGTGCTTTGAACATGCTTTGGCATCACCCTTCTTTGGAATTGGAATGAAAACTGATCTTTTCCAGTCCTGTGACCACTGCTGAGTTTTCCAAATACCTGACATACTAAGCACTTTAACTTTTAGGATTTGAAATAGCTCAGCTGTAATTCCATCATCTTCACTAGCTTTATAATAATGCTTTCTAAGGTCCACCAACTTCACAATCCAAGATGTCTGGCTCTAGGTATGTGACCACACCATCATGGTTATCCAGGTCATTAACACTTTTTGTAAGTGTAAGTTTATTTCCTTTTTAATTGAAGGATAATGGTTTTACAGAATTGTGTTTGTTTCTGCCAAACAGAACTATACTAGTTCTTTTGTATATTCTTGCCACCTCTTCTTAGCATCTTCTGTTTCTGGTAGGTCATTACTATTTCTTTTACCATGCCCATCCTTGCATGAAATGTTCCCTTGATATCACCAATATTCTTGAAGAGACCTCTAGTCTTTCCAATTCTATTGTTTTCCTCTATTTCTTTGTAATGTTCACTTAGGAAGGCTTGCTTTATCTCTCTTTGTTATTCTTTGAAACTCTCCATTCAGATGGGTGTACCTTTCTTTTTCCCCTTTGCCTTTGACTTCTCTTCTTTTCTCAGTTATTTGTAAAGCCTCCTCAGACAAACACTTTGCCTTCTTGTATTTTTTTTTTCTTTTGGATGATTTTGGTCACTGCCTCCTATACAATGGTTCTTCAGATACTCTGTCTACCAGATCTAATCCGTTAAATCTATTTGTCACCTCCAGTTTGTAATCATAAGGGATTTGATTTACATCATACCTGAATGGCCTAGTGATTTTCCTTACTTACTTCATTTTAAACCTGAATTATGTAATAAGTAGCTAATGATCCAAGCCACAATCAGCTCCAGGTCTTGTTTTTGCTGAATGTATAGAGCTTCTCCATCTTTGGCTGCAAAAACTATACTTAGTCTGATTTCCTTACTGACTGGTGATATCCATGTGTGGAGTATCTCTTCTGTTGTTAGGAGAGGGTGTTTGCTATGACAGCTATATTCTCTTGACAAAACTCTATATAGATCTATAATCTATATATCTACATATATATATGTTTGTATATCTCTCTCTATAGATATAACTGTGTATGTCTCTATATATAAGTTCAGTTCAATTCAGTTGCTCAGTCGCATCTGACTCTGCAATCCCATGGACTGTAGCATGCCAGGCTTTCCTGTCCATCACCAACTGCCGGAGGCTACTCAAACTCATGTCCATCGCGTCAGTGATGCCATCCAACCATCTCATCCTCTGTCACCCTCTTCTCCTCCTGCCTTCAATCTTTCCCAGCATCAGGGTCTTTTCAAATGAGTTGGTTCTTCGCATCAGGTGGCCAAAATATCGAAGTTTCAGCTTCAACATCAGTCCTTCCAATGAATATTCAGGACTCATTTCCTTTAGGATGGACTGGTCTGATCTCTTTGCAGTCCAAATAAAGAGTCTTCTCCAACACCACAGTTCAAAAGCATCAATTCTTTGGCACTCAGCTTTCTTTATAGTCCAACTCTTACATCTATACATGACTACTGGAAAAACCATAGCCTTGGCTAGATGGACCTTTGTTTACAAAGTAATGTCCCTGCTTTTTAATATGCTGTCTAGGTTGGTCATAACTTTTCTTCCAAGGAGCAAGTGTCTTTTAATTCCATGGCTGCAGTCACCATCTGCAGTGATTTTGGAGCCTAAAAAAATAGTCTGTCACTGTTTTCACTGTTTCCCCATCTATTTGTCATGAAGTGATGGGTAAAACAGGGTGATGATCAAGAAGCCAATCTCAAGAGGTGAATTGAACAAACGTGTCTTTTTTTAAGCACAGGAAAAGTTGCTTGACATTACTATAGGTAATTGTTAGGCAACTGCAAATCAAAACTCTAACAAGGTATGACCCACCCTCTCACCGCTCAGAATGGACATCATCAAAAAGAATATAAAAATTATAGACTGGATAGAACTTGGGGAAAAGGGAACCCTCCTACACTGATTTGGGGGATATAAATTGGCATGAGGCACAATGGAAAGCAGTGTGATGGTTCCTTTAAACCTGCAAATAGAGGTATCACACCATCCGGCAATCTAACTCCTGGGCCTGTTCACGCAGCAAAAGCATTATTTGAAAAGATTCCTGTACTCCAACTTTCTAGAAATAGATATATATATATACACATACCTATTTAAAGTTTTGATGTATGTGTGTATATATATATATATATCTCAAATCTTTATCCATCCTTATCACAACAGATATTTTGGTTTCTTCTACATCTTGGTTATTCTAGAGTGTTGCACTGAAACGTGGGGTACAAGAATCTTTTCAAATAATGGTTTCTCTGCGTGAACAGGCCCAGGAGTGGGAATGCCAGAGCATGTGGTACTCTATTTGCGGGTTTAAAGGAACCATCACACTGCTTTCCATTGTGCCTCATGCCAATTTATATTCCCTAAATCAGTGTAGAAGAGTTCCCTTTTCCCCAAGTTCTATCCAGTCTATATTTTTTTTTATATTCTTTTTCATGATGTTCATTCTGAATGGTGGGAGGGTGGTTATACCTCATTAGAGTTTTGATTTGCAGTTGTCTAGCGATTATCTAACTAGACGAACAAAGGCTATGTTGTTCAACCTAGTCAAGGCTATGGTTTTTCCTGTGGTCATGTATGGATGTAAGAGTTGGACTGTGAAGAAGGCTGAGTGCCAAAAAATTGATGCCTTTGAACTGTGGTGTTGGAGAAGACTCTTGAGAGTTCCTTGGACTGCAAGGAGACCCAACCAGTCCATTCTGAAGGAGATCAGCCCTGGGATTTCTTTGGAAGGAATGATGCTAAAGCTGACACTCCAGGTGCTTTGGCCACCTCATGTGAAGAGTTGACTCATTGGAAAAGACTGTGATGCTGGGAGGGATTGGGGGCAGGAGGAGAAGGGGACGACAGAGGATGAGATGGCTGGATGGCATCACCCACTCGATGGACGTGAGTCTGGGTGAACTCCGGGAGTTGGTGATGGACAGGGAGGCCTGGCGTGCTGCGATTCATGGGGTCACAGAGTTGAACACGACTGAGCGACTGAACTGAACTGAACAATTATCTATAGCAATGTCAAGCAAATTTTACTGTGTTAAAAAAAAAAAAAAGACCCATTTGTTCAATTCAGCTCTTGAGATTGGCTTCTTGAACATCGCCCTGTTTTGAATTAGTTGTGATTAACTACTCCAGTACATTTCTTGAGGGTATATGTCCATTACAACCCTGAAGACCTTGTGAGTACAAAATTCCCCTAAACCCTAGATTTTAAAAGTGTTGTTACAGGACGTGTCCACAAGGCGGCAGCATTTCTTCATGACTCACTTAACTGCCCAGGGCAAAAACAGCCCTTAGAGAAATTCCCCTTCCTGAGTTTTTGATTAGAGTGGAATATGCCAGAGCTGGTGTCTCCTACTTCTTCCACCTTACCTTCACCCCAGACAAATCCCAAACCCTGCCCAAACTCAATGCTGAGGATGCTCTAGTACTGAGGTGGGGGTTCTCCAAGAAGGGAGGGTTCTAATGGGAAACCAATCAGTGGGAGAATAAAGACGAGTCTACTTCGGAATTTTTCTACCTCCAAGGGCGTACCATCCTTTGGGTTCACTGGGCTTGGTTGAGCTCTAGGAGGGTCCACCAAGATTGGTGTCCCATTCACAGGGGACCAGGCACCCCAGTTTCACAGGCGGCTCAACTGCTGGCACTTCCCCCCAAACTTTCTCAGGTCTAACACGGTCCAGCCTGGGGACCCAAGGCTGCTCAGCCTCTAGTAAGGTGACACCAGATCCAGCCACCCAGTCCTGAAGGGAATACAGTTGCCAGTTCTTTAATTTATATATATAAATCTTTAATTTACATTTCATATAAATATAACCCAATTCAGTTGTAGCACACATATCTATTCTTCTTCAAATTATTTTCCCATATAGATTATTACATAGTATCAAGTAGTGTTCCCTGTGCTGAAAAGCAGACCATTGTTAATCACCTATTATTTACACATATTTGTTGGCTCAGATGGTAAAGAATCTGACTGTAATGTAGGAGGCCCAGTTTCAGTCCCTGGGTTAGGAAGATCCCCTGGAGAAGGAAATGACAAGCCACTTCAGTATTCGTGCCTGGAGGGCTACAGCCCATGGGATTGCAAAGAGTCAGACAGGACTGAACAACCAACACACTATATACCCTACTGTGTATATGCTCATCACAGCCTCCTTGTTTATGCCTGCCGAGCCCCACCTTGACCGCAACTTGGTTTACTAAGTAGTCACTTCTCTTTCTGTTTGGAAATGAGTTCATTTTTCTTTTTTTGAATTGTTGATTCTACCCCAAAGTAATACCTAGGATATTTGTCTTTTCTTTCTCATTTCTTCACTTAGTATGATCACGTCCAGGTCTCTGTGGATTACTGGAAAATGCAGTATTTCATTCTTTTTAATGTCTGAGTCATAGTCTAATTCCGTATATATATATATGTATGTGTGTATATATATATGTGTGTGTGTATATATATACATATATATATATCCACCATATATACGTATATCCACCACATCTTCATTATCCATCCCTCTTACAATGGACATTTTGGTTACTTCCATGTGTTGGTTATTCTAAAGATGTCCCAGTGAAACTTGAGGTGAATTCATCTTTTCAAATAATGATTTTTCTTCCTGGACAGGCCTAGGAGTGACAATGCAGGATCATACAGTACCTCCATTGTCAATTTTAAAGGTGCCTTCATGCCGCTCTCCAGCGTGCCCCATTCCAATTTATAATCCACATCAGTGTAAGCAGGTTCCCTATCTTCCATGTTCTCTCTCACATTTATTGTTTGTATTCTATTTGATGATGTCTCTTCTGAACAGTGGGAGGTCACACCTCCTTAAAGTTTTGATTTGTAGTTTGTAAACCTCAGATATGCAGATGACACCACCCTTATGGCAGAAAGTGAAGAGGAGCTAAAAAGCCTCTTGATGAAAGTGAAAGTGGAGAGTGAAAAAGTTGGCTTAAAGCTCAACATTCAGAAAATGAAGATCATGGCATCTGGTCCCGTCACTTCATGGGAAATAGATGGGGAAACAGTGGAAACAGTGTCAGACTTTATTTTTGGGGGCTCCAAAATCACTGCAGATGGTGACTGCAGCCATGAAATTAAAAGACACTTACTCCTTGGAAGAAAAGTTATCACCAACCTAGATAGCATATTCAAAAGCGAGACATTACTTTGCCAATAAAGGTCCATCTAGTCAAGGCTATGGTTTTTCCTGTGGTCATGTATGGATGTGAGAGTTGGACTGTGAAGAAGGCTGAGCACCGAAGAATTGATGCTTTTGAACTGTGGTGTTGGAGAAGACTCTTGAGAGTCCCTTGGACTGCAAGGAGATCCAATTAGTCCATTCTGAAGGAGATCAGCCCTGGGATTTCTTTAAGGAATGATGCTAAAACTGAAACTCCAGTACTTTGGCCACCTCATGCGAAGAGTTGACTCATTGGAAAAGACTCTGATGCTGGGAGGGATTGGGGGCAGGAGGAGAAGGGGACGACAGAGGATGAGATGGCTGGATGGCATCACTGATTCGATGGACATGAGTCTGAGTGAACTCCGGGAGTTGGTGATGGACAGGGAGGCCTGGCATTCTGTGATTCATGGGGTCACAAAGAGTTGGACATGACTGAGTAACCAGACCACCTTAACTAGCTCCTGAGAAACCTGTATGTAGACCAAGAAGCAACAATTAGAATCAGACATGGAAAAACAGACTGGTTCAAACTTGGGAAAGGAGTACATCATGGCTATATATTGTCACCCTACTTATTTAACTTATATGCAGAGTATATCATGTGAAATGCCAAGCTGGATGAAAACTCAAGCTGGAATCAAGATTGCTGGGAAAAATGTAAACCACCTCAGGTATGCAGAAGATACCACTTTATTGGCAGAAAGTAAAGAGGAACTAAAGAGCCTCTTGATGAAGATGAAAGAAGAGAGTGAAAAAACTGATTTAAAACTCATCGTTCATAAAACTAAGATCATGTCATCTGGTCCTGTCACTTCATGGCAAATAGATGGGGAAACAATGGAAACAGTGACAGACTATTTTCTTAGGCTCCATAATCACTGTGGACAGTGATTGCTGCCATGAAATTAAAAGACGATTGCTCCTTGAAAGAAAATTATGACAAATCTACACAGAGTATTAAAAAGCTGAGACATCACTTTTCCAACAAAGGTCTGTATAATCAAGGGTATGGTTTTTCCAGTATTCATGTATGAATGTGAGAATTGGACCATAAAGAAGGCTGAACACCGAAGAATTGATGCTTTCAAACTGTGGTGCTGGAGAAAACTCTTGAGAGTAGCTTGGACAGCAAGGAGATCTAACCAGTCAATCCTGAAGAAAAAAAAAAACAACCTGAATATTCATTGGAAGGACTGATGCTGAAGCTGACTCATTGGCCACCTGATACTCTCGCCATCTGATGAGAAAGTTAACTCATTGAAAAAGACCCTGATGCTGGGAAAGATTGAAAGCAGGAGGAAGAGAGGACGACAGAGGATGAGATGGCTGGATGGCATCACTGATTTAATGGACATGAGTTTGAGCACCCTCTGGGAGATAGTGAAGGACAGGGAAACCTGGCGTGTTGCAGTCCACGGGGTCGCAAAGAGCCAGACACGACTGAGCGACTGAACAACAATGATGATGTGCAGCGTCTCTTCCTGTGTTAAAAAAAAAAAAAAAAAAAAAAAAAAGTTCACTTCACCTCTTGAGATTGGCTTCTCGAACATTGCTTTGTTTCAAATTCTTTTCATTACCTACCCAGGACATTTCTTGAGGGCAATGTCGGTTTCAGCCCTTGCACACCATGTAAAAAAGGAGGTTCCCCTAAGCCCTTGAGTTTAAAGGTGTCGTTATAGGAAATTTCCACAAGACGGCAGTATTTCTTCATGCCCCACTTGGCGGCTAGGGCAAACAGAGCCCTAGAGAAAAAATTCTCTCTTGGTTGTGGATGAGTAGAACGTTCCAGATCTTGTGTCTCCTTACTTCTTCGCCTGTTATCTTCATCCCCAGACATATCCCAAACCCTGCGCAAAGTGTGAATCTGAGGGTGCCTGGTATTGAGGTGGAGGGATTCCAAGAAAGGAGGGTGCTGATGAGAAACAACCCCTATGAGACTTAAAGACCAGTCCACTTTGCAAACCCTTTTCAGCTCCAAGGGCGTGCCGTTCTTCTTGGGCTTGGTTGAGCTCCGGGAAGGCTTGAGTGAATCAGGAGATTGGAGTCCCATGCCAAGGGGACCAGAAGCTCCAGGTCCTTTCTCCCCAGCTCCCTATGGTCCACCACACTCTCGCCTCAGACCCAAGGCTGCACAGGCTCCAGAAAGGTATTATCAGCCCAGGTTACGCAGGGTAAGATGAATAGGCATTGTTTTTCTTCTTTTTTCTTTATAAGTTTAATTTGTGTCTCATATGGAATACAAGCTGATTCAGTGATACATATTCATATATATATTCTTTGGATATTTTTCATATAGGTTATATATAATAATACAGGGTCAAATAGAGTTTTCTGTACTCTAATATATGTCCATGTGGATTACCAATATATGTATATATTTTTACTTATGTAAATATGTGTATACTTTTACGTTTGATTTATTTATATCTATCTCAAACTGTGTACATACTAATCACATCCTCCAAATTTATGCCCCTTTCATCTTCACCTATACCCTGGGATAACCATAACTTGATTTGCTAAGTCCTTGTATCTGTTTCTGTTTGGAAATGAGTTCATTTACTTCAAATGAATCTTTTCGGATTATGGTTTTTCTGCGTCAGAGACCTAGGAGTGGCATTGCAGGACCACGTGGTGCCCCTATGTTCAGTGCATACAGCGCTCCATAGTGCCTGTTTCCAATTTATATTCCCCCAACCACTGTAGGAGGGCTGCCTTTCCTCCGTGTTCTCTCCAGCCTTTATTGTTTGTGTTCTTTTTTAAGATGTCCATTCTGAGCAGTGGGAGGGCATACCTCTTTTGAGTTCTGAATAGCAGTTCTCTAACAGAAGCAACGTGGAGCATAATTCATGTGTTTAAAAAAAAAAAAAGGTACATTCAATTGACCTCTTGATATACGTTTCTTGAACATCTCTCTATTTTAAATTCTTTTTCGGTTATCTACCCCACGATGTTTCATGAGGGCAGGTGTCCTTTACAGCCCCATGCTGCTGCTGCCGCCGCTAAGTCGCTTCAGTCGTGTCCGACTCCGTGCGAACCCAGAGATTGCAGCCCACCAGGCTCCCCAGTCCCTGGGATTCTCCAGGCAAGAATTCTGGAGTGTGTCTTCGCCAATGCATGAAAGTGAAAAGTGAAAGTGAAGTCGCTCAGTCGTGTCTGACTCTTAGCGACCCCATGGACTGCAGCCTACCATGCCCCATAGGCCTCGTGAATACACAGTGCCCATACCCCGCGGATTTTAAAGGTGTTGTTACAAGAAAGGTCCGCAAGTTGGCAGTATTTCCTCATGCCTCACTCAGCTTCCTGGGGCAAACAGAGCCCTAGAGAAATTCTTGTCTCTGCCATTGTGGATTAGGGTAGAATGTGCCAGGGGGTGTGTCCCCTTAACTTCTTCCCCCTTAACGATCACCCCCCAGACAAATCCCACACCCTGTGCACACTGCGACGCTGAGGGTACCTGGTACTGCAGTGACGGGACCCCAACCAGGACGGTGCTGATTAGAAACCAACCACTAGGAATCTTAAAGACAAATCCACTTTGGAATCCCTTTCCAGTTCCAAGGGCTGACCGCTCTCTGTAGGCTTGGCTGAGCTCTTAGAGGGCTTGAATGAATGCGGAGATTGTGGTCCCATCTGCAGAGGACCAGGAGCTCCAGGTCCAAAGAGGCTCAACTGCTGGCACTTCTTTCCCAGCACCCCCATCCACCACACTCCTGCCTTCAGACCCCAGGCTGCCCAGGCTCCAGAAATACAGCACCAGCCCAGGCTCACCCAGGCTAAACGGAATTCTGTTGTCACTGTTTTTTATCCTTTTTGTTTATAATTTAATTCGTATTTCATGTGGAATATAAGCTTATTCAATGATACATATTCATATATATATTCTTCAGATTCTTTTCCCATGTAGGTTACTACACAGGGTCAAGTAGAGTTTTCTGCACTATAAAGTGTGCCCTTGTGGATTAACTAGTACAAGTTTATATATTTATTTATGTAAATATGCATATATCTATATGTTTTTATATTTATATGTGTATATATTTGGAGAAGGAAATGTCAGCCCACTCTGGTATTCCTGCCTTGGAAATCCCATGGACAGAGGAGCCTGGAGGACTATAGTCAGTGGGGTCTCAGAGAGTCAGACATGATTGAGTGACTAAACACACACACACACATATATATTTATATCTGTCTCTCACTGTGTATGTGCTAATCACATCCTCTGAATTTATGCCTCCTTCATCTTCACCTATTCCCTGTGGTAACCATAACTTGATTTGTTAGGTTATGATCCGTTTCGGTTTGAAAATGAGTTGTTTTGAATGTGTTTTTTTGAATTTTCTCATGATTCTTTCTGGTACACAGTTTTTCTGCACTGACATGTCTGTGAGTGAGATTGCCAGATCATGTGGTACCTCTGTTTTCAGTTTTAAAGGAACCTTCATACTGTTCTGCATCCTGCCTCATTCCAATTTACATCCCCCAGATCACTGTAGGAGGGTTCGCTTTCCTCCATAGTCTCTCAGGTATTTATGGTTTGTAGTCTTTTTGATGATGTCCATTCTAAGCAGTAGGAGGTCATACCTCTTCTGAGTTCTGACTTGCAGTGCTGTAACAATTACCAATCAGAGACACAGAGTTTCAAAGAATAGCAAGGAGCAATATGAAAGCCTTCCTCAGTGATCAGTGCAAAGAAATAGAGGAAAACAATCAAATGGAAAAGACTAGAGATGTCTTCAAGAAAATTAGAGATACCATAAAACACTGTTGAAAGAAATCAAAGATGACACAAATAGGTGGAGAAATATACCATGTTCATGGATTGGAAGGATCAATATAGTGAAAATGAGTATACTACCCAAAGCAATCTACAGATGCAATCCCTATCAAGTTGTCAATCCCTATCAATGTAATCCCTATCAGGATACCAATGGTATTTTTCAGAGAACTAGAACAAATAATTTCACAATTTGTATGGAAATACAAAAAACTTTGAACAGCCAAAGCAACCTTCAGAAAGAATAATGGAACTGGAAGAGTCAACCTGCCCAATGTCAGGCTATGCTACAAATCTACAGTCATCAAGACAGTATGGTACTGGCACAAAGACAGAAATATAGATCAATGGAACAAAATAGAAATCCACGTACCTACGGACACCTTATCTTTGACAAAGGAGGCAAGAATATACAATGGACAAAAGACAATCTCTTTAACAAGTGGTCCTGGGAAAACTGGTCAACCACTTGTAAAAGAATGAAACTAGAACACTTTCTAACACCATACACAAAAATAAACTCAAAATGGATTAAAGATCTAAATGTAAGACCAGAAACTATAAAACTCCTACAAGAGAACATAGGCAAAACAATCTCTGATGTAGATCATAGCAGGATCCTCAATGAACCACCTCCCAGAGTAATGGAAATAAAAGCAAAAATAAACAAATGGGACCTAATTAAACTTAAAAGCTTTTGCACAACAAAGGAAACTATAAGCAAGGTGAAAAGACAGCCTTTAGAATGGCAGAAAATAATAGCAAATGAAACAACTGACAAAGAATTAATCTCAAAAATATACAAGAAACTCCTGTAGCTCAATTCCAGAAAAATAAGTTACCCAATCAAAAAATGGGCCAAAGAACTAGACAGACATTTCTCCAAAGAAGACATACAGATGGTTAACAAACACATGAAAAGATGCTCAACATCACTCATTATCAGAAAATGCAAATTAACACCACAATGAGGTACCATCTCACGCCGGTGAGAATGGCTGCTATCAAAATGTCTACAAACAGTAAATGCTGGAGAGGGTATGGAGAAAAAGGAACTCTCTTACACTGTTGGTGGGAATGCAAACTAATACAGCCACTATGGAGAACAGTGTGGAGATTCCATAAAAAACTGGAAATAGAACTGCCATATGACCCAGCAATCCTACTGCTGGCATACACACTGAGTAAACCAGAATCGAAAGAGACACGTGTACCCCAATGTTCATTGCAGCATTGTATATAATAGCCAGGACATGGAAGCAACATAGATGTCCATTGGCAGACAAATGGATAAGAAAGCTATGGTACATATACACAATGGAATATTACTCAGCTACTACAAAGAATGCATTTGAATCAGTTCTAATGAGGTGGGTGAAACTGGAGCCTATTACACAGAGCGAAGTAAGTCAGAAAGAAAAACACCAATACAGTATATTAATGCATATATATGGAATTTAGAAAGATGGCAACGATGACCCTCTATGCGGAACAGCGAAAGAGACACATATATAAAAAACAGAATTTTGGACTCTGTGGGAGAAGTTGAGGGTGGAATGATTTGATAGAATAGCATTGAAACATGTATATTACCATATGTGAAACAGATGGCCAGTTCAGATTTGCTGCATGAGACAGGGTGCTCAGGGCTGGTGCACTGGGATGACCCTGAGGGATGGGATGGGGAGGGAGGTGGGAGGGGTTTCAGGATGGGGACACATGCACACCCATGGGTAATTCATGTCAATGTATGGCAAAAACCACCACAATATTGTAATAGCCTACCAGGTTCCTCCGTCCATGTGATTTTCCAGGCAAGAGTACTGGAGTGGGTTGCCATTTCCTTCTCCAGTAAAGTAATTAGCCTCCAACTAAAATAAAATAAAATAAAAAGTCCAACCTCCAAAAAAAAGAAAATTAGAAATACTAAGGGAACATTTCATGCAAAGATGGGCTCAATAAAGGACAGAAATGGTAGGGACCTGACAGAAGCAGAAGATATTAAGAAGAGGTGAAAAGAACACACAAATGAACTATACAAAAAAGATCTTCATGACCCAGATAATCATGATCGTGTGGTCACTCACCTAGAGCCAGACAGCCTGGAATGCAAAGTCAAGTAGGCCTTAGGAAACATCACTGTGACCAAAGCTAGTGAAAGTGATGGAATTCCAGTTGAACTATTTCAAATCCTAAATGATGATGCTGTGAAAGTGCTGCACTCAAGATGCCAGCAAATTTGGAAAACTCAGCAGTGGCCACAGGACTGGAAAAGGTCACTTTTCATTCCAGTCCCAGAGAAAGGCAATGCCAAAGAACGCTCAAGCTACCACACAATTGTACTCATCTCACAAGCTAGTAAAGTAATGCTTAAAATTCTCCAAGCTAGGCTTCAACAGTACATGAACTTCCCGATGTTCAGACTGATTTTAGAAAAGGCAGAGGAACCAGAGATCAAATTATCAACATACATTGGATCATTGAAAAAGCAAGAGAATTCCAGAAAAACATCTATTTCTGCTTTATTGACTATGCCAAAGCCTTTGATTGTATGGATCACAACAAACTGTGGAAAATTCTTAAAGAGATGTGATTGTCAGAGCGCCTGACCTGCCTCTTGAGAAACCTGAATGCAGGTCAGGAAGAAACAGTTAGAACTGGACATGGAACAACAGACTGGTTCCAAATAAGGAAAGGAGTATGTCAAGGCTGTATATTGTCACCCTGCTTATTTAACATATATGCAGAGTACATCATGAGAAATTTTGGGCTGGATGAAGCACAAGCTGGATCAAGATTGCCAGGAGAAATATAAATAACCTCAGATATGCAATTGACACCACCCTTATGGCAGAAAGTGAAGAACTAAAGAGTTTCTTGATGAAAGTGAAAGAGGAGAGTGAAAAAGTTGGCTTAAAGCTCAACATTCAGAAAATGAAGATAATGGCATTTGGTCCCATCACTTCATGGCAAATAGATGGGGAAACAGAGGAAACAGTGTCAGACTTTATTTTTGGGGGGGCTCCAATTTCACTGCAGATGGTGATTGCAGCCATGAAATCAAAAGATGCTTACTCCTTGGAAGGAAAGTTATGACCAACCTAGATAGCATATTCAAAAGCAGAGACATTACTTTGCCAACAAAGGTCTGTCTAGTCAAGGCTATGGTTTTTCCAGTGGTCATGTATGGATGTGAGAGTTGGACTGTGAAGAAGGCTGAGCGCCGAAGAATTGATGCTTTTGAACTGTGGTGTTGGAGAAGACTCTTGAGAGTCCCTTGGACTGCAAGGAGATCCAACCAGTCCATCCTAAAGGAGATCAGTCCTGGGTGTTCATTGGAAGGACTGATGCTGAAACTCCAATACTTTGGCCACCTGATGTGAAGAGCTGACTCATTGGAAAAATACCCTGATGCTGGGAAGGGTTGGGGGCAGGAGGAGAAGGGGACGACAGAGGATGAGATGGCTGGATGGCATCACTGACTCGATGGACGTGAGTCTGAGTGAACTCCAGGAGTTGGTGATGGACAGGGAGGCCTTGCGTGCTGCGGTTCATGGGGTCACAAAGAGTCAGACACGAATGAGGGACTGAAATGAACTTAAGCCTTATCCTTACCTCCTTATCCCCTTAGGCTTCATCCTCTCCACCTCCCCCTACCCCCAGACAAATTCGAAACCCTGCCTCAGGGAGATACTGAAGGTGCTCGCTCTGGTAAGAAAGCAGGGGAAGGAATCTGAAGAAGCTGCAGGTGAGAAACCAACCACTAGAGAGCAATCCACTTGGGAAACCCTTTCCAGCTCCCTGCGCGCAGGGTTCTTTGGGTGCACTGGGTTTGGTTCAGCTCCAGGAGGGTGTGCCTGCATCCGGAGTTTAGGGTTCATTCCCCAGGGGGCCAGGCATTGCAAGCCCAAGGCAGGCTCCACGGCTGGCACTTCCTCCCAAACCTTCTCAGGTCTACCCCAGGCCAGCCTCGGCACCCAAGGCTGCTCAGACTCCAGATACGTGGACCCCAGACCTGGTGACCCCAGGCCTAAGGGGGATACTGCTGATATTTTTTTCTTCTTTTGCTTTTAAAATTTAATTTGTATTTCATATGGAATATCACCTGATTTAGTTATAGGCATTCTTTTATCCTTTTTCCCATTCTTTTCCCATTTAAGTTATTACACAGTGTTCATTAAGTTCACTGTGCTATATACTAGGTTCTTGTTGATATCCTAATATATATATATGTGTGTGTATATTTATTACCATATATATATATGAACCACAGCATCCTAATTTTTTCTTTCCTTAGCCCCACCTTTTCTGTGATGTAACTGACCACCAGTTTGCTTGCTGTGTTGTTGAGTTTGCTTTTGTTTGGAGAATCATTTTTATTGATTTTTGGTTCTACCCAAAAGTGATATCCTAGGCTATTTGTCCTTCTCTGACTTCTTTCACTTAGTATGGTATTGTACAAATCCATGTATTTTGCTGGAAAGGCGTTATTTCTTAGTTTTAATGTCTGAGTCATGTTCTATTGTATGTGTATGTATATGGCACATCTTCCTTATCCATCCTTCTGATGATGTCTTGATTATTCTAAAACGTGCTGCACTGAATGTTTGGGTGCATTTATCTTTTCAAATTATCATTATTCTCCACCAACAGGCCTAGGAGTAAGATTGTGGGATCATGTGGTACCTACCTGTATTTTCGATTTTGGAGGAACTTTCATACTCTTCTCCATCATGCCTGTTTCCAATTTATATTCCTGAGGGTTCCCTTTTCGACAGGCCCTCTCCTGCATGTATTCTTTGCAGTCTTTTAGATGATGGCCGTTGCAAAGGGTGTGATCAGAAATCTGTACCTGTGATATATATTTCGGAAATAGAATTTCGCCACCATCACTGAGACTGCTCCCCGTCCTGTCTCAGACAAAAATGCCACCAAACATATCCAGTAAGCTTACTTCTATCATCATTAATTATGTTTTTTTTTCTTATTTTGAGCTTTAGGAAATGGAATAATAGATTATGTCTTTTTTTGGTTGTCACATTTATTTCACTCAACATTTTTTGTTAACTTTCCAATTTGTTGCAACAGTAGTTTGTTAACTGGCATTGTGGGCAGTTTTCTCCAGTGTGAATATATGGACATCTGTTCATCTGTTCTTCTGTAGATGATTCTCGTGTATGAATTGTGTTGCTATCAATCTCCTTTGACATGTCTTTTGATAAAGTTACATACACATTTATGTTGATTTTATGCTTAGAATTGTAACTGTTTAGCTATACATATATTTTCAGTATTAGTAGATAGTGTCAGTTTCCTAAAATATTTCTGCAAAATTATGCTCTCATCAGCAATGTATGAGAGTGTCTTAGTTTCTGATAATAGGACCATATGTTTTTCTCTTTATTTTAACCCTTTTGGTGGCTGTATTAGCTTCCCTGGTGGCTCTGATGGTAAAGAATCTGCCTGAAATGCAGGTAACCTGGGTTCAATCCCTGGGTCAGGAAGATCCCCTTGAGAAGGGGATGGCTACCAACTCTAGTATCCTTGCCTGGAGAATCCCAGGGACAGAGGAGCCTGGTGGGCTACAGTCCAGGGGATCTCAGGAGTCGGACACGACTGAGTGACTTAGCACACACAGTGGGTGGGTAGTGGTATCCTATTATATTTTAATTTGTATTCATCTGATAATGAAAGTGGTTCAAAAAAAAGAGCAAATTTTAATATTTTTTAAACAACTCATTGGAAAAGACTCTGATGCTTGGAGGGATTGAGGGCAGGAGGAGAAGGGGACGACAGAGGATGAGATGGCTGGTTGGTATCACCGACTCAATGGATATGAGTTTGAGTGAACTCTGGGAGTTAGTTGGTAATGGACAGGGAGGCCTGGCATGCTGCAATTCGTGGGGTCGCAAAGAGTCAGACAAGACTGAGTGACTGAACTGAACTGAACTGAAACAGCTTTTACATCGTCTTCAATGAAGTGCCTTTTCAAGGCTCTGAGTCGTTTAGCTATTGAGTTTTCTTTTGTTTACTTATTGATTCAAAGGTATCTTGTGGCCATGAAGTTTCTGGGAGGTATATACCTTTTTTTCCCTCAAAATGTGTTTTGCTCTTTTGCTCTCTAGATCGAATCTTTTGAGGTATGTGTTTCTTCATTTAAGAAAATCCAACTTGTCTTTTTTAAAACATAAATAGTGCTTTTGGATTTCTTTATACAATCTTTCTTTGCTCTGTGATCATATACATATTCTTCCATATTTTCTTCTAGGACCTTTATTAACCTTTGCATTTAAATATGTAATGCCTAGATCTTTAATCTCTTGAATTAGTTTTTGTTTTTGATACAAAATAGAGATCAAGATGCATTTTTTCCATATGGATAACCATTTCAGCCGTGTATATATTTTTGCTTATTTTTATGTAAATTAGTTTACAATATTATACTAGCTTCAGGTATACAGCATAGTTATTCAACATTTAAAGTTGTAACAAGATAATGGTGTTATTTCCCAGAACTTTATAATGTATCCATGTTGCTCCTCTCTTTTATACATAGAACTTTCTATCTCTTAATCTCATACCCCTATCCTGCCCCTTCATCTTTCCCTCTCCTTCCTGGTAACCACTAGTTTGTGCTTTATATCTGTGAGCCAGCTTCTATTTTGTTATGTGCATTCATTTGTGTTTTTTTTTAGATTCCACATATAGATGATAACATAGAATATTTGTTCTTCTCTGTTGATCCAACATTGATGAAATGCTTGGTCTGTTGGTCCATCCACATTGTTGCAAATGGTAGAATTTCATTCTTTTTTATCAGTCATTTAAAAATATTTATTTTATACACATAGATGTATATATGCATAGGTTATCAATTTATCTATATGGGTGTATGTCTATATACATCTTTATGTTTGTGTATATGTGTAGGTATATATTGTATTAGCATATACATTGGCTTGTTACATATTAATTATGTATGAGAATATTTTTTTCCTTATTGTCATGGAATGCACAGTCTCAATGTGCAAAATACTTGTTACTGATTAGTAAATTAAATACCATGAGAGGAGAATATGCACAACTCTGTTACTTTCTCAGGTTTTAAATATTCTGATCTTTGCAACCACCATGCAAAGTTAATAGGGCAGGTGCCTTGAACACACTGAGAAGAGAACTTTACTGCATTAGAAGTCCTGTGACATCTAAAGATCATACTAGAGAAAGAATGGGGATTGATTTTTTCTGAAGATTCTGATTCCACTGCTTCCAGGCTCACTGGCTTTAAAATGAAAAATTAAATTACTAATTCCATACTAGTAATGGACAAACTTAGTAATTCAGTCAGGCGAGCATGTACAGTGAACTGAATGCCTGCACACATGGGGCCCCTATGGCTTTCACAGGTGTTAATGAATGACAGACTATTGCTGTCTTTATATTTAACTTTGCAGAACAGTAGACACAGACAAGTCAAGGCAAGTATTAATTATCCTGGCAATAGAACAAAGGTTAATATTAGGATTTGGGTCTTAATTGTTGAACTTCAGTAACTTCTACTGTCTATCCCATTAAGAAAGTGTAAATAATATTCCATTAAAACATATGCCTGAAAATTGGAGAATTAGATAAGTTATTGTAACATTACAATTACATAGGAAATGAGAAGAAAAGGAAAATAAGCATGTTTAAAACATTTATTAGGAACTTAAATAAAAACATAAAAACATTAACAATAAATAACATTAAAAATTAGTCTCAAATTATCACTAAACTTGTCAAATAATATAAACAGTTTATAGTTTTTCTATAATTTTTAAATTTCTCCAGAATCTATTTTTGGAAATGCATTTATTTACCAACTAGCAAAGCAATTGCTTTATAGTTATAACAATGTAATTAGAGGGCAGATCAATGAAAAAAAAGTTTTGCAATTGTAATTATCTGAATTTTGTATCATAATAATGTTTTTCCTACATTTGTATGTTCTTCAAATAATAATTTTCAAAATGATACAAGCTAACAAGGTTAAAATAAAAGTGAATATTTTATATGTAAACTCTTAATTGTTTTTGACTACAATTTAACCTTATTTCAATCTTATTACAGTTTGATCAGAATGTACATTTCAAATCCATCTTGAACTTTTTTTTTGGACTTAATCACTCCTTAATGAAATGAGTCCTTTTTCTTTTGGACTTTTTTTTTGGACTTAATCACTCCTTAATGAAATGAGTCCTTTTTTCTTTCTTTCTTTTAAGTAGATTGCATTTTAATTTAAAATGTAGCTATGATGTGAACACACCTACTAAATTTGAAATATGACTTTCTTGACAATATCAGAAAAGAATAGACTGTACTTTATCATCTTTCTTCAGTGTCTTATGAACTTAGTCAACCTGACCATGACCCAGTTTTCTTTACACAATGACTAAGGTTGTCTGACATGAAAGGTTCGTCATACATGTTAGCTGGAAGAGGAATATGATTATTTCTATGATAGGACGGTGTACTTAGTTCTGTGTTCAAACATGATTTAAAGGTCATCTCACTTGTTTCTTGTTCTACTATGGTCACAATGGATCTGTCTAATTATTTTTAATATTTTTTAGAAACTGCTTATGATCCAGAGGAAACATCATGGCTTAGTGAGTGTCATTGGCTAGTTGTTGACTGTCAATATCATTATGACTCTAGTTGTCATTTTGATAGACATACCTTCCATTTTCATTTGTTTGTTTATAGTGAGTGTGTTCATCTTCCTTGTTTTCTTTTATTTTTTTTATTCTTTTTTTATTTTATTTTTTAAACTTTACATAATTGTATTAGTTTTGTTTTAGATTCCACTCCTTTTCTCTATTCTTAGGCACTTAAATTCAGTATATCAATCCTTATTTCTGTGCTACAAGTTATTTATATTAATAATATATTGGTATTACACATCTTTGTAAAATTTTAATTTACTGTAACATATTTTTAATCTTGAACTATTTTATTAATTACCCAATTTTACTTCTCCACAACAAAATGTATGCATAAGTTATTTTATATTTTATAATAAATTAGAAGATGGTAAAACTTTTGCTTTTTGGACATGCAGCTCATAGTGAGAGGGTAAAGGGAATAGTTAATTATGCCCTAACTAGAAAAAACAAAAATAAAAAAGACTTCCTTGACACAAACAGTTCCAACTATCACTTTGTTTCACATTTGCATTTCTAAGAAAGCTATCTTAATAAGATTCAAAATGCCTCTGTATTCTAAACAGTGAATAAAGGATGATGGTGAAATGAGAAAAGAGAACCACTCTGATCCTTTAGAAGGTCCATGTGTACCTTCTAAAGCAAATGAACTTCAGAAAACAGTATTAATAAAATGGAAGTTGAAGGTCTTAGAAATAATTTCCCTAAAACTATTTATGTCCCTAACCCTTTAGGGAAGCCTCCATGAGTTGCCAGAGCATTACACATCCCCCAGGACAGACTGCTAGTCTGGTGGGTTAACTGATTAGAAATGAGTTCTGTGGAGGAATCTGAAAGGTTCGGTGTCCCAGGGTGTCAGAGAGTGGCACAGGCAAGTATCAGAGCAGAGAGAACAAAGACGGAGGGGTCAGGCTGCTCTCACTGATGTTCAGCTGGGCTCTCCAGCAGACCAGTCAGACTGCTGCCAGGGTACTTGGAATCAGTCCCTCATGAATGCCAGCAGTCATAATTTACAGGTCACTCAGGGTGACTTTTAATCCTAATGAAAAATTCAATAGACAATAAGAAGACCCAATTCAATATTAACCAAAGTGCTGCAAAGGAAAATTGCTTAAAAAGAAAATATTGTAAAAAATGTTATAAATTCAGAGCAAATGAATTCCAATGCTTGGGTGTAGCGTAGTCTACATTCCTACCAATGGGCTATTTTCTTTTGTACACACTTTGTTGTTGCTGTTGTTCAGTTGCTCAGTCTTGTCCTACTCTTTACAACACCATGGACTGCAGCATGCCTGGTTCCTCTGTCCTTCAGTGTCTCCTGGAGCTTGCTCAAATTCATGTCCATTGAGTAGGTGATGCTACCTCACCATCTCATCCTCCACTGTCCCCTTCTCCTTCTGCCTTTGGTCTTTCCCAGCATCAAGGTCTTTTCTAGTGAGTTGGCTCTTCCCATCAGGTGGGCAAAGTAATGGAGCTTCTGCTTTAGCATCAGTCTTTCCAATGAATATCCAGGGTTGATTTCATTTAGGATTGTCTGCTTAGACTTCCTTGCAGTCCAAGGGACTCCCTAGAGTCTTCTTTAGCACCACAATTCAAAAGCATCGATTCTTCAGCACCCAACCTTCCTTATGGTCCAACTGTCTCATCCATACATGACTACTGGAAAAAGTATAACTTTACTATATGGACCTTTATCAGCAAAGTGATGTCTCTGCTTTAAAATATGCTGTCTACGTTTGTCATAGCTTTCCTTCCAAGGAACAAGCATCTTTTAGTTTCATGACGGCAGTCACCATCCACAGTGATTTTGAAGTCCCCAAAAATAAAACCTGTCACTGCTTTCACTTTTTCCCTTCTATTTGCCATGAAGTGATGGGACCAGACGTCGTGATCTTAGATTTTTGAATGTTGAGTTTTATGTCAGCTTTTTCAGTCTCCTCTTTCACCCTCATCAAGAGGCTCTTTAATTCCTCTTTACTTTCTGCCATCTGCATATCTGAGATTGTTAATATTTCTCCCAGCAATCTTGATTCCAGCTTGTGAATCATCCAGCCTGGAATTTCACATGATGTACTCTGCATATAAGTTAAATAAGCAGGGTGACAATATACAGGCTTGTTGTACTCCTTTCTCAATTTTGAACCAGTTCTTTATTCTATGTCTGGTTCCAACTGCTGCTTCTTGACCTGCATACAGATTTCTCAGGAGGCAGGTCAGGTGGTCTGGTGTTGCTACCTCTTTAAGAATTTTCCACAATTTGTTGTGATCCACACAGTTAAAGGCTTTTGCGTAGTCCACAAAGCAGAAGTAGATGTTTTTATGGAATTCTCTTGCTTTTTCTATGATCCAACGAATGTCGGCAATTTGATCTCTGGTTCCTCTGCCTTTTCTAAATGCAGCTTGTACATCTGGAAGTTCTTGGTTCACCTGCTAAAGCCTAACTTGAAGAATTTTGAGCATAATCTTACTGGCAAGCCAATTGAGTGCAAATGTATGGTAGTTTGAACATTCTTTGACATTGCCCTTCTTAGGGATTAGAATGAAAAGTGACCTTTTCCAGTCATTTGGCCACTGAATTTTCCAAATTTGCTGACATATTGAGTGTAACACTTTAACAGCATCATCTTTTAGGATTTTATATACCTCCACTGGAATTCCATCACTTCCATTAGCTTTATTTCACATTCTATACAGACTTACCAACACTAAATATTGAGATTTTAGTTGCATAGGGAACTTCTATTAACATCTGTTGTAGCTCAGTTCTGTAGCTAATTGGAGTCTGTGGTCTAATGACAGTATAAAAAAACCATTAAAAGAAGTAAATATTTAGACAAAAAGTAAAAGGACAAACAAAAATACCCCCAAAGAAGCCTCTTATAATGTGTGTATTACAAAGCTATTAAAAATGGATTGATTTCCATTTTATTGCTACTAAAAAGGTGACTATATTTGTGTTTATTAATGTTTCTGGGAAATTACTTCTATTTTACCTTTTATACATAATTAAGGAAAAAAAATTTTTTTGTCTCATAAAGACATTGTTTTAAAATATCAAATAGTGTTTCTTAGACACCTGTTGAAAACATCCCTGCCTTGTTATTGGTAGTATACGAAGGCATAAAAATGTTTTCTTTAAGAGTTCATATTCATCACAAATCACTCACAAGTATCTGAAACCTTATTTCACACAACTATACACCAAATATTATAATTTAAAGTGATACTAGAATAATATTGCTCCTAAGCCTGTAGTAGAAGCAAAAGAAAATAACCTTTGATATAATTCTACTTAAATAAGATTTCCATGTTATTACAAAAAAATTCTAAGTAACACTTGTTCACAGGAAAAAAGACTAACAAATTTCACAAGCAATTAAGACACCATCAGTGATAAACAGTGGAAACTCCAGACAAGATTACTATTACAGGCAAGCAATGACTCACATATGAAAATTATCAGACACTAAAATATGATAATCAGAAGTTAGCATTATCTGATTTTAAAATATGTTTAATATGAATAACAAATGAAAGTACATTTTAAAAAGATGAGTGATAAAAATGAGCTGGTCTAACACATATATTATATATATATATATGAAAGATTAAAGGCGGGAGAAGAAGGGGGCAACAGAGGATGAGATGGTTCGATGGCATCACCGACTCTATAGACATGAGTTTGAGTAAACTCCGGGAGTTGGTGATAGACAGAGAGGCCTGGTGTGCTGTAGTCCTTGGGGTCACAAAGAGTTGGACATGACTGAGTGACTGAACTGAACTGAAAACATAAATAATTTGGATTTAAAAATAAGATTTTAGAAGGAACAGAACCTGGAATTATTTAAGTTGATGTTGAAAAAGAGAAAGAGGAAGAAAGAAATTACTCACCTAGGCAAAACATGGTAAAGATGCTAAACCATAAGATGGAGAGAAAGCCTTAAAAGCAGATGGAGGTGAGAGGAGACTTCCAACGAAGGAACTTCAATTACTATGAGAGATGAATTTTCAAGGGCAAGAAAGGAAGTGAAGGAAATTGTTGTATCTTTAATGTGCTGAAAGAAAGCACATTTCAACCTAGAGTGTTGTAATCAGTGAAGCCACCTTTCAGAACATGAACAGAACAACGTTACAATAGACTAAGGACATATCTCACAAACAAAAGCAGATTTTTTTCCCCTTCAGACAATTAGCAAGAACAATTAATTACTTAATTAGATGAAACTGAATTGAGAAACAATAATAAAACTCAAGGTTAGACAGACTGAAAAAGAAGGAAAAACAGAAAACACTATTCAAAACAAATTAAAATGCTAAATTCAAGAAACTTGTCTGAAAGAAAACATTTGAAATTAATTCCAAATAATACTACACTCAGTACATGTTAATTAATGCTGATAAATAATTATTAATATCAGATATACAAGCAAGTAAAGCAAAAGTGTTAGCATTATATAGGATACCACCATAGGATTAAACAATTCAAAAAATCAAGGAAGATACATGAATTAAAGCTGTTGGTATCATACAGAAAATAAACCCCTAACAAACACAAAACTAGAGAAATCATGTTCATTTGAAGTAAAATATATATATATATATATATTTCTAGTTCATGGATCAAAATAAAATTATTCCAAATTAAAAAGAGTCTTAATTCATCATTAAGGCATGTTATTTGCCATCTGAACCACCAGGAAGTACAAAACGTGTGGCTGTGGACAACGCCGTGGTGTCCCATGGGTCATTGCTGAATAAGGAATGTACTACCCATCAAATCTTACAAAAGGCTTATCTGAATGGCAGTTTTTGTTTTGTTTTTAAGGACAATACTTAGTGATGGTAAGAATACAGAAACAACGTGACAAAACATATATGAAGGAAGCCAGGCACAGAACCTTTGTAATTCCTTGGCTAGTAAGTCCCAAAGTAAGTAGTGGTGTCCATCAGGCAGTGGGGAATGGCTGTGACAGGCCCAGAGGGAGCCTGTGGGGTAAAGGAGGTGTGTTTTACCTTCATTTGTGTAGTGGTTACCTAACTGTAGACGTCTTAATATTCATCAAACTCTGAACCTTAACATTGTACACTTTGCTTTATGACATTTTTGTTTTGCAGTTGCCAAGTCATGTCATGTCCAACTCTTTGAAACCCCATGGACTACAGCATGCCAGGCTTCCCTGTCCCTCACCATTTCCCAGAATTGCCCAAGTTATCTCCACTGAATGGGTGAAGCCATTCAACCGTCTCATCTTCTGTCGTCCCCTTCTCCTCCTGCCTTCAATCTTTCCCAGCATCAGGGTCTTCCAATGAGTCAGTTCTTTGCATCATGTGGCCAAAGTATTGGAGCTTCAGCTTCAGCATCAGTCCCCCCAAAGAGTATTCAGGGTTGATTTCCTTTAAGATTGACTGGTTTGATCTTCTTGCTTTCCAAGGGACTTTCAAGAGTCTTCTTCAGCACCACAGTTGAAAAACGTCAGTTCTTCAGCACTCTGCCTTCTTTATTGTCCAACTCTCACAACCATACATGACCACTGGAAAGATCATATCCTTGACTATATGGACCTATGTCAGCAAAGTGATGCCTTTGCTTTATGACATTATGCCTCAATAAGGAAAAATTAAGCCAGTTAAATATAGTGAGCTTAAACAAAAGTTGTGAGAAAAATCTAAAGCAAAACATAAAGAAAAATTCAAGAAACTTATATGACAAGAATTAAATACATAATTATAAGTATCTCATTCTAACAAAAAGTAGAAAAGAGGATAGCTGGGAGAACTGAAGAAATTGAAAGAAAATAATTATCGGTTCAGTTCAGTTCAGTCACTCAGATATGTCCGACTCTTTGCAACCCCATGGACTGCAGCACGCCAGGCCTCCTTGTCTATCACCAACTCCCAGAGTAAACTCAAACACATGTCCATAGAGTCAGTGATGCCATCCAACCATCCAATCCTCTGTTGTCCCCTTCTCCTCCCACCCTCAATCTTTCCCACCATCAGGGTCTTTTCAAATGAGTCACTTCTCCAATACTTTGGCCACCTGATGTGAAGAACTAACTCTTTTGAAAATAATTATGGTGAGTCAAATTAATGAAAACAAGTGGAGAATAAAAGTACAGATTTCTTTTTTGTAAAGACTATGAAAATATTGAAACAACACTCCAAGGTTTAAAACATTAAAAGGAGAATAAGATATAAGAAATTTCTTTCAAATAATATGGGAGGCCTTACTGTAGATTTAAAATTATTCTAGCCTTAAATAATATTGTTTCAAATAATTGATGAAAAAAATTGAAATGCTAAAATAGGAAAAAATATGTCAATCAGCATGACTTACAGAAGAAAACCAGAATAATTCTGTAATCATTCAGAAAATTGAACTTTAAATCAAAGTCTTTTCACAAAAAAGGTAAGAGACCAAACAATTTTAAGGACAAGTTCTACCACTTATCCAAGTAACAGATGATTCTGATATTATATAATCCAAAGATTAAAGAAAACACACATCCTGGATACGTGAACCATATAAGAACATTAGAACACAGAAAAATTAAGGCCAATCTCATCCATGGATATAGAAGCAAAAATACTAAAGTAGGTAATAGCAAATGAACACATCAACATATTCAGATATTGCCTTCTGAGCAATATAGAGACATACCAAAAATGCAAGTTTGGTTTCAAAATAAAATGATATAAGCAGGCAGGTTTAAAAATTAAAGAGAAAAATATAATTTGTGTGTGTGTGTGTGTGTGTGTGTGTGTTTAGTCATGTCCAGCTCTTTGCGGTTCCATGGACTACAGCTTGCCAGGCTCCTCCACCCATGGAATTTTTCCAGGCAAGAATATTGGAGTGGGATGCCATTTCCTACTGCAGGAGATCTTCTTGACCCAGGGATTCAACCTGTGACTCTTGAGTCTTCTGCATTAGTAGGTAGATTCTTTCCCACTAGCACAACCTGGGATAATAGATATTAAAAGAGCATAATGAAATCTAATATCCCATCATGATAAAAATCTATCAGCAAACAAGGAATAAAAGTTTGTTACTTACAAACTAAAGGCTGTATTGCAGAATTTACTACAAACATTTTCCTTAGTAGTTAGGTTTTATTACATTACTTGAAGATTAGGAATGAAATATAGATGCAAACTATTTATCTTTTTTTAGTTTAGGCAGCCTACAAATAAAAAAAAGATTTAAAAAGGTGAAATGAAATTATAATTACTTGTAAGTGGAATTCTTGTGTATACATAGCACATGCAAGGAGTTTACAGGTAAAATATTTACATTAATAAGAGTTTATTAGCATGGTTGATTTACAAAAAAATCAATACATATGAACAGTCATTTTTAAATTTCTAACATTTTCAAAGCATGTTTTCATAACTTGTCAATATCAATATTCTTTACAACATAAATAAAAATAGAAATATCTAATGGTTAATGTAAAAAAACAAATGTAGTGAAGCCCTTTAGGAACAAAATTATAAAACTTTATTGAACAATATGGATGAGATACCATTTAGCATAATAAAGATGACAACTTTTGTCAATTGAATCAAAAGATACAATGAATAGTTAATGTAACATATTGTACAGTGGACTAGCACATCATAATAGAAGTGAGAGAACTATAGATGATTGCATGTTGTTCTTGTTCAGTCGCTTGGTCTTGTCCAACTCTTTGCGACCCCGTGTTCTGCAGCAAGCCAGGCTTCACTGTCTCACAATCTCTCAGAGCTTGCTCAAACTCATGTCCATTGAGTCGGTGATGCCATCCAACCATCTCACCCTCTTTCACCTCCCTTTCCTCCTGGCCTCAATCTTTCCCAGCATCAGAGTCTTTTCCAGTGAGTCAGCTCTTCTCATCAGGTGGCCAAAGTATTGGAGCTTCAGTTTCAGCATCAGTCCTTCCAATGAGTATTCAAGGTTGATTTTTTTTTTTTCAGGATTGACTGGTTTGATCTTCTGGGGTCTCTCAAGTCTTCTCCAATACCACAGTTAGAAAGCATCAATACTTTGGTGCTCAGCCTTCTTTATGGTCCAGCTCTCACACCCATATGTGACTACTGGAATAAACATGGCTTTGACTATGTGGACTTTTGTTAGCAAAGTGATGTCTCTGCTGTATAATATACTGTCTAGGTTTGTCTTATCTTTTCTTCCAAGGAACAAGTGTCTTTTCATTTCATGGATGAAATATATCAAATAGCAAAAATATACTTTGGAAGAATAAAAGCAAGTTGCAGAATGATACATATTGCAACTATTTTTGTAAAGTGGAAAAAACAGGCAAAAATTTAAAAAATAGATATTTGATTGCTAATATAGACCTTTATTAGTTAGCTTATTTTTAGCAACCCTCAATGTCTAAAACCCAAAATTTCAGAACTCAGTTATTTCTCATGAAACTGTCTAAAGCACACGTTCCTCTTGGATGCGTAGCTTTATTTTGAATGGTAACTCCTTTCATTGTGTCACTCCATTGCAGTGGCATCTCTCATTGCAGAGCAGGAGCTTTAGGCTCATGGGTTTCAGTAGCTGTGGTACACAGGCTCCGTAGTTGTGGCTCCTGGACTCTTGAGTACAGGCTCAGTCATTGTGGTGCATGCACCTTGGTTGCCCAGCATCATGTGAGATCTTCCCGGACCAGGGATCAAACCTGTGTCACTTGTGTTGGCAGACAGATTCTCAAACACTGGACCATCTAGGAAGTCCTCTTGTATATTTTAATCAACTTTCTTATAGGATACAAATGAAAAACTAAAAAGGAAAGCATAGGAATGAATAATATAAATAACAGTTATTGAGACAAGGTAGAGAATGCAGTCACAGAGGGTACAGTGAACTTTTCAAAGATACAGACTCTATTATACTTTATGCATTTAGTGTAAGTACATAAATCTATAATACTGTTATTAAAATATGCATACTTTCTATGAATATTGTATATACAAAGTTAATATATGTGAACAACAAAAGACAAAAGATAGGATAGAAGCAAACATGATAATAATGATAAATAGCATTTATTAAGGACTTACTGTAGACTAGGAATTGTTTAAAGCACTTTGAATGTTAGACTTAAAGATCTTCATAATAAATGTGTAATACTAGCAGTATAATCCCACTGTATTAAGAAAAACTCATTCAGAAGGACAATAACTTGCCAAAGTCACATAGCTTGAATGAGCCAAAAGTAACAAAACTAACTTTTGGCTTGTAAGTAGCAAAGAGATACAGCATTAACTATGACAAAGATGATAATTTTTCTAAACGTACATTAATGAGCAGACAGCTCTTTTCCAAACTAAAGGCTCTTTACATCAGGTTCATAATCTCATCTCTGTTTTCACTTCACTCTTCACTCCTCTGAGAGCTTGATTGTACCTACTCCTTTGCATGACTTATCACCTCTTAGTCATCCCTTCACTCTGTCATATAGAATTCTTTACCTTGAACAAATACAAGTTTTTTTTTGTTGTTTTTTGTTTTTTGTTTTTTGTTTTTTTTACTTCGAATCCCTTTCTACTATGTGTTACAAAATGGAAATAACCCTCATTTAGGAAAAAAAAAAAAAAAAAAAACTATAGGTCTACTCTGGAAGCTCAGCTGGTAAAGAATCTGCCTGCAATGCAGGAGACCCCATTCGATTCCTGGGTCCAGAAGTTCCCCTGGAGATGGGAAGGCTACCCACTCCAGTATTCTTGGGCTTCCCTGGTGGACAAGGAATCCACCTGCAATGCAGCAGACCTGGGTTCCATCCCTGGTTGGGAAGTCTCCCTGGTGGAGGGCATGGCAATCCATGGCAACTCAAGGCAGTATTCCTGCCTGGAGAATCTCCAAGGTCAGAGGATCTCGGCAGGCTGCAGTCCATGGGGTTGCAAAGAGTTGGACACAACTGAGTGAATAAGATTTAATTAGTTAACACAAAAGATCATAAAAACCTTTGTATTCTTTAGCTGGACAGAATCAAATTTCTGGCCAATCCATTAGCTATTCTGGACAGTATTGTTCAATCAAACAATATAATTGTGATGAAAGTTGCTGTGTTCAGACAGCACTTGCACAAGTGCATTGCAAAGTGGGGAAGATCTACCATACTCGGTTCCTATGAACAGCCACTAAGGCATTTAACTAGGTGCCCAAAAAACAGAAGCTGTAATCTTTCTGAAACTCAAGCCCAGTTATATCACCATTGGTGGCAGAGTTAAGAAAATTATACTTAACTCTTGAAAAGTTAATTTTATTTCCAATGGCTTTGTCTTTTTGGATAACAAGCTGAAATACATAAGTAGTTGACCAAAGACAAATCTGGGAAGCCCTCTCTCATTTTTCATGGATTGATGAAACTGTAATCACTTTGTTGATGGTAATTTTTGGTTATTTCCTTTGTTCTACCACTTTATTTCTGTTTTCCTTCAAGACACAATATTTAAACAGAGATAGCTGTTACTAATTACATCTTTATAAGATCCTCCAAACATTTTTCTGCTTAATTAGAAAGATATCAGTGAATACAAAGCCATTTATAAAATAAAGTAGACTTCAGAGGTTTCCACAAAATATTGAGTTTATTTCTTAGTGTGCTAGTACTATTTTATGCATTATAATATGTGTAATCATTCTTATTAACATTCCCTTTCCTATTAAAAAATCTTTTCAAAACTCTGCTCATGATTATGGTTTGAGACAGAGAGAAATTATGAGGCCAGATTGAATAATCTCATTGCTGAAAAGCCTTCATGATTAAAGCTGTCTGGCATCACTAAGCTTATTTTATTAACACAAAAACTTATTTTTCAAATGTAGAAAATATCTCTTCAAATATTTCCAGCCATCCATGAATGCTAATCTGATTATTTAGCAAAAGAAAGTTAGAGTTTAGAAATTTACTAATGAATAATCTGTAAAAGATATTTTACCATTGATGATAACACTTGTTAACTTTCTATAATGAGAAACAGCCCTGTAATGTGTGCAGGAAAGCTTTTAGGAACAAAGAGTGTATATTACTGAAGCAAGGTGTATTTCTACAAAAGATTTTTTTAAAGCTCTTTGAATCTCTAAAACATTAACCAAAATGCAGAGCTCAAGAAACAAAAACATGGAAAAATCATGAGCGAATTTTAGCCTATTAAAAGCTTTAAAATTTTTCCTATGATTAACATTGTCCTTTAAACATTGAGATTTTATCAACTATTTAAAATGTATCCAGATTTCATGGGGCAAGATAGATAATTTCTTCCTCTCATTTATTGAAATATTTTATAAACCAGCTATAAATAGTTTAATACAGCTATGACATGGGCAAAACCTATGCAAATCTCGGCAAATCACTTAATCTTTTAAATATTTATATATTTTTAAATAGCCCGAAAAGGAGTACATCCAGGCTGTATATTGTCACCCTGCTTATTTAACTTATATGCAGAGTACATCATGAGAAATGCTGGGCTGGAAGAAGCACAAGCTGGAATCAAGATTGCCAGGAGAAATATCAATAACCTCAGATATGCAGATGACACCACTCTTATGGCAGAAAGTGAAGAAGAACTAAAAAGCCTCTTGATGAAAGTGAAAGAGAAGAGTTAAAAAGTTGGCTTAAAGCTCAACATTCAGAAAACTCATGTCATCTGGTCCCATCACTTCATGGGAAATAGATGGGGAAACAATGGAAACAGTGGCTGATCTTATTTTTGGGGGCTCCAAAATCACTGCAGATGGTGACTGCAGCCATGAAATTAAAAGATGCTTACTCCTTGGAAGGAAGTTATGACCAACCTAGATAGCAGATTCAAAAGTAGAGACATTACTTTGCCAACAAAGGTCTGTCTAGTCAAGGCTATGGTTTTTTCAGTGGTCATGTATGGATGTGAGAGTTGGACTGTGAAGAAAGCTGAGCACTGAAGAATTGATGCTTTTGAACTGTGGTGTTGGAGAAGACTCTTGAGAGTCTCTCGGACTGCAAGGAGATCCAGCCAGTCCATCCTAAAGGAGATCAGTCCTGGGTGTTCATTGGAAGTACTGATACTGAGGCTGAAACTCCAGTACTTTGGCCAGCTGATGTGAAGAGTTGACTCATTGGTAAAGACCCTGATGCTGGGAGGGATTGGGGGCAGGAGGAGAAGGGGACGACAGAGGATGAGATGGCTGGATGGCATCACCAACTCGATGGATGTGAGTTTGAGTGAACTCTGGGAGTTGGTGATGGACAGCTAGGCCTGGTGTGCTGCGATTCATGGGGTCGCAAAGAGTTGTGCACAACTGAGTGACTGAACTGAACTGAACAGAACTGCAAACTACCGTATTGCTACTTGTTTTCTGTTTGTCCTATCTAGTCTTTGTTTCGTTTTCTTTTTTTTTTTTCTGCCTTCCTTTGCATTAACTAGTATTTTTATAATTTTCTTTTATTTCGTATATTAATTTATCACATAACTTTCTTTTGGTATTATTTTAATAGTTGCTGTAATGTTCATAGTATACACTTTAACTGCTCACAGTTTATACTTACTTTATTTTTTTAGTTTACTTTCAAATGATAGTATGCCAACTAATGTATAATAAGATACCCTTACAATGTACTTCTATTTGTCTCTTCCTAGCCTTCATATTCTGTCATATATTTAACTTCAACAGCTGCTGTAAATGCTACAACATGCATAAATAGTGAGTTCACTTTTAATTTTTTCAATAATAATGCCTTACAATTATTTATGGATTTACTATTTCTGATGCTTTTTGTCTCTTGTATAGATTCTGATTTCCATATGGTATCATTTTCCTTCTGCTTACAGCTCTTCCTCGGATATATTGTTACTTCCAAATGTCTGAATAAAATTTATACTTCACCTTCAATTTCTCAAAAATATTTTCCCTTGGTAGTAGTTGTTCAGTCACTCAGTCATGTCCGGTTCCTTGCAACCCCATGGACTGTAGCACACCAGGCTTCCCTGTCCATTGCTATCTCCTGGAGCTTACTCAAACGCATGTCCATTGAATCGATGATGCCATCCAACCATCTTGTCCTGTGTCGTCCCCTTCTCCTCCTGCCTTCAATCTTTCCCAGCATCAAGGTCTTTTCTAATCAGTCAGCTCTTTGCATGAGGTGGCCAAAGTACTGGAGCTTCAGCCTCAGTCCTTTCAATGAATATTTAGGGTTGATTTCCTTTAGGATGGACTGGTTTGATTTCCTTGCAGTCCAAGGGACTCTCAAGAGTCTTCTCCAATACCACAGTTCAAAAGCATCAATTCTTTGGCACTCAGCTTTCGTTATAATCCAACTCTCACATACATACATGACTATTGGAAAAACCATATCTTTGACTAGACAGACCTTTGTTGGCAAAGTGATGTCTCCACTTTTTAATATGCTGTCTAGGTTTGTCATAGCTTTTCTTCAAAGGAGCAAGCATCTTTTAATTTCATGGCTGCAGTCATCATCTGCAGTGATTTTGGAACCCAAGAAAATACAGTCTGTCACTGTTTCCATGTTTCCCCATCTATTTGCCATGAAGTGATGGGACCAGATGCCATGATCTTAGTTTTTTTGAATGTTGAGTTTTAAGCCAGTCTTTTCACGCTCCTCTTTTACCTACCATCATCAAGAGGCTCTTTAGTTCCCTTTGCTTTCTGCCATAAGAGTGGTGTCATCTGCATATTTGAGGTTACTAACATTTCTCCTGGCAATCTCAATTCCAGCTTGTGGTTCATCCAACCTGGCATTTCTCATGATATACTCTGCACAGAATTTAAATAAGCAAGGTGACAATATCAATTTGTAATCAGTCTGTTTTTCCATGTCCAGTTCTAACTTGCTTCTTGACCTGCATACAGATTTCTCAGGGGCCAGATAAGGTGATCTGTTATTCCCATCTCTTTAAGAATTTCCCTTAGTAAATGATTATAAATAAAGTGACTTTTCCTTTCTTTCCCGGCAGTTGAAAGATGTTGCTCTACTCTTTTTCTACTTACATTGGAAATTTTGTTCCATTGTAGTTTTAATTATTTTTTTTCCACCCCAATCTCAGCTCTGTGGAACTCAAAATAGCCACATACTTGGCTGCTTGAAGATGTTCCACTCTTCACTGATGCTCTGTTCATTTCTTTTATTGAGTCTTTTTTCTCTCTCGTTCACTTGTGGTTTAATTTCTTTGCTATGCCTTCAAGTTTACTAATTTTTGCTTCTGAAGTATCTCATCTAACATTTATCACCTTTAGTATATTTTATCATGAGATGTAGTTTTCAAGTTTAGAATCTCAGCTTAGATCCTTTCCTATTTCTTTCATCTCTCTCCCTAACATGTTCAATATTTGATCTGGCTTCTTGATGGAGTATGCAAAAGAGTTTTAATCCATTTTTTAAAGTCATTGTCTCATAATCCTATCATTTGTACCATTTTTGAGTCAATTTTGTTTGATTTCTATCCCTGCTATGAGTTATAATTTCCTGTTGCTGCTGCTGCTGCTGAGTCGCTTCAGTCGTGTCCAACTCTGTGCGACTCCATAGATGGGAGCCCACCAGGCTCCCCCGTCCCTGGGATTCTCCAGGCAAGAACACTGGAGTGGGTTGCCATTTCCTTCTCCAGTGTCTGAAAGTGAAAAGTGAAAGTGAAGTCGCTCAGTGGTGTCTGACTCCCAGCGACCCCATGGACTGCAGCCTACCAGGCTCCTCTGTCCATGGGATTTTCTAGGCAAGAGCACTGGAGTGGGGTGCCATTGCCTTCTCCAATTTCCGGTTACTGTTGCTTGATACATAATTTTTGATTAGGTGCCAGACACTACAAATTTTATGTTGTGTATCCTCAAAATTTTTGTATCCAGTGAAGATTTTGAGCTTTATTTATTAATTTACTTGGAAAAAATTTCACTCTTTTGGTCTTGCCTATGAGTATTCTTAGTTAGATCAAAGCAATATTTAATGTTTTCCCCATTACTAAATCAAGATCTTCTTAGCACTGTCTTCAGTGACCCACTAATTTGAGGTTTTGCTCTCTGGTTGGTGGGAAAAGTCACTCATTCAAGCTTTATTTGAGCATCAGGCAGTATTCCCCCTCATCTTCTCCTGTGGTTCACTTGCCAACCATTGTTAGTTTCCTCATCAATTTTTGCTAATCAGTACATGATTCTATACTTGACGTGGACCCTCTGCAGATTTCTGGAGTTCTTTGCCCACCTGTCCTCTTCTGGTGCTTGAGCCTGCACAGTATTGATACCTTGACCTGCCCACCCACTCACTGCTATATCACCGTGTCCACAGGTCTACCCCATGACCTTAGTATCTCCAGCGAGAGACCTAAGCAGCACTATGAATCACCTCATTTGATAATTTCCCATCTCTGAGGGAATCACTTGGAGAAGGCAATGGCATCCGACTCTGGTACTGTTGCCTGGAGAATCCCAGGGACAGGGGAGCCTGGTGGGCTGCAGTCTATAGAGTCGAACAGAGTCGGACACGACTGAAGCGGCTTAGCAGCAGAGGGATCACTATACTTCATTGTCTGATACTGAATTCCTTGACAGCCATTAATTTATATAGAAATTATGGATTTTTCACAGAGGATGGACTGCAAATTCTGTTCCAGTTACTTTGTTGTGGAAGGATGGAAGCTGTTGTACCGAATGACTTTAGCAAATCAGTAACTTCTATACTGAAATCAGTTTTCCTCATTACTTTCACTTGTAACTCCATTATCTTCCACCATTAATTGCTGCAGGAAAAACATTATTGTAAGCCTTATTATTATTATACTAGTTAGCATTATTCCTGATATTTGTTTAAAAAGACTTCTTTTTATTCCTGTGTTCAGTGTCTCAACATGGAACTGCCTATGTGTAATTTTCCCCCGTGAATACACTGAGTACTATTTTAACATTATGCTTTTCTAAGAAAAATATTCCCAATGAAAATATTCTTTTAACTCTGAGTGTCACTTTTTTGCTATTTCCTACCTTCTCTATCCTCAAACTTACCAGAAAAATTTTAGCTTCTGTTTTTATCCGTTTACCTGATTTTTTACATTTTTAATCATTTTTATCTTGTGATGCTTAATTCTTTGATTTTTCTCAATTTTATATTCTAATTTACTATTTTTATACAGTCTAGAGTCTATTCCTCTATCCATCTTTAAGTTTTAAAACTTGAATTTTTCATGTCAAAGAAATTGAATTAATTCACTTTCATATTCCAATTAACTAATTTCATTTGATTGAGTTTTATTTCATAATTTCTTTTTTACGGATGTGATTTTTTAATTTATTTCTTTGAAGATAAATCTAAAATATTTCCTAAAATTTTTTTATAATTCATGAACAAAAATATTGTTAGTGCTTTGTCATAATTATATTACTTATCTTTCATAAATCAGAGGGTTGGTTTTTTGGTTTTTTTTTTCTTTCTATTGGTTTTTATATGCTCATTTCAAATGGGAGGCATTTATTTTTTGTTTCACTTTTAATTTATTTTTCTCACTCTGTCCTTCTGTGCTCACCCCTTCTTAAATAGGGACTGTAGAGTTGCTTGTTCAAGGATAACTAACTTCTGGTAAATTACACTTTGCCAGCCTCATGATTCAGCCATAGGTTATAGACAGAATGTTTGTGACAGCTGATAATTATTGTTTATTACAGGCTACTTATTGAGAACTGATGCAACTACCTCCCTGTTTCCCACCTTGAAACGCCCTTTGGTTCCAGATTTAACATGAACCCCTTCTATTCCTCTTAAACATCTAGAGTTAAACCACTATCATCCTTTCCTAATTTATAGCATAGTAGGCTCAACACTTAGTCACCACTTTACTGATTCCTCCTTTTTCTAATCTACAAAAATACCATTTCTAAATCTATATATCAGTTCAGTTGCTCAGTTGTGTCCGACTCTTTGCAACCCCATGAATTGCAGCACGCCAGGCCTCCCTGTCCATCACCAACTCCCGGAGTTCACTCAGACTCACGTCCATCGAGTCAGTGATGCCATCCAGCCATCTCATCCTCTGTCGTCCCCTTCTCCTCCTGCCCCCAATCACTCCCAGCATCAGAGTCTTTTCCAATGAGTCAACTCTTCGCATAAGGTGGCCAAAGTATTGGAGTTTCAGCTTTAGCATCACTCCTTCCAAAGAAATCCCAGGGCTGATCTCCTTCAGAATGGACTGGTTGGATCTCCTTGCAGTCCAAGGGACTCTCAAGAGTCTTCTCCAACACCACAGTTCAAAAGCATCAATTCTTCGGTGCTCAGCCTTCTTTACAGTCCAACTCTCACATCCATACGTGACCACTGAAAAAACCATAGCCTTGACTAGACGGACTTTTGTTGGCAAAGTAATGTCTCTGCTATTGAATATGCTATCTATGTTGGTCATAACTTTCCTTCCAAGGAGTAAGTGTCTTTTAATTTCATGGCTGCAATCACCATCTTCAGTGATTTTGGAGCCCCCAAAAATAAAGTCTGACACTGTTTCCACTGTTTCCCCATCTAGTTCCCATGAAGTGATGGGACCAGATGCCATGATCTTCGTTTTCTGAATGTTGAGCTTTAAGCCAAATTTTTCACTCTCCACTTTCACTTTCACCTATATATACACATCTTTAATTATGTTGACTATAATTGATGGCTGAAAATAGAAACCAAAGCATACATTTATTATGCCACTATTTGGTAAAATCTTTAATCAGATTATTTATTATCATGAAACCAATATATCAATTAAGAGCTATAGAACAACACTTTCATTCATTCTAACATTTTTTTCTAAAAACATCAGGAAAAAAATCCTGAGAGAAATTCACAACAAAGATGATTTTCTAGCCTCTCATGTCTTTTTGATATGAGTTAATTTTTTAAACCAGGAGACAAACATTAGTGATTTTTCTTAATTGAAATGGTATAATTTCTAAAAATCATTTTTTTTTCAGAGCAAAAGCCATGAAGAAGGTCACCTATTTATAATATGAAACACAGAAATTAGACTAAAATACCTAAGTCAAATATAGATACCTACTTCCAAAGAATTAGTTATAAAAATACTTTTTCAAGCTTCTAACTTAGAAAGCATGTATCCAATTAACCATTGCCTTGAAGGCTTTTCTGCTTGGACCTCTTGAGGTAGAGGTCAAACAGAAGAGTTAATTGCAAATTTCAAAGTGGAATTTTAAGACAAATTAAAGTATTGCTCTCAGAAATCTGATTTGTCATAGATACCTTGTAATTTGCCTGAAGATATACTCCACCAATGTCTTCATGTAAAGTAGTTTTGTATTGGCTAACAATGCAGGGTAGTAAAAGATAAATTAGTTTAATTACTTCATTGAATGTATGGTCTCAATTTGGCAGGCCTGTTTAATGATAGATTAAAAGTGGAAAGATGTATGTGGTTAAGAAAAACAGCATAAGGGTTACTTAGCCTTAACAACAGCATAATCTCAACCCCAAGCACAAAGTTAACCATATTTTGATATGCAGCTCAGCTAGGGGGTACTATTTAAATAGATAACTCATGCAAGCCCTAAGACTATTATTATCTTGAATAATTTATTATCACTAACCTCCTTTACCCCATCAAATTTCACTAGAAAAATTTCTCTTTCTAGGGAAGGTAGCAACATTAGCTTGCTGCCTATCATTTAGTCTTTTGGAGAATCTCTCTGGGATCATCACACCACCAAACAAACACCAGAAATTAAATTAGTTTGTTCAATGTGTGTTTAGGTCAAGTTGGGATAGACAAAAGCTACATCCTGACTCCATAGAATGGTTCCTTTGCTCTTTGGCATACATCCTCCTTTTTCTTTAAAGGAATGGGAAAAAAAAAAAAAAAAAAAAAAAAAAAAAACCAGCTTGGAAAAGAGTCCTTTATTCATCTACTACTTTTCTGCTATAATCATCTTTACAGAGTATAGCTGCTAAGATTCTCAGTGGCTTATGCTCAGGAAGTATTGCCTTTAAACAAAGACCAAGAAAACCCCACATATCAAACTATCAAGTGCACACACTCACAAATGTAGTTCAATAAATCACATGGATATCTATGTTTCTGGGGATTCAGTACTCAGAGATGCTTCAGTACAACCTGTATACCTTCAGGCCCAGGTAAATGCTTCCCAAATCTCTTGTCATTTGTGCTTAAAACAAGAGTTTACTCTGTCCAAATGCCATGGTCTTCTGTGGCTTGTGCCTCTATACTTGTTGAAGATGAACTATGATTTGAAGTATGGAGAGGGACTGAGCAACTAAAATGCATAGGATGCTCATCTTTTCCTTTGAATGAATGAAATAAATATTTTGTAATAAAGTGTTTTTCTAGAATTGTTGAAAGTTCATTTTTCACCCAAATTTTGTTCCGATTTGTGACCTTGAGTATATTCACAAATTATTGATATATTCTGCCCTTTTGAAAGTGGCAGTTGAGGAAAATTTAGTAAATTGAGCAATCTAATTTTTATTTTTTAGATGAATGTAAGTTAAATTATGGAAAAGGAAATGGCAACCCACTCCAGTGTTCTTGCCTGGAGAATCCCATGGACGGAGGAGTCTGGTAGGCTGCAGTCCATGGGGTCGCTAAGTCGGACATGACTGAGAGACTTCACTTTCACTTTTCACTTTCATGCATTGGAGAAGGAAATGGCAACCCACTCCAGTGTTCTTGCCTGGAGAATCCCCGGGACGGGGGAGCCTGATGGGTTGCAGTCCATGGGGTCGCACAGAGTCGGACACGACTGAAGCGACTTAGCAGCAGCAGCAGCAAGTTAAATTAGTTGAGAGCAATCCTTGTTTCCACATGCCCTGTTAGTCCATTCCTTTCCTATATAATCCTGCATTATATCTGATTTATTCATGCACTCACTTGGTTGAAGTGTTTGCATGTCTTAGTTTGTGAACTGCTGCTGTTAGCATTCCTGCACATGCCCCCTTTTTATATGTGCAGGATTTCTCCTGGGTATCATCTACCTGTGATTGGGATTGCTGAAGTAAAATGTGATATGCAACACCAGTTCTTGATCTTGGCAACTAGATGGGATATTGAATGCTAGGAATGTGAGTAGCATTTATTTTTTTAATGTAGTAAATGGAATTAAATTTCAATTTATTTAATTAGAATTTGCTAAATGTGTCAGTGTATTAGAAAATGATACATATAATGGCCAGTAATAGAGCCAAGCAAGGAGTTCCTGAAGTCCTGGACATCGGGGAAAGAGTGCATTTACAAAGAGAAGATAAGAGCATAAGATGCTACTTGGTTCTATACTTGAAGAAAGGGTGAACATAACCATGAGAAGGAAGCCATGAAGAATCTGGAGGAAGAAGTTATAGATACTAAGGCTGTGTTGTGCCTGAATGTTTGAGGAAGTGTAGACAACTTCATGTGCCTCAGTGATGTGAATGAGAAGAAAATGATAGAGATGAGGTCTCAGAGGCGAGAGTCTATGAGTATGTCTTTTCTCTGTATTGGTTGTTGTGTGTGTCTTTGGGGAGGAAGCAGGCATGTTTATTATCTTGGTCTGCTGGTAGAAAGGAGACAATGGACTTTCACTCCACTTCATCAGTGGAAATAGTGTATAGAAACATCCATCTGTAAATTAAACGAAGCCCCTAATTTCATCAACCCTTAAAACAGTATTCCATGCATGAAATGGTTTCACTAAATGTCCTGCTTGGTCATAAAATGACTTTTCCAACCTAAAAGATGACTGATGGGGATTAAGAGTTAAAATGGTATTGCTGTCTGACAGCTAAGTGGAGATGTCATGGGCCAAGAGAGAGTGAACATTGAACTGGGGAAAATTCGGTCTAATCTTCAAGGCATCTGAATTTTTTTTTGTCGTATAAAAGAGACTCTATTCTGCTTCTGAATCTAGATGAGATATTTCTCCAAAGTCTGAGGAGAAAAGTTTTTCCTAGACATTAATACTTTTCCTAAAGATTTGGTTTAAAATTTTTTGCAGAGGTCATTAGAAAAGTTTTTGTCCTGGAAAGGATACTAGGTCAATAGAGTTTTATTTGAAGTTGCAAGTGCTCGGAGTGCTTCAGAACCAGATGCTTATTTCTGCAGAGGTATCAGACATTGTTCTTGTAAAAATATTAGCCTATATGGTAGAAAATAAAAAACAAGTATTTTAGAGTGTCTTACTTTCTGCCAAAGGTTATTCGGAAACTTCTGAATGATGAGGTCAGTTCTTTGAACAGTTAATGTCATTCTCAAGATTCTATTTGATACAAGTAAAAATTACAATAGACAAAGTTTAAAAATCAGTTCAAGAAGCTGAAATGTGTGAATCTGTTATTTTTATGACTTTGTGTAAAGTGAAAAACATGCATGAAATTGTAGACGGTTTCATGAAGCATTAGAAAGTGGGAAAGAATATTCTTATTTTGAATATTTATGAATTCATGGAGAGAATTCTTTAGAATATATTAGGAAAGACTTGAAAAAATTAATATCATTCTAATAAATATAAAATATTTTGTGACATAGGATGGTTTTTAAGTCTGCTGCCTGCCTATCCATCTATATATCTATCTACCTACCTACCCAGTTTCTTTGTCTTACATTAAGAATGTAAAGGTTTGGAAAATTAAGGAGAGCTAAGGAACTCCAGATGGAGAAGGCAATGGCACCCCACTCCAGTACTCTTGCCTGGAAAATCCCATGCACGGAGGAGCCTGGTAGGCTGCAGTCCATGGGGTCGCTAAGAGTCGGACACGACTGAACGACTTCACTTTCACTTTTCACTTTTATGCATTGGAGAAGGAAATGGCAACCCGCTCCAGTATTCTTGCCTGGAGAATCCCAGAGATGCAGGAGCCTAGTGGGCTGCCATCTATGGGGTTGCACAGAGTCAGACACGACTGAAGCGACTTAGCAGCAGCAAGGAACTCCAGAAGTAAAATATCTAGAGAAATAAGCAAGACTTTGCAATTCTGAAAGGGTTGGTAATTAAGATATTATCCATATTAAAAAGCAAGGAGCTGAATAGATGGCTAGAAAACATGCTGATGGAAGAAAAGCATCTGATGCAAGAGACCCCCTGGGACCCTCCCTTCAACTCTTGCATACTCACAGCACTGCTGAGACATAGAACATAACAGAGAGGTTCTGTTCAGACAGGGAAGCTATGGAGCAACGGCTGTGACTTACCAAGAATAATGGATTTAAAGGTCAAAAACAATTCCTGGCCCTGTCTTTCTTTTTTCTTAATTACCAACATTAAATAGCTCAAATACAAGTTGGATGAAGGTGTGAAGGAATGATCCCACAGTTATTTCTGGCCATCTAACTTAACCAAAAGTTTACCATGGCTGATTTCTCTGGTCTGTGTGTTATGGAGGAAAAAAAAAAAGGTTGTTCTGGAGAGGACATCATTTGCCTGCATGTGAAGGCTACTTTTGTTATGAAAAAGCCTCACTATGAAATTTGGTTGGTGGCAAGATTATAGAAATCTTCAAAGCCAGGTGTGTCCTCTCACCTGGCCCTGGCATACGTTAGAGGCAGAACTAGTAAGATGCCATCACCCACAGGGATGCGCCAGAGAGGGCACACAGAGGCAGCATCAGGTTTCTTCTGGCAGCTCTGTTGGAACTGAGGACTGGAGTGTCGATGGCTGGGTTCAGTAGTGCCGGCAGCAGTAAGAGCATTCTAGTCATACTGGTGCGAAGTGGCCACGCCTCTGGTCTCTTGGTGCTTCTGATTCCAGGGAGATTTCAGGATCTGCTTCCCTGGGTTTCTCATTCAATGAGCCAGTTCATATATTTCTAAATTCATTTTCTTCCTGTGTGGCTGCACTGTGTTTCTAATGTCTGCAGCCAGCAACCAATAATGCTGACTGAGGCAAGCGTTGAGAAATGTTTCCTAGACTTCAACAACTTTTGCTTATAATTTGATACTTTTAATAGCGTTTCACTTTTCATGTAAATAAATATCTGGTGATTTGATAATTCACATGGTATTTTCCTTAAGAATTGGACATGGAGTTGTGAGTGGATGACATGAGTGAAAAATAGATCTTATTAGTTGATATTGTGTTTTTTTTAACTTAGTGATTTTGGGGGGATTGATCCTAAATTACTTTTTCTCAATCAATAGGTTAATCTTGTTAATTGTTTCATAATAACACATACTTTCACTTCTGTGATTTGGAAATATTTATTCCAATCTTGAGCATTCAATAAGTGAGAATCATCTGTACTTTGAGACAAATTTATTTTTTAAAGGATACAAAGAAAAGAGCCATCTTATAAGAAAGACATAATATTTCCATCTTCTGTCTCTTCTTTGATTTCTAAACTCTTTAAGTGGAACCAAGTAACCACAAACACTGGGGAGACCTGGGCTTTCTGTGACAAGTTTAGAATAAGTGGGTGAACCTCAGAGGGTAAATTTGAAAGGAAATATCCTAAAGATAATTAAGTACATTTTTCAAACTAAGGGAAAATGCCTATGTGGGGCATATTTTTGTTGAAACTCATTTTTTAACCTGAAACTACAGGATAAAGATTATTGTTGCAGGTTTTCAATAGAAATTGCCTTGAGAATCCTTCTCTTTGAAGCTTGTCACTGAGTTGCATATAAAATTTACAATAACAAAGTGATTATTATCATTGTATTCATTTTTTTTCATATTTAACATACCTTGTAAGTGAACCTGTACCAAACAAAATACAGTTCCCCGTTATCTAAACTTATACTTTCACCTTTTCTTCAACCAGAATGGAGAATTTAAATTAATAGAATGGTGAGATGTGTATGGATAAAAGAAAAGGTTGAAAACTAGGTCCTCCTGGATTTTCTTAGTTCAAATCCCACCTGATCTCTTCTTTTGCTAAGGTACAAAAGTTGGCCTTTGTGTAACCAAGTATAAAACTGGCCCAAATCTAAGCAGAATCTCATTTTTAAAATGAATACTAAACTATAACTCTTAAGCATATGAATTGCAAAGATGCCCGTATGGCCACAGGCTTCATGGATGGGGACAGTGCAGCGATTTGGAATAAAATAGTTACGTGTGATGTACTTTGCTCATCTCATGCACAGTTTGCTGGTAACACATTCAGACACATTCAATGTCAAGATGCTCTTTATAGAATGTTGTAAACACAGCTGTAAATATGCACTATTTCTTTTAAATCTTCGTTTTTATTGCCATTTTGCATGGTAGAGTTGTGAGAGTTTCACCAGGGATTTGTGTCAGATTTGAAACATGTCCTTGAAAGAGTTTAGTAAAGAAAGGAGATATCCAGATTCGTGATCTTGAGGTGTTTCATCAAAATCTACATTGAATACAAGTAGATTATAATGTGACCTATGATTCAGAAATGCAGTAAATAAGGTATCAAGGAAAAATGCAATTGAAGAGATAGTGATCTAGCACTAAATATTCAGATGGGTATCATATAAATGCAAATAGTTACTTCAATTAACTATTTGCATCACCCAAACAGGAACTTTTTTTGACCTCTTCACTAACAAAACAATGAAAGACCTGACATTTCCTATCAGCTTCCATACATTTGTTTATTCAAATTATATGCATCGATTTCCTATTATGTACAATGTGAAATGATTCATTACAAAGTTGAGTTAAGTGTGAGAACTGACTCAGCTTAAGTAGGCTGATGTGACACCGTAAGTTAAAAGTCAATTTTTTGTTTAATTATTCCCAAACATTGACACTTTTAGCCAATAAATAATTATTTAAATATTCAAAGTTAAGCAATTATGATTCCAAAACAAATCGTATCTTGAATAGGAAAAATAAAGCCTGAAATGTGCTGCATTATATAATAATTTACTACAAAATTTAAAATTTATAAACATAAAAATGTTTTGCTTGCTTTATGACATACAAAGACCAGTAAACTTGAGTTAACATATGAATAATTTAGTGTACAAGTTTTAAAAATTGGGTGAATGCTACATTAAATGTAGGAACTTATTTTGAAAACATTTATAACCAAAATATGTGTACAGAGAACATAACAAAGTTTGTAATTATACATATACTATTTCCAGTTTGTAGATTCTGATGTTCTTGAAATACTTTGAACATCTAAAGGCAAATTATAACAGGCAAAGTTGTTTTGATTTTATTAGTGTGTATTTTTTCCTTCATTTTTTAAATAAGTATATAATTCCTTTTCTCACCACCTGTGAAGCACGTATTATTATTTTCCTAATTCAGATGACAAATAGAGAGGTCCAGAGGTTATGACTGAGGCTACTGAAATTATCAGCAGTGGATTCACAGTACAGATAGTTATTCATAAGCAACTTTATTCAAAAGCCACAGAGCAAAAGTATGTGATACTCTATCTCTTTTCTTACTCATGTATTTTCCTACTCCTTCCTGCTCTTTCCAAAGCTTTAAGGGAGAGTTGTATAATTATATCTCAAAATAGCTTTTTAAAATTAGCAATGTAAAAATAAATACAATTTGGAAAAGTGAAAACTACAGAATATAATATACTTTATTTTTTTTAATTTTATTTTATTTTTAAACTTTACAAAATTGTATTAGTTTTGCCAAATATCAAAATGAATCCGCCACAGGTATAAGTGGCTGGAGCATCTGCACTTGAGTATATTTTTAGTTGAAATCTCAGTGAAATAAAATAACTCAAACATAATGCTTTAGAATGACAATTTTTAATAGGAAAAATACAGTAAAAATTCAATTTATTTAGACTAGATATACTAAAATTGATAAGTAAATGTTCACACACACATGTGAAGAAGATAATGGAATATGTGAAAAAAATTCTGAAATCTGCATAACAACTAAAGATGTGGAAAAATTCATAGTGGTTTTGGATGTCTAATATTTTTAAGTAGCCTAAGAAATTGAGACAGGATAATTTTCTATTTGAAAAAAAATAAATCACATTATTTTCCTTTTTGACAAATGATTATTTTTCATATAATGTTAACAATATAAATTATATTATGACAGACATTACATCAGTTATTCAAAGCTCAATTTTTAATTAAAATTCTCATGAGCTATAGCCAAAGTGAAAATTAGTGCCTTGAAAAATTGAGCTGAGAAATTCTCCCAGAAATGTTTAAGAAAGCTACAAATAAAATATGAGAAAAAAAATCAATATAAAGAATAGAATTAGAAGAACTGATTTCTCTCTGAGGAAACTTGAAAGAAATGGATACTGAGAAGAAAAGAACATATATTTATAGTAATAATATAAACTGTCTGATTCCAGAGATATAGAAAAGCATAGTTTAATATATTTACCCTGAAATTGTTGGCTCATAAAGCTCCAAAAAAGGAAAAACAAGCAATAACTTGCTAGGGAGTTTTAAGAAAGAATATCAGTGACAATCTCCCAGAAAGAAAACAGAGATCACATAAAAGGAAAGAATATGAGATCAACTTCATGTTTGTCAAGCACAGCACTGAGTGAAAGAATAATACGAGGCAATCTCCCTGAACTGCTCTAAGAAAAGCATTTTACCCAGTCGTTTAAATGCATAAGTGCTAAATAAAGAGATGCCAAGCATTCAAGTCCTTAGGAAACTTACTTACAAAGAATATATCTAGAAGTAAAACTTTCTTTTATAAATAGGCAGTGATTCACAAATATAAACACAAGACACTACTGTTTGAGAGTACAGGAAAAACATTAAAGATACACTAAGTTTTTAAACTTACTGGGAGAGTATACATAGTGATTAAGTTTTAACATCGATAAGGAGAAAAGTAGAAACACGGGCCTCAAAAAAATTAGAAAATTATAACGAGTATAAATTTACCTCTAAATGTAAAAATGGCTAACATTCTAAAGTCGTCACATTTTCAAAAGAACATTATATTGCATCCAAATGCAAATATGCACACAGTTTAAAGGATAATAAAAACATGAGCACCCTTGTTCTCCACTCCCAGATTAAGGAATAGAACCTCAGTAGAATGTTATTGGAGGTTTTCCTTGTAGCTCAGTTGGTAAAGAGTCTGCTTGCAATGCAGGAGACCTGGGTTTGATTCCTGGGTCGGGAAGATCCCCTGGAGAAGGAAATGGCAACCCACTCCAGTATCCTTGCCTGGAGAAGCCCATGGACAGAGGAGCCTGGCGGGCTACAGTTTATGGGGTCGCAAAAGTCAGACACGATTAAGTACACAGCACACACAGAATGCTAATTGTCCTTTGATTTTGATTCATCTTTTTTCCTTCTCTCTGAAAGTAATCATAACCAGGAATTCTTGATATTTTTGGTTTGGTTTTATGGTTTTACTACATATGCCTCCCACTATCTATTATCTATCTATAATTTTGCTGCTTTTTTTGTATAAATAGAATCATATATTTTAATTATTTTTGATTTGATATTAATAGTACATTTTGAGAATCAATCATACTTATGCATCCAGATTTATTTCACTTTTTAAATTGTTTTAAGTCTAATATTCTTTGGTATGACTATACCATAACATAATCATCCATTCTATTCTATTAATGGAAATTTAGGCCACTGTTTTTTTGTTTTCCTATTCTGATAAATGCAGCTATAAAGAAAAGTCTTCTAGTGCAAGGGCTTTGTTTGTTTGTTTGTGGGTTTATTTTGGTCATTTTTTTTTTCTTTTGGTTTTGGTTTGTTGGTTTTTTGGTAGAGTTTGATTCCTCAGTTAGGAAGATCCCCTGAAGAAGGGACAGGCTACTCATTCCAGTATTCTTTGGCTTCCTTGGTGGCTCAGATAGTAAAGAATCTGCTCGCAATGTGGAAGACCTTGGTTGAAGTCCTGGGTTTGATCCCTGGGTTGGGAAGATCCCCTGGTGGAGGGCAACACACTCCAGTATTCTTGCCTGGAGAATCCCATGGACAGAGGAGCCTGGTGGGGTATAGTCCACGGAGTCACAAAGAGCCCAACACAACTGAACGACTAAGCACACAGCAAAACTTAAACCTTGCTTATTCCATGAACATATGGGAAAGTTAACTTAGGTAATTTCTTGTAGACACCACTGAGAATCATAGAAGAGACTTAAATCATCTTCCTAAAGTGGTATATACCAGTTTAAACCAACCTCCTGCTATCTGACAATTCCCATTGTAATAACCAATCATTATCAAGGTTAAACTGCCTTCTCATTTCCACTTTATAAGCCAACCTGCAATGTCTTGCCTCTGAGCTTCATATCAGCTTTAGATCTGAATACTTCCACTTCTCAGTCTATTATTCCATGCAATAAATTCTTACCAAGGGAACATTTCATGCAAAGATGGGCTCGATAAAGGACAGAAATGGTATGGACCTAACAGAAGCAGAAGATATTAAGAAGAGGTGGCAAGAATACACAGAAGAAGTGTACAAAAAAGATCTTCATGACCCAGATAATCACCATGGTGTGATCACTGACCTAGAGCCAGACATCCTGGAATGTGAAATCAAGTGGGCCTTAGAAAGCATCACTACGAAGATTGTGGAGGTGATGGAATTCCAGTTGAGCTATTTCAAATCCTCATAGATGATGCTGTGAAAGTGCTTCACTCAATATGCCAGCAAATTTGGAAAACTCAGCAGTGGCCACAAGACCGGAAAAGGTCAGTTTTCATTCCAATCTCAAAGAAAGGCAATGCCAAAGAATGCTCAAACTACTGCAAAATTGCACTCATCTCACATGCTAGTAAAGTAATGCTCAAAATTCCCTAAGCCAGGCTTCAGCAATATGTGAACCGTGAACTTCCAGATGTTCAAGCTGGTTTTAGAAAAGGCAGAGGAACCAGAGATCAAATTGCCAACATCCACTGGATCATGGAAAAAGCAAGAGAGTTCCAGAAAAACATCTATTTCTGCTTTATTAACTATGCCAAAGCCTTTGACTGTGTGGATCACAATAAACTGTGGAAAATTCTGAAAGAGATGGGAATACAGACCACCTGATCTGCCTCTTGAGAAATCTGTATGCAGGTCAGGAAGCAACAGTTAGAACTGGACATGGAACAACAGACTGGCTCCAAATAGGAAAAGGAGTACGTCAAGGCTGTATATTGTCACCCTGCTTACTTAACTTCTATGCAGAGTACATCACGAGAAACACTGGACAGGAAGAAGCACAAGCTGGAATCAATATTGCCGGCAGAAATATCAATAACCTCAGATATGCAGATGACACCACCCTTATGGCAGAAAGTGAAGAGGAACTCAAAAGCCTCTTGATGAAAGTGAAAGTGGAGAGTGAAAAAGTTGGCTTAAAGCTCAACATTCAGAAAAGGAAGATCATGGCATCCGGTCCCATCACTTCATGGGAAATAGATGGGGAAACAGTGGATACAGTGTCAGACTTTATTTTGGGGGGCTCCAAAATCACTGCAGATGGTGACTGCAGCCATGAAATTAAAAGACGCTTACTCCCTGGAAGGAAAGTTATGGCCAACCTAGATAGCATATTAAAAAGCAGAGACATTACTTTGCCAACAAAGGTTCATCTAGTCAAGGCTATGGTTTTTCCTGTGGTCATGTATGGATGTGAGAGCTGGACTGTGAAGAAGGCTGAGTGCCAAAGAATTGATGCTTTTGAACTGTGGTGTTGGAGAAGACTCTTTAGAGTCCCTTGGACTGCAAGGAGATCCAACCAGTCCATTCTGAAGGAGATCAGCCCTGGGATTTCTTTGGAAGGAATGATGCTAAAGCTGACACTCCAGTACTTTGGCCACCTCATGCGAAGGGTTGACTCATTCGAAAAGACTCTAATGCTGGGAGGAATTGGTGGCAGGAGGAGAAGGGGACGACAGAGGATGAGATGGCTGGATAGCATCACTGACTCGATGGACGTGAGCCTGAGTGAACTCCGGGAGTTGGTGATGGACAGGGAGGCCTGGCGTGTTGCGATTCATGGGGTCGCAAAAGAGTCGAACAGGACTGAGCGACTGAACTGAACTGAACTGACTGAATACTATGTTACTGATCTGATGTTATTTTTTACAGTTGCTGGTTTTTGATAACACACAGAGTTTCAGCTTCACTAAGATTGCTGGATTATTTTACAATGCACTTGTACAAGATTGCATTTCAAAACCGCTAGTGTATAATGAGAATAGCTCTTATATCACATCCCATTCCTTCTGTATATGGTCATGTTCTGCTTTGTTTTATCTTTAAAGAAAAGAAGTTGTAAATTTTACTACAGATAGTGTAATCAATACTTTCCATTATGGTCTGTACCATTTATTGGATTTAAGAAATTCTTAACCACTGGAGGAGGAGAAAGTACATTCCTGTAGTTTCTTGTAAACATGTTTTGTCTGCTTTCTCTTGCCACAATACCCCGGAGTCTTAAGACTCTTGGTGACTCTTACTCTATTTTTCAGGAAAGTCTTGGCTATTTCTTGCCCTTTGTCCTTTCATATAAATTTTAGAATCAGGTTATTGAGTTTAAAAAAAAATGATATTGAGATTTTGATAATGATTGCATTCAACTTCTCTAATGATCAACATGGGAAGAACTGACAGTTTCACACTATTGGACCTTGCAATCAAAGTCATGGTAAATTCTCCCTTAATTTACATCTACATTCAGTGTCTTTTAATGAAGTTTTATTCTCTATAAGGAAATATTCTCCTATAAAATTTTGTATATCTCAATTTGTATATAGTGATAAGCATTTTTTCAGTTCAGTTCAGTTCAGTCGCTCAGTCCTGTCCAACTCTTTGCGACCCCATGAATCGCAGCACACCAGGCCTCCCTGGTCCATCACCAACTCCCACTATTGCTAGTGTGTAACACTGCAATTGACTTAATATTGTTAATCCAAAAAGTTTGGTGCCTCTACTAATTCTAAAATTTCTATTGGTATCTTTGGGATTTTCTGTACAGATAATTATGTGATCTGAAAACAATGATGCTTTCACTTTCATTTTTTTTTTCTTGTTTAATGTCAAGAGTGTTTACTACAATGTAGAACAGAAGTGGTGATAGTGTATAGTCTAAAAGTAACTGCTATAAATGTCTTTTAAATATTATAGTTTCTTTATTTTATGATGCTCTTCATTAAGGCACTGTATTTTAAATTTGTAATAATTTATTTTACTCACAACTGGATATGGATTTTTATCAAAACCTTTTTTTGGTCTATGGAAATAATTACATGTTTTATTGTTTTTCCTTTTATTTGTTCAATGGCAATCAATCCAACTATGTTAGGCTTACCTTTTTTTAATTCATTACTAGATTCATTTTGCTAATATAGTACTATGTGTTAAAAACTAGGATGATAAGTAATTTTCTTTTCTCCTATTACTTTCCTTTTCAGATCTTGGTGTTAAGGTTTTGTTAATCTAGTAAAACGAGATGACAAATAATCCTTCCTTTTCTATTCTCTGTAAAAGTATATGTAAGAATGGGATCATTTATGTTTTTAATATTTGGTAAGACTTGCTCCTAGGGCCACTTGAGTCTAGCATTTCATTCATGTAAAAATCTTAAGGTACTGGCTGAGTTCTTTAATTGGTAGTGAACTATTACGGCTTTCAAGTCAATCATGACTCTATTTTGGTAGGCCATTTCTAAATTTATTTTTATCAGTGTATTAGCAAGACAGTTGTCATATCTTATAATGCTAATTTAATCTCTGTAACATCTATATTATTTCTCCCTTTTCATTTGAAATATATGCATATATTCTTTGTATATATGTGTTTGTGTATTCATATTTGCATGCATATGAGTAGCCAAGTTTTTTTTTTTTTTAATCTATTTTATTCTTATTTTCACAGAACCAACTGCATAGGCTAGGTTATACTGTGGGTATAACAATCTGACTTTTAGTGGTTTAAACTTACTTGATTCATTGTACTTAATTTCTATTGCAATTCAGCATCCTTCTTTTTGTTTGTTTATTTTTAAATTATAGATCCTGTCACCAGGTTGTAGGCTGAAAGAACACCCTCCATCAGGGACTTCCTCACTAGTCACCAGTACCACCCGCACGCAAGCTGAATGCACACTCAAATTCTAAGTCACTGCTGTGCACAATTCCTTAGCCAAAATGAGCTGCAAGGCCATCCTTGAATTCAGTGTCATAGAAAGGAATTGGAATGAGAATAAAGATAAAAGGTGAAAAGTTCTTAAGATGTCCATGTAGACTTTTGACTTTATTGATACTCTCTTTTCATTGATTTCAGCTTTATATTTATATAAATATATCTGTATCTATATATCACATCTTCTTTATCCATTCATTTCTTTGTGGACACTGGTTGTTCCCATATCTTGGCTACTGTGAACTTGCTGGTGCTTGTTTTCATTCCCTGTGGATAATAACTCAGAAATGAGATTACTGGATCATGTAGTATTTCAATTTTTTTAATTTTTTGAGGAACCTCGATATTATTATCCATAGTGACCTTACCAATTTATATTCCCACTCTTAGTGCATGAGTGCACTTTTTTTTCCACACCCCTGCAAACACTTATTATCTCTTGTCTTTTTGCCGGTAGCCATTCTCACAAGTGTGAGTGATATCTCAGTGTGGCTTTGATTTGCATTTTCCTGATGATTAGTGATATTGAACACCTCTTCCTGCCCCTGTTGGCCCTCTGTATGTTTTTTTTTGGATAAATGTTTATTTAGATCCTCTGCCCACTTTTAAATTGGGTTTGGGTTATATGATCTCTTTAGGTCTTTTGGATATCAACCCCTTATCAGATACACGGTTTGCAAATATTTTCTCCCATTTCATGGGTGGCTTTTTCATTTTGTTGATGGCTTCTTTTGCTATACAGAAGCTTTTTACATTTTCTGAACAAAGCTAGGTTCTTTATAAAACTCTTTAAATTTGATGTCACTTCTAGTATGAAATTTTTGTATCCTTCCATCTTTTTAATCACAAAATCAAACATTAACTTTACTGTTTGCACACCCAATATTCATTTGGGATTATTCACCTTTATATTTTTCCATTTGTATTGAAAAATAATTGAAATATATCATATAAAGTTAAGCTGTACAGCATGACTAATTTATACATATTGTGGAATGATTACCACAATAGATTGAGTAAAAATACAGTAAAAAGAAAGGGAACAGACATTTTTCCTTGTGATGGGAGCTCTTAGGATCTACTCTATTAACAACTTTCCTGTATATCATAGAGCAGTGTAAACTGTGATCATTATTCACTTTCCATCCATAGTAATTATTTACCTTAAACCTGGGTTGTTTGTACCTTTTAATTGTTTCCTCCGATTCCTCCTCCTACCCAATTTCCTCCTATAAACAGAAGTCTGATCTCTTTTTCTATGAGTTTTGTGTTTGTTTGTTTTAAATTTGATTCTACTTATAAGCAAGATCATACAAGATTGGTCTTTTTCTGACTGGTTTATTTCACTTAGCATAATGCCTTCAAGGTCAAAATATACATTTTCATACATATTCTAATTACATCTGGCCACAGTATTCTTTTTTTTTATTTTGGCCACAGTATTCTTAATACATCAGCCTTCACAATGCAGTGGGACAACACCTTTTATATAACCCAGAAATTTCTATACTAAACAAATAACCAAGCTCAATAGAGAAGAGTTTTAAAGAAATTCAGGGGCTAATAACCTATTTTACACACATAGGATTCAAACCATATAAACACATATTCATGTTCTCTTTTTCTTACATACCAAGATTTCAAATGAAAAATATAAAGAATAATAATAGAAAATTAATAGAAAACATGAGAAATGTATATAACATATATAATGAAAGTTTCAACAATTGTATTGAGAGAGTTAAAAAATGTGAAAGGTAATACATCCTATCCTACATGGAAAGACTTAGATATTTTGGAGAAAGATAGCCATTCTCTCCAAATTAAGCTATTGCTGTAAAGCAAGTGAATGACAACAACGTTTTATTTCATATTAATGTTTTGGGTTCATTGTGGATCAGCTACGGTCTTACTAAATATATCTTCACTCTGGAGACTAGGAGAATGAAGCTGTTTCTATCTGGGACATTGCCATTTTTGTGGCAGAGGAAATAAAAAGTAGTGGAAATATGATGGCTGTTTCTCCTTGGAAGTGGCATCTTACTTCGTCTCATGAATCATTAATTAAAGCAAGTTACATTGGCAAGAATGATGTCAGTGTGGTAGGAAAGTACAATTTGCCACTGAATGTGTTTTTATTAGCTTCCTATTACTATGGTAACAAATTAGTACAATTTGTTATCTTATAGACTTATTATCTTGTTCTAGAAGTCAAAAGTCTTAAAATCAAAGTATCAACAAGGCTGCACTCCCTATGGATGATGTAGGTAGAACACTTTTCCTTGGTTATCCAGCTTCTAGAGGCCACTGTTTCTTGGTTAGTGGCTCCTTCCTCTATTTCAAAACCGGTAGCACAGTTTCTTCAAATTGCTCCTTCTCCTTCTCTCTCTTACCTTTGCCTTTGTCATCACGTTTTCCTCTTTTACAGCTACTCTCCTGTTTCTCTTTGACAAGTTCCTTTGTGATTACACTGGGCTTGATAGAAAAATCTAAAACAATGTCTCCATCTCAAGATTCAAAAACTAATCATATCTGCAGAGTTCTTTTCCCCATGTATATTAACATATTCACAGTCCCTAGGCATTAGGACATAGACATTTTTGGGAGATTAGTTTTCACCCTGAATAACAGTAGAAGAGTGGTAAATAACTGAAAATTAAGTAATTTATATGGGTTGTCCTCTTGATTTTAAAATTTACATCTCTGCTATTTACACAGAATATGCTCAGCACCCTTGTCCCCAGAAGTATATGGAAAGGTCCAACTTAGCATCAGAATCCATGTCCAGGATCACAAATTTTCTATGTCAGATTTGTATGTAGCCTTTCTTGGAGCAGAGATCAAAGAATTTAAAGGACACACTTAATAAGTACAGTGTGATTAAGCTAGGTGTCAGCAGTCTGTGAACTGAAAATTTACAGATGTACAAGCTGGACTTAGAAAAGACAAAGGAATCAGACATCAAATTGCCAACATCCTCTGGGTCACAGAAAAAGCAAGGGAATTCCAGAAAAACAACCACTTCTGCTTCATTGACTATGCTAAAACAACCGCTTATGCTTCATTGACTTTGACTGTGTGGATCACAACAAACTGGAAAATTCTTCAAGAGTTGTGAATAATAGACCACCTTACTTGCTTCCTGAGAAACCTGTATGCAGGACAAGAAGCAACAATTAGAACCAGACATGGAACAAGGACTGGTTCAAAATTGAGAGAGGAGTACATCAAAGTTGTATATTGTCATCTTGCTTATTTAACTTATATGCAGACTACATCATGAAAACTGTTAGGCTGGGTGACTCACAAGCTGGAAACAAGATTTCTCAGAGAAATATCAGCGACTTCAGATATGCAGATGATACCACTTTAATGGCAGAATGTGAAGAGGAATTAAAGAACCTCTTGATGAAAGTGAAAGAGGAGCATGAAAAAGCTGACAAAAACTCAACTTTCAAAAAACTATCATGGCACCTGGTCCTATAGCTTCATGGCAAGCAGATGGGGAAACAATAGAAACAGAGACAGATTTAATTTTCTTGGGCTCCAAAATCACTGCAGGCCAAAATGCTTGCTCCTTGGAAGAAGAGCTATGACAAACCTAATGCAGTTCAGTTCAGTTCAGTCACTCAGTCATGTCCAACTCTTTGAAACCCCATGGACTACAGCACTCCAGGCCTCCCTGTCCATCAACAACTCCCAAAGTTTACCCAAACCCATGTCCATTGAGTCGGTGATGGCAACCAACTATCTCATCCTCTGTCATCCTCTTCTCCTCTCGCCTTCAATTGAAAAACCAGCATCAGGGTCTTTTCAAAGGAGTTAGTTCTTCCCATCAGGTGGCCAAAGTATTGGAGTTTCAGTTTCAGCATCAGTCCTTCCAATGAATATTCAGGACTGATTTCCTTTAGGATTGACTGGTTGGATCTACTTGCAGTTCAAGGAACTCTCAAGAGTCTTCTCCAACACCACAGTTCAGAAACATCAATTCTTCAGTGCTCAGCTTTTGTAATAGTCCAACTCTCACATCCATACATGACTACTGGAAAAAGCATAGCTTTGACTACAGGAACCTTTGTTGGCAATGTAATATCTCTGCTTTTTAATACATTGTCTAGGTTGGTCATAACTTTTCTTCCAAGGAGCAAGTGTCTTTTAATTTCATGGCTGCAGTAAACATCTGCAGTGATTTTGGAGCCCCCCAAAATAGTCTGTCACATCTTCCATTCCTTCCCCATCTACTGCCATGAAGTGATGGGACCAGATGCCATGATCTTAGTTTTCTGAATGTTGAGCTTTAAGCCAACATTTTGACTCTCCTCTTTCACTTTCAAAAAGAGGTTCTTTAGTTCTTCTTTGCTTCCCACCATAAGGGTGGTGTCATCTATATATCTGAGGTTATGGATATTTTTCCCAGCAATCTTGATTCCAGAGTGTGCTTCAATCAGCTCAGCATTTCTGCATATAAGTTAAATAAGCAGGGTGACAATATACAGCCTTGACGTATTCCTTTCCCAGTTTGGAACCAGTCTGTTTTTCCATGTCCAGTTCTAAGTGTTGCTTCCTAACCAGTATACAGATTTCTCAGGAGGCAGGTCAGGTGGTCTGGTATTCCCATCTCTTTAAAAATTTTCCACAGTTTGCTGTGATCCACACAGTCAAAGTCTTTGGAATAGTCAATAAGGCAGAAATAGATGTTTTTCTGGAACTCACTTGCTTTTTCAATGATCCATGGATGTTGGCAATTTGATTTCTGGTTCCTCTGCCTTTTCTAAATCCAGCTTGAACATCTGGAAGTTCTTGATTCGCATCCTGTTGAAGCCTAGCCTGGAGAATTTTGAGCATTACTTTGTGCAGTACTTTGAGCATCCTTTGGCGTTGTCTAGACAGCGTATTAAAAAGCAGAGATATCAAATGCTGACAAAAGTTCATATGGTTAAAGTTATGGTTTGATAGACTTCCCTGATATCTCAGTTGCTAAAGAATCTACCTGCTATGTGTGAAACCCCAATTTGATTCTTGGATAAGAAAGATGCACTGGAGAAGGGATAGGCTACCAACTTCAGTATTCTTGGACTTTTCTGGTGGATCAGCTTTAACTAATCTGCTTGCAATGGGGGAGACCTGAATTCAGTCCCTGGATTGGGAAGATCCCCTGGAGAAGGGAAAGGCTACACACTCCAGTATTCTGGCCTGGAGAATTCCATTGACTGTATAGTCCATGGGGTGGCAAAGAGTCGGACATGACTGAGCGACTTTCACTTTCACATGTGCATGTGTTAGTTGGACCATAAAGAAGGCTGAGTGCAGAAGAACTGATGCTCTGGAACTGTGATGCTGGGGAAGACTCTTGAGAGTCCCTTGGAGAGAAGGAGATCAAACCAGTCAGTCATAAAGGAAATCAACCCTGACTTTGCATTGGAAGGACTGATGCTGTAGCTGAAGGTCCAATATTTTGGCCCCCTGATGTGAAGTGGTAACTCATTAGAAAAGTCCTTGATGCTGGGAAAGATTGAGGGCAAGAGGGGAAGAGGTTGAGACTTGATGGACGTGAGTTTGAGCAAACTCTGGGAGATCATGAAAACCAAGAAGCCTGGCTGCTGCAGTTCATGGGGTCGCAAAGAGTCGGACACGACTTAGCGACTGAATAACAACAAAACCACCACAGCAAAATCTGAGTAACTTACAACTATGTTATGTTTATGCTTAGCTTATTTTATGTGTCCATTGTGGGTCAATTTTTCCATTCCATATTCCTTGATTCTGCAGCCAGATTATAGAACTCACTAAGTTATAAATTACTTAGTTACAAGGATCTCATTTGTTATGTGGTACAGGTTTTAGCAAAGTAGGCCATTACTACTCATATTTTTCATATATAAGAGATTTTATTATTAGAAAAAATCACAGAGGAAAAGGAAACAGTAAATAATATGAATATCTGAATATATGTGTGCTTGTATATATATATATATGTTAAAAACACAAGTAAAAAAGTAAAAATGAGCAAAATTGGATCATTTGTAGAGATGTGGGTGGACCTAGAGGCTATCACAAGGAGTGAAGTAAGTCAGAAAGAGAAAAACAAATATCACATACTAACCTAGTTAATATAAGAGAGTTATATTAAGAATGTTTCTCGCAAAGAGTTGGACATGACTGAGCGACTAACACATGCACATACATAACTTATAGTTGTGAATCTAGAAAAATGGTACAGATGAACTAATTGCAAGGCAGGACTAGAAATGCAAACTTAGAGAATGGACACATGGTGGGGGGAGAAGGGGGAGTGGGAAGAATTGGGAGATAGGAGTGACGTATATACACTACTCTGTGTAAACGAGATAGCTAGTGGGGACCTGTTGTATAGTGCAGGGATCTCAGCTCGGTGGTGCTCTGGAATGACAGAAATGGGTGGGATGGGGGTAGGGCTGTGAGGGAGGTCTAAGAGGTAGGGGATATATGTATACATACAGCTGACTCACATTGTACAGCAAAAACTAACACAACCTCGTAAAGCAATTGTACTCCAATAAAAAGATAATAGAATAAGAAAAAAAGAAATAAAAGTTTGCATTGTCATGTCAGATTCACATGAAAGAGTCCTTACCCATTATGAAATGTTTTCTGATAATTTTGGTGTAACAAGTCATCATGTACAGTGGAGGCAGGGAAGGAAGACTAAGACATCGAGGGCATGTTCTCTGGTCTTTTATTTTCTGCCCTGGGCATGAGCTCCCTGGCCCAGAATAACAAAAGAGATTTCTAGTGAGAGTCATCAGATGCCTCAAACACAAAGAGAACATTTTGGTTATGAATCATACAGTTGTCGCTTAAGCACATTTTCCAAGGAGAGTACCTTGTAAATATAAAGATTCTAGGTTTGTTTTTGAAAAAGCAATACTAAACTTCAGGCAGTCTGCTAAAGGCATTCCATAGATAAAAGACTCTTCTGGTAGCAAAATAATTAGTCTATTTGCTAAGAGGTCCAATTATCAGCATGTTTTCAGGAAGATTAGCCTAGGTCATCTGCCTTTCTTCTCAAAATTTCCCACAGGTAAGAAGAGAAAAATGGGTCATGGTCCAGTTGCTTTAACTCTTTAAAACTTTGGTAAAATCAGAACATCAGAAATAAAAGTCTAAGGACTAATTTCATATGTGTAAGAAAACATGCTATAAAATAGACTAGTAAGTACATTTATTATAGTTTAATAAAATGTTCTAGAATCTAATAGATATGCGGGCAATTGGTACTGATAACAATTGTAGTGTAAAAAAACAACTTAAAGAACATATATTTTGCTTTACTAACATTATGAAAGCAGAAGTAACAACAAAATATTGACAAATTGATACTTACTATTTTTCCTTTGTCTATACCATGGTAAATTAATAAAAGGACTTTATAAATTAATTTACCAGCATGTTACAGTCCAAGGGGTCACAAAGAGTTGGATATGACTGAACAACTGAGTGCACACACACATGCGCACACACACACACATGAATGTTAAAGAATTATATATATGTACTTCTAGATGATCAGATGTAATGATTGCTAATATACTTGTGAAATAAAATAAGTATTTGTGTGCATGCACGTTGTGTCCAAATCTTTGCAACTCCATGAATGGTAGCCTCCAGGTTCTCTGTCCATGGGATTTTCCAGGCAAAAATACTGGAGTATTATTGACATTTCTTTCTCCAGGGGATCTTCCCTGCGTAGGGAAGATCAAACCCATGTCTCTTGCATCTCCTGCAGTGGCAGATGGAATCTTTACCACTGTGCCACCTAAGTAACCCTAATACAGGCATAGGCAAAGCTATAAAGTAAGAGTATAACACTATAAATTATAAAAGTGAAAAGTTGTAATAGCCAAATAAACTGCAATATGAGAAGAGCTAAGTATGCCAAAAGGTAGCAACTCTGTCAGCATGAAAAGCTAATTATCATGGATACCCTATGTGTAGATAGATCCAATGTCTCCATCTGCAGCCCTACTTCTAAGTTGTCTAACATATGAAAATTGATAAGAAATTCAAATTCCTTGTTGCACATGATAAAAGTAATAGCAAATATTTTTAAAATTTTGCACAGCAGGTAATATGATTACCTAGAAGTAAAAATAAACCTAAATTTTAATGCAAAGAAATAGCCCTAGTTAGCATATCTCAGGATTATACATACATGTTAACTAGGACAAAACTGCTATGATCCTAAAATGATACACTATATAGGTAATAAATCAGTGAGTAACAAATCAAAATTAATTTAATCTTCAATAATATAAGTGGATTTCATCTCCAGAATTTGATTTACGCATCATTGCTCTACAATAGCTTGCATTTGTTTAATTGTCTATAGAACTCCTCACTATAGCATAGACTCTGACCTTGGACCTCTTCCTTGTTTGATTGGCTTCAACTTAATGTTAAAAGATTAATGGTAGTTATTGGTGACTCCAAGGATTTTGTGACAATTTAAATTCAATAGTATTGGAATTTTTTCACTTAAATGATTATAATTTTCGGGAAAAGCAAGAGAGTTCCAGAAAAACATCTATTTCTGCTTTATTGATTATGCCAAAGCCTTTGACTGTGGGGATCACAATAAACTGTGGAAAATTCTTCAAGAGATGGGAATACCAGACCACCTGATCTGCCTCTTGAGAAATCTGTATGCAGGTCAGGAAGCAACAGTTAGAACTGGACATGGAACAACAGACTGGTTCCAAATAGGAAAAGGAGTACGTCAAGGCTGTATGTTGTCACCCTGCTTACTTAACTTACATGCAGAGTACATCATGAGAAACACTGGACAGGAAGAAGCACAAGCTGGAATCAATATTGCCGGCAGAAATATCAATAACCTCAGATATGCAGATGACACCACCCTTATGGCAGAAAGTGAAGAGCAACTCAAAAGCCTCTTGATGAAAGTGAAAGTGGAGAGTGAAAAAGTTGGCTTAAAGCTCAACATTCAGAAAACGAAGATCATGGCATCCGGTCCCATCACTTCATGGGAAATAGATGGGAAACAGTGGAAACAGTGTCAGACTATATTTTTCTGGGCTCCAAAATCACTGCAGATGGTGATTGCAGCCATGAAATTAAAAGACGCTTACTCCCTGGAAGTAAAGTTATGACCAACCTAGATAGCATATTCAAAAGCAGAGACATTACTTTGCCAACAAAGGTTCATCTAGTCAAGGCTATGGTTTTTCCTGTGGTCATGTATGGATGTGAGAGTTGGACTGTGAAGAAGGCTGAGTGCCGAAGAATTGATGCCTTTGAACTGTGGTGTTAGAGAAGACTCTTGAGAGTCCCTTGGACTGCAAGGAGATCCAACCAGTCCATTCTGAAGGAGATCAGCCCTGGGATTTCTTTGGAAGGAATGATGCTAAAGCTGACACTCCAGTACTTTGGCCACCTCATGCGAAGAGTTGACTCATTGGAAAAGACTCTGATACTGGGAGGGATTGGGGGCAGGAGGAGAAGGGGACGCCAGAGGATGAGATGGCTGGATGGCATCACTGACTCGATGGACGTGAGTCTGAGTGAACTCAGGGAGTTGGTGATGGACAGGGAGGCCTGGCGTGTTGTGATTCATGGGGTCGCAAAGAGTCAGACACGAATGAGCAACTGATCTGATCTGATCTGATTACTATTAGAATAGGTTTTACTTCAAAACTTAAAAATAACTTTAAAGGCTTTCTTTTTCTCCATCTTGATACTGTTATGTCCAAGGATAGCAAGTAGACATAAACATAATATGTTTTATTGCTGAGTCTTCACATAGTCATCTGTATAATGGAACCTAAGTATAGAGCCTTTAAATTTCAAATGCAAATGAGTTTATATACTGTGAATTATGAGAGCATTTCGGGGCACACAAAGGTCTTCAGAATATTTTGGTTCATGTGTAATTGCTGTAAACCTTTGATATAAACCATTTAGCTTTTGCTTTATTACTCTCCCATATGCTTGAAAGGTGGAAAACTATAAATTATATCCCAACACTAGGAGCAGAGCTATATCAACCTAAATTATTACAGTACAATAAAAACTGTGACATCACAGTCTCAGAATTTAAAAAAGAAGAAAGCTTTCAGTATATTGAGAAACCTAATTTAAAAGCTATTTTAATATTAACCCATTTAAATTGTTTCTTTTCAGTGTAATTATTCAAGGGCTGCTCATATTCCTTCCCTGTTTCAGGAGGGGAGGAGGGGGTTTTACATTGATGTTATCAATAAAATATGTATAGTGGCAGAACACAGTCTTGTAGAACTGAAATTGACAACTAGATTTTCAAGTTGTCAAGACAGGATCACTTATTGAGATCAGTTCAGTTCAGTAGATAACTCATGTCTGAATCTGTGACCCCACGGACTGCAGCACGCCAGGCTTCTCTGTCCATCACAAACTCCCAAAGCTTGCTCAAACTCATGTCCATTGAGTCAGTGATGCCATCAAACCATCTCATCTCCATTCGTCCCCTTCTCCTCCTCAGTTCAGTTCAGTTGCTCAGTTATGTCCAACTCTTTGCAACCCCACACACTGCAGCATGCCAGGCTTCCCTGTCCATCACCACCTCCCGGAGTTTACTCAAACTCCGGGAGTTGGTGATGCCATCGATGTCCATAGAGTCGGTGATGCCATCCAAACATCTCATCCTCTGTCATTCCCTTCTCCTCCTGCCTTCAATCTTTCCCAGCATCAGGGTCTTTTCCTATGAGTCAGTTTTTTGCATCAGATGGTCAAAGTATTGGAGCTTCAACTTCAGCATCAGTCCTTCCAATGAATATTTAGGACTGATTTCCTTTAGGATGGACTGGTTGAATCTCCTTGCAGTTACTCTCAAGAGTCTTCTCCAACACCACAGTTCAAAAGCATCAATTCTTTGGCACTCAGCTTTCTTCACAGTCCAACTCTCACATCCATACATGACTACTGGAAAAACCATAGTTTTGACTAGACAGACCTTTGTCGGCAAAGTAATGTCTCTGCTTTTTAATATGCTGTCTAGGTTGGTCATAGCTTTTCTTCCAAGGAGCAAGTGTCTTTTAATTTCATGGCTGCAGTCACCATCTGAAATGATTTTGGAGCCCAAGAAAATAAAGTCTGTCACTGTTTCCCAATCTATTTGCCATGTAGTGATGAGACTGGATGCCATGATCTTAGGATTTTTGAATGCTGAGTTTTAAGACAGCTTTTCACTCTCTTCTTTCACTTTCTTCAGGAGGCTGTTTAGTTCCTCTTTGCTTTCTGCCATAAGGGTGGTGTCATTTGCATATCTGAGTTTATTGATATTTCTGCCTGCAATCTTGAATCCAGCTTGTGCTTCATCCAGCCTGGCATTTCACCTGATGTGCTCTGCATATATGTTAAATATGCAAGGTGATAATATACAGCCTTGATATACTCTGTTCCCAATTTGGAACCAGTCCATTGTTCCATGTCTAATTCTAATTATTGTTTCTTGACCTGTATACAGGTTTTTCAGGGGGCTGGTAAGGTAGTCTGTATTTCTTATCTTTTGGAGAGTTTTGCAGTTTGTTGTGATCCACACAGTCAGAGGATTTAGCATAGACAAGGAAGCAGAAGTAGATGTTTTTCTGGAACTCTGTTGCTTTTTTGATGATCCAGTGGACGTTGCCAATTTGATGTCTGGTTCCTCTGCCTTTCCTAAATCCAGCTTGAACATCTGGAAGTTCTCGGTTAACATAATGTTGAAGCCTGTCTTAGAGAATTTAGAGCAGTACTTTGCTAGTCTTGAGATGAGTGCAATTATGCAGTAGATTGAACATTCTTTGAAATGTTGGAATAAAACTGACATTTTCCAGTCCTGTGGGCACTGCTGAGTTTTCCAAATTTGCTGGCATATTGCATGCAGCACTTTCACAGCATCATCTTTCAGGATTTGAAATAGCTCAACTGGAATTCCATCACCTCCACTAGCTTTGTTCATAGTGATGCTTCCTAAGGCCCATTTGACTTCTTACTCCAGAACGTCTGGCTCTAGGTGAATGATCACCCCATGGTGATTGTCTGGGTCATTAAGATCTCTTTGTACAGTTCTGTGTATTCTTGCTACCTCTTCTTAATATCTTTTGCTTCTGTTAGGTCCATACCATTTCTGTCCTTTATCGAGCCTATGTTTGCATGCCATATTCCCTTGATATCTCTAATTTTCTTGAAGAGATCTCTAGTCTTTCCCATTCTATTGTTTTCCTTACTTCTTTGCACTGATCACTTAGAAAGGCTTTCTTATCTGTCCTTGCTATTCTTTGGGACTCTGCCTTCAAATGGATATATCTTTCCTTTTCTCCTTTGCCTTTCATTTTTCTTCTTTTCTCAGTTATTTGCAAGGCCTCCTCTGACAACCATTTTACCTTTTTGCATTTCTTTTTCTTGGGGATGGTTTTGATCACCACCTCCTATACAATGTTACAAAACTCCAACAAAACATGGTCCACTGGAGAAGGGAATGGCAAATCACTTCAGTATTCTCACCCTGAGAATCCCATGAACAGTATGAAAAGGCAAAGATATGACACTGAAAGATGAACTCCCCAGGTTGGTAGGTGCCCAATATGCTACTGGAGAAGAGTGGAGAAATAGCTGCAGAGAGAATGAAGAGGCTGAGCCAAAGTGAACACAATGCCCAGTTGAGTATGTGACTGGTGATGAAAGTAAACTCTAATGCAGTAAAGAACAATATTGCATAGGAACCTGGAATGTTAGGTCCATGAATCAAGGTAAATTGAAAGTGGTCAAACAGAAGATGGCAATAGTGAACATCGACATTTTAGGAATCAGTGAACTAAAATGGACCAGAATGGGTGAACTTAATTCAGATGACCATTATATCTACTACTGTGGGCAAAAATCCCTTAGAAGAAATGGAGTAGGCCTCATAGTCAATAAAAGAGCCCAAAATAAAGTACTTAGGCGCAATCTCAAAAATGACAGAATGATCTCTGTTCATTTCCAAGGCAAACTTAATGAGATAGAAGACCAAATTTTAATATGACAAATATGCACTCTATTTTCACTATAAAACATTTCTTACTACCCACTTGGTGGCATTTCTTAGCTTTTGTTTCATTGTTAAGCATATTAAAATTCACTTTTTTTTCTCATTACTAGAATATAGGTAAATCAACTCAAGGAATGTATTGTACTTTCTGATCAAAGAAGAAAATGATGCCAGGCTATAACAAGCAATTTAATTTTAATGGTTTTATCCGTGCCCAAGGTCATAACAAAGTTTAAATTAAAAAGTTAAAATAAAACTACAGCAAAACACTAATGATAATGCCCTAAATATGGCCAGGGCCAAATAACATTTGTCAGAGAGTACTTTCAATGCATCCCAGTGTTAATTTTTAAAATTTTGCTTTAGAATAGTAACTTAGCTTAAATAAGGTATAGAAAATTAAATATTACAGACATAAAAAAAATGCATGAGTCTTTGCCCCTGAATAAGTAAGCTAAGATGTTCATGGAATTTAAATCTCTAACTTAGAACTGTTTAAGTGGATTTTAGTAAATACTGTGTTGTTAACTTATTGTTATTTTCTAACTAAGGAGATAAAAATTTGGTACTTTGTTTTACTCAATTTTTGCTGCATTAAAAAAAAAAGATTTATACCACCTAGGGTGTGGGAGTACTTAAATACTCAATTTGGTCTACTGTTTGAGTAATGATTGGGCTTCCCTGGTAGCTCAGCTGGTAAAGAATCTGCCTGCAATGCAGGAGACCAGGAAGGTCAGGAAGGTCAGGAAGATTCCCTGGAGAAGGGAATGGCTACCCACTCCAGTATTGGACTTGGTAAACATTTGAGATGTTATAGTAAATGTTCTATTGATTAGTAAATATTTAAAAAGCTAGAAAAATATTTCAAAATAACATCTATTTTAAATTATAATGCCTTTAGAATTTGTGCTTTTTGTTGTTTTAATCTAAATATATTTCATGTTAAGTGAAATAAATATCCTAGATTAAAACTTCCTTTAAGATAAACTAAGACCATTTCTGCTTAATAGATATGCTATGCCCATTTATATACTTGATTTTTCAAGAACTATTTTAATTATTTCATGTTAATAGGCACTGAGCAATAGAAAGCTTTCAAAGTACTTTTGGTTCAATAATGATTTTACATATTGACCCTAGTATTCCACTGATAAATGGTAAAAGCAACTAATAAAATATGGAGAATAATAGAAGACTCAAAAAATTATTAGCTAATGTCTCTTAATTCCTTTATTATTTTAACATCCACTGATATTATATGCCAATCTTTTATTTGCTCACTATTTATTAACATCTAATGATTTTAGTTGAAGCAAGGGCTTGTTCTTGGTTGCCCTTGTGGGAAAATGTAGGTATAATTCTTTTGCCCCCTTATTTAACAGTAAATTTATATATTTATGGGGAAAAATGGGATAAAATTAGCCATGACCATAGTCCATTGACATGAGAAAATTAGATCACTGCACAAAGTTAGAAAATGTTCAGAGAGTTATTTCATTAAATAGGATTAATAAGTTTTGATTCAGTGTTAAAATTTAAAAGCTGGTAAGAGTTCTTTTCTTTTATTGAGCCTAATAAATTCCAGTTGAATATTATACTGTGAGAATATCAGTAACACTGCAACAGATGAGTCAAAATCAGAATTGGCAATCCTTAAAGATTCAGTTCCTAATTTCCTTTACAGTTTTATCAAGCCCCCAGATTCCCAAACAAAATTGGGACAGTGAAAATATCCTAAAATAGTTTTACATAAAAATTAAATTTAAAGTTCTGGAAAAAAGACATATAATTCCCTGAAAATGTTGATAGACCACAAAACAAACTGGCAATGTACAAAAACAGCCCTGAAAAAAATACATTAAGTGGGATTCACGATTTTCCAGCAGATCATTGTTTTAATTTATGGATCATTTTCAGATTAGCCAGCTTGATATAACATATCATCTGGCAGTATACAAGTATTTTATAACATTTTCAAAAGTTTGTACTTCAAAGTTTTTCTCTTTTTGTATTATTTTCCTCTTGCTGCATAACACAAAAATAGAAGCTTAAAACAAGAGCCATTTATGAGCTCACTGTTCTGAGTTTCAGAAGTCTAGCACAGGTTGACTGTATCCTCCGCTCAGGGTCTTCTCAACGGTGACACCCGAAGGTGTCAGGGGATCACATTCCTGTTTCCCTGGAAGCTATGGTGAAGAATTACCAATGGGATTATTCAGGTTGTTGGCAGACTTCATTTCTGCTGGTTGTAGGACTGAGGTAGCTGTTTCTTTGTTAGCTGTTAGCTGAGGTCATTCTCAGTAACTAGAGGATGCTTTTAAGTCCTTGCCGTATGGCCTCCTGTATCTTCAAAGCCAAAAATGGAAACTCTCCTTCTGGTAAAGCCTCCTCATACTTTTAATCCCTAACTTCTTCCTCAGTGACCAACTACAGAAAATTCTCTGCTCATAAAGGGGTCATCTGATTAGATTAAATATGCCCTAGAATATGTCCCAAAGAAGGCAATGGCACTACACTCCAGTACTCTTGACGCGACTTAGCAGCAGCAGCAGCAGAATATCTCCGTTTCTTAAAGTCTACTCTGCAATAGGTCTTCCCTGTAGCTCAAATGGTAAAGAATCTGCCTGCAAGGCAGGAGACCCCAGTTCGATCCCTGGGTCAGGAAGAACCCTCAGTAGAAAGGATAAGCATTCCACGCCAGTATTCTTGCCTGGAGAATCCCATGGGCAGAGGAGCCTGGCAGGCTACAGTCCATGGGATAGCAGAGTCAGACTCAACTGAGAGACTAACACTACTACTACTACTCTGCAATATACAATAACCTAATCACGGGAATAAAGTCCATCACATTCATTCCTCAGGGACTGGGAAGATTGCATGGGTAGTGGGCAGAAATCTTAGGGGACATCTTAGAATTCTGCTGACTACAGATTATCATTGGTTATTTTCCTATTGGTAATCATCCAAATGGTAGCAAAATATATATCATACTGCTGCTACTGCTGCTAAGTTGCTTCAGTCGTGTCCGACTCTGTGCGACCCCATAGACGGCAGCCCACTAGGCTCCTCTGTCCCTGGGATTCTCCAGGCAAGAATACTGGAGTGGGGTGCCATTTCCTTCTCCAATGCATGAAAGTGAAAAGTGAAAGTGAAGTTGCTCAGTCGTGCCTGATTCTTAGCTACCCTATGGACTGAAGCCTACCAGGCTCTTCCATCCATAGGATTTTCCAGGCAAGAGTACTGAAGTGGGGTGCCATTGCCTTCTCCGAATATATATCATAGAGAAGTGAAAACTTTTCAGATAAAATGAATTAAAACAACTCCTAAATTGTTGTCTTTTGGGGTATATGTCTGTGTGCTTGCCTGTGTGTGTCTACATGCTTGAGTTTCATTCTACATTTAAAATTTTTTGTGTGTGCTACGGCCAAAGGATCATACTACAACTAACATATCAGAGTAGGGACTTACAGGAAAGACTTAAGTTATCTTTTTTTTTTATTTTATTTTTAAACTTTACATAATTGTATTAGTTTTGCCAAATATCAAAATGAATCCCCCACAGGTATACATGTGTTCCCCACCCTGAACCCTCCTCCCTCCTCCCTCTCCATACCATCCCTCTGGGTCATCCCAGTGCACTAGCCCCAAGCATCCAGTATCGTGCATCGAACCTGGACTGGCAACTCGTTTCATACATGATATTTTACATGTTTCAATGCCATTCTCCCAAATCTTCCCACCCTCTCCCTCTCCCATAGAGTCCATAAGACTGTTCTATACATCAGTGTCTCTTTTGCTGTCTCGTACACAGGGTTACCATCTTTCTAAATTCCATATATATGCATTAGTATACTGTATTGGTGTTTTTCTTTCTGGCTTACTTCACTCTGTATAATAGGCTCCAGTTTCATCCACCTCATTAGAACTGATTCAAATGTATTCTTTTTAATGGCTGAGTAATACTCCATTGTGTATATGTACCACTGCTTTCTTATCCATTCATCTGCTGATGGACATCTAGGTTGCTTCCATGTCCTGGCTATTATAAACAGTGCTGCGATGAACATTGGGGTACACGTGTCTCTTTCCCTTCTGGTTTCCTCAGTGTGTATGCCCAGCAGTGGGATTGCTGGATCATAAGGCAGTTCTATTTCCAGTTTTTTAAGGAATCTCCACACTGTTCTCCATAGTGGCTGTACTAGTTTGCATTCCCACCAACAGTGGAAGAGGGTTCCCTTTTCTCCACACCCTCTCCAGCATTTATTGCTTGTAGACTTTTGGATCGCAGCCATTCTAACTGGTGTGAAATGGTACCTCATTGTGGTTTTGATTTGCATTTCTCTGATAATGAGTGATGTTGAGCATCTTTTCATGTGTTTGTTAGCCATCTGTATGTCTTCTTTGGAGAAATGTCTGTTTCGTTCTTTGGCCCATTTTTTGATTGGGTCATTTATTTTTCTGGAGTTGAGCTGTAGGAGTTGCTTGTATATTTTTGAGATTAGTTGTCTGTCAGTTGCTTCATTTACTATTATTTTCTCCCATTCTGAAGGCTGTCTTTTCACCTTGCTAATAGTTTCCTTTGATGTGCAGAAGCTTTTAAGGTTAATTAGGTCCCATTTGTTTATTTTTGCTTTTATTTCCAATATTCTGGGAGGTGGGTCATAGAGGATCCTGCTGTGATGTATGTCCGAGAGTGTTTTGCCTATGTTCTCCTCTAGGAGTTTTATAGTTTCTGGTCTTACATTTAGATCTTTAATCCATTTTGAGTTTTTTTGTGTGTATGGTGTTAGAAAGTGTTCTAGTTTCATTCTTTTACAAGTGGTTGACCAGATTTCCCAGCACCACCTGTTAAAGAGATTGTCTTTAATCCATTGTATATTCTTGCCTCCTTTGTCAAAGATAAGGTGTCCATATGTGCTTGGATTTATCTCTGGGCTTTCTATTTTGTTCCATTGATCTATATTTCTGTCTTTGTGCCAGTACCATACTGTCTTGATAACTGTGGCTTTGTAGTAGAGCCTGAAGTCAGGTAGGTTGATTCCTCCAGTTCCATTCTTCTTTCTCAAGATCGCTTTGGCTATTCAAGGTTTTTTGCATTTCCATACAAATTGTGAAATTATTTGTTTCTAGCTCTGTGAAGAATACTGTTGGTAGCTTGATAGGGATTGCATTGAATCTATAAATTGCTTTGGGTAGTATACTCATTTTCACTATATTGATTCTTCCAATCCATGAACATGGTATATTTCTCCATCTGTTAGTGTCCTCTTTGATTTCTTTCACCAGTGTTTTATAGTTTTCTATATATAGGTCTTTAGTTTCTTTAGGTAGATATATTCCTAAGTATTTTATTCTTTCCGTTGCAATGGTGAATGGAATTGTTTCCTTAATTTCTCTTTCTGTTTTCTCATTATTAGTGTAGAGGAATGCAAGGGATTTCTGTGTGTTGATTTTATATCCTGCAACTTTACTATAGTCATTGATTAGTTCTAGTAATTTTCTGGTGGAGTCTTTAGGGTTTTCTATGTAGAGGATCATGTCATCTGCAAATAGTGAGAGTTTTACTTCTTCTTTTCCAATTTGGATTCCTTTTATTCCTTTTTCTGCTCTGATTGCTGTGGCCAAAACTTCCAAAACTATGTTGAATAGTAATGGTGAAAGTGGGCACCCTTGTCTTGTTCCTGACTTTAGAGGAAATGCTTTCAATTTTTCACCATTGAGGATAATGTTTGCTGTGGGTTTGTCATATATAGTTTTGATTATGTTGAGGTATGTTCCTTCTATTCCTGCTTTCTGGAGAGTTTTGATCATAAATGGATGTTGAATTTTGTCAAAGGCTTTCTCTGCATCTATTGAGATAATCATATGGTTTTTATTTTTCAATTTGTTAATGTGGTGTATTACATTGATTGATTTGTGGATATTGAAGAATCCTTGCATCCCTGGGATAAAGCCCACTTGGTCATGGTGTATGATCTTTTTAATGTGTTGTTGGATTCTGATTGCTAGAATTTTGTTAAGGATTTTTGCATCTATGTTCATCAGTGATATTGGCCTGTAGTTTTCTTTTTTTGTGGCATCTTTGTCAGGTTTTGGTATTAGGGTGACGGTGGCCTCATAGAATGAGTTTGGAAGTTTACCATCCTCTGCAATTTTCTGGAAGAGTTTGAGCAGGATAGGTGTTAGCTCTTCTCTAAATTTTTGGTAGAATTCAGCTGTGAAGCCGTCTGGACCTGGGCTTTTGTTTGCTGGAAGATTTTTGATTACAGTTTCAATTTCCGTGCTTGTGATGGGTCTGTTAAGATTTTCTATTTCTTCCTGGTCCAGTTTTGGAAAGTTGTACTTTTCTAAGAATTTGTCCATTTCTTCCACGTTGTCCATTTTATTGGCATATAATTGTTGATAGTAGTCTCTTATGATCCTTTGTATTTCTGTGTTGTCTGTTGTGATCTCTCCATTTTCATTTATAATTTTATTGATTTGATTTTTCTCCCTTTGTTTCTTGATGAGTCTGGCTAATGGTTTGTCAATTTTATTTATCCTTTCAAAGAACCAGCTTTTGGCTTTGTTGATTTTTGCTATGGTCTCTTTTGTTTCTTTTGCATTTATTTCTGCCCTAATTTTTAAGGTTTCTTTCCTTCTACTAACCCTGGGGTTCTTCATTTCTTCCTTTTCTAGTTGCTTTAGGTGTAGAGTTAGGTTATTTATTTGACTTTTTTCTTGTTTCTTGAGGTGTGCCTGTATTGCTATGAACTTTCCCCTTAGGACTGCTTTTACAGTGTCCCACAGGTTTTGGGTTGTTGTGTTTTCATTTTCATTCGTTTCTATGCAAATTTTGATTTCTTTTTTGATTTCTTCTGTGATTTGTTGGTTATTCAGCAGCGTGTTGTTCAGCCTCCATATGTTGGAATTTTTAATAGTTTTTCTCCTGTAAATGAGATCTAATCTTACCACATTGTGGCCAGAAAAGATGCTTGGAATGATTTCTATTTTTTTGAATTTACCAAGGCTAGCTTTATGGCCCAGGATGTGATCTATCCTGGAGAAGGTTCCATGTGCGCTTGAGAAGAAGGTGAAATTCATTGTTTTGGGATGAAATGTCCTATAGATATCAATTAGGTCTAACTGGTCTATTGTATCGTTTAAAGTTTGTGTTTCCTTGTTAATTTTCTGTTTAGTTGATCTATCATAGGTGTGAGTGGGGTATTAAAGTCTCCCACCATTATTGTGTTATTGTTAATTTCTCCTTTCATACTTGTTAGCATTTGTCTTACATACTGCGGTGCTCCCGTGTTGGGTGCATATATATTTATAATTGTTATATCTTCTTCTTGGATTGATCCTTTGATCATTATGTAGTGACCTTCTTTGTCTCTTTTCACAGCCTTTGTTTTAAAGTCTATTTTATCTGATATGAGTATTGCTACTCCTGCTTTCTTTTGGTCCCTATTTGCATGGAAAATCCTTTTCCAGCCCTTCACTTTCAGTCTGTATGTGTCCCCTGTTTTGAGGTGGGTCTCTTGTAGACAACATATGTAGGGGTCTTGTTTTTATATCCATTCAGCCAGTCTTTGTCTTTTGGTTGGGGCATTCAACCCATTTACGTTTAAGGTAATTACTGATAAGTATGATCCCGTTGCCATTTACTTTATTGTTTTGGGTTTGAATTTATACACAATTTTTGTGTTTCCTGTCTAGAGAATATCCTTTAGTATTTGTTGGAGAGTTGGTTTGGTGGTGCAGAATTCCCTCAGCTTTTGCTTGTCTGAAAAGCTTTTGATTTCTCCTTCATACTTGAATGAGATCTTTGCTGGGTACAATAATCTGGGCTGTAGGTTATTTTCTTTCATCATTTTAAGTATGTCTTGCCATTCCCTCCTGGCTTGAAGAGTTTCTATTGAAAGATCAGCTGTTATCCTTATGGGAATTCCCTTGTGTGTTATTTGTTGTTTTTCCCTTGCTGCTTTTAATATTTGTTATTTGTGTTTGATCTTTGTTAATTTGATTAATATGTGTCTTGGGGTGTTTCTCCTTGGGTTTATCCTGTTTTGGACTCTCTGGGTTTCTTGGACTTGGGTGATTATTTCCTTCCCCATTTTAGGGAAGTTTCCAACTATTATCTCCTCAAGTATTTTCTCATGATCTTTCTTTTTGTCTTCTTCTTCTGGGACCCCTATAATTTGAATGTTGTAGCGTTTAATATTGTCCTGGAGGTCTCTGAGATTGTCCTCATTTCTTTTAATTCGTTTTTCTTTTATCCTCTCTGATTCATTTATTTCTACCATTCTATCTTCTAATTCACTAATCCTATCTTCTGCCTCTGTTATTCTACTATTTGTTGCCTCCAGAGTGTTTTTAATTTCATTTATTGCATTATTCATTATATATTGACTCTTTTTTATTTCTTCTAGGTCCTTGTTAAACCTTTCTTGCATCTTCTCAATCCTTGTCTCCAGGCTATTTATCTGTGATTCCATTTTAATTTCAAGATTTTGGATCAATTTCACTATCATTATTCGGAATTCTTTATCAGGTAGATTCCCTATCTCTTCCTCTTTTGTTTGGTTTGGTGGGCATTTATCCTGTTCCTTTATCTGCTGGGTATTCCTCTGTCTCTTCATCTTGTTTAAATTGCTGAGTTTGGGGTGTCCTTTCTGTATTCTGGCAGTTTGTGGAGTTCTCTTTATTGTGGCATTTCCTTGCTGTGTGTGGGTTTGTACAGGTGGCTTGTCAAGGTTTCCTGGTTAGGGAAGCTTGTGTTGGTGTTCTGGTGGGTGGAGCTGTATTTCTTCTCTCTGGAGTGTAATGAAATGTCCAGTAATGAGTTATGAGATGTCTATGGTTTTGGGGTGACTTTGGGCAGCCTGTATCTTGAAGCTCAGGGCTGTGTTCCTTTGTTGCTGGAGAATTTGCTTGGTATGTCTTGCTCTGGAACTTGTTGGCCCTTGAGTGGTGCTTGGTTTCAGTGTCGGTATGGAGGCATTTGATGAGCTCCTGTCAATTAATGTTCCTTGGAGTCAGGAGTTCCCTGGAGTCAGGGTTTGGACTTAAGCCTCCTGCTTCCAGTTATTGGTCTTATTTTTACAGTAGTTTCAAAACTTCTCCTTCTATACAGCACCATTGATAAAACATCTACATTAAAGATGAAAAGTTTCTCTACTGTGAGGGTCACTCAGAGAGGTTCACGGCGTTACATGGAGAAGAGAAGAGGGAGGAGGGAGTTAGAGGTGACCCAAATGAGATGAGGTGGAATCAATAGTGGAGAGAGTGGGCTAGCCAGTAGTCACTTCCTTATGTGCACTCCACAACTGGACCGCTCAGAGATGTTCATGGAGTTATACAGAGAAGAGAAGGAGGAAGGAGACAGAGGTGGCCAGAAGGATACAAGGGGGGAATGAAAAGGAGGGAGACAGATCCAGCCAGTAATCAGTTCCCTAAGTGTTCTCCACCGTCTGGAACACACAGAAATTCACAGAGTTGGGTAGAGTAGAGAGTGGTTAGGGAGGAGACACAGGCGACCTGGTGGAGAAAAAGGAGAGTCCAAAGGGAGAGAGAACAGTCAAGACAGTAATCTCGCTCCCTAGTGAAAAATGGGTCCTGAAAGTTGGGTTCTTAAAGGTACAAAATTGGTAACAAATACATAAAAGTAAAAATTAAAAATCTAGAGTAGAGTTTGGAATTTCAAAAATACGATGTTAAAGAAAAGGAGGAAAAGAAAGAGAGAAAAAACGAACAAAGAAAAACAAACAAGGTCGCGAAAATTATAAAGAAAATACAGGTACAAAATTGATAACTAGTACCAAAAAGCAAAAATTAAAAATCTAGAGTAGGGTTTGGAATTTCAAAAATACGATGTTAAAGAAAAGAAGAAGGAAAAGAAAGAGAGAAAAAACGAACAAAGAAAAACAAACAAGGTCGCGAAAATTATAAAGAAAATACAGGTACAAAATTGATAACTAATACCAAAAGGCAAAAATTAAAAATCTAGAGTAGAGTTTGGAATTTCAAAAATACAATGTTAAAAAAAAGAAGAAGAAAAATAAAGAGAGAAAACAAACTAACAAACAAAAACAAACAATGTCGCAAAAATTATAAAGAAAATACAGGTACAAAATTGATATCAAATACCAAAAAGCATAAATTAAAAATCTAGAGTAAAGTTTGGAATTTCAGATATACAATGTTATATAAAAGGAGAAGAGAAAGAAACAGAGGGAAAAAAAAAAGTCACAGAAATTATAAAAAAAAACTATAGGTACAAAATTGATAACATATACCAAAAAGCTAAAATTAAAAATCTAGAGTAGAGTTTGTAATTTCAAAACTACAATGTTAAAGAAAAGAAGAAGGAAAAAAAATAAAAAACAAGGTCAAAAAATTATAAAATATACATATATGAAGTTTGCTGAAGAAGAAAAAAATAGGGTTTTTTTTTTTTTTTTGCAAAGTAATAGGTTATAAAAGTGAAAATTATAGGAACAATAGAGGACTTAAAATTTTTTTTAAAAAATTAAAAAAAGAAAGAAAGAAAGAAAGAATGATCCTAAAAATAGTAAAAATATATCTAGGACGTTCTCTGGTTTTGTTGTGAGTATTGTGGGTTCAGTTCATTTTTGGCTAGTTCCTTGGTCCAACTTATATTTCTCAAGATCTATAGGCCCCTTCATATGTAGTCAGTAGTAACCACAGGGTTTTAATCTATGGCCTGTAGCTTTCAAGGCGTTTCCCTCTGTTATAGCTTCTTCTGTTTGCTGGTCTCTTCAGTGTCTGGTTTCCGCCCTGACACAAAGGGGAAGGTGGAGGACACTTTTTTTTTTTTTTTTAGGCTCACTTGTTCAGCCGCGCTGTGGGGAGGGAGGGAGGGATGCTGCAAACAAATAACACTGGCGTGCGCTCGCAGTGCCTCAGCCACACTGGGTCTGCCCCTGCTCATGGCGCATGTAGCCTCCCTGCCCACACTGCTCGGGCTCTAGGTTGTTCCGCCGGGAACAATCCGAGGCTGGCCCTGGGCAGCATGCACCTCCCAGATCCAAGCCACTCAGGTTCAGGCACTCGGGTAGTCCTCAGAGGCGCAGACTCGGTTGGGCCTGCGTTTTGTGTTCTTCCCAGATCCGAGCAGCTCAGGTGATGAGGTGTTTGGCGAGCACCAATGCTGCGACTTATCGCCTCCCCACCACTTGGTTATCTGGGTGTAAAACCAGCGCATCTTCTCAGGCAGATGTTGACCATCCAGACCCCCAAGAAGTTTTAGTTAGCAAAGAAGCCTGCTTACAGTTTTATAGATAATGTCTCTCTGGGGCTGTAATTGCCCCCTTCTGGCTCTGGCTGCTTGTCACTGGAGGGGGAAGGTCTGCAGCCGGCTATCTCTGTTCAGTCCTTTGTTCCGTGCGCAGGCCTGGCGGTGTCTTAGCTTAGGGCTGGCTTTTCGCGTGGTAGATATCCCACAGTCTGGTTTGCTAGCCCAAATTATTTCGCTCAGATAGCGCTCAGGGTGTTTAGGCCAGATTCTTACTCTAAGCGATGCAGCCCGCGCTGCGCCTCCCTGCCCAGCCCCCGCTTGCTAATGGCGTGTGCATGCATCTGCGCTGCTTCTCTGCTGGGGGAGTTACCGTAGGGCTCGCAATCTGCGAGTTTTAATTGTTTATTTATTTTTTCTCCCTGTTATGTTGCCCTCTGTGCTTCCAAAGCTCGGCACAGATTCGGCAGTGAGAAGGTTTCCTGGTGTTTGGAAACTTCTCTCTTTTTAAGACTCCCTTCCCAGGACAGAACTCCGTCCCTCCCTCTTTTGTCTCTTTTTTTGTCTTTTATATTTTTTCCTACCTCCTTTCGAAGAGTTGGGTTGCTTTTCTGGGTGCCTGATGTCCTCTGCCGGCATTCAGAAGTTGTTTTGTGGAATTTACTCGACGTTTAGATGCTCTTTTGATGAATTTGTGGGGGAGAAAGTGTTCTCCCCGTCCTACTCCTCTGCCATCTTGGCTCCTCCACCCTAGTTATCTTTTTTTCACCAGCTACCAGAGGTAATGAATGGTTTACCCTAACACATATAGAAACTTATTTCACAATTAGCACACTCACTAATTAGTACAGCTCACTTCAGAATCCAGAGGAGAGTAAAAAATTTGGCTGAAAGCTCAACATTCAGAAAACGAAGATCATGGCATCTGGTCCCATCACTTCATGGGAAATAGATGGGGAAACAGTGGAAACAGTGGCAGAGTTTATTTCTGGGGACTCCAAAATCACTGCAGATGGTGACTGCAGCCATGAAATTAAAAGATGCATATTCCTCGGAAGGAAAGTTGTGACCAACCTAGATAGCATAATAAAAAGCAGAGATATTACTTTGCCAGCAAAGTCCATTTAGTCAAGGCTATGGTTTTTCCTGTGGTCATGTATGGATGTGAGAGTTGGACTGTGAAGAAGGTTGAGTGCCGAAGAATTGGTGCTTTTGAACTGTAGTGTTGGAGAAGACTCTTAAGAGTTCCTTGGACTGCAAGGAGATCCAACCAGTCCATCCTAAGGGAGATCAGTCCTGGGTGTTCATTGGAAGGACTAATGCTGAAGCTGTAACTCCAATACCTTGGCCACTTCATGCGAAGAGTGGACTCATTGGAAAAGACCCTGATGCTGGGAGGGATTGGGGGCAGGAGCAGAAGGGGACGACAGAGGATGAGATGGCTGGATGGCATCACCTACTCAATGGACATAAGTTTGAGTGAACTCTGGGAGTTGGTGATGGACAGGGAGGCCTGGCGTGCTATAGTTCATGGGGTTGCAATGAGTCAGACACGACTGAGCAACTGAACTGAACTGATGAAATTCTGCGAAATCTTCTAAGAAGAGTCTCATTTGAAATATGATTAAATGTAAATCTAAAACTTTAAGTCATAAAGTCAAATATCTTAATGTGCTCATGTTTATATAAAATAAAATTCCCCACTGGTCATTAAATGTGACATTGCTTATGAATCAGAAATGGTGTTCATTCTCTACAAATAATTCAAGGGATGTTGGAGAGCAAGTTAAAACTTAATTATCAAAGCCCTTGCTCTTGCTCATAATTTTAAAAAAGCAACCTTATTGCAGAATAACCTATTTTATAAAATATGTAATATGTATAGGATAAAAGACTAATCATATTTTCTACCTATGGGGCAGTACTGAATCTTCCTATCATTCAGTGAGTTTTTTCTGATTTTGTATATTAAGCTTTCTGTGTGTGTTTGTGTGTATGTGTGTGTAAAACAACGTAATACATAGATTGTGAATTTATCAATGATTTAAAATATCATCTAGTGCAACCTAATTTTTTTGTCCTATGTCACTATATAATTTCACAAGTCTATGAACACTATCGAGTGCAATGCCAAAATTTCACAAGTGAAAATCCAGAAATAATACTACAGAATTAAATGATTAAAGAACATGGTGGCTCCTTCTACACTATAATCCATGCTTCCATCTTCTGTAATTCTTATCTTGTTCCTTTTTTAAACCTATTAAAATATATACAAATATTTCTTACTATTCACAATGTAATATACATCTATAAAGTATGGATGTTTAGTGATCTCGTACACGTTAGCATAGGAAACACCATGAAATAAGAGAAGAGTGTACCAATTTCTCATCTCATTCTTTTTCAGTTCTTTTAATCTGCCCATTTTGGCTCCTGGGCACATACATTTATTCCACAAATAAAAATGGACACATTGCAATTAATTATCAGTAAACTCAGTTACTGCTTTGTCATTTCTATTTGAATCCTTTAAATATGAATCAAGTTAGTGGACAAAAGATTTCAAACACATGACATTATATGAGAAATAGATTCAGATGTGGAGGAGTGGCATAAATTTGGTTTTGCTTGTTGCCATATTTGCTGTTGTTCAGTCACTCAGTCATGTCCGACTCTGCAGCATGCCGGGCTTCCCTGTCTTTCACCATCTCCCGGAGCTTGCTCAAACTCATGTCCATTGAGTCAGTGATGGCATCCAACCATCTCATCCTCTGTCATCCCCTTCTGCTCCTGCCTTCAATCTTTTCCCAGAATCAGGGTATTTTCAAATGAATTGGTTCTTCACATGAAGTGGCCAAAGTATTGGAGCTTCAGTTTCAGCTTTAGCATCAGTCCTTCCAATGAATATTCAGGACTGATTGCTTTAGGATTTACTGGTTGATCTCCTTGCAGTCCAAGGGACTCTCAAGAGTCTTTTCCAACACCACACAAAGGCATAAATTCTTCAGCACTCTGCCTTCTTTAGGGTCCAAATCACATCCATACATGACTACTGGAAAAACCATAGCTCTGACCAGATGGACCCCTGTGGGCAAAATAATGTCTCTACTTTTTAACATGCTGTCTAGGTTGACACTTTCTCCTTGTCTTTCAAGGAGAAAGTGTCTTTTAATTTCATGGCTGCAATCAATATCTGCAGTGATTTTGGAACCCAAGAAAATAAAGTCTGTCACTGTTTCCATTGTTTCCCCATCTATTTGCCATGAAGTGATGGGAATGGATGCCATGATCTTCATTTTTTGAATGCTGAGCTTTAAGCCAGCTTTTTCACTTTCTCTTTTTCACATATATCAAGAGGCTCTTTGGTTCCTCTTCACTTTCTACCTAAGGGTGGTGTCATCTTGCATATCTGAAGTTATTGATATTTCTCCCAGCAATCTTGATTACAACTTGTGCTTCATCCAGCCTGGCATTTTGCATGACTTACTCTGCATATAAGTTAAATAACTGGGGTGACGATATACAGCTTTGACATACTCCTTTCCCGATTTGGAACTAGTCTGTTGTTCCATGTCCATTTCTAACTTTTGCTTCTTGACCTGCATACAGATTTCTCAGGAAGCAGGTAAGGTGGTCTGGTATTGCCATCTCTTCAAGAGTATTCCACTGTTTTGTTTTGTTTGTGATCCACACAGTCAAAGGCTTTGGCATAGTCAATAAGGCAGAAGTAGATGTTTTTCAGGAATTCTCTTGCTTTTTCTATGATTCAATGGATGTTGATGATTTAATATCTCATTCCTCTGCCTTTTCTAAATCCAGCTTGAACATCTGGAAGTTCTCGGTTAATGTACTGTTGAAGCCTGGCTTGGAGAAGTTTGAGCATTACCTCGCTAGCATGTGAGATGAGTGCAATTGTGTGGTAGTTTGAACATTCTCTGGCATTGCTCTTCTTTGGGACTGGAATGAAAATTGACCTTTTCCAGTCCTGTGGCCACTGCTGAGTTTTCCAAATTTGCTGGTGTATTGGGTGCAGCACTTTCACAGCATCATCTTTTAAGATTTGAAATAGCTCAACTGGAATTCCATCACCTCCACTAGCTTTGTTCATAGTGATGCTTCCTAAGGCCTATTTGACTTAACACTCCAGGATGTCTGGCTCTAAGTGACTGTTCACACAATCACGGTTATCTGGATCATTAAGATCTTTTTGTATAGTTCTTCTGTGTATTCTTGTCACCTCTTCTTAATATTGTCTGCTTCTGTTAGGTCCATACCGTTTATGTCCTTCACTGAATTACTGAAAGGCATATATATTCTGTTGCCACATGACTTTCTGTAATTTTGTACTTCACTGTTCTTTATACCCTATAAATACTCTCCTTAGTGTTGGGAAGCAGTGTGAATCTTTGTTTCTGCATAGTCAGGGCTTTCTGAACAAAATTTTTAAAGACCTAAATTAAATAATAAGCCTTTAAAGTTAAAGGGTGATTGAATAAATAGATAAGTCCAGAGTTTTATAGAGATTTATTTCTGCAATTATGTGTCTACATTCCAAAGGGCTCTAAACTAGTGACTTTCAATTTCTCTTCTTGGAGAATCTTCTTTTTTTTTTTTTTTTTTTTTTTTAAGAAAAATCAGGAGGAGAGGCTGGCAGGTGTGTACCAATTACTATATAAGACCTCAAATTAATAATTTTGAGATTTCTCTGCTCTGGTACAGATTGCATTGGCATAATCATTTGGCTCCTATCACATTGCCTTGAAGGAAAAGAATGTGGACTAGAAAACCTCTGCAGTTATTACTTTTAAGCTTGCCCCTGATTCAGAAAACTTATGTTTGCCTTCTGGATCAAATAAATAAATATAGCATTAAAATATATCACATTTTTGAATGTTAACTGCATATTATTATTTTCCACTCATTAGCACTGTAGACTAAAAGCTAATAAGGAAAGCAAGTGTAAAGAAAAGTTTAATGAAATATTTTGATAAATTTCATAAATAAGCAAGGTCTGGTAGTGAAAATCAGGAGGTGAGAAATAGGCAATGCTTTTCTCCACTCTCGTATAATATTAAATGAATATCTCATATCAAATATCATATTATATTATAAATCAATTTTTCTTGACTTCCCTTACTTATTGGCTTGTGAGATTTTTTAGCATGAGGAATAACCCTATTCATCTGTCTATACCCAGTAAATAGTGTTTGGAATTTAATGAATATCCCTAATACTTATAAATTTGGAACAGTCTATTTTTCCATGTCCAGTTCTAACTGCTGCTTCTTGACCATATTTCTCAGGAGGTAGGTCAGGTGGCCTAGTATTCCTATCTCTTTAAGAATTTTCCACACTTTACTGTGATCTCCACACTCAAAGGCTTTAGTGCTGTCAACAAAGAGAAAGTAGATGTTTGGGGTTTTTTTTTTCTGGAATTCTCTTGCTTTTTCTATGATCCAATGGATGTTAGCAATTTGATCTCTGATTCCTCTGCCTTTTCTAAATCCAGCTTGAACATCTGGAAGTTCATGGTTCACTTACTGTTGAAGCCTAGCTTGGAGAACTTTGAGCATTACTTTACTAGCATATGTGATAAGTGCAAGTGTGCAGTATTAGAACATACTTTGGCATTGTCTTTCTTTGGGATTAGAATGAAAACTGACCTTTTCCAGTCCTGTGGCTGCTGCTGAGTTTTCCAAATTTGCTGGCATATTGAGTGCAACACTTTAACAGCATCAATCATTTAGAATTTGAAGTAGCTGAACTGAAATTCCATCACCTCCACTAGCTTTGTTTGTAGTGATGCCTCCTAAGATTCACTTGATCAGGAAAGTAGTATGTCAAGGCTGTATATAGTCACCCTGCTTATTTAACTTATATGCAGAATACATCATGAGAAATGCCAGGCTGGATGAAGCACAAGCTGGAATCAAGATTGCCGGGAGAAATATCAATAGCCTCATATATGCAGATGACACCACCCTTATGGCAGAAAATGAAGAAGAACTAAAGAGCTTCTTGATGAAAGTGAAAGATTAAAGTGAAAAACTTGGCTTAAAACTAAACATTCAGAAAACTAAGATCATGAAATCTGGTCCCATCACTTCATGGCAAATAGATGAGGAATAATGGAAACAGTGACAGACTTTATTTTCTTGTGTTCCAAAATCACTGCAGATGGTGACTACAGCCATGAAATTAAAAGACACTTGCTCTTTAGAAGAAAAGTTATGATCAACCTAGACAGCATATTAAAAAGCAGAGACATTACTTTACCAACAAAGGTCTAAGCTATGGTTTTTCGAGTAGTCATGTATGGATGTGAGAGTTGGATTATAAAGAAAGCTGAGTACTGAAGAATTGATGCTTTTGAACTGTGGTGTTGAAGAAGACTCTTGAGAGTTCCTTGGCCTGCAAGGAGATCCACCCAGTTCACCCTAAAGGAGATCAGTCCTGAATATTCATTGGAAGGACTGGTGCTGAAGCTGAAACTCCAATATTTTGGTCACCTGATGTGAAGAATTGACTCATTGGAAAAGACCCTGATGCTGGGAAAGATTGAAGGCAGGAGGAGAAGGAGATGACAGAGGATGATATGTGGGATGGCATCACCAACTCGATGGACATGAATTTGAGTAAGCTCCAGGAGTTGGTGATGGACGGGGAAGCCTAGTGTGCTGCAGTCCACAAGGTCAAAAAAAGTTGGACACGACTGAGGGCCTGAACTGAACCGAACTGAATATTGATAAATTAATGGATAATTTCACTGTTCTGATTCAGAATTACTAATCTCAAGGAAATAAGCGTTTGCAAGTTTATTTCCTACTCATTTAACTGAAATGACTTAGCAGCAGCAGCAGCATTTAACTACATCATCTCATAGGGTTGTTGAAAATTTGAAAAATGAAATATCTCCTGATTTTAGAAAAGATTTTTTACCAATGACAATAGGTGTCATTTCTTTCAATGAGACTGGATGGATATTTAATTTCAAAGTCTAAAATTCAAAATTCCATGAAGAGAATTCTAACATTCAAATTAAAATAAAGGTATCTTCAATGGAAAATGAATCCCATCTGTTTTAGAGACTCCTATGACACAGGAGTTGGTGATGGACACGGAGGCCTGGCGTGCTGCAATTCATGGGGTCACAAAGAGTCGGACATGACTGAGCAACTGATCTGATCTGATCTGATCTGATAACACAATTAGAGGTCTTTCTTGCATATAAAACATTTTTATGAAGTAAATATGGACAATATCAAAATAGTGGCATTTTGTATGACCTTGAAAAAAATTATATTTTTGATCCCTGTTTTCCTCTTGATAATTTATGCTATGTTTTTCAAATATAACATGACTGTTCTCACTATGCATGTAGGAAATAGGAACCAATTTTCATACATAATTGTCAAAATAAGTCATTTGTAACCACTTAACTACTTCAATATGTTAAATCTGTGTTATCTTCTTTCTATGAGCAATACTGGACTTTTTTTTTTTTTTCCCATTTTCATCTTCACACACATACCAAAACCTGCTTTGGGTGGAGTTATTCTCTTTCAATTTCATTTTCAGTTTCATAATCCTGGTTCTATTCAAGGAGAGTAGTCAGTATGTTGTGATTTATGGTCCAGTCCAACCCTCTCTCAGAAGAGTTCTATGTGATTTGCTTATGTGTACACTGCCTGTTCGGAGAAGGCAATGGCACCCCACTCCAGTACTCTTGCCTGGAAAATTCCATGGACGGAGAAGCCTGGTGGGCTGCAGTCCATGGGGTCGCTACCAGTCTGACGCAACTGAGCGACTTCACTTTCACTTTTCACTTTCATGCATTGGAGAAGGAAATGGCAACCCACTCCAGTCTTCTTGCCTGAGAATCCCAGGGATGGTGGAGCCTCGTGGGCTGCCGTCTCTGGGGTCGCATAGAGTCGGACACGACTGAAGCGACATAGCAGCAGCAGCAGCAGCACACCGCCTGTTAAGTCATGGTTTGTAATAGGCTGCAAGAGTTGTTTCCTTACTCAGTGTAACTCTTGCTTTCTAGGTACTGCATTTCAAGACACGTCTTTAGATTTCTGGTTTTATTTATGAAATAGTCACATCTGTGCCTATTCTGTATTATTTAAGCTGCATTTTTTTGTGGACAGGAGAGAGCTATTTAAACTCCTTAAGATGAATAATTTTATTATTCCTGATATCAAATAATTATCTTAATTCATTCTGTTTATTAACCTTTAATCATATCAAATTAAAGTCTTATTAAAGTCTTGTAAGATTATAGATAAAATCATGAAAATGTAAGGGCATTTTCTTGTTTCACTGTATTTTGAAGAAATAAATTGGATGATATAAATGCCAAGTGATAAAAAGGCATAAATATACACATAAATTATTCAAATGATACTTTCTTTTTCATACTATAGATGAGGTTCTCTTGTTATATGTATAGTCAGATTGTTTATTTGTATATGGTTCTCCCCAAACAAAACAAGGTCATTTTGTAAGAGTAACATATAATTGCATATGTACTGAGACTAATGGAAGCAATAAATTAAAATATTTTATAAATACTAATGGTAGAAATTTGTTGTTACTTAGTCTCTAAGTCGTCTCAGACTCTTGTGGTGCTGTGGACTGTGGCCCGACAGGCTCCTCTCTCTGTCCATAGGATTTCCCAGGCAAGAATACTGGAGTGGGTTGCTGTTTCCTTTTCCAGAATATGTTCCTGACCCAGGAATCAAACCCCCATCTCAGGCATTTGCAGGCAGATTCTTTACCCCGAACCACCAGGGATTGTCTCGCTAAAAGCGGAAACCACTGTTGGATGGCTATATTATACTATTGGGCTTCCTTGATGGCTCAGATAGTAAAGAATCTGCCTGCAATGCGGTGACCTGGGTCAATCCCTGGATTGGATAGATCATCCGGATAAGGGAACGGCAACCCATTCCACTACTCTTGCCTGGAGAACTCCATGGACAGAAGAGCCAGGCAGGCTATAGTCTGTGGGATTTCGAAGAGTCAGACACAGAAAGCAATAGACACACACACACATGTATGCGCGCATGCACGCGCGCGCACACACACACACACACACACACACACACATACTATACTTGTATTGCAATCCATTTATTTACTGTTTTCTTTTGGAGAAACTACTTCTCTGTGCTTCATAGAGTTAAAATAACATCTTCTCGTAAAGAAGAATGAAGTAATAAGATTTTTCTGTAATTTGCATTCAAGTCAAATCTAAAATTAATTGGAAAACATCAATTGCTTTTACATCACTTGAAACAAAACAAATGCTCCCATTTAAATTTTAAAACAATTTAAAATGGTAAGATGCATTTCAATGAGGGAGATACGATCATTTCTTGAAGAAATCTTTCACAAATAATATGAAAATTACTGATTATGCAAAAATATAAAATGGGGAGGACATCACAACACAAGCTAAATATCATAATATAATAAATTTGTATGCTTAATAAGATTTACCTGATTCTGATATATAAACAATAAAAATATAATTATCTTAGTAAAATAAGATTTATTTTTTTGTTTTATAGAGAGCTCACATGCTGCTTTAGGATAAGACATTTTAGTGAAATTCAGAAAACTTAAAATTTATGGGAATAATACTTAATAGATTTGAGACTTTTTTTTTACTTTTTCATTATTATTATTATTTTTTTACTTTACAATATTATATTGGCTTTGCCATACATCAACATGCATCTGCCACGGTGTACATGTGTTCCCCATCCTGAACCCCCCCTCCCGCCTCCCTCCCCATACCATCCTTCTGGGTCATCCCAGTGCACCAGCCCCAAGCTTCCTGTATCCTGCATCGAACCTGGACTGGCGATTCATTTCTTATATGATATTATACATGTTTTAATGCCATTCTCCCAAATCATCCCCACCCTCCCTCTCCCACAGAGTCCAAAAGACTGTTCTATTCTATACATGTCTCTTTTGCTGTCTTGCATATAAGGTTGTCGTTACCATCTTTCTAAATTCCTTATATATGTGTTAGTATACTGTATTGGTGTTTTTCTTTCTGGCTTACTTCACTCTGTATAAATAGAACTGCCATACGACCCAGCAATCCCACTGCTGGGTATACACACTGAGGAAACCAGAATTGAAAGAGACACGTGTACCCCAATGTTCATCGCAGCACTGTTTATAATAGCCAGGACTTGGAAGCAACCTAGATGTCCATCAGCAGATGAATGGATAAGAAAGCTGTGGTACATATACACAATGGAGTATTACATAGCCATTAAAAAGAATACATTTGAATCAGTTCTAATGAGGTGGATGAAACTGGAGCCTATTATACATAGTGAAGTAAGCCAGAAAGAAAAACACCAATACAGATTTGAGACTTTTGAGAAAAGAGCTGTGAAATCACGAGTGGAAGAAGGTAAATTAAGCTCAATCTGCTTCATAAAGTGAGATATACTTGAGTGATGATGTGCAATGCTTTTTATAATGGAGAAAAAAATAACCATTACTTTCCTTTAAAATTGCAATTTTCATTTTAGTTTTTATCTTATTATAAAGTTCCTCGGTAGCTTTAACCTCAGAATGCTCCACTTCTGTTTGTCTCTCATTTAATTGACCAGGTTCTTAGTCATATGGCCTTGGATAACTGCTTGGGCAGGGAAGGATAGTCCTCAGAATAATCAAGGAAAAACATCGCAAGGCAAATTTGGTGAATACATAATATTATATCTGTCTCATGTATCCTTTCATCCCCTAATTGTCTATATATCACACTGTGTTATATAATGTATTAATTTACAAGTTGGTCAATGTCTTCACTAGACATTGTAGTTCAAGTGTAAGGATTATTATTTCCCCTCTGAAGCCTCAGTACTGAATATAATGCTTGGTTCTCAGTAAACACTATAAATGCTTATTGAATTTATAGAATTTACTGAATGAAAGAATGATAAATGAATGTTATTTTTCCATAGTAATTTTCTCTGCATTATAATTCTGTAATACAGTATTAGCACAGTTCACTGAATATTACAGTATCAAAGTGGCCTTTTAGGACTTTTGTTTCCACCAGTATAGTGGATTAAACCTCCAAGGGGGTTTCCCTTCCTGGTAGCTAACTCCTCATGTGGTAACAGAAAATACTGAAAGTAAAGGGAGCTATAGAGAGAAGTATGAGCTTGAAACTGAGTGATGAGTAGAGAAAACACAAAGTGTAGGATTTGTAGACTGCTGCTGCTGCTGCTGCTAAGTCGCTTCAGTTGTGTCTGACTCTGTGCGACCCCATAGACGGCAGCCCATCAGGCTCCCCCGTCCCTGGGATTCTCCAGGCAAGAACACTGGAGTGGGTTGCCATTTCCTTCTCCAATGCATAGAAGTGAAAAGTGAAAGTGAAGTTGCTCAGTCCTGTCCGACTTTTCGCGACCCCATGGACTGCAGCCTACCAGACTCCTCCGTCCATGGGCTTTGCCAGGCAAGAGTGCTGGAGTGGGGTGCCATCACCTTCTCCAGGATTAGTAGACAGGAACAAATAAATATCAGTATTGCTTCTGGGATAGTGTACTTTTTTCCAGAATAGTAAGAGATACCCTGAAACTGGGCCTATCATGCAAAACTGAAGACTTGGAGTGAGAGGGTTGTGGTTCCATGTCTGAAGCCTTTAGGCTCTGAGACTATCAAAGTCAATAACTCTCTGCAGGGAAGCATCTTTCCAGCCAGCACCCAGAGTTTCAAATAATATCATGAACCAAGTATGACTCGTAATCCAATAACACCAGAGAAATAATGAATAAGCCACCCTCACTGGGAATTAGAAGAGACTACAAAAGTAGACTTAGGCCACAAACAACTTGATACTCACAGTACATGAGCTACAACCAGATGGATAATGACTCTCAATTATCCTCCATTAAATGCTCAGTAAATTTTTAAATTTTGGATGGTTTTTAATAAATGCACAAAACTTTGAAACACATGAGACATCTCATACTTTATCTCACATTTTCCCAAATAATTTATGCAAAAATAAAATGAATAAAATATGTAATGTCACTGTCTATATTGACATTTCTCAAACTGAGCAAAGAATTATTAACCTCTTGGTACACTGTCTTAAATATATATTGGGTAAAGTGGCCTAATATAATAAAATATTATGTATACTAAAATTAAATGTCTTTTTTTATGTTAACACTCTATTCATATTATCATTTAACTCTATTCATTCCCAATGAGAAAGTTCATCTTCAAACTGTCTAAAGACAAGTTATTTGGTAATATTGTTCTATTATTATGAAAGTAACAAGAATATAAAAATTTCACAATTTTGAATTATTACATTCCCAGCATTATTCCCAGTAAACTGAATTACTAACTCATATCATGCAAAAAAAAGAGTTATGAGGGTAGCCCTGAGACTATCATCCTTAGAAAGGCTCTCTTGAATGTTTGGCTCTTGGATAGCTTTTAGAAATGTGGTTTTGAAAGTGTTTCCATCACCCTAACTGGGTAACAATGTGCTCAGTTGTTCCTACAAGATGCTTTATGCGGAACATATATTTTCCTCCTGGAAGTGTGGAGCTTTGAACAGTGCTACCCAGAGGGTGCCCATATAACAGCCCTGGCTGAAAAACCTTGGGCACTGAGTCTCTCATGAGCTTCCCTCACAGACAACATCTCGTATATGTTGTTATACTTTGTTGTTGAAGGAGTTAAGCTTGTCTATATAGCTCCAGGAGGAGAGGAACCTTGCTCTTGGTTTCCTCTGAACTTTGCCCCGTGTACCTTTTCCGTTTGTTGATATTGCTTTGATTTTTTTTTTTTACTACTAGAAATCATAGCCATGGGTAGAATTATATGCTAAATCTTCTGGGTCCTCCTAGCTAATTGACAAAACTGAGAGTCAGCCTGGGGACTCCTGACGCTCTGATACAGAGAATTATATACTTGGTAGGTTGTGATAACTTTGTTGTTCAGTTGCTCAGTCAGGTCCGACTGTTTCCGATCCCATGGATTGTAGCACTCCAGGCTTCCCTGTCCATCACTGTCTCCCAGAGCTTGCTCAAACTCATGTCCATTGAATCAGTGATCCTCTGCTATTCCTTTCTCCTCCCATCTTCAATCTTTCCCAGCATCAGGGTCCTTTCCAATGAGTCAGCTCTTTGCATCAGGTGGCCAAATTACTGGAGCTTCAGTTTCAGCATCAGTCCTTCCAGTGAATATTCAGAGTTGACTTCCTTTAGGACTGACTGGTTGGATCTCCTTCTATCCAAGGGACTCTCAAGAGCCCTTTGCAGCACCATAGTATGAAGGCATCAATTCTTCGGCACTCAGCGTTTTTTATTATTAAATGTATTTTAAGTCAAATAGGATAGAGATTCAGTTAAATTATAATAGGAAAAGGGAAAATCTGTCATAATTATAAAGTTTTAATTTATTCTCTTTCTATCAAGACAGAAATAGTTTGTGTTGACTTTAAGTGAATTGTATTTTTCATATTAACCATTATCCTCAAAAGTTCCTTTGCAGGCCAGCCTCATCTGAATGGTTTCCACAGAAAGAATTAAATAGTATGTCATGGTTAGAGTCAGCTTCTGTTTTTCAGTGTTTACTGCTATGAGTAGATTTTATTGAGGAGGAGGAAATTTTCTCCCATCCTTCTTGAGTTTTTTTTATCTGCTCTAATAATTCAATGGACATAAGACAGATTAACAGGAGAAAAACCAATTAATTGATATGCATTGTGGTCTCACAGAAATGAGACCCCCAAAGTGACCAAAGCAGGCGGTTTACACATCATTTTTAGACAACGAAACAATTGTTTGTAAAGATTTTACAAATTAAAGGACTTGTACTTGGGATAGCAAACTAATGAGCAAGTAGCAAAGGCAGTTTTGTTGTTTCTTTTAACCTTGGATTCCCTAACTCGCGATATGCTTTTTATCCTCCTGTTACTGGGAGCAGATTTTCACATGAGAAACTTATTTCCTTCTTTCAGGAGGAAAGAGGATAATCAGAGTGGTTCTTTTAATATGTTTTTTCACCTGCTGTTTCTCAAATTCCTTTAATTCAAAATGATCAGTATAACATTGGGGTGTGTATTGAGGTGGCTTGCTTTGAGCCTCAACAATTTTTATGGAAATGATACCTTATGATTGTCTTTAATCTTCTATTTGTGTCAATACGTGAGCCTTATATTAAATATAACTACATTTGCTATATACATTGCTGCATTTTAATCTGTATTTCTTTGTAGAAGCATTTCAAGATAATCTTATGTTCACTTATGTGCAGAAAAAGGAGCGATAACTTCCTATAAGTTATAGAATAATGAACTGTTATTTTAGAGAAGATTTTAAATTTCACTGCAAAAAAAGAATCTCTGGGATACACTTTAAGCTTTATTTCTAAAGACAGTTTGAAGTGCATTGCAAAAAAACAGTATATTCAGTGACATAAACTGGCTTTTTTTTCAATATAATGTTTCTTCACGTATTTTCTATAAATCCCTTTGAATATTTTGTTGAGTTTATGAAGTGCAAAAGAGCTTCAAATTTTGACTTCTTGTTTATATTTCTCTAAAGCTAAAAAGCTATAAAATCTTTGTTACTGCATTTTCTCTGGACACTTGAAATAACTCAGGTTTTTCCTTATAAACATCAGTCATATATTTGACCATACACACAATTTTCCAATTCTTTCTGCTTTGCAAAATTTAACTTCAACTTTAAAACTGAACTTCTGCAATAGAAAAATGTATTATTTATCTTAAACTTGAATATCTTATTAAGATATGTCACTTTAGTGTATTTATTTCATAATCATCTCATTTTGACAGTAAGCTTGTAAGTTAGATTTTCTCTACTTCAGAAATAAGAAAATGAATGTTAAAGTAAGTCTGGAACAAGAAACTTTTTACTATGACAGATTTTTAAAAAGATACAGTGTTCAGTTCAGTTCAGTCATTCAGACATGTCCAACTCTCTGCAATGCCATGAACCACAGCACGCCAGGCCTCCTGTCCATGACCAACTCCCAGAGTCCACCCAAACTCATGTCCATTGAGGCAGTGATGCCATCCAACCATCTCATCCTCTGTCGTCCCCTTCTCCTCCTGCCCTCACTCTTTCCCAGCATCAGGGTCTTTTCAAATGAGTCAGCTCTTCGCATCAGGTGGCCAAAGTACTGGAGTTTCAGCTTCAACATCAGTCTTTCCAATAAACACCCAGGACTGATCTCCTTTAGAATGGACTGGTTGGATCTCCTTGCAGTCCAAGGGACTCTCAAGAGTTTTCAACACCACAGTTCAAAAACATCAATTCTTTGGTGCCCAGCTTTCTTTATAGTCCAAATCTCACATTCATACATGACTACTGGAAAAACCATAGCCTTGACTAGATGGACCTTTGTTGGCAAAGTAATGTCTCTGCTTTTTAATATGCTGTCTAGGTTGGTCATAACTTTCCTTCCAAGGAGTAAGCGTCTTTTAATTTCATGCCTGCAGTCACCATCTGCAGTGATTCTGGAGCCCAGAAAAATAAAGTCAGCCACTGTTTCCACTGTTTCCCCATCTGTTTGCCATGAAGTGATGGGACCGGATGCCATGATCTTCGTTTTCTGAATGTTGAGCTTTAAGCCAACTTTTTCACTCTCCTCTTTCACTTTCATCAAGAGGATCTTTAGTTCTTCACTTTCTGACATAAGGGTGGTATCATCTGCATATCTGAGATTATTGATACTTCTCCCAGCAATCTTGATTCCAGCTTGTCCTTCATCCAGCCCAGTGTTTCTCATGATGTACTCTGCATGTAAGTTAAATAAGCAGGGTGACAATATACAGCCTTGATGTACTCCTTTTCCTATTTGGAACCAGTCTGTTGTTCCGTGTCCAGTTCTAACTGTTGCTTCCTGACCTGCATACAGGTTTCTCAAGTGGCAGGTCAGGTGGTCTGGTATTCCCATCTCCTTCAGAATTTTCCAGAGTTTATTGTGATTCACAGAGTCAAAGGCTTTGGCATAGTCAATAAAGCAGAAATAGATGTTTTCTGGAACTCTCTTGCTTTTTTGATGATCCAGTGGATGTTGGTAATTTGATCTCTAGTACAAAATATAACTTCTCTTTAGAACAGTAATTCCGAAGACTGTTTGATAAATTATTTCCAGTGGGGATAAAAAATAGTTAAATGATAGAGGTTCAGTATTACTTGGATAAGGACTGGCTTATCAGAGAACATTACAAAGCTGGAGCAACAGCCAGGTCAGGTGATGTTAAATCTAAGTCTAGGTAGCTTCCTCTGACCATTCTAACATGGGTTCCTAGTTTCTTTATAGTTTTACATGTTTCTCACCAAAGTATGTGAAATTAAAGCGTTTAGATTGCCAAGATAGTTGTTATTAATTTAAGAAACTTAAGAGAGAAAAAAAATCAACAGAATTATTTTTGAACTTTTTGTAAGTTAATTTGTTCTTTCTTATCATCTAAAGAGATAATTTTCTAAATACTGCATAATTGAAGATAATATTCTGGCTAATTTGTGAGGAAAGACATTTCTAAATCTAGACTTTCCCCTTTGCAATTTTCAATTGCCAATCTTATATTTCCAGAATATAATTAAACTTATAGACAGCCTAATATAGTTGATATCATCTCAAGCAAAGATCAATTCCTGTACCTAGAAAATATGAGAAAAAATAAGAAACTGAATAATAATAATATAGGTGATAATGTATGAAATAAAGACATCTAAAATGCATTTATTATTCTAATTGTAATAGTTTTTAAAAGATTTTTTAAAATTTATTTTTGGTTGTGCTGAGTCTTCATTACTGTGTAGACTTTTCTCTAGTTGCAGTGAGCAGGGGCTACTCTCTGGTTGCAGTGCACCGGCTTCTCAGTGCAGGGGCTTCTCCTGTCGCAGCTCAGGGACTCTAGAGCACAGGCTCAATAGTTGTGGCACACGGGCCTATCTGCTCCTCAGCATGTGGAGAAGGCGATGGCACCCACTTCAGTACTCTTGCCTGGAAAATCTCATGGATGGAGCAGCCTGGTGGGCTGCAGTCCATGGGGTCGCTAAGAGTCGGACACGACTGAGCGACTTCACTTTCATGCATTGGAGAAAGAAATGGCAACCCACTCCAGTGTTCTTGCTTGGAGAATCCCAGGGACAGGGAGCCTGGTGGGCTGCCGTCTATGGGGTCGCTCAGAGTCAGACACAACTGAAGCGACTTAGCAGCAGCAGTAGCAGCAGCAGCATGTAGGGTATTCCTGGATTTGGGATCAAACCTACTTCTCCTGCATTGGCAGGCAGATTCCTTATCTCTGAGTCACCAGGAAAACCCATAATTTTAAATAGTTTTAAGCACCAAAGATATACTTTTGCATATTTTACTTATTAAATCTCTTATATGACAAATCAAAGATGGATAAAAAAATCTTACAAACAAGACATGACTAACGTTTATTAAATGTGGAATGAATTAAGAAATTTTCGGACTACCTTCTGAATGAATTATATCTATGTCTACCAACATGGAAGGATATCACTGAGATATAGTTGCAGAGTAAGGTGTTTTATGTGAGAAAAGAAACACTGTAAAATAAATCTTAAATTAATATGTTTTGTGATAGTGTGTGCATGAAATAAGATTAAAAGAATACCTGTAAAGGAATCCAATTAAAATGAAGCTTATTTTCAATTGTGTTTTCTTTTTATAACTTTACAATGAAACATAAACATATTTCATTGAAAAGAGTCAATTATAAAAAGATAAAATTTGAAATTTCCCTTTACCAGCTCCCTTGACAGTTTTTGTGCTTCCTATTTACTAGTTAGAAATTATCATTCCAGTCTCTTTCATAGATTCACATACATACCTTATATCTCTTACTCCTGGGCCTCTCTCAGTCTCTAATTCACCCATTCTTGTGATATGTTTGAGCCACAAGTCAGTTTTTCTCTCTGGACTGGAATTATTTTTCTATAGTATCATTGGGCAGAGAAGGCAATGGCACCCCACTCCAGTACTCTTGTCTGGAAAATCCCATGGACAGAGGAGCCTGGTGGGCTCCTAAGGGTGGGACACGACTAAAGCTCAGACATAACTGAGCGACTTCACTTTCACTTTTCACGTTCATGCATTGGAGAAGGAAATGGCAACCCACTCCAGTGTTCTTGCCTGGAGAATCCCAGGGACGGGGGAGCCTGGTGGGCTGCCGTCTATGGGGTTGCACAGAGTCGGACACGACTGAGGTGACTTAGCAGCAGCAGCAGCAGTATCATTGGGCTTCTCTGGTGGCTCAGCTGGTAAAGTATCCTTAAGAGTCTTGCAGACTGTAATCCAGTCCTGCTTTTCTGAAATGTGTATAATATATCTTACTTATTTTCTAAGATATTCATTCTCAGGTTGGCCGAACCTTTGAAATCATGTCTCATATCATCATCCAAAAAGGAATCTTATTTCAGAAGAAATGTTAACCTTGACAACTAGGGCAAAATAAAATTTCCTTCCTGAAATCTATGTGTAATTAAACAAACACATGATGCTTCCTAGATTATGTTCTCTGCCAATAGGACCAAGACAAAAGAGAGACCATTTGAAATTGTGACTTATCTCCTCTATCTTTGGATTTCCGGTATCATTTCCAACTTCCTGTGCTTGAGGATTGAGCCTTGCTCTTGCACTGCTGCTCCAATTCACTGGCAATGCTAGTAAAACTGTGCTTTTGGTTTACCTCCAGAGAGATATTTAGTCCAAGATAAATCTTTGGTTCAAAACTCTGGAACAGTCTTCCTCCCTTTGATATCAGCCTACTGAAGTTATGACTTGCTTATATCAGCCCCAGAAAGTTTACAGTTTCAACAAAATTATAAATAAACATTAGAAATGACAATTCTGGTTCTGAATGAGCTGATGTAAACACACCTCACCCTGCCTCTTCCATTGTTTGCAGCTGTGAAGCCTGAAAAGAGTACATGAAATAGGGAGAGCCAGGGAGAGTTCAAAGATTCCCTCAACCAGTAATGAGTTTATTGTTGCTGTTTCCCCTGGCATATCCTGCCCTGAAGTCAAAGAAAACCATTAAGTTAGTGCAGTGGTGTGGGGAGAGCTTCAATAGTCCTCCTGCTCTGGCTCAGGGAATGGGAATGGTGAGACAGTACAGAGTACCCCACTGCCCATATGCTTTTTGCTTTTTGTTCTCCATTCTCTCTTGACCCAGACACAAAGCAATCCTGTATTCTTGGAGGCAGCGATGACATTGGAAACCTTCAGAAGCCAAAATACTGAGGGAGGGGAACACTTTTCTATTTAGTAAAGTTGTGGACCCAAGGGGACGGAACCAACTCCCTTTTTTTTTTCCCTTTCTGTTCTCCCCTGCTTGACTCCAGACACAGGTGTTGGTGTAGCATGTATAGAAGAGTGGGATAATTAAAGCTACAGTTTTCTGGCTCTTAGTGGGATTCCCAGGGAACCACAAAGTACCAAGGATACAAAATAGAGGGAAGAATTAGTGAAAGAGTGTGACTCTGATGTTGTTTGTGAACTCCTGGGCTTACTCTTACCTGTACCTGGATGCTGTGGGCTGTGCTCAGTCCATAAGTCATGTCCAACTCTTTGCGACCCCATGGGCTGTAGTCCACTAGACACCTCTGTCCATGGGATTTCCCAGGCAAGAATACTGAAGTGGGTTACCATTCTCTTCTCCAGGGGATCTTCCCAACCCAGAGATAGAACCCATGTCTCCTGCTTGCCTTTCCTGCATTGGCAGGCAGATTTTTTTTTTTACCACTTGAGCCACCTGGGCATACCATTACTTGGGTGGATGTAATCCTATTCCACATTTCAGAGACTTTGAGAACTGGATTAATAAACCATTGCCCAATTCAGGGCTTCCCTGCTGGTTCAGACAGTAAAGAATCTGCCTGCAATGCAGCAGACCTGGGTTCAATCCCTGGGTGGGGAAGATCCCCTGGAGAAGGGAACAACAATCCACTCCAGTATTCTTGCCTGGAGAATCCCATGGAAGCGCTCAGGAGAGAGATCTACACAGGATCTCAAGGCACTATTGAGAATGCTAACAGTAAGTGACAGGACATTCAGGACCTGTTCTCCTTCAGGAACAACCCTGTCTCTTCCTGTAAAGTAAGTTTGAATGTCAAGACTCAGTTTCATGAAAAAGCTGGCTTAAAACTCAACATTCAAAAAACAAAGATCATGGCATCTGGTCCCATCTCTTCATGGCCTATTGGTTAAAATAGTGTTAGGTGTTGCAACATGCTTGTTCTAGACAATTTATTCTCATTAAAGAATAGTTATTGCAGAAATAAGGAAAGACATTAAAAGACTGTAAAACTTAAGAGGTATATTAGTCCTCAGGAAAAAAATGCACTGAATGAGTATTTAGAAAGCCATCTAAGTTGGTCTCCTTGGTCTCCTTTTTCGTTTCTACAAGCGTCTCTTTTCAGTTAGCCACTCTTTTTCCTTCTTCCTGCTCCAGTGCTTAATGACACCCCAGTTGCACCCCATCAGCATTTGCCTTTGGACTTTGTGTCTTCATACCCACAATACCTATGACAGTTTTTAACGTTCCTTCAAAACTAGAAAGCAAAAAGTGCTACCTCATTGGCTGGGTGTGGCCGAGAGACTCTCATTAAGTTCTCAATAACACGTTTATATCTGCCATCTTACTGGACAGAATGTCCACCTATGAGGATCACTTCAGTTTCTCTGATGCAAGGTTAAGTTGTTTTGTTTTGTTTTTTTTTCCCGTTTGTGTTGTTACTGCTTTGTTGTTGTTTGTAGGTAGGAGAAGAGGGGATTAATTAAGGAAAATTGTAAACATGAGGCTTCCCTGGTGACTTAGGTGGTAAAGAATCTGCCTGCAGTGCAGAAGACCCAGATTCGATCCTTGGGTTGGGAAGATCCCCTGGAGAATGGAATGACAACCCACCAAAGTTTTCTTGCCTGGAGAATTCCATGGGCAGAGGAACTTGCGGGCTACAGTCCATGGGGTTGCAAAGAGTCAGACACAACTGAGGACTAACACTTTCATAAACATTTAATACACATTTATAGAGGCTTTAAAAGGATAGATGTAAAAGACAAAATACCAGGTGGTCAGGACTATTTTTGCTAGCACAGTATTTAAAAATGAATGGTTGAACGTCATAAACTAAACGTGGTTTTTGTGGTCCCACAGACCCCTCCAGCCCACTGGGCCTATTTATGTGACTGTCCAGTACATGATGATGCATGAGTGTGCAACCTCTAACACAAACCTATTGTCTCACATATAAAGACAAGACTTCTTTGTCTAGTCTAAAATTTACTGATTTAAAATTTAACAAGAAAGAAAAACAAATAACATATGTCTATAAAAAATTGTATCTGGTGAGGACAGGAAATTTGGGACCACTTTTCTTCAGATTCACTGTCTATATGAATGAAGCTATTTGAAAAATAAACTCTATTTTCATTTTTTTCCCCTTTTTTGTCTTACTGGAGTGTTGGTATGTAGGTAACCTAAAATAATCATTCTAGATAATATGAAAGTCACTCAGTCGTGTCTGACTCTTTGTGACCCCATGGATGATAGAGTCCACGGAATTCTCCAAGCCAGAATACTGGAGTGGGTGGCCTTTCCCTTCTCCATGGACTCTTCCCAATGCAGGGATTGAACCCAGGTCTCCCACATTGCAGGCAGATTCTTTACCAGCTAAGCCACAAGGGAAGCCCAAGAACACTGGAGTGGGTAGCCTATCCTTCTCCAGTGGATCTTCCCAACCCAGGTATCGAACTGGGGTCTCCTGCATTGCAGGTGGATTTTTTACCAGTTGAGCTACCAGGGAAGCCCCTACTTTGCCTTTACTAATTTCCATCTCATTCCGGTTTGCAAAAAGCTTCACTGTCTATATCCACCATGACAGTCAGAGTCAGGAGTTGGGTGAGACAACAAGGCATAGAGTCTCATGCTTTAATTCAAGGAGGCGCTCAGGCTCAGATGCCCCGCAGGCACATGTCTGATCCCTGAGAGTGAGTGCCTTCGTAAGTTTTGAACCCTGGATTCTTCATTCTTAAGAAGGTATTTATGGTAATCTTACTTGTGGCAGTCCTTACAAACCCACAATTTACCCATGTTAATGTATTAAAATTAGCTTAGTTAAATTTATAATAATGTAACTAAACGTTCTCAATTACAATACCAAAAATAAGTTCTGTTTGTTTAGATGTAGTGATGTGAATCCTGTTTGTAAACCATATCAATAATTGTGTTTCTGGGGGTTTGTTTGTTTACAAAGGATTTTGTAAGATGCAAGGACGCAAGGATTTATTATTCCACTTCTCTTCACCTTCTATCATCCACTATCATCCCTACTAGGATTTCTGCAGTAATTTGGGTCCATTGTGGAGGAGACACCATTCTCCTCAGCGCTTCATGGGACATCCTATAGTTTTCTCTCACTGTAAACTACAAGTAGATCCGTTTGTCACTTTGGACTGTATGATAGACAAGAGTCTGCATTCTCCTGGAATGTAGTCACTGTAGAGGCACAGGTGAGGGGCCTTTGTCAAGTTGGAGACAAGATTAGAAATGAGAATTGACTCCATTAGGACACGTTTTTCTTCAGAATTACCGAAACAACCAAGGCCAGCAATGTTAGGTGACTGAAAACCTGGATTCTGAAGGTGGAGCAATTTTAGGAAAGTTTTCATATTACTATGACTTCATAGGTACCCACATGATAATAACATGAGTTCATATAGGTTGCATTTTAAAAAATTATCCTGAGTAAGTTTTATCTCATTGTATATCTTTTGACATGAAGAGCTAAATGCTTAGAATAATGTAGCTACTTACTATGTTTTGTGGATTTTATTGTTAAAGAGTTTCAACATTTAAAAGCTACACTGGAAAAAGAAACATTAAAAAAAATCTACAGGCTTGGTTCATTTGCATGAAAACTGAGGGAAAATCTATTTTTATCTCTTAAACAAAGACTTACCAGGCACTCATTTTCTCCCAATTCGTCAAAAAAAATTTGATGACTAAGTAAAACTGCTTGTGATAAAATAATTGACTGCATTAAAAATTATCCTGAAAAATTCAGGTAATCATTAGCAATTATTATTTTTAGCACCCCTGGTGTATTCCATGCTGGATACCATGAATTATCATTTATAAAATATTCTACTGAATTTTTTCATGGTGGAAATTTACCATTTTCTTTTCTAGATAGTAATTTTTTAGAAAATTCGTTCTTTAAACTAAAATACAATTTGTTTTTATCATAAATTATTTTAATTACCACTTAGAGCTATTAAAATGTATTATTTGATTTATACAGAAGAGTGTGTGTATGCAAAATAAATATGTTATGAATCATAATTTTGAAATGGCAACAATGATTAACCCCTGAAATTAAGCATTAGAAGCTAGCTGATAATGATTGTGTTTCCTTGCATTCTGACCATTTCCTTTTCATATCCATGGAACTTATCACTACCGTGAATTTCTCATTATGACACTTAAACACTATTTTTAAATGGGCTTTCTCAAAATACCTAGAAGTAGAATATCTGAGTCAAATGAGGTTTGCATAAACTCTATTATACAAGATAGTTCCAAGTTGTTTTCCAGTGGGTTTGTATCAATTTTTATTTCCATTAACATTGTCCAGGGGTTTGAATTGATTGACACCATACTTGGAATTATAAGACTTCTTAATTTTGCCAATCTAGTAGAGTATAAAAGTGTCTCTCATTATGGTCTTAATTCCATTTTCCTGATAACATACAATGTAAAATATCTTATCATAGATTAATTGGATAGTTTCTATTATCTACAGAGAAGGCAATGGCACCCCACTCCAGTACTCTTGCCTGGAAACTCCCATGGACGGAGGAGCCTGGTAGGCTGCAGTCCATGGGGTCGCAAAGAGTTGGACATGACTGAGCGACTTCACTTCCACTTTTCACTTTCCTGCATTGGAGAAGGAAATGGCAACCCACTCCAGTGTTCTTGCCTAGAGAATCCCAGCGACTAGGGAGCCTGGTGAGCTGCCGTCTATGGGGTCACACAGAGTCGGACACGACTGAAGCGACTTAGCTTAGCTTCTAATATCTAAATTCTTTTTGTCTTTTTTTTTTTTGACTCATTAGTAGGATTTATACATTTTGGGTATAAATCCTTTCCTACCTGTTTGCAATTAATCATTCACTAGCAATGTGAGCATCTCTTTACTTAGAATGCCTTGTGAAAATAAAATGGTTTATTTTAGTATAGTCAATTATCTAATATTTCTACCTATGTTACAATTATTTGTGTCTTTTAAATAAATTATGTCCTAAACCAGATACATAGAGATAGTCTGTTTCTATGTCTTTTAAATTTTTCTTTTGACTTTTAAATGCTAAATGCATTAAAAATTTTTATAGGAATTCAACTATATTCCTCCTCGCCCACATTTGAATAGCCAATCTTTTCCCAGAATATATAGTTTAATCTTGTCATATATCAATTTTCCTTATATATGTGGGTCATCATATCCACCAATTTTTATTGACTTAAAGTTGGCTAAGTTGATTGTCCGCATCTTACACTTCTGCAGAAGTGACTTGGGCTAGACATTTATTTTCCATATGAATTTGCAACAAGCTCACTAAGTTACTCAAAAAATTCTTTTGCAGTTTTTAAAAACTTTTTATTTAATATTGGACTATAGCTGAATACTTTGGCCACCTGCTGCAAAAAAACGGACTCCTTGGAAAATACCCTGATGCTGGGAAAGATTGAAGGCAGACGGAGAAGGGGACGACAGAGGATGAGATGGTTGGATGGCATCACCAATTCAATGGACACGAGTTTGAGCAAGCTCCGGGAGTTGGTGATAGACAGGGAATCCTGGTGTGCTGCAGTCCATGGGGTCGCAAAGAGTCGGACAGGACTGAACAATGGAACTGAACTTAATAACTGATTAACAATGTTGTGATAGTTTCAGGTGGGCAGCAAAGGGACTCAGCCATACATAGACATGCATCCATTCTTCCTTAAATCCCCCTCCCCTCCAGGCTGCCATATAACATTGAGCAGCGTTCTCTGTGCTATACAGTGGGCCCTTGTTGGTTATCCATTTTATATATAGCAGTGTGTACATGTCCATCCCAAACTCCCTGTCTATCTCTTTCCCCCACCCTCACCCCCAATAACCATAAGTTCATTCTCTAAGTCTGTGAGCCTGTTTCTATTTCGTAAATAAGTTCCTTTGTATTATTTCTTTTCAGATTCTACATGGGATTGAAAGGTTGTTGTTGAATCATGCGAAGACACCAGGATTCTTGGCCCCCGGAGGAGAAGAATTCAATCCGGGGACAGAGACAAGGCTTGACTGCTCAGAGCTTTTGTGTAATAAAGTTTTATTAAAGTATAAAGGAGATAGAGAAAGCTTCTGACATAGGCATCAAAAAGGGGCAGAAAGAGTACCCGCTTGCTAGTGTTAGCAATGAAGTTATATACTCTCCAATGAATCCAAAGAATGTCTGGAGGTTGTAAAGACCTCACCAGACCTACTCCTATAATTTACATTTTAAGATAACAGAATTAGCCAGAAGGTTTAATCCAGAGACTGTCCTCATGCAGGATACATTATTGTTATATAATCCTAAGGAATGTAGAGAAGGAAAAAAAGGTTTGTCCTTTCTTCCTCCTTGAGAATTCCAGACCCCTCTCTCTTTGGGGACCCCTAGACTCCTTATCAACCTGCCTAGGAACTGACTCTCTCAGGATGTCACAATATTTCCCCTTTTCAGTCTTAATTACTTTACCATTATGACAGTCTCTATATCCATCCATGTTGCTGCAAATGACATTATTTCATTTTTTTAATGGTGGAATAATATTCCATTGTATATATGTGCTGCAACTTCTTGATCCATTCCCCTGTTGATGGACATTTAGGTTGCTTTCATACTTTAGCTTTGTAAACAGTGCTGCAATGAACATTGGGGTACATGTATCCTTTCAGACTATGTTTTCTCCAGATATATGCCCAAGAGTGTATATATTGGGATTGTAGGGTCATGTGGTAGTTCTATTTTTAGTTTTTTAAGGAACCTCCATACTGTTTTCCATAGTGGCTGCACCAGTTTATATTCCCACCAACACTGTAGGAGAGTTCCCTTCTCTCCACACCCTCTCCAGCATTTATTATTTGTAGATTTTTTGATGATAGGCATTTTGACTGGTGTGAGATGGTATCTCATTTGAACTTTCAGTTTGCATTTCTCTAGTAATTAGTGATGATGAGTATCTTTCCACGTGCCTCTTGTTCATCTGTACGTCTTCTTTGAAGAAATGTCTATTTAGGTCTTCCGCCCACTTTTTTAGGCAATGGCACCCCACTCCAGTACTCTCGCCTGGAAAATCCCATGGACGGAGGAGACTGGTAGGCTGCAGTCCATGAGGTCGCTAAGAGTCAGACACGACTGAGCGACTTCATGTTTTGATAATATTAAGCCTCATGAACTGTTTGTAAATTTCAGAGACTAAGCCCTTGTCAGTCATATCATTTGCAAATATTTTCTCCCAATCTGTGGGTTCTCTTTTGTTTATTTTGTTTATTGTTTTCTTTGCTGTGCAAAACCATTTGAGTTTAATTAGGTCCAATCCATTTATTTTTGTTTTTATTTCCATTATTCTGGAAGATGGATTGAAAATTATATTGCTGCAATTTATGTTAGAGAGTGCTCTGCCTATGTTTTCCTCAAGGAAAATTATAGTGTCTGGCCTCATATTTAGGTCTTTATTTCATTTTGAGCTGATTTTTGTGTATGGTGTTTAAGACTGATCTAATTTCATTTTTTTTAACTGTAGCTATCCAGTTTTCTCAGCACCATTTGTTGAAGAAGCTGTCCTTCCAACATTGTATAGTCTTGCATCTTTTGTCACAGATTAATTGACCATAGGTGCATGGGTTTATTTCTGGGCTTTGATTGAAACTAAATCTATAGGTAAATTTGGGGATGACTATTGGCTTAGTCGGCAAAGAGTCTGCGTGCAATGCAGGAGACCTGGGTTTGGTTCCTGGGTTGGGATGATCCTGTGGAGAAGGAAATGGCAACCCACTCCAGTATCCTTGCCTGGAGAATCTCATGGGTGGAGGAACCTGGTGGGCTACAGTCTATGGGGTCGCATGAGTTGGACACGACTAAGCACACAGCACATTAGTTTAAGTTGTTGCTTTTTTCTGTGTAAACATTATGTAGATCTCATTTAATTTTGTCTGCTTAATGTGTTTCAATTGAATTTTATCAGGTTCACTATAAATGGTTTCCCTGATAGCTCGGTTGGTAAAGAATCCACCTGCAATGCAGGAGACCCTGGTTTGATTCCTGGGTTGGGAAAATCCCCTTGAGAAGGGAAAGGCCACCCACTCCAGTATTCTGGTCTGGAGAATTCCACGCACAGTATAGTCCATGGGGTTCCAAAGAGTTGGACATGATTGAGTGACTTTTTCTTCACTTCACTTCATAAATGGCTTAAGAATTTTTTTTTTAGATTTATACATAAATGCATACATACATTTCTTTGGTGTTTTATTGTATCTAATTTTCACTCTTGAAAATGTTTCTTAATTCCTTATGGTTTTTTCATTGAGCTGAACTTTTTTGAGTTATGTTCATCAATTTCAAGTCATATGTTGGTTTTTCTATATATATCTTTTTCATTAACATGTTTTCATTGTGATTCTAATTATATGAAATTCATAGATATCTGATTTATGACTCAATATATGTTTCCTTTTACAAATGTTTTATGATTGGTTGGAAAAATATGCATGAATATTGAAATGGTTAAATTTTTGTATCAACCTGACAGGCCATGGGATGCCCAGACTAAATAGTATTTCTGAGTATATCTGTGAGGATGTTTCCTGATGAGATTAGCATTTAAATTGATAGACTTAGGAGATTTCCCTCCACAATTTGAGTAAATATCATCCAGTTTCTTGAAGATCCAAATATCTTCTCTATTTATATAAAAATCTGTCAGAATAGGATTTATACTATCAACTCCCTTTGTTCTCAGGCCTTGGGAAGCTAACTGAATTAAATCACTGACTCCAAGCTTGCAGATGGCAGAATGTGGTCCTTCCCATCCTCAATAACAACAGGAAATACATTTTTGTAAGAATGTGTGTATATCCTACTGATTCTGTTTATCTAGAGAAATTTAACTAATATAGACTTTCACTAGTTATGTTGAAGCTGTGGTACTAAATGTACAGAACTTCAAGATTTTAAAATTTTCCCCATGAATGGACTATTCACTATTAGGACCTGATCTATTTTCTCTATGCTAATGTTTTTCTATTCTGAAAATACCATTATCTATTGTTAGTAACTTTCTTTGCGGAATATTTCCCTCATTGATCTTTTTAACATTAAGTACTCTGGTGAAGATTTTTGATATCTACTATTTTATTTTATTTTTTTATTAAGCCTCTTTTTAGAGCAGTTTTAGTTTCACAGTAAAATTGGGAGGCAGGTACAGAGGTTTCTCATGTAACTCCTGTCCCCACAAACGCATAGCCTCCCTCACCGTCAACATCCTCCACCAAAGTGGTACCTTGATTATCAACATCTTTCACCAGATATTTACTAGTGATGGACCTATATTGACACAGAAAACCACCCAAAGGCCATAATTTCCACTCTGACTCAATCTTGGTGTTGCATATTCTATGAAGTGACGTGGAAGTCGCTCAGTCGTGTCTGACTCTGCAACTCCATGGACTGTAGCCTACCTGGCTCCTCTGTCCATGAAATTCTCCAGGCAAGAATACTGGAGTAGGTAGCCTTTCCCTTCTCCAGAATATCTTCCCAAACCAGGGATCAATCCAGGTTTCCCACATTGCAGGAGGATTGTTTGTTACTGTCTGAGCCCCCAGGGAAGCCCATGTATATGCTATTGATGTGGACAAAAGTATAATGATACATATCAATTTTCACTGGCCTAAAAATCTTCTGGGTTTCATCTTTCCTCTGTTCCCCACAATCCCTGACAATCACTGATCTTTCCACTGCCTCCATAGTTTTTGCCTTTGCTAGTAGGTCGTATGGGATCATATGATATGTAGCTTTTTCAGAATGTTTTTTTTTTTCACTTAGTAATAGGCATTTAAGATTTCTCTGTCATATTGTGAATGATAGATCAATTTCCTTCTAGTACAGAATCATATTCCATTGTCTGGATGTACTACAGCTTGTTCTTCACCTATTGAAGAACATCTTGGTTGCTTCCAAGTATTGGCAATTAAGAAAAAATCTGCTAATACTATCTGTGTGCAGGTTTTGTGTGAACATGACTTTTCAATTCCTTTGAGTAAATACCAAGGAATGCGATTACTAGATAGTATGGTAGGAGAATGTTTAATATTTAAGAGGTTGACAAACTGTCTTCCAAAGTGGTTTTACCCTTTTATATTCCTACTAGTAATAAATCAGAGTTCCTTTTGCATGATATCCTCCATAGCATTTGGTGGTGTAATATTCCAGATTTTAGCCATTCGCATAGGTATGTGGCAGAGTGTCATGGTTGCTTCATTTGCATTTGCTTGATAAGTGATAAAGTATATATTTTCATGTGCTTATTTGCCATCTACATATCTTTGTTGTGGGGTCTGTTAAGGCCTTTGTAACATCTTATGGAAAAATCTGAATGATCTTTTTGGCCAACCTAATAATTGAGTTGTATATTCTTTTTTTTTTGATTTGTATTTATTTTATTTTTTAATTAAATTTATTTTAATTGGATGCTAATTACTTTACAATATTGTATTGGTTTTGCCATACATCAACATGAATCATTGTTGCATTTTAAGTATTCTTTGAATATTTTGGATGACAGTTTTTTATCAGATGGTCTTTTGCAAATATTTTACCCCCATATGTGGCTTTTCTTCTCAATCTCTTAAAGAGATTCTTTAATAGTACAGAAGGTTCTAATTTTAATTGTCCAGATTATCAATGATTTCTTTCATGAATCTTGCCCTGTTTGTGTATTAGTTTGTATGAAGGACCATTAGGTATTTTCCCAGCCTAGGGTTTCCCAGAACCAGCAAGATTACAGTGTATCCAAGTGAAAGAAGGCCTGTGCTTTCCAATGCTCATGGGTTCTCATGGGTCCTCATCTAGATCTTAATCTGAGAAATACATCTGTTTCATTCTTTCATTCATTTATTCTTTTATGTGAAAGAGCAATTCTATTACTGTAGACCTTTATCTAGATTTGAGAGTCCTGGGTTCATTCAGGAATCCTATATTTGTATCATTAAGACTAACTTTAGGGATATGTTGAGATGGCTGGATGGCATCACCAACTCGATGGACGTGAGTTTGAGTGAACTCCGGGAGTTGGTAATGGACAGGGAGGCCTGGCGTGCTGCAATTCATGGGGTCACAAAGAGTCCGACATGACTGAGCAACTGAACTGAACTGAATATAAAACCAAAATTGTTGTTGTTGCTGTTCAGTCACTCAGTCTTGTTCGACTCTTTGTGACCCTATGGACTTCAGCACACCAGGCTTCCCTGTCCATCATCATCTCCTAAAGCTTTCTCAAACTCATGTTCATTGAGTCAGTGATGCCATCCAACCATCTCGTCTTCTGTCATCCCCTTCTCCTCCTGCCCTCAATCTTTCCCAGAATCAAGGTCTTTTCCAATGAGTTGGTTCTTCACATCAGGTGACCTGATATGAAGCTTCAGCTTCAATATCAGTCCTTCTAATGAATATTCAGGACAGGTTTCCTTTAGGATTGACTTGTTTGATCTCCTTGCAGTCCGAGGGACTCTCAACAGTCTTCTCCAGTACCACAGACCAAAGCACCAATTCTTTGGCGCTTAGCTTTCTTTATGGTTCCAACTCTCACATCCGTACATTACCACTGGAAAAACCATAGCTTTGACCAGATGAACCTCTGTCGGCATAGTAACGTCTCAGTTTTTTAATATGCTGTCTAAGTTTGTCAGTGTTTCTTCCAAGGAGCCAGCGTTTATTACTTTTGTGGCTGTTGTCACTATGTGTAATGATTTTGGAGCCCCCCAAAATTAAGTCTGTCACTGTTTCCCCTGTTTCCCTGTCTATTTGCCGTGAAGTGATGGGACCAGATGCCATGATCTTCGTTTTTTGAATATTGAATTTTAAGCCAGCCTTTTCACTCTCCTCTTTCATTTTCATCAAAAGGCTCTTTAGTTCCTCTTTGCTTTCTGCCATAAGGGTAGTATCATCTGCATGTCTGAAGTTATTGATGTTTCTCCAAGCAATCTTGACCTGCAAAAAGCTTTCTCAGAAGGCATGTAAGGTGGTTGGTATTCCCATATCTTTAAAAATTTTCTACTGTTTGTTATGATCCACACAGTCAAAAACTTTAGTATAGTCAATAAAGCAGAAGTAGTTTTTTTTCTGGAATTCTATTGCTTTTTTTATGATCCAGCAGATGTTGGAAATTTGATCTCTGGTTCCTCTGCCTTTTCTAAATTCAGTTTGAACCTCTGGAAGTTCTTGATTCATGTACTGTTGAATCCTGGGTTGGAGAATTTTGAGCATTACTTTGCTAGCATTATACCAAAAAAATAGTTTAATTTCTCTCAGGTTAAAAAAAAAATGAAGTTAGTTAGTCTAAGGTAGGCATGATAATTCAACAGTTGTTATAAACCCAATTTCCTTATCTATTTATGCTCTGCCAGTTGAAAATAAAACATTTATCTCTAAAACTGCCTAATTATAAATGAGTGATGCATCCCTTTGTTCCCTGTTCCTGGGAGAAAGATGGGAAAGAAAGAGAGAGACAAACTCCAACAGCGGTCTCCTATAAGGAGGTTTCATAGTTTACCACCCAACACCTACACTTGCATATCACTGGATAGAATCTATGTTTCCATCATTATTTCTTTGTACGAGAATGACTGGAAATTTAATCTTTAGCCATGCATACTGCCACTGAAATAAAGTTAGATTTATTCAGATGTATTTGATGTGTTCAGTAGTTAGATTAATGAGGAAAGTATATTAAATAGGCAATAAGCATTCTCTGCTACATGAAGCTAAGTTCTTTTCCTTGTTCACTGCAGTCATTGACCCTAAGACTTGAAATCAAGGGTGTTGCCAAAGGAAACAAAAGACATCACCCTCTAAGGGCCAAAATAGCATCAATTTTACCTTAAAACCATGGATGAAAGGTCCTGTCATGTTTGAAAACCTTGTTTACTTATAAGCTCAGCTCTATACTTTACAAGCTGTTTGTAGTATTTTTTCAAGGTCTTTGTTGCAAAACATCATTTCAGAATACAGCAATCTTCCACTCAAGGTGAATGATGTGATTCTAAAAACCTAACATTCTATATGAGCATATTTAAGGGAATAATAACCTTGTCCTCATCACTTTAAGTGGGAAAAAATCATAATGCATTACACCTAAATCAAAACCCCCAACAATTCCTAAATCATTACCAAGCACAATAAAATGCTTACTTATAAGCTACAAAATATCATCCTTAGATGTAAAAATGCTTAAAAGTTTGCTTTCTGACCATCAAAAAATCAATGTGGTCATTAAATTTGTTTTGTATACAATAAAATATACAGTTTGCATGTTGTACTGTAAACATTTTGTTTATGATATGGAAAGACCAATAACACACCACAATAAATACATTTGAGGAAAGCTGCATGTAAAAATTAACAATAAAATGCCAATTTCCTTCAATAAACCAGATGAGTTAGAGACTTAAGATTTGAAAAAAGCTGAGAATTGAGGAGTGAAGGAGGAAGCAGTCACTAATTACCTCTGGTTACAGAAGTTGATGGCACAGACGAATCAGATAAAGAGGCAGCAACTCTAGGTTAACTATCCAACTCAGAAGAACCAACACAGATTCTTTGCCACTCTGATGTGGCTGTAAGAACCTGTGAAAGAAAAGCTTCAAGGAAATTGGCTAAAGGTTTAGGTTGAGAAAACTGCAAATGGAACTTTACACTTCTAATTGAAACATTTAAAAATTTTCATATGCCAGTGTAAGACATTCTACTTTTGTCAATTTAAAGAAAGATTCTCATCCTTGTGCCATAATATTCAAGAAAAACATGTATTATTGCATCTACATAAGTCATCCACTATGATACCTCTCTAAATGCCAGCAAGATCTGAGATTCAAATCCCACCCCCCTCCCTTTTAACCATCAATGTGATTTTTAAAATATCTGTGTGGGATTCTAGAAGTCTATTAACAGGTTTTAGAATGTAATTTAAAGTTTATTCTTTATATAACCTGTTTAAAATGTGCTCTTTTGTTTTAAGGGTATAGTTTTTTAGTAAATAAATTTTGCTTAAAAATAAAATAGCTTAGACAAGATGACAACTGTCTCCTAATTGGTCTACAGGTTTAATCCAGATCCTCTTAAAATATCTGTGAGACACCCCCGCCCTCCACCTTTTGCAGATATACAATATCTGCAAAGCGTTTACCAATATTTATACAGTAGCACACAGGACAGAATAATCATTTTGAAAAAAAAGAGCAAATTGGAAGAATCAGTCCACCCGATGGAGAGGCTTACTATATAACTATAGCAATCAAATTGATGTGATAGTACTGATTCTTTTGGTGGAACTATTCCTTATCTTGTCTGTTGTGGTTGTTGCACAAGTCAACAACTGTGTTAAAATTTCACAGAAGCAAATATACACAAACGAGTGCATGCAAAATGGGTGAACTCTTTTGTATTCTTAATAAGACTTTAATCATCATATTATAAAAATTTTAGGATTTCTACTATATTACATATGAATGTATTAAACAAATAAGCATGCAAAATATGCATATTTTTAAAATTTAGGTCTTTAATCTGCCTCATTTTTTCTGTGTACTGTTGAGTATGAACATAGTCCTATTTTTTCTTTAAGTGGATATTTCTTTCTTACACTGTGTACAGAATTGCTCACTCTATGCCACAATTTGAATTTCCAAGTTTTCTTGCATTTATATGAATCAATCCCTAAACCTGTAATCCTATCCCATTAAATTGTTTCATTTATATGTTAGTTGAGATAACTAACTGTATTCGTTTTCTATTGCTATATAAGAAGAATGGTTTCTGAGAATTAGAATTCTGGGCATGGTTTAGCGGGGTCTTCTGGTAAGAACCTTCCAGGTTCAGCTCCTGTCGGGACAGAGGAAATGTCCATGTCCAGTTCACTGAGCTTGTTACCAGAACCCATTTCCATGTAACTGAAGGACTTAGAGTCCTGGCTTTCTACTGTCTTCAGTCTGGATACCAAATCACTTCCTAGGACTGCCCTCTGCTTCTCACTGTGTGGGCCATCAATAGTATGTGCTAATGAGTGAAGTCTTGTAGAAAGGAGGAAATAAAAAGGTGACACCCAATGTTCATCGCAGCACTGTTTATAATAGCCAGGACATGGAAGCAACCTAGATGTCCATCAGCAGATGAATGGATAAGAAAGCAGTGGTACATATACACAATGGAGTATTACTCAGCCATTAAAAAGAATACATTTGAATCAGTTCTAATGAGGTGGATGAAACTGGAGCCTATTATACAGAGTGAAGTAAGCCAGAAAGAAAAACACCAATACAGTATACTAATGCATATATATGGAATTTAGAAAGATGGTAACAATAACCCTGTGTACGAGACAGCAAAAGAGACACTGATGTATAGAACAGTCTTATGGACTCTGTGAGAGAGGGAGAGGGTGGGAAGATTTGGGAGAATGGCATTGAAACATGTAAAATATCATGTATGAAACGAGTTGCCAGTCCAGGTTCGATGCACGATACTGGATGCTTGGGGCTGGTGCACTGGGACGACCCAGAGGGATGGAATGGGGAGGGAGGAGGGAGGAGGGTTCAGGATGGGGAACACATGTATACTTGTGGTGGATTCATTTTGATATTTGGCAAAACTAATACAATTATGTAAAGTTTAAAAATAAAATAAAATTAAAAAAAATAAAATAAAAATAAATACCTTTTATTTTGTTAAAAAAAAAAAGGTGACACCCCATTACTTTTGCCATATTCAATCTATTAGAAGCCAATAAAGACTTCTTATAGCAGGGGTATTATTTATAATCAAACACTAGAAACAACCCAAATGTTAATTGAAAAGAATTTGGATGAATAATTCATGTAGCATTCAAACATCATATCCATCATAAAGAAAAAAAGGAGGAGGGGGAAGAAACTTAGAAGTGAAAGTCACTCAACTGTGTCCAACTCTTTGCAACCCCATGGGTCTATACATTCCATGGAATTCTCCATGCCAGAATATTGGAGTAGGTAGCCATTTCCTTCTCCAGGGCATCTTCCCAACCCTGGGAACTAACCCAGGTCTTCTGCATTGCAGGAAAATTATTTACCAGCTGAGCCTAAGAACCCTAACCCTACTTGAAAAACAGATAATTCAATCTATACAACAGTATGCAGATTATATTTGGAGACACACAACATTCCAATGGCATTCTTATGGGTGGGGCATGAAAGCACTTCATATAGAAGCAAATTCAGTGCCCTTCGATTCAGTCACTCACACTTATCCTACTCTTTACAACCCCATGGACTGTAGTACGCCAGGCCTCCCTGTCTAACACCATCTACCGAAGTTAACTCAAACTTATGTCCGTTGAGTTGATGATGCCATCCAACCATCTCATCTGCTGTCATCCCCTTCACTTCTCACCTTCAATCTTTCCCAGAATCAGGGTCTTTTCCAATGAGTCAGTTCTTCGCATCATGTTGCCAAAGTATTGAAGTTTCAGCTTGAACATCAGTCCTTCCAATCAATATTCAGGACTGATTTCCTTTACGATGGACTAGGGGGATCTACTTTCAGTCTAAGGACTCCCAAGAGTCTTCTCCAACATCACAATTCAAAAGCATCAATTCTTCTACGCTCAGCCCTCTTTATAGTCCAACTCTCACATCCATACTAGACATGACTACTGGAAAAACCATAGCCTTAACTAGATGGATCTTTGTTGGCAAAGTAATGTCTCTGCTTTTTAATATGACATTCAGGTTGGTCATAACTTTTCTTCCAAGGAGTAAGCATCTTTCAATTTCATGGCTGCAATCACCCATCTGCAGTTATTTTGGAGCCCAGAAAAACAGTCTGCCACTGTTTCCACTGTTTCCCCATCTATTTGCCATGAAGTGATGGGACCAGATGCTGTGATCTTAGTTTTCTGAATGTTGAGCTTTAAGTCACTTTTTTCCACTCTCCTCTTTCACTTTCATCAAGAGGATCTTTAGTTCTTCTTCACTTTCTGTCATAAAGGTGGTGTCATCTGTGTATCTGAGGTTATTGGTATTTCTCCTGGAAATCTTGCTTCCAGCTTGTGCTTCTTCCAGCCCAGCATTTCTCATGATGTCCTCTGCATATAAGTTAAATAAGCAGGGTGACAATATACAGCTTTGATGTACTCCTTTCCTATTTGGAAATAGTCTGTTATTCCATGTCCAGTTCTAACTGTTGTTTCCTGACCTGCATACAGATTTCTCAAGAGGCAGGTCAGGTGGTCTGGTATTGCCGTCTCTTTCAGAATTTTCCACAGTTTATTGTGATCCACACAGTCAAAGGCTTTGGCATAGTCAATAACACAGAAATAGATATTTTTCTGGAACTCTCTTGCTTTTTCAATGATCCAACGGATGTTGGCAATTTGATCTCTGCTTCCTCTGCCTTTTCTAAAACCAGCTTGAACATCAGGAAGTTCATGGTTCATGTACTGTTGAAGCCTGGCTTGGAGAATTCTGAGCGTGACTTTGCTAGTGTGTTAGAAGAGTGCAATTGTGCAGTAGTTTGAGCATTTTGGCATTGCCTTCCTTTGGGATTGGAATGAAAAGTGACCTTTTCCAGTCCTGTGGCCACTGCTGAGTTTTCCAAATTTTCTGCCATATTGAGTGCAGCACTTTCACAGCATCATCTTTTAGGATCTGAAGTAGCTCAACTGGAATTTCATGATCTCCACTAGCTTTGTTAATAGTGATGCTTCCTAAGGCCCACTTGACTTCACATTCCAGGATGTCTGGCTCTTAGTGAATGATCACACCATCATGATTATCTGAGTCATGAAGATCTTTTTTGTATAGTTCTTATGTATATTCTTGCCACCTCTTCTTAATATCTTCTGATTCTGTTAGGTCCATGCCATTTCTCTCCTTTATTGTGCCCATCTTTGCATGAAAATTTCCCCTGGTATCTCTAATTTTCTTAAGACATGTATAGTTTTTCCCATTCTATTGTTTTCCTCTATTTCTTTGCACTGATCACTGAGGAAGGCTTTCTGATCTCTCCTTGCTATTCTTTGGAACTCTGCATTCAAATAGGTATATATTTCCTTCTCTCCTTTGCTTTTCACTTCTCATCTTTTCACAGTTATTTTTAAGGCCTCCTCAGTCATCCATTTTGCTTTTTTTGCATTTTTTTTTCCTTGGGAATGGTCTTGATCCTTGTTTCCTGTGCAATGTCACGAACCTCCCTCCATACTTCATTAGGCACTCTATCTATCAGATATAATCCCTTAAATCTATTTCTCACTTCCACTGTATACTCATAAGGGATTTGATTTAGGTTATATATGAATGGTTTAGTGATTTCCCCTACTTTCTTCAATTTTAGTCTGAATTTGGCAATAAGGTGTTCATGATCTGAGCCACAGTCAGCTCCTGGTCTTTTTTTGCTGACTATATAGAGCTTCTCCATCTTTGGCTGCAAAAAATAATCAATCTGTTTTTGGTGTTGACCATCTGGTGACATCCATGTGTAGAGTCTTCTCTTGTGTTTTTGGAAGAGGGTGTTTGCTATCACCAGTGCATTCTCTTGGCAAAACTCTATTAGTCTTTGCCCTGCTTCATTCTGTACTCCAAGGCCAAATTTGCCTGTTACCCCAGGTGTTTCTTGACTTCCTACTTTTGCATTCCAGTCCCATATAATGAAAAAGACATCTTTTTCGGGTGTTAGTTCTAAAAGGTCTTGTAGATCTTCATAGAACCTTTCAACTTCAGTTTTTTCCAACATTACTGGTCGGGGCATAGACTTGGATTAACGAGATATTGAATGGTTTGCCTTGGAAATGAACAGAGATCATTCTGTCGTTTTTGAAATTGCACCCAAGTACTGCATTTTGTACTCTTTTGTTGACTATGATGGCTGCTCCATTTCTTCTAAGGGATTCCTGCCCACAGTAGTAGATATAATGGTCATCTGAGTTAAATTCACCCATTCCAGTCCAGTTTAGTTCCACTGATTCCTAGAATGTTGATGTTTACTCTTGCCATCTCTTGTTTGACCACTTCCAATTTGCCTTGATTCATGGACCTTACAATCCAGGTTTCTGTGCAATATTGCTCTTTACAGCATTGGACCTTGCTTCTATCACCAGTCACACCCAAAACTGGGTATTGTTTTTTCTTTCACTTAGCCTCTTCATCCTTTCTGGAGTTATTCCTCCACTGCTCTCCAGTAACATTTTGGGCACCTACCAACCTGGGGAGTTAATCTTTCAGTGTCCTATCTTTTTGCTTTTTTATACTGTTCATAGGGTTCTCAAGGCAAGAATACTGAAGTGATTTGCCATTTCCTTCTCCAGTGGACTACATTTTGTCAGAACTCTCCACCATGACCTGTCCATCTTGGGTGGCCCTACACTGCATGGCTTATAGTTTCATTGAGTTAGACCACATGCTGTGGTCCATGTGATTAGATGGTTAGTGTTCTGTGACTTTGGTTTTCAGTCTGTCCGCCCTCTGATGAAGAAGGATAAGAGGCTTATGGAAGCTTCCTGATGGGAGAGACTGACTGAGGGGAAAACTGGGTCTTGTTCTGATGGTCTGGCCATTCTCAGTAAATCTTTAATCCAATTTTCTGTTGATGGATGGAGCTGTGTTCCCTCCCTGCTCTTTACCTGGGGCCAAACTATGGTGGTGTTAATAAAGATAATGGTGACCTCCTTCAAAAGGTCCCATGCATGTACTGCTATACTCAGTGCCCACTCAGTGCTGTACTCATATAGGAGCAAATTAGGCCTCAAATGTACTTGGACAAGCAGTTCAAAGCCATTCTGCAGAGACAGTAGTGTCAGGCCCCTCACTGGTACTCACACACAGAACTCTGTTCACAGTGGAGAAGTGGAGTGTCTGTGGAAATGGAAGAAATGGGTGGTACTAGTGGGAACAAAGGACTTAGGGTAAATATTTGATCACAAAAGAGTTTTAGGCACATACACACAATCAGAATTTGTAAGAAACAAACAAAATTGGATGGGGGAGACGGTTCTGAAGAACATAGCAGAGAATAAGTATAACTTTTCCAGTTTTCCTAACAAATAGGTAAAATTTTAGAGCATGGTTATACCACTGTTCTCTGTTATCAATATATCACACAATCATACTAACTCTGTGTTAATATTTTTAATAACTTCATGGAAATAATTTACAGCTGACTGTGTGATTTCTATTTTTTAATAGATCAACTCTTCATTATATTTTTGAATCCATTAATATATGATAAGGTATAATGTAGAAAATACACGTTTTTCTTATATAAAGAAAATGTTAGGGAGAAGCTTGTAGTCTTGAATATTCTGCAAAGTGTGATGACCTCATTTGAGTGATAAATTGTTGAGATTAGCTCTCTAATTCATTACAGTCAATTCTTTTGAAAATGGTAATAGATATTTCAGTGAATTAGAGAATTAATCTAACAATCTGCCAAACAAGCTAACCTGATAGTTAGAAGCTTTCCAAGTGTAATGTAATTTTAAACTAAGAGAGATCGTATCCCATGAGCAACAAATGGAGATACTCTATGTAACTTAATTTTGAATGGTAATTATATTAATGAAATAAGATTTTAAAAGCACTTCAAATCCATACATACCTACAAAGAGTTGTTTAATCAACTCCCTAAAGCATAAGCTGGTTTAATTTTCTAAATTTCATAAAAGACTTGCCTTTAATAAATACTTACTGGTACAGTGATCAGTCCTTCCTAATCAGCTCTTTTTAAAGCTTCTTTCTTGTTTGTGCCATCTGGGCAAAAGTACACGGGTGTATATGTATATATGTTATTGGTGGAGTGTATCTAATATAATCATGAGAACTTCCTGAAGTTGACTTAGAGAGTGCAAATAACTTAGGAAGATGTCAAGTGTTGAGGTTATGTTTATTAAAGTTAACAGGGAGTGATGCAGTTCTGTCCAAAACAAAGGCACCACAGTTTCTGAGTCAAAGATGCAGAGTCAGAAATTGTAGTGCATTATAAACATTATCCCCTTCTCTAGCAGATCTTTCTGGCCCAGGGATTGAATCCAGGTCTCCTATATTACAAGCGGCTTCTTTACCATATGAGCCACCATGGAAACCCTTATAAACAACATAGCCTTCAGAAGACAAAATGAATTAGAACTGATTATTGCTTGTAAGTGTTAGGAAATATCTTTTTTTTTTTAAGGGAGGTTAACTTGGGCCAGGTGAGTGAATGTCTGTGTTGGTGTGCAGGGGAGTGTATATGTGTATATGGGTATATGTGAGTTGAGGGCAGTGGTGGGGAAGTAGAATTGAAAGGAGAGGATGCTTAAAAATGTCTAATTTGTGTGGAAACTTCACACTATTCTAATGACTCTACTAGAGTTTCTTTAGGTGATTTTAGACTGCAATATTAGTTCTATTATACATCCATGGAGTTAGTACCGAAGATGAAATTCCATCTCATGTTTAGAATAACAGGTTTATTTATGTTAGTGCTTGTTCAACTTGAGCCTCTTTAAATATCTTCCTGGTTTTAGAAAAGGCAAAGGAACCAGTGATCAAATTGTCAACATCTGCTGGATTATCAAAAAGCAAGAGAGTTCCAGAAAAATATCTATTTCTGCTTTCTTGACTCTGCCAAAGCCTTTGACTGTGTGGATCACAATAAACTGTGGAAAATTCTTCAAGAGATGGGAATACCAGACCACCTGATCTGCCTCTTGAGAAATCTGTATGCAGGTCAGGAAGCAACAGTTAGAACTGGACATGGAACAACAGACTGGTTCCAAATAGGAAAAGGAGTTCATCAAGGCTGTACATTGTCACCCTGCTTATTTAACTTATATGCAGAGGACATCATGAAAAATGCTGGGCTGGAGGAAGCACAAGCTGGAATCAAGATTGCTGGGAGAAATATCAATAACCTCAGATATGCAGATGACACCACCTTTATGACAGAAAGTGAAGAAGAACTAAAGATCCTCTTGAGGAAAGTCAAAAACGAGAGTGAAAAAAGTGACTTAAAGGTCAACATTCAGAAAACTAAGATCATGGCATCTGGTCCCATCAGTTCATGGCAAATAGATGGGGAAACAGTGTCAAACTTTATTTTTCTGGGCTCCGAAATCACTGCAGATAGTGACTGCAGCCATGAAATTAAAAGACGCTTACTCCTTGGAAGAAAAGTTATGACCAACCTCAGTTCAGTTCAGTTCAGTTGCTCAGTCTTGTCCGACTCTTTGCAACCCCATGAATTGCAGCACGCCATACTTCTTAAATAAACTCTTAGAAAACAGTGTAGACTAGTTTGGATAATATTAATATCTAAAGTGGGTAGTAACTAGATAAAGAGGGCTTTTTATTCTAGCATCAGATCAGATCAGAGATCAGATCATTTGCTCAGTCGTGTCCTACTCTTTGCGACCCCATGAATTGCAGCACACCAGGCATGCCTGTCCATCACCAACTCCCGGAGTTCACTGAGACTCACGTCCATCGAGTCAGTGATGCCATCCAGCCAGCTCATCCTCTGTAGTCCCCTTCTCCTCTTGCCCCCAATCCCTCCCAGCATCAGAGTCTTTTCCAATCAGTCAACTTTTCACATGAGGTGGCCAAAGTACTGGAGTTTCAGCTTTAGCATCATTCCTTCCAAAGAAATCCCAGGGCTGATCTCCTTCAGAATGGACCGGTTGGATCTCCTTGCAGTCCAAGGGACTCTCAAGAGTCTTCTCCAACACCACACTTCAAAAGCATCAATTCTTCGGTGCTCAGCCTTCTTCACAGTCCAACTCTCACATCCATACATGACCACAGGAAAAACCATAGCCTTGACTAGACGGACCTTTGTTTGCAAAGTAATGTCTCTGCTTTTGAATATGCTATCTAGGTTGGACATAACTTTCCTTCCAAGGAGTAAGCGTCTTTTAATTTCATGGCTGCAGTCACCATCTGCAGTGATTTTGGAGCCCAGAAAAATAACGTCTGACACTGTTTCCACTGTTTCCCCATCTATTTCTCATGAAGTGTTGGGACCGGATGCCATGATCTTCGTTTTCTGAATGTTGAGCTTTAAGCCAACTTTTTCACTCTCCACTTTCACTTTCATCAAGAGGCTTTTGAGTTCCTCTTCACTTTCTGCCATAAGGGTGGTGTCATCTGCATATCTGAGGTTATTGATATTTCTCCCAGTAATCTTGATTCCAGCTGTGTTTCTTCCAGTCCAGCATTTCTCATGATGTACTCTGCATATAAGTTAAATAAACAGGGTGACAATATACAGCCTTGACGAACTCCTTTTCCTATTTGGAACCAGTCTGTTGTTCCATGTCCAGTTCTAACTGTTGCTTCCTGACCAACCTAGACAGCATATTAAAAAGCAGAGACATTACTTTGTCAACAAAGGTCTGTCTAGTCAAGGCTATGGTTTTTCCAGTAGTCATGTATGGATGTGAGAGTTGGACTATAGAGAAAAGCTGAGCACAGAAGAATTGATGCTTTTGAACTGTGGTGTTGGAGAAGACTCTTGAGAGTCCCTTGGACTGCAGGGAGACCCAACCAGTCCATCCTAAAGGAGATCAGTCCTGGGTGTTCATTGGAAGGACTGATGTTGAAGCTGAAACTACAATACTTTGGCCAGCTGATGCGAAGAGCTGACTCATTTGAAAAGACCCTGATGTTGGGAAAGATTGGGGGCAGGAGGAGAAGGGGACTACGGAGGATGAGATGGTTGGGTGGCATCATGGACTCAATGGACATGAGTTTGGGTAAACTCCAGGAGTTGGTGATGGACAGGAAGGCCTGGCGTGCTGTGGTTCATGGGGTTACAAAGAGTCGGACACGACTGAGTGACTGAACTGAACTATCTTCCCTGAGCTGAGTACAATTCATCCACCTCTACAAGACAGGCACCCCCTGGTGGGTCCTGTGGGTTTCCTTTGCTTAGAAGAGTACTTAGCATGCTTTATATTGTCTGAATCTAACCACCTCTCTTGCTAGCCTGCCTAATAACAATTGTGGCCTCCTCCTTAACTTGGAATTTGTAAGGTAACACAGGCTAGAGTCTAGAGTTGGTTCTTTAGAACTGAGAAGCATTATAGTGGGTCCTATGTTGGAAGAGTTAGTGGGAAAGCTTTATGCCATAGTCTAAAAAGAAGATCTGAAACCAGGAGGAGAGAAACCAGATGTGAAAGCCAAGATATTAATGATGCAACGTAAAATAATATAGTATCTATTAAGGGCTTATTCTAGTGCTTATTCTAGGCAGTATTTTATACATTATTATATCATTTAACTCCATAATGATCTTATTAAGAACCACTATGCTGCTGCTGCTGCTAAGTTGCTTCAGTCGTGTCCGACTCTGTGCGACCCCATAGACGTCAGCCCACCAGGCTCCCTCGTCCCTGGGATTCTCCAAGCAAGAACACTGGAATGGGTTGCCATTTCCTTCTCCAATGCATAGAAGTGAATAGTGAAAGTGAAGTCGCTCAGTCCTGTCCAACTCTTAGCGACCCCATGGACTGCAGCCCACCAGGCTCCTCCATCCATGGGATTTTCCAGGCAAGAGTACTGGAGTGGGGTGCCATTGCCTTCTCGGAAAGAACCACTATAAACACCCCCAATTTCTAGAGGAGGAGGCGCAGGTTATGCAAAACAGCTGGCCCAAAGACATACAATTAATACAAATTATGTATTAGACATACAATTAATGAAAATGTGGACCTGGGATTTATGCAAAGGGAGGCTTGCATTCCAGAGCTTGTCTAGAGGTTGCCGCATTAGATGTCTGGACACTATATTTTAAGTCATATTTTAAGGACATTATATTTTAAGTCATACTACCTTATGCCTCATTAATAAAATAATATGCATGAAAAATTAGAATTAGAAGTATCTGGCAAGCTACAGAAAATTTTGGATATGTTTAATTGCCCGATGGCCCTGTATCTTGGAACAAAAGAAACCTTAGTGGTCATCACATATTTTCACAAGACAGAAATAGCTGAAAAATTACTGAGGTGTGACAGCATGCAGCACTGCAAAACTACCATGGAGAGAATCTCTATGAGTTCAACATACATTCAAGTTGCCCAGCACTAGAACACTTGCCAGCCTGACTGGGGAATCAGGCTTCTTGATGGTTCAAGGCTGACCTTGATGCTTCCCCTGTCACTACTGGACAATTCATTTCTAATCAGTGGGTGCCCTGTTGCTCAGAGGGGTACTGACATGTCTCCTGGAACACCAACATACAGGCACACTGTTCTACCTAGAAACACGCTCACTCTACTGGCATCCCTTGTGCCAATACATTGATGTTACCTTTTATTTCTTCCTCATTAGAAGTGGCTCTTTCCAGAGAACATAAGTTTGTCATGAGCTGTGCCTCCCACAAATTAAATATGTGCAGGAGTTTTCAGCCATTCATTTTCAGATGCCAACTCAGAAATGTTTCATGAGCTCCACAATTCCCCCAATGCTCTGGCAGTTAGAGAGCTGTATCATACAAATTATCCAATCAATGATGTCAAATTTGGAGTCAAGTTGAGCCAAAAGTTTATTGAAGTATCCTTAAATGGGAATGTAGAGGGGACTGCTCCATCACCTGCTTACCATGCTCAGTGTGATTATATATTATGAGTGTGATGTTGGTAATTACACATACAAGTTCATCTACAAGTTGCCACTCTGAGTATCAAAACTGAATTGCATCTAGGGGAAGTGGATCTTGATGGAACAGCTCTAAATTCTTTAAGAAGAAATGCATATTGCTGGTGTGCGAAACTTCCTCTAAGTTAAGGGGCAGCGTGGGTTTGCATAGTTGTCCCTTTCCTGACAGACTGGGATTATTTTCTCATTCAACACTCTGTTCACTGGAAACAGTGATTACGGAGTAATAGTTCCTATCACAACCATAATCTCTGTTATCACAATGTCAGACAATATCTGACAAAGAGGTTGATTCTAAAGAGAAAATTAGAGTTATATTAAACAGATTCAGAATTAGCAATCAGGCAAAGAAGGTATCCACCCAGAAAGAATATGGAAACAAAAGAGTCCAAAATTAACAAGGATGCTAGTATTTTGTTAGGTCACCTTTGGGAACTTTAAATGTGTTACTTGAGTGTATGTATATATATATATATATAAATAACAGTTTCATTGAAATATAGTTCATATTTATATCTTAAATGTGTTTTAAAATGAATAATTCAATAGATTTTAGTGTTTTTAAGAATGGTGCAGTGATCTCCACAATCTAATTTTAAAACCCTATACCTACTGGTAGTCATTCAACATTCTCTTCTTTCTCCACCCGCTACTGACTGCTCATCTACTCTCTATCACTACAGACTTGTCTATTCTGGATATTTTATATAAATGGAATCACACATATATATGATATTTATTATTATTATTTTGTTGGAGTATAGTTGCTTTACAGTGTTGGGTTAGCATCTTCTTTCACTTCAGACAATGTTTTCAAGGTTCATCCATGTTAAAGCATGTATTCGTACATTATTACTTTTTATTGCTAAGAAATATCCCATTGCATGGATGTGCCACATTTTATTTTTCCATTCATCAATTGGTGAATGTTTCAGTTGCTTACATCTTTTAGCTATTATGTGTAATGCTGCTATGAACATTTATATGCATCTTTCGTATAGACATATTTTTTTATTTCTCTTTAGTAAATATGTAGGAGTAGAAATATTGGACCATGTTTTACATTTTAGCATTTGGAGAAATTGCCAAACTGGTTCCCACAGTAGGTGCACCTTAGTATAGTCTCACCAGCAACGTTTGAAGGTTTCAGTTTCTCCACACTCTTGCTGATGTTTTTGTTATTATCTGTCTTTTTAATTTTAGCTACTCTCCTATATGGGAGTTGATATTGCGTTGAGGTTTTGATTTGCATTTCCTAAGGGGTAATGACATTGAGGAACTTTTCATGTGCTTATTGGCGATTTGTTTAACCTCTTTGGGAGAAATGTCTATTCAAATCTTCTGCCCATTGAAAAATTACATTATGTGTTTTTTCACTGTTGAATTTTAAGAGTATTTTGTATATTCTAGATCAATAGTTCCATATCATATATGTCATATGCAAATATTTCACTCCATTTTGTAAACTGTCTTTTTACTTTCTCGATGGTGTCTTTTGAAGCACAAAATCTTTTAGTTTGATAGTGTCTGATTCATCTGATTTTTCTTTTGTAGTTTACAGTTTTCTATTTTATCTAAGAAATAACTGCCTAACCTAAGGTTATGAAGATTTACTCCTATATTTTTAAAATTTGTTTATATTTTTATCTCTTAGATTTATGATTAAGTTTTGTAAATTGATGTTTAGAATTTTCATTGTTCAGTCACTAAGTCATGTTTCTGAATGGCAATGTCCAGAGTTAAAAAAGCAAAAATGAATGCATGCACTCTACTGAATCCTGTGATGGAACCACTGTTATCTAGCTAAAAATACACAAAGCCAAAGAAGCAAGAACCTCTTTCCATTTGACTCAGTTTAAACTCATCATGATTATTTCCTTTTTCTTATCAATTAATATTCAAATATGAATTGCTTTGGGTCAGGTACAGTAGATTCCCTCATTTCATACCCATTTTCACCTCATCTGACTTCTGTGCAGTCTGAGAAACCTGGAAGAGCCCCAGGAACTGAGGGATCTGCATGTGCCCACATCCCTCAGCACAGATATTCCTACATTAGTTGTAGATGTGGAAGTGAGCAACCTGATACACAAGAGTGGCTCAGTTCACAAGTGACCAGTGTCACAAGGGCATTCATTATTCACACCAACTATGGCTTATTATTTTTTAGTTTCCATCACTAGCATCAGAGATTCTGCACATGGACAGGGATCCTAGCAGAGTTATTGGAGTATGTGTGTTTGAACTGTGTTGCCCTAAGCTTTGTTTCCTGGTTGTGTGGGACCCTCCTGTAGTCATCTAGTTCTTTAATAGATCCTTTTTGATCAAGATAAGTGAAGTGGGTTCTATTCTTTGCAACTAAAAACCATGATTAATACAATTTTCATGTCCATCAGCCCACACTCATAGTCTGGGCCAGGACCCATTTCTTTAGCCCCACAAAATGTGATACTCTGTAACTTCTTTGGTTTGGCCTGTATTTTTAATCCTACATGCTTATAAATCCTTTTCTTCTGCCTTCTAGAACATGATGAACAATTTTCTCTGTGCTTTTAATTTCAGTCCTCAAACGTTCTATTTCCCAAATCACTCATTTAAGTATCATGTTCTCTGTTTTTCTACCTCCTTTGGCCAACTAGCCTCACTTAATACTTTTTAACCATCTTACCACTTTTTTCCCAGTATTATTTTTCTCCCCTGTCTTTTACTTTCTAATTTAGTTAAAAGATGTATTATTTAATACTTCTATCTTATTCTTATGACACTTTTTTTTTCCCTTCTGGGCAACTGAACACAGCTAGAGAAAATTACCTGACTTGGCATGTTGGTACCACTATGAATCCAGGATCACTCACTATAACTAGATCCTCTTTATAGAACATTGTCCAACATTTATTTGATCAATTTACACTATCTTATCTACTGAAAACATGTCCAACATTTCCCACTCATCTGACATCACTCTTGCTGCCCTTATCACTGAGTCAGCAGGTGGCCTCCAACTATTCACAGGGAGTGCATAAACATCCTTAAGTCTGTCAACACACTTTGCCCTCTCTTGTAAGTCTACTAGAATTTTATTCCATCCAATTATCCTATTTTATATTCTTATAAAATCTTATATTCCTACCTGGAGGTATCTTGCTGGAATAATATTTCAGGAAGTAAGGGAGAAAAGAAAGATGGAAGAAAAGTCCCTAAGCATCTCTTTTTTCATATATTATATCTGTAATAGGGTGCTCCAAGGTTCCGAAAGACCAGTTCAAGCAGAGAGCATCAATTAACTGATTCTCTACTTCCAGCAGTATCAGAGAACTGTTAATTTCTGCTAATTTCCTCTTCTAGGTATTTCATTAGGTAAAGGATTTTGCGGTGGTTTAGAGAGGCTCTTTTTTTGTTCAAATTCACTGCTGCTAAGTCGCTTCAGTCGTGTCCAGCTCTGTGTGACCCCATAGACGGCAGCCCACCAGGCTCCCCCGTCCCTGGGATTCTCCAGGCAAGAACACTGGAGTGGGTTGCCATTTCCTTCTCCAATGCATGAAAGTGAAAAGTAAAAGTGAAGTCACTCAGTCATGTCCGACTCTAGCGACCCCATGGACTGCAGCCTACCAGGCTCCTCCATCCATGGGATCCTCCAGGCAAGAGTACTGGAGTGGGGTGCCATTGCAAGAGGATAGAAGAAGACATTGAATCATGGTTCCTCAACAGACCTTCCATATTTCAGGCATGGGCAAGACACGTGGCTGAACAGGAGTGTTTGCAATATAAAGAATTTCTCTGAGCATTCTCAGCTGTAGGGGCAGAAATTCACAATTGTAAGGACTATGTATCTATTTCTTGTCGCTTCATAGATGACTTCTCCCTATGAATTATAGTATGTCAGAAATATCCTGATCCCTTGATAGAGATAGAACCCTCTTGGAATCTATTTATTTTATAACTGTCCATCTTACTCTAGAGAATTTTCAGTGCTCCAAGATTTGTGAGGTACTCAGATCTTTTATAAAGACCAACTCTTGGAAGATGCTAAGATGTCTTTTATTGATAATACATCACTTCAGGAAACATTTTTCTGAAGTACTAGAAAATAACTCTGTTTCTAACAGACACATCCTGTGTTAGGCAATCTCACAGAAATTCCAGCCTCAAAAGCCCAGAAGAAAATGTTTTACATTGAACTTCTGCTATTTTTATTGTTCTCAGAGAGCACATTTCAAAAAACTCAATACAAATGCAAATCCAGAAAAAAATTATCATGTATTATAAAAAGAGGCTGTCTAGAAAACAGAAAGCTAAATTTCACTTATTAAATGTCTCTAAGGCAATGGCACCCCACTCCAGTACTCTTGCCTGGAAAATCCCATGGACGGAGGAGCCTGGTAGGCTGCAGTCCATGGGGTCGCTGAGGGTCGGACACGACTTCATTTTCCCTTTTCACTTTCACGCATTGGAGAAGGAAATGGCAACCCACTCCAGTGTTCTTGCCTGGAGAATCCCAGGGACGGGGGAGCCTGGTGGGCCATCGTCTATGGGGTCGCACAGAGTCAGACACGACTGAAGTGACTTAGCAGCAGCAGCAAAGGGTGGCCTTACTTGATCCTACTTTGAATCTTTTAAATACCATTCTGGGGCCATGAAGCCATCTCAGTCATGGTAACCATTTTGATATAGATGCATGACTACAGGGACCATGTTGTCCTGGTTTGCCCAAGATCTTCCCAGTTTTAAGACTGTAAGTCCCATAGCCTGAAAACACCTTCAGCTTGGGACAGAGCAGGATGACTGGGCATCTCGTAACAGACTCTCTTCATGCGTTGAACGCCTTGGTCCTATTTTTCCACTAGTCTTCTGAGGAAGAACAACTGGCTCATTCAAAATCATCATTTCATCTATGATCCCAGTTCATGTTAAGTCCTGTAGTGTCCTAATTAAGGCATTTTATGCTCAGAAACCTCTGTATTAGCCACAGAGAAATGTTTGCAAGAGAAGTATGTGAATACTTTTTTGGAAGATTAAATCAGTTACCAGACTCATGCTGAATTGCTGCACCAGACACCTAAAGAAGAATTTTTCTGTAACATATTTACCTGTCTCCATTCAAATGAAATGGCATCATAGTAGTCTCCATCTACCCAAGAGATTCTCGAAAGATAACTTAGGATAACCCATTCCAGTCCATGGCTAGAAATGGTCTACATGTTAGCCTCTCTCCCTGCCACTACCACTCTCATATATTTAGAGGCTGCTCAGGGTTTTAGCTCATTTATAGAAATTCACCTCAAGCATATTCCCAACTATAAGACAGCTGCAAGTCAATGATCAAAGATTTGGCTGAGATGGAAATTGATGAATGCGGGAGTAGAGATAAGCCTTACTTAATAATGACCCTTAAAGCTGTGGGAATAAATGTGTTGGTACAGACAAAGAACACTTTATAGATCACTGAATCCACTGCAAAAACACCCAGAATATGTTTGGTTTTGGTTTTCTCATGTCCTTTTATTTGTCAGTCCTCATTCATTTTCCGATTTCACTTCTACATGTATTTTGTAGCTTGTTGGTTTTCTCACCTGTCAATCATCACTTATTTTATTATCTGACTTCTGCATTGGCCTTATAGCTTTTTAGGCCAATTGAATAAACATCTCCTGTCCAGACTTAGAGTCCAATCAGACCTTGTTTCTCCCTTCTAGCATATGATCTCTCTGATCCTATCATTGAAAACAAGACTAAGGAATTTCCTGTGCCTCCAGTTTTGTAGGCAGCATTTACCAGACAAGCCCTGACAACCATCAGATAATCTGATTTTTAAAGATGATTATAACCATCCATTATTCATTGGCAACATTTTTCCATGTATCTTTTAGTCATATTCTATATATCCCAATTTTATACATCCCAATTGATAAGAACTCTCAACAATAGTCAAGAGGGGAATTTTCATGATAGAAGGAGTTTTGAGATAATTTTGTAGCAGACTTAAAAATTGTCATGGATTATGGCTTCTACCCTCTTCCCTGTACCTGAATATATTTGATTTCTGTGCTATGCTAAACATTTCAGGTAATTCATTGATCAATATAAGGCTCATGAAAATTGGGCATGAAGAAAAAATTACTCTGAAGAAAAGCACACCTTCAGCTTTAGTATTAACCATCTTAAATAAGAAACGTAATGGAAAAACTGCATTTTATTTATGAAAGTTACACTCGTTATTAACCTGAAAATATGTGTAGGTGTGTGGGGTGTGTTTTTCTCACCAAAGGTGAAAGAAGAAGCTTGGTTGCTCATAGAAGGAAATTCTCTGAACATTGCTTTCTTTGTGAATGTGAAAAGGGGTGCCACCTTTAGGAGGTGGGCAGGAAATGATGAGAATTAATATTGTACCTGACAGCATCAGTAATGCTGCCAACCATTGCTATCGGTGCGTTAAATACCAATTTATTTCACTCTTTCTACAACCCTCTGAAATTCATATGCCATTACTATTCCTCTTTTAAATATGAAGACAGAGAAATGGAAAGATTAAAAGCTTGTTCAAGTACACAGAAGGAAACAGCAAATGGAGAAGGCAGGGCTTACTCCAGGCAGCCTGGCTCCTATGTCCCCACTCTGAATCACTGTGCTGGGTATATTGGCTCCCCACTGCCTAGAAAAAGATGTGTAATTTGTATTTTGAGTGTCTGAAAGAAGTAGCTGCCACAAGTCCAGTGGAGATCAGGAGAAGTCAAATGATACACTGAATGTGTGATGAAGGCAAATTGTAAGCCAATCCTGACCCTGCATGTGGTTCTGGCTTCTGCCCTGGGAGATGTGAGAACTAAGATCAGAGAAAATGAACCTTAGTACTATGGTGGTGCCTTCTAGGGCCTCAGCCTATCTGGGGCTAATGATAACTCTGGTGCTCTCATTTGTGGTGACTGCAGGTGGAAAATGCCTTTTAAATCCCCCTGCTTGGCAGATGAGTAGAGGTGCCCCTCATTGCGGGACATTCATGTATGTACAGTATTTCGTAGAAATAAGGCTCTGAAGGGGTCACAGGGAACAGCAGGCAGTGCCGCCTCCAAGTGAGCTCCTGGCAGACAAGCCCCCCTTTCAGGAAATGCTTAGGAACTTGTTACTGTAATTGTCAGGAGTGTTTATTAACATTAAAAAGGATGCCTGGTCATATCCCTTGAGTTGTCATCCAGAGTCCCTGGGAAAGGAACTATAGCATCCATTGTATTGATTTGAATGTAAACAGATTTCCTTACATGACAAATGTTCCATAATGGAGTTTTGACTGGAGGAAAATATAATGTAGATCCAGAAAATAAATAATTATGAGTGAAGAAAGGCTTGAGAGTGTAATTGAAGTGAGGCTGTTGCCTCAAGCACAGCCATATCGGCAACGCCTGTGTGTTCAGGGAGAGTGAGAAATGTGACACACGGGAAAAAGCACACTATTTCTCACCCAATAGAAAGAGTCACTCAAAGCCACACTGTCCAATACAGTACCACTGGCCATATGTGACTATTTAAATATAAATAAATCAAAGTTAAATAAGAATTTAAGAATAGGTTCCTTGATTGCAGTAACCACATTTCAAGCACTCAGTTTCATACATGTGGCTAGATGCTGTTTATTGCTAGAACAGAGAACATTTTCATAATCACAGAACATCATATTGTACCAAACTACTTAAAAAAACTAACTTGTTCCCTGAATGAAGCAGAGCACAGGTCTGGAAGCCAGTAGGAAGAGCAACTGCATGCAGTGAAAACAAGGACTGAGCAGCAAATGCAGAAGCAGAAGCCTCACAGAGCAGCATCATTTATTACACATGGCACAGAACGGGCTAATCAAGTGGGCAGTGGCTCCAAGGTATGTCAGTGGGAATTGCTGTGACAAGGATTCTTTCAAGAGGAAAGAGGGCTAGATGGTGGTAGACAGAGAATTACCTATGCATGAAGCTCTGGGCTGTGACAAATCATAGGGGTGGAGTATTAACAATCTTCACTTATTCTGACTCATGAGTAGAACATGGGTTACACTTTTCCTTTTTTAAATAAAAAATATTTCCTTGTTTCTTTCTGCTTATATAAATAATTCATGTTCATTGTAAATTCTTCAAACAGTTTTGGAAACTGTAGGACGAAAGTCAAAAGCACTTGAAGTTTTCAATTATTGGAGATGACCAGCAATAACCTCTTGTCGAGACAGATAGATAGAAAAATACATATATGCATGCATATGATTTTTATATAAATATGATCATTTATGTCATACTGAATAGTTGTTTTTATTATAGTATTTTTGTTATACTGTAGCGGGATATTGTTTAATCATAGTATTTATATTTTGGTTTTTGCTTGCTCTCTCCACTCATCCACTTGTTCTCATCTTTCACACAATCAAGTAAAATGTAATGTTCATATATTTTCCTTATCTGCTTATGACATTGAGATTTGTCGTATATGTTAGTGCAACTTGGTTTTTCTCACTTGCAGTTATATCGTGACATTTCTATAAGGCATCCGATGTTCATCTAACTCAGCCTTGGGACTGCCTAGTTTTCTGTGGGGATCGTTCCATGATTTTGCCATCAAGGTCCCTGCTAGGGCTTTAGTTCATTTGCAGCTTTTCTCTCATTACAGTGAGGTCCATCAGACTATTAATTTTAGTGATCTCTCTTTTCAAATGTTTGCCATATAAATAAATAATAATAGATAAATCTATCTATTTCCTGGAATCTAACTGAGGGATCACAGAGGTGTTTGTTTTTAATATAGACATCGCCAGACTTTTTTTTCCAAAAAGGCTAGATAAATTCACTTTAATACCAGTTATGCATGCATCTGTGTTTACCCATTATCCCTATTAGTGCCAACACTGAGTATTATTTTATTTTTGACGATCTGTATAAAATGATCTTGTTCTTTTAAGTTGTGATTAAAATTTACAATTGAATTTACAGCATTTACTTGTGAGATTCATATCTATTTATGTGTTTAGTGGCTATTTGATCATCTCTTTTGTAAGATGATCACTAAAGAAAATTCACAAGCTGTTCTATTATGTTTTCTTTTGCATATAAACATGTTGGAACTTCCTTCTCATTTAGAATTTGCAAATCCTCCTGCTATGCAGGAGACTAGGATTCAATCCCTGGGTTGGGAAAATTTCAATCCTAAGTGAAATCTCAGTGAAATCTAATATGATAAATAAGTTTCCTTAAGATTAAAGATCTCTACTGATCAAAAGAAACTTTTAAGAGAGTTAGAAGTTTGGTTGCAGGGAATTCCCTGGGGTCCAATGGTTATGATTCCAGAATACTACTTCACTGCAGGGGGCTCCTCTGCTGTGAAGAACTAAGGTCCCTCAAACCAAAAGAAGAGGAAGAAAAAAAAAAAAAAAGCTTAGTTGCAGACTAGAGGAAGAAATTTTCAATACATAAATTTTTAAACAGGCAATACACACAAAATACATGAAGAATTCCTACAAATAAAATCTAAACCCAATTTACCAAGAAAAAGCAAGAAAATTCAAATACAAAAGCAAAATTTAGAATATTCCACGTGCCTGTGTTCCTGTGTCTTGCTTGCTTCACTAGAAGCCAAAGCGCTTAAAGGAACCACGTGTTTACTTCCATCACCATAGATAATTCTGCTAATTCTTGAACTTTGTATAAATGGAATCACAGTTTTTACTTCTTTGTTTCTGAAGTATTTTTCTTAACATTGGACTTCTGCTGAGTGCGCTGCTGCTAATGGGATTATTGGGACGGCTTGACTCTGTTCTTCTGTGTGATATGAGTCTGTTTTCTGAGCCTGTTGATAAATTTCAGTTAATCCTTAGTGTGTCTGTGTGTTGTCTGGTGTGCATGTGTGTGCGGGTATTTTCCTTAGGGTTCTTTGAGACGTTAGAATCTGTTATTTGATTTCCTTCATTATTTCTGGGAAATTTTCAGCCATTTTCTCTTATAATATTTCTTCTGCCTCTTTCTCTTTCTACTTCTACTGGGGCTACGCTTCCATGAATATTAGACCATTTGATATTGTTCACAGCTCTAGACTGGTCTGTTCATTTCCGAGCCCTCCCAGCACCCCCCCACCCCGTTCTTTTCCTTTTCTTTGTCCATTAGCTTGAATAACTACTCACAAGACATAAAGCATTGATGATATTTTTTTAATTGAAGAAACTCAATTTCTGATACTATTTTTATTTCTAACTTTTCCATTTGCACATGCTTACATTCTTCATCTTTCTGCTTATAATCCACATCTTTTTATGCAAGGTGTGGATATTTCCCACTAAATCTTTTAACATATTGCAGTTATTTTAAAGCCTCTCTTTGGATCTCAGGTTTTTTGGTTGTCTTAAGATTTGAATTCTCTAATGTGATCAAAAAAGTTACACTGTGTAGACAATCGAGCTGTTTGCAACTTCTTATATTCGAAGTGGTAGCAGAGGTATACTGTGTATTTATTTATTTATTTATTTATTTTTGATTTAGGGTCTTTTTTTTTAAATTTTATTTTATTTTTAAACTTTACAGAATTGTATTAGTTTTGCCAAATATTTATTTTTAATGGATACTGCTAAAGTTTTTACAGAACTGTTGACAAATTTAAACTCCCACCATTATTGTCTGTAAAGATAAAAAGTTTCTCCAATCCTCATTTATTCTTTGAGGTTTTCAGTTCTCTTAATTGTATAACTGTTCTGGTGGAAATGAAGTTATATCTATTGTGATTTTAATTAGCATTTCCTTAATTAGAATTGATGGTTACTGTCTTTTTTCATGCTCATAGCTATTTAGTTATCTTTTCCTATACTGAGTTTTCTCAAGAAATACAACCCCCCTTTTATTTTTTTTGTAAATTGCAATGTCTATCTTTTTATGTGTAATTATAGCATATTAGTCTTTTTTTAAAAAATGTGTATTGAAATCATCTTCTAGTATGCATTTTTTAATGCTCTTAAAAGTTTCTTTCAAAAAACTGAGATTCTTAATCATAAAGGTTATCATTATCATTTTCATGATTTATTTTGCTCCTTTTTAGGAATCTGAGTCTATTAAAATACACTCAGATATTCTCCTAAATTTACTCTAGAAAATTTATAGTTTCAGATTTCACATTTAGGTCCATGGTCAGAATGAATTGTGTGTTATGTTGTGACTGATGGGTCTACTTTTTTTCTTTTTCAATTGGAAATCTTCCAAATGACCCAGATCATTTATTGAAAAGACCATAATTCCCCCATTGAATTACAATGTTGTCATTGTTGTAAATCAGATGATTCCATAAGTTAGGTCACTTTGGATTCACTGTCCTCTTCCGTTGGACTATTTATCTATCATTTTGCTAATACCAACTTTCTATTAAATCTTGATATCCAGTAGGAGAAGTTCTCCATCTTGAAGAAAATTGGTATTTAACAATATTGTATCTTCCTATCCATAATCATATTATAACCTTTCATTTATTTATATGTTTAAAAATTCCTTTTAGGATTCTTTTTCATACTTTGCAGTTTATTCTCATACATTAACTGTTATAACTCATAAAATAGATATTCAGATTTCATTTTCTATTTGCTTAATAATTGTTCACTGAAGTATGACTAAGCATTGTATAGTAATGTTGTATCCAGAGACACTCCTAAATTCACACATGATATTAATACTTAATTTTTAAAAATAGTTTTCAGTCTAGACATATTCCCTGTGAATAATGGCAATTTTATTTTTCTTTTCTTTTTTGAAGACCTATAACTTTTTTCTTTACTTTCATTTTCAGTGGCAAGGATTTCCAAAGCAATACTAAATTAACATGGTGAAAGTCTGCATTTTTACTTCATTCTTAAACTGAAGGATAAAATATTCAATATGCCCCCATTAGTATCAGTAATAATTGTAACAGTTTTAAATAGGTGCCCCTCATCAAATTGAGAAAGTCCTTCTCTAACTCAGTTTGTCTAATTTTATGTCTTTTTCTTAATCATATTTTTGTATGAGAAGCAGTGCTTTTTCTAAATCTATTAAAATGTATTTTTTTTTTATTTTGATACAGAGGAAATTTGTTTATTTTAAGTGATAAATTCAAATTACAGGATAAACTCTCAGTCAGTCATGCTGCATTATCCATTTTACATATCACTGTATTTAAATTGATGATATTGTATTGAATATTTTTGCATAGTTTTAATGAAAAAATCAGAGTCTATAATTGCATATAATGTCTTTCTCATTTAATGGCCTTGTAAGGTTTTCTACAAAGGTTATTTTAACTTCATAAGATGAGCTGAACATTCATTCCTTAGTTTCTAGTTTCCAAATAAATTTGTACAAGGTTAATGTTAATCTCATCAGTGTTAAGAATTCCCACTGAAACTACTAAGCATTTTATTTTTATTTTTATTTTTTTTTTAATTTTATTTTATTTTTAAACTTTACATAACTGTATTAGATTTGCCAAATATCAAAATGAATCCGCCACAGGTTTACATGTGTTCCCCATCCTGAACCCTCCTCCCTCCTCCCTCCCCATTCCATCCCTCTGGGTCGTTCCAGTGCACCAGCCCCAAGCATCCAGTATCGTGCATCGAACCTGGACTGGCAACTCATTTCATACATGATTTTTTACATGTTTCAATGCCATTCTCCCAAATCTTCCCACCCTCTCCCTCTCCCACAGAGTCCATAAGACTGTTCTATACATCAGTGTCTCTTTTGCTGTCTTGTACACAGGGTTATTGTTACCATCTTTCTAAATTCCATATATATGCGTTAGTATACTGTATTGGTGTTTTTCTTTCTGGCTTACTTCACTCTGTATAATAGGCTCCAGTTTCATCCACCTCATTAGAACTGATTCAAATGTATTCTTTTGAATGGCTGAATAATACTCCATTGTGTATATGTACCACTGCTTTCTTATCCATTCATCTGCTGATGGACATCTAGGTTGCTTCCATGTCCTGGCTATTATAAACAGTGCTGCGATGAACATTGGGGTACTCGTGTCTCTTTCCCTTCTGGTTTTCTCAGTGTGTATGCCCAGCAGTGGGATTGCTGGATCATAAGGCATGTCTATTTCCAGTTTTTTAAGGAATCTCCACACTGTTCTCCATAGTGGCTGTACTAGTTTGCATTCCCACCAACAGTGTAAGAGGGTTCCCTTTTCTCCACACCCTCTCCAGCATTTATTACTTGTAGACTTTTGGATTGCAGCCATTCTGACTGGCGTGAAATGGTACCTCATAGTGGTTTTGATTTGCATTTCTCTGATAATGAGTGATGCTGAGCATCTTTTCATGTGTTTGTTAGCCATCTGTATGTCTTCTTTGGAGAAATGTCTATTTAGTTCTTTGGCCCATTTTTTGATTGGGTCATTTATTTTTCTGGAGTTGAACTGTAGGAGTTGCTTGTATATTCTCGAGATTAGTTGTTTGTCAGTTGCTTCATTTGCTATTATCTTCTCCCATTCTGAAGGCTGTCTTTTCACCTTGCTAATAGTTTCCTTTGATGTGCAGAAGCTTTTAAGGTTAATTAGGTCCCATTTGTTTATTTTTGCTTTTATTTCCAATATTCTGGGAGGTGGGTCATAGAGGATCCTGCTGTGATGTATGTCAGAGAGTGTTTTGCCTATGTTCTCCTCTAGGAGTTTTATAGTTTCTGGTCTTACGTTTAGATCTTTAATCCATTTTGAGTTTATTTTTGTGTATGGTGTTAGAAAGTGTTCTAGTTTCATTCTTTTACAAGTGGTTGACCAGAGTTCCCAGCACCACTTGTTAAAGAGATTGTCTTTAATCCATTGTATATTCTTGCCTCCTTTGTCAAAGATAAGGTGTCCATATGTGCGTGGATTTATCTCTGGGCTTTCTATTTTGTTCCATTGATCTATATTTCTGTCTTTGTGCCAGTACCATACTGTCTTGATAACTGTGGCTTTGTAGTAGAGCCTGAAGTCAGGTAGGTTGATTCCTCCCGTTCCATTCTTCTTTCTCAAGATCGCTTTGGCTATTCGAGGTTTTTTGTTTTTCCATACAAATTGTGACATTATTTGTTCTAGCTCTGTGAAGAATGCTGTTGGTAGCTTGATAGGGATTGCATTGAATCTATAGATTGCTTTGGGTAGTATACTCATTTTCACTACATTGATTCTTCCAATCCATGAACATGGTATATTTCTCCATCTGTTAGTGTCCTCTTTGATTTCTTTCACCAGTGTTTTATAGTTTTCTATATATAGGTCTTTAGTTTCTTTAGGTAGATATATTCCTAAGTATTTTATTCTTTTCGTTGCAATGGTGAATGGAATTGTTTCCTTAATTTCTCTTTCTGTTTTCTCATTATTAGTGTATAGGAATGCAAGGGATTTCTGTGTGTTGATTTTATATCCTGCAACTTTACTATAGTCATTGATTAGTTCTAGTAATTTTCTGGTGGAGTCTTTAGGGTTTTCTATGTAGAGGATCATGTCATCTGCAAACAGTGAGAGCTTTACTTCTTCTTTTCCAATTTGGATTCCTTTTATTTCTTTTTCTGCTCTGATTGCTGTGGCCAAAACTTCCAAAACTATGTTGAATAGTAATGGTGAAAGTGGGCACCCTTGTCTTGTTCCTGACTTTAGAGGAAATGCTTTCAATTTTTCACCATTGAGGATAATGTTTGCTGTGGGTTTGTCATATATAGCTTTGATTATGTTGAGGTATGTTCCTTCTATTCCTGCTTTCTGGAGAGTTTTTATCATAAATGGATGTTGAATTTTGTCAAAGGCTTTCTCTGCATCTATTGAGATAATCATATGGTTTTTATTTTTCAATTTGTTAATGTGGTGTATTACATTGATTGATTTGCGGATATTGAAGAATCCTTGCATCCCTGGGATAAAGCCCACTTGGTCATGGTGTATGATCTTTTTAATGTGTTGTTGGATTCTGATTGCTAGAATTTTGTTAAGGATTTTTGCATCTATGTTCATCAGTGATATTGGCCTGTAGTTTTCTTTTTTTGTGGGATCTTTGTCAGGTTTTGGTATTAGGGTGATGGTGGCCTCATAGAATGAGTTTGGAAGTTTACCATCCTCTGCAATTTTCTGGAAGAGTTTGAGCAGGATAGGTGTTAGCTCTTCTCTAAATTTTTGGTAGAATTCAGCTGTGAAGCCGTCTGGACCTGGGCTTTTGTTTGCTGGAAGATTTTTTATTACAGTTTCAATTTCCGTGCTTGTGATGGGTCTGTTAAGATTTTCTATTTCTTCCTGATCGAGTTTTGGAAAGTTGTACTTTTCTAAGAATTTGTCCATTTCTTCCTCGTTGTCCATTTTATTGGCATATAATTGTTGATAGTAGTCTCTTATGATCCTTTGTATTTCTGTGTTGTCTGTTGTGATCTCTCCATTTTCATTTATAATTTTATTGATTTGATTTTTCTCCCTTTGTTTCTTGATGAGTCTGGCTAATGGTTTGTCAATTTTATTTATCCTTTCAAAGAACCAGCTTTTGGCTTTGTTGATTTTTGCTATGGTCTCTTTTGTTTCTTTTGCATTTATTTCTGCCCTAATTTTTAAGGTTTCTTTCCTTCTACTAACCCTGGGGTTCTTCATTTCTTCCTTTTCTAGTTGCTTTAGGTGTAGAGTTAGGTTATTTATTTGACTTTTTTCTTGTTTCTTGAGGTGTGCCTGTATTGCTATGAACTTTCCCCTTAGGACTGCTTTTACAGTGTCCCACAGGTTTTGGGTTGTTGTGTTTTCATTTTCATTCGTTTCTATGCAAATTTTGATTTCTTTTTTGATTTCTTCTGTGATTTGTTGGTTATTCAGCAGCGTGTTGTTCAGCCTCCATATGTTGGATTTTTTAATAGTTTTTCTCCTGTAATTGAGATCTAATCTTACTGCATTGTGGTCAGAAAAGATGCTTGGAATGATTTCTATTTTTTTGAATTTACCAAGGCTAGCTTTATGGCCCAGGATGTGATCTATCCTGGAGAAGGTTCCATGTGCGCTTGAGAAGAAGGTGAAATTCATTGTTTTGGGATGAAATGTCCTATAGATATCAATTAGGTCTAACTGGTCTATTGTATCGTTTAAAGTTTGTGTTTCCTTGTTAATTTTCTGTTTAGTTGATCTATCCATAGGTGTGAGTGGGGTATTAAAGTCTCCCACTATTATTGTGTTATTGTTAATTTCTCCTTTCATACTTGTTAGCATTTGTCTTACATACTGCGGTGCTCCCGTGTTGGGTGCATATATATTTATAATTGTTATATCTTCTTCTTGGATTGATCCTTTGATCATTATGTAGTGACCATCTTTGTCTCTTTTCACAGTCTTTGTTTTAAAGTCTATTTTATCTGATATGAGTATTGCTACTCCTGCTTTCTTTTGGTCCCTATTCGCATGGAAAATCTTTTTCCAGCCCTTCACTTTCAGTCTGTATGTGTCCCCTGTTTTGAGGTGGGTCTCTTGTAGACAACATATGCAGGGGTCTTGTTTTTGTATCCATTCAGCCAGTCTTTGTCTTTTGGTTGGGGCATTCAACCCATTTACGTTTAAGGTAATTACTGATAAGTATGATCCCGTTGCCATTTACTTTATTGTTTTGGGTTCGAATTTATACACAATTTTTGTGTTTCCTGTCTAGAGAATATCCTTTAGTATTTGTTGGAGAGCTGGTTTGGTGGTGCAGAATTCTCTCAGCTTTTGCTTGTCTGAAAAGCTTTTGATTTCTCCTTCATACTTGAATGAGATCCTTGCTGGGTACAATAATCTGGGCTGTAGGTTATTTTCTTTCATCATTTTAAGTATGTCTTGCCATTCCCTCCTGGCTTGAAGAGTTTCTATTGAAAGATCAGCTGTTATCCTTATGGGAATTCCCTTGTGTGTTATTTGTTGTTTTTCCCTTGCTGCTTTTAATATTTGTTCTTTGTGTTTGATCTTTGTTAATTTGATTACTATGTGTCTTGGGGTGTTTCGCCTTGGGTTTATCCTGTTTGGGACTCTCTGGGTTTCTTGGACTTGGGTGATTATTTCCTTCCCCATTTTAGGGAAGTTTTCAACTATTATCTCCTCAAGTATTTTCTCATGGTCTTTCTTTTTGTCTTCTTCTTCTGGGATCCCTATGATTCGAATGTTGTAGCGTTTAATATTGTCCTGGAGGTCTCTGAGATTGTCCTCATTTCTTTTAATTCGTTTTTCTTTTATCCTCTCTGATTCATTTATTTCTACCATTCTATCTTCTAATTCACTAATCCTATCTTCTGCCTCTGTTATTCTACTATTTGTTGCCTCCAGAGTGTTTTTAATTTCACTTATTGCATTATTCATTATATATTGACTCTTTTTTATTTCTTCTAAGTCCTTGTTAAACCTTTCTTGCATCTTCTCAATCCTTGCCTCCAGGCTATTTATCTGTGATTCCATTTTAATTTCAAGATTTTGGATCAATTTCACTATCATTATTCGGAATTCTTTATCAGGTAGATTCCCTATCTCTTCCTCTTTTGTTTGGTTTGGTGGGCATTTATCCTGTTCCTTTATCTGCTGGGTATTCCTCTGTCTCTTCATCTTGTTTAAGTTGCTGAGTTTGGGGTGTCCTTTCTGTATTCTGGCAGTTTGTGGAGTTCTCTTTATTGTGGCGTTTCCTCGCTGTGTGTGGGTTTGTACAGGTGGCTTGTCAAGGTTTCCTGGTTAGGGAAGCTTGTGTCGATGTTCTGGTGGATGGAGCTGTATTTCTTCTCTCTCCTTTCGAAGAGTTGGGCTGCTTTTCTGGGTGCCTGATGTCCTCTGCCGGCATTCAGAAGTTGTTTTGTGGAATTTACTCGACGTTTAAATGCTCTTTTGATGAATTTGTGGGGGAGAAAGTGTTCTCCCCGTCCTACTCCTCCGCCATCTTGGCTCCTCCCCTACTAAGCATTTTATATGTTTTAAAAATTTATAAGATTTATACATTTATAGATTCAATTTCTGAAATATATATAGTCTATATAGAATTCTTCTTTTTGAGTTTTTTTTTTTTGCTTTTCAAGAAATTTGTCCATTTAAATTTTCAAATGTATTCTCCTAAAGTTATTATCATTTGTAAACTTTTGCTAACTGCAATATCTATACCGGTGTTCCTTTCTTCTTGTGTGTTTAAGCTGCTCAGTCGTGTTGAACTCTTTGCAACCCCATGGACTATAGCTTGCCAGGCTCCTCTGTCCATGGAATTCTCCAGGCAAGAATACTGGAATGAGTAGCCATTCCTGTCTCCAGGGGAATCTTCCCAATCCAGGGACTGAATCTGGATCTCCTCCATTGCAGGCAGATTCTTTAGCATCTGAACCACCAGGTAAGCTCCCTAACCATAATATTGATAGTTTATTCAAATTTCCTTAGTGTCTACTTAGTTTTTGTTTGTTTGGTTTTCTGTTCCAAGATCCCATCCAGGATATCATATTACATTAACTTTCATGTGTCCTGATTCCTACATTGCATTTTATATAATCAATTTCTGATATATCACTTGATTTCTTCCTTCATATTTGGAGTTTCATTTTTGTTCTTTTTTTACATTTCTTGAACTGATAGCTTATATTATTGTTTTATTTTTTCTGTTATGTGTATACAAAGCTATGAATATCTCTAACTGCACTGCAGTTTTGATATATTTTCATTATCACTGAGTTAAAAATATTTTCTAATAATTCATTTTGTATTTTCTGCTTTTGATCACATGTTATGAAATGTGTTGTTTAAATCTAAATATTGGGGGTTTTCTTGTTATCTTTCTGTTATTGGTTTATAGTTTAATCTATATTTTTTTGATAGTATACCTTGCATGATTTTAATTGACTGGACTTTGGATAATTTTTTTTCATAACAAGATATTGTCTACTTTTGTGAATGTTACATGTGCATTTGTAAAAAATGCATATTCTGCAGCTTTAGGAAATAATGATCTCTTAATATCAATTAGGCCAGTTGGTTAATTGTAAGGTTCAAATCCTCTACATATTAATGAACTTTTTTGGGGAGGAGTTGGTTTCTTATATTATTTGGGCTTCCCTGGTGGGTCATATAGTAAAGAATCTGCCTGCAATGCAGGAGAACTGGGTTTGATTCCTGGGTCAGGAAGATCTCCTGGAGAAGAGAATGGCAACCCACTATAGTATTCTTGCCTAGAGAATTCCATAGACAGAGGAGCCCGGCAGGCTACACTCCATGGCTCAAATCCTCTATAGATTAATGAAGTTTTTTTTTATTGGTTTGTTTATTATAATTTAGAGAAGTGTATTAAAATCTCTAATGTAATAGTGCATTTTCTTCACCTTTATCTCTGCTTTTGGGAATTTCCTGAGAGAAATCCTAATAATGATAATAATTTTGAGCAATGCCTCTACTGATCTATTTTGCTAGGATGGAGAAACAGCCAGAGACATAAATCTATGCTAATTTATGAGTAGCACTCATAGGTTTGCCAGATTACAAAGATTTTAAAAGAGTATGATCTGAGCACTGGGAACTAGGGTATAAGAATGGGGATATTGTTAAGACTTTTGTATATAATTACATGCTTATCAAAGGGTCCACTGAAGAAGAGGCTATCAATAATCAGGAGGAAAAGATGATCTTTTCTTTGGAAGTGTATCAGCCATTTCTCCAGGCCTCCCAGGATCATGTGCAATGTAGTCATGACAGAAGGGGTGAGATAAATGAACTACCCTTGGCTGAAGTTATTCTGGCTGCCTAATCTGCAAGTGGGATATGTCTATGTTGAGTTTCCTGTATACATGTTTGTGTATACAGTGGAGGGAAAGGGTCCTATGAAATCATGTTTCGGCTGTCCATCATTGAGGAGGCAGCAACTTGTCCTCATTGAAATAGACACATATTCTATATGTGCATTTTCTTTTCCTAGTGGAAATTTCTATGTCAACACTTTATATATATGTGTGTGTGTATAAATATATAATGCCTTATATATGTATATATATACACACACACATATATATAATGCATATAAAATGCCTTACTCACATGATTGGTATCATATAAAATACTATTACAACCAAAGAACCATTTTATAAAAACAAAAATCAATTAATTATACTCACAGCATTCACTGACTTTAACTCATACCACTTCACTCAAATCTGCTAGCATTATAGAATTTTTGAAACGTCTGTGGAAGGCAATAAACGTCTGTGGAAGGGCACCAGCCAGGAGGCGACATCCTCTGACTTAAGCCGTTCTCCTGGATGTGGCATATGTTCTGAACCAAAGTTCAAAATAAGGTGCTGCTTTCTCTAAACACGTGTGTCCTTTAATAAGAGTATTGACTATTTCTCATAATTTGTTTGAAAACTGTTGCTTCTCCTTCTGTAGGTTTGTGTTCCCCTAGTTCCCAAGGGAAGTGGGTTTAGTCTGTAGACAAAACAATGATACCTTCGTACTGTAAGCTTGCCATCTGCTGGTGAGCACTGTGGGTTGCTAGTACTATTGAACCACCAGGCATATTCCAGTATTACCGTACCTGAAGGTGTGCTGGACCCGGTTTACATAGCAGGAATATGAGTATCATCAGGGCAGGAAAGAGCATCCTGGAACTCAAAAAAGGCTCTCCAAAGTTTCCAGTAGTCAAGCTTTGGTGTTACAGTGTTCCCACCGTAACAGGACCACCAACAGCAAGACCCATCAGGAATGATGTTTGGTTCCCCAAACTGAGAAAATAATTCCTTAGTGAGTTAGTAAGCAATCCAGCGAAACAACATTCTCACATACTTAACAACCATAACTTTATCTTAAGATGCACTGCAAAATTATGGGGCAAACTCGATTTGAATTATAGCAGATGAGAAATGGAAAAATCAGGATGAGCTATTCTGGAAGATGCTGAATTATTTTTTTATATTTATGAGTTTTCTATTAGTATGTATTTATTACTAATATAAAATAACACTAAAATATATTTTCTTTTATCCTGTGAAGTTTAACCTGATACACTTGCTAATGAAAGAATATGTGTATGAAAGGATATACTTAAATGAAGGAATATAAACTAAATGAGATCCTTAGTAGCGTTTTCATTCTTCTGGGAGGACATTCTACCTGAGAAAGCTGCAAATCTCAGCAAACATCCTTGAGATAATTCATCATCCTTGAGATAATTCACATATATATATATGAATTTTATATGTATATATATATATAATTCTTCCCTAGAAATATAGCCAAAATAATTTACAATATTCAATAATTTTTTAAAGAATCAGTACTTTGAATTTGATAATTACTTTGAATAATTACTTTGATAATTGCTTTGAATAAGATTCAGGTCTGCCTCATGGAAAACCTATGTAAATCTGGGCATTTCATGTATAGAAGAGGATTTACTGAATATTGAGAGTCAACTACTGAATGAATAATAGATGAGTGAAAATGATCAATTTCTTTTCTAAAATAGTTTGCTAATGTATAAATTATAGTTTTTATAGGAGAGGAGAATAAGAAAGCATGGGAGTATAATTTAAAATTGTCCACTTGCACATATAAGCTGTCTTTGAATGCTCATGTTCTTAGAAAATCATACAAATTTCACATTCTGCCCAATAATGCAGTTGCAGTTATTGTAATATAAAACACTTTGAATTGCTTGCTATAGAGTAAAATAAGCTCCCTAGAAATTTATTCCATGATTATTCCATAACTGTATATTTTTAAGAACATAGCCATCTACTATAATACTTCTTAGAGAAAGTTGATAATTGTGGCAAAGTAACAACATATGTTTTTCTTATTACATAAATAATTTTATAACTAGGAAATAAAGATCTTGCAAACATGATGTTCTACTGAATTTATTTCAGGTCAGGTACCAATATGTTTTCAGTTTTATGCATTGGATTTGGATAAATGTAACACATGTAACACATTTAATATTAAATCAAAAGAGATCTTCTTAGAATCTATAACATCTGTAGTCATTCTAATGAAATTATCATAATCTGTATTGCTGAGTAGAACACAAACTCTAAACAATTTCTGAAACTTAAAATATGTACTGCAATTAAGGATTTCTGTGCAATAGAATCATCTTTTTGCATGAGCCATATTTAATTATGAGTGTGCTATTCATTCATTTGTGTCCAATTCTTTTGGGACCCCATGGACTGTAGCCTGCAAGGCTCCTCTGTCCATAGAATTCTCCAGGCAAGAATACTGGAGTGGGTAGCCATTTCCTTCTCCAAGAACATTCCAGGAGATGTTCCTGACTCTGGGGTTGAACCTGGGTCTCCTGTACTGCAGGCAGATTCTTTGCCATCTGAGCCACTTGGGAAGAACCATTTAATTATGACAGTTCCTCAAATATGCTTTACTTGGCCAGTCACATGCTTGTCTTGAATAACTTGATCTCCTTCCTTTGTTGGTGACATTCAGATCCTGACTGGAAATAACACTTTCTGAAACAGTGTCTTTGATCCTCTCTTTCTTTACCTTTCATGACTACCCTCGATGTACTGTCTTACAGTTTTCAGTTTTTCCTTCAAGATCGTAAGCTCCATGGGGAAAAGTCTATGTCTTTGTAACTATTATCTTCATTATCTAGGACAGAACTGTTACTCAGTTCAGTTCAGTTCAGTCACTCAGTCATGTCCAACTCTTTGTGACCCCATGGACTGAAGCATGCCAGCTTCCCTGTCCATCACCAATTCCTGGAGCTTGCTCAAACTCACGTCCATCGAGTTAGTGACACCATCCAACCATCTCATCCTCTGTTGTCCCCTTCTTTTCCTGCCTTCAGTATTTCCCAGCATCAAGGTCTTTTTTCAGTGAGTCAGTTTTTTTGCATCATGTGGTCAAAGTGTTGGAGTTTCAGCTTCAGCATCAGTCCTTCCAATGAATATTCAGAACTGATTTCCTTTACAATCGACTGGTTTTATCACCTCTCAGTCCAAGGGACTCTCAAGAGTCTTCTCCAGTACCATAGATTAAAAGCATCAGTTCTTCAGCACTCAGCTTTCTTTATAGTTCAACTCTCACATTCATACATGATTACCAGAAAAACCATAGCTCTGACAATATGGACCTTGGTCAGCCAAGTGCTGTCTCTGCTTTTCAGTATGCTGACTAGTTTGGTCTTAGCTTTTCTTCCAAGGAGCAAGTGTCTTTTCATTTCATGGCTGCAGTCACCACCTGCAGTGATTTTGGAACCCAAGAAAATAAAGTCTGTCACTGTTTTCATTGTTTCCCCATCTATTTGCCATGAAGTGATGGGACTGGATGTCATGATCTTTGTTTTTTGAATGTTGAGTTTTAAACCAGCTTTTTCACTTTCCTCTTTCACTTTCATCAAGAGGCTCTCTAGTTCTTCTTCACTTTCTGCAATAAGGGTGGTGTTACCTGCATATCTGAGGTTATTGAAATTTCTCCTGGCAATCTTGATTCCAGCTTGTGCTTCATTCAGTCCAGCATTTCGCATGATGTACTCTGCATATAAGCTAAATAAACAGGGTGACAATAGACAGCCTTCATGTATTCCTTTTCCTATTTGGAACCAGTGTGTTGTTCCATGTCCAATTCTCAGTGTTGCTTCCTGGCCTGCATACGTATTTCTCAGGAGGCAGGTATTGTAGTCTGATATTCCCATCTCTTTAAGAATTTTCCACAGTTTGTTCATAGGGGCTCAATAAATATTTTAAATGAATGAATTATCATTGAATATTGAAGTACACCTTGAAACATGGTGATACTTGAGAAAATGAGTGAAAATCTAGAATTTGCTTTTAACAGCAGTTTTCTCCTTTTCATTTGAAATCTTAAAATGAAATGAGAGCTATGTATTAGAAAGCTGAGAAGTGATTCTATGCTCTACAAATGTTGATACAGAAAAAAAATGAGAACCTGTATGTGGTCCATAGCAGTTACAAGGAAATTTGCAAAAAATACATTCAAATACAGCTGAATTCTTAAGAGCAGGTAGTTATGTAGATTTGGCTGCAATTTTCAAACTACATTCACTTTTGGATGTTTCACTTAAAATGAAACAACCCAGTCTCTGATATCTTTTTTCTGGTTTAACATATCTCTGTTATCTAGCTATAACGCATAGTCTTAGGTGGGGATTTAGCTAGGCATATAACATTGTTTCTCTCTGGTCTCCTGAAAGTTGTTCTTATTTTTTTCCCTTCTGGTCCTAAATAAAATGAAGCTTCGGTGCAAGCATACTTCCTTTATCCATTTCAAAATATTCACTGAATGCCTATCATATGCTAGAAAATTTTCAAGAAGCTTCTTAGGAATTCATTTATTGATGGCCCAATTTTCTTCCTATTTTATTTATACTATGGCTCATATGTAGTGCAGAGGTAATTTTTTTGCCATGTCAATATGATGAACTTGATGTTAAGCCCAACAATAGGTAGAGGACTATGTCCCAGAACTAATTCATAGCTGTTTGACATGGTCTGTAGATAAAGCTTTGTTACAGCCACACTATGCCCCCTCCAAGACGACATGCTGGCTTTCTTAAATCTATGTTATTTGATGATATTTTCCTACATGTTAGAATCAATACAGAATATTGTGCTTGTTGTAATAATTAGTTTTATTTTCTTATTAGTAGTAAATGTTAAGTGCAGAGAAGTTATGTCCATATATAGTTTTTTCCCCTTTTTTTTATTGTGGTATAATTAAAAAACTAATAAACTGCACAAACTTAAAGAACCCAATTTGATAAGTCTGATGTCATTTAATATGTAGGCACTTTGAAACCAATCACTGCAATCAAGATGTGAATATATCATATTCAATACCATAAATGTTTTCTGATGCCCCTTTATAATCCCCATCTCATGGCCCACTGGACTACCAGGGAAGTCCCACAATTCTACTTTCCTATATCCACTAATTGTCATTTTCTTTTTCTCTGTCCATGTATTAAGAGCCACGTGATTCAGCATATTTGAAAACAAGATGCCATTTATTTCTACCTCCAAGATTCTCTCTTGTCCATACTTGCACTTGTCCCAAAAGAAGAAGGCTCTCTAATCAGTTTTACTGCCCCTCTGTGTTCTCCACCACACCCTTCTGCCAGATGAGGGGTTTGGAAAGCATTTATTCCTCCATCCATCTGCCTCCTTCCCCAAACTCCTGTGTTACACTGGGTTGTATAGCATGTAGAACTTCAACAAGAGCAGGTCCCTTCTGTTAGTAAAGCTGCTATTCCACAATCATGTTACATATTCCTGGGTAATCATTCATTGTCTCCAGGGCTAATTTTCCATGATTCACATATGCCCATGGAAACACAGAATGGGATGCTCTTTTCAATCCCCTTTGCTTTCTTTTCCCCCTCATCTTGAAGTTTCTGATTCAGAATAATTCTTTATGTAATTAGGGATCTTTTTCTCAAGTACTTTCCTTGATAGGCAAATGAGTTACATACACCATGGTTTTCCTGTATGGTCACAAAGTCTTTCTCTCTGACACATAAATCTTGACTGGGATCCTCTGGTGACAGTTTTCAGTGTTTGTAGATATTATTTCAGGCTCCTCTCACTTCCAACACTGCATGAAAGAAAGTGAAAGTGTTAGCCTCTCAGTTGTGCTGACTCTCTGCAACCCCAGTGACTGTAGCCTGTCAGGCTCCTCTGTCCATGGGATTCTCTAGGCAGAAATACTGGAGTAGGTTGCCATGCCCTTCTCCATGCGAGCTTCCTGTCCCAGGATTTCAACCCAGGTCTCCTGCATCACAGGCAGATTCTTTAACTTCTGAGCCACCAGGGAAGCCCCAACATTGCATGAGAGACCTCCAAACACTAGTTTGTTTCCCCCTTTGTAAGGAATCTATACTTTCCACCCTGTGCTTGTGTTATTTTTCTCTGCGTCCTTATCTTTGAGGAGGTTTACAGGACATGCCAAGTATGTGTCCTTTCTCGTCAATACAGACTGGATCTCAGCAAGCCCTCTCAGTCTGTAGATGGAGGTCTTTTATAATCACAGCTGAATTATTTCCTATTATGTAATTATTGTCTTTCTTCCATCTGTGGAATACCTATGATTTTTATTATGTGTTTCCTAGATCTGTCCTACAGTCTCTTTATTATCCTTCAGGATTTCTACAACTGTATATTTTGCCCTTGATCTTTCAGGGCCTGATTTTGGTCTCAAATGTGATAGTCTCTCCCTCCAATATCCTACTTAATTGGAAAAATGTGTTTTGTATACATATATGTCTGTGTACAAGCGTACTACTCCTTTGTGTCCTCAAGTGCTCCTACGTTTACTTTAGTTTTTAATCCCACTCCTCTTGGAGCTGTATTTCAGTGATAATGCATTTTAAGTCTTGTGCCTAATTTTCTTTCACTGGCCTGTTGTACAGTGTTCATACATCCCATGAACCCAAGTATATACTTCCTTAATGGCAAAAGGGACTCTGCTTGTGTGATTAAATTAAGGATCTGGAAATAGGGAGATTTTTCTGGATTACCTGACTGGGATGAGGATCACTAAAGGTGCTGCAGGAAGAGTTATGATTACGTGACAGTTATCACTAGGAAGAAAATCAACAGCCCAACCAAACAACAAGCAATACCATGAAAGTATAGTTTACTCTATAAACATCACAAATGAATCTTGAAGATGTAAAAGACCAGACAATAAATACATAAATATTAACATGTAATGAGTATTACTTTACCTATTAGATAGTCGAAGGTTAAAAAGTTTAGTAATAACCATTTTGGCCCGTGATGTTGCATAATCATTCTTAACATTTCTGATGGTTATCTAGCTATAAGACACCAATCTTCGGAAGCTAGAATTTATTTATTTTTGTATTTCTAATGTTGAACCCATACTATAACATATAACTCAATTTATTTAAAAAAATGTTAGCTAAAGATCATGTTACTGAGAAGGTAGAAAGTACTTTGTCTATTAAAGTAGGAACCATCTTAACATTTACAGAAAAACTGATAAATTATTGAAACAAACTATGCCAATTACCTGTCTGTTGTTCCATGTCCAGTTCTAACTGTTGCTTCCTGATCTGCATATAGGTTTCTCAAGCAGCAGTTAGAACTGGACATGGAACAACAGACTGGTTCCAAATAGGAAAAGGAGTACGTCAAGGCTGTATATTGTCACCCTGCTTATTTAACTTACATGCAGAATACATCATGAGAAACACTGGGCTGGAAGAAGCACAAGCTGGAATCAAGATTGCTGGGAGAAATATCAATAACCTCAGATATGCAGATGACACCACCCTTATGGCAGAAAGGGAAGAGGAACTAAAAAGTCTCTTGATGAAAGTGAAAGAGGAGAGTGAAAAAGTTGGCTTAAAGCTCAACATTCAGAAGTCTAGTCAAGGCTATGGTTTTTCCAGTGGTCATGTATGGATGTGAGAGCTGGACTGTGAAGAAAGCTGAATGCCGAAGAATTGATGCTTTTGAACTGTGGTGTTGGAGAAGACTCTTGAGAGTCCCTTGGACTGCAAGGAGATCCAACCAGTCCATTCTAAAGGAGATCAGTCCTGGGTGTTCTTTGGAAGGAATGATGCTAAAGCTGAAACTCCAGTACTTTGGCCACCTCATGTGAAGAGTTGACTCATTGGAAAAGACTCTGATGCTGGGAGGGATTGGGGGCAGGAGGAAAAGGGAACAACAGAGGATGAGATGGCTGGATGGCATCACTGACTCGATGGACGTGAGTTTGAGTGAACTCCGGGAGTTGGTGATGGACTGGCGTGCTGCAATTCATGGGGTTGCAAAGAGTCGGACAGGACTGAGCCACTGAACTGAACTGAACTGATGCCAATTAATTCTCAATCAAAAATGTAATTAATTATACACAGCTATTCTAGAGCATTCTAGCTAAATGAGATTTTATCACAGCCATCCTTTTGTCATTGGAATCTATCTAATTAGATTATCTCAATGCAAAATACATTTTTTGTTCATTATTTTGTCTTAAACTGATTGTGTTTTCTTCAGTGTAGTTTGTCCGCTATTACCAGTGTGTTTTCAAAATTATAATTATCAGCAAGTCACAGCAACTAATAAGCCCACAAAGCACACTATTTACAAGTTTATTGACAGTACTAATTATTTACTAACTTGAAGAGAATCTTCCCTTTCTACCATCATCATTGAAAGTCTAGTAAATTGCACCAGTAAATTGTCTGAAATTCACCAGTACTTAACAGTTCTGTCTTGACACATCTGCATAACAGAATTTCAGTCTAAATTCCTGCACATTAACATACATAATTAAGCTGTTGCAAAATTTTTTGAGATGAGCATGTAAAAATAAGTAAGTAAAAACTTAAATTCTTGTCCTTTACAACTGATTGCATTTCAGAAATAAAAAGAAAGCATTAAAAGAATATCTTGCTTTTGAAATAGTTTTCTCTGCTGTGGACATTAGTTTCAATTAAAACGATGAATATATATTACAAAAACACAATAAGTACAAGTTGTGAAAATCTATAATTTTAATATGCTCATTAAAATATCCTTCTGGCATAAAGTTCAATCTTGTATCGAATTATATATTTCTCTCTCAAAATTACTGGGATGATCCTGGGCATTCAGATATAACTAAAATCAATTAAGGGAATAATAGATTATTTTTCTCTCTCTTCTCCTTTTTTTTTTTTTTTTCGTTTCATACATGATATTACACATGTTGCAGTGAATTGAAGGTAAATATTGTATGGTAGATATGTTCTTAGCCATGAAAGAGAGGAGAGAGTATGTAGTATGTTATGATCTCTTTTTAAATGCATTAGTAAGCACAGACATGAATTCAAGTCTATTGTCTTAACATATATCCACTTGTAGGGTAACACCTGCGTTAAATGCACAACACTTCTGTCATAGATAGGCTTACCATTTTCTCCTAAATGACCTTGAAGATTAATGAAATTCACATGAAAGATTTTACTATGCGTGTTTAAAGAAAGCAGTTAAAAAGATTCAGATGGCTTTATAAAACTGAACTTCATTTCATTAAAAAAAAAAAAATCCTCTGTTCTCATCTGTTGAGAAAATAAACTGCTCCAACTCAAAGCAGTTTACAGGCAACTTTTATGGTCTTTGTTGTCACATGGCAGCGTCTGCTAGATTGACAAGTGGTGCAATGGTCTTTGAGGACTGATTTCTAAGGATGTTAAAAAAGCATGAACTTCATTCTTTTAAAATACCTTCTTAAATACGAGCTTCGAAACAAAGTCAACCACTGCTCCAACCGTTTAAAAAAGAAGGGTTCAGTGTTTGACAATGGGAAACACTACAAAGAAGAAAATGTACATTAATGTAGTTTATTGTTTTCATCTGACAAAAGTAGATATACAGAGCTGTAGAACAATGATAACTGGGTATGCTCTGTTCAGCAAGGTAAATCTACATATAGTCACTAGTGGTTAAGATAAAAGGAATCTTAGAGTGCCATATGCTGACATTTAGAAGGAAATCTATTAAATCTATTAATATCTCAAACTTTTCCTTGAGCTTTCAGAACATTTGCAGGCTTCTGGATTTATGATTTCCCTATACAACATGAAGACATGATTTCTTTGGGTTAGAAATGGCTTTAGGCGCGATATACACAAAATAGGTTTTTACTCACTTTGCTGCCTGCCTCACTGGGGCATCTCTCCTCCTGGGGCAACTCCCTGGGCACTCTTTCCAGCTGTGATTCCCATCAAGAAGTAAGACAATTTTGTATCTAACAAAAATAATCCCACTGGTACAGAAAAAAAAAAAAAAAAACTGCTGCAAATAGAGACTTGGATTTTATTCCTTACCCTTTCCTGAAAATAGAGAAAATCCAAATAAAGACAATTGTAAACTCTCATCAATCTGATACAATTTATTTCATAATGCAGAACCTCTCCTGTAGAATGTTATGTGTTATTCTCTCAGTTGTGTCCAACTCTTTGTGATTCCCCTGGACTGTAGGCCACCAGCTTCCTCTGTCCATGGAATTCTCCAAACAAGAATACTGGAGTGGATAGCTATTCCCTTCTCCTGACCTAGGAATCAAACCCAGGTTTCCTGCAGGTAGATTCTTTACCATCTCAGCCACCAAGGAAGCCTCTTCTGTAGAATCTTCCTATATAATTTGTATACCTGTTTAATAGAGGTTCTTGAACCCAAAGGATTTATATTTCACAATGCATAGTATAGAAAATGCACAGAGCAATGCCATGCTGAGTCATAGTGGACCCTGAGCCAACAACAAAATTTTGTAATACTGACCCATCTATATGTAAAATTTGGACAGTTTCTTATGTTTTTAAATTAATTCTTATTTGAAAATATATTGCATTTTAAAGAAAAAATAGGTAACTGGACTACATCAAAATTAAAAACTCTTGTGCATCAAAGGACACTATCAATAGAATTCAAAGGTAAGCCACAGAAAGGAAGGAAATGTTTGCAAGTCATATCTAATAACGGATTAAGATACAGAACATGTGGGGCTTCCCTGTGGCTCAAATGGTAAAGAATCTGCCTGTAATTCAGGACACTTGGCTCTATCCTTGGGTCAGGAAGATCCTCTAGAGAAGGGAACCCACTCCAATATTCTTGCCTGAAGAATTCCATGGACAGAGGAAACCTGAGGGTTACAGATCATGAGGTTGCAAAGAGTTGGACACGACTGAGCGTCTAACAGTAGCATAAAGAACATGTAAAGAACTACTACAACTCACTGACAACAAAACAATCCATCTTAAAATATCAGCAATAGATTTGGATAGACGTTTTTCGAAAGATATACGAATGGCCCCAAAGCACATAAACAAATGCTTGGCATAAGTAATCACTAGGGAAGGGAAATGCAGCAAATCAAAATCACAGTGAGATGTAATTTCACAGACATTCAAATGGCTATTGAGGGTGCAGGGGAGGAAGAAGGAGAGGAGAAAGGAAAAGAAAGAAGAGAGAAAGAAAAAGAGATAAAAGGTTGAAGAAAGAACAATGGAAAAAGAAGGAAAAACAGAAAAGAAATATCAGGAGTTGACAATGATGTGCAGAAGCTGTAACTGTGTACCACTAATGGGAATGCAAAATGCTAAGGCAGCTATGGAAAAGAGTAGGGCCTGTCCTCAAAAAAAAAAAGGCATAAAATTACCAACATGTGGTCCAATAATTTCACCTCTGGATGTATGCCCTCAAAAACCTGAAAGCAGGGATTTGAATAGATATTTGTACATCCATAAGCATAACAGCAAAACTTCCCTAGTGGATCAGTGGTAAAGAATCCTCTCATCAGTTCAGAAGAAGTAGGTTCAATCCCTGAGACAGGAAGGTCCCCTGGAGAAGGAAATGGCAATCCATTCCAGTACCCCTTCCTGGAGAATCCCCTGGACAGAGGAGCCTGTTGGCTATGGTCCACGGTTCGCAAAACAGTTGCACACGACTTAAGCGACTAAACCACCACTATGCATAACAACATTATTCGTAATAGTCAGAAGGTAGAAGCAAACCATTAAAGGATGAATGGATAAATAAAATGAGGCTTATAGGTAAAATGGAATATTATTCAGCCTATAAAAGGAAGGACATTCTAACACATGCCACAACATGAATGAACAGTGAGAACATTATATTAAGAGAAACAAGCCAATCACAGAAGGACAATATATTCCCACCAACAGGAGTTCCCAAGGTAGTCAGATTCACAAGACAGGGTGGAATGGAACTGCCAAGGGCTGAAGGGAGAGGGTGTGGGGAGTGATTGTTTACTGGGGACAGAGTTTCAGTTCTGGAGAATGAAAAAGTTCTAGAGATGGATGGTGGTGATTGTTGTGCAACAAATGGAATATAACTAATCCTGCTGAGTGGCACACTATAAAATAATCTCAGTGATAAATTTTATGTTACATATATTTATTCAATTTTAAAATATAACATTTAAATAGTACTGAACTCAATTTTTGGTATTCCCTGCTTCTGCTCCACTGAAGGGCGCACCTGAGAACTCTGCTTCACTGGCTGTAAGTAGAATTAGTTCAGGATTGCTTTCTTCATGCTAATGATCAAGAGAGGACGTCTAGTTGCATGTTTAGGAGCATGGGAAATTTGTCAGCAACCATGTACCACAGAGGGACTTCCCTGGTGGCTCAGATGGCAAAAAATCTGCCTGCAATGTGGGAGACCCAGGTTCAATCTCTGGGTCAGGAAGATCCCCTGGAGAAGGGCATGCAACCTACTCCAGTATTCTTGCCTGGGGAATTCCGTGGACAGAGGAGCCTCGTGGGCCACAGTCCATGGTGTCGCAAAGAGTCGGACATGACTGAGCAATTAACATTTTCACTTTCTTCTTTGAGCATAAAATATTAATGTCCTTATCTGCTTCTCTTTCCTCTAAATTTCATGTGTGTTCTTTGTGTGATAACGTTAAACTGGACTTCAGTTACTGTTGAAAAAATTATGTTGGGCTCTTAGTAACGGTGCCTGGAATGTGGAAGACCCAGGTTCAATACCTGGGTCAGGATGATCCCACGGAGAAGGGCATGGCAACCCACTTCAGCATTCTTGCCTGGAGAATTCCAGGACAGAGGAGCCTGGCAGGCTACAGTCCATGGGGTGGCAAATGGTTGGACAGGCCTGAGTGACTAACACTTTCATTTTCACTTAGTAACAGGGAAACTTCTTTACTGAGTTTGCTCTCCTCCACTCTCATTTACAGCTTCCAAATTTTTAGACTTAAAATTAATTTTAATAGGAATAAACATTAAGAATAATATTTGAAAATGTTACCTATAACTTTGAGAAATTTCAGCTTAAAAAAAAAAGGTTGGCTCTTGGCATGGCTCTTGACCTGTTGGATGCCCCTATCAAATAGAACATTTTGAGATTGACCCATATAGTTTATATATATGTATATCCATATATGGGCTTCCCTGGTGGCTCAGAGAATAAAGCATCTGCCTGCAATGCAGGAGACCTGGGTTTGATCCCTGGGTTGGGAAGATCCCCTGGAGAAGGAAATGGCAACCCACTCCAGTATTCTTACCTGGAGAATCCCATGGACAGAGGAGTCTGGTGGGCTACAGTCCACGGGGTTGCAAAGAGTATATACAATGATTAATACTTTAATAAATATAATCTTTCAAATGCATGTGTGGGACTCCCTATCAAAAAGAATAAATTTAAATTTAAAAACTTTTCAAATTATATGTGTCCTTCCTTTTATATTAAACACTTATGAATTTATCATTTGTAGATTGTATTTAAATGTAGAGAACTTTTTAGGTATCTCCAGAGGAAAAAAAAAAGAAAAAAACATAAGCTCTTTGAATTATAAAATAAAAAATATAAATGCTTAAAATTTCAAGTTTTCATTGCTGTTTAATGTAAATGAAATCTAGAAAATTATGTTAAATATTTTAATGTGAGATAAATATTATGCAGCAGTTACCAAAAAAGGTAAAAATTAATATGGGTCTTCTGATATCAGAAGTTTCCATGAAAGTGAAAGACTATGAAAAATACCTTTTAAGATCAAATTCTGAGAAAGGTCAGTAGAAGTATGGGTATTCAGAGTGAGGTTAAGTTGCAAAAGATCAAGCTTCAGAGGTATGTAAATGGTCTATGAAAATACAGTCTCAGTAAGAAGAGAAACTTTGTGTTCTAAATTTCCACTTGTCTTTGACATCTGCATTTTAAAATCTGATTTTCTGTGAATGTCATAGTTAGGAATAATTTGCCATTAATTATTTCTTCTTTTCTTCCTTACTCATATACTCTATTGATAGTAATCTAAATTTTCCTGAAGACATTCCCAACTTTGTACTGAACATACTATAATTAATTCAAGACAGAGTTGAATTTTTTATTAATAAGGAAAAATTCAAAACATAAACAGAACTTCTCACAAAATTGGCCAAGAATAAAAATTTGTTTACTTAGAATACCATAATGCTGTAATTTCATTTTCTTTCTTGATAATTTTCCACTCCTTTTGGTCATACAATTTTTTTTAAAAGGACTTTCTTCACCATAAAGTATCGATGATAAAAAGTAGCCTATTTTTGAAAATATTCTAGGATTTTGAAAAATACCAGGGTTCCATAATAATGATGGAAATAGAATCTACTTGGATAAAATGAAATAGTTTTTTCTTTACCCTATCATGGCTTCCCTGGTGGCTCCAAGGGTAAAGAATCCACATGCAGTGCAAGAGACCTGGGTTCGATCCCCAGGTTGGGAAGATCCCCTGGAGGAGGGCATGGCAATCCACTCAGGTATTCTTGCCTGGAGAATCCCCATGGACAGAGGAGCCTGGTGAGCTATGGGGTCGGACACAACTGAGTGACTAAGCACAGCACAGCACGCCATGTCCCACGTGTCCAGTATCCCACTGTCCAGTCCAGACACTGGCCATCCTGGATTATATTGATTTTTCTTTCATATATTAATTTAATAAGAATGTACTTTTGGCAACTACTTTGCAACAAGCCCTGCACTAAGTGCTTAAGATACAATGAAAACTCCTCTCATGGAATTTCTAGTCCAGAGCTGGGAAAAATATTCGGTAAATATTTCAGTTATATGAACTTTGAAGTTGTCCTGTATACACTAGAGGAAAGGTCTGGGAACCATGATAGCAAATTTTAGGAAGTAATCAATCCAGGAAGTGTTTAGCATCCTTATGTCATCCTTAGCGTGTGACATTTCCTGGAGCACAAAGATGAGCAAGAGTGAGTTGAGGATGGTGGTTGAGAAAATGCAGGCGTTCTAAGCAGAGGGAACAGTGCAAGGGTCCTGAGGAGGAAGGAAAAACTCACAGGAAGAATCAGAGGAGGCCAGTTTGTGAGACAGGAAGAAGCCAAGAGATTAGTGAAGATGAGCTCTGAGTTTCTAGACACAGGGACTCTCAGAATGACCACACTCAAGCACCAGCATCCACAGGATTAGGTACAGTCACAATTGCCACAGTTTCCAGAAATGGCACTGGCCTCTCTGGCGAATGAACTTTTTAATCACTTGGAATTTCTACTAATATAACCTTAAATTCACTAACAGTTAATTTACTGCCCTTCTTTATCCACACTTGAGATAAAACTGAAGAACTTGTCCAAAGGTTCCCTGATCTTTTCCTGAACACTCTAAATGTGCCAGGAGTAGGGAAAAACAGGTTGAGTTTAGTGGTGGTTGGCGAAGGGTACTGTTGTCCCTAGATATTTGCAGGGGATTAGTGCCAGCATCCCCGAGGATATCAAAATCTGCAGAAGTTCAAGTCAGTTATATAAAATGGCCCAGTACTGTTGACGCTCTGGATCCCTGAGTTCCTCATCCAGGGTTTCATTGAAACTTGAATCAGAGGTTGAGGAACCTAGTGATGCCTAGTGATGCTACCTGGTATGGGAAGAGGAAGCTGCCTTCTCAACTTTGACAGGTGAGATGAGCATAAGAAACTTAAGACTGAAGAGACAGATTGAGAATCTTTGCTTTATAATGTGCATATTTGTGTCAAAATGTGTATAGATAGAGTAGGGACTTTTTTTGTTTTTTGTTTTACTGTAACAATAATTATAAATGTTGGAGAACCTGAAAAGCAAGAGATTTATTTAACACACTAAATACTAGGAATAAATTACTAAAGAGGGATTTTGGAAAAGGGGAGTATGTGTGACTTGTTCATGAACATTCACAGATTTTAAAAAATTACTAACATTTGTTATCAAATAAAACTATGACTCAGTTTATCTTTTATGAAAAAGTGAGTCAAGTTATTGATTGGGGAAGTGTAGATTATTGATCTGATTTCATTCTCTAGCATAGTATAGTTTTATTGCACAAGCAAAAAAGTGGTGTCTAAGAAAATTTCCATAAATTCAGGATCTTAAGCAGAGATTTAAGGAGTTTTCTGAGGATTGTTGCTGTTCTGGGCCAGAAGCGAAAGGACACTAATATCTCTGACTCTCTTCATGACTCCCATCATCTACCTATCATGTCCCCTACAGCCTCCAAACAGCTTCCTTATCTGGGGTCAGAATTTTCATTTTCTTTAATCTTTCTTTTTCTTTTACATCTTTTTAATCTCCTTTTATTTGCCTTGATCACTGTAAGAAGTTGAAGAATATTTTAAAACAAATTTAACCAATACAGGGAATTCCCTGGTGCTCCAGTACTTAAGACTCCTTCCTTCCACTGCAAGGGGCACAGGTTTGATCCCTGGTCAGGGAACTAAGGTATCACATGCCACATGATGCAGCAAAAAAAAAAAAAAAAAAAAAAGCAAAAGACAAATTTAATCAATCCAATAGTTATACATATTATATAAAATGGTGGATTTTTTTGGTGTTTCTCAAAATAAACTCTCAACATTGCTATTCTTAAATATCTATGTAATGATTAATATTTACTTTCCCTCTGATTCAGTGACCCTTAACAAATAATAAGGCTACACACCCCCTTTATATTTCTATAATTTTAATTCCCTCCACACATACCTTACAAATTCTATGAAATAGATCTTATGCTATGGGTACAAACATAAACACAATCATTGAAACAGATGAAGTTCAAAGATAGTAGACATTTTAAAATATTCAATGATTTACTATGATGATTAATATCGATTCCTGGTTTAAACATCTTTTCTCCATCTCAGATCTCAGGTTATGACGTTTACTGCATCTAGAGGCAGCATCTTTCTCAGCATCAGATGTGTGTATTCCTAATGATAGCAACAATGACCATCACTGTGTGGCCTGCATCTCCCGTGAGCACTGGTTACTCTGGACACTGGAGTACAGAAGCGTACTGGAAACAAATGTATATGGAGAAGTTGAAGAAAGTGGTACTAGGGCACAGTTGTATTCCCTGAGAAAAATTTTAGATATGAATGCCATTTCAATTGTTTTTCAGCCAATAGGAACAAACCAACAAGATATATACCCAGAGGAGGTTGTATGCAAAGCACTAAAAAAGTATCAATGGATTCAGTGGACACAGGTTTGAGCAAGCTCCAGGAGATGGTGGGGGACAGGGAAGCCTGGCGTGCTGCAGTCCATGGGGACACAAAGAGTCAGGAACGATTGAACACCTGAACAACATCAATAAACTTATCAACATCAGATAGGTGTTCCCCCGTGTTAGATGCTGGCCACATGGCAGGGTGGGGGGTGGGGTTGTATAGAGATATACATGCTTCCAAAGTCATGGGTCTTAAGTTACAAGTGGTCCTTTCAGGTTCTGAGCAACCATCCTACTTCTTTACTGGCACAGATGCCCTGAGAAACGGGCACACCCTCATATCCACCATTTGGTTGACCAACGAGGCACTTCCCTGCTTTGGGGGATTATCTCTGGATCCTACCATACAGTAGGAGGGTCTTAAATTCAACTAGAGTGGCCCCTTTTCTCATAACAAGCTGGTGCTTCATGAGTGAGGGGAGAGCTGGATGTCCAGATATTGGTGCTTCCCTTTTACCTTCTTTGAAAATGACAAGTGTATATTAAACTTGGTGCCAGAGATTAGTAACATTCTGAAAGGATGATTTTTTTTTTTTTTTTTCCGTTTTCTCCTGTTTCAGAATTTCACCTGTTCCTTGTCTGACCTCTGGGGGGCTTACTCCAGATATCAATGAAAATGTAAAATCAGTGAAATAATCAGCTCTTTAAGGAGTATTTGTACACTTATCCGGGAATCTCTGAGAAAAGATCTAAAACACTATGGGATGGCTATCTGATGAATACGTTGCAGAGAGACTGGACGTTATTTTTGGACAGAAAAAACAGTAAGTGCATATTATAACAGATAATGGTAAGGACTCTAGAGTCACAGCATTGCTATACCTGGAGCCCTACTACGGTATAGCCCCAAACTGTTAGGACTTTGGAGGCTAAATTACCGAGGAAAGGAGCCCTGCTTCCAAATGCAAGAGGTGAGATCTGCTCTCCAGTCTCGGACGGTGATTCGTTTACTGACTATTTATCTATTCGAGAATTACTTCCTTTTATTTTTCCCCTTTCCAAGACTGAAATCATGAACCCGTAAAACAAAAACCCGAACCAGATTTACCTAATGGGAAGCCTGCAAGGGGTATGCGTTGAAGAAGCCGTTCCAAAGTAGGTTCGGGAAGATGCAAGTGGAAGATCAATTTCATTGAATGGGAACCGGGCTCTTCCCGGCCCGGCGTTGAGGCTGAGAAGGGTGGGGGAGGGCGGCCAGTTCTAAGGTCATCCCTCCTGCAGTTTTGGGAACCAAGTAGACTGTCACTGAAAGACCGTGGCACCAGCGGTCAACAGACACTGGCGAGCTCATTAGGGGGCGAATCGTAGCAGCGGAGACATCCGTGCGCCGGAGCTCGTGGGTGGATTTAGAGCGTGACCAGGGCGCCCCAAACTGCGTTCGGAGGTTGCGGTCTGGGGCCACCTCTCGCATTTCCTACCGGGGTGAAGCTAGCCCAGCGAGGCCCGGGCGCCGCACCGGGGGTGGACTGCACCTTTCCCGATAGTCGGGGGCGAGGACGGTGGGGAGAGGGAAGCCGAATTGCGTAGCATTTAAACCACTATTTAAAAAAAAAAAAAAAAGCCAACTCGCGCCTCCCTGGCTGAGCGGTGGTGGCGAGTTTGAGCGTCCCCGAGGGGTTAGGACGAGCCCGGGGCGAGCTGGAAAGGCGGCAGGGCGGGGGTCGGCGGGCGGGGGCTGAGCCTTCCGGGCGGCCGAGGCTGGGAGGTAGCCGTGCAGGCTTCACCCGCGTCGCCCTAGCCTCTGGGCTGGCAGAAACGCTGCGCACGGTCCTCCCCACGCCGCCTGCGCCTCTGTCCTCTCACCTCCGGCGCGTGGCCCGCGGTCCTCGCCTTCCCCGCCCGCACGGCTACCCGGTCCCGTCACCGCGCCCCCGCCCGGCGCGCAGCCCCGGCCGCCGCAGCCCCCGCCAGCCGCGCGCAGCCTCGCCGCGCCGCAGCTGGAGCGCCGGGGCCGGCCGCGCGGACCGGGGGACTGAGGAGGAGGGAGGGAGGGAGGGGGCGGGAGGCGCGGGAGGAGGACGGAGCCGGGAGGAGGAAATAAATAAATAAAACAATAACCTCCGCGCCAATAAGAGCGAGCGAGAGAGAGAGAAGCGGCCAGAGAGCCCCCGGTGCCCGTTCGCTCGCCTCTGAGAGGTTCTCCTGGCGCGCGCGCGCGCGTGTGTGTGCGTGAGTGTGTATTTGCCGGGACTGGAGCTGGAAAGTTCAAACTAAACGTGTTGCTCGCGCGGCTCGCCGGGGCTGCGGCGGAGGCTGCCCAACTTCTCTGGGCCAAGTGCCCAGCGGTGCCCTGCGCCCTTGGCGCGGCGGCGGTGCCTCGGCCCTGCGCCCGGGCGCGGCGGCGGTGCCTCGGCTCGCGCGGGAGGGAGCCCGCGACCAGGGCTGGACTCTCGCCCCGCCATCTCCAGAGACGCTCCCTGCTCGTCCTCCCCGCCTGGCGATCGCAGCAAGGTACGTGGCACTTTCCTGCACGGCTTCGACCCCGGCACGGCCCGCGCGGATTGCGGGCTGCCCGGGGTCTCTCCTTCTTGGGAGCAATCGTCATTTGTCAAACTTTACCTCCGCCTGGCGCTGCCCGTGGCGGCTGCAGCCACCCTCCCCGATGGCTTGGGCACCGCTGGCTGAGGGTCTCCGAGAGGGGCGGGGAGGATCCGCTGGCCGTGGTGTTTCCCCATCTGGTTGAGCATCGCGGCTCTGATTAAGGCGCAGGTCTTACCTTGCGGGAGTGTCCTTTATTACTGTTCCCTGTGATGCTTATAATGGTTTTCCTTGGCCCTTCTGCAAGGAAGGACGTTCAAGTTTGCAGGAAAAGGTACATGTAAAGCAGGGGAAGTTTGCAGCCGCTCGGCTCCAAGAGAGGAGTTAACGCTGTCTTTGCAGTAGCGGCTGCGGTGGCGACCGTGGTGGCGGCGGTGGTGGCGGGGACGGCGGGGACAGCCTGGAGGGTGGCGGCGGCTGCACACTGTCCCGTCTGTGACTGGGAGCTGGAGGAAAAGTGTGGCTTCCTGGTCCGAAAGCTCGACACCGGAGCTGCCTGCAAAAATGCTGCGGAGGAAAAAAGCCTAGGGCTTCCTGGTCTTTGGGTAAATCCTGTTTGGACAGGCATTATTTTCTTCTGTGGTCTTTATGTGCTTACTGATAGGCATGCTTTTTTTTTTTAATCTCTTTAAAACTTTTATGCATATATTTCCATTTCTCAATGAGGAGAACGACTTCTTAGGACCCTCAGGAGAAATGTCTACCTCTGTGGTTGGAGCAGTGTGCAAACCTGAAATAGATGTATAGCCTAGTTCCTTCTTGTTTGTAGTAGATCCCCTACGGTGAAGCGTATCCTCAGTGCCTTACTGTTTTAATGGCGATTGTGGGTTCTTCATTATTATTATTTTTTTAATTACGGGTGAAATTGGAACTCTAGGCGAAACACAAATTAAAAAGTCACAATAAGTTTCTCAAGCAACGTGCGTGAGCCTTTTGAAGCCACCTGCTGAATTAGTTCCTGTTACTTTTTAGAGGTTACCACTTGGTGCAGGCGATGTAGGCTGATCCAGCAGATGGAGCAGTGGAAAGCTGTACTAGAACCTGCCTAACACACTCATTTATCCCTGTTCAGTCACCATGATTCAAAAAAAAAAAAAAAAAATGTATGTGGAGCTCATTTTAGGAGAGGCAGTGGATTTTCTGTCCTATTTGGAAAAAAAAAATCATGCCAACTCAAATATAATTGAAGCATATCTGTAGAAATTTCAATTCTTTAAGCTTGTTTTCTTCCATAATACATTAAAAAATAGTTCCTTGTACTGATTAAAGTATGATATGATTCACTCATGTGAGAAATACCAGTTAGTCATATAGTTTACATTTTGGGTGTGATTCAGAGAACCATGGAAAACAGTTCATCCTGTCTGTTTAATTATTGTGTGACAATTAAAAGTCTAATTATTGTGTGATAATTTGAAAGACTACATAAACTTGTATTTAAAAGTGAATCAACCTTATCAGTTTGAATACTTTCCAGTAGTTCGAATGTAACTGAGTTTGTGTTATACACAGTTAAGCTAGGCCGATATATATATTTCTTGAAATAATTTACTATGCCCGAAATTGAAGAAGAAAAGTTGATAAAACTTTCTAGTAATTCTGGTGAATTGCTAGTCCTTCTTCCCAAGACTCACATGAATTTTTTTAACCACCGCTGTGACCTGAACACATTAATCATACAGGCAGATAGAAAGGAAAAAATCTTCAAAGACTACTTTTTTGTGCCTGTACATTGGTAATTATTGTAACAATAATCATGTAGAGAGATAATCTGCCTTCCTACATAAATTTATAAACTTTACAGGCAGTCATGCATCTGACATGTAACTTTAGTTAACAGAGGAAAAACAGGCTGTCCATTTTACAGGCAAAGCAGCAAAGGCTTAAGAAACTTCAGGTCTTTGTTGTGCTGTTTCAATAGAGAACCTGTTACCAAATCTAGGCTGACCATCTCCAGTCTCTGCACCTTTCATTGTATTTTGCTGTAGATTTCATTGTGTCTTAGAACTCTGCTTAACTACTCTGGAAGAACTCAGTTATTTTATTTTTATTATTTAGTACTTTAAAACTTAAAACAATGTATCAAACATCTCAGGAAACCTTGGGACAAATAGGATGCTTTTGGAAAATGTAGTACCGGTACTCATTTGAACTATACCTGCTTTAGATTGAGTGCACAGGTTTATATGATATAGGTGATTATTTTATAAATTATCAGATAACATCTCTAGAAAAGTACTTAATTGTGAATTCTAAAAACTATTTCCTTTACATTCCCATAATGTTAAATAAGGCTCGGAACTCCTTGTGTTGTAATATAATTACTTTTCTGAAAGAACTGATTTTATCTTGTCTGTTGCCACACAAATTGATGATGGGTTTTTAAATTTATCACACACCTTTCCCCATCCATACATTGCAAAACCAAAAAGATTTCAGTGTAAGTTGTTGAAATATTTATTCTATGTCTAAATGTTTAAAAATATGAGAACAGGGTATTTAATAAATTTTTCTCTTTATTAGGCATGTTAGATTCCTCGAGCATGATAACTAATTGATAATTTAAAAGGCAGCTAGTAACAGCAATGTTTGATTTAGTAAAATAGAAAGAAGTGAGTATGTATAGTCATTGCTTATGTGATATATACATTTTCAAACAAAACCAGGTGTGTTTATAGGTTTTTGCATAAATTTAGTCTCAATGAAATGTTGATACAATTAATATAATTCTGGTATAACGTGGGCTTATAGATAGATAAATTATATTTTGGAACTTTTAAAAATGCTCAATACTCTCTATATAATGCAATAAGTAAGCTCAGTCAGTTAAGTTTATTTGACAGAATCAGGTAAGGTAGGTAGATAGATATCATTAAGTCTCCTGAAATGACAGTGGTAGTCTACTGATGAACTTTGGAAATTCTCTAATCATTAACTTTTAAATTCTTATTTTAAAAGCTACAGTATGACAAATAGGTTATTTTAAAGTATCAATTGAAATGTTGCCTCTATTTAACCCAAGCCTCCTTTTTCATTTTAGTTTATAGTGATTTTTATCCGTGTTTTTCATTATTTCTATCTTTTCAGGACTTTATTCTGTTATAGCTGTATTAGGTAGTTTTCTTCCAACAGTATAAAAGTGTAGCTATTGATTTTAGACTTAAATATATTTCAATTGAATGAAACTTTAAAGAAAACATTTAGAGGGTCTGAGAGATTATAAAGAAGCAGCAAGTTTTGTTTTTTTTTCCTCCATTAAATTATCATCTAAGAGATGAAATAGATTTATCAGTCAGTGAAGATCAAACAAAAGATGAAATCTTTTTATCCTTTAATTTCTATCTTGTCAGCAGCCTGTTTGACTTCACCTGTAATGTAAAGAATAACTGAATATGACTTTCACTTGTAATTTTTAGAAAATGCACATATATTTGAACCTTGGGTTTTATTGGGGGTGACACCTTTAGTTTCTGAATGAAGAAAGAGTTTTAAGCAGTATATATGAAAGATCAGTTATAACGTAAGAAAGTAAAAATTATTCTGGATGAGCACAGCAGTTAAAAATATATCTTAGACTATAAGTCTTAGCAGAAATGGTGAGAATCTGAAGGTTTATTTCAAATGATATTTCCAAATTTGAATACTACTCTAATATTTATATGTTTATGATGTATTGAGTGCAATACCTTTATATCTAAGAACTCTTTTCATTTTGCAATCAGCACTTTCTCTTATAAAACTCTACCAAGAATAAATATAACTTAATTATATGTATTTAATAATCTGTATTAAATATATATATATATTTACATTTTAAACATGAGTGTAATTTTGCTCTTACCATATCAATATTAATGAACAGATTTTACTTCATTGATTATCCAACATTCTTTTTGAAGTCTAGGGACTTCAGGCATTTTTTTCTATGTGGTTTTAGAGATACTCAGTTGTAGAAATATGATTAGAAAGCCACCTTACTAGTCATCCAACTACCATAAAACAGGTGATGGATCCCTAAGTATAGCATATTATACAGATTACTTGTAATGTTATTTAAAGGTTAAAATCATTGGCTAAGACAAACACAGGTATTTCTTAGTGATGGTGGAAAACTATCTTCCCTGTTTTTATAGAACATACCTTTAGAAGTTTACTAAAAAAGGTGGATGAATCAAAACTTGGTATCAAATTAGTGAAAAAATTAAGAATTTAGCAGAATCATCTATCAGTTACTACAATAAACATATTTTTTAGGCATTTTTCCAAGAAGTAGGAGATTTGAAAGAAATAGAAAGAGGCATAATTAAAAGAAAAAGAAAGCAGCATCATGGAAGAATTTACTACCTGATATTGTTAGAAGAAAACAGTTGTCTACCTAGGGTTTGCATTATGATAACAGTACGTTTTATGATTTTGACTGTTTCACAACCCTCCATGCCCCTAAAATTGTTTCCAGTTTTATAATATGAATATTTTAAAGGTTTTTGTAATATTTGACAAATTTTCAGAACTTTGTGCCTAAATTGAAAGAAGATATAATGCTGTCACCAAATTAAAAGACTGAATAACTGTTTTCAAAAAGTTCAAATTGATATTACTTCACACATACCCCCCAACTCTGCTGTTGATTTTAATAAGAATATAATCAGATTATAGTCCTGTTCAATTCCCCATATTCAGTAGAATAGATTATGTTTAGGAATCTGCTGGGATCTTTGATGCTAACATCAGGTTATGAACATTATCGTACAAAATAAAGAATACAAAAAATGCTGTAAGTCTATAGAATTTACTAAACTAGTGCCCCAGGCAAGTAAGAATGGAAACATGCTCTCCTAGTTGAGTTACATGAAGATGAAACCAGATGACTCCGGTCACCTGTTTATATCATGACTTCTTGCCCTCCAGTTTATACAAGTTTGTTAAATTGTATTTAATAGTAACTAATAGCAGTTACAAGTACCAACTCCTTCATGGACTGCATTGATACTTAATGACTTTTGGTTTATGCCTCCATCAGTTATTCATTAAGTGTTAACTAAAGCAGAAAGATTTATTCATGTTACCTTCTAAAATAAAAAAATATTTCAGCAGTTATAGGGTGATACTCCTATGGACTGGTTTTGAGTAGTTACTGATAAAACTAAAAAGAACTTGATGCAGATTTCAGGAATCAGTTTTATTATTTGGAAGATAAAATATTTCTAGATTTAAGCTGTGATTATATACAAAATAAACAGCAGTATAAATAGAAAAACCCATATTTCAACAAATTTGACAACTAGAAATGATAAATGGGTTTCCGTGTGTGTATGTGTTTGTGTGTGTATAATTTTCTATGTTGATTAGTTTGAACTATCTTAGAATAGAATATCCTGAGAGGATAATGATATCCCATTGAATAGAGGTTTAAAAGTTGTGTTGTTATATTATTGAAAAACAAATATGTCAATTTACTTTATTTCCCTGAACTTCCCCCCATCCCCGGGGGAGCATTTTCCTAAATTTAGACAGTATTCATAAGCTTGATTAAAAATTATTTAAAAGATAAATATAAAATTAAATGCTCTATAAATATTAGGTTCCTCCTACCATTGATTTGGGCTTCCCCCTTGGCTAAGCAGTAAAGAATTCCCCTGCCAAGCAGGAGATGTTTGATCCCCGGGTCGGGAACGTCTCCTGGAAAAGGAAATTGCAACTCACTCTAGTGTTCTTGCTTGTGAAAACCCAGGGACAGAGGACAGAGGAGCCTGATGGACTATAGTTCGTGAGGTCACAAAAGAATTTGACAGGACTGAGCAAATAAACAGCAACGTCATCATTGATTTGTTCATATCATCAAATTAAAAAACAAAGAGTACACTGATATTTTTCTTTTAAATCCATTTACTTACAGAATAATCCAAGAGGTTAACCATTGGAGAATCTTTTGTCATGGGATGTATCACAATTTCTCTTATTATCTTAGAAAGCTGATATTTAATTTTAATTTAATGTGGTATATAAAGATTCCCAAGGTAAAGTATGTTTGTTTTATGATCAAATTATATACAGTGAAAATACCTTGCATTCTTATGTGTGATACATACATGTATTGAGTTTAGAATACTAAGTCTTTATTTCAAGTATATCATTACTTATACTGTAGGTCTTTCCTAAAATACAGATCCAAGATCTGTTTATCACTCAAAGGTTCCTTATTCACATTTTTCACAATGCTTTTCCATAGAACTTAATATTCTGCTTATTAAATTCAAAGCACTTGATAATATTTTAGTTATTGCCAACTTCATTTTACTTTGATTCAAAACTACATTAAAATAATGAAAAGTATTATTACCCTTGGTGGTGCTGGTGGTTAAGTCGCTAAGTCATGTCTGAATCTTGTGACCCCATGGACTGTAGCCCATCAGGCTCCTCTGTCCATGGGATTCTCCAGGCAAGAATACTGGAGTGGGTTGCCATTCCCTTCTCCAGGGGATCTTCCTGACCCAGGAACCGAACCCCTGTCTCCTGCATCGCAGGCAGTTTCTTAACCCACTGAGCTATGAGGGAAGCCCTTAAATATATTTTTTTAAATATATATATATTATTATTAGCCTTAAATATATTTTATTTCTAAAGTTATCTGTTTAAATCAAATTTATTTTTCATTTCTTCAAAATTTTATTGGTAACTGTGGGATCAAAAAAGTTCATTACTTTTGGGACTTCCCTGATGATCCAATGGTTACGAATCCACACTTCTACTGCAGAGGGCATGGGTTGCTCCCTGGTCTAGGAACTAAGATCCCAAGTGCTTTATGCGGCAACCAAAACAACAATAACAACCAGTTTATTATTTTAAATATAATCATGAGTCAGTGATATTTCTATTGTGTTTATAGTCTGTCACTTAGAAATTTCAGAGTAAGATTTTAAATAAAATATTTCCTGTTGATGTTTGTCTGGCACATTATACATTTTAAGATTTTGCCTTTTAATAGTAATTAATTTGGACAAAAAGGAAAGCAAAAATTTAATGGTTTTAACATATACATTTTAAAATGTTTCAGTTAAATGAAAAGTTGTTTGATGACTTAATCCAAATTATGTGTGTGTATGTGTGTGTGTGTTAGTCACTCCGTTGTGTTCGACTCTTTGTGACCACATGGAGTGTCGCTCTCTCCAGGCTCCTCTGTCTGTGGAATTCTCCAGGCAAGAATACTGGATTGGGTTGCCATTTCCTTCTCCTATATATATATGTAAATCTCATTATTTGATTTAATAAATTTTGAGGGAAAATAACCTTGAAATAGTGCAGAAACCAATGTTAATTGAGTTTTCAATTTCTTGGTACTGATTTGGCAAGACTTTTTCCAAATTGTCATGCTAATAATATTTATATTGGATCATTTAATATTTAGTTTTTAAAAAATTTGTGTGTTTCAATCAATGTTGTTTGATATAATATTAATAGCTTCCAATTTAGTTTTAAAATTTGAATTTACACTACCTAAAAATAAAAAAACTTTTTTGGGGTGCATTTAAATAAAAGTGTGCATGTACCAACAAATGAAAAAATTTAAAAGCAAATGGAAAAAAATTAACCGATGAAAAAAATTAAAACAAATGGAAATTTCAGTTTACAAAATATTATTGAAACAGAATTTACTCTTGAATCAGCTTTGGTATTGATTTTTCATTATATATGATATATTCATTTAAATATTAATTCCCATGTTTAGCCAATCATATGTTGAAAGTCTTATTTAAAAATATTTTCCATTGAGCAATGTCAAAAAACTTTTATTCTTGTTTAAAATATGAATAAATATTAAAATCTTTTATTAAATTGTGTTGGTAATATAATATCCAGGAAAAATATTGTCCTTGTAGGCAAAAGTAAGAGAAAGATCCCTCACAAATCTCTTAAGACTTCAAATAACAGTTACATAATAATGGATGAGAAGACACCTCATGATATGAGACCAAATCTACACAAAAGAGTCTCTACCAAAAAGAATAGAATCTGTTCCCAAGGCAGCCTCTCTAATCTTACTGACAGGGTTGACGATATCTAAGAGACAAATGTTTCTGTGCTGTGGCTCAGTCGTGTCCGACTCTTTGAGACTCCACTGTATACCCAGTACATGAGATAATGCCAAAATATAGTAAGCTGAATGAATGAATGATGACTAACATGTCCTGTATGTGTGCATGCTAAGTCACTTCAGTTGTGTCCCACTCTTTGCGACCCTATGCGCTGTAGCCCTACAGGCCCCTCTGTCCATGGGGATTGTCCAGGGAAGAATGTTGGAGTGGGTTGTCATGCCCTCCTCCAGCGGATCTTCCCATCCCAGGGATCGAACCAAGGTTTCCTGCATGGCAGGCAGATCCTTGCCCAGCTGAACTACCAAGGAAGCCCCAAATGTTTCTAACAGGTACCAACAAGATAGGGACAAAGAAATCCAGAATCCCAAAGGCACAGTTTGGTGATCTTCATCTTAATGCCCTGCCAGGAATACCGTGGGGGTTAGCCTTCTGAACCGTTGATGCAGCAGGCAGGCTTGGGCTAATAGCATTAGTAGCATGTTCTAGAAATAAAATAACATGACTAACTTTTTTATGGTAAACCAGTGCTCACCAAGCAACCTTCCCATAATCTGTTTATTCCTATGCATTTTGTTTAGGGAAGGAAGGTGTTTGAGGGTTCTTGCACAGTCGTCTGGGAACTCCTGTATTTCTGTTATAAATGACTGAAGTGGCGTGTTGTGCTCTGCCTTTCATTCTCCTGTGAGTGTTGCCAGTGTGAGAACCATCCTCAAATAAGATTAGCTCTAGAGCACTGACATATACAGTGGCCGAAACTGCAGGACCAAGTGCACCAGCTCAGTGTCACCGCCAAGGGCTGCCCGTCAGCCACCGCCGAGAGAAGCCCCACCACCTCCCCAGTGAGAACTTTTCTTTCAAAGACTGCAAAGACAGACAGGAGCAAGAAGCACCCGCCACCCCCAGCCCACTGTCCTATTAAAATAGCATGAGAATAAAGAAAACTAAAATTACTCAAGGAACAAAAAAGAAAAAAGGAAAGTTAGGATATTATGGAATGAAGGGAATGAAAATACTTCCAACAGAAATATTTCTATTGTGACATTTATTGGGATGTTTAATTATTTACTCTCACAAAACCAAAATTCAAGATTTAAAATATAGCCTTAATAAAATTTTGTAATTTTAAAGATTAATTTAAAAGAATAGTACAGTCTTAAAGTTCATTGCATGTTTACCCTATGGAGGCTTTTACAACTTTCTTTTTTACTCACCTTTATATTGTTAAGATTTTTCTCTACTTGTGTATTTTGAACTTGTTTGTTTCATATAATTACTGCTCAGTATTTCCTTATATGATTAAACTACAGTTTAAGTATTCCTTTGCCGACATAAGAAAAAGTTCTTAAGCATAATAATGTAGTAAATACAAAAGAGAAATGCAAAATACAATACAAAATATACAGCTGTATAAACTGTAAAATGATATTGTGATATATATATATGTATCATATCTTATTTTGTTTTTATCATGTACTTAACGTAGCATCGTATGTATACTTTTTAAATTAAAAATATCTATGTCATTAAATATCTTCCTACTACAGTATCAATTTAATGACTATTATTTCATTGTATAAGTTTAAAAGAAATTACTTAACAGTCTCATATTTTGGTAGTTTTCTTTTATACTTTCATAAGATTCAAAAAGCTAAATGAAGTGTTTTATTGTGCTTTATATTTTTGTTGCCATCCAAAAACATTTATTTAAGATAGATTATCAAAAGTGAAATTAAGTCAGAGGGTATGCCTGGATGTTTTTGATTTTTAATATAATTAAAAGAATGCAGTAGCTTTCATAAAAGCATGTTCTTAAATAACTGGAGCCGCTCTATTGTTGTGGTTGACTGTTAAGTGAATTATTGCTTGAAAAAAATAATCTTGATATTTTATTATCATAGACATAAAATGAATCCTGCCAAAATCTGAGATTTGATTTCACTTAAATCTGTATGATCTTGTGTGGGTAACTGAATATCTCCTAGTATCAATTTCCTGATTTATAAACCCAGGAGCTTTAGCAATGCTTAAGAGAATGTTGCCTACACTGACATTTTGTTATTCTAACTGCTGATTTTGGAAAAAAGGTAAATAGATGGTTGGATGGCATCACTGACTCGATGGACATGAGTTTGAGCAAGTTCCCGGAGTTGGTGATGAACAGGGAAGCTGATGTGCTGCAGTCCACTGGGTTGCAAAGAGTCGGACAAGATGAAGTCATTGAACTGAACTGAACTAAATAGTGTGTAAGAATAAAAACAAGTTGCTATATTTTGACGATTTAATCAGTGTTAACTCACTTATTGCCAGTTGCAAAGTTGCAAGAATTTTTTTTTGTCAGTTACTTACAGTAATGTTAATAATAGAGCCAATTATTTGGAGTGAACTCAAATTAGCCTGCAATTTAACATTTCTTTAGGTTTCTTTGGGCAAACATTTTCACAGCTGACTACATAACCTTTTGGAATATAGACACATAGATAGTAGCGTGTAGATTTATAATTAATTCCCTACATCATTTTCTCTAACTTATTCTGTGGAAATAACATGTGTATATGCATGTATTATATATTGATTCTTGCATGAATCTACACTAATTATATTAATATATGTTATAGGCTAATATTCAAGTACACTTCTAATTTGTATAAATAAGCCTGAAGATATTTAAATATTTGTCAGCATCTTGTCATTTAATTTTTAAAATATTTCTGCCCAATCACTTTAAGTTCCAGAAAGAAAAATGCTTTCCTTATGTTTGAATATTTCTCTAGATTAGGTAAGTTTTAGAATTACTTACTACTTGCCTATTAAATGAACATAGGAATAGACTGGCCCATGTATGGTGCTTGAACTCCAGTGACTTTGGTCCTCTACCTGAACCTGATTATCTAGGGCCTTATTTTCAAAAATAATATTTCCTCTTTCAGCCTTCATCTTCCTCCTGAACTGTAGAAAATGCCCTGTCTCCCCAGAGCTTTTGCTATTACAAGATGTGTACAAATATTTAGTCAATGTAATTTATCAATATATTTGAGGTTATATGTGGAAAATAGTTTTTATGATCATAGGAAATATTAGTGCTCCCTGAGTCTTGCTATTTTGCACTTTCGTCCTTAATCAAAATGTGTGCATGTGTTTGTGTGTGTGTTGTACATATATGCATATATAGGAGAGAGTGCTTGTGCACATAACCTCTCAAATCATGGACACTTACACAAACACAGTTTTACTAGTTATCATGCCAAGTCTCCCATCCAGCCTTCAAACAACAGGAGATGGAGACTAATGGGAATCATAACCTTAACCCCGTTTAAGAGATCTTTGATTCCTGCCATCACGAGTTAGATTCTTTATAGCAGAGCTCCTGGGATATACCCTATCCTAGATCAAATTGGTTGTAAAATATGTAATGGGAAAGAGCGATTAGTATATTCTAATTAACTGCAATCAAACAGCACCTTAACAAGTGTATACTTTAAATTAGCTGTATAAAGACCTTTGATGGAGATAGAAAATTAGAGACCAACCTTCAGTGCAGGCACATTTCCAGTTGATCATGGAGTAAGAACTCTGATTGCTACACACAGTGGCAAGTTTCCTAAGTGTGTGTAGAAGTTTCAGGTAATAAGGGAACAGTGGATTATGGAGATTCCTAGGCTCATAGGATGTTCCTGATTAGCCTGTAGTTGGTTTTGTTGCTGTTTTTTTGTTGTTGTTGTTGCTGTTGTTATTGTTATCAGTAGTTTTTCTTTCCCTTTACCAGATTACATAGTCTTTATTAACTAGAGAACTGTGAGATTGCATAAATTCCAATTAGGCTAAAGTGATCATAAGGACCATTCCCTTTGAGTCCACTGCCTTTTACAGACTACTTCATGTGAAGAAAAATAAACACAAATGATAACAGGTTACCTTGTAAATTAAATGGTCAAGGCCTGAATGCCTTCTATTTTTTCCTAAATAACATTTACAATCAAATACATTATGTGTGTTCTTTCCAGAAAAAGCTGACGAGACATGGTTCTTCAAAATTACAACTTATGTACATTTTTTTTTCCTTTAACCTCCTGTTTATTTTTTCTGGAACTGAATGTATTTTTACTTCTTATTGTCCTAAAATAAAATTATGCATTGGTATTGTAATTATCTATACCTAGATGCACATGAGTTTTGGGCAATATTTACAAATATTTAAATATTTTAAAGGTATTTTTAAAATATTTTAAATTTTCCCATTTAAGCTTTAAACCTTTTACTGAGGAGAATTTTTGTCTCTGAACCATTAGCTCATTGTCTCTAAAGCCCAACACTTGACTAATACAAACTTTTTCTCCTCTGCCAGAAAACCTATCACTTTCTCCTTCCTGTTCTTTTGGTCATTTGTGCTCTCCTCTCCTTTCTTAAGTGCCACGAGGTCACCTCACTTTGTCCCCTTGTCTGAAAGTTCACTTTCATCTGGGCATCTCACCCACAGCATTCTGTCCTTCTTGTTAGTCCCTCAGTCGTGTCCAACTCTTTGCAATACATGGACTGTAGCCCACCGGGCTTCCTGTCCATGGGATTTTACAGGCAAGAATACTGGAGTGCGTGGCCATTTCCTTCTCCAAGGGGTCTTCCCAACCCAGGGATTGAACCTAAGTCTCCTGCATGGACAGGCGGATTTTTTTTTTTTTTTTCCTACTGCTGAGCCACCAGGGAAGCTTTAGTGTGATCATTAAATTTTAGTAAGTACCTAGGTGACTATGGTCTTGAAAATTACTGAAGAAAAAGAACTGAAAATTACTTCTCATAGCCAGACCCTAGGAGGAAACCAAACAGAAAGACAATGTTAGAATTTGAATCTTTCTGTGTAGTTTAAAGAACTCAATGGCTATCAAAAGATTCATTGTATAGAAAGATGTTAAAATTAGTTCTTGCAGATGCTATAGAAATGCAAGATATCATCAATAAGATCAATAAGAAAATGTAAATTTTTATATGATGAGTCTTTTTTCTCCTCCCCAGGAAGCATAATAATTCATTTGCATATCATTAAGTGGGTGTCATAGTAAATGAGCCGTTCTTTTGTCTGTAATGTTAAGCTTCTTTTGCTTCTCTAGCATTGTTTGATCATCAGTACACGTTCACACATCTTGTCATAAGTCTCCTTAGGCTTATATTGCCTCAGACCCTCACTTTGAAAAAGGAAGCAGCTTGCTCTAGATCCAGCCAGTCAACCACATTTTAAAAGGCAAAGTCATTTTCCTGTAACCTAACGTTCATGTATCTTTGACATTTCTCTTCAGGTGTTCTCCCAGCTTTTGCCTTTTTGTTGTAGTTAATTGGGAAGCCAATCACCAGAAATTCTTGATTACCTCTTTGAGAGATGCAGAAAGAACAGTAACTGCTTTGAAGAAGATCAAAGCCCCAAAAAGAAATATTGATGTAGATGGTGGCTTTCTTAGAGCTGCCATAACAAATTGCCGCAAACTGGTGGCATCAAAGAACTGAAATTTGTACTCTCACAGTTGTGTGTGCTCAATATCTCAGTCGTGTCGAACTCTGTGAACGTGTGCACTATAGCCCACCAGGCTCCTCTGTCCATGGCACTTTCCAGGCAAGAGTATTGGAGTGGGTTACTATGTCCTTCTCCAGGGGATCTTCCTGACCCAAGAATCGAACCTGCATGTCTTGCATCTCCTGCACTGCCAGGTGGATTCTTGACCACTGGGCCACCTGGGAAGATCACAGCTGTAGATGCCAAATTCTGAAATCAGGATGTCAGCAGTGGTGACTCTTTTTGGCAGCTCTGAGACAGAGTTGTTATCTTGCCTCTCCGAGCACCTGGTGGGACCAGAAACCCCTGGTGTTCCCTTGGTTCGTAGAAGCCTCTCTCCCATCTCGTACTCGTACTTAACTTAATCGCTTCTACACATCCTTTTTTTCCAAATAACGTTACATTCGTAGGTACTACGGTTTAAAAGTTGGGCATATCTTTTGATATGTGCCTCCTTCCAGGGTCTCCTGGTCTGTATCTGTGTATGTCAACCCTCCCTCTCCTTCTTCTTATTAGGACATTAGTTGTTGGATGCAGTGCTCAGCCTAAATGGAAGATGATCTCGTTTCCAGACCCTTAATTGCTTCTGCACAATCTTTTTTTCCAAATAACGTTACATCCATAGGTACTAGGGATTAAAAGTTGGGCATATCTTTTGAGGGGACCCTATACAATCCACAGCAGGAAAAAAAGGCAACTTTGGTAGAACTTAAAAGGTTAGTTTTGGATAAACAGTTTAGACTGCATCACCTACAGAAAATCTCTCTATACGTGGTGTAAAACGTACCTATAGTGGTTGGCAGAATTGCTAAGTCTTTGGCAGAGATAAACAGTCTAATAACCTGAGATGTGAGATGAATTTGAATTTAATAATTTACATACTGGTAAGAACTCTGAACATGATTCAGGGAACCTAGCAGGAGACTTGGAATCTAGGAAGGATAAGGGTGAGTGTCCCCAGGACAAGTTGTGCCAGTGGCATCTCTAGTGAGATTTTCGAGGTCAAGACATGAATGGGCAGGGGCTTTCCTGCAACCAGACCTGATGTTAAGGCTTCTTTTCTGTAATTAATTCTACCTAGTAAATGGAAAAAACTGGTGTTTCAGCAGTCAGATAGGACAGAGGTAAAGTCTTTGGTTTGTCAGTTATTAATATTCTGAATATAAATAAGCTGTTTATTTTCTTTGAATTTTAATTGTCCTATATAAAAGAAAAAATAATGAGAATTAGTTTTCATTATTCTTGGGATGAAAAATGTCTGTCCCCAGTGAGGTCCAAAGAAACATTCTGTGGTGATGAGAGTGTTACCCATCTATCTATGCTGTCCAAACCCCTGGCCCCAAGGTGAGGACTGGAAATGTACTTGATTTTAATTAATTTAAGTATAAACAACTACTTTTTTGGCTATCATATAGGACAGTGACTCTGGCACAATTTCTGGCATATGAAAAAGTTCTTCTCTTTCTCTTTGTTCCCATCCTATCCCTTGTTTTCCTTTTCTTCCTCTCCCCTCCTCCCTGGTCATTCTCCTTCACTCTTTCTTTCCTTCCTTTTTTCCTACTTCCCTCCCTCCCTCCCTTCCCTCCTTCCTCTCCAGATCCAGTTATTTAAGTTTGTGGGGACCAGAAACTGATATGTATGTGTTGAGCCCCAGTTCAGTTCAGTTCAGTCGCTCAGTCATGACCGACTCTTTACGACCCCATGAATCGCAGCACGCCAGGCCTCCTTGTCCATCACCAACTCCCGGAGTTCACTGAGACTCACGTCCATCGAGTCAGTGATGCCATCCAGCCATCTCATCCTCTGCTGTCCCCTTCTCCTCCTGCCCCCAATCCCTCCCAGCATCAGAGTCTTTTCCAATGAGTCAACTCTTTGCATGAGGTGGCCAAAGTACTGGAGTTTCAGCTTTAGCATCATTCCTTCCAAAAAAATCCCAGGGCTGATCTCCTTCAGGATGGACTGGTTGGATCTCCTTGCAGTCCAAGGGACTCTCAAGAGTCTTCTCCAACACCACAGTTCAAAAGCATCAAATCTTCGGTGCTTAGCCTTCTTCACAGTCCAACTCTCACATCCATACATGACCACAGGAAAAACCATAGCCTTGACTAGACGGACCTTTGTTGGCAAAGTAATGTCTCTGCTTTTCAATATGCTATCTAGGTTGGTCATAACTTTCCTTCCAAGGAGTAAATGTCTTTTAATTTCGTGACTGCAGTCACCATCTGCAGTGATTTTGGAGCCCAGAAAAATAACGTCTGACACCGTTTCCACTGTTTCCCCATCTATTTCCCATGAAGTGATGGGACTGGATGCCATGATCTTCGTTTTCTGAATTTTGAGCTTTAAGCCAACTTTTTCACTCTCCACTTCTTGAACCTAGTGAATTTTAAATATCCTCTTTTTAGCACAATAGCTTTTATTTTTTCCAGGAATTTGTTGAAAACATGAAATAACAGGTAAAAAAAATACTGCTGTATACAAAATCTGTGGGTGCAGACAAAACTGTAATGAAAAGGAAATTAATATCTTGAATACTTCATTACTCAATTCAAAATATAAGAAAATGAATTCTTTAGCTAAAAATCTGAAATAGAGCTTTCAACTCTGTTGTATATATGCTCAGGGGTAGGATTGCTGGATCATACGGTAGCTCTATTTTTAATTTTTTAAGGAAGCCTTCATATTGTTCTCCATAGTGGCTGCAATTAGGACCTATTGTACAGTGTAGGAACTATATTCAATACCTTATAATAACCTATAGTGGAAAAAATATATAGAACTATATATATCTGAAATAAAATTCTGTGTTGTACACTTGAAATTAACACAGCATTGTAAATCAACTATACTTCAATAAAAAAGATAAAAAGAAATCTAAAAAAAAAAATCAACAAAATAAAAAGAAAAATACAAATAATAATTTAATAAATCTAAAAAGATAAGTTAAATAGCAGAATTTGAAAATAAAACAGTAAACATTTTGTGAAAACAATAAACATGATATAGAATATTTGCTGGTCAAAAAATATGAGTAAAACTATGAAAATACAAGAAATCAGAAATGATGGAATAAAACCTGCATCAAATTGATTTTTTAGGTAGTTTAAGTTAGAGGAGTTGTCTCAATAAGTGCTATAAGATATAAATTTACCATGAGAACACTGCTATTGAGCTGTCCCCCCAAAAGACCACTATGCATTGAAAACGTTATTGTTGAATTCCCTTAGGAGTCAAAAAGCCTATGCTATTTTAATTACTGGAAAATATGGATAAAGGAGGAAATTTTCCTCTTTTATTTTAGAAATCAATATGATTGATGTCAGTAAAACTGGAACAATCATATGACCATTATAAAAAGGCATTTAGTAAATTTTAATGTCCATTTCTGATAAAACAATTGTTATATATTGTTATATAATACAGTATTTAAATAATTATTTTGCAGTGGAATCAGAAAATAGACTCCAGAAACAATGAAGCCACATTATTATCATTTACAGATGGTAATCATTGTTAAAACCTAAGGCAACTAAACTATAATTGGAAATAGTAAACATTCAATAAATTGGTCATTTAAAAATAAATGATAGTATTTGTGATGTCAAACGTTTTCTTTGTAAATGTAATAATTAAAACCTGCAGCTAAAAACATAAAATATGTGGATATAAGTTCAACAAGACATGTACAAAGTTCAGGTGAAGAAAATTTTAAACTATAAAAAGCCAATAATACTGAAAGGAAGAGATTTACCTAAATTGCATAGTTATGTGTGAGTACTCGCTCTTCAAAATGGTCGGGTGCAGTATCTGCTCTAGTGTTCACTGATTACTTGACCATCGTTAAGTTATGTACCATTTCTGTACCTCAGTTTCCCATCTGCAAAATGACAAGAAAAATATCCTGTTACAGAGTTGTGGTAGATAAAAGAGATAATGATGTCATCTGTTTGGAAAATTGTTTTACACTGATCATTTAGTCACCCTTTGCTATGCTTCCTATTATTCCTACTAACGCCTCTCTGCTAATGAGAGAAGTATACTATTCTACTGAGAAGTATAAAACGTTAAATATCGAATTCTCTAAAAACTAACCTGTGCATTCAATGTAAAATCCACCCGAATCCTACTAGGATTTTAAAAATCTGTCAAGTGGTTTTAAAGTACCTCTTTTAAAAGATGTAAAACAAGTGAAGGACCACCAGGCAGCTCTCGAGGAGGGGTTATGCCCTGGTAGATGTTAAAATTCATCATAAAGTTATACAATTTGAAATAGCGTCCTGATGGAAAGAACAGAGTCCAAAAAACACTGGATCTGTGAATGTATGGAATTTTGATATGTGATCCAAAGGCATTTTACATGAGTGGGGAAAAAAACCTATATTAATAACCCAAGGTAAATATCCTTCAAGGCAAAGACATACTGGGCTCCAAAAAAGACATACAAAAGATCAAAAAATTATATGTCACTAGTTATTGAAGAAATGGCAAATGAAATATGAATCTTGTATTTCTATTTGGATGGGTACTTAAAAAAGAAAGCACTATAATTTCTGTACTTTTGAATGTTAGGAAACGTGTATTTTTCCATAGCCTCCTTGACCCTAGTTTTAGGAACAAAAGTGTCACATGGATTTGGGGAAGGGTGTAGATTGGAGATGGGACAGAATGAGGATATAGTTCAGAGGACGAAATAGGGTCAAGGATGCTGAAGATGGCAGAGGCTTTTCTGCAGTCATCATTTGTAATGAAGGCTAATAAAACACTGATGTTACAGTTTGACATGGCAGTGTCAAAAAGGCCAGGCTTTGTGTCTTGCCTGTTGTTAAATAGTAGACATATTACGAAAATGCAGTGTTGACCAGAGTGTAGGGATACAGACATGAACACACTGTTGATGGAATATAAAGGTACATAGTCTTTTTGCAGGGAACTTTTCCAGCATTGCTCAAACAGAAGCACTGATTTACTTAGACAGTATCACCGACTCAATGGACATGAGTTTGAGCAAACTCCGGGAGATAGTGAAGGACAGGGAAACCTCGTGTGCTGCAGTCCATGGGGTCTCAAAGAGTCAGACAGTACTTAGCGACTGAACAACAGCAACACGCTTTGCTACAGAGATTGTCTCTATAGAAATGCATTTCAATGAGATATAATTCCATATGAAATTGAAAGTCACTTAGTCATGTCTAACTTTTTGTGACCCTATGGACTGTAGCCTACCAGGCTTATCCATGGAATTCTCCAGGCAATAATACTGGAGTGGGTTGCCATTTCCTTCTCCAGGGGATCTTCCCGACCCAGGGATCGAACCCAGGTCTCCCGCATTGTGGGCAGACTCTTTACTGACTGAGCCACCAGGGAAGCCACTTTAATTAGTTGAGAAGTTGTATCTAGAGAAGGGAAAGGCTACCCACTCTAGTATTCTGGCCTGGAGAATTCCATGCACTAGTCTATGGGTCTCAAAGAGTTGGACACAACTGAGCGACTTTCACTTTTCACTGTATCTATATATACACACACAAGTTGATATATGTGTGTATATATATATACACACACACATCGGAGAAGGCAATGGCACCCCACTCCAGTACTCTTGCCTGGAAAATCCCATGGACGGAGGGGCCTGGTGGGCTGCAAGTCCATGGTGTCTCTAGGAGTCGGACACGACTGAGCGACTTCACTTTATTTTTTCACTTTCATGCATTGGAGAAGGAAATGGCAACCCACTCCAGTGTTCTTGTCTGGAGAATCCCAGGGATGGGGAGCCTGGTGGGCTGCCGTCTATAGGGGTGCACAGAGTCGGACACGACTGAAGCGACTTAGCAGCAGCATACACACACACAATTGATATATATATATACACACACAATTAGTTGAGAAGAATACATATATATATATGTATATGTGTATGTAATATGTATTATATATATATATATATATACACACACACACACACATATGTATGTATGCTTCTCAGCATTGTTTATAGTACCCAGAGGGGATAACAGGGAAAATAACCTAGATGTCTAGGAATAAAGGATTGTTTACAAGAATCATCTAGCATTCAATAGCGAAATGCTATGCAACCATCAGTGGATGCTGTAGATTTGCATTTACTGAAATAGAAAACTCTGCACAACATATTGCAAAGTGTAAATATTTTTATGCATATGTATATTTGTGTATGTGTATTTGTCCTCAGAAAGCGCTGCCTTAAAGGATGTTCAGAAAAATGTTAACCATGAAATCCACCACCCACTGGCTCCCCACGTGGCATTTTGGGTAATTTAATTATTTCTGTTTTATATGCTTATTTGTGAAGATTCTTCCAGAGCATGTATTATAATTTTTTCTTAATGACTGATATTTTGCCTAATCTTTTAGCCAGTTCTGTCTGTCAGTTACTGTGTTCAGAGTCACACCAGTGTGATGGGAGTTGCTCTCAGGCAGAAGCAATTTTGATTAAGACCAAAGGAAAGCAAAATTGCTTTTCAAATTTAGGTTACCTTTGCAGAGGAATGCTTTGGACAGTCTATTGATACTGGACTCCTGGACCAAGGGAAAGTACACAGAAGCTGAGAGAGGGACTCAAAACTGGAGGTAAAAGAATAAAAACGTGCTGTCCCTCCAAGACCCAGTAGCTGTGGTTGTTGTGTATCATGGAAAGTCTCATGGACTTCTGCTCTCATCTCAAAGATGACAGATGCCTAATTTAATAGATCAGTGTTGCTTCAGAAGGTATTCAATGCTGGCCTTCCATTCTGTCTGAACTTAACTCCCCAACCCAGTTTCACGATGGCCTGATCTTTTCCATTTAAGTGTTGACAGTGCATCTGAGTTCTCCACCCCCCTTGCCTGTGACAAGAAGCACAGGGGGATATTTTATTAATTAATCCAGCATGTACTGATTTTTCCTCCTCTGCCACGGCCAGCACCACATCCTGGAAGCCAAGCCTCTGTAAACCTGGTCAGAAAGGCAGATGTATAAATGATCAGAATGCAGTTGGTAGTGTTAGGATGGAAGCATATGCATCTGGCATTTGTAAGAAATGTCCAGCGTAGGCAAGGAGAAAGTAGATTAATGGTCGGCGGCAGGGGGGGACGGGTGGTGCAATGCATTTGCTTGGGTGACTGCTAATATGTATGGTGCTTCTTTCTGGGGTGGTGAAAATCTTCTAAACTTACGTTGTATGTGCCTTTAAATGGGTAAATTTTATAGTATGTGAATTGTATGTAAGTAATCCTGTTGTTCAGTCACTAAATCATATCTGAGTCTTTGTGACCGCGTGGGCTCACTTCTCCAGGCTTCTCTGTCCTTCACTATCTCCTGAAGTTTGCTCAAACTCACATCCATTGAGTCAGGGATGCTATCTAACCATCTCATCCTCTGCTGCCCCTTTCTCCTTTTGCCTTCATCTTTCCCAGCATCAGGGTCTTTTCCAATGAGTCAGTTCTTTGCATCAGGTGGCCAAAGTATTGGAGCTTCAGCTTCAGCATCAGTCCTTCCAGTGAGTATTCAGGGTAGATTTCCTTTAAAGTTACATGAATGAACATTTTACCCAACTTGGGTGACTGTGGGGACACTGTCTGGTCAAAGGCAGCAAAGGAGGTGTTAGAGGGTGCCATCTGAATTAATTGGGATTTAGGTTGGTGAAGCAATCGGGCCAGGGCAGTCTGAGCAAGTGCAGCTGGACACGAGAACGTACATGGTTTGGTGTCCTTGGTTTGTGTTGCGTGGAGGCTGGGAAGCTGTAGAGGAGAGATACTGTGTCCCCTTCAAGGGCCTTGGTCCTACAGTGAGAAGCTTTAGGGCACCATGACGTTAAACTCCACTTCTGGTTTAATGAAATGTGAGGTCTTTTTTCTGTAAGGGGACATTGTGACTGAGTGTGTAGAAGATTTACCCAAACAGCTTGTTTAAAATGTAGACATCAGAGATCCACCACCAGAGATTCTGACCCAGGGGTTTTTAAGTGGGGGCCATGCATGTGTGTTGTGTGTGGTGGTCACTGAGTCGTGTCCCACTCTTTGCGACCCCATGGACTGCAGCCCACCAGGCTTCTCTGTCCATGGAATTCTCCATCAAGAATACTGGAGTGGATTGCCACTCCCTTCTCCAGAGGAACTTCCCAACCCAGGGATCGAACCCTGGTCTCCTACAATGCAGGCATATTCTTTACTGTTTGAGCTACGGAGAAGGCATACATCAGCCTTTTAAATAAGTATTCTTTGTGATTCCAGTGCAGGTGGTTTATGCATCAGGTTTGGAGAAACATGACTTAGATCTCTGTATCTATTCTTCTTCATATCCCCGATGCTAAACGCTCTATGTAGTAATACAATCACAATCAGAAGCATTTAGGTGCTCAGGATACTAGATTGTGAGCCAGTTCTTTGTCCTTTGCATTCAAATTAAATTGGAATTGCATGTTATAAGGGAGAAAATCCCTACTATACTTATAATGCCTACTATAATCTTTTTTCTGTAAAAATGGTGTATGAAAGAAATCAAAGATGGATGTAATTTATAAATGTGGAATGGACCAATTGAAATGTTGCACACAAAATGAAGGTTACCATGTACAACCTGGTACAACTTGGTTACCATGTACAAAATTATTAACAAATATGATTTTAGTGGGCCCCCATATGGCAATATCTTTAAGGCTAGGGAGAATTTAGGATAGTATTCAAATTCTGTTTTTCTTCCTGGAGGAGGATATGGATCTATGATTTTTTTTTAAAGTACATTAAAAATAATATAATGAACATTCTTTGAAGCAATTTATTGTACTTCATTTAAGCCATGATCATATGCATTGTATTTCTTTTAAGAGGAAGATAAATATCAAGACTGTAATTGCAAAGCTTTTCTTCCCTTGAGAGTGTTTGCTATGAACATCTATTGATTGGAGTGATTGTACAGAAAGATATACCATTGTCCATATGAAATTAAGTGTTGATACCTAGTGTTATAGATACATATATATTCTACTTAAGACATTTTCCTCCTTCAATTAGCTATACTTTTTTTTTCTTCTCCCATACTCTTCAAGACTCTGCCTGGGGAAATAATACTTTTTGATTGTGGCCTTAAGTAGCCAATGAATCTAACTCATTTTCACTAAATGTTATTCTGCTGTTATGGCTATAATTCTCAGTTAATTTTAATTCCACCCCTTGACTATGCTTTTAAAGAAGTATATATCCTCAAAAAAATGCCTAATTACTGGAAGGATTCATTAGATGTGGAAACTACAGAAAACAGGACTCTAATAGTCCTAGGGAGCGTGGGACAACCACATTTAGTCTTTCAAGCAGGAAAACTAAATGATGTGAAACATTTGAAGAAACAGCTGGTGAAAAAAAATAGCTTTTACCTATGTCAATGATTGTTATTTAAATTTTTACCAATAGAAAGTGAGAATGAACATTCTGAAAGCAGTGTCCCCAATTAGAAGAAAAGAACCTTGACAGGGACAAGGGTCATTCAGCTAAGTGTTTAATTTGTATCCTGACTCTAGGCTTCCCTGGTGGCTCAGTTGGTAAAGAATCTGCCTGCAAGGCAGGAAATGTAACAGACCCAGGTTCAATCCCTGGGTCAGGAAGATCACTTGGAGAAAGTAATGGCAACGCACTCCAGTATTCTTGCCTGGAAAATTCCATGGACAGAGGAGCCTGGTGGACTACAGTCCATTGGGTCACAAAGAGTCAGACATGACTGAGCAACTAATAATGTGTCAACCACTGAGACTGCCTATATGGTGTTTTTTTTTTTCCATCTTTGAACTATACCACACTGTCTTCTTCTTTTAAAAAACAAACAAACAACTATAACCTGCATCATTATCATCACTTTCAGTGGTAAAAATTAAGATGCAAAGAGTGTAAAGTTATCATCAAAGAATCCCCATTGGTAAGCAGTCAAGACATGGTTTAAAGGAAAATCTGTTTAATTCTGAAACCCAGCCTATTCCTATACCATGATATTTGCATCTTAGGAGGAAATGTGTTCATCAATTTGAAGAAACAGACTCTGAGACTAGATGGTGAAAAGTAGAAGATGATGGACATTGGTTTCATTAATACCTGCAGCTGATAAGAGAGATGCATCGAAAGATTAAGTGCTTTTTCAAATAATCTTGACTCTCTTAGTAGAAATTTCAGAACTGGGCGTTAGAGACTGTTTATTCCAGTCTTCCTTATTTTCTAAAAGAGAACTGAGGTTCTCCGTCTCAAAGGTTTAGAGGTGTCATTTGTGGTTTTCCTTCTCAGAGAGACAGGAGATTCAGGATGGAGGATCTGAAACCCCAAATCCCTTGGCATCAGGGAGGTTTCCACTGGAGCAACTAAGAGTCAGGTTGTAAATCCTGTTACGAAGAAAACACTTTGCAGGATGGTCTGAGAGCCACTTAGTAAAGGAAATGTAGCAGTGTCTGCCAGTTTTGTCTGTTCTTAAAATTACAGCATAATTTTATTTAAGCTAGGTTTTTCTGTGAAGAAGAAACTGTGAACTTATCGGTTTTCTTGTCTTACAGAAATACTGCATTAGATACGCTATCCATGCTACAGTTTAAAAGTATATTACAGAATGTTATCTTTAAACCTGTTAGAGTGTGAAAAAATAGATCCTTTTGATTGATAATATATTTAATTCAGAATGCATTTTGGCATTTTGTGAGGAAACTGCAAGTTTTGATAGATTTGAAGTAGTTTATATAAGAAATTTGGTTATTTACTCCTAATTCTATTTGACAGAGCTGTGTGCACATATGGATGTTTATAATATCACCTCTTTAAAAAGATTGATTGATTTTAAAATAAAATTTAAGTTAATTTTAAAATAAAAGCATTGCAAATTTGTTTTGGAAAAAAATGGAACAGTCCTGTTTGCTCAGCTTCTGCTCTCTATAATATGCTTGCCGTGTCCTTTTTCCTCACTATTATTTGAAGAACCAAAACATAACCTCTCTCTGTAACTCTGGAGACCTCTTATCCAGAGTCATTCTCTACTGAATTGAAAGCTTCTCATAGTCAATAATCACTTCATCTATCTTATCTAGTAGTTCGATGATCACATTAAGGTGCTTTATTGTGGGACATTCTCTTTGATACTTTCCTCTGTCTGGTTTAAATCCAGCAAGGCCCTGAATCACTTACTTATTACTCACGTGAAAACATATGGACCCAAGATAGATAAGCAGGTGACCTTAAAGGTAGATAGTAATGTTAGTTCACTTACAGAATTGGGATTGTTGTAAATGTTGATGTCTGTTATTGGATTTTTTGTACCCCTTTTTTTTGGTACAGAGTCATTTTATTAACCATAATTTTATAATTCTCCTTTATAAAAATGTTACTCAGAAAGATAAAACATGTGATTGGCACCTCAGAATTAACTCTGCTTCATCTGTTAATTGTTTAATGGGGGGACCCCAGCTCTTTCCATACCTAGAGGACATTTGTTTTTACATAATCTATGAGGGATTCTGAGAGTAGAAAATATGGCATATGCCCACTAGGCTTCTCTGTCCATGGAATTTTCTAAGCAAGAATACTGGAATGGGTGGCCATTTCCTACCCCAGGAGATCTTCCCAACACAGGGATCAAACCCTCATCTCAACTCTGCGTTGACAGACGGATTCTTTAACACTGCACCATCTGGGAAGCCCCTTGTTCGTTTCTTTGTGGATGTTAGTTGCTCAGTCGTATCCGAGTCTTTGCAACTTTATGGACTGGAGTCTGCCAGGCTCCTCTATTTATGGATCTCTCCAGGCAAGAATACTGGAGTGGGTTGCCATTTCCTTCTCCAATGTTCATTTCTGGGGGAGGATTATTAACACAAGTTTTATGACTTTAAAATGCCTTCCTTTGGGAAAGTAAAACAGCATGATGGCATTAAGTGGAGATGAGACACCATGTAGTAAGGAATTTAAAGTATTATTTTAAGAATTTTGCCCTTTAAGTGAGTAAGTGAAAGTCGCTCAGTCGTGTCCAACTCTTTGCAACACTATGGACCGTAGCCCACCAGGCTCCTCTGTTCCTGGGATTCTCCAGGCAAGATTACTGGAGTGGGTTGCCATGCCCTTCTCCAGGGGTTCTTCCCTACTGAGGGATCAAACCCAGGTCTCCTGCATTGCAGGCGGATTCTTCACTGAGCCACCGGGGATGCCCTTTTTTTTTTTTTTTTTTTGGCCTTACTAAATAGTAAATAAAGGAATAAAGTGTACAGTTATGAGATTAGACAAAAGGTCTAGCAAATAGGGAAGCTCACGTCAATGTAAAAATCCATATAGAAATTCATAGTGTAACCAAAGAGCTTTTGCACTGGCTGTGCTTCCCCCGAGGACGTGTTTGCTTATCTTGCTTGACAAAATATGTAAATATTCTTTGAATATGTCTGTAATATTATCTCATATTATGCCCTGCAAATATTTTCTCTATCGGAGAAGGCAATGGCACCCCACTCCAGTACTCCTATAACCTCCGAATATTTTTTGATCCCTCAGAAGCATTTTATCACAGCAGTTGTTTCCTGGAGCTGCTGACTCAGTCTAAAAATTTCCCCAAACTTTCACTAGTCTCGTATTCACCTTCTACCATTGTCTTTACCTGTATTTACCTCATCGATTTTCAATGTCATAGTTCCATGAAGATAGAGAAGTGAAATCTTAAAAGGACTCATTCATAACTCTGTTAGCATCATATATTTTGTTATGAGGGATATTTTCCTTCTTTACTTACATATTTGTATAGAAGTTAAAAGATAAAAGTTCTGTCCCTGAAGATTTTTATGTATTTTAGTAATATTTTTAAAGATAAAACATTTGGGAATGGGCTATTTTAACTCTAAATCGTAGTACAATGCATTTTCTGGCTACTTATCAAATGTAACATTTTGTAGATGACTTACAATTTCTTACAATATTCAAAAGACCTCCAGGATTTAGAAAAAAATTCCAGGTTTAATAATTTGTAGTTGAAATAAATGAAGTTGTACTGAATAATGACAGTGATGAGGTAATATAAGATTTCTGATTTTATCCAGTTTCATTATTACCTCTTTAATTAGAATTTTATTTGTATTTCTAAGAAGATGTAAAAATAGCAGATTTGGATTTTGTCTTTTCTAGCCGTTAACCCACTCCCTGGTAAAGTTTTTATTATAAGTGAAGTAGTTAAAAGTCAAGCATTTAGAAATAAGAAATATTAGAAGGTCTATAACTCCAAGAATAAAAATCAGCATCTCAAATCATTACAGTTTGCCTATAAATATACTCACATAAGATCTCAATAAATTAGAGATCGACATCAAGAAAACCTTCTAAAGATTTTCCTTTACCAGAAAGTCTAATTCATTTTAGAGCAATCCAAATAAATCACAAAGTATATTATTTAAGGTTTTTTTTTTTTTTTTTGAAATTGCCTTCCTTCCAAATAAAGCATTCATCTCCAAAGTCAATATTATCTAAAAAAGTATTATTCATTTATTCTTAATTGAGTGATACAGTAAATCTTTATTCAGTGATTTCCCTGGGCCAAAGCTTTTGTAGACGTGTAGCAGTGAACCAGGAAGAGATTTCTCTTATTTCCTTAATGTTACCTCTGGTTGTACTTTGTGACAAGCCCTGCACACTTGAGTTAGGACAAAGGAACCAAATAGCTGGGCGGCTACTTTACACGGGCTCATTAGAAGTGTGCTTGCTGGGACCTTCCTGGTGGTGTAGTGGCTAAGATTCCATTCTCCCAAGGCAGGGAGCCCGAGTTTGTTTTCTGCCCAGGAAACTAGACTCCACATGCCCCAATGAAGAGTTCTGCTGCAACTGAAGATCCTGCATACTGCAGCTAAAAAGATCCCACAGCAAAGATAGAGGATCCCGAGAGCCACAAGTAAGACCTAGCACAGCCAAATAATTTTTTTTTTTTAAAGAAAGAAACGTGGTTGCTAGAGAGATGATTGTTAGAGGCAACAGATAGATAAAAACTTCTTGCTTATGCAGATTGAGAGGAAAGGAACTAAGAAAGAGCTGTTAAAGGGTCCTGTGGTGGTATCAGGGGACTCAGTCAACTATAAATTTCTTTCAGTGCAGACATGGCATTAATGAGCATAAAAATAGTTGGAAATCAGACAGGTGAGTATGTGTACCTGGAGGATAAATTCTTGGAACAATCAGTACCACTTCCCATGGAAGACATTGCTCATCAATCAGAGAATTCTATTCTTGCAAGTTCTGATGCATCTTCTGCATCCTTCTCAACAGCACAGCATTTAGAGAATCAACACTGGCTCATGAGATGAAGCAAATAAATTCCTCATTCTGTTCCTATGCCCTGGGTAAAATTGTGGCTCAAGCCTCTTTTCTAGTAAGCCCACTTTCTATAGTCTTTCTGTGAATCCTTTGGATATGAGTTTATTAATCCTCTGACCTTTTAGTGAATAGTGGTACACAATCCTTCTTTATTGTAGAAGCACCCAGGGAGTTATTTTTAAAAGCTCTGTGTCCCAAAGCAGACCATTTTAATCAAAATCTGAGTGCTGCCCCCAGGGGTGGGTATTCTAAAAGTTTTCCAGAAGTGTGTGCACTATGCCTTTGTCTCATGCTGCTTCAATTAGTACATTATCCAAAACAGAAAACAAAGCAAAACTCTTTAAATGACTTCAAAATGACCATCTAGCAGTGTTTATTCTTTAATAGCATTCTGAAGTACTTCTCCTAACCCAATGTCCTTTTCACTCTAAACTCTTATTAACTTTCCAAATTTATATAGAGATGAGTGCTTTCCAATAGAAATATAATGTGAACTGCATATGTAATTTAAAAATTTCTAGTAACCACTATAAAAAAGTATTAAGATTAAATTAATAGGCTTCGCTGGTGGCTCAGTGGTAAAGAATCTGCCTGCCAATGCAGGAGACCCAAGTTCCATCCCTGGACTGGGAAGCTCTCCTGGAGGAGGAAATGGCAACCCACTCCAGTATTCATGCCTGAGAAATCCCATGGACAGAGGAGCCTGGTGGGCTATACAGTCCATGGAGTTGCAAAAGAGTCAGCCACAACTTAGTGACTGAGCTTGCATGCACAATAATTTAGTTAAGCAATATATCAAAAAATACAGTATTTTTAATACATATAAATGAAATATTTTTCAGATTTTAACAATTACTGCATAAAATCTGGTGCATATTTTGTGTTTTTCTGTACTTGCTGTATTTCAAGTGTTCATTAGCCCAAGCTGGCCAGTGGCTACCTACTGGAGAGTGCCAAGCAAACGAGTCACCTCCTGTTTTGATCTTGATCTCTGCTAATGTGGTACTGAAAGACATTAAAATATGTATTATTTTAAAATTATTCTGGAATTGATTTACTGTAAAACAGCTTATTACTGTTTCTTCAGTAGTAGGAATTTTGTCGGTTTTTGTGTTTTTTTTTTTTTTTTTTTTGGTCTATCTTATTGAGACAGGACTTTGAACCATTGCAAAAAATTGTACAACATAGAAGATGTGTTAAAAGCATCTCTCTCTCTCTCTCTCTCACACACACCTTGGTTAGCTGGTAATCAACATATTACTCAGATCTAAAGATAGGGAAAACCAACTCAGGCAAACCTCAGTGATCTCAAAAAACTTTCTGAATAATTCTCAAAGGGTTGAAGAATTGATTGCCTCCTGATATCTCAAAGACTCTGGCAAAACTGGGTGTTCTCTGGAAATGTAGTATCTTATTGCACCTTTGAAGACTCTCATTACACTGTCTGAAGATATTTTTTTGCTAAATTGGCAGAACTTTAATCCCTTAGGACACTTTTAACTTCTGAGTCCCAAAACCTTATAGGGACTAGTTCCTGTTAGATATAAAATAAGAAAATGACCAATAAAAGCCCCTTCATCCTTTGACTTTACTGTTTGAGTGAGGCAAGAAAATATGTTCAATTTTATGAAGCAGTTTGTACACTGTATGTATGTACATACGTACTAAGTCACATTAGTCATGTCTGACTCTGCGACCCTATGGACTAACCCACCAGGCTCCTCTGTCCATGGGATTTCCCAGGCAAGAATACTGGAGTGGGTTGCCATTTCCTTTTCCAGGGATCTCCCTGACCCAGGGATCTAACCCGAGTCTCTTATGTCTCCTGCTTTGGCAGGTAGATTCTTTACCACTACTGCTGCCATCAGGCTCTTTAATTCTTGCATTTATTTATGTAGTATGAAAGTTATTACAGTAATATAAATATACCTAGGATATGTAATTTCAGATAGAACAGAGTTATTCAATTGATTATAAATTAAAAGGGAAATGTTTACATGTATATTAACTTTGTTTCTATTTCTAAATAAACATAATTTTCTCTTCAATGATTTCTGTTAATTCTACATTTTATTTTAAAAATCCATTTTGGAACATATTTTAATATTTAATCCTAATAGAAAAAAAAATGTTACTTTTCAGTTAAGTAGAAACAAAATATTTGTGTGCTGATTGGTCTATTTCTTTGGTTTTTACTAGCCACTAGGAAGCAATTCTATTTCCTTAACCTACTTGAGCTTAGCAAATGATATGTGTTCATTGGACTCAATCCATGGTGGATTGAATCTGTAGATGTGGAAACAGAGGACCAAGTGTAATCCATGGTGGGTTAAATCTGTAGATGTGGAAACAGCAGTTACAGGAGAACAAGTGTAATTTATAGTCATTGAAGCTAAGAAGGTATTTTTGGATACCTCCTGATAGACTTCTCTGAGTGACTGATCTAAGTCTAGGGGTAAATATAGTAGGAAAAAAAAAAAAAAAACTTTATCATTCAGCATTTGGGCTATATAGTGTCCAAGTACATGAAGAAAATAAAAGTGTTATGATCCAGGAAATAGTAGAAAATACATGTATATATCTGCATGCCTGTGTGCTTAGGCACTCAGTCTTGTCTGAACTCTGTGACCCCCTGGACTGCACCCTGCCAGGCTTCTCTGTTCATGGAACTTTCTGGATAAGAATACTGGAGTGGGAAGAAGAAGATTCCCTGGAAAAGGAAATCTTCCCAACCCAGGAACTGAACCCATATCTCCTGCGTTGGCAGGTGGATTCTTTACCACTGAGTTGCCTGGGAAGCCTAGTGTTTGAAAAAAATAAGTACATTAGTCTCACCAATGTAACTCTGTTTCTAAAGCCTAGATTTTAATTATTTTTGAAACTATAAAAATAATAGTAATTAAGTAAATAGTAAAAGACATTTAAAACTTTAATTTCATAGACTTTTTTCTATAATACTTTAATCAGCAAGTTTGAAATGTTACACTTAGCTTTAGGAAGTGATCTTTAGGATATACTTTTTAAAGAATAGGAAGGGGGAAACTTTATTCCTTTTACCTGCACTTTGATGGAGGGAATCACTGTTAACTGGTAATTGCTCAATAAGGCAAAAGGAGCACTAATATTAAAAGTGCACAGGTACTTTTGAAAATTCTAAAACAATGTAATTAGTTGAAGCAAACACAAAGAGACAGCTAATACTAATTATGAGACAGAGAAATGTGTTTAATATTCAATTTAATCTATAATACACCAAACAATTGCAAATAGATTCTATCTTGTCTCTTTAGAATTTTAGAGGAAGAATGTGTGCTGTCTGCTTTTCAAAGCTTTGTTCTTCTGCCTGTGGGACTAAATCGTAAAGTTCAACCAGCAAAGCTTAGTTTCCCAAAGGACACAGCAGGCATTGATAGTGTACTCTAGCTGTAATTCTATAGTGACACCAGATTGGCGACTGACAGAAATCTCTTGGGCCAAAGTGACAAAGCTGTAATATTTTCACAATGGACTGACTGATGTCTTTGGAAGGTCTGTTTGATTTCAAAGGACATTTTATATTTTTCTGTGAAGATGAAAGTATATTAGACCTTTGTGATGAAAACCATCTGACTGCATAATAAGCACTGCAATAAATAAAATTATAGCATTTCTTTCCTGAGCTATTTATCGCTTGAAGCTGATTAAGAATATTTCAAAGTGTAGATCAAGTACTATTTATTTTTAGTACAAAGTGGATATGAGGTTATCTTTATTTCTGTCTGATTAATAGAGAATAAATTATTTAGAAAATAGAATGCATTGCCTATTCTTGTGAAGAGCATATGTATTTTTATGAGATGGAAGATTTATTATTTATAGTTAAAATAATAAATATTTTAGTAGATTATCACATAAAGTATTTTGTTTATCTTCAGGTTTGAAACAATACATGTAGCATCATTTTAGTTTTTTCTGCTTAGCTTTGTTAGTTTTACCTTTTGGTGGCAGATATCATGAATTCTTGGAACTAGTCAACTACGCAGTTGTGCCCAAACTATGCTAATCTAATTAAAATTTAAATTTAGAAATTTTTGAAATTTTGAATCTCCACATATAAACTTTAATTTCTTTCTGTGGTACTTTGGTAAAATGTGATGAGTAATTTTTAAACTATCACAGAAATACTTGTTTATTATGATATGTGTGTCAAGAAAAAAGTGAATATAATTTTTATTTTCACTTCAGTATCCTTCCTTCAGAGTTTCTAACTGGATGGTTAACCCTTACTGTGTCATTTTTGAAGCTATTTTGCATATTAGAGCTCACATAAATTTAAAAAAATATACTAAAATATTAGCATGAATTCTGTTTAAATTTGAAATATATGGCTATTATAGATAGACATTTTTAAACAGCAAAATATTGTTCCCTGTTAACTACTTAGGAGAATAACAAATATTTTGCGCATTTTATTATATATGACATATGAGTCAACAGTTTCAAATCATCGTTTGTCATGCTGTTTATTTGAAAGTGGTTTAAAATACCATTCATATTTCTTTTGGGTCAGAAATATATTTCTCCCTTCTTTGGACTCCCATTAGATTCCAGCTAGCAATGGCTTCTTAATGGATATCCTGATAAATAAGTTGGTCTAGAAAGTTAGAAATACAATTGCTTACCACATAGTTTTCACTGAAAGATGTAAACAATATAGTGTGAAATGGGTCTGACCTAGCCATTTTATTTGTAAGAAATTTATTTATAGAAAATATGGCCTATACTGCATTGAAGGTGATCTTTATGGTTTATCAGAAGATTTGAATTTCTCCATTAGAATTTAGCTATATCATTGCCAATTTATATTATGGGTAACTGTTTATTAATGCATGGGTTCTAGAACTGCACAAATCTGGGAATTTGGAAAAGTAGAAGGGGCTTTTAGTTGTGGCAGGAACTCGAGAGCACTCGTGACAATAGATTTCAGGAGGTAAGGATGCTAATAATCTTAACACTGTGCACGGCAGCCCTCCATTGTATGAGTTCCCTATTGCCGCTGTGACAAAGCACTGAAAATTTAGTGAATTTAAAGCAACACAAATTTGTTCTCTTAAAGGCTATGTAGAAGTCCAAGAGTGATCTCACCAGTCTTAAAGTGTTGGCTACATTACTTTCTAGAGGCTCCAGGGGAGACTCTATTTCCTTGCTTTTTTCAGCTTCTGGAAGACATTTATGTTCCATTCTCCAAGTCAGTGACATTGTAACTCTCTGACAATTCTCCTATTCTCATGTCTCTCTCTGACTACCTCTGAGAGAGACTTTTCACTTCTAAACACCCCTGTGATTAGAATCCACCCACCCGAAAAATCCAGTGTAATTTCCCTATCTCAAGGTCCTTTTTACCCTGCTGCTGTTACTGCTAAGTCGTTTCGGTTGTGTCCGACTCTGTGCGACCCCATAGACGGCAGCCCACCAGGCTCCCCCGTCCCTGGGATTCTCCAGGCAAGAACACTGAAGTGGGCTGCCATTTCCTTCTCCAATGCAGGAAAGTGAAAAGTGAAAGTGAAGCCGCTCAGTCACATCCGACTCCTAGCGACCCCATGGACCTCAGCCCACTAGGCTCCTCCGTCCATGGGACTTTCCAGACAAGAGTACTGGAATGGGTTGCCATTGCCTTCTCTGCCTTTTTACCCTGGGATGTAACATTCACAGGTTCTGAGATCGGAGCAGTTTGCCACAGTGTGACAGTCGGGGACTTGGATTACTCTGCCTGTTAGATGCACAGTGAATCTTTTCTCAAGCAGGAGCTTGCCTGCTGCATAGACGGCAGTGGAGGGCAAAACATGGGGACCCCAAGGAAGCCAGGAACCTTCAGTTTTTTTGTGTTCTCATCTGATAGCACTAATAAAAGGTTTCCCCATGACTTTCATATACTTACTTGGTAGCTTCTGCCTAAAATAAGCTAAAGTGTTAATATTAAATGTAGAATCAGGATATTGAGGATAGCTTTGAGTCAGTGCCAAGATACAAATTTATATATGTACCTGTAAGATTTCTTCACTCAAATCCTTGAAGAGATCTGCTATAATCCATCTTCCTTAGTTGCCCTCCTCAAGCTCACATTCTGTGGATTCTTGCTCTCTGATTTACTGTTGGATAATGAAAACAATAATATTATTTATATTGTTTGTGTATAATTGCAATGAAATTTAACACTTGTTGAATAATTCACTGTTGTCAAAGATATTAAATGAAATCTTCTCTGTAAGCCTTATATAATACAGCTATTAGTATTTTTGTCTTAAAGTATGGAAAATGAAGTTCATAACAAATTTGTCCAGTATCAACACACTCAACTAATGATGAATCCAAGAGCAGGTCTCTGATTTTGTGGCCTATTTTTGGTAGTTTTGCTAGAATATAATTGTGAAACTTTATCTACAGTTGATTATGATTCCTCAGTTGCTATTAGTGGCCCTTGTTCAGTAATGATATGAACACAATTTTGAGTTACTAGTTTGAATAATTATACTTGTTTATAATGGTATCTTTGCTCCTTAAATATATCCTTAGACAATCTGTGATTTTATTTAGTAAGTAATTCAGAGGGCCAAATCTTCAGGTTGACATTTTTTACATACAATTAGCTATATAAAGCTGGTTGCAGGGGTTTATTGCTAAGGAAAGTGAGAACTAGCTAAATTAATCTTATGTGAATCTCATTGTCTTAATAAGCTTTTAGCAAATGACCATAAAGAAGAGAGGAAAGAAGACTCTCCTTAGAGATTTCCTTTGTCCCTGAGCTCTTTCTTATATTCTTTCTTACATTTGAACTTTTAAACTAAAATCTGTTTGTTTCAGGTATCTAATAAATTAGTTATAAACATTTTTAATGGAGACTTCATGTTAATAAATTAGGATAAAAATGTTAAATTTTACTAAGCGCAGCAATTGATCATTCAAAATAACTAAAATATAAGTGAAGCTTAGACACAAACATTTTAAAATGTCAGTATTATAAAAAGGTTTCTATTATCTGCATATTCAAGGACTGTTCACAATGGTTTTTAACTTATTATTAGTTAAAAAATGTTAACTAAGAAAAGTTAGGCCTGTGAAATAAAATGCATTTAAACCAATAGAGTTGATGAAAGTTGTTTGTTTTAGTGTAATATACTTTCCTTTTTTAACTTTCTTACTTTGATGTTCTTTTGTCTCATCAATTTTTCTTTGTGACTTATTATAGTGTAAAACCACAGAAAAAATTTTGAGAACTTGACTAGTTGTTAATATTTATTATTTAAAAACAATTAAACAAAATTTCATACATTAATAATATAATAATAATGCTAACTATATTATGATATTTTTCTTATTCTGCTTTGTTCAAATATGCATATATTTTTACTTGATTTTGTTTAGCATGTCTGATAGCCTATCACCATACAATTCTCTGCTTATTGGTATAAATGAATATTATATAATATTTTTGAAGAACCAATAATATCATAGTCTTTGTTTTATTTGATTTTAATTGAGTTACACCTCAAAAACATCTTTGTTAGTGATGCTTATACCAGTTAATGTTACAGGAAATTTTTTGACTTATTTAATATGAACAGTTAAATTAGGGAAGTAAACAGTATTGATAGTCATGAAATCATAAATCAAGGGACAATTTATCAACCTTAGTGGAAGACTATAGTACACACAGTGTGTCTTTTTAAGCAATTCTGTTTATGTTTTTCAAAATACAGTTGTTTTATATTTTGAATATTTGTTCTCCTTTTAATTCAATTAATATATTTAGTGTTATCCATTCAGCATTTCCCAAATGGGAAATGATTGGGTCTTTGTTTAATGAAAACTTGTGTTGTCTGTGCACAAAAGCACTGATTTAAAACAAACAAACAAATAAACAAAAACAGGAAAAATGCTTTTCAAATCAGTATGACTTGATTTTACTTAATCAAAGACCAATCATTAACAAACCAAATGCTTCTAATATGTTTGGTTGATCAGAAAAAATAATTGCCATTTTATTAAGTACTTCTTAGACTTCAAAACTCATCGGAAAAGACTCTGATGCTGGGAGGGATTGGGGGCAGAAGGGGACGACAGAGGATGAGATGGCTGGATGGCATCACTGACTCGATGGATGTGAGTCTGAGTGAACTCCGGGAGTTGGTGATGGACAGGGAGGCCTGGCGTGCTGCAATTCATGGGGTTGCAAAGAGTCGGACACGACTGAGTGACTGAACTGAACTGAGACTTCAAAACAATTACAATAAATAGAGCACTCTATACATTTTCCTATGTTTTAATGCTATAAAATTGATTTACTTTTCACATAAGAAGTAGATGAATGTAAGTGGTAAATAGGAAGATGACATTTGTTGAATAAAGGGCTCTTCCCTCCCCATGAGACTTACTAAGTGCGAAATAACCACTGGAACCATGGTGGCCTTGACTTATCCAGTACCTGGAGTGAAGCTGGTATACCCGCAGTGGCTGGAGTCAGGCTCTGGCTCATAAAACAGACCTTTTCATCCTCTGCTACATGCTGGTTCAGGAAAGCTGCCGTATGTAGAGCACTGTGTACATAAATCTTGGAATACCATTTCTTGTAGCTTTTGAATACCTCCTTCATGAAACACAGATGGCAAAAATGAAGGCAGGAGTTTTAGTACTTATAACAAGATTGTTTAAATTGTATTTTGAAATATGCAATTAAAATTTTTGGATCGTCTTTATAAGCATCATTTCAACCAGTCTTCTTTTGGCAGATATTACAAAGATCAACACTTGTGTAGGGACTTACGCGTTGGTCCAGTGATTGAGATTCCATTCTTCCACTCCTCGGGGAACAGGTGGAGAACTAAGATTTTACATGCGGTCTGGTGCAACCAAAAAACCCCAATAAACCTAACAAACAAACAAAAAAACAATCTCTAAAACTTTTGTACAGTACCTAAGACTGCTCTAAGAATGCATATTAAAAACATATTTTTATTTTCAAGATGACTTGAACCAAATATTAGACCTCATTTCCTTACCTGGCCTTGATTACTTATTTAGTCAACTAAGACATATTTACTGAGAACCAAGCATGCAAAGACACCATGTTATTGTTTTTTAAAGCCTCCTACCAATTGGAATGAGCACATATAAGAACATTGTAGACATAAAGATTTGCATCTTCTAAATGAGCTTTATTGAAGGGCCAATAGAAGACAAGGGAGGATCATGAGGAAAATCAGTAGGAATGAATACTTCTGTTTCTCATCCCAAATTTCACCTTCTGAAGACTTTCTGTATATGGGACAAAGTTGCAAGGATGATCTCTACTCCCACTGTTCACTAACTTTCTTTTTTTTTTTCTGTGCTAACCAGAGAAAGAAGGGAAAGTGCCTTTGATCACAGGGATGGTAGTTGCGTTGCTCTTAAAAATCTTTCTGAGCATTTCCTTCACCATCTTTTGCCTTACTGGGAATAAGAGCACTGAGTCAGGGAACCACTGACTTAGTTTTCAGTAGGTGTGGAATAGTCAGTGTCCTGTGACTTTGGGGAATCTTATCCCAAGGATACCAATATAAACTATTTGTTTTGGAGAGTAAGTAGAAACATGACTCTGTCTTCATTGATATTTGATGATACTTTGAAAGTGAATTTTTCTAAGCCATTTAAACACATTCCTTCCTATCGCACTGACAATTTAACAGTAAATCTAATTGAGAAGTGAAGTAAAGTGAAAGTCGCTCAGTCGTGTCCGACTCTTTGCGACCCCATGGACTATACAGTCCATGGAATTCTCCATGCCAGAATAGTGGAGTGGGTAGCCTTTCCCTGCTCCAGGGGATCTTCCCAACCCAGGGATCAAGCCGAGGTTTCCCTCCTTGCAGGCGGGTTCTATACCCAGCTGAGCCACAAGGGATGCCCAAGAAACTCAGTGCTAATCACAAAAATGGATGTTATTTTCCTACTTCTAAAAAAGGATCAAGAACATTTTATAAAAAAAAAAGATCTTGACCTACTATGTTCTTCCTCTTGCTGAAATAATTTATTTTGCCCTCGGGGCTGAAACTTTAACGTTATCCCACTGATTTCATTAACCATTATTTAGAACCACATGGATGGAGCACACTAGTGATAATTTTATTTGGTTAAATGGGTTAATTAAGAAATTTTTAGAATAGTAGAAATGCACTGATTATTTTTAAAATGTTTGTGAAAAGAGTTTTTATAGTTTTCCACTTACTAAAATATTTGACATGAACTTTGGCTACAATTTTTAACTTATATATAATATTTTGGTTTTAGTGCTAAGTTATATTGCCCCAATTTTTGAAGAAATTTTCCTGAAACATTGTATATTTTTTCTGCTTGTATAAATAATAGATTTTATTGAAAATACCTTGGAAAATTAAGAACTTCCAAATATAATGTTATCATGGAAGATCACATTTAATTTTTATCAAGGTAAAATTTTTGATTATCTACTTTATTTGCATAAATGTATAACCCAGAGGGATTGTAAATTTTAATAAGTACTATATTCATTTTAGTAAGTATACTTATACTTACTAAAGTATGTGGGAAAGGTTGAAGGCAAAAGCAGAAGGAGGAGGCAGAAGATGAGATGGTTAGATGGCATCACTGACTCTGTGGACATGAATTTGAGCAAACTCCACAAGATGTTGAAGGACAGGTAAGCCTGGCGTGCTGCATTCCATAGGGTCACAAAGAATGAGACATGACTTAGCCACTGAGCAACAACAACAAAAAGTATACATTATAAGGATTATACTCACTCTACAAGTCTTTGAGAGAGGTAAGGCAATGCAATAATTTAAACATCAAAATAGATCATGGGCTTCCCAGGTGGTGATAGTGGTAAAGAATCCACCTGCCAGTGCAAAAGATGCAAGAGACAATGGGTTTCATCCCTGGGTCAGGAAGATCCCCTGAAGTAAGAAATGGCAACCCACTCCAGTATTCTTGCCTGGAAAATCCCATAGACAAAGAAGCCTGGTGGGCTACAGTCCATGGGGCTGCAGAAAATCAGACATGACTGAAGCACTAAGCAAGCAAGTGTAATTAGATCAGATACCTAAAATGGAAATTTATGTATAACAACTTCCAATTAAATTTGTGTAATTTATGATTTTTTAGTGAGCATTATCAAAAGTACTATTTAAGCATGGTTGCTTTTAAGAAAGGTGCTCTTTAAGACAAACTGTAGATTGAGTTCCAGTTACTTATCAACAAAACCATAGCTGTTCTCAGTAAAATTTAAAGAGAGTTTTTCTAAGTTTATCAGCTTGAAAGCTTATGGAGAAGGAAGAGCAAGTGTCTCCTTGAATTTCCTCCAGTCCAGTTATTCATCACTGTTAGAATAGTTACAGGATTTTAGAATTGGAAAAAATGTTCATACGTATTTCAAATCCTCTGCTTTAGAAATGAGCCAGTGGACACCCAGAAATGTTATCCTATCTCATCTTATCCTTTCAAAAAGATGGTCTCATGATATAATTGTGATCTTTGAGACTGTCAACTCCACAAGGACAAGGGTTCTTTCGGTTTATTCAGGGTTTACTGTTGCTAAAGTAGTACCTGGTATGTGATCAACGAAGTAAGTGCATTAATTTATTTGGCACATGCTTTTAGAAAGCCCGCATGCCTGCTTAATGGCTCAGTCATGTCCGACTCTGCACCCCCATGGACTGTAACCTGCCCGGCTCCTCTGTCCATGGGGTTTTCCAGGCAAGGACACTGGAGTAGGTTGCCATTTTCTTCTCCAAGGGATCTTCCCAAAGCAGGGATAGAATCCACATCTTTGCATTGGCGGGCTGATTCTTTACCACTGAACCACCTGGGAAGCCCTGAGGGGAGGGTGGTAATCACCTGTATCACCCATGGCACTTGCTTACTCACAAAGTTCTCCTCCCATGTGGAAAAGAGGATCAAGAGTATCAAAATATTTCAACAACTTAATATTTTTTCTCTTCCCCAAGAGATGTTAAGCCCTTCAAGATATGCAGGACCTTTCGAGAATAGAAAATGAGACCTCAAAAAACAAATCTATGAGGGAAACTAATATTTCCAGAATGCAGCTCTGTATTATAATTCTCAAGGTTCACTAACACTGTGCCTTGTCTGAGAGAAACACCCCTGCCTTCCCTGCCTTATTCTTTTATACTCTCTCTCTCTCTTTTTTCCCCCCTCAGGAGGATGTTCTCAGAGTTGTCAGACTGGGAAATACATTCAGGAAAAAACTCACATTGAGATAGAGATGTTCGATTATAAGATACTTTTGTTAGTATTTTTATTTAAAGAATATGAAGGAAAAATTCTTTAAAATGCTTTGTTATCCTTGATTTTTTACCCAACATTATAACTAGGATATGTATTAGTTTTCTTAGCTATTTAGGTCAACCTTAACAGAGCTTATGGAATAGGTTATCAATTTTGAAGTACAAAACAATTTAATATCCCAGTTAACTTTTCTGTACAAGTATGTTATTTTACATACACAATAAAATGAAATAAATGTTTTCCCACAAGTGCTAGAATCACACATTTACTGACACTTTATTCATATATTAACTGACATTAATCAATTAGTCCAGAAAGTATTTTAAAGGTTATCTTAATTGACCTTTGCAGGCACCATGTGTTCTTGAAACTTTATATATATTTCATAATGTCTGACTTTAGAACTTAGAGTATGTAGAGACAAAGTCTTGAATCTGGATGCTCTATAGCCATTTTATGACATGTGCTTTGAATTGTGCACAATTAGGGTCAAGTCGTTTGCATGCTTTTTCTTCTTTCTGTCTTCCTCTCTGTACATGTGGGCTAAAAAGTACAAGGGTCTGGTATCCTAGATCCTATTGATTATGAAGATTATATCAATTAGTCTTTTAAACATTTATACTTTTTAACTGCCTCAGCATGAGGAAGATACGCCAGCTGCAGGCATTAATATTTTGTTATATCAGTCACAGGAGGGATTTATAGAAATAATTTGACTACATGTTTGTAACAGAGTGAATAAAGGTAATTCATTTTTAAATGTGTCTTTAGGTGCTAACATCTACCCCACTCCTCCCAAAAGAAAACATTTTCCCAGTGTTTGCATTATTTCTCCAAAATACCTTTTGAAATATTTTAATTCAATATAGCTCTGAAATTTTCTCTGAAAATATGTAATTTTCTGCATATAACATTTAAATAAGAAGAATATTATAACTGTAGCAAATTTAGTGCTACAAGATGAATTACTAACAGACCCGTCATATATAAGTGCCTATAATTTTGCTAAACTGAGTTCAGGGCTATAGTTTAAATGCACATATTCTTTGCTCAAATGTAAATTGTCTTTAAAATTAAAGAAAATATTCTTTCAGTTATTTTTGTGGGAGGCTATGATCTATTTTCATCATAAAAATAGTTCAAATTTTAGTGTATCTTGTTACTTCAGTGTAGATGTATTTAGAAACTGATGACGGATCCATATATTTTTAAGTTAAAAAATGATTTACCCATTTTGTAATGACAATGATCAAACACATAATAAACTAAATGTAAAGTTCAGTGTCTGAAGGTATATTTCCTTTGTATTCCTAGGGAAAAGCATCACTGTTGAGAATACAATACTTCCACATCTCCTGTATAACTGAACATACCATTTTAGGATTACACATTGTAATTTAAGATTTTTAACTTAAAATGAGAAAAAATTTTAAATTCTGAAAAGATAATAAAATATCTACAGGGGTTAATGTAATTTAGTCATTTTAGGAAGTGTACTGAAAGATAGTATGCAATTTTCTACCCATAAACTTGTAAAAGTGAGTCCTTGAAATTTAGTGGGCATGAGAATGACAGAAATTCTTAAAAATGTGAATTTATATGACATCTCCCTGACCCACCAATCTATATTTTAAAGAATATAACATACAGGTCACTTCAAGACACACTAATATGTGAATAATTTAATTTTTCCATATGTGTGAGCTCTTCTTGATTTTTAAATCAAATATCTGTCTATGTATCAATATGACATTTATTTTAGAAATTGGCCTCTGTAGCACTGAGAGAGGTTTTGTAGTTGTCATTGTTTTGCTTTTTGATGAGCCATCATAAATATTTGGAAATGATTAACAGCGTATCAACACGTAGTTCCCGAGTGAATGATACTTGTTTGCTACTCTGCTAACTCGTGGAAACCAAAAGCTTCAGATAAAATCTCTGACCTCTCAAGATGTTTAATTTGGTTAGGAAATTAAAGCACCTAGATGAAAATGTTAATGACACTATAAAAATATGAAATGAGCTATTCTAAGACTCTCAAGACCTTGTTGGTAAATGCAGAGAGCATTAAGAATCAGGAAATGTGAATGTGGTTCCTCTCCTAGCAGCCCTTTGACGTGTGTCTTTAACATTTGACCTTACTACATTGCCACCATTAAAATTAGTATGAAAACATTTTCTTTTTTCAAATTGCTAGCTTATTGTGAGATGTGTTTATAATAATTGATATGAACTCTTATAAATAATTCAATAAATATATGATTCCTAAGAATTTTAGGAATTAAATGCTAAAAGATACTAAAAGGCTAAGGTAATAATTAAGAATATGTGTGTAAATTATTGCCAGGGGAAGATTTTGACAAGTAGAAAGACATAATGAACACAAATGGTCATATGGCAACACATGAAGGTGTAGCTCTAGAGAGCCACTTTTGGGAAATTCTCAAAAATATTCTTACTTTTAAAGGAGAGATAGAAAGCTCTCTTGTGTACTATAATTTTAGGCGTTATTGTAGTAGTACATGTTTTTATTGTCAGGATTATGTATTACATATATAGTTATAAAACTTAACTGTAAATTAATAGCAATGGGATATTATATATGCATAAGGAAATGGAATTATGGTTACTGAGGGAAACATTAGTTTGAATTTTCTTGATTCATTATATGGAAATCTCAACAGAAGGACTTTATTTAAAGTTTTATTTTAAATCATACAGATCAATTATATTGAAATAATTTGTAGCAATCATAATCAGGTCTTTATTTCTGCTAATATTTTTACTTATGAAGAATTCTTGTACATCTAAAATTAGGTGCATTAGTTAGGAAATGCTTATTGAATGGATCTACATGTAAGATACCACATTTAAAACTCTATGCAATGATGGAAAAGCATTAACGTAAAGTACTAACAATTAAGAAACTTGCACTCTAGTTGTAGGGTTAAGATATGCATTGCAGTGTCTGTAGGTCAGTAGAATCACTCTGTAATTAACATCAGCAAAGTTGACTGGATAAAAGATAGAGTCATTCAAAAGGGAAAAACATCCTGATTCACTGGACCAGCTGGAGAAAGGGGAGAGCCTGAGTCACAAGTTCAAAGTGAGCTTTACATGGTCAAAGAGGGCATTTCAACATAGGCAATTGTTGTGAGCAAAAAAAAAAAAAAAAAGCAATATTTTAGTGAATAGTATGGGGGGTATTCTCTCAATTAGGCATCAGAAATAGGTGTCAGAGAACATTCTCATCAGTTAGGCTTACCATGAAGGGATGAACTCATTTTTTGTGTTAGTCGTTCTTCAAATGGTAAAGCATCGGTTTTCTCCCCTCTTCTGTGTCCTTCTGATCCTTACATCGATTCTCTGGTGCCCTGCCTGTGTTCCTGTAATTAGCTGCTGACTCTCTACCCACCTGCTGCAGTGCTCCCTATTACCTTCTGCACAGACCTCTATACCACCTACAGCTCTGTCTTCACTTTTCTTATCAGATAGAGTAGACAGAGTAGACAAGTATTGATGTTCCAAATCAAATTTCAGAAATCTCCCTCCTACCAGAGAAGAGTATAATACAGTGTTAGCAGTTTGATGTGCTGTCTTCCAGTTTTTAAGACACAAAGATACAGTGTGTACATAGTATATACATGGGGCTTCCCAGGTGGCGCTAGTGATAAAGAACCCCACCAGCAATGCAGGAGATGTGGGAAACTCCGGTTCGATCCCTGGGTGAGGAAGATCCTTTGGAGCAGGGCATGGCAACCCACTCCAGTATTCTTGCCTGGAGAATCCCCATGGGCAGAGGAGCCTGGCGGGCTACAGTCCACGGGGTCACAAAGAATGGGACATGACTGAAGTGACTGAGCACACACGCACGCATAGTATATACACAGTATTCTTAAAAATTACTACTTTATTGCTGCTGCTGCTGCTAAGTCGCTTCAGTCATGTCCGACTCTGTGCGACCCCATAGACGGCAGCCCACCAGGCTCCCCTGTCCCTGGGATTCTCAGGCAAGAACACTAGAGTGGGTTGCCATTTCCTTCTCCAATGCATGAAAGTGAAAAGTGAAAGTGAAGTTGCTCAGTCATGTCCGACTCTTAAGGACTCCATGGACTGCAGCCCACCAGGCTCCTCTGTCCATGGGACTCTCCAGGCAAGAGTACTGGAGTGGGGTGCCATTGCCTTCTTATTACATCTTACTTAATGATTTTTGAGAATTTTACACACATAATTAACCTAGTTTTGAAACGCTATTTTACTGGCTGTATTGTATTCTGTGCTATGGTTTAGGCTTCCTGAATTTCATTTTCCTCATCTGCAAAGTAAGACTAATAATAGCTTGCAAAGATATTTTGAGTTAAATGAGATGACGTGTAGTGAAAGATGGTAGCACAGGGAGGAAAAAAGATATTGCAAGTTGAATTCATGATTGGGAAGTTGGGGAGCAGGAATGTGGGTAGTGAGAATATGAGGTTGATTCAGATGTATTTTACTCAATACTCTAGCAGGGCATCCAAGTGGAGACCTTGAGAAGACATTTGGAAGTGAACCTGGGGCTCAGAACATACCAGTGAAGGAGGCAAATGTATGGTTTAGGAATCCCTACATACCTCCCACAGGGTAGACCCTGAGAATGTGTGAGTCTCAAAACTTGATGTAAAAAATAGGATGTATTTTGGAATACTGTCATAGGCAGTTGTAAGTGGCCTCAGATTGGAATCCCAGGTTTTACACTGGCTGATGATTTGGACATGGTAGTTACTCCAGTGTTCTTGCCTGGAGAATCCCAGGGACGGGTGAGCCTGGTGGGCTGCCGTCTATGGGGTCGTGCAGAGTTGGACACGACTGAAGCGACTTAGCAGCGGCAGCAGCAGTCACTTTCTCCGTCTAGGATGAGGCAGACCTAGGGCCGTTCTCATGTTTCAGTGGAACACCCTGTAGAGGGTCTGTGCCCAGCTAGGAGGATCAAATACAATTGATTATATTCAGTGAGTACTTACCATTGCCACACATGCCTCTAACTCCGCAGGTATTTCCTCATTTAACCTTCACAAAAGCTCCGAGAGTCAGGGGCCATCATTAGCTTCATTTCACTGCTGAACGAGGTCAAGCACAGGGAGGCCAATACACTGCAGGGAACAGTGTCTCTACAGGTGGCACCTGAGACCCCGGCCAGCCTGGCTCTGAGTCTGAGCTCTAAACCATCAGTGACACCAACGTGGTAAAATTGTGCTTAGCATGTCTGTGCTAGGAAAATGGAAAAGGAAACCAAAAACAAAGAAAAATTGGTGTCCTGGACAGTAGAATGCCTTGGAAGAAGCAAAGAACATCCTCTAATGATATGGTTCAGAGGGGGGATATGTCCTAGTTTCAGGCAAAAGAAAAAAAAAAATTACCAGAACAAGAGGACCGGTATACGAAACCTGGATGTTCGTGAAGCTCCTAAGGAAGGACTGGGTTCTCCTAAAACAGTGTAACACTCCTCACTGGTTGGATTTTTATATTTTGAGTCAAGAAATAATAGCAACACTTTAATTATATTTGCTATCTATAATAAATATGACATAACATGTAAATGCTAAATAACAGACAACTTTTGTGATTACACATAAGATGTTTTTTCCATACTATGTGTTACATACTTTAAGGATAACAAACATGTCTTCGACTTTTATTTTTGTAATATGAGACATTACTCATTCTAGAGTGGGTGCTGATTTACTGTTACTGATTTAAAAGTTATATAATATCGTCTATTTTTCCTTTATTATTTTCAAGACTTTATGGAGTATTATTTAATTTGGCTTATTTATAAATATTTTACTCTAATATAGTTAATGTAAATGTTAAAAGCCTTTCCATGATTTATTCCTTTATTCACACATTCGTTCTCCCATTCATTCGTAAGTATGCAATTCTCTACATCATCACATTTTCTTCTCTCCTCTGTCATTCCTACAAGCTCTTATTTCTCCCATTTAAAACAAGTATTTTATTTATATCACTTTCTCCACCAGTTTCTGCCCCCATTTCTTTATTCCTCTTTATAGCAAAACCCTTGAGACAAGATTATCAATTAATCTGCTCTCATTTTATATTTCTCCCACTCCAAACAGATGTTGCCAGAAACTGCTCCTCTTAGAATCATCAGCAACCACCAGACTGCTTAGTCCAAGGTCACTTCTCAGTCTCATGGTGCCCTTGCAGCCTTTGACTGGCTGTTTTCTTCATGTTTCAGCACTCACTCCTGACTTGATCCATCTCTTCTTCTGACTTCTGGAGGTGGGAGAAGGCCTGGGGCACTTTTCTTTATCCTGGAATACTGGAATGAATGAAGTATCTGAGCAATTCAAGAGAGATGATGGTAGTGGATCCTGCTAGAATTGCAGGCAGCTGGGGTCGCACAGAGTGGGACACGACTGAAGTGACTTAGCAGCAGCAGCAGCAGCAGCTCTCAGCTTGATCCCAAAGGAGACTTTCAGGAAAGAGAGGTTCAGACTAAGTTGGTCAGAAGCTGAGACATTTTGCTAGTGAATGATCTGGGGGAATTAGTCTCACACTTCAGCCTTGGTAGAGAAATGAACCTGTGCTATAAATAAAGGGTAACCTTAACCAGACGGTAGAACCCACTAAATTAACTGCTCCTCTTTCTCAGATTTAAAGTTTTTGAGTAGATCTTATGGTTTCAAGGCCCGTAAATTTGGCAAAGTCAAATTCTCTGTTCATTTTATGCTTGTGTGTGTGAGAGAGTTGTCGTCTATTGGCATATTGATATAAATAGATTAATTAAGACATAGTAAGCAATTTAATAAATATTTGAATAGTTGTGACCTGATGAGCATTAGATGAATAGGCTTATTTGGTCCCCAAATTATTAACTCCAGTTATTCTTATAAATTCTAACTTGGGCTTTTCTAGAATAAGATTAACCTTAAAAAATATTGGTTACTTCTACTACAGCCAAAAGAAAGAGTTCTCTTATCCCTTTTATCTACTCCAAATTTTAAGCTCTACCAAATATTCATGCACAATTGAATTAGACCAGATTGACAATTTTTAAAATTTGACCATTTTGAGCTTAGTTTAATATGAGCCTAATTTAGTGTGTAACTTCTGGATAATGTTTAAAAAAAAATCAGAGAAAGAATCATTCAACTGAAAAAAAATTTTTTTTGGTGGGGTGGGGGACAGCAGCTATTACATTTTTCCCTCTCCTTCTTTAAGATACTTTGCCAAAGTGTTAAAATATAAAAGATAATTTAGCTAGCTTATTTTTCAGTTACCATTATTAAGCCACAAATAAAGACAGCTCTACCAAAAAGTTCATGGATATGAAGATCCACCTGCTTAGAAAGCTATGGGTGGGGACTTTGCATCACTGAATTATCCCCTCGTTGTATTTTTTTTTTTCACAGTGATCATACGAAGCCCAAACAGCAAATATATCATCATCACCATTCTCTCTCTTTTTCTCTCTCACACCTGCTTCTCTTGTATCCTTGCATTGATTCCCTCTTGAGGCTGAACTTCCATACTCAGAATTCCACCAAAAGAAAAGGAAGACTTTCTCACCAGCTTCAGTTAGAAAAATCCCAGGAAGGACTCTCGTTAACTTGCTTAGGGGAATAGGAAGACCCCACCCTGAACAGAGCGACGGGGTCCAGGTGTGTGGTTGACCCAGCCTGGCTGAGATGTCAACTCCAGTGGCCACACAAGTTAAGTGTTATGTCCGTGACTTTCACCAGAGTCAGGGACCCAAGAGCGGAGTGGAGAAGGGAGGTTTCTAGTAAACTCTACTAAACTCTCCAGTCCCTTCAGTGCTTTATTTTTTCTGTTCTATCATTCCCTATAAATCTCTTCATTCCCTGCTGAGCCTGGGCCCCATATTTGTTAATCAGAACTGTTCCATTCTAATATCTGATATTCCACAATGTTCTACACATTCCTATCCAGTAACTTGGCCTCAGTATCAGGGTTCACTGTTTATTGTTACACCCAGACAGTATTCCACTTGGAAAAAGTCTCACAGTTGTGCATTTGGGATGCAGCATTCATTTCTGAGTTTCAGGAGACATCTTCTCAAGCCATTCATTGTCCTCTGTCAACCGCATTCTCTTTCTGCTGCCAGTGATCTCAAACCTTCACCAGTCTTCTCAAAATCTGATCTCCTCACCCCTGACAGATGACAATTCCTGCCATTTACTGAGAATATTTTAAACATCTGGAATGGTTCTGTATGTTTCACTTCACCCATTCTATCTTCTAAAATATTGACAAACCTGTGTCCATCTATACATTTCTAATCTATTTCCTTTTAGGTTCAGGAGGTGAAAGCTGCTTCAAAGTCAAATCGTTCACCTACGCTATTAACCCAAACCTCTATTGCTTCATTCAAGGCTTTATCCAATCTGTCCCTTCTCAGTCTTGTGTCACCACTCACCTCTTCTCTAAGAATTATTTCTCTAGATGAGTTTAATTCTACAAGAATTAAAACAGACACAGTCACCATACTCTGGCACACATGTGTGCCTGCATGCACACAGACCTTCCCTTGGACCCTTCTCCCCTCTTGGCTGCCTCTCTCCATCATGTTCATGAAATTTCTCTGAAGAGCAATTTCCAATCATTGCCTCTGACCTTCCAGCTCTGGCCCCTGCCCAACCTGCTGCCTTCTGGCTTCACATCCTTGGTCCACAGTGATGGCTTTAGTAGGATTCTAACAACCTGTTTGCCGAATTCACTGAGCATTACCAGTTGTCGTGCTGGACTTTATTTTGACTTGTGTCTCTGCTAATCACTCTCTCCTTCTCCAGACCCCCTATTCCCATGTTGTCTGTGACTCTGTGCCACCCAAGTTAGACTGAAACCAGCCCCCCAGTTCTGTTCTGACTCTCTGCTGCTGCTGCTGCTAAGTCGCTTCAGTCGTGTCCAACTCTGTGCGACCCCATAGACGGTAGCCCACCAGGCTCCCCCATCCCTAGGATTCTCCAGGCAAGAACACTGGAGTGGGTTGCCATTTCCTTCTCCAATGCATGAAAGTGAAAAGTGAAAGTGAAGTTTCTCAGTCGTGTCCGACTTTTAGCGACCGCATGGACTGCAGCCCACCAGGCTCCTCCGTCCGTGGGATTTTCCAGGCAAGAGTTCTGACTCTCTAGGGCTTATCATTTTTCTTTTTTCTTAAATTTTAATTCTCCACGTTTTTGTGATTCCATAACTGTCATATTGATTTTCTCAACCATCATACTCTCCCCAGGATTAGATTGGTAATATCTTATTAGACTGTAATATCTTGTTAGATGACGCTGTCGTGCCATGTGGGCATTTCCACATGGATGTCTTCCTCCATAGCATCTGAAATTTCCAAAATTAAACTCATCATTGTTTTTTTTTTTTTCTCCTGAGCTAATCACGCTTCTATTTTCTTCATTTTTAGTCATTGGTACTACTATGTGTATGCAATTCCTGACAGTATGAAAGGCTGATACCTAACTAGCATTTATTGGGTTCGTAGTATGTGCTTGACAATGCCAGGTACCTTATATGAATCATGTCAACTAATATTAACAGTTTGTGAAGCTGATGGCACTTTATTTCCATTTTATAATTTTGGTATATGAATTGAAATGTGTTAAATAATTTGCCAAAAGAAACTCAGGAAGAATAGCATTGGGATGCTCATTGGGAATGCATGTTGACCATATGGTCCTTCCTGGGAATGATTTTTTACTTTTCTTTAACCTTCTATTCTGAACAGTCACCTTGTTATTTTACTTCTCCAATATTTCTTGAGCTTCCCAGGTGGCACAGTGGTGAAGAATCCACCTTCCAATGCAGGAACTACAGGAGATGCAGGTTCGAGTGCTGGGTTGAGCCCTGGTTTCTTGAACATGTTGTCCTCCCCAAAGTCTCTCCATCTCATCAAAATACCCTTATATTTGTGCTTACTTTTGTAAGTTGAAATATTGCATTGATACCCTTTCTTTCCTAAGAACTGTATACTTCTTAAATACATTAATCTAGCAATCTACAGGGCTTAATCTACAGGGATTCATATATGAATATATATATAAATATATATATATGTGAAAAGCAAATCAAGATGAAAAACAGACACACTTTTTCTGGAGTTATTCTTCCCTGTTCAAAGCGTTTGCATGGTTTCCACTGCTTCTGAGATAAATTCCAAACTCCTAAATGTAGTTTGCAAGGCTCTGTTGACCAAGCCTCTGTGCACACACACCCCCAGCTCCCTCACCGCTGGTTCCCCTTTTCATTAGAGATGCAGACTGCTGAGGCTCTGGCTGCAGCCTGCGCTGTCCCTCCCTCCTTCCTCTCACTGCCGCCTCCTCCTGGGAGCCCTCCCCCTGCTCTTTCCCCTTAACTCCGGTCACTCCTGCAGTCCCCAGCCAATCAATCACCTGTCCATATCTGCTCCTTCTAACTGGTATGTCTCTGCTTCCAGAAAGTCTTCCTTGAATTTCAGAGCAAAATAACGACCACTTTCTTTTTTCCATGTTAATTTTTGTGATGTCTTTCGATGAACTTGTCATTTAGTTTTATAATCATCTATTTAGGGGGCTTCCCTGGTAGCTCAGCTGGTAAAGAGTCCAGCTGCAATGCTGGAGACCCTGGTTCGATCACTGGGTTGGGAAGATCCCTAGGAGAAGGGAACGGCTACCCACTCTAGCATTCTGGCCTGGAGAATCCCATGGACTGTATAGTCTGTGGACTCTGTGTAGTCCATGGGGTCTCAAAGACTCAGACATGACTGAGAGACTTTGACTTTCATTTCTATCTAGGCTTCTTGAAATCAGGGTCTATATTCTTTATACTCTATTGCCTAACCCTAGAATGCTCTGTTTCCTTAGTGTGTTATTTCTTTTTCCACAAATAATAGTATTATTCCACAGAGTAAATGAATTTTGAGTTCGATCCTGAATAATAGGTTTAGAAATTGATTGACTAAAGGAGAGGAAATATATTCGAACATATGCCTGACCATCTTTAAGATTAATTTTTGACTGTATCGAGTTGCACGGAGTCGGACACGACTGAAGCGATTTAGCAGCAGCAGCCTTTATATTTATAATAGTCCATGAGTTTTTTTGTACCATGTATTCCACACTGTATTTTTCATGAACTATGCATATATTTAGAAGGTGAGTAATGAACTAGGTATGGAAACAAAACTGTTTCCTAAAATCGGTTAATTGTGTGATTAATTATAAAGTACATTAAAAACTGCACTGAGTGACATGGCATCTGTGGTTGGCAATAGACATGCTGGGGATAATTTATTATTAAAGACCTTTAAAATTTAAAAAACCCAATTAAAAAAACTTATAATTGATGGATAGGAAAATTTCTCTTTAAAAAGCAGCAATAAGATTAGCAACATCACACAACCTCCAGGAAAATGCTGGTCTCAAATAATAATAAATCATCTGCCTAGTCTTTGAGTGAGTTAAATATCACTGAAAATATTTCACTGATAACACCTCAGGCTATGATCATGTTAGATTTCTTTAGATGATAAGAAATAGAGATCAATCGGGGTAGGGAAAGGGGGGGGTGGAAATTTCAGAAAAGGAAAAAGAAAATCTCCATCCTTATAGATGGCAGTCTTTATTTTCCTTTCTGATCTGAGACAGTCACTCTGACTCTGGATTAGTAGCTTAAATTCTTACTTCTCAGAACCAATTGCTTTTCTTTTCTAAGGCTGCTCAGTTACACATCTCCATTAGATAGTGAACTTGAGTGAAAATATTTGACAATAGAAAAAGATCATCACTATTTAAAATGCTTATATATGTTCTTATATAAAAATAAAATAAAAATTTCATATGAAAATTTTGTCAAGTTTAATTCTAAAATACCCTACATTTTAGTATTTATTATGATTTTCATATTTGTTTCTTTCTCAAACATTCAAAAATTAGCTTTGCTCTTTTAACTCCTTTGATTTGTTGATTTCTTGGGAGATTTTTAAAAGATAATTTAAACACTTGTTAAAATAGCAGAAACCTGTTTGATAAAGTTGAATTGATTGAATTATTTTAAGATATTCATCACTGCACGTCCCTTCAGTATTATTCATCAACCTTTCTACTGAATTTTATTTTTTCTGATGTAGCTTATGAGTAAAGGGATATGTTAAGGTAAATATTTTAAACTACTTCGACTGATGTAGTAGAAGATGCTGATGAATTGGAAAATCAAATGTTTCTGAGAACAGCTAGATTGGAACAGAATGTGTTGTTACTTCCAGAAAAATTCCATTTTCCTGGCAAAACAATAAACATAAAATCAGTAGAAAGTGCCCTTGGAGACTTGGCAGCTGTTGTGCAAATGAAATCAGACCTGGTTATGTGAAGCAGGTTCATTTGGAGACGGAAAATGTGACTCTCTCAATCTTCATTTTCTGGTTAAACAGAGGCTAATAGAGTTTGTGGTCTTGTCACAATACCTCTTTTAAAGGTACATAGAGTCTTTAAAAGGAGACTAATTAAAAAAATTAAAGAGTGCCTGTCTCATCAAAAGCTATAAACCAGTTTTTTAAGGAATCTCCACACTGTTCTCCATAGTGGCTGTACTAGTTTGCATTCCCACCAACAGTGTAAGAGGGTTCCCTTTTCTCCACACCCTCTCCAGCATTTATTACTTGTAGACTTTTGGATCGCAGCCATTCTGACTGGTGTGAAAGATGGTAACAATAACCCTGTGTACGAGACAGCAGCAAAAGAGACACTGATGTATAGAACAGTCTTATGGACTCTGTGGGAGAGGGAGAGGGTGGGAAGATTTGGGAGAATGGCATTGAAACATGTAAAATATCATGTATGAAATGAGTTGCCAGTCCAGGTTCGATGCACGATACTGGATGCTTGGGGCTGGTGCACTGGGACGACCCAGAGGGATGGAATGGGGAGGGAGGAGGGAGGAGGGTTCAGGATGGGGAACACATGTATACCTGTGGCGGATTCATTTTGATATTTGGCAAATCTAATACAGTTATGTTAAGTTTAAAAATAAAATAAAATTAAAAAAAAAAAAGAAAAAACAAAAACAAAAACAAAAAAAAAACAAAAACAAAAACAAAAAAGCTATAAACCTCTTCCTTATTGATCTATTCCTTTGTAACAGCAGGAGAGTTGTTTATGTTAGAAGTTGCTCAAGATTCATAGAGAAATAGTTTCTGCTTTTCTGTAGTTGTTAACATTTCCATTTAAATACAAGTAGGGGACCATAAGAGTTTTGCTAAATTCTTTGTTGCTGAAATAAAGCTTAAGAGAAAAAAAATTATATATATATATATATATATATATATATACACACACACACATATATATATATACACACACACAAATTTTTGCCATCTTTGGCAAAATCTTTTTGGCAGCATATTCTTTGCCATCACTATAGTAAAAAAAAAAGTCTTTTGTGCAGTTTTGTTCCACCATAAAAGCAAATTTCGAATTATGGATACTAGTGAGAAACAGGAAAACAAACTTAAAGTGTGGTAAAGTTCATTTAAGCATTTATAATAAAGCTTAATTCGTATTTTATTATTTTTCATAATGCGTTAGTACTAAACTGAAGTTGGCTTTGTATTACACATCAAGAAATGAGTTCTGCAAACATGATGGGACATAAAATATAAAACAAATTTTAGTGTAAACATTTTGTAGGCAAAAATGTAGTTATTCAGAAATCTATACCCTTTAAGTGAAAATCACTCAGTCTTGTCTGACTCTTTGTGACCCCATGGACTGTAGCCTGTCAGGCTCCTACACCCTTTATCCCTGCACCCTTTACAACATATCATGATTAATATTATTTTAAATAATACTTGTGTGTGTGTGCTAGGTCACTTCAGTCGTGTCCGACCCTTTGTGACCTTATGAACTGTGGCGCCAGACCCCTATGTCCATGGGATTCTCCAGGCAAGAATATTGGAGTGGGTAGCCATTCCCTTTTCTAGGGGATCTTCCTGACTCAGGGATCAAGCCCAGGTCTCTTGCATTGCATATAGATTCTTTACTGTCTGGGCCACCACAGAAGCCCCAAATAATACTTACATTGATTTAAAATATTGTCTTATTTTTATACCTCAGAATAGTCTCCACGAGTCTAGAGAATTGATTAATTTTTGTTTTATTTCTCACCCAAAATTTTATGAAATCTCAAAGAAGTGATGCATTTTAGTCTTTATTTTTATATCTTTGCTATCTTCTTCAATTTTCGAGAGATTAATATGCAGAAAGAAATGATCAAATAGACAAAAAGATAAAGGGAAAAATGATTTGCGTTATTACTGTAAAATCAATTCCAGAGTAATTAAATTCTGTTGCTGCCAATGCAAAATTTTATTGAAATTGTGTTGATATCTATCATTGGGGAAGTGCCAGTTTCTGTAACAACTTGATTACTTTGAGAGAAATTGTATTTGCTGTCAGCATATCTCCTAATCCTACTACTTTTGTCCAAATGATTAAAATGTGAGCAGGAAGACTCAAGAATGACTTCGTCATGTTCTCTTCCTCGAGGCCCTTGTGGTTTATAAGATCTCAGCTTTTGCCATTTCCTTGTCCTTCCTCGGACCTTGAGATTCATGTATTTGGTCACATACTGACAAAAAAAAAAAAAAAAAGTCCCAAAACAAACGCTTCATTGTTCTGCAGACAGACGGACTCCACTTGCCAACTTTGCTCTTGAGCTCCATCGCGTGTGCGTGGTGGGCACGGCGCTGGGGCTGTTGGGGCAGCAGCGACTGCGCTCGGGGCTCTGCTGGCTTAGCCCTGGCCCATCTCTTAGTCTCCCGTCCACAGCCCTGCCGCGCTCAGGGGCCTTGGCATTCACCCTATGCGTTCTTCCAGACCTCGCTTCCAAACCTAGGAAGGTTCTTGGCTATCCCCCGCCTTTGTTTCTGATATAACTTCTGAACTCAAAAGGAATCCCTTGCATCCCATACTGCTTGGCTCAGAAGTCATCAGAATTTTAAAATGAAGATAAATTATACTTCCTTATTTTCTGTGTCCGTAATTTAGCTGATTCTGTATATCTCATTTCTTGTGTCTTTTGTAAATCAGTTTTTGTTAAATCAACTCTATTTCCATATCACAAACAATGCCTGCTTTGAGTTATCTGTTGCTGTTACAATCCTCTTATTCCTCTTTACCACCTGGCCATATATCACTTACCTTCTAAGTCCCCCTGAAGTTCAGTTATACCTGGAAGACTTTACATCTCCAGTGATCATTTGCCTTCAGCTTTTCTGTCATTCTTGCACGTAAGGGTCAGAGTCAGTCCTTAATTATTATCTAATCTTTCTTTCTCACTAGTTTGTGTTGGTCAAGTGCTTTAATGGTTTTCCATTGATCTGACAACAAACTAGAAAATCCCACCATGGCTCACAAGGACCTTTACTCTCTGACCCATCTTTCCCTCACTGTTATCATCTCTCTGCCACATCCCATGATGACATAGTCTAGTCAGGGCGGAGCTTCTACATTTTCACAAATACTCTAGTCTTCCTCAAGCTCCTAGGCCTTTGCACACACAGATTCTTCTACCTGGAACAGTCTCTTTTCATCAGACCTCCCTTCCGCCTGTGGCAGACTTGGGAGAGTCTAGACGGTCGCGTCCTTCTCCAGTCTTTGTTTATCAGGCCCATGGGAGCAGGCACAGCCTCTGTGCCCTCTCGAATACCCTGTAAGAGTCCTTTCCCGGGACTCACTGTTCTCTAGTGTCTTCCCTTTCAATGTGTGGAGGTCAGAATATGTCAATCCCATTCCATGTTTTATTCCCAGCATTTAGTGTATGTTTGTTGAAAGCGTGGAAAAATTAAAGTACTGCTGGCGTTTTCATTTATTTAGCTTAAGTTTTCCCTTTAGGTAGTTTTGAAGCTTTCCATGAACCTAAAGCATATCTAAAGCATAACTATATTATATTTAGTAACTTTCCTAAAAATATGTCAAGCAGAGGTGCTATCACCTTTCACACAGGTTATGGTTAATTAACTAAACCCTAATTCTGAAAAACTTTTTTATTTTTTAGCATTCATGGTACTTCAAGACTATGTATCCTTACTTTACTAGTAGAATCATTTATTTGCAGTTAAAGGCAAATTACAAAAATGTAACAAAATAAAGTTTAGGGAAAAAAATATTCAAGTTTTCAACATTAAGTTCTTAGCAGTTATGAGAAAGACAACTTATTAACAGTAAAAGGGAACTTATGTCCAAAACAGAAAGAGACTCACAGGCATAGAAAACAAATTTAAAGTTACCAAAGGAAAAAGAGGGGGTGGGAGGAGGGATAAATTAGGAGGTTGGGTTAATATGTACACACTATTATATATAAAGCAGGTAAGCAGCAAGGACCTACTCTATAGCACAGGCAACTGTAATTAATATCTTGTAATTGAAAAGGGAAGAGAATTTAAAGACTCATATATATTTCATATGTATATACACACATGTATTTCAAAGTGAGCTAAATAAATGCATTTTTGTTTGATAAAACCACTAGTTCTAAGGATTAACTTTATGATGTTCTGATAACAACAGAGGGGATTTTAAATAGTAGATGTGCATCTGATGTTTGAGTTCACATATAGACTTAAAATTTGTAATCATCATGTGCTCTGGAAGTAGAAAGAGATCTGAAAAAAACATTCAGTCCAATGCCCATGTATTTTAAATAAGAAGAATAAAAAGGAGGAAAATTATAAGAAGTTCTCACAAGCCTAGGACAAACTTAAGGAAAAACTAAGATTAAAATTTCAGTTTCAAACCAAGATTAAAACTAAATTATCACCCATACTGTCTAAGATGTTCCTCAAAAGCTGGATGATAATTTGGGTTCAAAGACACCTGACATATGATTTACATACTGAACACAGTACAACTACTTCTAAATAGCAAAAGATCAAGAGAAAGACTAGATAAAATATTATTTAATGGGAAGTAGGATATGAGAAATGACATACAGATGTATGTATTGTTTTTGTTTGGTTAGTTTGACTTTTATTGAAGTATAGTTGATTTATAATATTGTGTTAGTTTCAGGTGTACACCACAGCAATTCATATATATATATATATATATAAAACATATATATATAATTTTTATATCTATATATAATTTTGGTGGAGGAAATGGGAAACATTGCTTACACAAATTCTGACACCCTCTCTTGTGGTTTAGAAAAGTGAAGGAGATAGAAGGCAGAAGAGTGTACAAAGACAGGAGTGAAATGGTAGGACAGAAAATAAATGCAATGTCAAAAACATTTTGAAGGCCAGGAAAGGTGCTGCGCGTGTGTGCATTAACCTAAACGTGGAGGAAGGAAAGCAGGGAGGCAGGGGTGTTCTTCTCCTGCGAGTGCTGACAGGAGGGGTTTCCAGAAAACAGCTGGCAGCGTGTGCGGTGCTTTACTCAAGTCTGGAGACAGCTCAGTAAAGCAGCTTTTCCTTTTCCGGAAACACACCAATGCACCGAGACAAGGTGAGCGATGTGGTAGCCCCCGCTCTCTTCTGCCAACCGCAGGCTTGACCCTCGCGCCAATTTAATCATTTCTACAGCCAGAGAGTGGGAAATTGTAACTCTGGCAGGCTCTCCTCGGTGCCATGACTTTAAGAGCTTCAAAATAAAAATTTAACAAAGGTAGTTTAAATTTAACTATAAATGCTCAGTCAATAGATCATAATTTCATGGGTGCTTGAACCGTTTGACTTTACTTTTTCAAGACAATAAATATCTTTTGTGCCAATCTGTAGCTTGCATTCAGGAAATGATTCCATACAAAGGAAAAAAAACAAAAAAAAAAACAAAAAAAGGAATTTAGTGTTTTGAAAGATTTTCTGTCACATAAAAATATTGTTTTGAAAATTAATAATTGTTGGAGTCATTTGATAAAACTATAAACACAAATCAAAATTTAATTTTTCTTTACAATCTTCTCAAAATATAATAACTCATGCCTATGTGTAAATATTTCATTTTAATTATAGCTGACTTGCCAAATATGTATAGAAAAACCTATTTGTGTTGAATGACAGATTTCAAAGTCAAAAAGTTAAATTATTTTTTACTGAATATAAGTTTTAAAACTCTAAGCCACCTTTTTTTCTGATCTTAATTTTAAATTACATCATCTGTTGAAAACTATCCACAAATAAGGACAAAAGTGTGTCAAGTAACTCACTGGGATGTATATGTAAATGTGTTGGTTTTAATATAATTAGAGAATAAGTTGAAATCAATCAAATTGTTTAACTCTATGACTGAAAAATGCATCATGGGTGGGGGAATATATGTTTTCTTTAGACTCAGTGAAATATTTGAGGTTTGAAATAATAGCATGTTTTTCCTTAATTCAGTTTATCAACTAAAAAAGTTTTGTAATCTCTGCAGCATTTTCTACAAATATTTAATGATTGTCTAAGGGATTTGCTTGCCTTCAGAGTAATTATAATCTTATATGAGATATATGTCTGCAGTATATGATAGAAGATGAATATTCCTTAAGGAAGTTACAAAAAATTCAGAGAAAGCAAAATTTTAGTTTCAGCATCTGATACAGTTTTAGAGCTGACCAGATAGTCTGTCTTTATTTTATAGTTTATGAAACAGAGGTCAGCAAGTTACTTCTTTTTTTCCAAAAAGTGCTAAGACTGTAGTAAAAAATCATTAATTTGTTTTAAATACAAGAAAGAATGGCATAAGTATCATGGGACAGCGTAACTGAGATATGAAGACCAGACTGACACATCAATCGAAGGTGTCATAGTGGCCTCAGCTTCCATATCTGCAAATGAGAGTTTGCATTATAATACTTGTAAATGCCCCATCCAGCTCATAATGTTTACAATTGTATAAAAAACTATTAGTAATAAATTATATATTTGCTATGATTAAATGAACAGCCTAATTTAAAAAGTATGTGGTTTTTCTTTCTTTTTTTAAATTTTATTTTGTGTTTTGGAGGAAGAGGGTTTTAGTTGTTAAGCAGAACATACTTCAAAATAGATAAACTCAACCTAACTTTATTTCACTCATGTTTGTGCTCGGTTGCACAGTTGTGTCCCCTCTTTGAGACTCTTTGACTGTAGCCCGCTAGGCTCCTCTGTCCACGGGATTTTTTCAGGCAAGAGGACTGGAGTGGGTTCCCATTTCCTCCTCCAGGGGATCTTACAGACCCAGAGATTGAACCCATGTTTCTGTGTCTCCTGCATTGCAGGTGGATTCTTTACCGCTGAGCCATCAGGAAAGCCTGGCAAATTTGCTCATACTTAGTATCATCAGCTGGCATAGAGCAGTATGCTTTTTCCAAAGGGTTTTACCATTCCTCCTGTTATATACTTTAAGCTACTCATTTGTTTATCATATTATTAAAGGTAGCCTTAAGGCCAGAGCCTGTTAATGATCACAAATCCCAAATTTAATGAAGTAGAAATTAGTGACATTTTATTTCATTTTTTTCCCCTCATAATATCATACAATAAAAACCACACTGGCATTTTACAATATCTGGAGGACATAATAAACTACAGCAGCTATTCAAATAAAATCCCAACACCGTGGCTAAGGCTAGAAGGCTGAAGGCTGTAGTAAAGAAGAGATCACAAATTCATTAATGAGGGTGCTCTTTATAATTGGATTATCTAGTCTTTTATTTGTTTTAAGTCATATATTATTCATTCAGTGGCCATTTATTGAGTGCATAATACTTTCCAGCTAAGAAAATTGAAGGGTGGAAGTGTGAAGTGATTACAAAAATAGAAACTTGAGATGAAGATGAAAGTAAAAGCTCAGGATTGTGCATGGGAGTGCATTGGATGGTGAGTATGAGGTGGAGAGACGGAAGAGCTTTGGAATGATATGCCTGCACTAAAATCAAGTCAGACTAGGAGCAGGATTTATTTAGTCCTGAGTGCTTAGCATTTATCCTGGAGCAAGAAACTAAAAACAAACTGGAGAAACCAGCGGGCACTCAGTTCATCTGCTCCCTATAGTAAACTCTTTTATAGATTATAGATCTTTCACATATATAATTTTATTTGGCACACAAAACAAATACCTATTTATTTATTGTTTCTCCTCCGTTTATCTGCAACAGGGATTTCAGTTTGAGTCTATATTAAATTGTGCTACATTAGGGAATATCTAATACAGAGGTAGGATGGGCAACAAGAAAATCGTGTTCATGAAGACTGATTTATTTATCATAGGATAAATCACTGCTTAGGAATCAAGTCCCGGGCACCAAGAGGTTGGCTCAGAGAGGAAGTCTTAGTTTTCAAAGGGAGGTAGAATTCTAAATGCAGTCTGGAGACTGCCAATGTATTTATTTCATGGTTGAGCCAACAGTTTTGGCCTGAGGTTCACAGAGACCTGTAAGTAACATTTGAAATTATACTTCTATGAACTTTGTGAAATATTAGGATGCCACTAATATCACTTGGAAATGCCTTTAATAATATACTAGAAAGAGGACTGAACAGGACTGAACATATATATATGACTTTCCCGGTGGCTCATTGGTTGAGAATCTGCCTGAAATGCAGGAGATGCGAGTTCAATCCCTGAGTTGGGAAGATCCCTTGGAGGAGGAAATGGAAACCCATTTCAGTATTCTTGCCTAGAAAATTCCATGGACAGAGGGGCTTGGCAGGCTGCAGTCCATGGGGTTGCAAAGAGTCAGACATGGCTGAAATGACTGAGCATGCATACATATATATGTATATTATACACACACACACATACACACACACACACACACATATATATATATATATATATATATATATATATATATATAAAGAGAATTGTAGGAATTGGGTCACATGCTTATGGAGTCTGAGAAGTTCCAAGGTCTCCTTTTTCATGATTGAGAACCTGGAAACCCAGTGGGAAAATTTAGCTCTGATCCAGAGGCCTGAGAATCTTGGGCCCACAGCTGTAAGCTCAGAGTCTGAAGGCCCAAGAACCATAAGCTCGATGGTCCTAGGGTAGAGGAAGGTGGGCATCCCGGTTCCACCAAAGGGAGAGAATTCAGCCTCCTCCTGCTGTTTTCATTTTGGTGGGACTCTCAGGGAATTGCACGATGTTTACCTGCATCAGTGAGGGTGGATTTCTTTCTTCAGTCTCCTGAATCAAGTGGTAATTAATCTCTCCCAGAAACATTCTCACGGATATACTCAGACATAATGTATTATCCAGTCGCTGGGCATCTTTTAGCCCAGTCAAGGTGACACATAAAATTAATGATCACAAGATCTTTCTCACTAAGTTATCTAGAGGCTGCTATGCAAATGAGTAATCTAAAGGCACTGATGATTGACATGATCAGTGGTGACATCAAGACACCAAAACCGGAAGAGATCGTGGGCTCAGCACAGTCCGATGTTTAGTGACGATCGCTGGCAGAGAGCGGCTATGCCATGTAAATTTGTAATGCGGAAAGCAGTGCCCAGGGACGCACCTTGCAGGAAAGTGGTGGCAGCGCTTGTAGAAACAGCCGCGTCTGTAGAGATCTGCCTGGTCTGGGAATCGTGCGAAGAGCAAGGCTGGAGATTTTGGTTAGACAGCTCTGGTTCTCAGCAGAAGCCGACGTTCTCAGTGACAGGCAACCCTCCCCTCAGAGAGTGATTGCCACACCTAGCAGAAAACACTGACAGTGGACACATGGCCAAAGAGAACGGACTTGTTTATGGGGTGTGTTCCCTTCTGGGGGTTATTTTCTCTTGGTTTTGCCTGACTTCAAAGATGTGATTCCACTAACCTCTCAAACTGCTCCTTTCCCGTAATCTCTAAGGATGCAGACTTGGAGCACACACTAGGGTGTTTTTGTTTTGTTTGTTTTTTTTTTAACCAGTGTTTCTGAAGATGGAAGCTATTTGTAAATAGGTTCTCAGAAGGAGTCAAAAGTAACTCAGGATTGCCCTACTAACATTGTATTAGTAGCTTCTTTTAATAAACAATGCATTTATTGGCTACACTGGATCTTAGCTGTAGCACGTAGGATCTTCAGTCTTCCTTGCAGCCTGGAGGATCTTTAGTTGCAGCATGCGAACTCAGTTGTGGCAGGTGGGATCTAGCTCCCCAACCACAGATCTAAGCCGGCCCCCTGCATTGAGACTGCAAAGACTTTGCCACTGAACCGCCAGGGATATCCCACTAAAAGCTTCTTCTTAAAGTCAGTGTGATAGAGAGAAAGGCAGGATGGAGTTGAGGAAGGAAGCTGAGAGTTGAGTGAGGAGACTAAGCGTCTGTGGGATGTATTTCGAGCTGTGTGCCCAGGTGCTCCTGTCTCATTGCTCTGAGTGTTTCAGCCCCAGAGCATGGTAATTTGAAGCACCATCGGAAGAACTCAAATGATTACCCTGAAAAATCACCTATGGAGACTCAGACTAGAACATTTTGAAGTTGTTCTTTGCGTTTGTCAAATCTGGCATGTTCTTCCCCAAGATATTTTCTTGACTTGGTTTTTCCCTCCACTCAAATCCTGATGCAGGATGACCTTCTTGGGGAGGACTGTTCAGCCTGTCAGTTCCAGTTCTTAACCCGTCGTGACTCTGTCTACCCTTCTAACTAGACTATGTCTCTTCCAAATATACTATTTATTTCACTCACTTTTTGGTTCTTTATTTGTCTCCCCACCCCAACCCCAGTCCCATTAGAATGGAAATTCCATAGAGTGACTTGTTTTTGCCTGTGTTTTTTTTTTTTTTCTTTTTTTTGCTTCTCTGTCTGTTGTGCCTGAAATAGTGCCCAACATAGAGTAGGCATTTCTTAAACATTGGTTGACAAATGAAGCGATGAATAGAAATTGTAATGCTTTTTGAAAACAAACAAAAAAACAGCTGACTGAGTCTAATACGATGATGTAAAAGCTATGCACAGTTATTAAGGACGTTTCATGCCTACAGTATTTCTTCCCGAAACCACGGCAGTGGCATCTTGGCTCGTCTTCCTGTATCCAGCCTCCTTTTATAGCACACTGTCTATAGAGAAGTAAGACAGCTGACATCAGCCCCGGACCCTCCAAGAACTAACTAACTAACCCCCTGGAACTCTGCAAGACCTAACTCTTCAACTCTGCAATAGAGCGCCCATTGATCTTGACTGAAACCTGGAGTCCTTCTTCAGCCCATTACATCCAGACGTCTGCAGCCTGTCCAAACACTCCCTGTGATTCAGAATTCTCCTACCTTGCTGGTCTTTTTCCTCCTGTCTCTCTGGTTATTCTACTGGCATTTGTGCTTGTTTTTCTTGCAGTTTAGAGCAAACTTTGGTATGGTTGGCTTGTGTGTATAAGTCATATCTAAAAATTTTATATTTTAGCATTTTAAGAATGAGTTCCGTTCAATTCAGTTACACAGTCATGTCTGACTCTTGGGATCCCGTGGACTGAAGCAATCCAGGCTTCCCTGTCCATCACCAACTCCTGGAGCTTGCTCAAATTCATATCCATCAAGTTGGTGATGCCATCCAATCATCTCGTCCTCTATTGTCCCCTTCTCCACCTGTCTTCAATCTTTCCCAGCATCAGGGTCTTTTCCAGTGAGTCAATTATTTGCATCAGGTGGCCAAAGTTTTGGAGCTTCAGCTTCAGCATCAGTCCTTCCAATGAATATTCAGGAGTGATCTTTAGGATGGACTAGTTGGATCTCCTTGCAGTCCAAGGGACTCTCAAGAGTCTTCTCCAACACCACAGTTCAAAAGCATATTTTAAGAATAAAGATGTGTAATTATAATAGAAGGAACAGATTAACATTTTGTAAAACAATAGATACTTATATTTGCATATGAATAGTATTTATCAATATCTGTAACATGAAGCCATTGGTATCAAAACTTCATTTGTACATGAAAAATATAATGAAGCACCTATTATGCAGTGGACTGCAGAATTCAAAAGAGTAGTGAGAAGCTACAGTCCTAGTAGTAGGGGAGATGTAAAATGAGCTCTAGTTTGTTAGAAGACTGCATTATAATACCTAGCATTTTTGGAGTACTTCTATGTCTGGGACTATTTATTTAAACTGTATCTTCACAATAAAATTTTGATGTAGATATTAGCGCAATCATTGTACAGATGTGAAATATGGAAGTCAGGTAGTTGAAGTTAATTCTTCAAGATCTCGAATATAGAAAATGGGTTCCTAGGGCAAGTGTATCTGGCTTCAAAGCTCATGGTGCCTCTATAAGATGAAAGAAGTCTCAGATAAAAAGGAGTACAGTGGGAGGTGAGGGGTTAATCAGAGCACTCTGTGGTCAGAAAAAGCTTTCCACAGGAGATAGCCTGAAACAGTGTGGAAGGACCGGGGAGTGCAAACACACAGATGAGGCTGAGGAAAATGATTCTTTCTGGAAAGTGCAAGTACTTCAGTATAATTAGAATATAGAATGAAAGAGAATGGACAGAAGTGGAGTGTTAAGACAGAAATGCGTGCAGTGCAAGGAGACTTGACTTAACCCTGTGGGTTACCACATCATTAGGCAAAGATTTCAGCAAAATTATACACGGACCACAGTCTTAAGAAAGATTGGGGTAAGGAGGACATCTTTAGGAAGATTTGCAATTTTCCAGGGGAGAGATGGTGATGATTCTGAAAGAAGAAACAGGTGTTACATGTGGAGAGCAGTGAAGGGGCTGAATTCACATGTAGTGGGTAGAATCTATAGGAATTATTTGGATTTGGGGCTTGAGGCTGTGGTAGGAATTTAGAATAAAAACCCAAAGTTCGTGTTATGATGACTGTGTACCATTAAGGAATTTAGAGAAACACATTTCCTCTGTTAGTTTAAAGTGCCTGAGGAACACTGATATGCTCACCGAACTATTTGAAACACAGGTTTGGAGGCCAATATACCTTTTAGCTGTGGCTCTAGAGACGACGTGCCATGTGCTCAGTCGCTCAGTAGTGTCTGATTCCACACCATGTGGACAGTAGCCTGCCAGGCTCCTCTGTGCGTAGGAGTCTCCAGGCAAGAATACCGAAGCAGGCTCTCGTACCCTCCCCCAGGGGATCTTCCCAACCCAGGGACTGAAATGGCATCTTTTATGTCTCCCACATTGACAGTCCGGTTCTTTACCACTAGCGTCACCGGGAAAGCCCCTAGAGACAATGACTACATAAATCCCAACCCGATCGCTTAAAATCTGTGAATAAATTGCGTAATTTCTCTAAACTTCAGTGTCTTAATCTATCAAATGGACAAAGTTTGTATTTCATGGAGTGTCCCCATGAAAATTGGATCGTTTAATCTATGGATTGCTTATAAAACAGAACCTAACAGATGTTCTGTGATTGTGGCTACAGTTTCTACTGTTCCTTGTAATTTTGGTCTGTACTTAGCACGGAAGAAACACAGGATCTTTAAAGAGCAATGAAAGAAGCTATGCCTACATCTGTACTATTAATACAAAAGAAATTAGGCATATAGAAGCATATCTTATTTTATGCTCTCTTCACAGACAATGATTTTTTTTTTTTTTTTTCACAAATTGAAGATCTGCAGGTACCGTATTTTGAGTTAGTCTATTTGGATTATTTTGCCAATGGCATTTGCTCACTTCATGTCTCTGTGTTATGCCTTGGTAAGTCTCCCAATATTTAAAACTTTTAAAATTATTGTACTTGTTTTGGGGATCTGTGATCAGTGATCTTTGGTATTACTATTACAAAAGATTATGACTTGCTGGAGGCTCAGATGATGGTTAGAATTTTTAGCAGAAAGGTTTTTTTTATTTTAATAAAGTATGTATGTTCTTTTTCGGGCTTCCCAGGTGGCTCAGTGGTTAAGTGCCCACCTGCCAGTGCAGGAGACAAGGATTTGATCCCTCGATCAGGAAGATCCCTGGAGAAGGAAGTAGCAACCCTTTCCAATATTCCTGCCTGGGAAATCCCATAGATAGAGGAGCTTCATGGGCTACATTCCACGCAGGTGCAAAAGAGTCAGACAGGACTTAGTGACTAAACAGCAACAATGTACTTTTTTTTAAAAACACACTATTTCACACTTAGTAGACTACAGTATAGTATAAACTTAACTCTTCAGTGCACTGGAAACCAAGAAATTCAGCACCTTGGTTTATTGTGATATTTTCTATATGGCAGAGGACTTAGAACCTGCACTATCTCTGAGATCTGCCAATACACGCTTATGAGTGAGTTAATATATCAGTAAGTGCGAGTTGAAGACCTAGTGTGAGATCGTCTGGAAAGACTGGACAGCAGAAGGAAGGAACACTAAGACTCAAACTTTTGGGAACACCTGAACTTAATAAATAAGAGCAAAAAGTGAAAATGTGCTTGGGGATGATTAGTCTGAGAGCAGTGAAAAAGACAAGGGAGTGGGTGTTAAGAAGCCACAGGAGTTGATGAAGGAGAGAGTGATTATCATTTTAAATAATGCAGAGATATAAAGAGAAATAAGAGCAACTTGTTAATTTAGAGATAGTAGAAGGCTGTCAGTGGTTGTGGTAGGGTCAGAAAAGGGCCAGAAATTACTGGGAGGTCTGAAAGTGGAGATCATGAGAATAGATTAATCATTGTCTTTAAAGTATAAAGGCAGTACTCATAATTAGTGCAAAAGGTCATGGAGAATAAGAGGAAAGGGAATCGAAAGGGCAAGCGGATGAATTAGTTTTTGAAACTTTCAAAACGTTATGATGGCTTTGTTGATGTCTAATTACAATCTCTATGGTTAATAAGATTGCCAATAAAAATGAGATGAAATATACAAATATCAGTAGTAATATATAAAGAGGAAATGGCAGAGGGTGCTCAAAAAGCCAGAAAACAGAGTGAACTTCTTTATTTGTTTTAACACCTCTATAGATATGTAATTTACATACTACAAAATTCACACATTTAATGTGCACAATTCAGTGATTTTTCATGGATTTAGAGAGCTGTGCAGCCATCACCATAATCTAATTTCATTCCCTCTCTTACCATCCCTACCCAGTTGCAGGCAAACACTAATTACCTATTTTCTATAGATTTGTCTGTTCCAGACATTTCTGGACCATGGGCTATTTTGGTCATTTCTAATGGACTTCTTTCACTTTAGCATAGTGATTTTTGATATATCCATGTCCTAACAGGAATCAATACTTTATTCTATTATTTGCTGAATAATCCTCCATTGTATGGAATGCCAGATTTACATCAGTTGGTGAATATCTGGGTTGTTTCTGTCTTTCGGCTTTTTTGAACAATGCTGCTATGAACATTCATGCACAAGTTTTTGTGTGGATATATGTTTTAATTTTCTTGAGTTTGTAACTAGCTGTAGAATTTCTGGGTCACTTGGAAATTCTATTTAACGTTTGGGCAACTCCATTTTTGCATTCCCTCCAGTCCTAAATCAAAGCTCCAATTTCTACACATTCTGTTTCCCCCTTATTATTTACTTTTTTTCTTTTATAAAAGTATAGAATGAACTTGTTTTCATATAACAGGGAAGTTATAGTTTTATACAATATGCTCATTGTGTTTTTCTTTAATCTGCTGATACTTTTTCAGTAAAGTGGCCCTAAATTTAAAGCCATCAATTCAATTGTTAATGAGAAAATACACCTATTCAGTACACTATTTTCTCTGGGATCACAGATTTGGGGGGACACTGCCAGATATCTAGAATATACATATAGTTGTGTCTAATGCTTTTGAACTGTGGTGTTGGAGAAGACTCTTGAGAGTCCCTTGGACTGCAAGGAGAGCCAACCAGTCCATTCTAAAGGAGATCAATCCTGGGTGTTTATTGGAAGAACTGATGCTCAAGCTGAAACTCCAATACTTTGGCCACCTCATGCGAAGAGTTGACTCATTGGAAAAGACTCTGATGCTGGGAGGGATTGGGGGCAGGAGGAGAAGGGGACGACAGAGGATGAGATGGCTGGATGGCATCACTGACTTGATGGACGTGAGTCTCAGTGAACTCCGGGAGTTGGTGATGGACAGGGAGGCCTGGCGTGCTGCGATTCATGAGGTTGCAAAGAGTTGGACACGACGAGCGACTGAATTGAACTGAACTGAATGGTAATGGGATATCCATTTTGGCAGTTGTGTCAGTGTTAATAGAGTAATCCAGTTTGTAAGAATTTAAAGTGTCATCGATGGAAACTCTGTCCAGAGGTCTCCAGAGCCCCTGTTCGATTTCTTCTGTTCGATTTTTTCTATGGTCCTCCATATGTCCTGGCATTTCTTGTTCCTGTCCTTTTTGGGAGCCTCATTCTTCTTCTACAGGCTGATTCTGGGAACTGCTCTGAAACCTTTCAACATATTTCCTTTTTGTGTTAATCAGGGAATTCAGTGTTTATTTGAAACTAAGAATCATCAGTCATAAATCTGTGGTATTATTTTCATGACTGATGAGCTAGGACACAAAAGCTTTGTTTTCTTTTCATGGAAAAAAAGTGATATGAAAGGAAATACTAATTCAGCAAAGATGAAGAAAATCCCTGACATGGATCTATCATAAAACTCCCAGAGAAATGAAAACCATTCACACAAAAATCTGTACACAAATATTTGCAGCAGATTTATTTGTTAACAACCCCAAACTAGGAAGGACCAAGATGTTCTTTAGTAGGTGCTGCTAAGTCACTTCAGGAGGGATGAGCTATTAAAAAAAACAACACCTAGGTTCAGGCTCCAGGATGAAAAAAATTGCACTGGATGAAAAAGGCTGGTTCCAAAAAGTTATGTACTGGCTGATTCCATCATATGACATTTTTGAAATAACAAAATTTTAGAAATGGAGAGCAGTTTACTAGTTGACAGGGCTTAGGAAGGAGGGGTAGTGCAGAAACCTGTGTGGTGGGAAAATGTTCTGTATTTTGACTGTGTTGATGTCAATGTCCAGATTGTTAGTTGCACTACAGTTTTGCAAGATGTTAGCACTGGGGAAACTTGGTAAATGTGCATACGATTCCTCTCTATTAATATTATAAAAGTATGTGAATCTTTAGTTATCTTTAGGTTAAAAAATTTCTTGAAAAAGTGCATTGAGCAGTATGTACTTTCTCATGAGAAAAAAGAAAGACCTGATCTAAAAAGACTAAAAACTTATTGTTTTGATATGTGGATTTTCTAAAACAAAAAACATTTCATTATGCTTCATGCAGAGTTGCTTATGTCCCTATTTTTTTTTAACCCACAGACAATTTGAGGTATCTTGGTTTCTTGGTGCTATGGAAAAAATACCGTTCCTTGGCACTTCAGGAGTGAGACAGATAAAGAAAAATTATTTGAAAAGCCTCCTTCAAACTGTAACATTCATCCTAGATCAGTGACATTTCATTGAATATTTTAAATATCAAAGAGAAGTGAAAGCCTCACAATTTCTGTTTAATAAGTAAATGAAAGAACTAATAACATCTATGAGTTGTGTGCATCCTGGCACGATCAATGAAGTGTAATTTGGGGGGAACCTATTTTGAAAATTTCAGGGACCACTGATTTTTTTAAATACAGAAATGTGACTTTACTGATGAAAACATCATTTGAAAGAAAACTTCAGATTGCTTTGTGCAGTGGAAACCATTACAGACTTGATTTCATATACGATTTTGGTTATTTGATAAAAAAAAGGAAGCCATAGCTCTGAATCATGATTTTTCACGAGCTTCTCTGTTATTAGAGATTCTGACAGATATTCTTAAAAGTATTTTCTTGCTATCCTAAACTTTTTCAAGGCACTTAATGTCAGGAACTTCTTAAGAATTTTGCTAAGAAATAAAAGTATGATGATATTATTTTATATATATATATATATATATATATATATATCTATCTCAGATCAGTCACTCAGTAGTGTCCAACTCTTTGTGACCCCATGAATCGCAGCACACCAGGCCTCCCTGATTATCACCAACTCCCGGAGTTCACTGAGACTCACGTCCATCGAGTCAGTGATGCCATCCAGCCATCTCATCCTCTGTCGTCCCCTTCTCCTCCTGCCCCCAATCCCTCCCAGCATCAGAGTCTTTTCCAATGAGTCAACTCTTCGCATGAGGTGGCCAAAGTACTGGAGTTTCAGCTTTAGCATCATTCCTTCCAAAGAAATCCCAGGGCTGATCTCCTTCAGAATGGACTGGTTGGATCTCCTTGCAGTCCAAGGGACTCTCAAGAGTCTTCTCCAACACCACAGTTCAAAAGCATGAATTCTTCGGCGCTCAGCCTTCTTCACAGTCCAACTCTCACATCCATACATGACCACAGGAAAAACCATAGCCTTGACTAGACGAACATTTGTTGGCAAAGTAAGGTCTCTGCTTTTGAATATGCTATCTAGGTTGGCCATAACTTTCCTTCCAAGGAGTAAGCGTCTTTTAATTTCATGGCTGCAGTCACCATCTGCAGTGATTTTAGTTCTCTTAAAAGCATCTTGGAGCACTTGGTTCAAATTCAGGTGAAACTTGTGTTTTTTTTTTGGTGCTGTTGGTTTGTTTTTTATTTTGTTTTGTGTTTATAAATACAGCAAAATTCTAAGGCTAATGTTAGAAGAATAAATCTGACCTGAATAATGCTTGGGTCATTTATGTAAATAATGAAAACATTTATGTAAATAATGAAAAACCATCTTTAGTTAAGCTCTGAGGTCATCATTACAATCCTGCTGGAAACAAAGGTGGGAACCATTGTGCAGGGAGAAACTAGAGGCAGCTCAAATTTCCCAGTGTTTGAAAAGTTAAGCCTCAAGTGGACTAAAAAGACAATGAGTAAAATCTTGTCTGTTTATTGATTGGAAAACCATCATGAACATAAATTCTTAGGTAACCTTAAATATGAAAAATATATTCAGAATTCTTTCTTACTGACACAGCTGGGAACAGTGAGGAAGAACTCGCTGGAGATAATTTCCTCAAATCGAAGACAAAGACAATAATGAGTCATAGCTTCAAAAGTGGATCCTTCAGCCACATCAACAATGGCAATTTCATTTTTGTATTTTTTTTAATGACATGGATTTTATAGTCAGGTTTTCTAATTCATATATCAGTGTTGTTGTTCACCTGCTAAGTCGTGTCCAACTCTTTGTGACCCCATGGACTGCAGCATGCCAGGCTCCTCTGTCCTCTATTTGAAATTTGATCAAATTCATGTCAGTTGAGTTGGTGATGCTATCTAACCATCTCATTCTCTGTCTCCTCCTTTTCCTTTTGCCTTGAATCTTTCCCAGCATCAATATCTTTTCCAATGAGTCAGTTCTTTGCAATAGGGGGCCAGAGTGTTAGAACTTCAACTTCAGCATCAGTCCTTCCAATGAATATTCAGGACTAATTTCATTTAGGATTGACTAGTTTGATCTCCTTGCAGTCCAGGGAACTCTCAAGAGTCTTCTCCAGCACCACAGTTTGAAAGCATGAGTTCTTTGGCGCTGAGCCTTCTTTATGGTCCAACTCTCACATCCATATATGACTACTGGAAAAACCATAGCTTTTACTATGTGGACCTTTGTCACCAAAGTGATGCCTCTGCTTTTTAATACACTGTCTAGGTTTGTCATAGCTTTTGTTACAAGGAGCAAGTATCTTTTACTTTCATGGCTGCAGTCTCTTATGTATACCAAATACAGAATATATGGCATATATTTTGTGAAGACTAAGTCTAATGTTTAAACACTTTAGCTCTCTTTAAAAAAAAAAACTGTGAAATCCCACAGACATCTATTTTTTGTGCAGAAATAAAATTTGTGGTCTTTTTTTGCAATTTTACTTGCAAAATTATTAAGTTTATTTTTTAAGAAGCAAAGAATTAATTGCATGAAAAATTAAAAAAAGAAAGCCAAATTACTTATAAAGATTATATTATGAATTCTCTACATGTGAAGAAATAGCTTTTAAATTTCAGTAAAATAAGCAAAAGTCTAAAATGAAGATTATTTTAGGGCTGGGACACATGCACACCATTATATATATATATATATATATATATATATATATATACTGTTTTATATATATATATAATATATATATATATATATGTTATATATACTGTTCTCAAATAGAATCAAGGCTCCACTCACTAAGAAACACTGATATACCCGTCATTGAAATGATGTTTTTATCTTATTTGTATGTCCATCTACTTCCATCTTCATACTCTACTATTTCTAGTCATCAGGAAGTCAGGGTAGATCCCTTTTTATTTTCTATTTAATGTCATCTTTCTTTTTCTTTTCTTATTTTTTAATTTTTATTTATTTATTTTAAGAAAAGAAACGCTCTCTACTATAGGTGAGATCCTTGTTGCAGCATGTGGGATTAGTTGCCCCACGGCACATGGGATCTTAGTTCCATGATCAGGGATTGCACCTGTGTCCACAGCAATGGAAGGTGGATTCTTAACCAGTAGACCACCAGGGACGCCCCCATGAGACAAAACAGACACTAGTTATGTTTTGTCATTAGTGACTTACTATCTCATAAGGCAAAATAAGTCTTGGTGGTGGATTGGAGCAAAAGTTTTATTGACTGAAGAGCTATCTCCAAGGTATTATCTATGAATTGGCTGGCATAACACTGCAAAAAATATGGGGGTCAGGCAGAAACAGACCTCGTTCATTGCTTTCACCAATAATTTGGTTTATGTATGTGCATGTTTTGTCTGTTAATGGTTCTAGTTTATGTGGATATTGAAAAGCTAACAATAAAACATATAATCAGTGACTATAAATCTGTGGTCAGGAATTCTAATAAAAGACTATTCTGGAAAAACACATATGAAAGAAAGCTAAACTGCTGGCAAATCAGTATAGGAAAGATCAGAGAAAACCCAGGAATCCTGGTTCCAATGATTAGATCAGTGTTTATAAACCTGTATTTGGAGTAAGAAGTCTCTTTGACTTTGCTTTTCTGCAAAGTAAACAGCATTTACTGAACACTAATTAGATGTTTGAAAGGTATGATAGTGTAGCTTTAAAGTTAGAAACTATAAACCTCTTTTGTGGATGAAAGATTTAAAACAGAGAAAAAACACAGGCCAATAGACTAGGATTGAAATCTGTGTACACTGGAATCCAGTGTGACTGTGGACAAGTCACTAACTTCCTCTGGGTCCCCTCATTCTCACTCTGTGAACTAAGAAAGATGGAACAGTTAGGAGTGTTTCAAAATAAGATTTTAAACCTAAACTTTTATGGTCTTCCTTAAAGCACTAAACACCCATATGCTAATTTTTCTTTCTAAAGAGGAACATGAACATCTTTAGAAATTTAATTTTAATGTGGTCAAAATCTATTTTAATGTAATCATTATAACAATAAAAATATTATAGTTAGAAATGACTACAAAAGATGACATTAGTTTTTGGTTTTATTATCAGTTGTAGTTTCTAGAGAAGTAAAAATTTAAAAATAGCAATAACATGCAAGTGATTTACATAAAAGCTTCCTCAATAAAGTAATATGATCACAACTGTTTCTAATTCACTAAAGCAGCAACAAAAAAGATTTACATATATAACTGAACCATTTTGCTCTATAGCATTGTAAATCAACTACTCTTCAATAAAAAATAAAAAAGTTTAGGTGTATCATGCAATACAGTTAGGTTCACTTAGATTAAAAAAAAGAATTTATAGCTACTTCATTGGGTGTTTTATGTTTTACCATCAGTGTTTTGGTATATTCGTTACTATTTGACAATTAAGGAATTAGACAAAGATAGTTTTGTGGGTACTTTCTCATACGACCACCTAAGCTACCATGTAAGTATTCACTGACCAAAGTAGTCTAGTCCAGATTTTGAGAGGGTCATTTGTACTGTACTGGAAGATCACCTTGGATTTACAGTCCTGCCTGTGACTGCCTGGGTTTGACTTGAGCTTTATTTCAGTGGGCAGATTCTGGCACAAAAGAAAACAGCAGGGTAAAAAGACAGAAGGAACAGGGCTGCGAGGGAAGTTTTGTGCATAAAGGTAAAGAGGAGTGGTTTGAATTGCTAAAAGATGAGAGACTAAGCCACTTAGATCTTTTAAAGTACAGAGACAGTCATTTTTAAGCAAAAGCAAGGCTCGGCACTTCAGAGAGTTCAGAGAACTTGGTCCTGGAGCTCCTGGAGCAGCCCCCTCCAGGGACTGAGAGACCGTGCTGGGCTCTCAGCTGTCAGGACAGACAGACGTCTCTATCAGATGGAGGCGGTCTGAGCTGGAGCAAGTGCCCCGCAGCGTGACACCCTGGGAGCATGAGCAGGCCTGGTGAACAAGGGCTCGCTGGTGTACTCTGATTTATCTCTATCTGTAAAGTCACTCCTGATAGAGTCCAAAAGAGAGGCTGATCAAGAGCGCGATCACTTGAAATGCTTTCAGACTGCTCCCACCTCCCTCAAGCTATTGTCCAGGGCTTCGAGGAAACAAAAGCATCAGAGCCTGGTCCGAGCAGTCTTTCCTTTCCTTTGACTGTGTTCAGTCGCTTCACTTGTGTCCGACTGTTCATGACCCCGTGAACTGTAGCCCACCAGGCTCCTCTGTCCGTAGGATTCTCCAGGCAAGAATACTGCAGTGGGTTGCCATGCCCTCCTCCAGGGGATCTTGTTGACTCAGGAATCAGACCCGCGTGTGTTATGTCTCCTGCACTGGCAGGCAGGTTGGGACCTCTGGAAAGGACTACCACCAGAACCACCCTCACCTCCTGTGCTGGTGAAGAACTACAGGTACTTACACTGGCATTTTAAAGGCCATCCGGCCGATGGCTGTCCCACCAATTGATGGTGCTCATCATCTGAGAATTTATCAAATGCCGTCTATGGTGCATGTGAACGTGAAAGTGTTAGTTGCTTAGTCGTGTCCGACTCTTTGCAACGCCATGGACTGTAGCCCAGCTGGTGCCTCTGTCCATAGAGTTCTCCAGGCAGGTATACTGGAGCGGATTGCCATTTCTTTCTCAAGGCGATCTTCCTGACCCAGGGAATGAATTCTGGTTTCCTGCATTGGAGGCAGATTCTTTACCATCTGAGCCACCAGGAAAGTCCCTCTGTGATACATGGTTGCTGACAAATTTCACATGCTCCTAAATAGGCAACTGGATCTCCTCTCTTGATCATTAGCATGTGTCTTGTGCTGTGTTTCATTCCCTGATATCTCTGGAATGATCATATAACATCTTCATTATACTTCTGGTTGCCCAAAGTCCGGACTGTATTGGATCTGTGATAGGATTAATGGGTAAAAACATGGGCATCATTATTTGGTTTCTGTTGGAATTGTCTATCCTTTGTAACTTACTGAAATATAGGACTGAAATAAAATAAAAGCAAGTATTATTTTTTTATTTTTGTTGGAATTGTCTATCATTTGAAACTTACTGGAAGATAAGACTGGAACAAAAATAAAAGCAAATATGATGATATTTTTAACACAAGATACTTGCAAGGAAATTAAACTCATATATTGGGTTAGTTTTGAAAGAAGATGCATAAAGACGCTACAGAGAGCATGCATTCTGGATTTTATATTGTTGAATCCAAAGGCACTTACATATTTTGGCTTTGCTGTTGATAGACAGCATACTATAGCCAGAGATGCAGTTACTAAAAAGTATTATTTTATCAAGGTTTTAAATAGGGCAAGGGAGGATTAAAGATTTTAGGAGTGGTTGTAAAAAAAATAAAAATAAACCCAGAGATTGACACGGTTGAAGAAAATGTATTATTTGTGAGAGAAGAATGATGTAGGCCTAGTAGTAATCATGAAGAATTTTATAACTGAGGTTTTGCTTCCCCTTAAAGTCAGCGAAGACAATTTTTAAACACCCTCCAAAAATTATTCTTATTGGAGATAAATATATACATATTTTGCTTTTCATTACCATTCCCAAAGGAAACACCTAGGGAACTGAACTATGTCTTCTATACCACTGCAGGCAGCTAGTCAAGTAGAATATTGTATGAATAAAATAGCTTTCAGTAAACATTTGTTTATTATAAGATAAACTATTAATATTATTCCAATAATAGTAACAATGTGTTGGATGATTATAAAATATATCTTTTAGATCCATTAAATGTTTTAAGTTAAAAAAATCAATTCTTCCATAGGGTTTGTCCTATTTTTTGTTTTAAATTTTTTGTGCATATGATTATTTTTGCCCTTGTAATATTATCAACTGGAAAATTGCACAACCTAAAAGTTGAGAATTGTATTTTATTTGGCAGACATCCTGAGAACTTCAGTCCAGGAGACAGCCTCTCAAATAGCCCTGAAAAACTGTTCTCAAGAGGTAATGGAGGAGCCAGGATATACAGGAGATTTTGCAAGAAAGACCAGGCAGTTGGAAAATTAAAATATTACTATTAATTAAAGAAAAAACAGACATCTCAAGGTAATGAGTTTAGCACTTTTGTACGTCTAGGAAGATGCAAGAATCTGGACTCGTTGAAATCATTCTTTGCTATGCCCCTTAACTATCTATGGCCAGGATCCTGTTTATTTTTTTTCCATCCTGAATCCCCTCAAGGTGCATAGTCTGGAGTGGCTACCATGACTGATGGCTTGATGACCACAGCATCCTTTGTTTACTTTACAGCAGGTGACTTCCTTTGTCTATAATCCCTAGTTTCTCCCAACCACTACCGCATTATTGTGTCTTTTGTTTTAGTTTTCTATTTTTCCCTTCATAAAACTTGTTCTGAGACTACTCCCGATATTCTGAAAGAGATATTCCCTTTCTAACTTGATTATAATTTCTCTTTTACCTATATTCAAGACTGAAATATTCATATTATATCATTTATTTCCCAGTTCATAATCCTTGGATAGACTGTGTGAGCTCTTTTGAAAATTATGATTTGAAAATTAAGAAGTACCCAGGTACCTTTTCAAAAATTTAAAACATAGTGTTTAATGATTCCTTCATTAGAATCTCAGATCCTCTCAAATCTTCCAGAAAATACTGGGACTTATGGAAAGAGAAAAATGTCATTCGGCCTACTGAGTGTGAGAGCTCAACATCTTGAGTCTTTATATCCTCCTCTGACCTATTGTGTGCTTCTATCACTAAGGAGAAGAACCGTGCTAAAATGCATTCAAAACAAAGGCACCGTTCAGTTTCTGACGGTGGAGGAGAGGGAAGCAGACATTTTCCCCGAATTTGCAGGTCATGACTGTGGCCTCGTGGAGCCATTGTTTGGGATGCAGCCGTGGTCATGGTCGGGGGACCAGAGGTGCTGAGGAGGGGAAGGGCTCTGCCCAGACTTCCCCCAGGAGCTGCAGCTGGGAGCAGAGCCGGAGGCTGGCTGGCTGCACGCACATGCATTGCTCACTGGGGTGTAGCTGTAGTCTCGCTGTGATCAGAACTAAAAAGGAAGAGTTATGTATGATGAATATGTGGCATTCGTACCCATTTAATGAAATTTTAAGTGTTGATTACATTCACATTATCCTATAGAAAAACTAGCTCACTAAGAAGACTTCTTGTCCCTCTGCTTCTAATGCCCTCAGAGAGATAAAGAAGCATCATGTGATAAGAACAAAAGTCAACTTTGGATACATTTGTTAACTAATTATGATCCAACACAACTGGTTCATTCAAATTATTTGTAAGCCATGTTGATATGTTTTAAACAAGTTCTAATAAGTAGCAAAAATCTTCTAAATGAACAACTGTTTTAGGAATAAATATTTTGTGAATAAGATTATGGCTATTTCAGTGAAGTTTTGTTGATTAATTTTTAAAAAAGCAATAAGTGGTTTCATGTCTTTACTCAACAATGTTTGAAAGTATGACATTGTTAGGCCCTCTGTTGTGTCTGACTCTTTGTGACCCCATGGACTGTAGCCTGTCAGACTCCTCCATCCATGGGATTCTCCAGGTAAGAATACTGGAGTAGGTTGCTATTTCCTTTTCCAGAAGATCTTCCTGACCCAGGGATCAAACCCGCATGGCAGGCAGATTCTAAACAACTATATATATATTCCATATATTTTTAGGTACAGATAAGATTCTCTTTCCTTTGGTTATTCTTTTAAATTAATTCTAACTTCTAACACATCACTATTAATATGTACCATTTCCCTTGTGCAACAAGTTTGATGATGGGTGTGATATATTTGACATTATAATTCATATTTAAGATGCTAATAAGCTCATATTTATGTTTTAACACCTAATCCAATTTTGAAAGTAAAAATAAGAAATATTACTAGCACTGAATTTAAGCAATGAAAAATAAGTCACATATAGGTTCTGGGTTCCTTTTAAGCTGCCCATTCTTAAAGCAGTTCATTAATGCAAAACTATGGAAAAGGAAATGGCAACCCACTCCAATATTCTTGCTTGGAGAATCCCATGGACAGAGAAGCCTGGTAGGCTACAGTCCATGGAGTCACAAAGAATTGGACACGATTGAAGCAACTTCCATTCTGAAGGAGCTCAGTCCTGGGATTTCTTTGGAGGGAATGATGCTGAAGCTGAAACTGTAGTACTTTGGCCACCTCATGCGAAGAGTTGACTCGTTGGAAAAGACTCTGATGCTGGGAGGGATTGGGGGCAGGAGGAGAAGGGATGACAGAGGATGAGATGGCTGGATGGCATCACTGACTCGATGGATGTGAGTCTGAGTGAACTCTGGGAGTTGGTTATGGACAGGGAGGCCTGGTGTGCTGCAATTCATGGGGTCGTGAAGAGTCGGACACGACTGAGCGACTGAACTGAACTGCAGCAACTTCACTAATGCAAAACTGGTTCAATTTTATTCAGATACTTTGCATTAAGAGAACACTTGGCTTGAAAGGTAATTATTTAGATAACCTTCATTAGTTAGAGTTCAGAAAAGAGGCAGGGCTTTAAAAAACAGTTTCTAATGAAACAGGGGATTATTCCAAACCTATGTTGGAAATGTTTGAATTGTGTTTAAAATTGACACATTCAAGAAAATAAAATAATTAGCAATAGTAGAGATAATATATCATTTTCCACTCTTGCTGGCATCAGCCATTATGTGATCCTCAGCTTAGTCTGTATCTTCAATTCTAAGATGTCAATATCTGTACAAGGTACCATTGATTTAACATCAGCTTTCCTGGGGGAAAAACAGAAATGGCTGGCAAGTTGCTTTTAAAAATCCATTGTAGGATGCAACCCAATTTAAGAAATGTTAAAATGTGAAGAAATATTGGTATTGGAATTGAGAAAATGTAGTAATGCACCTGTCTATTTACAATCTACGATGTTCCAAATGAATCCCACCATTTTGCTGCCAACAGTATTTCATCCAGAATGAATTTTCTTACCTAAAGCTATTATAGCTTTGCCAAGGTTGTTGTAAATATGTACATAATGATGAATCGGTACAGTTTGATATCAAGTTATTTTTTCTTTTACTTTTAACTTTTAATGTTTTACTGAAGTATAGTTATCAAGTTATTGTATTATCACTCTTCCTCTGTAGTCAAATTTGTCAATGTATGAAACATATTTTGAAATATTTCACCAAATGGCAACATCATGTTACTAGGTGTGAAAAATTGTCCTTTGGGATATAGGAAATTTATATATTACTTTGATGAAGTAAAAATCATGAGAACAAATAAATCATTACAAGATGAATTATTACTACCAGGGTCTTTCTTCCCAGTAAAGATTACTCATGAGCACAGTTTCAGGTGGAAAATGGAATCTGATTTTGTAAGATAGATTCTATTTAAAGTTACATGTTGATACTTGAATTAGCATAGTATAGAGTGAACCATTAAGATCAAAAAATGATATTATTAATAAAATAAATCAAACATGTTTATTAAGATATGAAGCCTTCTAGTAACAAGAGAAATAGATATGTTTTAAGAAAAAGGCATAGGTTATCTATATTACTTTTGCATTGGTGTCTTATTTACATGATATTTATATAAAATATTTTAAAATTTCTTAATTCAAGGTTTACACATGATATCAATATAATGATTTCCCAAAACACAGAACCTTGCTTACTTTAGGTGAGCTCTTAAATTGAAGTATACTGCTGCTGCTAAGTCACCCCAGTCGTGTCCGACTCTGTGCGACCCCATAGACGGCAGCCCACCATGCTCCCCCATCCCTGAGATTCTCCAGGCAAGAACACTGGAATGGGTTGCCATTTCCTTCTTCAATGCATGAAAGTGAAAAGGGGAAGTGAAGTCGCTCAGTTGTGTCTGACTCTCCGCGACCCCATGGACTGCAGCCCACCAGGCTCCTCCATCCATGGGATTTTCCAGGCAAGAGTACTGGAGTGGGGTGCCATTGCCTTCTCCGTGAAGTATACTATCCAACTAGTACTTAACATTGTATAAGATAAATACATATTTATCTTATGTGCTAGTACAAAATTGCCACTAAACTATTGTTTTTGTTGTATAGACCTATGCAAAACAAGCAGAATGGAATGAATTCAAATTGTCTCAATTAAGGCTGTCTTATAGGTTTCATTAGGCGTGTACCAGTATACATACATCTGGACTATAAAAGAGGCATAATGAGTACCTGAACTAACATTTTGATGTTGTTCAAATTCCTCTGTAGTGTCTGTACATATTGGTGAGTCTGAGTAGGACAATAACTGTTACTTTCTTTCGTCTAGTGTGAGTCATGGTTATGCCTAGTGTGTGTGCATTTGTGTGTGCCTCCAATTACTAGATCTGGAAGTGTAATCAACAAGGTCACAGGAGCAGAAGCCCAAAGTGTGAGGCTTTGGGGCATTAATTTATAGAAATAACTTTTCAAAAATTAGCTGTTTTACAAATAGCAATTTAATATTAAGTAAAATAATATAAATGAGGGAAAATCCACTCATTTTCTATTATTTTAGCAATTTTTCTTTCTTATTTCCATGTCTACTTGTTGTCCTATTTACATATATTTTTCAATGTTTTCTTATTACAAGAGTAAAATTTTGTATTGTCCTTTTTAACCTAGTATTTAAAACTATAGGACTCCTAATGATTATGTTCTGCAATAGTTATATAATATTCTTTTGAGATGATTTTAAATGTTTTTAAACAACTGGATCATTATAAAATTACATACCTCATATTTTAACTATTTATTGATGCTATGTGTAACCAGAATATTTTGCAGTCATATATAAAACATATATAAACAGCAGTTATCAAAAAGCAAACAAACAATAATATGATGCTCAGAGTCAAAAAAATAAAGTGATAACATATGCTATAATATTCAGACATAGGGAGATGCAACTGTAAGAAAAGGCAGATTGAAGAGAGGTAAATTAAGAATGTATGTTGAGAATATTTTGCACTGGTTTATTTGTACCATTTTCACTAGAAGAGAAAAATAAATATATATTTCTCATATATTTAAACTTTGTAACAACATGTTCTATTGAGAAACACAATATGAGAAGCATATTAAAGTGTATGCTGTATGAATTTACAATTTATTCTCACTTTTGATTCTTGTTGCCTGTTTGAATATATCCTTATTATCAAAAGTATCCATTTGTGTTATTTGACTTTGTATCTGCAAAACACAGCTGTTTATTATTGATGTTGGTTAATTATATTAAATAAAACATCTGTCATAGTCAACAACACTTATAATGAATCAGTGTAATATAGTATATCACTTTGAAACTAATGATTTATCATTTATTCTTATAATTTTTAGAATTATTTTTATATATTTTCAAGTATATAAACATATGTATACACTTGTATATGGCAGTGGTGGTTGTCTAAAGTAAAATAAGAAAAATGATTTTGTTTTAAATACTTCTCAAGGGTAAAATGTTTGCTCCCTTTGATAAACATAAGTAATCATTGATTCCATTGCCCTGTGGTGAAAAGATCTACTTAATAAAGCACAGTATCAGTTGCTTATATCTACCAACAACTGAGATTTTGTTGAGCTTCATCTTCTTTTTTATATAAGGAAATAGTTTTTATGAATTTCAAACACAAAATGCACAATTACTAAATTAATTTTACCTCCGTGAGTGTTCCAGGAACCCCACCACCCAGGTAGCAAGTTTTTACCTACTAAGTAAATACATGAAATGGGGCTTCCCTGGTGGCTCAGTGGTAAAGAATCTGCCTACAGTGCAGGAGAAGCAGGAGACGCTGGTTTGATCCCTGGGTTAAGAAGATCCCATGGAGAACAGAATGGCAACCCATTCCAGTAATCTTTCCTGGAGAATCCCATGGACAGAGGAGCCTGGTGGGCTACAGTCCATAGGGTTACAGAGAAGCGACTTAGCAGACATGCACACAAATACATTAAATACTTCACTTACTAAGTATTGTGATTAGCTGCAATAAGAATAAATGAATTTGATAGAAGCAAGACAATGGGAAAACTCAGAAAAATCTAAAGATAGACTCAATAAAGTTAAGATTAGAAATTAAGTAACAAATTCATTAATCAACCACTGCTGCTGCTGCTGCTGCTAAGTTGCTTCAGTCGTGTCCGACTCTGTGCGACCCCATAGACGGCAGCACAACAGGCTTCCCTGTCCCTGGGATTCTCCAGGCAAGAACACTGGAGGTAACCTTTCTATCCATTTGTAATAAATATGGGATATTTTCATGGATGGTGATTGCATTTTCAAAATATTAGAAAAGCTTTGAACACCTCTTAGCTGGTACCTTTTAAAATCTGGATTATATTGTGATGTTTTGTTATTTACTGAAAAAAGAGGTAATTGACCTCCAGAGATCATGATTTCAAGATTATTTCAAAGAATTATAACTAAAAATGTATAAACTCTGAAGAACATGTGTAATTTTTGGTCTTCACTTAACTAAGTATGGGATTAGATTAGATTCAGTATCCACATGTGTACTAAAAATCTGTGCTCTAGAAAAGTAAACTTTTAAAAATAAAAGGTAGAATCTGAAATGGAAATAGAGAGACAGATTAGTAGGAAAAAAACATAAAGCCAAGAAACTGGCTCTCACATTAAAAGGGATTTAGTTTATATTCAAGAAAACTTTTCATATTGTTCATGGGGTTCTCAAGGCAAGAGTACTGGAGTTGTTTGCTGTTCCCATCTCCAGTAGACCACATAGCTTGGCATGCTGCAGTCCATGGGGTTACAAAGAGTCAGACATGACTGAATGACAGAACAATAATGAGCAATAACAACAAGGGGACTTTATAAATCAGCTAGTAGTCATTGGGGTAAAGGGTGCAAGGAAACAAACTCCAGTTTTGAACCCAACTTATGACCTAGTTCCAGGGTTGCAAGTTGGGCATGAGCTGGAAAAGTTAAATGCATGCTATGTTTATACGAATTATAAACCACAGTGTGTGTGTGTGTGTATGCAACTTATGTAAATATTCAAAATTCAGAGATTATAAACTCTAAAGTAGAACAATGGATTTGACTAAGATTTAAAACTTGTGAATGGTAAAGAAAGTAGTACATATATGTAAATGAAACTATATGTGTATGTATATCTATTTCTATATTAAATGTAGTTATATGTATATCTGTGTGTATGTGTGTGTGTATAACAGAAAAAGTGTTAATAGACCCAACTGTACATATAGCTTATGCAAAGCAATGAGAAAATGTCCAACAACTCATTAGAAAAATGGTCAGAGAAATAGGGTATGGGGTAACACGTTTAAAAAAGAAAAAGAGTCACATCATTTAAAAGATTGAACCTCAAGAATATTAAGTAAATGGAGAAGGAAATGGCAACCCGCTCCAGTATTCTTGCCTGGAGAATCCCAGGGACGGGGGAGCCTGGTGGGCTGCTGTCTATGGGGTCGCACAGAGTCGGACACGACTGAAGCGACTTAGCAGCAGCAGAATGCAAAAGTGTAAATGAAACTAAGTAAAAACCCAACAGTGTAAAACCCTGGTTTGGATTCCAGTGAGACCACAAATGAATGGAATGATTAGGGCAAGTCATGTAAGTACTCTTGCCTTCAATTACCCATGCACCTTCCAGCAACAAAGAATCTTCAAGGCAGTTGAAAATTAAGTTTCTGGTCTCTATTTTAGGAGAATAGTTATTTGGCTCTTAGTTCTGCTCCGGTAATTCTGTGACTCATTCAAGGGTTAAATCTTGGAAACTTCCAGTCCAAGGAGTAGTTGAAAAGCAACTGTTGCTAGGTGTATTCTGGTAGATGATTTTTTTCCCTCCATAGGTAACTGAATCCTTCATCACCTGTGATCATTTCTCTGCTTCAACTCACTTTTTTCTGCCTGTTTCAATGTCTGGGCTAGATTGGTACTCCCTTCTTCCTCTTCTATGTTCCTTTCAGTCAACTATCAGCTGTTAACCTCTTCCCTCTGAGATGTTCATAGTAGAAATAAATGCATTTAAAAATACAAAAAAAAAAAAAGAATATTAAGTAAAAATATACAGGGGTTAGTAATTATGTAATAGATAAGGTAGCATTTACTGTCTTTAAGTAGAGTAGGAAGATTGACTTTTGAAATACTTTATCCTAATTGGAAATGTGCATATATTTTGTCATATCAATTCTAATACTTGAATTTGAAATGAGTAAATATTGAACCAGTGTTCAAAGACACTAAGATGTTCATTTCAGTGCTATGTTGAATACTACTTCTAATTTTAGTATCATTATGTGATGGAATATACATACTAAAAACAATCATGAGGATATTGAAATGTATTATGTAGATCAAACTTTATTGATATGAATGTTGGTTATGCTATATTTTATAGTGTGAAAAGCCACATCATAAAATAGAATACCTATGGTTTTTAAAGTAAGGTTATTATGATTACGTATGATAGGTGAGGGAATATATCTGGAAAATTATCAAAGTATAAATCTGGGTAATGAGGGGAGGGAATTCCTTTATTCAAAATATAAATCAGGGTGAGATGTGTGAGGGAGAAAGACCAGATTACATAGTGTGATGAAATCCCAGAGAGGAATATTTGAGCATATATTAAAGGAACTGAGGGACTAAGACTTGAAGAAGGGAGTAGAGAGGACTGTGGTAAGAGAGTCCTTGAAAAGCAAGAAGGAAGTGCAAAGACCATGTGGTGGAGACATGCTTGTTTGGCTTAGGGGCCTATTGCAATAACCCAGGCAGAAGATAATGGTGGCATGTACCGCACTGATAATTTTGGAAGCGATGAAAATTGACAGGATTCTGGAAATACTGTGAATGTAGTTCCAGATGGATCGCTGGGTAATAGAATGTCAAGGGTGAAAGACAGACAAGAGGAAGAAAGTTTCAGAGTGGGGCTGTATTCCTAAATTTATTTAATTTAAATGTATTTAAATTTATATTCAAATGGCCATCCATGGCTACTGTTAACCATATTGGACAGTGTGCAGCTCCAGGCAATGAGGACGTCAAGGGGACAGAAAAATCAAAGACTGAAGTATTATTGGTTACCCCAAGTTAAGCCCTTAGACGTGGAGATGGACGAAACAGCACAGGGGACAGAAGCAGTGAGGTGGCAGAATCTGAGAGGGAGCCTGGCTCCTTATCCGTCAAGTGGAGAAATCGTTTCAGGATGAATTCAGGAGGGGCTGGTCCACTGGGTCTAGTTCTGGTGCGCAAATGGGTCAGATCACGGCTCGGACGTGACTGCTGATGTATCAGTGAGGATGGGACTTCCTGAGACTTCACCTTGACAGGTCTCTTGAGCTGGTTGTTTTGGGGAAGAGAAAAGCCAGTCTTTCTTTTGTGTGTGTTTCTCCCTTCCATTCCCTAATTACATTGCAAAGCCTTTGATCAATTTTTTTTTCTGCCTTTGGTATCTTTTGTATGAATAATTGCCTGATGCTCTGCGGTTTTATTTTAACTATTTTAAAGGGTTAGAAATACAAATATTTTAAATAAAATTTATATATTTATAAATATATATACAATGCATTTTATAAAATATTTATAAATATATCAAAACATATTTAAATATTTTTATAAAAGATGTATTTATAAACATATAATATGTATTTTATACAATACTTATATATTTATAAATATATAAAATATATTGTTAAAAAGTTTATATTTCTAACCCTTTAAAATAGTAAAAAAAATCCCCACTGGATTAGGTAATTATTCATACAAAAGATACCAAAAGCTTCTCCAGGGCAGAATACTAGAGTGAGTAGCCATTCCATTCTCCAAGGGATCTTCCTAACCCAGGGAACAAAGCAAGGAACCAAGGTCTCCCGCATTGCAGGTGGATATTTTGCCAGCTGAGACACTAGGGAAACAGAAATATAAATATTTTAATTTTAGTTATAATTTATCCTTATAACTGTCCCATTATTAGCTAATAAATACATTAGTTTAAAAGATGATTGAAAAATAAAATACATTTTTTCTGATTATTAATTAATAAATACACTAGTTTACAAGATGACCAAAAATAAATACAATATTTAAAAGATGATCAAAAACACGTGGTTCAAAACTAACAGAATTATTTAAATGATAAAATGGAAGAAAACTAAGATTCTTATTGGTTGATTAGGAATACTTTCAGCAGGGATCCATGATTTTAAAAGGGGGTTAGTCAAGTGCTCAAAATATAATACTAATGTTACCTCCACAATTAAAAATAATGATTGGCCAGTAATGTCTAATGAACTCCTTATCGCCAAGTGCAAATTGCAAGTCACTCCATTGTGTCTGAATCTGCAACCCCATGGACTATACAGCCCATGGATTTCTCCAGGCCAGAATACTGGAGTGGGTAGCCTTTGCCTTCTCCAGGGGATCTTCCCAACCCAGGGATAGAACCCACATCTCTGGCATTGCAGATGGATTCTTTACCAGCTGAGCCACAAGGGAATCCCACTTATTGCCAAAATCAGACTTAAATTGAAGAAAGTAGGGAAAACCATTAGACTGTTCAGGTATGATCTAAATCTAATCCTTTACGATTATACAGTGGAAGTGACAACAGATTCACGGGATTAGATATGATAGAGTGCCTGAAGAACTATGGATGGAGGTTTGTGACATTATACAGGAGGCAGGGATCAAGATCACCCCCAAGAAAAAGAAATGCAAAAAGGCAAAATGGTTGTCTGAGGAGGCCTTACAAATACCTGAGAAAAGAAGAGAATCAAAAGGCAAAAGAGAAAAGGAAAGATATCTGAATGCAGAGTTCCAAAGAATAGCAAGGAGAGATAAGAAAGCCTTCCTCTGTGATCAATGCAAAGAAATAGAGGAAAGCAATAGAATGGGAAAGACTGGAGATCTCTTCAAGAAAATTAGAGAGACCAAGGGAACATTTCATGCAAAGATGGGCACAAGAAGAACAGAAATGGTATGGTCCTATCAGAAGCAGAAGATATTAAGAAGAGGTGGCAAGAATATACAGAAGAACTAAACAAACAAACAAAAAACTTAATGACCCAGAAAACCATGATAGTGTGATCACTCACCTAGAGCCAGACATCCTGGAATGTGAAGTCAAGTGGGCCTTAGGAAGCAATCACTATGAACAAAGCTAGTGGAGGTGGTGGAATTCCAGATGAGCTACTTCAAATCCTAACAGATGATGCTGTGAAAGTGCTGCACTCAATATACCAGCAAAGATGGAAAACTCAGCAGTGGTCACAGGACTGGAACAAGTCAGTTTTCATTCCAATCCTAAAGAAGGGCAATGCCAAATAATGTTCAAACTACCACAAAATTGCACTCGTCTCACATGCTAGCAAAGTAATGCTCAAAATTCTTCAAGCCAGGCATCACCAGTATGTGAACCAAGACAAGCTGGATTTAGAAAAGGCAGAGGAACTAGAGATCAAATTGCCAACATCTGTTGGATCATAGAAAAAGCAAAAGAATTCCAGAAAAACATGTACTTCTGCTTTATTGACTACACCAAAGCCTTTGACTGTGTGGATCACAAACAAACTGTGGAAAATACTTAAAGAGTTGGAACTACCACAGCACTTGACCTGCCTCTTGAGAAATCTGTATGCAGGTCAGGAAGCAACAGTTAGAACTGGATATGGAACAATAGACTGGTTTCAAATTGGGAAAGGAGTACATCAAGGCTGTATATTGTCACCCTGCCTGTTTAACTTATATGCAGAGTACATGATGGAAAATGCCAGGTTGGAGAAGCACAAGCTGGAATCAAGATTGCCAGGGGAAATATCCATAACCTCAGATATGCAGATGACCCCACCATTATGGCAGAAAGTGAAGGAGAACTAAAGAGCCTCTTGATGAAAATGAAAGGGGAGAGTGAAAAAGTTGGCTTAGAACTCAACATTCAGAAAATTTAGATCATGGCATCTGGTCCCATCACTTCATGGCAAATAGATGGGGAAACAATGGAAACAGTGAGAGACTTTATTTTTGGGGGGCTCCAAAATCACTGCAGATGGTGACTGCAGCCATGAAATTAAAAGACGCTTACTCCTTGGAATGAAACTTATGACCAACCTGCTGCTGCTAAGTCACTTCAGTCATGTCTGACTCTGTGTGACCCCATAGACAGCAGCCCACCAGGCTTCCCCGTCCCTGGGATTCTCCAGGCAAGAACACTGGAGTGGATTGCCATTTCCTTCTCCAATGCGTAAAAGTGAAAAGTGAAAGTGAAGTCGCTCAGTCATGTCCGACTCTTAGCGACCCCATGGACTGCAGCCCACCAGGCTGCTCCGTCCATGGGATTTTCCAGTCAAGAGTACTGGAGTGGGGTGCTATTGCCTTCTCCAGACAGCATATTAAAAAGCAGAGACATTAGTTTGCTAACAAAGTCTGTCTACTCAAAGCTATGTTTTTTTTAGTAGTCATGTATGGATGTGAGAGTTGGACTATAAAGAAAGCTAAGCACTGAAGAATTAATGCTTTTGAACTGTGGTGTTGGAGATGACTCTTGAGAGTCCCTTGGACTGCAAGGAGATCCAACCAGTCTATGCTAAAGTATATCAATCCTGAATATTCATTGGAAGGACTGATGCTGAAGCTGAAACGCCAATACTGTGGCCACCTGATGCAAAGAACTGACTCATTGGAAAAGTCCCTGATGCTGGGAAAGCTTGAAGGTGGGAGGAGAAGGGGACAACAGAGCATGAAATGGTTGGATGGCATCACCGACTTGATGGAGATGCGTTTGAGTAGGCTCCGGGAGTTGGTGATGGACAGGGAAGCCTGGCGTGCTGCAGTCCATGTGGTTGCAAAGAGTCGGACAGGACTGAGTGACTGAACTGAACTGAACTGAGTAATGTCTAATTACTTATAAAACCAATGATTATTCTAACTAAGGAAATAGCTTTCGCTAATTGTGTGAAAGTGTTTTTAGGCTGAAAGATATGATAATGTCTATGATTATTCAACTAAAGAAAATAGCACTAATTTTGTATACTTCAAGTAAAAGGTAAAACAGTGAATATGAGTATTGCATTGTATAATTAAATTAAGTGATTAAATAAATATTATGTTCAAATTTCATATTTTAATGTGTTTTAACTGTTTTTTTTACATTTTAATATGAAGACTCTTTAATTAAAATGTAAAAAAATACATAACCTGAATGAAAATATGTCTGACAAATAAGTATATCACTGAGTGAAAATGGAATAAGTATTTTTGTTTCTTTATGAAACTCCTGAAAAAATTAGGTAAGACTTTAATGAGCAAGTACAATTTACAAAGTTCACTACAGAATGTAAAAAAGTTAAACACTGCATGAACTAATGCTTATAAACTTTTACCTTCAAGCAACTTTTTATTTGGGGGCAACTGGTTGAAGTCACTAAATTTTTATGAAAAGTATTAAAAACATTATCCACCCAAGACTTCTGGCTTATTTGGCAGCAAATGCAATAGAGATGATGTAAAAATACATGAAAATTGAAAATATACCCAAACTTTCCAAAATCACAGTTTACTCTTTTCTTACTCAATCCCATTGACTGTGCAAACAAGTGAAAGAATACAAACATTCAAAATCATAAACCTACTACACAGAAATTTACTGTTTCCTCAGGTGATTCTACAGTTTTCAAGTAAACACCTCTGGCTATAATTTGTGAAACTACTAACAGAAAATAACTCATCTTCAATCAATTCAACATTTTGACAACTTTATTATCACTTTGGACCAACGTGCATTAAGCTTTTATCCTCTGTTCTCAATCTTGTCAGAGCTGTATCTTTCCAGGCTGATTCTTGAAAACAAATTGTTCATTGTTATTTGGATTATTAAATTGTCCAAAGGTTTCCCTCCTATATACAAATGCTTTTTTTTTTAAACCAATTACTGACCTAAAAATATTAGATGAAATCCTCAATACTAAAACCACCATTCACCATAGATTTAAAAAAAAAAAGAAAAACTTACATAAGTCATGATTAACTTTGAAACTTCTTAATGACATATTTCTTGAAGTGGGTTATTTCTTGAGGTTATAATTTGTGCACTCCTCCAATTTTTCAGCCAATTGCTTGATTTTGCCCTGAAGAAAGAGGCAAATATTTTTACAGTTCTCTTGCTATAGCATCTGAAATTTGTCAGCAAATCTCTACACCATTGATTGACATACTGAGTTTTGTGAAAGCTAAGAGTATGCGAAAGAAACATTGTGAAATTGTAAAGTAAACATATATATAATCAGAAACTATAACCACAAAGAGCTAACAAAGTTCCTTTGTGTAAAATTAGCTGTAATTAATGATCTTGTAAAGTATATTCTGTATAGATTTTTTTAATGTGAAATAATGATGTGAAGACAATGTATATAGGATGAGTTATTTAACATTTTCAGAATTCAATCCATACCAGCCTATCCATGTTTTTTCCATATAGAGACACAGTATATATCGTTAACTTAGTTTACTTTCAGTGATAAAAAATCCGATATCTTACAAATATTTCTTGTCCAGGCCTGCATTTATATGATGTGGATTAGTGTGGTGCTGATTAGAGACTCGGTTTTAACACTAATGACATAGTCATTGGAAAAGACCCTGTTGCTGGGAAAGATTGGCAGCAAAAGGAGAAGGGGACAGCAAAGGATGAGATGGTTAGATGGCATCACCGACTCAATGGACATGAATTTGAGCAAACTCCAGGAGATAAGGAAGGACACAGGAGACACAAAGCGTCAGACATAACTGAGCAACTGCATGACAACAACAGTTTAGGATTAGATAGAATTATCTTATGTAACTATTGACTTAAACTGCTCAATGCAGAAGCAGTTTTATAAGTGTAAATTTTGTTGTAAATGTTCCTTAACATTCACTCTTGAAAAATCAAGAGGTCTTTATTTTATATATATATATATATATGCACACACATATATATGTATATGCATACATGTGTATATATTCCCTCATGTATATGGAAATTTCAAAAATATTGCATATATTTGAACCATATTCTCAGAGTCAAATAAATATTTCCTTTTTATTTCCCATGTGTATTCTATAATGATTTAACTCAGGCATTTAATATTTTAGCATGTTAATATTCATATCCTTATTGTTTAATTTCATGCAAATATGATACTTAAGAGGATTCAATTCTTATCAAACTTTTTCAGTATATTTTCTTAGTATTTAAAATTGTATCATATATCTATACTTTTTTAATATCTATAAAATTGAAGTCTTGGCTGTAGTGTATTCTGTATCATGACAGTCCTTACTCAGTTGTTTAAAACAACTTGTAATTTTCTGTCGTAAATAGTTTAGTCACAAAATAGCATAAATTCTTGAAAAGAATGTAGGATTAACATCATGAAAGTGGTTTGACTTTTTACTAGCAAATAAGTGATTTAAGAAAATAACAATATTTCTTAGCTTTGTTTTCCTAACATGTAATGTGAGGATGATAGTGATATTCCTTGTCTCATATATGAGTGAAGAATTGATATATAGTATTTACATATATTGAGCAATTACTGTCAGTTACTATTCTTTTGTATTATTGTTATACACATTTGTATGTTCATTTGTAGCCAAATATCTATATCTAGCTCCAATTGTGGATTCAGTGTGTGAGAGTGAGGCAGACACTTTGCAAGGAAACAATGAGTGTGGGGTTTTAGGGGTAAATGGACAGTACTGTTCTCTGCATACTGAATCCCAAATTGGAAGTCAGAATGCACTGTTCATCTCTGACCATTATTTGTATTTTCAGTGATGGCTTGGTTCCCAGGCATGTTTACCAAAATATAATAAAGCCAAAATGTAGATACCTTAGTTAAATATTCTGGGAATTTAAATACCATTGAGAATATTGTTACAGCAGATTTTATACTATACCCAAATATGTCCTGGAAATCTGACCTCTTTCTTATATGTGAATTTCCTGTACTATAATATAGAACCTTCTAATTTTAAAATTCTCTGGCCAAAAAAAACAAACAAAAAAACCAACCAAACAAAAAACCCCCCCAGAAACCTCTTTTGTTCCACAAATTACAGATTTATTAATGTCTGAATACTAACTTTAGAAAATTTAACACAGAAAAATATCACTGGGGCACATTAAGACCTACTTATCTATATGGGTCTGTAAAGAAAAGAAACTGAAATAAACAACTAACAAGTAATATAAAATGTTGGCCAATCTAGTCAAGTTCCTTTTAAGTAATTTGTTTGAATAAATCAAATGGAGAAAGCTTGGCAATATCAGCCTGGTGACAAACAATAGCTAATTTCTTCAATTAATCATCTTGATGATTATTTGTGCAAAAACCTTGGTTGAGTAACAGCTGCAGAAAGCAATGAAAGATATATAAGTTTTGAGCTCAAATGTTTGGTTTATAAATAATGTCATTCAGAACCTACTATGTTTTGTCTTTGTTTTGTTTTATTTTTTTGGTCATAAAAACAGATCTTCTAAATATGGCATATGTGTGAAGTTTACATACTATTCTTTCTCAACCCATGAAATTTTAAGAGTCCTTTTGGTTCTGGGTGGCATAGGCATTCAGGAGGCAATTGACTTCTATTGTCAACCATTCCTGTGGGGCAGAAAGATGTCCACCAAGAATAGAAGAGAAGGCTGAGTATGAGAGTCCTTGTTAAGAGCAAAAGAGACCTGACTTTCACTGATTGCTTTCCATAAGCTAAAAGAAAGCCAGTGCACAAGGTCCCCAAGCCAGAGCATGGGTGAGAGTGAGTAGAGGCATGAATGGGACCGGAATGTTGAATGGAAGGATCACCATCTCCTTCTCCCCATCCTTTTAGTGTTTGCGTCAAGCTTATAGTTCTGTATTCTCCAGCAGGTCACCAGCTCATTATAAGGTTATTGTCTTAACTAGAAAATTAATATCTGATACTGAAAAAAAATTAGTGCAGTGATTTTATATGAAATTCCTCTGTTGGGTCATGGCAATAAATATTGCTACCAGTATCCTACTCCAAGCTTACAAAACAATCAAAAATCACTTCCAAGTAGGACTGATATATCAGGATGAAAAATTTTTTCAAAATTGGTCAGGGATTGACTGTAATTTTGCCAATGTTTGGGTAATAATGGTTTCCTCTTTCTAACAACCCTCATTAATGTTTCTCATAGCACTGTTGTTGGTTTCCAGTAATCATGACAATGAATCCTTGAGCAGCTTCAACTTAATTATTCACCCACCTAGAATTTCTACATTTGTATGAGCATAGTATACCAAACTTAATGGAAACTGAACCATAATACCCTGAAAGGTAGCACATACCTTCTCAGTCATCAGTCAAGAAGGATTTCCCCACAGACTTCCTGGTTAGCTATTGTATATTGCACAATGTTCATCAAATCTTATAAGGGAGGGACCAGTGGTCATCACTGTCAGATCGAATGCAGGAAATGTTCATCTGGTCAGTGGTTCAGCAAATATTTCTTGAGCGACTTTATGACTTAAAGGATTGACTGCATGATGCAGTATATACTATACTGGTCGTATAGAGGAGTAAGCAAAATGAGAAGGTGGGCTCAATCAACAACACAAATATAATAACATTTTTGACACAATGTATTAAAGACATTCAGTGGCAATTACAGACATTTGTACACACACACATACACATGTACTATTTCAGTCACTGAATAGTCCTTTTTAGCAATTGAAAAAAGATCATCATATCTGTACATAGAAACCTCATGCTCACAACATAAGCAAGAGTAGTTAAGTTGCTTAAGTGAACAGGTGAAAAACATCTATCTTAAGTGATGCAAGACAATGTAAAAAAGAGTTCTGACAATTCAGAGTCCCATAAGTGTTAAAGCAAAATATTATCTCTAAAATGTGAGAGCATAATGAAGAAATCAAAGTAACAGATTATAATGGAACAGAAGGAAATGAAGATCAAGCAGTCAGACTCTAGGGGGAAATACTGAAAGCATAAAGAAATGTACCCCCAAAATTCTAAAATGAAACCAAAATAAATACATTTTTCAGTTGCAAAAATTGACTGGGACATGATTACTTTTTGAAATATTTTTCAAAAAATAAAATAGGATAAGTATAAATATAGATGTTACTAGAAAGGATATGAGAGATTAAAGGGAAGTAACAGAGAGCTAATGCATACATAATGGGATTCATAGACAGAAAAGTGAACAGATAAAAAGGAAATTTGCAGTTATAATTGAAAATACTTCTGAATAAAATTCTTGAATCTACAATCAATTCTTTGTCTTGGAATTTTATGTAGAATTATTACCAGTATATAAAATTATCTTTTGAAATTCCTTAATAGCAAGGATTCACAATTACACAACCAGGAATGGAAAAAATAAATAATGTACCAGAGGCAAAGGAGGTATTAAAAATCAGTCTGGATATACTAACCAGTCAGAAAGGTGGTTGTTTCCCAACAGTTAAAGCTACTGTTGACTGACATCAGTAATGCATTTGGTGCTAGAGATTTTTAGTGGAGGAGGTGGGGAGACGCAGGTCTTTTATCACATTATTTATTCTTTAAGCTGCCTCCCCTTACAGTGAGGGAGATTGTAAGCGTCACATTAGGGGACTTCTGCTATTACTCCCTGTGACAAACAGGAATCCATGAAATTCTAATTTTGGGAGGTGCAGGCAAGGGTGTTAATGCATTTGTTTTTAAAATGTTTTTTTTTTGTTTTTTTGTCGTTTTTTTTTTTAATTAAGCAATGGTATCTTGAAACCTAGCAGTTTTCATTACTAGATATTAAGTATATTTCCATGAAGACAGCTTAAAACATATCAGTAGCCTTAAATAGCCTTTGCATTGTCAGTCCTATCCATTTGGTTTGATTTTTTTTTTTCCACTTCACTTAATTTTTTTTTCTTTTTAAAAAATTTTTTATTTATTTTTTAAATATAAATTTATTTATTTTAATTGGAGGTTAATTACTTTACAGTATTGTATTGGTTTTGCCATACATCAACATGAATCTGCCACAGGTGTACACGTGATCCCCATCCTGAACCCCCCTCCCTCCTCCCTCCCTGTACATCCCTCTGGGTCGTCTCAGTGCACCAGCCCCAAGCATCCAGTATCATGCATCAAACCTGGACTGGCAATTCATTTCATATATGATATTATACATGTTTCAGTGCCGTTCTCCCAAATCATCCCACCCTCTCCCTCTTCCACAGAGTCCAAAAGACTCTTCTATACATCTTTGTCTCTTTTGCTGTCTCACATACAGGGTTATCATTACCATCTTTCTAAATTCCATATATATATGCATTAGTATACTGTATTGGTGTTTTTCTTTCTGGCTTACTTCACTCTGTATAATAGGCTCCAGTTTCATCCACCTCATTAGAACTGATTCAAATGAATTCTTTTTAATGGCTGAGTAATACTCCATTGTGTATAAGTACCACAGCTTTCTTATGCATTCATCTGCTGATGGACATCTAGGTTGCTTCCATGTCCTGGCTATTATAAACAGTGCTGCGATGAACATTGGGGTACACGTGTCTCTTTCCCTTCTGGTTTCCTCAGTGTGTATGCCCAGCAGTGGGATTGCTGGATCATAAGGCAGTTCTATTTCCAGTTTTTTAAGGAATCTCCACACTGTTCTCCACAGTGGCTGTACTACTTTGCATTCCCACCAATAGTGTAAGAGGGTTCCCTTTTCTCCACACCCTTTCCAGCATTTATTGCTTGTAGACTTTTGGATCGCAGCCATTCTGACTGGTGTGAAATGGTACCTCATAGTGGTTTTGATTTGCATTTCTCTGATAATGAGTGATGTTGAGCATCTTTTCATGTGTTTGTTAGCCATCTGTATGTCTTCTTTGGAGAAATATCTATTTAGTTCTTTGGCCCATTTTTTGATTGGGTCATTTATTTTTCTGGAGTTGAGCTGTAGGAGTTGCTTGTATATTTTTGAGATTAGTTGTTTGTCAGTTGCTTCATTTGCTATTATCTTCTCCCATTCTGAAGGCTGTCTTTTCATCTTGCTTATAGTTTCCTTTGTTGTGCAGAAGCTTTTAAGTTTAATTAGGTCCCATTTGTTTATTTTTGCTTTTATTTCCAATATTCTGGGAGGTGGGTCATAGAGGATCCCTCTGTGATGTATGTAGGAGAGTGTTTTGCCTATGTTCTCCTTTAGGAGTTTTATAGTTTCTGGTCTTACGTTTAGATCTTTAATCCATTTTGAGTTTATTTTTGTGTATGGTGTTAGAAAGTGTTCTAGTTTCATTCTTGTACAAGTGGTTGACCAGTTTTCTCAGCATCACTTGTTAAAGAGATTGTCTTTAACCCATTGTATATTCTTGCCTCCTTTGTCAAAGATAAGGTGTCCATATGTGCGTGGATTTATCTCTGGGCTTTCTATTTTGTTCCATTGATCTATATTTCTGTCTTTGTGCCAGTACCAGACCTATATATATATATAAAACTATAAAACACTGGTGAAAGAAATCAAAGAGGATACTAATAGATGGAGAAATATACCATGTTCATGGATCAGAAGAATCAGTATAGTGAAAATGAGTATACCACCCAAAGCAATTTATAGATTCAATGCAGTCCCTATCAAGCTACCAACGGTATTTTTCACAGAGCTAGAACAAGTAATTTCACAATTTGTATGGAAATACAAAAAAACCTCGAATAGCCAAAGCAATCTTGAGAAAGAAGAATGGAACTGGAGGAATCAACCTGCCTGACTTCAGGCTCTACTACAAAGCCACAGTCATCAAGACAGTATGGTTTGATTTTAATTGTTCCTTGTTCAAGAGGAACAAGTCTGTTCCTCTCCCTTTGCAGATTGGAGAAAACTGAATCTGAGGATATCCCCGGATATTTTTCTTCTAGAGTCAGCTTGCTGTAGAAATGTGAGACTTTATTTGTATGAATTCTTTTTAACAGATCTCTCACAATATTTGAATACATATTCTTTTAGTTAAACATAATATGATTATGCATCTCTTAATTATATGTAGAAGGATAAAATTGACTTCCCTATGACTGCTTCAACACCAAAAGCTAGTTTATTAATTTGTCGAAATATTCTAGGTCAATTTTATGATGATCATGTAACTGTTGAAACAAGCAAACAAAAATAATATATTTCCATCTTTCTTAATATCCTAAATACAATTTATCTTTTTAATAGAAATATATGTGATTAAGATCACTCTGTTTGTGGAGATTCATTTCTTTTTTTTTATTTTTTTTTATTTTTAAACTTTACATAACTGTATTAGTTTTGCCAAATATCAAAATGAATCCGCCACAGGTATACATGTGTTCCCCATCCTGAACCCTCCTCCCTCCTCCCTCCCCATTCCATCCCTCTGGGTCGTCCCAGTGCACTAGCCCCAAGCATCCAGTATCGTGCATCAAACCTGGACTGGCAACTCATTTCATACATGATATTTTACATGTTTCAATGCCATTCTCCCAAATCTTCCCACCCTCTCCCTCTCCCACAGAGTCCATAAGACTGTTCTATACATCAGTGTCTCTTTTGCTGTCTCGTACACAGGGTTATTGTTACCATCTTTCTAAATTCCATATATATGCGTTAGTATACTGTATTGGTGTTTTTCTTTCTGGCTTACTTCACTCTGTATAATAGGCTCCAGTTTCATCCACCTCATTAGAACTGATTCAAATGTATTCTTTTTAATGGCTGAATAATACTCCATTGTGTATATGTACCACTGCTTTCTTATCCATTCATCTGCGGATGGACATCTAGGTTGCTTCCATGTCCTGGCTATTATAAACAGTGCTGCGATGAACATTGGGGTACACGTGTCTCTTTCCCTTCTGGTTTCCTCAGTGTGTATGCCCAGCAGTGGGATTGCTGGATCATAAGGCAGGTCTATTTCCAGTTTTTTAAGGAATCTCCACACTGTTCTCCATAGTGGCTGTACTACTTTGCATTCCCACCAACAGTGTAAGAGGGTTCCCTTTTCTCCACACCCTCTCCAGCATTTATTACTTGTAGACTTTTGGATCGCAGCCATTCTGACTGGTGTGAAATGGTACCTCATAGTGGTTTTGATTTGCATTTCTCTGATACTGAGTGATGTTGAGCATCTTTTCATGTGTTTGTTAGCCATCTGTATGTCTTCTTTGGAGAAATGTCTATTTAGTTCTTTGGCCCATTTTTTGATTGGGTCATTTATTTTTCTGGAGTTGAGCTGTAGGAGTTGCTTGTATATTCTCGAGATTAGTTGTTTGTCAGTTGCTTCATTTGCTATTATCTTCTCCCATTCTGAAGGCTGTCTTTTCACCTTGCTAATAGTTTCCTTTGATGTGCAGAAGCTTTTAAGGTTAATTAGGTCCCATTTGTTTATTTTTGCTTTTATTTCCAATATTCTGGGAAGTGGGTCATAGAGGATCCTGCTGTGATGTATGTCAGAGAGTGTTTTGCCTATGTTCTCCTCTAGGAGTTTTATAGTTTCTGGTCTTACGTTTAGATCTTTAATCCATTTTGAGTTTATTTTTGTGTATGGTGTTAGAAAGTGTTCTAGTTTCATTCTTTTACAAGTGGTTGACCAGAGTTCCCAGCACCACTTGTTAAAGAGATTGTCTTTAACCCATTGTATATTCTTGCCTCCTTTGTCAAAGATAAGGTGTCCATATGTGCGTGGATTTATCTCTGGGCTTTCTATTTTGTTCCATTGATCTATATTTCTGTCTTTGTGCCAGTACCATACTGTCTTGATAACTGTGGCTTTGTAGTAGAGCCTGAAGTCAGGTAGGTTGATTCCTCCAGTTCCATTCTTCTTTCTCAAGATCGCTTTGGCTATTCGAGGTTTTTTGTTTTTCCATACAAATTGTGAAATTATTTGTTCTAGCTCTGTGAAGAATGCTGTTGGTAGCTTGATAGGGATTGCATTGAATCTATAGATTGCTTTGGGTAGTATACTCATTTTCACTACATTGATTCTTCCAATCCATGAACATGGTATATTTCTCCATCTGTTAGTGTCCTCTTTGATTTCTTTCACCAGTGTTTTATAGTTTTCTATATATAGGTCTTTAGATTCTTTAGGTAGATATATTCCTAAGTATTTTATTCTTTCCGTTGCAATGGTGAATGGAATTGTTTCCTTAATTTCTCTTAGTGGGCGAGTAAAAGAAGTACTACTGGGCATGAATTAATGCACATCTTAATATATGTTTGGTGGGCCTGATGATTTTTTGTATCATGTATAAATTACATTTAAAAAATTCTTAATGATATGTTTGCACAGTCTTCAGAAACTTATTATGTTCAGGAAAATATTCTACCATTTTCTTGTTGTTTTACACTGAAATTGTGTCAGTGTATTTAATAGTAAGACAGTTTGATTTTTTTTATTTTTCAGACTTGAATGAAGTGGTAATGTAAATTAGAGAAAGGAGATAAAAATAACCTCTGGATATTCCTCTTGTGTGAGATTTATTCTGGATGAAGCATTAGGATCGTTACTGGAAGTGTATTACTGTAAGTATTTTCAAATGAAAGTAGAATGTTAATTTTTGGCCTTGATAATGTCGAGTTGGGTGCATGTTAACAAATTTAAGAGTAACATATATAGTGTGGGAGCAGTAATGGGGGAATACTCCAGACTGCAGAAACACTGGTGACGAGAGCATAGTAACCTGGAAAGAAAAAAATAATCCTGGATATAGAAGAACTTAATTATAGAATGCATATTTGATGAAAACAAAAGTAAAGTAAGGGGCAATATGATCATTTTTTCTTACTTTGTCTTGGTGATCTTTGTCAGAATACATTTAGTAGTGTAAAAATTTTCTGACTAGAAAGTAAGGTATTCATAAAAATATACCGAGAAGAATGATCATGTTACTATGAATAATCAATACATTATTAGATACAGGTTAGAAAAATACAGAATGAAAAACTTTTATAAGGCAGGCTGCTTAAATTTGGAATGATATTTGTAAATTTATCAAACGATCAGTAATAATTGCACCAAGTTCAGTTATTAGAATGCTTAATCTGTAGCTAATTTAGTTATCAAAACCTCTTTATTCACAGCATGTGCAATTTAATTATGTAAAACTATTGTATTCATAAAGAAAAAAACAAACAGCAACAACAGCAAAAAAAAAAAAAAAACAAAAAAAACCTTTGTAAAAGCCTTGTAAACTGACCTGAGGGCTTGATTTGGTCATATAACTGAAGAAATACATTTTCCACATAATATTTCACAGCACTCTGCTGTAATTCACGGGTAAGTGCTATTATGATTGGTAAAGAGGTGGAAATGATAGCCATTTGCTGGTGGAATAAAGGTGGCAGGTTATTACTCTTAGGTGGCAATGTCTCTGATGGCCCTGTGAATTACACAGCAAAACATAACCTCTGGGGGAAATTCAGGATGATTGCATTTAATAGTAAAACCCCCAGACAACTAGGGTTTCTTTAGCTTTTGGAATTATATGCAGCTATCTCACATGGTACTCAGAACTCATGAGTAGGAGTTTCTGACAGGTCAGGTCCATGCAAAACAGACAACTACAGATTTTGACACCCATAATTCAGGTTACAAAGAGGGTACAGCAACCTACTCCAGTGTTCTTGCCTGGAGAATCCCATGCACAGAAGAGTCTGGCACACTACAGTCCATAGAATTGGCCACAGAGTCAGACACGACTAAAGTGCCTTAGCTTGCAATAATGTCTTGCCTGTGACAAGATACAAGTCTTGCATTGTGTTATTAATCAGAAAGTATATTCAGATGATGGAAGTTTTTTTTTAATATCCTGTAACATCTAATATTTTCTTCCTAAATCTGAGCCTAGAATTTGAGAAATTCTTTGTGAATGAAACAACTTGTATTTCATTAGTTTTTTTCCAGAATTACAGAGGTATTATTTCATATATGTGGTGATAACTTAGGTTTTCCACTTCAAAATGTGAACCTTTTATTTGTAGTATTATTTTACCTACCTCCAAGAATTGGGGCACCGGGACTAATTCATATTTTAAATGGGTAAGTAGAGGTTTTAAAATCAGTGTAAGACTTATTTTATTTAGCTGAGTCATAATTTTTATTCTCTCATCTCATAAAAGTTTGTATTCACAGTATAACTGAATAATGGGATTGATTTAAAGACAAATTACCACTCAAAGACAAAAATCAAATTTATTAAATGTGTGACTTGTTGAACTAAAGAAGGAATGTAAAGACAGTCATTTTTAATGTCTTCTATAATATAATTTGTCTAAGTTAGAATCATAGACAAGTTTTCATGAACATAAATATTCCTTTGAAATATAGAGACTACCTTGAATGAAGGTAAATTTATATTGTTGGTGACTAGTGACTGAAAGAAATTTGTAGGCTGCTTTAAAAGTATTAATCTTCCTTAAAAATAGCACAGGCCATTTATCAGAACCATGTTGTTAAATACAAATTTGCAGAAATAATATATATCATTTAAGAATAAGTGGTATTTGAAGCCATACAGTTTATTTAACAGACTTAAATTGCCTAAAATGATAGTCAGTCTATAAAATTTTCTTTGATCTAATCACTTTATTATTATTTTGCATGTCTATATGTATTTTATATCAATTTTTTATAACCTTGATTATAAGGATAAATATATAGAAGTTCATCTATACCAAGAAGACAACTTTGAAAAAGAAATTCTATTAAGCAAAACGTATTAAGCCCTCTAGTGGTATTAATATATAAAGTATTTCATTGTGATATTTGCTTAGTGAAAGCAGGTTTTTGGTGTTTATTTCTTCCTTAAGTACATGTATTTAACTTACCCTAGACATCATCTGTTTCCATGTTCCTGTTTGCTCTATTTGGCAGATAATTTGTGCCATACTTTAGGTATTTTTTCTAAAAATGAAAATCTTTACTTTAGGATTAAATGATAGACTTAATGTTGAAGAAATAAGTAGCCTACTAAGTGATAAACCATATGTTTTGAATCAGTTACCTTTGTCCTTTAGTCTAATGTTAAAAGATATTTGTATTGTTCCATACACATGATGATCATAATATTTTAAGAAAAACTATATTATTTATGAATTTAAGAAAGATTTCCATTTAAATAAACAAATATGAAGGATAAACTATAATTAACTCTTTAGTTCTTACTGAGATCTTTCATACTATTTAAGGTCCAAAGGATATGTTCTTATTCATACTTAGTGATGTTTCCAATTATGTTTTTTTTTTTCTTTTCAGATTATGGCTCTTATTATAGAAATTCTATACTTAGAAAGGAGCTTTAGTTGGCAGAGCTACAGAGTGTGTTTCAGTTATTAAGGAACACATTTTAATCTCATGCCAGCAGTATTTGCATTTCTTTCTTAAAGAAAATTTGAAGTATTAACATTTGACACATTGCTAGAGAAAACTGAGGAACATCATCAGTAGAACTGGAAACATAACATGGAAAAACCTAAGATGCAAAGATGAATCTCAGAGATGACCTATGTTCAGAGGTGAATTCCTTGATTCCCTATCTTTTCCTGTAACTTTATTTTAGATTCAAATGAGCCTAACAGTGTAACCACTAAATGTACTCTGGTAGAAAGTGCTATAGGAGGTTTTTGAAGATCTTCATCACTTCTCAGCTCCATACAGTGCCCTTTACTGTAAAATGAGAACAGTCATCGTCCTGTCTTACCAGTACTTCGGAGGCTGGAGACCATTCTTCTGGAAATGTGTGCATTGTCACTGCTCCTCACTGAAGAATTCATGCAGTTGGTGCACATGTGGTTGGTCTCCCTTGTACTCTACTTGTGAGAGCCTTGTTCTCAGAAGTGTCCAATCAAAACTGATTTAAAACAAAATGCTAAATCTGACTGATCTACTCTTTCATTCTCTAAGCCTATGGTGATGGAAAGATATGATACATTCTTATATCTTTAGCTTTCACTCTGAAATAAGTTCCTCTAGAAACTTGAAGAAGGAGAAGGCAATGGCACCCCACTCCAGTACTCTTGCCTGGAAAATCCCATGGATAGGGGAGCCTGGTAGGCTGCAGCCCATGGGGTCACGAAGAGTTGGACATGACTGAGTGACTTCACTTTCCCTTTTCACTTTCATGCATTGGAGAAGGAAATGGCGACCCACTCCAGTGTTCTTGACTGGAGGATCCCAGGGACGGGGGAGCCTGATGGGCTGCCGTCTGTGGGGTTGCACAGAGTCGGACACGACTGAAGCAACTTACCAGCAGTAGCAGCAGAAACTTGAAGAAGCTGATGTTTTATGCTTGTGTGACCAAAACACATGTATTTACACATCTGCTCTCAGGTTATCCTAATTTTTCCTCCAGTCATTTGTGTTTGGGGTGTCTCCATCATGTTTGATTTAGTGACATCACAGATACAAACTCCAAAAAAGGAACAAAGAAACAGGATATTCTGGAACTTGCACATTTCTGACTCAAACTTTGTCTCTAACTGTGCCCTCAAAGACTTTAGGTCCCCTATAGAATAAGCTGTAACTGCATTACAAAATCTCTATGTCTGCTAATCTGAGAGTATCCTAGGTATAAACCATGGACACAAGGTTATATCCTCCTATAAAATGGAAATATCAAAATATTGTTCTGCTGAATACTCTCCCTTTGCAACCTCTTGGCATCATCCAGCTCTTTCTAAGTTCTTAAGGGATGAGCTGCATAGAGCAGAGCTGCCAGGTATCTGAACTGTCAGTGAAGACAGTAAGCCAAAGTGAAAGTAATAGTCAAGCCTTTAATCACTTGCTGTAAATATGTAAGCAAGAAACTCATTTGGAGAAATCCGTGTCTCTGCCAAAGATCCCAGCTAAGGAGGCTCCAAACTGGTTTGGAATGTGATGTGCGTAAGAACAAGGTTGTCCAGGGGGCCTGAAACTCCTTCCAGAGACCTCAGTGCACTGGTTGTGCCTGGTGAGGGGTGGGCAGGGGGCTTTCCCCTTTGAGGCCTGCCAGACAAAGCCTGTGGTCAGGCCTGAAAAAGCATACAGTATGCAGAGGGTTTGGGTCTGAAGTGAAACCCCTCAATGGCTATCATCTTACTTGCTAAGTTTATTTAAGCATGGCCTCTGAACTCAGCTTGAGTTTAAATTAGGGAGTCAGATCCAATAAAATTGGTCTTTTATTTAGAATACTGTCTCAATAGCCTTATCCAATGAATTCCAACATAAAGAGGCTCTGACTCTGCTTGGTGTGAAATGTTAGTGATACTAAGATAAATCTCCCTCCTCAAGGAGTGCTTTTCCACTGGAGAGTTCAGAGAGAAAACATTATTTCTACAAACAGTATTGTAACAACTGCAGCATCTTAGTCTACACCAGCTTGCTCAAAGTGCGCTGCTTTACCCTCCCCGCTGCTCACTTACTTGTGTACTGTGGTCGTCTTCCAATCTGTGGATGTGAGAACGACGATTAAGTAAGGTTAAGAGAGGTTAAGTAAGCTGTCTGCTGGTAAGTGGTGAAGCTGAGTTCAGAGGCTACGTACTTAAGTCATTGCATTCCGCTTCTACTTGAAAGTATCCCAAGGCTTGAGATATGTGTAAAATGTTAGGGGAGAAGTGAAAAGAGGTACTTGTTTCCTGTGGGAAGTGGTCAAGTGAGAATAAATCAAGCAGAGAGCAAAACAGGAGAGGCTGAGAATGCAGACAAGGGCTGGCTGGAGCCCAAAGATGAACACTTGGAGGAGGCGAGACGAGACTGTCTCAGTACGCTGTGTTACACTGGGTGTTAGTGAACTGGAGCTCCAGGGAGGGGAAACAAGAAAATGTCCCATGCGGTATTCATTTTTATTTGATGAATGATGCCTTACACTGAGGTAATAGTGTAAGGGGAGGTTTTGAGAAAGGTAATCTTTGCTTTGGGAATCTTGAGGATGTGAGATCCCACTGAACTACCAGGTGAAGGGAGTTTGCAGACAGTTTAAGTATGTAAATCACCAATTGGAGGAGAAATGGGGTCTGGGGAGCTTGGGTCTCCAATGAGAGCGTGGAGAAAAGGAAACCCCAGAGGCATCAAAGGGAAGGTCGGAGCAGGGCAAGAAAAGTGGGCCAAGACAGCTCTAAAGAGAAAGAAGTGAAGATGAGCCCACTGTGAAAGAGACAGCAGTTCAAGTCAGAGGTGAACTTCCCTGGGAAGGACTCCCTACTTAATAGGATTCAGGTTGTGCTGATCAGTGGCACAGAGCGTGAGGCCCACATCAGGACGGAAGGTCCTGGACAGTCAGTGATGGAGAGGCAGGGGGGAAGGAGGTCATGGGATCAAGGTAGGCTTCCTTACTGCTTTTTGACTCTTGGGTTAGTAGTTGGATGTTTTTTAATTTCTCTTTTTAATTAGAGTGGGATGAAGCTTAGAAAAAAACAGGAGAGAGAGAGAGAGAAAAGTGAAGATACATGCAAAGGGAAATACAGCTGAAACCACGTTCCTGCCATCTGTTCTCAGGTTGAGATGCAGGCCTTGGCGTCAGGGCCTGTACCCCTTCCTCCACAGTTCTTTGGCGATGCACTTTAATCTCTCATAGCTTCACTTTCCTCCTCATTAACATGTGGATAAAAATAGCATTGATCTAAGAGGGTTATTGTGAAGATTAGGTGTTACAATGTATGAGAAAATGATTTACAGGGAGACCTCATGGTCAAGCTTGCTGTTATTGTCGGCCTCAGAAATGCAGGGCTCTGTAGATGAGCACATCACAGGAGACGAGAATAAAGAGGAAAGGGTTGATATTTCTTGAGGCAAATTTGAAATATGAGACTCAGGGAGATAATACCATATTGTTTAATTGACTTAAGTCCTTATACCTTTTTAAAAAGAATTAAAGAAAACTAAAAGTCAGGACTCCATTTGTCCTAAAATTATAAACATCTGCTCAATTCCAAGATGTTTGGAAATAAAACCTTTTATGTCCTAAAACTCTATACATCTGTTTGGGAAAGTATATATATAGATAGATAGATACATAGTGAGTTATGTCTTGTTTTTCTGTAGGTGAGCTGGCAATATTATATATTGAAATATAAAATATAACAAGCATTCTTTCTTTAGCAAAGGAATTGACTGTTTAATATGGTCCTTTCATTGTTGTTGTTCAATCGTCCAGGTGTGTCCAGCTCTTTTTGACCCCACTGACTGTAGCCTGCCAGGTTCCTCTGTCCATGGAATTCTCCAGGCAAGAATACTGGAGTGGGTAGCCATTCCCTTCTCCAGGGGATCTTCCTGACCCAGTGATGATCGAACCCAGGTCTCCTGCATTGCAGGCAGATTCTTTACTGTCTGAGTCACCAGGGAAGCCCTATACCCTATATGCTCCTTGAAGTGATGATAAAAAACCTGTCTAAAACAGTTCTAACATACAAAGAGTAGGAAAACCATCACTATCTCCTTCCATTTAATTACTAAGGAATTTATATAAACCCTGTTTGTGAATGATGCTAAATGGATTTAAATATTTTTGAATTATTTCTATTTACGAATACTTGAAGAGTTGCATTTTTTTCTTTCAATTTTGGTTATTTTCTCTGTGGGTGAGTCACATATTTAGATATAACCAAAAGGAATTTATCATGAGTTTGAAAGGGACTAATCAAGCTAGGGAATACAAAAATAAATTTAAAGTAATAGAACTAATTTTCTTATATATATATATATATATATATATAATAAACAGACTTTTTCTTATGGTGTATGTGTGTATATACTATATATCTTTTATTAGGATTTCTATGTGTAATCCTCTCACTTGTACATGAGAACCGTTCTGTGATTTCTTTCATTTAACTTGAACCACTCTTTTTCTGATGATTCGGGTTAATTTATCCTGCTTTTCTGTTCTTTCAGAAATTGAAAGCTACACATAATCTCAGATGTGCTGAATGGAAACTAAACTTGAGACACTAATATCAAATCTAAGGATGCCAGTTCCAAATTTTTGTTCTATTTCTGTATACCCTGCTCATGCTGATTTATAAGCTTTTCTGAGAGTAAAGATTTCTTTTTATTCTTAATTGTATATAGTGTTGAGTCTAATGTGATTTATTCTGTACTCAAAGTTTCCCTATTTTTACAGAAGCTGGCAGCATATGAATAATTTATACTTTTTGGCACTCGCCTATTTGGGGCCCAACCAGTTTCTTTGGGGAAATGATTTTTAATTAATAAATAGATCACTTTTCATCACCTTCAATGGCATAACTTTTAAGAGACCAGGAAACAAGGCTAGTGACACCTTCTTAGAACTGCCATCCCAAGAAGACCCTATAAGTTAATAAGCAGTGAAAGAATCAGCAACTTCCCCCTCTTTCTAAGCTTCTGTTCCCATTTCAATTTATTTCTGTTTTTTTTTTATTTTTAAACTTTACATAACTGTATTAGTTTTGCCAAATATCAAAATGAATCTGCCACAGGTATACATGTGTTTGTTTGTTTGTTTTCTTTTCTTTTCTTTCTTTACTAACTTCTTTGTTTCTTGATAGTGTTCTTTTTGGTATCAAGGTTCTTCATGTTTATTTACAAAAGGGAAAAATTAATATTAGTGTAATAAACTTCAGTACCATTTAAGCAACCTTATCATACTTATGATAATGTTAAAAGTGGTTGTCCAGTCGGGGAAAAAGGGATGGATTTTAATTTGCTACTTTTTTGTGTCAGTGCAGTTTTATAAGGAAGTTTATGCACATAAACCTCAGTGGTACTAAAACATAGTAAGTCAAATTCTGATCATTTCTTTTGTCAAAGATACATGATCTTAACTCATGAGTCACTGTTACATATAAGTGTAATGTGGGGGAAAAATGAAAACACTTTATGAGGATTTTTTTTGCCAATTTGTATAATTTTTCAGTTAAGCAGTCATAAATCAAGGAATATTGTAGTTTTTGAGGATCATTAAAGAGACATTATACATCAGAATAGTGAAGTCATCAGCATAATGAAATGATGAATGCCTGCAACTATCTGTATGTAAATGATGTGAAACAGATTCAGAGTGTTACAAAGGAGAATAACAATCTCCCTGACAGTCCCCTGTAGGTACTGTTGCTGGATGCCAGTGACAGATGTTAAATGCAGACCCCTCCAATGGCAAGCACTTATTAGCACTCAGTGGAAACTGGCAATATGAAATAAGACAAATAGCAGATAATATCATTTTAAATAAATTTGTTCAGGTAAGTGTGTGAGTCCTTTCTTTACTGACCAAGGCCATATCCTAAATTAAAGGAAACATGCTAGAAAATACAATTGTTTTTTTTTTCCCCCTTTGGAGAGAAAAATAAATAAATAAATAAATAAAAATGAATGTATAATCCTCTAAAAAAAAAAAAAAGAAAATACAATTGTTATTTTGAAAACTAGGATGTGAACACATATGTGTGTGTCTATATTATATATATATATATATATATAAAATATAAATTATGCTGGCCCATGTCCTAGTTGTGTAGAAATGTTTCGATAAAGTAAATAATAGGTCAGACTTAATTTATCTTTATTTATCCTATCAGTGAAACCTATCAGCCTTGCACATTTAGCAGTTTCTTCTACTTCCTACTCATACAGACTTTACATAGTGAGGCTTGTAATATGCATACCACTTTGTCAGCCATCATACCTAGCATGACTTATGAGTTCTGTTTGAATCTTCATGTTTGTTAAAGGCATGTCCCTTCTGTTTGAGTCTGCACAGTTCATCTATTGACGAGCCAGGGCCTTCAGTCCCACATTTCAGGTGTTTTATGTCACTTACCAAAGAGGAGCCGGCAATAGATCAAATAATTTTCTGGAGGTTCTCATTTATCTGTGCATTTAACAGCACCTGATTCAGGTGCCAAGTACATGAATGATTCCTCAGTGAAGAAGGAAGGGAGGGAGAGAAGAAGAGAGGAAAGGAATAATGCAAGGAGAGAAGGAAGACTTTTTGTCTAACACGAGTCACTGATGAGTCTCTGTCATTGGCCAAGTCGTTTAAACTCTCTGCACATATTCCCTCTTATTTTATTTTATTCAGCTTTTGTGATGCATACTTGACAAAACTGTAAGACATCTAAAGTGTACAATGTGATGGTTTGATATGCATACATACATATACATTGTGAAAGGGTTGAGTTAACATATCTATCACCTCACTTATTTGCCTTTTTTCTTTTGAGGCTATTTATGTTCTACCTCTTATTTTACATAGGAGTGGTGATTCAGGTTCTACCTAGGCGACAGAGTTTGGAGAGGAAAACAAGGGACGGTATGTGGAATCACAGTTAGGTTGATAATACTACAACTTATACACACATATGCAACATCATTATGATTTTAACAAACTGTGTCAACCTCAGCATCCTGGGAAGAGAGAGAGCACATTGGATTGTGTAACTGAATGTGCACAGACAAAGTTATGTTAATAAAAAGTAATCATATTCTGTGTGCTTTTGGGGCCAGGGGTTTACCTTTTCAATTTTATTTAAGTATAGTTCCTTTGCAATGTTGTGTTAATTTATGCTGTATAGCAAAGTGATTTAGTTGTACATTTATATATTCTTTTTCATATTAGTTTTCCATTGTGGTTTATCAGAGGATATTTAATATAGTTCTTTATACTATACAGTAGTACCCTGCTGCTTATCCATTCTGTGTATAATAGTTTTGGAGGAGGTCATGGCAACCCACTCCAGTATTCTTGCCTGGAGAATCCCATGGACAGAAGTGCATTGCGGCACCAGTCCATGGGAACGCAAAGAATCGGACATGACTGAGTAACTAACACACACATACAATAGTTTACGTCTTCTAACCCCAAATTCCCAATCCTTCCCTTCCCATTCCACCTCCTCCTTAGCTACCGCAAGTCTCTTCTCTCTTTCTGTGAATCTTTTTCTGTTTCATAGGTATGTTCATTTATGGTGCATTTTAGATTCCACCAAGAAGTGATGTTATATGGCGTTTTTCTCTTTCTGATACTTCTCTTAGTGTAATAATCTCTAGATCCATCCATGTTGCTGTAAATGGCATTATTTCATTTCTTATGGCTGATTAATATTCCATTGTGTGCATATATATACCTATACATCTTTATCCATTTATCTGCCGATAGACATTTCAGCTGTTTTCATGTCTTGGCTTTTATAAATAGTGCTTCTGTGACTACAGGAGTGTATGTATCTTTTTGAGTCAGTTTTGTGTGATTATATGCCCAAGAGTGGGTTTGTTGGATCATTGGTGATTTTATTCTTATTTTTTTTTAGGAAGCTCCATAATGTTTTCCATAGTGGCTATACCAACTTACAATCCCACCAACAGTGTAGGAAGGTTCCCTTTCCTCCACATCCTCTGCAGCATTTGATACTTGCAGACTTTTTAATAATAGTCATCTGACCGGTGCAGGGTGGAGTTTATTATTTATGATAAAGGTTTCATATACCTGTGCCATAGTATTTTAACACTTTATAAGTTATACATGAGTTTCTAGCAAGATTAATGGTACAATTTTCCCATAAAATACCAGTCAATATAGTTATTTTTTTTATCCTGGTGTATACATAATATGACTAAACATAGTATTTGATTAAAGATATATTCATAAAAATTATCCCTTATTTTACTTCTTTTTGCCTTGGGAATACAGGAAATTGTGGACAAGTGAATTTTTTATTAATAGCTTTTTATAGCTTGTTGTGATATGAAAAACCCACAAGAACACAATAGTCGAAGATTCAAAGGTCTCATTATTAACAGCAATAACTTTTAAATTGTTAATAGCACTTTGAATATGCTAGTGTATACAATAATGTGTTATAATTCTTTGCATATAATTTTTTTGTTAAAAAAAGGATTTGAAACTCTCAAGTCACAACTCAAAAGACCATGGATAGCTATTATATAATTAAACTGAAATTAAAATATTTTGAGAAAAAACACCATATTGTTTTATTTTTCCATTTCATATTACCTACCATATATTCTGATCATTTTGCAAGTTTACTCACCAAAAGAAATACCTTCATGTTTTTATGGTATAATACCTCAACTTAGGGGACTGGAATGCAAAAGTAGGAAGTCAAGAAACACCTAGAGAAACAGGTAGATTTGGCCTTGGAATACAGAATGAAGCAGAGCAAAGACTAATAGAGTTTTGCCAAGAAAATGCACTGGTCATAACAAACACCCTCTTCCACAATACAAGAGAAGACTCTACACATGGACATCACTAGATGGTCAACACTGAAATCAGATCGATTATATTCTTTGCAGCCAAAGATGGAGAAGCTCTATACAGTCAGCAAAAACAAGACCAGGAGCTGACTGTGGCTCAGATCATGAACTCCTTATTGCCAAATTCAGACTTAAATTGAAGAAAGTAGGGAAAACCACTAGACCATTCAGGTATGACCTAAATCAAATCCCTTATGATTATACAGTGGAAGTGAGAAATAGATTTAAGGGCCTAGATCTGATAGATAGAGTGCCTGATGAGCTATGGAGTGAGGTTCATGACATTGTACAGGAGACAGGGATCAAGACCATCTCCAGGGAAAAGAAATGCAAAAAAGCAAAATGGCTGTCTGGGGAGGCCTTACAAATAGCTGTGAAAAGAAGAGAAGCGAAAAGCAAAGGAGAAAAGGAAAGATATAAGCATCTGAATGCAGAGTTCCAAAGAATAGCAAGAAGAGATAAGAAAGCCTTCTTCAGCAATCAATGCAAAGAAATAGAGGAAAACAACAGAATGGGAAAGACTAGAGATCTCTTCAAGAAAATCAGAGATACCAAAGGAACATTTCATGCAAAGATGAGCTCGATAAAGGACAGAAATGGTATGGATCTAACAGAAGCAGAAGATATTAAGAAGAGATGGCAAGAATACACAGAAGAACTGTGCAAAAAAAATCTTCACAACCCAGATAATCACGATGGTGTGATCACTGACCTAGAGCCAGACATCCTGGAATGTGAAGTCAAGTGGGCCTTGTAAAGCATCACTACAAACAAAGCTAGTGGAGGTGATGGGATTCCAGTTGAGCTATTTCAAATCCTGAAAGATGATGCTGTGAAAGTGCTGCACTCAATATGCCAGCAAATTTGGAAAACTCAGCAGTGGCCACAGGTCTGGAAAAGGTCAGTTTTCATTCCAATCCCAAAGAAGGGCAATGCCAAAGAATGCTCAAACTACTGCCCAATTGCGGTCATCTCACACGCTAGTAAAGTAATGCTTAAAATTCTCCAAGCCAGGCTTCAGCAATATGTGAACCATGAACTTCCTGATGTTCAAGCTGGTTTTAGAAAAGGCAGAGGAACCAGAGATCAAATTGCCAACATTCGCTGGATCATGGAAAAAGCAAGAGAGTTCCAGAAAAACATCTATTTCTGCTTTATTGACTATGCCAAAGCCTTTAACTGTGTGGATCACAATAAACTGTGAAAATTCTGAAAGAGATGGGAATACCAGACCACATGATCTGCCTCTTGAGAAATCTGTATGCAGGTCAGGAAGCAACAGTTAGAACTGGACATGGAACAACAGACTGGTTCCCAATAGGAAAAGGAGTACATCAAGGCTGTATATTGTCACCCTGTTTATTTAACTTATATGCAAAGTACATCATGAGAAATGCTGGACTGGAAGAAACACAAACTGGAATCAAGATTGCCGGGAGAAATATCAATAACCTCAGATATGCAGATGACACCACCCTTATGGCAGAAAGTGAAGAGGAACTAAAAAGCCTCTTGATGAAGGTGAAAGTTGAGAGTGAAAAAGTTGTCTTAAAGCTCAACATTCAGAAAACGAAGATCATGACATCCAGTCCCATCACTTCATGGGAAATAGATGGGGAAAGAGTGGAAACAGTGTCAGACTTTATTTTTCTGGGCTCCAAAATCACTGCAGACGGTGACTGCAGCTGTGAAATTAAAAGACGCTTACTCCTTGGAAGGAAAGTTATGACCAACCTAGATAGCATATTGAAAAGCAGAGACATTACTTTGCCAACAAAGGTTCGTCTAGTCAAGGCTATGGTTTTTCCCGTGGTAATGTATGGATGTGAGAGTTGGACTGTGAAGAAAGCTGAGCGCCGAAGAATTGATGCTTTTGAACTGTGGTGTTGGAGAAGACTCTTGAGAGTCCCTTGGATTGCAAGGAGATCCAACCAGTCCATTCTGAGGGAGATCAGCCCTGGGATTTCTTTGGAAGGAATGATGCTAAAGCTGAAACTCCAGTACTTTGGCCACCTCATGTGAAGAGTTGACTCATTGGAAAAGACTCTGATGCTGGGAGGGATTGGGGGCAAGAGGAGAAGGGGACGACAGAAGATGAGATGGCTGGATGGCATCACTGACTCAATGGACATGAGTCAGTGAACTCCAGGAGTTGGTGATGGACAAGGAGGCCTGACATGCTGCGGTTCATAGGGTCACAAAGAGTCGGACATGACTGAGCGACTGATCTGATCTGACCTCAACTTAATTCATACATAGACAAACATGCACACATAAACTGACAGCATATATTATAAAATAATTTTATTATATCCAAACTTTCCCAGACCTAAATAAATATATTTTGGAAAATTTTGTGATATCCTGTTCCATAGTTGACTGTCTGTTTTGCCTTAGAGGGAAGAAAGAAGCGATTGAAAGTTCTGAAAAGGGCACCACTATAAATGTTGGAAAGAGGCCTGGAGAGAAGAAATCGTAAAAATATAATTTCATCAACACTTTTTTTAGAGGAAAGGAAGACAGGGTTCTTATCATAGAAATTGTTATTTTTTTTTTTTTTTAATTTTATTTTATTTTTAAACTTTACATAACTGTATTAGATTTGCCAAATATCAAAATGAATCCGCCACAGGTATACATGTGTTCCCCATCCTGAACCCTCCTCCCTCCTCCCTCCCCATTCCATCCCTCTGGGTCGTCCCAGTGCACCAGCCCCAAGCATCCAGTATCGTGCATCGAACCTGGACTGGCAACTCATTTCATACATGATATTTACATGTTTCAATGCCATTCTCCCAAATCTTCCCACCCTCTCCCTCTCCCACAGAGTCCATAAGACTGTTCTATACATCAGTGTCTCTTTTGCTGTCTCGTACACAGGGTTATTGTTACCATCTTTCTAAATTCCATATATATGCGTTAGTATACTGTATTGGTGTTTTTCTTTCTGGCTTACTTCACTCTGTATAATAGGCTCCAGTTTCATCCACCTCATTAGAACTGATTCAAATGTATTCTTTTTAATGGCTGAATAATACTCCATTGTGTATATGTACCACAGCTTTCTTATCCATTCATCTGCTGATGGACATCTAGGTTGCTTCCATGTCCTGGCTATTATAAACAGTGCTGCGATGAACATTGGGGTACTCGTGTCTCTTTCCCTTCTGGTTTTCTCAGTGTGTATGCCCAGCAGTGGGATTGCTGGATCATAAGGCATGTCTATTTCCAGTTTTTTAAGGAATCTCCACACTGTTCTCCATAGTGGCTGCACTAGTTTGCATTCCCACCAACAGTGTAAGAGGGTTCCCTTTTCTCCACACCCTCTCCAGCATTTATTACTTGTAGACTTTTGGATTGCAGCCATTCTGACTGGCGTGAAATGGTACCTCATAGTGGTTTTGATTTGCATTTCTCTGATAATGAGTGATGTTGAGCATCTTTTCATGTGTTTGTTAGCCATCTTTATGTCTTCTTTGGAGAAATGTCTATTTAGTTCTTTGGCCCATTTTTTGATTGGGTCATTTATTTTTCTGGAGTTGAGCTGTAGGAGTTGCTTGTATATTCTCGAGATTAGTTGTTTGTCAGTTGCTTCATTTGCTATTATCTTCTCCCATTCTGAAGGCTGTCTTTTCACCTTGCTAATAGTTTCCTTTGATGTGCAGAAGCTTTTAAGGTTAATTAGGTCCCATTTGTTTATTTTTGCTTTTATTTCCAATATTCTGGGAGGTGGGTCATAGAGGATCCTGCTGTGATGCATGTCAGAGAGTGTTTTGCCTATGTTCTCCTCTAGGAGTTTTATAGTTTCTGGTCTTACGTTGAGATCTTTAATCCATTTTGAGTTTATTTTTGTGTATGGTGTTAGAAAGTGTTCTAGTTTCATTCTTTTACAAGTGGTTGACCAGAGTTCCCAGCACCACTTGTTAAAGAGATTGTCTTTAATCCATTGTATATTCTTGCCTCCTTTGTCGAAGATAAGGTGTCCATATGTGCGTGGATTTATCTCTGGGCTTTCTATTTTGTTCCATTGATCTATATTTCTGTCTTTGTGCCAATACCATACTGTCTTGATAACTGTGGCTTTGTAGTAGAGCCTGAAGTCAGGTAGGTTGATTCCTCCAGTTCCATTCTTCTTTCTCAAGATCGCTTTGGCTATTCGAGGTTTTTTGTTTTTCCATACAAATTGTGAAATTATTTGTTCTAGCTCTGTGAAGAATGCTGTTGGTAGCTTGATAGGGATTGCATTGAATCTATAGATTGCTTTGGGTAGTATACTCATTTTCACTACATTGATTCTTCCAATCCATGAACATGGTATATTTCTCCATCTGTTAGTGTCCTCTTTGATTTCTTTCACCAGTGTTTTATAGTTTTCTATATATAGGTCTTTAGATTCTTTAGGTAGATATATTCCTAAGTATTTTATTCTTTCCGTTGCAATGGTGAATGGAATTGTTTCCTTAATTTCTCTTTCTGTTTTCTCATTATTAGTGTATAGGAATGCAAGGGATTTCTGTGTGTTGATTTTATATCCTGCAACTTTACTATAGTCATTGATTAGTTCTAGTAATTTTCTGGTGGAGTCTTTAGGGTTTTCTATGTAGAGGATCATGTCATCTGCAAACAGTGAGAGCTTTACTTCTTCTTTTCCAATTTGGATTCCTTTTATTTCTTTTTCTGCTCTGATTGCTGTGGCCAAAACTTCCAAAACTATGTTGAATAGTAATGGTGAAAGTGGGCACCCTTGTCTTGTTCCTGACTTTAGAGGAAATGCTTTCAATTTTTCACCATTGAGGATAATGTTTGCTGTGGGTTTGTCATATATAGCTTTGATTATGTTGAGGTAGGTTCCTTCTATTCCTGCTTTCTGGAGAGTTTTGATCATAAATGGATGTTGAATTTTGTCAAAGGCTTTCTCTGCATCTATTGAGATAATCATATGGTTTTTATTTTTCAATTTGTTAATGTGGTGTATTACATTGATTGATTTGCGGATATTGAAGAATCCTTGCATCCCTGGGATAAAGCCCACTTGGTCATGGTGTATGATCTTTTTAATGTGTTGTTGGATTCTGATTGCTAGAATTTTGTTAAGGATTTTTGCATCTATGTTCATCAGTGATATTGGCCTGTAGTTTTCTTTTTTTGTGGGATCTTTGTCAGGTTTTGGTATTAGGGTGATGGTGGCCTCATAGAATGAGTTTGGAAGTTTACCATCCTCTGCAATTTTCTGGAAGAGTTTGAGCAGGATAGGTGTTAGCTCTTCTCTAAATTTTTGGTAGAATTCAGCTGTGAAGCCGTCTGGACCTGGGCTTTTGTTTGCTGGAAGTTTTTTGATTACAGTTTCAATTTCCGTGCTTGTGATGGGTCTGTTAAGATTTCTATTTCTTCCTGATCGAGTTTTGGAAAGTTGTACTTTTCTAAGAATTTGTCCATTTCTTCCTCGTTGTCCATTTTATTGGCATATAATTGTTGATAGTAGTCTCTTATGATCCTTTGTATTTCTGTGTTGTCTGTTGTGATCTCTCCATTTTCATTTCTAATTTTATTGATTTGATTTTTCTCCCTTTGTTTCTTGATGAGTCTGGCTAATGGTTTGTCAATTTTATTTATCCTTTCAAAGAACCAGCTTTTGGTTTTGTTGATTTTTGCTATGGTCTCTTTTGTTTCTTTTGCATTTATTTCTGCTCTAATTTTTAAGATTTCTTTCCTTCTACTAACCCTGGGGTTCTTCCTTTCTTCCTTTTCTAGTTGCTTTAGGTGTAGAGTTAGGTTATTTATTTGACTTTTTTCTTGTTTCTTGAGGTGTGCCTGTATTGCTATGAACTTTCCCCTTAGGACTGCTTTTACCGTGTCCCACAGGTTTTGGGTTGTTGTGTTTTCATTTTCATTCGTTTCTATGCAAATTTTGATTTCTTTTTTGATTTCTTCTGTGATTTGTTGGTTATTCAGCAGCGTGTTGTTCAGCCTCCATATGTTGGATTTTTTAATAGTTTTTCTCCTGTAATTGAGATCTAATCTTACTGCATTGTGGTCAGAAAAGATGCTTGGAATGATTTCTATTTTTTTGAATTTACCAAGGCTAGCTTTATGGCCCAGGATGTGATCTATCCTGGAGAAGGTTCCATGTGCACTTGAGAAGAAGGTGAAATTCATTGTTTTGGGATGAAATGTCCTATAGATATCAATTAGGTCTAACTGGTCTATTGTATCGTTTAAAGTTTGTGTTTCCTTGTTAATTTTCTGTTTAGTTGATCTATCCATAGGTGTGAGTGGGGTATTAAAGTCTCCCACTATTATTGTGTTATTGTTAATTTCTTCTTTCATACTTGTTAGCATTTGTCTTACATACTGCGGTGCTCCCGTGTTGGGTGCATATATATTTATAATTGTTATATCTTCTTCTTGGATTGATCCTTTGATCATTATGTAGTGACCATCTTTGTCTCTTTTCACAGTCTTTGTTTTAAAGTCTATTTTATCTGATATGAGTATTGCTACTCCTGCTTTCTTTTGGTCCCTATTCGCATGGAAAATCTTTTTCCAGCCCTTCACTTTCAGTCTGTATGTGTCCCCTGTTTTGAGGTGGGTCTCTTGTAGACAACATATGCAGGGGTCTTGTTTTTGTATCCATTCAGCCAGTCTTTGTCTTTTGGTTGGGGCATTCAACCCATTTACGTTTAAGGTAATTACTGATAAGTATGACCCCGTTGCCATTTACTTTATTGTTTTGGGTTCGAATTTATACACAATTTTTGTGTTTCCTGTCTAGAGAATATCCTTTAGTATTTGTTGGAGAGCTGGTTTGGTGGTGCAGAATTCTCTCAGCTTTTGCTTGTCTGAAAAGCTTTTGATTTCTCCTTCATACTTGAATGAGATCCTTGCTGGGTACAATAATCTGGGCTGTAGATTATTTTCTTTCATCATTTTAAGTATGTCTTGCCATTCCCTCCTGGCTTGAAGAGTTTCTATTGAAAGATCAGCTGTTATCCTTATGGGAATTCCCTTGTGTGTTATTTGTTGTTTTTCCCTTGCTGCTTTTAATATTTGTTCTTTGTGTTTGATCTTTGTTAATTTGATTACTATGTGTCTTGGGGTGTTTCGCCTTGGGTTTATCCTATTTGGGACTCTCTGGGTTTCTTGGACTTGGGTGATTATTTCCTTCCCCATTTTAGGGAAGTTTTCAACTATTATCTCCTCAAGTATTTTCTCATGGTCTTTCTTTTTGTCTTCTTCTTCTGGGACCCCTATGATTCGAATGTTGTAGCGTTTAATATTGTCCTGGAGGTCTCTGAGATTGTCCTCATTTCTTTTAATTCGTTTTTCTTTTATCCTCTCTGATTCATTTATTTCTACCATTCTATCTTCTAATTCACTAATCCTATCTTCTGCCTCTGTTATTCTACTATTTGTTGCCTCCAGAGTGTTTTTAATTTCACTTATTGCATTATTCATTATATATTGACTCTTTTTTATTTCTTCTAAGTCCTTGTTAAACCTTTCTTGCATCTTCTCAATCCTTGCCTCCAGGCTATTTATCTGTGATTCCATTTTAATTTCAAGATTTTGGATCAATTTCACTATCATTATTCGGAATTCTTTATCAGGTAGATTCCCTATCTCTTCCTCTTTGGTTTGGTTTGGTGGGCATTTATCCTGTTCCTTTATCTGCTGGCTATTCCTCTGTCTCTTCATCTTGTTTAAATTGCTGAGTTTGGGGTGTCCTTTCTGTATTCTGGCAGTTTGTGGAGTTCTCTTTATTGTGGCGTTTCCTCGCTGTGTGTGGGTTTGTACAGGTGGCTTGTCAAGGTTTCCTGGTTAGGGAGGCTTGTGTCGATGTTCTGGTGGATGGAGCTGTATTTCTTCTCTCTGGAGTGTAATGAAATGTCCAGTAATGAGTTATGAGATGTCTATGGTTTTGGGGTGACTTTGGGCAGCCTGTATCTTGAAGCTCAGGGCTGTGTTCCTTTGTTGCTGGAGAATTTGCTTGTTATGTCTTTCCCTGGAACTTGTTGGCCCTTGTGTGGTGCTTGGTTTCAGTGTCGGTATGGAGGCGTTTGATGAGCTCCTGTCAATTAATGTTCCTTGGAGTCAGGAGTTCCCTGGAGTCAGGGATTGGACTTAAGCCTCCTACTTCCAGTTATCGGTCTTAATTTTACAGTAGTTTCAAAACTTCTCCTTCTATACAGCACCACTGATAAAACATCTACGTTAAAGATGAAAAGTTTCTCTACTGTGAGGGTCACTCAGAGAGGTTCACAGCGTTACATGGAGAAGAGAAGAGGGAGGAGGGAGTTAGAGGTGACCCAAATGAGATGAGGTGGAATCAATAGTGGAGAGAGTGGGCTAGCCAGTAGTCACTTCCTTATGTGCACTCCACAACTGGACTGCTCAGAGATGTTCACGGAGTTATACAGGGAAGAGAAGAAGGAGGCAGGAGACAGAGGTGGCCAGAAGGATAAAAGGGGGAAATGAAAAGGAGGGAGACAGATCCAGCCAGTAATCAGTTCCTTAAGTGTTCTCCACCGTCTGGAACACACAGAAATTCACAGAGTTGGGTAGAGTAGAGAGGGGTTAGGGAGGAGATACAGGTGACCTGGTGGAGAAAATGGAGAGTCCAAAGGGAGAGAGAGCAGTCAAGCCAGTAATCTCGTACACTAGTGAAAAATGGGTCCTGAAGATTGGGTTCTTAAAGGTACAAAATTGGTAACAAATACATAAAAACAAAAATTAGAAATTAGAGTAGAGTTTGGAATTTCAAAAATGCGATGTTAATGAAAAGGAGAAGGAAAAGAAAGAGAGAAAAAACGAACAAAGAAAAACAAACAAGGTCGTGAAAGTAATAAAGAAACTACAGGTACAAAATTGATAACTAATACCAAACAGCAAAAATTAAAAATCCAGAGTAGAGTTTGGAATTTCAAAAATACAACGTTAAAAAAAAAAAAAAAGAAGAAGAAGAAAAATAAAGAGAGAAAACAAACAAACCAACAAAAACAATGTCACAAAAATTATAAAGAAAATACAGGTACAAAATTGATATCAAATACCAAAAAGCATAAATTAAAAATCTTGAGTAGAGTTTGGAATTGCAGATATACGATGTTATATAAAAGAAGAAGAGAAAGAAACAGAGGAAAAAAAAAAAAGTCACAGCAATTATGAAAAAAACTATAGGTACAAAATTGATAACATATATCAAATGGCTAAAATTAAAAATCTAGAGTAGAGTTTGGAATTTCAAAAATGCAATGTTAAAGAAAAGAAGAAAAAGAAAAAAGAAAAAAAAAAAAAAAAAAACCACGGTCAAAAAATTATAAAATATATATATGAAGTTTGCTGAAGAAGAAAAAAAAAAAAAAAATAGGGTCTTTTTTTTTTTTTTGCAAAGTAATAGTTATAAAAGTGAAAATTAAAGGACAATAGAGGACTTAAAAAAATTTTTTTTTAATTAAAAAAAAAAAAGAAAGAAAGAAAGATTGATCGTAAAAATAGTAAAAATATATCTAGGTCTTTCTCTGGTTTTGTTGTGAGTATTGTGGGTTCAGTTCATTTTTGGCAGATCCTTAGTCCGACTTATATTTCTCAAGATCTATAGGCCCCTTCCTATGTAATCCGTAGTAACCACAGGGTTTTAATCTATGGCCTGTAGCTTCCAAGGCGTTTCCCTCTGTTAGAGCTTCTTCTGTTTGCTGGTCTCTTCAGTGTCTGGTTCCCACCCTGACACAAAGGGGACGGTGGAGGACCCTATTTTTTTTTTTTTTTTTTTTTTAATTTAGGCTCACTTGTTCAGCCGCGCTGTGGGGTGGGTGGGTGGGATGCTGCAAACAGATAACACTGGCGTGCGCTCGAAGTGCCTCGGCCACACTGGGTCTGCCCCCGCTCACGGCGCGTGTAACCTCCCTGCCCACACTGCTTGGGCTCTAGGTTGTTCCGCCGGGAACAATCAGAGGCCGGCCCTGGACTGAGCTCCCAGGTCCAAGCCGCTCAGGTTCAGGCACTCGGGTAGTCCTCAGAGGCGCAGACTCGGTTGGGCCTGCGTTTTGTGTTCTTCCCAGGTCGAGCAGCTCAGGCGATGAGGTGCTTGGCGGGCGCCAATGCTGCGACTTATCGCCTCCCCGCCACTCGGTTATCTGGGTGTAAAACCGGCGCACCTTCTCAGGCAGATGTTGACCGTCCAGACCCCCAAGAAGTTTTAGTTAGCAAAGAAGCCTGCTTACAGTTTTATAGATAGTGTCTCTCTGGGGCTGCGATTGCCCCCTTCCGGCTCTGGTTGCCTGTCACCGGAGGGGGAGGTCTGCAGCCGGCTATCTCTGTTCAGTCCTTTGTTCTGTGCGCGGGCCTGGCGGTGTCTTAGGTTAGGGCTGGCTTTTCGCGTGGTAGATATCCCACAGTCTGGTTTGCTAGCCCAAATTATTTCGCTCAGATAGCGCTCAGGACATTCGGCCCGATTCTTACTCTAAGGGACACAGCCCGTGCCGCACTTCCCTGCCCAGCCCCCGCTTGCTAATGCCGTGTGCAGGCGTCTGCGCTGCTTCTCCGCTGGGGGAGTTCCCGTAGGGCTCACAATCCGCGATTTTTAATTGTTTATTTTTTTTTTTCCCCTCCCTTTTATGTTGCCCTCTGTGCTTCCAAAGCTCGGCACAGATTCGGCAGTGAGAGGGTTTCCTGGTGTTTGGAAACTTCTCTCTTTTTAAGACTCCCTTCCCGGGACGGAACTCCGTCCCTCCCTCTTTTGTCTCTTTTTTTGTCTTTTATATTTTTTCCTACCTCCTTTCGAAGAGTTGGGCTGCTTTTCTGGGTGCCTGATGTCCTCTGCCGGCATTCGGAAGTTGTTTTGTGGAATTTACTCGATGTTTAAATGCTCTTTTGATGAATTTGTGGGGGAGAAAGTGTTCTCCCCGTCCTACTCCTCCGCCATCTTGGCTCCTCCCTCCGAAATTGTTATTTTTGAACAATTTACTTTTACTCTGTGTCTACTGTTAAAGGGCCATCACTAAATTGTTGGAAAGTGTCACATAGATCAGTCTTGTTAACTTTATAGTTAAAGGGAAGTCACTCAGTCGTGTCCGACTCTTAGCGATCCCATGGACTGCAGCCTACCAGGCTCCTCTGTCCATGGGATTTTCCAGGCAAGAGTACTGGAGTGGAGTGCCATTGCCTTCTCCGAACTTTATAGTTAAAGGCCTTGTAAATCTACTGCCATGGGTAAAGAATGAAATCTACTGATAAATTCTGTTTCCTTACAGTTACTTTTTAGTGTCTAAAGTAAAACTGTGACAAAGAGCAAACTGATCATTTCACTGACCAGGTATATATATATATATATACACACACATATATATATATACATATACATATATATATTTTATATAAAATATATATTACATTGTGGTCTCTTATTATTATAATTACATCTATATAGTTTTGTAATGATAAAAGCATTTGTACAACTTTATATTAAAAATCCGTATTAAATCTGTTACCTCATTGGTCAGCAACATAATTTGAATCATTGTCTTTTAATTTTGTCTTTTAATTTCAAGTATATTGCCCTTTCTAACCTATCATAGGGCTTCTTGATAAATCTCTTAAAGTTAAATCCAGCAAAATGCACACTGTCATCCTTAGTGCACTTTGCCAAGCTTAAATTATAGTATATAGAACAAGACTTATTTAATTGAGTGTTTTGTCACATACAACATTTAAGTACTTTGTTTTAAAGGTAGTTAAAAGATAGATGAATAGTCAAGGAGATTGCTTGAGTTCAGAATAACATTTCCACCATTCTACTGCACAGAGTAATGATTCCAAAAAACATTTCTCAAGGCCAAAAGACATTCTATCTTATTACATAATTCTTCTTCCTTCCATTACATATCATTCATAAACATCGCCAAATTATCCTTCACTGCCAATTGAAATAAATGACTTCAGCATTGTTATAAATATTTCAGTTTAAACTGTGTGTTTATGTGTATATATGTTATATGACAGATAATCTGTATATGTATATGAATTGCTAGTCAACTTCAGGTTTGTTAATCAGAAGCTGGCCTTCTAAGTCAGATTAAGAGGCCCTGAGCTAGGAAGCTCCAGAAAACATTTGTAAATAGTACTAGGATTATCTAGGAAGCTAAGAGCCTTGGAGTCATTATGAGTGTTAATCTGACTCCTTGTTGACCCCATGGACTGTAGCCCACCAGGCTTCTCTGTCCATGAAATTCTCCAGACAAGAATACTGGAATAGATAGCCATTCCCTTTTCCAGGGGATCTTCCCGACCAAGGGATAGAACCCAGGTCTCTCGCACTGCAGGCAGATTCGTTAACATCTAAGCCACCAGGGAAGCCCAATGGGTGTTAATACTAGGGATCAATTAATTGTTTGGGGCATTTAGTGTCCCAGAATTTTGCAAATTGTCATGACCTTAGAAATTATCTGGTCTTGGGATGGCAATAGTTGAAAAATTAATGCTGCGTTAGACTGATTGGAACTTGCTGCCTGGACCACTGTGCTAGAATATATGAAGCATGTCATAATCAAATAGCCTTACCTACTACAGGTGAGCCATGGAGACTGGTAGCATAGTTGCTGAGGCTCAGATTTTGCCTCACTTGCCCAAAGATGTACCGATCGTTAGCTCTGAATCCATGGCTATAAACAGGGCATCTGACTCATAATCCAGTACTATTTGCTCTGCTCTGTTGATAAAGTAGAAACATATCCAGTTGACTTTCTCAGAGTGAATCCACAGAGACATTCACAAGACTTAATTGAGAGCCTGAAGAGCCATGCAGGGCATGCTGGCTGCTCTGAATCGATGTCCTGTGCGTTAAACTTACTGAGATATATTTATGGTTATCAAGGCAGAATTTACTTAAGGTTGTTCTGAAGCACTTTGGGTGCTTTCTTTATTAATTATATTTATCATATTCTTGTTTTGTTTTTTTTTCTTGGAATTCATAATCAGGCATGCCTATTCTTGTATAGTCTACTAATTGGATTTCTGTAAATTAAATATACTAAATATTCTCTATGTTCAAGGAAAAACCCCTCATGTGAAACAGAAAAGCTAGACGAAAAGCAAACATTTTCATTCCAGTGGGTAATTTTATCTATTAAAAATTTTTACTTTAAATCTAAAAACTGATTAACTTCTAATAGAGGCTAAAACATTTTGACAAAATATAAACCATCACCAATGCTGGCTTTGCTCTGTAACCCCAAACCTTTTATAAAATCTTGTCTAGCTGATTAATATAACAGAGCACTTCAGCTTTGGTGAAATACACTTATTCAATTTCACTGAAGATTATAGGTTTCAAATAATAAAATTGGATTTTATTGAGGATTGAAGTGTGTAAATAGAACATTTGATTGAATTTAATAAAATGGTATCCTGCTGATGGAAGCAAGTCATTTCCTCTAGTTTTAACTTGATTACAAAGACAAGAAGTTTTATGAGCTATTCTGAATGGAAAATTTCTTTCTGTCTAGAGAAAAGGACTATATTGAGACTAAGAAAAGTAAGTAGTGCCATTTATTATTTTAAGTAAAAGAGTTGTGAATGTGTGATTAGTTTTGAAATTTAATAGAACTAATTTCTAATCTGTATTTGCGGCTATTTACTTGATTACTAGAGTTTACATGTGCTTAAGTCCAGGAGATACATTTATTTCTCTAGGCTTTGAGTAGTTCTATCTTGATGACTTTCCTCATCTGATATTTGCAGTTCTGTTTTTAATCAGCTGCAGTGACCTCAGACCATTACTTCTTTTGTCACGCAAAAAAAATCACTACATAGTAACCAGTGTTACTCAGATTTTTGGTTTTCTGTAGTCAATTCTAAAGTTTCATATAAAGAAACACAGGGCAACTTTTTTTTTTCTAATTTCTAACAAAAATATGTATATAAAATCTGGGAATGACTTATAATAACTTTGTGGAAATCAAAACCCCATGCCAAATATTAATGCATATGGAAAAAAAATCGTATGAAAATACCAACATTTCAATGTTTTGTTAGACTAAAGAAAGCGAAAATGTCTGTTAGTCGTTCAGTCATGTCCCACTCTTTGAGACCCCATGGACTGTAACCCGCCAGGTTCCTCTGTCCCTGGGTTTTTCCAGACAGGAATGCTAGAGAGGGTTGCCATCCCATTCTCAAGGGGATCCTTCTGATCCAGGGATCGAACCTGGGACTCCTGCTTTGGAGGCAGATTCTTTACCGTCTAAATCACAAGGAAAATCAACTGAAAATGCCTTTTTCTTTAACTTTTTCATCACAGTGGAAACTTTTATTTTATTTTTTTTACAAAGAAAAACATTTTTAATATACCCACCACTTAGAACAAATTAACTTATTTTCTAATGTTTCTGTGGCATATTTTACATCCATATTTTTATGTAAGAAAAGTATTTCACTATTTTAATAAAAATGAAACACACGTAGAAAAGAATCAGACATTGACAAATAATGCTGAATATTTTAAAATCTCCTCACATTCAATTACCCAGAAATATTATTATCATTACATTAAATGTGCATACTTTCAGATGTCTTTTTGTGTGTACACCTACAAATATAGAGAGAGAGAAAGAGAGAGAGAGTGGGAGAGAGGGAGATGTGAGTCTTGAGACTGATTTTTTTCCTTTGAAATGCCTTTGAGATGCAGTTGGGATGTTTTCTTTATTATTCAGTGGCCGTTCATTGATTTTCTTCCTCCTTCTGATAAGAGATGCTAATTTTCCTTTGGAGAATCATTCTTCCACTCATTCTCCATTCTTAGTATACTAACCACCATACTTCCAACCCTAAGCTCCTGAGGTATTCACATAACCAAAACCTGTTCTCCAATTGCTGTCAGTGTGAGAGGAAGGGCAGTAATGGAGATGGTCTTATGCTGTCTATAATACACTATACTAAAGTCTTTTTTTTCTATCTTTATTTTTTAATTTAAATTTATTTATTTTAATTGGAGGTTAATTACTTTACAATATTGTATTGGTTTTGCCATACATCAACATGAAACTGCCACGGGTGTACACGTGTTCCCAATCCTGAACCCCCTCCCACCTCCCTTCCCCATACCATCCCTCTGGGTCATCCCAGTGCACCAGCCCCAAACATCCTGTATCCTGCATCGAACCTGGACTAGTGATTCGTTTCTTAAATGATATTATACATGTTTCAGTGCCATTCTCCCAAATCATCCCACCCTCTCCCTCTCCCTCTCCCACAGAGTCCAAAAGACTGTTCTATACATCTGTGTCTCTTTTGCTGTCTCGCATATAGGGTTATTGTTACCATCTTTCTTAATTCCATATATATGCGTTAGTATACTGTATTGGTGTTTTTCTTTCTGGCTTACTTCACTCTGTATAATAGGCTCCAGTTTCATCCACCTCATTAGAACTGATTCAAATGTATTCTTTTTAAATGGCTGAGTAATACTCCATTGTGTTTATGTACCACAGCTTTCTTATCCATTCATCTGTGGATGGACATCTAGGTTGCTTCCATGTCCTGGCTATTATCAACAGTGCTGCGATAAACATTGGGGTACATGTGTCTCTTTAAAAGATTGTTAAGTTTCAAAGTGTATATTTGTAAGCCAGAAGATAGGCTAGATTGTTCATGAGGCATCTTTATAAACGTAGGATTAGAATTAAGAAATGCCAGAATTGCAGACATTATGTTTACTGGATTGATAATAAACAGTTTTGGAGCAAGATAGATTTCACTGTGGCCTAAAAGAGTATTTTGGGTTGATTATCATTCAGCAGCTGATTCAAAGTATCTGCCATTTCTATTCTTTTATGCAGCAGTGTTTTCAAAGAAATAAAAAGGTAAACAGTTATTAAAAGGAGGATGTATCTATTTATGTGATAATGGCTATGTGTTGTTTTTAATGCTTCAGAGAAAGTTACATTATATGGGGAGAGGGAAGGGTCACCATAGAGAATGGGGGTAAGACAAAAGTAAGAGTAATGGAGTAGATATAGCCCCGATGTATGGGAAAACAGTTTAGAAACAAAAGAGGCAACAGCAAAAATTACAAGTGCTATATGGGAAAATGCCTTTGGTTCAGACTCTGATCACACTGGGAGCTATTTGAGGGCAAATATTAGAATGCCTATTTGAAAACAGAAAAAATGTGTTAATATGTGAAGGATGATGGCTTGATATGATAGAACTGAGATGAATAGAAGGAAGAGCTATAATTAGAATAAAAGTCAGATACAACTGAGCGACTTCCCTTTCACTTTTTACTTTCATGCATTGGAGAAGGAAATGGCAATCCACTCCAGTGTTCTTGCCTGGAGAATCCCAGGGACAAGGAAGCCTGGTGGGCTTCCGTCTATGGGGTCGCACAGAGTCGGACACGACTGAAGTGACTTAGCAGCAGCAGCAGAATAAACGTAGTTATACTTTAAAAGGTTTGAACCATAGAAGACCACCTCATCAAACACATCAAATCAATTAGCTTGAAATGTGTTCTGAAAACAATTTCCAGATGTGTTTTTAGTAGGTGTAAATTTTGTAATTTGAGAGAGGAGCCACAAAGCAAGAAGGATGAGAAAGCATCTGAAAACATTTCATGTAAAAGATGTAGAAAAGTAGATGGAGTAAGTATAGAAAAAGGATTATCATTTAGGATGGGAGTCTAGAAAAGGCACCCTAACCCTAATCAAAATGTTTAAACAGAAACATATGTAAATGGTAGATAAGAGTGTCATACAGTATGAAGCAGGACTTTTCACTTGGAAAGAGAGCTCTAACAGAACCTTGGGTGATGTGTGTTAATTTTACGATCACGAAAAGTATGTATGTAGGGACTTCCCTGATGGTCCAGTGGTTAAGATTTCACCCCCCAATGCAAGGAGTGCAGGTTCAATCCTTGGTCAGGAAGCTGAGATCCCACATGCCTTGGGACCAAAAAACCAAAACATGAAACAGAAGCAATATTGTAAGAAATTCTATAAAGATTTTAAAATGGCCCACATTAAAAACAAAATCTAAAAAAAAAAAAAAAAAAAAAGGACTTCGCTGCTAAGACTTCATGCTCCCAATGCAGGCGGCACAACTGAAAGATCCCACATGCTGCAACAAAGATCAAAGATTCTGCGTGCTGCAACTAAGACAGTGCAACCAGAGAAACAAACAAATAAGTGTTATGAATATTTATGCAATTCATTGAATGTCCAATATGGACCTTGTTTCCTCTTTCTCTAGCCAGCTGTCCAAAATGTACGCATGTTTGTCAAGTCATATATGTGGTCACTTTAACTTCCTCACTGTAGTCTTGTATGATTATTAGAAACAAATACAGGTAGATTCCCTATCTCTTCCTCTTTTGTTTGGTTTGGTGGGCATTTATCCTGTTCCTTTATCTGCTGCCTATTCCTCTGTCTCTTCATCTTGTTTAAATTGCTGAGTTTGGGGTGTCCTTTCTGTATTCTGGCAGTTTGTGGAGTTCTCTTTATTGTGGCGTTTCCTCACTGGGTGTGGGTTTGTACAGGTGGCTTGTCAAGGTTTCCTGGTTAGGGAAGCTTGTGTCGATGTTCTGGTGGATGGAGCTGTATTTCTTCTCTCTGGAGTGTAATGAAATGTCCAGTAATGAGTTATGAGATGTCTATGGTTTTGGGGTGACTTTGGGCAGCCTGTATCTTGAAGCTCAGGGCTGTGTTCCTTTGTTGCTGGAGAATTTGCTTGGTATGTCTTGCCCTGGAACTTGTTGGCCCTTGTGTGGTGCTTGGTTTCAGTGTCAGTATGGAGGCGTTTGATGAGCTCCTGTCAATTAATGTTCCTTGGAGTCAGGAGTTCCCTGGAGTCAAGGTTTGGACTTAAGCCTCCTACTTCCAGTTATCGGTCTTATTTTTACAGTAGTTTCAAAACTTCTGCTTCTATACAGCACCATTGATAAAACATCTACGTTAAAGATGAAAAGTTTCTCTACTGTGAGGGTCACTCAGAGAAGTTCACAGCGTTACATCACAGCAGGATCCTCTATGACCCACCTCCCAGAATATTGGAAATAAAAGCAAAAATAAACAAATGGGACCTAATTAAACTTAAAAGCTTCTGCACATCAAAGGAAACTATTAGCAAGGTGAAAAGACAGCCTTCAGAATGGGAGAAGATAATAGCAAATGAAGCAACTGACAAACTAATCTCAAAAATATACAAGCAACTCCTACAGCTCAACTCCAGAAAAATAAATGACCCAATCAAAAAATGGGCCAAAGAACTAAATAGACATTTCTCTAAAGAAGACATACAGATGGCTAACAAACACATGAAAAGATGCTCAACATCACTCATTATCAGAGAAATGCAAATCAAAACCACTATGAGGTACCATTTCACACCAGTCAGAATGGCTGCAATCCAAAAGTCTACAAGTAATAAATGCTGGAGAGGGTGTGGAGAAAAGGGAACCCTCTTACACTGTTGGTGGGAATGCAAAGTAGTACAGCCACTATGGAGAACAGTGTGGAGATTCCCTAAAAAACTGGAAATAGAACTGCCTTATGATCCAGCAATCCGACTGCTAGGCATACACACTGAGGAAACCAGAAGGGAAAGAGACACGTGTACCCCAATGTTCATCGCAGCACTGTTTATAATAGCCAGGACATGGAAGTAGCCTAGATGTCCATCAGCAGATGAATGGATAAGAAAGCAGTGGTACATATACACAATGGAGTATTACTCAGCCATTAAAAAGAATACATTTGAATCAGTTCTAATGAGGTGGATGAAAGTGGAGCCTATTATACAGAGTGAAGTAAGCCAGAAAGAAAAGCACCAATACAGTATACTAACGCATATATATGGAATTTAGAAAGATGGTAACAATAACCCTGTATACGAGACAGCAAAAGAGACACAGATGTATAGAACAGTCTTATGGACTCTAAGAGAGAGGGAGAGGGTGGGAAGATTTGGGAGAATGGCATTGAAACATGTAAAATATCATGTATGAAACGAGTCGCCAGTCCAGGTTCGATGCACAATACTGGATGATTGGGACTGGTGCACTGGGACGACCCAGAGGGATGGAATGGGGAGGGAGGAGGGAGGAGGGTTCAGGATGGGGAACACATGTATACCTGTGGCAGATTCATTTTGATATTTGGCAAAACTAATACAATTATGTAAAGTTTAAAAATAAAATAAAATAAAAAAAAAAAGAAACAAATACAATACCAAAAGTATCAGTTGTATTGGGACACTGTCAGTATTCCTAAGAGAAACACCATTCTATAGCTTCTTTTCATTTCTGTAAATTAGTTGAAGAAAACAACTTTTTGGTTATCAAAATAATTTTAACACAAGCCATCCTCATGCCATGCCTAGTATGAGTATCAGTTTTCTTCTGTGTGAAAATGAAATCACCAAACATCTATTATAACATCCATATTACCAGCTAAAATATTGGTATTAAGCTCAGAATTGACCTGTGGATCTAATTACCTGTAGGATGATTAACATCTTCACTGAATGGTAAAGAAAGAAAACAGAAGCTGAATAATGTTAATAAAATAAATCAGTTTCAAAAGTAAATGAAACCCAAAGCAACCATTCTAACACATCTCATTTTTACCCTCACTAGGGCCTCTCTTCTCCACTAACATTTGTTTCAAAGTCAGACAGAAAACAGCCACCTGTTTTACTTGTTTTTTTTCAGCTTATATTCCATTTCTACACATAAGGTACCAAATTAAAAAAGACTTCTATATTATCTTCTATACCCTGTAGGAGCATGGTAGAAAAATAATTTTGAAAAATAGAAAACATAAACTATGTATATAGTAGTATTTAGTAGTAAACAAATGTCAAACTCTTAAGGCATTTATGAAAAAGAGGAAACTTTGTTTATTAAATCAATTTGTGAAAGCAAGTTTTGGGACATAAATATTTATAGGTTTACAAAGTTTCAAAATCTAAAATAGCATTCAAGATAATGATTAATGCTGTCAAATTGAAGCATCAATAAAATAAAGATAATTATCTTTTGAAATATATCCATCCCTATGTCAATTTTATGTCAGTATTGCTGCTGCTGCTGCTGCTGCTAAGTCGCTTCAGTCGTGTCCGACTCTGTGCGACCATATTACATATGTCTATTTTGAGAATAATGGCTAATAAAGCTACAGAAGCAGTAAACAATTCAAACTACAGAACTTTGATTTGGAAGTATCTTTGCAGGTCATGCAGTATATTTTATATATGTTTTAGGTAAGAAAGTTGAGTGGTATGGAGATTCTAATTGAATGGTACAAAATCTTGTGTCACAAAAGTGAATTATTCTTACTCCCAGTTTAGACACATACCACTGTGTAATTGTCCCTTGTAATGACCTAATCTCAAGATATTTATGAGCAACAATACCCTCTCATTCTAGGTGGTTATTTTGTAGTCAGTTACATGTTATTGCTATTACTGTCATTACAATCAACTCCCCCGTTTCATTTAAGTGAAGTCAAACTGCATCATGTTGCAGTTTTAGTTAATCAAAATGATAAAACAGAAATTTATAAAGGTTAAATAAGTGTTGCTTAAGAAGACTTGCAAGCATCATCTGTTGCTTTGTATGTATTGTTTTAACAGAATGACACAAAGCTCGAAGGGCTTAATATATACATTTGAATGTAATAGTTATGTCCCACTTACCGAGGAAAGATAAGTTGTCAAAATTCTGAAAAGTACAGTGAAACAGTATAACTCAGAGAAGGTCAAAGGGCATGGTATTGGCAGACTCTAGTAGCATCCAAGACACTGAAGAGTATCAGTCTCCATGTATTTCTACACCACGAGTGTCTCCAGGAAAGAGCGGGAAGCCTCAGCTAATTTGCCCTTTTTCGGAAACAGTGCCAGGCTGGGAGCAGAGAGCGCTGGCTGAGTGTTGTGATCCCCATTCCAGACGGAGAGCAGGAGAGACGCCAAGCGTCCTAGTCACACCTCACTCCAGCCCCTGTCATGCTTCTTGACTGCAGATACTACAAAGATCAGGTGGCTTTTTAGTTGGAACTCTGGTGAAGGCAATCCCGAAAGGCAACACTGGCGACCAAGCTTTGGTCTATGAGAGCAAATAGAAAAATCTCAGCGAAGCTGCCCACGTTAGCCAGAAAGCTATCAACAACATAAACGAAGATCTTGAGCAAATTACAGAGGAGGCTGAGCAAAGAAATCTAGCAATTGATGCAGCATGAAGGAAGGCCGTCAATAATGAAAGAGGAAGGAGAGAAAAGCACTAGGATTTCCTGGTGGTCCAATGGTTAAGAATCCTCCTGCCAGTTCAGGGAACGTGGGTTCTGTCCCTGGTCTGGGGAGACTCCACATGCCTCGGGGAAACTCAGCCCTTATGCCACAACTATTGAAGCTGGCAGCCCCCTGATCCCGTGCCAATTAACAAGAGGAGCCACCACAATGAGAAGCCCGCGGACCTCAACGAAGAGTAGCCCCTACTTGCTGCAATTAGAGAAAGCCCGCATGCAACAACGAAGACCCAGGGCAGCCAAAAATAAATTTAAAAAAAAAGAAAACTAACAAATGGAATAGTAAAAGTATTCAGCAACAAAACAGGATTTTTTTTCCTGAAATAAATGAAGAACTGTATCTTCAGCTCTGATGGATAATAGGATATTAGTATTAGAAATAGGAATGAAGACATAGGATGAGAACAAAAGTTGAAAAATGGACCAAAAACATAATAGTATGGGCTGACATTTGCTGGAAAGGAAAGCAGACAAGAGAAGAGTGAGGTTTCTCACCAGTTCCTTTAAGAGCTCTATTAGACAGTTGTTGAGGATTTTTTTGGACATACTACTGTGTGGTATTCAAGGAATCTTTCCTTGACATCTCTTTGCAGAAGTAAAACAAAAACCACCTAATCATATTCTGCTGTTTTATTTGGATGATGCAAAGGCATTCCTATTGACTGGACAACATGCTGAGTGAGATCAAAATCTGCTTCAGGTGTCCTTGGATTTGGGTCACAACACGTACTTTAGGTTAAACTGGTGTATAGAAATGATCCCTGAGCATACTTTTACAGTGCCTGCTATTGGATGATTGCCATGAGAGGGAGCAGAGAGCTCCCAAGAACCAGCCATGGAGAGTCTTGGAATGTCTAATTCAGAGGGAAATTGTGGAAGTTGCAGTGATGTTAAAACTGTTAATGCAGTGTAGGACTGCATTTCAAATAGGGAATAAATATAGGAAATATTTCATTACTTAAAAAATGGAAGAGCTCTTATTGACAGTACATGCTACAATTATTTTTGTTTTTATTCAACCTTCACACCTAGTGTTTTAATAAACGGGACCAGTATAAGGCATTTGCTCTACTCATTAGGCTAGTAACAGAACCCCTGAGAACTAGGTTATATTACAGCCCAGGAGATCAAGCTGAATATAGAGCCTCAGATAAAGGTTCAGTGCTAAGGAAGAAAAATGTAAGGAACATTTTTCCAGGGAACATAAGACTGAGTTATCATTGCCAGAGGCCACAGGTATGTGGCAAAAGGCTGAAAAATCTGGAGATTGAGAGCCTAATGAATCCGGAATTCCACCATTTTTGATCGAAGTCATATAAAGTCTTCTGTTTTCCTGGCAGACTACCTGAATATTCCAGAGTGTAGAGTTGCTTAGAATTTTCTGCTTGGTTAATTAACTTTTTCATTGCTAATCACATCACTTATGCAAAAGGATGTAACCACAGAGTCGGGGGGGTCATGAGCATGGGACCGCTGATGTAAGTGGGAACCCTGTTTTTCACAGAAGGGAAATCACTGAGTTTGGCAGAGAGACCAAGAATAATTTACTATATCCCCCTTTTCACTAGAATGTCAAAAGTTATTTTTCATCCCTGGTATTAACTTGGAAAGAGCTAGAATCTTATAGAACCATGCAAGTATCAACCTCCATTCCCGAGCTGTGCTGTGCTGAGCACCTGAACATCTACACGTTGGGCCCATTTTGCCTTGGAGGAAATGGCTTTGTGGGGTTACAAAGTGCAAATCTGAGCCCATTTCTTATGGAAGCATTTTAATCGATTATTATACACTAAAAATAACTGGGTAGTATTTTATTAATATACTAATGGTATCTTAGCAAATGGTATATCAAAGACCATGTTAATCTTGTATATCACTGTGTCCTCCACAGCAACACAGCAAATGGCATATATGGTACTTTGCAAAGGTTTGTTGAATAACTGGATTAAGTGATATTTCTTACATGACCACAATAAAAATACTTTATAAGAACATGGATTAAAAATTCCTATAACTTTTAAGTTAAATTTTGTAAGTTAACATACTCATAAATTATGACTTTGTGTTTTAAATATAAATGAAAGACATTAAGTGATTACATATAGTATGCATTTTACTATGTTTGGACATTTTCTTTCCAGTGGAGTTATCACATATGCCTTATTTACATACCTAAAACATTTTAAAGGTTAAAAAATATAAAATCTATCTAATAATCTATCTAATAAAAATAAATCTAATTAACAAATTAGATTTATCATCAAGGTACCTAATTAATTTTAACATGGTAGAATCATTCCATTTGTATTCTGCTAATTAATGGATTAATATTTGATAAGTTAAATAAAGATCCTATAGAACATTTATTATATTTTTGAGAATTCTCAGATGTTTATCTGCACTCAGAACCACATACTGTATTTTGATTTGTTTTATTATATTGTTTGACTTAAATATTGATTATTACTAAAAGTATATGATTTGCTTACTTCCCCCAAAGGATCTGGAGACTGATAGATTTTCCACATACGTTGAAAGAGTTTAGTTGTTGAACAGAGACCTTAATGTTGACTTTTATGTCTGCTTGTGGGCAAAACAACAATCATCACATTTTATATTTCTGAACCTCAACATTCTTCATCTGCCATATGTTATGCACAAAACTTGACTCCTGTTTTATTACAGAAACTCTCTTGGGTGGCAATCAATGATTTTATGTAGTTTATCTTTACTTCATGTTCTCAGTCTGAAATTTCTCTTCTTGGCCTGAGTTTCTAGTGGAAATTTGATAGTAATAGGCATTGGCATTCTGAGGAATAAAGAGAGATGATGATTCTTTCTGCAGAGCATATGTTACTGTTATTAGTAATAATGATCTTTAATTTCATTTCTGCTGTTTTACTAACAAACTACACAGATCAGAGATTGCAAAGTCAAATGTCCAAAATCAAACTTCTCTTCTCTGTTTAGTTTTCCTCCTCCTTTCCCCACTGCATTGATTAATAGCTCTGCTTTGCACTGCATTTGTGGGCAAAGCACAGTGAGGAAGAAATGTCTTGTTCTGCAGATACTCTGCAGACCGTTCAGGGGTGAGAATGTGGTGCAGTTCCTAAGACCCAGACTCCAGAAGAGCCCTAAAGAGAGAAAAAGTACTGATTTTAGGGCTTGGTGATCATACACAATTATAAAGAGGAATTTTAAAATTGTACAAATAATAAAATAGAGCATTCTCATAAAATAGGCTGGGAGCATACTTAGAGAGCTGCATTCTCTCCTTTTTGCAGATATTGTTACAGATGAAGACATGATGTCGAAAGAGTTTTGTTTTTATAAAGTGTTATTCTGCCCTTTATGAGGAAATTCTTAACAGTAACTGTGAATTTTATATACTAGGCTGCAGAACATTCCTTTAGAAATAAATCGGATGAGTGTGAGGGAAGGAATGAAGTAAAAGAAAAGCATTAAATAAAAACAATAAGAGAGATAAAACTGGGACTTTTATTGAAAATGATAAGAAATATCATAGATGTACATTTACAAATGATGAGATAGTGGGAGAGGAAAGTTACCATATTGTTTTTGTCTCTCTTAATTTAAGATGGTCTTAACCTAAGGCAAACATTTCAGTGCTGAGAAGCCCAACCAATTATCTTTTTTACTGAAGTGATTTCCATCAGAAAGGGAAAGATACTAGAAAATGAAATGATGAAAAAAGAGAGTACCCTGGGAATATTGTGCCAAAATGCATGTATTTAGCTCTTGAGTTTAGCAAATCTGACAGGGAGCCACCACCCAGTAACTGCAGTGATAGAAAATAGTCTTATTTACTAAGAATAGGGTATGAACTTTAAAAAGAACCCTTCATACTTTATAAAAATCTGTCTGTATCAGTTACATAGTCCTTTTCTGGTTAAGAAGCAGATGTTCTTGATGAAAGGAAACCTAGCAAATATTTCAAATGTCTGACATTTTGTGATACTATGCAAAAATGTTCATGATAAAACATGATAGTAGTTTGAAGGTGTAATCCTAAGGGCTATAATGTTGTTATATAATTAAGTATATGCATTTATAATAAAAACCAGATATTGCTTAAAACTAAATAGACACAGATATGCTGTATTATGATACTTATATACATATTTATATTTCCAAAATTGCCATCCTCTTTTGAAGAGATATCTAGATAAAAAATGAATAGAAGAAAATTATGCCCATAAATTCTCCAAACCCAGCTCAGGGCACTCAGGCTTTACAATTTTGATAGAGCTATTGAAGAGGTGTAAACTGTAATTGAGTACACTTTCTTATTCTTTGAGCAGAAAGCATTTTGTGCCATTTAAACTACTCTTATTCAGTCTAAAACATTTTTTTTTTTTTACTTTACAATATTGTATTGGTTTTGCCATACATCAACATGAATCCACCATGGGTGTACACGTGTCCCCGATCCTGAACCCCCCTCCCACCTCCCTCCCCATACCATCCCTCTGGGTCATCCCAGTGCACCAGCCCCAAGCATCCTGTATCCTGCATCGAACCTGGACTGGCGATTGAGTTATCCTTACAATGTGCAAAAATTGTGGAGTATTAAATGTAAATTTAATGGGAAGTTGAAAAGGCATCACAGACATATATGCCTCTGTATCACCTATATGGCAGTGGTTATGAATCCTGGCTGCAATTTATGATAGAACCTTCAAGTTCCCAAACTGAAAGCCTGAGAACTACTCTAGACTTACTATATCTTCATCTCAAGAACATTAACCTCAAGATATTTATTTAGAAAGCATTGCATTACTGATTGTAAAGTTCAGTCAGTGTTGAAAACTGTTGATAAATATATTGTTCTTCATAATCATGAACGTTTATAACTGAAAGGGTCCTACAATTCATCCACTTCAATCTGTATATCAATATTGAACTCAAATACATTTTACTTTGGTTTTTATTAGTGTATATAATAAAAAGAACATGTGTATGAATGTGTATGTATATATATATAGTAATATACATATACACATATATGAACATCAGTTTAACAGTTTAACTTGGATATGTATGTATATATTCATGTATATATACACATAAACATAAATGCAGACTTATATACACATACTTATACACTGGAACATTTTCCTATGGCAGAGGAAATAAATACAGAAATGTGCTTTAGTTAAAATACATATACACAAAGTTCAAGGCAATGTTATAGGTAAAGTACTGGTGTAATACAAAAGCTGCTGCTGCTGCTGCTAAGTCGCTTCAGTCATGTCTGACTCTGTGCGACCCCATAGACGGCAGCCCACCAGGCTCCCCCGTCCCTGGGATTCTCCAGGCAAGAACACTGGAGTGGGTTGCCATTTCCTTCTCCAATGCATGAAAGTGAAAAGTGAAAGTGAAGTCGCTCAGTCGGGTCCGACTCTAGCGACCCCATGGACTGCAGCCTACCAGGCTCCTCCGTCCATGGGATTTTCTAGGCAAAAGTTCTCTGAATACAAAAGCAGGTATCCTTAATTCCTAAAAGAACAGCAAGGATTTGTAATTCTTTGATCTGGTTTTTAACATTGGAAAAGGATTTTTAACTTGGAAGAGGTAAGGCAAAAAAGGGAATGAAGACTAAGAGAACAGAGTGTGCAAAGTAACAGGCATGGCACATTAATACTTAATTCAGCAGATACTTAGTTCAGCAATGAATGTGAAATGTGAAAGAGAAATTTATCTATCCATAGACTTATTTGCGTATTTCTTTTTTCCACAAAGGTTGATTGCTGAGGATATATCTGTCCTATCATAAGGGTTGTTGTTTAATCACTTAGTCATGTCCGACTTTGCGACCCACCAGGCTCCTCTGTACATGGGATTTCCCAGGCAAGAATACTGGAGTGGGTTGCCATTTCCTTCTCCAATCATAAGGATATTCAATCACAAAAAAAAAAGCAAGGAAGAAAAGATAGTGAGAAGGAAATTAGATATACTGTTAAACATTTTGTTACTTATTTTTAAATCTTTATTATATTCTTAAAATAATGCTCATTTTTTGAGGGTTTTAGATTGTATTCAATATTGTTGGAAGATTTCTGAAGACAGTTTCTAAAGAATAACTGGTAGTAACATGAATTTGTTTTAAAATTGAATGCACTTTAAAACAATTGTTTTAATGGAAGCAATTTTTTTTTTTAGTTGCTTTACAGAATTTTGTGGTTTTCTGTCATACAGCAACAGGAATCAGCCGGAGTTAGACCCATGTCCCCTCCCTCCCTGACCTCCTTCTCATCTCCCTCCTCACCCATCCTGCAGCCTGTCACAGAGCCCCTGTTGGAGTTCCCTGAGTCATACAGCAAATGAAAGCACTTTCAAGAAACATTTTGGAAAGTTCATAATGCCATTTATTTTATCCATAGAAATTTGTAGCACTTTTAAAGAAGTTTGTTTTGGTAACATTTTTTCTTAGTGCTTATTTTTATGCTTAGCTAATTGTTGTTATTGATACTAAAGGAATATGTGATTTGCTAATCCTATTGGATATTAACTCAGATTGGACCCCTAGAGCTGGAAACGGGTCATTAAGTCAATTCATTTTTCATCTTGAATTGATGAAAATGTATTTTATTTTGAATTTGTGTTAGACATTTATTGCATAGTTGATTTTTTATTTCTTTTCTTTTTATTTTGCAGCATCTATCTCTTTTCCAATCCATAATGTATTGCTATTAAAGTTTAAAGATTTGTGTCACTCACAAATCTTGAGTGTTCTTTGAAGCCCCGATTCAAGTCAAAATACCACTGAGGGAAAATTTCACTGCTCGCTTTTGTAGAAAACTACTGTACTTTCTTCTTGCTTGCATCCACAAGCCAGTTTCCCACCAGTGGGACCCCTGCTCTATTGGTCCCTGTTCTCCAGCATGCCATCACTGACAGATAGTCAACTGAGCCTCTCTTTCAAGACCAAGCATACATGTTTTCCCCCAATTTTTGCCAATTTAAGCTCATCAGTATCTTTCCCTGATCTCAGCTACCAATGGCTCTTTTTTCTGTGCTTCTCTTATAGACCTTTTCTAGATAGAGATCTTCATACTCATGTACCTCTTTGCTTTCTTATCACAGTGGGGGTGTATGTTTTGATTGCTGAAGGGAGAATTTCTGTCTTTAGTCATTATTCTGTTGATGCAGTGCCTAAAGAAGGACTTGGCAGTTGTGACAGAGCCTTTGTGGGTATTTGTCCAAGTACGCATTTGTGTGTGTTCCTCCGATTTAGGAGTTTTCCAACTGTTTTGATTTTCTTTGCTGATTTCTCAGTCCTGGGCTCTTCAGACTGTCTCTTCCATGCGCAATTTCAAACTGCAAATAAAAAATCTTGCATACCTCGTATATTATGTTCTAGGACATCTCTGTGCTTGTGCTCAGATGCTTCAGTCATGTCCGACTCTTTGTGACCCCATGGACTGAATGTAGCCCTTCAGGCTCCTCTGTCCACAGGATTCTCTAGACAAGAATACTTGAGTGATTACCATGCTCTTCTCCAGGGGATCTTCCCAACACAGGGATTGAACCCTTTTCCGCTGGGGCTTTTATTACTCATTTTAATGATTAATACTCTTCAATAAAATGTTATAATATGTAACTCATTACCTATTACCTCAATTCCTTGAGCTACAAGTTCAATTTTTTTTTCTTCTTTTATCCTTAAAAAAGTGGAAAAAGAGAACCCTTCTATCTGAATAGTATGAACTTCATTATCACTTTAAAAATATTTCCAGGACCTCTACCAGCTTATCATTGTTCTTGTGTGACTCATTTGACAATCCAGATTATATCATCTAATTTAGTTAACAAAATCCATTGATGACGATTAAGATAGTTATATCTCAAAGGTACTCCTTTTGAATCTTTGTTGAATTAAGCACCTTTTTATAACAGTATAGAACTTAACTAAAGTTAAATAGCATAATGCCTAAAACCTAATCATCTGATATACCAACTATCTAATGGAATAATGTGGAAAATAATTTAAAATTTTAAATGAGGAGCAAAAGAGGAAAAGGACCAATTTAAAATAAAGAATTAAGACAAGCATATTCATCAGTTACCATTTGGGCACAGTGGAAAAACTGGCCTGAGGACTATTCAATTTAAAATGTTCCATAGGTGCTATTGGCTCCCTGAAGCAAAATATAATAAGGGGTTGGTGTCCCAATTAAAGTATTGGAAATGTCAGCAAGCTGAATGGAATGGCTTTATATGGTTTGAGAGACAAGTGTGCTGGTAAGGCAGTTTGGGCATGAATTTGTGGAATATTTCGAGAATAATCAGACTGTTTTCTTAAGTTATAATTTTGCTTTCTCTTTATTTCCCTGAAGGGATTTACTTGTCCAGTGCTCAGAAGCAGTTATTATGAACAGTAGACAAGATCATTGTGAAATTGTTCAGAGCCTTCAATAACCAAAAATCCAAAGGTTTTGGATCAGGCTAGTGAGCCCTTCAGCACTTTAAACACTGATAGTACTTTAAAGAAAGATGAAATCAGCCATGCTTAGTGTTTTGAAATTCTTTCTGCTTCCTTAAAGAACGTAATGTGATGAATTTTTAACATTTTCAGTATTTGAACTGAGATATAGTACTTCTGTAATCAAATGAATGAATCACCAATTCCCTAATTGTAACTTTGTGAAAAAAATTACTTCCAATTAAAGTCATAGCATTTAAAATACACTTTTGTAACCACTTCATCTTGTAAGCCACAAAATTTCATGTAGCTATGTATTTGGAAGATAATATCACTAAACTACTTACAAAGACCTATCCCAGTTCGTTGCTTAGAAGTTCTCTTTTGGGAAAGGTACTAAACCTCTCTGTGCCTCATTTCTCTTGTACATGGGTAATACTTGTGCTTATTTTATGAGTATTTAGTGAATTAGTACATTTTAACAATTTTGAATGCTACCTGGCACATGATAAACAGCCAAGAGTTAATTATTCTTTTACACATCATCATCATTATTAATATCAGGAATTTGGTAACTATGAGTTCAAATACTTCTTTAAAGTTTTCTTTTGCTATCTAATTCTAATTTGAAACTGCAAATACTGAATATAAATATAATTAATGAGGGGGCAAAAACCACTAACAATCAAAATTGTGCTTTGTCATATTTCACAGGAAATTGAGAGTAAATATTATTCTTTTACAGTAAGGTGAGAGGGAAAGATATCTGCTGTCACAACTTTTATTTTCTTTCTTTCTAAAAGTATTAGGTGAAACAAGGAAGGGAAGCTATATTAAGAGGTGAAGGGAAGAGAAAGATGAGTAAATCGTTATTTTGACAGATCATATCATTAGAGACTTGGGCTTCTCAAGTGGCGCAGTGGTAAAGAATCTGTCTGTCTATGCAGGACATGTGTGTTCAGTCTCTGGGTTGGGAAGGTTCCCTGGAGAAGGGAATGGCAACCCACTCCAGTATTCTTTTTTTAACCCCCTTTTTTTAAAAAAAAATTATTTTTTAATTGAAGGATAATTGACTTATAGCATTTGATTGTTTTTTGTCAAACATCAACACGAATCAGCCATAGGTATATATATGTCCCTGCCTGGGAAATCCCATGGACAGAGGAGACTGGAGAGCTACAGTCCATGGGGTCACAAAGAGTCATATATGACTGAACATGCACAATTAGATACTTAAGGTCAATAGAATTAACAAATAGTCATTAAGCAATTTAATAGTATATAGTATTAGTGAAAATACAAAATAAACATAAAGTGTTTATATTTCTCTTAACAATAATATTTAGAAAACATAAGGCTAAATAATTTATTCATAACACCAACCAAAAATAAGATTCTTGGATGTTAACCTAAGTAAAAAATTCATATCTAATCTATATGCATATGTATCTGTATTATGTTTTCTTTGTAAAAATCATGAAGATAACCTGAACAATTAAAGGCATACCAAAATTTCAGAAAGTTCAATTGTTTTTAAAGATGTTAGTTATCCTAAAGTGAGACACACACTGAGAGAAAATAAATAGCCAAAAACAGAAAACAAAAATAATTATTTGTTGGAACTAGCAGAAGTGATCTTGCAACAAGCAATTGCAAGGATAAATAGGGGTGACCAATAATGAAAAGTAAGCATAAAAGTAGAAGGAGAAGAAACTCCCACTATAAATAAATACAGCACATAAATCAAACAATGTACTATTAAATGGTGAGTGCTTACAATGTAATTTTAAATGGAAATGTTATATACACAATATGAATCAATAATCAAGTATGGAAAGGAGGTATTTTTGGGTCTGTGTTTAAAGATGCTGTTACTTTGGATCATACTTTGATCACCTGCCTCTACCCAAACTCCAAACCCACAGCAATGATAGATAAATTATAAAAAGGAACAGGCAAGGAATATACAGACTTTTCCTGCTGAGTTCTGGGTCCTGATAACAGTCAAAATTACTGTGACTGGGAGTTTCGTTCACATAATGTTCAGAATTGCTCTTTGTGAAGTGGTGAAGTGAAGTAAGGTTCAAACTCAAGCTTTGGTATAGTGATTTCCCACATGTGACAGGAGGCATAAGAAGGCTGTTAATTGGGGCTACAGCTTACAGGAGGTGGGCAGATACAGGCCCAAGCTTGCAATTAAATACTGAGCCAAGTCGTTGGGTGGATCATTTGGATCAGCAATTTCTATATATTGCCATAGTGCAGGGAGACCAAATTGCTAATATAAACCTGGGTTTGCATTCTAAAATATGAGTGGCCAGATAGAGCCTGTTGTATAAAACTATGCAAGGGGACTGTGGAGAGGGATGGCAATACAAATAGAAAAAGGATAAATTAGCGGGGAAAGCAGAGAAGGCAATGGCACTCCACTCCAGTACTCTTGCCTGGAAAATCCCATGGATGGAGGAGCCTGCAAAAGGCTGCAGTCCATGGGGTCGCTGAGGGTCGGACACGACTGAGCGACTTCACTTTCACTTTTCACTTTCATGCATTGGAGAAGGAAATGGCAACCCACTCCAGTGTTCTTGCCTGGAGAATCCCAGGGACGGGGGAGCCTGGTGGGCTGCCGTCTATGGGGTCGCACAGAGTTGGACACGACTGAAGTGACTTAGCAGCAGCAGCAGCAGGGGGAAAAAACACAGCTTAATTTTTTCCTCTAAGCTATGAGTTTAAATAATGAGGACAACTAGAACTTAGTTCAGTTCAGTCGCTCAGTCGTGTCTAACTTTTCGTGACCCCATGGACTGCAGCATTGCAGGCCTCCCTGTCCATTGGTGATGCCAGCCAACCTTCTTATCCTCTGTCGTCCCCTTCCCCTCCTGCCTTCAATCTTTCCCAGCATTAGGGTCTTTTCAAATGAGTCAGTTCTCTGCATCAGGTGGCCAAAGTATTGGAGTTTCAGCTTCAGCATCAGTCCTTCCAATGAATATCCAGGACTGCTTTCCTTTAGAATGGACTGGTTGGATCTCCTGGCAGTCCAAGGGACTCTCAAGAGTCTTCTCCAACACCACAGTTCAAAAGCATCAATTCTTCGGTGCTCAACTTTCTTCATAGTCCAACATGTACATCCATACATGACTACTGGAAAATGGACCTTTGTCTGGAAAGTAATGTCCCTGCTTTTTAACATGCTGTCTAGGTTGGTCATAACTTTTCTTCCAAAAAGTACGAGTCTTTTAATTTCATGGCTGCAGTCACCATCTGCAGTGATTTTGGAGCCCAAAAAAAATAAAGTCTGTCACTATTTCCACTGTTTTCCAATCTATTTGCCATGAAGTGATGGAACGGATGCCATGATCGCAGTTTTCTGTATGTTGAGTTTTAAGCCAACTTCTTCACTCTCCTCTTTCACTTTCATCAAGACGCTCTTTAGTTCTTCTTCGCTTTCTGCCATAAGGGTGGTTTCATCTGCATATCTGAGGCTATTGATATTTCTCCTGGCAATCTTGATTCCAGCTTGTGCTTCATCCAGCCCAGCATTTCTCATGATGTACTCTGCATATAAGTTAAATAAGCAGGGTGACAATATACAGCCTTGATGTACTCCTTTTCCTATTTGGAACCAGTTTATTGTTTCACATCCAGTTCTAACTGTTACTTCCTGACCTGTATACAGATTTCTCAGGAGGCAGGTTGGGTGGTCTGGTAAGAAAACCAAACGTATCAATAATCAGAAGAAAATATCAAAATAATTTGAAATCTGTAAAAGACCATATGTTTATGGCCTCAAAGTGATAAATGGTCAAACATGTATAAAATGAAAGAAATTTGTAGAACATATGAAAATGATATAAAACAAAAACAGTAGCAAGGAAAAATAAATGATTATAAAAAGTACGTATTGTGGTGTTCAACCTTAAGGGAAATAATAGTATTCTTTGAATCTAAAAATAAAATTCAAAAGAATGCTAGCTGTGGGGTTTTTTTTACCTTGTTTTGTACTTAGATTTGAGGAACTAACTAAATTTTCACATTGAAACTACAGTGTTATAGCAGATAAGTAAAATTTAGTATCCTCTTAGGCACACGTTTGTAAATGCAGATAATGAAAATTTAACAGATCTTCAAGGCACCAAGAAAAGAAAGATTTACATACGAACAAATGAAAATGAGACTGCAACAGATTTCCTGGCAGTACATTAGTTGTCAGAATATAATAAATAATAACTTCAAAGAGCTGAAGGAAAATAACTACCCATATAATATAGCTTCTACCTAGATAGCATATTCAAAAGCAGAGACATTACTTTGCCAACAAAGGTTCGTCTAGTCAAGGCTATGGTTTTTCCTGTGGTCATGTATGGATGTGAGAGTTGGACTGTGAAGAAGGCTGAGCATCGAAGAATTGATGCTTTTGAACTGTGGTGTTGGAGAAGACTCTTGAGAGTCCCTTGGACTGCAAGGAGATCCAACCAGTCCATTCTGAAGGAGATCAGCCCTGGGATTTCTTCGGAGGGAAAGATGCTAAAGCTGAAACTCCAGTCCTTTGGCCACCTCATGCGGAGAGTTGATTCATTGGAAAAGACCCTGATGCTGGGAGGGATTGGGGGCAGGAGGAGAAGGGGATGACAGAGGATGAGATGGCTGGATGGCATCACTGACTTGATGGATGTGAGTCTCAGTGAACTCCGGGAGATGGTGATGGACAGGGAGGCCTGGCTTGCTGCGATTCATGTGGTCGCAAAGAGTCGGACACGGCTGAGTGACTGATCTGATCTGATCTGATCAAAATATCATTCAAGAATTATACCTGTTGAATGTATGGCAAAAACCACCACAATATTGTAAAGTAATTAGCCTCCAATTAAAATTAAAAAAAAATTTTTTTAAGAATTATACCGAAATAATGGAGAAGGCGATGGCACCCCACTCCAGTACTCTTGCCTGGAAAATCCCATGGATGGAGGAGCCTGGTAGGCTGTAGTCCATAGGGTCATGAAGAGTTGGACATGACTAAACAACTTCCCTTTCACTTTTCACTTTCATGCATTGGAGAAGGAAATGGCAACCCACTCCAGTGTTCTTGCCTGGAGAATCTCAGGGACAGGGGAGCCTGGTTGGCTGCTGTCTATGGGGTCACACAGCGTTGGACACGACTGAAGTGAATTAGCAGCAGCAGCAGCAGCATACCAAAATAAAAATAATTTTAGACCAGCCCTAAGAGAGTAAACCAACAACGTCTTTTTCTGAAAGAACTATTCAAGAATATGGCTTGGCTAGAAGAATATAGAATAGCATTGAAACATGGCAATATATGTGAAACAGATCACCTGTCCAGGTTCGATGCATGAGACGGGGTAATCAGGTTTGGTGTACTGGGATGACCCAGAGGGATGGGATGGGGAGGGAGGTGAGAGGGAGGGTCAGGATGGGGAACATATGTACACCCATAGGTGATTCATGTCAATGTATGGCAAAACCACCACAATATTGTAAAGTAATTAGCCTCCAATTAAAAAAAAATAAACCATAGTGAAGAATAAAAAATTGGTTTAAAAATGAGTTACTTTTAAATTTAATTACCATTTGATAAAATACTGTTTTGTGATTTAAAAGTTGAAAGTATAACTGAAGATAAAATGATCTGGAATTCAGTGGAAGGGTAAAGCTTGTTAAGTCCCTGTTCAAGAGATAAACACAAATCCTGGATAGGGGTGTACAGAGATATTGTCTATTATTTACAAAGTTATTGAGCTAATGGAAGAATATAAAGTGATGAAAATGATGTATTTATCAATAAAAAGCAAGAAGGAGTAATAAAGGATGGGAAAGTATTAAAAAGAGAAAAATCAGACCATAAAATTACTTGAAAACCACAATAAATATAATAAGGTAAGCTCACCAGTGAAAAAGCAGGATAACAGATTGATTTTTTTCAAAAAATGCCTGAATAAGAGCACAGACTCAGAGGTGTTTGAAACATGACTTTTATCATGACGCAGTACCAGCTTACAGAAGGAACTGAAGGTGTGAAGAACAAATTCACCGTTCCTTACATGTGAGGTTCAGGGTTCTTTTTGAGGGGTTCACTTTTATGGGAAATCAGTCAAGATCCCCTCCTGCACTCCTTTCTGGAACTTGTTTGGGATTCATAGAGGAGGCAGGTCTGTGTACTCAGGGGTAAATAAGTTCCAATGTACATTTGAAAAGAAATTTATAGTTTATAATTTTAAAACCAAAGATAGCAAAATAAGGAGAAATAGATAACTATACATAGATTCAAACATATTTTTAAGTCATAGTAAGTAAATTGAAAAGAGATTAGATACACAGGTGAAGAGAAAGGAAGTTACAATACTTGTTCAGTAAAAAAGAAATGTAAGGAATGAAAATATTAAGGACATTCTTAGTTTATTTATTAAACTTTTATAATACATGATATATGTCCTTTTGATTCAGTTAAAATAAATCATACAGGCATTGATAAATAAGTAGTGAAAAAAGACATTAAACAGTAAATGAAAATAAGATAGTATAACAATATTAATATCAGACAAAATAAAATTTAGGACAAAATATCAGTAATAGATATAAATAAAAACATAATAGTAAACACATTTTAAGAAAATATAAAAGCCATGAATTATCTGTATTTAACATTTCTTTAATTTATATATAGGAATGATAAAAATTAAATTTGTAGTTAGAGAATTTTACACTGTTTTATAGATCAATTAAAGAAACAGAATTCATGTTTTTGAAAATCAAATTTAACAAGTATAATCTAAGAGATAAAAGTAGAAAATGGCTTATCCACCATTAGAGAATATTCTTCATGTTCAGCAAATAAGGGGAGGTTTCTAGAAAATTAAGCATGTTATTAGGCCACACATATAGTTTCATCAAATTTCAAACAACTGACATAACAGAGATCTTATTCTGTGGCTGTTATGCCATTAAATACCAATTTAAAAGTAAATGTACCAAGTACATGTCCGTATCAGTAGAATATATGCCATATGTCTTCAATTGGCTTCACATTCGCTATTTTCCCTTTTTTGTCCCTTTTTATTCATGTCTGAGCTCCAGGAATTTGTTTCAATTTACACGGTCTTCATCACCTCCACCACCTAGTTCCCTGGGAACTCCTGGGCCCGCCATGTCATATTATTACACCACCAATTTTACATAATCCATTACCAGCCCCTTCTCAGATTGTCTCAACATGTGTGTGCCCTCTGGTTTTTACATCTAGGACCCTAATAATTCAGGTATTTAAACAAGTATTTAGAAAAAAGTCACAAAATTATGAAAATCAAGTCTTGCAGTAGATGAACATGGTAGTTAGAGGTAAATATAGAACATTAATGCATTAATCAATAAACAAATAACCATGTTACTATTCAAATCAAGATAGCAGAATGATATATATAGCATTATACTTAAGGAAATTAGAAATGAGGAAATCGTAGCTCTAAAAGCAGAATTAAATACAAAACAAAACAGTAGTAGAAAGGATCAGTGAAGCCAAATACTAATTCTTTTAAAGCAAGTGTTGTTTTTACAAAAAAATTTTTTTAAAAATCAAAAAAGATGAATGAAAATAGCAAGTTGTTAAAAGTACTTTATTTCAGGGCTGTCTTACTAGTTGGAGTGAGGTGAATTTTCTTTATAGTTTTCAAAAAATTTCAAATTTTCTGTAAATCAACATGCCCTAACACTTTGGTGGAGAAGGAAATGGCAACCCACTCCAATATTCTTGCCTGGAGAATCCCGTGGACAGAAGAGCCTGGTGGGCTGCTGTCCGTGGGGTCACACAGAGTCGGACACAATTGAAGCGACTTAGCAGCGGCAGCAACACTTTGGTAATTGGAATAAAAGGTAAATACAGATTGTTTGAATAAGCTTGGTACAAAATTGACTGGATAATCCAGTATGTGTACTTTGCTAAAAATTCTAGCTCAAGTCAACAAGAACCTGTAATATTGTTAATTTTACATTTTCCATATCCTTTATAAGAAAAAAGTGCATCATGCTGTTAGTAATCTTCATTCGCTGAGGTATTTTTCAAGCCATCTCTCTCAAAATATAAGAAAAAAATTAAGGGAAGAGTTAACCAAAGAACCATATGCTACTTTATTTAGTGGTGCCAAACAAGCATCAATAGCACAAATATAGCAAGTTCCCAGCATAATTAGTAGGGGCTTGCTGCTGCTGCTGCTGCTGCTAAGTCGCTTCAGTCCTGTCCAACTCTGTGCGACCCCATGGACTGCAGCCCACCAGGCTTCTCTGTCCATGGGATTCTCCAGGCAAGAACACTGGAGTGGGTTGCCATTTCCTTCTCCAATGCATGAAAGTGGAAAGTGAAAGTGAAGTTGCTCAGTCGTGTCTGACTCTTAGTGACTCCATGGACTGCAGCCCACCAGGCTCCTCCATCCATGGGATTTTCCAGGCAACAGTACTGGAGTGGGGTGCCATTGCCTTCTCCGAATAGGGGCTTACACTAATCACTAAAATGTCTACTAAATAAAATTATAAATCTTCATGTGTTGGATGAGAAATGACTATAGTGACATCTGAAACATAGATGTTCTCATTTATTCAAATCATTTTGTCCAAGTGAAAGATATATGTAATGTATAATAAGGCTCTGTTCAAGTTCTTCCATGCTAATTCAAATATAAATGCATAATTATTAGTTTAGGTCATTCTCTCACAGTTGTGCCAAGGGTAGAAACTGCATGCCTATTTTTTTTCTGATATATATTTATTTTTTGATAGTATCAGGAATAGTTATATAAATATATTAATTTTAGACCTATAATTAAGACCATGTTAACTGGCCTTCAAATGAAAAAAATAGAATTTTTAAGAAATATGTGTTCCTATTAATAGAAACCTAATAATATAAAATAAAATATAGAGTAGAGAAATGGACAAATGAAAATTTGAAGCCTGAGAGTACTTTTTGATTTCGATTCCTAAATTAAATATGCCTGAAGAAGTATAACTTTATCCTAATTTGGTGGTGATATTAAAGTGATGTAATAAGCTGATATACAGTATTACTAGTTTTTATAATATTACTATTTCAGTATATGTTTATTAAGTTATATGGGAATGTGTTTATAAACAAAATAATCTATATAGAGGAACTTATTTTAAAAATAAGCATTTTAAGATCACATTAACAAAATTTATAAATATCCTTATAGAGATAATAAAGATGAAGTTCATAACCCTGATATTGGAAACCAAAAATATACATTGCATTTGAATACACAGATGCTGATTCTGTTTAGTATATGAAACCAGTGCTTTTAAAACTACTTTGTGAGAATGGTAATGTATCTTTTTTTGTTACTTTATTCCTTACACATTTTGGCAGCATTCCATATTTTAGCAAGGGATCCTTCGAGGTATTTTTTCTTTGCCAAATAGATAAATATATTGACATAGTCTGGAAGAAATATAAAATACAATAAAACCATCTGAGGGAGGTTGGGATACATTTGAAGAATAGGTTGATTTTATGTAAAGCAAAGTGATTGGTTAAAAAAAAAAATCTATACAGCTGTCAGAAATGCTTTTGGAATCATATTTTAATACCAGTGTATTCTACCAGGAAGATAAAGGGTCTAGCCTTACTCCCGATTTTATATTTCATTTCAAAACTTTAATGTGAATGAATTCTTGAAAATCAGAATTGGAGCTTTATTTTAGTAACCACATAGAAAGGATCACGTCTAGAAAATCTTAAAATAAAATCCAAAGTGAACATGTTTCTGTGTACCCAAATGTATACAAGGATTGAAGTTAGAGGGAGAAAAAAGGCCTGTGCACACCAATATATGTATTAATAGAGAGCACCATGGTATGAACTTACAATGATCATAATTCATGAAGAAATAACATTTAAAAATTATGTAAAAACAAGAAAAACTACCATTAGAAAACAAAGAAAAGGATAAAAATACTTCTGATCCTTCCACAATCTGTGATGTAGGATGTTACTTCTGCACAAAGTCATCTTTGTGATAGTATGCAACACTGTTTACTGAAAACCTCACCAAAGATAACTATGAAATTCTCAAAAGGCATTTGTGTACAAGATAACAGATATTTAGAACATTAGAAAGATCTTCAGCTTATTTTTAATTTTCATTGTCTTTGATATTTAAATATTATATTCTCATTTAACTTTCAGTTCAGTTCAGTCGCTCAGTCGTGTCCAACTCTTTGCGACCCCATGAATCGCAGCACACCAGGCCTCCCTGTCCATCACCAACTCCCAGAGTTCACTGAAACTCATGTCCATCGAATCGGTGATGCCATCCAGCCATCTCATCCTCTGTCGTCCCCTTCTCCTCCTGCCCCCAATCCCTCCCAGCATCAGGGTCTTTTCCGATGAGTAAACACTTCGCATGAGGTGGCCAAAGTATTGGAGTTTCAGCTTCAGCATCAGTCCTTCCAATGAACACTCAGGACTGATCTCCTTTAGGATGGACTGGTTGGATCTCCTTGCAGTCCAAGGGACTCTCAAGAGTCTTCTCCAACACCACAGTTCAAAAGCATCAATTCTTCGGCACTCAGCTTTCTTCATAGTCCAACTCTCACATCAATACATGACTACTGGAAAAACGATATAGCCTTGACTAGATGGACCATTGTTGGCAAAGTAATATCTCTGCTTTTCAATATACTATCTAGGTTGGTCATAACTTTCCTTCCAAGGAATAAGCGTCTTTTAATTTCTTTGCTGCAATCACCATCTGCAGTGATTTTGGAGCCCCAAAAAATAAAGTCTGACACTGCTTCCACTGTTTCCTCATCTATTTCCCATGAAGTGATGGAACCAGATGCCATGATCTTAGTTTTCTGAATGTTGAGCTTTAAGCCAACTTTTTCACTCTCTTCTTTCACTTTCAAGAGGCTTTTTAGTTCCTCTTCAGTTTCTGCCATAAGGGTGGTGTCATCTGCATATCTGAGGTTATTGATATTTCTCCCAGCAATCTTGATTCCAGCTTGAGCTTTTTCCAGTCCAGCGTTTCTCATGATGTACTCTGCAAATAAGTTAAATAAGCAGGATGACAATATACAGCCTTGACATTCTCCTTTTCCTATTTGGAACCAGTCTGTTGTTCCATGTCCAGTTCTAACTGTTGTTTCCTGACATGCATATAGGTTTCCCAAGAGGCAGGTCAGGTGGTCTGGTATTCCCATCTCTTTCAGATTTTTCCCCAGTTTATTGTTATCCACACAGTCAAAGGCTTTGGCATAGTCAATAAAGCAGAAATAGATGTTTTGCTGGAACTCGCTTGCTTTTCGATGATCCAGCGGATATTGGCAATTTGATCTCTGGTTCCTCTGCCTTTCATTAATTTTTTTCTAACTTTCCTATAGAATAGTTTGAAAATGAAAAAGAAAATAGATGAATTCCATCTTGGTTATTTTCAGGGTCATTGGGAAGTTTCAATTATACCTTAATAATCTATAAGAAACTTCTCTGTGGGATGTTGATTTTATTCTGTAGATACATCGCTGTTGTGGCGGTTTAGTCTCTAAGTCACGTCTGACTCATGACCCCGTGGACTGTAGCCCGCTGGGCTCCTCTGTCCATGGGATTCTCCAGGCAAGAATACTGGAGCAAGTTGCCATTTTCTTCTCCGGAGGGCCTTCCCGACTCAGCGACTGAATCCAGGTCTCCTGCATTGCAGATGGTCTCCTCCACTGAAAGCAGATTCTTTACTGACTCAGCCACCAGGGAAGTACATTGCTATAAAATTAATTTAATAAATATACTTGCATTAGCAATTTATAAAGTTTTCGAATTTTGTTGAAAAAAATAGTAGCCAAATTTGATATAATCATGTTTCCCTAGCAGCATTTTCTTTGAAAAAGGAATATATTGTCCATTATGAAATCATCACACTTGCGCTTTATGCACAAGTGAGGTAAAAGGAATCTTACTTGAGAAAAAATAAGAGACTCTTCTCACAGTATATATTTTAATTATGGGCAATACTACCTATATATCCAGCCTCCCATATATGTGCAAACTACCACGTTTAATAAAATTGTTATTTTTCTATGTTTGAAGCTCTGTCAACATACTATTTTTCATAATTCATTCAGATTATATGAACTTTAAAAAAATCACAGAGAATTATACTACATTTTTATCATATGTATGGCATTCCCATTAAATAAAGACTAACAGACTTGCTATGTAATAGAATACCATAATTACACAGATTCTTATTAAAATTGTACAAGACAGTTATTCACATGCCTTAAAATATGGTACCATTAAATATTCAAATATAATGCACAGTTCTTCAACCAGAACTTGGAGAAATCCTTGATGAATTTGCTAAATATATATGACATAGAACTAGAAGTGACAAGTGAGCTCAAAGATGATATATTTTTCAAACTAAAATGTAGTTTTACACTAATTTTATTTATTAAAAATGGTGAAGTGAAGCAAGATGTTATAGCAGAAGCTGTAGTAATATTCTTCCTAATCATGTAAGGTATATTAAAAACAGTAGCCAATGAGTAAGCGTTTGAGTAAGCATTAATTAACAGAGCATTTACCTCCATTAATATTTCTACAGCCAGGTCACTTTTGTCTCATGTCTAGAATAATAAAATCTAATTGTAAGATAGTCTCCAGCACAATAGATTCTGTATGCCACTGTTGTGCTTATCTTTCATAAGGACATCACAGATATTTTCGCTGACTGATTAAAGTCTGATAAATTCCATGCTATACACCCTAATATTACAATCTTCAACTCCCTGACTCATAGTCCCTTTCTCACCCTAACTCTAAACGTTCCTCAAAAAATAATAGTTTCTCCCCCTCTAGTTATTAGAATATTCACTTTTCTTTGTATTTGCAGAACACTTTATGTCTGCTTATGGGCTTCCCTAATAGCTCAGCTGGTAAAGAATCTGCCTGCAATGCAGGAGATCCTGGTTTGACCCCTGGGTTGGGGAGATTCCCTGGAGCAGGGAAGGGCTGCTTCTGCTGCTGCTGCTGCTGCTGCATCGCTTCAGTCATGTCTGACTCTGTGTGACCCCATAGATGCCAGCCCGCCAGGCTTCCCATCCCTGGGATTCTCCAGGCAAGAACACTGGTGGGTTGCCATTTCCTTCTCCAATGCAGGAAAGTGAAAAGTGAAAGTGAAGGCGCTCAGTCGTGTCTGACTCTAGCGACCCCATGGACTGCAGCCTACCAGGCTCCTCCTTCCATGGGATTTTCTAGACAAATGTACTGAAGTGGGGTGCCATTGCCTTCTCCGAGGGAAGGGCTCCCCACTCCATTATTCTGTCCTGGAGAATTCCATGGACTGGGTAGTCCATGGGGTCGCAAAGAGTCGGACGTGACTCTCTGCCTTTCACTTTCACTTTCTGTCTGCTTGGTCAGTTGTACTGAAGTGTTCCTTTTGTACTGAAAGTTTTTGCACACGTCTGTTAATGCAGATACTATTCATCTCTTAAGGTCCAGCTGAAACAGTGTATGCGTGATGTTTTCTTAACCCGTCTAGAAGTGACTTTCCACTCATTTTCTGCCCTAATAAAGATATTTATTAGACTGTGCTTTAAAATATAGATATTACTAGGCATATATGTCTCCAAATATAATTAGGGACTGTGAGGACAAAACCTTACAGATTGTACCATATGTCAACTGAATGTTTCTGAAAGTCAGGCAAAGAAAAAACAAATAATAGGCAATTAATAATTCAGTTAAACGTTCTTTAAAGTGTTTATAGCAGTCTGTGGCGATAGGGAACATTTAATAAATTTCAACTATTTTTATAATATTAATGCTAAAACCTGTTGAGACACATTTTGAAAAACAAACATATCTATGATTCTGTTTCCTTCCAAGCTTTTCATTCAAAGCTTTGCCTGTAAGAGGAAATAATAACATGTCAATGTTTATGAACTCTGGCTTTAAGCTAAGTCATTGCCTAGAAATGAGGTGAAATTGCTCACAAGATGGACCCTATACTTTTCATTTCTCACAAGACAATGATTATGTCATCACTGTGGTGTCACACAGTTATCACCAGTATGTGTACGGGAGAAAAAGATTTTCCAAATTGTGATACCTCTTCATGTGTGGTCAAGACTTGATTCTTGTTTCTGGGTAGTTCTTAAAACAGTGCCACCCTTCTTTTTCTTTTTTTTTTTTTAACTGATGTATAGTTGATTTACAATATTGGTTACTTTCAGCTATACAGCGAAATGACTCAGTTATACTTAAATAAGCACTATTTTTTATATTCTTTTCCATAATGACTTATTTCAGGATATTGAATATAGTGGACTTCCTTGATAGCTCAGCAGTAAAGAATCTCCCTGCAATGTAAGAGACATGAGTTAGATTCCTGGGTTAAGAAGATCCCCCTGGAGAAGGAAATGGCAACCCACTCCAATATTCTTGCCTGAAAAAATCCCATGGACAGAGGAGCCAAGTGGGCTACAGACCAAAGGGATGCAGATTCAGGAATGACTGGGTGACTGAGCACACACATACACTGAACATAGTTTCCTATGCTATATTGTATGACCTTATTGATTATCCATCTTATATATAACAGTTTGCATCTGCTCATTCCAAACTGCCAGTTGGAATAAGCCTTGCCTTGCCCATCCACCTCATCCCTTGTCAACCTGTTCTTTCAAAACTAATACAATTTTGTTAAGTTTAACAATAAAATAAAAAAAAATGATATCTAAAAAAATAATAATAAAAAATAAAATTTATATGAAAACAAAAAAAAAAATAAAATAAAATAAAACAATGCTGCTCTTCCTACTTGCTTTTGTATATAAGCAAGGCTGGGCTCCAGAAAGAGAAATTGAATCAAATTTTCTGCACAGGCATAGACTTTGAGTCCATGGACATTACGCAAAAGAAATGTCTTGGGTTAATTCTCTGGAGGCCACTTTTATTGTTACTATTGAATTTTCCTGACAGCACTAAAGTTTTGTTACCATTATTTTTTCTAAATTATATTAAGTTTTTGCAAACATGGAAGTAGATATTGTGTTCAGTCATTCAGTTGTGTCTGACTCTCTTTGACCCCATGGACTCTAGCCTGCAAGCCTCCTCTGTCCATGGGATTATCCTGGCAAGAATATGGAAATGGGTTGCCATTTCCATCTCCAAGAAGAAGATATTGGATATGTTATAATTCAATGTCTTAAGAATAGTAAATATTTCTAACTCTTGGGAAAATACCTCCAAATTATGTTATAAACATTAAATGAAATATTCATTGAGATATAAATATTGATTTCTATAAGTCAAAAGGAAGCAAACTGGATGATATTTACAAGTGTTTCCTCAGCCCAATTTAAATCTGGCTTTTGATCTTTATTCCACTTTATGAATGTGATCCTATTCTGAGTGGCTTTTATACAGTGTGGTTCTTGGAAGTATTCCTAGGTTTATTGTAGACATTGGTTGTAATTTATTAATAAGTATCACATGCCAGCCTTGCATCACTAATACTAAGTTAGAAGACTTTATTACATTCAAAAATGTGTAACTTATGACTGTCTTTATTTATCTTAGAATGGTTTCCTTGGAGAAACTTTATTAATGATTACTCTGGAGAGAAAACCAGAAAGAGGTCTATAGAAGCATCAATAAGAGCAGAAATAGGGAACCCCCTGTGTCCTAACCACCGGGTTCCCTGGGTAACAATTCCAGGAGGTGACTGAAAGCCATTCCCTGAAGATGCTCTCATATGAACATCTTTATAGTCAGGACTGTGCAGAGAGAGTTGCACCAGATGTAGAAATTTCACACCATCTGACGGAACATAGCCTTATCCCTCAGAGTGTAAATAAACTAGCTCAAGATTACTAGCAAATCTGGACCATCCAGATGGCCCAGGCAGACACTTAATTGATAAGACAAGGAAACAAATATTATCTAGTATATTTTTATTTTATTTCATGCCATAATTTTAGGTATTGAAGGGGCTGGAGTTATAGGAAGTGAAATAATGAAATGCTTTTATTTTTTCCCTCACTCCATTGTCTTTGAAACATACAGTTGTAGATCTCCATTTTCTGTCTCAGGACAATGTTAATGGCAGATCCTATAACATTTGTGGTTATTTTAGATATTAAAAGTCTCATTTTCAAGTAATAAAAGTTCAATTCAGTTCAGTCGCTCAGTCATGTCTGACTCTTTGACACCCCATGGACTGCAGCACACCAGGCCTCCCTACCCATCACCAACTTCCGGAGCTTGCTAAAACTCATGTCCATCGAGTCAATGATGCCATCCAACCATCTCCTCCTCTGTCGTCCCCTTCTCCTCCTGCTTTCAGTCTTTCCCAGGATCAGCGTCTTTTCCAGTGAGTCAGTTCTTTGTATCAGATGGGCAAAGTATTGGAGCTTCAGCTTCAGCATCATTCCTTCCAATGAATATTCAAGGACTCATTTCCTTTAGGATGGACTGGTTGGATCTCCTTGCTGTCCAAGTGACTCTCAACAGTGTTCTCCAACACCACAGTTCAAAAGCATCAATTCTTGGCCACTCAGCTGGGCCAAATCTCATATGCATACATGACTACTGGAAAAACCATAGCTTTTAACTAGATGGACCTTTGTTGGCAAATAAATGTCTCTGCTTTTGAATATCCTTTTTAGGTTTGTCATAGCTTTTCTTCCAAGAATCAAGCGTCTTTTAATTTCAGGGCTTCAGTCACCATCTATAGTGATGTTGGAGCCCAAGAAAATAAAGTCTCACTGTTTCCATTGTTTCCCCATCTATTTGCCATGAAGTGATAGGACCAGATGCCATGATCTTAGTTTTCTGAATGTTGAGTTTTAAGCCAATTTTTCACTCCTTTTCACTTTCATCAAGAGGCTCTTTAGTTCTTCTTCGCTTTCTGCCATAAGGGTGGTGTCATCTGCATATTGAGGTTATTGATATTTCTCCCAGCAATCTTGATTACAGCTTGTGCTTCATCCAGCCCAGCATTTCACATGATGTACTCTGCATATAAGTTCAATAAGCAGGGTGACAATATACAGTTTGATGTATCCTGTCCCAATGAACCAGTCCATTGTTCCATGTTCTATTCTAACTGGTTCTCTTTGACCTGCATACAGATTTCTCAGGAGGCAAGTAAGGTGGTCTGGTATTTCCATCTCTGGAAGAATTTTCCACAGTTTGTTGTGATCCACACAGTCAAAGGTTTTGACGTAGTCAATAAAGCAGAAGTAAATGTTTTCTGGAACTTGCTTGCTTTTTCTGTGGTCCAACAGATGTTCGCAATTTGATCTCTGGTTCCTCTGACTTCTTTAAACCCAGTTTGAATGTCTGCAAGTTCTCAGTTCATGTACTCTTGAAGCCTGGCTTGGAGAATTTGAGCATTACTTTACAGCATGTGAGATGTGTGCAATTGTGCAGTAGTTTGAACATTCTTTGGCATTGCCTTTCTTTGGGATTGAAATGAAAACTGACATTTTCCAGTCTGGTGGCCACTGCTGAACTTTCCAAATTTGCTGGCATATTGAGTGCAGCATACAGCATCATCTTTTAGGATTTGAAATAGCTCAACTGGAATTCCATCACCTCCACTAGCTTTGTTCATAGTGATGCTTCCAAAGGCCTACTTGACTTCGCTTTCCAGGATGTCTGGCTCTAGGTGAGAGATTAGATCATAGTAGTTACCTGGGTCATTAAGATCTTTTTTCATATAGTTCTCTGTGTATTCTTGCCGCCCCTTAATATCTTTTGCTTCTGTTAGGTCAGTACTGTTTCTGTTCTTTATTGTGCCCATCTTTGCATGAAATGTTCCCTTGGTATCTCTAATTCCCTTGAAGAGATCTCTAGTCTTTCCCATTCTGTTGTTTTCCTCTATTTCTTTGCATTGATCGTTGAGGAAGGGTTTCTTATCTCTCCTTGGTATTCTTTGGAACTCTGCATTCAGAAGGGTGTATCTTTCCTTTTTTCCTTTGCCCTTTGCTTCTCTTCTTTTCTCAGCTATTTGTAGGGCCTCCTCAGACAACCATTTTGCCTTTATGCTTTTCTTTATCTTCAGGATGGTATTGATCACTGCCTTCTGTGCAATATCATGCACATCCGTCCTTAGTTCTTCAGGCATTCTGTCTGTCAGATGTAATCCCTTGAATCTATTTGTCACTTCCATTGTATAATCATAAGGGATTTGATTTAGGTCATACCTGAATGGTCTAATGGTTTCCCCTACTTTCTTCAATTTGAGTCTAAATTTTGCAATAAAGGGTTCATGATCTGAGCCACAGTCAGCTCCCAGTCTTGTTTTTGCTGACTGTTTAGAGCTTCTCTATCTTTGGCTGCAAAGAATATAATCAATCTGATTTCCGTGTTGATCATCTGGTGACGTCCATGTGTAGAGTCGTCTTTTGTGTTGTTCGTTGGCCAGACAGCTCCTCCAGGACTCAGTCATGCCACCAGCCCTGCCATGCCACGCTCTCTGCCAACAAAATTTCAGTATTATTTAAAACAAAATGTAGATCTTTCATTAAATTCATTGTTTACCCTCTATGGCATCTTGCACCCCACTGAGGTCCCAAAACTTTCAGTTAGAAGGATTGCATGGTCATTTGCTTCTGTCTTCTTTGCTTAACTCTTTTATTCAGTGATAGTCATCCTTTCATACTTCTCCTATAGTCAGATTCAGAGGGGAAATTTTCTTTGAGATCATGGTGAGGTCATAAATGATAATGTATTTGTAATCTGGCATTGGTGCTCTAGCCTTGAAAGACACCCAAATGAATCCTTTATGTCACAAGGAGCTGTTTTGTGGGTTCTTCTTAACTACCCTGTGGGTAACTCCCACTGGAACACTTTCTGAGGTCAAAATACCTCCAGCTGAGCATTTTACATCCCTTTACCTCCTGTTCCTAGTGCTACACCCTCAAGAGACTCCTTCTGATGAAGTCAGCTCACTCAGCTTGTCAGTGTTACCTTCAGGATGATAATAATTTGCTTGTCATTGTCCTCATGACCCGAGGTACCTGTGCTTTACCCTTTTAATAGTGTTTCTTGCTCTCTGTCAATTCTTTTCCTACTTTTCCTCAGCTTTACTTTATAAAAATGTCTAGACCAGAGTCATATATTCTTATGTCTGTCATATATAAGAATATACATATATATATATATCCCATGTATCCTATAACCCAAAGTCTAGGGTCTCCAGATCAAGTTCTCTGGGTGACTGATTTGAGAAAATTGGAGGCATGGCAGAGAATTATTGAGCCTTCTAGCAGTTCTTTCAAATAGATACTCACTACCCATCTTTCTCTATTCGTATATACAATTAGGCACATGATGAGCCAAAGGTGGAAGACCTGGCCTTGAGCCAAACCCCTTAAAAGTCCTGCAAAGATGGTGAAGCATTTCTCCAAGTTATTTAAGGATAGTCATCACTTAGTGTTCCTAGTGTTGGTTCTCAGTTAAAATGGAGATAATAGGGATGCCTCTTTTTGATATCCTGTCACTTATATACTTCGATGGTATGTTTAAAGAGTTAGTCACTCAGTTGTGTCTGACTCTTTGCCACCCAATAGACTGTAGCCCTCCAGGCTCCTCTGCCCCTGGAATTCTCCAGGCAAGAACACTGGAGTGGATTGCCATTCCCTTATCTTCCTGACCTGGGGATCGAACCCTAGTCTCCTGCATCAGAAGCGGTTTCTTTACTATCTTAGCCACCAGAGAAGCCGTCTTAGGGCAGTGGTGGCTTTTGTCAGTTTGCTTGTTTGTTCATTTTTTTTTTTTTTTAGTTTGATATCATAGTACCCTTTACAAAAAAGCATTTAAACATTGAACCAAATTCACTTCCTGCTCCCCAGGGAAAAAAATTAAGTACTTATTTGAGCTCCAGATTGCACTGCATATATTTAGCTTGATAGTTTTAAGGAAACATATAATAATGTTAAAAATTAATTAGAAAACCTTTTAAAAATTAGTTTTTATCGTCCCCAAGTCATTTTAACTTACATTATGCTATAACTTTAGTTACTTCTATCCATAAACATTTATGGTTAGAATGCAGCTATTCTACTTCAAAAGGCAAAAATGAAACAATCAGGATGTATGATACTGTCGTATACATCATGTATGCTGCACTCAAGCTTTATATAGATGCAAACGCACAGCACCACCAGCGTATATTTGATAGTGAATGGAAACACTGGGAAAAACAAAACAGTTCAATAGCTTCAACAAAGACAATTATGTTTAAAATGTGTATAAACTGGTTACCAGAGTTTCTAAAGAAAAGTTTAAATCATTATATTTTAAATGGAAAAGATAAGAAAAACTCGACATCTGTATTTCAAAACTTACACTATTTAGGCTATCACAAATTTCTGGATTTTTTAATTTCATTTTATTTATTCAGTGAAGATCTGTTGAGTTTTTATGTGCAAGACCCTATGGGGCTTTCAAGGTGATAATTGTCAATAAAGAAAATATGATATGCAGCATCTGATAAGACAGAGATGACAATGTTGAATCAGGAAGCAGTAAATACATGATGAACACGGCATCTCCACAGTACTTGACTTTTACTAATAGTTTTTACCGTATGACTCAAGTGGCAACTTAGTGGAATTTATGATAAGCGTTGTGTGATTTTTTTTTTTTTTGGCCTAGGACAAGTTACATATTTTACATATGTATATGTAAGTTACATATTTTATTTTCTCTTAACAATAGGTTTAATTATAGTTCCTGATGCATAGAGTTGTGAGAATTTTATGATATCTGCACTTCAGATGATGCTAGTCATATAATAAACCCTCAGTTAAGAGTAGTAATTTAATATAAAAATGCTTCTAGAAAATTGCATTATTGCTTTCACTTCACACAAACATAAATGTAGCAATCTGAGGTTGGCAGGGTTACCCCAGGATGTGTCTCTACCTGTCACTCTGGATTGCTGAGGAAGGTTCACTGACCTCGTTACCCAGTTGTCCATTTCCTCCTTCATCACTTAACATTTGGCCTTCTGGGTGTTTTATCCTCACTCCAAAAGCATACAGAGGGAAATATTCAAGAAATGACACCCTTTTGCTAGGACCCACATGACTCAACTCAAAGTCAGGTCCCTGTTGGCAGCCCAGCAGATCTTTTATTGCAATAAAAGGAGAAAAATCAGAGAGTGGGGTTATTTGGGGTAGAGGGAAGTGTTTAGAATTTAAGCTGGATGCAAAGGAGGGTACGTTAGGTAGAACTGCATTTATCTTCAGAGACAGAATATTTGACTAAATATAGAGGGTTTATTTTTCTCATATAAAATAATGTTCAGAGCCTGGTTGGGAGGCTTCAGATGATAAGGTGAAAGTTGTCTACTCATTTCTTCGTTTTACCAGATGGGTGTTGAAACTTCACCCATTACAACATTATTTAGAAAGCAAGTAAGAAAAAGGAAAAGAAAGGTCAGCCTTGGATTAATAGATCAAAATTTCCTTCAAACATCCAGTAAACATCCACTTTTATCTCAGTATTCAGAATTGTGTCATATGAACATCACTTGTAATAAAACATTCTAGAAAGATGAAGTTTTAGCTTCCGTGATAGAGTGAATCACAGAGTAAATTAATTAAAATGTATATGGAATGAACATTGATTACCAGTCGCAGAGGTGGGCATACATGAATTACCAGAGATGGTAGAAGGGAATTATAGGCAAACAAAGACAGAGGGTTGTGGAGAATAGTGAATAACACGGCGGGGATCAGAAAGCAGAGATCCTTGAAAATCAACCACAGGAGTTAGGAAACATTATTTAAAAACATGGAAAAAAGATTCAAGAGAAAGGTATAAAGACATAAAGCCAGGATTCTACCATGCAGTTGAGGATGGCAGGATCACAGTTAAGGAACATAAAATAAAAAGCCCCTGATTTAAAAGTGTCAGTTGTGACTTTTGAGGGAAAAAAAAATTCTGGTAGACTATCTGGAAAATAACAATATTTTTTGCTTCAGTTAATTGGTGGAAGAGACTAGAAGCTAGGAAGACACACAGATATTTTCAGGAGTCTTGTCAAGGAAGGAAGGAAGCAAGTTAAAAAAGCCTTAAAGTTTGTGTGGTTGCTTTTGTGTTGTTGTTTGTATCTTGATGAGGAAACTTTAGCATGTGTGAAAAATGTTGGTAGAAAGAGATTGAAAAGGAAAGGAGAGAGGATACAGTTTATTTTTTTCACAGATCATTTACTTATTTTTGACTATTCAAAGTCCAATGATGTAAGTAATGATACACAGACTGGTAAACTTCTTACATGTATTTCAAATATTTTAATAAGAGGGGATAACATGCATTGGTTGCAGATATTTTACAATTGCAAAATTCATAAGAGTGACTACCTCAAAATATTGTTGTGAATATGTAATTATTAATACATAGAAATGCTGAAAATGGGTCCTAACATATATTATAATCTGTACATTGTTATAATTAAAAATAACAATATTATTTTATAGGTACGGTCTTGTACAGAAACTGCAGTGTATATAATTTAATAAATGGATCTGAAGTAATTCAGTTAACAAATCAGAATCCTATCTCAGATGTATCTGAGCCCAAATTCCACAGAATTTAAGCAGGAAGAACAAATTTGAGGAAGACCTTAGGGTTGTGTCAGCAGATGGGGTTATAATCCCAGACCTGCCTTAAGGGACAGAGTCGTGGTGTGGAGTGAAGGTTGTCATGGGCAATGGGCAATCCTGAGGCAATGCTAGGCTCTCAAGATAAGGCTTCAGTTATCAAAGTGGACTCAAGTGGGAACTAATCTCAGCAGTCAAATGGTACCCAGCGAGAGCTCAGGTTGGCGTCAGTATCAGTCTTGGGGTATTTGCTAATTTAGTGTGATGCTTCTTCAATTCCTAAAACCATGATAATTAGTTTGGCAGTACACTTCTCAGCATCAGTGGAACCTGAGTTTAGTTGGACAATATCTTTAAGGCATTGAGGTATAATTGTTATGAATCTATAACTGGGTGCTGAGTCATCTTTTTCAGAATGAAAAGTTTGCAACTCATGTTCAGGATAAAAACTACCAATAGTGACTTATCCTTTAAACAGATTTTGTTAATGATGAGTCAAGTGTTGTTATACAGATTTAACAAACATTTTATTTATGGACAAATAATAATGCCAAGTTATTGGATAACAATGTCATAAAGGTCAGACAAGGGGTGTTTATAATTAAAGTACACTGTTATCCCAGTGTTTCTCTGAAGCTTTCTAAAACTAAATATATGCTATAAAATTTCAGGAGTATCCAACAATGAAACAAATACTGAGTTTATACTTTCAAATTCAACAGGAAAATTGTGATTAAACCTAATAATTATAAATTGACTGTGAAATGTTTTAATAAAGTTAAAGACACATGGAATAGACTTTTTAAAAAAAAAAAGTTTGGTTATATACTTTTCATGCATGTGTGCTAAGTGGTTTCATTCATGTCCGATTCTTTGTGACCCCGTGGACTGTAGCCACCAGGCTACTCTGTCCATGGGATTCTCCAGGCAAGAATATTAGAATTGGTTGCCATGCCCTCCTCTAGGGGATCTTCCTGACCCAGCGATCAAACCCATGTCTCTTGTGTCTCCTTCATTGGCAGGTGGGTTCTTTACCACTAGTACCACCTGCTGCTGCTGCTGCTAAGTCGCTTCAGTCGTGTCCAACTCTGTGTGACCCCACAGACAGCACCCCACCAGGCTCCGCCACCCCTGGGATTCTCCAGGCAAGAACACTGGAGTGGGTTGCCATTTCCTTCTCCAATCCATGAAAGTGAAAAGTGAAAATGAAGTCGCTCAGTCATGCCTGACTCTTAGCGACCCCATGGACTACAGTCTACCAGGCTTCTCTGTCCGTGGGATTTTGCAGGCAAGAGTACTGGAGTAGGTTGCCATTGTACCACCTAGGAAGCCCAAAATACTTTTCATAAGTGTAACTACAATTTACGGAAATGAAATACACACTTTTGTAGTTACTATTAAGCTTTATTGAAAAGGTTTTAAGTTTTTAAGACAATCATATATATAGATATTGATATATAACTATTGAATATATATCAGTATATATGGTTGAAATATATAGCTATTGAAAAGAAAGACAACTAAATGTCAATATTTATAAATAATAAGATTGTTTATGTAAAAACCATAATTGACACTCCAGACAGATTATTAAAAAAAAAATAAGTATCTAGGTAGGTAGCTGCTTATGAGATCAAGAAAAACTTAGATTTTTTCTTAAACAGGCACAAACAACAACCATCATAACCAGGCTAAACTTTGCTATATACTTGTTTGTACCAGACTCTTCTTGAGCAACTTCACTTCACTTCCCTTCTCATCACTTTACATGATTGGAGTCATTCAAGCCTCACAACAGCATTAAGAAACAAATGCCCCAACACCTCATTTTAGAGTCTGACCCATTTTATATGGAAAAATTGGTGTATAACTGAATTGGCATTTGCAATTCAGTAAAGAATAGATGGTGTAAGAGCAACTGGTAAGCAACATGGAAAAAGCATGAAATTGGATTTCTCCCTTAAAACCATACTCAGAAGTATTTGCAAGTTAACTCTCTCCTCTACTTTGAGTGTTTGCTCAGATGTCATCCATCTTGGCGATGATGCCTTCCTCCTCCTAACTTTTTAGAAATTTGCAACGTGTCCCTCTGCCCTGTGTGCCTGATTTCCCTTAGCTCATTCTAAAGATTTTCCTCCATAGAACCTGTCACGTTCTTACATAATGCTTGATTTGCTTACTCATTATGATTATTGTTCTTATCTTCTCTCTTGAAAAGTAACTCCACAAAGATGGGAGACCTTACCTTTCTTCTAGTAATGAATCTCAAGTGTCCAGGAGGGTCCCTGGCACATAAAAATGCTGATTAAATATTCTGAACTGGGGTATAGCTCCATCAGTATTAATCAGTAGATTTGGGAGCTTAGTTGGGATTATACAGTAATTAGTACCCTGTTATACATAAACCGATTTGCATTTCTGAAAGAAAAAAAAAATTCCTTTAGAGGCCTTAGTAAGTTGTAATTCATTCACTGTGATTTTGGGCTCTTTACTCACTGTATAAATATGAAATAAGCAAAGCCAAAAATAGTTAATATACAAATAAGATGTTTGCTATGTGTATTTTATTAAGTGTATTTTATGTCTTATATATCGTTGTTCTAAGAGGTTAGAGAATCTGCATACCAAATACTAGAGATAAAGAAATCTTGACTTGGAGTTCTGTTGATTTACTAGGTGATCATAAGCATATATTTTATATAAAGTATAAATGTAAAAGCATACATTTTATATAAACTATAAACAGACATCAGATATGTCTGTCTTATTCATTGTTGAATCCCAAACATGTGTCATTGGATGAAAAGAAATAGTGTAGGATGGGTGATCTGTCTTAAGTGGAAGGGTAGAGACTGAAAGGCATACCTAGATGCCAGTGATAAACCAGCTGTATGAACACACTTCACCCCATCCTGTATAACCTACAACCCTCTCAGCACAAGGTCTTGTCCACTCACAGTTTGACTTTGACCAGATAAATATCATCTGTGGTCTGTGATTTTTAAAGCTCAGTGGCAGGCTACATGTAGTTGTACAAAGGGGATCTCCTCATTGTAAGTGCTGAAAATGCCTTAAGTTACTTCTTATAAAGTAATTGTCATTATCTTGCACAGTAACCTTTCAAAAGATATGCTTCTTTCTGAGTTAAAAGTACCAGATTTAAATGCAAGAGAGAGAGGAATAAATGAAAGATTACTGAAAAAAATCAAGAATTTTTTTTTAGAGAGGGTATAATGAACACACCCATATTTATGTATATATACAGGTCCAGTACTCTTGCCTGGCAAATCCCATGGACAGAGGAGCCTGGTAGGCTGCAGTCCATGGGGTCACTAGGAGTTGGACACAACTAAGCGACTTCACTTTCACTTTTCACTTTTATGCACTGGAGAAGGAAATGGCAACCCACTCCAGTGTTCTTGCCTGGAGAATCCCAGGGACGGGGGAGCCTGGTGGGAGGCCGTCTATGGGGTCGCACAGAGTCGGACACGACTGAAGCGACTCAGCAGCAGCAGCAGCACAGGTATATATAGAGTGAATTAGGTAAATGTTTGTATATGCCAACATTTCTATATCAACCTATATATACATGTATGCATTTATAAAATTACATAAATATCTATTGACATTTATTTAATCATATTGCCCTTTCTGTTAGTCCAGGAATCAAATTAGGCTAAAAGTCTAAACTCCAAGTTTATAAGTAGCTCTGTTCTGTGCATATATATTACCTATTATTGAGATTTCTTATTAAATGTGAATTAAGCTTTATAAATTCTCCATTACTTAATTTGCTAAAACATTCATCTTAATGTTTCTCAGTCACAAAAATAAATGCATGTTTAATATTAGCATAAGTGCTACAATTACTAGAGGGAAACTTGGTTTTAAGAGTCTAACACTGAAAAATATAGTTTTTATTTCATTAGCATAAGTGGAATATTGACAGTACTTCACAAATCAAAAACAGAAAATGTAGTCACTTTTTCTTGTCATTTTGAGAAATATAGTAAAAGCAAACTTGATGGAGAGGTGATACCCAGACACACATTAATTGATGCTCATTGTTAAATATCCCTGACAAAACATGGCCTTAGTTTGGGGTCAGACCACTGAGACTTTGTATACATTCTATTACATCAAAGTGAACTTGGACTTTCCCACCTAGGTCATTTTTTATACAAACTTCTTAATTTTGTGTTCACTTATTCATTCATTTAAATTGAGAAAATCACTAAGAAACATTTAAAGTATTTTTACATGAATGTCATTTTATGTCATTATAATACAACATAAAACATGATATTATATATATATGTGTGTGTGTGCATGAACACTTATAGAAATATATATATAAGTAGTTGGTATATATGTCTTCTAACATTATGATATCTGATTGGAAAGTTTAGTAGAACTCATTCATTTCAAATTGTCCTCAGATTAAGAGAGACTAGTTACTCATCATTAAAATACATTGTCAGAGACACTTTGTGGCTTAAGGTGTGCATTTAAGTTACAAAGAATAAGCTGAGCTTTAGAAATAATGGTTTATGTTTCATTTTCTATATGTATAATGAAATAATACTTATGTAGTATTTTTTGACAATAAGAATTAGGACACAATTTAAAATAGTTAAATGGAATGAAATGTATTAGATAAAAAGGTGGTGCTTGGCACTGATACTTTCTTGTACTAGAGAATAGGTGTTAGTCACTCGGTTGTGTCTAACTCTTTGCAACCCCATAGGCTAGACCCACAAGGTTTCTGTCTGTGGAATTCTCCAGGCAGGAATACTGGCGTGCGTTGCCATCCCTTCTCCAGGGCATTATCCTGACCTAGGGATCAAACCCGGGTCTCCTGTGTTGGAGGCAGATTCTTTTTACCTCTGAGCCACCAGTAAGAATATCTTATTAGTTCACTCCTATTCCCTGGTAGCTCAGTCAGTAAAGAATCTGCCTGCAGCACAGAGACCTGGGTTCAATCCTCAGGTCAAGAAGATATGCTGGAGAAGGAAATGGCGACCCTGTCCAGTGTTCTTGCCTGGAAAATCCCATGGATAGAGGAGCCTGGCAGGCTACAGCCCATGGGGTCACAAGAGTTGGACACAATCTAGCAGCTAAACCACCACAAGCTTTTCATATAGATATACTCAGTATAACTTTGTTTCCAGACAAATAATTTGAATTATTTCTACTCATGATACTATTAGTAATAATTATCATGTATTGAATCTTACTTTCACAGTAGCCTAAGAAGATAATTGCTATTATTGGCTATATTGGAGATAAAAATGACACAGATAGATTGAATAATTTAACTAAAGATCAACTTAAATTACACAAAATGACGTTTTATGTATACTTCTTATATACAATTAAGTAACCTTCATTCACACAATCAATAAATCAATGTGAACAGAGTAAACAAATTTGTTCAGTTAGTGGAAACAGTGAGGAAAGATGGAAAAATGAGCAGGTTGACCTCAGTGTTTAGTGGAGAGCTTGAATGTTTTCCTCAAAGATTTGTAAAGGAGAAATGCATATCCAGGATGCTGTTTTGCTCTTAGACCAATGGGAAATATAAGTACTGTGAATGCTGAGTTTCTTTGTAGTTCTGCAACATACTGATTTTTCCAACAGCCCAATCTCTAATTCTCTGGATCCTGGTGTCTCTGTTGGGTGGTGATTAGCACTCTTAACCTTAGATTGAAGAATTTCTTCTTTGCCCAGATGTCATTATTTGAATTTCACATCTCTTTAGAAGAGGAAAGATTGAGAGGACCTATGTAATAGTGCAGATAAAATATGTTTTAGAAACATTTTCAACATAGTGATTAAAAAAATTGAGCAGCTCCTACTAGCTTGCCAAAGTTACATGTGTACAGCATGTACACATGCTGTAAAATTAGCTTAAAAATAAAGTAAAGACATTTAAAACTATTAACAAAATAGCTGTGTGATCACAAAATAATTATATGTGGGAAGCATATCTTCCTATACTCAGGTGAATATACTCACTGAAAAAGACTGAGGAAAACACCAAAATATGAGATTAGAGAAAAGAACATCCCCCCCAAAAAAAAAATATATATATATATATATCTTATAAGAAATATGTGTATTTATTTAATATATTTATAAAGAGAACATTTAAAATATCACATATATATGTGTATATTGAATTAATAAAGGACACTTTGTAAAATTAGCTCCTATTTAGTTTAGCAACAGACTTGTTCCAGAAAGTAGATCTTCTTATATGATGTGATATTAAAGATATTTGAAAAACCCAACATTTCCAAGTTTTACATATTCATTGCATGATGCAAGAAAATTTACAGGTGCTATATTATTTTATTTAAGAATTTGAAGTCTCCTAACTGCAGAAAACTGATGTCAAATAAATATGTTATCTGTTGTTCAGTCGCTAAGTTGTGTACGACTCTTTGTGACCCCATGGACTACAGCACACCAGGCTTCCCTGTCCTTCCCTATCTCCCTGAGTTTGCTCAGACTCATGTCTACTGAGTCAGTGATGCCATCCAACCATCTCATCCTCTGTTGCCCCATTCTCCTCTTGCCCTCAATCTCCAGGCAAGAATATGGGAATGGGTTGCCATTTCCTTCACTAGGGAATCTTCTCCTCCCAGGGATCAATCCCGATCTCCTGTGTTGTAGGCAGATTATTTACTGTCTGAGCCACCAGGGAAGCCTTCAGTATTAACTGAATGATCATATCTGGGAAAACAGTTTTCTTCCCCCTTTGGAGCAAAAAGTGAAGTTTGCTAGGCACTGGAGAAGTGCTAAAAATCTGATGCCAAATATGCCCAAATAACAACCTAGTGTAACAATCAGGTTAGCCCTGATTAAATTAAATGAACTGATAATTTAGTTGTTGTATCAGTTGATGTGACTAAGGATTCAATCACTTCAAACGTAAATTTTAGTAAAACTCTTTCTGATAGATATCTTTTGATGACAATACTGTAGTTAATTTTCATTGAATTTACTCTTTTTAAATTCTATCACACATATGATTGGATGTGCTGTCTAAATCACACAGGTATTCTAGCTGTTTTGTGTAATACTTCATTGTGCATCTGTGCATTCAGAGGAAAAATGCCTATCATTGGAATTTATAGATTAACTGCTGGCTGTGAGCCAAAGGAAAGAAAATTGAGTCATAAATAATTGTAGGATGACTCACATCATGGTTATTAAGAAAATTAGAATGTATTGCCAATTATAAAAACCCATTAACTGTGTGTAATGTAAAATAAACTGTTGGTTTGGAGAAATATTTTGGTGCCAAAAAAAGTTTTGTTTAATTTATTTTTTATTAAAATTACCTTAGTCACATATTTGCCTTTTTTCCTAGGCAAATATGCATATTGCCTATCAATAGAAAATCATTTACCAAAATGAGATTTATGGAGCAGTGATGGGTGAGCTCTAAGAAAAAAAATGGAAAAACCCCTGGAATGATGAGGCAGTCACTGCTAGAAAAAAGGACCTGTGCTCAGAAGACCCTGGTTATCTTTCCTCCCTCGCTTGAAGAGTCTCAGAAGGCTTGCAGTGCTAAGACCTATATCATGTTGTTTAACCTAGTGCTTCCCCAAATTATTTGGCATTGGTAATTCTTTACAAATTCACGTACCTTCATTTCCATGAAATATATTTTGGGAGAAGCTGTGATACTGTTAACTCCACAATAGATAACCCAAATGAGCTCCTAATACCAATTCTTTCTCTTCCCAAGAGCTTCATTCCCTATTTCAGCTTCATCTTTATAAGAGGCAGTCATTTACTGACAGTGCCAGATCTTCAACAAAATGAGTAATACCTGATTTCTGACCATGACTTATACTTACAAAGCAGAGTATGATCATTACAGCATCTTATAGAACTTGCTCTCAAATATCATTTAAGCCCTTCTATATTTGCTGACACTTTGAACACTCACTCATTAAATTTTTTTTTCTTTTCCCTTTGGTAGTGTTTTATTGACTTCTCTGTACCCATGTTACAAATTTCTCCCCTGCCAATCTTCACACAAACCCTGCAAGGCAATGTATTTATTATTTTTCTTGGTCAAAGATAAGACAACTAGCTTAAAGTAATCTAACTTGACCATGATCACTGAGAGAAAGATTCAGGATATGAACTTGAGTGGGTTTAGCCAGTTACAGAGATGTGCCGCTTGCAAGCTTCCTTCACAACTGCAGGCTGGATTCAAGGAGCTCTGGAGCACACACTGTAGTTCCAATCTGAACTCAAGGGTGGGGATGCTATTCAGTTTGATGTTGCTCTCATATGTAACAGTGCTTTGCATTCTTAGGAGATGCTTGCTAAATGTTGAATTATCTTTATGTACTTAGTGGACAATTACAGTATTGTTTTAATGGGGAAGTGTGCTCAGATTCAACACATCCAACTTACAATATATGTAGGCTGAGAATTAACTCTATCACACCAATTTATGTTTCTTACACTTGACTGTCATTTACAGAAATTGATATTTGATAATGTGAGTAAGTGTGTTGTCGGCTGAGGTGATTGATAAATCTGAAAACATTTCAGAGAACAGAGTCTGGTGTCTGTAGAATAGTTTCTTTCTTTCTTTTCTTTTTTAATTTGGCCTAAATTCTTAAATGATAAATATTTACAGTAAAAGAATACTTAGAATCTTATATCTGAGACAAAAGACTCAAAATTTCAGGGGTTTTGGCAGGATGCATAGAAGAGATTCGAGATACATAGATAATATGTCTTCTCTGGGAATGTCTTTTTAATAGAGTAACTGTCTTTTTGTATAGTATGCCTGATGGGGTTATTAAATAATTTAAAAGGATTATGTTATCAGTGAGAAACTAATGTTCTCATGGAGATAGAATGAAATCCACACAATAGTTTACTAACAATACAGAAATATTTTATCATTCTTGTATTTGCCCTGAGGACTTAAAAATAAGAAGATTATTTGAATTGTGAATCCACTTATTGAAAAGGCTATTCTAAGGGGAAAGAAAGAGCAAGACTAATTTCTAACTAGTGTTCCACCCAGGGAGTTGAATGGGAACAAACTTTGTGTGAGAATATAAAGAATGTAGAAAATGTTTCCATTTGGAGATGTGTGTGTATCAGTTTCCTAGGGTTGCTGATAGATACAAAGTACCAAAAACTGGGTGGCTTAAAACAACAGAAATATTTTGCTTCATAGTTGGGGAGCCCAAAACTCAGCATCCAGTTGTCAGCAGTACCGTGTTTTATCTGATGTCTGTCTGGGAGATGCTTTCCTTGCCTCCTTCGAGCTGTGATACTTGCCGCCAGTTCCTGGTACTCTTATTTTTTTTTTTTTTCTTAATATACATATTTTATTTTTTTTAATTTTATTTTATTTTTAAACTTTACATAATTGTATTAGTTTTGCCAAATAAAGCTTGCTTCTGCAGCACTGCAATTTCTGCTTCCATTCACACAGCATTCTGACCGCCTGTGTCTATCTCTACCAGCACTTTCCTCCTCTTATATGGACACTAGTCTTACTGGATTAAGGCCCACTCTAATGAGCCCATCTTAAGTTGACTGTATCTAAAATACTCTAAGTCAGGTCACACTCACAGGCATCAGGGGTTAGGACTTCACCATCACTTTTTGGAGGACATAGTACAGTCCCTAACCATGTACATCTACTCAAATCAAGAAAGTGAATATACATGTGATTAAAGAATGAAAGACGGTGGTTACACATCATCCAAGTCACTATGAAGGGGCTGAAGGGTCAGACTGGGAAGGCTTGGCGCACTTGATGCTTGTAGATCAATACATTTTTAGTGCAAAATGGATACTTTTGACTTTTTTTCTTTTAAAAGTGAATCGGAAAACACACATACGTGATATACTCTAAAGAAAATGAAATTTTACCAAATTGGAAATCTTAAAGCACCATAGTCTCATCACCATATAGCTATAAGTTTTCTGAATCATTTGATACCATTTGGTAATAGGCAGCAGTGTAGAATAAAACTCTTAGCCAGCTGAGTACAGGCAGCTAGTTTCTGAAAGTAGAGTTTAAGTTGTAGAAGTTTCTGCATTCTTCATAAAATGCATATTGTCCAATTCAATATGAGAATGAGTGTAATGTTTCCGTAGAGTAAATTTATAGTTTTATCCTGGAGACTGTAACCTTTGCTTCCTAGAATGAAACATGGTAAATATGGTATACCTGAATGATAGCATTAGAACATAGCATATGCAAAGATAGTGTAATGAGCAAAGCTGTGATGGGGTCATATTCATACCATGGATTATAGTGCATGATGCAAATATATATAGTGCATGATAACTATATGAGATAACCATGTCTTATAAGTTGGTAAATTCATTTCTAACATTGCTGCCATACATCTTTAAAGATTCCTGACAGGAAAATGAAGTGTCAGATGACTTCTAGTAATATTATAGGATTCTAGTAAAAAGATGAGTTCATGGTAGCAAACAGAAACCAAGTCACACTTACTTTAGGCAGAAACAATTATCCCAGGGATGGCGGAGCCTGGTGGGCTGCCATCTATGGGGTCGCACAGAGTCGGACACAACTGAAGCGACTTAGCAGCAGCAGCAGCAGCATGGAAAGTTGGGCTCATAAACTTCGGAATAGTAGAATCCTAGTATGTAGCCTAAGTTCCGGAAGAAATAAAGAAGCAGCATATTACTTTTTGGAAATCTGAATAACCAGTCTGAGATTGGCACTACTGGTATTGCGATCACTATTTGTCTTAGAATAAATATGCTTCTACCCTATGCATTGTCCAGGTCACTGCTTAACATCACTCTACGTGAAAGCATTAATTTTCTAAGTTGATATAAATGCCACATCAAAAGAAAAAATCTGGCCCCCATGGCTTCTGTAGCGGAATGGAGTTCTTTTCATCAAGACTACACACGAGATAGTTACGACCCCAAATAGAATTTGGCTTAAATTAGGATAGAAAATTACTTTACTGACAAAGGTTTTTTCCAGTCGTCGTGTATGGATGTGAGAGTTGGACCATAGTGAAAGCTGAGGGCTGAAGAATTGAGGCTTTTAAACTTGGTGTTGGAGAAGACTCTTGAGAGCCTGGACTGCAAGGAAATCAAACCAGTCAATCCTAAAGAAAATCAGTCCTGAATATTCATTGGAAGGACTGACGCTGAAGCTGAAACTCCAGTACTTTGGCCACCTGATGCAAAGAACTGACTCACTGGAAAAGACTCTGATGCTGGGAAAGATTGAAGGCAGGAGAAGAAGGGGATGACAAAGGATGAGATGGTTGGATGGCATCACCGACTCGATGGACATGAGTTTGAGCAAGCTCTGGGAGTTGGTGATGGACAGGGAGGCCTGGCGTGCTGCAGTCCATGGGGTCACAAAGAGTGGGACATGACTGAGTGACTGAACCAAACTGAGGATAGCAAATAGATGCTGGGTATAAGGAGTAGTGATGTCAGAACAGTTAATAATATTGGTAGCACTGTGTACCAGGAGTAGTGATGCTAGAGTAGTTAACAATATTTATAGTGAAATGATGTTATAACATTAGACAGATAACCTCAGAAGATAATCTTGTTAAAAATGTGAACCAAGAGTCTGCATAAAATCATGTAAAACAGAAGGGCGTTTTTTAGAAACATGATGAGAAATACATTGGGATGAGCAGATTTTGTTTCACTAATCCTCAGTGGAGGTAAATGGGATAAATTGTTGCCAGAACTCCTCATTTTGTAGTCTTTTTTTTTTTTTTAAGATTTATGTCCTTTTCCCCATCATTACGTACTTCCCAAACCCCATTCTCACATCCCGTGGTTTTTGCTACCCGCATTCATTACATTTTCCTTCTTGTTGCTATATCATCATTTCTCAGAGAAATGAGAAACTATATGTAATCTATCATGCGAACTTGTATTGCAACTTCATTTTTTTCTTCTGAAATATACTTCACTAATGTTACATGAGATATGAATTTTATGTCTATTTTATTCCACAATTTTTTGTTTCAAGAAACAACAACAAAAAAAAAATCCATAAAATGAACTCAGGTAGAGGAGACTTAACTTTAAGGAGGCATTTGGCAAGAGAAAACATCAATAGATGCCATAGAAGATGAGCTACTGAAAGGTCTCTGGGGAACTGAGTGAGGCTTCCAGGAAGTAATCCTGTCCTCCGTCTTTCAGGACCTGATGCACCTGATTTCTCGTTTTCTCTGCTTCTGTCTCCTCTTTCATTCTACATCTGCCGCTTGGCCAGCCCTGAATCAAAGAGCCATTGGAGGTCCAGTGCATACTCTAGATTAGCTACAACTCTCATTCACTTGGAAAGAACAAGAGCTAATATAAGGTACAGAAGTGTCTCAGTTATTAGCTCCTTGGCTTGTGACTCCAAAAATATTAAGTATTTCTCAACACTAAAGAAATACAAACAGAAAAAAAAAATCGTAACTCCTATTGCTCCCCAAAGATATTCCTGTTCCTGCCAAATTCTCAGATTACATTCACTCTCTCTACTTCCTTAGACTTGTTCACTCTTTGATTCTTGAAACTTCCCTTCTAATAGTTACCCTCTCTCTTTCCTTATTCTTTTTATATTCAAGTAGCTCCAATGGCCAGCTATTCCTTAAAATTCTTCTGCATTGAACCTTTGGGTGCAGTAGGAAGAGTTAGGTAGACTTGGGTTCAGATTGTAATTTTACCACTTCCTGCCTTTAGGCACTCCATGTCAGCAGAGAGCTTAATACACAAAGTTAGATAGTGAAAAATATTTCTTATTCATATGGTAAAAGATCCTAATAAATATATAAACTTCAACTGCTGTTAGCTGGAGAGGACAACTATCCATACTTTTTTCTTTAAAGCCATCATTATAAAAATGGAAATTACCTAATTTCAGGTAAAATTAAAAAGAGAACCTTATGCATACTAAATAATAGGATGATCCGTGAATCAGAAACCTAGTACTATCTTTCCTTTGTGTTACTTGGAGAAGAATCATTATTAGTTCATAGAAATTCCAAAGAAAAGGCATTTGCAATAACAAGGTCTGAAAATATGCTTTAAAGGTGTTATAGTGAAGAGGAGCAGACACTAAAACATATTCATGATAACATTTTAGGTCTATTTAATCATGTTAACTTTTATCTTTAAGTTAAATCATCATAAATATGAAATCAGAAGGTCTAAAGAAGAAATATATAAGACAACCAACTCTTTTCAGATGAATACCTGTCATATCTTTTGGAAGAAAAGATTATGTAAGTGTAGAGTTCTGTATAACAAGGAGCTACATCTGAAATTCAAACAAATGACTATAATAGAAAGGTAGTCTATACTTTTTAATTATTGATAGACATTAATGAAAAAGCAATAAAGAAAGAATTTCTAGTGAAACAGAAGTACTTCATTCATCATCCTACCATCATGCCAAGTATAAATTGGCATGTGGGCAGGAACACCACAGAGAGAGAGTTAAAGGAGATCTTATGGTTCACGTGGCTTTTGGGTTCTATTGTGTTTCCATGTTTTTACTTCTGGTTGTGAGAATAGAGGATGGTAAAATCAGAGGCAAGAACAAAGACAGAAACTGAAACAAAGACACTTTTATTTTCTTTTTAAGAGTTATTTTGCGAGTCATGAAATGATGGAAACATTGAGATAGCAAAGGAGCCTGGAGTTATCAAGAGAAATCTTAAAATTTTAAAAGATAAGATATCACTCATAGTTTGAGAGATAATGCCATTGACACTCCTAAAGCTGCAAAGAAATGCATTCTTTCTTTGTCCAATGTGTAAAGAGGACTATGATAAAATATTATTATTGCTAATATCTGAGAAGTGAGAAAGAATTAATTTGTAGCTTATATGCAGGTATGTATCTATGTGTGTGTGTGTGTGTCAGACGAGATTTTCACATAGAGACATGGACATAAATGGCCTTTTCTATGATGCAGTGATGCTTAGTTATGCCCAACGGTGATCATGGTGGAAAGCTGCACTTGGTGAACTGTTGACTTCAGACGTAGAACTTTCTTAAGCTGCAAATACTCTGCTGTACCAAAGAAGTGCAATCCATCCTGGTATTTTTTTTCCACTCATGATAATCCTACATGGCATGTTTATGTGTGATCTTCATTTTACAGTGTCATTAAACACCGTCAAGGCAAATGCCAACACTGTCATAATGATTTGGTTCCGTCACTCAATGTATAAGCAGATGACGCTCGTTCTATACCCTCCTTGACGTGAGGGGAAGTCGGGCCGCCTCCCAGGTTCCCTCCCTCATCACCCCCTCGGATGTCTCCCCAGCCTCCCTCCCTGTCTTCTCACTGCAATAATAATTCCCTCAGGAAGGCCTTGCAGGCTTTTAGGTTCTGTTGGTGATTACAGGAATAATTTATTTTCAAATGGATGTTAATCTGATAGACGTAGTCAAATTTTCCCTGAGCTCAGGCAGAAACAAACTTCTTCATGGCAAGTGTACTGATTCCGTCCACTATTATTGTGATGGGGAAGACAAATTATCCAATTACTAAACACACTGCTCTAGGCAATACAAAATAACATCCTGATTAATCTAACTACATAGGAGAGATACTTCTGTTTAGAACAAGTCCCCTAAAAACAAACAATATTGGATTAAGAATAAAGATGAGTCATATTTGTTTGATAGTACTTATGGATATTTGAATGATGAATAAGAGCCTCCTTAAGGTGAGAGACATTTATATAAATCTTCTTAACATATTTTATAGTTAAAATTACATTCAAGAGTAAAAGTGTTAGTATATTTGTGAAGTCATTCATGAGATAAAACACTAAAGATTTCATTCTGGTTCCTTCACACCAGTAAGAAACATTTCACTTCTTTCTCCTTTGTATTATGTATTTAAAAATGAAATATTACAGATATGGGAGTAAATGCTGAGATGAATATGTGGTCACTATGACCATGTACTATATTTTGTGAAAGTCAAATGATTCAGTTATTTCTCTGGAAAGACAGCACAAAGCAGTACACATTTTCGTGAGGGGAGTAAACATTTAAAGATTGTCAACCAAATTATTAAAGTAATATTTCACCTTTAATGATGGACCTAGGAAATCATTGGCCCTGTGAGAAATAAGGGCAGTGAAAGAAGCTAAAAATTAATTAACCTTTGACCTATGAGATCTCAGGTGCTCTCATTCCTGCTTGCAATCTACCTGTAGTCTTTCAAGTTCATATTCTATAAGCTTGACCCATTCCGTTCATCTGCCTCTCCCATCCCCTTCCTTGACTAAGAGATGATGGTCTTGACTGAGGTGTCTTGTGATTCTGAATATAGGACAGCAACATAATTCACGTTCCCTTGATTCTGACTTCACGTCCTGTTTCCTGCTGCCTCTTCACCTTGATCTCAGTGAGTTTCCAATCATATCCTATACACGTGGCCCCAGCTCCTGACCTGATTTCTTGTTGGATTGTTAAGCTTAAAGATGGTTGACACAGAAGTGTGGCAGAATTGGCCTCAGGAACCTATGTTCCCTGAGAGGGACCAAGGTCATTCATAAAATTACCTTCATTTTGCAGAGATGCAAAAGGGCATGGCCTGTCTAATAATCACATACGAAAAATTGACTCAAAGGATCAGTGAAGGCGTGCCAGTGGAGCCTGAGAATGGGGAATAATGAACCCTCCCCTCCAGGAGGGACATGGATTGGAGCTGTCAGAGAGCAAGGGCTCATCTGCACAGCCAGGTGACTTCAGTCAATGCAGGCTAGTAGGACTGTAAATGTCAAAGCCAGGTCACCTCATATGCAGAGGTCAGCACACTTTTTTTTTTTTTTTTCTGGTGTGAGGCTTTAGTAATGGATGAGTCTTAAGTTGAAAATGTCTGTCAAATCACCCACATTATGTAATTTAATTTTAGAAAAATACAGTTCCAAACTTCCTTTAACTATTGGCTCTTCCACTTTCTATGAAGGTGACATTGATAAGTTATTAAACGTGCTAAGTCACAATTTTCTTAAATGTAAAAAGAGAGAAAAAAATTTTATCTATGTCACAAAGTTCATGGTAAAACCCAATGATTTAGCTCATAGGGAATCACCTAGCATGTTTCTTGATAAAAAGTGTGATTAATAATACCTTTTTTAAACAGCAAGATTAGTAAGTCATCCTAATTAATATCCTGCTACTGCTGCTGCTGCTAAGTTGCTTCAGTCGTATCCGACTCTGTGCGACCCCACAGACAGCAGCCCACCAGGTTCCCCCATCCCTGATATTCTCCAGGCAAGAACACTGGAGTGGGTTGCCACTTCCTTCTCCAATGCATGAAAGTGAAAAGTGAAAGTGAAGTCGCTCAGTTGTGTCTGACTCTTCGCAACTCCATGGACTGCAGCCCACCAGGCTCCTCTGTCTAACACATCTCAAATACTACATTCATTTCCTCCATTTTTTTTAGAAAGAAGATGTTCATATGTTTTGTCCTGAGATACTTGGTTTCAAGAAACAAGAAGGAGTTGCAACCAAAGTCAGAGAAGTTGGCTTTAGATAGACCCTTTGGGAGATGCTAACAATGGCACCCCACTCCAGTACTCTTGCCTGGAGGATCCCATGGACAGAGGAGCCTGGTGGGCTGCGGTCCATGGGGTCACAAAGAGTTGGACACGACTGAGCGACTTCACTTTCACTTTTCACTTTCATGCATTGGAGAAGGAAATGGCAACCCACTCCAGTGTTCTTGCCTGGAGAATCCCAGGGACGGGGAGCCTGGTGGGCTGCCGTCTATGGGGTTGCACAGAGTCGGACACGACTGAAGTGACTTAGCAGCAGCAGCAGCAGGAAGTGTAAAAGATCTTATTATCTATGATAGATGTGACAGTGATGAGCCCTGGTGACCTACATGCCCACTCCTTCATACGCTGTGGAGTCCATTGGCTCTGGGCTTGGTCATGTAACTTGCTATGACTCATAGGTATCACCAACAATGATCTGAGCAGAGGCTTGATAAGCACAGCACACTGGGGCTTGCTATCTTGAAATATTCCATTATGAGTCAAGTTCCATGCTGTAGGAAATCTAAGTGCTTCTTCTGAAAGAAAAAGTTCCTAGGAGAGGTTCTGGAAGCTAAAATGGCACAGGGAGAAAGTGGTCATGTGGAAAAGAACTGAGCCAGCTTCCGGTTGAATGCAGTACATGAGTGACCTCGCCAGCATCGCAGCATGCTGCAGAAAGACACCCCGATAACACACATGGTTAGGAGAAGTAATAAATGGCTGCTGTTTTAAGCCAGTAAGTTTTGGAGTGGTCTGTTTCACAGGAATAGATAAACTGAGACCTTGTCTCTGAGATAATATGTTAGGGTACTGTGGTCAGCACCTCTCTCACCATTTCTCCATGCTCAAGATGCTCAGGTTCATTTCTTGTCACCATGACAATTTTCACAGGAGGCTAAGCTTATAAATAATTGAAACTCAGAAGGAGAAAGTCTAAATTAAGCTAGATGACACAGATGAGAAAAAGAAGAATTCCCGATACCACAAAACCCATCTGGCTGTATCATAAATGGTAAAGCAAATGAAATGGCTCATGTGACCAAAGATGATTAAAGTCGGAGAGTTAAGTGAAGCCTCCTCCTTTGTTTCCTTTTAGCATCTTTAGTTCTGCACTTCTCCTAGTGTGGCTTTCCCCATAGACAAAAGTGGGTAACCACATAGCTCTTCCTTGACATGCAGAAAGAGGGAGAGACAGCCCCTTATAAATGTCAGGCACAACTTCTGCATTCCTTGAATTGCTCTGAGCCATGGAGGTGAAGGGAAAGCCATGCACGCAGTGACTCTGAGCTGTTACAGGTACATTACCAATAACCCCTGAGGCATAAAGGATGCCATTAACCTAATTGGATGAAAGTCACCAACTGTTAACCTGTAATAGGGATTAGCAAACGCCCAAATAAAGATGTCATCAGAGCCCCCATTCTCTCTTTTCTGCTCAACCAAATCAACATATTAAAATCTGTTCTGTGTGACTGGGTCTTCTTTGGGTGAATTGATAGGGTAAGATGCTTTTAGCTGCAAGTAACAGAAATATCTAATTCAAACGGGTTAGACAATAGGGTTTATCTTTGAAATTAAAATGTTCAGAGCTGTAGCCAGCTTTCGGCTCTGTGTGACTAGGGCTCAGCTTCTGTTTATCTTAGATTCTCTCCTCTTGCTTCTCTTGTATATGGTTTAAGATTACTCTCTATATGGTTCTCACATGAGAAAACGGTGCCAGTAGATTGGAAATGTGCATAGTTCCTAGTTTCAGACTTTCTGGGTTCGCAGTCCAGCTCAACGACTGATTATACATATAACCTTGTACATTTGTTTAACCTCTATATACTTCAGTTCTCACATACGGATTATCTGAGCAAGCACAGAATTTATGTCAGAGAAACCTTATGAGATTTAGATAAGCTAATTCATCTGATAGAATACATGGTATCTGGCATATAATAAGCATGTCATAAATTTTAGCTCTTATTATCATTATATTCTATTGATATCTGGTGGGAGAAAGGGGATTCTCATAGTCATTAAATACAGATCATAAACTTGCCTTACCTTGGGTCATCTCTAAGTTAACAACCATGGCATAGATGGTCAGTCAAAACTGCTCCCTTCTAAATCACATTCATGATCTCAGGGGCTCTAATGGATCTTGGAAGACAGCCTACTGCATCCATGGAGGACATGTCCCTTGCATATCCAAGTAACAAGAATGAATTGCTACCCACTATAGTTATGAGCTTAGAGGAAAAGTGAAAGTTTAAGTCGCTCAGTCATGTCCAACTCTTTGCAACCCCATAGACTGTAGCCCACCAGGCTCCTCTGTCCAGGGGATTTCCCAGGTAAGAATACTGGAGCTGGTAACCATTCCCTTCTCCTGGGGATCTTCCTCACCCACTGATCTAACCTGGGTCTCCTGCATTGCAGGCAAATTCTTTACCATCTGAGCCACCAGGGAAGTCCACTGAGCTTAGAGGAAGTGAATGAATTAAAGGTAATTGAATAGCAGTTCATACATCTCCATCATCCTGCTTGCACTTTTTGGTATGGAATGTATGCCTTCAACTAAAAACTAGAAGAACACCTGCACATTCTATGGTGTTTTCTGTCTGCTTAAGCAACTGTTCCCTTCATAATAGTGGGGCCACCACCTGGAGGCTTCCCAGGTGACACAGTGGTAAAAATTTTGCCTGCCAATGCAGCATACACAAGAGATGCAGACTCAGTCTCTGGTTTGGGACGATCCTCTGGTGTAGGAAATGCAACCTGCTCCAGTATTTTTGCCTGGAAAATTCCATGGACAGAAGAGTCTGTCAGGCTATAGTCCATGGGGTTGCAAAGAGTTGGATATAACTGAGCGACTGAGCACACAGTACTTTGTTTTAAAGTGGGAGAAATGTTGGCTGAAGTTATTGAAATCTAACTACATGTGAAAGAAAGCATCATGTAGCCGAACAAAGAACATTTAACCAGTGCATTTCATTGTTAACTTAGTTGTGCTAAAGAATGAAAGTGAACTCACAAGAGTGAGAATGGCTTTCAGGATACCTTCTCAAGGAATGCGAGTCTTAGGGCACTGTGCTCTTACTGCAGTAGCTGATGGATGAGTGTAATTCTCGCGAATGAATGTTTCAATCAAAGCTGGGAGGATGCAAGACTGTGCAAGTCTGTTATCAGGTCATCACTCGCAGGATCTCTGAGATCAGATGAAAGGAAGGGGAAACAAGAAGCATGCTGACTATTGTAATGGACAATAGACAATTTCAGAGCCTTTAAGGAAACAGAAAAGGTAAAATCAGGACACAAAGGACTGGAACTCTAAAGATAGGGACTAAAACGTTGCCACTCACTCTCAGGGCAGAGTTACTGAGGCTGGGAACTTTTGTCTTTTGCAAGCACTGCATCAGTGTTCATGAAGAAATGCAATAATATGCAGAGTTTTCAGGTGTGATCACAGACTGTCAGTATCTCTCTCTGATGATACAGAGAAACAGTACTGATTTAATAAATCTGTAACCAGTATTGGATACCATACTGGTACTTTGTAAATGGCCCATAGAGTTTACTACATTTTACTACAAATGTTATCAATCTGATCCATGATCTTGGAAATCCATTTCACCTCATTTTATACTTTGGACTTTCACGGAAGCTAGGATATGAGTGACACACTCTGAAGATTGTTTTTAAATTTTGAAACTAGACAAAATATGTTGTGAACCCAAGTACATGGACAAAATATAATTCCAATTAGGATTCAGGTCAAACAATTGTAGGCATCTGTCATTTGTATAACACTGTTTGAACAATGAGAAATGAATAAAATAAAAAATATCCAACTCACCTTCCTTCCCTGAAATAAAACACTGGACTCTGGAGATTAATTATATTTGTAACAGCAGACTTGAAAAGCAATGAATCCTGTTTTCACCTCTTAGAAATTAAGAGTAAAATCAGCCTATCAAAGTGTCTGATAAGCTCAATTATGTATTAAGTCGAGCAGATTCCTAATTTTAATGATAATCAGAAACTTGCTTGTGTGGATCATAGACAGGCATCACTGAGGCACTAGATTTCCATGGACAAATGTGTGATGTGATGTTTGTTTTAAGAATGTGTATGTTTAATATGATAGGATAAAGTTGGTGCAGCAGTGGGAGGAAATGAGAATGCGACTTGGGAGGAAGAAGTTTATTACACTCCCAGGTCCCAGGGAAGGGATCGTGGTGTGTCATAGAGGGAAGACACCAGCATCCATCAGGAGGCAGAAGAGCCAGGAGCAGCAGAAGGTTTAAGCAAGGCAAGACAAGGCGGCATAAATAGTGTGGGACTGGCTTGTTCAAATGATAGCAGAAGGCTCTGGGATACCTGGTGGGTCACTCGTTGCCTGATGCCTGGCCCTCGGGATGCTTTAGAGCGGTGAAAGTATTGGCTTGGTATGTGTGAGAAAGATAAGAGTGGAGTTGGAGGTATGAACCCAGGACTGGTTGGTTTGCATATGAAAGGTATTCTCTTAGGTGAGGTTTTATCTTCTTTGCTAGCCCTGGGAAGGGCATCTCTCTCTAGCCAGAAAGGTTTCTAAGATGTCAAAGCGTAATATACAGAAAAAAAAAAAAAATTAAAGAGTTTATAATACAGTATTCTGGTTCGTTATTATCAAAGTGAATGACACCATGGCACATGTTAAAAAAAATAACATTGTGGCTAAAAAATGAAACATTGTGGACAGTCATGTATAAAAATTAGAATTTGAGAAATATTTTATAGAAAGTGAGGGTTTATAGCAAATATTTAATTTTTAATACTTTTTATTGAAGTATAGTTGATTTACAACTTTATATTAGTTCCATGTGTACAGCAAAGTGATTCGGATATGTATATATTTTTTCAGATTATTTTCCCTTATATGCTAAGTTGCTTCAGTCATGTCCAACTCTGTGCAGCCCTATGGACTGCAGCCCTCCAGGCTCCTCTGTCCATGGGATTCTCTAGGCAAGACTACTGGAGTGGATTGCCATTCCCTTCTCCAGGGGACCTTCCTGACCCAGGAATCGAATGGGCCTTTTCCCTTACAGGTTATTACAAAATATTGAGTGCAGTTCCTTAGCTATACAGTAGGTCCTCGTTTGTTACCTATTCTATGTATGCATGCATGCTAGCTCAGTCACTCAGTTGTGTCCATTTCTTTGCAACCCACTGGACTGTAGCCCATCAGGCTTCTTTGTCCATGAAATTCTCCAGGCAAGAATACTGCAGTGGGTTGTCATTTCCTTCTCCAGGGGATCTTCCCAAACCAGGGATCAAATCGTGACTCCTTTATTGGCAGGCAGACACTTTAACCACTGAACCACCTTTTAAGCCCCGTTTTATGTATAGCAATGTGTCTATGTTAATCCCAAACTCCTAATTTATTCCCTCTTTAATTTTTAATTAAAATTTAACCTAATTTTTAATTCTACATTTCTTTTCTTTCATAGATATTTTGAAATATATGTATACCGTATTTCTTTACATAAGCAGATTTAAGAAATCATTGTACTTTATATAGAAGCAGGATGACATAAAAAGGCAATGAAAATAAGCGGTCATTTTCAAACTGTAATATTAATATGCATGTTTCACTCTTGCTGATGAATTCTGCTGATGGTATTTGTGACTCTTTATACTTAATCTCCTATCTGTAATGTCCTTCTACACAGGATGTGGAAACATACGTTTTCCAGGCCTAGAATACCTCCCCATACTCACTGTTCAGTTCTTACTCCTGAATGCCTTTGGAAAATTTCAAAAATTATGTTTAATTTCTCCAGGTCTTGCAGCAATGTACTTCTCTCTCTTTGCTCAGGAGATACACAATTACAGGTCTTGTGATTCTGCTGCATGCTTATCTAAAAAATTAAGACAGAAATCCTCCTAGAGTAGTGGACTCTTCCTTCTTGTGTAACAGCTTCAGTAATGCTACATTATTTTGCCCTAGTTTCTTTTGTGAATTAAAGAAACTACACGTAATAAAGAGGGAAGCTTCCTTTTTGATGGTTGACCATTGATCACTTTCACTGCCCCCCCCTCGCCCTTCCTTCTCTTCTGTATCTGGGCTGCTCCTCATTCCTTGGCGCTGGCAGAAATTTCAAACCATGCAGATGCAAGCTGTTGTGTGATCAGCTGTCCCAGCCTTACCTCCTAAACTCAGTAAAAGCCTAGGGCAACAGCCTTGCTTTTGCTTCCCTTTTGATCTTTGGCCTGGCTAGTGCCTTCCGTGTTCCCCGTTAAGTCCCCATGTCTAAATAATAAGGTAAAGTTCCTTTCGTTCCTCTTGTCGAGTGCATGGTGGCATTAGTCTCCACATCTGAAGGAATTTTAGGTCGGGGTTGAACCTACCCTTTACAGGGCAACAGTATAGAATGCCTCAATTTAAAATATATGCATATGTGTATATTATATATAATATTTGTGTGTGTGTGTGTACCCTTTAGATGGGGCGTAAATTGTCCATTTTGCCTCAGTGTCCACTCTCCGTTATGATAAGACCCGTGACATCCGCTGTTTCTTTACACCATCTATTTGATCCCCATAATAAGCTTCTGTTTTGGCAGCTGCAGCCATAAGTGCTAAGAACCGCAAATATAATCTGATGAAGTGAGAAATCTCTCTCACAGAGAACTGTCTGATTACACCCAGGTCAATAGTCTTACAACCTAACTCTATGAAAAAAATTGTTTAAAAAATGCAGCCTCCTTTAATAATTTATAGAGTATGAATTATGCAAAGTAGAAAGGATCCAAAATAAATTTGGTTAAGTACTGTTATTTCTTTTTAGCTTTTAGTTTATAGTAGATCCCTTGGAAAAGGAAATGGCAACCCACTCCAGTATCCTTGCCTGGGAAATCCCATGGACAGAGGAGCCTGGTGGGCTACAGTCCATGGGACTGCAAAAGATTTGGGCATGACTTAGTGACTGAACAATAATAGATACATGTTATATGGAGCTTAGTTATTAAAATAATTATGAAACGTATTTCTAACAATGAAGTGATTCTGAAAGAAGTCCTCCCAGTGTTGCTAATGCTTCTTGCTTTGAAAATATCAGCTTAGCTTAATAGAATAATAGATGTTTACTGTTATAATACACATTAGTTTAAAGGATTTTGTTTGAAATATTCTAGTATGAAGTTTTCACAAGAGGTTATTTATCTTTAGAGCCAAATTTTTAATGAAATATACTTAAGAACTGTCACCAAACACGCCTGGTGACTTTGCCAAGGCAAGAAAGTTTGTCCCCATTCTGTCCTCAGTTAAAATGAAATTTGGAAAAGAATCTAGGTGAACAAAAATTTCCAATCAAAACCCTGTGACACGCAATGAAATGTACAGTTATCCTGTATTCCTCTCAAGTGAAGTGACATATATTCTAAAACATGTTTTTGAGAGCTCACCATGCACTAGACTTACCAAGTACTTTATACATATTAACCATGGTATTCTTTACAAGAACCCTACATTTTCATGTACACTTAGGACTGTAGGTTGACTGTTAACAAATATTGGGTTTCCCTATTGTATATGTGTGCATGCATACTTTCCTTCCACTGCACCCCAATTGCTCAATAAGGAATATGCACCCCTCACTCAGATTCAGCGAAATGACTTCTACATTCCATGGCACTGGAAGAAAGCAATGATGACAGGCTGCAGAATGGACAGTTGTTTGCATTTAAAATAAGAAGTTAAAATTGCCAAACATATTCAAGATTGCTAGCATTACAACTCCATCGATTGCAAAGGCCTCTCTCAGTGCGGACATAAATAAATACTTTATTATAATAAATGACATAAATATATAAATAAATACAGTGTGGCTATAAATACACAGCTACACTTCATTTCCTTTCAGTTTGTAAGTTTTAGGAGGTAAGAGACTTTAGTACAAAAATATTTTTAGGTCCTCTGAAGTGATATTCATAATTTGTGTATTGGATATTCTAATTCAATTTCCCTTTTTCTCCCCCAAATTTTGTACAGACAGAATTTGGAAACTGAAGAGTTCATATTTTATTTCACTCTTTTCTCTCGCCTTTTAGGTTAAATAGCCTATATTCACATAATACAGTTAACATTCATCCCTCCTCTTTCCTGACTTCTGGACTCTGTGTCTGCATTTCCAGACACTAGATGGTGCACTCTCACATTTACTTCATTACCACAGTACTAAGCAATTCTTCAAATCCTAATTTAGAAGATAACAAGGGTGGATCTTGGCCATTAAATGTATTTGGAGACTTAGGAGGGAAAAAGAGGTTTGATGGGAAAGACAATAAATTGAGGATTGTATATGTTGAATTTGAGGCATTTATCTGTTTTCCTGCTGAAATGTCCAAATTGTAGATGGAGAAGAATATGGATGTTGGAGAAAAAGATTATGCTGAATGTATTGATTTCCAAGTTCTCAAAATGCAGGTAGACTTAAACCCCCAAATATGTATAAGCTCAGTTAGATGGAGGGTTTAAAGGTGTGTAGGTTGAGTATAGAAATCTAGGGAACACATATATGCAGATTAAAGGAGAGGCAATCACAAAGAAATAAAGCAAGAGTCGGATATTACTGTTTAAGTTCAGTGTTTTGCAAATCCAAAACAATTGTTTTAAGAAATAACAAAAATTCAACACCACCAAATGAAATATAGATTCCAGTGCAATACGAGCTCCCGCAATACTCACTGGATTGAAAAAAAAAATTAAATTGTATCATTGTTACTGCAACAGGAAGAGAAGATGTGGAATTCAAATACCAGTGGCTTGAAAAATGAGGTAGGATAAGAAGATAATACGTTTTAATTTTATGAATGTAGACTAGTCTTTTTTAAAGATGTGCATGCAAAAAAAGGTAAACTGATTAGTAGCCAGATATATCTGTAAGATTTTAAAAATATTTTAGAAAACATTTGCAAATAAATGCTGAAGTTGTTGTTTAGTCGCTAACTTGTATCTGTCTCTTCTGTGACCCCATGGACTGTAGGGCTCCTCTGTCCGTGGAATTTCCCAGGCTGGGAATACTGGAGTGGGTTGCCATTTCCTACTCCAGAGGATCTTCCCAACCCAGGGATTGAACCCTCATCTCCTGCACTGACAGACAGGATCTTTACCATTGAACCACCACGGAAGCCCAAATGTCTGAAGAACCACTTGTAAATAAACTTGAGTGTTTAGTTAGCAACAGCATCACCTACCTGACTTCCAAACTTAAAAAAAATAAATGACATTTGTGGGCTACACAGGCAACCCACAGGACTCTGCAAGGTAGATTTTATTATTTGTATTCCGTGTATATTCAGAATATTTGGGTAATTGGATCAAGATTTCAATGTTTGGCAGCAGAGATGAGACATGAAAGCATTTTTTTCCATAACTATTGCACTCATGTTCAAGGAGTCATATACAATGGTATTTCTCAAGCATAAGCCCCCATTACACTCCAAAATGCCCACAGAACCCACTTTGAGAATCATTACATTAAAAACATTAAACAACTTTTTGTGATCACTCAGTGCTGGTAATGTAGAAGTCCCCAGAATTATGTTTCTGCATTTGGTCATTGAAATACTCAAAATTACACATATAGAGCTTGCAGATCTGCTGTTGATTCACTCTTTCTCATTTGCAGTTGAAGAGACTGAGCTTCCGTCAATTTGAGTACATATGCCAGGAATACACAGGTTAATTTGTAGATTTGGGATTTAGATTCATACTCTGACTCCAAAGTGTGCTATATTCCCTGTTTTGTAGACGTGTAGAAAATGGATTACAGCCTCAGCCCTGTAACATAGCAAACAGAATATGTCATGTGTGTCTCTGTTTAAACTTTTGTAGCTCAAGCTCTCCTGTCTGAAGTCACATGGCCACTAATCATTGTGAATATGACAATTAATAGAAAAAGAAGTAAAGTTGTATGTATGCCATTCAAATAAATCCCTAAATTGAGTCAAACTGCCTGTGTTTATAGCCCAATTCTCAAAGTAGAAAACATTGGAGATGACCTGCAACACTTTAGGTTGCCACGTGTAACATGTTTCATATCAGATGATAGTCTATTTAGAGAAGTGCTGCTGCGGCTGCTAAGTCGCTTCAGTCGTGTCCGACTCTGTGCAACCCCAGAGACGGCAGCCCACCAGGCTCCCCCGTCCGTGGGATTCTCCAGGCAAGAGTACTGGAGTGGGGTGCCATTTCAGTGGATTTAGTTCTCTTCCTTTCGTTATTCAGACAGAGGTTGATAGCTTAGCAGCCTTGTGTTGTAAGTGTGTGTTACAGAGGACAGGTTTGTAGTTGAACCTGATTGTTTCCCAAGCACCATCTGGCCTCCCTTTTTATGATATGTCAAATGAGACTGCCCAAGGTGTGAGGGAAATCTTAATTTCTCTTTTATTCAGGTTGTATTGCTTGAGGATTCTCTGGCCACAACTCAAACTGCACCGATAAAACATCTATATTTTTACTCCAGCCCACATGTCTTTTAATATTTCTAAATCCTCTTGAATGCTTTTCTGATTTTCACTACCTTCGTCTTTTTGGATCCCTATATTAAAGGTTTTCACCTTCCCTCACTCATAACATTACGCATCTTGCTACAGTATACAGATTATTATAAACTTCAGTAGAATAATTTAATATTTTGAAAAACAGATGTCTTTGAATAGACCTTGCTCATATTCTTTTCTGCTGGAGTCAAGTTTCCATTTGCCAAGATAAATAAATATATGTATATAAACTACAAATGTATATATTATCACTCACCTGTGTCCTGTTCTCTGTGACCCCATGGGTCCTCTGTCCATGAAATTCTCCAGGCTAGAATACTGGAGTTGGTAGCCATTCCCTTCTCCAGGGGACATTCCCAATTGAACCTGGTTTTCCTGCATTGAAGGCAGATTCTTTACTGTCTAAATCACCACGGATGACCATATAAATATACAAATATTTAGAAACGAATTATTGCCTCTTCTAAAGAAAAAATACTCATGCATATATGGACATCTTGAAAAACTTACTTGTAATTAATAATAATTTATGCTCAAGTGAAATTTTAGCAGAAACTTAATGACTCAAGAATTTTAAATAACTGTCAAATAGTTAGATAAAACTAAGAAAATAAACATTTTACTCTGCATTAGGCACTCCTGACAAAATGTGTTTCATTAGAAGGAAATGCTGAGGAGTATTTTATAAAGTGCATTAGACACTAAATTACCTTTATAATTATATAATGACCTCTACTTTCCTCATTGAAAGAATGATTAGTAGTAATATATAGAAAAATATATTTGATAAAAATATACTCCTTTAATACTCTGAAAATAATGCAAATTATGAATATATGTTCTAATTGATTCAATGCCAAAATCATATTGAGAAAGAAACCATTTTATATAGAAATTGATTCCTATTTAGAAAGTGGAGATTGCATATTACTAATTTAAATTAATATGAAAAGCTTATGAAACATGATTTTTTTCTTTGAAATGTTATATTTCTTTGTGTAACCCCTTAATTGTTAGTTAAATGAAAGCTCCAGGAAAGGTACTACCAAAAAGTATTCTGACATTTAAAGAATGAGAATTCTCATAGTCATTTAATAGTGCACGTCTTCTTAAATAGTTTTAAAATTCTACTTCTGTGATCATTATTACTGATTTTTTTAATGTCAGTAAAAATTATATTTTTAAATTAAAATTTGAATCTGAAAGGATAAATAGAATTTATTAAAAAATATAAAGAATTTGTGGAAATTTCTCATAATGTACCTTATTGTACATACATGTTTTTCTCAGAATGCATACATTAAGACAGAGCTCAGCAAAAGAATCCCACGTTAATGGTCTGTTCTCAAATCAGAGGACTAAAGTACTGCCAATTATTACCTTAGTGATGTTTAACAAGGTAGGTTATGAGAAAAAGGCAAGTCATTTATATTCAGTTCAGTTCAATTCAGTCGCTCAGTCGTGTCCAACTCTTTGCGACCCCATGAATCGCAGCACGCCAAGCCTCCCTGTCCATCACCAACTCCCGGAGTTCACCCAGACTCACGTCCATCGAGTCAGTGATGCCATCCAGACATCTCATCCTCTGTCGTCCCCTTTCTCCTCCTGCCCCCAATCCCTCCCAGCATCAGAGTCTTTTCCAATGAGTCAACTCTTTGCATGAGGTGGCCAAAGTACTGGAGTTTCAGCTTTAGCATCATTCCTTCCAAAGAAATCCTAGTGGTGGATAAAATATACCAGAACAGAACCGTTCCCCTCTTTAGTCTGATGCATGAAATGTCAATACTCTATAACTGATATGATAGTTTGAATTATATATTTCTATGATAAGAATTGCATATTTCAAACAGCTTAAAATCAGTTTAATATATATCATTTCTTAGTTAATCATATTGAATGTTAAATGTTACTGATATTACTATGAAGTATGCAAAGCTTTGAAGTCCTGAAGTGAAGTAGTCAAATTCTTTCTAAAGTAATTCAGCAATGGCAGTTTTATTAACTGTATACTTTAATTTTCAAAATAACTCAGTTGCTCATTTGGCTTTTAAATAGTTTTTCCCCTAAAACTAGATAGAAATAATTCTTCAAAAATAAGTAAACTAATACATATGTACTGCTTTTAGAAAAGTATAATTACATGCTATGAAGAAATAATAGTTGATTTTGTGTCTCCATATATTATGTAAAAACTTAGAAATTAGATGATATTGACCCTTTCTATTTTAATTGCATAATTAGAATGTTCATGAAAACTTTTACAGAGCTGTTATTTACCAAGTCAATTTCATAATTAGATGTTGTATTTCACATGTACTGCAATTAAATTTATTATCAGTCTGATATAATCAAATTATATACAGGTAGCTTTTAGATAGTTCATGAAAGATATACTGATATAAATATTAAGAAAGGCAAAAAAAAGAAAATCTAAGCTTTTACTTCTACCAAAAATACCAGTCATTAATTTTGAATGAGATTTTGTTATACAAACTCATCTTAATATCAGCCTAAACAAAATATCATAAACAAGGATATTATAGTAAAAAGCAATTAAATAATTATCTTTGTGATCCTTTCTACTTTGGTATTTTTAGCTTTTGGACGTGTTTGCCATTTTCAAGTATCTATTTGCTTTTTAAATTATATACCTTTTGTAGTATGTGAAGTGTTATTCTTCACCTGGGCAAATAACTGGTCTTTTGAAAAGCAACAAAAATATAAACTGCTCATAATAATAATGAGCCTGATTGCCTAAGAATGAATCTTTCATGAATGCTAATCAAAAACTTCAAAAAAAGAACCCATGTGTAATGAAAATGCAATTCTCCTTGGTTCATTTTGAAGATGTATTTTAAACAAATTGCTTTTTTAGTTAGAAGCCCAAGTTCCCTTTCTCTCTTCAAACTATGGTTATGACAATTCAGTCTGTTATTACAGAAAGGGTTGTGAGGTTTGAAACTGTGTTGAAATTTCACCATTCTATCAGTTTACATAAGAAATTGCATGCTATGACGTGGATGTTTTAAATGTACTTAACTATTTAACTTCAATGTTCTTTGAATATTAAAAATAAATACTAAAATCTATAAAATAATTTGGGTATTATTTTTTTTATTTGAAAGCCTTTCCCTTAAAATCTGTTTATTGAATAAAGCATTTTCATTCAACTTTCCATAGAGACTATTTCAAATTGGAATATTGATTTTTTTCCTGTAATCTGGGATTTCAGGTTGTATTTTATTCTACACAGTGTAATAATTAGTGAAGAATTAGAAAATTAATACAATGAATAAAATACTGTGATATGAAATATGATAAATTGTTTATTCATTGTTGGAATACTCATAGTTTATATGTAACATTCTTCTACATAATTTTAAATATTTATTGGCTATACAAGGTTCAGGAAATTTGATAGATTGAAAATTCCTTGCTAAGCTGGCATCATGATTTCCTTGATGAGCAAGCCTTCACTAACTGCTTGAGTCGCACTTGAATGGTTCATTTCTTAATATCAGCAGAAACTCTTGGCTTGAAATACTGCCATAGAGTCAGGCAAGGTCATCTGTAAGTACAAGTGCTGAGGGAATAAGTAATAGATGCTTGAACAAAATGTGCATGAACACTTGTAATGTAAATATACTAACAACGGAGAGAAGTTATTGGTAAACTGTGAGCTTCCCTGCTGGCTCAGACAGTAAAGAATCTGCCTATCAATGTGGGAGACTTAGGGTAGGATCCCTGAGTTGGGAAGATCACCTGGAAGAGGGCATGTCAGCCCACTCCAGTATTCTCGCCTGGAGAATTCCATGAACAGAAGAACCTGGTGGGCTACAGTCCATGGGGTTGCAAAGAGTCGGATATGAGAATGACTAAACACAGCACATGGGTTTTTTAATTGAAGTATAGTTAGTGTGCATTATTATATATTAGAGGTGTACAATACAATGAATCACAATTTTTAACGGTTATAATCCATTTCTAATTATAAACTATTGAGTGCAGTTCCTGTGTTGTACTACATATCCTTGTAGCTTATTTTATACATAGTAGCTTGCACATGTTAATTCCCTACCCCTATATTGTCCCTCTCCCTCTTCCTTCTCCCCACTGGTACCCACTAGTTTGTTCTCTTCATCTGTGAGTCTGTTTCTTTTTTATTTTCATTTTATTATTTTTTTAATTTGTTAGTTTGTCAAATTTTTTAGCTTGTGCATGTAAATTATGCAATATTTGTCTTTCTCTGACATTCTTCACAATGTATAATATTTTCTAGGTCCTTCCATGTTGCTGAAAATAGAAAAATTTTATTCATTTTTATGGCTGAGTAGTATTCTATTGTGTGTGTGTTAGTGTATACACATATCAATCTCTCTCTCTCTCTCTACGTATATATACATATATATCTCACATCTTCTTTATTCATTAATCGGTTGGTGGACACTTAGAGTGTCTACATTTTGTAATAATGCAAATAATGCTATGAACATTGAGGTATATGTATCTTTTTGAAAGTGTTTTTGCCTTTTTTATATGTATATACCCAGTTTGGGAAACTGCTCTCCTGTTTTCCACAGTGACTATGTCAGTTTACATTCTCACCAACAGCATAGCATATGAGGGTTCCCCTTTCTCCACACTCTCACCAATATTTATTATTTGTGTTCTTTTTGATGATAGTCATTCTGGCAGATTTGAGGTGATATCTAATTTTATTGTTGATTTGCTTTTCTCTGATGATTAGTGAGGGCTTCCCTGGTAGCTCAGTTGGTAAAGAATCTTCCTGCAATGCGAGAGACCCCGGTTCGATTCCTGGGCTGGGAAGATCTGGTGGAGAAGGGATAGGCTACCCACTCCAGTATCCTTGGGCTTCCCTTGTGGCTCAGCTGGTAAAGAATCTGCCCACAATGCGAGAGACCTGGGTTTGATCCCTGGGTTCAGAAGATCCCCTGGAAAAGGGAAAGGCTACCCACTCCAGTATTCTGGCCTGGAGAATTCCATGGACTGTATAGTCCATTCTGTATAGTCCATGGGGTCACAAAGAGTCACACATGATTGAGCGACTTTCACATGATTAGTGACGTTGAGCACGTTTTCACGTGTCTGTTTTCCTGTGGTTCAGACGGTGAAGAATCTGTCTGCGGTGCACTAGGCCTGGGTTCGATCCCTGGGTCAGGAAGATACCTTGGAAAAAAGAATGGTAACCCAATCCAGTATTCTTGCCTGGAGAATTCCCTGGACAGAGGAGCCTGGTGGGCTATACTCTATAGGATCTCAAAGAGTCAGACATGACTGAGTAACTGACACTTTCACTTTGGCCATTTGCAATCCGTGTCAAGATGTCAATAGCAATTTGCACAGAATCAGGATAAATATCTTTTAAATTTGTATAGAAAGACAAAGGGACTTCCCTCGTGGTCCAGAGGTTAAGAATTTGCCTGCCAATGCAGGAGGCATGGGTTTGACCCCTGGTCCGGGAAGATTTCACATACTGTGGGGCAACTAAGCCCATGTGCCACAACTAATGAGCGTGTGCTCTGCAACCAGAAGGAAACATATATTTATAAAATGGTTTATCAGTATTGTAACAGTTTTGATATATACTTATTCAGCATACCTAATTTGACTATACAAACTATCACATATTTTTTACTTCCACAGCTATATTTTAAGTTATGTTCATATTGGCAATATTTCAGATCCTTCACAATTCTTCTTTCCTGGCAAATTAAATACATACTTAGTCTGAAAGTCACGATCCTTCACAATATAACCAAGCCTTTGTTGCATCTCACTCTTTCTCTTACATCTCTCACCATCAGGGAAAAGCTGATTATTATTGTTTTCCAAATATAAATAAGCATAGTTGGCTCTGTTGAGTCAGGCAGTCTTGTGTCTAAGATTGGGCATCATTTCTTAAAAGATGCACCGTTTAGGTAAAATACGTGAATGTGTCCAAAATCTTTTTTCATTAAACAATTTCTACTATTCCGTCCCCAGGCCATTGGAATTTTACTCTATTTCTATCTTCTTGACTTATACCTTTTCTTATACAGTCAAATTACTAATGAAGTTATCATTAACTATATTACCATATTAATATTCTCCTCTTAGGACCAAAACCACTTTTAAAAATAAATCATATAACAATCTAAAGTATAAATAAAAAACAACAACAGCAACAAACTTAACCTTTATCTGGTTTTTCAATAACCTTTATCTGGAATATGTGCTTAAACTGACATAAAATTAGTTATAAAGAGATATTAGTCTCTGTATATTTTTTAAATATATTATATTGGTTTTCTGAATCTAACTGAAAACTGCTTGAATGCAAAAATACGATATTAGTTTTGAATCATTCCTTCTAAAAATTATTTTTAATCTACTTTTCTGTTGTCAGTTGTTTATGCTTTTGAAAACTTCCCATTATAGTCTTGTAAATAACACTTAAGTGTAATTCTAAATGTTATTTTATATTATTAGGATCACCTAAATGAGACCACAGATGCACCTAAAGCAAGTTATTTGTGCTAATATGTACTAATGAACTCATCTGCTGCCCTGTGCCGTAATCCGATTTCTCCATCATCGTCTTCTTTCCTGCCCCTGGCTTCTTATCTCTGCCTTTCATTGTTCCTGCTGTCTGGCAGCTGTATTGAAACTACAGTTTGAGATAAAAGATGACGAGGGAAGAAAAAAGGCGGTGATTTTGTATTGTGGAAATAGATGTAGATAAGGGTAAGCATGGAACTAATTAAATCATTTTGTCTTCTGGAGGCCTAAAGTTGCAACGCTTAGTTCAGTATCTGTGTTGAATGACTTGTATATATTTGGCATCAGAGAACAATGATGGCCTTAGACTTAGCCACTTTGACAACATTTATTTAGAATCTTATATATGAGCTCTGGTACTAGAATACTCTGGGGATGGAAATTGGATTAAGACACAGTCTATCCTCAAAAAGAGAGAGGACAGTTAACATGCATTGCATGAGTACCTGCAGTCAGGCTTTGTTGCCTGCCTAAGAAGCTTAAAATTTACTGTCAGAGAAAAATGTTAATACTTTTTTAAAAAAGTGAATAAGAACAGGGATAAAGGAGTAATTAATGAAAGTGGACTAAGGAGTTTAAATTTAGAGCCAAATTGAAATTTGATGTTAAAGTAAGAAAGAGGTCTGCCAAGGTGAAATTGCCGCAACATTCTCTGATATCTGGGGCATGGGATCCATGCCAAGTTAAGCAAACACATAAACAGCTCAAAAATGCAGGACTCCTTCCCTTCCTGACTTTTCCCTTCTTGGCCCTGCCCCCTTCATTTTCAGTTTGCCTATTTAATTAGCTTTGCCTCTGCTACTGGACAAGTTTGATGTGCGGTAGAGATTTCTCTGTGTCCCGTCTCTGCTACTTTCTAGCACTGGGACTTTTGAGAAAGAACCTGAACTACCTAGACCTTCCTTCCTTTTTCTTAAAATGATATATAGACATCAGTTTCTGGTGGATTCAGTGAAGGGTAAACTAGCTACTTATGTAAAGTGTTCAAAATAGTACTGGATAGCATACTCTAAGGAAATATTGGCGTTTATTATAATATATAATTTTTGAAAATGCATTTTTCTTCTTCACAGCTATCTTAGATTCTGGCCCCTATAAAAATGTTTAAAAATAATAAAAAAATTATTCATTTCAATTTGTATCTCAAGAGACCTTATAGAGGTCCACTTATCCATATTTTGCTTGTCATTAGTAGGTTCTAGGGATTCTTACTGTTTTTGATGTAGGAACTCAGTCATATATTTTAATTGTCAAATAAATTATAGTACACTATTGATGTTGTATGGATTCCTTTCTGAAAAGTGTTAAGTCTTTATCTTTCTGTGTATTTTAAATTTTCTTTATTTAAAATTTTATTGCTGAGTATCTGTTGTCTTCCTTTCTACCACCCTCCAAGTTCATCTTAAATTTCCTTTTTACTTAGGAAAAATTCCATAATCAAGTAGACAAGCAGTGTGATGATATTTTAAATGTCTCAAACAGTAATTACAGGATGGTACTCAAACTGCGATCTGATAATTCACAGCACCAGTGCCACCTGGAAACTTCTTGAATATTGAAATTCTTGGGTCACATCTCAGATCACATTGTGAACCAGCATCTCTGAGGATAAGGCCCAGGAATCTGTCTTTTGTCAGCTATCCAGGTAATTCTCATGCGCAAGAAAGTCAGAAAAGAATTTATCTAACAGAAGCTACTAACAAAATGTAAGAGATTCATTTTTGTTTACATGAGAATCCAAACTCCTGTAGAGTAAGTATCTAACACATTTATACTTAGTTTACAAGATATTCCTGGAATGCAACATTTCTGGAATTCAAAGCTAGACTTACTCATCTATTTATTAACTCGGTATTTCTTAAAGTATGATTGGAGGATTACCCATGTATCAGATCTGGCCAGAGAGATTGTTGAAAATGTGATCCCTGGGTCCAGCTTATATCACTGAAGAAACTGAATCTTTGTGAATAGGAAACAGAAATCTGCATTTTAAGCAATTTTCAGTGATGTTTTTAGAAACACTAAAATAGGAAGAATAATTGACTGCTGTTGGTGGCTTAGTGGTTTTGTTAGCTCCTTTTAAATTTATGTAACAGAGTAATTCATGTGCAGGAAGTTATTTCTCAGCAGATATGAATTGATTCATTCACATACCAAGAAAAACCTTAACAATAAAAATAATTAATAGCTATTAACAGTACCTGGAAATATGTGTTTATTTTTTTCATTCTTTTCTTGCACACACATTTCTTCTTGTCAGCATCACAGAGTAATTAAGAGCACAGCCTTTGGAGTCAGGGAGCATTAGTAGGGGGCCGGTTTTGCCAGTAATATAAGCATGTCCTATATAAAGATAAAATAAAAGTAAAGATAAAATAACTAAGCCGCAGTATGTTCATCTTTAGAATGTAATGGAAAAGAGTAATTAACCCATGGGTTGACTGTGATGATATATTTAAATTCTAAATTTAAAACACTTGTTATTCTGACTTCCTCTTCCCTGAATTGTAAACAATGAAACTAATAAACAGAGTTATCTGGTAATTAAAATACAGTATAATATTTGTGTCCTCCAAATATGGGCTATCTTGTGGAGGCTGTCACAGAATACCAGTTAGATAGCCTCCTTATACCTACCCTGAATCTAGATCTTAGAGCCTGCTGAGGTAGGCCTGCCAAGTTTAACAAACAGAAAGACTGGAAGCCCAGCTAATTTGAATTTCAGTTAAATAATGAAATATCTTGCATGTAGTATATGAGACATACTTGATTAAAAGTTTTTCATTGTTTCTCTTAATTCAAATTTAACTGGACGTCCTTTAGTTCATTTGACGTGGCTGAACTAGAGAGAAGGTTGTTTCCACCACATGACATGTACCTAACCAACCTGATGAAAATGAGAATCTATTAATATTTCATTATTTGGTCTTTGGGTAAACAAAGAAGACAAAAAGATGGGCCTTACAGCCCTCAGGGCCTTCTCATTGGTATTAAAACTAGACTTTCAAGAAAAATGCCTCTTGAGACTATTCTGGTTTAAAGAGTCTTGAGAGTGTTCAGATTTAAAGTTTTGAGAGCGGTACAAAGAGGGAGATCAGCCCTCTGAGAAAATAGCAGACCCAACCATGGTTTCAAAAGGACTTCGTCATATCCTAAAGTCCTGTCAATGAGATGGGTCCCTCCTCCTCCCTGGGGAAGGACTGGGTAAAGCATCAGAAAGAGTGAGTATTGGCGCATCCTTGCTTGTTTTCCTTAGAAAGCACAGGTCCTCGGAGACTTCCCTTTTAGGAACTGGGGGAGGAATATTGATGCTAAATCACAATGACATTATTGATATTTTAAGAGCTGACCCTGTCTTTTTAGTTGGTGCTACAATGAATGTGTAATGCTAGGTATTTCTTGATTCCTTGAATGTTTGCTATTTTATAGGAAAGAGTTTATGCTAACTATAACTTGAAAATCATGCTAACATTATTTCAGACAAACCTTGTTGATCATGTGCTTTATATCAAGTTGACTTTAATGACCAAAACGTAATTTTAAAATGTCAGGTTTACCTGTATCAAAATGACAGGTTTACCTGTCAGATTCAAATCCAACCATTATTCCTGGCAGTTTCTTCCCTCCTACAGAGTGTTAGTCGCTCAGTTGTGTCTGATGCTTTGCCACCCCATGGACTGTAGCCCCCAGGCTCCTCGGTCCATGGAATTCTCCAGGCAAGGATACTGGAGTGGGTTGACATTTCCTCCTCCAGCGGATCTTCCCAACCCAGGGATCTAGCCTGGGTCTCCTGCATTGCAGGCTGATTCTTTACCATCTGAGTCACCAGGGAAGTCCTCTTTCCCCCTACCCTCTTCCAGGTGAGTTCTTTAGTGTTACCTATACATATTTCAGATTAAGACGTAAATTCTTCTACCTATCTGTTCTGCCATTTTAGTTTAGCTTTATATCAACTGGCAAAGGATGATTGTCCTTAACCCTTGGATTTTGGTTTTCTAAATAGCCAATGAGAAAAAAGAATACGTAGATTATGCCTCCCAGAAAAATGCAAAGTAAATAAAATCATATTCATAAACCTATTTGGGGTGAGTCCAACTTCAAAGATTCAGGCAAATATTAAACTGCCCATACATTTTGTTTTTGTCAGAGGTAAATGTAGAGAAAATCATCATGAGGGAGGAGATAAACTATATTATAAATGCAACATATGTCGAAACTAACTTTTTAGAAAAGCATATACTTTCTTTTTTTCAAAAAAGGTCACACCATCCGCTGTTTTAAAAAATATGTTGTGTTCTAATAAATTATCTAAACAAATATGCTTTTATTTTGGTTGTAATTTTCTTCATCTTTGAAAATTTGGCATTGATATTATTAGCAGTTTATTTTTGTAGCTTTTCTGGAAGGTTTTTTTGCAGCTCTGGATTTGTTACACCACATGGTGTTACTTTGTTCTCTAAGCCTGCCCTGCTTGCTAAAATGTACTGGAGATAATTCCCTGTTCATCCCTTGTCTTTGATTGAGTTATCCTTTGCTAGGAAGAGTGTGGTTAGCTTTCATGCTCCTTACTAGCTCCCAGCAGCCCTCCCCATAGACTGCAGCCATAGCCTTGCCAGGAGCCCAAGCTCCCTACATGGAGGAGATCAAACCTCCACAACAGGGATCTTCAAGGCAGGTCGAGTTCAAGAGTCAGCTTGGAAAACAGTCTATATCACAAAAAGATGAGATGACTCATTGGAAATTCTTTTCTGTGGATTGTTTCCACTTCTAAAACTGAGTGATATATCAAGTTCAAATCCAATCCCATATTCCTGGCAATTTCTTGCCTCCTACCCTCTTCCCATGTAAGTTCTTTAGTGTTACATGTACTTGCTTCAGAAGAAGCTACCTGTCTGCTGTGCCACTTAAGGTTAGCTTTATATCTAATTGGCAAAGGATGATTTGTTTTATCCTCCAGATTAGTCTACACTGTACATGTAATATACGTGCATTCTAGTGGATTTGAATACTATGTAAAGGGGCAGAGAAGAAAATGAAATTTATCATTGGTCTTACCTGTCCCAACAAGCAGTTTTTGTCATTTGGACATGTAAGTTCAGTTGTGTCTTTTCTATTTGAATATTCTATGATAGTTATTTTCTCACTAATTTCTCTGCAAATTAGTTTTCAGCGGTCAGTAGTTTACCTTGCCTTTCACAGTGTATTTTTACCTAGTTTAAAAGTTGGCGGTCCTGGGCGTATACATTAATTTCAATTCTTCAGATATAAAGAATGATTATCATTAAAGTTCTTTGAGAATAAAATCTTTTCCAATGTGTATATCTTTACTATATATTCCTGGATGTGAATTATTTCATCATATTATGAACTATTTACCTGAAGGCATTTGGTATGTGTTAAGAAATTACATTAGAAAATTTGAGAGCTTACTTCACCTAATCTTTGCATTATCTCTAAGTGTCCATATTAAGATACAAACCAGTCTTAGTCACTTTTTTAATAGTTAGGTTGAACAGTTTCCATGCATTTATTCACTGTTTATATGCTAACTTTTTTGTATTTGTTTATATAATATAAATGCTCAGTAAATTCAGGCTTCATGATGTTAGGGTCCCTTTGCATTCATTAATTAGGGTTTTTGTGCATAAAGTATTAATTTTTGTGAATGGAACAATTATTATTGCTCCCAGTTCTTTCTTTGTTTATTGAAAATTGACTAATTTGCTATCGATAAAATCTATACTACTATTTTCTTTGTAATTTCTTCTAAAAATGATGTTTTGCACCAAAGTAACATAAGAGCAAAACTCATGAGACTATTCAGATGTCAGAACATCTTTGACTTAAAATTTATCTTGTACTAGTTTAACATTTTTCATGGAAGTTTAAAAATATATGCATATATATGTTTTTTTATTCTAAAGCCCATGTCGTTTCTTGCCTCAACAATATCAAGGTAGAATTTTTACACTCTCCTTTTTTGTAAGAATCTGTACCAAAATACATTTACAGAAATTATTCTGATATACTCTCTTAAATTGATGCCAGTTGAGTGTATTTCACAGTTTAAGAAACAAGGCTTCAGTTGTAGGAATTTCAGAGTGCATTTTCACCATGTACCTTTGGAAATTAGACTGCCATACTGTTTCTGAAATGCTTGCATCAAATTGTTTATCAGGTCATTTTCTCTTGGTATATAAAAGTAGCAAGCTTGGATAAAGTAGATATATTTTCAAAAGATAATAAAAAAATGAGTGTGGAGTGGGTCTATTCCCAAGGAGAATTAAGGCAACTAGACTGAAATGTAGAAAAGTGAGGGAAACTGGCACAGAAGGAGAGAGAGAAAGATGGTATCTGTTTTAAAAGATAATGGGAAATGGAAAAAGATTTTACTATTCCAGAAATCTAAAGCCCATGGGAGCTAAATACCTAAACTGGGAAACTGTACCATTTAATACTTTCTGATTATAAGGCACACTCCATATTCACAACTGAAGAAACTTTTTGACTCTCGCCCCTAACAGTCTAGATAAGGCTTAGGGATGACAGTCTGTACAAGCTCTCCATTCACCACCAACAGTTCTGAGCTAGTTTCTGATTTTTTTTTTCCCCCTGGGGGTTCCAAAAAACTTTTGCTTCCAGCAAGAGAAATAAACAACATGTAACTGAATCTGGAAACCTAGCAGTATCCGGTACAGCTCTGAAGTCAGAATGGTTACTGTAATTTGAGCAAGTCTGGACACAACATTTCTGCACTATCAAAACACTATTGAAAACTGAAAGACTTAATGACTAATGCACCCATCAGAGGGGAGGTACACATGTACATATAAAATGAGGGAGAATAATTGGATAATAAGATGTATTTATTAGTCAAAAGGAACATGGCATTCATGTTTTGTGTGCAGACTAATGCTTTGTATAATGTTTAGTTTACCCAGGTATTAATGATTAGAACTTAAAAGTCATTACTTATTACAATCATTGTAAAATACTTGCAGGATAAACAAAATATAAATGAAATGACTGTAGATGTTCAAATAAAACCTATATGTTGTATCTAAATGATTATAATGGACTTTAAATCATTTTCTGAGGAATTTGTATTGAAATGTAAAATTTAATTCCCCAGCAAAAAAACAAAGAAGTGTCTGCTACGTAGTGATAGCTCTAATGGACAGCTCAGATATCTCCAATATGGATAGCTCAAAATACAGAAAAGAGAAGCTCATATATTTCACTAGGGGTATTTGATATGGCATCTGTTTTAAAATTAGTTTCTTCAATCTCATTTTTAAAATAAAATTCTGATCCCAGGAAGATGAAAGAGATGTATTTTTTCTTCTAAGTAAAACTAAAATCAATGGAAATTACATGTAAAATAAACATTTGAAGACTTTGAAAAGTGGAGAGAAGAATTCAGACCAACTAGTGACCTTGAAGGTTGAGGAAAAACAAGATGATCAGTTTCTATAAATTCTTTTTGTCCCATATATTTAAGACTTGTTTCTAAAGTAGCATGCCACCTGGAAATGTGATGGGTGCAGACAAATACAAACCCTTACAGAAGATTGTGTTTTCTAGGCAAAGGGAGACAAAGGGCCAGGGCAAGGACAGCCTAGCAAGATGTAACCCATCAACTACAGCAGATGTCACAGAGGAACAGAGCGTGGCCCACCCACTCCCAGCTGATAAAGGTTGACTAGGGAAGTCAGTGTTCCTTCCCCATGAGGCTCCAAAGAGGTGCTGCTCACCACCCACCCTTGTGTCAGCAGAGATCATGTGGGGAGACACCCCTCTAACTCCGCCTAAGGTGAAATTAAAAAATCCTGAATGGAGAGCCCTATCAGGTGTTTTGAGACTGACTCATTGAAGAATTAGTTCAGTTCAGTCAGTTCAGTTGCTCAGTATATCTGCCTTTTTGTGACCCCATGGACTGCAGCACGCCAGGCCTCCCTGTCCGTCACCAACTCCCGGAGCTTACTCAAACTCCTGTCCATTGAGTCCGTGATGCCATCCAACTGTCTCAACCTCTGTCATCCCCTTCTCTTTCCTGCCTTCAATCTTTCCCAGCATCAGGGTCTTTTCTAATAAGTCAGTTCTTTGTATCAGGTGGCCAAAGTACTGGAGTTTCAGCTTCAACATCAGTCCTTCCAATGAACACCCAGGACGGATCTCCTTTAGAATGGACTGGTTGGATCTCCTTGTAGTCCAAGGGACTCTCAAGAGTCTTCTCCAACACCACAGTTCAAAAGCATCAATTCTTCGGTGCTCAGCCTTGTTTATAGTACAACTCTCACATCCATACATGACCACTGGAAACACCATAGCTTTGACTAGACGGACCTTTGTTGGCAAAGTAATGTCTGTGATTTTGAATATGCTGTCTAGGTTGATCATAACTTTCCTTCCAAGGAGTAAGTGTCTTTTAATTTCATCACTGCAGTCGCGATCTGCAGTGATTTTTGAGCCCAAGAAAATAAAGTCTGTCACTGTTTCTACTGTTTCCGCATCTGTTTGCCATGAAGTGATGGGACCGGGTGCCTTGATCTTAGTTTTCTGAATGTTGAGCTTTAAGCCAGTTTTTTCACTCTCCTCTTTCCCTTTCATCAAGAGGCTCTTTAGTTCTCCTTCATTTTCTGCCATAAGGATGGGGTCATCTGCATATCTGAGGTTATTGATATTTCTCCCAGCGATCTTGATTCTAGCTTGTGCTTCATTCAGTCCAGCATTTCTCATGATGTACTCTGCATATAAGTTCAGTAAGCAGGGTGACAATATACACCCTTGATGTACCCCTTTTCCTATTTGGAACCAGTCTGTTTTTCCATGTCCAGTTCTAACTGTTGCTTCCTGACCTGCATATGGATTTCTCGAGAGGCAGGTCAAGTGGTCTGGTATTCCCATCTCTTTCAGAATTTTCCACAGTTTATTATGATCCACATAGTCAATAAAATAGTCAATTTTGAAATAGTCAATAAAAGAGAAATAGATGTTTTTCTGGAACTCTCTTGCTTTTTTGATGATCCAACGTATGTTTGCAATTTGATATCTGGTTCCTCTGCCTTTTCTAAATCCAGCTTGAGCATCTGAAGTTTCATGGTTCACATACTGTTGAAGCCTGACTTGGAGAATTTTGAGCATTACTCTACTAGTGTGTGAGATGAGTGCAATTGTGAGGTAGTTTGAATATTCTTTGGCATTGCCTTTCTTTGGGATTGGAATGAAAACCGACCTTTTCCAGTCCTGTGGCCACTGCTGAGTTTTCCAAATTTGCTAGCATATTGAGTGCAGCACTTTCACAGCATCATCTTTCAGGATTTGAAATAACTCAACTGGAATTCCACCACCTCCACTAGCTTTCTTCATAGTGATGCTTTCAAAGGCCCACTTGACTTCGCATCCCAGGATGTCTGGTTCTAGGTGAGTGATCACACCATCGTGATTAACTGGGTCATGAAGATCTTGTTTGTACAGTTCTTCTGTGTATTCTTGCCACCTCTTCTTTATATTTTCTGCTTCTGTTAGGCCCATACCATTTTTGTTCTTTATTGAGCCCATCTTTGCATGAAATGAGGAATCGGGACTTCTAACTATGTCCCTACCAGTAATGAGGTAATGCCCACCACCTTCTCCTGCCCAAGTGCAATCAGAGAAAGCCAACTAAAACTGATGATTTAAATAAGAGTCTCATAATAGGAAATGACCAAATTAGAATTGAAAAATCATTTGTCATACCAAAAGGCAGGTAGACTAAAAATGAATATAAAAGGTAATCAACAGATACACATGTCAAGTTAACCTTAAAATGTTGTAAAACAGTCATGATAAAATGCATGAAATACTTCAATAAGCAATTACAAATAGAGAGTGCCAGAAAAAAATAGAAGGTTTAGAGAGGCATCAAGAGGGAATTGGAACACTTAAAAATTAAATATAAAGAAAACTTTAGTGGAGAGGCATAGCAGCAGAATGGAGGAGACAGAGGCAATATCAATTAGCTGGAAAATAAAATAGGATAAATTACAAATGCAAAAAACAGAGAAAAAATTACCGAGTCTCAAAGATCTATGTTACTGTAACAAAGATATTGAAGAATAATTGTATAACTGGAGTTCCTGAAGGAGAGGAGAAAAAGAAGCAAGGGTAAATAATTTAGCTGAAAAAAAAGAAAAAAAAATAATGCCAAATTTGGCAAGTATGTGAAACTGCAGAATGAAGAAGCTGAACAAATCTTAAAAAAGATAAATCCAAGAAATCCATATCAAGCATACTTAAATTCTGAAAACTATAGATAACCCCACTGACACCTTGGTTTCAGATTTTGGCCTCCAGCCTTGTGAAAGCATCCATTTCCATGGTTTGAGCAACACTGGTGATTAGTGAGGACAGCGCTAAGAAACTAATGTACTGAGTGACCCTGACGGTGATGGAAATCTGCATCTTGAGTTCATCAATGTCAATGATAAATGGACAGATTGTAATATGGTATTGTGGTTTTGTGAGAGGTTACCATCAGAGGAAACTGGGTAATGGATATATGGGATCTTTTTGTATTATTTTGTATAACTGCATGTGAGTTATCTCCAAATAAATTTGTGATTAAAATAATGAATAAATAGAAGTGTGTTTTAACTCAGTCTCACCTGCACCACCTGGTTGAGATAGTACCTGAAGAGCATCTGCATTTGGAGTGCACTTCGCAATGGCACCCCACTCCAGTACTGTTGCCTGGAAAATCCCATGGACGGAGGAGCCTGGTGGGCTGCAGTCCATGGGGTTGCTAAGAGTTAGACACGACTGAGCGCCTTCACTTTCACTTTTCACTTTCCTGCATTGGAGAAGGAAATGGAAACCCACTCCAGTGTTCTTGCCTGGAGAATCCCAGGGATGGGGGAGCCTGGTGGGCTACCATCTATGGGGTCGCACAGAGTTGGACACGACTGAAGTGACTCAGCAGTCACTCCAAATAATTACTCATAATGAAAAACAAACTGACTTAGTATCTTTGAATTATTCTCTTATGTTCTCACCTGGAATAATAAATCTTTTAACAAATATTGAGAGCTTCACAGAAGAGCTGTGCAGAGACTGCTGCTGTTGCTATGTTGCTTCAGTTGTGTCCAACTCTGTGCAACACCATAGCCGGCAGCCCACCAGGCTCTACCGTCCCTGGGATTCTCCAGGCAAGAACACTGGAGTGGGTTGCCATTTTCTTCTCCAATGCATGAAGGTGAAAAGTGAAAGTGAAGTCGCTCAGTCGTTTCCAACTCTTAGTGACCCCATGGTCTGCAGCCTACCAGGCTCCTCCGTCTTTGGGATTCTCTAGGCAAGAGTACTGGAGTGGGGTGCCATTGCCTTCTCCGATGCAGAGACTACTAATGACTAAATATAGGATTACATGAGTATGTATATCTCATATTTAAGAGAATAATAGCAACTTATAAGATATATAAGTGAAATAAGATGAGGAATAAGTCCGTGTATTAATAGAAGTAGAAAAATGAGGGTAGGAAAAATAAGAGGAAGACAAAAGTTAAGATAGCGCACAGAGCAGAAAATTTATACACTTAGTAAATTGGCCTGCAAAGTTTCTCAGAGAACTAATACATAAATATATAAAAATATTTAAGCAAGCATAAATTAGCCAACATCCTTATGTCAAAAAAAAAAAAACTAAACCTTAAAAATAAATAGCTCAATTAAATATGTCAAGGTTAGCTGCAATTTAAAATATTCTTTTTTAAATATATGCAGTACAATTTTACAAGTGATTATTTCAATTTGACAGAGAAAAACCTGCTAAATACTTAAGACCAAATATGTTAATCATAGGTTCTGTGCATATTTGCAGGCTTTTGTTCTGCAATAAACATAAAATCTGCATAACTTTAGATTGAAATATTTTATATCAGTCTTAATAGCAGACAGTTGAAAGGCATAATCAAAGATAGAAAATGTATTTTTAAATTACTAAAAGAGGAAAGCAAAGACAATTTTAACTTAAAATGTTTCATTTAAACACCAAAATATAGAGATAAATATGGCCCAATTTTATTAAGATAGCTAAAATAAAATTGCAAAATCTATCTATGCAATCTGTAAAAATTGTTATCAGTACTAAAAAAGCAAAAAACCTCAAGGGTTTTGTTTTGCCATATAGACCTTTCCAAATAGAAAGTGGCTTTTTCATATTATTGTCATCTCTAATAATTTTCAGCACATTACTCTGAAACTTCTTGTCAAATACAACCAAGGCTTAAAATAAAGCTTACATATTTTCATATTTATTATGATTGCGACCCCATGAACCGCAGCACGCCAGGCCTCCTTGTCCATCACCAACTCCTGGAGTCCACCCAAACCCATGTCCATTGTGTCAGTGATGCCATCCAACCGTCTAATCCTCTGTCGTCCCCTTCTCCTCCTGCCCGCAATCTTTTCCAACATCAGGGTCTTTTCAAATGAGTCAGCTCTCTGCATCAGGTGGTCAAAGTATTGGAGTTTCAGCTTCAACATCAGTCCCTCCAATGAACACCCGGGGCTGATCTCCTTTAGAATGGACTGGTTGGATCTCCTTGCAGTCCAAGGGACTCTCAAGAGTCCTTTCCAACACCACAGTTCAAAAGCATCAGTTCTTCGGTGGTCAGCTTTCTTTATAGTCCAACTCTCACATCCGTACATGACTACTGGAAAAACCACAGCCTTGACTAGACGGACTTTCAGTGGCAAAGTAATGTCTCTGCTTTATAATATGCTGTCTAGGTACCCTCACTTTTTCAAGGTACTTGAACTTCAACACAAAAATCAACATTGAAGAAAGGGATCACTCACAATCTTACTTTAAAAGTAAAATGGTATTTACCACAAAAAATATTTAGAGCACAGATTTAGCTTTGCTCAATCAGTTAGGTTATTTGGAAATGACTTATTATCAATTTCTTTTCCTAGAAAATTGCAATAATATTTTTGAGAAAATGCTTGAGTCTTAAGTAAAATGATAGATTTAAAAATTACATGAGTTTATAAGATCATTAATGTTCATATTATTTGAAAGTGACAAGCAGTGATATGAGGTTGGAATAAGAAAGGAGGATATCGTTGCTAAGCCATGAGATCGGAGTTGCTGGGGTTTGGAAAAAAGCAAAGAAAAACACTGATAACTTTCAGGAAACCATTATAGGAAAGCTTGCCTTCCTGTTCGCCAACCTAATGTCCTTTACTTCTCTGTTATTAGGCAAATAAGGTCTATACCCTAGTCCCTTTCAGGGCCAATCTAGCCAGGTGACTGAGCTCTACATAACAGAATGTCAAAGGAGATTTTATGCCTCTCTTCCAGGATTGGCCATTACATCCCTCAACCCTGTACCTTTCACGCTCCTTTCCATTCACTGACTGACTGTGTGGATCCTCAAGGAGCATGTAACTGTCAGATGGCCGAAGCCTGCTTCTCTGAGTGATAATATATAAATGAACACCAGAATTACCTGCAGTGAACCCTTATAGTAAATGAGAAATCAATCTTAATCATGTTAAACTGGCATAAAACGTAGATTTTGGTTGTACAGCAGTTATACTGCCCTAACTAATTACCATTCTGCAGGAGTACGAAGCACTAGCATATGAATAAGTAGCACCAATATCAAGGTCATGATAGTGTTTTCTAATATAAAAATATAAACTACAAAAGGAACAAGCAACAACAATAAGACTTGTAAGATATATCTCATACGCCAGGCACTAATGCTTAACTATGGTCAAATGTAAATTGGAGGGTAAGTTATTTAACCCTCAGACAAGCTTTTTAAATAGTTCTTGTGGATTCCTGTCAATACTGTACTTTTCTTTAGTCTGACTCACAGCTAGTCCTATTCTAGGAGATGGATTATTACAAGTAGCATTTCTTTTTACTCTCTTTTCTTTATCATGCAATTTTTAGCAAAATATAAAATTACATTCTTTCTAATCTAGCAAACTAAGAGTATTAACTGATATAATCTCAGCATTAGTGACATCAGTACTGATCATTTATATTTATACTACTTTATAACAGTTCAGTTCTTTTGATCCAAGCTTCTACAGTAGTCTGTCTGTAAGATTAACATCTCCTTTCTTTCTAAGAATTATTCAACCCTTATCTACCCAACCACTTCAGGGATTCTAAGTAACCATGCCTATTTTTACTTATTTTCTCTTCTATGAAAAACTAGGGCATAGAAAAAAATTGGATGAATTCAATCATAAAAAATATGTAAATGTATTCTATAGATTGCTGTGTCAATTAAGAATAGATTATACTTGGTTGACACAAGAGCTTCCCAGGTGGCCCAGTGGGAAACAAATCCACCTACAATGTAGGAGACACAGGTTTGATCCCTGGGTTGGGAAGACCCCCTGAAGGAGGGCATGGCAACCCATTCCAGTATTCTTGCCTGGAGAATCCCAGAGACAGAGGAGCCTGGTGGGCTCCATGTGGTAGCAAAGAGTCTGACACGACTGAAGTGGCTGAGCACACACACACAATTGACACAAAATTTTATCCATTTAGAGAATCTTTAATTTTTTAATTTAACCAACAACTAGATAATAGGGGAGGATTTTTCTTAGGGAGGGATCACCATAAAGTAATTGAAAATAATAATAGTTGCTATGACTTTTTCCCAGTAAGTGTTTTATACCAGGCCCCATTTTACAGATTTTATATGCCTAACTTCTATGTTTCACTGAAGCATTCATTTTATAAATTTACAGGTAAGGTAGCTGCTGTACTTCAGTCAATGCCAGACTGGATAGCAATTTGATTTGTTGTCCCTTATTCTTCAAGCCAGGGCTCTTTTTTCATGGTACTATGAAACCACAAAATATAATTTCTTCTCTTCTATATTGTCATATCATCTATGGAATCAATTGTTCTGTTTCTTTTGAATAACTAACAATGTATAATCAGATTAGTGTGGTGGTGGTGGTGGTTTGGTCACTAAATTGTGTCTGATTCTTCGGGACCCCATGGGCTGTAGCCTGCCAGGCTCCTCTGCCCATGGGGTTTCCCAGGCAAGAATACTGGAGTGGATTGCCATTTCCTCTGCCAGGGATCTTCCCAACCCAGGATCAAACCTGCATCCCTTGTGTCCCCTGCATTGCAGGTAGATTCTCTATCAACTGAGCCACCAGGGAAGCCTAAGGAATTTGTAATATATGTGTAAAATATATATATAAGTGCAGAGGATACAAACTGCAGAGGATACAAAGATAAGACACTCTCAATCTAGTTGGGGAAGTTCATTTAACAATTAGTTACACTGTGGTGGGATACATGATGCTGCCGTTGCTAAGTCACTTCAGTCGTGTCTGACTCTGTGTGACCCCATAGACGGCAGCCCACCAGGCTCCCCCGTCCCTGGGATTCTCCAGGCAAGAACACTGGAGTGGGTTGCCATTTCCTTCTCCAATGCATGAGAGTGAAAAGTGAAAGTGAAGTCGCTCAGTCGTGTCTGACTCTTCATGACCCCATGGACTGCAGCCCACTAGGCTCCTCCGCCCATGGGATTTTCCAGGCAAGAGTACTGGAGTGGGGTGCCATTGCCTTCTCCGGGTGGGATACATGAGTAAAGGTTAAATGGAAGGGACAGAGCCCTTCAGAGAAAGTAGTGATTGACTCAATATCTGGATGTTCAAGGAAAGTTTCCTGGTAAAGGCAGTGCCTGAACAGAAGTTAGGGGTTACTGGGAACTCAGTAGGCCAACAGAAAAGATGGGGACCTGGGGTGAGGATGAGGAGAAAATGGAAACAGAACAGTGAGCATAAGCGTGGTGACACCATGAGCTATACTAAGAAACCTGAACTTTTATTCTGTGTGTGAGAACAAAAAAAAAAAAAAAAATTACTCAGAAGAATAGCCTGAAAAGGCTTTCAATATTAGAAATTACTAGCATCAGCAGTAAGTATTGGAAATGAGGAATGAAGAAACAAATTGGGTTATTGTTGTAGATCTGTGGATTAAAGCCAATTTGGTGGCTATGGATGTAGGTATCTGTTTTTCCCATCTATCAATCCACAATCCTTCCACTATATCCCCTAAATATTGGACTAAGAAACAGACTTTCGACCGTTGAGAAGAAGACAGATTTTTGAGATATTGCAAATTTTTAAGATATCAGGTGTGTGCTCAGTCATGTCCAACTTTTTGTGACTCCATGGACTGTAACCCACCAGGCTCCTCTATCCATGGAGATTTTTAGGAAATAATACTGGAGTGGGTTGCCATTTCCTTTACCAGGGGGTCTTCCTGACCCAGGGATATTGCAGTATTGGGTGGGGGGTGAAATTAAGATATTTTGACGAGTTATGGAACATCCAGGTGAAATTCTATGACAGGCAGCTAGATATTTAGATTTTTACCAAAAAAGCAGACATAGAAATAATTATGGGCCTTGTAGATGGAGAGTAGGTTTTTAAAACCATGGACATAAATTTCATCACCTCAGAGTAGAGTTAAGAGAAAGGACTGAATCTGATCCTGAAATGGGGACATATGAGTAAAGAAGAAGCAGTGAGCGTCCTGGGAGAGGGTCATGAGGGGAACCAAGGAAGACATTCTCAAGACTGCATTATGAAGAGTATCAGAGCCTAGAGCCTACAGGCAGTTTAAGAACAGTGTACACTAGCCTCATGAAACAGATCATTTTGAAAATGCTGTTCATGGCAGTTATGGCAGAAGCTATATTAAAGTGGAGTCAGTAGTTAGTGGAAGTATAGAAAGTAAAAGTATTAATGTCCATTACTATTTTCAGAAATGTATGTACCAGGAATGGAGTTTATTAACAAGGAATGTGGGAGAAAAGGAAAGTGGGAGCCAGGAGCAAAGGGAAAGATTTTGTTCTTGATCGTATTAAATATTTGTTGGTGTGGGGATTGTTTATTGGTTTATTTGCTTGTTCATTTATGTTGATGGGAGGAGAGAATGAGCATCAAGAGTTTGCAGAAAAAGAGAAGCTGAAAATAGAATACAGTCAAGTGAGTCATGACTGAGTTATTACCTAGGTGAGCAGTGAGGAAATAGGATGAAAAGCCTATTAAAGGGATGATGTGTGTGGGAGGGTGCTCTTCTGAGATCAGAATGAAGATTAACGGTTGGAATTAGAGATTTTGGTGAAAGTATGTGATGGATGAACTAGGATGAATTTACTTTTTCAAAGTAAGTGGCAATTCATCTATTGGAAATTAAGACAGTACTTGATAGTTTGAGGAATTAGCAAAGTCCAAGGCACTTAAAAAAAATTGCTGAATTTCTCCTTTATTTAGCATGTAACATTATATTACATTACATGGTTGTTCTAACTGCCTTCATGAATTTCCAAAAACTATCAGTATTTCAAAATTATTTTCTAAAAAGATCAGAACTTCTTTCAACCTATAATTTAATTAATATATCACCACATTTAAATATAGAAATATCACAGGGATTATTCATATTACTAGTAATAATAAATACTTATATTAGTAACATTTTATTTTTAGAGAAGATAAATCAATCTGTTTTCCATTTAGATAGACCCATTCCTCCAGCTATGGCTGAGGCCAGTGCTCCTTCCAGGGCCAAGTCCTACAGCTCATCCCACATCTAGGGAGGAGCCAGGGCACTTTGTTCCCTTTGTGTTGGAAGAGAACAGTCCACCTCTTAAATAGCACAGGGTAATAGAGGTGGAGGGAACAAAACCCACATGTTCTTACAGTTTTAAGTAGTATGGGAGTTTATGTGCAGTTTTAACAAAATATGTATGTTTTCCTTTTATCCATATGAATAATATCTAGCCAAAAATAGATGATTTAGGTAGGTAGGTAGGTAGAGGTGTTTTATATTTTTAAATGTTACTACTCTTCATAAGGTTTATTTTGCTTCGGAATCTAGGTTTATTAATGTCATGGAGTCATGTTTACTGCTGTTAGGTTTATGACTGAAAGTGAAAGTGAAGTCACTCAGTCGTGTCCGACTCTTTGTGACCCCATGGGCTGTAGCCCACCAGGCTCCTCTGTCCATGGGATTCTCCAGGCAAGAATACTGGAGTGGGGTGCCATTTTCTTCTCCAGAGGATCTTCCCGACCCAGGGATCGAACCCAGGTCTCCCACATTGCAGGCAGAGGTTTTAACCTCTGAGCCACCAGGGAAACCCTAGGAGATTGTTATTTGTAAACAAGTTGAAAAGATTTCAATATTTTCCTTAAGGTCCAGAATGAGGTAACATAGCACTGGAATAGAATTTTACTTGGAAATGTGTAAGAATCCTAGAGATAAATATTTGGGATCACAAAGCTTTCAGAGTAAACGCTGGTTTATTCTTCGTTTGTCTTCTTATCTGTCCTCTTTCCTTGTAAAAGTTAATAACATGGACTTAGATTTGCTTAGCTTATTCAAACTGTATGATACTTAAACCATAATAAAATAGAGTCTTTGCTCATTTAAAAAATAGATTTTATACAAGCATAATATTATACTATTTTTAACACATTCTTCCAACCTACAGTGGCCTTCACTAATTGTTAATAAACGCTAGATCCCCTGGAGAAGGGAAAGGCTACCCACTCCAGTATTCTGTCTTGGAGAATTCCATGGACCGTATAGTCCATCGGGTAGCAAAGAGTCGGACACGACTGAGCGACTTTCCCTTTCACTCAAGGTAGACTTTACAAACCCTCCAGTCTGTGTGTGAGAGAAAGTCACCTTAGTTATTTCTATAAGCATTGCTCTGTAGGCTTGTTACAAAGTGACAGACATTGCCTTAATAATCGATTGTCAGTAAAACAATTATAGAAGAATTTCCTTTGATATTGATAATATTTTAATTGAAGTTAAACGAGAGGCTTTCCTTCAGAGGAATGTAATCTTTTATTTTTTAAGGACAATGATATTTATATACCTTTACTGTAGCTCATTCTTTATTTTGTGGTATTAAATTTTGATATATAGACTATTTTAAAACTAAAAAACCCAGTGTTTCCTTTCTGCAGTGTTTTGTAGTAATTATATCCTTCTGTATAAATCTTGGGTTTCCTTTAATTTAGTGTGAAGAAAATACAATAAAAAGCAGAAAATAAGACAATATATTTGACAAATAAATTGTAAAGCATTCACACTTAACCTGCTTTATTTATATCATTAGTTTAAAAATTTGACATAAAACTCAACGTGAAGTGGGTTAGTGTAAGCCTGCTACTGAAACATATATGTGCAAGAGTTTGTCAATTTTTGTGAAAAGTTTATCCAAAGATTTATTATTTTTAATTTCTCAGAGACTGTCAGTTCCTTGAAAATCACTCCCTTCCTTAAAATCATGCACTCTTTTCAGTAAAAGAGCGAGTTTGCGGTTCTTAAATATTCATGAGGCACAATAGTTTCACAACAAATCAAATTTAATTAAATGATGCATTTCCTCCACTTACAAAAGGTTTATTAAAGGTTTATTTGCTCATGCAAATTAAAGTGTTAGAGTAAAAATCCACATGAAACTTGGCACTAACAATTAAAAAAAAATATTGAAAGATTTCTCGCCTCACTGCAATACCTTGCTATGTTGAAACAGCTCAGCTTGTCATTTAGAATCTTTAATGAAACCGGGGAGGAGGCTATTTATTTGCATAATAGGACATAATTTGCTGTGGTGAGGTTTTAATTATTTATAGGCTGTCTGAAATATTTAAAATGGCATCACTAAGGAGCATGAAGTGTTGGATAATGCCTTCATTTCAGGTTTCCTGCCGTTTCTTTTATGGGTCAAGCGATTTATTTCTAATTAGCATACCAGGCTAGTGGCTTTAAAAACATAAGGACAACAAATTGGTTTCAGTCTGTTTGCAGCTTGAATAGTTGGAGACGGCCAAGGGTCACTGAAAGAGACAGTGGAGTTAAGAGATGAGGCCAGAAGTCAATCCAGCACATGGAAATCACTGACTCAACGCAGCCACGCGTTCATCCCTGCACACTGTCTGCTGTCCACAGTTGCTTCTCTTTGGATGGTAGCAGGTTATAGTAATGGATTTTATGTTGCTTGTTCCGTGAAAGATTTTGTAGCATTAACCTGTTTCTTAATAGAAATGATGTTTGAGCAATACAAAACCTTCCTTTTCCTTAGAAAAAAGATAACAATCATTATTCTGAGCGCAGAGAAAAAATGCAGCAGTTTAGGGTAAGATTTTGTATTTAAATATATATATGAACAACAGCCTATGGATAAAACAAGATAGTACGCCCTTTCAAATAAGCTGCATAGAAACTAAGATATTTTATGAGATGTTCTGAATTAGTAGAATACACTAACATTAGTTTAAAATTATGAAATTATCATTTCTGTGCATTGTTTATATTACAAGTAAAATGAAAGAAAAACCCACTTGGAATCATGCATAAAATCTATTATTTTGTAATAAAGGGATTTGCATATTGGTTGATTTCTGTTTCAAAAATCTGTAACTTTCTTTGGAGCAATTGAAGAATTGGCATGTTTTAGACATCACTGCAGAATTAAGAGAAATGTTTATGCGAGGGTTCATTATGTTTCCATGATGATCTTGATATTCTCATCATCATGCATATGGATTTGAAGTGGTGATTGTGCCCTGTTGTCAAACATTCTCTCATCTGTCACCTTTGGCCTCAAAACATGGAGAGAGAGATTGTTTCCAGATGTCAAGAAGCAGCCGTTGGGCATCACAGGGACTGTTCTCTGTGCCTCTTTAAGTAGTAGGCAGATGCTCTGCTTAAAGTGAGAATTTTTATGATTATCACTCACATCACCCAGGTGATTGGTCAAGGCTGGAAAAATCTCCAGTCTCAGAGTGAACATTTGTGAACTTTATCTTGAAAGCAAGAAATAATTACAAGAAATTATTTTATAGTTCCTGAATATATCACCATCAATTATCAAAATATTTTTTTAAGTCTTCATTGGACACAGATAGTGGTACTTAGGAAAACAGCAGGTGATGAAATTTAAGGAAATAATAGTTTTATTATCAAAAAGTTTATCTAGAGAGGAAGTGAAAACTGATGTGAAATTGAAATGTTCATAATCATCAGTATACATTGAAATTAATTATATTTTTATGATTTACAGATACAATTTCAAGTAAAATGCTGATCAGAATCAAGTATGGTAGAGGACTAATAAATGGTTTAGGGAAAATAAGATCCATGGTAGAATGGTAGAATGCTGGATTTGAAAGGATTAAGTTGTTTAAATTTGTCAGAGTAACACTAATTTTTAAGTGTACTTTTTTATTAAATTGTAACTTATTAAGTCATCTTTTTTAATGGTAAAAGTCAACTTATTTATTTTATAGGATTCAAACTAGTCAGTTATTACTTGAAAAGCACGAATTCTTCATATAACTAAAAACTGTAGAATTATTGCGGCTTCCTAGGTGGCAGAGTGGTAAAGAATCCACCTACCAACGTAGGAGATGAAGAGAGGCGGGTTTGCTTCTTGTATCAGGAAGATTCCCTGGAGTAGGAAATGTTACCTGCTCCAGTATTTTTGCTTGGAAAACTCTATGGACAGAAGAGCCTGGCGGGCTATATTCCATGGGGTCACAAAAAGTCAGACAAGACTGCACACACACAAGACAAGAATAGACATATTGGTTGTTGTATGAGATACCATAATTTTTTAAAAAATCTATTAAAAAGCTGGATAAGAAAAAATAGACATTTTAAAAACAGTTTTAGATTCTCAGCAAAATTGAGCAGAAGATACAGAATCTTTTATATGCTCTACCCTCAGTATCCACAGCCTTCCCACTGTCAAATCCCAAAGCAGATGGTACATTGTCACTATCAATGCGGCTACAATGCCACATCACAGTCACCCGAACTCCATTAGTTCAGCTTTGATGTTGTACATTCTATGGGTTTTGACAAATGTATTGTCATAGATATCTACCATTATATCATACAGAATGGTTTCTCTGCCCTAAAAATTCTCAGCTTTCTGCCTTTTCATCCCTTCCTCCACACTAACTCCACTGATCTCTTTAATGTCTCCATGGCTTTCCCTATTCCAGAAGGTCATAGAGAGTTGATCCTTGAGCAACATGGGGGTTAATGAGTGCCAACCCCCCACATAGCCAAAAATTTCTGTACAACTTTATAGTTGGCCCTCTGTATTTGCAAAATACTGCATCTGTGGATTCAGCGAACCTGGAATCTTGTAGTGCTGTATGTATTTAGTGAAAAAAAATCCCAGTGTAATTGAACCCTAGCAGTTCAAACTCCTGGTGTTCAAGGGTCAATTGTAGTTGGACTTACTCAGTAAGTAATCTTTGCAGCCTGGCATCTTACACATTATAATGTGCATTTAAGATTGCTCTATGTGTTTTCATGGCTTGATAACTCATTTCTTTTGAACACTGAATAACTTTCCATTGTATAGATATATCACAGTTTATTCATCCATTCACCCACTGAAAGATGTCTTTGGCGATTATGAATGAAGCAACCGCAAACATCTATGTGCAGGCATTCGTGTGCAGACACAAAAACATTTTTCAACTCATTAGGGTATATACCAAAGAGAACACTTGCTGGTAAGATTTTATTCAGTTTTGTTAAAAATAAACAAACAACAACAACAATAAAAAACCCACTATAATGGCTTGAAAAGTGGCGCATTTTGCATTCACACTAGCAATGACGAGAGTTCCTGTTGCTCCACCTCTCTATCAGCATTTGGTGTTTCAGGAGTGGTTTGGGTTTTTTGGGTTTTCATCATTCTAATAGCTGCATAGTGGCATCTCCTGGTTTTAATTTCAATTCCCTATTGAAATAAGATGCTGAGTATCTTTTCATATGCCTATTTCCCATTTGTATGTCTTTTTTTGGTGAGCTGTCTGTTCCAAAACTTTTGCCCACTTGTTTCAGTCAAGTTGGGATGTTTCTTAGTGTTGTTTTAAAAGTTCTTTGTATATTTTGGCTATGGGTTGTCTTCTCATTCTTTACTTATTTTGATGATACGTTTATAATGAAGTACCCAGGGCATTGTACTGAAGAAATAATAATCTTCCAGAATATTTTCCCTTCAGTCTGAGAAGCCTTGTCAGACTGCTGAGACCTTGTTTTGTGGCTCATGCCTATCACCACAGAATTGAACCATACCTAGCGGGTATGGGAAGAGAGAGCGATATCTGAATTGTATGTGGAGACACATTTAGCCACAAAGGACCTTTCCCTTCAGCTGAACCAAAAAAAAAAAAAAAAAAAAAAAAAGAGAGAGAGAGAGAGAGAGAAATTTAGTGTAGGGCTTATTTTAAGGAGCTAATTCTGATAGTGATGCATTAAGAAATAAAATTGGCGTAACTGGATTGATCTGAAAACCTCTGGCTATTTAAGGTTTAGCATAACCAGCATTTGTCAGGCAAAATGCTAGGCTAGGTAAGATCCCCAATGCAATCACCCAAGGGAGCTGAAATCCAAAGGACTTCCTCAAAGCTACTGTGCCATCCAATATGTGGCCATTGGAGCAAGACTTCTTTTTCTCCTTAAAATCAGCTCACTCCAAATTTCTGAAAAACACATAAACTGTTTTTCATAATCTAGTGACATATATGATCTGTGTAAAAGTCTAGATCTGATGCTACTAGGTTAGAAATTGGAAGTTAGTAGCTCATGCCCAACTCTTTGTGACCGACCCCATGGACTGTAGCCCACCAGGCTCTTCTGTTCATGGGATTGTGCAGGCAGGAATACTGGAGTGGGTTGCTGGGCCCTCCTCCAGGGCATCTTCCCAATCCAAGGATTGAACCTGGGTCTCCCACACTGCAGGCAGATTCTTTACCATCTGAGCCACCAGGGAAGCCCCAGTCCCAAATTAAGGTAACAGTGAGAAAGTACAAAAAAAAACCCAAAACTGATCAGTGGTGGTTAAAGACGTGTGTGTGTGTGTGTTATTCAGAAAGAGTTGACACTTTGCTTATTAATGATAAGAGACCTTAGACATACCTTAGAAGAATTAAAAATTAGAAGTGATTTGCGTCTGTGTAAATAGTATAGGAAAAAATACACTTCAAATCCACAAATCTCCCTTTCTGACACCTTCACTTTTAATGTATTTGGTCTTTGTAGAATATGTTTACTTTTATCAAAACTACCTCAAATTTTATCCCATTGTTTAGATGAGGAGTGATGTGGAGTCAATTACATATTGCAGTCGTAACACAGGGATCAATTCACTGTTGCATAAGCACAAATGTAAAGAATATATTTCTCAACTTTGGGACAAAAATGCCAGTTAAGACATGATATTGATGTAAATTTTCTTGGTAAGTTTTCAGAGAGATTTATCATTTGATAATGAAACTGAACAAATAAGTTCTTAGTTAAGTGATGTTAGCCAGAATAGAAGTGGCATACATATTGAACACTTATAGATCAGCTGTGATAATCAGCTGATTAAAAAAAAATGAAGTAACAGCTTATAATTTCTATTCATAGAAATGATTCTGATATTTAATTTTTGCAGTTAGATTATTTATATTATTTTGCTTCAGGTCATTGAGAAAAAATTTGCTCTATAATAGTTACAAATAACTATTACTTGGCATGTGTGTATAAGTGTGTGATTTTTTAATATGGTTACTCTGAATGAAATTTTCAAATCATGTGAAATGTCAGAGTACTTGTTTTAGAAGTTGGACTTTGTAGATAGAATCAGTGAAAGTAAATGAAATATGAATTCTTTTTTTTTTATTTTTAAACTTTACATAATCGTATTAGTTTTGCCAAATATCAAAATGAATCCGCCACATACCTGGGGAACACATGAAATATGAATTCTTATCTTGCCAGAAATCCTTCTTGCACTTACTTCCAGTTTTTAAAACCTGAATTCCTTTCCTTTTTTCTATTTTTTTAACTGTGGATTAATTCTACACTTAACCATTTTTATTTATGTTTGTATTAAGCAAAAAGTTACTTTAACCTTAAGAAATACTTCCAATCTCTATCACTATCATATTTTAAAATTGCATTATATACACAAATAATTTTATATAAAAGCACAAATTAAATAAAGTCACTTGATACAAAGTATACAATTATACTTTGACTTTTTCATTGCAGGTCATTGGTTTACTTTTTTGTTCCTACACGTACTACTCCTACACGTGTACTATGCACATTATTCCTTCTTACAACTGCAGGTTACTAATGTTGACAACCTGCTGTTTATTTCTGCCTTAATTTTTCTATTCTAGTCCTATCAGGTATAAATGTATACATGAGACAGGTATAGGGCATTAAACTAAGTTTGATAAAATGACAAACTCAGTGTATATATGAGTTTACGTTTTGCTTTCCTTCCTTAAATGTACCTTGTAGAAATCTTTCCAAGTCAACTTGTTGAGTTTCATTTTAATGGCTGCATAATATTCGATTCTGTGGATGAGCCATAAATTATTCAGCCATTCCTCTGTGTACATTCATTTTTGAGCCATTTTTTTTTTTTGCCACTAGGGATTATGTTGCACTGAAAACCTTTTGCAAGAATTATGCCATAATAGAGCTTTTATTTTCATGTCACATTTTGTAGATGTAGAATTGCTGAATCAAAGAAAATATTTTCTTAAATTTTCTTCTCAAATGCTTTCCTCAAAGATTGTAATAATGTTCATCAACAAGGTATGAGGCCACCTTTTCTCCCTTATTCCTGCCAGCATGTTTTAGCACTTCTTGATTTACTTTCCAAGTAGTGACAAGAAAGTGATATTCCATTTTGTTTTAATTTGCCTTTAAGTAGCATCTAATGTGTTTGAGTATCTTTTTTATATTTGCTAATCATTTCGATTTGATTTTCTATAAATAGCTTATTCCTGGATTTTCTCTATTTTTCTATTAAACCATTTATATACCTTGATCAGTTTGAAAAGACTTTTTGTATTACATATATTGTATACTTACGTATATACCATCTGTACACATGAATATATTTTCCCCAAATTTTTGCTTGCATGTTGCACTTGCTTAGGACATCAGTTGCCATATGGAAAGATTTATATTTGTTTACACAAATGTATTTACTGCAGCTTCTGAGTTTCCAATTGTAGTTAACAAATTTTTCTAGCCCTTAAAGTAGACATATAGCCTTTCAAATCTTTATACTACTGAGTTTGTCATAAATATGTATTATATATGTGTATATGTAACCCACTCCAGTATTCTTGCCTGAAGAATCTCATGGACAGAGGATCCTAGCGGGATAGAGTCCATAGGGTTGCAAGGAGTCAGATGCAACTGAAGTGACTTAGCACAGCACACATGTGACTATATATAATATATATGTATTGTTTGACTATACTAAACACCCACGTATGCCACTTCAACTTAATTATTATAGCATTTTCTCCCAATAACATCTCATTTGTACCCAACTGCAGTTTATTAGCATCTTGCATTTTTGAGGTAATAATTCTTTTCCTTTTGTTTATAGCTTTAAAACATATATGCATATTCCTGAATAATGTATTGTTTAGTTCTATATGTGACCTTGTATTAATGCATCCAAGCTGACTATATTGCTCTGCACATTTTGTTTACTTTTATATTTATGGAATGTGTCCATTTTTATGAATGTAGCTACAAATTATTTTTACTCTTTTAGGATATTAATATTTAAATATACTATTATATATATCTTTGAAGGATTATAATTGTTTTATTTTCATATTTCAGCTTTAATGCATCTAGCATTTAATTTTGTATATAGTAAAAGATAGATACCCCTTTATATTTCTTTCCACAGGAATAATCAGTTCTGAAAGCAGCTTATTAAAGAATTCATACCTTTCCCACAGCATGGAGACATCAATTTTGTCATATATTAAATATTTGGGGATCACATTCCATATTTGCTATTCCATTTATTTGATATTTTTAGATATCCCACATCTGTAAGATGTAAATTTAAAGCACAGTCTGGATCCTTGTAAGGAAAGCCCATATCTCCTATGGACACACATGTACATAAACATACACACACATAAGCACACATAAACACACAGACACACAGAGAAACACACATGCATGCACACACAGACACATATATACACACACATATGCTCACACCCCCACAAACACCGCACACAGACACACACAGATATACACATTCACACACACACGCCACTATTTTCAGAATTATTTTAGACAGTTTTTCTCTTCCTGAACATATCTTAAAGTAACTTAAAAATACCTGCAACCTCAAAACTTGTTCTGACTTTACTAAAATTACATTAAATTCATATGCTGAAAAAAATTCATATGCTGAATGAGGTTAAATTGACTTCCAAAATAATTTCCACTTGGTAATAAGGTATTATTGTTTTAACACATTTTTGTTTATTTTTTTTTAATTTTATTTTATTTTTAAACTTTACATAATTGTATTAGTTTTGCCAAATATCAAAATGAATCCGCCACAGGTATACATGTGTTCCCCATCCTGAACCCTCCTCCCTCCTCCCTCCCCATTCCATCCCTCTGGGTCGTTCCAGTGCACCAGCCCCAAGCATCCAGTATCGTGCATCGAACCTGGACTGGCAACTCGTTTCATACATGATATTTTACATGTTTCAATGCCATTCTCCCAAATCTTCCCACCCTCTCCCTCTCCCACAGAGTCCATAAGACTGTTCTATACATCAGTGTCTCTTTTGCTGTCTCGTACACAGGGTTATTGTTACCATCTTTCTAAATTCCATATATACGCGTTAGTATACTGTATCGGTGTTTTTCTTTCTGGCTTACTTCACTCTGTATAATAGGCTCCAGTTTCATCCACCTCATTAGAACTGATTCAAATGTATTCTTTTTAATGGCTGAGTAATACTCCATTGTGTATATGTACCACTGCTTTCTTATCCATTCATCTGCTGATGGACATCTAGGTTGCTTCCATGTCCTGGCTATTATAAACAGTGCTGCGATGAACATTGGGGTACACGTGTCTTTTTCCCTTCTGGTTTCCTCAGTGTGTATGCCCAGCAGTGGGATTGCTGGATCATAAGGCAGTTCTATTTCCAGTTTTTTAAGGAATCTCCACACTGTTCTCCATAGTGGCTGTACTAGTTTGCATTCCCACCAACAGTATTAGCAAGGTGAAAAGACAGCCTTCAGAATGGGAGAAGATAATAGCAAATGAAGCAACTGACAAACAACTAATCTCGAGAATATACAAGCAACTCCTACAGCTCAACTCCAGAAAAATAAATGACCCAATCAAAAAATGGGCCAAAGAACTAAATAGACATTTCTCCAAAGAAGACATACAGATGGCTAACAAACACATGAAAAGATGCTCAACATCACTCAGTATCAGAGAAATGCAAATCAAAACCACTATGAGGTACCATTTCACACCAGTCAGAATGGCTGCGATCCAAAAGTCTACAAGTAATAAATGCTGGAGAGGGTGTGGAGAAAAGGGAACCCTCTTACACTTTAACACATTTTTGTTTTCATCTTTTAATTAGACAGTTTGCTTATATGATGAGTATTTTTTGTTTGTTTGTTTGTTTTTAATTTTATTTTATTTTTAAACTTTACATAACTGTATTAGTTTTGCCAAATATCAAAATGAATCCGCCACAGGTATACATGTGTTCCCCATCCTGAACCCTCCGTTTTTTAAGTTTTCATTTTTAATATAGAAATGAATTTGATTTAATCTTATAATGAATTTAAGAACTTTCTATGTTTTTCTAAATTCAAATGCTTTGTAAATAGAATGGAAATTAAGGCTTCTTTAAGAATGATAGCAGCTTCATCTGAGAACCCAGCTGCTCTTAATGCCTTTTTCAATGGTAGGTATTTATTCTCTTCTGTGCTCTGGTAATAGAGCTGTTCAAGTGTTCTAATTCTTCTTGAGTTAATATTAGAAACTGGGAACAGAAACTGTCCATTTTCTCTAAGATTTCAAATTTGCTGCCATCAGAGTGTATCGTATTTTCTTCTGCTTCTTTAATCTGTCTCATATTTGCATTTACTTATCAGTTCTCATTCCTAATATGTCTGTTTAAAAATATTCATCGGGCTTGCAAAGTTTTGATCTTACAAACACATTTTAGACTTTATATGTCCTTCCTGCTATTTTTTTTTCTATTTCACTTATTACAAGCTCTAGCCTTATTAATTCTTCTATCTTGTTTATTTCATTATGCTCTGTAGTTCTCTTTCCAATTGCTTCTATTTGTATTAAGTTCTATCTTTTTATCTTTCCTTTTTAATAAAGAAAACATTTAAGGCCATGCATTTTATTCCTAGGACAGCTTTCACTGTATCGCATCAGTTTTGTTCAGAAGTGTTAGCTTTTTCATTACTGTGTAGCTAGTTAATGATTTCCTTTTGATCGGAGAGCAATTTAATCCAGTTTGTTTTAATTTCCAAGTAAAGATGTTTGTTCATTTATAAACTACTTTTTTTAAAAAGTTGTTAAGATTTTGTTTGTGGCCAATTATGTGATATGTAAAATATTTTGTAGACGTAGAACACCCAGGCTGGCACACAAATACACATGCATATACATTGTTCAAAAGCTGCAGATTTCTATATTTATATGGTAAATCAAAAGCCTTGAGTGCACTGTTCATTCTTCTAATCCTTTGTATGTTAAGTCTACTAGGTCTTTTAAATTTCAAGAGATTTTTATTTGAGCTTCCACATTCATTATTTCCATCATATGGTAGTTTATAGATGATGCCATGCTGTTTGGTAAATGCAAGTTTGTTGGAGATACATTTTTCTTGTCACACATGCCTCCTTTTATCCCTTTACAGTTTTCTTAGTTATAATGTACAGTGTTTTTAAGATTATATTACGACTCTTTCTGAAAATATCATCACAACTGTTATTTGTAAGTTATTTTTATATCATCTTTACATTTTCAGGGCTTCCTTGTTGGCTCAGACCATAAAGAATCTGCCTGCAATGCAGGAGACCTGGGTTTGATCCTTGGGTTAGGAAGATTCCCTGGAGAAGAAAATGGAACCCACTCCAGTATTCTTGCCTGGAGAATCCCATGGACAGAAGAGCCTGCTGGGCTGTAGTCCATGGGGTCACAAGTTGGACATGACTGAGTGACTAACACTTATATTTTCAATCTTCCTTAATAGCATTAAATGTTTTTCTTATTAAAAAACATAGATGGGGTCCAAAAGTCTACAAGCAATAAATGCTGGAGAGGGTGTGGAGAAAAGGGAACCCTCTTACACTGTTGGTGGGAATGCAAACTAGTACAGCCACTATGGAGAACAGTGTGGAGATTCCTTAAAAAACTGGAAATAGAACTGCCTTATGACCCAGCAATCCCACTGCTGGGCATACACACTGAGGAAACCAGAAGGGAAAGAGACACGTGTACCCCAGTGTTCATCGCAGCACTGTTTATAATAGCCAGGACATGGAAGCAACCTAGATGCCCATCAGCAGATGAATGGATAAGAAAGCAGTGGTACATATACACAATGGAGTATTACTCAGCCATTAAAAAGAATACATTTGAATCAGTTCTAATGAGGTGGATGAAACTGGAGCCTATTATACAGAGTGAAGTAAGCCAGAAAGAAAAACACCAATACAGTATACTAATGCATATATATGGAATTTAGAAAGATGGTAATGATAACCCTGTATGTGAGACAGCAAAAGAGACCTTGATGTATAGAACAGTCTTTTGGACTCTGTGGGAGAGAGAGAGGGTGGAATGATTTGGGAGAATGGCATTGAAACATGTATAATATCATATATGAAATGAGTTGCCAGTCCAGGTTCGATGCACGATACTGGATGCTTGGGGCTGGTGCACTGGGACGACCCAGAGGGATGGAATGGGGAGGGAGGTGGGAGGAGTGTTCAGGAAAGGAAACATATATATACCTGTGGTGGATTCATTTTGATATATGGCAAAACCAATACAACATTGTAAAGTTAAAAAATAAAATAAAAAAAAACATAGCTTGCTTTTTAAAAATTTTATATGACAGTACTGGACTTTTAAGGGCACAAATTTCATCGTTGATTTATAATGACTGATTTACATAGATTTATCCTTTAAACCTTACCTAATATTTACTAATAAATTTGCGTTGTTGTCTCTCCTTTTGTTATTTTCTAAATTTTACTTTAGACTCATTTTTCAGTTCAATGTACTCATTTCTCCTTATTAATTTGGAAATTCCATATATTATTTTTTATATTATATGGTTATTTTCCTCTTCTTTTCATTCCTAATCATATATATAGGTATTGCTATATATTATTTTTTAAAAACAAGATCATATTTCCCCAGAAATATTCAGTAATCCTTAAAGCTCTTCTATCTTGCTACTCTATCCTTACCTCAGCCCCTATCTTTAGCCAGAAAAGACTAGTGGAATATGTCAGCTTTACTCTGTCCATGACCCCCGCCCCTGGACTCCCTCTACCAATGAAGCAATTGGCTCTTCTCCTCCCTCCCACTTGAAACCTTCCCATACAGAGGTTTACTTGGATTCTGTAGTATATTGTGCTCTGGGCCATAGTTAGACTTTGCTTTGGAGTATATTCTGCTGTTTGATTATTTTGTCTTTATTGCTTCTGCTGCAAATTCTTAGACCAGCCATCAGTGTGTGTGTGTGTGTGTGTGTGTGAGAGAGAGATTGTATGTGCGCATGTGTGCGTTTATCTGTGGGAAGGACACAAGACTCAGGGCTGGTAATGATTGCTTCTCTATCTTTTTGAGTTCTCTGTTCCAGACCATTTGCTGTTTGCTTATCCTGTTCTCTGTTACTGACTTCAGATAAAGTACATGTGTGGTTCACTTTTCAAATTCTACATTTTTAAAACACTTTTACTCATATAGGAAAATGGTATGGTTTTGGTACAGGATTACAAGTTTCCAGTTCAATTACCTCAGGAGACTTACAGATGCTTTGCTACTGCCTACTGGTTTCAAACTCAATGAAGGATAAGCACAATGCGATTCTTTTCATTTGGGGGCTCTTCCTTTCTCCCCAGATGCCTGTGAGATTTCTGTCTGCACTTACAGCTCAGTAATTTTTCTATTATATGTCCAGGAGGGGTTTCCATCAATCCAGTCCATACTGTGGGGATCTCTTTCAACCTGCAGACTCAAATCTTTCTTCACCTCAGGAAATCTTCTCCTGTTCTTTGTTTAATTAATACATCTCCTCAATGTATCTTTTTCCCTTCTGGAATGCCTATGATTTATGTGCTAGATTTCCAGATCATATCATTTTAATTTTTTTCTCAAGATTCCTTTATTGTTTTTCTCTACATAGTACTTTCATATTCTCCTTTTATAAAAACTTCCAGTACATTTCATTCCTGTCCTATGATTTATGTCCCACATTGTTATTTGAACAATCATGGTTTCATAGGTATTGTTTTCATTTGTTTGTTTGTTTACCTTGCTTTGTTTGTTCTGCACTTGAATCCCCTTGATAATTTTGTTAGTTTTTCTGTGAAAGTTATCTTTTGCCTCTGAGAAGACCCTTATTTTGCTAGTTGCTTCTTCTCTTTGTTCTGAAGGATCTCACTCTCTCTGCCTATTGAGTTCCCTTAGTGGGCTATTAACTTTCCTCCTCGGATCCTCCCACACTCTGTGTGTCTAACCCACCTAGGAGAAGCTCAGCAGCAATTTCAATCAAGAAAAGCAGATTTGGAGTCAGTAGGAAGAAATAAACTATTTGTGTTCAATTCACCATCTTACCAAAATCCTCTATTGCTGTCTTATTACTCTTGAGATTGAAATAAAACCCTGAGTCTTTGTTATCACTCCTGATAGAAAATGTTCCTTTTTCAGTAGAACATTTAGAAAAATATCAACAATTGGTAAAAAAAAAAAAATCATTTAAAATGAACAAAGCAAAGCAAAACCTTTATTTGATTATGGCTAGTATTGACCTGCATTCATAATGCAAATCCTTCATTTTTGGTGTCCTTATTTGGTGTATGCAAGAGACCAATTGGGGCTGCCCAGGTGGCTCAGTGGTATAGAATTCACCTATGAAGCAGGTGACTTGAGTTCGATCCCTGGGTTGGAAAGAGACCATGAAGAAATAAATGGTAACCTACTCCAGTGTTCTTTCCTGGGAAATCCCATGGACAGAAGGCCCTGGTGGGCTTCAATCCATGGGCTCAAAAAAGAGTCGACCACAACTCAGTGTCTAAACTGCCAGCACCAAGAGACCTGTTCACACATACACACACACACACACACAAACACACACACACACACACACACCCCCAAACCAGACCGTTTCTAGGGAACTGAAGTAAATACCACGTAAAACTTTTCTGTACCCTAGACTTAGAAAAGAACCCCTTAAGTGTGTTCACATATTCTTAATACTTAGAAAAGAACCCCTTAAATGTTCACATATTCTTAATAAATATATGTTATATAATCTCTTTTCCAGAGGTACACTTCTCTAATTAATTGGAGAAAAACTAAGAAAATATTTCATTGAAAGTTGAAAGTGATGAACATTGGGGCACACGTGTCTCTTTCCATTCTGGTTTCCTCAGTGTGTATGCCCAGCAGTGGGATTGCTGGGTCATAAGGCAGTTCTATTTCCAGTTTTTTAAGGAATCTCCACACTGTTCTCCATAGTGGCTGTACTACTTTGCATTCCCACCAAGAGGGTTGGGAATGTAAGAGGGTTCCCTTTTCTCCACACCCTCTCCAGCATAATGTTCATCGCAGCACTGTTTATAATAGCCAGGACATGGAAGCAACCTAGATGTCCATCAGCAGATGAATGGAAAAGAAAGCTGTGGTACATATACACAATGGAGTATTACTCAGCCATTGAAAAGAATACATTTGAATCAGTTCTAATGAGGTGGATGAAACTGGAGCCTATTATACAGAGTAAAGTAAGCCAGAAAGAACACATCAATACAGTATACTAACTCATATTATGGAATTTAGAAAGACGGTAATGATAACCCTGTATGCGAGAGAACAATTGAGACACAGATGTATAGAACAGTCTTATGGACTCTGTGGGAGAGGGAGAGGGTGGAATGATTTGGGAGAATGGCTTTGAAACATGTATAATATCAAATAAATGAATCGCCAGTCCAGGTTCGATACAAGATACAGAATGCTTGGGGCTGGTGCACTGGGATGAACCAGAGGGATGGTACGGGGAGGGAAGTGGGAGGGGGGTTCAGAATGGGGAACACATGTATACCTGTGGTGGATTCATGTTGATGTATGGCAAAACCAATACAATATTGTAAAGTAATTAGCCTCCAATTAAAATAAATAAATTTAAATTAAAAAAAAAAGAGTTGAAAGTGTTATTTGCTCAGTCATGTCCAACTCTTTGTGACCCTATAGACTATAGCCCACCAGGCTCCTCTGTCCAGGCAGGAATACTGGAGTGGATTGCCATTTCCTTCTCACTAATTACTAAATATGATAGCAGCCCTGATTTATTAAATTTTATCTTGAGATTTTTAATCTCAAGATTTTAATACTTAGCAGTGGGTTTGTGTGAGGTTAGAAACTTTAGTCCTATCTCAAAATAGGCGACTTCTAGTGAATTAACTAAATGGTCACCGATCCAATTGAAGCAGCCACACTAAAAGCTATGTTAAAATATCTGAACTCATTTACATCTGGTCCATTTCTATGGAAATAAAATTCTAATTGCTTTTGCTTCCCTTTACTTCTTATTCAGTTAACAATATAATATTTCTTGAAAATACTAACCCTTTTATTTTGGGAAATGCTAACACTTAAAAGTCAAAAAGATTTTACTTCTTTTCTATATACAGTTAAGTTATATCTTTAAACAAACATGACTGTTAACTATTATGTTTTATTTTGGATTTGTTTGGCAAATTTGCTGTATTAAATTGCAGTTCAGTGTCACTGTGTTAAGTTTCTTCCTCCTGGTTTTATTCCTTTATCCAGTTGTCTTGAATGACAGTCAGAGTGTTAGGCTCTTATTCATGTCCTTCGTTCCTATCTTCCCCTCTCCAGTTCTGGTGTTCTCAAACAGCAGTGTAGAAAATGCAAGACGCGTGAAAATAAGAAAATATCTCAGATATGGAGATCTACCAATATAGCTTATGAGGCAAAACCACCTTCAAATCACAGCAGTAAATGGAAATCAAACAAGAAGTTGTTTTCTGCAGGGCGATAGCTGACTTAGGGATAGAAGATAGGACTAGCACTTATGATGCCATCAGCAGGGTAAGCTCTGGAACATCAACCATTGTTCTCATTATTATAGGAGCTGAAGTTTACTGGGTGTTTATTACGCACCAGGTGTTGTCTTAAAGTGCTTCATAATTTTCCTCATTATAACCGCATGAAGCTGCTTGATAATTTTATTTGCTATTTCTTACTGAAGTGGCAAGTTCATACCTGTTATGAGCACTAAAATCTCAATTAAACCTAGAGACCCTTGATCACTGGTCCTGTCTCATAACTAATATACTACTATCTCCATCGTTTTTAATATCATCACCAATGATGAAGCCTGCATAGTGGGAGACTTGGATATCATTCTATCACACTGTAATTACCATGGACAATGCAGTAAGGATGTATAGAGGGAAAATACCAGTATTCACTCACTGTCTTCCAGTCTCATAGTCCATGGTAGGTGAGTGAAAACAGGTACATTTTCCTGATGGTGAGAAGTTGGTATGGTTAAGACCACATGGAGAAGTATAAAGTACCAAGGGAATGGAAAATAACACATAATGTACTTTTCATTTGACTTTAAAAAAACCTTCAATTTTGAATGTGAACGAGAAGCTGCAGGAAATTGACTTCCAGATTTTCCCAAATGGGACTGCAAATGTGTGGCTTAGATCGAGCTCCTAGCAAGTTCTCTGCCACACCCAATCTTCTCCCTCAACTTCCCCAATTTAAATATGTGTTCAAAGGCGAGTATGTGTATGTACCACACGCCTTGTTTCATTGTGTTTTGCTTTATTGTGCTTCGCGGATATTGTGGGGAAATTTTGTTTGTTTTTCTGTGTCTGTTTGCTTCTTTTTTAATTGAATATGTTTATAAGTTGAAGGTTTATGGCAAACCCCATGTAGAGCAAGTCTGCTGCTGCTGCTGCTAAGTCACTTCAGTCGTGTCCAACTCTGTGCGACCCTATAGACGGCAGCCCACCAGGCTCCCCTGTCCCTGGGATTCTCCAGGCAAGAATACGGGAGTGGACAAGTCTAGTGGTATCGTTTTCCCAACAGTATTTTTCACTCTGTGTCTCTATCACATTTTGGCAATTCTCAAAATATTTCAAGCTTTCATTTTTATTATGTTTGTTATGGTATTCTATAATCAGTGATCTTTTCTATTACTATTAATATGTAATTATTTTGGGGTACCAAGAACCTCACCCATATAAGACAGAGAACTTAATCGATAAATGTTGGGCATGTACTGACCACCTCACTAATCAAATGGTTTCCCGTCTCCCTCCCCTCCGGTCTCCCTATTCCGTGAGGCACGACGGTACTGAAATTAGGCCAATTAATAGCCCTACAATGGCCTCTAAGTGTTCAAGTGTACAGTCACACTTCTTTCACGTAAATTAAAATAATTAAGTTATAATGAAGACTAGTGAGGAAGGCCTGCCAAAAGCTGAGATAGGCTTAAAGCTATGGTTCTTGCACCAAATGGGTAGCCATGCTGTGAATGCAAGGAGAAAGTTCTTGAAGAAAATTAAAACTGCGTCTCCAACATACATATGGATAATAAAAAAACAAAACAGACCTTTTGCTAATAGGAAGACATTTTTTAGTGACCTGGATAGAGCCTCAAATCAGCCCCAACATTCCATCAAGCCAAAGCCTCTTCCACAGCACAGCCTTAACTCTTTTCAGTTCTGTGAAGGCTGAGAAGGTGAGGAAATTACAGAAGAAAAGTCTGAAAGCCAGCAGAGGTTGGTTCACGAGGTTTAAGCAAAGAAGTGGTCCCCATAATGTACAAGTGCAAAGTGAAGCCGCTAATGTTGTAGAAGCTAGAGGAAGTTACCCAGGAGATCTAGCTCAGATCATGAAGTTCTCGCTACCTTCTTGACGGTGGCTACAGTAAATGACAGATTTTAAATGTAGGCAAAACAGCCTCGTATTGGAAGAAGATACGGCTAGGACTTTCATAGCTGAAGAAGAGAAATCATTGCCTGGCTTCAAACTTCAAAGGGCTGGCTGACTCTCTGGTCAGAGGCTAATGCACCTGGCAGCTTTCAAATGAAACCAGTGCTCATTTCCCGTTATGAAAATCTTAGGGCCCTTAAGAATTATGCTAAATCTTTTCTACCTGTCAGAGAAGGCGATGGCACCCCACTCCAGTACTCTTGCCTAGAAAATCCCATGGACGGAGGAGCCTGCTAGGCTGCAGTCCATGGGGTCACGAAGAGTCGGACACGACTGAGCGACTTCACTTTCACTTTTCATTTTCATGCATTGGAGAAGGAAATGGCAACCCACTCCAGTGTTCTTGCCTGGAGGATCCCAGGGACGGGGGAGCCTGGTGGGCTGCCGTCTATGGGGTCGCACAGAGTCGGGCACAACTGAAGTGACTTAGCAGCAGCAGCAGCAGCATTCTACCTGTGCTCTCTAAATGGAACAGCAAAGCCTTTATAACAGCCAATGTATTTGCAACATGATTTACTGGATATTTAAAGTCTGCTGTTAAAACCTACTGACCAGAGAAAAAGGTTCCTTTCAAAATATTACTGCTTGGTGACATTGGACCTGGTCACGTAGGAGCTCTGATGGAGACGTACAAAGAGATGAATGTTGTTGTCATGTCTGTGAACTTGCACTTTGCTACTCATGAATCAAGGAGTAATTTCTACTTTCAAGTCTTATTATTTAAGAAATATATTTTGTAGGGCTATAGTTACTATAGAGAATGGTACCTCTGATGAATCTGGGCTAAGTCAATTGAAAACCTTCCAGAAAGAATTTACCATTCTAGATTCCAGTAAGAACATCTGTGGTTCACAAGGAGTCTAAATATCAACATATACAGGAGATTGGAAGAAGAAGTTGATTCCAGTCCTCAGGATTGACACTGATGGGTTAAAGACTTTAGGAGAGGAAGTCAGTGAAGATAGGGGTAGGAGTAGCAAGAGAACTAGAAGCAGAGCCTGCAGATGTGACTGGATTGCTGCAAGGTCAGCATACAGTTTGAATGGAGGAGGAGTTGCTTCTAATAGAGAAGCAGGAAAGTGATTTCTTGAAATGGAATCTACTCGTGGTGAAGATACTGTGAAGATTGTTGAAAGGACAACAAAGGATTTAGAATACACCATAAACTTAGTTGATAAAGCAAAGGCATGATGTGAGAACACTGACTCCAATTTGGACGGAAGCACCATTGTGATTAAAATACTATCAATCGGAACTTCAGGCTACAGAGAAATCATTCATGAAAGGAAGAGTCAATGTTGCAAATTCATCATTGTCTTTTTTAAGAAATTTTCACAATCGCTAAAACCTTCAGCATCCACCACCCTGATCAGTCAGCTATCATCAGCACTGAGGTAAAGCCCTCCACCAACAAAAAGATCATGACTTGCTGAAAGCTCAGATGATGGCATTTTTTGGCAAAAAGTAATTTTAAATAAAGGTATGTACATTTTTTAGACATAATGCTGTTGCACATTCAATAGACTACAGTATTTTGTAAACATAACTTTATATGCACTGGGAAGCCCCAACATCTTTGACTTCTTTGTTGCAATGGTCTGGAACTGAAGCCACAGTATTTTCCAGGTATACCTGTATGTATATTAAAGCATATATGTATAAATAAATGCAGATACATTATATATATATATATATATTACATGTATTACATACGTGTGAAAATAAATGGATGAGTGAATGAATGTGTGCATCACAGTTTAAGTAGCAGTTCCATGTATATAGTAAAGTTGTCATTGATTTCAGGAAGACTTTATGACTGTTCGGTAGATTTTCATATCTCACAATAGAAATCCATGGCATGAAGGGTTCTTTGAAGAGTCTAGTACTTACTAGTTATGAATTAAATAAGTGCTTAGAATGCTGCAGATAATACATTTTTATTATCAATCCAATTAACTTAATTGCTTTTATCCTAAGTGTGACACTTCTGAATAATTACAACATGACAGTTTTCCCACACAGTACTCTTTTTTTCTGATAGTTGTTCTGTATGGAAGGCATTCCTGAAAACAGAAAGACATTTTAAAACACTGATTTGGATTTTAGTGTTGATTATGCTCAGTGATCGAAGTGACATTTTTCCCATATACTTTTCATCCTTGGCACTTATGTCCATCTTCTGGTTTTGGCTATCACTTTTATATCAATTATAGCAGAGCTTTATTTACAACTGCCTGAAATGTTCTATTGTCACCTAGCTGTCTCTCAGACATCCTTAATATAACCTGTCAAAATTTCAACTCAACTTATACCACAGACTTGTTTTTCCTTTGGCTAAGTAATATAATTCAAGCCCATTAAAAAATGGATTTATATTTTTTGCCTGATATTTTCATTTTCATGTCATCTCTATCAGATATGTAGATGTTTTTCTTAGTGATTTCCTTTTTATTGAATTTGAAAGGACCTCCCTTTTACACAGAAACAAAAGAGATTTTGCATTGCAAAATGATGACCACAATAAATCTAGCTAACATTTGTCATCATGCGTAAGTCTGCTTTTTTTCTTCTTGTGATGAGAACTTCTAAGATCTATTCTCTTAGTAGCTTTAGCACCTTTCACATATGCAATACAATAGTTTTAACTGTAGTCTCCGTGCTGTCCATTAGATCAGGATCACTTACTTATCTTATAATACGGACTTTGTACCTTTTTCTCCTTTACCATTTTACCTCCCCTCCTGCTACCTCTGGCAGCCATTGATCTATTCTCTATATCTATGTGCTTTTTTTTTTTTAAGATTCCACATATAAGTGAGATCATATGATATTTGTCTTTGTCTGACTTTCTCTGTCACTAGCATAAAGCCCTCTATTCCATTCATGTTGTCAGAAAGCACAAGATTTCATTATTTTTATGGCTGGATAATACTCTATTGTATATAGATACCACATTTTCTTTATTCATTCATCTGTTGATGTACACTTAGGTGTTTCCATCACTCAAGTTCATTTTATCCCAGGGAATTCCTACTCTTCCACCAGTGTACATACTTCTCCACCCCCCAAGTATTGTACTTCCATTGGGTTTAGACTTTTTTAGGCTTCATTAAGTCTAAGCAATTAATAACCACCATACCTTTAGGAAAGTTATAGCAGGAAAATATATCAAAACAAGGAAGTAGACATATAAAATTTACAGGAGATAAAATCACAACCAGAATAAAAGCTTTTGTTAAAAAGCTGTGAAGTCTGTTCTCAAAGTTGTAATGATATAAATTGTAAAGTTAAAAAATAAAATAAGAAAATAGAAAAAAAAAAAAAGAAATTGAATCCAGTTAAAAAAAATAGAGGTGGGTATAAAAGGGGAATGTTCATTAAAAAATCAACAAAGAGCTGTTGAGAATTTAAAATATAATAGGTGAACTTTTAAAATAAATTCTGAGTGAACATCTGCAGGAAAATAGAATAAAATTAGAAGTTATATTAGAAGGATAAATTGAAGTAAGGAGGTTCAATAACAAATTAGTATCATTCTAAGAAAAGAAAAACAGACCGTGTATAATGTTAACAGTGGTGGGGCATAGAAAGGGTTGGAATAGCGAATAAGAAATAACTGTTACAAAAATTTTATTTTAGAACTAAAGGACAACAGTTTCTAGATTGACTAGGGTCAGCAGTTACCTAATACAATGGTTAGAAAAATGCTTTTCTCAGGATACATTATTGTGAAATTTTGGACTGTCACAGGTAAGGGGAAAATCACAAAGTTTCCAGAGAAATTATAGACCCCATAAAAAGGGTTGGCCTTCAAGCTGATAGTTACGGGCCTTCTTAACAACATCATTGAAGTATAAGTGACTGTGGGAAAAAGTATCTTAGGATATATCAAATAAAACACTTACTAACCTGGAATTCCGTACCCTGCTAACCTATTAAATGTGAAAATAAAATGAAGCTGCTTCTCAGCTATACTGGTTTTGAAAAATGTTTCTTCCCCTGAATACTTTCTCAGGAGATGATAGGAAGATATTCTCAAGCATAAATCAATAAATAGGAAAACATGGGATGCAGGAAATGGAACTTCAACCTAGGAAGAAAGAGGAAATAAGTACGTCTCAGGATGGTGTTTGGGGAATACTAAAGTGAAATGAAGGGGATTTCCAAAATGACATTGTACAGCATGCTTTAGAAGCAATGGAATAATCAATTAAAATAACAGCAATTTAATAATTCAATATTTAAATAATATAAATAATTAAATAAAATTATTAAATATTAAAATAAATAAATATCATTTAAATAACAGCAATTTAATAATCAATTAAAATTAACAGCAGCAAAGACAACAATAATGATAAGTGAACTGATAGATCACTCCTGTTTTTGACCATGTTTGGACTACATTTCTGTCAGAGTGTTCAGGAAATATCGATGAATACATGGAAAAGCAAATCAAAACACACACACATACAAATACAAGTTCTAGGGCTTCCCTACTGGAGAATGCCCTCAAAAACAGTGACATCAGAGAAAAATTGAAATCTTGACCATGGTTCAGTTTTGAATAACACTGGCTTAAAATTGTGATAGAACTCTTAAAAGACTGTGCGAGTGAGTATGTGTGTGTGTGTTTTATTTTGTTTCAGTAGGAATAACTGTTATATTTGTTAGAAAAAAAAGAGTTAAATCCTTCTTTTTTCCTCTTAAGAAGGTACTACCTACTATCCAAAATTGAGAAATCAAGAATAGCACTTTGAGCACATTTTTAGAAGTATTATGATAAATATCATACCATGAAATCAGCCAACTGTTTAGAGAGGTTCCCAGATTTAGGCAGCTGTATGTTACTAGACTTAAAATGTATTTGGTTTGTCAAGGTATATATTTATTTGATAACAATGCAGATGAATTGTTAAAATGACATAATAGAAACAAGGAAAGGATCCAGTATGTTTTCATGAGGACCAAATTAGCACATTTTCAAAGTTTAACCCGAAACTAACTTGACATTTTTTCCTAATTTAGGTTTTGTATCAACAAATGCTCTTCCAAGCCTGTTTTTTAATCCAGTGAAAGGATAAGTTAATAGTGTACAAATCTCTCATCTTAAGGACATTGTAATATTTTCTCTAAGTTTTTAAAAATGAGACCAACATTAATGTGTGTTCAGAGATGCATACAGAAATGAAATGATGCAGTTCCCCACTCAGGTCTGTAAGTCCATTGCATCCACCTTTCATTCTTCCATGCGACACTCTGGCTGCACTTTCTTTCAATTCTCTTTCAAATTATCTGCTTTACTACTATCCCACTGAGATCTTATTAAGTGAGTGTTGAACCGATCTGAGAAAGAAACTATTTTATGTAAGATGCACAAAGGAGCTAATTATAGCTCAGTGACTTTATATTGTAGCATGTATGCATTCTGGCAAGTTGGCCACTGAAGGAAGGGATCTAATGATGAGAATTGCAAGGGCTATGACTGTCCAGGACTTATTTTTGGCCAATGGGTCCCTCAGACTATCCCTCTCACTTTCCTGTGCATGGGGCAAGTGCCCTTTTGTAGTGTGATTATTTAAACACACACCAGAAGAGATTTCCAGTCCTTGTTTGTTTTTAATAAAGATAGATTACTCTGTAGTATTTTTTTCCTCATTAGACAGTCAAGGACTGTTTACTCTTTTGAACTTGGACGCTTTAGGCAGATGCACTGTGAAACTTCATAGCAATCTCTCTTTTCTGGTTGGGCTGCTTATCAAGTGAGCATTTATTCATAAATATTTGAGCACCCACATGTCCCATGTCAGGCACTCACAGTACCAGTATCCCTAGACCCTTTTACAAAAGCAGGAACTCAGAATGAACATCAAGAGATGCTAAATACACATAGTGTGGCATTAGGTTCCATATTTAATGCGAGAGTGTATGTTGTTTGGTTGCTAAGTTGTGTCCTACTCCTTAAAACCCCGTGGACTGCAGCACTCCAGGCTTCCTTGTCCTTCACATCTGCTGAAGTTTGCTCAAATTCATGTTCATCGAGTCGGGGATGCCATCCAACCATCTCATCTTCTGTTGCCCCCTCCTCCTCCTGCCCTCCATCTTTCCCAGCTTCAGGGTTTTTGGGTTTATTGACTATACTTTTCCTGACATTTTTTTTAGGCTTTTAAGTTTTATAGAAATGACATTTTAAAAATATTTTTAAAGATTTTTCTTTTTTTTTTTTCTCAAAGTATTTCCATTGCCTGTTTTTTACTTGGCATCTAACAAACACATATGAACTTAACTTTCAACCTTGTTCTATATAAAAAATTACAGAAGAATATACTTACCAGCGGGAGGGGACTTTTCTAAACTTTATTTGAAACATGGCTAATAAAGTGCTGGGCCTTTTAAAAGTCTGCTGCTGCTGCTGCTGAGTTGCTTCAGTCATGTCCGACTCTGTGTGACCCCATAGACGGCAGCCCACCAGGCTCCCCTGTCCCTGGGATTCTCCAGGCAAGAACACTGGAGTGGGTTGCCATTTCCTTCTCCAATGCATGAGAGTGAAAAGTGAAAGTGAAGTGGCTCAGTCGTGTCCGACTCCTAGCGACCCCATGGACTGCGGCCCACCAGGCTCCTCCGTCCATGGGATTTTCCAGACAAGAACACTGGAGTGGGCTGCCATGACTAGTAGTATGCTATTTTATTGGCTATATGTGAAGCTTGATTATTAAAAAAATCCTTGTGTCTTCTGTCTAGCAATTGTTTTATGATATGAACAACCCTTTCTTTTTGAGAAATGACCTATTTTTGAAGTAAAGTTTTATAATAAAATAGCAATGTGATGTTTGATTACTATATATATATTTTTTGTGTCTTAAAGATGAGAAGCTGATCTTGGGAACAGGACAGGACAAAATTCAGTTTTGCAGAAATGGAGCTCAGGAAATATTTCAAACTTAAACCCTCTAACATTCTAGTCCTCCATATGAAATATTCTCAAGTATCCTTGATTTTCATAGTGTTCAACTCAAAGCCCCATAAATCAAAAGAATCTGGGCCTAAAAGTTTTAATGCCCAAAACTGTAGACTAAATGATAATTAAATGGCTATTTGTCAGTATACTTTGCTTCTCTTAATAAATATAAGAAATAGTAGTATTTATACCTTTATTACAATAAGATATTATGACACATTGTTTAGGTGGCAAATTTTTACTGGTGAGTTTAAACCTATTTGTTTTTGTTTACAAATCAAAAATGAGTTTTAATTGATGCAGGGATAGTCATATATAAAAGGTAAACGTGGCTCAGCAATAATGTTCCTGTCATTTCAAGCTATTTCTTTTTTTACATTTACTTTCGTCATTTGGGAAATTAGCAGCTATAAGTATTCTCATGTAGGTCAAAACTGATTGTTCTGTGTGTGTGTATGTGGTTATGTGTGTGTGTGTCCTGCTATTGTTTTAGATTTTCCAGCTTGAGTAGATAGATCCTGCAATGAACTGAGGGTCTGTGTCTCCCAAATGACATCAGTTGAGATCTAATCTCCAATGTGATGGTATTTGAGGTGGGACCTTTGAAAGGAGATTTGGTCTTCAGGGCAGAGCCCTCCTGTGTGGGATTAATGCATTTTTTTAAAAAAAGGAACTTGACTTTCATATAAATGTTTAGTGGTGTGAGATGTGTGTAAAATATATTTGCATCTGATAGAAAAGATCTCCAGTTCAGTTCAGTTGCTCAGTGTGTCTCTTTGCGACCCCATGAATCGCAGCACGCCAGGCCTCCCTGTCCATCACCATCTCCCGGAGTTCACTCAAAATCACGTCCATCGAGTCAGTGATGCCATCCAGCCATCTCATCCTCTGTCATCCCCTTCCCCTCCTGCCCCCAGTCCCTCCCAGCATCAGAGTCTTTTCCAATGAGTCAACTCTTCGCATGAGGTGGTACTGGAGTTTGAGCTTCAGCATGATTCCCTCCAAAGAAAGCCCAGGCCTGATCTCCTTCAGAATGGACTGGTTGGATCTCCTTGCAGTCCAAGGGACTCTCAAGAGTCTTCTCCAACACCACAGTTCAAAAGCATCATTTCTTCGGCGCTCAGCTTTCTTCACAGTCCAACTCTCACATCCATACATGACAACTGGAAAAACCATAGCCTTGACTAGACGGACCTTTGTTGGCAAAGTAATGTCTCTGCTTTTCAATATACTATCTAGGTTGGTCATAACTTTTCTTCCAAGGAGTAACTGTCTTTTAATTTCATGGCTGCAATCACCATCTGCAGTGATTTTGGAGCCCAAAAAGATAAAGTCTGACACAGTTTCCAGTGTTTCTTCATCTATTTCCCATGAAGTGATGGGACCAGATGCCATGGTCCTAGTTTTCTGAATGTTGAGTTCTAAGCCAACTTTTTCACTCTCCACTTTCACTTTCATCAAGAGGCTTTTTAGTTCCTCTTCACTTTCTGCCATAAGGGTGATGTCATCTGCATATCTGAGGTTATTGATATTTCTCCAGGCAATCTTGATTCCAGCTTGTGCTTCCACCAGCCCAGCGTTTCTCATGATGTACTCTGCATATAAGTTAAATAAACAGGGTGACAATATACAGCCATGACATACTCCTTTTCCTATTTGGAACCAGTCTGTTGTTCCATGTCCAGTTCTAACTGTTGCTTCCTGACCTGCATACAGGTTACTCAAGAGGCAGGTCAGGTGATCTAGTATTCCCATCTCTTTCAGAATTTTCCACAGTTTATTGTGATCCACACAGTCAAAGGCTTTGGCCTAGTCAATAAAGCAGAAATAGATGTTTTTCTGGAACTCTCTTGCTTTTTCGATGATCCAGTGAATGTTGGCAATTTGATCTCTGGTTCCTCTGCCTTTTCAAAAACCAGCTTGAACATCTGGAAGTTCACGGTTCACATATTGCTGAAGCCTGGCTTGGAGAATTTTGAGCATTACTTTAGTAGTGTGTGAGATGAGTGCAATTGTGCGGTAGTTTAAGCATTCTTTGGAGAAGTAAACGGCAACCCACTCCAGTATTCGTGCCTGGATAATCCCATGGACCGAGGAGCCTGGTGGGCTGCAATCCATGGGCTCACAGAGTTGGACACGACTGAGCGACTTCTGTGTACGTGTGTGTGTTTGAGCATTCTTTGGCCTTGCCTTTTTTTGGGGTTGGAATGAAAACTGACCTTTTCCAGTCCTGTGGCCACTGCTGAGTTTTCTAAATTTGCTGGCATATTGAGTGCAGCACTTTCACAGCATCATCTTTCAGGATTTGAAATAGCTCAACTGGAATGCCATTACCTCCACTAGCTTTTGTTTGTAGTGATGCTTTCTAAGGCCCACTTGACTTCACATTCCAGGATGTCTGGCTCTAGGTCAGTGATCACACCACTGTGATTATCTTGGTCGTGAAGATCTTTTTTGTACAGCTCTTCTGTGTATTCTTGCCATCTCTTCTTAATATCTTCTGCTTGTATTAGGTCCATACCATTTCTGTCCTTTATCAAGCCCATCTTTGCATGAAATGTTCCCTTGGTATCTCTGATTTTCTTGAAGAGATCTCTAGTCTTTCCCATTCTATTGTTTTCCTCTATTTCTTTGTATTCATCACTGAAGAAGGCTTTCTTATCTCTTCTTGCTAGTCTTTGGAACTCTGCATTCAGATGCTTATATCTTTCCTTTTCTCCTTTGCTTTTCACTTCTCTTCTTTTCACAGCTATTTGTAAGGCCTCCCCAGATAGCCATTTTGCTTTTTTGCATTTCTTTACCATGGGGATGGTCTTGATCCGTGTCTCCTCTACAATGTCAGGAACCTCGGTCCATAGTTCATCAGGCACTCTATCTATCAGATCTAGTCCCTTAAATCTATTTCTCACTCCCACTGTATAATCATAAGGGATTTGATTTAGGTCATACCTGAATGGTCTAGTGGTTTTCCCTACTTTCTTCAATTTCAGTCTGAATTTGGCAATAAGGAGCTCATGATCTGAGCCACAGTCAGACTCCCGGTCAGTTTTTGCTGACTGTATAGAGCTTCTCCATCTTTGGCTGCAAAGAATATGATCAATCTCATTTTGGTGTTGACCATCTGGTGATGTCCATGTGTGGAGTCTTCTCTTGTGTTGTTGGAAGAGGGTGTTTGTTATGACCAGTGCATTCTCTTGGCAAAATTCTGTTAGCCTTTGCCCTGCTTAATTCCGTATTCCAAGGCCAAATTTGCCTGTTTCTCCAGGTGTTTCTTGACTTCCTACTCTTGCATTGCAGTCCCCTATAATGAAAAGGACATCTGTTTTGGGTGTTAGTTCTAAAAGGGCTTGTAGGTCTTCATAGAACCATTCAACTTCAGCTTCTTCAGCGTTACTGGCTGGGGCATAGACTTGAATCTTAGTTCTGTACAAATGAGGTACTATTACATAACTGTATTCCTTTAAATATTAACTTTAATAATCACATATGACACTTAAGCAGTTTCTTTGTAAAGTAGTTCTAGGTAATTATGCCAGTCTGATTTGAGATTAAGCACTGTTAGAAATCATAGGAAGAAAAGGATATTTTTACAATAATTCACCAAGCTATTCCCAAGGACACCATTTTTAGTATTTTGTTTATTTTTTCAAAAACTAGATTTTGCTGATCCAAGAAATATTTCTCCAATTTAATAATTCACATTCTGATTTAAAGTTCATTTCCAATATCAATTTCTTCACAAAGCTCTCTCTGTCCCATTTAAGGTTGTTTAGTTCCCTGAGCTTCTTTGCTTTTTTGTGGTGCAGCAGATAAACTATCCTGATACATTAACACTGATATGCTGACAGTGTGTAATTATGCAATGTTTATAACTTTTGTTATTGTTCCCTTTGGGTGTCTCTCTCCCTGACCAGACTGACTGCATGAGAGTAGGGATCCTATGGACTAGCAGAACTTAAGGGCTATTTAATATTTGTTAATTATCTAAATGAGTGAATGGATAATAAATGAATGAACAGATGGATAAATAAAATTTACTTAAACTTTAACTTGAGACTTCAAGAATATGAAGCATATATATTTTATAATAGTTTAAACTTTTGATATGCTGTATTAAAACAATTGTGTTTCATCCAGAAATATGTTTATGAATGATACAAATGGTCTCCTTGAAGTGTTCTTAGAAATTTAAATGGCACTAACTTGTTTCAGTTCAGTTCAGTTCAGTCGCTCAGTCATGTCCGACTCTTTGCGACCCCATGAACCACAGCATGCCAGGCCTCCCTGTTCATCACCAACTCCCGGAGTTCACCAAACCCATGTCCATCGAGTCGATGATGCCATCCAACCATCTCATCCTTTGTCGTCCCCTTCTCCTCCTGCCTTCAATCGTTCCCAGCATCAGGGTCTTTTCCAATGAGTCAGCTCTTCGCATCAGGTGGCCAAAGTATTGGAGTTTCAGTTTCAGCATCAGTCCTTCCAATGAACACCCAGGACTGATCTCCTTTAGAATGGACTGGTTGGATCTCCTTGCAGTCCAAGGGACTCTCAAGAGTCTTCTCCAACACCACAGTTCAAAAGCATCAAGTCTTTGGCACTCAGCTTTTTTTATAGTCCAACTCTCAGATCCATACATGACCACTGGAAAAACAATAGCCTTGACTAACTTGTTTACATTTACATAATTTGAAATTAAAGCTTGATATAGAAGTGTGGTCAGATTCCATATTCCAATTCCAATAAGGACTCTGTGGACTGTAGCCTGCCAGGCTCCTCTGTCTCTAGGATTCTCCAGGCAAGAATACTGGAATGGGTTGCCATTCCCTTCTCCAGAGGATTTTCTTGACCCAGAGATTGAACCTGGGTCTCCTGCATTACAGACAGATTCATTCCCATCTGAGCTTCCAGGGAACCCAATAAGGAACTGACCTACTCTTAAATCTATATTGTAGAATAGAAATAATGCCCTATTTAAAAATAAATTTTAAGGCAAGTCTTTTACAAATAATCATATATTTTGCTTTTATCCATAGATAATTTTGTTGTTAAAGAGTCATACAGACAATGCACAAAACAGATGTGCATTTTAATGAATTATGTTTATATATATGCCTGTGTAACCATGGTCCCAGGAAGAAACATAGAGTTGTTACACCAAAAGTGCCTACCAACCACAGCACTCTTTACCCTGCCTCAGTATGACCTCTGATTTTTTAAATAATAATTTATTTTCTTTATATTTGCAGACTCAACATTTTCAATCATCCTTTATAACCTGAGATTATATCACTCCATACTACATTTTGGTCTTGCAGATTTTTGAAACTTATACTAATGGAATCAGACATGGCCCATCTTGCTTGTACATTTGGGGTATGCGTATTTTTTTACTAATTTATAATATTCTAAAATAAAAGTATGCCATATTCATTTTTTCCGTTTAACTGATGAACATCTGAGTTCCTTCTAGTTTGGGGTTTTATAAGTAATGTTACAAATACCATTCTTGTCGTTGTGTTCTGAAATACATGTGAACCCATTTTGGAGGGTATATACCTGTGAGTAAGTCATAGGGAGTCTGATCATCTGGTGAATAAGATCAAGCTGTCTTCTAAAGTGGTTGTACCAGTCTTCACTTCCATGACCAATGCCAGAGAGGGCTTTTTGTTATACATTCTTGCTTACATGGGGGCATCTCCAGTCCTTTCTGTTTTAGCTCTTCTGGTATGCTGCTGCTACTGCTGCTAAGTCGCTTCAGTTGTGTCCGACTCTTCTCGACCCCATGGACTGCAGCCTACCAGGCTCCTCCGTCCCTGGGATTCTCCAAGCAAGAACACTGGAGTGGGTTGCCATTTCCTTCTCCAATGCATAAAAGTGAAAAGTGAAAGTGAAGTCACTCAGTCGTGTCCGACTCTTAGCAACCCCATGGACTGCAGCCTACCAGGCTCCTCCGTCCCTGGGATTTTCCAGGCAAGAGTACTGGAGTGGGTTGCCATTGCCTTCTCCGTGTTCTTGTATATGTGCTTTTATCTATTTTGCTTCTTAAGTTCAGGCTAATAGTACATGGTAATACATATTGAAGTGTTATTACATTTAGCAAAGCATCCGTTTCTACCTTTTTAAATTTCTCTAAGGTTTAAATTAGGCTAATGCTTGTAAATTACTTAATATCCAGCACTTAATAATTAAGCAAAATTATTTTCTGAAGCACTTCTGCCTTCATCTATTTTTGCCTTTGCCAGATCAAATATCATCATTTAGAATATAAGCATAAATTAGAAAGTACCCTGTTAACCTCCCCGTGAGTTATTTTTATTCAACGAGCATTTTCTCCGTTTCAAAAGGTACTTTTTTCCCAAAGTAAATTACTTCACTAGGAAAAAAACAGTTAAATACACAGCACGTGTGTATAGTTTCTCATTTTTATTTGTCACAAAATATGTTGAAATGTAAAAAAAATTGTCTGAATTTTCTTCCCAATGCATTTCTTGAAGTTATGAGAACCAAATTTCATAAACATTTTTCTATTGATACTTCCTCAATGTCTGGTGATTCTTGGTTCCCGTTATACCTGAATTAGGCAGTATTAAGAAGTTCTGATCTTTATAGGCGATAAAAATCTTGTTATTAAACAGATTTTGTAAGAGCTAAATGTTATTTTCTAGGAATGAAAAAATATCAAAATGAGGCAGGATTTGCTCTGCAGTAGCTTTTCCGAAGCCAGGCTTTCTACCTTTCTCAGAACAGTGACTTCAATGTTTTTGCTGATTTGTTTATAAGATAAACCAATTTGTTAAATTTGGTAATTTTTTAGCTGGTTTTTGCCACATGGTAAACATGTGCCTGCCAGGTCTTCTGCAAACCCAGATAGAGAAACATTGGTCAAGAGCTGTTTTTAGTTCCCCAGTTTTTTCTTCAAGTTTTTTCACTAGAAACTTCGAAACATGCTGACATTTCTCTCCCAGTCCTGTAGGTTCCACCCCTTCCTTCTGTTCTCTGCCCCATTTGTATTTTCTCTGCTATAGCTTCTTCTGCTTAATTTTGGAAACTGTGATGTATCCACTCATATTTCATCTTCTGGAGATGCCTTGGAATCTCTTGTTCTTGATATTTCCTTCTTGATTCCTTTTGTTGTGTAGAAATTTATCTTTTTCCTCTTTCCTGTCACTTTAATGGGATTTTATTAAGGAAAAGCAATAAGCTCACATTCTGAACATATCTTACTGGTTTCGAACAGAAACTCATTTATTGTTTTAGCATTGATGCAAAACTTAGAGAATCAGACAGATGTCTTCTTCAATCAGCATCTTGTTTTACCCATTAGTATTCACAGATAGGACCCTTGTCACATTACTTGGCTTAATGTTGTCATATGCAACTGGATTATATATATTTTTTGCATTTTATATATAATTTTGAGAAGTATACCAACAAGTCAGAAGGGACAGTCAGTTTCTTAAGTACATTCTGCACTGATTTCTTTTGCCAGTTACATTTTGTTTTGTATTCCTAATGAACACATTTCATTTTAGTCTATGCTAAACAATGAAAGCATGGGGATTAACCAAATTTTAAACACTTGTCCTCAATCATCTATAAAATCTTCTGGGGCTAGAGCCGTTTGAGGCTGGTTTCACTTTGATAACTTTCTCATTTTTTTTTTTTCCTCATTTGGCTATGCTCACATATTCTACAAAAGTACCATAAGGAGCTATTCTTGTGTAAAAATCTTGTGCAGGATGTATATGGAGTACCTGGAATAAAACATGAAGCGAGAACCCTGTACATACATGTACATACCCTCTGAACTTTCACATGTGTTTCTTTCTCTCTGCATTTCCTTCTTTCTTTCCCAACTTCTGTTCTCATAGGTGATGGTTTTTATCCTTCCTCTCATTTTTCTGAGTGTGTGTGTGTTCAGACACTTCAGTCATGTTTGACTCTGTGTGGCCCCATGGACTTGACTTAGTCTACCAGGCTCCTCTGTCCATGGGATTTTCCAGGCAAGAACACTGGGGTAGGTTCCCATTCCCTCCTCCAGGGATCTTCCTGACCCAGGGATTGAACCTGCATCTTCTGTGTCTCCTGCATTGCAGGCAAAGTCTTTACCACTAGGCCACTGGAAAAGCCCTTCCTTTTTCTGTACATTTCTATATATCAGTGTTCTTCTGTGCTCCCCAGAGTCATACCAATTGCATGTCCCTTACAGGCTGACTTTGAAGAGCTCTCCATGTCTTCTTGTGTAACCTTATCTTTCGTTGTCATACTTCTTCATTTTTATTGGCATTTGTTTTTTTGTGATTTATGGCATTTATTTTGTGTTTCCGACATATCTTGCTTCTTGTTTGTTGTCTTTTATATGTAATTAGATGTTTTAGTGTCACTTGTCTAGTCTTTTGAAATTTTGTAGCTTATTTCTTGTTCTCTAAAGAGTATTGTTATATTTAATGTATGTATTTGAATATTTTTAGAAATCAGTGTCTACAGTTAATTGTCGTTTTTGTTGTCTGCAATCCCAGTCTGAATATGCTTTCCTTACTCCCCAGTTCTGTCCTAGGGGTCATATGGGAATGAGCAAAGCCTTGTAGCACCATTTTTGTTTTAAATTCTGTACTTCAGTTTTCCCTTTACATGTCGCTGTCTCTTAAAATGTAAATGTTCCTTTGGGCAATGAATCTTTCTGTTTCTCCCCTGCAAACCTGTTTTGTTGGCATCCTTTTGAAGGCTAGTTTCCCAGAGAATTGAATTCTATGTTCAAAACACTTTTTAATGAGAAATTTGACAGTATCACCAGCGTCCTATGTTGCTGAGAATAAGTCTCATAATTCTGAAGCAAATCTGTTTATTGTTTCTTTGTCACATTCTTGGTTTAACTTTTATCTTTTCCTCCCTAGTCATTATATTCTTAAATACTTCATGATTCTTACAGTTTTCAAAACTTCTTTTCTCTGCAAAAATCTTCCCATTGTGTTTACACTTTAACAGCCTAAGTGGCCTTTAAATGACTAAGAACCATTTTCCTCTTAAATATTTTAAAAACTCAATTGTCATGCAGCATTTAGTGATAATTGTATGCTTTTTTGTTCATAACACCTTTTATAGCTTAAGTATTCTCTCTACTTATATGAGTATGAGCAGTCCTCTCTTCCATTAGGATTTTCCCCAAGTATGCCTGGATATGAATCCCTTTACATTTATTTGCTTTTCCAGGAGCCTTTTCAGTTTGCCAACCACAGATTTTTTTTTTTTTTCTTTTCGTCCCACTGACCTTGTCTTTAGCTATCCTACCATCTTTTATTGCATCTATTTTGTTTGTCCTGCTTTTTTCTTTTATAAGACCTATAATTATAGGCTTCAAGTTCCATGGAATGTCCTGCATGTTGACTCTGCTTTCTCAATAGTTCCATTTTTTTCCCTCTGACTTTAAAACAGTATTTCTTAAGTAAATCATCTAGTTCTGTTTCAGTTTTTTGAGGTGTCTTTTATACTCTAATCAAATGTTCAATTAAACAAATATCACTGTTATTCAGACACACACACAGCCTTCATCCATATAAATACTGCCTGGAAAAGGACAAAACCAAAAACTGGCTGACAGAGGTGAGAAATAAAGTATAACAATTTATTGATGTACATGGTTTTATACTTCCATGCTCAAAATCAATTCCTGTATAAAATCCAGTTCAAGATTTTAGGCTGGGGTTGATAGTTAGTAGTATTTGCTGAATATTCTCAGGCATTTATTTAACCAAACATTGTGGAATATTAGATGTTTTACTGCTCCTGGTGCTTTAAAAGGCTAATTTTATCTAATTTTCATGATAATATTTCCATCTCCAATTTATAATTATGCAACTTGTCAAGGGACACAGGACTGTTTTTGGACTCCAAAGTGTTTTATTTCAGATTATCTTTGTTTGAAGAAAATTTTAAAATGAATTGACGCTTATTAAAAAAAAAGCCTACCTTTAGAAGGATAAATATAAACTATAGCCAATTTGAAAACTTTCCTATAATTTAATTTACAATTGAGATTGTAAAATATTTTCAGCTTTTACTAATTGTAAGTTAAAAGATACTCGCTTCTTGGAAGAAAAGATATGACTAACCTAGACAGCATATTAAAAAGCAGACATTGCTTTGCTGACAAAGATCCATATAGTCAAAGCTATGGTTTTTCCAGTAGTCATGTACATATGTGAGTTGGACCATAAAGAAGGCTGAGTGCCGAAGAACTGATGCTTTTGAGTTGTGGTGCTGGAGAAGGAGAGTCCCTTGAATAGCAAAGAGATCAAATCAGTCAATCCTAAGGGGAATCAACCCTGAATATTCATTGCAAGGACTGATGCTGAATCTCCAATACTTTGGCCACTGATGCGAAGTGCCGGCTCTTTGGAAAAGACCCTGATGCTGGGAAAGATTGAAAGCAAAGGAGAAGCGGGTAGCAGAGGATGAGATGGTTGGATTGCATCACCAACTCAATGGACCTGAAATGAGCAAACTCCAGGAGATAGTGAAGAACAGGGGAACCTGGCACCCTTCAGTCCATGAAGTAGCAAAGAGTCAAACACAACATAGCAACTGAACAACAAGAGCAAAATACATAATTTAGATTTCAGTATTATAAACTTTGTAGAAAATAATTAGCCAGGTAAAGATACTTAGTTTGATTACTTGTAAATACCTATGTTTTAAATATCTAAGCTTGTTTGGAAATTCACTGAAGAACCACTGTGCATAATTTTAGCATTGACCATTAAGTAAACTTTCTTTAAAAGATTAAAAGTTATATAAAATCCAGCAAAGCAAACTTTACAGAGGCAGTAAGAATGCTGTAAAAACTTAATAGGGGGAACTATAAATGTCCTACAAACAAATATTCTTTTAAACATCTTATTTACTCTTTTAAAATAAAAAAGGGAATGCATATTTACTGAACTCTACCTTATAAGGTCTATTTGAAACAAACTTATAAGATGATGGTATAACACTCCTTTGCTCTCATGAGGAAACAGAGTTTCTAAGGAATAAATTACTTTGATCAAAATTAATTGAATAATGTTATTGTTCAGTCGCTCAGTCATGTCTGACTCTTTGTGATCCCATGGACTGCAGCACACCAGGCTTCCCTGTCCTATACCATCTCCCAGAACTTGCTCAAACTCATGTCCATTGAGTCTATGATGCCATCCAACCATCTCATCCTCTGTCATCCCCTTATCCTCCTGCCATCAATCTTTCCCAGCATCAGAAAATCTTTTCTATTGAGCTGGTTCTTCACATCAGGTGGCCAAAGAATTGGAGTTTCAGTTTTAGCATCAGTTCTTCCAGTGAATATCCAGGGTTGATTTCCTTTAGGATTAATTGGTTTGATCTCGTTATCCAAGGGACTCTCAAAAGTCTTCTCCAACACCACAGTTTAAAATTGAATAATGAATGATCACTAATTTTCAAGCCTGATGTATGTCATCTCTCTCCATCAATCTTTTTTCTTCCTCACATAGCAGTGTTTTAAAAGCTAGAAATCCAAAATATTAAGCTTATGACTAATACTTGACTCTTCAATCTCACTTCAAAAAGAAAGATTGCGTAAAAGTATTTAAAATTTCATAATGCAATCTTATATAGATTAATAAGAGCTAATATTTACTAAGAATCTATTTACCAAAGAGTTATGTATTATTACACTGTAAAAGGTCAGATTTCATTCCAATCCCAAAGAAGGTCAAACGCCAATCCAAACGCCAAAGAATGCTCAATCTAGCACAGGATTGCACTTATTTCACATGCTAAGAAGGTAATGCTCAAAATCTTTCAAGCTACTGTTCAGGTTCAACAGTACATGAACCAAGAACTTCCAGATGTACAAGCTGAATTTAGAAAAGGAGAGGAACCAAAGATCAAATTGCCAACATCTGTTGGATGACAGAAAAAACAAAGGAATACCCCCCAAAAAACCATCTACTTCTGTTTCATTGACTGTGCTAAAGCCTTTGAGTGTATGGCCCAAAACAAACTCAAAACAAATTCTTAAAGAGATGGGAGTACCAAACCACATTACCTGTCTCCTGAGAAGCCTGTATGCAGTTCAAGAAGCAACAGTTAGAACTGGACATGGAAGAAGGGACTGGTTCCAAATTGGGAATGAGTACATCAGTGCTATATACAGTTACCCTGCTTATTTAACTTATATGCAGAGTACATCTTGTGAAATGCCAGGCTGAATGAAGCACAGCTGGAATCAAGATTCCTGGGAGAAATATCAATAACATCAGATATGCCGATGACACCACCCTAATGGCAGAAAGCAAAGAGGAACTAAAGAGCTGTTTTATGAGTGTGAATGAGGAAAGTGAAAAGACTGGCTTAAAACTCAACATTCAAAAAACGAAGCTCATGGCATCCGGTCCCATTGTCATGGCAAATAGAAAAGGGGAAAAAAACAGCAAGAGTGACATATTTTTTTCCTTAGTCTCCAAAATCACTGTGGACAGTGGCTGTGACCATGAAATTAAAAGATGTATGTTTCTTGGAAGAAATCTAAGATAAACCTAGACAGCATATTAAAAAGCAGAGATATCACTTTGCTGACAAAGTCTGTATAGTCAAAGCTGTGGTTTTCCCTGTAGTCATGTGCAGATGTGAGAGTTGAACCATAAAGAAGGCTGAGCACCAAAGAATAGATGCTTTTGAACTGTGGTGTTGGAAAAGATTCTTGAGAGTCTCTTGGACAGCAAGGAGATCAAACCAGTCAATCCTAAAGGAAATCAACCCTGAATATACATTGGAATGACTGATGCTGAAGCTGAAGCTTCAATACTTTGGCCACCTGATATGAAGAGCTGACTTATTGGAAAAGACCCTGATGCTGGGAAAGACTGAGGGCAGGAGGAGTAGGTGACAGAGGACAGGATGGCTGGATGGCATCGTAGAATGAATGGACATGAATTTGAGCAAACTCTGGGAGATAGTGAAGGACAAGGAAGCCTGGCACGCTGCAGTCTATGGGGTCTCAGAGTCAGACACGACTGAGCGAGTCAACAACAACAACACCTATTTACAGTTAAGGAAATGGAGACACAAAATTTAAGCAGTATTCTTTTTTTTTTTTTTAAATCTTTTGCCATGTTTTTCTTTTCTTTTCTTTTCTTTTTAAACTTTACATAATTGTATTAGTTTTGCCAAATATCAAAATGAATCCGCTACAGGTACTGTGCAGCCACTAAAGCAGTTGAGAATGGATTCAAATCACGGAGCTTGGCTCCTGATTGAAGATTGGGAACCATGACAAAATATTGTCTTTATGAGAACACTCTACCAAATTATTGCCACCCCAAACTGAAGTTGTTAATACCTTTCTTCTTCTTCAATTAATATTATGAAACTGGAAATGTGATAAAATTCTCAGCCTTACTTATCATCATTAGGCAATTATTAGCATGAACTTAGCCTCTCTGTTAATTATTACATGATTGTGTACTTAATATGTTTAGGAGATGCATAACATTTAGCGCCACCATGCATGTTACCTCTAATAGCATTCTGAAAGTTATTGTTTTCATTAAATGCTTGAGTTCCCACACAGAAAGTCCATGATGAGCAGATGAAGAACTTGTGCCAGAGTATAAACAGACACAAGACTTAAATCATCAAGAAATCTTACAGAAAAACAAACAAACAAACAAAACATATAAATATATAGGTTTACTGATAGAGTTGATTCATATCAGGCATCTTGCTACTGCTAAGTCACTTCAGTCATGTCCGACTCTGTGCAACCCCATAGACGGCAGCCCACCAGGCTCCCCCGTCCCTGGGATTCTCCAGGCAAGAACACTGGAGTGGGTTGCCATTTCCTTCTCCAATGCATGAGAGTGAAAAGTGAAAGTGAAGTCGCTCAGTCGTGCCCGACTCTTAGCGACCCCATGGACTGCAGCCCACCAGGCTCCTCCGTCCATGGGATTTTCAAGGCAAGAATACTAGAGTGGGGTGCCATTGCCTTCTCCAATCAGGCATCTTACATGGCACCAAAGGTCCTTACCTCACTGTCTGCTCATCACACCAACCCACACAATAGTAGCTTTCTGTGGACCTCACTGGAGTGTTTACAGTTGACTTTGAACAATGAGGTGATTAGGGATGCCTCCTGTCCATGCAGTGACATATATCTTTCAATTGGGTCTCTGTATCTGAGATTTAGCATGTACATATTTTACCAACAGTAGATCTTATAACACTGTAGTATTTACTATTAAAGAAACTCTACATACGAGTGGACCCATGCAATTAAAAGCCCTATTATTCAAGGATAGACTTCCCTGGTGTCTCAGATGGTAAAGCATCTGCCTACAATGTGGGATTGATCCCTGGGTTTGATCCCTGGGTTGGGAAGATCCTCTGGAGAAGGAAATGGCAACCCACTCCAGTACTCTTGCCTGGAAAATCCCATGGATGGAAGAGCCTGGTAGGCTACAGTCTACCTACAATGCGGGATCGATCCCTGGGTTCGATCCCTGGGTCAGGAAGATCCTCTGGAGAAGGAAATGGCAACCCACTCCAGTACTCTTGCCTGGAAAATCCCATGGATGGAAGAGCCTGGTAGGCTACAGTCCATGGGGTCGCAAAGAGTTGGACACGACTGAGTGACTTCACCTCACCTTATTCAAATATCAGTGTGTTAGGAAATGATAGATCCATTTCATTTTTACTTTTTATTGCCAAATTGTTCCCTATCTTGTTTAATAGTTGCACTTCTGCTGGAGTGTGTGATATTTTCAGGCACCTACCCCACATCGTTGTTAGTATTTGATGTTGTCACTTAGATGTCTATCAATCTTTTCGATGAGAAATGCTGTCTTATGTTAACTTACATTTACTTTATTGTTAGATCCTTCATATATGGCCACTAATAACTTCTTTCCATATATCCATTTGCCATTTGGATGCCTTTTTTGTTGATCTAACTTTTTTTTAAGTAGGTAAACATTTTTCCGCATTTATTGACATATAATTGACATATAACATTGTATAAGTTTAAAGTTTGCAACATGGTGATTTGATATGTGTGTGTGTGTATGTGTGTGTGTGTGTGTGTTTGTATACAGAGGTCTTCCCTGGTGGCTTACATGGTAAAGACTGCCTGTAATGTAGGAGACCCAGGTTTGATCCCTGGGTTGGGAAGATCCCCTGGAGAAGGGAAAGGCTACCCTCTCCAGTATTCTTGCTTGAAGAATCCCATGGACAGAGGAGCCCGGCAAGCTATGGCCTAGGAGGTCTCAAAAATTCAAACACAACTGAGTAACTAATACACACACACATACACCTATATACAGAATATACACACATATATATGTATTTGTATACACATATATGTATGTGTGTATATAGTTTATATACATTGTATATATTGTACATTTTATGTATATGTACATTGTGTATTTACATACACTCCAGTATTCTTGCCTGGATAATCCCATGGACAGAATAGCCTAGCAGGCTACAGTCTATGGGGTCACAGAGTCAGACATGACTGAGCAGCTTCACCTTAACTTTCACACAATGTATGTAAATATATATATATATATATATATATGTATATCTTGAAATTAAAAGGTTATTTAGACATAATAAAGTTACTTAAGACATCCTTCACGTTACAAAATTACTTATCTTAGCAACTTTCAAATACATGATGCAGTATTGTTAACTATGGTCACGGTGATGTGCGTTAGCTCCTCAGAATTTTTTTCTTGTAACTGGACATTTGTACCCTTTGGCAAGACTTCTGTTTTCCCTTCCCTACAGCCCCTGAAAGCCACATTCTTTTCTATGAGTTTGCCTTTTTCAGACTTCATATATAAGTGAGACTTTCTGTGTCTGCATTCTGTCACAGCATTGTCTGCCCTCAAGATAATCCATGTTATTGTGAATACCAGGGCATCTTTATTTTTATGGCTAAATTAACATTTTGACATGCCTCTGGGTATACTCATGTATGTGGTGTGTGTATGTCTATATATCAAATTTTCTCTATCTATTTATCTATCAAGATACCAAGGTGTTTCCATGACTACTATGAATAATGCTGCAAAGAACATCAGAATGCAGCAACTTCTGATTTCTTGTTGATAACTTATTTCTCTACTAAATTTTGCAAAAATACTCAATATCTATTTTATTCAGACTCTTAACATTTTAAATTCATTGTTAAAACTTTCAAAAGATATACAAAGAAATTTCTTTCAAATGTATAATTTGGAGAATACAGGATATATATCAGGCTTTCAGTCAGTGGTTAAGAGAGAGGCATTGTTGATTCCACTTTCAGAGATAGCAAGGTTACTAGGAATATGGTCCCTAAACTTCCAAACTGAACTCAAAATTGAATGGAAGATAGAACTGTTGAAAGGTTAAATTACAATGCATTAAACCCATTCCGTTAACGATGGTATTGCAAAATTTGCTTGCCTTCACAGGATGGTCTGATCTATATTTGAAGGTGGGCGGGCTACACTCAACAGGGTCACAAAAGAGTCAGACGTGACTTAGTGACTAAACAACAAATAGCAACAACAAAATCATTTCTAGGTTGAGAAGTGACGAAGAGTTATACAAGTAGAGGACATAGCATTTGCAAATATAATGGAGACGGGAAATAGCTAAATGTAAGAAGGGTGGTCAGGTAGTGTGATCAGAAAGAAGATAATACAGCAAATGATAGGAATGGGACCAGATTATAATGGCCTTTTCATTCAACATGCTCTCACTTAGGTTTCCCTGGTGGCTTAGTGGTAAAGAACCTGCCTGCCAATGCAGAAGATACGGCTTTGATCCCTCAGTTCAGTTCAGTTCAGTCGCTCCGTCGTGTCCGACTCTTTGCAACCCCATGAATCGCAGCACGCCAGGCCTCCTTGTCTATCACCGACTCCTGGAGTTCACTCAGACTCACGTCCATTGAGTCAGTGATGCCATCCAGCCATCTCATCCTCTGTCGTCCCCTTCTCCTCCTGCCCCCAATCCCTTCTAGCATCAGAGTCTTAGATCAGGGTAATACCTTGGAGTAGGAAATGACAACCCACATCAGTATTCTTTCCTGGGAATTTTCTTGGACAGAGGAACCTGGCAGACTACAGTCCATGGGTCACAAAAAGAGTCAGACACAACTTAGCAACTAAACAACAACAATTTTTGTAGTTGTTAACTTTCCTGTGTTTATGTATTTTTGAAAACAGCACTTTTTGAAATAAAAATATGGTATATTAATTCTAGTTCAAATAAGATTTTGTGAATGATCCTAAGAACTCATAAATAAATATTGTTTTGATAGTACAATCATTTAGCAAATTTGGATAATTCATTAACTACTTTGTGAAGCACAATCCACTTCTATGATTCGGATGCTTCCTCTAATTATTAGAAAAAATTCTTCTTTGCCCACCACTTAAAATCTTTGTCAAATTCTTTTCTCTGCCCCTTGAAGGTTAAGATTTTTTTTTCTTGACCTTGATGATTAGAGACATCTCTCATATTGGAGACCATTACTGGCTCTACAACCTCCTGAAATTCTGAACATTTTCTTAGGTCAGCCCTCAAATCAAAATGTGTAAGTTTTCTTCTGCCTTTGTTCTTTCCACTGCTTAAGGTCACCAGAAATAGAATGGCCTTGATATTTGGGGATGAGGCTTGAGAAACACATTCATCATGCTTTTAAACCTCAAAACCATGTTATTAGCATAATCACCATATACTTTCTGATTCAACACAAGACTGTAACAGCAATCATGTTTTATCATTATCAGGAATCACTTCAATTGGACAGTAAATGCTTGCAATTGCAGGCTCTGCTTCATGATCACTGAATCTCATTTTGACTGAATAAAATGTGATTATTAGGCAATTTCTAAGTTACAGTCCACCTCTCACCTACTTTGTATGGCTGCAAATTGATTTACCAGTACTGTTTACCCTCATGATCCTGTATTTCTTATAATATCTATTAGCTTTATCTCCCGGTTTTATAATAAGTTAACTTTACTTCCATACAAGAGGTTAGGTAGTTAATAAGAAGTTGACCTTATTCTGTTTGGATTTACTCCTATTTATGGCGCTTGCATTTTAAAACTTGTTTCTCTGATTTTCATGGCAAAATGGCTGTATCCAAATTCAACAAAAGTATAAGCTAAGGATTTTATATCTAATGTAAATATAAATGTATATGAACAGGTAAATCAAATTTATCAAACTTGCAAAAAGAAAAAAAAACTAATGGGGAAGTCTTTATTTGAAACATGAAGGAAATACCATGCTTTCCCCTGCTTGATAGATGATTTTTGGGGATTGAATTAATTTTGTTAAGCAACTGTAATTAAAGATCAGTGATCTGAAAGAGCTAATTACCCAAGATCAATGTTGATGGTATTCTAAGTTTGTTCCATATCAGGCTCAGAGTGTTTATGTCATGAGACATTTTCTTTATCAGCACACAAAAAAATATGTGCACTTTCACTAATGTTTAGAAACTGAAATATCATCCACTAATTTCATTGTTGGCAAATGCAATATAAAGCTGAAATTTATTTCAATTACAATTCTTTTCCCACACGTTAAAGCTATTTTAACCTTTAGCAGCATACAATTATTACAGAATAGATCATTTTTAATGATTCATTATGTATGAGGTCATTTGACAATGCAATTAGCTTTGTGATGAAATTTCTATTCTTTTGATCATTCTGTACCTATAATGAATGAGGAGAGTTTTATATCTAATTTCCTGAAATTAGAAGATTAAAGATAGAAACAGGCTCTTGTATTTAAATGAGACTTGAAATGACTAGCTTGCATTAGTCCTTTAGATGTGTACCCTAGACGGGCAGAACTTTGACTGTGGTGTTACTGTTTTTTTTTGTTTTTTTTTTTTCTCATTATTCATTCAGCAGCTCCACTGATACTGTGCTGTCTGCTTCCATCATCACCCACATTTTCAAAATGTGCTTTTAACTGTGATCTGGAGATAAAAGAATAGGTCTTGCATGTTCTCAGGAATGATATGCTTCAGCATAGAATGCAAAAGATTAAGAAATGTGGCCAAAAAGCTAGAATGAAATTTCTGAAAACCTATTCAAGTATTATTGCACTGTGCTATAGAAACACTTGCTTGGGGTCATACTTTTTTTTTTTAATTGTTGCCCAGACATTTACTATATATACATTTTAGAGTATATTCTTATATCTAAGCTTTTATTTTGCATACTGGTTAATCAATGAGGCATAATGTTTTCAATTTCAAATGGATTTCAAACCAAAAGCAATGTTTATAGTTAATGAAATTTATGTGGGTTTTTATTTTCCATCCAGTAAATATAAAAAGAGATCCATTGATGTTAAAAAACAAGATAAAATGAATTCTAGATCTATTAAGCTTTGGTTAAAGATAAAACCATAGCTGAAGCACATTGTATATGTCTTTGTGATTTAATACTCTCAAGATACTTACTTTTTCTGGCTCATCACAAGAAACCATAATTTTATATTGAATTGACTGATGGTTTATGAAAATTTTTAAAAGATAAACTTGTTTGTGGATTAAGTTTTAATTTGGGCTGAATTTCACTCCCCAAATATAAAGATCTCCAGTGGAACATCTTTATTGGGGTTGATATCAAAGTTCTATAAACATAATTTTTACAAGCAAGTTTGGGAAAACTGGTAAATAGGAGTATAATTCTTTTCATAAACAGAAACAAAATTTATTTGTACTTAATACATCTTTTAAAGTGAAATTACTGTTATAGGACTCTTATGAATTGGTATGTAGGATAAGCAAAAAGTAAAAATTTCTTGATAAAGTATAGTCAATTCCTCATTAATAATGGTTATAAATGGAATTGGTACAACAGATAATTCCAGTCATGTCACATTGGATTTTGAAATGTTGCAATTAGAAATTCTTGGCCTTATATATAACTTTATCTGATATTTTGGAATTCTCATAAGGCCACCCTGGGATATTAGTTTATGGCCTGTCATTCCAAACTTCAGAAGTTGGCCAGTTCTGTAAGAAGTACATATGGGTTCTTGTTTTTCTTTCCATTAATGTACCCTTCAGAGAAGGCAATGGCAACCCACTCCAGTACTCTTGCCTGGAAACTCCCTTGGATGGAGGAGCCTGGTAGGCTGCAGCCCATGGGGTTGCTAAGAGTCGGACACGACTGAGCGACTTCACTTTCACTTTTCCTTTCATGCATTGGAGAAGGAAATGGCAACCCACTCCAGTGTTCTTGCCTGGAGAATCCCAGGGACAGGGGAGCCTGGTGGGCTGCCATCTAAGGGATTGCACAGAGTCAGCCACGACTGAAGCAACTTAGCAGCAGCAGCAGCAGCAGCAATGTACTCTTACAAGACAGATAATAAATAGATAAATAGATTGAGACTACCTCTCAACATATACAAACCAATAAAAGTGAAGACACATTTTTTAACTGGAAAAAAACAGGAATTATCATGTATAAGATAGATGATTTAGAATACAATTTATAATAAAATCCATCTTCAGAATGAAATATTTTATAACAATTTCTGTCTGCAGCATTTCCTGATGTTCTTGATTTTAAATATTAATCATCAAGTTCAGTGACTCAACTTGTCCAACACTTTATGACCCCGTGGACTGCAGCACACCAGGCTTCCCTGTCCATCACTGACTGCCAAGTTTACTCAAACTCATGTCCATCGAATGGGTGATGCCATTCAACCATCTTATCCTCTGCTGTCCCCTTCCCCTCCTGCCATCAATCTTTCCCAGCATCAGGGGCTTTTCCAGTGAGTCAGCTTTTCGCATCAGGTGGCCAAAGTATTGGAGTTTTAGCTTCAGCATCAGTCCTTCCAGTGGATATTCAAGACTTATTTCCTTTAGCATGGACTGGTTGGACCTCCTTGCACTGCAAGAGACTCTCAAGAGTCTTCTCCAACACCACAGTTCAAAAGCATCAATTCTTCAGCACTCAGCTTTCTTATAGTCCAACTCTCACATCCTACATGACTATTGGAAACACGATAGCTTTGACTAGACAGACCTGTGCAGCAAAGTAATGTCTCTGCTTTTTAATATGCTGTCTAGTTTGGTCATAGCTTTTCTTCCAAGGTGCAAGTGTATTTTAATTTCATGGCTGCAGTCACCATCTGCAGTGATTTCCGAGCCCAGGAATATAAAGTGTCTCACTGTTTCCGTTGTATCCCCATCTATTTGCCATGAAATGATGGGACCAGATGACATGATTTTAGTTTTCTGAATGTTGAGTTTTAAGCCAACTTTTCACTCTCTTTCACTTTCATCAAGTTCTTTGCTTTCTGCCATAAGGGTTGTGTCATCTGCATATCTGAGGTTATTGATAATTATCCTGGCAATTTTGAATTCAGCTTCTGTTTTACCAGCCCAGCATTTCTCATGATATACTCTGGATATAAGTTAAATAAGCAGGGTGACAATATACAGCCTTGATGTACTCCTTTCCCTATTTGGAACCAGTCTGTTATTTCATGTCCAGTCCTAACTGCTGCTTCTTGACCTGCCTTCAGATTTCTCAGGAGACATGTCAGTTTGTCTGGTATTCCCATCTCTTTATGAATTTTCCACAGTTTTTTGTGATTCACAGTCAAAGACGTTGGCATAGTCAGTTAATCAGAAGTAGATGTTCCTGGATCTCTTAATTTTTCCGATGATCCCATGGATGTTGGCAATTTGATCTCTCATTCCTCTGCCTTTTCTAAATCCAGATTGAATACCCCGAAGTCATGATTCACTTACTGGTGAGGCCTGACTTGGAGAATTTTGAGCATTACTTTGCTGGCGTGTGAGATGAATGCAATTGTACAGTAGTTTGATCATTCTTTGGCATTGTCTTTCTTTGAGATTGGCATGAAAACTGACCTTTTCCAGTCCTGTGGCCACTGTTGAGTTTTCCAAGTTTGCTGGCATATTGAGTGCAACAGCTTAGCAGCAGCATCTTTTATGATTTGAAATAGCTCAACTAGAATCCATCAGGTCAACTAACTTTGTAGTGATGCTTCCTAAGGCACACTTGAGTTCCCATTCCAGGATGTCTGGCTCTAGGTGAGTGATCACACCATCATGGTTTTCTGGGTCATGAAGATCTTTTTTGTACAGTTCTTCTGTATATTCTTGCCACCTCTTCTTAACAGTTTCTGCTTCTGTTAGGTCCATACCATTTCTGTCCTTTATTGAGCCCATCTTTGCATGAAATATTCCCTTGGTATCTCTAATTTCCTTGAACAGATCTCTAGTCTTTCCCATTCTATTGTTTTCCTCTATTTCTTTGCACTGATCACTGAGGAAATCTTTCATATCTCTCCTTGCTATTCTTTGGAACTCTGCATTCAAATGGGTATATCTTTCCTTTTCTCCTTTGCCTTTAGCTTCTCTTCTTTTCTCTTCTATTTTTAAGACCTCCTCAGACAACCATTTTGCCTTTTTTAATTTCTTTTTCTTGGGGATGGTCTTAATCACTGCCTCTTACACAATGTCATGAACCTCCATCCATAGTTCTTCAGGCACTCTATCTATCAGATCTAATCCCTTGAATCTATTTGTCACTTCTACTGTATAATCATAAGGGATTTGATTTAGGTCATACCTGAATGGTCTACTTGTTTTCTCTACTTCCTTCAATTAAAGTCTGAATTTGGCAATATGGAGTTCATTATCTGAGCCACAGTCAACTCCCAGTCTTGTTTTTGCTGACTGTGTATAGCTTCTCCATCTTTGGCTGCAAAGAATATAATCAATCTGATTTTAGTATTGACCATCTGGTGATGTCCATGTGTAGAGTCTTCTCTTGTGTTGTTGAAAGAGGGTGTTTGCTATGACCAGTGTGTTCTCTTGGCAAAACTCTGTTTGCCTTTGGCCTGCTTCATTCTGTACTCCAAGGACATATTTGTCTGTAACTCCAGGTATTTTTTGACTTCCAACTTTTGCATCCAGTCCCCTATAATGCAAAGAACATCTCTTTTGGGTGTTAGTTTTAGAAGGTCTTGTAAGTCTTCATAGAACTCTTCATCTTCAGCTTCTTCAGCATTATTGTTTGGGGCATAGACTTACATTACTGTGATATTGAATGGTTTGCCTTGGAAATGAACAGAGATCATTCTGTTGTTTTTGAGATTGCATCCAAGTACTGCATTTCGAACTCTTTCATTGACTGTAATGACTACTCCATTTCTTCTAAGGGATTCTTGCCCACAGTAGTAGATATGATGGTCTTCTGAGTTAAATTCACCCATTCCAGTCCATTTTAGTTCACTGGTTCCTAAAATGTCGATGTTCACTCTTGCCATCTTAAAATTGAGTAATGTTTGTAGGAAAAAGGATCTTTAGAACATGCTGCTGCTACTGCTGCTAAGTCACTTCAGTCGTGTCCAACTCTGTGCGACCCCATAGACGGCAGCCCACCAGGCTCCTCTGTCCCTGGGATTCTCCAGGCAAGAACACTGGAGTGGGTTGCCATTTCCTTCTCCAATGCGTGAAAGTAAAAAGTGAAATTGAAGTCACTCAGTCGTGTCTGACTCCTAGCGACCCCATGGACTGCAGCCTACCAGGCTCCTCCGTCCATGGGATTTTCCAGGCAAGAGTACTGGAGTGGGGTGCCATTGCCTTCTCTGTCTTTAGAACATACATATGCCCAATACATGTTCACTTGAGATAATAAATACCCACATTAAGTAGTAGATAAATATATAAATGAACCATATTTGAGGCATGGCTAAATTTTTATAAGGCTTGTAAATGTCATTTCACTGTGTACTATTTGTATAATTGGCTACAATCCAGTTTATAAAAGTTATATGACTTTTTTTTTTTTTTACAAATTAGCCTCTGTGAAAACCTATTTTTTCTATTATCTAATGATTAAATAGTCCCTTTATTCTCAAAATTTTTGGATATACAAAGGGATAAACATACAAGTTGCAAGACTACTTTCAATATTTTAACTTTTATATTTTGTTAATTGAGTAATGAATGTTATCTTCACAGACCTAGTTGTTGCCTGAAATAATTAAATATATATTTCTCTAAAAGGAAATATTATAATAAGTAAAGAAATAATGGAAGTACTTAAAGACATTTTTTCAAAGGAAAAAAAAGTGTTACGCACAAAAGTGTAACATGTAGGGAATAGAATAATATGTTTGTTTTACTCTATTTTTATCCTCAAATTATCTGTTAGTTTAATCTTTTATGGTCTTTCTAAAAGAAGGATTACTAGGACCTTTGCTACATACAAAAATTAATCAATACTGAAATAATATTTAAAACTATGTACTAATCTTTATTGCTCTGTAATCTCTTTTTGAATCTTTTAGCAAATGCAAACACAGAGTTTAATTAGTTGAGATACTACAAATCTCCAAGCAAGCATCACATTGATAAGCTGGAGAAATCAGCATTAGATGATCATTCTTCAGAGAATGAGATATTAATGAATTGACATTTTAAAAAATTCTAGTTAATGTCTCTAAAATACTATTTTGCATTATATTATTTGTAAGGCAGGCTTTATTCTAAAAATTAATCATATATAATTATTAAACAAAAGTCTTCCATGTTTAAATGTAAGACTGTTCTTATTGAAAAGGAGATTTTCACAGACTAGGCACACTAAAAAAAGTATTAACCTGATTTTGTAAGAAAAGATTAGGAGCCATTCTTCTCAGTAAAAGCAAAATCCACATGATCCTTTACTCAAAACTTTCACAAAATTATCTTTTGTATTGTTTCATGTGTGTGTACATGTGCATGCGAAGTCCCTTCAGTTGTGTCTGACTCTTTGCTACCCTATGGACTGTAGCCCGCCAGGCTCTCCGTCCCTGATATTCTTCAGGCAAGAATACTTGAATAGGTTGCCATGCCTTCCTTCAGGGGATCTTCCCAACACAAGGATTGAATCTGCGTCTCTTATGTCTCCTGTATTTGGCAAGTGGGTTCTTTACCACTGAATCCACGTGGGAAGCCCTTGTAATTTTCCAACAGCTGCCAAGGCAACTCATTTTGAAAAATAGAAAAATAATTAATGGCAATCTTCCAGTGAACCGGTGTTCCAAAAGATAGTTTTTCTCTGTTAAAAGACTGACAATTCATAGACTCATTACCCACTTGCAAATGACTTTAATGAAATAGTTAACTGACTTGAAATTCTTGTATCTGTTTTTTTTTGAACAAATACTCATTCTTGATCATAGCTTGAACAATTCTGAATACCCGTCAGACAGGTTACAGGAAAAGTGTAACCAATAGGGCTGGATCTTACATACCATTATCTTCAGTTCAGTTTAGTCACTCGGTCGTGTCCGATTCTTTGCGACCCCATGTACTGCAGCACGCCAGTCCTCCCTGTCCATCACTAACTCCTGAAGTTTGCTTAAACTCATGTCCATCGAATCGGTGATGCCATTTAACCATCTCATCCTCTGTTATCCACTTCTCCTCCCACCTTCAATCTTTCCCAGCATCAGGGTCTTTTCAAATGAGTCAGTTCTTTGCATCAGGTAGCCAAGGTATTTGTGTTTCAGTTTCAGCATCAGTCCTTCCAATGAATACCCAGGACTGATCTCCTTTAAGATGGACTGGTTGGATCTCCTGCAGTCCAAGGGACTCTCAAGAGTCTTCTCCAACAACACAGTTCAAAAGCATTTATTCTTTGGTGCTCACCTTTCTTTGTAGTCCAACTCTCACATCTATACATGACTACTGGAAAAATCGTATGCTTGACTAGATGAACCTTGGTTGGCAAAGTAATGTTTCTGCTTTTTAAGACACTGTCTGGATTGCTCATATCTTTCCTTCCAAGGAGTAAGTGTCTTTTAAGTTCATGGCTACAGTCACCATATGCAGTGATTTTGGAGCCAAAAAATAATAATAATAATAAAGTTTTTCACTTTATTCTCACTTTACAAATAGATGTTTCCCCATCTATTTGTCATGAGGTGATGGGACCAGATGCCATAATGTTAGTTTTCTGAATGTTGAGCTTTACACCAACTTTTCACTCTCCTCTTTCACTTTCATCAAGAGGCTCTTTAGTTCCTCTTCACTTTCTGCCATAAGGGTGGTATCATCTGCATATCTGAGGTTATTGATATTTCTCTCAGTAATCCTGAGTCCAGCTTGTGCTTCATCCAGCCCAGCATTTCTCATGATGTACTTACAGCCTTGACGTACTCCTTTTCCTATTTGGAACCAGTCTGTTTTGTTGTTCCATGTCCACTTCTGACTGTTGCTTCTTGACCTGCATACAGATTTCTCAAGAGGCAGGTCAGGTGTCCTGGTATTCCATTTCTTTAAGAATTTTCCATGATTTGTTGTGATTCACACAGTCACAGGCTTTGTCATTTTCAATAAAGCAGAAGTAGATGTTTTTCGGGAACTCTCTTGCTTTTTCAATAATCCACCGGATGTTGGCAGTTTGATCTCTGGTCCCTCTGCCTTTTCTAAAACCAGCTTGAACATCTGGAAGTTCACAGTTCACGTATTGTTGAAGCCTGGCTTGGAGAATTTTGAGCATTACTTTAATAGCATGTGAGATGAGTGCAATTTTGCAGTAGTTTGAGCGTTCTTTGGCATTGCCTTTCTTTGGGATTGGAATGAAAACTAAATTTTCCAGTCCTGTGGCCATTGCTGAGTTTTCCAAATTTGCTGGCATATTGAGTGCAGCACTTTCACAGCATCATCTTTCAGGATTTGAAATAGCTTAACTGGAATTCCATTACCTCCACTGTCTTTGTTTGTAGTGATGTTTCCTAAGGCCCACTTGACTTTGCATTCCAGGATGTCTGGCTCTAGGTAAGTGATCACACACCATCATTGTTATCTGGGTCATGAAGATCTTTTTTGTATAGTTCTTCTGTATGTAGTTGCCACCTCTTCTTAATCTCTTACGCTTCTATTAGGTCCATACAATTTCTGTCCTTTACTGTGCCCATCTTTGCATGAAATATTCCCTTGGTATCTCTAATTTTCTTGAAGTCTTTCCCTTTCTATTGTTGTCCTCTATTTCTTTGCATTGATTGCTGAGGAAATCTTTCTTATCTCTCCTTGCTTTTCTTTGGAACTCTGCATTCAAATGGGTATATCTTTCCTTTTCTCCTTTGCTTTTTGCTTCTCTTCTTTTCACAGCTATTTGTTATGCCTCCTCAGATAATCATTTTGCTTTTTTGCATTTCTTTTTCTTGGGGATGGTCTTGATCCCTGTCTCTTGTAAAATGTCATGAACCTACATCCATAGCTCTTCAGGCACTCTATCAGATCTAATCCCTTAAATCTAGTTCTCATTTCCACTGTATAATCGTGAGAAATTTGATTTATCCCTGACTGATCTAGTTGTTTTCCATATTTTATTCAATTTGTCTGAGTTTGGCAAAAAAGAATTTATGACCTGAGACCCACTCAGCTCCTGGTCTTGTTTTTGCTGACTTTTTAGAGATTCTCCATCTTTGGCTGCAAAGAATATAATCAGTCTGGTTTAGGTAATGACCATCTGGTGATGCCCATGTGTAGAGTCTTCTTTTGTGTTGTTGGAAGAGGGTGTTTACTATGGCTAGTGTATTCTCTTGGCAAAACTCTATTAGCCTTTGCCCTGCTTCATTCTGTACTCCAAGGCCAAATTTGCCTGTTACTCCAGGTGTTTCTTGACTTTCTTTTTTGCATTCCAGTCCCCTATAATAAAAAGGACATCTTTTTTGGTGTTAGTCCTAGAAAGTCTTGTAGGTCTTCATAGAACCATTCAACTTCAGCTTCTTCAGCATTACTGATCAGGGCATAGACTTGGATTACCATAATATTGAATGTTTTGCCTTAGAAATGAACAGAGATCATTCTGTCTTTTTTTTTTAATTTTATTTTATTTTTAAACTTTACATAATTGTATTAGTTTTGCCAAATATCAAAATGAATCCACTACAGGTATACATGTGTTCCCCACCCTGAACCCTCCTCCCTCCTCCCTCCCCATACCATCCCTCTGGGTCGTCCCAGTGCACCAGCCCCAAGCATCCAGTATCGTGCATCGAACCTGGACTGGCAACTCGTTTCATACATGATATTTTACATGTTTCAATGCCATTCTCCCAAATCTTCCCACCCTCTCCCTCTCCCACAGAGTCCATAAGACTGTTCTATACATCAGTGTCTCTTTTGCTGTCTCATACACGGGGTTATTGTTACCATCTTTCTAAATTCCATATATATGCGTTAGTATACTGTATTGGTGTTTCTCTTTCTGGCTTACTTCACTCTGTATATAGGCTCCAGTTTCATCCACCTCATTAGAACTGATTCAAATGTATTCTTTTTAATGGCTGAGTAATACTCCATTGTGTATATGTACCACTGCTTTCTTATCCATTCATCTGCTGATGGACATCTAAGCTGCTTCCATGTCCTGGCTATTATAAACAGTGCTGCGATGAACATTGGGGTACACATGTCTCTTTCCCTTCTGGTTTCCTCAGTGTGTATGCCCAGCAGTGGGATTGCTGGGTCATAAGGCAGTTCTATTTCCAGTTTTTTAAGGAATCTCCACACTGTTCTCCATAGTGGCTGTACTAGTTTGCAATCCCACCAACAGTGGAAGAGGGTTCCCTTTTCTCCACACCCTCTCCAGCATTTATTACTTGTAGACTTTTGGATCGCAGCCATTCTGACTGGTGTGAAATGGTACCTCATAGTGGTTTTGATTTGCATTTCTCTGATAATGAGTGATGTTGAGCATCTTTTCATGTGTTTGTGAGCCATCTGTATGTCTTCTTTGGAGAAATGTCTCTTTAGTTCTTTGGCCCATTTTTTGATTGGGTCATTTATTTTTCTGGAGTTGAGCTGTAGGAGTTGCTTGTATATTTTTGAGATTAGTTGTTTGTCAGTTGCTTCACATTCTGTCTTTTTGAGATTGCGTCCTAGTACAGCATTTAGACTCTTTTGTTGACTGTGAGGGCTACGCCATTTCTTCCAAGGGATTCTTGCCCACCTTAGTAGATATAATGGTCATCTGAGTTAAATTCACCCATTCCAGTCCATCTTAGTTTGCTGATTCCTAGAATGTTGATGTTCACTTTTGCCATCTCCTGTTGACTACTTCCATTTTGCCTTGATTCATGGACCTAATATATTGCTCTTTACAGCATTGGATGTTGCTTCTATCACCATTCACATCCACAACTTGGTGTTGTTTTTGGTTTGGCTCCATCTCTTCATTCTTTCTGGAGTTATTTCTCCACTGATCTTCAGTCGCATATTGTAAGGATTAGCATAGTCCTTGCACAGGACTGGGAAATAGACTCTTGTAGGGCACAGACAGAACCCTGGAAGAAGGAGCCATTACCTTAAAGCCCTGAATTAGTGATCTCGTGCAGTATATTTTCTTAGGTGGCAAGGACATTTCTGTTTCTGTGATAATGAATCCTCTCAAACAAGGTCTTGACAGAGAGAGTTTAAGAGCACATCTCTTTTAATAGAGAAACGATAAAGATTTGATATCAAAACTACTGACAGATCTCTTTGCTTGAAGTGTTCAACATGAGTTGGCTGTTGAATTATGAAAGCTGTAAAGAGCAAGTGCCCCGAATGGAATTCCCAGCTGCTAGTTGAAATTGAAGAGGTTCTAATAAAACATTGATAATGTGTCCTCAACTCTCCTGACTGCTCTGGCCTGGACACCAGCAGCCAGGCAAAGCAAGAGGGTTCATTTTGAAAACTGGCTTTAAACTGCCTTTAGCATTTCACTTCCTGTTTCTTTGTCATATTTTGGACATTCTTGATTAGCTTCTTCTCTGGTAAGAATGGATTCTGTAGGAATTATGACTTGATAGCGTCCAATAGGAAACCATCTGAAGATTCCAAAATCCCATTGAAAAGGAAAGAGAAATTGAGAGAAACAGAGAAAGATTATAGTCTGCTTAATCTTAAAATCAAGAGAGCCCCTTCAGCCTCGTTTGGAAAAGTTATGTCATGGGTCAACACGAGGTATATCACAAAGCTGGACCAAGCAAAGGGAAAGTTTGAAAATAGAAGAGTCACCTTCCCCAAAAGCTTCTAATAGAGGCACCCTTTTCCTTGGTACATAAAATGCAGAGATAATAGGAGCGAGGTGGGGGGGGGGGGCTGCCAGGGGTAAGGGTGAACACAAAGGGTCTAAGCACTGTTGGAGTAAGAGAAATAGTTTCTTCTCACTGCTTTATCTGATGGAACCAGTCAGGAAGCCCTTGAGAGAGATTAGAGGTGGGTCAGGAAAGGAGCCCTTGTCACATATGAGGTCACACATCTGGAGCAATCCCAGGGCACTTGGCTGTTGGAGCAGAGTGAGCATGGGGTGATGGTGGACCTAGAGGAGACTGGATTCCAACCTGAGCCAGCATGAATGGGTGTGACTGAGTGTATGTGCATGTGTATTGCAGGAGGGAGATAAGCCCTGACATTCAGCACTGTTTCCCCAAGAAGAGAGAGTGAGTTGTATAGTGGATGCCAGATCAGAGTGAGATTGAAAAATGACCAGGAACAAGTTTTTACATCCAGCTTCTCACTTTGTTTATATTCACATCCATTCAGCAAATATTTATTGAACGCCTGCTGTGTAAGGCATTGTTGTTGGCTCTGATATATAGTGGTATTAATATATAGAGAGGGGAAAAAAATGGGCTTCCCAGGTCGTGCAGTGGTAAGGAATCCTGCTGCCAGTGCAGGAGATAGAAGAGACACAGGTTCAGTCCTGGGTGGGGAAGATCCCCTGGAGAAGGGCATGGCCACCCACTTCAGTATTTTTGCCTGGAGAACCTCTGTGAGGTTCTCCTCACCGAGGAGAATACTGCTGGTAATGAAGAAGAAAAGAAATACATGTGGCTTTGAGCAGGAAGAAATTCCATGCACTAGAAATTTGTTAATTTGCACATTGGCAAACTGAAAACACAGACTTCAATATGAAAATGAACCCTAGTGAACTTTTACATAGAAGTGCAAATTAGGGAAGCGCTTCGAGTTCTGTCATGGATGAGAGTGAAACATATGGCATTCTGCTCTCTACTGCAAAAAGGATAAGAAATATACATTTTTTTCTAACATTAGCTTATAAGCAACTAAGCATACCACAGCACATATACTATTTCTAGTCCTACTTCTTATATTTTTTCTTTTTAAGAAACAGATAGTTTATTTTGGGGGGGCTGGTTATGTTCATCACTTTAAATACAACTTTTATAATACGGTTTCTTGAGAGTAGGTGAATTTTAAAAGTATCTCAACATTCAGTTGTTTGGCAAAGAAATGTATTTAAGAACCAACGATGCTTTTCCAGTGTTACAAAACATAGGTGATTCTTGACACTTTTGCCAGTTAGGGGAGATATTTCTGCTAAAATTGCACATTAGAAATGAGACAGATATGAAATCCATATTTTTGATGACTACTTGATATCAGATGGAGAAAAAATTTAAGAAGAAATATTGCTTTTGTAAGAATTGTTGCCCCTATAAAGAAGGCCAGGCAAATTCTTGTTTCATTAAATGGTTCCCTTTATATGCACTTATTTACATTTGTAATATTTGATTGCTTACTATATGCAAACAGAACTAAACATGCTAAAGATATAGGAGTGAACTAAGCAGATCTGTTATATTTTGTTTGAAGACGCGTGTTTAATTCCTAATTTCAAATTAAGTATAATTGCTATACATGTTTTAACATAGAAGTTCAGGATAATGTGAAAGTTTAATAGGGGGTCAGAAAAGAATTCCTTCAGGACTTCTGAAGAGAACACTAAATGATACACAGGAATTTGCTGAACATAGTTGGGAAGGGAGGAGAGCAGGGAACTCCAGGCAGAGGGAACAGTGTGTACAAAACTCTCAGGCTTGGAGAAGCTGGCTCTTCTAAGGACACGAGAGAAGAACCCTTGGCCAGAAAGCAGAATGTGTTCTGGGAAAGGCATGTAGAATGATGCAGGACTTCATAAACTGTGTTGAGAATTTTGGTCTTTATTTAGTGTAAAGAGAAACCACTGAAGGATTTTTAGACATAGCAAAAGCAATAGACAAAATTGGAAATACCTTAGGTTTATATGGTACAGTGTTAACATCATAAACAGCAGAGGCCCTAAAAACAGAAGGAGGGGCTTTTCTCAAGTTTACAATGGACATTAGTGTTGAAGACGGATTTTCCCAAAATTTCTCAGAATGTTTTCAGTGGAGACTTATAGCTACAAGTGAAGAGACCATGACATTTTTTCCTGCACAGATGAGTTGCATTGGGAGGAGGGTGAAAACAGCAGTCCATTTATGGAAAGATTGATAATGAGTGATGGGTAATTATTGAATCAAAAGTGATGATAATATCAAAGAATGCTTTGTGTTAAAGTTCATACATATTAGTATCTAAGGTCTCTCTGTCTTTTCAACTTGGCTGATAAAGAGAACAGAAAACAAAGCATGTAGATATTAATTCTCACGTATCTTCCCAAAGCAAATTTTGATTAATATCATTGTCAAATCAGTTGAAATACTTGGAAACTCACAAGACCTCCTTCCCGGTCTGTCAATCGTTGTGAGTCATCAGGATCATCGGCTTAACCCCTGTCTGCACTCTGCTCTGTAAGGCAGATATCCTGGTCATCTTGGACCATGGTGATCCCTCTGTGTAAAGCTATAGATTTGCTGAAAGCTGCAATAAGATTACACCTGGAAAGCACTTGGCATGGACCTGGTGTGTGTTAACTACACAATAAATGGTGGTCACTGTGATCATGGATGATAATGGTTATTATCACAATCATCATCATAAACAAGAAAACCTTCTCTGAGCTCCACACCCTCCCCTCTCTTCACAATAAAACTCTTAAAAAAAAAAAAAAAAAAAACAGGTTGATGCAGGAGGAGAGCATTGACTGGAGTAATAGGGAAAATTTTTGTCCTCATCTTCTGAAATTAACCTGCACAATGTAATGGGGAAATGGATTACTTTTACATTACCTTTATAATGAGTCGGACAACCATGACCTTCAGCCATGAAAGCTACTGCTTCAGGCAAACTTCAGGCCTCATCCTTCCTAAAAAATTCACCTGTATCCTAAACCCCAAGTGAGTTTCTGCTCCCCTTTCATCCACATCTAAAGTTTGCACCCTGTTCTGCCCTTCTCCCTCCCATACAATTCTTCCCATATTTAGTGCTGTGTCCCCTTCTATTGAAAATATCTCCTACCACCAAGGTCACTGACTTGTCCCCAGCCACTGACTTCTTGAAGAAATATCCATTTGCTTTTCTAATCTAGATTATGCTACTAAATGAAGATTTCACATGTGGGACATGTCTCTTTCCTAAATGTCAAACCTTATTTCCTCATGAGCAGGGATTGTGGCTGCTCCTTCTACTTCTTTGTATTCATACTCTGAATATCCACCTGAGACTTATTTTATTTTGAAGATTATAAATGTAAAGCCTATGACTATCTTATACATATTTAACTAATAGATGATCAAGTCCCTTCTGCTCCAGCTTTCTCACCTGAAAAATGGTGGACAGTGAAGGTTACACTGAAATCTGGTAAATGCAAGGCACTGCTTATTGCTGCATCTTGTCATTCAATACCCATGTAACTTCCATACAGACGAAAAAGTGAAACAAAAGTGATATTTACATATCATCCAACCTTGTGAAGAGAAAACTATTCTTATAAACCCCCCAAGGAGAGTTTTTCACACTTTTCATATCTAAAGTGCATGAAGTCAGTAAAGTCACAAGTAAACACAGAGCTTGTTCTTTTGAGAACAGCATCTTGGGGTTTAGTCTACCAAATCATACTACATATGCAAATGCTGCTTGAATGCAATTTAGCTGCATGCTAAGCAGCACAGAAATCTCAAGGGTCAAAGAATTGAGAATGTTTGCAGCATGAAAATCATAGAAGCAAATGTTTGATGTACAGATGTGTGTACCAAAATAGGTCATGGTTAGATGAATTCATTTATTTTATTCAATCCCTTATTTGGAATTGTTTGCTAGGATTTTTTTTTTTTTTTTTTTTTTTTAGTGTGTGTGATTTTGGTTTCAGTTCTACAATGAATTTAAAATGGTATTTCAGAGTCAATATTAGCCCCAAATATCGCATATGTTTACTATGTGGATGGTGGGGGATTTATAGCAATCTCTAGGAACACAAGAATAAATTCAGTCTGAAAAAAAAAAAAAAGGATTTGCTTTTTTTTCTCTCTCTCTTCCTCTCTCTTTCTGATTAGGTATGTTTCTCAATTCTGAGGGACCTGTCCCCTGCCATAAGTTTCCCTAGAGTTATGTTTTTTTTCATTTTCTGGTTGAGGAACTTAGTTGTGTTAACTTTCTTGCATGTTTCTAGATTGTAGTTTAAATTCTGACTTGTTATATGTTGTTTTACTAAAGTGTTTCCCACTTGTAAAATGTAACCGACTATATAACCATCCCTGTTAGGCAAACATTTTGAAATTTAATATTAAATTCTTAAAAAATATAATGAATACAACAGACATAGTAAATAAGCATATTCTAAAAGATTAATAGCCAGAAAGTCAGTGACACTAGAAGTTGCCAGTGTGTTTAGTATTAATATAATTTATTATTTCATTTATTCATTCACTAAGCATCTTTGAACCCTACTGGGTCCAGTATTATGATGGGAACAGAGATATGATCTTAACCAAGACAGACTTGGTCCTGGCTCTGGGAAAGGTGCCACCCTGAAACCCCAATTGAGTATTCAAGGATGAAAACAAAACAATCTAGAGCTAAGGGGACATAATGCAAATGTTCATAAAGAGAAAAAAAAATCACATATATGGAAACCTCTCCTCATTTAATTTATTAGCCCCATTATTAAACTGACTTCTCATCAAGCATTTCCCTAGAATTTCATGTTGATTGCAGCATTTGGAAAAATTCAAGCTCTCTTGTAATTATATAGCCGACAAATATAATAAAAGGCATTCCCTGGTCTCTTTTCCAACTGAGTACTGAATTACCAATATATTAGTATGTAGAGTCTAAATATGCCCTGAAATGGATCATAAAAATACTAAAAAATATTAACTCAAAACATTTTAAAGCAACAGAAATACTATTTAAGTGACCAAACTAATTATGGAATAATCTCATTCTTTCGAGGAACTTAATTGTATATAATGTATTACAGTAAAATTTTGAGCTAGTTTCATAAATTGACATTTTTAAGGTGAATTTTAAGTGCCCTTGACTATTCATATTTTTATAGAGAAAGAATATATTCTACTAGAACTATTCACATTTGGCATAGGCTATATTTTTACTCATAACATATGTTCACACTTTTCAGATTAAGAAAACATAGGTGATCAAAGCAAATATCAATAAATATAAATCAGGTTAATCTGGATTTTTTTTTACTTTAAGCATATACTCATAAAATTTGCAAAAGTTTAAAAATGTTAGTAGATGTTGGTTGATATTCATATATAGCATTATTAATTGGAGTTATTATACCTTTAACAGTTGTTCATACATGCTGTGAGATAATGTATGGATTAGAGGATACTCTAGACAAATACAATTTATACATACTTTATATATATTTTTTTCTATACATATGCTATATAGGTAATAATTTTAAGAAGTGTATGTTGGTTTGTGGTTTATTATTTCAGTTGTTTCCTGTGATTATTTTGTTGATTTCTATGATGTATAATTTACATCAGTAGAATTCACTCTTAGTTGTACAGTTTAATGAATTCTAACAAATGCAGGTAGTCATATAACCCCCACAGCAATCAATCAGTCAAACCGGTGAACCTTCTAGTGCCCTTTCACAGGGAGTCCTTCGCTCTGGCTACAGAGATGTGTATTCTGTCCCTGTTATCTGGACATCTTCAAAATTACATGGTTGAAAGTGAAAGTGAAAATGTTAGTCACTCGAGTCATGGCCAACTCTTTGCAACCCCATGGACTGTAGCCCGCCAGGCTCCTCTGCCCATGGGATTTCCCAGGCAAGAATACTGGAGTGGGCTGCCATTTCCTTCTCCAGGGGATCTTCCTAACCTAGGGATAGAATCCAGGTCTCCTGAGTTTTAGACATAGTTCAGTTCAGTTCAGTCACTCAGTCGAGTCTGACTCTTTGTGACCCCAAGAATCGCAGCACGCCAGGCCTCCCTGTCCATCACCAATTCTCAGAGTTCACTGAGACTCATGTCCATCGAGTCAGTGATGCCATCCAGCCATCTCATCCTCTGTCGTCCCCTTCTCCTCCTGCCCCCAATCCCTCCCAGCATCAGAGTCTTTTCCAATGAGTCAGCTCTTCGTATGAGATGGCCAAAGTACTGGAGTTTCAGCTTTAGCATCATTCCCTCCAAAGAAGTCCCAGGGCTGATCTCCTTCAGAATGGACTGGTTGGATCTCCTTGCAGTCCAAGGGACTCTCAAGAGTCTTCTCCAACACCACAGTTCAAAAGCATCGAATCTTCGGCATTTATCCTTGTTCACAGTCCAACTCTCACATCCATACATGACCACAGGAAAAACCATAGCCTTGACTAGATGGACCTTTGTTGGCAAAGTAATGTCTCTGCTTTTGAATATGCTATCTAGGTTGGTCATAACTTTCCTTCCAAGGAATAAGCATCTTTTAATTTCATGGCTGCAGTCACCATCTGCAGTGATTTTGGAGGCCCCCCCCCCAAAAAAAATAAAGTCTGACACTGTTTCCACTGTTTCCCCATCTATTTCCCATGAAGTGATGAAACCAGATGCCATGATCTTTGTTTTCTGAATGTTGAGCTTTAAGCCAACTTTTTCACTCTCCACTTACACTTTCATCAAGAGGCTTTTTAGTTCCTCTTCACTTTCTGCCATAAGGGTGGTGTCATCTGCATATCTGAGGTGATTGATATTTCTCCCAGCAATCCTGATTCCAGCTTGTGTTTCTTCCAGTCCAGCTGTTCTCATGATGTACTCTGCATATAAGTTAATAAACAGGATGACAATATATAGCCTAGATGTACTCCTTTTCCTATTTGGAACCGGGTGCATTATTATTCATATTCATGAATTTTATTTCTAAGAGAAAATTGTATGTTCATAGATAGTTTATTAATTCTTATACAGTATTGCTTTTCTAGGAACTTAGAAAAAATACAACTAATATCTTTCCTTCAAATGTTTTTCTTTTCCACCTCACCTGATAGTTGATTTCTTCATGTGTTTTTATTTTGCCCTTTTTTGTTGACAGGCATGCATATTAGCTGATTTCTGCTTTGTGGGTATACTCTTCCAATATTGTTAATCCAATCACACACAGACCTCTTGAACTTCAGGATATAAATACACTGAACTCTCAACTGAAACAGACTCTGGCCATCAGACACATAATGAAAAAATTCCAGCATTTTAACTACTTAATGGCATACACACATTTTGTGGGGTAAACAGGTTGACTGATTTCTTACACATTTTTGGACAGACTTTTACAGAGACAGACATTCTCTACAAATCATTACCAGGCAGTTATAGCAATGGTACCCAATCTTTTAGCATCTGAGTCATTTTTTTTTCATGTACTCAAACTATGTGTAGCAAACTTAAATGGATTAATAGGAATAAAACAACCTTAAATAAATAAAACAATTTTTAACCCAAAATCCCTACAGCATGACAATATACAGGTACTTCTATATAACAACCTATAGTTATTAAAATGTTTGTTTGGTAGCTTTTCATCTCTGTGTAATGCTTGAGGAGAAGAGATGCTTTACTTTTATTGCTAAGCAGAACAGTTTTTGCCTTTTTCAGTGACCTGGTGGTCTGACTTCAGTGATGCTGGTCTGCCCTTTTTATCCCCCACACCTCAGTGCTCCATGACTAGACAAGCATTATTAAACTGTATGTTCACCACTGACATATATGCCTTTTGCATAATTTTTATAATTTGCCAGTGGTCACCTAGTTGGTGCTGTAGGAAAACCATTCAACTGGCTGTAAACAAGAGTCAGACCTTTGCCTTTGGTAGTTTTCAGTTACTTAAGGTTATTGAATACCTACAAATGGCTTAAACAAGCAAAGATAGTCTATTTAAAAGGAGAACAGTTGGTTCTAGTTAATTTTCTCAAGATTTACTTATTCATTTAAATCCATTATTAATTGAACATTTATTAAGATCAGGGATGTAACAGTAAAACAGCCCTCATTTGGGTTACATTTCAGTGTGGGGAAACAGAAAAGAAAAAGTAAAATAATGAGTCAATAAATAATGCAAAAAGGCAAAATGGTTGTCTGGGGAGGCCTTAAGTAGCTGAGAAAAGAATCTAAAGGCAAAGGAGAAAAGAAAAGACATACCCATTTGAATGCAAAGTTCCAAAGACTAGCAAGGAGATATAAGAAAGCTTTCCTTAGTGATCAATGCAAAGAAATAGAGGAAAACAATAGAATGGGAAAGACTAGAGATCTCTTCAAGAAAATTTAGAGATACCAAGCGAACATTTCATGCAAAGATGGACACAATAAAGGACAGAAATGGTATGGACCTAATAGAAGCAGAAGATAGTAAGAAGAGGTGGCAAGAATACACAGAAGAGCTATACAAAAAAGATCTCCATAACCCAGATAAGCACAATGGTGGAATCACTCACCTAGAGCCAGACATCCTGGAATGTGAAAAGTGGGCCTTAGGAAGTATCACTACGAACAAAGCTAATGGAGGTGATAGAATTCCAGTTCAGCTATTTCAAATCCTAAAAGATGATGCTGTTAAAGTGCTGCACTCAATATGCAGTGGAAAACTTGGAAACTCAGCAGTGGCCAGAGGACTGGAAAATGTCAGTTTTCGTTCCAATCCCAAAGAAAGGCAATACCAAAGAATGTTCAAACTACCACACAATTGCACTCATCTCACACACTAGCAAAGTAATGCTCAAAATTCTTCAAGCAAGGCTTTAACATTATGAGAACTGTGAACTTCCATATGTTCAGCTGGATTTAGCAAAGGCAGAGGAACCAGAGATCATATTGCCAACATCTGTTGGATCAACAAAAAAGCAAGAGAGTTCCAAAAAAAATCTACGTCTTCTTTATTGACAATGCCAAAGCCTTTGACTGTGTGGAGTACAAAAAACTGTGGAAAATGTTTCAAGAGATGGGAATGCCAGACTACCTGACATTCCTCCTCAGAAATCTGAATGCAGGTCAAGAAGCAACAGTTAGAACTGGACATGGAACGACAGACTGGTTCTAAATAGGAAAAGGAGTGTCACGGCTGTATATTGTCACCCTGCTTATTTAACTTATATGCAGAGTATTTCATGCAAAATGCCGGGCTGGATGAAGCACAAGCTGGAATCAAGATTGCCGGGAGAAGTATCAATAACCTCAGATATGCAGATGACACCACCCTTATGGCAGAAAGTGAAAAGAACTAAAGAGCCTCTTGAAGAAAGTGAAAGAGGAGAGTGAAAAAGTTGGCTTAAAACTCAACTTTCAGAAAACGAAGATCATGGCATCTGGTCCCATCACTTCATGGCAAATAGATGGGGAAACAATGAAAACAGTGACAGACTTTATTTATTTTTTTTTTTTGGCTCCAAAATCAGATGGTGACTGCAGCCATGAAATTAAAATATGCTTGCTCCTTTGAAGAAAAGTTATGACTAGCCTAGACAGTATATTAAAAAGCATAGACATTACTTTGCCAACAAAGGTCTGTCTAGTCAAAGCTATGGTTTTTCCAGTAGTCATGTATGGATATGAGAGTAGGACTATAAAGAAAGCTGAGCACCAGTGTATCAATGCTTTTGAACTGTGGTATTGGAAAAGACTCTTGAGAGTCCCTTGGACTGCAAGGAGATCCAACCAGTCAATCCCAAAAGAAAAAATTCCTGAATATTCACTGGAAGGACTGATGCTGAAGCTGAAACTCCAACTCCACCTGATGGGAAGAACTGACTTGTTGGAAAAGACCTTGATGTTGGGAAAGAGTAAGGGCAGGAGGCGAAGGGGATGACAGAGGCTGAGATGGTTGGATGGCATCACTGACTCATGGACTCATGGCAAGGACTGGTTGGATGGACTCACCAGCTCATGGCATCACTGAACTCATAGACATGAGTTTGGGTGAACTCCAGGAGTTGGTGATGGACAGGGAGGCCTGGTGTGCTGTGGTCCATGGGGTCGCTAAGAGTTGGACACAACTGAGCGACCGAAGTAAACTAAACTGAACTGATCCCTACCATTGGTGGACAGACATGGTAGAAAAACCTATGTCAGTATGGGATGATGAATGAACTGTGTGTGTGTGTGTGTGCACTTGTGTGTTACAGAAAGAGAACCCAGATGCTTTTTCTTGAATTTTCTTGTAAATATAGTAAAGAAATGAGCTGTAACCTGTTTAAAGACTGGCTATATCGGAGCATAATTTGAGCATATTTAGAATCATTCAGCGGAGAAGGCAATGGCACCCCACTCCAGTACTCTTGCCTGGAAAATTCCATGGATGGAGGAGCCTGGTGGGCTGCAGTCCATGGGATCGCTGAGTCGGATAGGACTGAGCAACTTCACTTTCACTTTTCACTTTCATGCATTGGAGAAGGAAACGGCAACCCACTCCAGTGTTCTTGCCTGGAGAATCCTAGGGACAGGGGAGCCTGGTGGGCTGCCATCTATGGGGTCACACAGAGTCGGGCACGACTGAAGTGACTTAGCAGTAGCAGAATCATTCAGTGCAGTGGGGGAGCTTAGTGAAGGAGGTAAGGCAGACGTGTTGAAGGAGGATTTGATTCTTATGGGAGTAAAGTAAGATGATATTAATATAATCAATAAAATAATTTTGCCTTAAAATATAGGTAGATTTTCTTTTGGCATTGAGAGTACGCATGGGGTTTTAAACTCTGGAGTGAGTGAGTGAAGTCGCTCAGTCATGTCCGACTCTTTGCAACCCCATAGACTGTACCCTACCAGCCTCCTCATCCATGGGATTTTCCAGGCAAGAGTACTGGAGTGGGTTGCCATTTCCTTCTCCAAGGACTGCCAGTTAATTCCTGATAGATGTTTAAATAGAGTGTTTATTTTAATGTAGAGGAAAGACAAAGGTTTGAAAGGAAACTTCATGGATTTGAAGTCCAGGTCTACCAGAAGTGTGCTATGTGGGCCTGGCCTTGCTTTCACTAAACTTCATTTCATAGTTTAGTGATAGTACTTAAAAGTTAAGTGGCACATGGCAGAGACTGAACAGACTGAAGGTGTCCACCAGTTAGCATTGGATTTGTAGTTACACAGTCATATTTCCTGAGTTTAATACCTGCATTCACACATTTTCTTAATTAAAGTGGCTTGGTCATTTCGAAACATTAATAGAACCTTCAAAAAACTGCTGAATTCATAGAAGGAGTGATTTATGTACATGTTTCGGTTTCTTTCAGTGAAACAAACATTTCAGCTGTCCTATTTTCAAGTGATACCTTTAGGTTGGTGCATCTGTCAAGTTTGTTAAATGACAATTTATAATAATGCGAAAAGGTCTCATATTCCATGCACCTAAAATTTATGACCATATTTAGTTGGCAGCTATGAAAAATCAGCAAAAGCCATAGCACTTTAATTAAGCACATTTTTAAGTAAAGGCAGTGCTCTGTGAAGCAAGAAAACAGATAAACCATTCATGGCTGCATTTAGAGTTTGCTTAAGATACCAGACAACTCTTGCTCTACATCAAAATAATTTCTTATATTCCTTTTAATAATTTTTCAGGATTCTTAAAAGCATTGTATTTCCAATACACATTTTAAAGGTATGCTTTAAAGTGATATAGCACTTACAAAGGTAACATTACAGTATCCTAACTTTCTAGTCAACACTTTATCACTTTCTCATTCCTCTGTACAATCTTACTTTTGTTCATTGCTAATTATCCTGTATCCATATAAGTTTTTTTTTTCCTATTGTGATTGGAAAAACAAAGAATTTGCTGCTTTTTTTTTCAATTAAATATTACTTGAATGAACTTGACTTAAAAAATAGTGTACCTATGTTTTCACATATAGTGGTTTATATGACGATCTTGAATTAGGACTTCCCAACTTTTTCAAGAACATTTTTGTGATGTAATTTCTTGTTGTTACATGATGTCAAATTGTAGACTATTAAGGACAATCATGGGCTTCCCTGGTGGCTCAGACATTTAAGAATCTGCCTGCAACTCAGGAGACCTGGGTTCAATCCCTGAAGCAGGAAAATCCCCTGGAGAAGGGCATGGCTACCCACTCCAGTATTCTTGCCTGGAGAATCCCATGGACAGAGGAGCCTGGCAGGCTATATCCATGTGGTTGCAAAGAGTTAGACTGAGTGACTAACACACAGCATAGAGAGACAATCATGGGTTTCCCTCTTGGCTCAGATGATAAAGAATCTGCCTGCAATGCAGGAAACCTGGGTTTGGTCACTGGGTCAGGAAGATCCCCTGTAGAAGGTAATGGATATCCATTCCAGTATTCTTGCCTGGATAGTGCCATGCACAAGGAAGTCTGATGGGCTAAAGTCCATGGGGTCTCAAAAAGTTGGACATATCTGAGCAACTAAACACGCATGCACAGGGACAATCCTATGTTTATAAACAGTTGCCAAAACACTCTGTGTGTGTGTGTGTGTATATATATATATATGTGTGTGTGTGTGTGTGTGTGTGTGTGTGTGTGTGTGTCCATCATCTATTTATTCTCATTTTCTGCTACTCCCAAAATACAGTCAATACATATTTACCTGGTCTTTGTAAAAAACGTTTTTAAATGTATACCCTTGTTTCAATATTTCACGCCTTTTGCATCTCAGCTTTGACGGTTACTTACCCTGACAGTTTTTCCTTTAGAGAGTTTTTGTCTAGTCCTCCTCATCCTTTTCATTTTATATTCACATGTTCTGGCTTCATTTCTTCCTGTTCTTGTTTGTTTCTTGTTTGCTTTAACAGATGTTATTCCTTCCTTTATTTCTTTTAGTATCCTAAATATACTCATTTCTAAACTCCTATTCACAACTATATATATCATTTTAAAAATTCCTAAATGATTTCATGTCCAAATTATTGCTTTTCTTTCCCTTTTTATTGGCATATTCTTTTTCATTTGTCTTCAAATTTTGGCTTGCAAGCTCATGTTAAGTTGAAGTTTCTCTCTGCATCAGAGCCTGTGCTTTTATATTTACCTCCAACAAAACTTCCAGGGCCCATTTCCTAGAGTCTAACATTAGTAGCTTTGGCACTGCGGTTACTCACCCAGAATGCAATGCATGTGGAATGAGGTACATTCCCATTGTTCCACAAGCTACATGTTCCTTGTTGCTCTGCCTCTCTGCTTCTGAATTGTATTTTTGAATCATGAAGGTAATTTTTCATCATGAAGATAGTTTGTTAAGTGTGATTACATGTTTTAATTTTTAAATTGCATTTTTTTTAATCTATCCTGCATTAATTCAGAGTAGAGAGAGTAATGGAGTGGGATATCAAACATGATGTTGCTGTGCTATTTTTTTCCTTAAATTCATTCAATTAATATTTTTATTAAGTATTAGCTATGAGGAAAGATCAGCTTCTAGGCACTGAATTAAACAAGTTCCTTGTTCTTAGAAAATTAATTTTTGGAGGATAAAGATAAAAAGCAAATTCAAATAAGTATTAGGAATTAAAAATAAAACAGGAAATAGAGGGTGAGAAGTGGGGGCTATTTTTAGCATGTTGGTAAGGAGAGAACTCTGTAACAATGAATATTGAAGTAGAGATAATAGAGTAGTAAGGCAGGAGGTATCTGAAAAAACATATCTGAGAAGGAGAAATCAGCAAATGCAAAGGCCCTTTTAAGGAACAGCAAAGGGTTGGGTTAGTTTCCTTATTATTCTAAACAATCATTTCTATTAATGTAGCTTAACAGCTTTTTTCTCAAAATTTCATTCAAAACTGAATGGTTCACTAAACTTCCCAAAGTGTACTTAAGTCGTGCTGTGTTAAATTATTATCCTGTGCTTAAACAAATTACTTTTTGATTCTAAGAGCCCCAGATTTCTTTTGATTCCTGTTATTGCTTTAATCTTTGCAATATGCCAGGCTCTCTTCTGACATGATTCTGTTTATGTTTCTTTATTTTTTGTGTATATATTGTTGTTTAGTCAGTAAGTCATGTCCAACTCTTTGCAACCCCATGACTGCAGCATGTGAGGCTTCCCTGTCCTTCACTATCTCCCAGAGTTTACTGAAATTCACATCCATTGAGTCGGTGATGCCATCCAACCATCTCATTCTCTGTCGTCCCGTTCTCCTGCCCTCAGTCTTTCCCAGCATCAGGGTCTTTTCCAGTGAGTTGACTCTTCACATCTGGTGTGCAAAAGATTGGACCTTCAGCTTAAGCATCAGTCCTTCCAGTGAATACTCAGGGTAGACTTCCTTTAGGATTGACTGGTTTGATCTCCTTAAGTCTTCTCTAGTATCAGAGTTTGAAAGTATCAATTCTTTGTCACTCAGCCTTCTTTATGTGTGTGTGTGTGTCTGTAATATATCATATCTTTAGTGAAATGCAGTTTCCAAAGTATCACATATTTAAAACATTTTATAGTGTAAGTATAAACACATGGTACTGATGTTATTAAGTAAAATGTAAAGTCTAATCTATTATTTCATTATGAAATTCAATAGTAGATAACATATTTTCAATTGCTTTCAGATTTGTTTCAACATTTCTCAGGTCCTCCTTAAGGAGTTCTTTATCTGATGGACTCGAATATAAAAATGATATAGTTATACCCAAGACGTAGCACAGCATGGAGATGAGGAATGTGGATTTTGGAGACTGACTGCCAGGATTTGAATTTATCACTCTCTTGGCAGACAGAACATAATTTCTTGACCTGTAAAATACAGATAATAACAGTGCAAATCTGATAGAGCTATTATAAAGATTAGATAAACTAATGATCATCACTTTAAAAAAATCATGACATAGAAAGTACAGTAAACATATTTGTTAAAATCTAAAATCAGTTCAGTATCTGACCCAGTATTACAAGTGACAAGGCTTTATATTAAATTTAGGAAGTCTATAGTATTTGTAAACATAAGGTTCCACTTTTCAATTTTTACTGTTTGTTTTGGGGCTTCCCTGGTGGCTCAGACGGTAAAGCGTCTGCCCGCAATGTAGGAGACCTGGGTTCAGTCCCTGGGGGTTCCACTTTTTTATTTTTTACTGTTTGATTTAGTTATGAGTATAATGGTAAACTTAGAATTATGATACAAATGTTCAATGATAGCCCACACTATTTAAATAAACATAGTTTATGGGGTGATTTCCATTGGGTTTCATTGTCTATCACATGATCACAGGTTGGTGACAATTTCTCTAGAGTCAACTCAAAGAATTACTTAATTTTATTATGATGAATGAACTTGTGTGTAAGAAAAATCTTTAAATTTGTCATCTGTAAATACATGCCCTTTTTAGTAAAGGCATACATAGTGACTGCACCTAAATTTGGTGCCTTAACTGAAGTACTTACTTGTAAAGTAAATAATTTTCACTTATCTTTTCTTAGAATACATATCAGTAACCCTGACATCAAAAGGTTGAGCTTATTGAGAAAGAGAAAGAGTTGAGCCTTTGAGAAAGAGTAGTGGTCTATAGGTTTCTATAATGAAGCTATAATACTGGTAATAACCAAGGTTATAATAGTGATTGTCTGAGTGATGTTAACCATCTTAAGTCTCCCAGATTTGATCTCTTCAGCATTACAAAGAAAGAGTTGGTCCATTTGAATTCCAAAATTCCTTCCACCTTGAAATAGGACACATCTAGGAAAGAATGAGAAGACTTGACATACCAATTTAGCTAGGTTATAAAATAACAGTAAACTATTCCATGTCTAAAATTTTGAATACAGACCAAATAATAAATTAATAAGTCTTGATAAATACTACTAAAGCCTCTTAAATTCCTTAATGAACATACAGTTTTAATGATAGCAAATATGTTCTGAAATTAATTCTAGAACAATGGAATATATTAGGTTATGAGAAAACAAAAGATAGATTTAATATCTGATATCTAGACTTTAGCCTAAGAGACTTATAATTTATTTTAATAGACTTTTTTAAGAGAAACTTTAGGTCCACAGTGCAATTAAGCTGACGGTACAGGGATTTCCCATTTCCTTACTCTACACATGCAGAGCCCTCCCCCTTATCAATATCATTTACCAGAATGGTATCTCTTACCAAAGATGAACCTATGGCGGCACATCATAGTTACCCAAAGTCTATAGTTTGTCTTAGGGTTGACTCTTGATGTTTTACATTCCATGGCTTTGGATAAATATATGGCAACATATATCTATCATTGAAGTGCAAGTCACTCACTTGTGTCCAACTCTTTGTGACCTCACAGACTGTAGCCCCCAGGCTCTAATATCATAAAAAGTATCTTTACTGCCTTGAAAATCCTATATGTTCTGTGTATTCATCTCTTCCCCTTCCCAATTCCTGGAACCACTGATCATTTTATGGTCTCCATAGTTTTGCCTTCTTCAGAATGTCACCAAGCTGGAATCAGATGTTATATAACCTTTTACTTTTGGCTTCTATCACATAAAGAAATGCATTTAAGTTTCCTCCATGCCATTGTATGGTTTGGTAGATTATTTCTTTTTAGTGCTGTGTAGGATGAGATGGCTGGATGGCATCACTGACTCGATGGACGTAAGTCTGAGTGAACTCTGGGAGTTGGTGATGGACAGGGAGGCCTGGCATGCTGCAATTCATGGGGTCGCAAAGAGTCGGACACGACTGAGCGACTGAACTGAACTGAACTGAATATTCCATTGCCTGGATGTTCCACCACTTACTTATCCATTCAATTACTGGGAGATACCTTGGTTGCTTCCAAATTTTGCCATTTATGAAGAACTCTGCTGTAAATATCCATATGTGGATTTTTATGTGTATATATGTCTTGTGTTGCCTTGCATAAATTCCAAGGAGTGGAATTGCTGGGTCTTATGATAAAATGTGTTTAGCTTTGTGAGAAACAGTCAAACTGTCTTCCAAAGTATCTGTACCATTTTGCATTCTCACCAGCAATGAGTAAGAGTTCCTTTTGCTCCACATCCTCACCAGCATTTGGTTTCATCAGTGGCTGAACTTTGGCCATTGTTATAGGTAATAGTATTTTATTGTTTGAATTTGCACTTCCCTGATGAAGAAACTTTTTAAAATGCAAGAGCTTATGAGAAAGTGAATGAATCTGTGAAACCAAAAACAAACAAACAAAAAAACAGTAATACAATTTATATGAATTGTGATAAGGCTTGACAAAAAGCAACACACGTAATGATGATTCATAAAAAATTTAAGTGAATTGAGGATTTTTGGTTTCATGTTTCTTATTTATAAATTCATGTGCTTGTGATTAATTGATCAAATATTTCTACCCTGGATATTTTTTCTTTCTTCAAGTGAAATAAAAAACTCATTGAACATTGTCCACAATCACTTATATCTTGATTGTTCTCCTGTACATTGTATTCCTCATACTCAGTGACAGTCAGGGTGGGGGTATTCTTTTTCCCTTTTATGTCTGTATTTGTTTTTAGAGCGCAGTCTTTAAATAGAGCCAACTTGGATAAGGAGATAATTTTAATTACGGTAGATATTCCTGGGGAAAAAAAGAGAAACTTACCAATTATAGGCAGGATTCACTAAACTCTGAGGTTGTTCAAAATAACCAGATAGAAAAATGTCAAGAAAGTCAAGCCCATTGAACAAGATGAGGATTAGCCAGAATTTCTAAGTGATTATTGGTCTTCATAAAATTAGTCCTACATCTCCCGAGAAATAAAACTCTGGCCAGTTATACTCTTTGTTAAGAAAGTTGATAATTGGTCCCTACTGATTTGAGGCCACATAAGGCTATATTAAATCTCAGCATCAGTCAAGCATTGAGTCGAAGACTTTAATTATTTTTGTGGAGTACATTTGAGTTATATTGCTTCTGTCTTTATATAGGGGATTTGTTATCACTTATGGAGTAGTACTTTATGTTGTTCTAGCAAAGAATTGTTGTAAAATATTCTTTACTCATGCTCTTCAGCAATATTTTATATTTCTTGTGTATAAGTATATAAACTAACCCAGAATGTATTATTTTTAAATGCTATTTAATATCTGAAATACTTCTTAAAGTCTAAATAGCAATTAGGGTGTCTTTTTTTTTAATAGAGTTTTGTATTAGTTTCTGATTGCTGCCATAACATTTTCCACAAATTTAGTTGCTTGGAAAAACATAAATTTATCATCTTCCAGTTTTGGAAGTTAGACATCTGAAATGAGTCTCACTGAGCTAAAATCAGTTGTCTGTATTCCTTATAGACAGTATAGGAGAGAGTCTATTTCTTTACGTTTCCAGCTTCTAGAGGCTACCCGTATTCTTGACCCCTTTCTGTGTTTTAAAGCAGCAATGACTGGTCAGATTTTCCTCACATCAGATCACTGAGGCCATGCTTCTTCTGCCTTCGTCTTCCACTTCTATGGGCTCTTATGATTGCACTGGTCTCAGATAACTCAGGATAATCTCTTATCAGCTGGTTACTGACCTTCATTCTATCTGCAAGCTCAGTGTAATGCATAGCCGGGGATTAGGATGGAGACATGTGTGGGAAACATTTTTCTTTCTACCACAGGTGTCTTGTTTGGAGATATCTGTAAGAAATATGTAGTTAACCAATGCAGTGGTAGTTTAGTTGCTAAGTTGTATCTGACTCTTGGCGACCCCATGGACTGTATCCCACCAGGCTCTTCTGTCCATGGGATTTTCCAGGCAAGAATACTGCAGTTGGTTGCCATTTCCTTCTCCAGGGGATCTTCCTGACCCAGGGATCGAACCCAGGTCTCCTGCATTGTAGGCAGATTCTTTACCAAGTGAGCTGCAAGGGCAAGCTGTAAGAATGCAAGGATATAAATTCTATCATGATGGTTTATATAATCAAAAGGCTTATGTTTCTCACATAACAATAAGACTGGTGGTGGGAAATCTGACATACATACCACATTGGCATTAACATCACAGATACTTTTCCGCTCCCTCCACCGTTGGATGTGTGTGTTTACCTCTATTCAATGTGTCCACATTCTCAGCAGGAAGAAAAGGCAAGAGGAAAGAACAAGAAGGTATGCTCTTAAACGCACACACACACATACACACACCAAAAAGACTTCCTAGAAATCCTAGTGGTGCTCTGAGTGCCTTCTGATTATAGGCCACGGCCAGGTCACATGGATACTTCTTACTGAAAAGTCACCAGGAGAGAGCTCTGCTTTGATGTAGGTACTTTGTCACCCAGAACAAAAGCTGTAAGAATGATAGACAGCAAGGATGTTGTGTCAGCGGTTAGTGGCATTTGCTTCTTCACTTGTAGACACCTGATAGGAATATTTCATTGAGGCCCTTGGGAAAACAAGTTATCTGTAGTAAAAGTGCCTGCAAAATAGGTGCAAGTTTAATACAAAGAAATAACGCCCCAAAGTTAAGAAGTCTTTTATTTTCATACTTGATGTATTAATTATCTTAAATGTAAAATTCTTTAAGTTAGTGAATTATGCTCTAAACATGTGCTCCATATCTTCTGCTCCAGTGATTCCCGAAACAATAGTGTGCAAGAAAATTACTGGGGAACTTAATTGAAATTTTAGACTCCCTGTTTCCACCAAAGATACTAATTCAAAAGCTCTCATATGGGTTGGTATTTAAAAAGAAAGAAAGAAGAAAAAAAAAAAAAAAAGCAGCATGTATTTCCAATGCAGGTGGACTACAAACTCTGCTTTGACACTGTTTAAAAAAATCCCCAGTGAGCCTACCTGCACTCAATTTAACATGTATTCATTGAGTACCTGCTATGGAATCTGTAATATACATCATGGAGGATATATAGAAATGGAAGACCTGATCCCTCTTCTTAGCGAGCTTCCAGCTTCCAGGGAATCAACTGAACGGACGCATCTCCAAGTTCTGCAATGTGAGAATAATCGTGAGAAGAACAGCAAACATCCCAGTGAGCTCATTTTCCTGCAAAGTATCTAACATGATTAATGCTTAATATTTATTTATATGATTATCTGATTGATTGCAGTCTTTACCACTAGAATATATGCATTATGAGAGCAGATAGCACATTTTCTCACCATTGCGTTTACTGTAAGTAGCAAAATACTTAAGTCTTTGTAGGAATGCAATCATATGTGGTAAATATTGGTCAAATTAAAATTGTGCTGTGTGTGCTCAGAATAATGTTGAAACAACTTCAAAGAAGTTTATTCTGGTTTATTAATTTCTCTATATAAAAATCTTGCAAACTCAATAGATTAAATACCATAATGGCAGTCTTATAACCATTAGAAGTATTGTTACAGTATTATAACTATAGCTATTAAAATGCACACACAACTGAAAAACCCAGACACCAAAAATGGAAGAATCACTCTATGATAGAATTGGTAAAATCCCTGGTTACTAATCATTGCACAACTTTACCTTCTTTTACATTTTTGAATCACACTCTTGATTCAATATTTGTTAATATTTCTTAAGAGTCTTCTTGGATAGTAAGTAGTATCACTTATAAAATCTATTAAATCATTGATTATTTTTTTAATATTAATGTAGGTCAAAAGTCAGCCTAGTAGAATTTTTTCAGGTTCACATTGAAAATTAGATGACTGAGTTATGAGGCCACAACATAAACTCTTTGCCTTTTATAAAAAAAATATATATCTTTCAATGACTTCTCTTTTTTTGCTCCCATCTCTTCTTTACCATAAAAGCCATTTTGAAAAATTAGTCAGCTTAAAGGACAGTGACAATGATAAAAGGAAAAAGGCCTATGATCTAATAATAAAGATGAAAGGTATTTAATATATAGAGTTAAGAGATATGATGACAAATGAGGAAATATGATAACTATACATAAATACTTACAGTGGTATGCATAAAAGAAAAGGAAGATTTATTTAAGCTGGCTAAGGTCTTAGAACAAGGAATAATGATCTGAAGATTTAGAAAGATAAAAAATTTAAGTATAATGAAAAATGTTTCTGTCGTTGAGAACAATTAGGAAGAAGAATATTCTTCCCTGTGGACATGAGCACTAGAAGTGATCAAAACCAGACAAGATAAAACCTTTGGGGACTTAATAGAAATGACACTTTATAATGTCCTATTTCCTGGTCTGAGTAGGACTTTCTTCTATAATATATCCTTAATCACTTGAAGAAGAAATTAATGATCCATGAAATGGGAATTCTTATTTCAATAGGTAGGTTATTCCATAGACTTTGAAAAGATGTGTGATCGAGGCCGAATCTCCCATTACCTCCCTTGGTCCTCTATTTCTAAGTCAGCTGCTCTTTCCTTCCAAAATATCCGTTTTGTCCTCTATATTCTGTCATGGGAATGATTAAAGACTTCTTTATAAAAGCAATCAAATGTAAAAGTTTTCTTTCTTTCACTTCATCATATTTTGTATCTATCTGTGTTTCTATGTATCTGCCTATCTACCTACCTATCCTTGTTTCTCACTAAATATTTCAGTTCTTCTCCAGACTGAATAAGGTTATGCTATGATGTGTAATAGAATATAGGGACAGAGTCACAATGATTTCTTTCAAACTACTTACTTTAAGATCTCCGTACTGATTTTAATATTATTGTGGCTTGCATGTTAAACATTTTTGGTAAAATGACTATCGAGTTTTCTGAGTTGATTAATGTGAACACACAAATATAGAAACATGTGTATATGTAAATATAGAAACGTGTATATGTCTCAATGTATCATTGATCTATAATTGCTTTTATTTTTATCTTTTTTCCCCGCACAGTATAGTGTATAGTGTATTTAGTGATCTGAGAGCCAAAGAGTAATGTATATTGTAATTGTCTTCAGTATTTTAAAATTATTAATTTCATAAGGGTGTGTAGGTTGAAATAGTGAGTAATTAAGAATTCAGCTTCCTAAGATGATACAATGGAAGTACATGGGAAAAGTCAGAAAATGTGTTAGCCATGGAAACAGTGCAGACAGGAGAATTTTATATTTATTTCAAAGAACCATAGAATCGTGGGATTGATTATCTTTGGGAGATCTTTAGCCAAAAAAAAGAATCAAATAGAGCTCCAAGCTCTAGACTTGTTAACTGGTGAAGATAACTAAGGGAATATGAGGATAGGAAGTTGAACTGGGGAGGTGGATACCTCTGTTTTGATATTTGGATATTGGCTTTCATTGTATATGAAATGAATTAGTTGAAAATAGCTATTCAGAATATTCCTTAAGCATTTGGCTGTTGACTCTATTTAAGCAAGAACTTAAATTATTAAAGTCTCATCAGTTCTCCAGGTCCTAATTACTAATGACCACAAAGATAGTCATTTCATATACTTCTATTTTATATCAAAGAACCACATCTATATATATGTATCTATATATGTATTATAAATGTGTATACAAAATATATATAAATAAAATGTGATTCTTTTATATAAAAGATGATATAGACTTTTGATATATGTTGCTCTCGCCAGACTCCTAGTTACTTACTATCAGTCTTTTAGAATCCTGATATAACCTTTAATCTCAGAATTCCTATAGGTTTAAATGGCTAGTAATTCATGGTTCAAACAGCCCTTGCAGATTACAATAGTTGAGGGAATGAATGGTTTCCCTCTGTTTCAGTACTTGGAGGACTCAATTCTGAGTAGTGTTGATTTGCGGTCTCCCCTTTGTAATGCTCCCATTCCCTGTAACCATCACTTCTTTAGTCTTCAGTCAGCCCCATGTCTCCATCTTACCCTGCCTTCTGCTCATCAGCTCTGGAGAGAAGTACTTCTGGTATCTTCTTAGAAACTCTAGACATCCTCTTCTCTTTTTCTTGAATTAAACCAAAAATAAAAAGAAGAGAAAAAAGAAAGGAAAAGCAACAGAAATTCATCTCTTCTGTAGTAAATGCAAGGTTGGTCAAACTCTCGAACTGCTCCTTGCCTCATAGAAGGTCCAATGATGATCCACCTTATTATGATTGGAACTTACCATACTATCATCTTCATTTTGTTCAAAAGACCATCTTTATGTTAAGGCCCTTTGTATTGATTCTTAAACCTTATACTAATTTTAGTATAACTGTAAACTTTCAGATATATCTATTTATTTTTCTTTAGACATTTCACATAATTTGTATATTTTTAACATTTAGAAATAAACCTGAATGTAACATCATACAACAGACTAATCAAGACTAGATTTTAAATTCCAAGGTATATGCTGAAATAATCACAGATATACTCAAGGGCATCATGTTTGATAATTAAGTTAATACATAGTATATGAAAGATATCACAAGATTTCACTTCTTTGAATGCTGCTGATTGCTGTTATATTCTTCAAAGCACAAATAGATTAATTTGTACTTAATAAAATTAATACGGTGAATATGATGTAAAATATTCAGTAGTTTCTGTAATATGTAAATCCTGTGCTAAAGAAGATATATTTAAAGATGCATATATACACACAGAAACAGACCTTTATGTATTACTGTGGTATGACTGGTGGTTTCAATTCCAAAGCATTGTTACATATCTACTTAGATTTTTCTTTAGTTAAGAAAAAACAAAAAAGCTGTCATTTGAAGGGTTATCTTAAGAAACCATGGAAAATCTGATAGAAGCTGAAATCATGAGTATTTATCATGTGATAAATACGTTTATGAAAGAATGTATTAAGAAATTAAAGATTTGTATCAGACTCTGATAAAAGAGAAACAAATATCAGTCACACAATATGTTTAGTAAGTACAAATGTTATCTATACATTAGTCACTGGTAAGATTTGTTTGTTTTCCTTAAAGAAGATCCTACAATTCTTGCAGGTGGCAATTGTTCATAGGGTTTGGAAGTGTCATTTCCTCTTGTTAGATATGTAGTATATTTTCAGATTGCTCTATAAGAAATTCTAAAAGTAACTTTTAAGCTCAAAGGTAATTTATGAGAATTCACTATCTTTTTTATCTTTTCATTAAACTTCTGATTTGAAGAAGTTATATTAATAGATTGATAGCTTCTTATATCCTCTCTCAAGCAGATCTTTTGGAGGGAGTTAAATAATTGAAGAAAACAGACACAGATAAAGTGTTCCATTTATGGAGAGAGAAACAGAATACAAGAAAAAAATCAAAGCAGTCAGTGTTAACCTGATCCTTTAAATATTTAGCTTTTCAACAAAAGGCATTTGGAAGTTTTAACCCTACTTACTGTTCTCAATCTTTAAAAACTCTAAGTGCATGAAAGTACTTAAATAAAAGGTTTGCTGCTGCTACTGTTAAGTCGCTTCAGTCATGTCTGACTCTGTGTGACCCCATAGACAGCAGCCCACCAGGCTTCTCCGTCCCTGGGATTCTCCAGGCAAGAACACTGGAGTGGGTTGCCATTTCCTTCTCCAATGCATGAAAGTGAAAAGTGAAAGTGAAGTCGCTCAGTCGTGTCTGACTCTAGCGACCATATGGACTGCAGCCTACCAAGCTTCTCTGTCCATGGGATTTTCCAGGCAAAATTACTGGAGTGGGGTGCCATTGCCTGCTCCGAATAAAAGGTTTAGATCTCTATTAATTAGATAAAATTTCATATATGAGTTGTGAGAAAATGTTGGTTACATTGTTTTAAATCCCTAAAATGTCATAAATAGAAAAGTAAAGATAATTGTGAAACGGTTTATCAAAAACCATTGGGGTCCGCAAGAATAATTATTTACACTGTTTGCTACTCCGTAGGGATAAGAATGAGGACGTGAGCCTGGATTCCAATCTTCCTCTGACTTTTTTAATGCAGATGGATTGTGTGACTTACCATACACACAAGCACGTACACACACACACACACACACACACACACACATATATATATACACACATACATGTATATAAATATTGTTTCTCCATTCGCAAAATGAGTAATATCTCTTTTTTTTGTAACTGTTACATGTTTCTGTCAACAGATTAGATATTTAAATTGAGGTTCTTTATTATCTTATTACAATAGCTACTTTCCAGTATAATCTCCCAGTCCTGTGGATATTAAAAACTTCATATCAGAAAATCAGGGATTCACATCACATCTGTTCTGCCAGATTGCATCTAAATTCTGGTGAGTGTGAGGCTAGCCAGTTGTAGGACCTGTGTTCAGAGCTGATCCTTGGAATGGTCTCTCTGCAGGACATACAGGCAGAGCTCAAGAGGATTCCTAGGAACTAGAGTTGAGTTGTCTCTGAAAGATGCTATAGCTCCACCATTAGGAGTTAAAAAGTAGCTCAGATGTCTTTCATTTTACAAGAGTTTCTCTCTCCCCTTCCACCAATATTCACAGCTGCCTTGGGGTCCTCAAGACTCAACTCATTTGACTCTTGATCCCTGTGTTTTAGATGGGGTTCTCTAGAAATGACTCTGTGATGACGAGGTAAGTGGAGAAGGGGAATTGGCCTTGGGCAGTGCTCCTAGGAAATATAAGAAAGTGAAAAAGACAGGTGGGCAGAGGAAGCTGATCTGCAGTGTGATTGCAACTGATTCTCCAGAGCACTCTGCAGCTGTGATAGACTCCAGAGTTCTCCCAAACTGGGAGTGCGAGGCTGACTCTCCCAGCCTTGCCCAGTAAGGGTCTACCCCTTGGCCACAGTCTACCCCTTGGGAGGGTGTGTAATACAGGGAGAGGCAGTTTTCTGTAGCTGGGGGCTGATCTCAGTGTGGAACAGAGTTGCATGTCCTCAGAGGCTGACATTCCTAGCAGCAGGGGGACAGGCACATTGGCTGAAATGAAGAGATTTACGGGCTCCCAGTATGTACAATAGTACACTCCCTGATCTACTCAGATCCAATTGAGCCTTGAAGCAATGTGTCCCACCTAGGAAGAGCTCCAGGATTCTTGTGCCTTGGGAAATATATAAGAAAAGTGAGATTGCAGACTTTTCTGTTTGTATCTCTTCTATAACCTCCCCATCAGAATGGTGCCTGCAATTTGATCAATGTTTAATAGGTATTTATCCTTTATATGAATGAATCAATGAAATGAATCAATGAATGAATCAATGAAATCAAATGAAGACCTGCTGAGATATTTCTGTTTCCATTGGTCCTTTGATGATTAGTTCACATGGTTGTTGTAGAAACCTGTCTGCCCACTGTGAGTCCTCTTGCTGTCCCTAAACCTTTCTGAGCTAAGTTTGGGGAATGACTCTGAACTGTCTTCCTGATGAATGTGGCTGTCTGCTGCTCTGGCATCATGCGAACGCGGGGATGCTGGGAGCTTGCCAGCTTTGTGGCTTCTCTGCAGGTCGGAATTTGCTTTCCCCTCATTTTCCTCCTCGCCCTATTTGCTTTCCCCTTGCCTTTGCTCCTCACTTATCAGCCTGGAATTTAGTCTTCATCTTGATTTGTATCAAGAACTTAGCATTACAAAAAGCCTGAATTTTTGAATTTGAAGTGGTTTCATTTTCCATCTTTCATCTCTCCCTTGGTTAAGGCAATGAATTCCACTGGATGAATTGGTGGAATCTGACAGGGTATAAAAAAATGCAAAATGGGGAGGGACAGCCCAGAATTGCAAAATCTTATCTCACAGTGCTCCTGATACAGTTCTTTTACATTTAAACAATATAATACATTTAAGATACTGGTTTTCTAGCAGTAGTAGTAATAATAGCAGGAGTATTTAATATCTTCTTTAAAAAATCTGAAGCCACATGAAAATAATTTCCCCCCTGTGGTCATGATATGTGTTAAGTTAAAAACAGAATTATGAAAGCAAAAAAAAGAAGCAATTCTTAGAAATAAGGGGCATGAAATCGTTTTGTTTTTTTTTTGAGACTGCCCATTTGAGAGTAATGAAGTCAGTGAAAACTTTCTAAGGCAAAAACCTCAAAGTTTCATTAATGTATTGAAGATTTAATCCAAGAGCATTTTGTTCACTATGTAACTTAAAAAGCCAAAAGTTTCATGTCAAGTATATTTAAAGAGAAAAACATGAGAAATATATGTTTTTCTCAATTGATTTAATCAATATTCTAGTGGTGTGCATTTTCTGATGATGTCTAATTTATCTCTGAATGGCTACCCATGGATTTTTTTTCCAGGATTGCTATAAATTAGATGTTATAATATGAAAAATTATACAAATCACTTTTTATGTCATTATTAATTGGGTGTTTCTCCAGCAGTCAGGCCAGGCTCATTTGTTGGAGTGGAATACCACTGCTTAATGTATCTAATAATGTCTTCTAAAGGATGAAATTACTCACAAGGGAGAGCCTGAAGAAAAGATCAATGAACTTATATTAGTGTAAATTATCACTGATTAATGAATGCAACATTGGGGATTGAAATTTACTTAGAATTTAAACTTACTGCCAGTTTTGCAACTTTAAGCAGGATAAGCATGCCAAGTATTGAAAACATAAATTATAATAATACAATATTATACCTGATAAATTTCTGACAAATTATAGTTAAAATTAGAAACTTAGGAATTAAGAAATATGTATAACATTGATATGAAATATTGATTTAACTTTGAGTATGGAATAAAGTCTACATAAAAAGATTTCTTATGTACTTATCTCAGCATTTAATCTGCAGGAAATTAAGATAAAAATGACTGCTTTACAGTGGGAGCTAGTAGCTAGAAAGAGGTTAGTGTAGTCTTCAAGTTTATCTAAATTATTTTATGCAACTAGCTCATGCTAAGAGGAATACACTGATAAAAGCATTTAGTTTTTGTTTAATTAAAAAGTGGTTAAATGGTGAAATAAAGGAATAAAATATCTGTTACTATGTTTCAGTTCTTTTGAGAAGTAATAATAACCTCACCATTGTATTATGTTGGTGCAAACATAATTGCCGTTTTGGATCGTGAATTTTAAATCATTATAACCAGGCTCAAACATATATTTATTAATCAAAATAGGAACCATTAAATTCAACACATTTTTGCCAATGAGAAATAAGCTTGTTTATTCCTGTAGCGTAAAAATTCATGCTTTGGAATTCAACAGACTCTTAGAACTTTCTGATGGTTGTGGAGGCATTTTTGCTGCAAAAAGTTGTCGAGATGCTTGAAGGAGTGATAGTCAGTTGGAGAGAGGTTAGGTGAATATGGCAGTTGAAGCAAAACATTGTAGCCCAATTCCTTCAACTTTTGAAGCATTAGTTGTGCGACGTGTGGTCAGGCATTGTATTGGAGAAGAATGTGGCCCATTCTGTTGACCACTGCTGGCTTGCAGGCATTGCAGCTTTCAATTCATCTCATCAATTTACTGAGCATACTTCTCACATGTAATGCTTTCACTGGGATTCAGAAAGCTGTAGTGGATCAGACTGTTAGCAAACCACCAAACAGTGATCATGACCTTTGTGTGCGTGTGTGTGTGTGTGTGTGTGTGTGTGTGTATAGTGCAAGTTTGGTTTTCTGAAGTGCTTTGGAACTTCTTGGTTCAACTACTGAACTGGTCATCGCTGATTGTCTTATAAAATCCACTTTTCATCACATGTTACAATCCAATTGAGAAATAATTTGATGTTGTTGTGTAGAATAAAAGAATTTCAAAATTACAGTTTTTAATATTTGCATTCAGCTCACGAGACACTCACTTATCAAGCTTTTTCACCTTTCCAATTTGATTCAAATGCCAAATGTCTATAGAATGGTCAACGTTGAGTTCTTTGGCAACTTCTCATGTAGTTGTGGGAGGATCAGCTTCAATGGATCCTCTCAGTTGGTTGTTGTCAACTTCTGATGGCCAGCCAATGTTCTCTTTATCTTCAAGGCTCTCTTCTTTGCAGAACTTCTTGAACCACTGGTACACTGCATGGTTCATCAGCAGGTCCTGGGTGAAACACATTGTTGATGTTGCAAGTTTTCTCCACTGCTTTATTACCCATTTTGAACTCAAATAAGTAAATCACTCATATTTGCTTCTTGTCTAACATCATTTCCCTAGCATAAAATAAATATAAAATAAAGAGCAAGTAATACATCATTAGCAAACAAAACAAAATATAAAGTGAGAAATGTGCATTAAACTGATGTATAACATAATCACATTTAAGAATGTAATCCAATATCAAATGGAAAATTTCAACAGTGCAAAAAATGGCAGTTACTTTTGCAAAACCTAGTAAATGGATGGGCTTCCCTTGTGGCTCAGCTGGTAAAGAATCCTCCTGCAATGCAGAAGACCTAGGTTCAATGCAAAGATGGGCACAATAAAGAACAGAAGATGTATGGACCTAACAGAAGCAGAAGATATTAAGAAGAGGTGGCAAGAATACACAGAAGAACTATACAAAAAAAAAAAAAAAAAAGATTTTCATGACCCAGATAATCACAATGGTGTGATCACTCACTTAGAGCCAGACATCCTGGAATGTGAAGTCAAGTGGGCCTTAGGAAGCATCAATATGAACAAAACTAGTGGAGGTGACAGAATTCCAGTTGAGTTATTTCAAATCCTAAATGATTATGGTGTGAAAATGCTGCATTCAATATGTCAGCAAATTGGAAAACTCAGCAGTGGCCACAGGACTGGAAAAGGTCAGTTTTCATTCCAATCCCAAAGAAAGGCAATGCCAAAGAATCCTCAAACTACCGCACGATTGCACTCATCTCACATGCTAGCAAAGTAATGTCAAAATTCTACAAGCCATGCTTCAACAGTATGTGAATACTGAAATTCCAGATGTTCAAGCTGGATTTAGAAAAAGCAGAGGAACCAGAAATGAAATTGTCCACATCGTTTGGATCATCGAAAAAGGAAGAGAGTTCCAGAAAAACATCTACTTCTGCTTCATTGCCTATGCCAAAGCCTTTGACTGTGTGGATCACTATAAATTGTGGAAAATTTTTCAAGGGATGGGAAGACCAGACCACCTGACCTTCCTCCTGAGAAATCTGTATGCAGGTCAAGAAGCAACGGTTAGAACTGGATGTGGAACAACAGACTGGTTCCAAATAGGAAAAGGAGTACATCAAGGTTGTATATTGTCACCCTGCTTATTTAACTTCTGTACAGAGTACATCAGGAGAAATGCTGGACAGCATTTCTGGACAGCACAAGCTGAATCAGGATTGCCAGGAGAAATATCAATAACCTCAGATATGCAGGTGACAACACCCTTATGTCAGAAAGTGAAGGAGAACTAAAGAGCCTCGTGATGAAAGTGAAAGAGGAAGTGAAACAGTTGGCTTAAACTCAACATTCAGAAAACTAAGCTCATGGCATCCAGTCCCATCACTTCATGGCAAATAGATGGGGAAGCAATGGAAACAGTGACAGACTATTTTGGGGGGCTCCAAAATAACTGCAGATGGTGACTGAAGCCATGAAATGAAAAGATATTTGCTCCTTGAAAGAAAAATTATGACCAACCTAGACAGCATATTAAAAAGCATAGACATTACTTTGCCATCAAAGGTCTGTCTAGTCAAAGCTATGGTTTTTCCAGTGGTCATGCGCAGATGTGAGTGTTGGACTATAAAGAAAGCTGAGCACCGTAGAATGGATTCTTTTGAACTGTGGTGTTGGAGAAGATTCTTGAGAGTCCCTTGGACTGCAAGAAGATCCAGTCAGTCCATCCTAAAGGAAATCAATCCTGAACATTCATTGGAAAGTCTGATGCTGAAGCTGAAGCTCCAATACTTTGGCCACCTGATGTGAAGAACTGACTCATTTGAAAAGATCCTGATTCTGGGAAAGATTGAAGGTGGGAGGAGAAGGGGATGACAGAGGACGAGATGGTTGGAAGGCATCACCGATTCAATGGACATGAATTTGAGTAGGCTTTGGGAGCTGGTGATGGACAGGGAAGCCTGGCATGCTGTAGTCCATGAGGTTGCAAAGAGTAGGACACGACTGAGCGACTGAACTGAACTGAATAAATGGGTAGGATGACCATCTCATCAAAGTGAATAGAATGACTCAGACAAAGGAGCAGGTCTGTGTTCTCTGGACTAGGCACTTACATCTAGGAAGCAATTTCTTCTCTAACTTTTTCCAGCTCTCTCCTGATATTCTCAAGGGTTGTTGATCTTGAATACGGAATTTAGTAGTTTTACAATGAGAATATTGGAGCTTGATGGTGTCACAGGAGACAACTGCCTTTTGTGAGGAGTGAGATACTGCATCTACAAGTGTTTTAGGATGACATTTATTACAGTGGTTGAAGATTCTGTACCGAATGGGCAGTTTCAAGGAGATGTTCATTTATTAAAACATTTCATGGTCAGGAACTCTGATGAACCTTAAATATGTTACACTTTTCTTTGGTGTAAAGATAAAATTAGTATAAAATATTACAGTGGTTTCCAAAAACACATAATTATTCCTTTCAACAGAACAATGCCAATTCATTTTTTTTTTCCATTGTCAGAACATAAAACAGCCATGAAGGACAAAATAATGAGTGAAAGATAATTATTTGAGATTTAAATTTTACATAAAACCTGTATCCCATTGAAAGGGATTGAACCATCTTCCAAAAGCCTAGTTTAATCTACTAAAACCATACAGTGTGCTTTAATACTTTATTTTAGAATGATAGTTACACAGTAATAGTACAGTAGCATGATAAAAATATCCAATCCTAAACTGAATCTCTGACCCTCATATCTTTGGAAGTAAAACAAAGCATTTCTCGTGTCTAGATACCCATCTATTACACTTGTCACAGGATCTACTTCAGTCAATATTTATGACTTCACCCTAAAGGAAACTCTATAATCATCATGTGCACTAAATGAAAGAGAATATTGATAAATACTTAACAGATTTAGTGAATAATGAATATGAGTTTGAATATAGGTATTTATAAATTAAATGCTAAAATTATTACTTAATTGTTAAATTCAATTGTTTTGAATTAGGATTCTTAAAAAGATGTTAGTATTTCAAGTAGATGTACCAGAATAACAGTCTCTTTCTTTACTAAATCAAATAAACTAAACTTTGTATTCTGGACTGTATCTAAATGTTGACCTAAGTTATGATAAATGAAACAGGAACAATTCTAAGCACATCAATAATGTGAATATATTTAGTAGAGAGAGTATTTATGATAATACTGTCATTGGAAGTGTCTCAAATATTCATAGAACATAGCTGAATGATACTGACATATCTGTATATTTTCACAAAACAGTAACAAAATAGAACTGGGGAAAATGTATGTTCTTTGCCTAATCTAAAAGTATTTAAAATGTACTTTTAAAATTTATAGTTTTTAGTTAACATGGATAATTAATATAACTGAGAGTTTTAATGAATTGTATTGTTTCTAACATTTCCCATTTTTTGTGACTTTGGAGAAATATAAAATGAATTTGATGATTGATTTAAAGTACTTTTTTGTGTACCTTGAATCTAAGAAGCCCAAATAAATTTCTGACATTGACTTATGCTTTATTAGATGCTCACCTTTGAAATGTGGATGGTACAAAGCAGAGTGTGATTTTTTGAAGCATAAATCATTCAATCATATATGTGTATGTGGAATACCAATTAAAACAAATATTTTATGAAATATGCTAAAATAAAGCATTATTTTATCTCCTAAGGTAAAAGAAACCCATAGTAATTCTATTTTTATACCTTTTATATTTATATTGCCTTAAAAGCGATTCTTTCAAAATTAAGTATGGATTTTTTCTCTCTCACTCTTTGGATCCTAATGAGCTCAGGATTTTTAATCTAAAGAAAAGAACATTTTGAATGTTCTTCACATTTTGTTCTTAGCTTACTCTTTCAGGATTTCTGCTGTCATATCTCCATATGTGCACCAGTTGTATATTTCCCTGACACCTTTGAATTGAGTATTGTCATCTCCATTAAGAGAGAGAAAGTGCTAGGTTTCAGCCCACAAAGGACAAGGACTCAATTCCTCCTCTTTATCTTATTTTTATCATTTTTTTTTATCCATTACACCACACTGGACTGGATGAGATATAAAGAGAGATGGTTGCTGAGTTGTCTATCTCAATAATATCTAGCTTAAAATTTATTATTAACATGACTGTTTGCCTTTACAATATAATCATATTCTGGCAATATATTGCTGCTGTTTGGTCACGAAGTTGTTTCCAACTGTTTTGTGAGGACTGTAGCCTACCAGGCTTCTCTGTCCAGGGGATTTCCCAGGCAAGAATACTGCAGTAGCTTGCCCTTTCTTTCCCTAGGGGATCTTCCCAACCCAGGGATTGAACATGCGTGTCCTGCCTTGGCAGGCAGATTCTTTACCACTGAACCACCAGGGAAACCTGAGCAACATATTATGTTCAGTCTAACATGTATCTGTGACTTCTACTTCTGAAAGAAAAGTAATACAAGATCAATATTTCCATTGAGTGGGTCTATTTTTGAGTGGGTGTCAGGGCTCTGAAAAGTAGAAGAGAGGGCCAGAAAAATAGGGACTTCCTAAAAAAATGTGTAGTTCTATTTTTACATTACTTAATTAAGGGGTTCATCTCTCCCCCAGCCCTATTTAAATTATGATTCTCTAATTGAGATAGTTCTCCAACATAGTCATTCAGATTTAAATCCCTTGCAATAACATCACCCCATTTCATTTTCCTCAAAACTTTCCCATTCTAACAATCTCATATCTAAAAGAATAAAATAATTAAAGAAAATATCAGTTTTGTTTCAACTTAGATATCATGATAAAATTTCTTTCCATAGATTCAGACCTTGAAAGTTCATTCAAGGTTTTTTTAAGAGTCCAGGAGCAACATCTATTCTCTGAGAAGTCTTCAAATGACATTTTCATGCCAGCATAAAATCTCCTCCTGCTTGTCAGAAACTAAATAAAATGGTCATTGAAGGAATATCTATGTTTCCTCAAGCTTGCCATGGAAGAGTGAACAGATGGCTTAAGACTCTGGGTAACATTTACCCCAGCTTACGTAGTTCACTGAAGTCATATACAAGTAATGCATTTTCCTCTTTCTTGACCACCCCATGACCTTTCACAGGCCCTTATTATTGAAGCTGTTACTCCCTTTGCTTCGATGTCCTCACCCTCTAATCTAGAAGTAAATTATGTCCCCAATTTGTCTTTAAATACCCAGATAAAAGATAATTTCCATCAGAGATTCTCATGTCCTTGCCTTTTTAAACATCTGTGTGTGTGTGCCCGCCTGTGAGATACTTTCTGTGCTGCCCCCATAACACTTTGTACATATCTTTTTAGACATACATTCAGTCCATAATTATGTTCCAGTGGTTCATCTGCCAATCTGTCATACTGTTTTCTCTCTCCTACTGCATTGTGGCTTTCTAGGAAAGAATGGTGTCCAATTTGTCTTATTATTCTCAAACTTGTAACATACCACCTGACAAGTGGGAGATACTTAAAAAAATACTGAGATGTGAATGAGTGGCCGACTGACTTTAAATCACAGTTTAAAGCCTTTAAGTTCTTTTTCATCATTTAAAAAAATTATGTTCTTTGTATCTTGTAATTTGTTTGGACGTATTTTTAGAGAGCAGGGCTTCTTTAAATCTAACTTTGCAAGTTACATATGATGGCTATTTTAACGAGTCAGCTTTAAGATAGATAGCACATTAAAATCAGCTTCAGCATTTACTTGAAAGAGGTGAAAAAGGTTAGAATGTTTCAGTAACAAAAATGAGTACTTGTCTTCTCATTTGTGGAAATACGTTCACAGTGATCTGACTTTTTTTTTTTTTTATTTGACCTGGTCCCTAACTATATGCCATGACAGTCCAATATCAGTTTGAATGGATGTTTTAAACTGAGCTTAATTAAGTACTCTGTAGGAATGAAGACAATAAAATGTAGGATAAGTCAGAAAGAAGCAGTGCTTCTTTTTTTCCGTTCTGCAGTTTCTTCCTCAAATTAAAACAAGGAAAACAAAAAATATTCCTGCCCTTAGTTATTTCAATAAAATATTTAGTGTTTTTAAAGAAATGAGTAAAACAATTTCTTTTTATGTTAGCCAAGGTTAAGTTTTAGAAACAAGCAAACAAAAACAGTTACACAATACTTGAGGAAGTTTCATAAACAAAGTATAAACCGTTAGGATAAAATTCATATACCTAAGATTTTATAAAGGGTGTTAGATAAAGCAACAATTTATGGTAATTAAAGGTTTAGGAGAAAGATGGTAATATTTTTAATCATTTTCATCAATCATGTTTACATTTTTTCAGCTCGGATGATGTTAACAATTTACATAGACCACTATGCTCCAAATGTTTGGAACACAGAAAATTGGTTCATAAAATATTTATAACATACTTTTAGATGTGATAATATGTGTTGACATTTTAAAAATAATAGTGCTCATATCCCAAAACATATAAAGTGGGGAACAGCCTAGTTGAACATGTGCAGTTTAGAGTTAATATTAAATTCAGTAAATACTTATTGAGTGTACACTGTCTTAGATATCAGAGACTTCTCATTGAAGTTTCTGATCATATTCTTTGTCTTATTTAATTCTCACAAAAACTCTCTGATGTCGTTATTTCGTACTTAACTGAGCCTGGGGAAGTAAGGTGAAGTCAGATCTGGCTGACTTGAGAATTCATACCTTTCACCAGGAGAGGTGCTGTGTCTTTGTTGGATTTAGGAAATATAGTCTTGTGGTCGCTGTCCTTGGTGCTAGAAAGTGAAAGTAAACAACGAGACTAGAACAAATGGACGAGTGAATGAGTGAACAACTGGACACTGAATGCAGGGGGAGTGGAACTGAACATATAACAATATTCAAAGTTAGAGAATAATATCTAGAAGAGAGCTCTGGGAAAGAGCTTGCAGATAGAGAAAGAAGGAATTGGAAAACTATTTGTTTAATAAACGTTAGAGAAGCAAAGTTTAAAAATGGAGTTTGTTGGATATGAAAAGCTGCAAAAGAAAGCTGAGAGAGAGATAAGGAATTAATGTTTCTCTATCAGCCATCAAGGGGCTCTCAGATTGATGTACAACTTGTACTTCTAATTAAAACAGGAGATCATAAGGAGGAAATGGTAAAATCACAAATGTAACTGCCATAGAATTATCTTAAGACTAGAGTCTCTATTTTTTATATCAAAATATTGTAATTGAGCTTAATCATAGATGGAGTTTGAGCATGCAGCTTCAGTGAATAAAGACTGTTATTATTCTGAATAAAGTTTTAAAGGGAAAAAACCTGTCATCTTATAGTAGAGACTCACATTAAATGTAGTTCCCCAGAAATCAGGTAGAGATGCAAATGACACAGAAAGCATGATTCTGGAATAGTTTTCCTTTATAAAATGTGTTCCATGTAAAAGTAGTCCTCATTTATTTTAAAAAGTAAAAAGATTTTATGATTAATAAAGTACAGAAAAAACTGTTAAATCAGTCTAGGTAGATATTTTATCTTAAATTTAGACTTTTCCTTAGGCTGATGTATTATTTTGTTGAAAATCATCACAAAACAGACATTGGGAAATATTTTTCTATAGGATAATTGGGGTGAGAAGTAAGCTGATGGCTAGCTAGTGAACCAGTAGAATATGTGACCATACTGGATCAAATGGAACACCAGAATATTTAGAGGGAGTGGTCCATGGAGGACTTCTGATTTCAATTCACATAACATTAAATATTATCCTTGAGAACTTTAGTTTTATTAATATGATTGTATAATTGTGAGTATGCAGATGAGACTCAAATTAATATTGTAGGAATAAATTCCCACAGGAAATAGTAAAAGGCTAACAAGATATGTCAGAATTTTTTTAAAGTGTGGAATAACCTACCAAATTTACCCAGTTTCTCTCAATAGTATCTTTCATTTAGGAAGATCAAAACTATAAATAAATTATGCAACATTAAAGCTGAAAAAAAAAGAGGTTGGATTTCATGCCTCTCTACAAGTGAGGAGGATACTATTTTAATTACCCTCAATAATCAGAAATATTTTTAGTAAAATGTTTATTTGTATTATCATTATAATAATACATCTTTAAAATGTGTCACTTTATATAAATTTTTATGAATCAATTTCTAGAGGTTAGCTGTATGATTAATAATTACAAATATAACATAAAAAAAGGGTTTGCTTTAATTAGGTTTCTTTGGTTGCTTTAGACGTAATTCATCCTGACAACATTTATTGTCATAATATTTATAAGTAAATACCTGATTATATGCACACTTTTCTGAAAGAAGAAATCAATGAGAATTATTAAATTATACTTGTGTTACTTTAACTGCTATTTTAGAGAAAATTATTTAGGCAAAAGATTAATTAAAATACCCAGAGATACAATTATTTTATTTATTCAAATAATTTGTGAGCCATGGATTAGGTATTGAGAAAGCAACTGGGAGGGAGAGAGGGAGAGAGGGCAACGGCCTTATGGAGATTATGTGCTATTACAAGACACCACGATTACCAAATAGTGTGACGTCCCATCACAATTATGTATTTTGAGATGTTGAGAATTTTTAATATAAGTAAATATGTTTTCTCTTCAAATTTTAGTGAGATATAATTGAGAAACAACGCTGTGCTCATGTGTTTAAGGTGTACGGCATAATGATTTGACTTACATACATTATGAAATGATGACCACCATAAGTTTAATCCATCCATCATCTAATATGGATGCAAAATAAAAGGAAAAGGAAACAAAATATTTTCCTCATAACAAGAACTCTTCAGCTTTGCTTTCTTAACAGCTTTCAGGTATAACAGACAGCAGTGTTAATTATTGTTATCGTGTTGCACGTTACATCCCTGCCGCCGCTGCTGCTAAGTCGCTTCAGTTGTGTCCGACTCTGTGCAACCCCAGAGACGGCAGCCCACCAGGCTTCCCCGTCCCTGGGATTCTCCAGGCAAGAACACTGGAGTGGGTTGCCATTTCCTTCTCCAATGCATGAAAGTGAAATGTGAAAGGGAAGTCGCTCAGTCGTGTCCGACTCTAGCGACCTCATGGACTGCAGCCTACCAGGCTCCTCCATCCATGGGATTTTCCAGGCAAGAGTACTGCAGTGGGGTGCCATGTCTTTCCCTAACTTGTATATTATTAATAGATGCCAGCAATCACCACATAGTATAAGTAAAAGAAGTCTGGTGGGTTACAGTGGCAAAGTGTTAGACTCAACTTAGCAACTGTGTTGCACACAAGCACACACACATGATGAGTACTACTATGATGGTGTAGCGAGATAACAAGCATTTCTCATACATGTAAATATTTATTTATTTAGTGGCTGTACCACAGAGCATTCAGGATCTTAGTTCCCCAACCAGGATCTGAACCCATGTCCCTGCAGTGGAAGTGCAGAGTCTTAACCACTAGGACAGGGAAATCCTAAACAGTTAAATTTAAAGTTTACTGCATCTATGTATTTTTTTATTTTTTGTGAAAAGCCAAAAAGCTTTTCCATTTTTTTTTTAATTTTTGCATCTAATCCCAAAATCTTCCTCACAAAAAAAATACATAGCTGTGTTATTTTAACTTAATTTTCATTTTAAGGAAGAAAGAGAGAGGGGGAGGGAGGGAGGGCAGAAAGGAACGAAGAGAGGAGACAGGGATGAAAGGTGGGAAGGAAGGAAGAAATCAGCATCATCTGTATTCCTAAAGACAGTGAGAAAGCTGAGAGCCAGCATGCATTATTTGGGGCAAAGAGGCTGATTACTATCTGTGTTGTCTTTGTAGCAGTTTCTCCTGTGGGGATATCTTTGGACTGTGTTAACTGCAGCAGGGCCCCAACAGTACAGAGGGTTTCTAATAGGGCTTCTGTCACAGTCAATAAAAAACCCACAAGAATTTGGTTTCTTGATCTTATGTTTTGTTTGTTTGTTTGTTTTGATTTCTCTTTAACTATAAAGGAAATTAAGTGGACTCTATCCCCTTTCCCTCCTGGGGTACAGGTTGCCATAATATTTCTGTTTGAGAAAAGACTGTCTATCTTTCACAAGGACATAGTATCTAATTTGTCAAACAATATATTTTGCAATTCTTACTCGAACATTTATCAAAGAGTGGACAGCTTTGAAATAAAATAGTACAAAAGGGAAAAGACTAGAGTGATCTGGAGAGAAAAACAGAAAAAACACATTTACCCCAGTTGTTTATGTTACTCATCTGTTTACTTCTTGTATAACCATCCTTGGTACTCTAGTTTTTCATCCTATTTCATATCCACAATAGGTAAAATTCAGCTGAGGGCAATAATAATTGATCTTCTTTTATTGGGTACAGAATCAAACACTGACAATTTCCTGATTACTATCTGTAAAAATGTATGATTATAGATCAGAGGATAGAAAATTATGTAATTACTGATCCTAAGACACCCAGCACCCAGTAGAGTTAATAAATAATTTAAAAAACTGAATTATCAACTTACTAACTGGATCATTAAAAATTCTATACATTTTTTCTTTATAAGATCCTCAGTGAGCAAAAATTACCATGAAAGTGGCATAGAACTTTTGCTACCTAGAGATGAACTTGCCAAGAGTAAATTGCCAGTAAAGCATATTGGCATTTGAGGGCAGGTGGAGAAAGGGGCGACAGAGGTTGAGATAGTTGGATGGCATCGTTGACTCAATGGACGTGAGTTTGAGCAAATTCCAGGAGATGGTGAAGGACAGGGAAGCCTGGCATGCTGCTGTCCATGGGGTCGCAAAGTTGGACACGACTGAGCAACTGAACAGAAACAGTATTTGAGAAACATGGTGTGAAGTCCTATCTGTGCAAGATACCATGCTAAATGGTGAGAATATAGAGATAAATATTGTCCACATCTGAAAATCCCACAGGCATACTGAGACACGACCCTAAATAACTCAATGTAAGGCAGAAAGTATGAGTTCAAAACCATGACGGTGATATTGAAGAGGAAGGAGAGGATTCGTTAGGGCTTAGCATGTGGCAGGCATTGTCTGGTCTGCTTTCCATGCATTCCCTTATTTAATTGTCCCAACACTGGAAGATTAGTATTATTACACTGTGTATTTTACAGAGGAGGAAGTTATACCTAAGAGACACTATCATGTTTTGAAGTTCACACTGCTGCTTAATGGTGGGCTCAGGAATCGACCTTTGATTTATGTGACTCCATTCCTCTAATGTATGTAGTTATAGATGTTCAGTAACTTTATTGAATGCATGAGAGAAATAGAGTGGTACACAGAGATTCGAAAATAGGCTAAGTTGTTTGGAGAATTGGAAAGCAAGAGGAGAACAGATAATTTTAATTGTTTAAACAGGAATGGAAGGATGCATAGAACAGAGAAAGGGAAGATATAATTGTGATTCTAAAAATCTAAAGTGAAAGTGAAAGTCACTCAGTCATGTCCTACTCTTTGTGACCCCAAAGGACTGTAGTCCATGGAATTCTCCAGGCCAGAATACTGGAGTGGGTGGCCTTTCCCTTCTCTAAGGGAACTTCCCAACCCAGGAATCAAACCCAAGTCTCCTGTGTAACAGGCTCATTCTTTACCAGCTAAGCTACCGGGGAAGCCCCAAAATACTGGAGTGGGTAGCCTATCCCTTCTCTAGGGGATCTTCCCGACCCAGGAATTGAACCAGGGTCTCCTGCATTGCAAGCAGATTCTTTACCAGCTGAGCTACCAGGGAAGCCCCTCAAGATCTAATTTTGGAAAATTAATGGAAAATGACAACAAAAGAAAAACCCGATTAGGAGAGAAGATGGCTTTTGTTTTTCATCTGCTGCATTTGAAGTTTAAATAATTGGCCATGGTGTCATAAAGGCCATTGTTAAAGAAAATTATTTATTACTAGGAGTATCTAATACTGAATTACCTTTGACTTTTGAGAGGAATTGAGACATATACTGAATAACATAGAAAGAATCTCACAAAATGTTGCCTTTACTTTTTTTTCTTAGTTGAATGAATGACTGGCTAGCAAGTGAGACCATTTAAAAAAAAATCATGCTGTAAATATCTGCTCTCTGTGCATTTTAACCAACCTGCCTATTTTAAAAATTGGTATTATTTCTAATGAGCACTTTAGTGTCATTATTTCAGAAATATAAATGTCAGAAATTAGCATCAAGTCTAAAGTTATTGCCCTATCTTAGTGCTTCTTAGAGAAAATTTAAAATGAGTAACATTTTCTATGATTAATAATATCAGCATTTATGGAATTTTTCAAGAAAACATTTATGGTTTATTATTATTTATAGTGAAGTAAGCAAAATTGCTTCTAGCTATGCTTTATGGGTTGCAATATTATATTTGGATGTAAATAAAAATAGGAAGGCTTGTATAATATAATTTAACTAAAGAGTTGCTAATATATTCAACTGTATTAGTTATTAACAAAGGAGAAAATACAATGCTGATTTCGTAGTTTGGAAGTATGTCCCAGTTACCCAAATTATCTTTTCCTCAGTTATATAATTAGAATTGCATTAATTAAATATGATTATATCCAGTCTCACCTATTTATATAATCTTTCACATGGTTGCTTTTTTTTTGAACAGTAATGTAGCTGAGAACACTGGTTCTCCCAAGCTCTATAAAGGAAGCATCTCACCTATTGTTTTCCTATTTAGCCAAAAAAGCCTTGCCTGGCATCACCCCCACACCAGGCAGTGCTACTTCAGGGCAGAGGAAGGCAGGGGCTGAGACTCCTTCGAGTTCATGTGTTCTCCCCTGTGGCTTGTGGTTACCCTATGTGAAGCCCCGTGAATACCAAAATCTTTGCAAGTTGGTTTTTAATCGATTTGAGTATTAGAGGACTTGATGAACAGGGGCTTGGCATCTATGGTTATGTTGAATATTTAACCCAGTTATAGGCTTTAGATGATTTGCATATTGTTGAAAAAAATTAAAGTTTATATTATCTCATCAGTCCTTGTTAGTTTCCCCACCCTTATTTCCCAATTTAGCAAAATCTGAGATGGTTACCTCTTGGAAGTCACTGGCGGACTCTCACTTAAATAAGTGAGATTGCTTTTCACATGCTAATAACTAAATAATTACTGAAGAGTTTAAAGCTTATATAAAAACAAGACTGCACCAGGGTGCCTCTGTTCACAGGGTGTCTCTATTTTCTGAATTCTGGCACCTCCTAGTTGCAGAGGACAATCTGTTAGCCTTCCTCCACCACCCACAGTTCATTTCCCCTTTGCCTGTAGATCTAATTTCTGTCTTCACATCTCCCTCTACCTACAGGTTTTTGCTTTGAATTCTTTCCCTTTCTCCCAGTGGATAACCTATCAGAACGCAACAATTCAACAATAGTACATTTCCTAGAATTTGAATTAGTCAATAGCACTATTCTGAAGACACAGCACAGTATGTCTGGGAATTTACTTTTCTTGATTCAGCCCTTAACGTAAAAGGCCACACCATAACGTAAAGGTACACGCCCCCTAGCTCTCTTTCAGTTAATATCCAATTCGTAATCCTGATCTCTGGGCAAATTTCTGGGAAACAGCATATAGAATTATATACATGTATTTCCTGAGAACACTTATTTTTTTGGAACTAATGCAGTTATATTTTTACCATGTATTTAAGAAAAATTTAATTTCTTAATGTCTTAGAACAAGAACTTTATCTTTGATTTTCCTTTGCATAGCCTAAGGGCCTAATTATATTTTTTAACAATTCTCTTAAAGATTAATATGAGACTTCCCTAAGATAAAGGGAAAAATATTGAAAGTTTTCTCAATATCTCTCTTATTTTCCTCTTAACTCCTTGGGTGCTTATTATTTTTATTCATCATTTTGAAATCTAATTGTTAATTTCCTTATATTACTGTTTAAAATTTCATGAGCTAGTTTGGAATGGTAGCAAAGAAGAATTTGGGGTTGCATGTACTCAATTCAAACCCTAAAGCTGCTGGAGATTATCTGGGACACAGTAAGCAATAGATATATCTACTTTCATTCCAGTAGTTCATCATTTATTAAGCAGGGAAAATAGCATCTACTTCTTAAGGCTGATGTGGATTAAATGTAATGTACATAAATCACAAAGCCTACTACCTGGCAAATGGCAGCATTTAGTAAATGGTGGCTCTAGTTATTGAGGTTATTATAATTTCCGTATTTCTCATTATGGAAATAAGTGCTCTTTAAAGACTAAGTCTGTCTTATATTTGGTTTATGTCCTCTACAACACCATAATACTACTAGCCACACAGTAAAGAATAAATGAATACATGAATAAGGTATTTTCAGAAACTCTTCATAAATCTCATTTAGCAAGTGAGTAAAGGCAAGGTGAATATCTCATTTTATTGTAAGTGGTTTTTCAATACCACTCATCATTAGGATCAGGTCCCCTGAGGCCACTGGCTATTGACCATGACCCTGAAGCTAACAGAGGTTTATCAAGAGTCTTTTGTTTTATGGTGCTGTGATATCTCCTTGGGAAGTTTGATTTGCCAGAATTTTTAAAGAAATCATCAATCATGTAGGTTGTTCTGTATCCAGTCTTGATTATATAACACGTCTTATTGTACTTAATATTTTTATGTACCAAGATAATGCAAGCAGTATATTCATTATGGTTCTGCAGAATAGTTTAATCAGGACATTGAGAAATGATTGCTTTCACTTCAGTTGCTGCACTATCAAAAATAATTACATTCCTCAACTTATCTCCACATCTCCATGAAGCTTTCCTTTACCTCCTAAAATTAATGAAATTTGGCTTTGTACCAAGATAGTAATTACACTATTATTAATTGCATGCATCTGGAAATAATTCAGATTTTTACCCCTTCATGACTATGCTTTTGAAAGTGTCTTTAGAAAGTTGCCTTGGAAAATGTTGCAAACTCTGCCTCTCAATTATTCATCACGCTTTTCATCAAGCTTCAATTATTTGGATATCTGTGAAAGAGAATGCAAACTATCCAGATTTTAAAGATCTGTAGTTTTGGGTGAACGGGACAGGTTTTGCTGGTAAAATTCCGTGGAGAGCAGACACTGAAATTAGTGTGGACAAAGTCCAGTCAATCGCCGGCACCTGTGGATGGCAAGACAGCGAGATTGGGCAGGGGAGGCTTTGATGAAGTCAATAGGTCTCACCTGATTTCATAGGCATTTTGATGCGTCTTTTCTAAATTGTTTTAAGTTGGGGGTGAGCCAACCACGCCTTTATCCTTCCTCACTGACCAATCATAGGATGCAGGTTGTTTTTGTAAAGGGGGCGTGACCTCGGGTATGACCCCTCTTCAGCTGAAGGCAATTACAGGAGAAAGCGGATAGGCCCAGGGCAGCCAAATCAGCAGCTGCGGGTATAAGTCCTTCCATCGTGGAAGTGAGTCAGTTTGATTCAGTTTGGTTTTCTTGGTGGTCCTACAATCAGCAAGACTTCACAAGAGATGTGAGTAACTCTCATGTTTCTTTTAAGAAGGAAATGGCAACCCATTCCAGTAATCTTGCCTGGAGAATCCCATGGACAGAGGAGCCTGGCGGGCTATAGTCCATGGGGTTGCAAAGAGTCAGGCATGACTGAGCAACTATCACTCACTCAGTCTGTTTACAGTTTGAGTAAAGAATGAAGGCATCTTGAAACTTTTCGATACCGTTTATTGTCTGACCATTTAGCAAAATTTTAGGCCTATATTATTTTTCAAAAACCTCTTAATTACATAAATCACTTTGGGCAATTATTGCACGATCCTTAATTCCTTGCACTTATTTAGGTGTTGGTTACTTCTAGGTTAGATTGTACAATATTGCCGTGTTTCAATAGAGTACTGTGGTGAATGTTTACTGGGTTCAATGTTGATATTTGAGAAGTATGAGCTTTTCTTTTCTTTTCTGGTACTTCTGCCTCTTACGTCTATGCCAGAAGGTAAGTCTGGCTTAAAATTTTTCATATTACAAGATAAAATTTTTCTCATAGTAACAGTGACTTTGAGTGAGTGATATGCACGTAAAATTGGGTTAACTTTTACATATCTACTGCTGCGGAGCACACTTAAGTGGATTGGTAGAGTTTTAAACAAAACCAAATTTACTAAAGGTGGACGGTTTTGATACCATTTACAGTCTTAGAAGATTAGGAAATTCTCTAATTCATAAGTGTTCAAGATACTGTGCAACTGGAAACCTCATGGTGTTAAGTAGAGCCTTCTAACGCTTTTGGGTCATGGTCATAATGTAAAGGAGCATTGTGTCTGCCTTAGCTCATTGCATTTAGTGGCACAATAAATGCCCATGTATTTAAGTAAGAACAAGAGGCATGGGTATCTTTTACATGAATGTAAGTTGTTTTAAGAAAATCATTTGGTAAAATAGACTAATAAAACCTAATTTGGGTAATAAAATACACATGAAAGAGAAATAGAACTGTCTTTCTTGAATATCCTTCAGTTACTTCAGAACTATTCTCTTTTAAAGGAAACAAAATTATTGCCCTTTCATTGCAGCCTAAAAGGCTTTAAAATTATAAACAGTATTGCAGCTGACTGAATTGTTATCCTAATGCGTTATACATCAAGTCTCTGAAGATTCACAATGAGAGGCTTTTATAACTGAAATCCAAATGTTATGTACAATGACAATTTAAATGCATGTGCTGTCTTTAGAACTGACTTGAAAACATAGAAGTCTTTGATTAAAAAGAACATTACTATGGGCATGAAAAATGATTGCATATGCGTGCACGCTCAGCCACTTCAGTTGTGTCCAGCTCCATGTGACTATGGACCCTAGCATGCCTGGATCCTCTGTCCATGGGAGGACCCTAAATATGCTGCATGATAAGGTGACTATGATTCTGATTTTGACTGGCACTTAGGATATTCTTATTCTTCCCACCATAAAGTAGAGTAAAATCCAACTTAACCTCTGTTCATACTCCATTCATGTTTAAAAAAAACAAAAACAAAAACAAAAAAAAACCAGAATAATCCAGAGATCAACTAGATTTAGCCTTTGAAAGCGTTGTTTTAAAAAAAAAAAGTATATTCTTTATAAACACCTCTAGTCAGCTGGCATTAATGCCAAGTCGTATTTCCTAAAATTTTACTAATCCTTTTCCTCACTTCCTGTCCTGAGAAGTGCTACTGAGAGTAGGAGGCTTTCCCACATAAACCACAGGATTAGACTAGGATTGTTAAATCAGACTCAGGAAAACCAGGTATAATGCAAAATCAAATTGTACTAATTACTAATTGTACTAATAACTTCAAGGAAACAATTGCTCAAAAGCAAGAAGAGTTCTGAAGCTGCTCATCTAAAGCATTTTAATTCTTACATTCTACAGAAATGATAGGGTAGGATAGTTTAGTCGCTCAGTTGTGTCTGACTTTTTGCGAAATGATACTGAGTGGTATTGTTGGAATATAACAAACTAATCAGTTTTACTTTTATTTATCCTCTCTGACGTAGGACAGAGTTTGCTAGTGAAATTTTTAGATAAATAGTAAATTCTTATTTTACTTACAGTTTTCAATTTTCCTCATTATTGAGTACATCTTAAATGTGCAGCGTATGAACTTGGTATGCTAAGTCATAGGTTATCTCTCTTAATGTGGAAATAGAATTTTGGCAATGATTTCTGTCTTCCAGATTTCCATTAATATTAGACATCTTAAATCTTTAATACTTTGAAAATATTATTTGGCTAATGTATTTTATGTAATGTTTGTAGCATTCAATTAGAGATCTTGCAATTTCATAAACATTGGTGCTATAATTTGGAAGTAAAAAGACTTGTTCTAATGAACACTTAGCAATTTTCATAAGGAAAAATAAAGGTTTTTCAATCCAAATTAGAGCAATGAAATATAATGCTTTATCTTAAAAATACTTTAAGTGACAATTATGAACCTAACCACACATCAGTAGGTGATTCTATATTTATTTTCTCTACAAGATGTCAGGAGCTAATTTATTCAGTAGGGTAGAGGGTTTTATTTTTTTTTTTTTTGGTGTTTTTCAAATTTATGAAGTAGTATTTCATTTGGTAATGTTTATAACTAAGTTTAATTGATTGTAACCTTTATTTCACCTCTGTAACATTGCCACTCAACTGTTGAATAAAATCTTAATAACATCTGATGGAAAGAGAATCCATATTCAAATGCAGCTTTTTAAGACTCTATTAGCTGAACACAACTAAAAATAATGAAGTCTCATTTCCAAAACTTCTCAGAGGAGGTTGTCAGGTTGAATAAGTAGAGATTTTATTTGATAATTTTCTGAAGATAATTATGAGTTCCAATATCCCTAAAACAGAATATTAATCAAGAATTAAAATGATCAAACCTGAGCCCTATGTGGGACTATCTCATATCTGTTGGCAGATAATGACAGTTCATAGTGACCCCACTGAAGATGGAGAGCTAGGCTGCTGCACTTGATATAACATAACATAAATGTCATATAAATGCAACTTTAACCAGTCTGGGCCCAGTGCTCAGGGGTCCAGTCAAGCAAAGAAAACTGAGCAAAGCAGTTTCTGAGGTGAAGAACTAGAGACACTGGTATAATTGACAATGCACTGAGTTAACTGAGGAAGTCTTTACTCATCTTTTCAAAACAGGTATACGCTGATTCGGTGATATTGCACAGCCAAGCAAAGGCCTCATCAGTTTTGTTGTGAAGATAAGGCTTAATGACAGGGACACTCACATGAACGCAACCAAGTGGTCAGTGCTCGTGTCTGGAGCCCACTTTTTCGGTTCATCCTTTAGCTCTTTCACTGACCATGTGATGAGTTTGGTTTTGTTTCTTACACTCAGGTCTCAAGCCCAATATCCATTTCACCTCCCTGATGTTAAGAAACCTTACATTTCCAAATGATTGAGTTTTTCTCTCCGTTAAGGTGAGCAGGCTCCTGTATGAATGATGAAAGCTTATTTCAACCTTGGACATATTCTAAGAGACAGTGGCAGAAGTGAAAAGCTTGTCCTTTACCTTTCTGCCCATCTGTTTCAGTGCTAATGATTGGAAGATGGGCAGGAATTACTGATTAGTGTTGACTGAGCGTGACTTTGGTCCCTGTCTCTGTCAGCACTGGGTTAACATATCTGGAGCAGCATTAAGAAGTAGCTTTAGCTGTGGAGCATAATCGCATGGGCAGGATACAGGCAGTGTTTATGTCTTTACATAACTGAAGGTAAAGCACTCGAAATTAACAGATTGAACATGTCAACTACATTTCCTGAAAGTGGGAATTTTTTAAATGGGCTTTGGTTGCATTTGGGGTTTGTGTCAAGTATTAAACATTACCCTGAAGCAAAAGAAAATAAAATTCAAGCAGGCATTTTTCAAAATTGTGCGAATGATCTCATCACAAATTTGCAGAGAGCAAATAAGGGAATTCTAGTTCTCACAAAGATACTTATGCAGCCCATTTTTCTCATTTTATATCTGAGGAAAAAGATACATCAGTGCTAAGTGCCATTCCCAAAGAACCACTGTGGTTATTGCCATTTGCCTGATTTAAAAACTAAGGAATTATAGGTTCAGTAAATGTTCCATTATGTTGTATGGATGAATGGATCCTGATTGCCTGAACTCAAGTCTTACATTCTGTTTCTAGCTAAATAACTTGAAGAAAATTAATTAAAATTTCTGTATCTTGAATTTCTCACCTATAAAATGGGAATAATTTGATACTTTCTACATAGAATGATTTTGTAAGAATCCAATTAATCCATACAAGTCCCTTAACAATAAACACTCAATATTGACTAATATTATAAATTGCAATCACCTGATAAATTTATACTTATCCCTATATGAATATATGAGAGCTTCCCAGGTGGCTCAGTGGTAAGAACCTGCCTGCCAGTGCAGGAAATGCAGGAGGCATAGGTTTGATCCCTGTGTCAGGAAGATCTCTTGGAGGAGGAAATGTCAACTCCAGTATTCTTGCCTGGAGAATCCCATGGACAGAGATGCCTGGTGGGCTACAGTTATGGGGTCACAAAGAGTCAGACACAACTGTGCAGGAATGATTATTGTTTCACACTTATATGTTACTTATTGTTTCTTCTGAAATACTTTCAGTTGGGTAATAGCCCTTTTAATAAGGTTAGCTATGGAAACCATCTCAGAAAGTCATTTGCTGTTAGTGGAATCTACACTATTACTCTTCCAAGGAATATGACTAGTGTGGAATCATGGACAACTAAAGTGCACGCTTGGTTAGGTAATTTTCCCTACAAAGCAAGTGGCCTATTGGCAGTTGTAATTATTCTATCTGAACTGCATAACAGGAAAGAATGTGTACCACATCGAATATCATGGTGAAATATGAGTTTTTTCCTGTGTGATGTTTTATGACTTAATATAAGAACTCTGTTGTGCAAATGCAATAAAAGTGCAATTGTAGGTTTTTGCAGAATACAGTCTTATGTAAAAGTGAGTTAATAAAAATGATTATCAGTTAAATGGGCAATTCTGTTTCAAAATTATGTTAGATTATATAATCATGTAATTGACTTACACTTTAAATTGAGAAATAATTGATTGTTTATTAGCAACTCTTGGACCTAAGATATTGAATATTTTAAATAATGCATGCATGATATGGGAAAAATAAGTTACTTGCAAAAAATGTTAATTTTGCTTACTTGTGGTACTAAGTGATTAAACAAAAAACTTAAAGAGGCCTTCATTATTAATGAAATTGCATTCTATCCTATTGGAATTTTGAGTTTTACATCTTTATAATGAAGTATCATTCATTATATCTTCCAAAAAATCATCTTTTATGGTTTAACAAGATAGATACATTAGTCCTAGTCATTATGCTTCTCATATTTTTCTTAAAGTATTTTACACACATGTTTTTATCTGAAAATTTTTCTTAAGGTCTTAATTATGGTTATTCAAGACACTTTGTGTTTCTTAAATATAAGAATTTTAGCGGTATGTAGGTTATTTGAGAGAACGATATTTAGTTTTGTATTAACTTACATTGCAGTATAGTTGACTTAGAATGTTAGTTTCAGGTGTACAGCATAGTGATTGGATTTTTTAAATTACACATCATTCAAAGTTATTATAGTATTGTTGACTATATTTCTTGTGCTGTTCATCACATCCCTGGGACTTCCTTATTTTATAACTGGTAGTGTCTACCGCCTCTCCTTCATCTATCTTGATATCCCCCTCCCCACCTCCATCCCTTCTGGAAATCATTAGCTCTCTCTGTGTGTTTGTTTCTGTTTTGTTGTATTTGTTAGAACAATATTTAGACCAGTGAAACCACTGCTCATTTTAACAGCCCACCTGGGTTTGTGTGAAAAATCTTGCCTTAAATGCAAATAAACTTGATGGTTTAATCTGCCATGAAATCAACTATTGTGAGGCATAAATAAATATTGAACCCACACTGTATATGTGTATTTGCTCTTTAAAGATCTCCTCATGGATCTATCCAGCTTAGTAAGTAATTTCTTTAGTAGAAAGTTCTTAGGTTTCTATTCCCTTTCCTAAAGTTTCTTCTGGGCATATACATTGCAATTGTTATCAATAAGCTGCTTAGACTCACTGATCTGAGTGAACATAAAGCTCATGATTTGGACATAGCTTTGGTGCTTCCCTGGTAGCTCAGTGGTAAAGAATCTTCCTGTCAATGCAGGAGACGTGGGTTTGATCTCTAGATTGGGAGGATCCCTTGGAAAAGGAAATGGCAACCCACTCCATTATTCTTGCCTGGGATATCCCACATATGGAGGAGCCTGGTGGGCTACAGTCCATCAGTTGCAAAGACTCTGACATGGCTGATCAACTAATGCTTTTACAGTGTCTTAGGTCCATCATGAATATCATTCCAGAGCTCTTAGAATGAGTTACAGGGGGAGCTGGGATCTTCTTGTCACAAGGCTCACGAGGACTGCTGGTACTGTCTGACATACACTCCTCTGTTTGTTTCGAAGCATTCTCTTGTGCCTCGGTGTGCTTTTCATTTATGTGCCACCTTTCTCGATCACTTTCAATGAGTTGTGGCCTTTGAAAATACAATGCCTGTTTTCCTCCGTAGCATTACTGTGAATCCTGTAGTCATCGCTTCCAGAAATTGAAAAGAAAAAATTTCTCACTTTTTCCTGCACCTTCTCTGTCTTCCTAAGGTTTAAAGCCTGGTAGGCAGCATTCCCTGTCCCAAATCTGGTGAAATCACTGATTTCAGAGAAAAGCACATGGGTTTCCTTGAAGAAACAGATGGCCTTTCATGTTGTACTTTTCCCACCACTACAAGGAGTTGCTCATTTGTTTAGGGAAACAATGCTATTCAGTTCAGTAGCTCAGTCAGGTCCAACTCTTTGTGACCCCATAGACTTCAGCATGCCAGGCTTCCCTGTCCATCACTAACTCCCAGAGCTTGCTCAAATTCCTGTCCATCGAGTCAGTGATAGCATCCAACCATCTCATCCTCTGTCATCCCCTTCTCCTCCCACCTTCAATCTTTCCCAGCCTCACTGACTTTTCCAATGAGTCAGTTCTTTGCCTCAGGTGGCCAATGCATTGGAGTTTCAGCTTCAGCATCAGTCCTTCCAATGAAGATTCAGGACTGATTTCCTTTAGGATTGATTGGTTTGATCTCCTTGCAGTGCAAGGGACTCTCAAGAGTCTTCTCCAACACCACAGTTCAAAAGCATCAGTTCTTCAGCACTCAACTTTCCTTATGGTCCAAGACTCACATCCATACATGACTACTGGAAAAACCATAGCTTTGACTATACGGACTTTTGTTGGCAAAGTAATGTCTCTGCTTTTTAATGTAAGTGGAGAGTGAAAAAGTTGGCTTAAAGCTCAACATTCAGAAAACGAAGATCATGGCATCCGGTCCCATTAATTCATGGGAAATAGATGGGGAAACAGTGGAAACAGTGTCAGACTTTATTTTTTGGGCCCTAAAATCACTGCAGATGGTGACTGCAGCCATGAAATTAAAAGACGCTTACTCCTTGGAAGGAAAGTTATGACCAACCTAGATAGCATATTCAAAAGCAGAGACATTACTTTGCCAACAAAGGTTCGTCTAGTCAAGGCTATGGTTTTTCCTGTGGTCATGTATGGATGTGAGAGTTAGACTGTGAAGAAGGGCCGAAGAATTGATGCTTTTGAACTGTGGTGTTGGAGAAGACTCTTGAGAGTCCCTTGGACTGCAAGCAGATCCAACCAGTCCATTCTGCAGGAGATCAGCCCTGAGATTTCTTTGGAAGGAATGATGCAAAAGCTGAAACTCCAGTACTTTGGCCACCTCATGCGAAGAGTTGACTCTTTGGAAAAGACTCTGATGCTGGGAGGGATTAGGGGCAGGAGGAGAAGGGGACGACAGAGGATGAGATGGCTGGATGGCATCACTGACTTGATGGATCTGAGTCTGGGTGAACTCTGGGAGTTGGTGATGGACAGGGAGGCCGGGCATGCTGCGATTCATGGGGTCACAAAGAGTCAGACAGGACTGAGCGACTGAATTGAACTGAACTGAACACAGTTGAACTCTTATAGCAATAAGGAATTTTGGATCATTATTAGAAGACTAGCATCCTCATATATGCAGTTCAGTCTGGTAATGAAGAAAAATTTAAGGAATAGGGACCAAAAAAAAAAAAAACAAAAACGAGTTGACTTATGTTGGAAATTTTTTGAGCTGTATCTCTAAAGCTATAAAGTGAGATCTGACAAGGGCTATTGCTTTAAGTAGCTATCACTTCAAGGCTTACAGTATTATTACTTTTTTTTTTTTTTTTTTTACAGTTCCAAGTATCACTGGCCATTGTGAGAGGATATGGCCTAAAGGTATGGATACAGGGAGGCATGAAAAATTGGGGCCATTAATAGAGTTAATCTACAAAATTATACTAGTAAAGGGAGAATTGAGAAGTAGAAGAAAGCGAGGTGTGGCTCTTGTCACAGGACCTGCACCAGGGAGATCATGTGAGGATAGGAATTTAGCTCTACGCAAACTTGCCACTGTCTGCAGCTTACAAGGACTAAATTATTTATAGGTTTTTGAAAGCATACTCAGAATTTTTTAAAAATCGCCTTTAAAATGGTATTATTTTATAATGTGTGAATCAATTTATATAATTCTGTACAGTTGCCCACATTTTTATTTCATTTAATTTCACGGCATTTTCTTTTGTGCCACTGAGAATTAGGTTATTCTTGAAACTGAATCACGTCCTCAATACAAGATTAAAAACTCAAGAAAAATAGTATGGCCTTTTTAAGCTGCCCTTTAGATTCCAAACTGTGTGGAATAATGGGAATATGCTGGAAGGTCCAACTGGATGACCTTGTCTCAAGTCAGTTTTGCAGTGTAGTCCTCAATATTTTGGTTAAGACAGGAAACGACAAAATAAGTTCAAATGGTGTCTCACAGAAGTTAAAGAATGCCAGCTTAAAAACATTACAAGGGAATTGGCAAAATGCCCTGTATTTACTGTTAAATATAAAGAAAGTAGAAATACTGAGGGCTTTTCAACATAGGGAAGTCCATAGAAAGATTAATTGCAATGGTTAGATATTAGCTTACAATATAATTTTTAAAGAGAATGTATATTTTCCTTAAATATAAATTAATTGTATTGTATCAGAACACACAGTGTTTAACGTTTGGTTAGTTGCTTATCACATTGATATTTATAACTGTTTTAAGCAGTATCGGGTTTAATGTTTTGTACTTCATTGTCACTTTTCATTAAAACTTTTAAAATGGCTGACTATAATTCAGTATATTAAGGATTGGTTAAAACATGTAATTGTTAGTTATAATGGAATGAAGATTTACAAGAAGGAGAGAGTGAAGAAATTAAAGAGAGATAAAAGCAGAAAATTTAACAACAGAAAATTATAAAATTCCTCGTACATAAAGATATGAGGGAGTGACTTTTGAAAAAGATATCAAGTAAAAATGTAGATAATATGAATTTATAAAATGGAGCCACATACATAAACTTTGTTCAGCCTGAAATTTTACAGGATAACTCATTCTTTGAAGAAAGGAATTAAGATGCATGCTCTCTGAAGTTGTTGCAGTTTAACAGGCTATGATTGTCTATCAGATCAGATCAGATCAGTCGCTCAGTCGTGTCTGACTCTCTGTGTAGTTCTAGTCAATATTGGAATAGTTGTGCCTGAATCTTTTCAGGAACCAGGTGCCATGGAACCAAGAAAGCTGGCATCACCTGTGTGTTCAGCCCTCTTTATCTCCCGTTGACTGGTCTCACTTCTGGACCAACAAGGAGAAGGAAAAAGTCAGAGTGACAGTCGGTCTGTAGAGAAGGTAGATTTTAAGAGGGAATGAAGAGACAATCCTCAAGGAGATCAGTCCTGGGTATTCATTGGAAGGACTGATGCTGAGGCTGAAACTGCAATAACTTTGGCCACCTGATGCGAAGAGTTGACTCGTTGGAAAAGACCCTGATGCTGGGAGGGATTGGGGACAGGAGGAGAAGGGGACGACAGAGGAAGAGACGGCTGGATGGCATCACCGACTCAATGGACGTGAGTTTGAGTAAACTCCGAGAGTTGGTGATGGACAGGGAGGCCTGGCGTGCTGCGATTCATGGGGTCTCAAAGAGTCAGACACGACTGGGCGACTGAACTGAACTGAAGAGACAATGAAAGAAAAACAGTGGTGACTAGAAATGGGTGAAAGTCACAGTGTACAAACTTCCAGGTAGAAGGTGATTAAATTCCAGGGACATAATTCACAGCATGGTGACCTCAGTTAATACTGTGTGTTGTATATTTGAAAGTTGCTGAGAGAAAATAATTCTCGCCACACACACAGGATTACAAGTATATGAGGTGATGCGTTGGCTAACCTTAATGTGGTAGTTTGCAGTGTACACATATGCAGTCATTGCATTGTATACTTTATAGTTAAACAGTGTTCTATGCCAGTTCTGTCTCAAGCTAGGAAAGAAAATTAGTGGCAGTTGTACACACATGGTTTTCACCAAAAGTCAAATTCTATATTTCTCCCTAGTGTAGATGATGGAGAAAACTCTGGAAGGATTTAGGGACCTTCAGTCTTAACTTTCTGCTCTGCCTCTTGCAAGGTGTGAAATGTTCAACGATCTATCTATCCAAGATTCTTTTTTTTTTTTTTTTACTGATTCCATGTTAAACTTTAATCAGCACACAGCTTCCCAGTTAGCTGTTTTTTTGTTGTTTTTTTTTTTTGTTGTTTGTTTGTTTTTGTTTTGTGGGAGGGTGTGGGTTGACCAAACTTCTAGCATATATACAGCTTAGCATTTTTTTGGAAACTGCCCTGAGGGGGACCCTATACAGGGTTCTGGAAGTCCTTCATGGCATAGCTCACTTCCCTGGAGTGCTCAGCCCCATAGGTTCCATCAGCCTTGGCTACCCCCAGTTCTGATCTCTTCATCTTCTGCTCAGTGAGACCTGTGTTCCTTTTGGAGTCACTTGTTTGCAATGGAAACATTAAAGTGCCTGTGGGCAGACAGCCTGAGCAACGGTAAGGCTTACGCTATGGTTTCTCTCCCTGCAGAAGTCCTGTGCTGTTTGCCAGAATTTGTACTCCTTGGTTTCACATAGCACGTCCAGTTTTAGAGTCAGTTGTGGTAGGAGTGCTTGTCCTGTGCCTGATCATAAATGATGGCAAGAAGGAGAAAGGTGCATCTTAAATTCATATCTAAGTGTTTTTACTTTATCACACTCAAAGGGTAAAAAATTAAGAGATATTATCCTCTTCTTTAATTTTTCTATGCATGGAAAGAAAGCTACTTTGTTTAATACCTTTTATTCTTTGCAAATGGATTAATCATCCCTCCTGAATGCCAAGGCAATGTAAACATTCATGTTTAAGTATTTGTATTTCCATCATACAACTTATGTGGGAGCCACTTTTCGCACTGCAGTCTAAGTTAACATGAAATAGTTATTTAGTTAATGGAATGTCTGCATCTGTTTTCACTGTTTGCTTTAAATTTTCCAAAGGGCACCTTAAAGAAGCAGTATCTCTGTCAGGACCTAATTATTTGTCTTCATATTCTAAGCAATTTACCTTTCATCTTTATTCTTGACTGTTGAATTTGTTTCCATTTTAGGGAATTCCTGATAGGTCTTGCCATTCCTCTGAATTTTCATTTCCTGTTGTGTGTGTGTGTGTGTGTGTGTGTGTGTGTGTGTGCTTTTTCTCCATTGTTCCCTTACAATTAGTATGGATCACTTTCACCTCTAGGATATTTATATTTCAAAAGTACATCTTCTGATTGAGCATCCTTCTAATTAGCTCAACTATTTTCTTTCTGCCCTTCCTCACGTTCAGGGGCATCTGGCTAAGAACCAGTTTTTATAGACTTCAAATCAATTTCACTTAGGATAATTAATATTTTATTTTTCATTTTAAAATTACCACTACTGATTTGCTTGGAATTATAATTTCAGCAAGTATATCTTTTTGCTTTGATCTTGAAAGTGAGTACTGTCTACTAGTCCTAGGTATTACGTTATAAAAATCTCAACATTTCACTTAATTTCCAGTGTTGACTACAGCAAACACGAGGCATCTGAGGCCGTTGACTGCACTTCTTTAGTGATGTGGGGAAGTGTCAACATGGCTGCTGCTTTGCTCACTTTAATGACCTTCTTCCTCTGCTTTAGCTCCTGCTGTCCTCTTGTTCCTGGGTTTTTCCTCTCTCCGTCCCCTATACTTCTTTACAGTTTCCCTTTATACCTTTTCTCTCCACCTCATTTAAGCCTTATAAGGAAATGCTCTACTTTTTAAGTAATGTGAAAATTGAGACATAAGTATGTTGCTGAAGCTATGCACTGAATAATTAAGAAAACAGAAAATTAAACCTGGTTCTGATTCTTGATGCAAGGGTCTTAATCACCATGATGTAGCATCTGCAAGCTGAAGCTAACATATGTAATGGTTTTTAAATGGAATAAAAGCTGTCCTGGGTAATACTATTGCTTCTTCACAGATTAGTGAATCTGTTTCTAATTGTCAAAGCTTTCCTACAGGTTAGACAATGTAGTTAAAAATGTTGACACTATACAAAATAAACTATTTAGAAATATAGAAAATGTTACTTCATAATAATACTGTAAAACCAAGACACTGGTTCAACTTTAAATTTTTCCTCCTCCCAACATTTGAATAAGGGAAAATCTAGTCACCGAGTCAATGAAAAAAACTATGCTGTGCTCACCAGTGGTACTTTGTATATTTCACGGGAAACCATTTCAAATACGTGAAAAAAAAAAAACAAAAAAGAACAAGAAAACTTGTTTCATCCAAACATCCATTCATCTTCCTGTTCACTCACTGATTTATTTTTTTATAAATATTGACTAATTATTTGTCAAATGTGTCGTTATTCAGTGACAATATAACAGTGAACCTAATTTTACTGCCTGCCCTTAGTGAACTTTGAATTATAGTAAACTCTACAGAGAGAAGTCTTTATCCATGTAGAAGGGATAATATATCTCTAACATTTTATTGAATTCTTCATAATTGATATTCTCTTTTAACCAGAAAATATGTATTTCCTCAGAATATCCTGAATTTATCACATTTCGATTAGGAACTCTGGCTATGGCAATAATTTTTTGTTCATCACTGTCTCCAGTAGGGATAGCAAGAATGCTTTTCTTTTTAAAAGTCTGAATGTTCTTGATCTCTAAGCTTAGCTACCCTTCCAGGTGTGAGCAGTATTTATGTACCTTATTCTAGATCTTTGAGATGGTGGAGTGGGATTTAGCATGAAATAAGCAGGCATAGATTCTCTACAGAATTTCACATGTTTAGCAGTCTGTGAGGCTCTTGATAAGAGGTTTCAGCACAAAAGGAATTTCGTAAGAAACCTAAGAATAAAAAAATGATACTCCAAAATGTTTATTATGACATTGTGCTTTCCATTCTATTTGTGAACTTTATTAAAGAAAATAAACATAACTTTTTCTTGAAAATTAGAACAAACTAACATAGGTCCCAAAAAGATTTAAACAAAATGATTTGTAAAAAGACTAACCTCTTTCTACCAGAAAGTAGTATGCTCTGACCTTTAAGGGAACCCTGGTGGGTTTATCAGAAAGCTTTTTTTTTAATGAAGGAGCAATATTAAAAAATGAACATGATACTAATGTTTAGTGATAATAACACAACACATTTGCAAAATGAGAGAAAAAGAAGGAATCCCTGCCAAGTGTGGCTTTCTTAAGAGAGGATCACAAAAATATAAATAAAGAAGACAAAAATAAAATAATCCTCTGTCAATAGTCTACAAACCATTTCTCTAAAGGGGTCCGGTAGTAATCTTAGGCTTTGGGGTGTATGATCTCCGTTGCAAGTACTTAACTCTGCCATCTCTATGTGAAAGCCATCACAGATGAGACGTGAACAAATAGGGATGTCTGAGTTACACAGACAGAGAAGGCGATGGCACCCCACTCCAGTACTCTTGCCTGGAAAATCCAATGAATGGAGGAGCCTGGAAGGCTACAGTCCAGGGGGTCGCTGGGGGTCGGACACAACTGAGCGACTTCACTTTCACTTCTCACTTTCACGCATTGGAGAAGGAAATGGCAACCCACTCCAGTGTTCTTGCCTGGAGAATCCCAGGGACGGGGGAGCCTGGTGGTCTGCCGTCTATGGGGTCGCAGAGTCGGACACGGCTGAAGCGACTTAGCAGCAGCAGCAGCAGCAGAGTTACACAGAAACTTCACTACCTGCACTGCAAGCTGCTGTGTTTGGCTTCATGGGGCTAGGGTTTGCTGACCCCTGTAATAGGTAGATGTTAGCATTTTTGATAATGTAAATGATGGAAAAATTGTTTGAGGGTGTTGGCTTAGCAGTTTTATAGTTCATCTAATTGATATAAGAAAACAGTAGAGAAATTTAGCAGCTTCCCAGACGAAAGGCATAAAAAGTTGAAATTAGAATAAATAATACAGCAGGCTGTTTTAACATTCCTTTAGAGGTATGTTTTGTTTCTGTCTTGTTAATATGTCTATAAACCATTTTTGCACATTTATTTATGCAGTCTTTTTTTGTTTCATTCAGAAAAGAACAAACACTGTTGACTTTCTGTGTTTTTAATAATGAATAGTACAATTACCATATGGTCTTAATTATTCAATAAAAATTTAATACTTATATTGCAAGGATTTTCCCCTCAAGGAGAGGATTTAGTGACTTTGATAATTTCAAATGAAATATTCCAAGAAAAAGCTATAAAATAGTAATGGTCACCTTGTAGATAAGCTATATCTGTTTACCTCAGCTTTAGAATACAGTCAGATCACTGTTAATTCTCTTGTCAGAAAATTTATTTGCTTTAGTAGTTGGCTTACTTCTAATAATACTGTATCTGTAGAGATTTCATTTTTAGAGATTAGTTGAAAATAGCCATCTTTAATTCCATATGTTAACATGTGCTACCTCTATTGATTATCTAACACTTCAGTCAAATAAGTCAAAAGTCACTTATTCACCATTCCCAATACTGCTTTTCACTTTCAGATCTTTATTTCATGATCTTTGTCTCCTATTTTCTCTTAACTTCTTGAACTCCTTAATCCCACCTGGCAATAATTCTTACAGAATGACATAAATGAAGGAGGAAACCTTTGCCTGGCTTTCAAAAATGTCCAGTCCTTACACCAATTTCCCTGTTCTCTTACACCTCCTTCAGCAGCCTTCCTCTGGAGTCTTCCTTCCCTATCTGACCTTTGAAATCCTGTGCATTTATGTAGGTCTAGGTCAGATAGCATCTTTGACAAGGTTCCCTTCCCTAATGACTGTCACATGTTTATATTCTATTTCTCTCCGAGAATAAGACTAGTCCCTACAGACTGGCATCTCAGCTGGGAGGAGGCCAAGATCCTGTCCTAGAATCCCGCTGCAGGAGCTGAGTCCCTGGACACCGCAGATGAGGGACTGGTAAGCCCTAACTAGGAAACCACAGAGCCTCCTGTGACCTACCCAATGGTCCCTCTGTGGAGTGCAACATCAGGCTAAGAAATCCTTAGATTCCACAGTAAGTTCTGTTTCTAAGAGTTTGCAGTGTTTGGCCTGGTCCTGTGCTTTTGTTTACTGATGTATTGCCAAAGATTTATAGACAGTAGGTACCCAGGATAAATTAGGTTTGCATATTAATAGTGATGAAAGCACAACAGGGAGTTGGGTCTGGGCCATCTCCCTTGGAGTTGGACCATTTGGCAGTGATGGATGAACACTGTAATCAGGATCCCCTGGGGCTGGAGACAAGGAGGAGAAAACAAAAGCTGGTGAAGAAGCGCTCAGGTTGGAGCCCAGGTAACTGTCCAGAAGTCTCGTGTGTTTTCCTCTCCACAGCTTGATGTTGGGCCTTTCTTCTTCTCCGACTGGAGTTAGAAGCTGTCAGCTACATATTGGCCCTTGCCATTTGCACTTGCCATCTATCTCCACAAGGATTAAATCATGTGCTGCGGCAGCTGCTGATTTTCAACACCTCCTGAAAGGAGTTCAGGGTAGAGAGCAGAAATGAGGCATTCTGTGCTCTAGAAAAAGTGGCAGGAAAGGTCTTCAGACAGTTGGATATTTTCAGGAGCTGATTTTAAGATCCCAGTTCTGTATCTCCTTTTATCTAGAAAGCCACTAAAAGCCTTCATGGTGACCGACTGTTCCTTGTGACTAGCAAAACTTCACGAGACTAGTAGCAACCTTCTGGAAAAGTATGTGCTTGATTGCACACAATCCCTCTTCACTAAAATCACATATATACTGACCTTCCCCCCTACTGCCTCTTTGGAACAGTTTCTCAGCGATCTGAAGTGCTGTCTCCTGGACTGCAGTATTCATTTTGCCCCTGATAAAACTTAACTTGCAACTCTCATGTTGTGCATTTTTTTAAAGTTGACAAGGAAATGCCAAACAAAAGTAGTCATCAGTTGCCTTGTTAGTGGCCCCTCTCTGGGGAAGTCAGTAAGTTACAGGACTCGGAGACTTGACACCATCACACCACTGACTTTGAGAAGAGTATGAGACAGAGGCAAACGTGTCCAATTAGATATATTTATCGTAGAATTATTCATCTAGGAAAGTCATCTAATAAAATTACAAAACAAGTAGTGTTTATCCGGGATAATCACCCACCTTACCTAAAGCCATCCTTCCTAGTAGTATCTAACCGATGTGCGTGCATTTCTTGGGGGTAAGAGTGGAAGGCCACAGTTCTTAACCTTCTTAACCACTAGGGGGTCCCTGTGGTGACTTGCTTTGTAGGGAAGGACCCTCCCTTTCTCCTCCTTTTCCCTTCTCACCCATGTCCCCCCAGAGCTTCTGGGCTCATCACTGGGTTGGGCCATGTGTGAGAGCTCTCCTCAAATTAAGATGCAGAGCTTCAACGTTTAACCTGAAAATGTCCAGAGAAGAAAGTGATATATACACCCTTAAGGCAGGAGCTTCCTTCGTGGCTCAGATAGTAAAAGTATCTGCTTGCAATGTGGGAGACCCGGGTTCAGTCCCTGGGTAGGGAAGATCCTCTGGAGAAGGCAATGGCAACCCACTCCAGTACTCTTGCCTGGAAAATTACATGCATGGAGGAGCCACGTGGGCTACAGTCTATTGGGTCGCAAAGAGGCGGACACGACTGAGCGACTTCACTTTCACAGCAGGAACAAGGACCATTGTATTATGGAAGCTGACTGAACCTTAATTTATGATGACCACGTGCTTTCTGTTACCATAGATATGTAAATAGTTGTGCATCTTTAATATATGCAAAGTAGGCAATTCTATAGTATTGATTCCCTGTGTGATTAATCACGTCTGGCTCTGATGCTGGCTGTGGTTTTAGTTAGATGGAAATTAGGCAACTCTAATATGCTGATCCCAGAGATGAGCAACGGACTTCCCTAGAATCAGGTGGCTCTTATTGGAAATGATAAAGTGTTAAGGCCAGAGCAAAGACCTGGGATTCTATTTAGTACACACTTGCTCTAAGATGTCAAAACCTGAATCTACATAGAAACTGGAGCTTACCTAAGACTTGCTTTAGGCTTTACTTCTGGAGAAGGAAATGGCAACCCACTCCAGTGTTCTTGCCTGGAGAATCCCAAGGATGGCGGAGCCTGGTGGGCTGCCGTCTATGGGGTCGCACAGAGTCGGACACGACTGAAGCGACTTAGCAACAGCAGCTGGTTACCTCTGCCCTCCTCCCCTTCTTTTCAGTGTCCCAGGTTAGCTGTTGATGACTGCAAATTTGTGTGGCTTTCTTCTAACATGAGAGCCCCTTGGGAGCTAAGACCACATTGTAATCAATTTTGTGTACTTCTTTAAAGTTGAAGTGTCTTGCATCATTGATATCTTTTTATTACATGCATGCTTGAATATATAAAGTTTAAAATAAACACTTTTCTTTAAAAATGCATTGAAAAACACAGTCAAATTCCCAATTGAAAAAGTTTCCATTGTGATGTTATTTGAAGTAGACACCTCTGTTCACTAGCAAAGCCTAAAATGGATTTCAGGGACTTTGAAAGACATCCAAGTGCTGAAGTTTGCAGCTGCATATAATTATTATTGTTGGTATTGTTGTTACATTTTATTTTGTTTTCAGAACTTACTATGGAAATTCAAAATTATCTAGGTAGATGAAAAATAAAAATATATTAAAAAATAATGAGAATAAGTGTAAAGATAAACAGTAAAATAATCCCCAAATTGAGTGAGCTACTAAGGAAAACATTCAGACATTAGAGTTTGAAACCAATTAAAATCAGGTTTGAAATTAGAGGCAGAGATCCCCTTCTCTATGCATGAGTAAACAGTTAAGACAGTCTGAAAAATACTCGAACCTGAGTGAAGTGAATTTTGTTAAGGGTGAAAAAGGATGAAAAATAAAGATGAAGGTTAAAAACAGTGCCGGTTAACTTCCCTGCATCCCCCAGAGAGAGATTTGACTTAGGTTGTGTAATTGAAATCACAGGGACAGTAATAAACACATCTCCATCACCTGCTGATTCTAATTAAATATCTTTAGATACATACCCTTATTGAGGAAGTATCATATTCCCGTCCAAACCAGGATTTAAGTTTGGTTATCCAAAACAGGAATGTTTCTTGGGGGAAAGCATTCCCATCAGGCACAATGTCAGTTTAGCAAACACTAAGTTGTCTGATAATTTGAGTGAGAAACAGACTCTGTGCCTATTACAATATGGAGAGATTCTTACTTTCTTAGAAGCAGGACATTACTCACCTCCCCAGGGGTCTGTTTCACGGAGGCGATTACTCAAGGCAACTTGAAGAATAGCAGCTGGTCTGGGACAGTATTTACTTAACTACTTTATTTTTGCTGAGTGGTGGGTACTAAATAGAGGCAGATGCTGAACAGTCCAAGCTAATAGAAATGATTTTTAGAGTATGTGTAAAGGAAGAGAGGACAGAACATTAACGCAACAAGCCAGGGAGAGGAGCGATGGGGAGTATAAAGATGTCTTGTGGGGAATCTGATGGTGTTTCTGCTGTGTGCATGAGGGAGTTCTCTTCCCTGCCACCCATGGAACATGTGATAAAAAAAAAAAATTTGTATCTAGTTTAATGTTTGTGGAGGGAAGGTGTGTGCTGAGTATAGCTTCACAGTAAGTCTAGTGCAGGGGCCTAGGACACCACAATTGGGTCATAGGGAAACAATAACTATCCCATGTGCAGGACAGATACCTGATGAGCAGTCTACAGAGAGATATTGCAAACAGGTCATGTGGAAATGGTGCAAACAGTGGAAGAGCTTGTCTGAGGGGCACATGATAAGCTGATCTTTGGTAGAATTTGGGTGGCATCCCAACTCAGGCAAACCTTGAAGGTTATAAGAAATGGGTGAAAAGCACACACGTGTTTTTGTCTTTCCAGGCTTAAGAACTGTCACACAAAGTGAGTAAAATGATATCGGTGGGTATCTTTGATCTTTGTTATTCAGAGTTCCACTTTATCACATGTCAATACAGGGACACTGCAGAACTCAGTTGAACCCCTTCCTACACCAGTCCCAGCAACTTCAGCCCAGCCCACGTGGCCAAGTTCTAACCCCCTGCTCCCCAAGCAGATGCCTCTTGGCCCCTTCTCAGGTCAGAGGAAGTACCTGAGGAAGGGGTTCAAGCAGGTCCTAGAAGCTGCCACAGTGGTCTTAAGGGATTAGGGAGCATAGACGTAGTAAGCTCTGGACAGTCACATCCCACTTGCCCCTTATATCCCTTGCACTTTGAAAGGGGTGTGGATGAAGAAAGGAAAGAACAAGGCCCTCTAAAGGGCAGAGCCCAAGGTAGGAGTCTCTCTTATGTAGTCTGTGGTTGGAATGAAACTGTGTAGCATCTCTGACATCTCGAGGTTATTCTGGAAGCAATATGCAGGGCAGCGTGGAAGGGGCTGAGTCGGCAGGCATAAAGACCAAGGAGCTATTTTAACAGTCAAATGGATCTTATTTAGGGAAATGGCAATAAATATAAGAAGGAGTGGATGGACACAAGAGATACTTAGGTGTGGTGTATAAGCTGTTGAACTCAATGACCAATTAAATCCCATAGTAGGAGGGAAAAGTTGGAAACCAGGATGAATCTGAGCTCTCTATGTAGTGAGGCCAATAAATGCAAATATTGTGTTAATTTAGAAATCTCACTGATGTACTATGCTGTCTCAGACATTAAAGAAGTCCAAAATGAAAATCTGGAGTATGATTATAATTTCATAACTTGCTTTTGGTTGAATATAATGAGAATGGATTACCATTGTTTTTCATAATTTGCCTAAGGAATATATTCTTTGAAACACATGTTTTATATATATATATATATATATATAAAAATCTAAAAGAAACAATTGTATAATTTACTATGGTTTGGATATTTTTGAATCCCATCAAAACGTAAGCAGTTACACTTATTCAAAATACAATTAGTTTTAAATAACAAGGCTAAATTCCTTTTATTTAGTTTTCATTTAGTTTACTGTGTGAATATTTTCCTGAACCCATCTTGACCTCTTAAAACGTAGATGACATTCTTTCAAGTTGAAATATGTCCAGTCTGATCAAGACTCTATGAAATAAAAGTGAATTGTGTTTAAACCAGGCCTATGATGGAGCTACTGAATTAGAAAGAAATTGTTTAATTATTTATGTAAATTTAATTATGCCAGTTGAAGTAGAGGCTTGTCATAAATATTAGTCAAACAGAAGATAGTTATTTGAATGGCATTGCCTCTAATAAAGCAACATAAACAGACTAAACTAATTAGGAACTAAAATGCATAGGCTGTGAACTTAACATGAAATTTTCAGTTACGATATTATATAACTTGATAGTTTATTATTGCTGCTGTTATTAAAATAAACCCTCCTTATAGCACTTATAATGTTGGACTCCTACAGATTACATTATAATGAGGGTGTGATGCATTTTGATTGAGTTACCACAAGGGAGAAATTTAATTTAATTAAAATGGTCTTCATTAAAGTATTGCATTCAAGTGAAGTAATTACATGGCATATACAGTATGGAAGAAATCCTGCTGTTTAAAAGGGAGAAAAATCACAATAGACCAGCTATGATATTATTAAAGAGAGCCTTTCTAAATAATTAACCTCTGACTTCACCATAATGATAGAGCAGACAGATGAACCTTGCTTCATGCTCTGGTTTTTAAACTACATAGCATATTATTTATAAGCCTATGTAGAATTTATACATATAAATATCTATATTTATATATATAGATACAGTTACATATATGCACAAACTACTATATATAAAACTGACAAATATATCTATTAAAATTATACTCAAGCAATTAATGTTGTAACATACACATACCTATTATAAAATGTTTGAGACATGTTCTCTGCATAGCCAACAGTTATTAAATATATTTGTAATTCTTAGGTAGTTTATTCATATATTAAAAGGTTAAAAAATTTAGGGGGTGGGTGGGTAGATAGGTACTTTTAAAATGTTAAGTTGTGGAAAAATTGCTATGGCCATTACAGTAGCCTAATAATAACTTTCCCAAGTTAATAATATTTTACATAGAAAGGTAACAAAACCTGACTTTGGATATTCAAGAGGATGGAATAAATGATGACCTGAGTTATTACTACATTTTACTTTAGATTATCAAAAGAAATAAAGCCTATGAAAATTATATTTCTAAATGAATCTGTTGGTTAACTGATTGCTGAACTGAATTTGCTGAATCAAATGAAGGCCATTTGATTAACAATTTGAAAATGATGGTAGACAGAAAACTAAGGTTCTACTTTGGTTTACCAGGTAAATAATGATCTTATTGAACAAGAAAGAAGCCCAGAGGGAAAATGTGACATTTGTAAAAGAAGGAGATATTAGATTTAAGCCATGTTTAACATGGCTACTGTATATTTTTGACTAGCAATAGCAAGAAAGTTTGTAGAACTATGCTCTGGATCCTAGTTAGAAGAGAATAGGTTTGAAGATCATTTGTGTAAACATAACACTGGAAACAGAAATGAGTGAAAGTGGAGAATCATAATATTCTCTTAAAGAAACTTATGCCGGCCAAGGATAGGTCAAGCACATGTGTCAATTTTGGAAAAACACACACACACACACACACACACACACAAAAAACTGTTACTCTGTAAAACTTCAGAGCTGCTGCAAGGTCATTCAGCTGAGTTTTTTAAACTCAAACTCTCAAACTTTAATTTTCCTCAATATATTAATGAATGTATAAAGATTTATCAGGCAAAGAACCAATATAGGGTCTTTGAATAGAGGGGAAAGATCCAGGAAAGGAGATTCCATAAGTGCAAGAGGGTGCCTAAAGAAACAAGGAAGAATTCACAGACAAAGGGACCAAGAGATAAAGGAAGGCAAACAAAATGTTATAGTTTGCCAATTTTGATATATAAACCCAGTTCAGCAATCAGTTAACCAACAGATTCATTTAGAAATATAATTTTCATAGGCTTTATTTCTTTAGATAATCTAAAGTAAAATGTAGCCAACTTTTTCACTCTCCACTTTCACTTTCATCAAGAGGCTTTTTAGTTCCTCTTCACTTTCTGCCATAAGGGTGGTGTCATCTGCATATCTGAGGTTATTGATCAAATGGGTAAATGAATCTGTATGTACCTTATACTTTTTTTTTTAACTCTTTTTCCTCTCTATACCTTTCCATCCCCACTAATGGTGCCTGACCCTAGGCTTTTGGCATCTACTGTGAGGACTGCTGATGACACCAGCATCCTGAATGAGCAGTTGGTGCATCTGCACAGGACCTCATGCACAGAAAGCCCTGCATTAGGGTTAATGCTGAGATCCTGTCTTAAAATTCTTAATTTCATCTTGAGTTTGTGTTTCATGGTGAAGTCTGAAGAGATAACAGAGCACAGGCAAGGTAATTAAAAGAAAATTATGACTTATCAAAAGGAAAACTGAAGGAAAAAGTTACACTTTAGTGCATTTCAAGGCACTTTTATTCTGCTTTTTGAGCAAGACACACTGCCTTCTCATCTTGTACTGAGCTCTTGGTATAGTTTGCCCTGACTCACGGGTAAGCTTGTCACTCCTTGCCTCCATTCTGGCCTCCCAGTTCCTTGGTCCATGTGTATGTTCACCGTCACATCAACCGTAGCAGCCTCATGAACCGTACTCTCCAACTTCTGCCCACCCGCTCAACACTGTTAGACATCATTCCTCTGCTTACAGCAGACAATCCCTTGTTTCTCAGATCATCTGCAGTTTTGATCTCTGGTAGCCTCGGCCCTTATGGCAGAAAGTGAAGAGGAACTAAAAAGCCTCTTGATGAAAGTGAAAGTGGAGAGTGAAAAAGTTGGCTTAAATCTCAACATTCAGAAAACGAAGATCATGGCATCCGGTCCCATCACTTCATGGGAAATAGATAGGGAAACAGTGGAAACAGTGTCAGATTTTATTTTTAGGGGCTCCAAAATCACTGCAGATGGTGACTGCAGCCATGAAATTAAAGACGCTTACTCCTTGGAAGGAAAGTTATGACCAACCTAGATAGCATATTCAAGAGCAGAGACATTACTTTGCCAACAAAGGTCCATCTAGTCACGGCTATGGTTTTTCCTGTGGTCATGTATGGATGTGAGAGTTGGACTGTGAAGAAGGCTGAGTGCCGAAGAATTGATGCTTTTGAACTGTGGTGTTGGATAAGACTCTTGAGAGTCCCTTGGACTGCAAGCAGATCCAACCGGTCCATTCTGAAGGAGATCAGCCCTGGGATTTCTTTGGAAGGAATGATGCTAAAGCTGAAACTCTAGTACTTTGGCCACCTCATGTGAAGAGTTGACTCATTGGAAAAGACTCTGATGCTGGGAGGGATTGGGGGCAGGAGGAGAAGGGACAACAGAGGATGAGATGGCTGGATGGCATCACTAACTGGATGGACGTGAGTCTCAGTGAACTCCAGGAGTTGGTGATGGACAGGGAAGCTTGGCGTGCTGTGATTCATGGGGTCGCAAAGAGTCGGACATGACTGAGTGACTGAAGTGAACTGAACTGAGCCTCGGCCTGCAGTGGCCTGAAGCACGATTTCAGTTCCCCAGCCAGAGACTGAAGTTAGGCTCCTGCAGTTGAGCTCCAAATCCTAGCCACCAGGCCAGTAGGGACCATGGCCAGTGACAAGACTGTGGTACGTTAGCTTCATAAAAATCAGTTCCCATAAAGAGACAGAAAGTAGCCAAACAAATAAAGTATTTATTAGGGGAAAAAAAATAAAGTATGCGTGGGTAGACAGATGAGGCAGGCTCAGAAAAAATTTGCTCCCTTGCGGTTGTTTGAATCACTTATATGAAGCATTTCTTCCAGGCTTCTTTTTGGCCAGTCATCTTATTTGCCTGGTTCTGAGTCTGTATTTGGCTTATCTCAGGCTCCTCCCCCATGTGTGTTCAGCTCTTAGCCAAAGATGGATTCTAGCCAAGAGGCCTATGGGTAAGTTGACATCACCTTACTATGGGGTGGCGACCCCTCCCTTTTGACCTCTGTGAAACTTCTCTCCAAATGTGTACTTGGGAAGGTCTCCTTGACCTCGAGAATGAGAAATATGCAGTCTTTTATCTGGGCGGGGACTAGCTTTCTCTGCTGTTGTCTTCATCTTGGACTAACCGTCCACGGGCAAAAACTCTAGCTCTTCAGCCTTCACCTGTCTCCTTCCTCGGTTTCTCTCACCATGCCCCTGCTTATCTATTTTTATAACTAGATTTCTATCCCTTTCCTTGAAGCCACCTCTTTCTACCTATTAAAAAAAATCCTCTTTAACCTGGAGCTTCTTGCTAAAATCCTGCTTTCCCACTGTATTGCCTCTTGCATTTTTCTTGCTTTCCTTATATGCCTTCCCTCTGTAGTGTTTATTTAATGACTTGCCTCCCTTGTGTATATATATATGCCTTAGTCCTCAAATGCAGAATCCGTACATGATAATTACATGTCCAGTTCTAGAAAAATGCTTTAAAGTGCAGTGGAGTTAAATGTAGCTTCTTGGACTCTACTTCTTCTTCATTAATAGTTAATGACGTTTCATTGCTGAACAAAGGAAGCCCAACACTTTCATATGGCTCAAAAAATACATACCATTGTAAAATAATGAAAAGACAGAAATAGATTGATTTTTTTTTACTGTAAATCCTACTTTAATTTGTTGCCATAAAATGGCTATGTTGATTATTACATTTCATCTAATAATAATCTGATTACCCCTTTTAAATACATACTTTTTTTCAAAATGACACAGCTGAAGACTTGAGTGACACAAAGTTATATATTTCTGTGTCAAAATCCCAACATACCTTTGTGAAAGAGTTGGTTTTAATGTATTATCTATACACTTATAAATATTTTAATTTTTATATTGTACATTTTTTTTGTATTTAAAAGATAATTATTTTTGATAAGAGTTCCCTGAATAACTAGACTCAGAATAATTTTTTTGGTACAAGAGATATATTTGCAAAGATCCATTGCTATTACAGCTGTTTTGCAGTTAGAAAATAGCCTTGATACATAGGTGCCTATAACATTTCCTAAGAAACATGATATAATAATACTTGAGTTTTAAAAGGTGCTTGTATTAATATATATTTTCACCAAGTCCTGGTAAAAATGTCTGTTTAATCACTTGAAGTCTCCATTTTTAACTTCTCGTTTATGGCGTAAACATTTGAGGAGTTTTGAAATATGCATGCTCAGTTTTCTTGTTGCTTTAATGTGTGTGGCCATTGGGCTCTGGAAGGCAAGCAGAGTGCACTGGAACTGCGTTTTCTTCCTTTGTACACATTCAAGGATCCCTCCCTTCAAACACCATTTAGACCACAGGGGGCTTAAAAGCTTTTGTGTTTTCTAAAATGTTGTTCACTACTCAATTTCTTAAAAGTTAGAAATCAAAATAAGAGTTATTTCCATTCCCCACACAATATTTTCCTTCCAGTGTTCCTGGAATAGAGTAGAATGCTTTATAATATAGTGCCCGTATTTCAGATGAAAACTAAAAGGCAGGTAGGATTTACAAGTGAGTTTATAGGATAATTGGGGCATTGATAATAATTCAATTTTAAGGTTTATGTGGAGAAAGCAACTTGTCGGTTTGCAGATCACTTTAGTCAGGAGAATGTAGTTTGAAACTCTTGAAATTGTGTCAAGTGGATAGGTTAGTGGTGTTACCCTTATTTTTCAGAGAGGGTTCAAGAAGGCTGTAGAGCTTGCTCAAACTTAAAGTGGACAGGCTGGAATTCCAATCCAGGTCTTCTGATACAGGGTCCAGCTCTCTGTCTCTGCCATTGTTCCTCAGGGCTAACAGTTACTAGAGATGTTTTCTTCCCTTCTTGTTTTCTTGCTTAATTGGCTAATTTAGCAGTGCTTCAAGAATTGATTAAAAGATGATGAGAATAAAATCTGGAAGTTTAACATATACTTAAGCTTTCGACAAGTACCATATCCTTTGCACATAGTAAATGCAGATTTCCTCTCTAGGATTTTTCCAGAAGTGTATTGAAAAGATGCTTTCTGATAACAGTTTTAATTCATCTGAAAATAATTTCTTATATCACATTATGAGAGTCATAGTTCTGGCATGTACATTAATAAAGATCTTATTTTTAAATCTTGACAATATGAATATCTGGTGCACTCACTGTATCTAGTCTCTAACCCCCAATTCTTTTTCATTTATAAAGAGGAGATTGTAATAACTACAATAAGGAATAAATGCAATAATACATACACATATAATCACAACTCTTGACAAATAACAAATGCTGAGTAAGTCATACTTTTAAAAGCCTACTGACTACAGCAGGAAATGATGCCAGCTAACACAAGAGTCAAGATCTAACAAACACCGTATTATGCTCCTGTCAGTTGCATCCAACTCTTCTCAGCCCTTTGGATTATAGTCTGCCGCCTCCTCTGTCTGTGGGATTTCCTAGGCAAGAATATTGGAATGGGTTGCCATTTCCTCCTCAAAGGGCTCTTCCACGGATCAGATCTTTATCTCCTCCATCTGTGCATTGCATCGGCCATCGGGGAAGCCTTTATTGGATGATTCAATAGATGATTTATTTAATCTTCAGTGCACACTGTTTTGTATCTGGCTTCCCATTTCTTTTTAAAACCTCTATTCAAATCAACTTACCAAATGTAAATTGAAAGTCAAACTCTATGTAAATTGCACACAATTTTTTGATATATGAACCAAACTACCAAAAAGCTTATATTATGGGGATTAGTATCAATATTTTATATATGAAAAGGATGTTCTTTCATACACTGTTAATCTATTGTTAATCTATTATTTTTATGGGTATTATGTCTTAAAATGATACACATTAGTGTAATGGCACTTGAAAATCAGTAACATCAAGAATTCTGTGTTAGAATCTTCTGGTAAACTGACATTGAGTTTCTTTGTACTTTCTTAGTATTTTACCCACAACTAAATAATTCATATTAATAAAATGAACATTCTTTTAAAAATAAATTTCCACATCTAAATGCATATTCTACCACATGCTTGAAAATTTTTAATTTTCTAGCTCAAAATGCTATTCATTCTTGTCTAATTATCTTTGGCTAATTAACTGTGCTCTTCCTTAATTCTTTGATCACTGAGTATATACACTGCAACTTGAGATAACTTGTTATATTTTTGCTCAATAAGTTAAAAAGCAAAGGTGAGTTTTTTAATGAAGGATCAGGATCTTTCTGTATACTCTTATTTCTTCTCTATCAAGAAAGTGAAATTATGTATACCTTCCTAATTACCTTTTTATAGCTGTGCTAACATGTTTCCTGTTTACTAGTCTGAAGATAACACTTAAAACCACTAAAAAAATTATTCTACAAATCCAACTTTGAGAGGGAAATGTGGTCCTTTTTCTTTCACTGTTTTTGATGATTTGTTCTCTTTCAAATAACCTGAATTTATGAATGGTTGTATCTTCTGAGCTGAACTTGCTCAGATACACCTTTCTGCCCACTTCTCTCTAATGTTGAAGATGTCTGTAGTAGAAATTCCCTAAAATTTGTTGATTCTTAGAGGATTTCTTTTCCCTAGAATCTGATCTAGCATAACTTCTTAACTTCTTAATGTCTCCTATGTCTCAACACCTAAGATCAAACTCTTCTATGAACTGATTTGTATGTTTAATAGAGAGGTTATAGAGCAAAAGCAACTTGTATATCCACTGGACTGCTTCTAAGAACCTGAGAGAAGGAAATCTCATATTTTTTTTAATGAAGCATAGGTGATTTTAACCTATTGATGAATATAGGTGGCAATTTTTGTATAGCAAAGTGATTCAGTAATACTTGTACGTATATAGTCTTCTGCATATTATTTTCCATTATGGTTTATTACAGATATTGAATATAGTTCCCTATGTCATATTTCTCTTTATATAGCACAGTCCTGTCTTTTAACCAGAATCTCCAGAACGTCCTTGTCCATAATTTATTAACCATATTGGCTGCTATGTTATTACTGATTCTTTTTCTAAATCATAGTAGCTCAAATTAATCTTTTGGATTTTGGTGTCTTTTAAATTGAGAAAATTTTTTCTCATTAATTCCATTACATTTCTCATCATTTCATAAATACCTCATAATTCCTTTAAAATAAATGTGTAATGGAGGAGACCCATGAATTCCCATATAATTCAAATGCATATTTTCCACTGCATTTCACATGTGGTCTTTTTTACTGATTATAGCTCAGTCGGTAAAGACTCTACCTGCAATGCAGGAGACCCAGGTTCGATTCCTGGGTTGGGAAGATCCCCTGGAGAAAGAAATGGCCACCACCTCCAGTTATTCTTGCCTGGAGAATCCCATGGACAGAGGTGCCTGGAAGGCTGTAGTCCATGGGGCCACAAGAGTCGGACATGACTTAGCGACTAAACCACCAACCACCACAGTTATATCTGTAGCCCCCCCGGATGGCCAAGGATTATTCAAGACTGCTAGGACTGAGATTTCTTCATCTGTAGCACTGTCTGCTTTTTTTCATTCTTGTTATTTCAGTTTCTTCTTGTTGCACTGCTCCATCTGCCTCCCAGAGTGTGCTCTCTGACTTCCAGGGTTCTCAGCTTGTTGCTTCAATTAACTTTTCAATGAAACCCCGGGCAGCTTCCATTGTTCCTGCTGGTACTCCCGCTATTTCTGCTGCTTTGAGTCACTGGGCTTGGCTGCCTTCCCCCAGCCCCTGTTTATCAGGAGTCAGCTGGCTGAACTGTTGTCTGGAGTGCTGTGGATTTCCTGCTGGTTTTAGCACTAATTCCCTACTGATCTTTGGTTACACTTTTATCTCATTTTCTACTGAGCTCTGTCTTCAGGATTCTAAGATTATTTTCTAAGACCCATTGCTAAGAGAGCCGGTTTCCCCAAAATAGTTAATCTAGAATCTACTGAGTGACTATCTTTTTAGAATTGACCAAGAGTGAAGTCTACTGGGAAAAAATTTCTGACAAGATGTTTATAAAAATATATACTATAACTTGTTGCTGTGATTTTAGTGTTTCAATCCAGCAGTTTCCCCTAGTGACGAGTTAAGCAACTGTCTCTTTTCACAGACTTTACTTTTGATAACCTGATGGTAGTTACCTTAAAGAGAATTGGTATTACTCACCAAGTACATTTTCAGAATAACTGTCCTGGTGTTTCCTTATCTGATCTAGTAATTTTCTCTGTCATTATGATTTGAGTATTAGAAGGCTCTGTTCTAAAGAGTAGTGTCCACTTTCTAGATCTAAGGTAAATTTTGTGGACTGATTTTTTCCATGTGATTGTCAGCTAAGAACTGGGAGAGATTCATGCAAAGATGGGCTTAATAAGGACAGAAATGTTATGGACCATACAGAAGCAGAAGATAAGAAGAAGAGGTGGCAAGAATACACAGAAGAACTGTACAAAAAAAGATCTTCACAACCCAGATAATCATGATGGTATGATCACTCATCTAGAGCCAGATATCCTGGAATGTGAAGTCAAGTGGGCCTTAGGAAGCATCACTACAAACAAAGCTAGTGGAGGTGATGGAATTCCAGTTGAGCTATTTCAAGTCCTAAAAGATGATGCTGTGAAAGTGCTGCACTCAATGTGCCAGCAAATTTGGAAAATGCAGCAGTGGCCACAGGACTGGAAAAGGTCAGTTTTCATTCCAATCCCAAAGAAAGACAATGCCACAGAATGCTCAAACTACCGCACAATTGTACTCATCTCACACGCTAGTAAAGTAATGCTCAAAATTCTCCAAGCCAGGCTTCACCAATATGTGAACTGTGAACATCCAGATGTTCAAGCTGGTTTTCAAAAAGGCAAATGAACCAGAGATCAAGTTGCCAACATCTGCTGGATCATCAAAAAAGCAAGAGAGCTCTAGAAAAAACATTTATTTCTGCTTTATTGACTATGCCAAAGCCTTTGACTGTGTGGATCACAATAAACTGGAAAATTCTGAAAGAGATGGGAATACCAGACCACCTGACCTGCCTCCTGAGAAGTCTATATGCAGGTCAGGAAGCAACAGTTAGAACTGGACATGGAACAACAGACTGGTTCCAAATCGGGAAAGGACTATGTCAAAGCCATATATTGTCACTCTGCTTATTTAACTTATATGCATGGTACATCATGAGAAATGCTGGGCTGGAAGAAGCACAAGCTGGAATCAAGATTGCTGAGAGAAATATCAATAACCTCAGATATGCAGATGACACCACTCTCATGACAGAAAGTGAAGAACTAAAGAGCCTCTTGATGAAAGTGAAAGAGGAGAGTGAAAAAGTTGGTTTAAAGCTCAACATTCAGAAAACGAAGATCATGACATCTGATCCCATCACTTCATGGCAAATAGATGGGGAAACAGTGGAAACAGTGGCAGACTTTATTTTTGGGGGCTCCAAAATCACTGCAGATGGTGACTGCAATCATGAAATTAAAAGACGCTTACTCCTTGGAAGGAAAGTTATGACCAACCTAGACAGCATATTAAGAAGCAGAGACATTCCTTTGCCAACAAAGGTCCATCTAGTCAAGGCTATGGTTTTCCTGGTAGTCATCTATGGATGTGACAATTGGACTATAAAGAAAACTGAGGGCCGGGGAATTGATGCTTTTGAACTGTGGTGTTGGAGAAGACTCTTGAGAGTCCCTTGGACTGCAAGGAGATCCAACCAGTCCATCCTAAAGGAATTCAGTCCTGAATATTCATTGTAAGGAATGATGTTGAAGCTGAAATGATAATACTTTGGCTACTGATGCGAAGAACTGACTCACTGGAAAAGCCCCTGATTCTGGGAAATATTGAAGGCAGGAGGAGAAGGGGGCGACAGAGGATGAGATGGTTGGATGGCATCACCGACTCAATGGACAGGAGTTTGAGTGAACTCCAGGAGTTGGTGATGGACAGGGAGGCCTGGGGTGCTACAGTCCATGGGGTCGCAAAGAGTCGGACATAACTGAGTGACTGAACTGAACTGAACTGAACGTCCATCACTCAAACTTCTTAGATGTCAATATTAAATTTCGTATTAACTCTCAATGTGATTTCCTGGTACTTCCATGAAACTTACAAGGTCTGAAATCTTCCTAAGGGAAAGAGACTTTTCTGTCTCGTAAGACAATAATTTCTTCAAAAAAACCATAAGTAGTCTACCTTAAACTTGATAAATATACTTGTACTGTCTAACTTGTGGCCCGAAATGTACTGATGTTTAATAATTTTTGTTAGGTATAGCCGATGTGAAACAAGGGAATGTAAGTGTACTAGTTGAAGCTGTAAAGAATCCAAGTATAATAGAAATAACATGAGTTTTAGAAGTAGCTGTTTTTGTGTTTGGTGGTGTGTGTACTTATTCATGTCTGACTCTTTGGGACCCCATGGACTGTAGCCCACCAGGCTCTCCTGTCCATGAAATTTTTCAGGCAAGAATACTGGAGCAGGTTGCCATTTTCTTCTCCAATACTTCCTCAAATCATCCTTAAAAAATCCTCCCAAGAAACACAAATAACACATTTATCCCACATAAAAGATTTTTTTAAAAGCAATGTATCAGACATGCTTTAGCTATATAATCTCAATTAAGTTTGTAATAATTGTGGTTTGAAGCACATCAATGATTTTCAAAGGTTTTTGTTTTAATAGCAGAATTTTGAAAAAATAATCTTCATGTCTTTGTCTTACAATAAGAATCGTCAGAGCTACTCTGGTTCGGGTGAAGGTGGGGGACACAGAGTTCTGAATGGTGTTCCTTCAAGTCCTCCCACAAGGTTGCTCTGAGAAACGTTTCCACTTTTCCAAGCTTCTGTAGAGCAGTCTGAAAGCCTCTGGACTGGATACTGTCCCATGTATGAGTCTTTCAACCCAGCACATCATGCTCCTGTGTATGCTTTGTCACTGTGCTTCCCGTGTGCTTCCCTCCTTAAGACCAAGATCCATCACGTGACTTTAGACCTCTCCCCGCTCCCTCTCTGAAATAGAGTAGCGATGACAGAGGCTCAGAGCTGTTCCTGCTTCACATTGTCCCCACTCCCACCTCCTCCTAAGCCCTCAGTCTCATCACCACCGGCACTGTCAAAATCAGCCACGAAAATGCCCTACACCCACCCAAGTCTCATCACCTTTCCACTCTGCCCTCTGGAGTTCTTACTCCAGCTGCCTTGCCCATCTCTCTCTTCTTTGAATAGTCATATAAAATCCTAAACCTACAGTTATACATTTTGACAAGTCCCAGGCAATGAAACAGGAATCTTTCCTTTCTTTAAAATTGTGGCATCTTGGCTCAAATGACTCTGAATCTGTTTGGCAGACCTTCTTTATTTTCCTTGCGTTTTTCACTCTCATTCTTCTGAATATTCTATACCTTCTTCTTTCTACATCCATCTCTAACATGCCCTTCCCCATCTACATGCCCCCTGATGTTGGTTCTGTGTGAGAAGAACTTCCCCATCTTTCCATCAGCACATACCTATCTGCTTCATTTTCTTCCCGCCTCTAGTTCTACAGATGAGCCCCACCTTCCTTTATCCATTAGATCTCAGTTCTACTTTGATCCACAGATTCTTCTGTCTAGGTACCTCCCTTCTATAGCATTATTTCAATTCTTCATTCCACTGATTCATTCCCACCAACTTGGAAAACTAATGAAATCTCCTATTTTAAATAAACTTTTCATTGGTCCCATGTCCCTTTCTGAATATTGCTTTATTTCTTTGCTGCCAGATGACATTGGAACTGTTTTTTTTTTTTCCTGTTGGTTCTTTCTTTTTTTATTAATTTTTTTAAATTTTATTTTATTTTTAAACTTTACAATATTGTATTGGTTTTGCCAAATATCGAAATGAATCCACCACAGGTATACATGTGTTCTCCATCCTGAACCCTCCTCCCTCCTCCCTCCCCATACCATCCCTCTGGGTCGTCCCAGTGCACCAGCCCCAAGCATCAGTATCTTGCATCGAACCTGGACTGGTGACTCGTTTCATACATGGTATTCTACATGTTTCAATGCCATTCTCCCAAATCTTCCCACCCTCTCCCTCTTGTCTATACTCTGTGTCACTCCTTTAAAGCAGTTCTTAGAGTCACTCCATCAAAATTGCTAGTGTTATGTGAGGTCACTGATGACTTCAGCTTTCTTTAATTGCATGGATGATTTTCTCCCCTTATCTCATATGCCATTTTGCTCACTTCCCCCCCTTTGAAGCAGGTTTTTTTCTCTTTTGGCTTCTGATATTCCATTACCCTCTTTTCTTTTCTTCCCTCGCAGGCTGTTTTTAGTTTTCTTTGCTAGTTTTATTCTTATCCTCTTACCTTCTGAACATGAAGTATTTTCCTTGTAACTCTTGTTCATTGCCACCTAAGGAACTCTTGTGTGAGCTCATTCAACTTCTTGCCTTTGAATACCATCTTTCAAACTTGTATCTCCAAATTGCTCTGTCCCCTGAACCCTAGACTAATTTATCCAGTTGTACTTGGATTTTTAGTAGACAACTAGAAGTTAACGTATATAAACTAAACTCCTGTCTTCACCTGATTCACAAAAACCTGATCCACACCAATCTTCCTCCATCTTCATAAATGGCAACTTTATAGTTGGGCCAAAATTCTTGAAGTCAGTTTTGGCTCATCTTTCTCTAGTATCGCATATCTAGTGAAGTGAAAGTTGCTCAGTCGTGTCCAACTCTTTGCGACCCCCTGGACTTTACAGTCTATGGAATTCTCCAGCCCAGAATACTGGAGTGGGTAGTCTTTCCCTTCTCCAGGAGATCTTCCCAACCCAGGGACCGAACCCAGGTCTCCCGCATTGCAGGTGTGCCATCTGGATTCATTACCAGGTGAGCTGCTGGGGCCAGCGCAGCAGGTAGGGATCAAAAGTGGTCAACACATAGTTTAGAGACAGAATTAAAATTTTAAAGATGGGACTGGAGGACTCAAGACCTCTAGGATCAAGAGCCCTGTTCCTCGGAGCCGCATCACTTTTATGTAGGGTCTTGGCATGCAGAAAGTATCTGTTGTGCTGTGATAAAATCAGCCCCCTGTGTCCCCGGTCACATCTCCCATTTTATTGATTACTTTGAACTATCTTCGTTACTTTCTTGTACAAAGGGTGTCACCCAGGTGAAGCCATAAACCCACATATGCCTTGGGAAAATATCTTGGTATGTACACAAGCGGGTGTTCTGAACTTGTGCTGACCTGGTGTTCCAAGGTCTACACTGTGTTTTTCCTTAGCTCAGCAGGGCATGATGACCACAACTAATCAACCCAATGTACTTTTGTTTAGATGATGCTGCATTGCTATATTTTGCTTTATTCTTTCCCCATGGTGTTTTACTCATGGCTTACCCGGAGCAGCAGGCGGCTGATTATTAACCCCTGCACTGAGCCACCAGGGAAGCCCAAGAATACTGGAGTGGGTAGCCTGTCCCTTGTCTAGGGGATCTTCCAGACCCAGAAATTGAACCAGGGTCTCCTTCATTGCAGGCAGATTCTTTACCAACTGAGCTATCAGGGAAGCCCTATCCCATACCTAATCCACCCATACATCATGTTCACTTTGAATTCAAACCATATTCAGAATCCCATCACATTTCCACATCTAACAAAAAATCTTGTGGTCAACCCACCATACAAATTGTACCTGGGCTATTTCAGTGTTTTCCTTGAACTAATCTGCTTCCACTATGCTGCCATAGCATGTGTATTTAGCTCACCAATCAGTGATTCTGATGACATTTGAGTTAGGAATTGATACACATCTAGTTAAAAAAAATAAAAAAAAGCCTTGAATGGCTTCCCATTTCACTAACAACAAAAATTAAAATTAGTAGAATGAGCAGCTATTATGGTGCTCATCTAATTTATCATCCCCAAATGAAGACCTTCTTCATACTGAAAAGGAGCACTTTGAACAATCAGTCCCAGACAACATGCGTAAACAGACACAATCCCAGACAAAGCAGAAGTGTTTTCCTCCTACTCTCCCACCTGGAAGCCCCTTCACAATCTACCCCTGCCCCCTGCAATGAACTTGGCTTCATCACCTGCCCCCTCCCTTGCAAATCTCTCTCACTACATACGTCTTTTCTTGCACATCCTAAAAGCTGTCAAATTTTCTCCTGCATCAAGGTTCTTTGCCCAGGCAGATGTTTTTGCTTGTAATACCTACCCTTCCTTCTCCTATCCTCAGAAATCACTCCGTACTTTTCCTTTGTTTCTGCTCGAGTGTCGCCTGACCAGAGAGGCCTTCATGGAGATTTCAGCAAAGAGCACCTGCTATGTTCCTGTTCTTCTATCATCCTTCATGTTTTTCCCCATACTGTTTATCAGCATCTGATACTTTCAGTGGATATGTTCACTATTCCTTGTCCACTAGAATACAAGTTAGGAAAGTACAGAAGCTTTTTCTGCTCTCCCGGTATAATGATAGTAGAATATGTTCCGAAACAAAGGATTTGCTCAATAAAAATTGATTAATTAATGAATAAAAATATTTGCTTTACACTAAATTGTTTCTGATCCCCTAGCTTGTCTGGCATTGATTAGACACTAAAAAGTCAACTTATATGCACTAATCCACATAATTCTTTCATGCACAGAAAGCCAATATAATTTTATAATGTAGAAGATCTTCTTGTTCCCTTTTTTGACTGATATGTATCTATGCATAAATCTTATGTGTGTATCTATAGATATCTTAATGTGTGTATACAGATTTGTACACTTATTCTTTGAAATATGTTCTTTATATTATATTAGTAATTTTCAAAGTATTAAGTTTGTATTTTACATTTATAATTATATTGCACACTTTGCAAAACACCAAACTAGCATGCTGTCTATTGCTCTGAGATGTCAAGTAATTCTAGATCAAAATATACTCATTGATTTATTGATAGAACAAACACACACTACATATTCACATCCCAGTTAAGATCGGTTTTAGTTCACAAAGATTATTTCATGAATATTAATTAGAGTAAGAAAACAGAAGTCTCTATTGATTGAAAGAAACAAAAGGTCTAATTTCAAACTTATATAGAACCTTTTTAACTTCATTTCTCTACTCATTGCCTCAAAACACTATTTATGTCAGCCCATTAAGGAAACCTATTTTCATCATCATGTATTCTGGAAGATACTTTATCTTGGGTGAAATCAAGAAATCGTTTGTGGTTTCTATTGTTTCATCATATGGCTACATATTAACTTAAACTTCATCTTTCTAAACTGTTTTATTGGTTTCCTCTTCAGCCTTATTTACATGATTTATTTTCCATTTATGGCATGTCCAGTTTTGTCCAATTAAGTCCAATTTGGATTAGCTCTTTACAAATCAATTCATTTCTATAAACCCATTAATATTTCACATTATCAAAAGCATATTCTTCATGAATATATATCTTAATCCCCTACTTCAGTAACATAAATAGATGATTAGACAACTCTGAAACTTTTGGTTTTAACATTGGCATAGATTTTTAAAATACTTGAACTTCCAGTTGACTCAACTTTATCTAGTAACAAAAGCTATTTCATCCCCATAAGCAATTGAATTGGTGATAGATTTAACATTTAATATCAACTAGAAATAGTTTGACAGATATGACAAACTGCAGTATAGTATCAGTTCAGTTCAGTCGCTCAGTCATGTCTGACTCTTTGCAACCCATGGACTGCAGCACGCCAGGCTTCCCTGTCCATCACCAACTCCAAGAGCTTGCTCAAACTCATGTCCATCGAGTCAGTGATGCCATCCAATCATCTCATCCTCTGTCGTCCCCTTCTCCTCCTGCCTTCAATTGTTCCCAGCATCCGGGTGTTTTCTAGTGAGTCAGTATAGTATCTTAAGTAATATATCAAGTTAAACCAAGCAGATTAAAAAAAATCGGCAAGAGTTTCTAGGTTCAAAACTAGTTAACAGTAACTTTGGAATTCAAGTTTTGCATTCATGGCCTGTCTGAAAGCAAAGTTACCATACCTGAAAGAAACTTGTAACAGCAAGCAAATAGAGTTATTTTATTCAGGCAAAAAAATACAAACTGAAAACTAGAGTTAACAATAATATGGCACTATGTCAAACTTACACCAATTATTTATAATTCAGTACTTTTAATTGATGAAAACAAAATATGTATACAATAAAAAACATAATCTAAGTTTTATTCCTTCACTAATTAAAAAGAAAATATAGTATGAAAGTACAGATAAAAATGATAACATAGAGAAGTAAGATTACTGCCATTTTTAATGTTTTTTTAAAATAGTTACCTGGGTTATTTTATAATAAGAATGTATTGATTTTATATTTAAACTTTTTTCCTCTCCTTCTGAAATTAAAGATAAGTAAATAAAAATAAAATTAAGTAAAGCAAAGAAACAAAATGCCAGTTACCATGTCCTGACAATTGATTCTGCCTCCTATACATCTGTTGTTTTATACTTTAGTGGTTATGAATTTTCTTATATTACAGCATTCTCCTAACAAAACCCTCAGTCATTAATTGTGATTACCTCTAATCCATCCTCCTGACTAGAATCAGATACGTAGTTCTGTACACAGAGTAAGTCTTTGCTCAAGTTAACATTGTTTCGCAATTGACCTTTGCTTTCTGGGTCGAATTTAAATTCCTTAGTGTGTTGTCTGAGTCATAGTGAATCCCTGGCGCCTGTTTTCATGTCCCACCTCTTTCCTGCAGGCACTGAGTCTGTTTGCCTGCATGTCCCATGGTTTGTACAAGGAACACCCCACTGTGTTTGCCCATCCAACTTGGTATTGTCCAGAAATCAGCTTAGGTACTTCCTAACCCTTAATCCATTGTAAACCTTTGAGCTAAGTGAGCTACCTAGACCTACCATATGCTGGTAGCATGTCTCTAACACTGTACTGCAGTCCTTGATTTTCTTTTTATCTAAGCATTAAGCTGTGAACTTTTTAAAGTCGGGTGTGGCTTCATCTCTGTATTAACTGTTGATTTAACCATTAGTTAGCAAGAACATACTCAAGAAATAGATGATGAATGATTGTTGAATGAATTATTTTCCATTTTGCTGTTGTTACAGTATCTTTGCAAATAGTAATCACTGTGCAGGAAACAATCTAGACAACAACTTCCAAAAAATAGATATTAAAGGTGTGTCTGATAGTACCTGTATTAAAGGTATGTGAGATCATGTTAAACTAAAGAAGATCATTACCTATGTCTTCACATGGACCACATACTATGAAAATTTTAATCTCACAAAATAGAACAACAATTATAGACTCTTCCTTTATAGTCATAGCACTTTGGAAAGTTTGGTAGAAATAAATTCAAACTAAACATTTTAAAGGTTATAAATACTGCTGTACTGTTAAATGTATAAATTTGTACTGTAAACATCTGGAAAGCAATCATTATCAAATGTAAAATAATTATGATATAAAGTATATAGCAAACACTTAAAATATTTTTTTATGTGAAATCACTTCTCACCTATTGAAATGTCAGCTATTATACATCTGTGTTAAGAGTCAGGCTGAATACAGGTTTGTTTTCAGATTTATTATTGTTGGGTTTTCTTGGTTCGGCACTTATGCATTATTTGCATAAAATGTTAGATATTTTTGTTTTGCAGACTTTTTTTAATACCCTTTACTTCCCATGGGTATTGCCTAGGGGTATGTGGTAGCTGCTGTATATAACTCATAGGCAGTACTAGGTACCTTTTTAAAACCCTATAGTGCAATCATCTTGTTTGGTCTAGATGTTTTACTTGAAGTGTTGCCAGTTATTCTGAAATGTCTGTGATTTTACACACGTAGATGCCTGTTAGAACTCACTCACTCTCACTTCTGGCCTGACTCATTAGGGAAGCGATTTCCTTTGCAGATGTGAGAGGTGACTGCACTCTTTCCATCACCTACTGTGCCACCTGGAAAGCTTTTCCTCCCAAATAATCAGGGAACATGCCTGTGAACAAATTGAATGACAGGCCTTCACCATATGCAGGCGAGCCTGTGGAACTTCTGTGCATATCAGATATTACAGGAAACAGTTTAGGCCGTTTTAGTCATATTGACATACTGCTTCTCAACTTGAGACACATTGAGGTCTCTCTACACTACACTGATATGACACTGAGAGGAAAATTGCATACAGTTTTTGAAAGGTTTGTGATACCTAACTGGTAAACAAGAGTCTGTCCTTATTACCCAAATGTCTAATATCCTTTTAGAAGTGGTGATATCCCAGGGGACAGGTAGTTTGAAGAATACGAAACCCAAGAAGCATGCTCTAAGCCATAAAGCTCTTATCTGTCAATATCATACACGGTAAATGTTTTTAAGAAAGAGCATAATGGCGTGCTATTGTTATTACTGAGACATCGCTCTTCTTTATGTTTGCATTAGGGACTTGTTAAGGTGCAGGGTGTGTTGCCCACTAAATGCCTATATGAGAGAAGATTGTCAACTCAGCTGTAAACAGAGGCCAGTCTTCCTAGAAAAATCTCTGAATTTGGCTTTATAAATGTAAACAGCCGAAAGACTTCTCAGTTCTTACTTTCTCTGATCATTGTTTAAGGATTTGAGACCAAATATAAATATAAATGTGATTTTTTGAAAAATCTTGAAAGGCTTACCTGAGCATTTCATTGTTTTTCCTTCTACTTTTATTAAAGACTGAAATATATCAGGCTGTGTGCATAGACAACTGTAGACAATCTGCCCTGCCCAGTGGACTCAAAATATGTAAAGCCCATGCTGCAGATTATGCTAGAACATTAAAGTTGGGTTGGAATTTTTCTGGGATTAAAAAAAAGGCTCATAATCTCAGGTTCAAATGGAAGAGTCTAATAATACAGTTGTTACAATTTTTACACATGTACAACTCAAAGAGATTTTGGAATTTAGATCATCTGGTTGAGGGCGGAAAATAGGCTAGGCTGTCTGACAACCTGCCTGTGTGAAGATAGGAGTGGGGCAGTGTCGCCGGATGCTGTCAGCCTATTCATTACTCCTTCCCAATCCCTCACACCTCATGGCCGCCTTGGGCCGCTAATGGCCTTGGCCACAGAAACCACCAAATGTGCGCCTGATGTTTCACTGCCAGTGAACTGTATGAACCAGCATAGCTACACAGGGTCCGTGACTAACCATAGGTGACACGTGTTAATTTGTTTTTAGATAAAGCTCAGGGTAGGGGGCGGGGGAGTTGACTATGATGCATTTCAGCAGTCAGACCACCAGGATCTGCATAAGACTAAGAAAAGCAAGTTAAAATACAATAGAACTGCCTATGAATAATACTGTCATTTGTTCATGAGCTCTAAATCTCCCATGTTTAGTATAGAAATCCTGCTCTTCTGGGCCAAATTAAAATGCAACCCCTAAAACATTTCTAAAAAGCCACTTTGAAAAAATACTCTTAAGAACTATCTGGATGCTTGGGGCTGGTGCACTGGGACGACCCAGAGGGATGGTATGGGGAGGGAGGAGGGAGGAGGGTTCAGGATGGGGAACACATGTGTACCTGTGGCGGATTCATTTTGATGTTTGGCAAAACTAATACAATTATGTAAAGTTTAAAAAAAAAAAAAAAAAAAAACTATCTCAAAGAAGAAAAAAATAACCTTTTGGAAAACATATTCAGACACAATACATTTTAATAGTCTAGTTTTACAACACATATCTTAGAAATAATTGAAATCCCTTCTATAAAACCACATGTCATTACAGCTGATACTGTTGATTAGGTTAGTGTCTTTTGAAAAATTGTGAATCATCAAAAAAAGGAGAAATATGAAATTTAAAGGTATTTGAATGCTAAGAGTCATACAGATGCTTGATCAGAAAGGAAATGTTTCTTTTTTTCTGTTTGGCCAAAACTTTCTGGTCCTGAGTAAACTTGTTGCAGGAAAAAAAAAAAAAAACACCTAAAATATTTCCATAAGCCAAATCACAATGAAGAGTTAACTCATAATATCTATATAGTAAAATAACCTCTATTCTAAGAAAAAAGCAATTACCGAAATCCTTAACTTTTTTTTAAGATTTTAAGATTAGGGCTTCCCAGGTAGTGCTAGTGGTAAAAAATCTGCTTGCCAAGGCAGGAGATACAAGAGACACAGTTTTGATCCCTGGGTCGGGAAGATTCCCCTGGAGGAGGGCATCGCAACCCACTCCAGTATTCTTGCCTGGAAAATTCCATGAACAGAGAAGCCTGGTGGGCTAGAATCCATGGAACTGCAGAGTCAGATATGACCTGCACGCACGCGCGTACACACACACACACACACACACACACACACACACACACCCTCCCCCCACCCACACCCCCCCACTCACCCACACCCCCCCACCCACACCCTCCTCCACACCCCTCCCCCTTTAAGATGTTACATTGTCAAGAAAGCAATCAACAGTAGATGGAAACAAAGCAAGCTAGGGCAAGATGGGTAAATTAACTTAAAAACACCTGCATCCTCCCCTCCCACCCACACATCCTTCATTGCCCCTCCCATCCCCAACGCTCTCTGATCTAGGCTTTGAGGGGAGAGGCACAGGGGTGGTTAATACAATCCCAGACCAAAGAAACCCTCTTCTCTCCCTCTCCAAGGGCAGAGGTGGGCAGAGGAATCAAAGAGCAGACTAATGTAGCTCCCCAGCCCTCTGAGGTCACTTGAACTTCCAGTCAAGGCTCTGGTAATTATAGGTGAAGAGATGGAATTTATATTGAAGCTGAGACTGAATCTTTAGACTGGTTTTAATAATTAAAAGTAACAGAAAAGTTGTGGAATCTGCCGAAGAGTGATGTTAAAAACCAAATTGAGAATCCCCAACCTGTTAAATTTTCACTCCTTAATCAAAATGGAAATTTGATATAAAATTTGAAGGTCTTCTGGAAAAATGGTGTCTATTAATGGAACCTATTTGATCTGGAAGGAACTTCAATCCTAGCACTCAATTTTGCAAATGAGGAATTTGAGAAAAGTTGAACAAATGGCCCAGGTTTGCAAGATGAAGTCAGAGCTGGTTCTAGAGGCCAGTGATCTAAATTCTCAGTTCAGGGCTGTTTGTCCTTCGGGCACCTCTGTAATAGGGCTTGAAAAGGATTGGCAAGACAAATCTGGAAAGATAAAAGTAAGAAAGCAGTAAAGATAAAATTGACTTCACAGCTTGACCTCAGGTGTAAACCTCTCCTATAATGGTTCTAACCTTATAGCTCAGATGTGTTCTAAAATGATCAAAGATGAATTTAAACTAAGTAGAGTCTTACTTTGCAACATTTCTCCGTAATGCTGTTCAATAAAAGAGCCCTAATTCTTGATAGTTTAGTATGAATGACTATATTAATCACATGAATACAGTTCAGAATATCTAAATCAATATTCATAAGCCAAGAAGAATATTTGAGTAATATAGTGTTCTCTGTTTTTAATAATTAAAACAAATTATAATCTTAACCAGTTATGTGCCAGGTGTTACTAAGTTCTTTAAATAGTTGTGAACTACTTATGAGGGAGTTAATGTCAACACCCCTAATATACAGATGAGGAAATGAAGACTTGAAAAAAGTTAAATGCTTTGCTCAAGGTCCCAAATAGGTGAGCAGGATTCAAACCCAAGCTGTCTTATTCTAGATGCCTCAGGCTTGCCTAGTACACTGCCACTTTGGATGAAGGTTTCCTTGAATGTTTTAAGTGATATGCATGCTAAAATGGGATATTTTCAAAGAAATTTTAGCAGTGAATAACCTTTTGAAATGTATATTTTCTGTATTTAATGTTTATCATCTGCTATGCCCATTTCACATTTCTTTTCTTGATCATATGAAGAGAAAATATGCTTAATACCATACTGTTTGAAATGGTGGGAGACTATAAGGAAATCAGTACAGAGTTCAGAGATGTTGGGTTCAATGTAAGAAAGAACTATATGCAATGAAAGTACTAAGAGATATTGTAGAAATTAGCAAAAGGAGGGATTATGTGCTTGAGAAGATTTGGGAGCTGTCTTCCCAGGTGGTGAGAAGGTGGTCGGCCATCTTCACAGCCCAGTTTGGACCACTTTCTGCCTCTCACATGGCTTGTTCTTAATGAATTATTGCAGGGTATTTATTACTAGGACCACAAGCAGTATTTTGACTTGGAGCCATAATGCAAACCCAAATTTGGCACAACATCACTTTAAACTCGGGAAATTACGACTTTAATTAAAGATTCAGCATAAAGCCAGCAAGATAATAAATCTGAAATTGATTCTTCGGTATGGGTTGCATCGCTGTGCCCTGAGTGGTCACACCATCTCTCTCAGTGCTGTTAATGGCTTAAGCCTCCCCACCGTCTTGTCCCTCCCCCGTAACCTTTCCCCTTAATGGTTTTCTTCTTCCCCACCTCTGGTCTCATATTGTTAAGGAACCCAAACCTTAGAATCACTGACATATATATCCATAAGCTGTAGGCAATGATCTCTGAAATCAAGCTAGGAAAATCTATATACTACTTACACAGATTAAAATGAAAGTGAAGATAAATCACACATGAAGGTACTTTTTTTCTGTCACATCTTTAAAAAATACAGTATTCATATGATCTAGAATTTTTTGGTTAACCTCATTTTAAACCCAAGTGAGGATTTCTTGAAAGATAGAGGTATTATTAGCTTTACACTTAAAGTTGAATTTGAATTTCTCATTTTATAATAGGACTGAATTTTCATCTCACTGCGTGCCTTAATTGCACATGGCATCAACTAATGCTGATGTTCTACTAACGGCTGTATATCTGTGCATTATTTTTATTTCCAGTTTCCAGTTTTTAGATCTTTCCCTGTGGCTGTAAATCCCTTTCCATGAAGGCAAAAGGAATAAGATGTAAAGATAGATATAAGTAAATGCACTTGGGCTTATTTGGGGACAATGTGACTAGAAATTATGTGGAAAAACTTAATGGCTTCATTTTCTTGCAATAGCAATATATTAACATTTGAGGAATGAATGAAAAGGGAAAGGAGCTAAAAAGTCAGAATTACCAGGAAAAGCCTAGTGAGTTTGTCTCTACACCTGAGGCTGCCATTTCTTAAAATATTGAGACTTGGTGCAAGGGAGACCTCAGAACAGTGAGGGCGCTCTTACAGTTACAAGCCAGGCTTCAGGACCCTGCTATGACTGTGTGACTGGAGGACAGAGGTTGCCATATGGATTTCTTTTGAGAAGGAAAACCCTCCAAATGACAATCTTAACTCTTACTCTGGAAAACTTCCCCAAATCATGTTAAAACAGGAAGTCAGATTTTAAACAGACCTCCAGAAATTGAAACAACCTATCTTTTGTGTGCAGGTAACATAGTTTAGGAGTGCATTGTTTAAAAAATTTTGGGGTTATTAAAATAGTATTTTGGAATTTATATCTCTTGTAACATAAGGGCCTTCTGAATTTTTCCTTTGCAGTAATAAGTATGGGTAATAAAGTCTAGAGAGACCAATAAGTAATCAGTATTAGAATAGAAAAATTATCTGAAACTCAAGTTAAGAAGAAATTATTAACATACTCTACACTCTGACATTGTCAAAGAACATGTCACTTTGTAGAAAACGCTTGGACACCAAAGTAAATACTAACAACTTAAAATACATTAATTTAAGGCTATTCCTCAGTATAATTGTTTCCTCAAGTTGAAATATTGCAGCTTCATCCAACTCTTTGTTTCTCAGACTACTATGCACTGTTGACTCATAATCCATTTCCTTTCCCTTTAAGTCACTCCATCCTAAGTAACTCATCATTTTTTTTTTTTTTCATGTTATGCAGGAAATGTGCCTCATGGTTACATTACAGGGAAATTAATGTTATAACTTGATTATTATGTACTTTGATCTCAGATTTAGCATTGAAATTTGCCTTTGGCAATTTCACAATGCATTTATTCTAAAATTTCCATCTTATTTAAAGAAAGCATTTTGTGTCGCTTTACATCTCCCTGAGGATATAGATTGAGGTCTGAGCTATCAGACTGCTATCATGACAGTCCCCCTTTTTGCTTTATACCTGAATATTTCAAATCATTCACTATGGAGAATAAGTCTACCGGAGCACTTACTGTTTATGAAAAAAAAAAAAAAAGTTGTCTCTAGTTTAACTTCTCTGTCTTAGATTTTAATTTTTGTTTTTTTGTTTTGTTTTTTTAATCCTGGCCACAAAGGTGAACTACATAGCTGATATTCTTCCGTGATAGTTGCTTTCATGTATTTACTACACTGTATTGTATTTAATATGCTGCATGAATATACAGACTTCAGTTATGTTTGTGTATTTAGCTGATGAGTCATTTTTAAATGAATTTTGAGTATTGGGAATTGAGAGATCATTTAATCAGAAATCTAACTCATATTTTAATCGTCATGTTGTATATATTAGTAGGGTTGGGGAGAACCAGGAAATCAGAGTAGTTGATGAACATTACTTTTATATTGACTTTAAAATTCTCGGATAAATTCCTTCATTGTGAAGCTAAAAGGCAATAGCATTTAAGAATTTAAGTTCCCATAAGAAATTGTCCAAGAATGAACTGACTGGTCTCTAACTGAAAACATTAAGGTTAAATTTACCTCATCCAATCAGGGAGACACACACTCCATCACTCCAGTGTTCTGTCCATTTAGAAAATGGGACAATAATCCTCTCTACAATTGACAAAGGAGATGACACTTCAGTTTTCCTTATCAACATCTTGGTACTTAGCCTTTATAGATACTCAGAATGTCCTCAGGTACATTATCTACTACTCATATGCTAAGCTCAAAATCTATCATATGACGTTTGTATCAGCCAGAAATGTGTTCACTTGCAAGTAATAGGGGGATACACTGTCTTAAACACTAGAAACCTCATTTTTCCACCGAATTTTGTAGAAACCCTATAAATAGCATTGTCTGAGCTTCTTGGGCTATCATGGATCGAAGCTCTCGCTAGTAGCCATCAGTAACCACTAGCTGATCGTTCAGTGTTTGTTGCCTTATGATCACAGTGTGGCTGCAGGGATCGCTATCACATTCACAGGCACAAAGGAATAGAAGGCAAGGGCAGTTACTAAGGGGCAGGCTAGAGGAAGAATCGCTAGCTGCGCCCATCACTCAACCCCTGTCTCTCTGAACAGAACTCAGTCACATGCTTACTCTAAATATTGGGGTAAGCTGGGAAAATAACTCATGTTTAGCTCTAGAGTGTAGGCAGATGAGAGAGAGATCGAAATCAAACAGTGAGGGCAGGACTTGGAATCCTGTTTTAAGAATCCTTTCAGGTAATTCTATGCACATTGAAGTTTTTGAAAATCCCTGATTTATATACCCACTTATAAAATCCATCTGTTTGCTTATAAATTCACCTCAGCATTATAAAGCATGATGTATAATCAGGAGCTATTTAAGAAAATCCATTTTTCTTTCCAGGGAAAATTTATCACTAATGTCTTGGTAATAGCTAAATTGAATGGTAATATAGAAATAGAAAAGCATACATATCCAATTAATAAAGATGTGTTCAAAGAGCACCTCCCTCTTTCTGGTTGTATTTCCTGGAAACCCCATCACACATCCTTGCCACCCCCAGCCTCATTAGACAGTGAACTTCCAGGGTCAACGAGTGTGTCTGTTCTGCTGATTACCAGGCACCTGCATGCCCTTAACATTTGCAGAAAACATCGATTCTAGAAATCAAATGTGAACAAGACAAGCATGTGGTTTGTTTGTGTTTGTTTACCCTGTGGAGCTTATATTCTAATCAGGGAGATGGGACATAAACAAGTTCAATTAAAAAAAAAAAAAAAAAAACACACAGTGGAAGTACTAATTGGTTGTCCTGAAATAGAAGAGTCCAACGGGCTTTACATGGGTGCTTAGAGAAGGTCCCCAAGGAATTGCCGTTTCCTAAGACCTGGAATTTGAGAAACAGCCTGAAGATCTGGGGAGAGAGCTTTCCTGGCAGGACAGCAAAGAAAGAGGCAGAGGCCCTGAGTGGCGAGAAGAGTTGGTGTTACCGGAGGGCCTGTTGGTGTGTCTGCTTAATTAGTGAGAGTGAGATGGGCAGGAAGTGCAGTTGGAGAGGCAGTCAAGGGTCAGAGATGCGGAGCATTCTGTGTTGCGGCAATGGACTTATTGGAAAAAATAAATGTAGTCTGTTTCAGCATCAAATGAAGGTGAGAGAAAGTAAGGCACTCTTCCAATTTTGGTTGTTCTTAAAGAGCAGTTAAGAATGAAGTGGGGAAATCTAATTAATAGGTGCAGAGTTTTCTACACTGAAGAAGGCAATTTAGGATCAGGTTTCACATTAGAATTCTTCAGGTGTCTATTATTGGTCCATATATATCTGACTGAAAGCTCAGTTCTACTCAGCTCCTTGGCTTTTCTTAGAACATCAGAACAGTTTCAGTATTTTGTACATAAAAGCTCAAAATGCCAGCTTTTATCACCTGGCTCCTTGAGATTGAGTATTGGACACTGCAGAGAAGTAGGGTAAACCTGCTTGAAAAGCACCTAGAAGATTGTGAGGTCAAGCATACTGTCAGCTAGAGACGCTATTCCCTTTCTGCACACAGACTTTGGAAATGCCATGTATGCTCATGATTAGAAGCTGAGTGCCTAGTACTTGGGCTTCCCTGGTGGCTCAGATGGTAAAGAATCTGCCTGCAATGCAGGAAACGCGGGTTTGACTCCTGGCTCAGGAAGATCCCCTGGAGAAAGAGAATGGCTATCCACTCCAGTATTCTTGCCAGGAGAATTCCATGGACAGAAGAGCCTGGTGGACACAGTCCATGAGGTCACAAAGAGTCACACACGACTCAGTGACTAATACTTGGTCCTTGCATGGTGGCTTACAGGAAAGAATCTGTCTGCAATGTGGGAGACCCAGGTTTGATCCTGGCCTATCAGTTAAAAACAGGCAGAGCCTAAATGTAGAACATTTTGCTCAGTGACACCTTTATCCTTAACTGAGTTAATACTCATGAATCTAAAGGTTGAAATTCTGCCTTAAAGTTGAAAGGGAGAAAAAGAACAGTTTTCCACCTTACTTACATAGTGACTTCATAATATTAAAATCACAGTAAAAAGGTCCCAGTTACTTAAGTGTTGAGCAAGACTAATTTCTTGGAACACTCACACAAATAAAACCAGCATGGTTTACTTGTCTGTAAATGTTTGGTTCTTTCAGTGTTTTGCTTAAAAAACTTCTTGTAAGTTTGTAATTTCATCCAAAATCACAACTTGTCAGTTATGAGCAACGTGAGGTCTGCACTCACGGTGGTAAAGATCCCATGTTTTTCTGTTGGTATATATATTAAATTATAAAAGTGAAAAATAACATTTTCATACCAGCTCTATATTGCTAACTCCTTTTTAGAAAATTTGTATTTCTATATATTAAAAGAGTGATCTGTTGTAGAGAGCATCACACATTTAATCTGTCTGCTTAATAAAGAAACTTTCCCTCTCTTCAGTAATATTTTAAAGATTCTTTTATTATGAGAAAATAATACTTGAGAACATTCATTTTATACTTTGCAAAGTATTAGAGTTATCATGTCACCTAGGGAGTATTACTGTTTTCAAGCTAAATTTTGTGTTTCAGATAGGTTTGACTGTAAAAAACAACTCAAGTTTTGTGGATTCTGATCATTTTTATGAGCTCACTTTTTTCAGTGAGATGAAATCAAAATTAATATGGATTTTTATAATGCTGCTACTTAGTATTTTTGTATCTGAATCTTTAGAGACTTTCAAAGAAGAGTAGTGACATATTTGCTGTTAAAGAAAAGCAAAGTCTCATGGCAATTACATGACTTGGTGATATGTTTTTGATGTGCCTTAAAGAGTCAAAATGCTTAGCTTTGTCAATATAGCATGAATCAAACCATGTGAGTTGAATGGTGTTTGATTTAAAAACCCCAATAAAATGAGCCTTTGTTTTAATTTTTAAAGAATCTACATTGTTTGAATGATAAAGAAGAGTAATATAGCTGGGGTTTTACCAGACACTTGATTCTTATAGTAATTGTCTCAAATACATTAAAATTTGGCATGCTAATTCATTGTAATGACGAGCTATAAAGTATAAGCAATCTGATTTGATGAAATAGCAGTATGTTTGAAACAAAATGTAAGACAGCAACTTAAAAAAGTGAGAGGTCAACCCTGTATTGCCTGAATAGTATTTTTTTTTCTGTAAAGCTTGTTTTAAAATACATTTTTAAACAACTCTGAAAAATCCTATAAATTGTAGAGAAACTAATCGTATTAAAAATCAGGCTGAATGTTAGAGGAAATTGAATGTGTGCTGACAAGATGGTTAACATATGAACATCCTACCCCTACTCTGGTAATATGAGTCAAAGGGGCCTGGCATGTGTTCAAATACAGTGTAAAAGGTCTTATGATAAAAAACAATTAAAATATATTCTAAATGACTAATGATAAGTTCTGTACATAGTTGATTTGCTTTACCCGTCTATTTTCTATTCAATAATTTCATTTTCTGTTACATGGTAAATATTTAACAACAGAGAAAATTAATATTTCAACTTTTAAACACTATGAAAATGGATTAGCTTCAAATCACATGCTGCATTCACTCTTTTATTTTTTTAACCCGATACCAATTTTGTTAATTTTCTTATCTGCTTGTACTATATACTCACTTAACAAAACTAATAAATTAGATGGAGGAAACCAGTGGAAAAGCTGTAAGTACAATGAAAGTTGGCTTATACAGAAGTTAATATTTGAGCCAAATAGGATTATTACCTCAGGATAGCAACGGCTAAAATCATCCTTTAAACAAAGACAACTTTTCATCTGAAACATTTTATTAACATGACTGTTTCTACCTGCTCATAAACCACTACTATTTCAAGATCACGTTTAAATAACATGCTTAACTTTACATATTGAAAACTTAAACTTCATCTTTAAAGAAGGTGCTTCTATGGGCACAGTACAACTGAATCTTCCATTCTGGCCACAAATATGCCACCCATGGGTTGTCATTTTGAAAAGTGATGAAACAGCTCACAAATGGCCCAGTGGAGGTGCCTGGTTGAGACAACATCCTGCATGTAAATACATAGGCCTTGGGATCAGTGATCAATGTAGAAGTGGGTCTGCTTATCACTTCCAGGGACTCCCCTGGGTTAACTGTTCTTCCTGCCCATCCAGCACTGTGCTCTGCAGGTTTTCTGATCTTTATAGAGAACCAGAAATACAGCAAGGGTCCTTAGAGTTTAAGCAGTACTGCTGCTCAGACTCACTGGATCTTACCCCGAGAGACCAGCAGGCAACAGGGAAGTCACCTTCCTGGCAGGGGCGGTTGTCACTGAGTGTCAGGAGGGCACAGGGATGCTTTTATACTATGTGATGATGGAATGTTTCACCTTCCTCCCCTCACATAAAGGTGATTTATCCAGCAACTCTTCATTCTTGCCTAGTTTTGAGAGTAACTGGACAAATACCCATGTCCTGAGAGTAGCATGGTTACTGGTGGTTAGAGCTCTTGTGAATGGACGTCTGGAACACAGCATCGTTTTACTCACCCAGATGAAATAAAAGCTGAATGTGAGAAGCTCTAGAAAGTATGGTACAGAAGGAAATGACGTCATCTCTCACCTAGAGATGAGCCCTCGGGAGGGAGCTTCAGTTGATGGTGTAATTACCCCTGTTATTTTCAGGACATTAGTTTACCTTTCAGTTGCTCCCTTGACAAGAGTCAGGGAAATTTCCAATTCTGTAAACTCATGGTAATTTTTCTTACTCGAACACCAAATATTTTTTGCTGTGTTTCACATGTTGGATTGTTGATCTACAAGGTCTTGATTCATGCACCTAAGGTTCTGCAGTACAGTAAGACAAGGAAGTCCAATGCAATAAAACTCGAGTTAGCCATTCAGCTATGTCAAATTTCCCTTCTTAACACCTGTACATGCTGTGGTCACCACACCCTTCACTCAGTGGTCCACTTCCTTAGTATTTCCTGAATGAGGAATGTTCAGTACCTAAGGTCTTCTTCCTGTTGATTCTATCTTCTTGTTTCCTATCTGTCAATCTCCAACTCATTCAGAAAAAAATGATCTCCTGGATACTGTAGTAACTTTCTTGGGTTTAGCTCAGACTACTTCTGTGACCATCAGGAATCATCAGCCTTGTTCAGCTGCTAAGTTGTGTCCTATTCTCTGAGACCCAATGAACCGAAGCGCACCAGGCTTCCCTGTCCTTCACTATCTCCCTGAGTTTATTCACACTCCATGTCCATTGAGTCAATCCTGCCATCCATCCATCTCCTCCACTGTCAACTTCTTCTCCTCTTGCCCTCTATCTTTCCCACAAAGTCTTCTCCAATAAGTCAGCTTTTCACATTAGGTAGCCAGAGTAATGGAGCTTCAGCTTTAGCATCAGTCCTTCCAATGAACACCCAGGACTGATCTCCTTTAGGATGGACTGGTTGGATCTCCTTGCAGTCCAAGGGACTCTCAAGTGTCTTCTCCAACACCACAGTTTGAAAGCATCAGTTCTTCAGCACTCAGCCTTCCTTATGGTCCAGCTCTCACATCCATACATGACCACTGGAAAAACCATGCCTTTGACTATAGGGACCTTTGTCGGCAAAGTGATGTCTCTGCTTTTTAATAGACTGTCTAGGCTTGTCATCATAGCTTTTCTTCCAAGGAACAAGCGTCTTTTAATTTCATGGCTGTGGTCACCATATACCATCTTGATTTTGGAGTCCAAGAAAATGAAATCTGACAATCAATCAACTCCTAAAAGCCTTTCTTGCCAAGAGATATGTCCACATACACATCTACTAAACCAGTCCCAGATCTATTCATATTTCCTCATGTGACATTCTTCATTTCACCAGCCTGACAAAAGTGTTCCAAGTGTCCTAGTCTGGATTTTTTGGGGGAAAAGGTAGATTCGAAAGTAGGCTACAACTTAACGACATTTTAGTTTTTCGTTTAGATGATTAGCATTAACCAGAGTGCTGAGACAGCTAACATTGTTAGTCATCAACACATAAATGAAATCATCTGTATTTTAACTTTGCTTCAATCTAGCTAGCATAAGCTAAAAATTTACTATTCAAAAGAAAACCTCACTTTTTGTATCATCCTTTTCTCTGATTATATTCATCTTTCTAATAGCAGCATTATATATGCTATTCATTGAGAGCCTACTGAGCCATGGGGACTGTTAGGTAATTTGTTTGTATTAGCCCTTCAGTTCTCACAATATTTCTTTAACTAACAATTGCAATTTTTATTTAACTAACAATTGCAATTTTTATTTAAGTGTATAAACAGGAGCTCAGATATTCAATTTACCAAAGATACCTGGATTGGTAAGTAGGGGAGACTATATACATCTCACTTTGAAGCAAAAGTCCATGTTCTTCCTATTCTACAGAGTGCATCTTAACATTAACTAAAATTATCTCAGTGAATTTTGTTAAATACTTTAATAAACCTTAAGCTTTAAAAAGCCCCACAAATACTTTATGTTCATTCCTATGAAATTACCAAAATGGTATTTATAAACAAATAGGTAGGCAGGGTTTATTTTTATTTTTCCCCAACATAAAACTTAGATCAAATGATGTATTTTCTAAAACTTTATTTACAAATCAAGATGTTTTCTTCCCGTTAAAATACCTGTCCTATTTTCAGGAAATAGGGCATTCTAGCCTTTGTCAGTAAGGACATTAACATGGGCTCAACTCACATCCACTTTTACTTAAAATGTTAGGAAAACTCATCTGAAGAAGCAGAAAGTGTTGAGCATGACATTCATTAGAATGCAACTGACATTTCTGCTGAAAATAAAACTTTCTAAAACATACCTCAGCATTTTTCTGATAAGAATACATATAGAGGCTTGAAGCATTTTTATTGTTAGCATGATTCCTCTTCTTTTAAACTATTTGCGACTATGTAGGAAGCCCTAGTGATCTAGACAGCCATGTCAAATTAGCATCTTAACAAGATTAACAGGTCCTTCAGGGTCTTTAGAACTCAAAGTAGGGTGGTCACTTATTTTGAGAAGAAAGAAAGTTTCATTATCATAACTACTCCCAACATCATTTAGACAGTTCATTTTCTACAACCAGTGTTACAGTATATGATTTCTCTTGCATTGTCCGATAAGTAGGCTTTTAAAAGGTGTAATTACAGCACGTTTGCACATGGTGGGATAGATTGAAATGAAAATGACAAAATAGTGCTTGGTCCATCTGAGATGCTTTACATCACTTCATTTGCATTCTATAAATATTGTCTCATGAAAAGTGGTTTTAGAGCTGGCTACCTTACTTCCTCAGTTTTTACATCTTTAATAGCAGCCAACCCCATATATACACATTAACCTGTCTTAAGAATCAGCTTAAAATATCTTTTCTCGTTTGAGCTAGTGTAACACCGATCAAAATCCAGGCATTTAGAGCATTGACTTAATATTGAAATTAGGCTAGAGTGCTCGCCAAGGCAGTAATTGCAACCTCTCCCTGAAGTGAATGGCATTATATTGATCCCAGATCCATCACTCCCAGCCAGTCAACCACTTGACTCTTGACAATGACCGTGGGATGTACAGCGGGTAGGAAACATTAGCGTATGAGGGTTTCCCTCTGGTTTCACACTTCATGTTTTCTAATTTGATATGAATGGCTGCTGAAATCTGAGTAGAGGGTAGAAACAGGGGTTGGGAAGTTCATGATATAGAGAGTTTCTCATGAAATGATTTTTTTTTTTTTAAGTTTGTGATCATCACCTCGGCTATTAAGCTAAATATTTCAAATTCCTTAATCTATACTTATACCTGTCACATGACTAATATATTTTTACTGGTCTATTTTGTTCCCATTTGGGGAACAACTGAGGGAAAATTATAGTGAAGAAATACTGGAAATATCTTAAATATAAGTGCATATATCATCTCTCTACATCTTTCTCTCCAGTTTCTGCCCTTTCCGTCTCAGACTAGACAGTGGATCGTCCTATGCCTAGTGAATGGCTGGAAGCTTCTACAAAACTGAGTCAGATTTTATGTATAAACTCAAGGCTAAGGCCTCTGTGCGAGATTCTGAAGCATGGCTAGTCCTTACAGCTCTACTTTTCTACTGTTGCTCATAATAGACAATCACCTGTCTTTTTTGAGCAGTGTAGATTTTGTTTAGATTAACTTTATCTTGTGACATTAAGTATTCATCAAGTTTGTGTCTGTGCCTCCTCCACTGGATGATGTTTTGATATACAAAGAAGAATGACATGGACTTCCCACCCTCAAAATACTTAAAATCTGATGGGATGGTGAGGGCATTTTACACAGGAAGAGTCTGACATGATTGCCACTGGGGGAAAGAATTGTAGAAAATATTATTAGAGCATAAAAGATAAATCAACTTATCTGGGAATTGGCCCCAAACTCAGAGGACCCCTTACTTTATGGACTGGAACCTCATCTCATTAGTTTTCTCAGAACTGCACCTGGTGGTGCTCAATTTTCAAGTTGACAAGCACCATGAAAAAGCAAAATTATCAAAAGTACACCCAGGAGGATCAGAGCAATCAGGAGTAAATATCTTTACAAGAAAAAAAAAGAAAGAAAGAAAATTCAATGGGAACGATACTAATCAGTGGGAATAAGGAGTCATGATTTATAAGATTCTAGATAACTGATTATTCCCCTACCAGAGCGAGCAGGCAATCACACATTCTCCTGAGGCTAATATTAACGGTCTTAATGGTTATATTGCAGTACTGACTTTAAGATTCAACTAAAATTCTTGGCCAGTTTCTTTCAGAAGAGAAAGACCTAAATATAAATTATGCCAAAACTGAAATCATTATTTTTGGCACTCGATGTCATCCAGATGGATAACAGTAAGCAACTCGATTCAATAGGTTAACTAATTTAGTTGTCTAGAGGTAGGCTTGCAGATGATTTATCCTGGCAAACCCACTGGGAAACAGTCTGCTCAAGATTTTATGTTCCACAAGAGTCATATTAAAAATCCTCTAATGCTAAAAGCAGGTAACTGACAACTCTACTTCAAACTCTTCTAAGAAATGGCACTTTCTGTCCTTCTTTTCCCCAAAAAACTATGGTTCAGAGTTGAAGCAATGAATAGTTCCAAAGCTGTTTTGATAAGCACCTCCTTATTCTTGCCTGTGGGATACCTTGTCTCTCCTGCATTAAAACTTTAGGTGGTTTTGAAATTAAGTGGCCTTGAGTTCAAGAACAAGCTTTGATTCTAATGAATAAAAAGAATGTGTACTACTTTTTAAGGCTTACTGATACTCCATTTGTTCATCGAAAAAGGGGAATCAATATCTCATAGGACTGTTAGGAATTTTAAATGATAATAGTAAAATGGAATTAAAGATGCTTGTTCTTTAGAAGAAAAGCTATGACAGACAGGCAGTGTATTAAAAAGCAGAGGCATCACTTTGCTGGCAGGGGTCCATATAGTCAAAGCTATGGTTTTTCCAGTAGTCATGTATGGAAGTGAGAGTTGGACCAAAAGAAGGTTGAATGCCAAAAAATTGATGCTTTCAGACTGTGATGCTAGAGAAGAATCTTGAGAGTCCCTTGGACAGCAAGGAGATTAAACCTATCAATCCTAAAGGAGATCAACATGGAATATTCGTTGGAAGAACTGATGCTGAAGCTGAAGCTCCAATATTTTGGCAACCTGCTGTGAGGAGCCAACTTATTGGAAAAGACCCTGGTATTGGGAAAGATTGAGGGCGAGAGGAGAAGGTGGCGACAGAGGATGAGATGGTTGGATGGCATCATATACTCAATGGACATGAATTTGAGCAAACTCTGGGAGACAGTGAAGGACAGGGAAGCCTGGCATGCTGCAGTCCATGGAGTCATAAAGAGTCAGACACGACTTAGCGACTGAACAGTTAACAGCAATAACAGAATGTCACTGTCTTGACCATAATAGGTTCTTGGTTATTTTATAACATTTCCTTCATTTGCAAAATGGGGTGCTACTCTTATTAAACAGAGCTATACAACCTGTCAAACTTTGTTTTTGATACTGTCAAAGTATAGTTTGTTCTATTACTCATACATTTTATTTTTTTAATTTAAATTTATTTATTTTAATTAGAGGCTAATTACTTTACAATATTGTATTGGTTTTGACATACATCAACATGAATCCACCACGGGTGTACACATGTTCCCAATCCTGAACCCCCCTCCCACCTTCCTCCCCATACCATCTCTCTGGGTTATCCCAGTGCACCAGCCCCAAGCATCCTTCCTGTATCCTGCATCGAACCTGGACTGGTGATTCGTTTCTTATATGATATTATACATGTTTCAATGCCAACTAATGTTGCAGTTACCTACTGAATCACATCTCATTATTTAACTCTTAGTTTATTCTACATATTTAATAGTACTATTACTGCCTCTTACTAGAAATATTAAGATTATTGACTGGGGGAATTTTTACAGAAACAAAGGTCTGTGGCCAGTAATTTGTTATCTAAATGAATATTGAAACACTCTAGTCAATAATACATCTTTTGTTCAAGTAACAAAAGATGTATTAATATGTCTAAGGTCTATAAGTTGTTAAATAATTTGGATATAAACAGCAATCATAGCTTCCTATGGACTCCACATTCATTACCAATATTTATGAGAACTATCACCAATACCTTTTAGCTCCCCAAATCTACGGTCCTAGTTTTTAAATATGCTAGCTTATTTTTAATGTGATTATTGTATTTCAAGTACTATGACATGGATCTCTCTGACTGAAAAGTTAAGTTGAATGAATGATTCATTCCTTCATTCATTCATTCTAACTTTGATTAGAATCTCAAAGTTATTTAATACTTAGTTGTTTAAAGGAGTTTTCCACAGGGTTATGAGGAAAGTTGCATACACATAAGAAAATGAGTCAAGGAAGAGCTGGAAGTAATTAAAGGGCTGCACATCATGATGTACTAAATGAGTGTGACCTACATATATTGACAAGCATTTCAGTGGGAAGACCATCAGAGAAGGTAGTCATGAGGTGAGTCACGAGGATACATTATATTTGAATTTAAGAGAGGATGTTTTTGAATGGAAATGATGGGAACAAAGAAACAGAAATTAAAATGACTCAATGTTAATCAAGGAAGAGTTAATATATTAGTTTGGAGTATAGTATTTCTGCAGAATATCCTTTCCTAAAAGTAAAGAAAGAGTGCTATAAAAGAAATGATTAAGCAAAGTTAATCTTTTATCAAAGAAGACATCTTCAGTTAAAGTCCTCACTGCAGTAGTAGGAAGCAGATGCAAGTATGGAGTTTCATAATGCCATTCACAGCTTCATCATAAATGTAGTTTACAGGCCAGGAATTCAAATTTCTAATGTAAAGGCTTATGTGTAGCACCTTTAAAATGAGGACATTTCATTTGATTAACTGGAACCATGAAAATTCCCTCCAACATGTTGTGTGAATATAATTTTGTGTGTAAGTTTTTGTGTAATTTTATGTGTTCCACATTATTATTCAGGGTGCATGCTTTTTTAAAGGTATTGATTGACTTTGTTGCTTCAATTTGAGCTGTTTATTTTGAGTCTTTACCCTGCCATTTTATGACTGTTGTAACACCTTTTCATTTTATTGGAAATTGGAAATCTATTTTTAATGACAGAGATTGTAAAATAAGGATATTTTTGAAAGTTAATTTTTCTAATCCTTGACATGTGTTATTGGTGTCTCCAGTTTGTGGCATTGCTTGAAATATTGTAAAACACACTGAAGCATAGCAAATGCCACGCAATTTTAGTTGAGGAGAACATATTCATTAACAACAGTTAGGAAAAGTAATCATTTTTCTTGTATTAGAGAAAAAGCTATAGTGTTCAAGTTATTTTCACATATATTTTAATAAGAGGAATATAACCAAAGAAGTGTTTCTAAATAATGGAATAAATGATGAAAAATTAGAATATAGTGACTATTATTGGGACAATGGATAGTAAATTATAGACTGTGTATTTAAGTTGAATTGTGCCAAAGATGTTTTGCTTTTAAGAATCTACTTTTTTATAAAATTTAAATCTGAGTTGAATTAGAATTTGAATGATATTAGACTAAATGGATACACAATTTCTCTTTCAGAAAAATAGACACTTAAATGTATATAGTGGTAGATATTAAAAAATGGATTTTGCATATTCATACTGCCTTTTAAAATATAAAGATATGAATGTAATGGAAACAGTTCAACTAATAGAATTCCAAAATATTTAAATGCTACTGACATAGGTTCTCCAATGGCAACCCAGTCCAGTGTTCTTGCCTGGAGAATCCCAGGGACAGCGGAGCCTGGTGGGCTGCCATCTATGGGATCGCACAGAGTCAGACACAACTGAAGCAACTTAGCAGCAGCAGCAGCAGCCATAGATTCACTATACATATGTAATCAATTCTGTATTTGAAACTGATATTTCAGTGTTTATTTTAGGTAATTTTTTTTGAGATTGTAATGCTGTTTCCTGAGTGAAACTTTATGAATCAGTTATGAACAAAACTTATTTTGATTATAATTATAACTCTGGCTTTAGAACTCTCAAGAAGAGCTGCCCTCTTGAGCAAATGATCAGCATCACTTAAGTTGTTGTAAAATATAATAAACTGGGTAAAACCTGGTTATTCTCTTTCAGCAATAGGTGACTTCATGAAATCATTTTACCTTAAATGTAGGGCAGATAGAATAAAATGAATAAAAATGTCTTCAATGAACAAATGTGGAAAAAATGAAAGTGATAGTCACTTATTCATGTCCAAATCTTTGTGACCCCATGGACTGTAGCCCACCAAACTCTTCTGTCCATGGGATTTTCCAGGCAAGAATACTGGAGTGGTAGCCATTCCTTTCTCCAGGGGGTTTTCCCGATCCAAGGATCGAACCTGGGTCTCCCACATTCCAAGCAGATTCTTCACCATCTGAGCCATCATATTATTGACTAAAGCTGATAGTTGTGTTCATTAGAGCAGTTTCTTCATAATAGAAAAGACAAAATGAAAAAATTACAACACCAGTTTTTGTAAATATTTCTCTCAATGGAATGGGAGATAACACTTTTAATTTACATTGTTCTCCCTGTGTGAAATGCAAAATACGTTCTGTTTTTATTTTCATGATACATTTTGATGAGAGAAATTTGTCTCTATAAATTATTTTGAGGTGGATTACAAATATATGCTAATCTGATATGCTTTGTTCTTTTTAACCTATTTAGGTAGCAGTGCTTCCCAGGTGTCACTAGTGGTAAAGAATCTGCCTGCACACAGGTTTGATCCCTGGGTCACAAAGACCCCTAGAGAAAGAAATGGCAACCTGTTCCAGGATTCTTGCCTGGACAGAGGAGCCTGGCAGGCTACAGCCCATGGGGTCACAAAGAGAGACAACTGAGTATACAGCAGACACATCAGGTGTAAGTAACCTGGAATGCTATTTCTAGGTTTTAGTCACCAGAAACAGATAAATTGACCAATAAAACCTAGATTGAGCAACTGTCTTGTTGGAGACCAAATGTGGCTTGATGGAAGCAGTGTGCCCTATTTGGATGTCATTTACCTGGTACTTCATATTTATAACTCCCATGGGAATGATTAAACAGTTTATTCCAAATGAATGACGTTTCCATTCTGATGTCAGCTGAAGAGTGGGGAGAAGAGAAGAATATATTAGTGGAGAGTCTAAGACTTTTGGGTACTTTTGATTTTCCCTAAAATGCTCTAGAGATGATACCCTTTAATTTTAAGCCTAGTGAAAGTCTTATTTTCCTAGTGAAAGTCACTCAGTCATGTCTGATTCTTTGCAACCCCACGGACTATACAGTCCATGCAATTCTCCAGGTCCGAATACTGGAGTGGGTAGCCTTTCCCTTCTCCAGGGGATCTTCCCAACCCAGGGATCAAACCCAGGTCTCCCACATTGCAGGAGACCTGGACTTAATTATCTCCTATGGACGTAAGTCCTTCTGTTGTCCCCACATACTGAAGTCAGGTTAGTGACTCTCCCCAAGTTATTTGTGAGAAATTTGCTGATCATTCCCCTTAGCGTCTTTGAAGTAATAAGTTTTCTGCTAAGTAGTGACCTCGAGTTTAGCATTCATGCAGACAAAGCATATTTGTTATGCCTGGAGTATTCTGCCCTTGTGCATAGAAAAATCACCTCATTAGCCCTTAATTGAAACAGTAGAATAGTTATAAACTAGGAAACAAATGCAAAATCATTCAAATATTCCAAATATATTTATTAATAATACTTTCATATCTCTATGTATTCTTCACCTCAGATAATTGCCAGATAAATCCAATACAGGATTTTGAATTTACAAGCAGCAACATAAAACAAGGAAATCATAGCACATTTTGGTATAGATTGCTATGAGAAACAAGCACTTTGAGTTATAACCTGTCTTATTTTCAGCCTATGCTATCCATTGTAGCTGAACTTTTCTATATGAAATCACACCTTTAGTTGAATATTTTAATTTAATACATTAAACGCCATAGGTAACAATAATTACCTTATGTGTGGCTCTGCCTTCTAGGACTATTGAGGCCATTGTGGCTGCTTTTAGGACTCAGAAAATATCTTCAGTTTTGCTCAGCTGAATTGTCAAGAGAATCCTTTCCAGCTAATCAGGTTGGCAGGTTTTTCTTGTGAGAAAATCGGCTGTCTTAGGCATCCCCACACTTGCTTGGCCTGGATATGCTGTAAATAAAAATGGCATGAGAGAGATTTCAAACCCATCAGATTCACTCTCATTTTTAAATCTCCTGTTGAGTCAGTTCACCTCAGAGGCCATCAGCTGCTCATTTTACGGAGGTTTCTGATACTCTGGGTATGTTACCCCGAGACTTGACATGGCTGTGCGTTCACTCTGTGCTGAGGCTTGTCGACCAAAACAAGGTAGCGGTTCTTTTCCTGCTACTAGTTGTGAAGCACAGGCTTGAGGCTGCTGCCCTAGACCAAGACTCCCTGGGTGCACATCTTTTTCTGTCTCTCTGATGGACCTTTGAAAGTTATTCAACTTGTCTCTTTTGCTTCCATCATCTGAAAGACGATGTCAAGGGAACTAAATGGGTTACTACAAAAAAAGTCTTTAGAATGATTCTCCACACACTGTAAGCCCTCAGTGATCGTTAGGTTATGATTATTATTGTAGTAATTTAGTGGGTTGTCTCTGGCCATGAAGCATTCAGGCAGTTCTTCTCATTTAACTGGAAACGCTGCCAAAGCTCACTCTCTCTCCTGGTTAATTACAATAGCCATCCCTCCGCAGACCCAAGGCCAGGGTGATTGAGATCTCTGGAAAAGGCCCCATGAAAAGCAACCATCTTCCCCACACCAGTTCCAAACAACTTATTGTGTGGCAGATTGAGGCTAAATCATAACTGTTAACAGGAAAATAATAGCCTGTTCCAGGTAAGGAATTGCCTGCTACAACAGACATACTGCTTCCTTTCTCCTGCAGGAAGGTTGCGAGCAAGGAGAAAAGTAGAGCTCAGAGGAAGTCGTAGAGTTTATTTATCTCAGATTTACCAACCTCCCCTTTCGTTCACCTCTGATGCAGTGGAGTGGGGGGCAGAGGAAAGTCAGAGTTGTTTTGTTAATCACGCTGTCACCTCAGTCAGGGTTGGGGAGAAAGTTCTCCACCTTGACCATGGTGTACACAAAGGTAGGAAGGTACCTCATCTGCAGTCATAAAATATCTAGCCCACTTACAGTATTCCCAGAGGTATAGTTTCAATTGGATGGATGCTGACGAAGGCATTATCTACATTTTCTCTATAAAGTTGTAAGTATAGCCAAGCCATAGTTCCCACAAAAATTGACACAGAAATGTGCCTCTTATGAGGGCTATTCATAATGAATGGCTCTTAGGGCATGTTGCAAATATTGTCTTTGTCTGCTGTGATTTTGAAACACTCGTAATTGTACTCATATTAATTCATTATGTGAAAACAGGTGTCTGCACTGGCTTGTTACTCTGCTATCGTTCAGTCTCTTCAGGATGTTTGTGTTCTGTCCTTCACTTTAAGTGTTCTGAACAACACCAGTGTCTTTGCTATCTTTGAAGGTGAAATACTGTTGCATCTTCAATATGAAGTAAGTGTGTATTGGCCATGAGCCACCTGAAATGAAGCTAAAATGCAAACATGGGGTTTAAGGTGCTAGGTTTTAAGTAAACAAGAGATGGGCCTATGTAGTTCTTTCAGTAGTAATTGTCTCTTCCAAATCAATAGTAAGTCAATGACCTTGAAAGGCGGGTTGGTATTTGTACTACTAACATGAATGCTTTTATTTATTTCTTCATAAATGAAGCAATGTCTGCAAAGACAATGGGTCGATCTCACTGCTTAGCTCCAATTGATAATATGGGTATTGATTTTGTGAGGCCTCCTTATTACTCCAGGAATAAGGAATCAATGTCTTCAGTGATTTTTTTTTTAATCATACATAGAAAGCAGATATGTGTTAAAGAAATTCTCCATCAGCATTTCAAAGCTGTAGAAGGCTATGCAAAATCTACAGATGTGCTATGATATGAAGGTCAAGTAAAGACATGTTGGTGAATTGTGTCATCTTGTCAGGATCCTAACCCTACCTTATAAAACTATTAAAATTTGAAATTGTCTTCAGGCATGGTTGGACAGCTAACTGCAAATATTGATAGTACTATATTAACCAACTTCTTAGCATATAGGCTCTGTATTATGATTGTATATGCATGACTGTGTGCATTTATTGTCTTCATAGAATGGAAATCCTGCAATTCAGTACATGTCTCATGCTGCCATTTCCTGAACATATGCCTCAGTTCCTTGATAAGTGGCTCTTTATAGTGATGGTATCTTGGAGGAAGATTGAAAGCCAAGTTATATATGTATCAGCTTATTAGCACAATGGTAAAATCTACAATTGTTCCTGTTTTCCAGGTTCTGGGCAAAGTTCTGTATCAGTACTTATCATTTAACCAATATAACTATGATATGCTGGGCATGAGAGTTCTGATATTCAGTAATTGAACAAGCTACATGGAGAAAAAATGGCATGGCATTATAAATCTTAAGAATTTTTCCCATACATTTTTTTCCTCTATATGGAATATTCTTCTCTAGAGAGCCCTTTGGCTTACTTCTCATTAATATCTCTTCTCCATTTTCCATGAGAACTGCTTCCCTTTCCTACTTAAAACTGTAGCTTTCCCTACTCTTAGTTGTGTTTAATACCATTTAACATTCTTACATTTAAATTCTTTTTTTTCCCTCCCCCAGCTTGGATATACTAGAATCTTGTGTGCTGTGCTCATTCACTCAGATATGTCCGACTCTTTGCAACCCCATGGACTGTAGCCCGCCAGGCTCCTCTGTCCGTAGGATTTCCCAGCCAAGAATACTGGAGTGGGTTGCTGTTCCTTCCTGCTCCAGGAAGTCTTCCCAGCCCAGGGATCAAAATGGCATCTCCTGTTTGACAGGAGGGTTCTTTATCACTAATGACACCTGGGAAGCCCATAATAGGAAATTATTTTTCCATAAAGGAAAATTTGCATTCCTTGAACACTTTTTAGGGACTAGTAGGCCCTTACCATAGAGAAGGAAATGGCAAGCCACTCCAGGATTCTTGCCTGGAGAATTCATGGACAGAGGAGCCTGGCAGGCTATAGTCCATGGGGGTCACAAAAAGTCAGACACAACCGAGTGACTGTCACTCACTCACTCAGGCATGCAAGAAATAATAGTTAAATGAACTTATCCTAAATGGGCTGAGTCACTTATACTAGGGTGAAGTGTGAATATTGTTCAGAGTACATCATTTGAGTAATTAGTTGAACATACATTGTATGTATCGTATACCCAATAAGATTCCATATCCCTTGTATTTTTTAATATCGAATTATATATATTTTTCCACACTGTGAATGTGTCTATCAAATTGTTGAATTGCATAAATTTGTGGAGAGCATGTTCAGACAGTGTTGTGTTCTTGGGAGAACAAAGAAACCCTCCAAGGCATAGGAAGTTTGTGGGTTTTATACTGACTTCTCAACAGTTCAAATGATGTGGAGAAAGCTTGACTGCATCTAAGTTAACATATTGAAACTGTTTTGTATTCTGGCTTCCAATGTAGACTGGTAACAAGTTAATGATTTGTGTTTCAAACACTGTAGGAAGTTGATTCCCATAACATCTGCACAGGCTCATTGCCTTGGGGAAGACATAAACTTGAAACCATGTGTGGGTAAATCGATATTACAAATGATTTGAGAGGCTTCTACCCATTGTTTCTTATTCTTATGGCCTGTATATATGACACACATGCACAGGCATACATGTACACATGTGTACACACCCACACTCGTGCACACTGGAAGAGGAAGAGGAGATCCCAGATAGGGAAAGAGACTTGCAGTTCATCCCTTGAGCATAACTTTGAATGACTTTTTTCAGGTTTTTTACAGAATAAGTGTAGCAAGATAGTATATGTAATAGTTTTTCTTTTAACCAGTTAAAACATTTTCCTATATAATTATCCATAGCTAGATAATGCTATAAGATACTGAGTATTTTCAGCATTTATTATCTGAAATAAACTGAAATGGATACTGAGTAGATGTATACACAATTATGCCAGAGTGAAACTGTATGAAATACGTTGCTATCCCATATGGAGAATAATTCTTCAATGGATTTTCAATATATAAAAAGAAAAACCTCATTCTAGTATACATTCAGAAATTTAGAAGTGAGTGTACACTCTACAGAGTTGAAAATATTTTCAGAAATAATAAAAACACTTTGTATTTTCAAATTTATGAGCCACTATTTTAAAATATAAGTCAATTTTTAGTTTTTTAATCACTGAACTTCTTTCAAAAATGAGCCTTTATAACAAAAAGTGTTCTTTTTCTCAAGTAATACTTAATTTGCCTTGTGATTTATGAAACTACTAATTAATTAAAAAGTCTTTGGGAATAATTATTGGTTAACAACATCAAACATTTACTACAGTAATAAATTAATTCTTATTTTAACAGCCCATACTCAGAAAATAATAGTAATAATGAATAAACTTCAAAAATGCAAAGATTTGGGCAGTATAGATAATACTTTGAGACCCTCACTTAACAGTCAGTTTTCATATGCAGTTTTGTTATAATTTGAGTTCACTTAACCTAGAACTAATATTTTTTTAAATAGGATAATAAATGCTATGAGTTTATTTCCTTTGGTGACTTACATAACATAGAGATTGGGAGGTGGTTCTTTGTTCTTTGTCCATTTTTTTTTTTCCTGTGTTAAACTTTCATGTAATTTCCAAGCTAAATATTTGATTTTTCAGCTGCTTAGATTTTTTTAACATATATATTCAAGAAGATTGGCAACTAAATACATATGCTATAATAGTTCAGAGAAACTAAAATATATTTTTACATTTTTTAAAAATCTGTAAAAACATACGCTGTATTATTGAAATAACAAAATCTGGCAGGAAGCATTCAGGAATGTAACAAAGATTAGCAGACTCATTCGCAAATACGTCTCTTCAGGTGTCTTCTTGAGCATCATCCTCGGTATTGATTTGCCTTCTTTGTAAAAATCAAATTTTGGAGAAGGAAATGGCAACTTACTCCAGTATTCTTGCCTGGGAAATCCCATGGACAGAAGAGCCCAGTGTGTTTGCAAAGAGCTGGACATGACCTAGTGGCTAAAAAACAGCAGGTGTCTTCTTGAGCATCACACTTAATTTTGATTTGTCCTCTTTGTAAACTCAAATTTTAAATAAGTACTTAAGACTTTATATAGATTTTAAGAAATATTTAAGAACACCCTTAGTTTGGAGAAGGTTAATAAGAGAGGTTATTCCTGAGTGATACCTACATTTTATCTTGTGAAGTAAAATATTTGAGGAATACATTGAGTTGTGGAGTGGAGGCAATAGAATCCTAGAATGGGGCAGGTCTCTATTGGAAGCTAGGTGAAAGGCAACCTTTCACAGTTAAATAGAGACTTCTATAAGAGAAGGCAAAGAATAAATAACTGAGTCAGGATGGCCTTGCCGAGATTGGAGGGCCTGTTGAACTGATGGGTATGCCGGAAAATGATTAAAAACAGGAGCAGATGGATTGGCTGAATCACACACGCAGATGGGTGCATGTGGTGGGTGGAAGCAGAACAGAGGAAAGGTTACTTTAGGGATGCCCTCTGGGAACAGTCTCAGGGAATCTTATGCACTGAGATTAAGATAACCCTGAGGACAAGGGTTTTGACTTAAAGAATAGACTAAAAGATTTTGGGTCATAGCCCAAGGATGTATGGACTTCCCAAGTGACTCAGGTGGCCTGACAGTGCAGGAGACGTGGGTTTGATCCCTTGTAGGGAAGATCTCCACCCTCTCCAGGTGGAGAATCCCATGGACAGAGGAGCCTGGCAGACTACAGTCCATGGGGTCGCATCAGAGTCAGACGCAACTGAGCCACTAAACAATAAAACAATTGTGGTTGCTGGAGGGTAAAACAGATGGATGCGCAAAGGTTCATGACAGTTGAGGATTCAAGGAGCCTACCTTCTGTAACTGGAGGGACCCGTGAAGCGGCTGCAAACTAAGCTGTCCAATTTCTTCACGTCCAGGCAAATAATCTGAGATGCCTTAGATGGTGCAGGATAATCTAACTGGTCCTGTTTGTAATGGTGTCGATGCCATAGATAAGTTAAACACTGAGGAAGGGTCTGAAATCCTGACTCTCTTAAAAAATATTTTTGCCTGTAGTACATACTGAAGTGATGAGTGAGGAGCAAAAAGCTCCTCCCACTGTGTGTCTGCCCTTCCCGAGTGACCAGGACCTGTTAACAGTACTGAGTGATTTCTCAGAGCTCCCAGAAGACTGTCAGTGTGAGAATCCTACTTAGCTCTATCAGTTCACTTACTCCCAGATGCGTCTTTGACCCCTAAGTTTGCAAATCTGTTTTATATACTATGCAGTGCACGTAGATCAGGCCACTTCATTCCCTGCCTCTCTCTACCCTTGCTAGTCCATTTTTTTTAGTCTTGTTCAAACTCCTCTTAAGTGAGGCTTGATCATCTCCAATAATCCTTGACTCTGTCAGGGCAGTGTGTGTAGTAAGTGCCATGTTACGTTCCATTCATGCTGCCTAATGTCTCCTGTGTGACTCACATGTGAATTTTGTCTCCCTACTTAGAAGGTAAAATTCTGATGGAAGCTGCTATGTTTTAGGAATGTTTCAGTCTCCACCAGGGCTGCCATGTCACAGGCATAGAACGTATGTTGAACAAATGCAAGTTGTTATATTTTCCAGAACTCCATTTGGTACAAAAGATAAAACAATAAGATAAGTGGTTTATAGTCTTCAGTCTCATAGTGTCTCTAGCTACCTTAACATGTTCCATTTTTTTTTTAAATAAGGTCAATACTAGGAAGCAGCTGTTCTTGCCTTGACTTTGTGACACTTTGGCCATCTCAAAGCTCTGTAATTGTGTTCCTTCACCTGTAAAATGATGACGTTGGCCTTATTTCTGTAATTCCATCACGGTTTAATGCTTAATTAGATTTAAAAATGAGCTGTGTTGCTGCCTGTGTCTTACAGACTTTCATTAAGGCCTCTATTCACTCAAATGTTTATTAAGTATCTTGTTTATTAAATATTTCCTATCAACCTTAAACTATGCTAGGCCCAAGAGGGGTAGAGTGATCCCTCATAGGAGGCCAGACCCAGCACTCTTGGAGATGACTGCATGCAGCTTGGTACTGTTGTTCCCAGGAGTGGTCCTGTCAGTTTCAGTACAGTTCAGTTGCTCAGTGTGTCCGACTGTTTGCAACCCCAAGAACCACAGCACGCCAGGCCTCCCTGTCCATCACCAACTCCTGTAGTTTACCCAAACTCATGTCATTGAGTCGGTGATGCCATCCAAACATCTCATCCTCTGTCGTCCCTTCTCCTCCTGCCCTCAATCTTTCCCAGCATCAGGGTCTTTTCAAATGAGTCAGCTCTTTGCATGAGGTGGCCAAAGTATTGGAGTTTCAGCTTCAACGTCAGTCCTTCCAAAGAACACCCTGGACTGATCTCCTTTAGTATGGACTGGTTGTATCTCCTTGCAGTCCAAGGGACTCTCAAGAGTCTTATCCAACACCACAGTTCAAAAGCATCAATTCTTTGGGGCTCAGCTTTCTTTATAGTCCAACTCTCACATCCATACATGACCACTGGAAAAACCATAGCCTTGACAAGATGGACCTCTGTTGACAAAGTAAGGTCTCTGCTTTTTAATATGCTGTCTAGGTTGGTTGTAACTTTCCTTCCAAGGAGTAAGCGTCTTTTAATTTCATGGCTGCAATCACCATCTGCAATGATTTTGGAGCCCCCAAAAATAAAGTTTATCACTGTTTCCACTGTTTCCCCATGTATTTGCCATGAAGTAATAGGGCCAGATGCCATGATCCTAGTTTTCTGAATGTTGAGTTTTAAGCCAACTTTTTCACTCTCCACTTTTACTTTCATCAAGAAGCTCTTTAGTTCCTCTTCACTTTCTGCCATAAGGGTGGTGTCATCTGCATATCTGAGGCTATTGATATTTCTCCTGGCAATCTTGATTCCAGCCTGTGCTTCATCCAGCCCAGCATTTCTCATGCATTTCTCTGCATATAAGTTAAATAAGCAGGGTGACAATATACAGCCTTGATGTACTCCTTTTCCAATTTGGAACCAGTCTGTTGTTCTATGTCCAGTTCTAACTGTTGCTTCCTGACCTGCATATAGGTTTCTCAAGAGGCAGGTCAGGTGGTCTGGTATTCCCATCTCTTTCAGAATTTTCCACAGTTTATTGTGATCCACACAGTCAAAGACTTTATCGTAGTCAATAAAGCAGAAATAGATGTTTTTCTGTAACTCTTGCTTTTTCAATGATCGAGCAGATGTTGGCAATTTGATCTCTGGTTCCTCTGCCTTTTCTAAAACCAGCTTGAACATCTGGAAGTTCATGGTTCACGTATTGCTGAGTCCTGGCTTGGAGAATTTTGGTTCTGTAGGGGCAGCATTCGGAGAAGGCAGTGGCACCCCACTCCAGTACTCTTGCCTGGAAAATCCCATGGACGGAGGAGCCTGGAAGGCTGTGGTCCATGGGGTCACTGAGGGTCAGACACGACTGAAGTGACTTAGCAGCAGCAGTGGCAGGGGCAGCATTAGTATCACCTGGCAGCTTGTTAGAAAATGCAGCTTATGTAGACATAGGAAACCAGAAGTCTTACAGGTGGATTCCAGGAATTGTGTTATTAACAAGCCTCTGCTGCACAATGAGTTGAGAACCAGTGGTGAGATGCTGCTTAGTTGCTCAGTCGTGTCCAACTCTTTGTGACCACATAGATGTAGCCTTCCAGGCTTTTCTGAACATGGGATTCTCCAGGCAAGAATACTGGAGTGGGTGGCCATTTTCTCCTCCAGAGCATCTTCCCAACCCAGAGATCAAACTCACATCTCCTGTGTTTCCTGTATTGCAGGTGGACTCTTTACTGGCTGAGCTGTGGGGAAGCCTAAAACACAACATTTGGTGTCAGACTAACCTCTCTTTTCTACTGGTAATTCAGGTTCAACTACTTGAATCTTCGGAGTCTCATTTTCCCCTTTTTGACAAATAGGGATTTTTCAAAGGTCTGTGCTTCTGCTGCTGCTGTTGCTTTTTTTTTTTTTTCCTGATAGTAAAATTGGGTATTGGTCAAGCATGCAACACAATATCTGGCCCAGAGTGTACAGATGTTTGTGGAATTTCTTGATAGATTCTTAAATGAGGAAACTGATTTTATTATTCAATTCGAGTTCAGATGTCATTATTTTCATTCAAATGATATTAAATTGAAGTCTTAATTTGAGATAAATCAAGATTAAATTTACTTAATTTCAAGATAGCCTGGTTTATGATTAAAAATTCAGCTCTTTATGCATTGATCTGATTGTTGTAAGTGTGTTGGCATATTGATTTCACACAGTGTATTCAGTGTACACACCCCTACAGACCATAGAGGAATATCTTTCCTTCCTTCTGTTATTGCCGCAAGTCATGTGTAAGTAAACTTTTATTACAGTAGACCCTTTATTAAAGTTTAAAAGAACTTTCACGAGTGAAATTTACCTGTGGAACTGGCACCTGAATCAGAGTGATGAAATCATCACCAGCACCCTAAAAGTCCCTCTCTCTACTTCCTCTTGGACCTCCCCAACCCGTCTGTAAGCTCTGTCCTAAATTCCGATGCCTTAGATGAGGTTTGTGAGTTTTGGAACCTGCTATATATTGAATCACGCAATTAGTATTTGTCTTGCTTCTGTTTCTGATATTGTATTTGGGAGATTCATCATGTTTCTTGCATGGAGCGATAGTTACTTTGTTCTTATTTCTCTATGCCTCAAAGCACTTAAAAAAAATCAAAGAAATATATAGAGAATTTAATCCAGGAATCAGTTTACAAAAGAGCAAAGAGGGATTTTAGAACACCTGTGAATATCTGGGCCCTTGAACATATTTGAATTTCTGCTTTCAGACTTGACACTAAATGGATATTCTTGGTGGTATTCTGCCAGTTTGCTCAGAAGACCCCTGCCCAGACATGATAGCCTTTCTGCTCTTTTGAAAATAATCTTTTCTTTTTAAAAAAAAATAATTTATTTATTTTAATTGGAGGATAATTACTTTGCAATATTGTGATGGTTTTTGCCACACATCAACATATTCTTGCCTCTTTTTGTTGTTAACCTGAATCTGTTGTTTTGTACTAAAGAGTCTATTCTTAATGAATAGTCTCAAGAAAGGAAAGCATTCAGTATAAGCATGAATCACAGAGGTACACTAGAGATTTAACTGAAACTAAAACCTCATTTACCTACCCCCACTCCTGCCCTGTCCAGTAAATCAAGATATTTAAGTGAGATATTTGGGAAGGGTTTCATAGCTCAGGAATAATGGCACATTGACAGTAATATTGAAACACTGTTTCCTGCCCATATTTAACGTGATCTTCCACTTTTGAAGTGTAATTAGATGTTTGGAACAGGGATGGGGCAACAGGAAAGGGAGGCTCTTTCCAAGAAATTGGTTCCAGGACCCAGAATTTAAATTGACGCTTTTAACACGCACATAACCATGTGTTCTCCTCTCTTTGTGTTTTATTACAAGCCTTATAAATGATCATTACTGGAAAAGACATCTTGAGGTAAATTGCACAGAACATTTGGGTATACTTGCCTCCTGTAGAATTGTTGTAAGATTCAAATTTTAGCAACACCACTTAACTTCTGTGGTATCTATAAGGTAAATCTGGATTCTAGCAGCAGCTCCTTTATGTTAACATTACCAGATAATGTTATGTTATAGCAATTTAGATTGAATCAGATGCATTCACTTCAGTTCAGAGCCAAATGTTTTTTGTCTGGGTTTATCTGTTGTCATATCAAATATTCAGTGATTTTTCCCATCTTCTTGCCATTGCCAAGACAGAAACGTATAGAAATGAACATTATGGGTATGAATGATGTGTAACTTAATTTAGTATGCATAATTGATGCATATTCTAAATGACATTTTAATGTACTGTAAAAATAGCATTTGTTATTTAAAGTATCAAGTACCTGGAGGAAAAATACATTTTATGCCTTATAATGAAATACAGAAAGAGTCAGCAGTAAATATTCAAGCATATTCAATGTAGTTAAAGTTATTTATAATTTTACATTATGCATCCCCAGAGATTTAGAAAGTAATGTTTCCACATTTGTATTATTGCACTGTTGAAGAAAATCAAATTATAAATACACATCTTAACTCATCTGAATATTTTAATTCTTTAGAATAAATGGCAAGATTTTTCTTAAATGGAAATTTTTTTTTTAAAGTCCAATTGACAAAACTGAAAAAGTTATTTAAAAAGCACTATATAGTAACAGGTTTTTGCTGACTGATCAAATATAAATAGTTTATTTATGTCTATGCTATGATATCAAACACATGTGTATCATCACATTTGACTGACATCTAGCTATATCCAGAATTGAAAATGATTATATTTTAGAAGGTGTAATAGAACTTCAGTGTGGTTACATTACATTTTCTCAAAATCATAATAAACCTGAAACTATTAAATTTCATGACTGTGAAATTTCTGGATACCTTTTGATTCAGACACTAGCATTATTTTACAGAAAAATGTTTGTGAGTATATATAGTTTTCTGACTGTCCATTAGTGTACTTTTCTTCATAATTAAGTTGAAAACTGTCATCCACTGCTTAAACCTAATGTAAAATAAGTGAAATAATTTTTGTTTGGTTGAGTTTCATTTAAAAATATAGACACTGTATCTTCCTCATGTATTTAGGGAATGTCTAAGAAATAGATGAAAAAATTAACAATTACATCAATTCCTAGTCCAAAATGTTCAGAACTTATTTTTGGTTTTACCTAGGTCAGTAGCTTATAAATTTTTATCACTGTCATTTTCTGTCAATTTGTGAATCTGAGGACTTTATGAATTGTTGTTGCTGATTTTCTATAGCTAATTTTCTCACTGACTATGTTCCATAATATTCTATTGTCCTTGAGTTAGTCTTAGATTAATAGTAAGATGACAGTTTAGAAATGGAAGATAGGGAACAGAAGGACCATTTAATGTTCTTTCAGTTCAGTTCAGTTCAGTCTTTCAGTCGTGTCCGACTCTTTGCAACCGCATGAATAGCAGCTTGCCAGGCCTCCCTGTCCATCACCAAGTCCTGGAGTTTATCCTAACTCAAATCCATCGTGTCGGTGATGCCATCCTGCCATCTCATCCTCTGTTGTCCCCTTCTCTTCCTGCTCCCAATCCCTCCCAGCATCAGAGTCTTTTCCAGTGAGTCAACTCTTCGCATGAGGTGGCCAAAGTGTTGGAGTTTCAGCTTCAGCATCAGTCCCTCCAATGAACACCCAGGACTGATCTCCTTTAGGATGGACTGGTTGGATCTCCTTGCAGTCAAAGGGACTCACAAGAGTCTTCGCCAACACCATAGTGTTCTTTAGACCCTCTTAAAAACTCGTGCTCTTGTTTGTGCAAAGTGAACCATCCACTGTAACTTTTGCCATGCAGTCATCTCCACAACTATAGTTGGAGTTCTCTGAAATATACCAGTATGATTCATATTAATGCTGTTTAGTCTCTAAGTCTTGTCTGACTCTGTGACCCCCATGGACTATAACCTGCCAGGCTCCTCTGTCCATGGCGTTCTCCAGGCAAGGATACTGGAGTGGGCTGCCATTTCCTTCTCTAGGGTATCTTCCTGACCCAAGGGATGAACTTAGGTCCCCTACTTGGTAGGCAGATTCCTTACCAGTAATTCATCTGGGAAGCCCAATTAATATTAAAAACTAATATTGAATGTATATTAAGTTCCAGGAATTTTTCTAAGAATGCACTCAAGGTTACAAAGTTAGTCAATGCCAAAATTAGGATTTAAACCCAATTTTGTCCCTATTCTCCTTGGTTAAGAAGGACACAAAGGATTATCACAAATCATATCATTAATGTCATATGCTGCCACAAAAACAATATTAATGTGTTGTTCTTAAGTTTGGGCACTATTATCACCAAATATCAAGAGAGACCTGACATTTTACTGTTTCTCCATCTAACTTATACCGTCCAGCAGGGGAAAGAAAAAAAATGAATTTTATTTTATTTTATTTTATTTTTTATTTATTTTTTTAAATGAATTTTAAAGGTCTGGTATTAATGTTATTCTACTAACTCATTTGATACTGCCCTAAAATGTCCTTTTGATGGGAATTATAGGAGATGGTTTGCATGTCAGTATCAAGAAGTTACACTAACAGATAAAATGAGGTGGTCAGTTTCCCTCACCCTGTGCATGCGTGTATTGTGCCCAGTTTTTAAAAGACTGAGATATTCTTAAAGTGTCTTGAATTCATGAAAGATTCTGCTAGAACATGTGTGTGGACTTAATAATGTTAAACCTAGAGAAGATATTTTGTATCCTGATAGACATTGTGATCTAGAAGGCTGAAATCAATGATACAGAAATTACAGGCGATAGTACTAAATTTGTATAATGAATGGAATTGTTATCAAAATAAAGAATGGGACTGGGATCACTCTATGTCCCAGGTGGCACTAGCGGTAAAGAACCTGTTTGCCAATGCAGGAGACATAAGAGACACTGGTTTGATCCATGCGACGAGAAGATCCCCTGGGGGAGGGCATGGTAATCCACTCCAGTATTATTGCCTGGAGAATCCCTGGACAGAGGAGCCTGGAGGGCTACAATTCGTGGGGTTGCAAAGAGTCAGACACAACTGAAGTAACTGAGAACACGCACATACCAGATCTGGCTAGTCTTGTATTAGTCCTTACACTAGTGTGAGCAGGATCATCTGGAAGCTGTTTAAAAGGCAGCTTCTTAGGCCCACCCCAGACCTACTGAATTTTGATCTGCACTTTAACAATTTCCTCATGTGATTTGTATACACGTGAAAGTCTAGGGAAGGCTAGTCTAGAGAACAATAAAAACTTCTTGTGTATAACTCCTTATTGCCAAATTCAGACTTAAATTGAAGAAAGTAGGGAAAACCACTAGACCATTCAGGTATGACCTAAATCAAATCCCTTATGATTATAGTGGAAGTGAGAAATAGATTTAAGGGCCTAGATCTGATAGATAGAGTGCCTGATGAACTATGGAATGAGGTTTGTGACATTGTACAGGAGACAGGAATCAAGATCATTCCCATAGAAAAGAAATGCAAAAAAGCAAAATGGCTGTCTGGGGAGGCCTTACAAATAGCTGTGAAAAGAAGAGAAGCCAAAAGCAAAGGAGAAAAGGAAAGATATAAACACCTGAATGCAGAGTTCCAAAGAATAGCAAGAAGAGATAAGAAAGCCTTCTTCAGCGATCATTGCAAAGAAATAGAGGAAAACAACAGAATGGGAAAGACTAGGGATCTCTTCAAGAAAATCAGAGATACCAAAGGAACATTTCATGCAAAGATGGGCTCGATAAAGGACAGAAATAGTATGGACCTAACAGAAGCAGAAGATATTAAGAAGAGATGGCAAGAATACACAGAAGAACTGTACAAAAAAGATCTTCACGACCCAGATAATCATGATGGTGTGATCACTGACCTAAAGCCAGACATCCTGGAATGTGAAGTCAAGTGGGCCTTAGAAAGCATCACTACGGACAAAGCTAGTGGAGGTGATGGAATTCCAGTTGAGCTATTCCAAATCCTGGAAGATGATGCTGTGAAAGTGCTGCACTCAATATGCCAGCAAATTTGAAAAACTCAGCAGTGGCCACAGGACTGGAAAAGGTTAGTTTTCATTCCAATCTCAAAGAAAGGCAATGCCAAAGAATGCTCAAACTACCGCACAATTCCACTCATCTCACACGCTAGTAAAGTAATGCTCAAAATTCTCCAAGCCAGGCTTCAGCAATATGTGAATCGTGAACTTCCTGATGTTCAAGCTGGTTTTAGAAAAGGCAGAGAAACCAGAGATCAAATTGCCAACATCCGCTGGATCATCGAAAAAGCAAGAGAGTTCCAGAAAAACATCTATCTCTGCTTTATTGACTATGCCAAAGCCTTTGACTGTGTGGATCACAATAAACTGTGGAAAATTCTTTAAGAGATGGGAATACCAGACCACCTGATCTGCCTCTTGAGAAATTTGTATGCAGGTCAGGAAGCAACAGTTAGAACTGGACATGGAACAACAGTCTGGTTCCAAATAGGAAAAGGAGTTCGTCAAGGCTGTATATTGTCACCCTGTTTATTTAAGTTATATGCAGAGTACATCATGAGAAATGCTGGACTGGAAGAAACACAAACTGGAATCAAGATTGCCGGGAGAAATCTCAATAACCTCAGATATGCAGATGACACCACCCTTATGGCAGAAAGTGAAGAGGAACTAAAAAGCCTCTTGATGAAAGTGAAAGTGGAGAGTGAAAAAGTTGGCTTAAAGCTCAACATTCAGAAAACAAAGATCATGGCATCCGGTCCCACCACTTCATGGGAAATAGATGAGGAAACAGTGGAAACAGTGTCAGATTTTATTTTTCTGGGCTCCAAAATCACTGCAGATGGTGACTGCAGCCATGAAATTAAAAGATGCTTACTCCTTGGAAGGAAAGTTATGACCAACCTAGATAGCATATTCAAAAGCAGAGACATTACTTTGCCAACAAAGGTTCGTCTAGTCAAGGCTATGGTTTTTCCTGTGGTCATGTATGGATGTGAGAGTTGGACTGTGAAGAAGGCTGAGCACCGAAGAATTGATGCTTTTGAACTGTGGTATTGGAGAAGACTCTTGAGAGTCCCTTGGACTGCAAGGAGATCCAACCAGTCCATTCTGAAGGAGATCAGCCCTGGGATTTCTTTGGAAGGAATGATGCTAAAGCGGAAACTCCAGTCCTTTGGCCACCTCATGCGAAGAGTTGACTCATTGGAAAAGACTCTGATGCTGGGAGGGATTGGGGGCAGGAGGAGAGGGGGACGACAGAGGATGAGATGGCTGGATGGCATCACTGACTCTATGGATGTGAGTCTGTGTGAACTCCGGGAGTTGGTGATGGACAGGGAGGCCTGGCTTGCTGTGATTCATGGGGTCACAAAGAGTCAGACACGACTGAGCGACTGATCTGTGTATAAGATGTAGTAGCCTGATTCCTGCCTGCTTTCCCAGGATATGCTACCTACACTTATGTGGGAGAAAAGAGTTGTTTAACTTCTAAAAACTAGAGCTGCTTCATTTAATAACAAGATTTCCAGGTGGATAGTCAACTTAGGTCTCAAAGACATAAGAAAATATAAAAGTGTTTAAATGTAAAGTTTATTTGCAGAGATCCATCTATACATCCTGATGTTTGGGCAGCATGAAAATCATGGTCAATAATCATGAAGGAAGATGAAACTCAAAGCTCAAAATAAGTGGAAAGCAACAGGCTGACATGTAGTATGAGCAGTCTGATGTAGACAGAAGCAGAATATGTGAATAAACAAGATTGGGGGAGGGGATAGTTTCAGGTGGGTCGGGGCTGAGGTGTTTTCACCCTAATGCCTTGGAAAAGAGAAAGATTTTATCAATTACATGACAAATATGCAAAAATGGAGAGCTTACTGATTCATTAGTTTTTAAAATACTGATTACTAGTTATATTTGCATATGTAGATAAAAATGTTAATGTGATATAAACTTAGCTCTAAACATAATTAATACCTGAGTGTTGCCAGGGCACAGATTATCTCTGCTTTACTACTTTCCCTCCAACACTGTTCTATAAGTAGCTGCAGACTGGATGAGTTATTGCATGTTTTTTTTTTTTAAACTACAATGTTATCCTCAGGGTCAGTGATAAAGGAGAGACCTCTAGGGAAAAACAATATATTTTATTTGCGTTTCTTTTTGTGTTTTCTTTGTAAATGATTAAATACCTTTGCATGAGAGTTAATGCTAACTGGAAATATGAAAACAACATACTGCATTCAAGATGTGGATTATTAATAGCTCAAGTCATAAGGATAGATATGGTTTATCTCTTCTGTTTACTGTGGATATGGCATGTCACAAGTTATCATTATTATTAGTTTCCTTCCTGCAAAAAACAACAATAATAACAGTGAACACTGCTGAGAACTTCCTGGGCTAAGTGAGGTTTAAATGAAAACTCTACATTCTATGAAGTAGTTTCTATGATTAACACCCTTTAACAGACAAGGAAAATAAGCCTCAGCTATTAAAGAATACTGATAGAATATAAGCCCATAAAGCTCATGATGTGGCACAAGGCCTGTGTACAAGAAAAAATATATATAGGAATTCCTTGAAAATAATATACTGAAAATGGTCGAAAACATGACTCTAGACTGGTTCCTTGGACAGTTGCATCAACAATACGAATGTTGATAAGTGAATCTTGATTTTTATTCTAGCGTTTAAGTAGTGCTGATTTTTATAATCTCTACTTTAGAAGAAAAATCCCTTTTTTTCCTCTTTCATTCTATCACAGTTTCTTGACCATGACAAGTCAGAGGTTAAACCCCCAGTCCCCAGGCATTTTACATTGGGTGAAGGGAGACTTTCCAACTTATAGGAGATTACAAAAGAATTTGGTATATTCTCAAATGGAAGAACTAAGCTTATTAAAACTAAACATTTTACACAAGCTTTGAAACTTTTCATTGTGATGGATTATCATTATGCCCCAGCATGCAAACATTTCTTTTGTGCTTTACAAATAGCAGGAGTCTTGGAAATTAATGCATATAAGTGGGATGACTACAATAAAGGGTCATTCACCTGCAAAGTGACTAAAAGTTACGGATTTTCTGTAAGGAGATAAATTTAAAATTTCTGTCAAGTCAAATGTCTCTGGTGTTTTGTTCTCCAATATAATGGAATTCATTTTTGTAATCCTTTTAAAGGTACATAGTGTAGCTATAGCAACATGAGGGGAGATCAGCTTCCTGAAGCACATGCAAAACTGTAACCAGGCAGATGCATATTTTTTTGAGAGATGTTATGCATCTGAAATACAGAATCAGTTTTCAGTTGCAATTTCACTTTCCTTAAATTAGAATATCACTATCATATTTTAGTATGGAAAATTCGTCAAATTACCATAGCACTATGAAAGTATCTTCTATATTTAGGTGTCTTGCCTTCCGATTTTTAATACTATGTGAGCATATAATTGTACGTGTAAGTAAAATAGTGACTGGACACATGACAGAAGAGTGCTGGAGACTCGTGCCAAGATTTTTGTCATTGGGTTCATATCACAAATGTTTTTCACAACCAAATTTGCAAAACAAATCATGCAAAATTGTTTCTAGAAAGATAAAAAGCAAAAGAAAGCTGGATGAATTGTGGAACTGAAACTGAAATTTCAATACTTTGGCCACCTGATGCGAATAACTGCCTCATTGGAAAAGACCCTGATGCTGGGAAAGATTAAAAGCAGGAGGAGAAGGGGATGACAGAGGACGAGATGGTTGGATGGCGTCGCCAACTTGATAGACTTGAATTTGAGCAAGCTCCGGGAGTTGGTGATGGACAAGGAAATCTGGTGTGCTGCAGTCCACGGGGTCGCAAAGAGTTGGACATGACTGAGCGACTGAACTGAACTGAAATTAGAAAATTAAGGGAGAAAATAGAAAAACACAGAGCTGAACTGAAGGTGCTTCCCTGCTTCTCTATCACAATCACTTGGTTTTATTTGGTTTAATATCCTTTAGTATAAAGCCACGGAGAAGGCAATGGCACCCCACTCCAGTACTCGTGCTTGGCAAATCCCATGGACAGAGGAGCCTGGTAGGCTGCAGTCCATGGGGTCGTTAGGAGTCGGGCACGACTGAGCGACTTCACTTTCACGCCTTGGAGAAGGAAATGGCAACCCACTCCAGTGGTCTTGCCTGGAGAATCCCAGGGACGGGGGAGCCCTGTGGGCTGCCATCTCTGGGGTCGCACAGAGTCGGACACGACTGAAGTGACTCAGCAGCAGCAGCAGCAGCAGCAGCATTATAAAGCCAAAGTTTCCCCTCTCAAAGTTTTGAAAATAGAGAAGGGCATGATAGAAAGTACTATGTATATACCTATCCATCATGCCAAGATAATAACTGATGTCAATTTAGTACTTTTAATATAATTCTAAAGCTTGTTGAACCTTATATTGTTGCTGTTGTTGAGTCCCTCAGTTGTGTTCAACTCTTTGTGACCCCATGGACTGTAGCACGCCAGCCTTTCCTGTCCTTCACTATCTCCTGGAGCTTGCTCAAACTCATGTCCATTGAGTAAGTGATGCCAAGCATCTCTGTATAGTCTGTTGAAAAACAACTGCTTTATTCATTTGAGTATATTACTGTGTCATTGTATGAATAATAGCTCTTAAAAGTCCTCCTAGATTCTACATCATGCTCACCTCTAACTTAAAAGAAATTTACAGCTGCTTCTCATTTGGGTATTTAAACCTCTAAGGAGATAAACTCATTTGTACTGTTTCAGATTGTATTCTTTGTATTCACACATATTTTTAATGGACTTTTTTAGAGCAGTTTCAGATTCACAGCAAAATTGAGAAAACACTATAGATATTTCTATGTCCTGTTCCCCACACACAGGTGCGTAATCTCCCCCATTAAAAATATAACTCACCAGAGTGCTGCGTTTGCGACAGTTGACGGGCCTGCATTGACACATCATTATCAACCAGTGTCCACGGTTTGTTCGGATTCATCCTTGGTGTCATGCAGTCTATAGGTTCGGGCAAATGTGTAGTGATGTATATCCATCATTAACAGTATTTTCAGTGCTCTAAAAATCTCTGCTCTGCCTATTTGCCCCTTCACATCCCCTCCACCCCTGGCAGTCAATTATCTATTTACTGTATCTGTGATTTTGTCTTCCCTCGGATGTAATTTGAATTGTACAATATGTAGCCCTTTCAGTTGGGCTGCTTTCATTTAGCTGTTTGTATTTCCATTCCCTCCATGTCTTTGTGGCTTAATCGTTCATTTATTTTTTAACTTGAAATGATATTCCATTGTCTGGGGAGCCTAAAGTTTGTGCATCCATATACCTATGAAGAGCATCTTGGCTGCTTTCAAGCTTTGTCAGTTATGCATAAAGCTGTCACAGACATTCATGTGGGAAGTTTTCATGTCAGCTTAAGTTTTTATTTCCTTTGGGAAAATGGATAAATACCAAGGAACCTGGCTGTTGGACTGTATGGTAAGAATGTTTCGTTTTGTAAGAAACCATCAGCCTGTCTTCCAAAGTGGCTGGATTGTTTTTCATTTTCACCAGTATTGTATGATAATTCCTGGTGCTGCATCCTTGTCAGCATTTAGTACTGTCAGTATTTAGGATTTAGGCCATTGGGATAGGTATGTAAAGTGGTGGCTGATGGTTGTTTTAATTTGAATTTCCCTGTTGACGTACCATAGGGATCATCTTTGCATATGCTTGTTTTTTATCTGTACATCTTCTCTGAAGTATCTTCTCTGTTAATGCCTTTTAACCAGTTTTTAATTGGGTTGTTTTTTACCAAGTTTTAGGAGTTCTATGTATGTGCATTTTGGGTAAAAATTCATGATCATATATATCTTTGGCAAATATTTTCTCAGGCTATGCCTTTTCTTTTCATTCTCTAGACATTGTCTTTCAGTGAATATGAGATCTGAATTTTCACAAAGTCCCAGATTCTTTATTTGTCATTCAAAAACTTTGATAAAGAACGTATTTGACACCAATGTCTCCATTTCCCAACTCACTTGGTAACAGAGCATCCGCCCTCCTTGCTTGAAGGGAACTGTTAAAGAAAACATTTTAAAAAGATATTTCTAGGTTCTTCTGTGATACTCAAATGTTCTACTTGCCTCTATCATCTCATCATCTGTTATTCAAACTAGTTCTCCTCAGTCTAAATATTTAAACCTTCATTGAGAAAATAGTAGTTCTCCAAAATGTACTTAGCTATGATTACTGTTACCATTAATTTTAGAAGAATATAGAGAAAATATTTGGATTTGGCTAGGAGAATAAATATAGAAATAAATACAAAGGGAAAATTCTGACTCTTTTGTTAATAAGACATACAAGATTACCACCTACATATGACGTCTCTTCAGATCTTAAAGGGTTGTCTTCTAATAGGCGATTTTAATGCTTAATATATATAATCATGTTCTTCACTACTATATAATAATGTAAACTATCAGAGTTTACTATTATTGCAAGGTTGATATGAGCCTAAGACTTGGGTCCACTAAAGAGACTTGTTTTCATTGCATTTATTCCAAATCAGCTAAAATGAAATTATCCATCAGTCTACACAGCCAGTCCTGTGCAGCCCAGAGAATATGTGGTGAGTTCTCTCCTGCGTAGGATGCAGGTTAACTGGGTCTCCCCAACCTCAGCAGTTTTTAAGGATTCCCTGTTTCTGGTAGCTTTAAATTAGACGTGCTCAGCACCACAGGAGAATGAGAGAGTCTGCAGTATTAAACTGCCATGTGTTTTCCCAAGCCTAGGCCTTGCTTTTATTATCTACCTGGGGTTTTTTGCTCTGGGTTTCACTTGTTTACCCATAAAAGACAATATCAAGCAGAGACTAAGGTTTATGCAACTGAAACTTAAAATCATGCATGTAACTTAACAGAAGTGTATCAACATAAGAAAAGAATTTTGAACTTCAGGATTCCTGAGTACTTTTGTCACTGAAAGAAATGTGCTCTTGGCTTTCAGAATTTAGAGAAACCCATTACAGACATCAATTCAAGGGGCTCAAATGTGAAATTATGTGTAAAACACTATGCTGGGTTTTATGAAAATCACAAAATGAGTCTGTGTTCATTATATGGTCATTACTTTCAGCAAAAGTTTTTTTTTGTAGCATACACTTTAGCAAGTTTTTCCTGATACTTGTTTCAGGCATCATACTTAAATGAATACATTGTTGGATATAATTCTCATAATAACTATTTTGTGGCACTGTTATTCACATAAGAATAAAAAGGAGGCAAAAAAGGTTAAATGGCTCACCAGATGCCTTTGCTTGTAACATAAAAGGTTTTTGCTAAAGTGTATATGGGCATTAAGCCTGTTCTTTTAGATACGACATTTTTCTAGCTTCAGGGCCCTGACTATTGGGTTGGAAAGGCAAGAATGAAGAGGCTGAACTAAAATTTAGATAAATGTGAAAAAATGAGAAAATAGAGTGGAAACATTGATAAGGAGCAATTAATTTGGTATTAAGTAGGAAGAGCTGAAGAATATTGGAGAAAAGTCAGTGTTTTGTGTTTGACCTTGATGTGTGAATAGATTGCCATGGCTACAAATGTTGTACCTGGGAGCAATGTTAGTTGAAGACAGGACAGAAAGAGAGAAGTTCACAGGCTATTGGAATCTGATGATGGTATGACCAAAGACATCAGGAAATAAAAATTATACATGGCTTCTCCCAGGGATGTTGAGTAAGCACGAGTGGGTATGTAGAGCAAGATGGGCTATATCGATATTTTGTTCAGTTGTTTTAGAGTGCTGAATGCCAAGTTAAAACATAAGCAACACATTTTTGAAAGACCCTTTTGAAGTTCAGTTGTATGTATCTCAATGGTCACAATAAATAGAATCAAGTAATAGGTGACTAGGTTTTAATTTTTGGCAACCTTTCCCTCTATTTTAGGGAACTCCCCGCCATAGAGACAACCAGAGAAAGAAGGTGAGAGAGTAAGAAAAATTAAGACATAGGTTATGTGGTGGCTCCTGAAACAAGAGTGGGTTCATTCTTCATGTTCCAAATGTCAGGGACCTTGAGGAGTATGTATGACATTATCCATTAATGTTTTCTCTTTTGAATTTTAACATGAAAATTTTGGTGTTAAAATTCCTTTCTTATAATAGATATGATATAACCTCTTCCACTTCCATCCTATTTCCTAGAGCTCAAACTATGGCCCTATACTTATGACTAGAGAAGAATGCCTATCTTTTATACCACTTTTATATATTAAGTTGACTATTGTATATTCATGCTGTTCAAACAAAACCCAAAGCTAATAGTAGGATTTAGATTAATTCTGAACTAATGCGTATTGAACATCACTTGAACTTATTTTGACAAATATTTATTGACATCTAGCTTTTTAGAAAGCCAAATTATGGCTTAAATGTATAATACCTATCTTCTGAGTTATCTTCACCAGTCATTTTTGACGCTTTGTTTTATGCCTGCTGAAAGAGAATAAGTCATATTCAAAATGAGAAAGTTGTAGTGCATTCATTATTTGCTAAATGTGAATATATTTCACTTAAATTTAAAGGTTGTATTTTAATCAGTAACACTTAAAGTATAAATATATGAATAATATATTTTAGTAATAAATGCTAAAAATATTTTGGTAATGCTATAGTTAGAAATATATTAGTTATCTTTTGATAATTGAAAAATAAGTAGAATTAAATACTGTGAGTTTATATATCATTTAGTTATGAGTTTTAATATACTCATATAAGTGTAACATACTAATCTTGGATCCATTATTACATTTGAATTCCTTTAGAGATACTGATTATTTTTTATCATTTAAAAAAATCCTCTCATCAGAAAGAAACATTATTAACATGTTAGTACTTTAGGCATTTTTGATATCTTATTGGAAGACTTTTCCCACATATTTTCCTCAAAAAGATATAGTATGAATCACTTTGTAATTTGAAACCACAAGGAAAGGGGAAGCTAATAGAGAAATAAAGACGTAGATGTAGAAATTTTTTGGGATTTGGTCAGGATAATAACTTCAGACAGTTGTTCTTCAAGTCTGATCCCTGCTTAGCCTTCAATCTCGAACCTTTCTTCTTTACTCACAATTTATTCCACAGTCCTGTTGCATTGCTTATGGTTCTTGGAATAATTTGATAGTTGGATTTTCCCACTGCCTCTGCTCCTTGGGCGCTTAGCTGTACTCATCCCTGTTATTGAGTCTCTTTTACCTTCCAGGGCCTTACACATAGTATAGGTTGTAGGCAAGTTTGCTTAAAAAGGAAATTAGATGAAACATAATAATGAAATACCAATATCGCTTGAACTTTAGATCAACAGTATCAGTTGTCAAAGTGAACATATTGGAGAAACATGGCAAAATCCCAAGCAAGTGTGAGCCAGGAGAGTAAACAATTTGAATGTGCTTTAAATCTTATCCTGTTGGTGACTGTATAAGGAGCAAGAGTTGCTATTTTTTTTTTTTTTAAACACTGGAAGGTAATTGTTGGTGAGATGCTGCTCGATTTTACTTAAATCACCTGTCGCAGCATAGCCTATATAGCCTACTATACCTAACTAGATAGGTATAGTTTGATGGATTGGTTTATTATGGTTAAATTGAGCATGGAACAATCTAAATTGATGACTAAAGAGACAAAATCCTGAACCATCCATGCCTTGGCTGTTTCAATTCAGTTCTATACCCACCAAAGCCAAAACAGGAAGAAAAAAAATACAGATTTTCTAAGCATTTCTGAACATTTTCAAAACAGCTTTGTTAGAAAATAGAACACAGAGGTGTTTTCAATGACCAGATAAAAAACAAATGTGACAACTGACAGTATATATTATCCTATAAAACATCACGGACTATATTACTTTTTGTTTTCATTTTATTTGTCATAAATCTGTTAGAAGGATTTTTATAGTTTTTTTTTCCATTTTTATGTTAAACATTTCTTGTTATAGGGGACTGGACTTGCTCCATATCCTTGACTCAGGAATTTTTGTACTTAGTCATAGAGCTCTCCTTATAACTATGCTGATGTTATTTTTGTTTTTTGTTTTGTTTTGGAAGTTGTACTGTCATTCTAGGAGATGGGCTTTGCTAAATACAGCTCAGTTTTCCTTGTTTGAATTTGACTTCTAGTACTGGCTTATTTGCTCTTCCCTTTTCACTTAAGCCAGATCAAATATTAATAGATAATTCACATCTATGCCAGAGGTCTCCATTTTCTATATAGTAATGTGAAAACTCAGTTGATTTTTCTGAGAACCAGAGAGAATTACAGTTGGGAAACCATGTCTTGTGATTCTCTGTCATCTTATATACCAAGATAAAAAGCAGAGCTGCTGCTGCGGCTAAGTCGCTTCAGTCGTGTCCAACTCTGTGTGACCCCATAGACAGCAGCCCATCAGGCTCCCCCGTCCCTGGGATTCTCCAGGCAAGAACACTGGAGTGGGTTGCCATTTCCTTCTCCAGTGCATAAAAGTGAAAAGTGAAAGTGAAGTCGCTCAGTCGTGCCCGACTCTTGCGACCTCATGGACTGCAGCCCACCAGGCTCCTCCGTCCATGGGATTTTCCAGGCAAGAGTACTGGAGTGGGGTGCCATTGCCTTCTCCAAAAAGCAGAGCTAGGAATCCTTAAATTATTCTTTCTTTATTAAAGAGCACTATGTTTTTTATTTTAGACAATGGAAAAAGCATGATTTAATGAAAAAAATGAAATTAAAAATAGTTACTACCCTACTCAAGCACCCGAGCCTAAACAGTATTTACATTTTTATTAATATACTTGTAGTGTCTAATTTTTGTACAAATACATACTTTTCTACAGTTTCCTTTGGTTGTGTTTTATAAAATTAGATTTTGTAATTTTAGTTTTTAATCTAATATTTTTTAAGTTGTATTTACATTTTTACATCACTAATTCTTCTCCAGCCTCACTTTAATAGCTGCATAATACTACCTCTTAATATGAATGTTTAATTTAGCTAGTTTTCTATAAAAATTTTATCTTCAATTTTCCAATATTAGGTATATTTTAATAACAAACAGTTGTTATCAAATTGTGAATATTTTCATGAATATTTCCTAGAAATTTTTTAAAACTTAAATTTATCTATATGAGACAGGCTTTTCTCTACACATTCAAACGTAGGATTTATTTCTTATTTCAATATAACCTAAAAGGCTGACAATAAGAAGGCTACTTCAGAATTTTGAGAAGCATTTCATAATGCAAGAAAACATTGCAACTCAATCAGTTAGTTTTACATGTTAGTAAGTGTATTTCAAAATATTAAGAAGAGTGTGTCATAGGAATTCACTTAACATCTGATAAACAGACCATGGAAAATCCATATAAAAGAAATTTCTTTTAATTCAGATTTTGGCACTAGCCATCATTTATGAATATAGTGTTACTTATTCATGTATTTATTGTGACTGACAGTGTTGGCACCCAGCTAATTGTGGTCTGTGGTCACAGGACATGGGTTATGCATATCTTCTGCATTAGAAAGCTCTAATACAGAGCAGGCTTGGGACCTTAATGGAGAGATGATTAGTATTCTCCCAGCTCCTCTGATTCTGGAGGTGTGGAACAGTTTTCATATGGTGGCTGAATAGATGGTTCCCCCAGTGCTTGGCCCAAGAACACTCTCAAAGATCCTACCTTTTCCTTATCTCTGAACAAGGCTATTCCCAGTTAGATAAATGTTACACAAGGGACAAAAATGAGTTTTCTTAGCATTCTGGAATTGGGATAACATTTAAGCAACAGTCCGACTTGCTTAAATACAGTCCTGATGAGATGTTCAAAATATATTTAAAATTTAGGATATGAAGTGTTCAGTAGAGGGCTCGATAAACCATCGCCTTCTTTTGCTCAGTACTCTCCTGGCCAGAAGGCCTAATTAACTCCTGGTTGCAGTGGCCCCACAGGCAGGACTGCTCTGGAGAGGATAAACCTCAGTAAAGCAGGAACTGAGACTCATTAGCTTTTAAACTGCTATTCAGACCCAATTTCCATTGAATAAGGGCATATTTATGATAAAGAGTAAAAATGTTTACCTTATGTTCATATCTAATTAGCCTAATGGTTTTTATATCAACATGGTTTATTCCTTATATTTCTTAGGCACAGAAATGGCCATAGAGACCTACTGTTTCTTTATTACCATTAAGTGTTCTTACTTACGATGCAACGGTCCCTCTCCTGCAAATGCCCTTGGCTATTGCGTTTATTAAACAGTCATTGACAGGAAAATGAATGAATTAAAAGATACTCAAGCAAGCTATAACCTTTCAATCCTATTTACATAGCCCTCTGTCTTAGAAATAATTCTAATAGGTTCCTTACAGCCCAGTTATGCTGATTCTGTTTCTCTTAAAGATTTTTCCCCAGTAAGTCGTTTATCATTAATGAAGATGTCCCTTATAATCCCCACTAGCTTGCACAGTTGATGAATAAACATGAAGAATCCACCTCTTTGCCAGCACTGCACCCACTTTAACAATGAGGAGTTCATTCAGCGCCTGGATATCAAAAGTCAGTGAATTCTAGGAGATGTGTAAACAAGCCGAGTGGACGGACCTGTGCCTCAAACAGGCAGTGGGTGGTAGGTGTAAAAAAATTTGCATGTCAATTTTTTACATGAAATACAGCCTGAAAAAGCTCGCATTCAAGTTGGATCTCAACCTACAGCAATTGCAAAGCTGTAGGTTGCAAAACAGCAATTTGCAAAGCTCCCTGTTAGTTTCTTTAAAATCCCCTGATTACCATAAACTGGGCTTACTGATTCATCTTTTTTTTTTTTAAATCTATGTCTTTTAAAAATTTATCTCAGAACATCATAAGCTCTGTGTACAGTCATGTCCATCATTTCCAAATCTAAATCTAACCACTTGGTGGTAAAAATCATACTTGTATTTCCTTTTTTATTTAAAAACCCATATATTCTGATTTATGTTTCTGACCCTCAGTATATATTGCATCCCTCACAAACTTCAAAACGTTTTACTAATTCTTCAGTATCACAGGGAAGGAAAATATTCCCTTCTTGGTTCTTTGGCTGGTCTAAAAATTGAATTGACACATGACAGAATAACAGGAAAAAAACTAGCTTATTTTATACTTAGGGGATACCATAAAATGTGAGACCCAAAGGCAAGTTGGGCCACTGAAGTTGGTATGCCATCTGTGCTAAGAAGTGGGATGGGGGCCTGGGGCTTCAAAAGGGAGGAAGGTGATTCTTAGGAAGATCATGGTAAACGATTGGCATTAGATATTTGCCCAGCCTCCCAGTTAAGTCTTTCAGATGATAAAAAAATTACCTCAGGTAGTAGCTCACTTTCTGGAACAAGCCCTCTACTGAAATTATTTTAACCAGTTAAGGGGGAGGTAACAGTTTTTTGAGTTTGCTCTGTTGATTGCTACAGCTCAAAAGAATCCACCTTCCGAAGTAGCACATTTGGGGGTGGCATACTCTGCTTGCCTTCAATATGAAAAATTATATTGAACAGACCCTTTCAATATTATGACTCAAGTTCTTAGGATCTTATTCATTTTTTGAGCCTCTGAATTTAAGTGTCCATTTAGCTTCCTGAAATCCATGGGGATGTTTAGCTTTGCTCATGTGTGGATAGATATGTTGATGTGTCTTTTTTTCCCCACATGTTTTATTTACTCTGATAGTTGACCATGCAAAATGCATTTTAATTTCTGTATATATTTAATTAAAAATTTAACTTTTTAGATTTCCCTTAAGATATTTTTTTCTATTTCATGTAACCAGCATCTACCTAATAAATACCTGCCTTTTTCCTACTTCAGTGTTAACATTTAAAATAATTTGCAGATATTTAAGAACCCAAGAAAATTCATAAAGTGGAAACTTAGTTGATTCTGCTAGAAATGGCTTATTCTCAGCGGAGTTTAAACTATATTTTCCATACAGTTCATACTTACACTTTATTTCTGGAAGGCGATTTCTTACCCCATCACCTCCTCACTCTCAATCTAGTTGATGAGTTTGTTGTGAAATAAGTGCTCTTAAGAGGCTTCCTCAATGGCTCAGCAGGAAAAGAATCCATCTGCAGCACAGGAAACGTGGGTTCTATCCTTGGATCAGGAAGATCCCCTGGAGAAGGACATGGCAACCCACTCCAGTATTCTTGCTTGGGAAATCCCATGGACAGAGGAGCTGGGTAGGCTACAGTCCATGGGGTTGCAAAGAGCTGGACACGACTGAGCAACTGAGCAAAGCTATTAAGGAAAAGAAAAGCACATAGAGATGGGGAAAGGCAGATTTTGCACATGACATGGTGACTGTGCTTTAGCTCAGCCACCAACTGCTCGTTGCATTTCTTAGGAAAGAGGGGACTGCAGGTGAAAATGGAACAAAACAAGTGCAGGGGGCAGTTCATTGCACTGGCATACTGTGTCTGAATCTGCTTGGGTGCTATAAGTGGGATTCTAGAGTGGGTAGATTGAACAACAGATATTTATTTCTCACAGTTCTGGAGGCTGGGAAGCCTCACACCAAGGTCCTGGCAGATTTGGTGTTTGGTGAGGAATCCCCTCTTTGGGTTGTGTCGTCACATGATAGGGGGATTGAGACGCTCCCTGGGGGGTCTGTTTTATAAGGGCACTAATCCCAGAGTATTCCACCTAATCATTTCACAAAGGCCACAGTTGCTAATTCCATCACGAGAGGCGGTCAGGATTTCAACATATTAATTTTGGTGAAATACAAACATTCATTCCATAATACACTGGAGGCCTTTTTGAGCACAAGGGCCATTGCTTTGCTCCCATCTAATAGAGCAAAAGGAAAATTGGGAGAACATGATTTTCATGGTAGTATGTGACGTGGTTTCCATCTATTGCGAAAATACAAGTTGATACCTTAAGTGGTAGTGGTACCCTGTTCTTGCAGCGTTTGGTGGCTGAGAGGCCACATCCTTGGCTCCAGGGCCTCAAGTGAAGGAGACTTATCAGTAGTAGTAATTTCCTAGGACTGCTATCATGAATTACTACCAGCTTAGAATAAGACATTTATTCTCAAATTTCCTGAGGACAGAAGTCCACTATGTGTATCTGTGTGGCATTGTGTCCGTTTTCTCTTATGGCACCTGCCATTGGATTAAGGGCCACCCTCATCCAAGATGAACTCAACTCGATTGCATCTGCAAAGACCCTATTTTCAAAGAATGTCACATTCATAGGTGCTAGGGGTTAGGACTTCAGCATGTATTTGAGGAAGGGAGGGACCTCAATTCAAACCACAATAGGAGTGCAGAAGAAATATTTCAGTGTTGATCAAGTCAGGAGAATCTGTAGCAAGCGAACTACTGTGGGGGCAAGCAGTGGAGATTCCATGGAAGAGCTATAGGAAACTTTTATTTTCATCTACTTCGGGGGAGAGTGATCATGATCTGAGGGCGATAATATGTTGAACTTCATGAGGTCACTAGTTTCATGAGCCAAAACAAGTTTAATACTGGCGATTTCTCATAACTCAACTTGCATGTAAAATGAGAGTCAGAATTATTGTGTATTAACAATGTGGCCATTTCTTGACACCCCGATTGCCATTCTTAAATTACAAAAAAAGAAAAAAAATGACAATAGATTTACCTAAGGTAAATTGTTGCTTTTCAGCTTTTTAGCTGATGTTTAAACTGACTCTAGTTAGGTAATTTTAAGAGTTGTAAGCAAACTTAATTGTCATGTATACTCAATAGATGTGTAAAAAACTGATTATATTAGACAATATAATCTTTTCTGAGTTAGGTCTGATGTGAATAAATAGGCATTCACATCACAGGTTTATCTCATAGTAACCAAGAATAAAGCAAAGTGAGTTGAAAGGATTTAAAATCCTGCATAAGCCCATGAATTACCTTCAAACCTTTTCAGTGATGAGCTAGATATCATTCTATTTATTTACCCTTGGGATTTGCATAGTGATTTTTTTGCCTCTCAGCATTTATCTAGATCGAGCAGCATCAAATTTATTTCTGACTGCTTTCCCAATTTTTCAAAGTAATTTATATTCTAATACTATGTTACAGGAACTGGCTGGCCCAACTGCTCTCCTATAGATTTGCATTGATATTGTTTTGAAATTTGTAATGTCATCTCAGACCTCACTTGATTTGATTGAATTAATTTAATTTTAGATCTCACCACACTATTTCTAGCCCCTTAAAATGTTATCACCAAAAATATTTTCATAGAGTAACTTAGGTTTGTTTATGTGGATTCACTCAGGAAAGAGTCAATGTAGCTAAGCTCTGTTTTTGAAAAAGACTCCTTTGATATTACTGCTGCTGCTGCTAAGTCGCTTCAGTCGTGTCCAACTCTGTGTGACCCCATAGACGGCAGCCCACCAGGCTTCCCTGTCCCTGGGATTCTCCAGGCAAGAACACTGGAGTGGGTTGCCATTTCCTTCTCCAATGCATGAAAGTGAAAAGTGAAAGTGAAGTTGCTCAGCTGTGCCCAACTCTTAGCAACCCCATGGACTGCAGCCTACCAGGCTCCTCTGTCCATGGGATTTTCCAGGCAAGAGTACTGGAGTGGGGTGCCATTGCTTCCTCCATTGATGTTACTACTTAGGTTGATCACTTTAGTCAACAAACCACTCACGCAAAATTCATTGAAAAGCAATCAACAAGATGGTAACTAAGTCAAAGGAGGGTTACTCTGATATTCAGAAGTGAATCTGTTTTGATTGTGCATCTTTTAAGCATTATTTTAAAACTTCTGAAGACATACGTGACCTAGAAAACAAAATTGCATGAATAGAGACATTGTAGACAAAAAACATGAATGAAATTTCTCAACTATCAGAACATAAAATCCTATGTTAACAAGCATAGTGTTCAACCGTATGTTTAACAGAAAAACTGACTTAAGGTTTTACCGAAAATAGGGATTCTCAGTAATACACTGATATTGAGTTGTTTCTCCTGAGGGTGGGGGAGGGGAAACATATTTTGTTTAGAGTTGTGATAACCAGTGCTTACTATGTGCATTAAAAAAACATTTTATTTCTCTTTCAGTCGCATATTCTGGCAGCTTGAAATGCGTAACCAGTTTCATTAGGTAGTAGCTAGAGGCGACATAGACTGATGTTCATAAATAAGAGAAACTTTGTAATTCTGACCTCATCAGACTGCTAGGGATGAACGCAACTTCAGCAATGGCTCTGATTTCTTTTCAGCTGATGCCCATCTCTGATACATGTTCAGGAAACATCCTGAATAGAAAAAACTATTTCTAATGGAAAAGTTGGGCAAAAATCCAAAGTTGAAATGGTTAAAGGGCTATCTTTATATCTTAAAATTTAGACAAGTAGTATACTTAGGACTTTTTCCTCAGTTTTTCCCCTTTAGTTATATTGTAAATCACCATTACCCGTGGTACGTCTGGTGTCTTTATAATGCTGAGAGAATTTTTAGATATTCATATGCAGTTACTGCTTAAACAGTGCGGAGGGTTAGGGACACTGATTGTCCATAGTTGAAAATCAGTATATAACATATTTGGCCCTCCAAATGGATGGTTTTTCACATCTAAAGATGTAGCAATCACAAATTTTATAATATTATCATATATTAAAAAATCAACATATAAATGGACCCATACAATTTAAATCTGAGTTTTTCAAGGGTCAACTGAATGGTGGTCATTAGTTTCTAAGTGAGAAACCCTAAGTCACTAGGAATGTTTAATCAGACTCTTGATTGTGAAAAGGTGTCTCTTGCTATTCTGCAAATAATTTGCATAAATACTCTTCAGTGATGTTCTCAAAGTTGTTCAGTCACCAAGTTGTGTCCATCTCTTCATGATCCCCTGGACTGCAGCACACCAGGCTTCTCTGTCCCTCACACCTCCCAGAGTTTGCCCAAGTTCATGTCCATTGCATAGGTGATGGCATCCAACCATCTCAACCTCTGTCGCCCTCTTCTTCTGCCTTCGATCTTTCCCAGCATCAGAATCTTTCCAGTGAGTCAGCTCTTCTCATCAAGTGGCCAAAGTATTGGAGCTTCAGCATCAGTCCAATGAGTATTCAGGGTTGATTTCCTTTAAGATTGACTGGTTTGATCTCCTTTTTGTCCAGAGGACTCTCAAAAGTCTTCTCCAGCACCACGGTTCAGAAGCATCAATTCTTCCACACTCTGCCTTGCTTATGGTCCAGCTCTCAACAACCATACGTAACCACTGGAAAGACCATAACCTTGACTATATGGACCTTTGTTGGTTCTCATAGTACTAATGCCAGAAGCTTGGCCTCTCCACGCTGGTGCTGAATTGAATCTGAGACAATGAGTTTGAATTTAACCTTAGACAGAGTTTGGAGTGAAGTAGAAAAGAATAGCTTTATTGCTTTGCCAGGCAAAGGGGAAACAGATGGTGTGTGCCTACAAAAAAATGCTCCATCAGGGAGGATCTGGTAAGGAGTTTTATAGCATTGATTCAATGGCAGAGTTGCTGATAAGATGAGGGTGTGTGTAGAGTCTGTACTCCTTTAAACTGGTTGCAGATAATCTCTTGATAACCTTTTCTGATTCCTTTTAATCTGGCCTCAGATGGTCTTCTCTGGAATGAAGAATGTTGACGTCTATTTATCAGGGGTTTCATTTCTGTATGCATCCATGCTGGGATCTATTTGCGCTGCTGTTGTTGGTATTTGTGTGTATCTTTTGTGTTTTGGTGTTATAAAGCTTATAAAAATGGGAAATGTTTCACCCATCCAAAGAAAGATCTTTGGGGTGCCCATTAGATATGTTAAGATCAGACAGCAATGACCCCTGAATGGCTCACAACTAAACAATCTGGCAGTCAGAAGTGCTTTACAAAGGGGAGGAACAGTCTAAAAATGAACATGCCCAGGGGGCTTCTTTGGACTTCAGGCATCCAGTTCTAATTTCCCCAATAGGAGCCCCAGAGAAGAATATGGCATCCAAATCCAGTAATCTTGCCTGGAGAATTTCATGGACAGAGGAGCCTCAGATCAATTCAGTTGCTCAGTCATGTCGGACTCTTGTGACCCCATGGACTGCAGCACTCCAGGCCTCCCTGTCCATCACCAACTCCCGGAGTTTACTCATACTCATGTCCATCAAGTCCGTGGTGCCATCCAGTCATCTCATCCTCTGTTGTCCCCTTTTCTTCCCACCTTCAATCTTTCCCAGCATCAGGGTCTTTTCAAATGAGTCATCTCTTTGCATCAGGTGGCCAAAATATAGGAGTTTCAGCTTCAGCATCAGTCCTTCCAATGAATATTCAGGACAGATTACCTTTAGGATGGACAGGTTTTATCTCCTTGCAGTCCAGGGGACTTCAGGAGGCTTCTCCAACACCATAGTTCAAGAGCATCAATTCTTTGGTGCTCAGCTTTCTTAATAATCCAACTCTCACATCCATACGTGACTACTGGAAAAACCATAGCTTTGACTAGATGGACCATTGTTGGCAAAGTACTGTCTTTGCTTTTTAATATGCTGTCTAGGTTGGTCATAATTTTTCTTCGAAGGAGCAAGTGTCTTTTAATTTCATAGCTGCAGTCATCATCGGCAATGATGTTGGAGCCCCCCAAAATGAAGTCTGTCACTGTTTCCACTGGTTCCCCATCTATTAGCCATGAAGTGATGGGACTGGATGCCATGATCTTAGTTTTCTGAATGTTGAGTTTTAAGCCAACTTTTTCACTCTCCTCTTTCACTTTCATCAAGAGGCTCTTTAGCTCTTCACTTTTTGCCATAAGGATGGTGTCATCTGCGTATCTGAGGTTATTGATATTTTTCCTGGAAATCTTGATTCCAGCTTGTGCTTCATCCAGCCCAGATATTCTCATGATGTGCTCTGCATATAAGTTAAATAAGCTGGGTGACAATATACAGCCTTAACATACTCCTTTCCCTATTTGGAACCAGTCTGTTGTTCCATGTCCAGTTCTAACTGTTTCTTCCTGATGTGCATACAGATTTCTCAAGAGGCAGGTCAGGTGGTCTGGTATTCCCATCTCTTTAAAAATTTTTCAGAATTAGTTGTGGTCCAGAGGAGCCTGGCAGGTTACAATCCATGGTATCGCAAAGAGTCAGACACTACTGAGCAACTAGCACTTCATTTCTATAAGGAGCTCAAAAGATACTCTTACTTGTTTCCCTTGAGGCACTTCAGCCATGAAATTAAAAGACACTTTCTCTTTGGAAGAAAAGGTATGACAACCCCAGACAGCATATTAAAAAGCAGAGGCATTACTTTGCTGACAAAGGTCCATCTAGTTAAAGTTATGGTTTTTCCAGAAGTCATGTATGGATGTGAGAGTTGGATCATAAAGAAAGCTGAGCACCGAAGAATTGATGCTTTTGAACTGTGGTGTTGAAGAAGACTTCTGAGAATCCCTTGGACTGCAAGGAGATCCAACCAGTCCATCCTAAAGGAAATCAGTCCTAGATATTCATTGGATGGACTGATGCTGAAGCTCCAATACTTTGGCCACCTGATGTAAAGAAGTGACTTATCAGAAAAGACACTGCTGCTGGGAAAGATTGAAGGCAGGAGGAGAAGGGGACGACAGAGGATGAGATGGTTGGATGCCATCACTGACTTGATGGACATGAGTTTGAGCAAGTTCCGGGAGTTGGTGATCGACAGAGAAGTCTGGAGTGCTGCAGTTCAGGAGGTCGGAAAGAGCCAGACACGACAGGGACTGAACTGAACTGAAATGAGGCAGAACCAGGATCCTGTCCCAAGGCTGCACTATTGTTTCTTGGCTACTCCTCCCTTGTTTTGCATCCTCTCTCTTCCCTAATTATCAACTGTTTGAATCTGTCTTTCAGGACTCAGGGAAGGTCATGGAGGCTAGAGTCTGTTCCCTACAAACAATGACTTGGGGACACAGACACAGAAACACTTCTGTGCCCATGAGCCGCACAGGATGCTGCTCGGTTTCAGTACAGGACACCAAAGCCAGGCATTGATAAAAGGGGGAGAAGACCAAAGAGTATACCTTTCATCCTTGAGGGAGAACATAATCATACTCAAGCAATTTTATAGCAGTGAAGAGGTAATGACTTTGTGGTATGAAAATGCCCACATTAAGGATAGTGAAAACCAAAATCAACTGAGAAAATATTACTCCAGAGAAACTAGCCTGTTGCTTTGGGATTGAAGTATCAATACTTCAGAGGGTTGTCTGACACTTGTAACTTTGTATCATTCTGGCAGAAAAAACTAAGGGTAGAGTGTAATGTTGCCCTACCGCAGGCAATTTTCATGAAGGGATTTTGCTATGAACTTGCGAAGATGTTGTCAACTTTTATTCAGTGAAAATACAAATGCTATCTATATACATTACAAGCATGAAATACATCTTTTACATAAAATTAATTTCATAGTCTCTTTATACACATGTTTTTCTATTATGAGCATTTGAATATTTTGCAACATTTTATTTCCCAGTGGTTGCTGAACAACTGTAGAATTAATGTTTTACCAACCACATTCTTAAACAGATGTTTTGAAAGGATGATTTTAATCAAGAAAAATCCTTTTAAAAAAGTCTGTAGTTTTTTTTAGCAGAATAACTCTGCCTTGTTGTGCAGAGACTTGACTTGAGTTCAAATCCTGGGTTCAACCTTTACAATTCACTTAACTTCTCTGAGGTTTAATTTTACTTACCTGTAAGTGAGTATATCAATAAGCTACTTCAAAAAGCTGCTACAAGATATAAATGAGATATGTAGGTAATTCATATAGCCTAGTATAAAATAGACATTCAGTAAATGTCAGACATGGTTTATAGTAAGATAAGGCCAGCTACTAGTTACTTGCTTTGTGTTCCTGCTTTTCAGTTAATATTTAATTATTAAGCAGAAGTATGAAGTGACTCATTGGAAATTAATCCATCCTCCCATCTCACTAAATTCTGTCATTTGCTTACACACATGTGAGCAATTAAATGGTTTTAGGAGCAATAGAGTGATTTAGTGTAAATGTGGAAGTTTTAATATTTTATATAAAATTTTCAAGGAGAGACCAGGTAATAATAGGAAGCCTTGGTGTGGAAACTAATGTTTCCTCTGAGTGTTGATTATTAAAATAACTTCTTAACAAAACCTATGGACAGTCTTTTCCTGGATAGCTTCTGCCTTTGTGGTTTGCCTCCAAAATTCAAACTCTTTCAGATGTTTCTGTTTTACACAGTGCTTTGAGACTTTTCCAACTTTTTCTGTGTATGATACTTTAAGATGATCTCCCCTGCTGCTGCTAAGTCACTTCAGTTGTGTCCGACTCTGTGCAACCCCATAGACAGCAGCCCACTAGGCTCCTCTGTCCCTGGGTTTCTCCAAGCAAGAACACTAGAGTGGGTTGCCATTTCCTTCTCCAATGCATGAAAGTGAAAAGTGAAAGGGAAGTCGCTCAGTCACGCCCGACTCTTTGCGACTCCATGGACTGCAGTCTACCAGGTTCCTCCGTCCATAGGATTTTCCAGGCAAGAGTACTGGAGTGGGGTGCCAAATATACACTGTGGCTTCCTTTCATTTTTGTTCTATGAATTTCTCCTCCTCTCTGCTTCTCAACCTCCCTAAGAGCTACTCATTCTTCAGGACTTTATTCAAATTGGAATGATCCTCCCTCTTCTGCTGCTGCTGCTGCTGCTAAGTCACTTCAGTCGTGTCCGACTCTGTGTGACCCCATAGATGGCAGCCCACCAGGCTCCCCCATCCCTGGGATTCTCCAGGCAAGAACACTGGAGTGGGGTGCCATTTCCTTCTCCAATGCATGAAAGTGAAAAGGGAAAGTTAAGTCGCTCAGTCGTGTCCAACTCTTAGCAACCCCATGGACTGCAGACTACCAGGCTCTTCCATCCATGGGATTTTCCAGGCAAGAGTACTGGAATGGGGTGCCATTGCCTCCCTCTTCTAGCAGTGATTAATACCTGCATAGAGCATTCATCTATATAATCTTTAAGAAGGATCTTCCAGTGTGCACTCATACGGTTATCTTTTATCTAATCATATAACATTATATACATCTAGAATGCCTGGCACAGTTTCTATGAGCTGTAGCCTACCATGCGCCTATGTCCATGGGATTCTCCAGGCAAGAATATTGGAGTGAGTTGCCATGCCTTCCTGTAGGGGATCTTCCCTGATAAATGAAGTGAGGGTAAAAAGTTGTTTTTCTCCTAAACATTGATTGCAAATTTTCAGAGAAATTAAAGGGAAAATACCTTGTTTTTATAAGTAATTCAGAATCCTATCTAGCAGTGATCCTTGATTAACACCATGAAAATCTTTGACCCTTTTTTTTTAAGGTAATAGAAATGTTTCCTACTTATAAGTATTTATTCTGGAGGATAAAAAAATGTGTTTTCCCTCTTGTTTGCATTTATAATTAGACTCTGAAAGACAGATTTTTTTCACTAGATTCATTATACCTTATTTGAAAAAGACAGTTGCAATGCCATCTGGCTTGGAAAACTGAGAACAATTTAGTGGTTGATTTTAGAAGTGAAAAATATCAATGTCACCTTTTGAAAATAAAGGTTTGAAATGTAAATAATCACTGAAAATATAATAGTAAAGTAAAAATCAGGAAATTTCAGATTTGTGACCTAGATTTTATTTTACCTTTGAAACAGACAGTTCCCAAGGAAGTCAATCTGATGTGTTGAATCTATGACCGGACCAGAAGGCTTTGGTTTTTGACCTATTCAGGTGTCCAGAATGATAGTATTTAGTTTACTGTTGCCGTCACAACCAGAATCTACCTCTTTCTCTCTGTCAATTTCCTACTGCTTTTTACATTTTATCTAGTTGACCTGCATATTTCTATAAAGTATATCAAGCATTTTTTGAAAACTATAAAGCATAAATAAACATACAGTACACCTGAGAGATAAATAATAGGTAAATAACCCAGGAGAGGCAGACAGATAAGAATGACGGTGCCCGCTGCAGTTTACGAGATTTATTAGACAAGGTTATCCAGGAGTGGTGTTTGCTCTTGCAGCCGGCCTTATAGTTATGATACTTGGAACTCTTGATACATCTTCTATTTGTATTTTTTTAAGATCCCATATCATCATTCAAGAACGTTTAAAAAATATTAATGGCAACAGCAAAGTAGCAATGCCAAAGGCATATACCCTGTTGCAAAAGTGTCTGACTTATAAATATGAGTAGAATCAATATGTTAGGACACCAGAGGAACTGTTCCATGGCCTTTTAAATCCTGCTTTGGTAAGGACTACCGTTGCTATAATGAATTCAGGTATGTGTATTCCGGTTTTCTTCTGTCAGCACTTTTTTGTTATATATATAAATTCATAGTGCACTGTGAGTGTGTATAGTTTTTGATGACTGCCCAAAGAAGCAGAGAATATACTTGAAGACAGGCTTAATTTTCTAAAGAACCTTAGAGATGTCAGAAACAAATATTGAGTTTCATAGAGTTAGTAATTACAAAATAAGAACAGCATAAATATATAATATATAAAAATCTAATATTTTAATTTGCTGTTCTCTATAAGCTCAAGAATATGACTGTATATTTAAGGTTGTTGGAACAATGAAAATTATTGACTTGGCCTAGAAAACTAGATAGATTGATCTCTAACACATGTAAACATACATATTCATGTTTTCAGACTTCTAAAAATAGTTTGAAGTTTTATTATCCCAATTTCCTTATTTTATCCATTATGAAAAATACTAATTATGATTTGAAATGCTACATACTTTAAAATATTATCTATTAATATGGTTCAAGTGTTAATAAGTCAAAATTATGAAATGGCTATAAATGGTCCCTGAGCAAAGGTGAAGAAGATAGTTCAGAATGAAAGAAGGTTAGCATTTTATTTATTTGTTATTTATTTATTTGTGCATGCTTAATTTTTATGGAATTAATAGTAACAGGGATGATATAAATTTCCCAAAGTCTTATTACAGGAGACAATTGCCATGTCTTTACTTCATAATGTTGCCAACCATGTATTTGGTTGAAGGCGTATTGGATGGAGCTAAATTGCACAACAGGAATTGCAGTGAATACACGTTACTTCTTTCTTGGTTGGAATGATTTCCATTCTCTTTGCTGCACTTCCAGCTTGCAAATCTAATTGTAATCTTCTTCTGCTAAGTCACTTCAGTCGTGTCCGACTCTGTGCCACCCCATAGACGGCAGCCTACCAGGCTCCCCCGTCCCTGGGATTCTCCAGGCAAGAACACTGGAGTGGGTTGCCATTTCCTTCTCCAATGCATGAAAGTGAAAAGTGAAAGTGAAGTCGCTCAGTCGTGTCTGACTCTTTGCGACCCCATGGACTGCAGCCTACCAGGCTCCTCCACCCATGGGATTTTCCAGGCAAGAGTACTGGAGTGGGGTGCCATTGCCTTCTGGTTGCCCACAGGAAAAGTCTGAATTTCCTAGTTTGCCTAATATATCCATAAAAATTAGTTCTTGCGGACACCCAAGTAATGTTTTTTTCTAGAGTGTCTCCTGTCCACTGTGTATCCCAGTCTAACATCCTTTTATTTCAACCCAATAAATGTGCCTTCACTTCCAGACACTTGCATATGCCCTTCTCTCCTGGGAGTCGTTTCACTTCCACCCATATGTCTTTTCTTCACCTGGCTCTTACCTGCTCATCATTGAGGCATCAATGTAGTCTCCCCTTCCCCGCAAAAACCTCATTTCCTACAATGCTTCACTTTTCTTACCCTGCACTGATGGGACTGTAAGATGCTGGTCTGAGTTACCTACAGTAAAGTGGTAAAGCCTCTCAGTCAGTGAGTGTATTTGGCACACTGTCTACTTCTCAGTCCCCAACAGATTGCCTGGAACATAGTCCACACTTAGCAGTAAATATTTGAATAAATAAACTACCACATCTGGAAGGATACACAGCTATATAATTGGCAAATAAATCCCGGGAGACAGTGTAGGACTGGGACCCTGGTGTGCTGTCGTCCCTGGGGTCTCAAAGATTTGAACACGACTTAGTGACTGAACAACAACTGGGCAATTTTAGGTAGTTATTAATTCATTTACTACACCAGACACTGATTCTTCCCATACTATTTTTGAGTAAAATTGATTGTTTCTGGCCCATTGGTTAATGTTAAATGTTTGATCACCTGGCCCCTTGGTTAATGGAAAGGAAGAATGCATAGGAGCTTAGAAGTTTTAAATTTCTTAGAGATATTTGGAAAATTATATAATCTAAGTTACATAAGCTAACTTAATGTATGTTTAAGTTGAACTGCAGAGAATTAACAAAGATTGTTAAATATTACACAGCCAAGTGCAAAAACTAGAATAAAAAAGCGATTTGGCATTTTAGCAGATACATATTTTTCATAGTCCAAATGCAGTAATTCATCTACTGTCTTCAAAGGTTAATATGTTTGTATCCATGAAGGAAAAAAAGAATCCCATGCGGTTCCAAGTAAAACTGGATCTTTTAATATTTTAAATCCTCCAGTGGATATTGGATTATTCGTGTGTGGTTTACAGAGGTTGGTATTTCAGGGAAACCTGTCATCTAATAGTCACTCAGCAGCTCCAGCCACTACAGGAGGTCTTTGTCTTAGTTTAATAGTTTAATTTTAAAAAGTCATGGAAATGCTCCATGAAGAGCAAAACAGCAACAGGAAAAAAAATAGTTTAACAAGGATGAGCTATGACTAGAGTTGCGGTTTTGGGAATAATACATTAGGTTTGTAATCAATTATGGATGAAATGTCTGGTCCATATTTTTCCACATCATCTACCAGCCGTGCATCCCTCATGCCAGAGCCGATTATGGAAGTAGCACCTCTTCTGTCATAGCTGCCTGGACCCAGAAGGATATGATACCTGCAGAACAGCCATTAGCATCAGAAACCAGTCATCTTTAGGCTGTGTTTTCTAGAGTTCATCTAGAAAAAAAATTAATCCTCCAGTTGAGTCTGTATGTGTGCGTGCACACGTACACATGCTGATATTTATTTGTAGTCTGCTGAATTGGAAACCTGACATTTTCTGCTTGTGTCTGAAAGCAGAACAAATCAGTCTAGTTAAACCCCTGAAAATAAGAATGTGACATCCCAGTGACACACAGGAAAACAATTAGATTTGAAGTATTTCTTAATGTTAACAATCCATATTAGCATATCTAAATTGGCTGATTACCTACTGCAAACCTACTGTTGTTGTTATAAAGGTTACTGAAATTTTATGCTCAAACAATCAAGAAATCGTAGTGAAAAAATAATGGTAACAATAAAAGAATGAACCTTTCCAGAGCTAATTTTATATACCAGAATTTTTAACACTGCTTGAGCTAATATTTTCATTAATGTAACTGATAAGTATCTAAGGTATTACCCCTAAAATGCAATTTGGATTTATAAAATAATATATACTTCTTTCAGCTTGTAGATGACTCAAAGGGAAGAAACATATATAATTGAACTATTCAACAATCCTGGTTTATGCAGTCATGCAGCATTTGCACATTCTGTGTCTGTGGAAACATTACAGAGACTTATTCCTTGTTGATTCTAAAATGTACACCAAAAAAGTAGCAAAGTTCAAGACAACCTTTCTTTGCCATGGCTTTAATACTGGAATATTTCATAATCACTCTTTCTTTTTGTGACAACTAGATGCTTTTCACTTTCATGCATTGGAGAAGAAAATGGCAACCCACTCTGGTATTCTTGCCTGGAGAATCCCAGGGACAGGGGAGCCTGGTGGGCTGCCGTCTATGGGGTCGCACAGAGTCAGACACGACTGAAGCATCTTAGCAGCAGATGCATTTGTTACCACTGATAAGGGTAAATATAAATTACGAAAATAGGTGTTGAAAAATTATACCAGCAAAACATGACCCTCAAATCGTGTGGAACTTCTTAACCTTTAAACAAAATGAAAATCCCCATTCTCCAAGCACCTACTATCTGGATGAGGGCAGAGAATAGACAACACGTTGTACTGCAGCTTGCGTTGCCTGTGTGTTCTGAAGTCACAGCAGCTAACTTTGGCAGAAATTCCAATGCGGCACAGCTGACTTCTGGTTCGGAGTCAGGGAAAAGTTCATGAGCGGAGAGGTTTCTCCTGCACCAGGCTTTTTATTTATAATAGTTCCTGCATTTTCTTCATTTTACCTTCTGCATAAGCCTCCCTTGGAAAAGCTCTAACAACTGGTGCTTCTAATAGATATTCTATTACCTTATCTGGAGGCTCCTCTATGACCATGTGAATACCAAGAAAAAAAAAAAGACCATGTTTCACTCATCTTTGTGTCCAGTCCTGAGCCTGGCATGCCAACATACAACGGACACTTACGTTGTTTATTTAAATCTTTAACATATGTGCTGTCCTGAATTATTTTTGCTTATACGAGATTTATCTCTGTCAGTGCTACCTGTTCTTCAACATTATTAAGGAATTGGCTGAGCCTAAGAGCACTTAAAAATTCATTCTTTGTATATTGTATTTGAAAGTATAACTCTCACCGAGCATTTCTGCGATAAAAATAGCAAATGACTATTTTTCTTTACTGGATTTAATAAGTTAGTATAATCAAAACCCATTAAAGCCAGCTTTCCGAAAATTCAAAGAAGGTACTCTTTGACAACTGTTTTCATACGATAGGCTGACGTGTCTTTTAACCTTCACTGGCTGTAAGCAGAAACATAATTAGTAGGCACTTGCTATTTTAATCATGAAATGAAAAATAAGTATTTCATTTACAGTTTACTTATTATCCCTCAGTTGTCTTTATGGCACAAGTCATCATGTGGGAATATTGTGAAGTGAAGAAAGTGAAGTCACTCAGTCATGTCCGACTCTTTGCGACCCCATGGACTGTAGCCTACCAGGCTCCTCCGTCCATGGGATTTTCCAGGCAAGGATACTGGAGTGGGTTGCCATTTTCTTCTCCAGGAGATCTTCCTGACCCAGAGATTGAACCTGGGTCTCCTGCTTTGTAGGCAGACACTTTACAGTCTGAGCCACCAGGGAAATCAGGGATATTGTAGCATAGACTAAATATGAAAACAGGTATGAAGAAACTAGAATCCAAATTACCCAGTTTGGGTTTCGTTTGCCACATAGGCAGTTTAAATATTAGTTTCTGATGGCTGCTGTAACGAAATAACAGCAGTCAATGGCTTACAACACCTCAGATTTATTATCTTATAGTTCTCGAGACCACAAGTCCAAGATGATAGGGAGATCTGATTTTCTCATGGAGACTCCAGGGAAGAATTCATTTCCATGCCATTTCTAGAATCTATAGGATTGACCAAAAGGCTCCTTCAGGTTTTTTTTTCCATATGATGTAACAGAAAAATCCAAATGAACTTCTGGCCACCCCAGAGATGCTGCCTTTGTTTCTTGGCTCCTGGTCCCACAGCTCCCCTCCCTCTTCTGCTTCAGTGGCACCACTGGCCTGACTCGTGGCTTCCTTGTATCTGTTACAAGGACCCTTGAGATTATTCTAGACTTCCTGGATAGGCACAGCATCATCTTCCCATCTGAAAACACAAAGTTAAAACACATCTGCAGGGTCTCTGTTGTTACGTAAGGAAACCTACCACCAGGTTTCATGAAGTAGATTGTGCACTTTTTTGAAGTGTCATTATTAATTTAGAAAAGATTTCTCCCAAATGAAAGCAATTTAAATACCTCTTCTATTAACCCTTGGTCTATGAGGCCTTCTCAGGGTGGGGAAACCAGGGATAAAGGAGATAGGTGGTACTGGTCTCATTTGCATCTGGAAAATCCATAGCTATTGAGATTGTTCATTTTCATTTGGAATAGAAGGATAAAGTATACTCTCATTAGACCTTTGTATAGTTATCTTTGCTCTCACATGTTAAACTCTTTTTGGAACAAATATCCAGATTACTTTAGAAAGTTTTTGTAAGGTCAGACTGAAAATAGTGATTGTCGGGTCTTGATTTTGCTTTTCTCCTGCGGCTGCCAGAAGTTGTCATGAACACATATATTTCTTAAAACTGATTTGACTTGAAAGAGAATACATAATGTAAAACTTATAGCAGTAACTCTTGAAAACCTAAAATTTTTATTTTTATTGAAATGATTTTTTGCTTGGTCAATATCAGTAGATTTCTTAATTATTAATATTTATGTTCAACATATGATTTAATAAACTTTTATATACTTATATTCAAGCTGTTTGAGGATGTGAGTTTCTCTTTCCTTTATGTGCATCCTTTTTTAGTTGATTATTTTCATTAATATTGGAAATCATGTCTTTTTAATACTGTTGTATAAAGTCTTCCTCTTAAAAGGATATTTTTCTGACACTTAAACTCTGTTTTGAATCCCAACCCAGGGATTGAACCCAGGTCTCCTGCATTGCAGGGAGATTCTTTACCAGCTGAGCCACAAAATAAGCCCAAGAATACTGGCGTCGGTGGCCTAGGGGATCTTCCTGACACAGGAATCCAACCAGGGTCTCCTGCATTGCAGGTGGATTCTTTACTGAGTTATCAGGGAAACCCTTGAATCAAAGAAGGAAGCTTAAAATCATAAATACCCTGTTCAGTGTGCTGAGTCATGTCCGACTCTTTGCGACTCTCTGGCTTGTAGCCTACCAAGCTCTTCTGTCCGTGGAATTCTTCAGGCAATTATTGTCCAGGCAAGAATAATGGAGTGGGTTTCCATGCTCTCCTCCAGGAGATATTCCTAACCCATGGATTGAACCTGTGTCTCTTATGTCTCCTGCATTGGTAGACAGATTCTTTATCACAAGATTCTTTATCACTGGGAAGCTCAGTAACTACCCTGTGTGTTTGTTAGTCAGTGATGTCTGACTCTTTGCAACCTCATGGACTGTAGTTCACTAGGCCCCTCTGTCCATGGAATTCTCCATGCAAGAATACTGGAGTGGGTTGCCATTTCTTTTTCCAGGGGATCTTCCTGACCCAGGGATCGAACCTGGGTCTCTCACATTGCAGGCAGATTCTTTACCTTCTGAGCCACCAGGGAAGCCCGATAAATACCCTACTTGTCTTTGACTTCAGAATATAAATAGAAAGTATCTTACTGTTTATTTGGTTTATAGATAACTTGAAGAGTTTTATAATAGTTCAAAATGTTATTGCTTCATTTTATAATCCTTTACCTTCCTGATAGTCAAGCTACTTTCTAGAGTGTTTTATGATCCACAGTAAAAACTTTTGGGGGACAAATTCTGCCATTTTCTTCTCCAGGAGATCTTCCTGACCCAGGGATTGAACCCGGATCTCCCACATTGTAGGCAGACACTTTTAAAAAATTCCCTACATGTTTTCAAACTAAGATTTAGTTAACATTACGAATGTTGAAAATACATGTTCCATTTAATGACTAGTGTCATTAAATATTCAACATTTCTCTCAAAGCTTGAAAGTGTCAAATACACTTTGGAGAATGTTCATGTGATGTGATTATTTTGTGCTAGAAATACAGAAATGGCATTATCAAAGAAAAGTGAGTTTTGAGAAATACCTTGTATTTACCTTAATCAAAATGTGAGATGTTTTCCAATTGATCCTTGTAAATGGTTTCTATGACATTAGCCACAATGGTCATTAATTTATAGCCCAGTGTATATTTGGATCCTTTCTGTTTTTCAGAACAAAAGAAATGGTGTTGGCTAGTTTTCTGCTTTATGAGCCTCTGCAAGAACAAATGTGCTCATAAAATGCACATTAAAAGTTCTTCAATTATGTTCCTACTTCCTTTAGCACCCCAGCCTCTTAATAAGCTTTTTTCAGGTGTTTCTGCTCCATATTCATTTAATTTCTTCAACTTTTCTCATAGCTTTCATCATGATTTAAATGAAATCCTGTGTACAAATTACAGCAGAATTATAACCAAGTTCATTCACTGAGTCCTTATTAGGAGCTTATTTCACTATATGGGAAGAAAAATAATTTGCATGTAATATCTTCACTTTTTTCAGTTTTAAGAAAACCATTGAAATTTCATACACACATTTATATACAGGCATATTTAACAAATATACACAAATATTTTAATCACAAAGGAAGATTCCCAAGATTATCCAGTCCAACCCTCTTTTTATATATTGCTCAAGCTAGGTAGTCACGTAGCTGAAGTGAGACGAGAGCAGGTACAGCGCTAGGATTCTGATCTCTTTACTCCAGGTTAAGTCCATCATCTGGTCAATTATCCTGCCTTCTTGACAACATGTACAGTGAGCAATATAAAGCCTGACTGCACATGATACACCTGGGCTGGGGGCCCACTGACTCTTTCTGGTAGAGAACTTGACACCCCATCAAGTTCCTGCTGCAGTTCTCATCATGACCTGTCACTTGCCTGACACCTTGATAGCATATGCCTCACACAGTATGAGTCCAGGCAGAATGTGATTTTAATTATATGTGTGCGTGTGTGTATTGTCTTCTTTATCACTGCTAGATGACGCACAAGTGATGGATACTAATAAAATAGCTCAGGTTTGGTGTATTGTAATATATGAAATCAACCAGAGATGGGGTTTAAATGTCGTCTGTCACATGGTTACCACTATATGATGTTGAAAAAATGACTTAGATTCTTGTAATTTAAATTTTCTTCTCTGTACAATGGAAATAATAGCAAGTAACTTAAAAAGAATATTGTGGAAATTACTGAGACATTCCTTGATAAGATTCTGGAATGCATAATATCCTTACTGGACAGTGGCTAATTTTCATTCACTAGTTTGAAAATATGATTTATTAAACAAAATGGGAGATGGTCTGAGAAGTCAGATACTGGTTAATAAGCTTAAAGGCCCAGGCCAAGTGAAAAATTCTTTAAAAAATGATGTAAGCCCCTCTTCCCCAAATTTCCAAAATAATTTTCTTTCACAGAAACCTTCAATCTTTTCTCAAAGGGAAGAACAGCCGTTTGGACTTGGCCTCATCCATTTAATTAGCATATATCTTACTGGGTCTCAGGTTCTTCTCCATAGATTCTGAAGAGATGCTAAATGTTTATTTGTGAAATTAGTGAGATCTTCAAAAAAATAACAACCATTATTCTAGGGCTTTCTGGTTCTCATATCCTGATTGTAAAATATTGAAAACATTTTCACTTGTGTATGTTGTTTATTTACTTGTGAATTTGTTTAGGATTCACCTTGCCCCTAATATCAAGTTGCATGAGGACAGAGGTATTGCAGATTTTATCAACCACACTGCCTCCAGTGGCTAGGAAGATGCATAGCACACTATAGACGCTTCATTAGTATATACCGGATGAGTGGGTGGATGGATGCACTTCAAACATTAGATATTCAGCTACAGAGATTTTAAAGACTAGTTTTCAGGCATTAATCTTTCTTCAATAATTTAAGTAAAACAAGATTTTCCAAACCCAAAACAATTCTTGAGATTTTGTTTTCAACACATTGTTAGTCATGAGTTTATATATCTTCAATAAAATATGAAGTTTGTTAAATATAAGCAGAGAACTTAGCCCAGTTACTAACTACTGAATAAATATTAAATATTAGTCATCAGTTAGTTTACTAAGAAACTTAAAATCATCAGATCTTGAAATAATTTTTTTCAATTTTTTGGTAGTCTACAAAAACGAGGAGAATTTTTTTTTTTTTTTATCATAACAGGGTAAATAGCTAAGAACTGTCTCAAATTTCATGTGTGTCTAATATTTGACTCCGTGGAGAGCTTTGCTTTTAAGATGTGGCAGAAGATATTTCAGCTTGGTTATTAAGGATGATTAGGGTTCCTTCTTGTTTTGCAAAATACAGCATTATTAGATAATTTTTATAACAATAGCCATCAATAATGATGAGTTTGGATGGATCCAGAGTGAGTTAATTTAAATGACAGTAGAATTGCAGTTATCGTCTTGCTATAAATGAGCTACAAATATTCATTCTGAGCTTGAACATGTTACCTTTTAAACTGCCCATTGTACAACACAACAGAAATTAAACTGAAATAATTAATACTTTAAAAAATGTTAAAACGAGTTACTGCCATCTGTTTTCATCAGGGATGTTAATGTACATGAAATGAATCTTATTATAAAGTAGGAACAGCTGGCAATAGAGTAGTAATTTCTTTGACTGTACTTTTTAAATAAAGATTACCTGGACACAATGATTTATTGCAATTATAGCTAGAGTGGTAATTACACAACTGATAAATGTGTTGGAAATAATGGCCTGTAAACAAATTTCCAATTTTATTTGTACTTATTTTACAGTTTTTATGTATATAATTCAGTTGATCACTTTAAATAAAATTTAAATGGATTAACCTGAAATATATATGTAAAAGAAAAATTCTTCACTCACTCTGAAATCTTTAGAGGAATGATAGTAACTTCAAGCTATAAATAACACTGTGCATGTTTCAGATAGTTTCAGTGATGTTTGAAGTAAAAACTCAATTTTTAAATTAACCCAAGGTATCTTTTTGGAACTTACATTTTTGCAATGCCTCATGAATGGATCATTATGGAAAAATTTGAGAGTGCCATTAAAAATGTGTCCTCTACATTAAAATGAAATAAAATTTCCTACCAACACATTAGATGGTGTTATTTTGCAGTTTAATATTAACTACATTAGAGTATAAGATTCTTCAATGATGTTAAAAATAACAAAAATGTGAACATTATTTTTAAATGAAAATATTATTTAATCATTTTAAAAGCTACATCTTTGGACATAGTTATAATCATTTTCATTGAGAAAGCGATTTATTGTTCCTTTTATGTCATTCTCATTAACTTGTATAAGGCATGCTTATATTACTTAAGTAAAATATAACAAGATTCTTCGCCTTTCACAAATGTAATTTACAGAAGAGCAGAAGATAAGCCAGTCCTCAGTATTACACTGAAATGAATCATCATTGATAACTGCGCTTCTTCGTCTCTGCTTAGCTTTTTATCTTTTCTCTTCATAATGTACTTGTGGATGATGAGTAATTTGAAATGGATTCCATTCTAACAATTATACAAACTGCTCCACTCCTATTTCCTGACGAGCTAGATTTAGACTGGAAGGAGTGCAAGAATAGCACAGAATAAGAACTCCTTCTTAAGCAGAGTGTGAATGTTAGGAAAGAACCTGTTTGCTGATGTTGGCTGGATAGTAATTTGGGGAGACAGGGAAAGAATAAAGGCCTGGCAGTAAGTGGTGTTGCACGCTGTTCATGCAGGGCAGAGCCCTCATTCACATGCAGACGCTGGGAAGCAAAGTGAAATGTCTGTGGAGCAGAGTAGCACACAAACAGTAACTTATCATCTCATTAATGCTGTTAATATTTTAATTACTCTTGGTAATGTTTATCGTAACTCTCCAAACTACCTTTCTTCTACCGCCGAAGAAGTTTGCCAGTTGACTTTGGCAATGAAGACACTGAGCTGGAGGCATCACAGAGTGGCGCTTGGAGATTCAGATAGGGCTGCTTGGAGATTCAGATAGGGCTGCATCAGATTCATCTCTCTTGCTGCTTTGCTTGTGTAATTTCATCTGTGTGTTCACTAAGGATTTATTGACAGACACTGTTCTAGGTGACTTGGATGCAAATATAGTGAAAGAATCTTGTCTATTCGAGTCCAACATGTACAACACTCATTGCAACCATACAGTAAGGGCTTTAGTAGTCAACATGTATGGGACAGTATGGAAACTCAGCAGGGAGTGCTTTATTGCCTGGAGAGATCAGTCAAATCCATTTGGACTCCTTTGGGCTTGCAGTAGATGTTCAGCCTTTGCATGAAGGGAGAAGATGTTCCTAGCTGAGTAAGCATTTATGGGTAAAGACAGGATGAGAGAGAGTATGGCTTGTTTAGGAATTCAAGTGACTGGAGAGTAAGTGACAAAGGAAATGTATTTACTTTTCTATTTCCCTGCTTTTAAATATTTATTTTTTTATCTCTTTAATTATTTACCACCTATGCTGCTGCTGCTAAGTCGCTTCAGTCTTGTCCGACTCTGTGTGACCCCATAGACGGCAGCCCACCAGGCTCCCCCGTCCCTGGGATTCTCCAGGCAGGAACACTGGAGTGGGTTACCATTGCCTTCTCCAATGCATCAAAGTGAAAAGTGAAAGTGAAGTCGCTCAGTCGTGTCCAACTCCTAGCAACCCCATGGACTGCAGCCTACCAGGCTCCTCCGTCCATGGGATTTTCCAGGCAAGAGTACTGGAGTAGGGTGACCACCTATGCAGTTGATCTGTAACTAGCCCTGTTAGTGATTTGGGTATCATTCATGCATTGTGTGCTGGGAGAGCTGGATCCTTTGAAACTGAATGGTAGTACAACCTCAAGGATTTTAAGTTGTCTATGATAGTATTCTACCATTGGAAAAATAGAATGGTTACTTCCTGTCAGGGATATTAATTATATAATAAAAAAGATGGAAATGTTGGGAAAACGTTTATGATTAAAATTTAGAAGAGTGATCTTTGCATTCTGCTTTTATAAGTAACCTTCAGCCATTTATTTATAGATTTCCTTGTTGCAGAGTTCATTGGAGTAAGCACTGATTTCTAAAGGTACAGTTTATTTAGTCATGGCAAATTTACAAATGATAATCCTGTCAGCAATTCAGAGGGAAAAAATAGATATCTTGAGACAAGGCAATTGTGTAATCCTCAGGCTTCCCCAGAAAAATACTGCCATGATGCTGTGGTAGCAGAGAACTTAATTTCTAACAGCTTTGATCTTGAATTTGTTGCTGCATGTACAGTAGCAGTGTGGTTGTTTGGAGTCATTACGGGCCTGATTTTCTATTGATTTTCAACCCATATTGGGTATATGTTGAAAAATCTAAGGCTACTTTGATGTTGCTGGAGAGCCACGTGCAAATGGCATGTTTCTTGCATTGATCACAATGCGGAATTGACTCTTACCATCTTAAAAAAAATACTCAAAATATTCAATCAGAGAAATAAGATGTATTGTTTATGAAGAAGGTTGTACAGAGAGCTTCAGTGTTTCTAGGATGAAGGTATGTTTCCAAAAGAGATATCACATACATAAATATTGATATTTAATACTCAAAAGGTTGCCTGTGCTCTCTGGTAGAAACAGATTGTAGTGATGCTTCGTGTGTTTGTCTTGTTCTTAAAGGGAAAGTGTAGACTGGAAAATTTCTGATGGAAGAAGTGAGAGATCTGGAGGTTTAGATACTGGACTTAAAAGCAGAAGTTTAGAAACTACAGCCTATAGGCCAAGTGTGGTCACTGCTTGTTTCTCTATGGCTTGCAATTTTTTTTTTTTTTTTTACATTCAGTTCAGTTCAGTAGCTCAGTCATGTCCGACTCTATGCAACCCCATGAATCTCAGCACGCCAGGCCTCCCTGTCCATCACCATCTCCCGGAGTTCATTCAGACTCACGTCCATCTAGTCAGTGATGCCATTCAGCCATCTCATCCTCTGTCATTCCCTTTTCCTCCTGCCCCCAATCCCTCCCAGCATCAGGGTCTTTTCCAATGAGTCAGTACTTCGCATGAGGTGGCCAAAGTACTGGAGTTTCAGCTTCAGCATCAGTCCTTCCAATGAACACCCAGGACTGATCTCCTTTGGGATGGACTGGTTGGATCTCCTTGCAGTCCAAGGGACTCTCAATTTTGAAAGGCTAAAGAAATAGTTTGTTACCAGTGCAAATGATTTAAAATTGCCAATTGACATTTCAGTGACCATAGCTAACATTGTATTGAAACAGCCTCACTTCATTTATTCACATGTGGTCTGTGGCTGCTTTTGTTTGAAAAGCAGAAATAAGTAGTTGTGACAGACAGTCAAGGCTGAAAATTCTCAAATATTTATTATATGATTTTTGACAGAAAGCTTGCCAACCTCTGGGCTTCCCTGATGGCTCAAACAGGAAAGAGTCTTCTTACAAACCCGGGTTCAATGCCTGGGTTCAGAAGATCCCCTGGAGAAGGGAATGACTACCCACCCCAGTATTTGTGCCTGGAGAATTCAGTGAACAGAGTACCCTGGTGGGCTACAATCCAAGGGATCTCAGGGTTGGAAAAGACTGAGTGACTAACCCTTTCCACTTGTCAACTTCTGATTTAAGAATCAAGACACTGGAATTCCCTACCAATACAATGGTTAAGAGTCTGTGCTCTTACTGCTGAGGGTGTGTGTTCAATCCCTAAACATGGGGAATTAAGATCTGGCAATCCAGGTGGTCAATATTATGTGTGTGTGTGTATATATATATATATATATATGAAATACACATTATATATCATATATATAATATGATGTGATATGATATATATATATATAATGTAGAATATCATGTAGTTAAAAAAAAAGAACTACACACAGTGATACTCAAGAGTATCAAGAGAGTTCAGAACACCAAGTTATTTGTGTAAGTTCCTTTAGGTTTCAGTTAAATTGCAGAAAACCATATCTGAAAGCAAAGATAGAAGATTTTCTTTCACTTCTCTTGTTAAAAACTGAATATATATATTTTTTGAGCCTGAGAGTCCATAGTTGACAGAAACAGGCAGGTACATGCAAATGGGTGAGCCCAGCATATGGATTTTTCAGTGACTGGGTGGTTGGGATTCAGCACAAGGAGAAGTCATCTACAGCGAGCAGATGGCCAGCATCAGCAGCAGTAAGAAGAGATGGGTAGAGCTGCATGCATCGCCTCTCCCCCACTGTTACTATACAGAAAGTCAAGTAGCATGTACTTCAGAAATCAGAGTTGCAATTCACAACTCTGTAGTAGGTGTTATATCCTTTATAGACAGATAAAAAAATAAAATAGGTTAAGCTCTAAATAACAGAACTAAATCTTAGGATAATAGATCCACTTTAACTCCAACTGAATTGCAATATACTTGTCATACTGGGAGGAAAAAAAAAAAATGTTCTCAACACTGAACACAAAACTGAGAGAAAAAGCCCCAAAGAAAACCACTGGACAGTGTATAATTTCAGGGTCTGCTAACTAAACTCAAATAGCTAAATGAGTGAAAGTCACTCAGTTGTGTCTGATTCTTTATGACCCCATGGACTATACAGTCCATGGAGTTCTCCAGGCCAGAATACTGGAGTGGGTAGGCTTTCCCTTCTCCAGGGGATCTTTCCAACCTAGGAATAAACCCAGGTCTCCAGGCAGGCAGATTCTTTATCAGTTGAGCCACAAGGGAAGCCCCAAATAGCTGAGAGTAATGTAAATATGTAAGAATGTTAGTCTCATGGAATCTACTTACTGTATTCAGAATATTCAGTTATATTTAGGTAAGGTGATTGGGGAAAAAAATAACACATCGTAATAGATATAAATAGAGCCTTTGTTTTCTCAGAGAACCAACTTACATTTTTCCTAAGGTTTTCTTCTATGCAAAATATAAATAGAAAATTTACTCTTTCATAGGAAATTTATAGATTCTCAGTCTTTGAAAAATGTTCTAGGGAAGGTATTTATTGGTTCCATTTTATTTTTTCCATAAGCCCCATCCTTCCCTCAATGGGCACAGGGAATTGATACAAAAGATCCTCCCAGTTTACTTACAACAGTTTGCTCTGGAAAATGGCACCCCACTTTAAAAAAACAAAACAAAACACTCTTGTCTTCCTCACTTTTCCCATTCAGGATCTACTTAAATACCATTTTCTGATGGCTGGGTATCCAGTGTTCAGTCATGTCCGACTCTTTGCAACCCCATGAATCGCAGCATGCCAGGCCTCCCTGTCCATCACCAACTCCCGGAGTTCACCCAGACTCATGTCCATCGAGTCGGTGATGCCATCCAGCCATCTCATCCTCTGTCGTCCCCTTCTCCTCCTGCCCCCAATCCCTCCCAGCATCAGAGTCTTTTCCAATGAGTCAACTCTTCACATGAGGTGGCCAAAGTGCTGGAGTTTCTGCTTTAGCATCATTCCTTCCAAAGAAATCCCAGGGCTGATCTCCTTCAGAATGGACTGGTTGGATCTCCTTGCAGTCCAAGGGACTCTCAAGAGTCTTCTCCAACACTACAGTTCAAAAGCATCAATTCTTCGGTGCTCAGCTTTCTTCACAGCCCAACCCTCACATCCATACATGACCACTGGAAAAAACCATAGCCTTGACTAGACGGACCTTTGTTGGCAAAGTAACGTCTCTGCTTTTCAATATGCTGTCTAGGTTGGTCATAACTTTCCTTCCAAGGAGTAAGCGTCTTTTAATTTCATGGCTACACTCACTATCTGCAGTAATTTTGGAGCCCAGAAAAATAAAGTCTGGCAGTTTGTGTTTTTTTTGTAATGTACTCTCCCTCCTTTCTCATCCATGCTCTTCTAAGCTTAAGCACATTGTGTATTGATGCCTCTCTTCGCTGTCACTGCTGAGGAAGATCTCTCAGAGGGACTTGCCCTGCTTTCTTCTCCAGACCTGAGACTCTGGCACCTTCCTGTTGGTAACCTGGGCTCTCAAGACAGCTGTGTTAGCATTGCTTAGGGCTGCCTGCATTTCCGAGAATGGTCAGCAATATAAAGAAAGTGAATGTGAAAATGTTAGGGAGGTTCCACTTTGGCTAAGTGTTCTTTAAATAAGTGGTGCCCTATCATTATCAAATTAAATACCAAGTGAGGGTTTTAAATGGCATATTTTGAGCATTTCTCTGTTGTTTCATCTTGTCCTTCAGCAAAGTTTTGTTCATCCTGAAACAGATGCAAAGGTATCAGGAGGCAGGGATACTTCCAGCATAATTTTGTAAGGAGGCTTTCTGGAAGTTCTCTGAAAGCACTATAAGAAGAGCAGTTCATGAGCACGTATGATGCTTCTTTCTCTTTTCACTTGTATGTTTTTAAAAGCTATTTTCTGTTTTTCCTGACGGACCTTAGTGCTGGCTTCAGGATAGGAGGTACGTGCAGTGGATTGTGCTGTTTTTGAAATTATTCATGTAGAACAAGGTCATATTATATAAGCTTGTTCCTTGGAATGTATAAAACTGGATTACTAACTATCCATCTTTATGCTTTGGAGAATTAATTTCATTTTACTAATAGTGCTCGTATTTCTATTTGAATTTAATTTATCCTTTTTAAGTTTCTGTTCACGAATTTTCTTTGATCATCAATAGTTTTTATACCTCAGACATGTCTATAAATGTTCCTTTAGTAGGGTTAAATTATTTTGTTAAACCCTCTCAATTTTTTTCCCTGTCGATTTTATTAATACCAAATACATTCATTTGATATACATGAATATATTATTCATGTATACATTCTAGGTTAATACCACTTTTCCCCAGTGTTTTAAATATATATATATTTAAATGTAAACACTCTGAATTCAATTAAACTTTAGATATTTTCAGATGTTCCCAATGTTTTCTTGCCTCTGTGATTATTGCTGAGAAGCCTAGCCAGTACAATGTCTTTCTCTTTCAAAGTCCTACTACTTAACATAATTAACTATCACAGAGATGGCTTAGAGAGCATTCTTTACATTGAATGTTTTCATTTACAGTGTGAATTTAGGTCTCAAATCTATGTTGGGGTCAGCTTAGGTTTATCACTTCTCATAGAAGCTTTCTTTATTTTTTTTATTTATTTTTTTTTAAATCTTTATTGAATTTGTTACAATATTGCTTCTGTTTTATATATTTGCTTTTTTGTTCATAAGGCATGTGGGATCTTAGTTCCCTGATGAGGGTTCGAACCTGCACCCCCTGCATTGGAAGGCAAAGTCTTAACCACTGGACCGCCAGGGAAGTCCCTCTTTATTTTTAAAAAATAAATTATGGACAAGGTCAAAAGCAGGTTTCTCGACACTGGTACTAATGACAGATGGATGATTTGTTGTGGTCAGAACTGTTCTGAGCTTAAAAATATTGAGCAGGATCCCTGACTCCTACCCACTAGATAGCACAGTAGCATCTCCCGTTAGTTTTCACAACCAAAAGTGTCTGGAGACACTGCCATCTGGCTGTTTGGGGGTGAGGGAAATACGGTCTCAGTGGAAAACCATTGATTAAGGCCAAAGCCAACATGTTTCCAGGGGCAGCTCTTTGTAGGTGATGCGTATGTGTGTACTTTTTCTAATTAATATTTTTCTTTTTGCTCTTTTTTTTTTGGTCATACTGCAAAAAGGAAACCTACCTATTTTGTGTCTATCATGAAAATCTGTTTAAATGTAACAACATTAAGAAATTCCAATAATTTGCTCTATAGAATCCCAAATAATTAAAAGAGAAAAATCACTGTTTAAGAGATGAAATACTTCAGTAAATTATGTCATGGTTTGAAGAAGTATTTATAGAGTATCTATTATGCAGCTGGTATTAATATTCTTAGACAAGTTTATAAATTATTAAATACATTGGTATTAATACTACTAATAGTCAATCATATTCTCACTGTTGTAACAGTAAAATGCTTATTAGAACTCTGTAAACAGATATATGTACAGGATGATTGTAAATAAATGAAGAATAAACTCAGCTACACATCCGAAGACCCTAACCATCTATTACATACCTGCCTAGTAACGCCAGATACACAGAAGTAAAACAAAGTTCCTAAAAAGATGACAGTAATTATACAAAACCAACATATGCTTACTATCAAAAATACTTACCCCTTTATAGTTTAGGTCAAACACAGAGGAATACATGAATATATACAAAAGTCAAGCCATGGAATTAATGAACATGATTTTGAAAACCTTTGTTTCAGAATTCCTTTGGACCATAAGATTTCTACAGAGAATAGTTGAGACACAGTCAAGATTTTTTACTAAAAACATCTTACGCAATAAAGAGAACTAAATTTGGAGTTCTTCGTGTTTGTCTCTAGTGTAGCAAACATATTGTGAATTCTGCCTCCCAGATACCATTTCCTGTCACTCTGGGTCACACAGCCTCCATTTCCTTTGCATAGCTGTCCCCTGCTGGCTGCGTCCCTCACTGACAACACACAAGTGCCTAAGAGAAGCTGACCACTTCCGGCTACAGGGGTGGGGCCTGGAGATGAAACCTGGTCAATTTGCTCAAGAGTGGGCATATCACCTGAAATGGTCCAGTCACAGTGAAGCTTAGGAATTGTCTACTGTTTGTGGAAGAGATCCTTACACTGATATTTTGTGATTATGAGAAGAGGGTGTCCCAACAAGGCAGGCAGCACTAAGTGTATTAATTAGGACAGTGTCTGATGATTCAAGTAGCCCATTAGCAGAAGGAAGTGTTTCCCAGCCCTTATTTTGGGCTGTGTGGGTGAGCATTGCCTTGCTACAAGCAAACACCACACTAGGCTGGAATGCCACTGTTACTAATATTGTTGTGATTGAGAATCTGTGTAGGAGAGAAATAAAGGATTGTTGCTGTTTATTTGCTAAGTCATATCTAACTCTTTGAGACTCTGTGGACTGTAGAACACCAGGCTCCTCTAGGGACTTAATTTCTTCAAATGTTGCTTTAGGGATACAGTGACTTATGACCCTGTGTGCCTGACAGCATGCAGAGCTAAATATGGTTGTGGCGTCCTGATAACTTAGGTCGAATCTTTTAATCTATGGTAAACCTTTTCTGACTTATATTGGTGATAGTTACTATGCTGTCCAAGTGCTCAGAAACAAAACCCAGTCAGCTCTTGGCTTCTTATCTACACACTGTAATGACTGATGAAGACCTTTTAGTGCAGTTGAATTCAAATGCAGAAAAGTTTTCCACATTTAGTCATGAGGAGCAAAGATCTATAATGTTAAGTGGTCCGTTACTCAATGTAAAATGAAAGTCGCTCAGTCGTATCCGACTCTTTGCAACCAGTCCATGGAATTCTCCAGGCCAGAATTCTGGAGTGGGTAGCCTTTCCTTCTCCAGGGGATCTCCCCAATCCAGGGATCAAACCGGGGTCTCCTACATTGCAGGCAGATTCTTTCCCAGCTGAACTATGAGGGAAACCATACTCAATACAGGAAACTCTTAAATCCTAATCATGCAACAGTCCTAAAATATACGAACTTAAAAGAGTTCATGCCATAGAGAAGACTGGGCTTGTAGTCTTAGCTCGAATCTTGCTCCCTCCGTTTACTTCAGTGACTTATATGATCTCATGCCATCTACTAAATCTCATGGAGCCTTAGTCTATGTGGAATGAGTTAATCTCACTTCACTTATAATTCTTAAACATCATGTAATATATACATGCCCAGTAGAGTTTTTTGCACACAGTGGGTGCTTAATACATTTTAGCTGCTCCCAGAAGAAACCTCAGATGTCCCCTGTTTTTTGTTGGGGACAAAGCATGGAGACCCTTCAAGGATTAAAATGCTAAAACAATTGTGCCAAATTCGGCATGCAGTTCATTTAAGAGAGAGAATCAACAGCCCAGTGCTATTGAGTGACCCCTAATGCTGTCCTTTGGCAATAAAAGAAGATGATCTCTCATATACTTGTAGTATATGTAGCAGTCTCATGTACTTTGCTCTTTGAACTTCCTAAATTAAAGTTAAAAATACAGTTACCTATTCAACTTTTTCTTCTTTTCAACAGAAGAAAATTGCATAACAGGGCTTTGTCAAAGAGTCAGCAAAATTACTTTTGAAATTTGTACCTTGTCATGTATGATCCCTTTTCAAGGTACTAAAAAAAAAAAAAAAAAAAGCCTGAAAACCCTTCTTTTCTCCTATGGCTAAGGCCTGTTGATTACTCTTCTATATTCACCCACTTTCAACTGTACTTCATTGATAAGTTACTTTTTTTTTATTGAAAAGGTATTCTTAACATTTAAGTCTACAATATAAGAAAAAACATAGAAGGCAATTTTGAGAATTAGAAATAAATATTTCCTTTATCCTTTTTAAAAGGATAAAGGTTCTACATAGTGAATGATGGGATTTCACTTAAGCTAACATTGGGAATAAAATAATTAGGAAAATAACTACAGAGATAAGTGAAATGACAGTCCTTTTTCTTCCTTCCATTCTTCTCTCATATTTCAAGCATCCATCTTTTCACACTGAGTATTTCAAAAGCCTGTCAGGTTATGACCAGAATTATAAATTTTTTGGTATATATTCTCTACCTAAGATAATTTTGTGCTTAGCCCTCAAAATACCATTTCAATTACAATGCAAATGGACACATTCGTGCGATTTTATTTAAATGCATTACCTTTCTTTGACTGTTGCATTGCCAGGGTGCTGTTCTTTTTGGTTCATTTTCTGTTGTTTTCAGGAATTAATATTTGCAATTACAGCGCATGAGAAATTGTGATTTGACCTATAGAAACTGGCTTCTTTGAATAGTCTTTTTCCATTGTTAAACCCTAAATGATGTCATCAGTTTTGTTTCTATCATTTACATTTTTTTTGTTACCTGTAAGCCATTCCAAGTATGATATATTTTTTGGATTAAAGAGACTCATGGTTCTTTCATAGTTAGACATGTCAAAAACTTCACACTTATGATTTTTACATTTTCTGTCACTGAAAGGTGAATATATTTCCTGCAAAATTTATATTTTATCGTCTACCTAATTTTTTCAAGCTGTCTAGTTCAATTCTTCCTTTTCCCCTCTCAAAAACCCATGTACCATCTAAACAATTACAATTTAGGGTTGAATGGTGAGGAAATTTCCATAGCTCCATTTCCCCAAGAGATTTTGACATTTAGAAGAATGTATACATTCTCTTACTTGTGTGATTCTGTTTTTCTTTTCTTCTTTATGTGACTTCTGCCTTTTAACCCAAAACTGGGGAAACAAGAGGAGTAGGGATGTATAATGGCTAAAATCTGCCTAAAGTGGCTATTCTAGATGTTACAGTTAATCAGCAGTCAAGCTGGGAGCTGAACTAAAATCAGACTTTGAGCAAGTGTCTCCTCTCACTCTACTAGACAGATTATTGTTTCTACATCTGAATTTTTTTGAAGCAATAAAATAATTATTTGTTACCAGAGATAATAAACTTAATCTGTTAATTACACATAAGAGGCAGTACTATGGATGGCATTGTTTTTTTGGTGGCCAGGACTCTTGCCACCAAAATATTTAAATTTAATTACATTTAGACAGTGTCTGTGTATTTTCCGTTAGATCTCACCCTAGATGCTAAATGCTTAAAGAGCAATCACTGACTTCTAGAAAGGAGCTTATTATTGAAAGTTGTCTGTTCTAACATAAACCCTACTTTTTGATTTTGCTTTAATGATCGAGTCATTTAATATCTTCTTGTAGCTCTTTATTGACTATGTGAAAATAACAGCATTTATCACCTCTCTAATGTAGGCAATTTAATAAATTATTAATCCTTATTGAGTATTTTAAACTACTGCCTTAAACTGTGTACACTAACAGATAATGGTATGTGAGGAAAATGCCTCAAGGGTGACCTCACCTGTGTTACGATGTTGACCTCTGCACAGACCCAGATAATGGCTGATGGCTTTCTCCACGAAATAATTGTTGATATGTTTCTTCAACCCACTGCTTCTAACAGTCTCCTTCCTTTTCAAGGAAACCCAATGGTATGCCTTAGAGGCACTTCGTCATTATCTCTTCTACTCTTTGTGAATAGTCAGTAGGAATATTTCAGGGTTTCTGGAGCTATATTCATTTCCTACTTGCCTCTTAAATTGTCTCAGGCAGTTAAGCAGAAGTTAATAAGTCAGCTAAGTGTTCAGTTTGCATGCGTTCAATCAAAAAATGGAATTTTGCACCACTCAAGATTATCCAGGTTGAGTAGGTGGCAATTCAGAGACATGATAGCCAGAGTCATATTAGTGAAAAAATGTAACTATACAATATGTATATAATGGGACTTTTTATGTGTGTGAGGCATAATTTATGTTAGTGAAAATGTCACAGTGTTTTCTGTATAGTTAACCCTTATATCAGAGAAGGCTATGGCACCCCACTCCAGTACTCTTGCCTGGAAAATCCCATGGATGGAGGAGCCTGGTGGGCTGCAGTCCATGGCGTTGCCAAGAGTCGGACACAACTGAGCGACTTCACTTTCACTTTTCACTTTCATGCATTGGAGAAGGAAATAGCAACCCACTCCAGTGTTCTTGCCTGGAGAATCCCAGGGACGGGGGAGCCTGGTGGGCTGCCATCTATGGGGTCGCACAGAGTTGGACACGACTGAAGTGACTTAGCAGCAGCAGCAACCCTTATATAAAATAATGAAAGGACTGAATCAGAAAAATATATCTATGTATAGTATATAAAAATACTTTCAAATATGCAAAGAATACCATATAAGTATTAAGAGTGAGGTGCTCTTATATGATTCCAGAACTTAACAGCGGTTCTCTTAAAAACCAAACACTCTACTATAGCTGTGATGAGGTTTTTAAGTGTATACACCTGAAACAATCAATCAATCAATCAAACAATCACTTCAAATTCATTAAGTATTTATTGAACTCCACCATAGGCTGATCACTGTGCTCAGAATTGGGTGTACAAAGATCAATGGAAAGCAATTCTTGCTCTCAAGAAGTAGCCCACATATCAATAATAAAGAACAAAGTACTAAGTGCTGTAAGAGAGCTATTGAAGCACATGAGAATCAGGAAAAGAATCATAAAAATGATGCAGGAGAGATGAATCTTGAAGAATGGGTAGGTTCTTTGTACAACAGAACACATGGTATGTTCTGGAAATATCAAGATATTCTACTTGACTTGAGGGAAAAGATAGGAAAGAAATAGAGCTGATAAAAACAATGAAGCAGGGAAAAGAAAAAAAAGATATTTGATTTCAAGAAACTTGAATGTCATGATAAATGTGGACTTTGGTCTCCTGGAAAAGAAGAAACCTACAAGACCTGCAAGCTTTAATGTATGGGTCAGTGATCCTCAGGAGGGCATGTGGAGGACAATATGGCCTCACAGGAATCATTTGATAATATTTACAGACATTTCTGGGCTTCCCTGGTGACTCCGTGGCAAATAATCTGCCTGCCAATGCAAGAAATGCAAGTTTGATCCCTGGGTCATGAGATCCCCTGGAGATGGGAATGGCTACCCACTCCAGTATTCTTGCCTGGAAAACCCATGGACAGAGGAGCCTGTTGGGCTACATACAGTCCATGGGATCATAAAGACTTGGACACAACTTAGCAACTAACCAATAACAACTGACATTTCTCATCATGGTTGGTGATATTCTAATAGCATCTAGTGAATAGAGAGACGTGGGGTGCTGTTAAGCTCCCTGCAATATGAAGGACAACCTTACAACAAAGAATACCAAGACCACCATAGCAGTAGTGCTGAGAAACCCCTGTGTAGCTTGTGGGATGGTTAGAAAGAGTTGTCCATGGTGGACTGCTTTCTTAGGAGACTAATGCTACAGTTCAGATAGAAAACAAAACCAGAACTAAGAGACTAAAGGAACTTCAGAAGGAGACTCAGTGGACAGACTGAAGAAGAATAATCTGTGCAAATTGGTAGCTTATTGAGTGTAGATTGAGATAGAAACCCTGAAAATGACTCTGAAGTTTCAGACATGGGTAACTCTGGGAATGACTGTGGATCTAATAAAGTTGGGGAAGTTACATGAGTTTAACTTCTAATATATTGAGATTTGGGTTTCTGCAGCTCATCAGAGGGAGCTGTGTCATAGGTAGTTACAAACTTAAGCGTCAGGGAATTTTTATTTATTCAAACATTAGATCTTTATTTAATGCTTTAATCTAGGCATATGGAATCATGCAACCATCAGACATAACAGATGCCTGCATTGAACTCCACACTCTTCAGTCATAAAGATAGATGAATGGTGTATGTAGATGGTGTTGGCTCTTTTTTTCATGAGAAATTAGTTGTTTTTTGAAAATATTAACATGAGGTGATAGTGGTGTAGGAAATAGATAATCTCAGTTAGTTCTGATGGGAATATTAGCCAGTAAAAGGTATTGAAATGGTAATTTGTCAATGTGTTTAAGATCATCCTAAGTCTCTGCCAAGTTACTCAAGTTCTAGGAAACAATCAGAGATGAATTAAAACTTCTCAGGGAAAGCAGTTGTCACAGCATGGTTGATAAAAGTGCATAGTTAAAAGTGATGCATGTGCCCCCAAAGTGGAATAGTGTAAGATAAATCATCACAATTTCATAGGAGTTAACTCTAAGCAGACATGAGATTCAGTGTAGGGGAAAGGCCAGTGGCATGTGAAAATATCCATGACTTAAGGCTAAGTGGAAAAAGAAATGCAGTTATTTATGAACATCTTAGGTGAATAGGTACACATTTAAATAAAAATATTTAATATGATTCTTAATATGATATAATTAAAAGTGATGTGCATATTCTTATTTTCTGTGTTGCATGAAGGGTGATCAGGGTGAATGACGCTATAACTGGGGAACATAAAAACCTTAATGAAAAACTGTGGTGTATGAACTCCATCCTGGAGATGCCAGAATTCAGTGAGAGATTATAAAGGGAGGTATAATCACCATATTACACAGTTGTTAATTTTAGAGTGAAGTCTAACACATAGGGTTCTATGAATACACATATCCTAATAATGGGTATAAAGTGGAAGTGACAAATAGATTTAAGGGCCTAGATCTGATAGACAAAGTGCCTGATGAACTATGGATGGAGGATCATGGCATTGCATGGGGGACAGGGAGCAATACCATCCCCAAGAAAAAGAAATGGAAAAAAAACACAAAATGGCTTTCTGAGGAGGCCTTACAAATAGCTGAGAAAAGAAGAGAAGCGAAAAGCAAAGGAGAAAAAGAAAGATATACCCATTTGAATGCAGAGTTCCAAAGAAAAGCAAGGAGAGATAAGAAAGCCTTCCTCATTGATCAGTGCAAAGAAATAGAGGAAAACAACAGAATGGGAAAACTAGAGATCTCTTCATGAAAATTAGAGATACCAAGGGAACATTTCATTCAAAGATGGGCTCGATAAAGGACAGAAATTGTATGGACCTAACAAAAGCAGAAGATATTAAGAAGAGGTGGCAAGAATACACAGAAGAACTATACAAAAAGATATTCATGACTCAGGTAATCATGATGGTGTGATCACTCACCTAGAGCCAGATATCCTGGAATGTGAAGTCAAGTGGGCCTTAGAAAGCATCACTATGAACAAAGCTAACGGAGGTGATGGAATCCCAGTTGAGCTATTTCAAATTCTAAAAGATGATGCTGTTAAGTTGTTGCACTCAATCTCAATATGCCAGAAAATTTGGAAAACTCATCAGTGGCCACGGGACTGGAAAAGGTCAGTTTTCATTCCAATCCCAAAGAATGCTCAAACTACTGCACAACTGCACTCATCTCACATGCTAGTAAAGTAATGCTCAACATTCTACAAACTAGGCTTCAGCAGTATATGAACCGTGAGCTTCCAGATGTTCAAGCTGGTTTAAAAAAGGCAGAGTGCCAGATATCAAATTGCCAACATCTGCTGGATCATCAAAAAGCAAGAGAGTTCCAGAAAAATATCTATTTCTGCTTCATTGACTATGCTAAAACCTTTGACTGGGTGGATCACAATAAACTGTGGAAAATTCTAAAAGAGATGGGAATACCAGACCACTTGACCTGCTTCTTGAGAAATCTGTATACAAGTCAGGAAGCAACAGTTAGAAGTGGACATGGGACAACAGACTGGTTCCAAACAGGAAAAGAAGTATGTCAAGGCTGTATACTGTCACCCTGCTTATTTAACTTATATGCAGAGTACATCATGAGAAACGCTGGGCTGGAAGAAGCACAAGCTGGAATCAAGATTGCCGGGAGAAATATCAATAACCTCAGATATGCAGATGACACCACCCTATGGCAGAACATGAAGAAGAACTAAAGAGCCTTTTGATGAAAGTTAAAGAGGAGAGTGAAAAAGTTGGCTTAAAGCTCAACATTCAGAAAACTAAGATCATGGCATCTGGTCCCATTACTTCATGGGAAATAGATGGGAAACAGTGTCAGACTTTATTTTTTGGGGCTCCAAAATCACTGCGGATGGTGATTTCAGCCAAGAAATTAAAAAAAAAACAAAAACACTTACTTCTTGGAAGGAAAGTTATGACAAAGCTAGGCAGCACATTAAAAAGCAGAGACATTACTTTGCCAACAAAGGTCCATCTAGTCAAGGCTATGATTTTTCCAGTAGTCATATATGGATGTGAGAGTTGTTATAAAGAAAGCTGAGTGCAGAAGAAATGATGCTTTTGAACTGTGGTGTTGGAGAAGACTCTTGAGAGTCCCTTGGACTGCAAGGAGATCCAACCAGTCCATCCTAAAGGAGATCAGTCCTGGGTGTTCATTGGAAGGACGGATGTTGAAGCTGAAACTCAAGTACTTTGGCCACCTGATGCGAAGAGCTAACTCATTTGAAAAGACCCTGATGCTGGGAAAGATTGAGGGTGGGAGGAGAAGGGGACATCAGAGGATGAGATGGTTGCATGGCATCATGGACTCAATGGACATGAGTTTGGGTAAACTCCGGGAGTTGGTGATAGACAGGGAGGCCTGGTGAGCTGCAGTCCATGGGGTCGCTGATCGACTTCACTTTCACTTTTCACTTTCATGTATTGGAGAAGGAAATGGCAACCCACTCCAGTATTCCTGCCTGGAGAATCCCAGGGATGGTGGAGCCTGGTGGGCTGCCGGCTATGGGATCACACAGAGTCTGACACGACTGAAGCGGCTTAGCAGCAGGAGCTTTCTTTATAGATCCATACATACTGATTTTTTTCCTTTTTCTACTGAGATCTAACAAGTTTAAATGAGACAAGTGAAAGTGAAAAGTGAAAGTGTTATTCACTCAGTCATGTCCCACTCTTTGAGACCCCGTGGGGTATAGTACACTGGGCTTCTCTGTCCATAGAATTCTTCAGGCAAGAATACTGGAGTGGGTAGCTGTTTCTCTTTTCCAGGGGATCTTCCTGACCCTGGGACTGAACCTTGGTCTCCTGCATTGCTGGCAGATTATTTACCATTTGAATCACCAGGGAAGCCCTGAGAACAAAGTACACATGTTTTAAAAAGACACAGAAGGAATTAGAAAATAGCAAATCTGTAAAGGGCAATCGGTAGGCATGTAAGAGCTGACAGTACTTGGCAAGGCACAGGGAAATGCCAAGATTGGAACTAGAGTTCCTTTTTGTCCAAAACAGGTTCTCCATGCCTCAAACTTAACTTTAAGTTCTGGAGGAATTATTATTTATTTAGAATTCACAGAGCACTAAACTTAAATGAATAATCAACACTTCTTGCAGTCATGCTATTTTCTCTCATATTTACCTTTCCCACACTTTGAGATGACCAGTTGCATCCTTTCTCCTAAAATCCTTGACAAAGCCTCCCATCCCTTTCACTCCAGGGTACCCTTTCCTCACACATGATGGAGAAATGGAAGTTACTGGCCAACACTTTCCCAGTTGTTGATTGTTAAATGCAAGCGTACATCTATTCCAATCTTTTTACCATCTTCCTATTAAGAATTCTTGAATATTGTGAATCTCATTCCCCCAACCTTATTCAAGGAATTCTTCCCCTTTGTTCTCTATCTCCTAAATTGTCTTCAAAAGTATATTCTAGATTTTCTGTATCCCTTTTTCCTCTTTTATTAACCTCTCCATCCTCCCCAAACTGAATTCTTTCCCTAACAATTCACTGAAGCTTTTCTCATCAGGAACAACAATGAATTTTGCTTTACCATGAGCTTCCTGATTATATTTACGTAGACTTTCCAGCAGGTTTCAACAGTCAGTCACTTGCTCTCCCTTGAAATACTTTCATGGAGCCAGGGCATCCTTTAGATTTTGCTGGCTGCTTACATTAGCATTATTATCTGTCTTTCCTCTACCCATTCTTTGCAGGCTGAAATTCTGGATTCAGCATGTTGTACCACCTTTCTACCTTTATCTCAAACTGTACTATGTTAGGAGTCATCTACTTTCCCAAGTTTTTAAATACTACCTAATTGTTAATAATTCCTATTATTTTAAAGCCATCCTAGACTGCTGTTCTGGTTTTTGGATGTGTATATACAACTGAGTTTCCTTGTTTGTTTTATGGACATCTCATATAGTGTCCAAGCCAAAACTGTGAACTATTTTCTCCCTCATCATGCTAAATGGAATCATGCATTCAGACACTAGTGCAAAGCCACTGTTTCCTGTTTTTACCAACATCTTAATCTAATGCAGTTAGACTAATGCAGTGTATCTACTTGTCCTCCTTGTTTGTCTTGTCTTTCTTCATCTCTAGAATATTATTTTCTTATGGCAGAAACATTATTTTGTGCAAAATTGTACATGGGTCACCACAAGACTCCTGGACACCAGTGAATTGTAAGGTTGTATATTTTTCTTCCAGTAGACAATTAAGGAGACACTGTGACTTAAATAATTGAGTAGGACATATTGGAACATGAGGAATTACATACTGAATTTGATAAAGTTATCTTTAGTAGACCATATGGTTCAGCTATTTTAAACATCTGCCAAATCAGGACATGAAACCTAGATATCGAAAACTTAGAAATATATCAGATTTGAAGTGATTCAGAATACTAGAATAACTTGGGATGGTTCCTTATATGTTAACTATATATTCCTAAACTTAAATATTAAACTTAAATATTAAATCATATTGCAGATAATTACATTTTGATAAAAATACAATAAATGGCCATGAACATGGTACTAATTTTAAAGAATTGTATTCAAAGCAGAAGGAGAGTTTGCTTCCTATTCCTTTTGATTTAAATTCAGGTAGCATTGAGAGCTCACTTCTCACTTGCAGGATATCTTCTGGGTAGCAGCCGGGACTGTGGTTCGCAGGGTCAACTGATGTTCATATTTCTGTCCCTTCACTTTGGAATCTATACTCTGCCTTTATTGCCTTTGAGTGACGCTCACTTCAATTCCTGCATGCCCCATGATGCCGCCATCGCCTAGCAGTAAATAGCATATGCTGCCTTGTTTAAAATTGTATTTAAACTTGGTTTCTCTCTATACTTTGGAGGAACTTAGTTTTGCTCCTAACATTACAGTCTTTGAGTTATGAGAGTTTTAGAGGTATAATTTAGATGGTGATCATAGTGGTGGTAAAGAATTTGTAGAAAAAATTATCAGTGTTGATGATAACGATAAAGCAAGAATGTCTTGAGTCTCTACACAGAGTAGACCTTGGATATGATGCTATGGGGCTGACTTAAATTACCATCTACTTAGTTAAACAAAGGAAGAGCTAGATGTTTCTTTAATTAATTAAGGATGTATTTTAAAGGGGAGTCAGAGCACATCTGGCTCTCAAATTGTGACTTTTCCTCAATCAATAACCTCATCTCTAAAGTACTTATGTGTTAAAATGCATCACATTCTAGTGGGCTATACAAAAATAACTCTCTTATTTCAAGAGAACATTTACTTTCCAATCACAAATTTGAGTTAAATGTTGGACACTATGACTAAAGTTGTCAATAGTGTACTAAATTTGTGTTCAATGATTATAATATGTAGTATCTTTAATTTTTAATTTATGCATGTTAATCAGTTTACAAAATAGAAGATACATATTTTAATATACCATAGTTACACAAATGGCTTATTCCTTTTTTTGCTACATAAAATTCCATTATTGTGAACTACTATTTAAAAAGATCATATTTCTCATTTAACTTTTGAAAGTGAAAGTAAAGTCGCTCAGTCATGTCTGACTCTTTGCGACCCTTTGGACTATATAGCCCACCAGGCTCCTCCATCCATGGAATTTTCCAGGCAAGAATACTGGAGTGGGTTGCCATTTCTTTCTCCAGGAGATCTTCCCAACCCAGGGATTGAACCCAGGTCTCCCACATTGTAGGCAGACGCTTTACTGTCTGAGCCACCAGGGAAGTCTCCCATTTAACTTTTACCTAGCTCAAAATTGTAAGGTAAACAAAAATAATTAAACATAGATTTCAAGCTGGTTAGTATTTAAGAATTGATTCCTCCTTGATATATCACACATTTTCATCACAGAAATAAATCTATCCATTTATATTTCTTTTTTTAATCAATTTATTTTAATTAGAGGCTAATTAATTTACAGTATTGTGGTGGGTTTTGCCATACATTGACATGAATCCGCCATGGGTGCACATGTTCCCCATCCTGAACCCTCCTCTCACCTCCCTCCCCATCCCTTCTCTCTGGGTTGTCCCCATGCACAGGCTTTGAGTGCCCTGTTTCATGCATTGAACTTGGACTGGTCATCTATTTCACATATGGTAATATACATGTTTCAATGCTGTTTTCTCAAATCATCCCACCCTCACATTCTCCCACAGAGTCCAAAAGTTAGTTCTTTATATTTGGGCCTCTTTTGCTGTTTCACATATACAGTCATTGTTACAGTCATTGTTACCATCTTTCTAAATTCCATATATATGCATTAATATACTGTATTGGTGTTTCTCTTTCTGACTTACTTCACTCCGTATAATAGGCTCCAGTTTATCCACCTCATTAGAACTGATTCAAGTGTGCTCTTTTTAATAGCTGAGTAATATTCCATTGTGTATATGTACCACAGCTTTCTTATCCATTTGTCTGCCAATGGACATCTAGGTTGCTTCCATGTCCTGGCTATTATAAATAGTGCTGTGATGAACACTGGGGTACACGTGTCCCTTTCAATTCTGGTTTCCTCAGTGTGTATGCCCTACAGTGAGATTGCTGGGTCATACGGCAGTTCTATTTCCAGTTTTTTAAGGAATCTCCACACTGTTCTCCATAGTGGCTGTACTAGTTTGCATTCCCACCAACAGTGGAAGAGGGTTCCTTTTTCTCCACACCCTCTCCAGCATTTATTGCTTATAGACTTTTGGATCGCAGCCATTCTGACCAGTGTGAGATGGTACCTCATTGTAGTTTTGATTTGCATTTCTCTGATAATGAGTGCTGTTGAATATCTTTCCATGTGTTTGTTAGCCATCTGTATGTCTTCTTTGGAGAAATGTCTGTTTAGTTCTTTGGCTCAATTTTTGATTAGATCATTTATTTTTCTGCTATTGAGCTGCATGAGCTGCTTATATATTTTTGTGATTAATTCTTTGTCAGTTACTTCATTTGCTATTATTTCCTCCCACTCTGAAGGCTGTCTTTTCACCTTACTTATAGTTTCGTTCATTGTGCAACAGCTTTTAAGCTTAATTAGGTCCCATTTGTTCATTTTTGCTTCTATTTCCATTACTCTGGGAGGTGGGTCATATATGATCTTGCTGTATTTTATGTCAGAGGGTGTTTTGCCTATGTTTTCCTCTAAGAGTTTTATAGTTTCTGGTCTTACATTTAGCTCTTTAATCCAGTTTGAGTTTATTTTTGTGTATGATGTTAGAAAGTGTTCTAGTTACATTCTTTTACAGGTGGTTGACCAGTTTTCCCAGCACCACTTGTTAAAGAGATTATCTTTTCTCCATTGTATATTTTTGCCTCATTTGTCAAAGATAAGGTGTCCATAGGTGCATGGATTTATCTCTGGACTTTCTATTTTGTTCCATTGATATATATTTCTGTCTTTTGCCAGTACCATACTGTCTTGATGACTAACTTTATAGTATAGTCTGAAGTCAGGCAGGTTAATTCCTCCAGTTCCATTCTTCTTTCTCAAGATTGCTTTGACTATTCAAAGTTTTTTGTATCTCCATACAAATTATGAAATTATTTGTTCTAGTTCTGTGAAAAATATTTCTGTTTTAATAATATACTGAGTAGTAGAATAATTGAATATAAAAATATGTTGAATAGTGAGCCCTCCACCCAGCTAAATAACTTCTATCTACCTGTATGTTCTTTCTGTTTGATTTATCAAATTGTTACAATAAGTAACTACATCAGGAGAAGTCATATAAACTTTTATGAAATTTTACTTCAGAGACTTCCATATAATCTGAAAATTTAAATTCAAAACACAAATGATAATTGCACAGAGAAATTAGTAATGGAAAACATTGGACTTTATTTATTTATTTTTTTTGTAAATCTCAACTGTTATTGTGTCCTGAGGGTACTAGCCATGACCAGTAGCATTTTCTATTTGCTTCTAATAGAGATATGGGTAAAGACAATTACTGTTTTAGTTTTACTTGCACGATGATAAATGTGATTTAATTTGTGGGCTTAGCACATATCAATTTTATAAATTAGCTATTCATTGTTTAGGGTGGGCACATTACATGAAGATTGTGGCTTTATAAAACTCTGAATTACACTCTGGCAGTTATTCGAGACTGTTTCATGAGTCTTAATCTTCGTCATTTGTGGATATGTAACTCTCAATATTAAATGTACATAGTCAATTTGACATTTATTTTAGTAACTTAGAATTTTATATTATTTTGAATCAAATAACAGGACACTCAATAAATGGCAACAATTATAACCCTTTGTACCCAAATAGAGAAAAATATGAAAAGTAATGCAATTAACATTTTCACTAAATTCTACTTTGGAATTAGAATAAGGATAAAATAATATATCACAGATGTAATGATAGTCTCATGTTTGAAGAGTTTTCTTTAAATTTTATATATGTGTAACTAAGTTTGAAAAGGATGAAATGAATTGTTCAAAGTCACATTAGTTATTAGCAAAAGGCCAAGGGTGGGAATCATGGTATTCTGTAGTTCAATAGGGTCATGAAGCATTCATTCACATTGGACAAGAATTTCAAATATCTTCCATCTCAGTCTAAAGGATTAAGAAACTTTTGTCATTTCAGTTTGCTACTTGGACTTCCTAGAATGACGATTAGTGAGATACAATGAAAATAATAAAGACTTTTGAAATCCAGATAGATCATGGTTTGCATATCAACCCTGACACTGTGTCTCTGAACAAGTTCCTAAATATCTCTCATCTCAGAGTTCTTGTTTTCTCATCAGTAAAACATATTTTGTACCTCAGAAATAGTCAAAGATATATAACTGAGGCCACTGTCTACAAATTTTTCAATAAATATTAATGCTTTGTTCTCCCAGTATGGTGTTTCCCAGCAGATTATGTTGCTGATCCAACCTGGGGTTTAAATAACAATTTGATCCAACTATAAAACAATGTATAAAGAAGCTGGATTCAAGTGAAGGCATGACTTGCTTCCAAAATATGTGCAATCAAAACAAGGAGGGAGCTTCCTAATATCACAAGCACTCATAATAAATAGTGATTTCTATAAATGAACAACAGTGGAATTAGAAAGAGAGGGAGCAGAGTGGTAAAAGTGGAAGTGGAGCAAATGACTAATTCATAATCTCCTTCATTTACCTAGTTCTAAAATGTACAGTTCTTGTGTAAAAAAACATTTTGATGCAACTCAGTATTTTTTGGAAGAAAGTTACTCTGTCTTCATAACAAAAGGATATTTATCATACAATTAAAATGATAAATAATATCTTGATGTTTTGTGTATTTTATGATGTTGTTATATTGTTCAGTCACTAAGTCATGTCTGTCTCTTTGTAATTCTATGAATTGACTGGAGCAGGCCAGGCTCCATTGTCCTCCATTATATCCTGGAGTTTGTTCAAATTCATCTCCATTGAGTCAGTGATGCTGTCTAACCATCTCATCCTCTGCCGCCCTCTTCTCCTTCTACCTTCCGTCTTTTTCTTAGCATCAGGGTGTTTTCCAATGAATTGGCTCTTTGCATCAGGCAGCCAAAGTATTGGAGCTTCAGCAGTAGTCCTTCCAATGAATATTTAAGATATTTTCCCCTATTTTGAGGTGGAACCACATCTTATGCTGAGAAGTATGAGAACATAATGTTTTTTTTTTTTTTGAGAACATAATGTTAATAATGTTGGTAGAATAGAATATTCTACATTATTTTTTTGCATTTAAGGCCAATCCATTGAGTATTTTGAAATATCCAATATTTTGAGGTATTTTTAAACTTTTATATGCAAGAATACTCTTCATTTAACTTTTAAAACACTGCTATATATGAATATTAAAATAATAGCAAGTAGTGAAAGTATGATGATTATAGTCCTTCATTCTGTTACTATTAAAAATAAAATGCCAGTGGTGAGTTTCACTCCTGGTCCCGGTAAGAAGTCTGACACTGACACCACCTCAAGAATGATCATCATCCTCATATGCTTCTCCATTGAATGGCACTGTTTTTCCTGATCTGAATCAAAGTCCACTAGTTTTACTTGGTCTGTTTCATCAATCTCTTTTACTTCCTTCTCAGGAGTTTATCTAGCACAGAGAGTTGATCAGGGGAGAGAAAGCCATTCTTGGGAAAGTTTAACCTCAATTCAGTGATTAGGCAGCCCTTTTCATATAGTCTATGATAAATCAGCATGCCTTCATTTAGCACACCCTTGATGTGTTTATGCTTGACAATCTGACCTGGATGAGAAGTGATGACTATGGTTTGGTCGTCAAAGGTAAATTGCCTTTTAGAAGCCACACAAAACATCAGGCAGCTGCAAGTTCATGCACATGAGATGGTATTCTCCTCCTTAAGTAAAAACATGGTCCTTTTGATCTAAAGCAATGATAATATCCTTTGTCTCCAATCCTGGTTCTTGATCTTCTTCACCATGGAATGTTATCTTCTGGCCATCTTTCATGCTTTTGTTAATATGAGGTTCTAGAATTTTCTTCTAAATACTAAAATTCTCATTTAACACTAGTGTTACAGAGCAGTCCAGTCTGGAAATATTGATGTCAAAATGAGGGATAAATATAAGGCAGTGACAGTAAACAGTGCCCTTTCACATCTGTGCTCAACAATCAGGAAATTGTCGTTGAATAGTTAAAAAAAAACTATAATCCATAATCTTAATCTTACTACTCTTTGTTTCAAAAACAAATCATGCCAAAATCTGCTCAAATCTGTAGATAGATAACCAGGGAAGACTGTTCTGTATCAGCCTCTTAATCATTTCTTTCAGTTAAACAACATAAAAAAGAAGGTCACTTTCAGCATCTGAAGATTCCCAAGAAGGTGGAAGCAAGAAGATGGAAGCATCGCCTTTTGAGAAAAATCTATTCCAGAAAAGTTTTTTCATTTTCAAGATTGTCATTAGACAAACTCTTGAAAATCAGTCTGCCCACATAGTGTTGTCATCTGAAAGAGATGAATAAATTTAATCAATTCAAGTAATCAGTAGGATGTTTTGTCTACATGGTGAATCCAAATATCTGTGCATTTGAATGTTACTAAAATATCTGGAGAAAAAGTCGAACTTTTACAATTTTGACAAGAACGTCTTTCCATTTGACAAAGTTAAGTTGTCCCACTTAAATTTAATTAAAAATCTGTCCTTACTTCATACTTCTTAGTAGTTTAAAGTTTGTGGATTTTCTCATATTTATAATTAATTTACATATACTTTTACATAGAGCTATTTTAACTAGTTTAATATATTCAATCAATAGAGTCACATCAGATGTTTTAATACATATACTAAGAAATTTGATTGATCCAGAAATATTCAAATCAAATGATATTGATGTCACACAATATAAGTCTACAGTAACTCCCTTCCTAGAACTCCAAGTGGGGAGAAGATTTTGTCCCTGTATAGTTTAGTATGCCAAGAAATATTTTATAGTTTTTTAAAGATCCTGGAAATGCTGATAAAGTACCACAATACTTGATCAGGAATAGCCATGAGCTCTATTATGTTTTATGTGCCAGTTAGCTCTTAATGCATTTACATGTCTCAATACATTATTAAATAAATATATTGAAAAAAAAAAGACCATAGAGATATTCTTGAACAGTATTCCAGGTCCAGAATTATTTGGGTTGAGAGTTGGATTCTGAATAAATCCCATAAGAGATGGAATGCTCTAGCTCAAGTTTTTGTTTTTTTTTTTCCCTCATTTTAGAGGGAGATGTGTATTGAATGGCTTCTTTCCCTCAGAGACCTGGTGAATGTATTGGTTAAATGAGACAACCGTTAATCAAGAACCCCGTCTGCCTTGGTATTCAGTTCAGTTCAGTTCAGTTCAGTCGCTCAGTCATGTCCGACTCTTTGCGACCCCATGAATAGCAGCACGCCAGGCCTCCCTGTCCATCACCAACTCCCGGAGTTCACTCAGACTCATGTCCATCGAGTCAGTGATGCCATCCAGCCATCTCATCCTCTGTCGTCCCCTTCTCCTCCTGCCCCCAATCCCTCCCAGCATCAGAGTCTTTTCCAATGAGTCAACTCAGGTGGCCAAAGGACTGGAGTTTCTGCTTTAGCATCATTCCTTCCAAAGAAATCCCAGGGCTGATCTTCAGAATGGACTGGTTGGATCTCCTTGCAGTTCAAGGGACTCTCAAGAGTCTTCTCCAACATCACAGTTCAAAAGCATCAATTCTTCGGCACCCAGCTTTCTTCACAGTCCAACTCTCCCATACGTGACCACTGGAAAAACCTTAGCCTTGACTAGACGGACCTTTGTTGGCAAAGTAATATCTCTGCTTTTCAATATGCTATCTAGGCTGGTCATAACTTTTCTTCCAAGGAGTAAGCGTCTTTTAATTTCATGGCTGCAGTCACCATCTGCAGTGATTTTTAGCCCTCAAAAATAAAGTCTGACAGTGTTTTCACTGTTTCCCCATCTATTTCCCATGAAGTGATGGGACCAGATGCCATGATCTTCGAATAGAGAATTTCCATTTACCCTTCGAGAAGCACTTCATCATATACTATTTGGTAAATAGTAAAGCTTGGTAAACCTGGTCTGCAGTATTCTGGCCACCTGATGCAAAGAGGGGACTCACTGGAAAAGACCTTGATGCTGGTGATGATTGACGGCAGGAGGAGAAAGGGCGACAGAGGATGAGGTGGTTGGATGACATCATCGACATGACATGAGTGAGTTATCTCCAGGAAATAGTGAAGGACAAGGAAGCCTGGTGTGCTGCCGTCCTTGGGGTTGCAAAGAGTGGGACATGACTGAAGTGACTAAACAACATTAGCCTCTCATTGTCTCAAGGTAGGTTATCATTTTCTAAATCTATATGAAGATTCAAGTCATAAGGTAACCAACTGTCATGGTTTGCCTGGAATAGAGTGACTTCCTGAGAGGCAAGGATTTCAGTGGGAAGTCTAGGAAATTGCCAGACCAGCAAAGACACATTGGTCAACCTAACTGTAGAATAGATTCATTTCCTGAAGTTTTTTTTTTTTTTTAATAATTTGCCAACTGCTTAATAGCTTTGATAATTTTGTTGTTTTTTCTTATAATATCAAGTTTGATCATGTTATCTCTGAATTTTTAAAATTCATTTTACTTAGTAAAATCTTAGAGGGAGACCAATACAGGACAAAGAAGCTACCATTAAAGGATTTCCCTTTAAAAAAGCCCTTTGTGGTTCAGAAGTAAGCCTGGTTTTCAAGCCATTGTTAGGTCCATCGGTTATAGTCTGTACTTAAGGATAAAAGATTTCTTAATGTTTTCTGTGGAAAAATAGGATTCTCTTTCTTTCTACATAAGTAGCCTTCCAAACCTTCATCCTTGGCTCTTTGAACAAAATAGGAGAGGAAGTTAGAAGCTTTTGCAGGAGCTGCAAGTTGGGTGAACATATCTAAGCTAAGGATACCTTGATTTTAGGACCTCTAGTTTGGAATGAATATATCATCTTTTCTCTCTCATCCTTTGGTACTTACTGAGTTGGAAATTTTCACCATGCATGATCTCTTGCAGCAGAAAGCAATGTTAGTACAAACAAGAGGTGTGGATGGAAATCAGTGACATGTGCCTCTAATTTTGTGGTCCAGATGACCTGCACTCAATCTTAGTGATTCTGGTATTAAATCTGTCTACAATTTCCATTTACAAGGAATAGTTTTTACAGAGATTTTTTTTTTTCCACTTTCAAAACATCCATAGTAATATATGGACATGTATGTCTCTGGATACTTACTTCAGACTTATAGGCAATTAAAAAAACAAAGAAAACTGAAAAAAAAAGTCATTTTGGTGATAATGTTAACTTGCTTGTTCACTTTTTAATTTATTGGAAGCGGACTGAAGTTAAACTCTTAGCCTTTTATCTCTTTGCTGTTTGTCTCCTCTTGTTCTTTGTCCAGTTTTGTTTTGGTGTTAACATTTTTATCTCTCAGAATTTCTATATAGAAGATATTATTAACCCAGTTAGCACACTTGTTGCAAATGATTTTCCAAAAATGTCACTTGACTTTCATTTCATGATTATTGCTTACAAAATATTTAATTATATTTTCAAAGTTATTGATTTTTTTCCCCTTAGTTATTTGTTTTACTGTCACTTTTCTGCTTAAGGAGGGATGTAGGCATATTTCTTAATCATATCTTCAGTTCACTGGCAAAGAAATAAAATGAAGTAATTTTTTCCCCAATGTTTTCTTCTTTCTCTTGCATTTTCACTTATATGGCTCTAATCAAAGGATAAAACTTTTGAAGGACTGTCAAAATAGGCAAGAAATCAAAATTATTTACTAAATACAAAGTTGACTGCACCCTTCCTGACATCAATATCAAGCTCTTAGGTTTCTCTGGGAAATATACCCTAAGGAGTATATTGTTAAATTTTTTTCTTTTAAGAGAGAAGCTGAAGCTTTACATTATAAAACACTATTAACCTGACAGATTTAAGTAGATCATTTTAGTCCTTTTCCCCCCTCTCCTTGGAAAGTGGCAATCACATCGTCCTTACCCTTCTTTTTTGTCAAGCATATTTAATAACATGCTCAGAAGCAGATGGACACAACCACTTGATGTGAAATCAAAAAATGTAAATCTTCTCAACTGAGAAATTCAGGTTAGTCATCGCAGAGTATGAATACTTGATCCAGTCTCTTCCCATCTTTTATGTTAAAGCTGGGCCACTTAACCTTCTCCCAACAGATTTAGCTTCATTTCACAATTTAATTTCAGGCTTGGGGAGAAGGAAAAAACACAAATTATAGAATTGACAAGAATGAGAATAAAATAAAAAAAAGATTGTAAACCATTTATAATGGTTTTCCTGCATACAAAGTTACTTACTGGATGCTTTACATATTCTCATGACAATCCTCAATGATAAATTAATTTATATTTATATTTATATATATATATTAATTTATATTTATATATATATATATTAATTTATATATATATAGCCCTTTACAGTGAAGAATTAGAGGTAAAAATGTGCCAAAGGGCATAGAGTAGCATGTTTTCCAATTGGGGGCAGGAGGAGAAGGGGACGACAGAGGATGAGATGGCTGGATGGCATCACTGACTCAATGGACGTGAGTCTGAGTGAACTCCAGGAGTCGGTGATGGATAGGGAGGCCTGGCATGCTGCAATTCATGGGGTCACAAAGAGTCAGACACGACTGAGCGACTGAACTGAACTGACATATAATATATTAGTTTTGGGTGTACAACATGATTAGATATTGGTATACATTGTGAAGTGATCACCACAATATGTCTACGTAACTTAACAATCTGTTACTATACTTAGTTACAAAAATTCTTTGCCTTTTATTTTCTTGAGGAGCTGCTATACTGATTTCCATACTGGCTACATTAGTTTACATTCCCACTAATAGTTCACAAGGGTTTCCTTTTCTGAACATTCTCACCAGCACTCATCTTTTGTGAGGAGCTGCTATACTGATTTCCATACTGGCTACATTAGTTTACATTCCCACTAATAGTTCACAAGGGTTTCCTTTTCTGAACATTCTCACCAGCACTCATCTTTTGTCTATTTAGTATTAACTGTTCTAAGAGGTATGAGATGATACCTCATTATAGTCTTGATTTAAATTTCTCTGATAGTGATGCTGAGCATCTTTTCTTGTGCCTGTTGACCATCTGTATGTTGTCTTTGGAAAAATGTCTTTCAGTTCTTCTGCCTATTTTTTAATTGGATTTTTTTCCTACACTGAGATGTGTGAGTTCTTTGTCTATTTTGGATATTAACTCCTTCTCAGATATGTGATTTGAAAATAATTTCTCTTATTCAGTAGATTGCCTTTTCATTTTGTTCCTTTGCTGTGCAGAAGCGTTTTAGTTTGAACTTGTACTTGTTTTGCTTTTTATGCTAGATTAAAAAGAAATCACCAAGACCAATGTCAAAAAGGTTACTTCCTGTGTCTTCTTCTTGGAGTTCTTTGGTTTCAGGGATGGTACTTGAATGTAAATTCAAGTCTCAGGTCCGTTTTGAGTTAACTTGTGTGTATGTATAGTGGTCCTTATTAATTCTTTTGCATGTGGCTGTCCAGTTATCTCAGTTCCAGTTATTGAAGAATCTGTCCTCTCCTCATTGTATATTCTTGGCTCCTTTGTTATAAATTAATTGACCATGTATGTGTGCATTTATTTCTGGTCTCTTGTTCTGTTCTATTGACCTATGTGTCTATTTTCACACCAATACTTTACTGTTTTATCTACAAATCTTCTGACCTCCTGGCCAACCTTTGAAACCAGTGGGAGACATTAATCATTCTTACTGCCATTGTTGTTGACACCATATTTCCTTAGTAATAAGACTAATGTCACATACCTGACTCCATGAGTCCCTGCTTTATCCCAGATTAATCTAGAGCGATACTGTACATGTATGCTAAACCACTTTAGTCGTGTCTGACTCTTTGCGGCCCCATGGATTATAGCCCTTCAGGCTTCTCTGTCTGTGGGATTCTGCAGGCAAGAATACTAGAGTGGGTTGCTATGCCCGCCTCCAGGGGAATCTTCCTGTCCCAGGGATTAAACCCGTGCCTCTTAACATCTCCTGAATTGACAATAGGGTTCTTTATCCCTCGTATCACCTGGTAAGCCCCAGAATGATACTGCTGCTGCTGCTAAGTCGCCTCAGTCGTATCCGACTCTGTGCGACCCCATAGATGGCAGCCCACCAGTCTCCTCCCTATATTTCTGTTCTGGAAAGTGTCTAGATTTCCTAAGCACTATCAAAATGTTCTTTGCAACCGTGTCCTCAGTATACATCACTCAGCATCTCTTGTTGCTAATACTCTATTTGCAAACTTAGCCTCCATTGATAAACAGACAGCTCTTTGGACATTAAACACTCTATACCTCAGATTCTCTACCCCTGAGTTGAGATCTCATGAAGAATTGGCAGAAGAATTAAGATAAACAGGATCCACAAAGCACTTAGGACAGTGCTCATCACATAGTAAATGCTACATAAATGCTTATCAGATTCTTTTAAAGCTCTTTAAAATTCCTGTTTCATTTATAATCAAGATTTCTCTGTTGCACAGTGCCTGAAGGTTGCATTTGGAATCAGCCTTTAATTCATCTTCTGAATCTTAAATGTGGTTTTTCCAGAGTTTTCCGTTTACAAAGAGAACACATAGCCTTTATAAATGGACCTTAGACCCCACTGAGTTCACATATCTTTAATGGAGTTGTAAAAGATTTTTTTCATTTTTTAAAAACACTTTTATAAAAATGAATAGCTTTGACTGGACTAAAATAGAAAATGTAGAATTAAAAATATTATACTTCACACTTGGCAAGGGTATATATTGTTTCATAAAACTTTCATGGGATGTGTATGCATTAGGTTGCAATGTACATTATCTATTTTATTCTGGGTCACAGTCATTACAGTTTGAAATAAATGAGTCCATATTATTAAGTATTTAAATTGTATGTTTAGAGTGGCTTGAGAATCATTGGATTCTATAATCTCACTGTCAAAAGACACATAATACTCTATATATGTTCACAGAATTCAAAGCAATATTCAGTGAATAGTTTTGTTTTTTTTTTAGTTTTTGCTTTAAGAGAACATAAGCTTCTCTCTGTATATTTACCCCTTTTTAAATGTCATATTTGAGATTTGAATGGGCGGGAAGAACTGTAAACTGTCCTCTTAAATATTAAGGATAGAAATCCAACATCCCAAGTAGTACATTATGTAAAACTTTAGCTGATATATACATGGGCTTTCGGAGTAGCTCAGCTGGTAAAGAATCTGCCTGCAGTGCAGGAGACCTGGGTTCCATCTCTGGGTTGGGGAGAGCCCTGGAGAAGGGAACAGCTACCCACTCCAGTACTCTTGTCTGGAGAATCCCATGGACAGAAGAGTCTGGTAGACCACAGTTCATGGGTGGCAAAGATTGATTTAGCTCAATAAAATAGGTATTAGAAATCTTTGTTTTAAAAGCAAACTAAGAAAAATCTTAAAATTTACCTAGATTTTCTATTAATTACCTGTTTTTCAGCTAATCTATTTGCCAGTTTCTCCTATAGAAGACATAGTAATTAAAATTCTGCTTTAATATGTTAACTTTCATAGTTTTCTTATTTTTCTTTATTTTTAATTCCTTCCCCTTATCTCTATCCCTTCCTTCCTTGCTTCCTTCCTTCTTTATTTTTAGGAGATGGGGACTTTCTAGAAAATTGGTATAAATCTTGAATAGCTCCTTGAAATGCAATTGGATATACAGAATCAATTTTTTTAAAAGATTCACGTGTGACTGAACATATTCTTTAGGTTTTTCTAAGTATGGGATAAACCTCTGTTTTTAGAGATTATGATTTATAGAGAATAAGGAATAAAGTGAAACAATTTTCTGCCTTTGAAAGGGATATAATTCCCATGAATTCCTTTCACAAAGCATAAAAAAAGATGATTAACCAAGCAAAACAATTGGCCAGTTCCTTTATCTAGCTGTCTTGAATTGAAAAAAAATTATTTACAGTTTGGCTCTATATTTTTATATGGATAAGTGTCTATTAGGAACTCAAGTACATTCATAAAAATAGCATCTGTGAAATCTTAAGATGCTAAAACACTGTTGTCAGATTTTACTGTCTCTGAGAGTCTTGCCATGAAAGGTAAATTAATTTTAGTTACATGTAACTTAGGTATAATACTGTTTTGCCCCTCTGAAGTTGTGGAGACTGTGCAGTTGTTATAATTGATCTTGCTTAATTGAAACCTCCATCGAGTATAGACCTTGTTAATCTAATTTAGATTATAAACCCAGTTAGTCTGGAGGGATTTTACAGACCTTGTTACATTCTTTTCACAGATTTTACTCCTCTCATTTCTTCTCTAGAGACATTTAGTCAATCGATGCTCCCAAAAAAAAAAAAAAAAAGGAAACAATGACACTGGGTTTCTGATGCGCCTGGTTTTTTATATACATGCTTCTCAGCTGCATGTATATAAAAGTGAGTTACCTGCAAGTGCATTTCTATCTTGCCTCTGTTATTCCATACTTAACCTGATCCCATCCCTTTGAATATCTTGAATGGCACCTTGGAGAGGCAGTCACTTGCACATCCATTCAAGAGATTGTTTCTCCTACTCTGATTAAATACTGCAGACAAGTGGTTACTCCAGACATTACTTTTAACTCTTATTCTTCTTATTTAAATATGAAATATAAATTATGACAATCTTCTATTATTGAAATAGCTTTACCTATTGCGGCTTTCCAATTGGCATGATTATGTACTTTGCGCGATGGCTAATATCTAAGCCATATCTGAATTTAGCATTATATTTTAAGTTGGCTTTGAATGTGGACACTTTGTTAGTAATTGACTGGCTCATTTTCCTCAGACAGACTCTGTCAGTCCTCACATAGCAGCATGTGGCATGAAACCTGGCTCTGTGGAATTCTCAATTAAGTGTTGATAAAATAGTTACACAAATAGTCTAATACAAGGAGGACTGTGATTTGGACAAAAGGGTAGGTACCAAGAGTAACAAAATAACAAAACACCTTCCGTCTTGCTGGTTTTCTTTCAGTCCTTGCCTTTGGCTCTGATACCTGTTATTGGGACTCAGGGGCCATGTGTGATCATAATTGCAGTGTACCTAGCTTGCCATCCTCATTGTTAGCCTATTTTGGCCATTATCCAGACTACTTGCATATCTTTATCCCCCAAAGAAATCAGCTCATTCTTTCTAAAGACAGTGCTAGTCATGTGCTCCTACACTGGTGTTAAATACAGATCTCATCTCAAGAAGTCTTGATAGAGTAATTGAGGCAAAAGCCATTATTGTTAAATCCAGAGTTTACCTTCTTCAGGAAGACAAGTGACTTGTGAGCCTGTGAAATCATAAACTACAGTTTATTCAATGTCAGCTCTGTCTTCTCCATGGATCCCCAGTTTCATATTGACTTTGGATATTTGGAGACCAGGATATGAGATAGCCCAGCTGGGTGTGAAGAGCCAGATGCCCTAGATACTCCTCTGCCTCTGAAGACATAGCTGATCATGCGGCAGCCCTGGAGTACTGCCAGCCACTTGTGGTCTATGAAACAGGTGAAACTCCGGAGAATGTGTTCTCAGAGTGTCAATTTTAAATATATAATAAGCTTATAATAAAAATGATAACAAACCAACAAATGGAATTGCTTATAGAGCCTTACTATGACTAGCAGTGTATCTCCTTCTACTCATGCCTTATCTTGTACCAATATCAACCTATGAGGTAGAGATTATGGTTGACCCTACTTTACAGCTGGAAAAAAAAAATGGCTCTGAGCAAGGTTATGTAATCTTCCCCCAAGCTGAGCAGTAAGGAAGTCACGGAGCTAAAATTACCCAGAAAAGGCTAACTCTAGAACCAGTGATCAAAACACTGCACTGATTTTGAGGATTTGGGGGAAATTTCAACTCCTTTAACAATGGCAGCCACGTTTTAAAACATATTTATAAATGCTGTGTCAAACAGTTTAAAACTATGGCAACCTTTTTTCCTTTGAGATGAATTGATGAAAAAATTCTTTCAGAATGTTTTTAAGGGAGCAGAGGGTACAACATTAAAAAAAAATCAGCAATTCCAACAATTTCATTTGAATTTAGAAGTGAGACTCTATTTGATTCTTTTCAGCTCATTACAGTTGAGCTATTGTTTAAAAGTAAATTGTTTAATTTATTCAATATTAAACTTATAGCCTGAATTTTATTTTTTTTAATTTTTATTTTTTTAGTTTTTTCAGTATTGAGGTTTTTTTTTTAATTTAATTTTATTTTTGACACCTCTTTGAGAATTCAAAGTTAGAGTCACTTCAGTTCAGTCACTCAGTCATGTCCAACTCTTTGCAACCCCATGGACTGCAGCACGCCAGGCTTCCCTGCTGCTGCTGCTGCTGCTGCTAAGTAGCTTCAGTTGTGTCCGACTCTGTGCGACCCCATAGTCGGCAGCCCACCAGGCTCTGCCGTCCCTGGGATTCTCCAGGTAAGAACAATGAAGTGGGTTGCCATTTCCTTCTCCAGTGCATGAAAGTGAAAAGTGAAAGTGAAGTCACTCAGTCGTGTCTAACTCTTAGTGACCCCATGGACTGCAGCTTACCAGGCTCCTCCATACATGGGATTTTCCAGGCAAGAGTACTGGAGGTGGGTGCCATTGCCCTCTCCCCAGGCTTCCCTGTTCATCACCAAGTCATGGAGCTTACTCAAACTCATGTCTATCGAGTTGGTGATGCCATCCAACCATCTCATCCTCTGTTGTCCCTTTTGCCTCCCGCCTTCAATCTTTCCCAGCATCAGGGTCTTTTCCAATGAGTCAGTTCTTCGCATCAGGTGGCCAAAGTATTGGAGTTTCAGCTTCAGCATCAGTCCTTCCAATGAATATTCAGGACAGATTTCCTTTAGGGTGAACTGGTTGAATTTCCTTGTAGTCCAAGGGACTCTCAAGAGTCTCCTCCAACACCACAGTTCAAAAGCATCAATTCTTCAGTGCTCAGCTTTCTTTATAGTCCAACTCTCACATCCATGCATGACTACTGGAAAAACCATAGCTTTGACTAGACAGACCTTTGTTGGTAAAGTAATGTCTCTGCTTTTTAAATATTATGCTGTCTAGGTTGGTCATAGCTTTTCTTCTAAGGAGCAAACGTCTTTTAATTTCATGGCAGCAGTCACCATCTGCAGTGATTTTGGAGCCCCCCAAAATAAAGTCTGATACTGTTTCCACTGTTTCCCCATCTATTTGCCATGATGTGATGACTAGAGTCACTTAGGTAATAAAAATATGGCTGGCTCTGCAGTATGCAGGTTTATCTTCTCTTTTATAAAGTATAGCAAAGGTAAAGTAAAGCAGTGTTCATTTAACATTTATAATGTTAGTTGTTTTTTTTTTTTTTTTTTAAGCAGAAGTGATTACTGAACACTTACTACATATCAGGCACGGTAGCAAGCCCTGGGGAAAACAATGATAATTGGTCACATCCCTTCCAGTAAGTGGAGAGAAGAGACAAGTAAATGAAGCAATAAGCCCTGTGTCAAAGCCTGTCCTGCCTGTCCTGGGGATATATGGCACCTAATACCAGCCTAAGAGCGGCACAAAGGTCGTGGGATAGAAAGAGGAGAGGAAGCTTCTGTCTGGAGATGTGCTGTGGAAAGCACATGGGAGTTAGATGGAGGAGCTTAGTGGCCAAAATCCTAGGCATATAAAAAAGATGATTCATGGGGTATACATTTTCTTTTTCCAGACTATCAAGGAGAAGAGAGGAAGCTAAGAAATCTGAAAAGGTGTGAGCTGGAGCAGATGGCACTTGGCATCGTGTATCTTGATACATAGTTTGGATCTTGTTCTGTGAAGATGGGGTGTATCAAGATTCCGTTTGAGAGTCAGGGTTGGCCATAGTCAGATTTGTAATTTGGGATGATCATCTCTGGTGATGGCAGTGTCAGAGCGGGGAGCCCGGATGGGGAGGAGAGTACCAGCTAAGAGTGCGCGTGGGTAATAAGAAGTGTGATGCCAGGGGCCTGAGTTGACATCAAGGCAGGGATGACGTGCTGACAACTGTTAGACGGGTAGAACTGAAGACTTGGCAGTAAGTGGATTAGGGCTGGAGGCGGAGTGGTAGGGACGTGTCTCAAAGGTCCCCCAAGAACCCAGTGAGAGTATGTTTAAGTTGTTGGTCTTCTTAGAGACTGGGATAAAGGAGGAAGAACAAGCTGGTGGCTCTTTGGTGGGGCTAGGAATGGAGCATGGTTTCCTGGTTTTTGATTCATGTAGTTAGCCAATGGTTAGGATGCCTTTAGAATTTCCACTGTTGACTTATTGGCCCATTTTAATTACTGTTCTGCTAATGAATCAACTGTTTCCTTGTATACAGAGAAAAGAAGTTTATATTAACATTTCAATAAAAATGACATGAACGTAATCTCTGATTTACGTATTCACTTGTTCCTGAGTATGGAAATATGGTGTGGGGATAGACAGTAGGTCTCAAGTCAAATGCTGCCTGGGTTCAAACCCTGTTTCCAGACTTAAAATTTCTGAGACTTTGGACAAATCACTCAACTTCTTTGTGCTTCAGTTAGTGTATCTGTGCAATGAGGGCGTCCCAGGTGGTCCAGTGGTAAAGAATCCGCCTGCCAATGCAGAACACAGGGGTTCAGTCCCTGGGTCTGAAGGATCCCCTGGTGGAGGAAATGGCAGCCCACTCCAGTATTCTTGCCCAGGAAATCCATAGACAGAGGAGCCTGGCAGGCTCAGTCCATGGATTGCAGAGTCAGATACGACTGAGCATACACACACAATGAGGTCAGTAACTCCCACCAGGAATTGTTTTGAGGAACAAATTAGCCAGGGTATATAAGGTGTCTGGCACATGGTAATCACAAAAGGTCATTAATTAGCATCTTTTCTACTTCTGTGCTAAATCTTGTTTTTGGAGCTTTAAACACAAAGACAAATGGGACATAATTATATTAAGCTGTGGTACTTTGTCTTTCATTAACTCATTAATCAGATGTGTTTAACACTAGAGAGTTCGTGTCCTTTTCTTTGTAAATAAATTTTAGTTTAGAGACATCCTCTGTTTTTAGAGTTTAAAAAGTAAAAAATGATTTCATTGTTTCCTGGAAAACCATGCTACTCTAATTTAATGGAAAAGGATGTTGAATTGTGAGCAACTTCATCCTGAGTTTGATAGACAGGTTATTGAAAAAGAGAAACTACTTTTCTCATGTAATTTGAAAACAATTTTCTAGAACAATTTATTTTCTGATTAAAATATTTTTAGTCTATTTTGCTTTGTATCATGAGTTGAAGTGTAAAGTATTTACAATACTGTTAGCCAAATATTTAAACAACATACTTTATGGCAAGATTTTCTTTTTCTTTACTTCCTTCACATTTATTGTGAACTTATATATCCTGAGAGTGTTTCTTGGAAAACTAAGTGAATATAAATCTGATTTTCCTCCATTTAGTTTTAAACTTTGTGCTTTCAGAGCTGGTTCCATGAACAACAATGAGTGAAGCAAGGCAAAGTTGACTTTCCAGAATGGCACAGTAGTTGTTAGGAAGAGAAGATGTCTTGTTCTAATGGGTAGAAAACTATCTTTTCTTCCCAAGGTAAGCAATATCACATCCCCAGACCATGGAGAATACAGAATTGGATATGTATTGAAATAATAAATTGAGTAGCCATTAATGTTCAAAGCCCTGAGACTTATGCAGCCCCTTCCACTGTATTACAGAGAATCACCTAGTTGTATGCACTCCTGTAAAGCATCACTACTCAGTGTGTGCTCAGGGGTACCCGCAGGCTTCTTCAGTCTCCTTTTAGGGTGTTCTTGAGCTCAAAACAGCAAACCCAAACAATGCTAAAACATGATTCACCTTCTTCATCCACTGTTGAATAGTGAGTTTTCCAGAGACTACATGATGTGTGATATCACAAAGCAAAAGTTCCTTGAAAAAATTCAAAATAATAACATTTTCTTCACTTTTATTAATGTGAATTGTGATGTTGTATTAGTTTCAGGTTGCTTTCAGTGTTAGTTGAAAATAATTCATTGAGATTACAAGCAAATCAATATTTAGATCCCATGTTAAAACTAATCCAGCTCAAGAGAGAGAAAATGGATAAGAATTTTTCTACCATTCACCCAAATATTTGTCCCTCCATGAAAATAAAAGTGGATGATTTTCCATCTCTGATGATCATTTCCAAGAGGCATAATGTATTAGATGGATCTAAGTGGAAGAAATTTTAACTGGGAACATACTTTTAACCAGAACAATCAACAGATTGATTAGAGAATACCTACTAATATTATTTGTCTCTTTTGACTCCAAATACAATGTTAATCATAAATATAAATAATATTTATCATAACATTATTATGATAATGTTAACATAACATAACATAACATAACATAACAATGTTAATCATAAATATAAATAATAGTTTGTAGGACATTTAGCCCCATAGAGTCACACAGGTCCCTTCTCTCAGGTAAGACCCTTTATGGATGTCTGTGACGACTAAGCAGGGACAAAAGCAGTTATGTTACATTCCTGAGCAGGGGATGCTTGAAAAATTGTTGTCTCTGATGATTAATGTTGTGGCAGCAAAGGGTGGATTGGCGAGGAGAGACCAGAGTCCAAGAAAATAGCTGGAAGCCTCTTACAGATGTTTGGGATAAAGAATTCCACTGTTAAAATGGAAAAATTAAGAAAAAAGAGAGAGAGAGAGAAGATGCAAAAGAGAAACTGCAGAAGGAGGACTCAAAAAATGATGCTCTCGAATTAGGTCATGTTAGAAGCAGCAGAGTCACACGCAAGTCAAAGTTTCTAGACATTTCTAGTGAGTTCAGAAGCTGGTAGATTGTGATAAGAAAGACTTGGTCCATAGGGGAAAAGAAAGAATTCAGTAGTGAGCAAAAGTTTGCCTTCAACGCAATACCAGCAAGTTAAATGTTTTGTACTAAGTTGTAAATTAAAAAACAAACAAACAAACAAACAAAAACCAAACTTGGATAAAAATGAAGCATTGTGCATGAAGTCTCCTGGAGCAGAGGAGCAGTGACGAAGTCAGTCAAAAGGAGGTCTGCCCTGAGCTTGAATGAGCTGGAGGAGAGAGATGAACCTGGACCACTGTTGCAAATTGGGTTGTCTCATTTTTTCAGGCAATTTCCACGCACCCTGAGGCTGCAGAGCACTGTGCCAGAATCTAGCTGGAGCTTTATGAACTGTCATGTAGGGGGAGAAAAGAGTATACAGGTCTATTAAACCTTGAGGCTATAATCACAAGCAATCAACACATATTTCAAATGAAGTGTGAGTTGCTCAGTTGTGTCCGAATCCTTGGAACCCCATGGACCGTACCTCGCCAGGTTCCTCTGCCCATGGAATTCTTCAGGCAAGAATACTGGAGTGGGTTGCCGTTCCATTCTCCAGGGAATCTTCCCAACCCAGAGGCTGAAGCCGGGGCTCCGTCACTGCAGGCAGATTCTTTACCATCTAAGCTTAATCATATATGTCATTGTCTTCATTGACTACTTGTGGAACTAACGGCACTGTAATGACAGCATGTTTTGGCATATAAAAAGTTGTCCATCCGTTACAGAAATAACTAGCACATCTCCTGTTTGGATAGGGGTAAGAATGGCAGCTTCTGACAGTGGGAAATGTACGTAGTGAGTGTCGCTGTTTATTTATTGAAATTGTCTGAGAAGAAAGAGCGACAAGTAGGCTACTAACACAGTGTCAACAGTGGGATGCTCGCGCTTTCCTTACATGGCCGATGCTTAACAACACTGTGTATTTATGAGGCATTTTAACCTTGGATGTTTTTAACTGTGAAATACCTAGATCATATTATGTATAAAAAAGTATTGACTGGGAATCAAATTTATGGAGAAAAATATCTCCCTTTGGGTTGAAAAATTGACCACTACTAGAATATAATTTCTGAAAATGCAGCCTGAAGGCAATTCACTAGAGGGTCATTTTTCAGTGCAGTAGGCAAGTTTTCACAGGATTCTGACAGCCTCTCTCTCCCTTTCTCTCTTTCTCTTAACCTTTAAGGCATATTTTTGTTCTAAATATGCTTCAACATTATTACTCCTTAAGACATCTTGTTTAATTCATATAGTCATATGACATATGAAGCATAATTAATGCCTAACATCAGAGTCTGGGTTGTTAGTTATGATTTTTGAATGATTAATTTGCAAAACAACATAAACATCTTAAGTTCTAATTTTGATCAGTAATGAGAGACACATGTACCGTTTTGTGAACAACATCCTAAATAACTTCCCAGCTCCTAGGTTTTTTTGTTTTGTTTTGTTTTTTCCCCTTTCCTGAAGAATCCAAACTCCGTCTGACTTTTCCTTTCAAGAACATAACACTGGCCATGTCATCCTGCTCCAGAACCTTCGGTGGTTTCCTACTGTTTGATAAAAGTAGAAAATTCTTAAACTGGCAAGTAAGGATCCTCTAATCCAATTCCAGTATGTTGTTTTTCAGTCATGTCCTACTTTTTGTGACCCTGTGGACTGCAGCATACAGGTTTTCCTGCCCTTCACCATCTCCTGGAGTGTGCTCAAACTCATGTCCATTGACTCAGTGATGCCATCCAACCATCTCATCTTCTTCTTCTCCTGCCATCAGTCTATCCCAGAATCAGGTTCTTTCCTCAGGAGTCAGCTCTTCTCATGAGGTGGCCAAAGTATTGGAGTTTCAGCTTCAGCATCAGTCCTTCCAATGAATATTCAGGGATGATTTCCTTTAGGATTGACTGGTTCGATCTCCTTGCAGTCCAAGGGACTCTCGAGAGTCTTCTCCAACACCACATTTAGGAAGCATCAATTCTTTGGCTTTCAGCCTTCTTTATAGTCCAACTCTCACATTCATACATGATTACTGGAAAAATCATAGATTTGACTAGATGGACCTTTGTCAAAACAGTAATGTCTCTGCTTTTTAATATGCTGTCTAATTTTGTCATAGCTTTTCTTCCAAGGAGCAAGTTTCTTTTAATTTCATGGCTGCAGTCACCACCCACAGTGATTTTGGAGCCCAGGATAATAAAGTCTGTCACTGTTTCCATTGTTTCCCCATCTATTTGCCATGAAGTGATGGGACTGGATGACATGATCTTTGTTTTTGAATGTTGAGTTTTAAACCAGCTTTTCACTCTCCTCTTTCACCTTAATCAAGAGGCTCTTTAGTTCCTCTTAACTTTCTGTCATAAGGGTGGTGTCATCTGCATATCTGAGGTTATTGATTTCCTCCCAGCAATCTTGATTCCAGCTTGTTCTTCATCCAGCCTGGCATTTCGCATGATGTACTCTACCTATAAGTTAAATAAGTAGAGTGACAATACTCAGCCTTGACATATTCCTTTCCCAATTTGGAACCAGTCCATTATAACATGTCTGTTTCTAATTTTTGCTTCCTGACCTGCATACAGGATTCTCAGGAGGCAGGTAAGGTGGTCTGGTATTTGCATCTCTTGAAGAATTTTCCCCAGTTTGTTATGATGCACACAGTCAAAGGCTTTGGTATAGTTAATGAAGCAGAAGTAGATGTTCTTCTGGAATCTCTTGGTTTTTGGATGATCCAACAGATGTTGGCAATTTGCTCTCTGGTTCCTCTGCCTTTTATAAATCCAGCTTGAACATCTGAAAGTTCTCGATTCACATACTATTGAAGCCTGGCTTGAAAAATTTTGAGCATTACCTTGCTAGCATGTGAAATGAGTGTAATTTTGTGGTAGTTTGAACATTCTTTGACATTGCCGTTCTTTGATATTGGAATGAAAACTGACCTTTTTTGGTCCTCTGGCCACTGCGGAGTTTTCCAGATTTGTTTGCATACTGAGGGCAGCACTTTAACAGCATTATCTTTTAGGATTTGAAATACGTCAGGTGGAATTCCATCACGTTCACTAGCTTTTTCGTGGTGATGCTTCCTAATACCCACTTGACTTCACACTCCAGGATGTCTGTCTCTAGGTGAGTGATCACACCATTGTGGTTATCCAGGTCATTATGATCTTTTTTGTATGGTTCCAGTATGTGTACCTGATTATTTCCCTTACATGGTATACTCATCACCCCCTCTAGGCCTTTACTAATGGTGAGGATTTTAATACTAAGTTTTATAACATATAGTAGCCGAAGGTGGCATTTAATAGGTGCTTCCCTTAGGAGCAGTTTTTAATATTAAGTAGTGCACAAAGTTTTAAATATTTCAGGCATTCTTTGTAGATTCCTTGAAGGTACATTTGCTTTTATGAGTAAAGGAAGTAATAGGAGTTGAAAGAAAAGAGAGAGGGATGGAGGGAAAGAGAAAAATAAACACAGAAAGAAGAGAGAGAACTCTATCTATTTAGTTGCAAAGTAGCTATGTTACAAATCCAGTCAAATGAGAAGCTCTCCTTAAGAGTTATTTTGGACACAGATTTAATTCCACAGTAGGATTTTCTTTTTTTTTTTCCCCTCTGGGCCGTTTGGGCATAATAACTTATATTGGGATGTTAAATATTAATAGTTTTATATATTAATGATAGGCCTTTGCTATATTAAATTATAAAATCTATTCTATTAATGGTAAAAGTCCATATCTTATGAGATGGTGTAGATCATCGTAACAACCAATACTTCAAATTAAGAAAAAGAAAAAAAAACCTCTTGGAGCTTAGTACTGACCTGGTTCCATTTTATATTCAATGTTACCTTGAATGTCTTGGTCTTTTCACCATAATCTATATAGATAAGTGTTAGTTGCTCAGTCGTGTCCGATTCTTTCCGACCCCATGAATTGTATCCTGCCAGGCTCCTCTGTCTGTGGAATTCTCAAGGCAAGTATGCTGGAAAGAAAGAAAAAAAAAAAAATACTAGAGTGGGTTGCCATTCCCTTCCCCAGGGGATCTTCCTGACCCAGGGATTGATCCTGAGTCTCCCCTGTATAGGTTAATCTAGTAGCTTTTACAAATTTGTTTGTGTTTCAGATTAAAACTATTGAGTGCTCCCATTTTTTATATTTTTGGGCATATCCTTTTAGTCTTTCTAAATTTCTTCTCCTGACTCCTAATATCCTTTATAATGATTCTTCTCTCTATCTGAGAAATTAGGTATTTTTTCTGTCTGTCTGTTTTATGCCCTATGCCAAGACTTCCTCAGTAGATGACCTTGGATAAGTTCCTCACCTGCCTGAGCTTACATATTCTTGTCTGTATAATGGGGATAACACTAACGCTGACTTCAGTGAGGTTATACATGTCGAGAAGCTGATGTGTGCTTAGATTATAGTAAGCACCCAATAATAAGCATGCTGTCAGAAACATGTGAAGCCTGTGTGGGTGAATGTTTAACTGAACATCTTACTGTAGCCCTTGTGTCGATCCTGGATGTCAGACTGGCTGAGAAGAAGAAGTGCAATCTAGTGCTCAACAAGCCTTCTTTCATAGACTTGCTGTGAGTAAGCAGCATGATATTTTAGAATTCAAGTATTTTTGAAACTCCTTTTGAAAGTATGGTTTCTAGGCAGTAAATGGTCCTTTATTCCACTACATGCCACCAGTTAAAAGAGAAAAAAATCATGAAGAAATATTGAGTAATTCCTTGCTAAAAAATCCAATTTTTAATTTATAGAGTTAGGCGTGAAATAGTTTTATTTTACATTAATTGCTAAGTTTGGCTATTTTGTGAAATATTTTGATCAGGCCACATTGATTTAATTGACTTCACTTCTCTATGTATTCATTACATCGTTCCATAAATACTTATTAAACATATACTATATGTTTGGCACATTGCTAAGTGCTTTAGAATACTATGGTAAACAAATAAGGCTCCTCATCTCAGAGAGCTCGCCATCTCTAAATAACTTCTCAATGTATTTATATCTTGACATTAAAATTGACATGGAACGTTTCTTGAAAACCAATTAGGAAAACATCTACACTAAAATTATATTTTTCCTGTACTATGTAATTTTCAAAAACACTACCGCTGTGTAACATATACAGATATAGCCAAATAATGTCAATGTGATGAATTAAAAGAAACATTGCCTTTTCTTATTTACAAATTAGATTTTGAACTGTTTATTTAGGTGCAGTTTAGCATAAAATATATCTAATTTTCTCATCATTCTGGTGAAACTACTTCAATATTCATCTATATTATGTGTAATGAAAGCATAGCTTGGATTTGACAGGGAGAAACATCGATTTTACATATAAATTCTGACCATTTATGCGCTTACATGGGTTAATTTGCAAGCAGACTTAGTAGGAATCAGAATATATGAATAGAATTGTACATAAATGTACAACAAGTCAAAACAGTGCTTCTATTTTTCTTGAATACTGCAGTGAACATCTGAGAAGTGGTATGTATGAACATATACCTACCTGGTGTTTCAAAGATGCAACTTGCTGGGTTTTTTTGTTTGTTGTTCTTTTCCAATGATGTAGCGACAGCTCCTAATACATGCAGCAGAGGCGCACTTATAATAAGCTTCTAAATATTGTGCTAAAAACCAGAAACAAACTTTGCTTAATATTACATTGTTTAGAAGGTTGGTGGATTGAAGAAGGGATTTTTTTTTTAAGCCACTCATAATTTTGATGTATTTTTCTCAGTTCTAACCCCAAATGTGTTGAATACACAAAAAGCATTTTCCAGGGCTGAAGCTTAGGCTTCCCAAACATACATCTCTCAAATCTGCTTAAGATGTTACTATGCAACCCAGTTTTATTTTTTCATCCATTTGCATTTTTAGATGCATTTCTCTCCCTCTCCGGTTATTAAAGTTGGCGGCTGCATGGGGAGATAGTGAGCCCCACCGTATGCCGGCGTCTTCGTGGAAATCACCTGGGGCCGAGAGTTCCGTCTTTCTCACCTTATCATATCTGGAACACAGATTTGCTCTGCTCGTCATATTTTGGCATCTGTGAATCACCGTCATGTTGTCATATTCGCAGTTACAAAGTAGCCGATGGGAAAGGAGCCAACTACTTGAGGCACTTTCAATGGGGAAAAAAAAAAAGTCTGATTTCAGCATTATTCATTGGAAATGCTACTTGTGAAAGCATTTACTTCAGTTTCTGAGATGCTGGCAATGACTTTAACAGGCAATGCATAATCTTGCTTTTTACAAGTGCTCCTATGTGCTAGAGAGGGAAGCAACCAGTAATTATTGAGAGCTACAGGTAAAATGGCAAGTTTAGGAACCCAGAGTGAATACTTATCTGTGACTTATTTACATTTTATCCATAGTTCCTGCAACTTAAATGGACAATGAACAAATCATGTCAATAGAGGTTATTTATGAGAATTAATTCTCTTAATCATGTGCTAATCCCTTATCATTTTACCTTTCTTCATAAATTAAAATGGGCGAAATTAAAACTAAATTTTAAAATTAAGTGAATTCAGGGTAAATCCTGAAAAAGAGTAGCAAATAAATTTGTTAAAAGAAAAGATCTAATGTTTTTAAGTGAAGTTAAAATCCATCATAAGTGTAGGCAAAAATGCTAAAAATATTTTAAACATTATGTTTTGTTTTAGCTCTATATGTTTAGTAAAGGTTTCTCAGTAAATTAAGTTCCCATCTCTGTGTACCTGTCTCTTTGTGTATTATTTAAGTTAAGAGGATTCCTTTTGGTAACCTTCATGGAGATACATGGTGTAAACACACACGCACAGAGAATGACTCTACAACTTCTAACTTCATTAAGGTTCTCCCAACTCAACTTAAACTTTGAATTTATGAATCTTCTCAAATGGTCCCCTAGTAATTGTATACACATTTTGCTGTTGTTTGAATGACTGTGGTGGCAAGATGGCAGTGCTAAGGCAAATATCCCAGGAAAGCTATTCATTTACAATGGAGTGTATAGATATTTCCTTAAGCAAGCATTTATAAAACTTTTATTCTATGAATACTATCTGCGGTGGTATACTTTGAAAAATAAATCTCAAAGGACTGTAGTTCAATACTTTTGGAAATTCTACACATTTGAGTTTTACTTAGAGCTTCATAATGAACATTAACATTTAAAAGTGTCTGCAGAATCCTTCAATAAAAACACTTTACAAAAAGTTCAAAATATATTTGGCCACCGACTATTTTTTTCTCCCTTAAAACACAGTTGTACCCCAGGGAACATATTTTGTTTGGAAAATCTATCTTAACAGAGAGACTCATGGCTGCTTAAATGATCAAAGTGTCCTTCAAAGCAGAATGGTGAGCAACATACGTATTCTAGAAGAATCAGCTTATTTAGTTTTTTGGCAATTCTGTTCTAGACCCACATCTTAATCATTCAGACAACCACATCATTCAGAACACCACTCCTAACACACAGGAATGCTAGTCTTTCTAGGGCTTGCATCCCCAAATCTTCACAGCGGAGTTGTCTAAGTTCTCAGTCTTGCTGTAGATGGTATCAGAAGGAAATGGCAACCCACTCCACTCTCCCTGCCTAGAGAATCCTGTGGACAGAGGAGCCTTGTGGGCTGATGTCCATGGGGTTGCACAGAGTCAGACATGACTGAAGTGACTTAGCATGCATGCATGCATTGGAGAAGGCAATGGTAACCCACTCCAGTATTCTTGCCTGGAGAATCCCAGGGACAGAGGAGCCTGGTGGGCTGCTGTCTGTAGGGTTGCAGAGTCAGACACAACTGAAGTAACTTAGCAGCAGCAGCAGCAGATGGTACGAGGCCCAGGCCCACATTGATGACATGTGGGAACATGTTGAAGTTGGGTGGCCTCAGCCTGCAGTGGCTTGAAGCAAGGTTTCCATTCCTGGCCAGAGATTAAGTGGGGTCATGGCAATGAGAGCACCAAACCCTAGCCACTAGACCAGTGATCAATGACAAGGGCCTGGCCCTTTGGCTTTGCAAAAAAGATTTCCCACAAAGATGGAAAGTGGTGAAACAAGTAAAGTTTATTAGGAGGAAAAGAGTACTATGCCTATGGATAGACACTCCCGCAGACTCAGAGTTGCAGTCTTGTGAATCATTTTTATGGGACATTTCTTCCAGGGTTCCTTTGGTCAGTCATCTTGATTTGCCTTGTTCTGAGTCCATATTTGGTTTATTTCTATCCTCTCGCATGTGCACATGCATCTCTTAGCCGAGATTAGTTTTGCCAAAGAGGACTTTGGGTAGTTGGCATCACTTACCATAGGATGACACTCCCTCCATTTTTGACCTCCAAGGAGGCTTTCTGTGAATGTGTAGTCAGGAAGGTATCCTGGCTTTGAGAATGAAAAGTACGTGGTCTTTCATCTCTTATCTGGGCAGGGCCCAGCCTCCTCTCTCAATTGTCCTGTTATTCTTGTCTAGGAGTATCAGTCCACAAGGAATGAATCGCCAATTGCTTTACCCTCTGGGGGGTGGGGGCATCTACTTCCTGCCTCAGTGTGAACCATTTTGCAGAAATACATGCGTGTTAAATGAGATGATCTTCTGAAATATGACAAATGATTAATGCTTTTAATATAAAAAGAACTTCTACAAGTGAATATGAAATAGATCAAAAGTCTATCAGAAAAATAAGCGAAGTGTGTGAACAGGCAAATTCCAGGAATGAGAATAAAAGTAAGCTTTAACTCTATATAAAAAGAAGTTTACCTTCAATAGTGGACATGGAATCCAAATTAGAGCAAAATGAGATCTCATTTTCTTTCACCCATCAGATTGCCATGTGGATTCACATCTAGAGCTGGTGAAAGTGTAGGGAAATTGACACTCTTAATTTACCAGTGGATTATGAATTATAACCTTATGTAAAGTATAGTCTGTCAGTAGCTATTAAGATTATAAGTGTATCTCTTGATCCAGTATATTTAACTCTGGAGGAAAAAAAAAGAAATAGACATTATCAATTTCTTCCTGGCTGAGTTCTTCAAGCTCCCCTCCCTCTTACCTCCCAGCCTTCTGCATCCATCTATACAGATCCACCTCCTTATCCCGTCCACTGTTAGCTCAAATACCACTGCTGGGTCAGTCAAGGCGGAGCTGAGCATCTAGGCAGCCCTGCTTACGGTGAACTTAGGGCCGCTGCTGTTGGCCAAGTTCCAGGAACCACGGACCCACCCAGTCACCGACTCTAGAAGCTACTTCTCCCACTATCCTTGTGATGTTTTACAGGTGCGATGACTTCCTTTTGCAGAGGATGAAGTCAGCCTTCTTAAATCTCGAGATTTCAGCTTTGGGGAAATGTAGCTCATTCAATTCATACACACATCGCTGCCCCTCCCCCAGTGCACACAGGATCGACGCGGTGAATGTGAAAGGTTTTCTGAAAGACGCTGGTCCAGGGTAGTTGGTGGTTTTAGTCGCTAAGTGGTGTCTGACTCTCGCGACCCTGTGGACTGTAGCCCGCCAGGCTCCTCTGTCCTTGGGATTCTTCAGGCAAGAATACTGGAGTGGGCTGCTATTTCCTTCTCCAGAGAATCTTCCTGACCCAGGAATCGAACCCAGATCTCCTGCCTTGCAGGAAGATGATTTACTGACTGAGCTATGAGGGAAGCCCCGCCCAGGGTAGCAATCCCCTCTGACTCTGTGTCCTTAAAGACTAGTTGACTGTCCTAGACTCCTTTCACCTCAGGGTAACTTCCCTCCCAGGAACACTTGGCCTTCTCAATCGGGCCTTGGCCATTAGTGATTTAGGTGACCAAGGATGACCATTGGATGTGTTTGTATAACATTCTAATTCAGACGACAGTTAGGAACTCAGGGTCCTCTGGAGCCACCTCCATCTTTTATGCAGATACCTGGGAGGAGCATTGGCACCCTGCCTTAAACACAGCGAAATACACTGAGGAAGGGCTGATGACCATCCCTCATCAGACCATTGCCCAAGCAGAATATCCTGCTAAAATAACTGAAGATGATGGAAATTCTCACACCGAGGCTGCCTCATGGCGTTTAGATGCCAGTTCTCTGAATACAGTAATCTGGAAGCTTTGTTTTCCTGCCCTTGTTTACCTAATCAAGCTCATTCTTATGAACACACATGTTCACTCTCTCCTGCTGGCAAGAACAGCCTCTCCAGGAGTCCAACCCACCACACTCATCAGGTTTAATTTCTGCCTAATTGACTGCCTTGCCAGACCCTCCTCCTCTGTTCAGATTCTGATTTCAGAGTCCCCTGGGGTGAGCCTTCTTCTCCCTCCCCCACCTCTTCTCATGAGATCATCCATCTTCCCAGTGTCAAACTCAGCCTTTATTTTTATACCTAAATGTGTATCTCTAGCCCAGTGATCGTCAACCCCGAGAAATTTGGCCTTCCCGCCATTTGGCAGTGTCTGGAAATATTTTCATCACAACCGTGTGAGGGATATACTGTCATCCGGTAGAGAGGGGCGAGAGACGCATGTGCTCTTTGTAGGGTAGTTCACAGCATAGGGCAGAAGCATCTGGACTAAGAGTGAATAGTGTGGAGGTTGAAACTCCCTGTTGCTGAGACAAGCTCTGTTCTAGAATTCATGTATGCAACATTACCACTTACATGTCAGTGTGGTCCACACACTTGATATTGATAAAACAAATATTTTCTTCCCCAATTCTCTGTTATTTTTCCTGTTTCAATCCCATCTTGGTAAATGGCAGCATATCCTATTTTGCCTCCCTGAGACCTGGGAGTTAATGGTGCTTTCTCTCTGTCTCATATCCAATCTCTCTCACATCAGCAAATCCTGGGAGCTCTATATCCCAGCATCATTCTGGCACCATCCCTCTGTCTCTGTCTCACTTGTAACTGCTGTATCCAACCCCCATCATCTCTTTCTTGATCATTGCAATAGCCTCTTAACTGCTTTCCTGGCTTCTACCCTTGACCCTTGCTAGCAACCGACACAACAACAGAATTTAAAAAATATAAATTGGACCAGTGCCTCCTTCCAAACCTCAGTGTTGTCCCTTTTGCACTTACAAAACCGCCCTGAAGTCAAAACCTGGGCCTATGCCCATCTTCCTGACCGTGCTCAGAAGCCTTCCTACTCAGAGGATTTCCGCTTACAGACTGCAGCAGCTTTATCCCCATCCATGCCTTCCCTGTTGGACTTCCTTCTTCCTGGAAGGTCCTACTGCTGGATTCCTCCCAGACTGATGGCTGCTTGTCATTCATTCATATCTTCGATCTAGTGTCACATCTTCTGAATGTACTTTCGATGTTATACAAAATGCAGTGGCCTCTCCCATCCACTGGGAGTGTGTCACTTGTTCTCTTATAGTATTTAAGCGGCTTTGTTCATTTTAATAGCACTTTTAAATTTAGATATAATTGAAAAGTATCATAGTTCTAGGTATGCAACATAATGATTTGATACTTGTATGTATTGTAAAATGATTACCACAATAAGTCTGGTCGACATCCATCCCCATACATCCATCACTATATACTGTTACACTATTTTCTTAGTAATGAAAAATTTTAAGATCGATCTCTTAGCCAAATTTCAAGTACACAATTCACTATCATTAACTATCGTCACCATGCTATTCCCTCCTCATGGCTTATTTAATTTATAGTTGGAAATTTGTGTTTGTTAACTCCCTTCACCTATCCCCCACCCCCACCCCCACCAGTAATTAGCAGTGTTCTCTGTATCCATGAGCTTGGTTATTTATTGTAGTGGTAATGGTGGTGGATTTGTGGATTTCAATTACAATTTGTCTTGCTCTGTCTGATTTATTTCACTTAGCATATGACCCTTAAGCCTATCCGTGTTGTTGCAAATGGTAGATTTTCTTTCTTTCTCACTCCTGAATTGTGTTCCACTGTATATACATACCGCATTTTTCGATCTGTCATCCATCAGCAGACCCATAGGTCGTTTCCAAATCTTGACTGTTAAAAATAATGTTGCAGTGAACACTGGTATATAAATATCTCTTTGCCGTAGTCTTTTGTTTCCTTCACATATATTCCCAGAAGTGGAATTGCTGGATCGTATGCTTATTCTACTTTTTAATTTTTGGAGGAATCTCCATATGGTTTTCCCCAGTGGCTGCATCAATTTACATTCCCACCAACAGGGCACAAGGGTTTCCTTTGCTCCACATTCTCACCAACACTTGTTATTTTTGTCTTTTTATTATTAACCATTTTGACAGGTGTGAAGTGACATTTCATTTTGGTTTTCATTTGCATTTCTCCAGTGACTGGTACTGCCAAACACCCTTTCATGTAACTGGCCTCCTGTATGTCTTCTTTGGGAAAAATGTTTATTCAGATCTTATTTTTTAATCAGATATACTTTTTGCTGTTGTGGTGTGTGAGTTCTTTTTGTATGTTGGATATTAACATAGTAAGAGATACTATTTGCAAATATTTTCTCTCGTTCAGTGGCTTGACTTTTAATTTTGTTGACGATTTCCTTTGTTGTGCTCTGCTTTTTAGTTTGGTTCAGTCCCACTTGTATAATTTTGCTTTTGTTGCCTTTTGTCATCAGATGCAAAGAATCGTTTCCAAGATGTGTGTCAAAGACAGTTTATGTTTTCTTCTCAGAGTTTTATGGCTTTAGATTTTTTATCCAAGTCTTGGATCCATTTTGAAGTAATTTTTATGTGTGGTTAGGCGTCTGTATGGAGAAGGCAATGGCACCCCCAATCCAGTACTCTTGCCTGGAAAATCCCATGGATGGAGGAGCCTGGTAGGCTGCAGTCCATGGGGTCGCAAAGAGTCGGACACAACTGAGTGACTTCACTTTCACTTTTCACTATCACACATTGGAGAAGGAAATGGCAACCCACTCCAGTGTTCTTGCCTGGAGAATCTCAGGGACAGTGGAACCTGGTGAGCTGCCGTCTATGGGGTCGCACAGAGTCGGACTCAACTGAAGCGACTTAGCAGCAGCAGCAGGGGTCTGTAAGTTAGGGATCTGGTTTTCTCTTTAGTGTGTAGCTGCCCAGTTTCCTCTGCATCATTTATTCTCATTAAATGATGCAGACTAAATGATCATTTAGTCTCAATAGGAGACTATTCTTTTCCCCAGTGTGTATTCTTGGGTCCTTTGTTATAAATTAATTGACAGTGTTTGTATGTGTCTAGTTCTGGGTTCTGTTTTGTTTCACCGATCTATGTCTGTGTGTACGCCAATGCTATACTGTTTAAATTACTGTAACTTTTTAATATAGTTTGAAATCAGGGAACATGCTGCCTCCAGCTTTACTCTTTCTTACGATTGATTTTGCTGTTCTGAGCCTTCTATGTTTTATTCATTCAGTTCTCCTTGGTGCACTCACATAAAGACCCCGTCTCCTGTGTTGGTTAGATTAATTATGGTTTTCATCAATACAAATGATCAGCAATAAAGCATTCACTGTTAGCCTGACACTAAAAGCTTTGTAGAGAGACTAGAGATTATAGTTCTAAAACTGAGTAAAATATTTTAAGATGATATAGCTTGGACATCTTTCCCAAACTTTGCCTGCCTGCCGAAATTAACAATTTCCCTCAGTTCTGTCTTCTGTGGTCATTTTCTCATGGAAATAGTCCTCTGTTACCTAACATTGTATTTATTCCTATTTCATTTTCTACTAGATTACAGATTTGCTTAAAGGCAAAGATTCTTTGTATATTTGTATCACTTGCAGCATAGTGCTCCGCCTAAAACAAAACAACAACAACAAAAAAAAACTCTGAGACTCCTCTGTATAGCCAACATATTTCAGATGTTGTGCAAAAAATTTGTGATATGTATTTGGTACTCATATTTTTATTACTACTTGATTTTCTGCTGAGTTCAGGGTAACTGAGGCACTATAGTATTTCATTTTCAGCAAAGCCTAACTTATATAATAAGTATCACTTGGTAACTAATATACCAAGAAGTAGAGCAATAGAGTCACTGAAACTGTTACAAAAGCTAACATATTGAGGGTGAATTATGTGCCCAGCCATATTCTAAATACTTTTAATATGTTAACTCATTTAATCTTCATAATAGCCCTATGAGATAGTGATTATTTTCCTCTTTTGACATTTGATGAAACAGTGGCAAAGAGAAGTAATTTGCTGAAGGTCACACCATAATAAAGAACTACTAAGCGCCCTTTCAACCTAGGCAGTATGATTCCCAAGTCAATATCCTTAACCTCTAACCAGTCACTTTTGATAAAAAATATAATTGACTTTGTACAGGACTGTATAGCTTTAAAGTAAAAGAGTTCTTTCCATCTAGATGTGACTTCTTAAAATTCCAGAATGGATTTATTGCTGTATATGCTACACAATTACAGATGTCTCAGCCTTCCACTAATTTTGGTGATAAATAATATTTCTGCTTTCCGATACAATGACAAATTCTTTTTTTATCCTCTATGAAAATGCAAGACTTTAGTTGAATACAGTAACATATCTCTGCATAGTTGGGTGGGGGAGGGTGGAATGCAGGAAAATAAATCACTCTACCAATGCATCTTGGCAGCGTAATCATCTATTTCTAGCAAAGAGCAAAATAGACATTATATGACACACTCTTATTTGAGATAATCTTTTATGTTTTGTGGTTAACAATCCAAATAAATCAATGTGAGCAAAGTTTAAGACTAAAAAGATAACCCCAAATCCCTTTAGTTGTCCTTTCTATCAAAAAGAGTACAGTTGTTATTTACAGCCACAATGAACCATGCTAATTTTCGCAAGAGGCTAGAGAGGCAGCGTATTCACTAACAATAGATTTGCATAACAACGATGAAATGCACAAATAAAAATCTCCATTAAAAGCTTGCTAGAGGCCAGCCTGAAAAAGAGAAATTAAAAAAGATTCCGAGGACATCTCTCACTAGGTAGCCAACTCAACGCTAAGAGCCATCTGGTCTCTTTTCATGCTCCATATCCACTGTCCTCACCAACATAGACATGGACATGGTTTTTGGTCCTCTAATTAAGTGGAATCAATGTGGAATGGTAGGGCCGAGCTGCAAGACCATTTGCATCATTTTTTTGACAAGGTAATTGCCCGTCAGTAATTAGATTTCAAAAGGATCTCGCACCAAGGGAACGAAAATGTTCACCAGAGAGATGACTGCTTTCGTTTACTAAATCTTAACTTCACAGTATCTTAGATAAATCACAGGTTGAGACACCATCCCTGCCTTATAGATGAAAAAATGTGGTATTTAGGTGTGCATTTAAAAGTCAGGAGCCAATTCTACAACGGAAACAGAATTTGGAGGAAATAAAATCTTTTCTTTACCACCTAGTAGCTCTATGCCTTTGAGATAGCATGTATGTCTTGGTTTAGTTTTGCTCAATTATAAAATTAGAGTGATGTACACCAAAGGGTTGAGCCAAGTCTCCCAAGTTTTTCCTGAACTTCAACAATCTGAAACCTTTGGTCTGTTAACCCATCATCTTCTCTTACCTCTCATTCTTCTTATTTCTTTTGTTTTTGTTTTTTTGTTTTTCTTCATTCTTCTTATTTCTTATATGATATACTCAACTGAAAATCAGAGCTGTTGCCACTCATGCCAAACCTGCAAAGATATTCTATAAACTTCTATTCACAGATGGTCAAAACTCTATCAGCTATACCTCTTAAACATTTTGGGAATGTTGCTTGCTGCTGCTGCTAAGTCGCTTCAGTCATGTCTGACTCTGTGTGACCCCATAGACGGCAGCCCACCAGGCTCCCCTGTCCCTGGGATTCTCCAGGCAACAACACTGGAGTGGGTTGCCATTTCCTTCTCCAATGCATGCATGCATGGTGAGTCGCTTCAGTCGTGTCCGACTCTGTGTGACCCTGTGGACAGCAGCCCTCCAGGCTCCTCTGTCCATGGGATTCTCCAGGCAAGAATACTGAAGTGGGTTGCCATTTCCTTCTCCATATGTTGCTTCATTCTCCCTTTGTTCACTTCCCATTGCCTCTGTCTCTGTTAAGTTCTTCACCTTCTCAGTTATGGATTACGTAAAAAGTCTCTCAATAGGCCTGTTTCCCTAACTGTAACCAGCCACCATACTGCTAACCTGATTATCAAAGTAAAAAAAAATGGTATTGGTCTTTCTTTTTAGAATCCCTTGTATCCTTCAGTAGAAACATCTTAACAGATATAAGGATTTGGGCCCTTCATCATGACTTCCTTTCCCCTCTAATTTAGCCAAAGTGATGTACCGAATAAAATTCTCCCCCTTGTCTTTGACTTTGATCTATTCTTTTGCCACTGTGTGATTAAATTCCACTGTCTTCAAGAGTCACAGTTGGACAACCTTTAAATAAAGGAAAATGCATTACCTCACTCACCCAATAGTGTGTATCTAACACACACACACACGCACGCACGCACGAACTTAACCAGAGTACTGAACGTCTGAAAGAAGAGGCCCATTTCAAGGACCTCAGTGTTCATATAGTCAGCTCTTTATTTACCCATCTCCGTGGAGATTTCATTTGAAAACTGATGGTCTGAGGGGGACATCTACTGCTCCCACTTGTGCTCAGAGAGGATTTTGCTTTGTCCTGATTACAAAGAGGGTGGCAAGCTCTTAGGAGTGTTGAATGGCTTCCTCTCTCCTATCCTCACATCCAAACCATCATCAGTACATTCAGGTGGAGGAGTAAGCTTCAGCTGTTGCAGCCCATGGTTGGGAATTAGCTGATAAATGTGAATGTGTTGATGGCGGAGAGAGAAGCTGATAAGAGGCTGGAAACTGGCAGCTCTGGGCTTGCCCAGAAATGAGCCCAGGTTGCCCGAAAATGGAAGTGATTTGGGCTGTGGTCCAGTTGCTGAAAACCTTGTAAGTTTATCTCACACTGTTGTGATTTTACTTAAAAATATTTAGGGGGGTTCTTTTTATGTTAGCTGCTTTGTACAGGAAAGAGACAGTGAAGACATCTTACACTTTATGTCACATAGAATGTGGGCAACCATCAGCCCTTAAGGCTTATCAGCTTCTCCTTGTTTTCACTTAAAATTGGGCTTCCCTTCTGAGCATTCACATAAAGCTGATGCTTCCTCCACAGAATGTGTATCGCATGGATGGGCTTGCTCAGACCTGTCCTCGATTCCATGTAATGCATGGGCACCTAGCTTTCATTGGTCTGAGAAGTTCCCCATTTGGATGGTAGATTGAGGTTCACTCTACCTGTAGGGAATTAAGCAGAGCTCAAACTTTCTCTCTGCAGTGCTTGATAAGAGAAAACTGAGCAAAACACAATTGCAGTTTTGCAAAAGAGATCCAGTTTAGGATTCTTGGGAAGAATCTTAGAGGAAAAAAAAAAAAGTTTGAAATTTGTAAATGAAGTCAAAGGTCATAAAGGTGAAAGGACTTTCTCAGCTTTCACACTGGCCAAGATCCTGGCCTGAGACCAGGAAGAGGGTCACTGATGGGAGCAGAAAAATAGGCCAGTATCTGTAATGTCATGAGAAGGTGTTGTGAGAAATTAGAAAAAGTCAGAAAGTTTCAGAGCAACAAGCCTTAGAAGCCAGGTCAAGGGTTTTCAGATTCATTCTGAGTGATAAACAAAATATTTAAGTAGTGCTAAAACTTGATTATATCTGTTCCTTCTTAAAAACAAAAACAAACAAAAGAAACAGTTCTCTGCCATCTGTATGGATAATGGATCAGAGATGGGGTTAGGTGCATGCACAGCAGAGTTATGGAGGCCCCCTAACAAGGCGAGTGACAGTCATCGTAAGAGATTGTGGAAATTAATCTATTGTGGTGGTTTTGGGGAACAAAAACTATTTATCTTCAAGGACTTGAAGTATTTTATTTTTTTGTCCTGAATGTTTCCATTTATATCAAAGCAAAGAGACACCTAGAAGTCATCCCTATGGGCAAGTGGACATTGTATGATTTAATCAGTTTTGCCCTGAATGGCTGAGAAGGGCATCTTCAGAGAGGGAACATGTCCTGACGTTTGCAGGGGGCAGTCAAGGGCCATACGAGACTGGGGCACCGGGGGTGACAGAGGGTCTTCCAGGAGCACAGCCCAGCCCCACATCCAGCAGCAGCATCAGGTCACCTCTCCTTCCATCCCTGAGCGCCTCTTACCCTGTCTCTAAATCTTATTAGAGAGTCCATCTAGGACTAGAGTGAGAAGTGATTTTCCTGTCCTGACAATTTAACACTCAAGTGAACTCAGATGAATTTACACCAGGAGCCAGCTCTGTTTGCAAATTAGTATCAAGACGTTTTCAATTTTGCAAGTCTTTGGCTCTTAACTTGTTTTGAGGATACAGTTAAACTCGGTTAAAATGATATGTTTTCAATACCTACAGGCACCTCTCAATATCAAGATTTGTGATACACTTAGACAGTAGGAGAAAAATGCATCTGTGTAGTCTTACATATGCAAATAGAGTTCATAAGAAAATTATTCTTGATTTTTTTTTCTTTTTTGCTTCTAAGAAAATGAATTCAGGTCCTGTGGGAAAGAAAGTACCGTCAAAGGAGTTTCTTCTACGGCTATTATTTCTCCTAGTATAGCCTAGCCTCTGATTAGGATTAAATGTTATATTGATTCAAGCCAGTGTTGTTTCAAGTACAATCTTGGCTGCATATTGTGTGGAACCATGACTTTGATTCATCTCAGTGACAGTTGTCAGGCATTGTAAATAAAAATCTCTCTGACTTTAATGTGTTCCAGTGAAAAGTATGTGAGAAATTCAAATAACTAATGCAATATTTGACAAGAGTACATCTTATATTAATAACTTGTCTCTGGTATTTTATTTTTATTTAGTAGAAATGAAAATTGCTCTAACACCTAACCCTTAAAACTTCCAGCATAGACATTAACTCACATGTGTCGTATTACAGTCACTGAGCAGAAAGTACTGAAATCTACAGACATGACCTCAATAACGTGCCCCATAATTTCTGTTTTTGCTCTCAAACATGAAACTCATTAGCTTTTGTGCTTTCAGCGCACATGCACTGAACAGAAAGGCATTTAATTATTATAAGCAAGGAGGTGATTTTAATTTTTAGTGAAAAAAGAAGCTAATGAGATCAGGAAAAGTTTTTAAAGTTGGCCTATAATTGTGCTGCAGATAACAATGAATCATCCTTTATATTATTTACTGGAGACCAATAAATGATATGTTTTATTTTAACAGGCAATTTGCTGCCATAACTGTGCTTTTCCTCTAAAAGGTAAGTGCATTTTAAGAATTATTATATAAAATTATCATGGTTTCTGATTTATAGCTTCGAAGAGCCTATTAATTTTAAAGTCTCATGGTTGACAGCTGTGTTGTTCAAAGGCAAGGATATATAGTATTAATTATCTCAAGCTCCAGATTATTGTTCATGGTGGAGACATTGCATATAAAGGACAGACTGGCACTTTTTTCTCTTTTAGTAGGAATAATTAATTAACCTGGTGACTTTAAAAGAAATACCTGTTGAAGTAAAATACAAAGGATGCAGTTTTAGTTTTGTTAATTTGCTTCACTTCTGGATGGCTTTTGACACTTTTCATGGAAATTACCAGCCAATTGGAGCTTGCCTGCAGTTTTTGCTACTGATCTTTCTTGATTGGTTGCTTGGTTGGCTTAGTCATTTTGAGGGTGAAAAATGGTTGTATCTTCTCGGTAGTATTTGACAATAACACTTTTATTGAAAATATAGACTTTTAACATTTTGGTGTAATATATTGGATTTAAATATGGATTAAATTCTGTTGCTGATTCAATCTAGTATTTAAATTTTCAAGAATCCTATGAGGTTGAAAAGTAAACTAAATGCTTGAGTATAGCATATTCTGTGTTTACTATGTAACAGGAAGCAACCAGATCATGGTCTTGTGTTTCTGCCTGCCCATCTTGAAGCATTTGGTCAGTGAAATCATGACAGGGTTATTAATTACCCTAGCAGTAACTACCCTAAGCAGTATGCCCAGTCTAGCAGGCATAGAGTCTGCTTCTTGATAAAGGTGTGGTCTTTGTCTTCAAATGATGCTCTTCAACACCTTGCATGGCAAACATCAATCTCTATTACCGATCTTGATTCCGTATCTCGTTGTTTCTGTATGTTGGTTGCCGACCGTCACATTTTTACCATTCCATTTGTGGATGCTGGAAGGAGAGGTTCACTCTCTTTGCGCCACTGGGCCTTGATGTGGGTTATAGTAACCAAGTAGCTGTATGTGTAGCTAAGTTGTTAAGATGAGTAAATTCATAAATTATCATTCTTTTGCCACCTAATAGTTTCTTCATATGCCTTGTATTTGTGTGGTCTGATGATCTTGGTCAATTTATTGTGGTAGGACCCTCATGCAAGTTTGTTTAGTAAGCAAAGAAAAGCAATTTGGGGGAAAAAAAAAACAAAAAACATTGCTTCTTTTCAAAGTCCTGCACTGTTATGATTGGAACCCATGAATAAGTGACCAAGAGATATTTTTCAAAAGCGTAGTTCAAATTCTCCCTTCACAGTGGGTGTTAGCTAATAATAATTTCAACAAAGTCTTGTTAATGTTTAATCTGAACTATATAAATGTGTGATATGTAAGTTACAGTCAGTGTTCAGATCACATTGCACAAAAACAACCAAAAGAAGTTAAAGTTTCAAGCATGTTCCAACACCCCACCCCTTCCCATGCTGTGATGGAAAGAACACAGACTTTGGAGTCAATTAAAATTCATTTGTACACCTAATCCCAGCTCTTACCCTCTGAGCAACCTGAGGTAAACTCCTTAACCTTCAGAAATAGTTTCACTGTTCTTCAAACTGGATATTATCATATCTATGATGCAAGCTTGCCATCAAGATGCCAGAAGGTGACTTGTCAGTTCCTTACTTTCTAAGAGTTAATTTCTTATTATGGAAAAACTCCTTCTTGCTCTATTTGATAAAGCAATAGTTTTACGGCATGCTTTTTCCTTCTTCTGTCTTTTTGCCTTGGCTCTGCTGACTTGGTAAGATATTGAGATTTATCTGTAGAATCAGGGGATTGTTCCCAGGCATTTGTGGACACAGACAACTCTTATTTAATACTAGCTCTTTATATATCTTAAATATTTGTCTTTTCTTTGATGTTCCTACTTAGGGTCCCACATCTGCAGATTCAACCAACTGCAGATCAAAAATGTTTGGAAAGGAAATTCCAGAAAGCAAGCTTGAATTTAGCTTAGCACCAGATATCAAGCTTGAATTTAGCTTAGCTCTAGAAAGCTAAGCTTGAATTTTCTGTGCATTAGCAACTATTGATATAGTGCATCCATTGTATTAGGTATTAAAAGCAATTTACAAATAATGTAGAGTATATAAGAGGGTGTGCAGTAAGTTATATGAAAATACCACACCATTTGACTTGAGATGAGCATTTGCGTGTTCTGGTATCCCAGGAGGTTGTGGATCCAGTTTCCCACTTGGATACCAAGGAACAACTGTATGCTGAAGCTTGGAACCAGGGCCCTTTTCTTGTTTCTTTTATTCCATTATCTAGAAAAAAATCTCCTTTTTTGCAATGCTTTCTATTAAAACACTGCTGGGTAATTGGATAGTTAAATAGTTGAAAAATGTTTCAATAGCATTCCTAGGTAATATTTACATTTTAATGAGCTTTGTAATGGTCTAACCTAAATGCAAGGGAATATGATGACCTCTGTGGCAGTGGGAACCATTTGAGGCCATTAAGTCTTTGCCAGGCAGCCCTATAAACTATAAAAAGTAGGGTTGCTTCCTCTCCGTCCTTACAGTAAAGCGTCTATGCATGTGCACAATCTCTCATTCCTATTCTTTCTTCCTCCTCTCTCACTGCCTGTAAAAACTTTAAACTGACAGAGATTGATATCCCAGCCTCTTCTGAAAATTGTAAACACATTTTCCTCTGTATCCATTTTAAATATCCTCTGTCCCGTTCTCCAATCCCTTAGGTTTTATTAGTTTCTTCCAAACTTTAAGAATAATTTCCGTTTTTAATTGTGTTTACTTGCCACAGATTTTCATATTCCTTAGCCAAACAGTTCCACTAAGGTTGGAAGGTGTTATCTATTGTTGCTCATTGGGAAATGAGATGAGGTTGCTTGGCTCATCAGAAGAGCAAAGATGGGTTAATGCTAGGGCTTTTGACATCCTATCCACTCCAGGTAGGCAGACATTATTCTAGCACGTAAAAGCAATTTATGTGCTATTTTTCTTCTACAGACTTATTCATATGTATGGAAATAGGAGGGAAAAAGAAAACCAGACAAAATGTACTGCATGTGGTAATGTGACTGAGCTCTTCAATAAGTCAGACTTTCACCAGGCTATTTGCCAGGATAAACTCAGTATTGACAGGGCACTTGATTTTGGGGGAATAAATAAATAAATAAATATATATATATATATATATATATATATATATAGCAGAAAGCCTAAAATGAAAATACTTTACAAATGATAAATAAGAAATTCATTTTTAAAATAGAGCTCTCTGCTTAAATAATGGAATATGTATATGACATTGCTAAGCTTTTTGACAAAATAGGCCCTGCTTGCTATATTTTGTTGGGCACAGTTAACAGATTCTGGCAAGAAAAAAAAAAAAAAAAAAGAGTGGATTCCCCAGAGAAAATTTTAATGTCATTTCAACTGCATTAGCAATAAAGACTTAAATTATTGATATTTGCTTTTATCTCAAAATTTTATGTGGATTTATTTTCTGTTATTGCTGTAAACTGACTACTGGGTTCCAGTGCTTGAATACCTTTTTTTTCATCTCAGTTCTTTCATTTGCTTGAATATAATGGTTCACTCTACTTGAGCCAAAGCTTACCAACCGTATCTGTCATAACATGAATTTTCCCCAGTTGGCCGAATGGATGCTTTATCTGCTTCTTGATTAATTAAGAAAAAAAAAATCTATGTTAATTTTGGTAAGTTCAGATAGGTTAAATGATCATGAGAGAATTATTCTTGAAGTGATTATCCATCCATGCATTCAGTTTATCTCAAATAGGTTGCAAGTGAGGTAGGACTGTCTGTATATTATGAGGGATTGCAACTATATAAGAAACACTCAAAACTAAAGTTAACCTTTCTGAAAGAATTTCAATTTTATCATTCATTTTTTTCCTAGAAGACTGAAAAATCGTTTTCTTCACAGTTAGAATGCCTTCTCTTAACACTAACATTGTGTTGGTATACTATTGTTTTTCTCACCCTGTTTGGTGGTCTCTCTTTTATTTTTGATCAGTACTCCCATTTTTAATAACCATTAAGATGTCTGAAAAACACTGTAGTAAGTCTTCTTGGGTTATGAAAGTGAAAGTGGAAGTCGCTCAGCCATGTCCGACTCTTTGAGACCCAAAGGACTATACAGTGCATGGAATTCTCCAGGCCAGAATACTGGAGTGGGTAGCCTTTCCCTTCTCCAGGGGATCTTCCCAACCCAGGGTTCGAACCCAGGTCTTCTACATTGCGGGCGGAATCTTTACCTGCTGAGCCACAAGGGGAGCCCAAGAATACTGGAGTGGGTAGCCTATCCCTTCTGCAGTGGATCTTCCTGACCCAGGAATAGAACTGGGGTCTCCTATAGCTGCATGTGGATTCTTTACCAACTGGGCTATCAGAGAAGCCCTTGCCACTTCTTTAATTTCTGAATCTACCTCTGTCTTTTTTATACCTTTCAACTTGTGACATATTTTCACTGGCGATTTGATTAGTGGCATATATATGAAACCTAACTTTGAATCACTATTTTATGTGAATATCAGGATGGGGAACACATGTATACCTGTGGCGGATTCATTTTGATATTTGGCAAAACTAATACAATTGTGTAAAATTTAAAAATAAAATTAAAAAATAAATAAATAAAGTATAAAAGAACCCCAAATTTGTTTTATTGTTCTTTAATGGGTTTCTCTCTGTGTAGAAAAAACCCAAGATTCATTCCTTTTTTTCTACATATTATTATTTGCCCTTATATGTTTATCTTGAAGTATAGCTTTGTCTCACTCAATTTTAGAAAGGGATTTAGAGGCATCCCTGGACCATCTATCTGTCCTCAGCATTCCTGGTGATGCTTTTTTTTTTCATTTAAACAAGTACTAGCTGTATAGAAACCTCCTACTGACAATAAGTATAGATACTAAAACTTAAGATTCTATAATTAAATGAAAAGATGTTTGTCAAAAGAGTACCATTGTAGCCAGTAGACTGGTAAATTTAAAGGAGAAAAAAAAAAAAGAATTTACCATAATCCAATCATACCACCCCTTGAGATATTTCTATGTGTTTTGACATTTCTGTGTGTTTTCCTACTTTTTGATGCATCTATTTAGACATAAAAATTTGATTACACCTGTGCAGGCTTATTTCAATCATTTTCTTAGATAGATGAATTTCCATCCATCTTTCTATTCCAAAAGGCACCAAGGCCTCCCTTGCCCTCTGGCTTCTTTTGGTTCAGTGAGTGAGAGATGTCAAAAATGAGAAGGAGAGAGGAGAGGAAGAATCAGGTTTTATTTCCCTGGTTCTCTTCTTCCAGGGTTGCCTCCAGCAACCTCAGCCACAGCTCAGCTCCTCTCACTCAGCTTCCCTAGACAGCTCCCTGGGTTCTAGGAGCTGTTTGACAGGGATGCAGAGCTCAGCATTCTCCTGTGCAGCCCTATGGTTTCTGTGAACAAAGCACATCTTTGTAAACAGTCCTTTCTTAAATTCAGAGTTGTCCTAATTTAAGCATGCCGTCTGTTTCCAGTCAGAACATTGACTCATGCTATACTCTATAAATGATTTTATCACCTGTTTATATGGGGCTCTACAATATGTCTTGAACATCCTGGCATGCTGTTCAGCATCGTTTTACCACATTCTAATAATTCTTGGGTCATGCACATCATGAACGGACATTTACTTTGTTTTCAATGTTTTTTTTACTAGAGAGCACCTCATTAGAATTGACTCATTGGAAAAGAGCCTGATGCTGGGAAAGATTGAAGGCGGGAGGAGAAGGGGGCAACATAGGATGAGATGGTTGGATGGCATCACCGACTTGACAGACATGAGTTTGAGTAAACTCCAGGAATTGGTGATGGACAGGGAGGCCTGGCATGCTGCAGTCCATGGGGTCTCAAAGAGTCAGACACGACCTAGGGACTGAATTGAGAGAGCACCTCTGTAGGGATGTACGTCCTTTTTATTCCCTTGGGATAAATTTCTGGAAATGAACTACTGGAAGTACTTTCCAAATATTAATATGTTATTATTGCTTCAGATCTGTAATCAAAGAATGCTCTCTATTGATCATCCTTTGACTGTACCAGCTCTGCACTACCTCAAGCCATTCAGCAGTCACTTTTAAGTCCTACTGCTTGAGAATGAGACATCACATCTCCAGGTTCTATGGTTTCCTCTGTGTACATTCTAAGTTTTGTTTACTCAGAAGGCCATCAACCCACTCTTCTTAATTAGCAATAGGGGATCTGTTATAGCTAGAAATCAGGGCAGGCAGAGAAGTAGAAGCCTCTGCTACCAGAAGGCTATTCAGTGCTTGGGAGGGCATTTGGCTAGAAAGTCCTCTATTTACATCTGTCCAGGCTTCACTCATCCCAAACATCAGTTCTTCCCAGTTTGGGAAGACAAAGAAAGCCTGTGTCTCCTGAAGAAGTAGCAGAGGAGCAGAGAGAACACAGAAGAACACTGGGGAGTAAAGCTACTGACCATATTGGAGCATCTACAGAGTTCGTTAAAACACAGTGCCCTTTAGCAGCTTCATGGTTAAGAGCCAGTGATTTCCCTTTTCTCACCCACCTGCAATAATGTGAGGCTGACCATCGTGGCCAGTCCTCAATCATATAAATGCCCAACTTTATATTTTCAAGGAACTGAAGCAGTTGAAATACAAATAAAACAGAAATTCAGGCTTTTTTTTTTCTTTTTGTTAAATAGAATTATAGATTGCACACAACTCAAGTACTTTATTTGTAGCTGTAATAATGACCTAGGTGATACAAATTTTGTCACCAGAGTTATCAGCATGTTTCTACATCTTGGCTAAAAGCCCAGAAAGAATAGATTTAAAGACTGAAAATCTGGAGTGTTTTATAAATATTATAAGTATTCTTCTTCCTGAGGAAAATGTGTTTTGGGGGCAGCAATTCTTACAAGGAAAACACAAAATTTTCATATATATCATTTTCTCAAATATTTTATCATCATTTCTATGTTCAGTTCAGTTCAATCGCTCAGTCGTGTCCGACTCTTTGCGACCCCATGAATCACAGCATGCCAGGCCTCCCTGTCCATCACTAACTCCCAGAGTTCACTCAAACTCATGTCCATCGAGTCAGTGATGCCATCCAGCCATCTCATCCTCTGTCATCTCCTTCTCCTCCTACCCCCAATCCCTCCCAGCATCAGGGTCTTTTCCAATGAGTCCACCCTTTGTATGAGGTGGCCAAAGTATTGGAGTTTCAGCTTCAGCATCCGTCCTTCCAATGAACACCCATGACTGATCTCCTTTAGGATGGACTGGTTGGATCTCCTTGCAGTCCAAGGGACTCTCAAGAGTCTTCTCCAACACCACAGCTCAAAAGCATCAATTCTTCGGCACTCAGCTTTCTTCACAGTCCAACTCTCATATCCATACATAACCACAGGAAAAACCATAGCCTTGACTAGATGGACCTTTGTTGGCAAAGTAATATCTCTGCTTTTTTTTTTTTTAATTTTTTAACTTTATAATATTGTATTGGTTTTGCCATATATCAACATGAATCCACCACAGGTATACACGAGTTCCAATATCTCTGCTTTTGAATATGCTATCTAGGTTGGTCATAACTTTCCTTCCAAGGAGTAAGCATCTTTTAATTTCCTGGCTGCAATCACCATCTGCAGTGATTTTGGAGCCCCAAAAAATAAAGTCTGCCACTGTTTCCACTGTTTCCCCATCTATTTCCCATGAAGTGATGGGACCAGATGCCATGATCTTCATTTTCTGAATGTTGAGCTTTAAGCCAACTTTTACACTCTCCTCTTTCACTTGCATCAAGAGGCTCTTTAGTTCCTCTTCACTTTCTGCCATAAGGGTGGTGTCATCTGCGTATCTGAGGTTATTGATATTTCTCCCAGCAGTCTTGATTCCAGCTTGTGCTTCTTCCAGCCCAGTGTTTCTCATGATGTACTCTGCATACAAGTTAAATAAGCAGGGTGACAATATACAGCCTTGACATACTCCTTTTCCTATTTGGAACCAGTCTGTAGTTCCATGTCCAGTTCTAACTGTTTCTTCCTGACCTGCATATAGGTTTCTCAAGAGGTAGGTCAGGTGGTCTGGTATTCCCATCTCTTGCAGAATTTCCCACAGTTTATTGTGATCCACACAGTCAAAGGCTTTGGCATAGTCAATAAAGCAGAAATAGATGTTTTTCTGGAACTCTCTTGCTTTTTTATGATCCCTGGTTGTTGTCAATTTGATCTCTGGTTCCTCTGCCTGTTCTAAAACCAGCTTGAACATTAACCAAAAAGAAATCACTGCTCCTGGAAAACAAATACTAAACAAATAAAAGCAATTAAAATACCTCTTCTCCTTATGACTTTCAGTGTTTCAGAGATGTTTTTCAAACTTGATCTCCTCAGAAACTACACATCCTCAGACCTGTTTTCAGAGGTCCCTGGATTTCCAAGCCAGGCTTCAACAGTACATGAACTGAGAACTTCCAGATGTTCAAGTTGGATGTAGAAAAGGCAGAGGAACCAGAGGTCAAATTGCCAACATCTGTTGGATCATCGAAAAAGGAAGGGAATTCCAAAAAAAAAAAATCTAATTCTGCTTCATTGACTACACTAAAGCCTTTGACTGTGTGGATCACAACAAACTGGAAAATTCTCTAAGAGATGGGAATACCAGACCACCTGACCTGCCTCCTGAGAAACCTATATGCAGGTCAAGAAGCAACAGTTAGAACCAGACATGGAACAACAGACTGGTTCCAAATAGGAAAAGGAGTATGTCAAGGCTGTATATTGTCACCCTGCTTATTTAACATATATGCAGAGTACATCATGAGAAATGCCGGGCTGGAGGAAGCACAAGCTGGAATCAAGATTTCTGGGAGAAACATCAATAACCTCAGATATGCAGATGATACCACCCTTATGGCAAAAAGTGAAGAGGAACTAAACAGTCTTTTGATGAAGGTGAAAGAAGGTGAAAGTGAAAAAGTTGGCTTAACCTCAACATTCATAAAAGGACAACCATGGCATCTGGTCCCATCACTTCATGGCAAATAGTTGGGGAAACAATGGAAACAGTGACAGATTTTATTTTCTTGGGCTCCAAAATCACTGCAGATGGTGACTCCAACCATGAAACTAAAAGACACTTGCTCCTTGGAAGGAAAGTGTGACCAGCCTAGACAGTATATTAAAAAGCAGAGACATTGCTTTGCTGAAAAAGGACTGACTATTCAAAGCTATGGTTTTTCCAGTAGTCATGTATGGATGTGAGTGTTGGACCATAAAGTTGATCACTGAAGAATTGATGCTTTTGATCTGTGGTATTGGAGAATACTCTTGAGAGTCCCTTGGACTGCAAAGGAGATCCAACCAGTCCATCCTAAAGGAGATCAGTCCTGAATATTCATTGAAAGGACTGATGCTGAAGCTGAACCTCCAGTACTTTGGCCACATGATGTGAAGAACTGACTTTTTTGAAAAGACCCTGATGTTGGGAAAGAGTGAAGGCAAGAGAAGGGGATGACAGAGGATGAGACTGTTGCATGGCATCACTGACTCAATGGACATGAATTTGAGCAAGCTCCAGGAGTTGGTGATGGACAGGGAAGCCTGGTGTGCTACAGTCCATGTGGTCTCAAAGAGTCAGACACAACTGAATGAACTAAAATGAATTTCCTATGATGTTTATGAATAAGTATATATCTTTAAAAATATTGATAAGATAATATCAGTGAAATCCTAATTAATCACCTTATAATATTGGCTGCCTTGCTATTTCAAATTGTACTGCTATGACTGATAAGAAGTCACAAAGATGGGGAGGAAAGAAAGAGAGATGAAGATCATTGAAAAGATGCATTAATGTTAAAGCCACTTGATACCCGGAAAGCTTTACTAACCAAAATTTCAGTGTATATTGAATGTAGCAAATTTCTGGGAGAATTGACACATTATTACATGTCAAATAATAGCACAGTCATATGGAATTTACAAAAATCCCTGTGCTAAAATTCAGCAATGCCGTCACTTAGAAGTGCCAGTTTATTTTCAAATAAACGATATCATCTATTATAATGTTTTGTGATATTAGTCCTGTTATTTTGAATTGTATAGGCTTTATAATTTTATTTATGAATATGTTTTTTTAAATCATCAGTTAATTTTCTGTTTATATGCTGGTAAATAATATTAAAACGAAAGTAATTTAAGCTAAAATTAGGCATTTGTGTCAAAATTTGCTTCATATGTGACATATTCATTGCTAAATTTTGAGACATACTTAATACTGGTTATTCTCCTAGCATTCACGATCAGAATTATATCTATTTTTGAAACATGCCTGTGCCTCACCACTACTTTTTCCATGTATTCAGTTAGTCATTAAGTGTCAAGGTTAAATTGTAGTCTAGCTGCTAAAATTAGGTTAGGAATTTCTGTGGAGAGTATGGACATTGGTCAAGATACACATAAACATTTCTCAGTAAAACATAGATCTCACTGAAATGTCTGGAAATGCAGAACTTACTTTACAGAAAGCACTAAGTAACCAAATGAATGTGCACAATGCTTCCCTGTGAATCACACAGGGATATGGAGGATGATTAAATTTATAAGCATTTGAGACTAGGACTTGCTGAGGTGTGAAGAGCTCTTAAATTCATTGTTGATAGATCTTCTTGAGTATTTCTAGGCCCTTCTCAGGCTCTGGTTTCACTGTGAGATTCAGATATTTTGTAACATTATTCCTTATTAATAAATATTGCATGTGATTCTTCATTACTGTATATAGCGCAATGTTAGAAATAAATATATTTCTAACCATTTTGCCTTCAGTCTGCCAATCTGCTCCATACCATCTTTCTTGACATTGCTAAAATAATCTCTGCAAAGATTTTTTTCACTTGTTTCAGAATCTTCAATATTTTTCATGTCCTAAGGTCTTACATTGGCATTTAATGCCCCTCCTCCTTCACCTGTCTTTCTAAATGTCAACTTCCTACCCCATACAATGACCCTCTGTTCCAGAAGGACCTGCTCGTGATGCTGAAATGAACCTTACTCACTTCACCCTGTCATCTAAGAATCTTTTTGTGCCCAATCTCTAACTTTGTTATCCACCTCCGAGCCTCATTTCAAATAGGGTACAGATCATCAATCCTTAATTGATTATATTTCTGATATTTGGAAGTGGATTCATATTCCTCTAATTAGATAATACATTTGAGGAGAATGTAACTTCATTTCTTATGTAGCATGTAGAATGATTTTAGTCTTATCATAACATTCAATAACTTGTTGCTGCATTAAGGCCTTAATTTTTATTTTATATTTATTACATTGAAGCTATTTTATACTTAAAGATATATTTATATTAAATGATATTACATTTTTTATGTGCTCTGCAGTAATAGTCTAGAATAATACTTCTCTGATTCCATGGAAAATAAAACAACCACAAAATAAATATTTTGAAAGGAAGTAAGTCCATTCTGAAGAAGATCAGCCCTAGGATTTCTTTGGAGGGAGTGATGCTGAAGCTGAAACTCCAGTACTTTGGTCACCCCATGCAAAGAGCTGACGCATTGGAAAAGACTCTGATGCTGGGAGGGATTGGGGGCAGGAGGAGAAGGGGATGCCAGAGGATGAGATGGCTGGATGGCATCACTGACTCGATGGACTTGAGCCTGAGTAAACTCCGGGAGTTGGTGATGGACAGGGGGGCCTGGCGTGCTGTGATCCATGGGGTTGCAAAGAGTCAGACACGACTGAGCGACTGAACGGAACTGAATGGAACGGAAGGAGATAGTTGCAAAATCTCTAAGGCATTCTGGAGTTTCAAATTAGCTACAAAATACCAAAATATGGATGTTCCTTGTACGTAAGCAACTCCATTTAAAAATCTGCAAACTGCTTAGCTCCATACCTAATTTACCCAATGCTGAGTTTTACCTTAAGTACGAAATGCACAGACATGGAAAAGATATTTCGCAAAAGTAAAAATACTCGACTACATAGATATTAAAACAACTAACGTTCTGAGTACTATTTACCCTCAGTACAGAGAATTTATTACTTATGGGTGTAAATCAGGATAATTTCACACATGTCATACATAATATATAATAAAATCCTGACATACTGTATATTATTCACTTCGAAGGGAAACTGACACCTCCATGAAATTGATTCAGGCCTCACCTCTGTGAATTATCTGAGAATGTAGAAAACGTTAGACAAATTCATAACTGTGGTTTAGTTAGTTAGCAAGTCAGCCCAGAATCTTGTGTTTGGTGATGTAGAAGACACTTTTGTGTGAGAATACAGTTGGCCACTGTGTCAGCCTTCGTGACTCAGAAATTTGTTCCTCCAGCAAGACCACTGCCCAGTTCCAAGGAGCCTTCTATCTGCCTGGTATTGCAGAATAGCAAGACAGATGGTGTAACACATGTGTGTTCTCAAATATGCTTTATTTCTTTGAGTTGGCAGTTGTAGCTTCTCTTATGATAAAAATACACACAGAAGCATGGGCCACAGAAGTTTTCGTACTCAATGATAGCAAAACTGATAAGAATTTTGTTCTGAAAATGGACTACAATGAAAAATTTGTGTGCAGTTAGTTCAAAAGCTTTTGAAGAACAACAGATTGAAACTTTCAAGTACACAATTTCAAGAAAGCTTTTAGGAATTTTTATAATAGCAATTTCAACAGATTCAAAGGGATGTTGGCGTTATAATTAGAGTTTAGCCCTAGAAAATCTAGAGCATCGATATGATTACAATTTAACCATAGACTAATTAACATCTTATTTGTTTTGACACTTTAGAGACCCTTTTAATTCATTTGGGCAACAAATTGTACAGTCTTAATTTCTTCTTCTTCAGGAGGAAACAAAGATAAAAGTGCTATTTCATTAGGTTCTGACCTCCATAATGGCATCTCTAAACAACATCCTTATTAGTAAAATATGATAGAAGTGCCTTTAGGGTAGAAACGATGCATATTTATTTAGAAACTGGCTTTTGGCCAATTTTTCTGTACCCTGAAGGCATAAATATTACATACCAGAGTATTTCATTTCCTGTGCACTTAGGATTTTGTTCTTTACACTTTTGTGAAAGGAACTAGTATCTGCATGGTACTTTGGAGAGCTCATTTGTCAAAGGCTCACTTGCAGTTGGAAGCCATAACAGGCATTTCTATTCAATCATGAAATGTGAAATAGATATAAATTTCGAGTAACCATCTCCAGTAAATAGTTCAAATACAGGGGAGAGAGTGCTAACTAGTTGCCAAGATTTTGAGTCAATGGTTTTTAAAGGTGAGGGAAGTAGTTAAAATGAAAATAACTTGTATCCCTGAAGTCAGTCTTTGAGACAGTGTAGAAAACGGGCAAGCGTTTTTTGAGAACATTCTCCGTGTTGTCTTTCTGTTTTCCTGTGCAGAACGTTTGCCACACCTCTCAGCACAATCACTATAATTGGTGGAACAGGTAAGTTGAATTATGGGTGTTGATGCCACAGGTTGCTAAAGGGAACCACTGGCATTATGTTCGAAACCCTCACATCCCCTTGAAAAAAATGCCAGGGTGGTTTCCATGCAGCAGAATTCCCCTATTATTCATTTTTTTTCTTTTGACTCTCAACTGCACTAAATTGTCTGCAGCATTCACATCTCTAAATCATTTGTAAGGAGGGAACGGCTTGAGAAATATTAAAGTTCCATCACATTCACTTCTCTACTACGACTCAACATTTACTTTGTATTTAATACTTACTGTGTTTTATGCCTTGTAAGTGAAAGTCACTCAGTTGTGTCAGACTCTTTCCAACCCCACAGACTGTAGCCCACCAGGCTTGTCTGTCCATGGGATTCTCCAGGCAAGAATACTGCAGTGGGTTGCCATTCTGTTTTTCAGGGGAACTTCCTGACCCAGGGATCAAACCTGGGTCTCCTGTAATTTGGGCACATTCTTTACCATCTGAGCCACCAGGGAAGCCCCTTCATGCCTTTAGTATTATTATTAAAATGTCATATGCTTCTAAAACACTGAAGGGACTGAAGATTTTTATTTTATTAATTGACTTTTCAGTAAGCCTTGTGCATGAGTTGAGACTTCACGAGTCATTTTGATTTTTATTAAACTTGACAGAATCGGTTATATGTACTCTTTCTTTCTTTGAACTTGAAAACACACTGAGTATTTTTAATGACACCATTTAATCTTCTAGATATTATAGTTATTTTGGTATAACCATGCCTATAATATAGTCCCCCAGACATAAACTCTGCACCAACTAGCTTGCTTGTTTTTTGTTTTCAAATACACGGCACATGAAAAAGTGATTATTGCTAAACCAAATTCACAGTCACCAACATAAACCATGGACTTAAACATTTCATAATAACTTTTTAAATTAACTATATCTCAGCAACGTAGATAAACATTTCCCAAAAAGCTGGTTCTGTGCATGTGAATAAAGTATGTGCAGTAAATACAAAATGGGCTTAAAAAAAAAGTAATTTCCTGTTTTAGAAACCGGAAACTACACATAAGTAGTAGTGGGGAATGAGGAAAGAGAGAAATCTTTCTGGGGTTCAGGAGCTATTTGATTAAGCTAAGAAAGTTTGCTGGAGAAAAGAGCAACCCAGTGAAGCCCAGGGCCTAGATGACAGGAAGGCAGTCAGGTTGGACAGAGTGAAACCAGGCATCAAGAAGCTGAGATGGAGGGTCTGCTGTGTGCGGGATGCACTGCCACGTGGAGTAGACATGCATTTTGAAGATTAGAGAGTGTAGTCATAATCCTTCAGGAGGATAAAATCACGGAGAAAGGCAAGATCTCAGAAAACCAACAGCATTAGTGGAAAGTACAGTCAGTGATTGAAATCATTGCTTAGAGAGCAGGGTTATAGAATCCTAGGAAGCAAGAGGTTTGTGAGCAATATGTGACATCATGGATGCAAAAACCCCATGTCACCTGCCAGGTGATGTAAAACTATGTGGCTCAGTAGAAAGGAGTCTGTGACTTTCGGCTAGCCCTCTCAGAATGATGTATGGGTAATACCAGGGAGGTTATAGATACAAAAACCAGTTACATAATACCAGGCTAAGCTCATCTGGAATAACGGGAGCAAGAATCAAGGATTGTTAGTAAGAATTTACATTTTCTTCTCATTAGGCTTTGAAACAGATTTCCTGATAGTCACATTAGCTACTAACACCAATTCACATTTCAGTCATCATTCTAATGATTTATTTACAATGTTCACACAATGACTTTAGTTATACTATAAACTGTAGTTATGGTCAGCTTGACCATAAAGCAGGTTAGCACTGTATGTATAAACCACAGTATATCTGTATATATGGCAACAGTGGAACTTTGTTAGTAAAAATATTTTAAGAATTCATACCCAATATAAACATAAATGTTTATAAGTCTATTGCATGTAATTCATGTTAATATATCATGTGCCTTATTAAGCATTCATAAAAATAGAAAATAAAAATAGATGAGACTAAAAACGGTCATAAGTTAAAATTCTACTTTGCATATCATCATCCATGGATCATCTGGAACATGCACATTTGTGGGTTTTCACCTCACTTTAATGACTTGATTTACCATTGATGACCATCATATAACTGATGACCATTCAGTTCAGTTCAGTTCAGTCGCTCAGTCATATCCGACTCTTTTGGTTCAGTTCAATTCAGTTCAGTCACTCAGTCGTGTCCGACTCTTTGCGACCCCATGAATCACAGCATGCCAGGCCTCCCTGTCCATCACCAACTCCCAGAGTTCACCCAGACTCACGTCCATCGAGTCAGTGATGCCATCCAGCCATCTCATCCTCTGTCGTCCCCTTCTCCTCCTGCCCCCAATCCCTCCCAGCATCAGAGTCTTTTCCAATAAGTCAACTCTTCGCATGAGGTGGCCAAAGATTTAGAGTTTCAGCTTTAGCATCATTCCTTCCAAGGAAGACCCAGGGCTGATCTCCTTTAGAATGGACTGGTTGGATCTCCTTGTCCAAGGGATTCTCAAGAGTCTTCACCAGCACCACAGTTCAAAAGCATCAATTTTTCAGCACTCAGCTTTCTTCACAGTCCAACTCTCACATCCATACATAACCACTGGAAAAACCATAGCCTTGACTAGACAGACCTTTGTTGGCAAAGTAATGTCTCTGCTTTTGAATATGCTTTCTAGGTTGGTCATAGCTTTCCTTCCAAGAAGTAAGCATCTTTTAATTTCATGGCTGCAGTCACCATCTGCAGTGATTTTGGAGCCCAAAAAGATAAAGTTTGACACTGTTTTACTGTTTCCCCATCTATTTCCCATGAAGTGATGGGATCAGATGCCATGATCTTCGTTTTCTGAATGTTGAGCTTTAAGCCAATTTTTCACTCTCCTCTTTCACTTTCATCAAGAGGCTTTTTAGTTCCTCTTCACTTTCTGCCATAAGGGTGGTGTCATCTGCATATCTGAGGTGATTGATATTTCTCCCAGCAGTCTTGATTCCAGCTTGTGCTTCTTCTAGCCCAGCGTTTCTCATGATGTACTCTGCACATAAGTTAAATAAGCAGGGTGACAATATACAGCCTTGACGGACTCCTTTTCCTATTTGGAACCAGTCTGTTGTTCCATGTCCAGTTCTAGCTGTTGCTTCCTGACCTGCATATCATATTTATTAATGAAGTCACTCAGTCGTGTCTGACACTTTGCACCCCATGGACTGTAGCCTACCAGGTTCCTCCGTCCATGGGATTTTCCAGGCAAGAATACTAGAGTGGGCTGCCATTTCCTTCTCCAGGACATCTTCCCAACCCAGGGATTGAACCCGGGTCTCCCTCATTGTAGGCAGACGCTTTACCGTCTGAGCCACCAGGGAAGTACCCATGATCATATTGGGCTGGTCAAAAAGTTCATTTGGATTTTGCCATAAGATATTATAGGAAAACCTGAACAAATTTTTCGGCAAACCCAATGCATAGCCATCATTTGTAGTAATAAATGTTTTGCCATTGAAACATACTCATTTCTTGTTCAAAAGACCTGAAAAAGATTTCTTTCTGAGGGTGTTTTTCTTTTGGCAAGCAGACACTATTTCCTCTAGACTTTTCTATTAGCTAAGTGAGGACACAGAGACAACTCAAAGTTTTAGTCAGTTTTGTGGTTTCAGGCAAGCCCTCCAGCATGACGGGGGTGGATGCGGGGCAAAGGAAAAATGAGTGGGGGTCAGTCTAGGCCGGAGCCAGTACACTCGAGAAAATCCTCAGTCTGTGTCTGCAAACACCACACGTAGTCATTAACCAGTGTATCCAGGATTTATCTCACTTGACCAAGGCGTTAGTACAATATTTGAACCTGTTCTGTTTAGATTTCGCATTCTTTTTTTTTTTTAATTTTATTTTATTTTTAAACTTTACATAATTGTATTAGTTTTGCCAAATATCAGAATGAATCCACCACAGGTATACATGTGTTCCCCATCCTGAACCCTCCTCCCTCCCCATACCATCCCTCTGGGTCATCCCAGCACACTAGCCCCAAGCATCCAGTATCGTGCATCGAACCTGGACTGGCAACTCGTTTCATACATGATATTTTACATGTTTCAATGCCATTCTCCCAAATCTTCCCACCCTCTCCCTCTCCCACAGAGTCCAAAAGACTGTTCTATACATCAGTGTCTCTTTTGCTGTCTCGTACACAGGGTTATTGTTACCCTCTTTCTGAATTCCATATATATGCATTAGTATACTGTATTGGTGTTTTTCTTTCTGGCTTACTTCACTCTGTATAATAGGCTCCAGTTTCATCCACCTCATTAGAACTGATTCAAATGTATTCTTTTGAATGGCTGAGTAATACTCCATTGTGTATATGTACCACAGCTTTCTTATTCATTCATCTGCTGATGGACATCTAGGTTGCTTCCATGTCCTAGCTATTATAAACAGTGCTGCGATGAACATTGGGGTACACGTGTCTCTTTCCCTTCTGGTTTCCTCAGTGTATATGCCCAGCAGTGGGATTGCTGGATCATAAGGCAGTTCTATTTCCAGTTTTTTAAGGAATTTCCACACTGTTCTCCATAGTGGCTGTACTACTTTGCATTCCCACCAACAGTGTAAGAGGGTTCCCTTTTCTCCACACCCTCTCCAGCATTTATTACTTGTAGACTTTTGGATCGCAGCCATTCTGACTGGTGTGAAATGGTACCTCATAGTGGTTTTGATTTGCATTTCTCTGATAATGAGTGATGTTGAGCATCTTTTCATGTGTTTGTTAGCCATTTGTATGTCTTCTTTGGAGAAATGTCTATTTAGTTCTTTGGCCCATTTTTTGATTGGGTCATTTATTTTTCTGGAGTTGAGCTGTAGGAGTTGCTTGTATATTTTTGAGATTAGTTGTTTGTCAGTTGCTTCATTTGCTATTATCTTCTCCCATTCTGAAGGCTGTCTTTTCACCTTGCTAATAGTTTCCTTTGATGTGCTTCTGAGCATCAAAGGAAACTAGATTTCACATTCTAACAGATAAAATCCTTAGTTCTTTTGTTTTCCCTCTTTACAAAAGGAGCTTATGAGAACATGCCTACTTTACAATGTAGTTCAAGTTGTGCCGTTGCCCATTTTTGTGTATGTTTGATACTGTTCATTTGTCTTCTAATCCATTGCATCTTGAGTAGTCCCAGCTTGTATATATAACTGAAATAGATCTTATACAGTAGTGATTCAAATCATGTGCTTTCAATGGCATTTTTCTGATTGGAAAAAATGTGTTTATATATATATATGTGTGTGTGTGTGTGTGTGTGTGTGTGTATTTAAGCTCTAACACAGAGCATTGTTTCTTTCTAGGTACTCAGTAGTAAAGAATACAATTTAAAAATGAATATTTTGAGGGATTAATGTAAATCTTGGTGACTATAGTTGATAGCACTGTATTGTATAATTGAAATTTGCAAAGAGTGAAATTTACATGTTCAGCGATGGGAGTGCTATTTAAATAGATGGGAGAAATCCTTTCACAATATATATGCGTAGCAAATCACATAATCTGTACTTTTGATGTCAGTTTGCAATTTGACGTCAGTTTTATCTCCATAAAACTGAAAAACTTAAAAAAAAAAACAAAACTAAAAATTAGGATATTCTTCAGAAGTTAGAGAAAGCATAGTTAGGGTAGCCAGGAAGTGGTAATTGATTAGACCTTTTCATATGGAATATGAAGCCATAGTTAGTGGTACAGATATGTACTGTAAGAGTCCATTTAACTAAATGCCAGAGGGCAAACTGTGACGGGAGAACCCAGGTATAGGTATTAAATTTTATGCTGTAGGAAATTAGACTAACCTGGGAGGACTGGCCATTCTGTGCAACCAGTTTCAAGTTCAGAAAATGGGATTAATCAGTATTTTTTTCTTTTTCCCTCAGCAATGTTATTATTACCTATAGTCATCATGTCATTCATTATATCCTGAGTATCCTCAGTACCTATTTATATTATTATTGGAAGTGTGTACCTTTTGATGACTTCCTTCCATTCTGCTAATCCACATCTCCTGCTTCTGGTAGCCAAAATCTGATCTCTTTTTCTGTGAGGTTTTTTTTTTTTTTTTTTTTTTAAAGTCATCACAGCTGTGAAACCATGCAGTATTTTTTTTTATCTGATTTAATTTTGTTATTATAGTGCTCTCAAAGTCCAACTGTGTTGCTACAACTGGCAGGATTTCCTTCTCTTTATGATTGAGTAATACTCCTTTGTATATGTCACAACTTCTTCATCCATTCACCCATCAATGGACACTTAGGTAATTTCCATGTTTTGGATATTGTAGATAATACTTCCCTGAGCATGGGGCGGTTTAGATGTCTCTTTAGTATAGTGTTTTTGTTTCCTTTGGACATATTTTCAGAAGTGGAGTTGCTGGGTCATGTGGTGCTTATGGTTTTAATTTTTTGAGATTCCTCCATACTGTTTTTTATAATGGCTATACCAGGTTATAATCCCACCACCAGTGCACAAGGGTCCCCTTTTCTCCACATCCACACCAGCATTTGTTATCTCCTGCCTTGTTTTAACAGCCTTTCTAGCAGATGTAGGCAGATAAACAGTCATTCTAACAGGCATAAGGTGATAGATCATTGTGGCTTTAATTTGCATTTCTTTAATGGCTAGTGTTACTGATTATCTTTTCATGTACTTGTTGGCCATTCTTATATCACCTTTGGGGAAAAAAAAATCTCTTTTGATTTCCTTTGCCTATTTTTATTTGAATTAGTGATTATCCTCTTGAGTTGTATGAGTTCTCTATATATTTTGTATATTAACCCCTAATCAGATAGCTGACTTACAGATATCTTTCCCACTCTGCAGAAGTCATCCATTTCTCTCTGGGCCAAATTAGAGTCATTAAGAGAATTGGGACAATGGGACTGAATATCACAGCAGGGCCCTATTGTGGTGGAAATGAAATTACTGAAAATGTCTAGGAGTTGTTTCTATGGTGTAAACAATGACTATTACATTGCTTCAAATTCCAGCAACAGTAAAACCACTTTGGAGTAGGAATTCCTTAATTTTTGAGAATACGTAATTCCAGGGAAGCCGGCAGGTTGGTTCTTCTGCCAGGGCTGAGATCTCCTGTAGTCAGAGAAAGGCGCTGTTGCCTACAGCATCACACGCCTGCTCAGGCAGCACCATCGCTTCCTCCTTTTCTCACTGTGCCCAGAGCAGGTGGCTTTTCCATCACTTGCATTTCAAACTTTCCATTAGTGCCTTGTGACTAGGAAAAACTGAAGACACTTTAAAAGAGTCTACTAGAAGACTGTTCAAGAACTGCATGAGGAAATTGCTTCTCCAGATTTCTCCCCTGTCCTCTCCTGTGAAACAAAGACCCCAGTAGTCCTGCCTCAAACCTCCACCTTCAGACATAATCCCTTCAAAGCAGACTGCACACATAAGAAAAAGATCTATATATGCTCCCGTGTTTCTTTGAACACCCTCCTGCTTGAAGTTTAAATGTAGCTCAAAACCCCATAATTTTCAAACCTTAACTCCCATCAATTTCATGACTTTACTGCTAGAACCAAATGAATCAATAGTAATCATCAAACCATCCCATGCATCAAACAAGGAACCCTAGGAAACACAATGTATAGCAGAAATAAATGGCAGGCAATGCATGTTTTATAGCTTATCATTTAATGCCTTAACTATAGTATGAACTCATTTAACGATATTACTGCGCTCTAGCAATGAAAGCAATGGAGTACTAATTTGATTTTTACCAGGTGCACTGATTCCATCACTGTAATTTCAGGAAACACGCTTTGCCTTCCATCACCAGCTGGGTTTATTTTTTTACACACTTCAGAGAAGTTGTCAATACTGTTTTGGTGAAAGCATTGTCATACATGATTAACTAGCCAGGAAAATAAAACAAACGGGGAAGGGTGACCAAAGAATCATGGAGTAACAAATAGCCCATTTGGAGTATAGCAGATTTGTTGATTTGGGTGATGTGTCCAACTCCACCTCAGTAATTTGTAAACAAAGAAGATAAGACTTCCCTGTCACTTATAATAATAATTTGTTCTGTTCTTTATATTTGTTTTGTTAAGTGTTGTTATTTTCTGCATGAATCTTTAAAGCAAAGAATGCCAAGTAGAAATTTTGTCTATATAAATCAAAGCCAAATTGTCACTATCTTTGAATCAAATAATTTCTTTGTGTATGTCAGGAAGATAGGATGTTCTGGTCAGGATCAGAGATCTGAGACAGGTTTTCTAATATAGTAATACAGAGAGGTCATACACAGCAGCCATGAATTAAAAGATGCTTGCTCCTTGGAAGAAAAGTTATGACCACCAACCTAAACAGCATATTAAAAAGCAGAGACATTACTTTACCAGCAAAGGTCCATCTAGTAAAAGCTATGGTTTTTCTAGTAGTCATGTATGGATGTGAGAGTTGGACTACTAAGAAAGCTGAGCACTGACAAATTGATGCTTTTGAACTGTGGTGCTAGAGAAGACTCTTGAGAGACACTTGGACTGCAAAGAGATCCAACCAGTCCATCTTAAAGGAGATCAGTCCTGAATATTCATTGCAAGGACTGATGCTAAACCTGAAACTCCAAAACTTTGGTCACCTGATGCAAAGAACTGACTCAGTTGAAAAGACCCTGATGCTGGGAAAGATTGAAGGCAGGAGGAGAAGGGGACGACAGAGGATGAGGTGGATAGATGTCATCACCGACTCAATGGACGTGAGTTTGAGTAAACTCCAAGAGATGATGATGGACAGGGAGGCCTGGCGTGCTGCAGTCCATGGGGCCGCAAAGAGCTGGACAAGACTGACTGAACTGAATTAAATACAGAGAGGATGTCATGACTGACTGTGGCTGATGGGTTGGAGTTGGGGGACAGGGCCTTACAGAGGGCTACTTCCTCACCCTGCAGTGATCAGATGTATTTGTTCAGTCATCCATTCATGTAGCAATCTCTCCATTGATTGAATAAACACACCCTGAACCCATTATCTGTGCTAAGTATAGTGTGAAGACACAATGTCCTCATTCAGAAAATTGATGTTCATGTCTTTCAACAACCTTCCTCAGTCTGAACTGGGTCAAATGTCTGCTACCTTTCGCATCTTGTCCTAACCCCAATACTTTTTGCAAAAAGCTGCCTTTGCCGATGAAAGTGAAATATGCCTTATAACAAAGTTTCCATTATAGGGTCAATGAAGAATTATAAATTCAGAAAAGAATATTTAGTATTCAGAATAATGATTTTGTAGAACTCCATGTTTAGAATAAAACTGTCTTTTTGGAGTTTTATTTTCACATAGAGAAAAAAAATCATATCAAACATGTGAGCCTTATAAGCAAAAACATAAGATTAACTTTTCCCCTTAGATACAAGACTATTAGGTATTATTTGGCCAGAATAATTAATTTAATTATTTTCTAATGACATTGAAATGTTACCAAAGTAATGCAAAGATATTAAACCTACTTGCCCTCCTCCTGATACCGTGAATGTATCTCTATGGTAACAGATCTTTCACAGTGCCACTGTGAGATGAAGCCAATTAAGATAAATAATGAGAGATCAGTGTACAGTTCACTCTAAGCATAAACTTTTTAGGAAATTATTCATATGAATGGGTTGCAAATAAATCACTTAAAAGTATTTGGTAAAATCTGAAGCTTGGAATGATTTTAAACACAAGCCTGTGTGTGTTATTCACAGCATTAGAATACACTCGTGAATAACATTATCTTCAAATCTATATTTTAGAAATGTCAGATCATTGGCAAGGAGTTTTTATCTTAGTCATATTTTTTAATGGTACTCAAATTGTTGCAAAAATGATCAGCTAATATAGAAAGGAAGTTTTTATAGATTATAAAAAAAGGTTATTAAAAAGAATTTTTCATCATTAGGAAATTAAGATATAGGTTTCTTTTATTTCTGCTTAAACATTTTATAATGCACTCCCTCATTCATCAGGAATTTTATTTTTACTCAACATGTGTCATATTATTAGAAATTTGAAGCAAAATTTTTTATATTTTTATTTTACTTTCTAGGATCACGTGATTTTAAGGCATTATATTAACATGCATAATAGACTATTTTTACATTGAGACTCAATACAACAACAATAAAAACTTAGGGGGAAGTTTTGTATATCCTGTCTTGGATATAGGTATCAGTTGCCCTTTTAATATGTTTGTATTATTCAAATAATTTATTCTTAAGTCGTGTATTCATAACTTTGCTTTCAAGGAACAAGCGTCTTTTAATTTCATGGCTGCAGTCAACATCTGCAGTGATTTTGGAGCCCCAAAAATGAAGTCTATCACTGTTTCCATTGTTTTCCCATCTATTTGCCATGAAGTGATGGGATCAGATGCCATGATCGTAGTTTTCTGAATGTTGAGCTTTAAGCCAACTTTTTCACTCTCCTCTTTCACTTTCCTCAAGAGGCTTTTTAGTTCCTCTTCACTTTCTGCCATAAGGGTGGTGTCATCTGCATATCTGAGGTTATTGATATTTCTCCTGGCAATCTTGATTCCAGCTTGTGCTTCTTCCAGCCCAGCGTTTCTCATGATGTACTCTGCATATAAGTTAAATAAGCCGGGTGACAATATACAGCCTTGACATACTCCTTTTCCTATTTGGAACCAGTCTGTTGTTCCATGTCCAGTTCTAACTGTTGCTTCCTGATCTGCATACAGGTTTCTCAAGAGGCAGGTCAGGTGGTCTGATATTCCCATCTCTTGCAGAATTTCCCAAGTTTATTGTGATCCACACAGTCAAAGGCTTTGGCATAGTCAATAAAGCAGAAATAGATGTTTTTCTGGAGCTCTCTTGCTTCTTCAATGATCCAGTGGACGTTGGCAATTTGACCTCTGGTTCCTCTGCCTTTTCTAAAACCAGCTTGAATATCTGGAAGTTCATGGTTCACGTACTGTTGAAGCCTGGCTTGGAGAATGTTGGGCATTACTTTACTAGAGTGTGAGATGAATGGAATTGTGTGAGAGTTTGAGCATTCTTTGACATTGCCTTTCTTTGGGATTGGAATGAAACTGACCTTTTCCAGTCCTGTGGCCACTGCTGCATTTTCCAAATCTGCTGCCATATTGAGTGCAGCTCTTTCATAGCATCATCTTTTAGGATTTGCAATAGCTCAACTGGAATTCCATCACCTGCACTAGCTTTGTTTGTAGTGATGCTTCCAAAGCCTACTTGACTTCATATTCTAGGATGTCTGGTTCTAGGTAAGTGATCACACCATTGTGATTATTGGAGTCATCCTTATGGTGACTGCAGCAATGAAACTGAAAGATGCTTCCTTATTGGAAGAAAAGTTATGACCAACCTAGACAGCATATTAAAAAGCAGAAACATTACTTTGCCACCAAATGTCCGTCTAGTCAAAGCTATGGTTTTTCCAGTAGTCATGAATGGATGTGAAAGTTGGACTATAAAGAAGGCTGAGTGCCAAAGAATTGATGTTTTTGTTCTGTGGTATTGGGGTCCCTTGGACTGCAAGGAGATCCAACCAGTCTTTCCTAGAGGAAATCAGTCCTGAATATTCATTGGAAGGACTGATGTTGAAGCTGAAACTCCAGTGCTTTGTCTACCTGATGCAAAGAGCTGACTCATTTGAAAAGAACCTGGTGCTGGGAAAGATTGAAGGTGGGAGGAGAAGTGGATGACAGAGGATGAGATGGTTGGATGGCATCACTGACTCAATGGACATGAGTTTGAATAAACTCTGGGAGTGATGATGGACAAGAAGGCCTGGCGTACTGCAGTCCATCGGGTCGCAAAGAGTCGGACACAACTGAGCGACTGAACTGAACTTAACTGAATGCATTCATAGATTCCAGACTCCATGGTAGATTAACAGAGAGAAGGTTAACACATTTCTGACAGGAATTTGGCCCATGTCGAAATCTACTTATGTGCTTATCAATTGAACCAACCAAAGAACATTGAAAAGTGTCTTTAGGGGAAAATGAAATTGTAACTTTACCTGAGAAAGGATAAAGAAACTAAAAATAGTCATGTCCAAATTTTTTCTTTAAATTTATTTTATTGAAGGATAGTTGATTTACAATGCTGTGTTTATTTGTACAGTATAGCAAAGTGATTCAGTTACGTATACACCCATAAGATCTTTTTCATTTCCCTTTCCATTATTGTTTTTCAGAGGCTATTGACTATAGCTCTCTGTACCATACAGGGACTGTGTGAAACCAAAATCTGGGTCTCTAACCAGTTTACTAAAAACTGCCTGTTCAATAAAGGAAGCTCCATATTTTGTATGATTTTATGTATTTCATATATGTTTTATGTGTTAGATGTAGCTAATATCGTGGTCTTAGTTTCTTTATCTCTAAAACAAGTCTCTACGGAAAGGTGGCTAAGACCCCTTCTCCCCTGACAAGTTCTGTGTAAAGTTACTTTTGCTATGAATCAGTAAACTGAACAGATGCAAAATTTAGTAATAAAAAGGGTATGAAGTGCTGTAAACATCTCAGGGAGAGTCAAAGAGGGGAAGAACTTAGAAAAGTAATGACTTATTTGGGTGAATCAAAACAGTCTGAACAAAGCTGCAGCTAAGATTATACATGAGTAAAACAAAAGTACGATGGTGTTGCTATTCAAAATATGTCTAACATATTAATCTAGTTTTAAAATTGCCTAGTCACTTGGTATTTTAACTTAAAAAAGTTTTTTTTAACTTCTCTCTAAATCTGTGACTTACCTTGGACTTTGTCACGAAATAATAATCTTTATTATCCTTATTTTTCTTATGAACAAAAATTAAAATCGACATTTTATTATAGTATCTATGAAGAGAAGAAATGACAGAATACTTGACACTGTAACACTTTGTTCTACTTTCATTTTAACAGAAAAGATATTTGTAAGATTAAAAAAGAGATACTTTATTTTCTTGGGCTCTAAAATCACTGCAGATGGTTACTGCAGCCATGAAATTAAAAGATACTTGCTCCTTGGAAGAAAAGCTATGACTAACCTACACAGCATATTAAAAAGTAGAAACATGACTTTGCTTAAAAAGGTCTGACTGTTCAAAGCTATGGTTTTTCCAGTAGTCATGTATGGATGTGAGATTTGGACCATGAAGCTGACCACCAAAGAAATGATGCTTTTGAACTGTGGTGTTGGAGAAGACTCTTGAGAGTCCCTTGGACAAAAAGGAGTACAAACCATCAATCCTAAAGAAAAACAGTCCTGAATATTCATTGGAAGGACTGATGCTGAAGCTGAAACTCCAGTGTTTTGGCTACTGATGAGAAGAACTTACTATTTCTTAGAAAAGACCCTGATGCTGGGAAAGATTCAAGGCAGGTGGAGAAAGAGAGAACAGAGGATGAGATGGTTGGATGGCATCACCAACTCAATGGACATGAGTTTGAGCAAGCTCCGGCAATTGATGATGGACAGGGAAGCCTGGCATGCTGCAGTCCATGAAGTCACAGAGAGTTTGACGTGAATGAGTGACTGAACTGAACTGAAAATTTTAAAAAGCTCCCTGTAAATAACTTCCCGAAAATAGTGTGCAGAAAAGTCCTATATCCTTCGGATGTATTGTTCTTCTAATCCTGCCAAATTTATGTAATGTATGTGTGTGTGTGTGTTTGTATATACACAGGTGGCTCAGATGGTATAGAATCTGCCTGCAATGCAGGAGACCTAGGTTCGATCCCTGGTTGGGAAGACCCACTGGCAAAGGGAATGGCTACCCACTCCAGTATTCTTGCTTGGAGAGAATTCCATAGACAGAAGAGCCCAGTGGGCTTTAGTCCATGGGGTTGCAAAGAATCAGACATGACTGAGCAACTGACCCTTTCACTTTTTTCATATATATATATATACACACACATACACACACACACACACATATATATATATACACATATATATATAATATTCCTATAAGTTTCAGTTCAGTTCAGTTGCTCAGTTGTGTCGGACTCTTTGAGACCCCATGAATCGCAGCACGCCAGGCCTCCCTGTCCATCACCAACTCCCGGAGTTCACCCAACTCACATCCATCGAGTCTGTGATGCCATCCAACCATCTCATCCTCTGTCATCCCCTTCTCTTCCTGCCCCCAATCCCTCACAGCATCAGTCTTTTCCAATGAGTCAACTCTTGGCATGAGGTGGCCTAAGTACTGGAGTTTCAGCTTTAGCATCATTCCTTCCAAAGCAATCCCAGGGCTGATCTCCTTCAGAATGGACTGGTTGGATCTCCTTGCAGTTCAAGGGACTCTCAATAGTCTTCGCCAACACCACAGTTCAAAAGCATCAATTCTTCGGTGCTCAGCCTTCTTCACAGTCCAACTCTCACATGCATACATGACCACAGGAAGAACCATAGCCATGACTAGACAGACCTTTGTTGGCAAAGTAATGTCTCTGCTTTTGAATATGCTATCTAGGTTGGACATAACTTTCCTTCCAAAGAGTAAGCGTCTTTTAATTTCATGGCTGCAGTCACCATCTGCAGTGATTTTGGAGCCCAGAAAAATAAAGTCTGACACTATTTGCACTATTTCCCCATCTATTTCCCATGAAGTGATGGGACCGGATGCCATGATCTTCGTTTTCTGAATGTTGAGCTTTAAGCCAACTTTTTCACTCTCCACTTTCACTTTCATCAAGAGGCTTTTGAGTTCCTCTTCACTTTCTGCCATAAGGGTGGTGTCATCTGCATATCTGAGGTTATTGATATTTCTCCTGGCAATCTTGATTCCAGCTTGTGTTTCTTCCAGTCCAGCATTGAGTCCATGATGTACTCTGCATATAAGTTAAATAAGCAGGGTGATAATATACAGCCTTGACGTACTCCTTTTCCTATTTGGAACCAGTCTGTTGTTCCATGTCCAGTTCTAACTGTTGCTTCCTGACCTGCATACATATTTCTCGAGGCAGGTCAGGTGCTATGGTATGCCCATCACTTTCAGAATTTTCCACAGTTTATTGTGATCCACACAGTCAAAGGATTTGGCATAGTCAATAAAGCAGAGATAGATGTTTTTATGGAACTCTCTTGCTTTTTCCATGATCCAGCAGATGTTGGCAATTTGATCTCTGGTTCCTCTGCCTTTTCTAAAACCAGCTTGAACATCAGGAAGTTCACAGTTCACGTATTGCTGAAGCCTGGCTTGGAGAATTTTGAGCATTACTTTACTGGCGTGTGAAATGAGTGCAATTGTGCAGTAGTTTGAGCATTCTTTGGCATTGCCTTTCTTTGGGATTGGAATGAAAACTGACCTTTTCAAGTCCTGTGGCCACTGCTAAGTTTTCCAAATTTGCTGGCATATTGAGTGCAGCACTTTCACAGCATCATCTTCCAGGATTTGAAATAGCTCCACTGGAATTCCATCACCTCCACTATCTTTGTTCGTAGTGATGCTTTCTAAGGCCCACTTGACTTCACATTCCAGGATGTCTGGCCCTAGATGAGTGATCACTCCATCGTGATTGTCTGGATCATGAAAATCTTTTTTGTACAGTTCTTCTGTGTATTCTTGCCACTTCTTCTTAATATCTTCTGCTTCTGTTAGGTCGATACCATTTCTGTCCTTTATCAAGCCCATCTTTGCATGAAATGTTCCCTTGGTATCTCTGATTTTCTTGAAGAGATCTCTAGCCTTTCCCATTCTGTTGTTTTCCTCTATTTCTTTGCATTGATCGCTGAGGAAGGCTTTCTTATCTCTTCTTGCTAGTCTTTGGAACTCTGCATTCAGATGCTTATATCTTTCTTTTTCTCCTTTGCTTTTCCCTTCTCTTCTTTTCACAGCTATTTGTAAGGCCTCCCCAGACAGCCATTTTGCTTTTTTGCATTTCTTTTCCATGGGGATGGTCTTGATCCCTGTCTACTGAACAATGTCACGAACCTCATTCCATAGTTCATCAGGCACTCTATCTATCAGATCTAGGACCTTAAATCTATTTCTCACTTCCACTGTATAATCATAAGGGATTTGATTTAGGTCATACCTGAATGGTCTAGTGGTTTTCCCTACTTTCTTCAATTCAAGTCTGAATTTGGTAATAAGGAGTTCATGATCTGAGCCACAGTCAGCTCTGGTCTTGTTTTTGCTGACTGTATAGAGCTTCTCCATCTTTGCCTGCAAAGAATATAATCAATCTGATTTCGGTGTTGACCATCTGGTGATGTCCATGTGTAGAGTCTTCTCTTGTGTTGTTGAAAGGGGGTGTTTGCTATGACCAGTGCATTTTCTTGGCAAAACTCTATTAGTCTTTGCCCTGCTTCATTCCATATTCCAAGGCCAAATTTGCCTGTTACTCCAGGTGTTTCTTGACTTCCTACTTTCGCATTCCAGTCACCTATAATGAAAAGAACATCTTTTTTGGGTGTTAGTTCTAAAAGTTCTTGTAGATCTTCATAGAACCGTTCAACTTCAGCTTCTTCAGCATTACTGGTTGGGGCACAGACTTGGATTACTGTGACATTGAATGGTTTGCCTTGGAAATGAACAGAGATCATTCTGTTGTTTTTGAGATTGCATCCAAGTACTGCATTTCAGACTCTTTTGTTGACCATTATGGCTACTCCATTTCTTCTGAGGGATTCTTGCCCACAGTAGTAGATATAATGATCATCTGAGTTAAATTCACCCATTCCAGTCCATTTTAGTTTGCTGATTCCTAGAATGTCAACATTCATTCTTGCCATCTCTTGTTTGACCACTTCCAATTTGCCTTGATTCATGGACCTGACATTCCAGGTTCCTATGCAATATTGCTCTTTACAGCATCAGACCTTGCTTCTATCACCAGTCACATCCACAGCTGAGTATTCTTTTTGCTTTGGCTCCATCCCTTCATTCTTTCTGGAGTTATTTCTCCATTGATTTCCAGTAGCATATTGGGCCCCTACTGACCTGGGGAGTTCCTCTTTCAGTATCCTATCATTTTGCCTTTTCATACTGTTCATGGGGTTCTCAAGGCAAGAATACTGAAGTGGTTTGCCATTCCCTTCTCCAGTCCAGGAGTTGGTGATGGACAGGGAGGCCTGGCATGCTGTGATTCATGGGGTCACAAAGAGTCGGACACGACTGAGCGACTGATCTGATCTGAACTGATCTGATCTACAGTGGACCACATTCTGTCAGATCTCTCCACCATGACCCGCCCGTCTTGGGTTGCCCCAGAGGCATGGTTTAGTTTCATTGAGTTAGACAAGGCTGTGGTCCTAGTGTGATTAGATTGACTAGTTTTCTGTGAGTATGGTTTCAGTGTGTCTGCCCTCTGATGCCCTCCTGCAACAACTACAGTCTTACTTGGGTTTCTCTTACCTTGGGCGTGGGGTATCTTCATGGCTGCTCCAGCAAAGTGTAGCCATTGCTCCTTACCTTGGACGAAGGGTATCTCCTCACTGCCCCCCTTCCTGACCTTCAGCGTGGGATAGCTCCTCTAGGCCCTCCTGTGCCTGCGCAGCCACCGCTCCCTGGACATGGGGTTGGTCCTCCCGGCCACTGCCCCTGACCTCAGGCGTGTGGTTGGTCCTCCCAGACGCCGCCCCTGACCTCGTTTGCCGGGTATCTCCTCTCCACCGCAGCCCCTGACCTTGGATGCGGGGTAGCTCCTCTCGGCTGCTGCCCCTGACCTCAGACGTGGGGTAATTCCTCTTGGCCGCCGCCCTTCAGGCATGGGATCCTCCCGTCTTCTTACCCTGACCTCGGACGTGGGGTAGCTCCTCTCAAAAGCACTTAGTGCGCCTGTCGCAGCCACCGCCGCCCAGCCTCAGATCAGATTAGATCAGATCAGTCGCTCAGTCGTGTGCGACTCTTTGCGACCCCATGAATCGCAGCACGCCAGGCCTCCCTGTCCATCACCAACTTCTGGAGTTCACCCAGACTCACGTCCATCGAGACAGTGATGCCATCCAGCCATCTCATCCTCTGTCGTCCCCTTCTCCTCCTGCCCCCAATCCCTCCCAGCATCAGAGTATTGTCTAATGAGTCAACTCTTGGCATGAGGTGGCCTAAGTACTGGAGTTTCAGCTTTAGCATCATTCCTTCCAAAGAAATCCCAGGGCTGATCTCCTTCAGGATGGACTGGTTGGATCTCCTTGCAGTTCAAGGGACTCTCAAGAGTCTTCTCCAACACCACAGTTCAAAAGCATCAATTCTTCGGCGCTCAGCCTTCTTCACAGTCCAACTCTCACATCCATACATGACCACTGGAAAATCCATAGCCTTGACTAGACGAACCTTTGTTGACAAAGTAATGTCTCTGCTTTTGAATATGCTATCTAGGTTGGTCATAACTTTCCTTCCAAGGAGTAAGCGTCTTTTAATTTCATGGCTGCAGTCACCATCTGCAGTGATTTTGGAACCCAAAAAAATAAAGTCTGACAGTGTTTCCACTGTTTCCCCATCTATTTCCCATAGAGTGGTGGGACTGGATGCCATGATCTTCGTTTTCTGAATGTTGAGCTTTAAGCCTGCTTAGTGCACAGCAAAGAAATTATACTGACATTTAAATTAACCTTTTAACTTTTTAGAAAATGAAATAAAAATTAATAGTTTAATTTCTTGTAACCTACATTTTTAAAGGTGGGAGCAAGGTTTATTGCTGAGTAATATATGTATATACATATAAATAGGAGTATGTGTGTGTATACACACACACACATATGTATATGTGACATATATATGTAACTGTGTATTTAACTTTGGTTTCTTGTTATATAAAACTAAAAAATAAGTTTTTATTTACAAAAATCTTCAGAGATAATTGTAAATAATGAAGGGACAAACTTGAGTGAATACAAACAAACACGTACTTAAAAATAAAGGAACTTGAGCAATAGGTAGCAGTTTGAGATGAATGTATTACAGTTTTCCTATATCTGTTTCATTTAGCTTAATACTTTTGAGGTCAAGTTGGTATTGAGGGCCTACTTAGACTTTCCTCATCCTCATATCCAAGAAGTGGGGCAAGAATTAGGAAAGCACTGTCAGCTTAAAAAAAAAAAAAGAAATGTTATCTGGTGAAGGAAGACAGATGATTCCAAAAATCAAAATAACTGTCAACAGAGTTTTTTCTGCCTGAAATAATAATCCTGTGACTCAGATGCCAACTATACAGAAATAAACATGAAGTAGCCCCCCCTTTGGGACCTCACAGACAAATGTGGAAAATGAAGCAGTGAAAAGCTGTGAGAGAAGAGAGAGATAAGAATATCCTATGATTCAACATTTATATCAGAGACTAAAGCATTCCTCTTGTGAATGCTTGTTTCTTATTTCCAGAATTTTCAATTAGATGTTTACTTTAATATACATGAGAATCATCTAGAAGATTTCAGAAAGGCTTCTGTTGTGACCTCCCTGCACCCCCTACCCCCCATCAGCTTTTACTTCTGTTTGTGTTGGAGAGACCTGAGAATTGGCATTTCTAAATTCCCCTGTGATGTTATTGCTGGTCTGGGGAAAACATTTTGAGAACCATTTCTCTAGAATTTACCTCAAATAAAGATTGTAATAATGCTTGAATAATGTAAACAAATATCACAAAAATCTAAACCAAGTAAAGAATGTATTTCCCACAACACTGCTACATTTAAGGACTTTTTAAATATTATAGTAAGCCAGTAGAATCTACAAATTTCTCATAGCATTAAAATCCATCATTTCATCAACTTAAAAAACTACTATCTCATGGCCTTCTTTCTCAAAGATATAAATGATCGATTACCACAATCCACACTCCTGTGTTTTGTGTGTGTTGGGGATAAATTCGGTGTTAACTTCATTGTTAACATTATATTGCTTTTTGAGATATTAATTATTGATTGTACTCCATACAGGGAAAACAGTGCATACTTACAGACCAAAAGTAGACTAGTTAAATTTTTTCATGATCCCATTTAAAGAATTTTTAAGTTGAAATTCTATTTCTGGAACATGTTTTTTACATTTCCTTCCTTGTTTTCCCTCCAGCACTAGTTGACAATATAAATCCTTTGACTTTAGCCAAATTGAATACATATCATTTTTTTACTGATGAAAAGCCAAAAACATTAGTAATCCTTTTGACTTATCCCTGCCTTGCAAACAGCTAAGTGTGTGAAGCATTACACAGGAGTCTACATTCTGACCAGCATTCTTATTAAGCTTTCAACATGTGTTGACTAGGAAAGACACATACATGCATATACGCATACAGACTCACACATCATGAGAGCTGTGAGTTCAGCTTTATTTGGGACTTATTGAGGACTATATCCCAGGAAACAGCCTCTGGGCTCTAAGGAAGGTTGGAGAGAGCTGACAGTGCGTATGGTTTTGGTGAACGGGGTGTGTGCCACGAAGCACACGTCTCCATAGAAGGTTGCTGCAAATCAGGAGGAGAAGGTGTCTGCGCTGATGATTTTTAGTGCTTCTTTAGGTATGAGGTGAAGCAAGAAATTGGATTCATACAATTCTTTTCAAAAATATCTATCCAGGGGTCTGTTCTACCAGTTTCTCCTGGATGACAGGGCCTCATTCCTGATCTCTGCCCTGACCTCCTTTCAGGGTGTGTCAGAGGTCAGCAACTCTGGTGGCTAATAACCTAATCCCGTAGAGCCAAATGGTGAGGGAAATTCTTTAATTAGCACATGTGATATGTGCCTCTATTATGGAGTAAACTTTGTGATAGCTACTGAGAATTCAGAGGAATGCATGATCCTGTTTTCTAGGAACTTGGTAGGAACTGAGGTGTAGACAAGAGAACAGAGCAGTATACTCTGAGATGCAGAGCGCTGTCTTGTAAAGATAAACAGAGAACTGGGGTTGCTCCAGAAGGGCAGGAGTGCTCCACATATGAAATCTGGGAAGGCTGCCAACCAGCGGATATCTTCCAGGGGGTTCTTAAAAGTAAATAGGAATATTCGGGGCCAAAAAGGAGAAAGGATCCTCTAGAGAGGTAGGAAAATGTTTAAAACTTCATTTAGTGATTAAAAACAATGCCATCCCATCAGTGAACCTAATTTAGGGGGTTCGACATAAATGCCTAGGATCATAGGCATCAGTAATATGTGGTTATTTATTTTACTGCTATTACATTTTTGAAAATGAAACAATCTGAAAGAAGAATGCATCAATATTAAATATTTTGATAAGGCCATGGTACAGATTTCCTGAAAAATTGAAAGCAAGAGGAAATTTTTCTTAAAGTGAAATAAATCAGAAGTGTCTATAGTGAACAAAAAACTTCAGGTAACTCTTGGAGAACATTCAAGGTTTGAGTGGAGGCTCAAGTCTGACAGTCGAGAAAGTAGGGTGAAGAGAAACAGCCCCAAATTTGCAAGAAACCAACATGAAATTCATGAATGTTTTCTGACACTAAATTTTCCAGAATATCCTTGCCAATATGTATAAAAGGATGTGTGTATGCAAATATATATATTCCTCATATATTCAAATATACATTAAAATAATGGATTATTTGTTTGGATTTTTGTTTATAAAGAGCTGCCCTCATGATAAATCTTTTGACATTTATAATTTCACATGATATAATATTTATGATTTTGGCAATGAAGAATGATTTCCACTCCAACTGCTGTTAGTCCTGCAAAAATAAAAATAAATTTATTACTCTCACAATCCAAATGATAAGCTTTTTCAGAAATTTGTCATAAAAAAATCTTGAATAATAGTAAAGGAAGATTTTGTATATGTCCTCCAAAGTTTTTCAGTGCTTTTTATCTTGGACATCCTGTGACTGACTTACTCTGTTTAAGCAGAGAAGTAAGTCAGCTGGCCAGAGGGCCTGGTGGAATGTGGCTGCAGAACAGGCCAGCCTGTGCCTGCCTTGTGCCAGTAAGCCAAGATTGATTCCTGAGCTAAGGCTGATCATTCCTGATTAGAGATAAATATCTATGCTGATTCTTTTGAATTATCCAGACCACATCTCCTTCATTAACACACAATTAGAAGTTTACTAGCTATTTCTTCTGCAGGTCCCTATCTGTTAAAATGAGGGCCATTTTTTCCTTAATATTTTTATTTTTGTTTAATTTTATTTTTGGTTTCACTGAGTCTTTGTTGCTGCACATGGGCTTTCTCTACTTGCTGGGAGTAGGGGCTACTCTTCATTGAGGGGACAGACTTCTCATTGTGGTGGCTTCTCTTGCTGCTGAGCACAGGCTGTAGGCATGAGGGGTTTTTGGTTGCAGCATGCAGGCTCATAAGTTGTGGTGCAGAAGTTTAGTTGCTCTGTGGCATGTGGGATCTTCCCAGACCAGGGATCGAGCCCGTGTCCCCCTGCACTGGCAGATGGGTTTTTTATCCATTATGCCACCAGGGAAGTCCCCAAATGAGGGCCATTTTAAGTGAAAGAAAATAATTGCTAAAAAATGGAATTTATATTTGACCATTTTATGTTGCTGGTCAAAGGGAATTTTGCCATCTCCCAATCTTCTCTGAAGATGGCAATAAAATCAGCAGGTTACAGTCTCTTCCCAAATGACTTTCTAATTAAGTTTGCATTTTAGATTTACTACCTGTCTCTCCTGCTCTCTGACGGTTTAAAGCCTTCTCCTTATATGTGCTTCTCATAGAATCTACATGAGTCAAAAAGTCAGTGATAGCTCCAACTATGAAAAGAGACACCAATTAAGGTGAAGTAGTGTTTATGCTTTGAAGAGAGTTATGTGTTAAGCTGAGGAATAGTTTGGAAGTTCCCTTCATAGTGAGGGAAAAAAATGTACAGTAAATGGTTATGTTTCAAAGAGCTCAGCATTCACAGTTACTGCCGGCAAAATAGTTTAATTCTACTCATGTGTGTTCTGAGATGAAGAGGATCAACATGAATATTTATCTGTCAGTGTATTCAAGGAGTACATATGCATTCTATGTGAATAAAGGGTTAATTGTTTGGGGAACTTCTCACAAATAATTTTTTTTCACCTAGCTTCGATTCCCAAAAGAAAAGTGAAGATGGGGTGCTGTCTCTTAAGGTAACCTTGGAAGTAGCATCAGGAGACCCTGCGATCCCCTGGTTCACTCACTGATCCCTCCTCCACTTTCTGCCTTCCTCTGACTCTCTGAAATAGAGAACCTTCTGTTTCACGACTGAGAAGCCAGGAGGAGGGAATCATTTCTAAGTGGTGTCCCTTGGAGTGCATACCACTTTGAAAAGTGGGGGTCTTGACTTAACTTAGTTAAGCTGCCTTAACCTACTAGGAAAACCTGGTTTAATACACACCAGTACATTCTTACTGCCTGGTTGCATTGTTTGTTCGGTGTTCAGGATCTGTTAATGTGTTTGAGAGAGATGCGTAGGGAGTTCCTGGTCTGCATCTGGTGCTGTAACAGCTGCTGTTTACAAACAGATCAACAGGTTCACTGGGCCCCTCTTCTGGAGCTTATGGTCTAGTGGTGGTGGGGGTGTTTATTTGCTAAGCTGTATCCAACTCTTTGCAACCCCATGGACTGTAGCCTGCCAGGCTCCTGTGTCTATCGGACTTCCTAGGCAATAATAGGAGAAGGCAATGGCACCCCACTCCAGTCCTCTTGCCTGGAAAATCCCATGGACGGAGGAGCCAGGTGGGCTGCAGTCCATGGGGTCGCGGAGGGTCGGACACAACTGAGCAACTTCACTTTCACTTTTCACTTTCATGCATTGGAGAAGGAAATGGCAACCCACTACAGTGTTCTTGCCTGGAGAATTCCATGGATGGAGGAGCCTGGTGGGCTGCCGTCTATGGGGTCGCACAGAGTCAGACACGACTGAAGCGACTTAGCAGCAGCAGCAGCAGGCAGTAATAATGGAGTGGGTTGCCATTTCCTTCTCCAGGGTATCTTCCCAACCCAGGGAGTGTTAGGAGTCATCTGAAATGAATAGGTTAAAAATAATGTATTATAAGACACATCGTTCAGTCTCTTTCTGAAAGGAAAATACAAAAACGTTCTAGAAAAATACTTATCTATAAAAGGATTGACACATAGTATACTTTCCTTATGTCTTTGGGGAGTTGAGGGTGAAAGGATTTAAACACAAACAGAACATAACCATGCTTCTCTACATGGTGAAGTATGTCTGGGGACTAGGGAGCCATCCGTCTTGCTGTGATGGTTTGTGGAGAACACGCTGAGGACCATTCAGGGAGCACTCCTGTGTTCAATTCAGAGCATTTCCTTCTAAGCCTTTCAGATATTTACTGAGCAACTATTATGTTCCAGATGCTGGCCCTACCAGTGCTGGGAATAACAGACTTTGATACTTTTTAATATCATATTAAAAGTAAAGCATCTCTGGCAACAATTCATTTGGCTAGAAAACCCAAATTATTAAAATAGTCCAATCTCAAGACAGTCTGTTAGTCATATTTTACCTCAGTTATTGTTTCTTTTTTTAAATGGCAACAAATTGTAGCATTATTTTTGAGCTCATTTATAATTTACTGGATAAATGGGTTTATGTGCTTAGTCATGTCCGACTCTCTGAGTCCCCATGGACTGTAGCTCGCCAGGCTCTTCTGTCCATGGGGATTCTCCAGGCAAGAATACTGGAGTGGGTTGCCATGCCCTTCTCCAGTGGATCTTCCAAACCCAGGGATTGAACCCAGGTCTCCTGTACTGCAGGCAGATTCTTGACCATCTGAACCAAAAGGTCAGCTGCATTTTAAGACACCTTAAATTAATACTATAAATCAAAAGAGACACATGTACCCCAATGTTCATTGCAGCACTGTTTATAATAGCCAGGACATGGAAGCAACCTAGATGTGCATGGATAAGAAAGCTGTGGTACATATACACAATGGAGTATTACTCAGCCATTAAAAAGAATACATTTGAATCAGTTCTAATGAGGTGGATGAAACTGGAGCCTATTATATAGAGTGAAGTAAGCCAGAAAGAAAAACACCAATACAGTATACTAATGCATATATATGGAATTTAGAAAGATGGTAACCATAACCCTGTATGTGAGACAGCAAAAGAGACACAGATGTATAGAACAGTCTTTTGGACTCTGTGGGAAAGGGAGAGGGTGAGATGATTTGGGGGAATGGCATTGAAACATATAATATCATATAAGAAACGAATCGCCAGTCCAGGTTCGATACAGGATGCTTGGGGCTGGTGCACTGGGATGACCCGAACGGATGGTACAGGGAGGGAGGTGGGAGGTGGGTATAGGATGGGGAACATGTGTACGCCCGTGGCGGATTCATGTTGATGTGTGGCAGAACCAATACAATATTGTAAAGTAATTAGCCTCCATTTAAAATAAATACATTTAAATTAAAATAAATAAATAAGCAGGGTGCCAATTAAAAAAATAGTATAAATTGGGATTTGCTGAGTAATTATTAATAATTATATAAAAAATATTATTCTAAACCTGACAAAAGCCAAATATCAAAGACTTACAGAGATACACTCAACTCATATGCTTTTCTTACATCCTCAAAAAATTACAAATACTTGAGTTTAAAGTATGGGATGTATTTAGAAACCTACTTTCTGTCCTTTGAAAACTTTAAACGTTTTCTAAGATACTACTTTGCTTAATTAGAGAGAGGTCATATGTTTATTAAATATAAGTTTAATCCATTCTACTTACGCCTGGTGGCCAAGGTAACATTTTGGAGGATTTAAAATATTGGGCCATCCAAGTTTTTCCATGTTGATTGAAGTCAGAGTTTGGGACTTAGTATACTAAGGAGTGTGTTCCCATCACTTATGCATTTGAAATGTAAAAGGCTTTATTTTGAATGCACTGAGGCATATTAAAAATAAAATGGAATTTTGTATGCTTCAGATATAGCCAAGGAGATTTGTTCAATGTCATTTTGAATGTTCCCCAATCTGAGGATGGAATCCCTCAGGTAATACTGGAAACATTTTGAGCACTTGTATTTTGAAAAGAGGCACTTAATATAAACAACCAAAAATGTTTTTAAGCAAAATATTATATATAAAATACACATATATAGTTATATCTATATATAGGCTTATATCTTTGGTTATTCAAGAAGTAATACAATATGATTATTACAAAATAAAGCAACATTGAATTATTTTTATTTTTTTTTAATATTTTTCCAAAACAGGAGAGCTAAAAATAAATATTTTAGGCATCATAATCCTCTACTGCCCCAACAAGTAATTCAAAGATGCGACAGAATCTTAGTACGATAGTTGTTTTTTTCCTGTTCTGTGCCTTTATTAACAAAAAATATGGGTTGAACTTTGCTGACATCTTTGACTAGTCTTTGGTACTAAATTATTTGTGAGCATACAGAGTTAAATATAGACTGCTTTTATTTTTGCTAAAAAGTTTACTGTTGTCTTTCTCAAAATGCATGGCAGGGTAGAGGGAAGAAGGGATGGGGTGAATGCAGTATTTGCTTATCAGAAAATGCCCAAGTATCTATTTTGGTGCATCTGAGAGCAGAAATGAAGATTTCCAAATAAATAAACAAGCTACATGAAAAAACATCAGAACAAAAATGCCACAATTCCCATTAGTGAGAATAACAATAAGAAGAAACATTTACATTCTCTTATAAATTAGCTATATAAATTAAATCTTTATAAGCCAAATCTGTGTTTAAAAATAGAGATAATAAAGACATGTATATTTATGGTGGTGTTAAAAGTTTCTAAGTTACAGCAGACAATCACAGTTTATATTTAGGTTGGGGAAAAAGGAGAAATGAATTTCCTTTCAGTTAACTATGTGGTATAGACTTCTGGGCACTTTATTTTCACATCCAAAGTGTAGACAGTGTTCACCTATAGGGGATGAAATGTAAAGTGTTCATCAGTTTAAAGCAGATTCTAGTGGATTTGTTTTTAATTGATATATAGTTGATGTACTATGTTATATAAGTTGCTTGCTTGCTAAGTCACTTCAGTTGTGTCCAACTCTGGCCTGCCAGGCTTTCAGTCCATGGGGTTCTCCAGGAAAGAATACTGGAGTGGGTTGCCATTTACTTCTCAAGGTGATTTTCCCAGCCCAGGATTGAACCTGCATGTCTTGTGTCTCCTGCATTGGCAAGCGGGTTCTCTACCACTAGTACCACATGAGAAGCCCATTATATGTTACCTATGTACAACGTAGTGATGCAGTTTACAAAGGTTATACTCCACTTATAGTTATTATAAATTATTGGCTATATTCTGTGTTGTACAGTGTACCTTTGTAGCTTATTTTATCCATAAGAATTTGTACCTCTTACTCGTCTACCCCATCTCTTGCTTCTAGCTGCCTCTCCAGTCTCAGTTCTTGCTATTGTCTTCTTGACCTCAATCCACCCAGCCACAATGCCTGGATGCAGTTTCTCCAAGATTTCATTTCCTGTCTCACACTTTTCACAGTTGCTTCTATTTGTTTAAGTAGCTCATTTAGACCTCTCTTTGGGTTCAGGTTTCAGTTCTGACTCAGTGGGAAAGCTCTTCCTGTCCTCTCTAACGCCAGCCCTCTCTGGTCTAGCCTGCCACCCGGTATGCTTTATTCTCAGCAGTCGCAGCCCGCTGAAATCATCTCGTATTTGTTTTCTATGTGTTCACTGAGTGTCTTGGCCCCACGCACAAGGCAGCTCCTTGAGCACTCACCTCTCGTCTGCCTGGATTAACCACTGTGCTTCTAGTGCCTAAAACGTGGTTGTCCTTATAGCTCTAAGTAAGAAGCCAAGAAATATTTAAAAATTAGTAGTTGATCAAATTCATGAGTTGCAAAGTCGTCCATTAGACTTATAGGTAACCTAAGAGAGAAGGGAGTAACTGGCGCCAACGCTGTGCATTTTGAGATACCTATTTTCCCTGGAATTGTTTCCAGGGAAGAATTGATTCTCTGCAGAGAATCAGGGGTATGATTTGCCTCTTCCTGTAACATTTACCCCCACAGCTGTGTGCCCTGAAATATAAGTCTCTACTAGTGAGTAAGTCTGGAGTGAAAGCCCCTTGTGTACATGATGGCTCAGACACTGAAGGCGTGAAACAACAAACTGGATCTGAGTCACAGCCCTGCACTCTGGCCCTGTTTTAAACTGTATCTGAGTGGCAGGGAAAGTGGGTGTGTTGCCGACAGCTGTTTGCATGCATTGAGCCATCAGATGGTGGGTCTGGCAATTGTGGACAGGAGCAACATAAAACATGCATGTTTTATGCTTGTTGATCTGTTTGAGCTGAGCAGTTTTCTGTGCTTTTAATGATTTTCAGGGTTACTTAGATGCTTTCTGAAAAGTTTATAGTCATCCATCTCATGTCAAAAACTGTATTTAGAGGGATCAGTGACACAGATGATGTAAGCTGCTTGGCACAAGAAGAACTCTTGTATTCAGAAATCTTCAGTCTAAGAAGTTATCATGGGCCTTTAAAAGCTTCCAGAAATGTCCCGTTGTATCTACAGTAGTATTTTAGGCACCGCATCAAGGATTCAGTTGGCTGAAGCCATGTAAGGCACATGTTTTAAAAGAGTCCATGTATTCATGCAGGTGAATGTTTTAGTCCTTTTGTGAAGGTAATTGCAAGTGTATCTTATTGAGTGGACTTGAAGCATTTTGAATAGAGATAGATGAAATCCTTTTTGGGAGCCAGATGATAACTGCTGAGGTGTGAGGAGGAAAGCAGCTCCTCTGCCCCTCATTCCTGTGTCTTTTTAACCAACCTCATTTCCCCAAGGCAATGGTACCCCACTCCAGTACCCTTGCCTGGAAAATCCCATGGGCGGAGGAGACTGGTAGGCTGCAGTCCATGGGGTTGCGAAGAGTCAGACACGACTGAGCGACTTCACTTTCACTTTTCACTTTCATGCATTGGAGAAGGAAATGGCAACCCACTCCAGTGTTCTTGCCTGGAGAATCCCAGGGATGGGGGAGCCTGGTGGGCTTCCATCTGTGGGGTCGCACAGAGTCGGACACGACTGAAACGACTTAGCAGCAGCAGCAGCAGCACTTCCCCATGCAGTGTCTCCCCTTAAAATGATGCAGCTTTGCCTCACAAGGGGGAAAGTCACTTTATAATAGATTTGAGGCAGCAGCTGTGGGCCAGTGAAAAAGCGATACTTCATACCCCAGCAGCCTCACCACAGCATCCTCACAAGGGAACCGTAACATCGTCTTTGCTCTTGAGGTAGTAGCCTGCCGGGCACTGAGGCAGAAAGTAGACGTTCCTCAACAGGGTGGTTTTCCACCTGCTGACCAAGGAGGCTCCAATTCCCAGTTGTAAAAGACCTAAGACAGTGAAAGGTGTGTAAACGCTAGCTCAGGGGCCTGTGTAAGTACCCGTCACAAATAAAAATGCCTCTAGGAAGATGTGTATAAAATTAAATAATCTCATAAAAACTCCTTTAGTTTAGGGTTATATACTTCCTGCCATTCCATGCTACAACATTTGCCCTTTTATGACAGAGTGCTGTTAATAAAGGCACAAATGTAAGTTGGGTTTTTAAATTTTCTTAATTGTCTCCTCCCCTCACCCTGCAAATGGACACTGACCACTGATCGGTCCTCAGATGGTATTTTAATTCATATTGATCCATGATCGGGTTTTAAAACATGGAGAATGCTGATTTAGACTTCACTTTTTAACCTCATAAAATATATGTTGTTTCATTTTGCATATAACAGTTACAACCTTCTTCCCAATATCTAATTTCACATCACACCTTTTTAATAAAGAAACCCGCACAGGCTATTTTCACTTGCCCACCTAAAAGCTGCTTCTAATGGGCAGCTGACACATGTACACATTGCCTCTGATAGGCATGATTGTGCATTCTTTCACTTCAGTGGATTTCTATGATGATTTCAGTGGACACTGCCAGAGAGAAGGTGGCATTTTGAAGTTCTGTTCTGTGAGTCCTTCCAGGTAAACAAGAATGCACTATGTGGTATAATGAGTTTGTTTGGCCTTCATGTTTGTCTCCAGATTCAGTTCAGTTCAGTTCAGTTCAGTTGCTCAATCGTGTCTGACTCTTTGCGACCCCATGGACAGCAGCACTCCAGGCCTCCCTGTCCATCACCATCTCCCAGAGTTTACTCAAACTCATGTCCATTGAGTTGGTGATGCCATCCAGCCATCTCATCCTCTGTCATCCCCTTCTCCTCCTGCCCTCAATCTTTCCCAGCATCAGGGTCTTTTCAAATGAGTCAGCTCTTCGCATCAGGTCTCCAGATTAATCTCTTGGTAATTGCTCAGTCATCAATGACATTCCAGAGTCACTTTCATCCCCATCTACCAACATAAAGGGAGATGAGGGTAAACACCCTCTTGTCACCCTCCCTTGGTGTGCCCTTGACAATTCAGCCATCAACACACACTGGTCACCTGACAAGATTGTTTTCCGTGTAAGGACAAGATATCATACACTGAGTCCTTATCCCCATCGATCCCAGGTCATTGACATAATCTTCTCTTGGAGGTTGCACGTGTTTGCTTTGTGATTTTGGCCTTGGGCTGTGTGACACATGGATTTCTTGAGGGCAGGGAACATATCTTCTCACTTTGATATACCTAGTACTTAGCCCAGACTCTGGCGGGAAAGCAGTGAATGCCGAGTCCTGCTTACCAATTCTTTACCATGTGCTAGCGTTCTAGTCAACTCTACAAGTCTAAGTCTTTCTGTGGTTCCAGGGAGCTGAGTGTTTTAGGGTCAGATGCACACAGGTATGAAAACAGCTTGCTTACAATGATATTGTTAAGAAAATGAAGCCCAAGATTTCTTTCATATCTAAACACTGGATGCTTTTACCAAAAAAAATTGCTGTTTCTGTTAATAGAGCACTTCAAAGTAAGTACATAAGTAAAAGAAAGTGGACGTTGTCATTGAGTGAAGTACAATATTTCTGCATAATTAAGAAAGAATAATTGAAGGTTGTTCTTTGATTTGGTAGGTCTGATTTGAAGGGAATTTGTATGTTGCACAACTCAAGATGAAAATGAAATAATTTTGCATTTTGGTATTTTCTATTATCTGTTGAAGTGTTTCCTTTCAAAGAATATCTATTTTTATATACTGTCCCCAAATGTGATCTTTTCAGAAAGCATGTTATCATCAAATGCATTTTAACAAAGTATAACACATTATGGGATTTGAATGGAGAGGGAAAATACATCTATAAAAGCAATACAGAGTAGCTGGGAATACAAATTTTGTTTTCTGATGTTAAACATGATGAATCTACAAGTCAGATATTTGTCATTAGTAACAATGACTCATGGTTAAATGTGGCATAAATAAGTGGTAAAAGGCCTCATTACACAACTAAAATTAAGAATATAAGCTTCGTAGAGCCCATGTTTTTCCCCCCCTCAGACAGTGAAACAATTAATGCATGAGTTATGAAATAGGAAAGGGAAAAGGGAAAATTCTATGTGTTGATTAACTACCATACCCTATGCTTAGTATTTTCACGTAATTTTTATCTTCTAAACTTGACGTTTCTTCCACATAGGTAATTTTCATCAAAGGAAGCTGAGGTTTAGGAATTTTAATAACTTACCCAAGATTACAGGTTATAAGTGGCAGAACCAGGATTTGTCTGACACTGTTATTCATAATCTTCCCAGTACTTTTTGAGGCTCAGAGCAATTGCCTACGAGAATCTCCCCAATCTGAGAAAGGCTGAAATCCTGATTTAAGAGTAGCTTTCATTATAGCTGTTAGAAAGGAACAAAATGCTCTGTCAGGGATAGCAAACCTAAATTATAATCAACAATGATAACAACTGTGAAACAGGAAACTTACTTGCGTGAAAGTATAGCAAAATAATCAAAGGCTTCAGGCAGACAGTAGTCTGGGAAAAGGGCAATGAACACAACCAGTCCCATATGCCTGGTGATGTTCAAGGGAGCAGTTTTGGTCCAGGGTTTTACGTGTACTAAACAATACGATAGAGGAATAAGACGAGCTACTATTCTAGCCACGTACCGACCACTAGCACAGCTGAGAGCACAAGCTCAAGATGTCATGGATCCTTTTGGCTCTGAATTATAAGGACAGTTTTAGAAATGAGGGCCCAAGTTCAGACATTAAAAAAAAAAAAAAAAAAAAAAAAAAAAAAAAAACCACCTACCCAAAAGCATCCATCTAGTAAGTGTCAGGACTGAGATAAACTTAGAAATGGTCTAAATGCCAATGAAATACTTACAACCATAGCACCTTTGCCTCCCTAGGGGATCACTAAGTAATAAGACACAAGAGATCTAAGGCAGAGTTGATCTGAATAATGGAAAGTGATGCCTGGTGGGAGGTAGTGAGTGAACAGGAGGAGGGCGCAGGTGAAGGAGCTGCTGTTAGAGAAGAGAAGGGGTGCTTCACTTTCTGAAGTTTCAGGGCACAAGCTGCCCTTGGAGACAGGAAAGGGTGCCCCTGCCTAACCCACGAGGTCGTATCCTCTCCTTCCTGACAGGCAGATCCTTTATTTCTCCTGTGCTTTGTTTGTCTGACCCTGTCACCGCTGTTCCCCCTGCTGGAAACAGTCATCCATTCTGCCTGGTTAACGTCAGCTTTCTGCTGTGCTTGGTATTTCTATACACCTTGCCCTGAGTGTAGAAAGATGTTGGCTGGTGAATAAAATGCACAGGGGGGGCAATCATTAAAAGAGAACCTTTTCTTTCCGAGTGGCATCATGAGTAAAGGGGAGGTTTCTCATCTAAGAGATTTGAGCCTTCATCTCTAAATTTGTCTACTTGGCAGATTCACTAACCCAAGGATATACACATCAGCATCTGAGAAGTAGGGTAAGGGCACACCTCCTCTGGTGCAGATGATTTTGTGCTGTGTTGCCTGCCAGGTGATGTTCTGAAGCTGAATATGGGGAGATGGATGGGACTGGGTGGTCTGTGACGGAAAGTCTAGGAATGTTACATTGGGTATGAGTCTGTAGACCAGTGCTTCTCAAAATGTGATGGAATCACCCAACCAGCTTATAGAAGGCAGACTCTGATTAAGTTTGAGGTAACTACCTGAGATTTTGCATTCATCACAAAATTGTGGCTGGTGTATACCTTATCCATTCAGGCTGCTATGAAAATATACCGTAGGGAGTCAGTGGCACAAACAGTAAACATTATTTCCCACACTTTTGGAGACTGGAAACTCCAAGATCAAGACCCCAACCAATTCACTGTCTGGTGAGGACCCCTTCCCAGTTCACGGATAATTGTCTTCTGGCTTTGTCTTTGTGTAGTGGAAGGAGCTAGATAACTCTCTAGGGTCTGTTCTCTGAAGGCACTAATCCCATCCACAAGGTCTCCACCCTCATGACCTAATTACCTCCAAGAAATTCCATCTCTTAACAGCATGTCATAGGGAGTTACAGTCCCAACATACAAATGGGATTAGGGGGGTGGGAGAGCACATACATTCAGGCCAAAGGTGCTAACCTCAGAGAACATTTTGATTTTTCAGGCTGTGGAGCATCTTGCTCTGTTGCATTTGCATTAATCATCTGTTTCCAGGGCAGAGCCCCCAGGCAGCAGCTTGCACTAATTCTTCCTAAATCATCTGTGTAGACTATGCCTCTTGATGTCAACAAATCATCCAGAGCTGATTCTGCACATCTCTTCCCGACTCCACACTCTGTGAGATCAAGGTGGTAGGTTGATGACATCCGTAGTCGGAGTAGTTCCAGCACAGACATCAATGAGTGCCACCCATCAAAAGATTTTTCTTAGTAGCTCGCTCACTCTCTGTTGCTATTTTATGAATGTATCATGACCCAAATCATGCTAATTCAGAGTATTTTCTTCCAGCGTGTTTCATTTTTACAATGTGATATTATTTTATGTGTATTTGTAGGATGGGAGCTCCAGGCTGCCCAGGAGGTGATATTTTTTTAAGACATCTAGACTCAGAAATAAGCTAAGTGATGCACCCTACTCACATCCTTTAACCTAGGTTGTTCACAATATGGTGTCACCAATAGAAGAACTGCAATGAATTACTAGGTGTAAGGCAGAATTTTGAAGCTTATTTTAAAGATAACACACTTGGGCCTGTGTTTCATAATGCATGTAGTAAGCACATTTATTATCCTCAACAAAGCCTCCGCATAGCCACAATTTTGATGTTATTCCAATGGGAAAATGTGTTCTGAACTACACAGTCCACTTATAAACACATACATGAACCTGAATTGATTTGGAAAGTTTTGGAAAATTATGTGACCTGGATTAAGGGTTTTTCTTAGATTGCAGTTAAGGTTTGTGCTAATATACCTAAAAATGATAGTAAGATTTATAGTAAATAAATAAATAAATAAATAAATAAATTTACAGTAAAAAAAAAAAAAAAAAAAGGGATGGGGGAACCCCTAACATGTGTGTGTGTGTTTATATGGAGAAGCTTCACGATAGGGAAAGAAAGCTGGGTGGGGGCCAGGGGGTGGGGGGGGCGGTGGTGGAATCCCAGCAAAGTGATCACTTGCCAGGTAAGAGAAGCTATGCAGCAAAATCTTGCTGAAACTAGCTTAAAACCAAGTGGCACTGTGGTTGCTATCAAGGGACTGAGGCTCGGCAATCACAGATGGAGGGCAAAGCAGCATAAATCCCATGAGATTGTATAGGACCTGCTTTGGAATAGAAAAATGAACTTTCCTGAATTTTTATTTCTCTCTCCCTCTGTTTGGGCTCTAATAAATGTGCTTAGTTAGGTGTAGTAAAATTATTCCAAGACAGGCAACAGAGGGTAGAGGGATGAAAAATGAAGAGGCCCACTGTTAATTAATAAATGATTTTAACTTTGAAGGTTGGCTATGCATGTAAGATGCACATGGGGGGAAATGGCAAGGCCCTTGTAAAATACCCAAAGTGTTAAGCCTTTTCTGAAAGATGGCTTCATTATCATGATTTCTTTATTATTCATCTTTATCAGAAAAGCAAAATAAATTTCAATTTGAACACTATTAATAAGAGATTGAGCAGGAGTTTGAAGTATCCTACCATCTGGCTAAACCATCTGAATGTATATTGAGCTTATAAGCAAAATTCTTTCTATAAATAGCCAGTCACAGGCTAATTTTTATGTATAAGTTCCAACAGAGACAGACATAAACATCATGGAAAATGTCTTAACTGCCTAGCATAAGTAAAAGATACTGCAGACGTGGGATTTGCTGTCAGGATTTGTTTCTTTATTTTTCTTGTTTAGCAATCACTGTAGTAATATATATGGTTTTCACAGAATTAGGGAAGGTGGCAAACTGAAATAAAATGAAAAGTAGACTGAGTTAGAAGGCGTGGCAGTGCTTAATCTGGGTTCTAACACTGACTTGTCCTGAGAGTCATTGACAAGTCACTTCAATTACTCAGACCTCTGGCTCTTAAGGTACAAAGTAAAGCTATCTCTATTTGGAGACCTGTAAGGTTCAAAAATCATCCGATATCATCATTATTCTCAGATTTGGAAATGGGAAAATTTTCATGACTGCCGTTGCATCATCTGAGGTTCCCTACAAAGAGTGCAATCTGACTTTCTTACTGTATCTGGGTCATTCAGAGTGTCTGACTACATAGTATGATATTGATTAGACAGGAAAAAATGACAAGATGGGAACTGAAATAAGTGGCTCATTATAAACCGAAGAGTGGGAGAAATAATGGTTAGTGATCTATTCACAGATCAGAATATGACTGAAGCTCCCTCTGTGATGAGGAAACACGTGGCCGTCTAAAACTCAGGATACAATGTCAGTCATTGTCTAAAATACCAGGAATATAATTTGAGTATAACATTGAAAACATCTATTCATATGGTATTCTTCAGTCATAAAATGGATGAATAAAGTATCAAAACTCAAATTAGAATAGTGGTTTTCAGTCAGAGGTGGGGTATAATTTTGCCCCTTGAGGACCTTCACTGTCATCGAGAAACAGTTTAGTTTATCATGACTAAGCAGGTGGTATAGCATCGGGTGGGTAGAGGACCTGGATGCTGCTAAAGATCCCACAGTCCACAAGAGGATGCCTCATGGCAGAGAATTATTCTCCCCAGAATGTCAACAGTGCCAAGTTTGAGAAACTCTGAATTAGGAGAATCTTCTCCAACATCAGTTGTCCCATGCTCTGCTTCAAATGAGTGAACTCTTTTAAATTCCACAAGACAAATGGGGCAACTGACAAGTCATTGACCCATCACACGGGACTCAGAGGTGGAATGACAACTTGAGCACAGTCTCCTGGCCCACAGTTTCTTCTCTGTAGTTTTTCTGAATGTGGTCATCAGGGCAGGGGATTAGGGCCACCTGCAATGATCTCACAGAGAAGGCAATGGCAACCCACTCCAGTGCTCTTGCCTGGAAAATCCCATGGATGGAGAAGCCTGGTAGGCTGCAGTCCATGAGGTCGCTAAGAGTTGGACACAACTGAGCGACTTCACTTTGACTTTTCACTTTCATCATTGGAGAAGGAAATGGCAACCCACTCCAGTGTTCTTGCCTGCAGAATCCCAGGGAGGGGGAGCTTGGTGGGCTGCCATCTATGGGGTCACACAGAGTCAGACATGACTGAAGTGACTTAGTGGCAGCAGCAGCAGCAGTGATCTCAAAATAAACCCTTTCTTTGTTCATTCTTCTCCAATCAGTGCTGCTGAGTTTGAGGAATCTGAATCTAGCGGGGGAAGAGGAGCCAGGTATCTGCAATTTTTTAAAGCCCCATGAGTTCATGCATGTGTGATCACTCATGTCCAACTCTTTTCAATCGCATGGACTGTAGCCTACCAGGCTCCTTTGTTCATGGAATTTTCCAGACAAGAATATTGGAGTGGGTTGCCATTTCCTCCCCCAGGGGACCTTCCCATCCCAAAGATGGAACTCGTGTCCCTTTAATCTCCTCCATTGGCAGGCAGATCCTTTATCACTGCATCACCAGGGAAGTCCCTGAAAGCCCCCATATGATTGTAATTCACATAAGCATTAAGGCTACTGTACTTTACCAGACTGAACACTTAATGTGCACCAAGGATTTTTCATGGTCCTGAAAGGATGCAGCAATACATATGCAGAGGAGAATCAGAGATGCAGAGAGGTTTTTATTTATGGTCATGGTTCAAAATAGGAAATAACACTGTAAGCCATGCAGCATAGCTATTTAAAATGTAAAAGTGTAACATGTAAAATATCATGTATGAAATGAGTTGCCAGTCCAGGTTCAATGCACGAAACTGGATGCTTGGGGCTGGTACACTGGGACGACCCAGAGGGATGGAATGGGGAGGGAGGAGGGAGGAGGGTTCAGGATGGGGAACACATATATACCTGTGGTGGATTCATTTTGATATTTGGCAAAACTAATACAGTTATGTAAAGTTTAAAAATAAAATAAAATTAAAAAAAATAAAAAATAAAATAAAATGTAAAAGTGATCTACAAATAAAGGCTGAGTATTCGTTGGAGGTTCAGTGGTAACAAATCCACCTGCCAATACAGGGTCCATCTCTGGAGTGGGAAGATCCCTGGAGGAGGAAATGGCAATCCACTCCAATATTCTTGCTTGAGAAATCCCATGGACAGAGGAGATTGGCGGGCTGCAGTCCATAGAGTCACAAAGAGTCAGACATGACTTCATGACTAAACAAAAACAATAGCAAATTAATGCTGCATCAGCCAAATAGCTGTTCAAAGTTGAACAGCCATCAAAGGAGGAACACTCTGGGCTGGACCAGCTGCTTAGTCGAGTAGCATAAAATTCTTATCCTCCCAGAGCCATGAATTTGTTCACGCCTTGGATCATTCAACTTTACTTAGATGGAAATTAGTCTGACACTCCATGAGTTTCCTACAACAACCTGTCTCATAAATGCTATCTGCTTTTTGCCACAGAAGTCAGGGAAAGGAAGTATTAGGGCTTCTCCATAATCCTTCCATCCCATGACAAACCTAAATGATCCTAGGTCAAGGCCACCCAGAATAGTCCTTACCATTCAGTTTATATTTATGACATGGGTTTCACTCCACAGTTAGAGAAATCTTCTGAAACTATTAACTCCACTTGGATTGAGTTGAATACATGGGACTCCTCATCCCCTGTTTTGCTGTCATGAAGCTTATAAAATTAATAAATTTTGAATGTATAGCTAAGAGGCTGAAAGAAAACTGGATAAATCTATTTATGGCAGCCCAGTTGTAAACATATTATTTTATAACAGTAGTCTTCAATTTTATTCCTTGACCCTTTAATTAAAGTAAAATATTACACCCTCCTGTAGTATTGGTTTTAAGTTAAAAATTAACTTAAATATTGTGACTCAACCAAAGGGAAGTAATGGGGAAAAAGTAGTGCTTTGTTTATACATTGCTACATGTGCCTCCTCCTAGCCCTTTCCAGAGACTCTTATGAACTGCACACCTTGAGAATTGCTGAATTAGAGCAGCATGGAGAGTAAGAACATGACATGCTGGGCAAGTATAATGGGCAGCCGATGTATCATTGTCATAATCTCTTTACGTGTTTGCAGATTGTCCTGCTAAGTGAACGGGTGCTGAAAACAAACTGTTTTGTGGTATTTGCTGATGGTATGAACTCTACAGCACAAGACCAAATTTTCTTTCCTGGGAAGTCCTGTTGTTTAGTGTTTGCAGACTCTGGATTATTCGGATTTTCCAAGAATGCTGATAGCAACACATGTATTAACAAGATCAATGTAAAAACTTGAGTGGTAGAGAAATTCAGATGGTCCAAGTTCCTAGTAATCACCCCAGGTTTGTATCCAAGGCAACAGCAAGATTTCTTCCACTTAATCTCATATCATAAAAGAAAAAAGAAAATCCTACAATTCTCAAGTGGAAATTAAAAGTTTAATATTTAAGTTTAATATTTTAGGTTATGCAAATACCTAGTTACATTACCCAAATTCCATTACAAAATAGAATTAATAAATATATGGAAGTACAAACTCCAGCAATAAAGTATAAATGTATCCAATAATAGTTAAAGGAAGGCAAAATTATGCTCTTGTTAATTTTAGAGTTCTTTGAAATTTACTTGAAACAGAGTCAATACAAGGTCTAAAGAAAGTCATGTGCCTATTCTTTGTGTCCATGGTCATTTCTCATCTATAAGGTCAGATGCCTTTCAAACACAGTTCTCAACCCTGGATGTACAGGAGAGGAGACTGGGGAGCTTTCATAAAACAAATATAGCACTAGCAAATACCCCAAGATCTTGGCTCTATTGGTCTGCACTAGAACCTGGACATGAGTATTTTCTTCAAAACTCTTGAGGTGATTATAATGGGCAGCTAAGGTTGAAAGCCATTGGCAAGCAGAAACTTTGACTAGAATACTTTACACAGTCATGCAGCTGTTAATGAAATGCAAGATTTTTGCCCTATTAATGATCTGCCAGCCATTCAGGAAAAAAAAAAAAAGTCTCTGCTTCAATACTTGTCATCTGTATAGACCAACCTTGAAAAACATTATCTCTTAATTAGATTCTAACCTTCTGTACTCCCCCTTCCACATGCAAAAGACAAGGAATAAAAGGCAGTGGAGAAGGAGATCATTCTGGTGACTCAAGATTCAAGGGTTAAAACCACATAAATCTTCCTTGGTGGATCAATATTTTGATAAATGGTCAACTGTATTAATGAAGGGTTTACAAATAAGGATTCTTTGAAGTAGTTTTTTATCCTGTCTCTTCCAGAATGTGCTATAAGTGTATTTTAAGCCATTTTAAGCCCAATATGCAGTGCTTCAGATGTATTTTTCATGATTCGAGAGTGAAATACATTTTAAATTCAAATACATACAGAATGGAAAACTCCTAGTTTCTCTTATCATCAATAGGTTGTAAGCAATTTGGAAAATCCAATGGACAAAGCAATCATAACAAGCCTTGAAGGATTTCATGAAGGAGCCCTAGTTTAAATAACTTAAAAATCTTGTGCAAGCACGTGTGTGTGTGTGTGTGTGTGTGTGTGTGTGTGTGTGTGCGCGCGTGCGCATGCGTGCATGGGAGCAAACTTGATCTATATAAGTCCCATCACTTTTTTTCCTATTTATATTGCAAACATATTGGTTTATTGTTTATTATCAGGTTGCTTATTTTTACTATTCTAATGAGAATAATTATTTTTGGTCTAAAGAGAATAATATGGATGCAAAGTACTCAACTCTCAAAGTGTCAGCGGTGTTCGCATGACAGGTAATGAGGCAATTTGGCAGAACATCACAAACTAATTGAGCTCAGCTCACATCAATGAGGCTTGTTCAGCTGAGGCTGCGCCTCCTAAAAAGAACAGTGGAATTAAATGAGACAATGTGACATGTACAATTTTAATTGGAAGCTCTAATTTAAAATATTTAAAAGCATGTTTAAAATAATTTGTGAATCCATACAGATGCTTCCTTCTCCAGCTAATTAAGAATATTCAGTGGGTCATATAAAGTCTGAGTGTCAAAACTATGAATTATTGAAGTCCCTGCACATATAAGTGTACTTGTACCTTTAGGCAAGATCAAATTTAGTTTAACAGAGGAAAATGGGAAAGAAACAATCCTCATGACTGCAGAAGGGTAGGTGATTTTTAAAGTGATATTTTTAAAACCATTAAAAGTATTATTGCCCATCTGTTTTGAAATATCTTTATTAATGTTATATTTGAATATATTTTTAAAACAAGTCAGCTAGGTAGAATTTGGAATGTAATTTAGAGAGGCTATGGTGCAATGCTATTTTGATTTTTTTTTTTTTGGATGCCATTAATCTACTTTTTATTGCTTTGAAGTTGTTCTGTGTCCACATAGCAAACAGAAATTATAAAGACAGCTTTTTAATAACCATAAAATTCTTAGTTTCTAATACTGCTTAAAATCTACAGCTGCTGATTGTTTAAAATTCACTGCTGCTCTAGTTTTAAAAGAAAAAGAATTTAGGGGAGAAAAGGAAAAATAGTTTTATTGCTAACATAGTCATAATTCAGTAATAAATCACCAGTATAAAAGAAACGTGTAAAATCTGATACCTGCTAACTGAAAGTGTAATCACAGTATACTAATGATTTAGACCGACAGGAAAACAACTTTTCTAGAACTATAGCAATGTATCTCCAATTTATTTCAGTAGCCTTAATGTGATTTCCTAAGGAGAATATTATAAATTTCAGTGTTTAGTCACATTTTTATACATTAGCAAATGATATTGACAGTAAATAATTACAGAGCATGATGTTTTACCATGGTTTTATTTACCTTTTTATTACTATCACAGGTTTCCAAATGTTAACAAATATAATGGATTCATCTTAGTACTGAAAATTAGAAATGTTCTTAGGAAAGGGAAGATGTCTCATGAGCTAAGTGGAAATCTCTCAGGAATCTAGGACATAAAAAGAAAAGCAATACAAGAAGAACTGAGGTGGATGAAGAAAGATTGATGTCAGAGAAAGCAAAGAAAAGTCATTTTATTTTAACTGGGGTCTGGAGAAGTGAATTAAGGAGACTGAAACATGCTGGAAGAAACATAGAACCTAATAACATGAAAACAGACTGTTTTAAGTGGAGCATTTGTCTCAAAGCTGGTGCCTCTTTGCTCTAAGAACTGCAACAACAACTTAGATTATTTTGTATATTATCTACCATCTAGGGTCTTTATCTTGCACAATTGCAGAGAGAAGTTCTGCAAGGAAAGTCCTGTCCTCAGACAAAGGAAAATAAGACTGAAATCTTATTAACCATAACATACATGATGCATACACAGTACATATACATCAGACATGCATGCATGTATCACACATACATGCACAGGCATATGTGTGCAGCTTACATCAGAGATAATACATAGCTCATGCATATACACATATCATGGGTACATGAAGTCTGAATGCATCAGACGTGGCTAAATATCCTGAAGACAGGTACCCAGGCTCCAACTTTTCTAACTTCTTTTCTGGGTCTAAATGGTAACAGAAGATTTCACCCCACTGATTTATTCTCCTTGATATATAAGTATTGGGGCTGTTCTTAAGTAAAACCTTTCTTATTGCACTTAAGACCAGAATTGAAAAACTGGCCCATTTTATTTCTCTATGAAATACAACCTAATTTTCTTTCAGCCCCCAAAGGAGATGATTAATCTCCACCTAGGTTTTAGACGGTTTTTCCAGGTAGGCAACGTTATGACCAGACAGCATTGCTAGCTATGTGGTTTTTCTATTAGCACTATGTTTTAAAATTTGCCCAGGCCCACTTAACTTTGGAAACAAAGAGACTAGAACTCAAGAAAACCTATTCTAGATTTAAATATTTATTTTTAGCTCAAATCATTTTCATAAAACTCACAATTCCATTAGGAATTACATCTGTTAATCACCTACATTGTTGCCTGTTCTAAGAACAATTTAAGAGATAGCTATTTCATTTTGTGAAGTAGCTTCTAGTATTCTTCAGTAATACTTCGTAAATAATTATTACTGCCTATACCAGGGCTAATTTGAAAATAATTTGTACCTAATTAGTAGGCATTACTCCAAGGATTAAGAAGATGTAAATGAACGCTGAAAATGAACCCCAAACATGTGGGTCATTGACCTATTAAGTCCTAGCTCCTTGTGAGAAATCTCATGTGATCTCTTAAGACAAAGAAATCGCATCACTATTCTATTACCATAAAAAGTCTTAGAAACTACATGGCCATCAAACTAATACCTTTGAATACATATGTTTTTATGTATACATGTATTGTTATTTTTGTACAAATGTTTCTTTTTATAGATAGATTTACCTCAAAATACCAAGTTTGTTTTTTGTGGATCAACGTGATTAAAGGAAGAGAAATAAATATATGGAATAATGTGTTTTTGGTAATATATCATAACACACATTCCAAAATATTTCAATATGCTTTAAAGTCTATATGTGCTTTAAAGTCTGACAAATATTATTCTTCTATATTTTAAAAGGCATGTGGTAATAACTTCAGGGATGAGAGGCGGGGAAAATGTTGTAATTGGGATATTCTGACAAAACCATTTCCTTCTGCAGTTGTACAAAATTAATTAATTTCTTATTTTCTTTAGAAAATAGACAACATTTAATATATAAATACAGGTAATATTATAACTGTATTATCAATAGTATGTTTCCCTTAATTATAACTCTTTAATCACCTATGTTTCATTCTTTGTAATAAGAGAAATAAGTGTTTAAGTTATATAAAGTAGAAATACCTATAGAAAAATCTCTCATACAATCTGATACTTCTCGAAGTATATATTTTATATTTCTTCCTGGACTCAACATTACCAACTAAATCATATACCCCTCATACCTGACTTTTAAATAGATAAACAATCAATGTTTCAGACTAGTTTGTTAACATATTTGTAAGTAAAGATTTTGAAAATCAGATCAGTAAAAACCAAACACCAAAATTTCATTTTCTGTCCCATTACGGTAGATATTTTTGTGATGTGAGTAGATTTTGTTACAACCTTTTATAACCCTGCCAGATATGCAAATTGTTTATTTTTGCATTTAAACTACCAGTTTGATTTTTTCCAAACTGGAGACAAATGTGCTATTTTAAATGAACAAATGAGCCTAAATTGACGAGCAGCCAAAAATCCTCAGGAACTTATAGGAAACAAGATGAGATGTCATTTAATCATATGATATACTGGTTAAAGCTGATGTGATTTAGAAATATAATTAAGACATCTTAACTATATCAGCTCCATTTTATCACAGACACTCAAAAACTCATGGTGCCTAGTTGCATACTGAAGACAGTATATAAATGTAACCCCAGCTTGACAAACACTAGCTTTTCCAGCAAAGTCATCTTGTGTTACAGACTATACACTGTGTCCAGTGAAAGATGATTTGTGTCAGCTAAAACTGTAGCCTGGAGCTACACTTGGTGTGTTATTACTTTAATCTAGTTATTGCAGCCTTGAAGTGTATGTTAGCAAGTCCAGAGAAGAAATATCAAAAGCACAACCTACCCTGATCATTAAGAATTTCTAGGAATAGCAAAGAAAAAGACTCCAGGATATTTCTCGTATGTTTATTTTTTGAGTATGTTGGCTTTTTATTCAAGAACAGGTATTATCTAATGTAAGAAAATAATTAGAGGTTACCATTGTGTAATGTCGCCTTCCATAATTGAGCTTTTGAAAAATTGGTTGAAGATATGCCAGTAAAGTGATAATTATATAGATGGAAAATTTTAAATCAAATATAGCTGTTAACATTAGGACCAGTCTTCTGGACTGTATTGGGGGTTGCTGATTATAAATTTTCTTTAGTTTATAAAAATGTGAGTATATGTATAGTTTCAAATAAGTCTAAGAAAAATGTTGTTATAAAATGCCTTAATAACAGAATAGAGTATAAGTAAGCATTCAGTCATCACATTTGAATAAAAAACAAATTCTAAATAGTAATAAGTGGTATTTAAAGATCAGTGTAATCTCACCCATAAGATACATCATTTTTTTTAACTGATGGAAGGAAGCAGATTCAGAATTTTCAGTTATTTTATATCACCATAACCTAAAAATGTGTTCATTGAACACATAATTATGGATAGAAAAATAAATGAATGGCAAAGTGAATTTTCTATTTGTTCTCTATTTTTGCTCAGCGTTTTTACATTGTTTCCTTTAAAAATTAATTATAATGCTTAAGTTGTTTTAAAGTACTTCAGTTGGTTCTTAAACATGAAAAGTATTTTGCTATTATGAGAAAAAAATGAAAATAAAATTACCAAAAGGATAGACCTAATGTAAATGCACAATACATTATGTTAATATTAGTAAATTCATTGTATTTATATAATTAGATAAATTATCATATTTTATAAGTGGAACATTTTGCATGAGAAACAAGGAATTACCTTACAGGTTAATTTAATCATTTGATCTTTGAACTTTATCAGTCAGTGACTTTATCACCTATAGATAGTAACTTTATCACATCTTTGGTTTTAGCCTGATGGTTAGTCATATCCATACACATCAATGCTTATGAAATTGTTAAATATATTAACATGAAAGATTTCATGTTAAATACTAAAGAAAATTAACATGATAAAGCTTAAAAAGATGAAAATTAAAATGATATGATACCTAAAAATAATTCCTTTTCACTCTTTTAGAAGCCAAAGAATGTTTATATTGTAGATTTTTAAGATGAATTAGCAACTTCCAATTCCAATAAAATTTACTTCAAATATACTAGTCTCAAATGAGTCTCTCTTGTGTCCAATCATACAAGTTGTAGGATAAGCTATTAGGCAATATAAACATTACGTATTATGTATTCACATTTATGTAATTTGCTTAAATTTATATGTAAATTTTATCTAAATATAGACTATATATGTAATTTATTTAAATTAAACTACACATAGATGCCACAAGACACATTAGAGTTAGGAGAAAAATACTTTAAAATTACTTTCTGAGATCGAAAAATATTTAGTGGCAGCAATATCTCTTTCTAAATACTAGACTATTGAATAGTTTGAGAATTTTTTTTAAAAAATTGCTTCAGTCTTAGAATATTGTGTCAGAATATCACCTTATGTTGTTTTAAAAGCAATAGGTTATATTTAAAAAAACTATTCTAATTTCATCATAGTGCTTATTTTATTATGTACCTATCCTTGAGAAAGTTAATGTAAATAGTATATTCTATTTGAATAATCCCACATAGTACATTTTAGTTTTATTGTTATATTTAACATGATGAGTGAATACCATTTTTCAGTTAAATTAAGAAAAGTAACTTTGCAATAATAATGTTTATGAGCAATAGAATGACAGAATAATCTTGTACATCACTGCCTACACATTTTTTAGTTAATTTATTCTCACTCCTTCTATTATAATCATCCAAAAAAAATTCTTTTAAACCCTACCTATCACACTCTCCATGAAGGGTTCATTAGATGCTTGGCATTCTATTTTTCTATATTTTATTCATAGCAAGAAATCTATGAGGTACTCTAACCGGAGGGGAGACACCTGGTGGGTTTAATTAGATTGCATCTGGAAGTAATTAGGAGCAAAGGATAAAAGTTGACCAGCTGTAATAGTCTAGATGACTTCAATTATTATATTGAGACTGTCCAACAGAAAAGAGTCCTGACCTTGGGAAGATAGTAAAAAACACAGTGAAAAGTTTTGAGTATAGAAAAGTCCAAATATGAAATCAGAATCTTCACCAATATTTTCCAACCAACAGAGTTCTGCAGTGTTTGAAGTCCATGGAGGGCAAGACCTAGTCTCCTATTAAATGTTGGGAGAATAATTTTGTAAGGTTGCAAACTAATGGGATGGACTTACTGGTAGCTCAGTTGTTAAAGAATCCGCCTGCAGTGCAGGAGGGTTCAATTCTTCGTCGGGAAGATCCGCTAGAAAAGGGATAGGCTACCCACTCCAGTATTTAAGAATCCACCTGCAGTGTGGCAGACCTGGGTTGGATCCCTGGGCTGGGAAGATCTCCTGGAGAAGGGAAAGGCTACCCACTCCAGTATTCTGGCCTGGAGAATTCCATGGGCTGCAAAGAGTCGGATACAACTGAGCAACTTTCACATACTTATGGGAATTTGGAATGACTTGGTGGATATCTGACACAAGACCATTTTGAATTGTGTTTTCTTCACTTTGGCAACTTAAATAAGTACCAAGTCTAAATCAGAATTTGTTGTTGTTCAGTTGCTAAGCCATGCCTGACTGTTTGTGACCCCATGGAAGTCAGATTTTAAAGGGGTTTTATTCTCTTTGTAGTCATATCACTTTACTATATTATTACTGAACTTTGTAGCGGCATATACTGACAAGAGGATGTGATATTAATTGTATGTTTGTAAACTTTGGGTGTCAGCTACTGCTGCTGCTGCTGCTGCTAAGTCACGTCAGTCGTGTCCAACTCTGTACAATCCCATAGACGGCAGCCCACCAGGCTCCGCCATCCCTGGGATTCTCCAGGCAAGAACACTGGAGTGGGTTGCCATTTCCTTCTCCAATGCAGGAAAGTGAAAAGTGAAAGTGAAGTTGCTCAGTCGTGTCTGACTCTTCGTGATCCCATGGACTCTTCGTGATCCCATGGACTGTAGCCTACCTGGCTCCTCTGTCTCTGGGATTTTCCAGGCAAGAGTACTGGAGTGGGTTGCCATGGCCTTCTCCTTGGGTGTCAGAGACTGCATCATACATGTGTTTGTAAAGGTCTACCTAGAGTCTTGACTCTAGTCTGTGGGTATAGCTACCATTTTCTTCTGTTTCTCAAAAGTGGCAGGCTTGACGCAGATGATTGCCAACATGTAGAACAAACCGGTAATGTTTATTTGACTCTAGGTGGGAACACAGAAATCTGAGGAAAAAGAAATGAAAAGCAACCATTTCCAAACTATCATTTGCTCAAGAAATGTTTTGGAGATGGAAACCCAGGGTAAATCATTTGATTTGATCCTATCAGGCTTCTTTTTAAAATTGCTTCATTTCACATCACCAATTTGACATGTCCACAGAATCTGCTGGGTTTGTGCACATGTTCAAAGAGGCAAGTTTGTCATAAACTCTAGCTAACTGTCATTATTTCTCAAATTTTGTGTGGAAAAAAAGGGTTTTGATCATCTTCATTGCTAAATTTGGAAAGCATCTTGAAATGGAGATTGACTTGTGTCAAAAAATATTTTAAGTAAAAATTTTGAAGTAAAGTGTAAATTCAGTATGAAAATGTTGTATCTGACTGTTTGCAATGCCATGGACTGTAGCCTGCCAGGCTCCCCTGTTCATGGGATTCTCCAGGCAAATATACTGCAATGGATTTCCATTTCCTCCTCCAGGGAATCTTTTTGACCCTGGGATTGAACTCCAGTCTCCTACATTGCAGGCAGATTCTTTACTCTTCAAGCCACCGGGGAAGCCAAAATTAGGTATATCCTGCTTCTGTTCCGTCACACTGTATCCAGGATATAAGTCCATCAGAAACGGATGCACATTGGAAAGGTAGAGTAGACAATATTCTTCAGGAACTTACAGGGTTAATGCACCACCAAGTTCAGGTCCCTACTTGCAACTGCTGGAGAAAAGCTCATTATTTAAAAAAAAAAAAAAAAAAAGGGCCCCAAAGTTGTGTGTGTGTCTGTGTGTGAGTCGTTCATTTGTGTCCGACTCTTTGCAACTCCATGGACTTTAGCCTGCCAGGCTCCTCCTCTGTCCATGGAATTCTCCAGGCAAAATGGAATCTTTTTTTTTTTTTTTTTACGTTCTTGTCATCTACTGCAAGCTTCTTGCAGGAATGAGATTCTTAGGTAATCATGAAGCTAAGAAACGGAAGTTTCTTTGGAGATCATCCTGTAACTTTTGTTGTTCTGTTTCTTTTCTTTTTATACCTTATAGTTGCCAAAGTTGAGAATCAAAGAGGTGTAGTGACTTGTTCAAGGTCACAGAGCTCAGAAGCAATGCGAGTCAGGACAATGGCTTTCCAGCGGAGTGCTTGCTCTTAGCTGAGGGTCCCCCAGCTGCCTGCTCTTTCCTGCTGGAGGCTCTCTTCTTGGAATTATTCCCAAGAATTTTAACTAACATGCTAAAACTAATCCAATTCTAATATCTAAAATGAAAATGTATTTTTCTTTTGGAAATCAGTTTTAAATATTTCATCATAATGGTACTACATTTTACGACACTTCCACAAAATTTCACATGTAAGTGTGGAAGTATCCTGTATTTTGAAAGTATTTAAAAAATTTGATTGGTCATTTTGATGACTAAAACCATAATATTTAAGCATCTAAACTTTGTCTTGCTTCACACAGAAATTTTGATGTTTTTTCATGTAATGTGGGTTTAGTTTCCACAGTTGAAAAGTTATTTATTGGAATAAAAGGAACACTTTTTTCCCACATAGTAAAAGGAACACTTTTTTCCCACATAGTATTCATCTCACAGGGCTTCCCTGGTGGCTCAGATGGTAAAGAGTCTGCCTGCAATGCAGGAGACCTGGGTTCCATCCTTGGGTCGGGAAGACCCCCTGGAGAAGGAAATGACAAACCACTCCAGTGTTCTTGCCTGGAGAATTCCACGGACAGAGGAGCCTGGTGGGCTACAGTCCAATGGATCTCAAAGAGTTGGACCTGATTCAGAAACTAAACCACCACCACCCAAGCACTTAGAATATCTCTCTATCCATTTAATCCTTTCATTTCAACCATCAGATTTTTGTAGTTTTCTCATAAAAATCTTGTACATATTTTGTTAGATTTATACCTAGGCATCTCATTTTGAGTAGTGCTAAATGGAAAGGATTATGCTTTAAATTTCAAATTCCACTTGTTCAATGTTGTATCCTATAGTCTTGCTATAAATTCTTATTGATTCCAAGAAGCTTTTTGTCAATTTTCTTTCAAATTTTCTACATAGATGATCATGTCCTATGTGAACAGTGACCGTTGTATGTCTTCCTAACCTGTGTACCGTTTATTTCTTTATTCTGCCGTATTGCACTAACAAGGACTTCTAGCACAATGATGACAAAGAGTTCTGAGAGGGGACACCCCTGCCTTTTTCCCGATCCTAGTGGGGAAGTTTCAAGTTTGATTGACTTTGCTCTTTTTCTAGTTTCTTAAGGTCTAAATGTAGTTGATTAATCTTTGATCTTTCATCTTTTCTAATATATGCATTAAATACTTTATATTTTCCTCTAAGCACCACTTTCACTGTATCTCAAAAATTTTGATAAGTTGTGCTTTCTTTTTCATTTAGTTCAAAATACTTAAATTTCTCTTGAGGTTCTTTCTTTGACTCGTGTTACTTAGAAACATGTTATTTAATCTCTACTTATTTTTGAAATTTTTCCTATTATCGTTATCATAATTCCATTGCGGTCTGAGAGCAGACATTGTGCAATTTCTATCTTCAGTAGGATTTTCAAAAAGGTTATTAAGTAAATATTAGGCTGTGTTTTCTAAGAATATAATCCCGTGTTTGCCTTCACATGAAATTAGATTCTGTACTGTGTAGGAAAATTTTCTGAGACCCAGAAATCAGATGCATTAAAAGTTAAATTTTCTGCACTGTGAACTTAACTGAGGCACAGGTATTGTATTACCTTGCATATTATAGGGTGATTAAAAGCTGGGGAAGTGCTTAGCTACATTTTACTGACATATTAGTCAGTATCTGGGCTTACATAAATTTTTAGATGAAAAATGAAAGTGTTCTGAGATCAAGGCAAACCTCCATCATTATGAGAGTGATGAAACCAGGGCTCCTGCAGTGCATATCAATAGTGCTCTAAGAATATAGAGCAATATTCTAGGTGTCCAGGGTGTCAGTCTGTTGCTCTGTTATAGGAGATTTTCCCTATCCTTAAAATATTGGAATGCTTTTACAAGATTATATATTCATAAAATAAAGTTCTTAAATTATGAATTTAATTTCCTTATTAAATATCTTTCTGTTAGTTTCTGCCCATCACTCAATCTATCAATATCTTTCTGAGTCCTAATATTCTATCCAATACATTAATTGTCATGGTGCTTAGAGACGCTTAACTATTATTATTTATATTCTGTGTTTTTTTCTTATAAATAGAAGCACAGTCCTAGATATGGTTGTTCTAGCAATATCAACAACAAACTGATGAATTCTTCTTTTCTCACCTTCTACTCTTTGAACGTTATTCATATTTACTAAATCACCTGCTTGCTGGTTCACTTAACTTCTTCCCCCTTTTAACACAGATGTATCATGTTAGAATACTTTCTATGAACTAGTTTTCTTTTTGAAAGAAAATAAAGCCTGTTAGTATTGACCTTCAAATGCTATTAAAATAAAGACATTAACACAGAATTATAGTTTATCTGAAATGTTGCACAATATATAAATGGAAACAAAAATAGGTCACCTTTGAGTTTGTTTTTTGCTAAACAAGCCATGCAGAAACACTACTATGTTGATTTTAAATTTATGGCTTATAAAATGGCAGATTATCTCAAGCTCTTAATGATTCCAAGTCAAAAAGGAAACATTTTACTTTCAGAGTACATATAACTCTGAAGTGACCGTATTCTACTATTAAAATGATCTGAATAAATCACCCTATAAAAAGCTATACTTGAAATGCATACCGCAGATAAAGCATTTTAAGTATTTGTCAGAGAGTGGAAGGACATCTACATTATGCACGTGGTAAAAATGCTTCAGCTAACCAGCAACCCAGCGTGATGGCCAAGAGCTCCCTCACCTGCTGTCACTTGTGTCAGTGGTTACGAGGAGGACTCTATTGAACAGACTTTGTGGCTATACCTGGGTTCAAGGGGAGGGCGCCCTGGTCGTTACTCATGGCTTCAGCAGATCCAGGAGAGTGGTGAGATGTGATGTTCAGTAGGTGTCCGGGACTCCATGTAACCAAATTTGGACCCGGGTTTCTTTGCTTTCGCCTTGCACCTAAACTTCCTGTAGATTTTCCTATCAGCTGGTAGGGAGTCCAACTGGCTGTGAGTTAAAAACCAAAACCAGAATCCAAACACTTCTCATTACCTTGTGCTATCCTAGACAGAGCATCATCATCTCTCACCAGGAATGACGCAAGAGTCTCTGACTTGTCTGTGTGATAATCTGTCTTTGTTCCTCTAAAATCCATTTTCAATACAGCAGCCAGATTGCTATAAAATGATTAGACCATGGCATTATTAAACCATGTCATTTCTGCACTCCTGTTGGCTCCCATTTCCATTAAACTAAAAGACGAAGTCCTCATAAGGAAAGATGAGATCCCTCATAGTTGGCCAGACCTCACCCCCATCGCAGTTAAGTTCAGTTGATCAGTCATGTCTGACTCTTTGTGACCACATGGACTGCAGCACTCCAGACTTCCCTATTTATCACCAACTCCCAGAGCTTACTCAAACTCATGTCCATCGAGTTAGTGATGCCATCCAACCATCTCATCCTCTGTCATCGCCTTCTTCTCCCGCCTTCAGTCTTTCTGGGTATCAGGATCTTTTCTAATGAGTCAGTTCTTTGCATCAGGTGGCTGAAGTATTGGAGTTTCAGCTTCAGCATCAGTCCTTCCAATGAATATACAGGACTGATTTCTTTAGGATTAACTGGTTGGATCTCCTTGCAGTCCAAGGGACTCTCAAGAGTCTTCTCCAACACCACAGTTCAAAAGCATCAATTCTTCGGCATAATTTATAGTCCAATTATAGTCCAATTTCTTTTAGTCCATGCATTGACTACTGGAGAAACCATAGCTTTGACTGTATGAAACTTTGCTGGCAAATAATGTTTCTGCTTTTTAATATTCTGTCTAGGTTTGTCACAGCTTTACTTCCAAAGAGAAAGCATCTTTAATTTCATGGCTGCAGTCATCATCTGCAGTGGTGTTGGAGCCCAAGAAAATAAAGTCTGACACTGTTTCCATTGTTTCCCCATCTATTTGCCATAAAGTGATGGGACCGATGCCATGATTTTTGTTTTTTGAATATTGAGCTTTAAGCCAGCATTTTCACTGTCCTCTTTCACTTTCATCAAGAGGCTCTTTAGTTCCTCTTCACTTTCTGCCATAAGGGTGGTGTCATCTGCATATCTGAGGTTATTGATATTTCTCCTGGCAATCTTGATTACAGCTTGTGCTTCAGCCAGCCAGCATTTCTCATGATGTACTCTACATATGAGTTACATGACAATATACAGCCTTTACGTACTTCTTTCCTGATTTTGAACCAGTTCATTGTTCCATGTTTGGTTCTATCTGTTGCTTCTTTACCTACATACAGATTTCTCAGGAGGCAGGTAACGTGGTCTGGTATCCCCATCTCTTTAAGTATTTTCCACAGTTTGTTGTGATCCACAGTCAATGACTTTGGTGTAGTCAATAAAGCAGAGGTAGATGTTTTTCTGGAATTCTCTTGCATTCAATGGATGTTGGCAATCAGTTCTTATTTATTTTGCTGTAAGTGTGCTGGGCTTAAAGACATTGTTCCGGATCTTCCTTCTGGTAGCAAACTCTTCTCTATTGTATTCATGTAATTAACCCCCATCTTCCTTCCAGCTTTGATCGAACAGCTTTCTTAACAAAGTCTTCCTTAACAAATCCTATCTAAATTTCAGTTTGCTATTTTCCCACACCGTTACTGATCCTCCTTACTTTGTTCTGTTTTCATCAGAATACATCCTACATGCCACATAACTTACTATTTACTGTGTTTATAAAATTCTGTTCATCACCCCCAGCTAGTGTTTTCTAATACATCCCCAAAGTCCTTGGTTAATGCTTGCAAATCCTAGGCATTCATTATTTTGCTAAAAATTTATTATTACTGATAGAAACATCAAGAGAACAGCCCAACATCCTCCCAATGATTAAGGCATTAAACTTTCAAATAGTATATCAGGTACCAAGTCAAATAGGAGGCAGCTGTAACATCCATGTCTACCTTAGGAAAAGAAAAGATGAAATCTGTGCTGCCAACCACCCTATACCTCTCCAGACTTAGCAGAATTAGTAAATAATGGGGCTTTTTACCTTTGAAACCCATTACCCCATTTGGAACAGTCTCTTTCTAGAAGCACTGAGAGGAAGTGAAGTGGATAAAATACAGAGGTGACCTTAGACCTACATTCAGTTCCAATTACATGACCTTCAGCAAGTTGGCTCATCCACCATGAGTCTCTGTTTCCTTGTAAAATGGAATTGATCATCTAATTGTTTTTAACAAAGAAAATGAAAAGAGGGAGGGAAAAAAAAAACAACCAACTAAACCACACAAAGTATAACACCAAATAAAACAGATAAGTAATTGACAAAAGCTATTCATTATAAGAAAAAAGACTTTCAGATAAGATTCACAGTTTGGAAGGTATTTCATAGTATCTCATTTGATCATTTTAATATTATTGTATGCTATATTTTCCTAAATTTGTTGACTTTAATAGCCTTTGTGCCTCCACAGTAAATTACTGGAGATAACTGAGAATAGATTGAATTAAATTGATACAAAAAAGTATTAAAATTGAAACAGCCTCAACACATGCCAATGGAGGAGATTTCAAACTTAATAACAAATATAGGCTAAATATGTATATTGTATTTTTCATTTAGAACTGACTTTCCTAGCATCTGAAACAAAATGGGCTCCATGATTATTTATCAGTTATTTGAAGGGATGTGTCAGTTCTTTTGTTAGAAGACTCCGTGCACCAAAATAAGTTTTAAAGATTTTTAATTGCATTAGCCTTTATATAAGAAATAGTGGATAGCATTTATAAAAGATTAAAACACCACATTTCAGAAATTGGAGCAGGAATGTATATTAGAAGGTACCTCAAGTAAAGGCATGCCTTACAGGAAACTAAGGTGACAAGGTCTTATTAGCTGTCAAGATTTGTTTTAGGCAAAACCAAGGAAAGGGTGGAGACCATAATCTTCAAACTATCAGGCTTGCATGTCATTTCTGTTACCCTTGGAGACTGAGTTATGGTTTCGTTATCATGTTAAAAATGGCAAGTGATGCCTTCTGTTATAGAAGATGATGAGTCAGAGCTGTTGTCAAGCCCCTCTTACCCAGGGGCAGTCTTGGAATAAATGTTTTCTGGCTCAACTTTTTCTCATAGCCAGGTCTTATGGCTATTCTTGAGGTCAAACAAATCCATCAAAAATAAAAGGTTGTCACTGAGCCATGATGTTCTAATGAAAACTTACTAGTTTTTGATCACACTTCTCAAAGCGCTTAATGGAATTTTTAATTTTTTAGTCTTTTGAGAGTGAGAATATAATGCAGATCCATATTAACAAAAACAAAATGAGGCATAGTATTAATTATTGTAAGGTGTAATGATTTTACATTAGGATAATTACTTGTTCCATTTGTCAAATTATAAAATTAGGATTCTGTTTTTTTACTAACCTCTACAATGAATACTTTGAGTTTTTTTAATAGCTCTCATTAAAAGATTTGAAATATGTATTAAAATTTTCTATTTGGTTATTTTGGGGACACAGATTTGAAATATGGGACCTTAAAAGTTGCTGTCTAAGGTCAGAATATGTAAAATTAAAGTGGTAGGTAAATTTTAAAACTACATTTTTATCAGAATTTTATTATTAGAAGAATATGTTTATAAATATAGAATTAGTAAAAGTCAAGTAATCTATGCTTTACATTTTAACAAATGATATAGACTCTAATGATTTTGAACATAAATCATTTTGTGTATTTCTTAAAGTTTTATCAAATCATTTGCTTTATCATTAACATTGTTCAGTAAGTATGATGTCTCAGTTATGACTTGGGTTTCTTCTATATTAATAGGATAAAACTGTCCTCTTGACAGTTGTTTCGTGTAAATATAGGCAATAAAGCTCCTGAAAAATTATACAGAGTGTTTGTATTTCAGCATTTTTAATCATACATATCAGTGAAAAAATTATAATTAATTTTTAAGTTATTATTTTCCATGTTATCATCTGAGCCATTTGTTTTAAATTTATCCATTCAACATGTATTTAGTCAGTGCCTGCCAGGTACCAAGCACTGTCTTGGGGCACTGGGGATACTTCAAAAAAATGAAAAACCCTTCTTATATGAAACTTTTATTGTAATGGTAAAAGTTAGATAAGAAGTAAGCATGAAAGTAAACAATAAAACTTAGCCAGTAGATAGTGACACAAGGAAAAGTAGATAAGATATCTGCAAGTAGTTTAAGATATAGAAAATATTGGGGATGCATTTTGGAGAAGGCAGTCAGAAACCTCTCTGAGAATGATATGAGTAATGCAGAAAACTAGCTACAGAAAAATCTGGGGAAAAAAGTAACTCAGCAGGAAGAATATTAGTGTTTGTGAGAAACCCGTTGCCCAGGCGGCACAAGGAGGGTTCAGAAAGTTACATAGTAGATTCTATGTGATCTGATCTCTAGGTCTTGGTAACATTTTCATTTTTTTTTTCATATTGGGGTCAGAAGTCATTATAAGGTAGTGATGGACTCAGTGTTGAGCATGGAAAAGGAAAAGACTAGAGAAGGCTGCCTATTTATTTGGTGTAAGCCACTGGCTAGATGGGAGTGCCTCTTACTGAGACAGAGAAGGCAGTGAAAACAAGAATGGCAAGGTCAGGAATGCTTTAGACACGTTATATTTGAAGCATATTAAATGTCTGAACGGATATAGTAAAGCATTAATTCAAGACCGGTACCATTGGAAATACAGTAAGTCAATCAGGGACAGAAAGACTCAATGGTGTGTTTATAAATAGAACCATGCAGTTCTTTGCACTACACCTTAATGAATTCTCCAGGCAAGATTACTGGAATGGGTAGCCATTCCCTTCTCCAGGGGATCTTCCCAGCCCAGGAATCAAACCTGGCTCTCCTGCATTGCAGGCATATTCTTTACTGCCTGAGCCACCAGGGAAACTCCACCTTAATGAATAAGTGTAAGAATAGTGTACATAAAAATAGGCCTCTTACTATACTGGATGCTTGGGGCTGGTGCACTGGGACGACCCAGAGGGAGGGTATGGGGAGGGAGGAGGGAGGAGGGTTCAGGATGGGGAGCACGCGTATACCTGTGGCGGATTCATTTCGATGTTTGGCAAAACTAAAACAATATTATAAAGTTTAAAAATAAAATAAAATTAAGAAAAAAAGAAAAAAAATAGGCTTCTTACTACTTTGACAGTTGTTTTTAATTTGTGCTATTTTAATTCACATTTTATGATAAAATGTACTGTTGTTGATTCATATGCTATATTTCCTATAAGGTAACAATCTGGGGTTATTAGTAATTATAAATGTATAGATAATTGATTGATTGATTTAGGTGAATGATTAGACCTGCCAGGAAATATGGATTATTAGGAAGCAGTGGGTTATGTGTAGAATTCTTTACATTTGATTCATTTTAATTCACTTCCACAAGTATATTTGATTGTGTTCTCTTCTTTCTCAGCTCTTCCGATATTTTTCATTCTTTATAGACTTTCTAGAAGTTCCTCAAGAGCATTCCAGGGGAGTCTGTTGCAGGGACATTCATTTCATTAAAGCAAGCACAACAGATGAAGATACAGAGCATTCCAGTGAAAGGAATGAATATTTCTTTCCAGTGTTGCCAGTACATGCAAGTGTATCTTGGTTGATATTACTTCAGTATCAAAAGTAGCTATGTTAGTAGTATTATCTGAAACAAAGGGAAGAGAGAGCCCTGGGTGTTCTCTGAGCAGTGCTGGTTTGACTCTTTTCTAAGTGCTGTTTTACAGCTCTATAGAAATAGAAGTTAACTTACAGATTTTTGTCTAGTAGAGATACAGATGTTTCTAAATGAAACAACCCCAAAGATTCCAGTTCATGGCCCTGCTGGACACCATTAAGTTTCATATCAAACCCAGAAATCTTATCTTAATATTGCCTATAAATCTCTAGTTTCTCAAATACTCTTTGGGCCGATTTTCCCATCTTATTAGTTCCATCAATAATCAAGTTGAATGGAAACTGGACTATTTTTCCTCTGAAAGTCATATAAGAGTTATAGTTTTGCCTTTTTTGAAAAAGTATTACCTTAACTTCAGAGGAACACAGGAAAGGATTTATCCTGCCAAAATATTTTAAAATGCAATATAAAACATCATTATATACTTGCAGAACATTTGAAAAAATAGCCACTTCCATGTTTTGAGTGGTTACTTCAAAATATTCTTTATAATATAAAATACTTAGTATTTGATAAGACATTTGTTGATAGAAAAAGAGATTGACCATTTCAAGATGATATTAATAGCTTCAAAATTGTACAAAAATTACAAATGTGTATTCTATTCATATGCTTTATTTTAAAAGTAAGCCTTGTACACATTTTAAATTGTACAAGTATTTCATTTCCAAAATTACTTCAAAAGCATGAATGAAAGCATATAATGAAGCAATTGTGTGGCAAACTTCTGTTTTATAGGTAAAGTGTGTAGAGGTTGCTTTATGAAGAGCACAATCCATGTCCTGAGGCGGCTCTGATACATTCTGAGAAAGAGAATCGTATTGTGAGGCAGTATAACATCTATATATTCATTCATAGGAACTGCATTCATTGAGGGTCAAGTACAGGCAAAGGGCTCTGTTAGATCCTGTCAAAAGAATAATGGACTAGAAGAGCATAGTTCCCTTCTACAATAAGCTTATACTTACAGTCTTCATTATTATTATAGCTAGACTTTATATTGAGTACCTGCAATATTCCCTGTACCCTACAAGGTACTTTACATTATTTATCACGTTTAATTTTATGGATGCGAAAATGAAGACTCAGAGAGGTTAAGTAACTCGAATAAGCTATTAGTTTGTAAATGGCAGATCCATCTTATCCTGAAAACTTGCTCTTTCTAGTACGCTCTCTGCTGGTCTAATAAGGAGAATAACTGTGTGTGAATAAGTATGTGTGGAACTGTAGCACATCACAGAATATTCTAAGTTTGAAAGCTAGGCAAACAGAGGTCCCTGGGAATTCAAAGAAGAAAGTGATGTTTAGATAGTGCATGCATGCTCCGTCCTTTCCGACTCTTTGCGACCCTATGGACTGTACTCCACGAGGGGCCTCCATCATGGGATTTTACAGGCAAGAATACTGGAGTGGGTTGTCATTTCCTCCTCCAGAGGATCTTCCTGACTCAGGGATTGAAAAGGCATCGCCTACATTTCCTGCATTGCCAAGCAGATTCTTTAGCACTGAGCCACCTGGAAAGCCTTTTTTTGTTGTTGTTTTTGGTAGAAGGATTATCAAATTTTATCATGCAACTGAGATTTGACATAAACTTAGATAATATATTGAGGTTTAATTTTCTGAGCCAGGGGCAACAGTAATTCATTAGGAGGGGGGAATAAAAAAACAGCCATAAGACTTGTTTTGGAAATGTATGTTGCCTAACTTAATTGTGTGTTGGCATGTGTTAAAAAGGAAGAGAAAATATGTTGATACTGAATTGTAGAGAGTCCTTACTGTGTGTTAAGGAAACCAGAGACAAAAGGAACTGAGATTATTAGAGTCGTACAGTAGGGGATGCACTCCAGAGCAAAGGAGTAGAAAGCAAGAGGCTTCTATAAACCAGATGCAGGTGTAAAAGGAATGGTCAACTAGAGGAGTCAAGAATAAATCTGAGATTTGGGGTTTAGAAGGCTGGTAAATGTGATACAATTAGAAGAAGAGAGCAGATTATAAGAACCTGCTGTGTGTCCTTACAGATCTTTGGTCTGTGGTACTAATGTCATGTTTCGTTATACATATCTGTGTGCATCCATTGTGAGGAGCACAAGGACCATGGCTGTGTCCTACTCATCCTTGTATCCTGGGTGATGAATGAAGTGTCTGTATCATAGTAAGTCCACTGTTTGTGGACTGGATGAACAAATGATCACAAGGGCAGCGTGGGGCCAGGCAGTTCATGCCCATAGGATGTTTACGTAGATACCTTACTGGAAGCTGAAGTTCAAGACTGGGGCTTGGAAAGGAAATAGAACTATAGATAAATATTGTGGAGTCAACTGCATAGGGACTATAGTTGAAATTCTGAAAGTATTAGGTGAGAGGTAGGGAGAAAAGTCCAGGAAGAGTGAGAAAGAAGATATGAAAGGCAAAACCTTTGAACATTTCTATCTCTTATGAATGATATAAAAGTGGTAGGGAAAACACACACACACATATATATACCCCCTCACACACACATATATGTATATATAAGTGAAAGTGAAGTCGCCCAGTCGTGTCCGACTCTTTGCAACACCATGGGCTGTAGCCTACCAGGCTTCTCCATCCATGGGATTTTCCAGGCAAGAGTACTGGAGTGGGTTGCCATTCCCTTCTCCAGGGGATCTTCTTGACCCAGGGTTCAAACCCAGGTCTCCTGTATTGCAGGCAGATGCTTTGTCCTTTGAGCCACCAGGGAAGCCCATAGCAGTTCAGACTTCTCCTCTCTCTATATAGTAATACCATAGACTTAGCACCATGAGTTTATTTCTCTCACTTCTGGAGACTGGAAGTCAGAGATCAAGGCGCCAGCAGAGTTGATGTCTGCTGAGGGTTCTCCTGGTTTGCAGATGGCTGTGCTCTCGTTGTATCCTCGCAGGGTGTAGAGCAGAGAAAGAACCAGTTCTTGTGTCTCTTCTTCTAGGGCATTAATTCCATGCGTGAGGGTGGAGCCCTCGTGACCTAGTTTCCTCCCAAAGGCCCCACACCCCCATCATTTAGGAGGTTAGAGTTTCAACATATGAATTTACAGGTAGGGGAACAAACATTCAGTCTACAGTGAACACCACAGGATATTTTAAAGAAACTCTTAAGCAGTTGAACAGAGGATAAGAAGAATGTAGGCTCATCAAAACCAAGATAGAAGAGTTTCAAATAATACAGCTGTTATGAGTAGTGTAGACTTAAAGAATGTACTTGGTTTTGATAACTAGAATGTCATGGCTGACTGCTGAAACACTCCAGAAAATCAAAATGAGAAGAGTTAACAAATAAGTGGCAGTTGATAAAGAAACATACTTTACTGAACTTTCAGTGGTGGAAATCAGACATTTTAAAATGGTGGTACCATGTGTATGGTTGGTATGAAGATGAAAAATTATAAGGTTTAATGATAGGTTGATTTTCACCTTCTTCATCTGATGAGGAAACTGTTTCACCTCATTGATTTTTCTGTGCAAAAATAGTCATGTTTGCCTGTTCATTAGAGCTTGCTTCATTTCTTTTCAATTTGTTGTTTTCATCAGTTTGGCACTTCTGTGTGTTAAGGTTTTGCTTCATAGTGTAATTCTCTTTCATATTTCAGATGTGACATACCCACTCTGAAATATGCAAGAGAATAAAATGCAGAGTCATCTTGGGGAACACAGGTGCAAATTTAGTGGAGTAGACGGAATGATTCTTCAGTTTCACTATATTTACCAGATCCCTTGTAGAATAGTTCTTATGTCAAGATAGGAAATAACAATAAATAATAAGGGAATGAAGCTCTATACCTCAAGTATTTGTACACAGTAAAAAAAAATAAGTACAGATCCCTCAGCTGACTCATAGCAAATTTTATTGGGCATGTATATTCTACTTTATTATATAACCATAAAATACCTCAGGACAAATTAAATGAGCTATTTCTGCACTATTTACTTAGGAAAACTTCTCAGTGAATTCACTGAGAGTTTTACCTGAGAAAACTAAACAGTCAGGTCTTTTTTTTTTCTCCCCAGAATAGTCACAGGTACAGAAAGTAGTTTTTCAGTACTGAAGTGCCAGTGTATTTCTGCATGAAAAGTCACCTGTTTTCATCAGCATATTGGTGGTGTCTCATTCATAGCTCAACTGCTGTGTAACTTACGGTGTGTGTGAGTTACAGCTTCAGCCTACTGCGATTAACTCCACCTAAGGGATCAATGTGTTACGATCAACTAGCTTTATTATTATTATCCAAAGAATTATAGTCAGTACATGATTTTGGTAGGAATATGCCATCAGAGACAAACTGATGTATCACATGTACTCATGGGACAGAAATAAAATTTCTTATTCCAATCTAAGGGAAATATTGTGTTGTCCTAACTTAAGTGTGTCACTGGGGACATGTTAAAAAAGCTTCTTGCCAATGCTGGGCCATACCTCCATTAACTGGCAGGCGAGGAATTGAGACATAAACTGAACCTGGGCACTATTGGTAATCACTTTAAGTTGGAAGAAGCTTTTTGTTAAATTTGAGCATATTGTTTAATTTTTCAGATTTTGTAGTTATGATTCTGAGAGACTTCAGAAAAATCTCATTTTCTCATGCTATTAAGGATCAAATTATATCTGTCTTGTTTAACCAGGTGTAGATTTGTTCTCAAAATAAACCATGAGGTGTTATCATTAGTAACCAACCTGAATGTATTTTTTAATATAGCATCTCTGTCTATGCATGGGGCCACTGGGGACAGAAATGTAGATTAAAACACTGGATCTTCAGAGATAAACCCCCACACCTGTGGACACCTTATCTTTGACAAAGAAGGAAAAATATACAATAGAGAAAAGACAGTCTCTTTAACAAGTTGTGCTGGGAAAACTGGTCAACCACTTATAAAACAATGAAACTAGAACACTTTCTAACACCATACACAAAAATAAACTCAAAATGGATTAAAGATCTCAACGTAAGACCAGAAACTATAAAACTCTTAGAGGAAAACATAGGCAGAACACTTTCTGATATAAATCACAATAAAACCTGTGGCAGATTCATTTTGATATTTGGCAAAACTAATACAGTTATGTAAAGTTTAAAAATAAAATAAAATTAAAAAAAAAAAAAAGATCCTCTATGACCCACCTCCGAGAGTAATGGAAATAAAAATAAACAAATGGGACCTAATTAAACTTAAAAGCTTTTAGACAACGAAGGAAACTATAAGCGAGGTGAAAAGGCAGACTTCAGAATGGGAGAAAATAATAGCAAACAAAACAACTGACAAAGGATAAATCTCCAAAATATACAAGAAGCTCACGCAGCTCAATACTAGAAAAATAAACAACCCAATCAAAAAGTGGGCCAAAGAACTAAACAGACATTTCTCCAAAGAAGACATGCAGATGGCTAACAAACACATGAAAAGATGCTCCACATCACTCTTTATCAGAGAAACACAAATCAAAACCACGATGAGGTACCGTCTCATGCCGGTCAGAAGGACTACCATCAAAAAGTCTACAAACAATAAATGCTGGAGGGGGTGTGGAGAAAAGGGAACCCTCTCACACTGTTGGTGGGAATGCAAGCTAGTACAGCCACTATGGAGAACAGTGTGGAGATTCCTTAAAAAACTGGAAATAGAACTGCCTTATGACCCAGCAATCCCACTGCTGAGCATACACACCAAGGAAACCAGAACTGAAATTGACACATGTACCACGATGTTCATTACATCACTGTTTACAATAGCCAGGACATGGAAGCAACCTAGATGTCCATTGGCAGTTGAATGGATAAGGAAATTGTGGTAAATATACAAAATGGAATATGGACTAAGTGGGAGAAGGTGAGGGTGGGGTGATTTGAGAGAATAACATTGAAACATGTATATTACCAAATGTAAAATAGATGACCAGTGCCAACTCAATGCATGAGGCAGGGCACTCAAAGCTGGTGCACTGGGACAACCCAGAGGGATGGGGTGAGGAGGGAGGTGGGAGGGGGTTTCAGGACAGGGGGATAAATGTGTACCCATGGCTGATTCATGTTAACGTATGCCCCAAACCACCACAATATTGTAAAGTAATTATCCTCCAATTAAAATAAATAAATTATTTTAAAATTATAAAAAAGATAAACAATAGTACTAGAGTGCGTTGCCATTTCCTCCTCCATAGGATATTCCAAGATATTAAACCAGCATTTCTTATGTCTCCTGCCTTGGCAGGTGCTTTCCTTACCACTACCACCACCTGGGAAGCCCCATGTATGAGTATCAGTTCAGTTCAGTTCAGTCGCTCAGTTGTGTCCGACTCTTTGCAACCCCATGAATCACAGCACGCCAGGCCTCCCTGTCCATCACCAACTCCCGGAGTTTACTCAAACACATGTCTGAGTTGGTGATGCCATCCAGCCATCTCATTCTTTGTCGTCCCCTTCTCTGCCTGCCCCCAATCCCTCCCAGCTTTAGGGTCTTTTCCAATGAGTCAACTCTTGGCATAAATATACTCACACACAAAAATCTGAAATTGCAAGTGATAGAGTTGAGAAGCTGATTTTGCAGAACCAATGAAATGATGTTATTAGCTACATTGTTCAAAAGGTGAGGCTATGGCCCTCCCATTTGTCCTTTCTAATTTCATGGGAAAAATTTTTTCTCTCTCTTTCCTTTATACTCCTGCTTTGATCAGATTGTCTGGAAAGGCATTATTAAAGCAGGCTAGTTACCAGGAAAGAAGACCAGTGGCACCCTTTCAAGGCAATTGTAGCCATATTTTGTGTTGTATAACTTAAGTCTTCAGGGTATAGAGATGACTTTTCAAAATAAATTTTGAGACATAAAATCTCCACTTTAATAAAGCTGAGGGAAGTTGCATGGACAACCCTTCATGTGTTTTATGGAAGTGAGTGGTATATGTAGTTGAAATACCTGAAATACAGGTGTATCGTAACCATTTATTGATCCAGGCAAACTCCCCATCCTGTATAAGCATGGATACCTCTTCCTCTTTACTTGGCAGTTATTTTATGGAAGTGCACTTTGATTTCCTCCCTACCTGTTTTACTCAGTAATCATTTATTAAAAACCTACAGTGAGATAGTCATTAGCCTTAGTGTTGGATATTCTTACAAGAATGGAATTTGGCACATCCTAGGGGTCACATGCTTGTAAAGAGATAATTAGATCTCTGTGTTACATAAAATGGAAGATAAGTGATTCTGGACCTCCAGAGCCTGGGATACCAAAGAAGGTTTTTCAGGAGAGGTAGTATTTGCTCTTAAAGACTGATTGGGGATTTAACAGGTACACAAAGGGGAAATAGATAAAAGGGCAGATAAATAGATGATGAGAACAAAATAAAGTATGCACAAAAGTAGGAAACATTAGCCCTGTCAAAAAAGTGAAAAAAAAAAAAAAAAACAACACTTAGACAATTTGGGGGGCGGGTTCAGGGTAAGCAGGAGACGTGACATAGTTGACAAGCAAGTGAAATCATGAAGTTTCTCCCATGTCACGGTTGGTTGGTTTGTTTAACGAAGAGCCTTATTCCTGAGATTGGAAATACTTTGAAATATTTTAAAGAGAATGTGCCGTGCTTAGAGCTGTATTTATTTTTTTTAATATAAATTTATTTATTTTAATTGGAGGGTAATTACTTTACAATATTCTATTGGTTTTGCCATACATCAACATGAATCTGCCACGGGTGTATATGTGTTCCCCATCCTGAACCCCCCCTCCCATCTTCCTCCCCGTATCATCCCTCTGGGTCATCCCACTGCATCAGCCCCAAGCCTCCTGTATCCTTCATTGACCTTGGACTGGCGATTCATTTCATATATGATATTATACATGTTTCAGTGCCATTCTCCCAAATCATCCCACCCTCTCCCTCTCCCACAGAGTCCAAAAGACTGTTGTATACATCTGTGTCTCTTTTGCTGTCTCACATACAGGGTTATCGTTACTATCTCTCTAAATTCCATATATGTGCATTAGTATACTGTATTGGTGTTTTTCTTTCTGGCTTATTTCACTCTGTATAATAGGCTCCAGTTTCATCCACCTCATTAGAACTGATTCAAATGTATTCTTTTTAATGGCTGAGTAATACTCCATTGTGTATATGTACCACTGCTTTCTTATCCATTCATCTGCTGATGGACATCTAGGTTGCTTCCATGTCCTAGCTATTATAAACAGTGCTGCGATGAACATTGGGGTACACGTGTCTCTTTCAATTCCAGTTTCCTTGGTGTGTTTGCCCAGCGGTGGGATTTCTGGGTCATAAGGCAGTTCTATTTCCAGTTTTTTAAGGAATCTGCACACTGTTCTCCTTATGGCTGTACTAGTTTGCATTCCCACCAACAGTGTAAGAGGTTCCCTTTTCTCCACACCCTCTCCAGCATTTATTGCTTGTAGACTTTTGGATCACAGCCATTCTGACTGGTGTGAAATGGTACCTCATTGTGGTTTTGATTTGCATTTCTCTGATAATGAGTGATGTTGAGCATCTTTTCATGTGTTTGTTATCCATCTGTATGTCTTCTTTGGAGAAATGTCTATTTAGTTCTTTGGCCCATTTTTTGATTGGGTCATTTATTTTTCTGGAATTGAGCTGCAGGAGTTGCTTGTATATTTTTGAGATTAGTTGTTTGTCAGTTGCTTCATTTGCTATTATTTTCTCCCATTCTGAAGGCTGTCTTTTCACCTTGCTTATAGTTTCCTTTGTTGTGCAGAAGCTTTTAAGTTTAATTAGGTCCCATTTGTTTATTTTTGCTTTTATTTCCAATATTCTGGGAGGTGGGTCATAGAGGATCCCGCTGTGATTTATGTCAGAAAGTGTTAGAGCTATATTTAAAAAGACCATCAGAGCAGCATGATTCAGGTGCCGAGTGGCTCAGTGATGCTAAAACCAACCAGAAATCAGGAAAAAGCATCTGATCAATTTCTGATGTGAAGCTTATTTCACTTTGTTCTTTTTTTTTTTTTATTGGTGTGGGGAAGTATTTGACTGTGTCACCAAATAGGGGAAATGATTCTGCAGAGATTATTACAATGGAGATTGGAGTTTTCAGTACTAGTCACATTTTATATATTCCATATTTTATGTGTTAATCACATTTGTGATTTCTTACTTTGACTATTTACTGTTTGTTTCAGCTTGTCTTACCTGTTTTTAGCTTGTTGTGTACTTGTTGTAAGCCTTCATAACTCTTTTTGTTAAATAGCATGGAAAACAAATTTTCCTTTCATAAAAACAACTCAATTCATTGTTTATCATTGGTCGTGGAATTCAAAAATAACTCATAAAGTCAAGGTCTTCATTTCCTTTCTAGAATTCAATAAAAGTTAAGGATGGAAAGCAAAATGAACACTAATCTCCTTTTGTATCTTTTTATCATAATATATATCCCACTGAAATAGTTCATTCATATAATAATTATTCCTTTAAATTTTAAACTCTCTTCTTCATGAATATTGATGGAGATTTATTCAAGCAAATAATTTTAGGAATAGAAATCTGTAGTCAAAATTACCAGTTTGCATGATTACTGAAATTTCTATTATATTACTGTTTATTTTTATATATTCTTGATAAAACACTATTCATTGAAAATAAAGCCCAGCTGCCCCTGTCAGTTAAAACCAATGCACAGTGTTGTTGGTTTTTTTTTTTTTTTCCAATTCTTGTCTCTTTTTGACATTGACTATGGATATTTTGTATGCTGAAATTGACATGGCCCTGTTTAACCTAACATTGCCCTCTTTTTCCATAGTTCTTGGATTTATTAGAATATTTTGTCTCTATGTGCCTTGGGGTGGGGGAGAATTTAATGAGCTGCAAAGATGCATATGATTCAGTACCAGTGACCAAAACAGAGAGTAAGCTTGAGTGAAGTCTAAGAGTGAAGTCAACTTCATCCCAGGCTCTGAAAAACCTTTGGCCAAACCAGCAGCTGTGTACAGTGGAGGCTAGCAGAGTGCTTTTGGAGCAGCCAAATAACAAAAAACTTTATTTTTGTACTCTACTGTATTTGTTGAACCTGGCATGCTGCAGTCCATGGGGTTGCAAAGTCTGACATGACTGAGGGACTGAACCGAACTGATATTTGTTGAAAAGAAAAATTACGTTGCAAGAAATATATTGTCTGTGAGCAATGCAAATGATTTTTTTAATGAACAATATAAAATCTTAATTAGATGATTGATTCATATGTTAGCTAGGAGTATCCAGAGCAGTTGATTTCAGGGCAGAAAAAGACCTCGAAAAATAGTAGTGACATTCCTCCAGGGTTTGTTCTGCAGTTATAATACCTCATGTATCAGAAGATACTCAAATTGTGTACAGAATTTTAATACCTGAAGTTTTAAAGGTCCTACTTTATATATAAAAGGACAGAATGCAATTTGGGTACAATGTTTGGTCTGCTAGATTCAGTAGGAAATATCCCAGGAAGCTTGTAAACAGGTTTTTTTTTTAAATTATACTTCATAAAGTTTATTTAGATTTAGAACACATGTTGTTGAATTCAGTGAAACTAAATAACGAGATATCTATTTCCTGATTTGAATATATGGTAGCCTGTTTTCCATGACAGCCTTTTGCCATGATTTTGTAAAAACTTTATTTTGGAGTGACTAATGTCATGAATTGAAAAGTATGGATGGTGGTTTGTAATAGTGAAGAGTGAGGTCTTTCAGGTTGTAAAGACCTGGATTTAAACCCTGACTGAACCACTTTACTGGTCTACCTTTGGTAATTTACTTAATCCCTCTAAATTTCACTTTCTTCTTCTGTGTGAAGGGTAATAATGTATAGTCCATAGTTTTTAGGAAGATTGAATGAAGTATTTTCTGTGTAGTTAAATGGCTGCTATCATCATTAATATCATCATCATAGGTTTGCTGAAAGAGCCATCTTATAAAATTTTTTAATCTTTTTTGGAAAATGTTCTTAATTTAGTTATTTAATGTAGAATCAAAGTAAAAAGAACCAGCAAAATTAAATAGTGTAGGAATGATATCAAGGTATGCCCTATAAATCACTGTAGTTATAAATCTAATTGATGTACTTAGCTAAGCAAGTGCCATGACAGAAGAGTCAGATTAAAAAAAAAAAAAAAATCAAATCTTTCTTGTTAAAATTCCAGTGACTGTCATAACAGCAGATTCAATCATGCCTGTATATAAAATATTATTTTCAGAGTAATGTAATTTAATTGCTATTGGAACTGTCTTGACAATATAACTATGCCTGAACCGAGCTGTTTTATTTGCCCTTAAATATTTTCTTTCCTACATGTATAGCAAGATACATGTGGTGAGCACATGCAAAATAAACAACTAGGCTAGTATTTAGACCATTAACAGTAAAATGAAATCTTTTCTTCCCCTTCCTCACTGAATGCTCCCTCTGTTCAAAAATAAATAGATACCAAAAAAAGTCAATAAATATACATGCAAAATTACCTAGAAAAGCATTCAATGGGTATTAGCAAATAAGTTCATAAGCACAACCAGTTTTCACATTTAGAAACAAACTATTTGCAATTACAGAACATACCAATTTATCTCTTCCTCAAATTGTACTTTCAGTTCTATCTAATTTTAAAGGGGAAACAAAAGCACAGTAAAATAGATGCATATATGTGTATGCAAATTTTAGATGAATTTGCCAATTAAGAAACAAAGATAAGAAAAAGCTGCCCCTTTTCCCCCCTTGGCCAAATTAAAAATATATACATCTTGAATTGTGGGGGGTGGTGGGGGGAGCTAGTTATGATTGGCAGGAATAATCTTGGTTAAGTTATTAAATAATGAGACTCATCCTAGCCTTTACTTACATCCTAGCCTTCCCCACTCATCCTGGCCTTTACTTTCCTACTCCATAACCCACCCCAACAAGTGGCAACAGAGCAATTAAAATCAGTGTGAAATCACTTAGAAGACAGCTAAAAATCCCTGAAGCCCATCCTGCTGCAGGCAAAGGAGAAAGCTTTATCTTAGAAAAGCTTTGGTCCAGTGAGCAAAGCAGAGTTGAATGAGGAAGACGAGGACCCTGGAGACAGGCTGCCTGAGTTTGCAGTTTTGCTCTGCATTGTCTTCTCACCAAAATCTTCAATTTCTTGCCCCAGTTTCATCATCTGTAAAGTGGCTAAAGAGTAGTACATTTATCATGGAGTTGCTATAGGATTAAATGGGTTATTCACATGTACGTACTTAGAATGCTTACTACCTGGCACATAGTAAGTGCTCAGTAAATGTTAGCTGTTAGGATAGTTGAGTCTATAAGATCTGATCTTCTGGGATCCAACCAAAATCTCTTGAGCTTGATACTCACTTGGATAGTTCCTGACCCAGGAAGGTCAAGCATTCCAGAGGGTGTTCTACACCTGAATGTCATAGATGTTCATTGATTTATCCATGACAGTGCATAGAGGAAAATGTGCTAACTAGCTGGTTGTCTTAAAAGTATTCGCAATACATTAACTTCCTACCTGAAATAGCTACAAGAGGAGGGAAGTGCAGCCTGTTCTCTTAAAAAAAAAAAAAAAGTTAGGGTTCACTTTTCCTTCTTGAAACTTGGCTAGTCACTGCATAGACCTAAGGAAAACAACCTGTTGTCATTCAACATTTGCTGGATCTGCTTGTGGTGGCTTGCCTATTTCTTTCTTCTTTTAGTGCATGAGGTTTTAAAATTTGATCTTCATTTTCACTAGTATATTACCCAGGAAACATCTTTTTTACTGTTGCAGTTATCCCTTTTATTTCATTATTGAAAAGGCATTACATTACCCTTTTTTTCTGAAACAGTGAGGTTGAGAACTAATGTCATTAAATATCGTTTTAAAAAGAAACCTTTCCTGTCTTCAGGCATATTGTCGTAAAAGAAAGAACGAAGGAAATGATGAGGCCAGGTTTTTCTAGGGCACAATGAGATCGCATTAAAATGACACACAGTTCAAAATGGGAATATAAGATGACTGAAAAGAACTGGGAGGTAGGACATGAAAGATGTTTCTAACCCATTTATGTTCCCCAAATGTTCCTGATTGATAGTCCCCCATGTAAATGTAACTCCTTCCCCCCTCACCCAAACTTAGTCCTCCAGTGGAGAAATCAAGAGCCAATGTTCCAATGATCTTGGCAGATGCAGACAATCTCACTTCTAAAAGAGTATTTCCAATCAAACTTCTAGCCTGAAGGAAGATAACGGGAACCAATTTATGCCAATCCTATGTAGTGACCTCAAGTGGCAGTTTGAAATGCAAAACATTGAGACAGAGAGAGATTATACTTTGTACTTTGATAAAGCATAGCATTTTACCAAGAAAGAACTTGGAAGAGAATTTAAAATGAAATCTTTTCTGATGAGGTTTCTAGCTTTTTTGAAGTTTGTACTGACTTCTTCACCTAGTTCTTTAACATCAGTCAGTATCCAGGCCCATTTAGAATTTAAAAAACATGTTTTTTTTTAATGCCTCCCTGATACTGTATTTTGTTGTGCTCTGGGATGTGAATAAGATGGCATTGTGGGAGACACCATTGTGGGAGACACCAGGCTCTGTCCCACAACATAAAACTCAAAGACAGCTATACATGAACAAGGATAGAAAGCTGAATCCACCTAAGAAACTTCTGCCATACAGAGGAGCAAACCACTGAGAGTAACTGCATAAAAAGAGTAGGAAGAACTATTTTGCTTTGCCTGCTGCTGCTAAGTTGCTTCAGTCATGTCCGACTCTGTGCGACCCCACGGACTCCAGCCCACCAGGCTTCTCCGTCCATGGGATTCTCCAGGCAAGAACACTGGAGTGGGTTGCCATTTCCTCCTCCATTTGTTTTGCCTACCTCATCTAATTCCTCAGGCTGATATTGCTCAGCACCAGGACGACACTTCTCAGACTGAGTGTCCCTCACTTAGAACAGGAGAGCAGAGTAGATGACCAGATTCTCCCATCTTCCAGGGAACCGTATGAAGGAACTTCAGTTTCAGTATAGCCAGAGACTATCACAGCTGAGACATCTTGAGATGCTGAAAGTGAAAGTTGCTCAGCCGTGTCCGACTCTTTGCAACCCCATGGACTATAAAATCTGTGGAATTCTCTAGGCCAGAGTACTGGAGTGGCTAGCCTTTATCTTCTCCAGGGGATCTTCCCAACCCAGGGTTCGAACCCAGGTCTCCCACATTGCAGGCGGAATCTTTACCTGCTGAGCCACAAGGGAAGCCCAAGAATACTGGAGTGGGTAATCTATCCCTTCTTCAGGGGATCTTCCCCACCCAGGACTCAAACCAGGGTCTCCTGCATTGCAGGCAGATTCTTTACCAACTGAGCTATCAGGGAAGCCCAAGCCACAAGGAAAAGGTCAAAGCTACCAGTATCTTCCATACAGAAGGAGTCACCATGTGTCTCAGTGGCCTGTACTGCAGAAAACCCCAACAGCCTTTGCCTATGAGACCCTCAGTAGCCCTCGTTAACACTGGGGACCCCTCATAGCTTTTATCACTAGGTAACCCCTCATAGACCTGAGCAGAATAGCAAACTTATCTACGTTGGATCCCAATAGCATTTACCACTGATGAAAGCATATCTACAACCTCTGTACCCACTGCAGCTTCCCTGCACATTACAAAGGGAGACAGCAAGAGAAGGAGCAAGAGTATATAAAAAATGCCTAGCAAACAGTTCAGTTAGCAAAATGGCAGTTGTACAGCCTTACCTATCCATATATACTTTAAATATAAATGAACTAAATTTTCCAGTTAAAAGATATAGAATGGCTGAATGGATTAAAAAAACAATGGTAACTCCATGCATGTGGCCTACAAAAAACACTAGCTTACGCTTTAAAGACACACACTGGCTGAAAGTGAAGGAATAGGGAACAATATTCATTGCAAATAGGAACAGAAAGAGAGCAGCAGTAGCTATACTTCAATCAGACAAAATAGATTGAGGCAGAAGCTGTAATAAAAGACAAAGAAGGTGATTCTATAATGATAAAGAAGCCAGTTCATCAAGGCAGAGTAACAGTACATATGCACTTAGCTTTGGAACACCTAAATATACAAAGCAGATTTTAACAGATGAATAAGAGTAAAATAGAATATAATAATAATAAAAGACTTCAGTGACCCACTTTCAGCGATGGTTAGATCACCCAGACAGAAAATCAATACTGAAACACTGGACCTAAGCTATACTTTACACCAAATGAACCTAACAGAATTTTACAGAATATTCTATTCAACAGCAGTGAAATCCACATTTTTCTCGAACACAGGAAACATTCTCCAATATAGAGCATACATTAGGCCATAAGACCTAACAAAAAATCAATTCAAACAGGATTAAAGATTTGAACATAGAACTTGAAATCATACAACACCGAAAAGAAAACATAGGAGATACGCTTCTACACATTGGCCTTGACAATGATTTTTTTTTTATATTTGACACAAAAAAATACATCAACAAAGGCAAAAATAAACAGATGGGACTTCTTGAAACTAGTGAGTTTGTATACAGCAAAGAAAACAGTCAACAAAATGAAAAGTCAGCCTACAGAATTGGGCAAAGTGTTCCTAAGCCATAAGGAGTTAATATTCAAAATATAAAGAGCTCATACAACTCAATAGCAAACAACCTAAATTAATTTACAAATGAACGGAACACCTGGATAGACATTTTCCAAAGACCTACAGTCGACAGGTAGATGCAAAAGTGGATTTTCATCTTAGTACCTACTGTCATGCCATCTTAAATCATTTCTTTATTCTCTGGGATAACCGTTAATCACCTACAGTCTTAATTTCTCTTGAACAGTCCACCTACCCTTTTCTGTAAATGTTAAGTTTGTACTCAAATTGATTTGGGGCTAATAATATTCCTATCAAACTAGTCCTTTTTGGGGGGACTTTATTTTGCTTTGGTTCTATCATCCAGTTTTATATCTCTGCATTCACTAAAATTGACAAATAAGGACTTATTTTCCCATCTTAATATTATTTAATTCCCTCTAAGATAAGGCATTATCTGAGAGGCATTATGCCTCTAAGATAAGGCATTAGTTTATATCCACTGAGAAATAATAATATGATAAATACATCCACTCATTAATTTATTCATCAAATATTTTTTGAAGATGGCACATCACACTGTGTAAAGACTTCAGGAGACGATAGACAAGCGCATTTGAAAGTTAAGATAAAATACACAGCTACAGTATAGGGCTGCCACCATCAGGTCAAAAATAACTGATATATTGATAGTAAAAAGTGTAACTGGTAACTGTAAAAGTCAATAAAGACATTTTTTTACTAAAGTGTATAAAACTGGGCTTTGAAAATTGTTTGTATCTCAAGAAACCCTGGAGATATGATAAGGGCATCCAGACAAGAGAACTCGGATTTCAGAGGTTTGGAATACAATGATCATACCTTCCCTCCAAAGCTTCAAGTTGCTTATGCAGGAGGAGACTATTTTTTGAAGCATGTGTGATAGGCAATTATGAACAACACACCAAAAAGAATGGGTTTTTTAGTTAATATGATGCCATTGCAAGTTTTTCAAATGAACGAAGCTGAAAGTCTATAATACTGTTGCTAAGTTGGATACACTCAGCTGTCAGCTCCTTCAAGACCGGGACACATTGCATGTATCTTTGTATTCCCTGAATCACTAAATAATGGCTTAATGAAAGAAAGAATAACAGTAGTGCTTCCTTGGATATATTTACAGAGGGTTAGACTAAGAGGTGAGATGTAAGTCAAGGTATCACAGCTCACTACATGGGACTGCATCAGAGAAAGAGACAGGTAGTCCTGAAAAATCCTTTGGACAGAGGAGCCTAGTGTGTTTGGGGATTTGGATAGATAGTGTTCAAAATTAGGGCTTTGGGTAGACAGTGTTCAAAATTGTACTTTGAAGGAGTCTAGAATGTTTCTCTGGTAATGGAGATCAAACAAAGGGACTGAAGTATGAATCAGAAGTCAGTTATTGATGTATGGCAAAACCAATACAATATTGTAAAGTAATTAGCCTCCCATTAAAATAAATAAATTTATATTAAAAAAAAGGAAAAAAAATTTTAAAAAAGTCAGATATTTTTAAGAGGTTCTCAGTATTACCTAGCATTTGTTCATCAATATTTCTAATATAAGAATCTATGTAAATGATTAGTTAATAGTTCAGAATTTATTCATTTATTTTGCAATAACTATTAAGTAACACTAATGGTTTAGTCACTAAGTCATGTCCAACTTTTGCAACCTCATAGACCAAGCCCTCCTGGCTCCTCTGTCCAAGGGATTTCCTAGGCAAGAATATTGGATGGGTAGCCATTTCCTTCTCCAGGGGATCTTCCCTACTCAGGGACTGAACCCAAGTTTTTTGCATTGGCAGGTGGGTTCTTTACCTCTGAACCACCAGGGAAGCCCCATATGCTAATGGAGAAATTGAATTTACTGAAGAAACCAAGGTAAAGATCTCATCACTTCCTTTACAATTGCAATGAACACAACAAAGATAAAAGTTGCATATAAGTATTTTGTCTACATACCTATGGAACATTTTGAGAACAGACTTTACCTTGGCAGTGATATGGTGTGTGTTCATAAAATAGTTCAAATTTTATCTGAAATACTGCTGTATTCTCCAGCTTATTCCTTCCCAAAGTTAGTTTTGCTGTTATAGAGTCTAGAGCAATAAATTCTATGCTAATTATTTGCAAAGGCCTTTTTTCCGATTCCCCTGTTGAAACAATATACATTTACTTACATAGGACCAAATACATTATTTTAATCAAATTCAAAACATAGCACTTTACTATTGTCCGTTGAGATTTAATGTCTTTGGATGGAATTCACACTTGCCCTCTATACTGAAGAAACATTTCCAAAGAGACTGTGGGAACAACTGTTATTTTCCCATTGTCAGCCTGTCTAATAGTGATAGTTTAAAATTAACACTTCTCTAGCTTGACTAGAGATATTAGTCAAACCAAGTGAAAATTACATTTCCCTAAGATGCTGAATCTGCCTCCAACTCACTTTACCTATATTTACACCTCAGTTATTCTGGAAAATAAAATTAAAGTTCCATGTATTTCAATTGTTGAAGAAAACCCACTTGATATTTCAGTATTTTACAATACTCTTCTGTAATGGGACCTCTAGACTCTTACCTTTCATTGACTTTCTTTGGAAATCTGATTTTCTTTTACTGTTTTCCTGTAGATAGTGTTAACTTTTAAGATGAAAAATATCTACTCAACTTGAAATGGTCACAGTTATCTAGACTCCCTTCTTAGATCTTTCTTCCTGAGTTTAAGGCAAACATCTCCCCAACTGACAAAACACTCTTGGAAGGTACTCTTCTCTGTCTCATGAAGCAGTATAAAACTCTGTAAACTCTAGTATTCTAAATAGAAAACTTTACTTTCCAGTTTAAAAGTTGGCAGTATTCTCAAACCAACAGTTAAAAGGAGATCCCATGGTTCAAAGACAACCTAAATAACTGTAGGTAAAAGGGTAAAATCCTAATTCTCTAAATTCTCAATACCCTCAATACCTCTAGATTTATCTTCTTGAAATAAGTGCATTTTTACAACATCTCTGTGGATAACAAATGTTCACTGTGCATGGGAAAAATGTAAATTATAAAGCATCAAGTTATAAAACCAAGAATTAGACACAGTGTGCTTATTTGGAGCTGTCTAATGCTTAAATTATAACTGTGTGTTTTCCAGATCATGCTTTGGTCTGTGAAATCGGTTATCATTCTTGTTTTAGATCTGTATATGTTTATATTTAAAACATTAATCCAAATATATTTTGCCATCTTATAAACTGAATACTTTGTTTTATGGTGCACATAAATGTGTTTTTAGATCTATAGTTTTCCCTTTCCTAAAGTCATAGATTGTTTCCTGAAGTCAAGGAGATAGGAATACATTATATGTGTGTGTGTGTTTGTGTGCGCATATATTTTTTTTTCCATGTGTCACTCTTTGTGAAACACTCAGGACCAACTGTGATAATCTCCATTCCTTTCCTTTTAAGCTTTTTCTAAGATCCAGGCCTCACCTAACTAATTGAATCCTAAGTAAAACTAATCATTCTCTGGGTTTGCTAGATATCTGTATTAGTCTGCTTGGACCACTATAACAAAATACTATAGATTGGTGACTTAATCAACAGATATTTTTTCTCACAGTTTGGGAAGTTGGGAAGTCCTAAAAAAAGGTTCCAGCCAGTCTAATTTCCAGTGAAGCTTTCTTCTTGGCTTATAGATAGCTCTCAGAGCTAGGTCCTCATATGGTAGAGAGAGAAGTCTCTTGTATCTCTTCTCATAAGAGGATTAATCCCATTATGAAGGCTCTGCCTTGTAGACCAAATTACTTCACATAGATCCCATTCCCAAATACCCCATCCTGGGGGTTAGGGCTTCAATGTATGAATTGGGGGAAACAAAATTTATAGTAATGCCAATTTTTCCAGAATTAGTACAATCTATGTAAATAATTAGCTAATGATACAATGCTGCAGGAAAAATTCTTTCGTGATCACGTGTTCATTTTTAAATCAATTCATTTACTTAATGGGATTAAAATTCTAACCATTAATAATTTTTGTGTATTGCCACCATCAAATCTATTTTACCATCAGACCCCATTTAACCGAGGCCTTCTCTGGTGGGTCAGTGAGTAAAGAATCTGCCTGCAATACATTAGACACAGGAGATGCCCGTTCAGTCCCTGGGTTGGGAAGATCCCCTGGAGGAGGGCATGTCAGCCCATTTTACTATTCTTGCCTGGAGAATCCCATGGACAGAGGAGCCCGATGGGCTACAGTCCATGGGGTCGCAAAGAGACACAAATTAAGTGACTAGGCATGCACATACCCATTTAACTTTACCTTCAATGTCTTAACACAGAGTGATTAATGTAGGCAATTGAGAGATTATATCAAAGGTGGGAGGCATGCCTGTCATAGAATCAACCTTTATTCTCATCTGAAGATTGTCTACAAATGTCCCTGGAAAATCATGTATCTGGAAGCTTCATTTATTTTAATCATTAAATGTGTCATTTTTCATTCATTTGTATATTTATATAGCAAATGTGTTTTGTTATACTTTACCTTAAATATATACATATGTACTTATACTTTAAATACATTCTAAAAATTATACTACAAACTGAGTACTGGGAATAAAAAAATGAGTAAGACAAACCCTTGCCCTCAATGGAGTCATTACCTCTTAGGTGGCAAGTTCATAGACAAATAGGTACAAAGCACTAAAACTCTTATATTCTTATTTATATGTGAATTCTACTAGCAATTATTATTTAATCAATATCTTTTATATTTTTTTACTTTTATTTTGCACTTTGATTTAGAGATTTTAAGTTTTTTTCTTTGGGTAACAATGAGTAGACAAAAAAAGATAATGTTAGTATATTATTAGGTGATACAACCCCATATATTGTATATTTCTGACCCTGGGGAGATAAAATTGGCTCTAGAGTGGCATGATAATAATGCTTCCAATGATGTATAATGAAAATTTTTTAACTTGTGTTAAATAAATGCAAGAGAATGTTGTACTTAAATAAGGATTCTTGGTATTTAACTATTACAGGAAGCCATGAAGACCCAGAGTCAAAGGGCCTGTTATAAGATGTCTGAGGCATTAACTTTGTGAATGTAAGAAATACAAATGGAAGAATAGTTCAGCTCTTTCAGGAGCTAGTCTATGTGAGACATCTAGAAGATCACAAATATTTGACTTCAGAATTTTGCCTTCCGTGCTGTTCCAGGGTCACTGTTTTCATTTTGTTACTCCATCATTTGCTGCAGGATGGGCTGATGGTACTAAGAGATGTGTCTGTGCAGTGTTCTGACCTTCTTGTTGGTTTCTTGAAAGACCTATGCTGATCTACGAAGGAAATATGTTAGCTAGAATCTCATGAGAACTATTTCCATTAATTGCATTTATTTATTTTGTAAAAGAGAATGTGCCATCCCAGTGTGTCAGAAATGAATAAATACATGAATACAAAAACAAGCCAAGTATATGGCAGTGAAAGTGGTGTGGGTTTTAATGACCCTACGAATACAAGAAAGCATCAAAGACTATAAGATAAGACAATTTAAACTTGGAAGATTAAGTAAATGCATTGTTAAGAATGTGCAAATAGTAAAGAATTGAGCAGGGTTCAAATTCTGATCCATCCGACCCCAGATAAGAACAGTTAAGCCAGAGAGGGGAGGGGCATAGGGAAGGGAAAAGATCTGGGTGGCAGAGAGGGGGGAGAAGTGAGGGGTGAACGTAGGACCTGGATGGATCGATTTGCCTTGGAATACCCCCTTGATTTCTTTATTACCCCCATGTTTATTCCCCATAGTGGTCTGTCACACCTCATCTCACAACTAGTACTAAGAAAATTCTTCATGTTTTTAACATTAGGGATCTAAGAATCACTTCTGATGATTCTTGAAAAATCTAAGTATAGAAAACCTTGGTAAATATAAATGGAGCAGGGAAAATGTCTTGGTTCAAATGACAGGGTGATCTTTACACTTGTTCATACATACTGAAAACATTGTGAGTACAATCAGGTTTGAGTACAACACACAAAAACACACAATTATGAATATGAACAGACGTCTCTACACATATGTATGTACATAATTTAGCTTTGAATCGAATTGTTGAATATTTCAAAATATTTGTGGGAATACTTATATTGAAACAAAATACATGCTGTTATCAGACTGAAAGGTGTTTGGGAAAAATACTAACAAATGTATAAATTATCTTCACACCTCCATTGCCTAGTGTAGCACCTGACAAATATGAGAGTTTTAATATTTGCTGAGCTGAATTACTTTAAGGATGTTAAACTGACGTTTCTTACTTTAGTTTATAAAACCTTAAGCCAGGGATCCTATCTGCTTAAAATACATAAACCAGTAACTCCCTTTCTATTAAATAATTTAAACTGCCAAATTATTTGATGCTCTGAAGTTACATAAGAATTTAATATCCTTTCACTATAGAGGTATCTGTGTAAGTAATTTTCATTCTATTTTTCTTTTAGAAACAGATGCTGGGGAGTTTCCACAAATGAGTCCTTTTCTATGATGACTTGAGGACATATGTGATCTGGTGTGAATGTGTAATTTATTTCAGATTAGGGTAATGTCAGTGCATCGTATTTCTATGTGGTAGCCAGTGATTCATATTGGTTATTCTGGTAGTTTGCTGAGGTTAAAGTGATAATTCAACATTCACTTGTGAAATCAAGTATTTTTTTCCTTCCTGCTCCCCATTTGTAAGTGCTGTTTCTGGAAACACTGTTTTGCTGATCTAATGTAAAAGACAGTTCTTTCCACTCCTTCCTTAACACTTATCACTGCTGCAGCCAAAGTTTCAGGCCCCATAAGCATTTGTGACTCTGTTTGGGAGACTTCCACCCCTCACTGCAAGAGCAGAAGGCTGACTGCCATGGTTGATTGCTAGCACTCCATAGCTCTGCCATGTCATATTTGAGTGTGTGCTTTATAGCATTCTGGTGCCTGCTCTGTTTACAGTCATCCCTCATCTCAGCCAGATGCTTGCTTAGGTATTACACTGTCCTCTCTAGTTCAAATACATGGATTGCAGAGCTTCTCTTTCAGAGTGCATAAAGCCTATGGGCTGGTAGAGGGGATTTGTTATGAGCAGGAGTTGATCATTATGGCTTGTCATTGAGTGTTGAATTTGCTTTAGATATGATCTTGTTTTTTTTTTTTTTTTTTTAATCCGGTAAGCTACACAGAAAGTCGTTGGTAAGTCCTGAATTTACAGCTGTTGGCACAACAAGAGACAAACAGTATTTCCTCAAGTGATGGATATAAAAAGAAAAAGTATTGAATGTATTGTGAATATTATTCAACCTTGGGAGAAGGATGGTAATAGGATAACTCTCTGGGAGGGGAGGAGATCAGATTTTTGCATTTTTGGCTGGAAAGTTTTTTAGAGAGTAAGTTTAGCTTTGTTTAGCTTTCACTCCGAGGATAACTTTCAGCTGCCACATGAGGATTTCTGGGACCTGTTCAGCTCTGTCCCCACCTCACCTTTCTTCCTCCACAGAGTCATTGAGATAAAACATTTAAATTTAGAATGCCAAATTTAGATAAAACTCTCATCATGTAAGATTTCTGTTTGATCTAGAAAGTAACATCTTACAAACATTAAACTCTGGCCGACTCACCAGAGTAGGCAGTATCTCAAAATCTGTCTGCAATCAGGAGATACAGGAGATGCGGATTTGATCCCTGGGTCAGGACGGTCCCTTGGAGGAGGAACTGCCACCTACTCCAGTATTCTTGCCTGGAGAATTCCACGGACAGAGGAGTCTGGTGGGTTATGGTCCGTGGGGTGGCAAAGAGTCGGACATGAGTACAGCGACTGAACATGCACTTGCACTTATTCTAGTTTTCAGATATTTTATCAAATGATACCTAATTTTGTTTCTATGATTGAGGTTAAATCAATTGAAGTATCAGAATATTAAATTATTTCTAAGAAAAATTTGTTGATATACATGGCTTAATCATTTTCGCCTCATCACTAGTGAAATGGCTGACTCTGCCAAAGGACTATAATTTGTTCATAGTCTAGATTTAATTATCTTGATATTACAGTGTTAGGCATAATTTTGATACATTGTCATAAAGTTTGCTGTCTTAATTTCTTTGGGCAAATTAGTAATAAATCAGATGCAATTGTATTTAAGACAATAAATGGGATATTTATGTTATTAAAATGCATTGCATTCCTAAGTAAGAGTACATTATAAGTGTTTAACTTTGTAGTCAGATTTTAGTTGTACTATTAGATGCTTTATCTGCAATATATAGTTTTTCTTTTTTTCGTTTTCAAAGAATAGTGGACATTAAAATTTTTTAGGTAAAAGGAGGAAGAAAATTGTGCCTGTGTGAAATATCTACATCATGTATTTCAGGATCATATGTTTCTAAAAGGTTAAAAAGAGCTAATAAAAATATAGCTGAAATATATCACTAAAGACTGTCAAGTTACTTTTTAAAAGATCTATGAAATTAACTACCTTATGACCCAGAATCTCTGGATAGTGTATCAGAGAGCTAGTAAGGACTGATCAGGATCAACTACTATTTATGATCACCTTACAAATTCTAAAGTAATGTGCCTGCCAATGGAGATTCTAGTTCAAGATCTATTAGGAGTTCTCATTCAATAACAGGAATAATATGAAGATAAATGTAGAGTATTATTTAAAATGTTTTAAAAAATTAAAAAAAATAGCATTTTGCAATCTGTTAATAATCAAGGATGGCTACTTTAGCAAAGATCTGAAAATGATAGTGGCTTACATATGACAGAGATTTTCTTTTTTTTTTTTTTTTCTGACATGATGGTCCAGGTGTAGGGAGTGTGGTCCTGCTATAGTACCTCTGCAACATGGAGGAGCTGGTCCTTGCCTCTCATGATTGAGTCATTCTCAACATGAGTTTTTAACCTAGTGACTCTAACAAAGCTGATCTAGGTATGCCCTCTACCCACTTCTCCCAAAACTGCATTGCTAAGCAGAGAAAAGGAGTCATGGTTCTTCCCCTTAAAGGCATGGCTTAGAAATTACACAGTGCACTTCTGCTCGTGCACCTCTGGCCAAGACTTGGACGTATACCTGTGCATAGTTGTAGGGGAGTCTGGGAAGTGTAGTCTTTAGATGGTCAGCCACATGTTCAGCTAGAATTCTGGATTCCATTTTTCAGGGAAGGAGAAGAATGGGTACCGATGGAATCATAAAACTTTCTGCCATATAGGCATAATTATTAATAATTATCATAATTTATTGTGGTCTAGAGTAACCAGAGACATTACTTTGCCAACAAAGGTCCATCTAGTCAAGGCTATGGTTTTTCCAGTGGTCATGTATGGATGTGAGAGTTGGACCGTGAAGAAAGCTGAGCGCCGAAGAATTGATGCTTTTGAGCTGTGGTGTTGGAGAAGAGTCTTGAAATTCCCTTGGACTGCAAGGAGATCCAACCAGTCCATTCTAAAGGAGATCAGCCCTGTTCTTTGGAAGGAATGATGCTAAAGCTGAAACTCCAATACTTTGGCCACCTGATGCGAAGAGCTGACTCATTGAAAAAGACTCTGATACTGCGAGGGATTGGGGGCAGGAGGAGAAGGGGACGACAGAGGATGAGATGGCTGGATGGCATCACCAACTCAATTGACGTGAGTTTGAGTGAACTCTGGGAGTTGGTGATGGACAGGGAGACTTGGCGTGCTGCAATTCATGGGATTGCAAAGAGTCGGACACGACTGAGCGACTGAACTGAACTGAACTGAGAATAACCTTGAGAAACATTGCTTCTATGTCTATGCTTAGACATCTGTCCAATGTGCTTCTAATTAGTTCCACTATGCCTGACTAATTCCTGCTCAGACTTTGGTAGTTCTCTAAGGTAATATTTCCCTAAGAAACTTTCATAGGCACCTAGGTAATGATCCACAGTAATGGCTTAGGTAATCATTGACTGTATTTCCTTAATAGCTTATATATGTCCATTTGATTGCAGTTAAAATAATGCATTTTGATTATTTCTCCCCATATCTCTGTTCTCCTGTGTTCTAAGGACTTTTAGACAAGGACTGTTCTATTTTTATATTCCTAGACCAGCACCTGGTATATGATATGTAATCACTTTTTAAATGAGTATATTAATGAATAAATAAATGCGGTTAGGTATTCCAGAATATTCAGTTAGATGTAGTGGGATCCCAGGCATAGAACTGTACCTGCCAAAGTCTTTCAGCTTCAGATCCAAAGACTGGTGTCATCTCATTAGTAAGCATGTTTTGTTCTTGATACTTAGGAAAGGATGTGCAATATTCTTCCCAAGTGTTCAAATGAAATCAAAGGGAAAGATGACATACTTTCAGGGGCTGAGCACAAAGATATAGTTTTGCACTGCATACCTTAAGGAGGGCCTTTCACAGGGACTATAAACTTTACACTGACAACTCGCAAATACAGTTAGCACTGATCAAGTGAACACTTTTAACCTTATATAACAAAGAAATTCTTTAAGCATTTAAAATTAGGAAATGTTTCATAAAAATTGAAGATACTTTAATTAGACTTTTAAAATACTGTAAGAAAAATATATCATTCTGAGGAATAAAACTTCTATGATAATTAGTGCCATTTATAATTTGGCCTAATGCTCAAAATTCTCCAAGCCAGGCTTCAGAAATATGTGAACTGTGAACTTCCTGATGTTCAAGCTGGTTTTAGAAAAGGCAGAGGAACCAGAGATCAAATTGCCAACATCCGCTGGATCATGGAAAAGCAAGAGAGTTCCAGAAAAACATCTATTTCTGCTTTATTGACTATGCTAAAGCCTTTGACTGTGTGGATCACAATAAACTGTGGAAAATTCTGAAAGAGATGGGAATACCAGACCACCTGATCTGCCTCTTGAGAAATTTGTATGCAGGTCAGGAAGCAACAGTTAGAACTGGACATAGAACAACAGTCTGGTTCCAAATAGGAAAAGGAGTTCGTCAAGGCTGTATATTGTCACCCTGTTTAATTTATATGAAGAGTACATCATGAGAAACACTGGACTGGAAGAAACACAAGCTGGAATCAGGATTGCTGGGAGAAATATCAATAACCTCAGATATGCACATGATACTACCCTTATGGCAGAAAGTGAGGAAGAACTCAAAAGCCTCTTGATGAAAGTGGAAGTGGAGAGTGAAAAAGTTGGCCTAAAGCTCAACATTCAGAAAACGAAGATCATGGCATCCAGTCCCATAACTTCATGGGAAATAGATGGGGAAACAGAGGAAACAGTGTCAGACTTTATTTTTGGGGGCTCCAAAATCACTGCAGATGGTGACTGCAGCCATGAAATTAAAAGATGCTTACTCCTTGGAAGGAAGGTTATGACCAACCTAGATAGCATATTCAAAAGCAGAGACATTACTTTGCCAACAAAGGTCTGTCTAGTCAAGGCTATGGATTTTCCAGTGGTCATGTATGGATGTGAGAGTTGGACTGTGAAGAAAGCTGAGCACCAATGAATTGATGTTTTTGAACTGTGGTGTTGGAGAAGACTCTTGAGAGTCCCTTGGACTGCAAGGAGATCCAACCAATCCATCCTAAAGGAGATCAGTCCTGGGTGTTCATTGAAGGACTGATGCTGAAGCTGAAACTCCAGTCCTTTGGCCACCTCATGCGAAGAGTTGACTCATTGGAAAAGACTCTGATGCTGGGAGGGATTGGGGGCAGGAGGAGAAGGGGACGACAGAGGATGAGATGGCTGGATGGCATCACCAACTTGATGGACATGAGTTTGGGTAAACCCCAGGAGTTGGTGATGGAAACAGGGAGGCCTGGTGTGCTTCGATTCATGGGGTCTCAAAGAGTCGGACACGACTGAGCAACTGAACTGAATTAATACGCATATATACACACACAAATATATAATTATATTACATGTTTATAATTAACCTCTGTAAGGTATTTCACTCAGTTCATCTTATTTTGCTATTAATCAAATTTAGTTATTTTTTTCTCTAGTTGAGGTTTGTGAAAATTTTATTAGCATTTGAATTAAATATACATAAAAATAAGGGAAAATCATAATCTTGTTGTGATTAAGTAGATTTCAATCCTTAATATTGAAAACTTTGTTTTTAAATAAGTTCTTTTTAAAGGTTATCAAAGGAAAAGTATATTTCTCAAAATATAATCATTTGTTAACATCAGCTTTCAAACAGATGTGTAATTAGTGTGACTTTGGTTTTATATTATTACATTTCATCAAATATGGTGCTTGGCATATAGGTCCTTAATACATGGTAACTTATGTTTGGGTGATGCATTTCTGAGATGAGTGAATATTAAAAGTCTCAATTTAGGAAAATAAAATAACATTCTAAGACAATGCTGTCTAGTAGAACATTATGTAAAAATATCTGTGCAATTCAGTAACCCCCAGTGCCTGTTGCTGTTGAGCCCTGGGATGTGACTAAGACAACTGAGGAATTTAATAATTGATTTAATTTAATAATTTACACTTAAAACCAAGTAGCCATAGATACCTAGTGGCTACCATTGGCTAATGCAGTTCTAAATGATTCTGGAAATAGTATATGGGAAAGTTATCCATTTTAATGCAGCACAAGAATTCAAAATTTTGCATCTATGTTTAAAAGCATTATTGAAATTAGTTTAATATTTGTGCTTGGAAGTAGATTATGTGGTTTAATTTTCTAATCCATGGTATTTTATCAAAGAATAAAAACATGCTAAATAATTTTCTGTTTAGTCTTAGAAGCTACAGTAACTTAAGAATTCTATTTAAAAAATCTCACCATCATCACCATGATAAAATAATAGGAGGTACAGATGCGTAAGTTGAATGATTTATATATTATACTGATAACTCTGATACATGCTAACATATCTAACTCATTATTTTGAAATATCAAATTTGGAAGTGGAACAATAATACACTTTAGACTTCAAGTAAACAATAGTACTATTGGTAGTACTTAATGCAGTACTTAAATGACAGCTTAGTTGTTAATGGGAAAAAATGTTAGTAATGTCATGCTGCTTTTAAACAGAGTCAAAAGTGATTTTCACTATAGAAATGCCTTATTTTAAATTGATTTAGAAATATCAGATAGATTAGATTAAAATCTAAAGAATTAAATGATGAACAGATAGCGGCTAGCAACAAACCCAGGTAGCATGTCTCATTGCTTTCTCTGTGATAGAGATGAAAAGCAAATGGGAAATGTGCATTAGGTGCCTGGTTTAAGGGGAAAAAAAGAAAAAAGCTGTCTGCAATCAGTTACACTTGACTGCAACAAAAATTAGTTTCCAGGGATCAAAGGAAATGAACAGCTGACCAGGGCAACCCAAATATCCCATAGTGTGTTAAATATTTATTACTGAGCCACTCTTCCCAACACAATCTGAATCTTGGCATATTTCCACCAAAATAGCTCATCAGTAATTAATTTGGCATGCCATTTTGCATAAGATTTGTAATTAATATCAGTCTATATTATCCTAAACTTTTTTCACTGCAGGATTCAATCTCCCTCCTTTCAAAAATGTGATAAAAATGGCCATTTTCTGTTTTGTTTCGAACTCAGGCCATATATTAAAAAGAAAGAGGAAAATGCATTGCAATACCCATGAAGGAGACAGCGAAGTTTATAGACTCAATTTATTTGAGGTTTTTCAAGGTCATTGCATTTTTTTCCCTTCCACTGCTTCGTATTATGAGGCTGTAATATGAATAGATCTCCTGGCCAGTACCAGAGTTTTAATGAACTATTAAGGCAGATCCATGATATTCTCTCGTCTTTTAAATGGGTCTCTCTCAAAGTTTAACAGGTTATAAATGCAACTTCTGCAAAATACATCATTTGGTATGGACTCTTTTCTTGATCTTTTGAAACTAACCCCTTTTCTAAATAAGAACAGTATTATAAGAAAATGGCTGCATTCCTTGATGAACTGTCCCCCACCTACCTTTCTTAAGTTTCAGCAAAATCACAATGTTAAAGCATCACATTCTTTACGGACTCTAGTTTCAAGGAAGGAATTATTATATTTAATTCAATTATTTAAAGTTAAATTATACTTTGCCGAAATAAAAAGCAAGCTCAACTAGTTGTTCATTCCTATCTCTTGGTGACATTTCCTCTCCAATTTCTCTTTAGAAGCTACCTTTAGCAAAGGATGGCAGTGCGGGAGACCTGAGTTCAATCCCTGGGTCGGAAAGATTCCCTGGAGGAGGGCATGGCAACCCACTCCAGTATTCTTGCCTGGAGAATCCCACAGACAGAGGAGCCTGGTGGGCTGCAGTCCCTGGGGTCGCAATGAGTCAGACACGACTGAGCGACTGAGCACACAGCACACATTTAAATGAAGTTTTATTATTGTAGTTCTTTTGTCTGTACTTTTCTCCAAACCTAATTTATGGGAAATTTTGTTTAAAACAAACAAAAAAAATTCACATAGGCTTGTTTTAGTTTCTTTTTCAAAAGCATGTGGTTAAGCACAAGGGAAGATCAATTCGCACATAATTGCCCTATTCCTGGTCTCCTCCTAAGTTGCCCCAGGTCCTGTCTGCTTTCTTTGGATATCTGGCCATTGTATGTATGATCCCTTTGCTTGCCTTTTCCTTCCATCTTTTTTAAAATTTATCTTTACTGGGGATAATTGCTTTACAATATTGAGTTGGTTTCTGCTGTACATCAACATGAATCAGCCATGGGTATACATTTGTCCACTCCCTGTAGACCCTCCCTCACACCTCCTTTTTCACCACACCCCTCTAGCTTGTCGCAGAGCACTGGGTTTGAGATCCCTGCATCCTACAACAAATTCCCACTGGCTATCTGTTTTATGTATGGTAATGCATAGGTTTCAATGCTACAACTCTCAATTTGTCCCACCCTTTTCTGTTCTGAGATGGCATACAGGCCGAGATCAGCTCGCCAAAAGGCAGAGAAATATTAATGGTGCTCCTGCATTTCTAATTCAGCTACTGCAATGTGATGGATACACATCTTTTGTATCTGGACCAGGCAGTGAACCAGGCATTTAGACTTGTTTCTGTTTTGTTGAAGTTCAATAGCAACTTTTGTAGAATGTGTTACTCTCTCCATTGTTCAGTTTAGAAAACTAGGGCTCAATTCAAAGTGACTTGCTGAAGGCCATACAGTGATTAAAGCAGATGGAATACAAATCCCTCTTTAAACAAGGAAACTGATCCAGCACCTCATACTCTGGCTCTACTGCTTCCCAAGTGCTAGTCTTATTTAACTGGCTTCCCCACGGGGCACCCTCCTAGAGACAGACTTTCCCACAATGTGGGATGCTGTTAACTGATGCTGTGGGGCCTGTGGTCTCCGCCTTCTGCAGGAGACAGGTAGCAGAACAACATTCACGCGTGTGCTACATGCCACCCCACTCATTTGAATGGCTCCCTGTTCCTGGCTTGAACTATGTGTTTCATGATCAGTCCTGAGATCAGAGGCACTTTACAAAGAGTCTTACGATGCAGGACCCCATGAGCTGGGTTTCTACTCTAAGAAGTTTTCATAGTTACAGTAATATCCCCGAAGATATTAGCACTTCTAAGGGCAGCGTATGTGACATTACTGGGCTCTGCACGTCTAACTCTACTGCCCTTGATGTGCAGTCACTATGGCAGGAGCTATTAGTTAAGTGAAGAGCTGCTGGTAGTCTCCTTTACCTGGTGACTAGTTAATGCACTGCTTCTGCTGCTGCTAAGTCGCTTCAGTCGTGTCCGACTCTGTGCGACCCCACAGACGGCAGCCCACCAGGCTCCCCCCATCCCTGGGATTCTCCAGGCAAGAACACTGGAGTGGGTTGCCATTTCCTTTCCCAACGCATGAAAGTGAAAAGTGAAAGTGAAGTCGCTCAGTCGTGTCCGACCCTCAGTGACCCCATGGACTGCAGCCTTCCAGGCTCCTCCGTCCATGGGATTTTCCAGGCAAGAGTACTGGAGTGGGGTGCCATTGTTTTCTCCGAATGCACTAGGGACATCTTTATTAATACTTTTCAACACACCAATTAATAAATTAACCACTATGTCTAACATCAGCTCATTAGGTTACCGGTTGAACTAAAACCCAAACACACGTGATATGCAGGATAATAAGCTATTATTTATCCTTTAATTTTATTGAAATTAAAGTCAAATGAAAAAGTCTGCAGTTTAGAACATGACCTATAAGTTCATATTCTGGGAAGGACACAACAAATGGCAATCTGAACAACTGAGGCTTTTAAAAATGAGCCAGTATATAAAGAATGAAGGGACAGGTTTCAGTCTAACAGTGATGATAACTAAGTGAAAACTTCCTTTTTTCACAAAGTCAGTTTCTGTTCTTCTGGTGAAGTGTCTTCAGTCCATGCATTCATTTTTTTCAACAGGCCAACAATGCCTGGAATCCAAGCACTGATGCTAGTGCTTACTGTCTAGTATGTAAAAGCTCATCCCTCAGGGGCTTTGTAGTATAAACGGAAAGGAGGAAATGACTCTTCTACAACATATACAAGCAATATACATAATATAGGAGCATGATAAGATATTTAAGAGTCATGTTTTCAAGAGTTAAGAGAAAGGTGACCGTTTGGGAAGTGGACCTATTGTCACTCAGCCAGCATATATCCTTTTTATTCCAGTAAAGGAAAGCATGATACCAATGACAAGGAAGGAACTGTGAGTTTTTGAAAAAGTAGAATCAGTTAATGCTCACAAAAGTTTAAGGCTGAAAGTATTAATCGGCTCTCAGTTATGATAACTATTAGGTTCTTTTCCTGCAAATTGTTGAGTTGCACATTTTTTTTTTTTTATTGCAGAGATTGTTTTCATTCTTGGAATTTCATTTGCTTTCCAATAGTCTTTGGAAAGCAGATGAAAGTCCATTTTATTTGGACAATTGAGCACATATCTGTTTGTCAAGCAACCACTAGAAAAACCAAAAAAAGAAGAAATCCCGCAGCTGAATGATTTGGTTTTTCAACATCTGGTACTACTGATTTTTGTCTCCCTCTTGCCCCTCCTCCAACACTGACTGACTGATAGCGTTGCCTTTACATGAAAGCCCATGTGAGTCAGGTTTTCCCCTGTGAATTTCATTTACTAGTAATGTCAAGTACAAATCCTTTTTAGGCCATGTTGATGCCCTGTGTAAACCCCTTTAATCGCCTAATTGTTTTGCCAGGGAGAAACAGCTCTAGGAGAAGAATAAAATTCCTTCAGTATTCAAGACAGTATCCTCCAACCTTCTAGATTAAGAAGCAACAGAAAAACAAAGACTCTAAACTCATTCAGAGAACCAATTTATTATTGGATCTTAACCCCCTTTGTTTTATTTCCTGTTTTTCAAAAGAATCTTTATCCTTCTGGACTGAGTGTGATTAATTATGGCATAATACATTAAGATAGCATTTTTTCCCCCTGAGTAAGCTATATTTCAGAGAGGCTTTATGATATATAGATAAGCTTATCTTGACATACGAAATGATTAAGAAACAGACACAACAGAGCTTCTCAGGAAAAATGCTCTCCATGGCTTAACTGTGAGCTTACCAAAATTTGTCAAGAGACAAAACTAAGCCTGCCTTCAAATTCTATATTTCTTGGCCATTTTCAAGTTGGAGCAGAAAATACTTTATTTTTATAGGGTTTGGTGTAGTTTTCCTGATTTTTAATATCTTAAGTACTCTGTTAATAACTGTGTCACAAAATGCTCTGTCCCTAAGGAAAAAATAGACACTGTTTTAATGGCATAAAAATTGCCCAATGGTGATTGCAAAGAACAGCAGTTATCCCAGCTTTATTTAACTTATTTATTAAATAATAAAGATAAATCAGACATGAAATTATCTAAATCAAGTATGATAAAAATTATATGTATTCCAAAATCTAAGGTGGTTAACATTATGAACTAGAAACCAACATTTAGCTTGTAAAAGGCAAAATGAGAGAACTAAAGGAAGCATTGAGACATATTTTGGGAATGAGAGAGTGAATATGCAAATACTACAAAAGAGTTAGATGATGGCACGTTGCTAGTATGGTAGTAAAAAGGGACATGGTGGGTATATATTCTGATCCAGCAATTCTTGGTCTTGCTGACTCTGCATCACTTGCAGAGAAATACCTTGTCTAAAAGCCTGTAATAGACTGAAGGGGAATCCCTCCAGACTTCATGGGTTGAAACCCTAACCTCAAGAGCAATGGCATTTGGAGGGAGTCATCTGGGAGGTGATGAGGTCATGAGGGTGAAGCCCTCCTGAATGAGATTAGTGCCCTTATGAAGGGACCACAGAGAGCGCTCTCATCTTCTCTCTGCCAGGTGAGGACACAATGAGACAATGGTCATTTAAAACCCCAAAGAGAGGTCTGACACCATGCTGGCACTCTGTTTCAGAGCTGCAGCCTCCAGAGTGTATACATTTCTCTATATAAGCCACCTAGTTTCAGGGAGTCTGTGATAGCAGCCTGAACAGACTAAGAGAGCTGTTGTATGAAATCAGTGTTGGCCTTCTTCCTCTGGATCCTTTCCCATCCCTTCCTCAGACACCCAATGTTTAATCCCACTCTTCACTCAAGGACACTCCCATCTGTGTGGGGTCTCATATTCTTCCTGCCACCTTTTAACGACTCAGTGTTAAAGGACGTTTGGATCTTGTAAGCCAAGACTGCTGGTGACTACTGAAGAGAGAAGTCACACCCACTGAAAATGTGGGGAGAAGTACTGAACCAGATGAGGCTTTTTGCCAATATTAGGGTAATGTGGAGTGGTTGCCATTAGCAACCAGGGCCAAAGGGAAAGAAGGATGGATTGCTTGAATAAGTAGTGCTTGCACCTGAAAAGTGTCAAGGCATAAAACAGCTGTGAAGACAGGTAGACAGCCTTGGAAAAAGCACCATCAAACTCAAATTGTCTGGAAACTATTCACTGTTTTCAGCATTAGTCCCTCTGGTGGCCACTGTGCTTTATTGTCTCCCCCAGCCCAATGCACTGATTTAATAGGAGAAAAACAATTTAAATAATTTAAATTCCTGGATGCCAGGGCAAATCAATTGACCTAGAAATACACTTAGTTGAAAAGATGAACAATCTTTGTCTCTGCTGATTATTTGAATAGATGGTAAAAAAGAAATTGTCTAAAATGTACTGATTTGTATTTGCCACAGTATTCTGTGAAATAAATGTATGTTTTATATATATATATATATAAGATATACGTATTATGACATGTTCATATGTGTCCTAGTGAAGATTTTTTTCAAGGTTAACCTGTCACCTGTGTTTAGTAGTAAGAGTTATTGATATGCTATAAACATTCAAGGTATTACAATATTTTATGATTTCCTATCAATAGCTAATATAAGCTATTTTCTGTTGTAGAAGTGGACATAAATAGGTCACAGCCTTAATAGAGAGGAAGCAAGTATTTAAAAATGATTGCCGACAGATACTATTTTTTTTTCTCGTCCTAGCCAAATAGTCATCACACTTAGCCCACCAATTCTTTACACATGAAAAATAGTCTTATTCCTCAAAGGTTCTCACTTCCACCTAAATCCCCAAATTGAAACTTTCAGTTCAAAGGGTCAGTTCTGCTTGCTGCCACTTGAAAGAGAACAGACAGACTTGGGTGGATCTGCTGAGAGCACCCCTTCACCACCCCGCACCAGGCACCTGACAGCTTCACCCAGGCCCGAGGTGCTGCGTCAGGACCTCCGGGAGGCACTATGGCAGAAATGCACTCAGGTCTGTGTCCCTGTGATGTTCTGGGTGGCACGGGTACTTGTAAGGGCAGCTATTAGGTCTCCAGAACCCACCATCTTCAGACACACCTGTTTGCTTGTTGATTCTTGGTCACTGGTCAGCAATCCTTCCTTTATTAGAATGTTCTAAACTTTGTCTGACTTCTACTAACGGTTGACTTCTGTGAAGGCTTTTCCAGTGGATGAAATAAGACTTCAACATTTTGAATACAAAGAGAAGGCATTTTTGGTTTATAAGGCCTTTCCGCCCTGAAGAGTGTCTGACTCCCACCAATATAACATCAGTCCCTTCTTTATTCAAATGAAAAATCTCCACAGAGCAAAGAGTGTAAGATCACAGATGCAACCTCTTCTCCCTGCACAGTGGAGCTCCTGGTTTGGCCTAAGGCAACAAAAGCCCCTTACCCTTCAACCCTTCTTTCTCAAGTGGGATGTCTATTTACGTCACGCCTACACAACTAACGGGACACGTCAGTGGTTCTTTAATAAACTAGTAAGGTTTGCTCCAAAATGACTTTGAACTTTTTTATTGGAGTATAGTTGATCTATAATGTGTTAGTATCAGCAAACGGAATCAGTTATACATATATGTATATCCACTCTTTTTAGAGTGGATATAAAATATACTCTTTTCCCACCAGGGTTCCCTGTGTCCTTATTGACTTCCCTGGTGGCTCAGATGGTAAAGCGTCTGCCTACAATGTGGGAGACCCAGGTTCTATCCTGGGTTGGGAAGATTAGTTATCTATTTTATATATAGCAGTGTGTATATGCCAGTTCCAATCTCTCAATTTACTCCTCCCTGCCTTTTTCTCTGCCTTTCTCTCTATTGTTTTCTGCATCTGTGACTCTATTTCTGTTTTGTAAATAAGTTCATTTGCACCATTTTTTTTTAGATTCCGCATATAAGTGATATCATATATTTTTTCTTTCTCTATCTGACTTCACTTAGTATGATAACCTCTGTGTCCAACCTTGTTGCTGAAAATGGCATTATTACTATTTTTTCTCATCAGTTGAGTGGGTCGGATTGACAATCCTTGTTCTGGGGTAAATCTTACAATAGGTAATGATTATAGAAAGAGTCTGAGTGTGAGAACAGATTGTCCCAGCGTATTGATGGAGTAACCTTGAGAAGTTGGTATGCTATATAATCACATCTCTAATAGAGCCAAAAATGAAATAGCAAAAGTAAGCCGAAAGTGTCCGTCGCTCAGTCATGTCTGACTCTTGGTGACCCCATGGACTGCCTGCCAGGCTTCTTTGTCCCTGGAATTCTCCAGGCAAGAATACTGGAGTGGGTATTCATTCCCTTCTCCATGGGATCTTCTAAACCCAGGGATCAAACCTGGGTCCCCCTCATTGTAGGCCAATTCTTTACCATCTGAGCTACCAGGGAAGCCCAAAAGTAAGCTGAGAGAAATGTAAATAACTTCATGTTTAAGAAATATCACATTACTAGGCTGTTACTGAAAAGTTGCAACTAACAGAGCAGATGCCATAGTCCATGTCACAGGTAAAAGTCAACTTTTATAGGAAAGCCCACTCGGATATGTCTCCCTATTTTTTTCTTCTGCAGATGCTAGCATGTATGAATCTTGACATGAGATATCCGTCTGTCTTTCCCTCAATCTGTGCAGCAGGAGCTGTCTGTCTTGAGCTACCATTTTATCCCCAAATCCTTGCATGCTGCCTGAAGCAGTATACATTGAATGTGTTGAGTTAAGAGACTTATAGTATCACTGCAATAGAAATAATACTGATATCTCAAGTTCACTGCTCTGCAAATGCTGTTACTGGGTTCTTGAACAGATGCTGTTATATAAAAGTTTAAAAAATTGTTATAAAATTCAAGTAAAGATAGTCATTGATTAAAACAAAACATGAAATTTGGTACTGAAAATTTTTGAAAAATTCAAATATCTCTATTAATTAGACCAATACCTCTTTATACTTCCTTTGGCTTTATAAATGCAAGGGATATTATAACACACACACAGCTGAAATAAGTCTAGTTAGGAATGAAATTCAGTATCAGCCTGAAAAAAAACATGCCACATGTGCCACCATTTGGTGAGATTCTGGAGTTGCAAATAATTATTGCTAATTTTCACATCAAAATAGAATAGAGATATTCCTATTTATATTATTTAAAATTAGAAATAATGCTGGAGATTTTTAAACCATGCCTTAATTATGCATACAAGTATAAACTCTAAATCCATAATTTTAGAATGTCATGAATTAATTTCTAGTAGGAAGAAGTTTAGCAGTTAAGGGAAGTTCATGAAGGACAGGGGAGTCTGGCGTGGGGTCTGTCCATGGGGCCACAGAGTCAGACACAAGCTAGGGACTAAGCAACAAGATTTTTGTATACCTGACTGCTAATGGTTGTTTTACATGTTAATTTCTGACCAGTGTAAACAGGGGCAGAGAGATTCCAAGTTGTGGGGTCCCATTTCTTTTCTAAGGTTTCAGGACCTAAGAGGCTGTGCTTGCTGTTTTGTGTGAGACTTGACTTTAAACTAATGAGACCAATTTTGCTTGTGTGATTCCTAAGTTGGCTTTGAAGCCAGTTCCCAAAGAGGACCTTGGAAAATGGACTGAACAAGGACAGCATTGTAGAAAACAGTATTTACCTTCCGAGGGGACAACCTCGTCGACGGGAGACGCTGTAGGTTAACTAGAGGTCACCTTGGTGAAGATGGATTTTCACCAGTAATCATTTTGTGGCCAGATGCCCCAAATTCTGTCTGATTCTGCCACTGGGGTTTTCTTGCTGTGGTGCCCACTTCTCTAGGGCCACATGGGGTCCTCCTGAAGGTGAGAACACTGCCCACTGCAGCCAGGCTCCCTGGGAGTGACGGGGCTACGGAGAAAAAGGTGTTTGAGGAAAACTTGGACTCTGGCTACCCGCTGTGATCTTCTTCCATCAGATTTATCTGGCACTTGGGTCTTTTGGACACAGCTATTGTTAGTAGACTTCAGATTGTGCCCAAGCAAGAGTAGATTCCCTTGTGGCTCGACTGGTAAAAAATCCGCCTGTAATGATGGAGACCTGGGTTCGATCCCTGGGTTAGGAAGATCCCCTGGAGAAGGGAAAGGCTACCCACTCCAGTATTCTGGCCTAGAGAATTCCAAGGACTGTATAGTCCATGGTTTCACAGAGAGTCAGTTATGACTGAGCTACTTTCACTTTCAAGAGTAGATTGGGAAGATTACACATTTTGTTCATTTCAGATTTTTCTTTTCATTCTCTTTTCTAAGTTTGCTGATTCACATTTTCAAAAGAACTGAAAATCCTATTCTTAGTAGGCATAGTATCTAAAAAGATTTAGAGGAATGCTAAAGTTCTCTAAATGTGTACCCCAGCCATAGAAAATCTTTTGAACATAATTTTGAGAAATACCATTTAAAATTAGCAGAGTCCCTATTGAATTATTGTGACCTGTATAGAAACAAATAACTCTGATGTGACTGAATAAATCTCTGCAGTTTTTGGATAAAATGCCTTTACCTTAGCTGCAAAACTCAGAGTAATCTTGCAAACGCTATAGTTAACAGTTAAGTTAAAATGCCATGCAGATCAGGAAGAATAATCTTGTCTCTTATTACCTGGAAGTCACACCACCTCTTCAGGCCATAGAGATAAGTGTTTGGTGAAGACGGACTCTACATGAAGTATTTTTACATTTAGATTACTGTATCATGTATCAAAACTGTTTAAAGGTGCCTTAGGCTATACTTGGGCTTCCCTGGTGGCTCAGCTGTAAAGAATCTACCTGCCAATGCAGGAGACATGGGTTCAATCTCTGGGTCAGGAAGATTCCCTGGAGAAGGAAATGGCAACCCACTCCAGTAGTATTGCCTGGGAAATCCCATGGACAAAGGAGCCTGACTGGCTACCGTCCATGGAGTCACAAAGAGTTGGACACAACTGAGCAACTGAGCTTGAGGACAAGCACACAGGGATGTACATGAAATTCATTTAAAGAATTCTATTTGAAGTTTATTGTTTGTAGAGAACATGAAACATGTCATAGAGAGGGTATGAGATTTCTGAAAACTAAAGCAATAGTCTGTGATTACTTTAGAAATACATATAAGGATCATAAAAAACACTATAACTATTATTTTGTTGTTTATAACATTGATAAATGCTGCTAAATAATTGGTAAGAAGGATTCAACTGCTGGAACAATAGGGCTATTTTTGTTTTCATTTCCATGTGGTGTTTTGTACCCAGATTTAATGAGAACTTCTGTAACCCAGCTTCACTCTCTCATCCCATGGGAATGACAGTATCAAACCTCTGAAAAATTCACCTTCAGGGAAAGATGGCATACAGCTTCTGTTGCTGAATATTATATTTTAGGATGAAATTCTCAGATATGTATTGGATAAAATGTTTTTAGTTACAGCTGTTCAGTCAGTAATGGTAGTACAGCAATGAAAAAAGTGAAATCAGGAAAAAAAAAAAACTTCATAGGTGGAAATAGTAGAATAAAAGAGTTAAATCACAATAAATTTAAAACTAGATTTTGAAATTCTAAGCCATAGGAATTTTTATTAGAAACAAGATTTTCTTTTGGATTTTAACCCAGTAAAACATAATGTTGTTGTTGCCCAGTCTCCCAGTCATATCTGACTCTTTGCCACCCCATGGACTCACTGTCCCTCACTGTCTCCTGGAGTTTGACCAAGTTCACCTTCATCGCGTTGGTGATGCTGTCCAGCCAGCTCATCCTCCGATGCCCACTTCTTCCACCCTCAATCTTTCCCAGCATCAAGGACTTATCCAATGAGTGGTCTGTTCACATCAGATGACCAAAATACTGGAGCTTCAGCTTCAGCATCAGTCCTTCCAGTGAATATTCAGGGTTGATCTCCCTTAATATTCACTGGTTTGATCTTGCTGTCCAAGGGACTTTCAGGAGTCTTCTCCAGCACCACAGTTCAGAAGCATTAATTTTTTGACGTTCTGCCTTCTTTACGGTCCAGCTCTCACATCCATACCTGACTACTGGGAAGACCATAGCCTTGACTCTATGGACCTTGTCGGCAGAGTAACGTCTATGCTTTTCAACACACTGTCTGGGTTTGTCATCACTTTGCTGCCAAGAAGCAATCGTCTGACGATTTCATGGCTGCAGTGACCGTCTGCAGTGATTTTTGAGCCCAAGAAGAGGAAATCTGTCACTACTTCCACCTTTTCCCTTTCCATCTTCATGCAGTAATGGGGCCAGATACAGGGCTTCCCTGGTGGCTCAGACAGTAAAGAATCCACCTGGAATGTGGGAAACCTGGGTTCAATCCCTGGATTGGGAAGATCCCCTGGAGGAGGGCATCGCAACCCACTCCAGCATTCTTGCCTAGAGAATCCCCATGGACAGAAGAGCCTGGAGGGCTACAGTCCATGGGTTGCAAAGGGTTGGACATGACTGAGCAATGAGGCACAGCACAGCACTGCCATGATCTCATTTTCTTTTTAATATTTAGTTGTAGCCTGGCTCTTTCACTCTCTTCCTTTATCCTCATCAAGAGGCTCTTTAGTTCCTCTTCACTTTCTGCCATTAGAGTGGTATCTGAGGTTGTTGATGTTTCTTCCACCTATCTTGAGTCTAGCTTATAACTCATCCAGCCCGGATTTCTCACAATGTGCTTAGCGTATAGGTTAAATAAACTGTTTATACCATCCCTCTGGGTCATCCCAGTGTACCGTATGGTATGGGGAGGGAGGAGGGAGGAGGGTTCAGGATGGGGAACATGTGTATACCTGTGGCAGATTCATGTTGATATATGGCAAAACCAATACAATATTGTAAAGTTAAAAAATAAAAAAATAAACAAACTGTTCAGTTCAGCAACTGCTCAGTCATGTCTGACTCTTTGCGACCCCATGGACTGCAGCACACAAGGCCTCCCTGTCCATTACCAACTCCTGGAGTTTACTCAAAATTATGTCCATTGAGTCATGATGCCATCCAATCAAACAAACAAGATGACAACAAACAGCCCTGTCGTACTCCTTTCTTGATCTTGAATTAATCAGTTGATCCATAAAGGGTTCTAACTGTTGCTTTTTGACCTGGATACAAGTTTCTCAGGAGACAGGTAAATGGGTCTGGTATTCCCATCTCTCCAAGAGCTTTCCACAGTTTATCATGATCCATACAAAGACTTTAGCCTAGTGATGAAACAGAGATAGATATTTTACTGAAATTCCCTTGCTTTCTCTATAATCCAGCCAACGTTGGCAATTTGATCTCTAGTTCCTCTCTAGTTCCTTTTCTAAACCCAGCTTAGACATCTGGCAGTTTTTAGTTTGAATAATGCTGAAGCTTAGCATGTGAGATTTTAAGCATGACCTCACTAGCCTGAGAGATGAGTGTGATTGTCCAATGGTTGGCACATTCTTTGGTACTGCCCTTCCTGGGAATTGGGATGAGGATTGAACTTTTTCAGTCCTGTGGTCACTGCTGGATCTTCCAGATTTGCTGACATAAAGAATGAAAACCTTGATGGCATCATCCTCTAGGGATCTGAATAGTTCTGCTGGAATTTCATTGCATCCACTGGCTTTATTAACAGCAGTGCTTCTTAGGGCCCACTTGACTTTGCACTCCAGAATATCTGGTTCTGGGTGACTGACCACACCATCCTACTAATCTGGTTCATTAAGATCTTTTTAATACAGTTCTTCCATATATTCTTTCCATCTCTTCTTGATCTCTTTAACATCTACTAGGTCTCTACCTTTTTTATCCTTTATGGTGCCCATCTTTGCGTGGAATGCTCCCTTGACGTTTCCAGTTTTCCTGAAGAGATCTCTAGTCTCTTTTGTGTTTTCTTCTATTATTAAGTATTGTTCATTGAAGAAGGCCTTCTTGTCTCTTCTAGTTATTTTTTTGAAACTCTGTATTTGATTGGATATACCTTTTCCTCTCTCCCTTGCTTTTCACTTCTCTTCATAAAACATAGTATTCAATAGTAAATACTATTTTAGACCCACTTTAGCAACACTCTAGACTGTTAGAAAAGTACATTTCAAAGCAATTTTAAAGCTTGTTAAATTATCAGCTAAATGATGATTACAACAAAGATGTGGTTATTTCAAGTAATCAATGTAAAGGCCCTAATTACATGCGAAACATACTATGAAATGGCTTATATCCAGGCGTTGTCCAAACATCAATGCACCTACTGTTTATTCTAAATTATTTTGCAGTATCTCCTTGCATCACTGTATTAGTAGCACCAAAAAGTCACTTTTCCTTTTTTCTTCTTTTTTTTTTGGCTGACTTTGCTTCTTTAGAAAGTAGACACCTGGAATAATAAATCACTTGAAAGTGTTCTTTGTGCATTTCCTCTTGTTTTCCTTACAAAGAAATTCTAAGAATTAACAAAAATTCATATCATCATTTGTTTGAGAGTGGATAGCTCTGAATGGTTATTTTTATCATAGAGTGTATCTAAAATTAATGGCATTTGAACGTTTATTGCTGTGCTGTGCTCAGTCAAGTCCAACCCCTTTTGACCTTATGGACTGTAGCCCACCAGGCTCCTCTGTCCATGGGGTTTCCTAGGCAAGTATACCGGCATGGGTTGCCATTTCCTTTTCTAGGGGATTTTCCTGACTCAGGGATGGAACCTGTGTCTCCTGTATTGTTAGGTAGATTCTTTACCTCTGTGCCACCTGGGAAGCCCTTGAATGTTTATTAGTAATAATGCTTCATTAATCAACAAGAATCAGTTGAGCTGGGAGGTAGGAATTGGCATACACGTGAGGTTTATTTGAGCACTTAAGTGCTAAAAGACACTTTGTGTATTTTAAGGTATTTAAAAAAATAACTTACCCTTATTTTTATGGTAGTTTAGTGAGATGAGGATGGGAGAAAGATGAGGCAAGCACAACTGACATTTTATAAGGCTTGAAACGACATTCAAAGTTGCTTGCTAATATAGGTTCAAATGCTTTCCAGGTACTGCTGTGTCAAGAAAAGCACCTGGATTTATTTTGTTCTCATCTTCTTTGGATTAAATTTCAATATTGCAGCTCCAAAGTGCTCAAGACCCAGAAGGCGCCCACCCTAACCCCTGCCATCGCTGCCTTCAGGAACAAGCAACAACCAAACAACATTCTTCAGTCATTTGACTAGAAGCCACGGTTACTTTCCCTTTTATCATCGGCCAAGGAGGAATCAGGGCTTGTACCTGAGGTGTCCTGTAAGCACACAGCCACACACCACATGGGATTTGAGTCATTTCATGGACTCTTGCCTTGTTCTTTCTCCGTCACCCATCATGGGAAAGCATCCCACTGTGGGCTTTTTGTTACCATCCATAGCTGGGCAGGAAGAGTAACTCAGGCCACAGCTAGTGTAGAAAAAGCAGGTTGAATCTGGTTTACAGGTAGATTTGTGTTCTTTTCCCCTTTTTTCCTTTGCTGGCTACAGCTCCCTCCAAGCACAGCTCCTTTTTTGTTGTTGTTGTTGTTCTTTGATCTTATGCTGTGCCTTAAACCACACTGAAATTGTGAACAGCTCATGCGAAGGGTTGACTCATTGGAAAAGACCCTGATGCTGGGACGGATTGGGGGCAGGAGGAGAAGGGGACGACAGAGGATGAGATGGCTGGATGGCATCACTGACTCGATGGACGTGAGTCTGAGTGAACTCCGGGAGTTGGTGATGGACAGGGAGGCCTGGCGTGCTGCGATTCATGGGGTTGCAAAGAGTTGGACACAACTGAGCGACTGAACTGAACTGAACTGAACTGAATAGTGTCACTGAATTATGGTATTTGGCCAACTCTCCCACATTACTGTGATTTTAACAGTGACCCTATGGCCAAAAGACACAAGCGGGTAGAGAGGACATTTATGTTAGGGGTGCTTTATAATATGCTCTGCTATCTTGTAGGGATTGTTAGTAACACTGTTCAGACCCCATAACTGTGGTCACATCTTAATGGGTATAGTGAAGATTTAAGAAAATTATTGCAATAATTCCAACCAAAATCACAATCCTCTGCTATCTATTCATGTACTCTAAAATGGTCAGATGATTGATCCAAATTATAATACAGATTTAAGCATGCAATATCCAGAGTTCAAGTTTTAAAACTCATGAAGTTTTATCTCAACTTAAGAATGTCTAAATCAGATGAAGTATAAAGTGGGAGCTATAATTTTCAAAAGATTCAGACTCTTAGATATGTCTGCTTGAAACATCTGGTGTGTGCTCAGTCATGTATGACTCTATGCGACCCCGTGGACTGTAGCCCACCAGGCTCCTCTGTTCATAAGATTTTCCAGGCAAGAATACTGGAATGGATTGCCATTTCCTTCTCTAGAAACATCTAGTAAATTGAAATAAAAGTTTATTGTTTTTCTTGAATTCTCTCTAGAGCATCCTATCCCTTATAGAGTTGATTACAGATATTCAGGGTACCTGTTTCTAGATGAAACCAGAAGATTAATTGCTTTATCTTTCATAAATATCTTCTGTATTTTCCTGGTAATATTCATGATTTTTTGAATTTGCATACATTTGGCAAAAACATAATTTTGATAGATGACCTTTCTATGGCTTATTTAATTTTTATTTGAACATAAAATCTGTTTTGAGGATGGACCCAATGCTATCAGTTAGGATTACATGTGTTGTAAGGGCCCCTGCTAATGAGATACACATCTACCTTCTAGTTCAATGAGACTGAGACTCTTCTCTATGGAATTGAAATTAAAACTATTTGTAAGGCATGTAGGCACAATTTTCTTTTCTACTTGAAACTGAAGATTCTTTCAGTGTTTTCGTGCACTGAAGCATTTCTTTTTATTTTTTCCCCTTTAGCACTGTATTTTGCCAACACAGAATCAAAGTTGCTTAGGAAGAATAAAGAATATACATCAAATATCAGAATTACCACTCAGAAAACATCTTTTGCCACAGTGTGTGGTAAAGCTTTTCATGTTTGTTTTCTGGTCAGGATATACTGAATGTTGTTTTGACTTCACGTGGATAAGTGCAGAACCATGATTACAGCAAATTTGCCTTTAATCAGCCATGGGTATTTTGGTCCATCTTAGAGAGTGTTTAGTTATCTGATGGAGTTTTATACATTTTATTACTTTAGGAAGCTTATAAAATGAGATGGGGGAGTGTGGAAAGTCTCTGCTGTTTGGCAACTTTACATCATCATTATTATCATTCATTGTTTTGAATGTAACTCACTAGAATCGTAGACTCTGCATTTAAAAACCCTTCATTCAATTAAAACTAAATTTTAATAAAATGAAATGGGGTGTCCCCCATTTACTTTTTTTCCATAATCACCTATATCACCCCAAATATTTATTATTCTATTCATTTCTGTAAAGTGCCTTGAATAAGTACTAATTAATCCTGTATTAAGCTTTTTCTCAAATTTTTCAGTCATAGTCACACACTAAATAAGACATCATTGGTTCCACAAATACTGAATGTTACTTTTAACTTTGATTTTTATAATTTTGCTTTTTTTTTTCCAGTACAGTCTTTGTAAAGTGCAGCCATCTCATAGGTCTATGATATGTAGAAGAATGATCTTGGATTAAGACCTTAGGGTTATTAAAGGAAAGACTGCTGGCTTAAAACCTGTGGATGTTTGTATCCAAATTGCTACTGTGATAGTGTTTGAGGTTTAAGACTCTTGGTGAGAAAGCCACCATAGAGAGTTTACAGAAAATAACTCTTCTCATCTCTAATTTCATTATTTAAGTATTGCCTCTACTGAATAGAGCACACATACTAAAATTGTTTTCCTTTGTTATGCAGAATCTTTTTTCAAACAAATATGGAGACTGGTGGAGGAGTTAGCCATTCTTCATTGCAGGACATAAAGGATGAGGCTGATTTGGGAACACAAGAGAATTCTAATTTAGTGATGAACACTGTTGTATGTGGGAAGGAGGGAGTTTTTTAAGGAATTGTTTCATTTTACCATCTATCTTAAGCCTTTGTATATTACAATTAAAATGACAAGACAAATCATTTCTGAAAAAAATCAAATAATAGAAAATTTCTTCCTCGGGATAAAAGTACATGATCACTAAGTGTTCCTTTCTCCTCTCAAAAATGGTAACTGTTCTTCCATTTTAAAACCTTTTTTATGTATAGCACATTATAGTTTCTCAAAAGTACTACTAAAATTGAATAAATTGTTTTGAATAGCAATCATTATAGAATGCAATTACTATTTTAATTTGGAGCTAAATTTGTTTTAATAGTATAAAAATTAGTCAAGATGGGCTTAATTAGGATCATTTTAATAATTTCACTTGGACCTTAAATGTTATTTAATAAAGATCGATGAATGCTATTTAAATGTAAAAATACAATCATCCCTTGGTATCTGCAGGGGATTTATTCCAGCACTGCCGCCTTGCTCTACCCCTACCCCCAGGGCAGGGGTAAAATCCTCAGATGCCCAGGTTCCTCTTCCACAGTGGCATAGTGGCTGCCTGTAGCCCACATTTGTCCTCCCGTATACAGCCACGCTGTCACTGTGCTTCATAGATGTTGCGCTGTTTTCAAATTGAAGGCTTGTGGCAACCTTTGGATGTCAGATGATGGTTAGCATTTTTTAACAATAAAGTATCTTTAATTAAGGATGTACATTTTTTTAGACATGGTGATGGGTTAGTCACTCAGTCGTGTCCGACTCTTTATGACCCCATGGACTGTAGCCCACCAGGGTCCTGTGTCCATGGGATTTTCCAGGCAAGAACACTGGAGTGGGCTGCCATTTCCTTCTCCAGAGTATCTTCCCAAGCCAGGGATAGAATCTGAGTCTCCTGCATTGTAGGCAGATTCTTTACCAATTGAGCCATACTGAATAGATTATAGTATAGAGTAAGCATAATTTTTGTATCCACTTGGAAACCAAAACACTTGTGTGACTCACTTTAATGAGGTACTCATTGTATTGTGGTGGTCTGGAACCAAATGCACAATATTTCCGAGGTCTGCCTGTGTGTTAAATCATTTGTAGATTGCTTATAACGCCTAATGCAAGGTAAATGCTGTATAAATAGTTGTCAGCACACAGAGAATTCAGATTTTGCTTTGAAAATCTTTCTGGAATTTTTTGTTTGTTTATATATTTTCAATTTGAGATTGGTTGAATCTGTGAATATGAACATGCAGATTGAGTGAGCTGTACTGTTTGGTGTTTGAAAGTTTTCCACTCATAAGAGAAATCTATTGATCCTTTTCCCATGTGCTTAGGCTTATTTCTCCTTTTCCAGGCATCTTAAAGAAGAAAACAAACATGAAATTAGCATTCCCAAATTACTATTTCTTTGTATCGCATGTTTGTCTAAAGGAAGGAAAGTATAACGTTCAGAAATTTAGTAGCTTTCTGATCAATAATATGGAGATAATGAGGTAGAAATGTATGTGAAGACTCTTTATAAGAAACACAATATTTTAAGAATTTTTATTAAAATATAGTTTATTTATAATATATTTTTAAAATAGTTGTGTCAATTAAATTATTTTAAAGTAGTATCTACAGTATTTGTTATGAGCAGCAGTATACTTGCCTTTTTCAAAGTTTCTTCTTTCTCTAACCATGATATATAATGTAGATATAACAAGAAAGAATAAAGGGAACAACACAGAACCACAAGTAATAAATGACAGTCAGTGGAACCATTTCCAAGTCAATAGTCAGGGTAAATTTCAAGATTTAGAAAATAAGCAAAGCCTAGTACTTTTTTGCAGATATATTCTACCACCCGTGTCAGTAGCCTCCCCTTTTCTCATCACTATAGAAACACTGTTTAAATATCACATATGCTTTTGTTAAACAGTTGTTTTCTTGTCATTTGCAATCCAGTTAATTCTATAAGATTCATAAATAATTCAAAATTAAATCCAGAATAGTGCATCATTTCTTAGATCAAGAAACAGTGGACTTAGATTTTATTAACAGATTTTTTTTTAATCTATAACATTAAATTCTACCTGCTCTCACAATATTGTACTAAAAATTAACATGCTACAGTTTATGGTAGCAATTCATCAAGTGTGGCTCATCAGCAAGGCTTATTTGGGACCTCCAATTTCATCTTTTTATAGAAGTTATCCGTTTCCAGTAAATGACTGTATTTTAAGCATTTTCACAGTAAACTGACAAAATCACTTTTGAGGTCAAATATTTTTATAACTAGTATTCTTTAAAGAGCAGTCATCAGAATTGACCAAAATGTCCTTGTTAGCAAAACATTTCAAAAAGAAAAGTACTCCCCTGATTTAAATGGCTCTGCTCCTTTAGAATTAACATCATAAATGCTGCCTAAAGCAACAGCAATCACAGAACCTGAGATTTTTCAATATTTTAGGATGTTGAAAATATTTAAGCTGCAAGCAATCTGTTAAACCAAATAAAGGATAGATTTTCAAATGAGGACAGTCTTGCTGCCAAAAACTGCCAAAGCTGCAGCAAAAAGCAGTTGTTCCTGAGTGTTACTGAAGAGGCCACAGGACAGGGTTGTCCATCCTTTCCTGAATACCAGTTTCTGTCTCCTATCCCTGTGCCTGCCTGGTCTCCTTTTCTGTCTGGATTCGATAGTGTCTATATTTTCACAAGCCCTGTAATCCATCTTCCTCCCATGTGTCAGCAGCCCTCCGTGGAAAACAAATCCCTGACTTTGGGCTTAGAGTGAATCACAGAAGCAAATTTGTGCACGCGCAAAGGGGATTTTACTTCTGTTTCACCACAGATTGAGACGCTGCAATGCCACTGGGTCCATGAGTGTCACCAAGTCCGCACCCAACTTGGAGGGGATTCAGGTGGCTCTTTGGGCTTCCCTGGTGGCTCAGACAGTAAACAATCCGCCTGCAAGGCAGGAGACCGGGGTTCAGTCTCTGGATCAGGAAGATCCCCTGGAGAAGGGAATGGCCCTTCAGAGTCATCTTCCTTTCTGTGAAAGCTGCCCCACTCCATCTCTGGGCTTCTACTCCGCTACTGGGTCCTTCCTATTGCACAGAAGAGTGAGATTGCAAGCGAATGATTCTTTCACACCAAAGAATACAGACTCCTGTGTTCTTGAAAGGAAATTGTAAAGACATCAGGGAGACAGTGACAGCTTCCTTAATGCAAAGGGTGGCACATAAAAAAGGGATTTTCTATTGTGAAAGAGAATTGCTGTATTTTTGGTTTTGGTTTTTTGGTTTTAGTGCAAGGTGACAAATTTCTCCCCACACCTTTTAAATTATAGAATGTGGTCTTATTTTTTTTTTTAATCAATACCTGCTCACATGACTGGCTCTATAATTTATTTTCTGAGGCTACTTAATGAGCAGCAGAGGTTGCTCATGAATTCAATTTCAGTCTAAGTATATAATTAGATATCTTTTCTCCAGGAGGAAAAAGCTTGCATTTGACTTGAATTGTTGGTTGGTTTGAAACCAACACCTACCAAACTCCTATCTCCTTTAATGATTGGAAAAATACATTCCAGAAGAGAGAGTTGTTATATCTTTCTGTTACTGCTTTCTGTGAATTTGGCAGCAAAAGAAGATATCACAGAGACAGCATCTTTTCGACAGATTAATGGAAACATTTAAAAATATGTTGAGTGGCCTTTCTATAGAAGATTGTGGGATTTCTTCTCTTTGAATATATGCATGAAAGAGACTTCTAAAACTTTGATGTTACAACACTCATTATATAGCTAAATGTGGAGATGATTGTAGGGAATGATTTTCCAGTTGTTAAAAGTCAAGATTACTAAAAATTATAGCATCTTATGTGTGTATGGTTTAAATACTGCTTTTGTAGGTCTTGCTGGTTTTGTAAATTTTTTCTTTCTTTTTTTTTAATTTGGGCTTTTATAATCAGACTATCATGAAAACGAAATTAGCTGTTTTTTTTGTGGGTGAAATTATTTTATATTAATTGTAGAAAATCAGTATAGTAAAACAGTGCAACAAATAACCCTGGGAATATACTGTAATTCAAATACCGGCCACTGTTAACACTTCTTAGGAAAAGATTCTCTGAGAACATATAAATGTACTTATATATCGTAAAGAAAGAAAGTGAAGTCATTCAGTTGTATACGACTCTTTGCAACCCCATGGACTGTAATCCACTAGGCTCCTCCATCCATGGGATTTTCCAGGTAAGAATACTGGAGTGGGTTGCCATTTCCTTCTCCAGGATATCTTCCCGACCCAGGGATTGAACCCCGGTCTCCCACATTGCAGGCAGGAGCTTTACCATCTGAGCCACCAGGGAAGTCTCTATATATTGTATGGTGAAATCATATATATACAAGCCATTTTTAACCTCTTTCCATGCAACGGTATACTGAGTAGTATGACACGTGACCTTTAAATGACAGACCATATAACAAGGTCAAGTTCAGCTCCAAAACATCCCGCTGCTTATTCTGTTCTGTCTTTCTTTATCCTTCTCTTCCTATCCCCTCTTCGGCTCCACTGACATGCGATTGTTTCTTACTCCTGTTTCTTCTCTGACGCTGAGTGAGCCAATAACCTGTTCTAGAAGACTAGCAGCGCAGGCTCACATCCGTTCATTACAAGCCCTAATGTGATGGTTCCACACATGAAGTATAAATACTTTCACCTTTAGTTATTCTTTCATGGAGAAGGGTTATTGGTAGGTGGCAAGATCTGACAAGTTTCCATAAATGAACATGAGCAGGGTCCAGCTGTACACTCTCAACAAATGCCCTGGAGTTGGGAAGTACAGGAAGTGCAGCAGGGGCGATATGTCCAGAGTTCCTGGGGCAGAATTCCTGCTGGCTGACCTTGTGCAAATTACCTAAACTCTCTGGGCTTGGTGTCCTCCTTTGTAAAATGGGGCTGGTGCTCGCACTTCCTTCATAGATGTTTCTGGGAAGCAGGGAGTTTGCACACACACACAACAGCCCAAACGAAGGACTCGGGACAGTGTCTGATGTGGGACAGGTAGACCCTGAGAGCTGCTCTGCTGCTTCAGCTCTTGGTCAATTGCTGGGAACACTGTTCTCGATCACTGTCTATGCTAATAATAAAGCAAATGTGTAGTGGATTTTACAGAAGGAAGCTTGGTCAGTCAGTGTGAATGCATTACTTTGCTGATGGTAATCGTTAGAAGAAAAATTTAAACAACTCTGTTAATGCTTATCTGCAGTGCCAGAGGGTGACTCAAGAACATACGTTCCTTTATTAAATCTACCTTATTATTATTATTATTAATCACATCATTTATGACTAGATACTGTTGCATATCTGAGTAGATACACTCCATTTGGGGGCACACAGAGACTTGCTTCAATCAGTACATAAAATGTGGAGCCCAGGGCTTACTCCATGGGGATGGGGCTACATAACTGATTCAGAAGCCCCTCATTTTATGAAGTTTACCTTCTAGTGGAGTCACATTACAACACATGACAAACAGAGCACAGTCTAGGAGATGAAAAACTCTCCTCTTTGAAACAACATTCATGTACATTTAGTAGTCTGGCAAAAAGAAGCTTCATGAAGGACACAGGACTGGACAGTCTCCTTGAAGATGTGAAAGATTTGGAGAAACAGGGAAAAGGTCAGAAATAATTCCAGGTAAGGGGGAAACAAGGAGAATAAAGGCAAGACTAGACTATGGAGCAGATGAGCCTGGGTTAGAAAGCTGAGAGTTTGCAGAAAGGATGTACAATGAGTTAGGCAAGGAGCACACCAGGGGGAATGGTCCATATTACATCGATGTCCCATGTGACATGAGCATTCAGGTGACCTCAGGGCCACCAGTACTTCAGGCCAGTTGGCAACAAATTCAGGGTTTCCCATGGCCACTGTCAGATATGATGGTTCACTAGACAGACTCACAGACTTCACTCAGAGCTATTATGTGCATGCGAAAGTCCTGTCCAACTCTTTGTGACCCCATGGAATATGTAGTCCATGGAAATACCCAGACCAGAATACTGGAGTGGGTAGCCTTTCCCTTCTCCAGGGGATCTTCCCAACCCAGGGATCAAACCCAGATCTCCTACATTGCAAGTGGGTTCTTTATCAGCTGAGCCACAAAGGAAGACCAAGAATACTGGAGTGGGTAGCCTATCCCTTCTCCAGTATATCTTTCTGACCCAGGAATCAAACCAGGGTCTCCTGCATTGCAGGTGGATTCTTTACCAACTGAGGTATCAGGGAAGATGATATGATGTGCATGGTCACATTTGTTATAGGGAAAAGATACCAGTAACCACCAATCAAAGAAAGAGATCCAGAGAAGGAGGAACTTGAACACTGAGCTTCCAAAGATCTCGTCCATGGAGTCAAGGATGGCATTTTTCCCCTCTGGTCAATGATGTGTGATAGTACATAGACAACACTGCCAGCCAAGAATGCTTAACCCAGCCTCTGGGGCCCTAGAATTTCACGGGGGTTCTAGTACATTGTATACCTGACCAACATTTGGTCTCCAACCCTTTCTGGAAGGTTAGAGCTAATACCTTTAGTCTTTAGTTCCTTTGGAGCTTGGAAGCTCTACCGCTTGTCCCAAAGCCTCCATTATTAATCACATCACTCAGCTGCCCTGTGGCCAAACCCCCAAGAAGACAAAGACATTCCTACCAGGCAGGATTTTATGGGTAGTGAGTTATCTCCTCTCAAGACCTGAGTGAAGGCAAAGACCAGAACACTCCCCAGATTAATTTGATCCTTCCCTCCACAGCATGGCATAGCAGTGTCAGATTGAAGCAGTTGCTACTGTGGAAAGGCTGCCGTTTATTGAAACTGAGACAAACATATTAGATGCAATCTTTTAGAAAGTTGATTCCATTGTAACTGTAGCACCTAACACAATGCCTGACATGTGACTGATAAATATACTGGCAAAAGAGACTACTTGAACATAAAGGGATACCATATTTGAAAATATTTCACTTCACTTGTGTATGTTAGGGCTTTAAAAATGTTGGTGTCAGAAAACCTTCATGAAAGTTTGGAAATGACATGGATGGTGTGGGGTAAATGTACAGATGTGCTGAATCTGAGACAGTCACAAATTCACTTGAAGATTTCCTGACGCAGTTGGATGGTGGACTGAAACCTAGTTAACAGATGGAGAGTAGACATACATTGTTCTTATTGTTTAGTTGCTAAGTTGTGTGTGTTGCTGTGACCCCATGGAAGGTAGTCCACCTGCCTCCTCTGTCCACGGGGTTTCCGAGGCAGGAAAACTGGAGTGGGTTGCCATTTCCTTCCCCAGGTAATCTTCCCCCACCAGGGATCAAACCCATGTCTCCTACATTGGCAGGTGGATTCTTTACCACTGAGCCACCAAGAAAGTCCTAGGCATATATTATAATTCTGTGGTTATGGAATTGGGAATCATGAATGCAAATAACTCTTCAAAAAATTATGTTTTTTAACATTTTTTTTAAACCAGGATTTAGATGTTTTCACAGTTATTTACAAACACATTAGTATATGAAACACATAAGCAGCATATTCCCTACATGTTTATGTGCTGTCTTCTATATAGAGGATGATGGAAACTAACATTTCTTTATTCTACTCTAAGGGAAGTGGCGCTTGGCTTTCCCATTCTCCATCATTCATCCCCTTTCCATCTCTGTCTTCTAGAGAGGCGGCTGCATAACTCAATCTGAAAATAGGTCAGGGGCTGAGGTCTACCCTGCAGCTCTGGACAGACTTTGTCTTCCTTTTCTTCTGCTCCTACCTCCTTAATGCCAGAATGTAGCCACCCTAGAGTCAGGAAGAAAGAAAAAAACTGAGGATACTTTGCAGGCATCATGGAACTAGTGAACCGGCATTAGCTGCTGCCTAATTTTTGGACAAGTCGTTATATAGACAATAAATCTCTATATATGGCAGACATTTTATTTGGGTTTACTGGTGCAGCTGTATTCTGAATTTATAAGCTCGCTGACTCAGACCCCTCGTTAGTAAAATGTAGATGATCTTAATAACACCTAACTACTCCTGTGGCTGGGAGGACTGAATTACGTTTATGAAAATGGCCTCGCAAATTGTAAAATGCCATACAAATGTTAGTTGTTATTGCTCATAAAAATCATGTGTTCCCTTTCTCCACATCCATTTATGAAGCTCAATGATGATGGCTGAAACAGTAAGTTTGCTGAAGGAGAAAGGAATAGGTCTTAATGAGTTATTAACAGCAGTCATCTTCCGTGGCCACGCTTCGAAAGAGGACATCTGACTGCTGTGAGGCTGGCTTCTGCTGTTCCACTCCAGAGGCATTCACGTCTATATTCTCATTTCTCCCAAGTTCATAGCTTCCAGAATTACTATTGGAATTTCTATGAAAGGAGAATATTGTGTTGATGATGTGACTAAGTGGGGGACGTTTTTAAAAGAATTATGCAAAAGGTGAAGTCCTTTGAAAAAAAAGATGCTACGCGACAATCCGCCCACTGTCTCCACGCCAAACAAAAACACAAATACTTGCACTACAGTCCAAGGAAAGTTAAATTTATCAAGATGGCAAAACACGTGGTTCATATGCTAACCCGAGGCTGCTATTGAACGAAACAGAGTTCATCCACAGTGTGCTGAAAATGTCTAGGGGTTTACTTTCTTCACACAAAATGTGTAAAACTGTAGCTACCACTTGTAATCTTTCATCTGACTTTCCTATACTTCCAAGTGCGTGGGGATTTGTTCTGAGTGAGTCTCTACACCAGCCTTATAACGCCAAGTGAATACTCAGGTAGGTCACAGCTGTTTGGATTCTGCATCGTACATGACTTTGGACTCCTGAAAGGAGCTCCCTCGCATGTCCTGACCTGGGAAGCTATTCCAGATTTCCTTCTAGGAGGATGCAGATAGGCTTCCAGGAAAGCTGTGCTTGCAACCTGCTGCTCACCCACTTTAGGAATTATAGCACACGACAGAGACTGGGGTGAGGTGAGTGAGGTACAGATGAAAACAAGCCTCAGTGAGCAAGACAGAAAGTTCAGTGTGATATCTCAAGTGATCGAAAGAAATGGAAAACATCTCTGATGAGCAAAAGTACTAAAAATCTTTGTATTGTTTTGAATTTTTAAAATTTGCATTAAAATACAATTTATCCTAATTACTAAGGGTATGTGTGTGTACTAAGTTTTAGGTTCAAGACAAGTGCTTTACTCACCCTACCCTAGTTACAGTCCTACTTGAGAAGAAAAATAATTTCTTATGAGAAAAGGCAAATCTTCTATGTTGCTTTATCATATGCTCAACGTTCACTAATGGAGTGAGCTTCCTTAAAGTCAATGAGATGACCAGTCTAATTTATTTTTTCCTTGTAAGTATTATCTGACTTCAGGTAGATTTTACCCACAGATCCAGTCAGACATGAAGTATAGTGATGTAGTACGAGTATCATAAGCAATATACAGCTTAGTCTCTTAAATTCTTCCTGTTAATCCTTGCAGTGTGCCAGCTTTTAAAACATCTTTCCCAGTATCTCAACCCATTTCCCTAACAACTGAGGGAAGGAGAGCCCACCATAGTCTACTGATTCTTTTATTAAATGCACATCAACTAATATTTATTCACTGGCTCTCATTCAATACCTCTTTTGTGCATGTAATTTTTAAGTTCGGGATACAGAATTGAATAAGCTGTCAGTAAATTTACGTTCCTTGTGGTGCTGGACAAAATAAGCAAATGAAAATTTAATACTATGAAGAAAGTAAACCAGAGTTAGAGAATAGAGTGATGGGTAAGAGACTTTCTTTTACATCAATCACTTCATCTCTCTTTCCAATGTCATCATATTCTTGATACATGAACAGAATTGTTGGCAGTCTTGCGATGTTCCAAATTATGACTGAAATGTGATGTTGGTTGTCATATTAATGAAGTTTGCTTAGTAATTTAGTGATCTTCTCCAACATATGAGACTTAAGTAACCCTGCTTCATAGTTCTGAAGGGAGCTGGCTGTACCTTGCATTATTAACCCACTCAACAACAATCCTCACTGCAAATAATATTATCATGGATATTAAAGGGCATCCAGCAAGAGGGAAAACTGCCAGTGTTGACTCATTGTCATGTATTGTGATAGTGTCATATCAATCCATCATGTGCTCTCAGTATTGTCAATTATTGTAATACCATCATGCATGGTCAATATCAGATAACTAGATATGTTAGTAATCCTTCCAAAGTACTTAAGCTTTATTCTTCAATGCCTAGTATTTTAGTGGCTTGTTCTCCCTTAAAAGGAACAAAGAAGGGACCAACATATAAACATCACTTTCAAATGTTTCATTTTACATTTGATACATATCCTACTTACAGTGAAGCAAAAGTCACTCAGTCATGTCCAACTCTTTGCAACCCAATGGACTATATAGTCCATGGAATTCTTCAGGCCAGAATACTGGAGTGGGTAGCCTTTCCCTTCTCCGGGGGATCTTTCCAACCCAGGGATTGAACCCAGGTCTCCCACATTTCAGGAGGATTCTTTACCAGCTGAGCCACAAGGGAAGTCCAAGAATACTGGAGTGGGTAGCCTATCCCTTCCCCAGTAGATCTTCACAACCCAGGGATCGAACCTGGGTCTCCTGCATTGCAGGCGGATTCTTTACCAACTGAGCTATCAGGCAAGCCCAATATAGTTTTCTGTCCTTTTAAAATGGTTTTCTGTCTATTTAAAAACCATTTAGTAAGCACTTTCTCTGGACCAGGAAATAAGGGTGAGGGATCGAGGGGGTAACAATACAGACCTTGATTGTGCTCCAGTGGAGTCTATAAGGAAGGAGAGTATGGATTTGAACTGTTACAGACATTGCAAAGATGAATAAGTAGAGAAGGATGTTTCCTGCATGACTGAAGAAACAGATCTAGGCTTGTGGGTCAAGGCAGGCTTCTTGGGGCAAATGATGTTTAACTTGACTAAAGAAGTGATTAAAAAGATGTCAGTGTTTGGGAAGAGAAACTGAGAATATGCATTATGAACTAAATCTATGAGGTAGGCACATATTTGTGATGTTTCAGGAAATAAAAATAAAACCAATGGTCTTGAAGTGTTGATGTGAAAACAGAAAATTGCCTTTTATGTTGGTAAGGTTAGCGGGAGCCCAGTCAGGCAAAGTCTGGCAAGACATATAATTGTTCAGAGCTAAGAGGAAGAGGAAGTGAACTATGGAGTTAAAAGGAATGAGGAGACTGTGTTTTAAATAAATCCCTCTGACTTATTAAGATGAAAAAGTAAAGATTAGATTAGAAATGATTCAAGATGATGAGTTAAGTGCCTGGTATAGAAGTCAATGCAAGGGATGATGCACACAAGTCTACAGCATTGATAGCTGACTTCTGCCAAATGGGTGGAATCCACAGATGCGAAATGAAACAGCTTGCAAGATTCCTCAAATGACTGGATGAAGGTATCAGGATTAAATCCAGATTTCCAAGGAAATGAAAAGAGAGTGATGATCTTTATAAGATTGCTACCTGTGTGCCCGGATGACTGCCCATCTTCCCCAGGGAAGATGACTACACCCACCTGGGCATCATTTTCTGATTTCTCAGCTTTAGTCACTTCCCAGAATTATTCAGAAAGTCATTTCAAGTTGGAGGACTGAACAGGGTCTCAACCCAATGGCAATTACTTTGAGGTTTCTCTAATGGGTAATTCATTTAGTTCAGAAATTTCAGCCAAAAACCTGGGTGAGGGAAAGCATTCTTGAGTTTCACTGGAAGGCTTAGAAGTCTGAGGCAGGATACCTGTTGTGTTTGAAAGAAAAACATGGCTCTTATCAAGTTGTAAGCAGTAGCTCTCAAGTTCTCAGCTTCTGGAATGTTCAGTGAATATCGGGCTTCGATATCCTTGCAAGACTTGAAACCCTGCAACTTTGCCTTCCCTTCCTTCTTTCCCTGGGTTGGGAAGATTCCCTGGAGAAGGAAATGGCAATCCACTCCAGGACTATTGCCTGGAAAATTCCATGGACAGAGGAGCCTGGTAGGCTACAGTACATGGGGTCGCAAAGAGTCGGACACGACTAAGTGACTTCACTTCACTTCACTTCCTTCTTTCATGGTGTTTTGTTTTGTTTTGTTCTATCCTTCTTTAAAGGATGAACACTTAGTATTAACACCAAATATATATATCTATTCTTTGCAAGCCATTTCTTCCCACGTCCTGATTTTGTGTATTTATATGACTTTCAGTTCTTAAATTTTTAATAATTTTTAATTATGCAGTGTGCTATATTTTACTTTTCACCAGAAAAAGAAACTGGATATTTCTCTTGTCCTACTACTAAGGATCTAAAAAAAAGTTTAATCCCATAGAAACACCACTAGTTATTCTGAGCTCTTATCTTCTTGTGCTTACACCCCAATCCCCTATATAAACCTCTGCCCTTTTTAATGTTTATGGCTCTCACTTGCTCATTGTAAGACTATACTCCTCAAATGTATTATCTGTCTATCCCACTGATGGGTATAAAACAATGATCTAATGGTATATATAGATTGTAAAAAGGGTTTGTCATCTAACTGCTTAAATCATGTGATAGAGCAAATGATAGAAAATGTGTATTCATCATTATTCAATTCAATTCAAAATGTATTTACTTGTTCTCATCCATCAAGCATATTGGTTCTCAATTGCAGGTCGCCTTCCACGCTAAGAAGAGTGCCATGGCATTCAGATCTATTCAGTGAACCCTCTTTTGGACATCTGTTCATTCTCTGAAAAGAATAGGATCACTTTAATTAGATTCAACATCATAAGTCCTGTCCTAGTCGACTGTTACCCACTTTTCTCAATCTAGCTCTGTGCTTGTATGTTCTGTTCTCCATCCAGAAGGCTCTAAGAGTTAGTCCATGTTCTCAAAGAAAAAAAAAAAGGTCAATATGTATAGATTAGATGAGCCGTCTCAAATCTGTATCTGATGCTTTCTAGCAATATTGAGCAAACTAATAACCACTAGACAATCAGATATCATTTTAGAAATTTTACATCTTGACTTTCTTTTGCAAGTTCATAGTCAGCCCAGATGAAGCATTTATCCCAGACTTTGAAGCCAAAGGATAAATCTAGGCATTCATGTCTACAGAAATGTTACTATAAATGTTCCCCTTGCCTCCCTCTTTTCCATTTATAAATTAAATTAAACAGACTCTGAGGCCACTTCTAGGACTAGCTTTATGCATTTCCATGATTTTACTTAATTCACATATATGTTTTTAGAAATAGGGGAAATCAATAAATTGTGACATTTTCATAACTTTAAGATTTTCTTGATGTGTGTTTTCACTTCTAAAATTGTTGATTGTTCTTGATAATGAAAAAATACATACAACCAAATTATATATGATATTTTTCATGGCTCAGGTCAAAATTTGCTGGACAGCCTTTCCCATTCAGTGCCTGAGAATACTGTGTTAATAATACTCATTCAGAAGAATGCATTTAAGAGTCTGTATCAATACCATAGTATATATCAAACTCTTTCTATAAAAGAAGTAGTTTCAAAGACATGTTAATGCTAGTATCATAAACTAAAATAGGATGTTATCATAATCACTGCATATTAAAATCTTTCATCACCTCAATCTTACTTTAATTCATTTCTGGACTGGCTCCTGTCACAAGCTGTACATTCATTATGTAGGTGTATTATTTTATGTATTTGTACATAGAGGCTATTTCACTGCATTGTAGGTAGAGTTATGGATAGTTGGTTTGATTATTTTTAATACACTTTACAATGAAGAGGAAATAGAATATTTTAAAATTTTAAAAATATTTTTATTTATATATCCACTGGAAATTTTTAAAGGGTCTATGAATTTCAATATGAATAGTATATTATCTGAGTATTTCAACTGGAGAAAATAGAACATATCAAAAAAACAATTCTCTTTTTTAGTCAGGGGAAATTTTGAGATTTATTTAAAAAAACAAAAAAAACAAAAAAAAACCTTAATCCAGTGCCATTCTGATGTCAGTGTCTGCAAAAGTCAGGTGACATTTAGTGAGAAAACAGCTAACAAATAGAAACCACCCCTCCCGCTCCTTCTTTGTGATCAGGTCGTACTATGTAATGAAGGAAACAATACTATTATTACTTGCTCATGAAGTGTCCACTTTTGATTTCTCCTGTAATTTATCTTCAACTGACCTGATATTGATTTTGTGGGGAAAATTGCATATTCTCCAAGGAGAGTTTTACAGGACTAATCTCAGTTTGTGCTTTATTTCTGCCCCGCACGCCCCACCCTGCCATGGTTTATTCTTCCCAGTGATTTATCTACCTAATAACATTATAGATAAAACCTGGTCTTTCAATTTATTTCTTCAGGAGCTGCTCATGTTTGAGCATGCTTTGCCCTTAATTGCCTGGGGATTTTTAGATAGCCCTGTCTTCAGTGGTCTGAAACAAGTCGCAATGTAAGTAATTAAAGCACTGAGCAGCAGATGTCTATAAACGGCTGTTTTGCTTCCATGTGTGATATTTAACTAATTGCTCATTGCTGTGAAAACCTTTCACTTCATAGATGCCATGACTTTAAAGTGAATACCCATTGCTTTTATACTTATTAAAATAGTGTAGTGTAATAATGAATACTGCAGCTTCCAAGTACTCAGAAACACTATATGCTGTATAGGTTGATTGCAGACGGATGAGATTACTATCCATGCCTTAAAAACCTGTAATATACATTAGACTTCTACAGAGAAACTGCAGGATGTAGTAGGGTGAAGCGGGTTAGCTGGATTGAGAGACTTGGACCCTAGTCCATTCCTCCCTACTTTTACTTCTGTGGTCTTATTGCCACATCGAGAAAGTTAGGGATTACATTGCTGCTGCTACAGCTGCTAAGTCGCTTCAGTCGTGTCTGACTCTTTGCGACCCCATGGACTGCAGCCTACCAGGCTCCTCAGTCCATGGGATTTTCCAGGCAAGAGTACTGGAGTTGGGTGCCATTGCATTAGATGACTGTAAATAGACGTTTTCAACAGAATGTTTCCATGGGAAATAAAAAAGGAGATGTGTATGGAGTGAGACGAATGCCTTGTATCATTCAAACATTGTCGTCTAGATATGTACTCTGTTATTTGGAAGATATTTTTTGAAAAAAAAAACAAAAAACAAAAAACAATAGATGTTTCTTTGGCCCTTAAGTTTTGACACATTGGTAAAACCTTTCTCTGAACTTGAATGTTCAAATGATATCCTTGGCCAATCTACCAAATGCTGCTTTAGGGAAGACTTTTACTTGCTGGCCCTGTGTTTCTTGAAAAATATACTCAGGAAATGTGATGTATGAACTTGTTCTGAAGTTTACATTAGGCATCGTGAACTCTGTACCTGCTATTTATTTTTTATTATGGTCCTTTCCCTTGAAATGTCGTTGGCAGCTTTTTTCCTCTCTGCAGTTTAATGCCTGGTAATAATAATGTCCCCCAAAATACAACCACAATGAGTAAATAGCAATAGTTCTTTTAACTCCCTCTCAAAGGAAAATTTGATGCCTAGCAAGACATTTTCTTCCTCAGGCATTTAGAAATGACCTGAGTCTGCAGACACAATCTGGTATCATCTCTGCCTATAATAGAGATGTCAGTATTAGAAAGCGTGCTTTTCACCAGTTTGCATCTTGGATGGATCACTAGTTGGATGATTTTATTCCTAGAAGGCTGGCAGTTGAGGGCAAGCAAGACAGACTTGAAATATTCTCTCCGGTAGGATTTTTTTTTTTTTCTTGTTGTGGTTTCCAGCTTGAAAAGGAAAAGAGGGATTTCAGTCTGAAGCTGACTTTATAAAGGAGAGACTGCTTCAAAGCAATAAGAAGTAACAACATTTTTATTCAAAGACTCTTGAAGCTTGTGGATATTTATGCTGAGTTTGCAGGGCTTTTCTGCAGACACTTGAGGTTTTTATCAGTAAGAATCATAAAGCCTTGGCAAAGGAATGCATAGAGGAGAAATAGCAGGTCTTATTAGGCCTTTTCAGCCAGCTGGTGTAAAATTCGTTCTTTCTTTTACAAAGGAAACATTCCTTTATAAAATTGCCCCGGACCTGGAAGTCGTCCATCTTTCTTAGAAGGCTGATCGCTGCCACCGCTAGGTGGCAGTAGAGTCACGTACTTATGTTTTTTCACGGTTTCTTCCCAACCAGAAGGGCTTCAGGCTGCAGCGCTGTTTCTAAACCCCTCCTGCCTCCTGATAATCCTGTCTCCTTCATTCACAGGACAAGCATGTCTGTGCTAAAGGACTTAATCCGTGTATCAAACTCTGAAATGTCCACTTACGTTTGTCTTTATTTTTCAAATAAAACATTTAACTATATTTTCAACATGATAGTACAAGTTACCCTATAGTTTTTTTTTTTTAATGATCAATAGGAAAATGTTCTTATGAGGATATGAAAAATGAAAAAAAAAAAAAAGAGAGATGACAGTGTTTTGAAAATTCATTCCAAACAAAAATAAAGCTTAAATTTGTCTGATTATTTTGAAGGATAAATGAGCATATATGATCCAAATCTCAGAGTATTATCAAGGGCATCAGTGTTTGAATCACTTAATGTATTCATGTAAAATATTTCCTCCATTAGACTTTTTGGGAATAATTATGTTTAGAGGGGTGCATTTTATATAGTTATACTTTTTGTATGGTTCTGAATAATTTGTGTAGATTACTATAAATTCTATCCTAGAAATATACTAATTTGTTAACAACTGATATAGTCTCACATTTCTTTGCAGAGAAACTTGTAATACCCCATTTCATATATTTTTGGAAGACTTCCATGTTTCAGGCTTTTATCACCTTCTTTAACATCCAAAGTACAGTTATCTGTAATTCAGAAGGTTAAAAAAAAAAAAAAAAAAACCTCGTTAGCATTATTTTCTGCTTCTCATGACTTTTCTTGTCATACTAAAATAAAAGAAAATAAAAATCAAGCCCAGAGAGGTATACATCTGACTAAACTTGTTTTGCATATGAACATTCTAAGCTTTATTTATTCAAGCTGCTTCTTCAATCTTGGTCTGATTCTTTCTAGAGAAGCTGATCTAAAGAAAACTTAAAAGAACCACTTTTAGTTCCTCCCCTTGCAGGAGACCGAAGAGGAGCTCACATGTACAGCTTCTTATAGAGGAAAGAGCCCACGCCTACTTCCTTTCCTCAGTTGCACCCAGAAATTCTCCATGCTGAGGGCCATGCCTCACATCACCCTATCCTGTGAGGTCTGGGGAATGCTGACTCAGAGTAGAAGCCCCCACTGAAGGGGAAAAAGTGTAGGAAAAGACAGGGACCAAGAGCTGAATGTCATACTTTGTGGGGCTGATGAGAATATATTTAGGATGACATAGGCGTCAATGTTGGAGAAGGCAGTGGCACCCCACTCCAGTACTCTTGCCTGGAAAATCCCATGGACGGAGGAACCGGGTAGGGGTCGCTAAGAGTCGGACATGACTGAGTGACTTCACTTTCACTTTTCACTTTGATGCATTGGAGAAGGAAATGGCAACCCACTCCAGCGTTCTTGCCTGGAGAATCCCAGGGACGGGGGAGCCTGGTGGGCTGCCGTCTATGGGGTCGCACAGAGTTGGACACGACTGTAGCGACTTAGCAGCAGTAGCAGCATGGGTCAATAGTGCCAGACTACCTTAGTTTCATAATAATGCAATGAGTGTCTGCAAACAAAATAAAAACTGATCAACTGTAGAAAAACTCTTCCTTACTGACCTTCAAAACATTCATCTGCTAGGCTTTATAACTTCTCAAACTTCATTGTTTATCTTATAGGGTTTTTCCCCGGTTGTTTTGTTTTGTTTTTCCCAATAGGTGGGAATGATAACACAGGAGGACTGTGTTCACTTGTCCCGTCTGACGCTTTCTGACCCCATGAGCTGTAGCCCGCCAGGCTCCTCTGTTTGTGGGGATCCTCCAGGCAAGGATACTGGAGTGGGTTGCCACCTCCTATTCTAGGGATAGGAGGAGTGTAGCAAATTCCTATCAGGTGTGTAATTCTAGTAAGTCTCCGCAGGGCATGTGGCTTCATCTGTGCTTCACAGTGCCCACTGGTGGCAAAAGAGATAAAAACCTCAGACGTGTTCTGAAATTCCCGCTCTTCTGCTAATATTCATCCTGACCTGTTTTCATTGTCTCAACCTGGTTACTTTTGAGATAGATTGTATCGGAACATCTTTTGAACTCCTGTGAGAAAGAACACTCATGATTAAACTCATGCATCAGGCTTTAAGCCATGCATTGAGGAGGCAGGCACATCTTGGAAGGGTAAGAGTCTCTGATAGAGCATACAGTTCTACGTTTTATTAATACAACTGCTGTTCCTGGGGAGGCAAGAGACTGGATATGGAACTACCAATCTTCACTCTTGGTGACGTTCTTACTGGATTTGTAAGGGTATGACTGAGATAATAGACAAATCAGAATGCATCATTTATCCATAGAGAACAAGTTAGGTCCCAGGGAATCCTGGAATGCAACATAAAGGAATGCATAGATTTTCTTCTGTCTCCATCTTTCATAATTTGAGCTATTTAAACTTAATGCCCAAACAATTGACTTTTAATATTTAAATTCCCCAATTGAATGACATGACCACCCTCTTGCTTGTCACATTTTGGCTTTTTATAAAGACTTCCATTATTTATCTACATTGATTAGATGACCTTTGCCATCTATCTGCCAGCTTTTAAACGATGTAAATCTTCATAAGTATAATCTGACTGCATTCTCCCCAGGTTAATTAGTATTACTGGTCTCCTGTCATATATTTATCATGTACTTCCTTTACTTTTGTACCTGCTCTGACTCATTTCAAGACTGTATTAAAGATCTAAACGTAAGACCAGAAACTATAAAACTCCTAAAGGAGAACATAGGCAAAACACTCTCCGACATACATCACAGCAGGATCCTCTATGACCCACCTCCCAGAATATTGGAAATAAAAGCAAAAATAAACAAATGGGACCTAATTAAACTTAAAAGCTTCTGCACAACAAAGGAAACTATAAGCAAGGTGAAAAAACAGCCTTCAAAATGGGAGAAAATAACAGCAAATGAAGCAACTGACAAACAACTAATCTCAAAAATATACAAGCAACTCCTACAGCTCAACTCCAGAAAAATAAATGACCCAATCAAAAAATGGGCCAAAGAACTAAATAGACATTTCTCTAAAGAAGACATACAGATGGCTAACAAACACATGAAAAGATGCTCAACTTCACTCATTATCAGAGAAATGCAAATCAAAACCACTATGAGGTACCATTTCACACCAGTCAGAATGGCTGCGATCCAAAAGTCTACAAGCAATAAATGCTGGAGAGGGTGTGGAGAAAAGGGAACCCTCTTACACTGTTGGTGGGAATGCAAACTAGTACAGCCACTATGGAGAACAGTGTGGAGATTCCTTAAAAAACTGGAAATAGAACTGCCTTATGACCCAGCAATCCCACTGCTGGGCATATACACTGAGGAAACCAGAAGGGAAAGAGACACGTGTACCCCAATGTTCATCACAGCACTGTTTATAATAGCTAGGACATGGAAGCAACCTAGATGTCCATCAGCAGATGAATGGATAAGAAAACAGTGGTACATATACACAATGGAGTATTACTCAGCCATTCAAAAGAATACATTTGAATCAGTTCTAATGAGGTGGATGAAACTGGAGCCTATTATACAGAGTGAAGTAAGCCAGAAAGAAAAACACCAATACAGTATACTAACGCATATATATGGAATTTAGAAAGATGGTAACAATAACCCTGTATACGAGACAGCAAAAGAGACACTGATGTATAGAACAGTCTTTTGGACTCTGTGGGAGAGGGAGAGGGTGGGATGATTTGGGAGAATGGCATTGAAACATGTATAATATCATATATGAAACGAGTTGCCAGTCCAGGTTCGATGCACGATACTGGATGCTTGGGGCTGGTGCACTGGGACGACCCAGAGGGATGGTATGGGGAGGGAGGAGGGAAGAGGGTTCAGAATGGGGAACACATGTATACCTGTGGCAAATTCATTTCAATATTTGGCAAAACCAATACAATATTGTAAAGTTTAAAAATAAAATAAAATTTAAAAAAAAAGACTGTATTATCCTTATGAGATACAAAGATTAACCTTTATTGCACAACCTTAAGAAAACATGCGACTTTTATACTAGAATTTAAAGCATTTATTTCAACATCTGCTTGCTCTTATAATGTTGGAACTATTGTACATATCAACTGCTGCTGCTGCTAAGTCGCTTCAGTCGTGTCCGACTCTGTGCGACCCCATAGACGGCAGCCCACCAGGCTCCCCTGTCCCTGGGATTCTCCAGGCAAGAACACTAGAGTGGGTTGCCATTTCCTTCCCCAATGCATGAAAGTGAAAAGTGAAAGTGAAGTCGCTCAGTCGTGTCCGACCCTCAGCAACTCCATGGACTACAGCCTTCCAGGCTCCTCCGTCCATGGGATTTTCCAGGCAAGAGTACTGGAGTGGGGTGCCATTGCCTTCTCCTATATATCAACTACTCTACATCAAAACATACATAGACCAACTTGTGAAGACAAGAATGCAATGCAGAGCCAAATGAAATGAATATTTTTTGTATTTTCTCTGGCTTGGAAATAAGGAAAGACTATAACATAGGTTTGAATAGCTTTGATTTTTCTCAGTTCAATACAGGGTTTCACAGACCTGAAGTTATCTTTTGAAGTATCTAAAATTTTCCAGACTTTTTAAGGACAAATAATATAGGTATATTCACTCTGATATATAATAAGTTTGAATACTGAAAGAAAATATACTAAAATCCCTTCGTGTAGAAAACTGAGAAAACAGTAAGTCAGATTTGTAAGGCTGTTTGGGAAAAGTATTGACACATAAATTTCCAAACACTTCTCCAAAAATTTGAATAGGATCAGTGGCTTCCTGTCATGTCCATGTATGGAGGATCTTCTGCAATAATTGTGAAACTTGGAGTTGAAATTCATTTGACATCTATGTGTCTTGGTACTGTGTCTTCAGTCTCAAGGATGTGGTACCACAATTTAGTCTCATGGGAATAGCATATCACTTGAAACAAGGATATAGTTTTATTTTATTATGTAATGATTATAACACCTTTGTGAATAACCAAGATCAAAATATTTTCTTTGTTCTTTCGCACATGACACTATTAAACCATCCCTACAGGTACTGCGATTCTTGGGGTCACAAAGAGTCGGACACAACTGAGTGACTGAACTGAACTGAACAGGTGCTGAAGCAATGCTGCTCCCCACAGAACTTACAAATTCAACTCAAAATCAGTTGCAGGCACAGTAAGATGCTGTATCACATGCACAGTGACCAACTCTTTAAAATGTAAAATGATATGTCCTTTTTGCGAAGTTCTAACTTACCATATTAAAAACTTCCAACAGTAGGTGAAGTTTCTGTTTTAAGACCTAAAAATTTGGTTCTAGAGTCTTTAAAAAAAAACAAAACAAAACAAAAAAAACCCCAAAACCTTTCAAAGGCTTTTACTCTTGAAAAAAAAGGAAAAGCAGAGTTGGTGTTTTATATTTATTTATTAACCTAATTTGTGGCTACGTGTTTGGGACATGAAGGTAAACATTTTGCAGGAGCTCAAAGGAGAGTTAAATTTCTAGGAACTCTTGAGCAGAGTGGACAGACCTAAGTGGGAACAGGTGAACAAGAAGACAAAGTGTGCAAGGTTCGAGTGGTGACATCATTGAACACAGCTCAGAGGAAGGAGCCCACACAGGACAGGCTTGATTTACTTGACAAGATGGCCATGGCCTTGAATGAGCAAGCAGACACTACACAATAGTTTCCAGGTTGGGTTTCCCAAAACAGATGCTTACCCTGGGTGGAAAACAGGAAGGCTTTACCTCCGTCCCAACTTGTCCATCTTCTTCAATGCCTCCTATTTTCAGCAGGAGTTTGTTTGGTCTCTTCACACTTTCCTTCTTGCTGGTCTTGAGTTTTTCAAATTTATCGTAATTTAACATTACTTGCAACCCACTCCAGTATTCTTGCCTGGAAAATCCCATGGACAGAGAAGCCTGGTTGGCTACTGCCCATGGGGTCACAAAGAGTCGGACAAGACTGAGCAACTTCACTATTTACTATATTTACTTGCAAATAACTGAACTGAACTGAACTTGGAAAGGACAATTTAACGTTACTCATGTTTACTTGGAAAGAACAAGAAAGGGAGGGTTGGTCATGGATCTTAAAGACCACATGTTTCTGACATTTGGGCATGAGTTTGAAGTGGTGTCGTGGTAGAGAGGATGCGGCCCAACCTCAGTTAGACTAGGTGACTTAGGAAACATCCCAGAGATAGAACCAAGTCTTCTTGCATCCTCTGCACAAATTGTTTGCAAAGTGGAAGGTGGCTTCTCCGTGTCAGACTATGTCTGATTCCTCTTTCAGCCACCTGAATCAGCTGCCCTGATCACTCACTGGGGCTCAGATTGTGACAGTTCACTTGATGTGACCCCAGTAGAGATGAGGGACAGTCACCAGGGTGACATATTGGTGAACTGCACACAGAAGTGTCCGCCGCCCTCTTTAGGCGGCACTCATTTACTCCTCAAAGTGAAAGTGAAGTCGCTCAGTTGTGTCTGACTCTTTGCGACCCTGTGGACTGTAGCCCACTAGGCTCCTCCGTCCATGGGATTCTCCAGGCAAGAATACTGGAGTGGGTTGCTATTTCCTTCTCCAGGAGATCTTCCCAACCCAGGGATCAAACCCAGGTCTCCTGCATTGCAGGTAGACGCTTTAACCTCTGAGCCACCAGGGAATTCAAGCAGCGACAACACTGAGAAGTGGCTGATTGCATGTGCGTGGAGTGGAGGAAAAGAGGATGGACCTAGCACTTCATCAGCTCCACAAGGCCCCCCTCCCCACCCCCATTTACAAAAACAAACAAAGTCTAGGTAAAACCAGGTAAAAACTTAGAAGCAACACCACCATGACAGTATCTTAAAGAATACTTTAAAATCTTTAATGTGGACGCAAAAGCAACTTAATTTTTATGCAGCCATATTCTGAGAGACTTCTATTTCTAAACTTTTGCTGGCATTTTGGGATATATCATTACATAATGAGCAGTATTACTCTCAGTGTTACATGGCAACTTTTTGAGGTCTTGGGGTTAGTTTTTCTAATCATGTTTACTCCAAAGATTTTGGATCATTCTACATATTCTCACTTCTCCATAAAACGGGTGAGGACAATAATGTACCAGAAGTGTGAATCAAAAGCTTATTTACAGAAATAGATCAACAACTAGAAAGCACATTTTAAAGTTTCCAGGAAAAGTGTGCTTTATGAAAGTCATGAAAATAAATGTTTTCTCTTAAAATGAATCCTGACTCAAATAACGAATTGTTTTTGCTCTGTTAAGAATCTTTAACATTAAGATTTTAAAATGTTGAGGGCATGGACTTGCTTTATCTTGTGTTCCTAGATTGCACAGAGGTTTCTGCTAACTCTGAGTTTTTGAACAATTCTCTGGGAATCCATGAAATAGGAAACAGGCAAGGAAAAGCAGTCTAAAGGGCCTTCAAGTGGTCAGAGAACATGAAAGTCATTTTAGAACTCAACTACTATTTTAACTTTGGTTCTGATGACTCTTCTATCCTGTTTGGCAACTTGGTGGCCTGTGTCTCCAATCTCACCTTCTAGTAAAGCACACTGACTTAGATCTAAGAAGATGTGATGCTTTGTTTCATGGGGCCACTAAGACACTTACCCTATAGCCTAAGAGGAAGAATATTGAGTCAGTCCCCCAAGTATCTTAAGTATTTCTGTAGTGTCCTAAAAGTGTACTGCTTCTTTTATGTTCTAGTAATAATCACATGCCTCAGAAGGTTTACCATGCATTGTTTTACCATTTTAGTGCAATGAATATTTTCTCTTGAGTGGCTATATGGCATAAGCCAAATAGATGAAAGACATAATATATTAACCCATGTGTCTATTCAGTATTAGTGATCAGAAAGCGCCCAATTCTCTTTCAAAGAACCTGGTCAGGTAATAGAATTTTTGCTTTGAAATCTTAGAAAGCCGGTTCAATGAAGTTTATATTACATGCATCATCCTTGTCAAGTGCTAACTTAAATATGTTTCCACAAGAAGTATTATTCCCTCACCCCTGCCCAGGGCTTCTACTGATAACATATCGTCAGCCTAGGATAGAGATTTCAAGGGTGACAAAATGTCATTTACATAATAAATGTTACCCTCATTTTCAGTTTCAGGGATGTCTTATCAATAATTTAGAAAGAATTAATAATATATTTATAATACATGCTAGAAGTAGGATAAAATTATTTATAAATGCTTAATAAATGTTTGATAATGCTTTTGCCATCCATGTTATAAATGATAAATAGGTGACTATAGATACCTTTTTAAAAATTAATGCCCACTGGTTATGGTTATTTTATAATGGCTTGAAAATGTTATTAAAAAGTGAATTAAACTCATGCTTTCTATCAACCAATTGTGGCAAAATATAAACTTTAAGGTAGTTTGTACAAATTCTTGGGTTATTATAGTTAATCATATTTACTCAGTGCTGGTGATTTTCTATGCATAATACCAAGGCCACAAAGATCCAGTTTCTCTTAATCCTAAATTCTAAATCAGTAGTTGTCAAACTTTGATTTATTACATCCTGAGACATTACAGATTTAAGGAAATTACATTTAAATCCTTTACACTCAAATGTGAACTTCAAATTGTACTTTTTAAAATTAATTTTTACTGGAGTATAGTTGATTTACCATGTTATATTACTTTCTGCTGTACAGCAAAGTGAATCAGATATATGTGTATATATATTCACTCTGTTTTAGATCCTATTCCCATATAGGCCATTACAGAGTAATAGAATTCACTGTGATATACAGTAAGTCCTTATTCGGTTCAGTCGTTCAGTCATGTCTGACTCTTTGTGACCCCATGAATCACAGCACGCCAGGCCTCCCTGTCCATCACCAACCCCCGGAGTTCACCCAAACTCATGTCCATTAAGTCAGTGATGCCATCCAGCTATCTCATCCTCTGTCGTCCCCTTCTCCTCCTGCCCCCAATCCCTCCCACCATCAGGGTCTTTTCCAATGAGTCAACTTTTCGCATGAGGTGGCCAAAGTATTGGAGTTTCAGCTTTAGCATCAGTCCTCCAAAGAACACCCAGGACTGATCTCCTTTAGGATGGATTGGTTGGATCTCCTTGCAGTCCAAGGGACTCTCAAGAGTCTTCTCCAACACCACAGTTCAAAAGCATCAATTCTTCACTGCTCAGCTTTCTTCATAGTCCAACTCTCACATCCATACATGACCACTGGAAGAACCATAGCCTTGACTAGACGGACCTTTGTTGGCAAAGTAATGTCTCTGCTTTTGAATATGCTATCCAGGTTGGTCATAACTTTTCTTCCAAGGAGTAAGCATCTTTTAATTTCCTGGCTGCAATCACTATCTGCAGTGATTTTCTTATTAGTTACCTAATTTATATATATTGTAGTGTGTGTATGCCAGTGTCAATCTCCCAATTTATCCCTCCCCCAGTTATCCCCTTGGTAACTGTAAATTTGTTTTCTACATCTCTGACTCTACTTCTGTTTTGTAAATAGGTTCATTTGTACCATTTTTTTTAATTCCACATATAAACAATATCATATGATATTTGTCTTTTTCTGTCTGACTTGCTTCACTCAGTATGACAGTCTCTAGGCCATCCATGTTGCTGGAAATGACATTCTTTTGTTCTTTTTTATGACTGAGTGGTATTCCATTGTATATTTGTACCACATCTTCTTTATCCATTCATCTGTTTATGGACATTTAGACTGTTTCCCTGTCTTAACTATTGTTAATAGTGCTGCTATGAACATTGAGGGTCATGTATCTTTTTGAATTATGATTTTCTCTGGATAAATGGCCAGGAGTGGGATTATTGAGCATATATCCAGCATAGTATGAACAATAGCAGAGAACCTTGGACAAGTAAAAGGACAAGAAAGATCCTCTGTAATGGCATAGAACGAAAGAGATAGTTAAATAACAAATCAGCTGCACTTTTTTTTTTTTTTTTCAGCTGCACTTTTGTGTGAGAAGAAATTCAAGGTTGTAGCTTAGGACTGCAGTTTCCTAAGGAGGTTTTTATTTATTTATTTTTACTTTTATTTGCATTTTTTTGTGGCATTTATTCCCAGGCCAGAAGTTTTTGTTTCTTCAGTTTCTTCTGGGATAACTTTTTCTTCTGTGCAACCTCCTCTTCTTGTTTAGGAACAATCTGTTCTTTTTCAGTAAGGATCATCTCAGCATGGCAGGGAGAGCTCATGTAGGGGTTGATCCCACCGTGAGCTGTGTTAAGTCCTGCACCACAGCTTGGGGGCTTTATTTACCTGGATGTTCTCAGTGACCAGAGAATATACATCTAAGCCCTTCACTTCAGCATTACTCTCTGCATTTTTGAGCATGTGTAGTAAAAATTCAGCACTGTTTTTGGGCCACTGACGTTTCATCCAGCCCCACTGTTTGGCCTGTGCACAGCTACTGACTCCACCGTTGTAACGACGGAATGGCACACATTGCTTCTTTAAAGTGACATCCTTCAGATACTTGGTGGCTTTTTGGATATGCATACCCTTTATGGCCTGGGCAGTTTCATGAGTGAACACGAAGATTTGAACCTCTTGATTTGCATGATTTTGTGGGGTTTTCTGGGTCAAGTGACTAGCGCACCATTTTTAGGGGTCACATCAGGCCGCTTACTGGAGGAGGTTTTTAATTTGGAATTGTCACCCAATCTGTTGGACTCTTACAAAGAAAAGCATGAAGTGATGAGTAAGTGATGAGGGCTCTTAAAGGTTAGAAGCGTCAACTCTGAGTAACCATTGGGATTTCAGGTAGGTAATAATCCATTTCTCGCACATCCCAGAAAAAGAAGGGGCTAAGTTTCTGGTATACTCTGTAAAAAGTGTGTACCCACCCCCTACATCGTCCATATCATTTATACATATTATATGTTTGCATTTAACATTTTTTGAAACTTACTTGGTATTTGTGAAACCACCCAATAGCCTGCCCCCCAGAGAAGGAGGGTGCTGTGAGGAGCTTCCAGGAAGACCCCTCTGTGAATTCCACATATGTCTACTAGCCCACTGATCTCATGAGATGTGAGACGCTGGGGCTGCTGGCCTAACACAGGGGGTGTAATGAGAAAAAGCACTTGCCTCCAGCATCTGACCAACAGTACAGGAATTTGCGGGGACAAAGTGTGAAACTCTCAAACAGAATGTTGTGGGGTTATTCTTGGTTATCCTGAAAGAAGCTTTTCTCTAGACATATTTTGCCAAAGGATGCATGACTTTAACATGAAGACCATGGGTGGAGCAGGAGTAGCTCCATGGGCACAGAGTGGGGAGTTTTCCTGCCAAAAGCCAGCATTGCATCTCCACAGGCACGCATGTGCCCAACACCCTGCTGAGTCGGGGTGGGGGGGCCACCGCTGACACTGTGTGCACACCCCACCCATGGGGACACAGCTGCGTTAGGTGCTGAGGGAGAACGGTTCAGTAAGGTTTTCCTGTCCACGGCTTCATGCACGAGGACAGACACACTCAGACTTGGCCCCAGCATACTTATCTTTATTACATTAATAAAAACAGTTCCAAAGTTTAAGAGTTCTACAGAACTCATTCTGTAGAAGATGGCAACAATATAAAATGCACGGTGTTCCTGGAGTGAATTTAAAGGACTGCAACCGGGTAAGGAGGAATAAGCGTCTCTGAGGATAAGAGGCAGCTTTAAGATATTTATGATGAAAGTGAAGGCGTGGCTTGCTAAAGTAAACACAGTATTCAAGAAGGGGTGTATCACTTGCAGTGTGTATTATCCCAGGATGTGCGAGAGGGTGAGTCGTTTGTGGGAATGTAAACTATGTTTGCTTTATCGGAACAAAAACTGAGATTGAGGATTAAGGGATTTAAGAAATTCAAAACATGAGTAAAAACTCAGGATAACCTCACTCTGCTCTGAATTCACCTGTTATGGATCATCCAAGTGATTTATGTCATAGCTAGCAAGCACTGCCCTTCCTCGTTATTCAGTTCAGTTCAGTTCAGTCACTCAGTCATGTCCGACTCTTTGTGACCCCATGGACTATAGCACGCCAGGCCTCCCTGTCCATCACCAACTCCCAGAGTTTACTCAAACTCATGTCCATTGAGTCGGTGATGCCATCCAACCATGTCATTCTCTGTCGTCCCCTTCTCCTCCTGCCCTCAATCTTTCCCAGCATCAGGGTCTTTTCAAAGGAGTCAGTTCTTTGCATCAGGTGGCCAAAGTATTGGAGTTTGAGCCTCAGCATCAGTCCTCAGTATTACTATAGGGCTTTTTGTCTCCTTAATTAAATCATCAGCTTTTGGGGAGTAAAAAATACCTGCTCTCTCATCAACAAGCCCTGGGCTGGGTACCTAACTGGCATCCAAAAATCACTCATGGGTTTCAGGGTTAGTCACAGCATCATGCACAGTTGGTCACGTTTTTCTTCTTTAGTTCACTCTATTGGATCCAGTGGCAGTAATTCGTTCAGTCAGGTCAGTCCAGGATTGTGGCAGACCATAAAATGGAAATTAAGGGACCGACTTGAGAAATATGGAGAAAATCATCAGTAGAATTTAGTGACAAACCGGATAGAGTATGACAGAAACTCAGGTGCCATTTTGGAAAATGCCAACAGCATCGTTGAGGGCAAAATCACCTGAGCAGGTGCCTTTATGCAATCAGGCATTGCCATAAAAGATCTCGTTATCACAGGAGGCTTTTCTCCCCCTCTCCTTCCTGGCGTGCAAATACTGTCAAGCCACATTAGCGCCGAAAGGAGTTAGATTGCAGTGACCTTTACTAATCCACCGCATTTATGTTTGTACTTTTCTCGCAATAAATGTAACATTACAATTATTAATGTCAGCATTTTCTTTGGAAACAGTGGTGAACTCATTAAGCACACTGCCAGGTGTTGCCCACCCCAGGTGTGAACCTAGTGGTTAGTGAGATGTAAATAACTCTTTATGGAAAATTTGCAGTCTGCCGAATTAGTAACCGCACACAAAGCCAAACTAGTTTCCTGTGCTTGGCTTTGTTACACCACTAGCTGCTTCAGTGCAGGTTGAATGAAAGAGTAACAGATGCCCCCTCCTTTTAGGACATAAATCAGATTAGCATCTACCTCCTTTCCCCCTGTTTTCCAGAGGTAGCTGTCAGCCTTTGCACAAAAATGGGGAGAGATGCACAGTGAAGCGTATGTCAGGACACTTGGTATAATTTCACCCCGTTTCTCTGAGATGTGAGCCCTGTGAGCAGTGATGACGTTTGCCCAACCACGAAGATACTCGTTGTTGCCTCAGCATCTCCCTTATCACTTTCTATTTAAAGGAATGGCATCTGGTGGTGGGGGAGAGGCGAACCGTGCTTTCGGATCCTTGTAAGACAGCTGCTGGGCGGCTAGCAGCTGTTTCGAGGTTCCTTTCCTGGTTCAGATGCTGTTTTCCATTTCTCTTTCTGTAATCTCTGAAACAAATGTCAACATGATTAGGATAGGGAAAAAAAAAAGAAGCATGTTGAGATCTCAGAGTCCAGATGAGCCAGTCTGTTAGGCTACTGTGACTGCCGTTTGTTACTACCTGATATCATCTTTAAAGAGACCAGATCCTTGAACAGGTTGTGAATTCCCGTGCGTGACATGATAGCGCTAACGACGGAACCCTGCCCCCTGCTGCCAGCGACGGGCGGCAGCCGTACTAAGTATGCAGGTCCGCGAAATAGATTCAATTAATGTAATTTACACTGGATAACTTGTAAAGCAGTCATGTTTCACTATTTCTGTAGCCTGAGTTTTTTTTTTTGCATCATGGAGACTGCTTATTTTTACTTACTTGATGCTGCTGTGGGTACAGGTAGGAAGTAATTATTTTGATGAAATGTTATGTTGCACAAGTGGGCCACCCAGCTATAAGGTCTTGATCAAGTGACTGAACCTCCCAGGGAAAGCAGGGGTAATAATTTCAACCTCATAATGCTGCGGTGAGTAATGCATGAGGTACCGTGTAATTATCTATCAATTAATACTGAATATAGCCTGTGTTCATAAATGCCGGTGTCCCACTGTTTTAGTGAAGCAGTAATCAATGCAGTACAGCGCCTGTTTGGGTTCTTCAGTAAACACGCATTGACTGAAGATGAATTATATGTAGTTGCAGTTTCTTGGTTCGCATCAGTTATCTCCAGTTCCTTCCGTACCCAGGGCTCTCACCAGCAGCAGCACTGTTCCTGGGAAGTGTTCACTGTCAGGGGGAGCCCTTCTGCGGAGCCCATGCCAGTGCCCTTCTGCCAGCGCCTCTGCACTTCACCCACAACATCTAGGTAGATTGGTTGAGGAGAGTCATTTTTTTATACAGTTTAGTTTCCTCCTCTGTGAAATACGAGTATAATAATAACTATCACCAAAGCCCTTTGATTTAGCATTGCATTATCAACATAGTGTGAGTATAAGAAGAGATGAAGGGGCAGTTTGATTAGAATCAACCCCTTGATGGCAAGGACTGTTGTCTTTGCCGCTTGTTACCCATACCCATGAAGGCCAGTGCGTCTAGTAGGCTTTCAACAGAGTCGTTGACTGAATGGTGACATGAAAGAGCCAGAAATTTTTTAAGCATAATGGGTAGGATAAGTTTAACTAGGTGCTCTCATGGACAGATCATTTATAATATTCTGCTCTGTATGCGTGATGTATACAGGGCAGATGTTAAATGATTTTGACATCAATTCAGAAGAAATTAGAGATAGGTTCAGGTTCATCTTGGTATAATTCATTGCAGTTTTCTTAATCGGGTCCTAGAAAGAAGCATAATTTTATTATTATGTGTTTAATTCACAAAATAGCTCTATATTTGCTATGAGCCATGGTTAGGTCATTTATTCCTCATAGTAACCCCGTGAGGGAGGTACTGTAACTATCCCCACTGTATACTAGTAGAAATAAATGCATAGAAAGTTTAAGCACCTTGACCTCATTCATACATTTGGTTGGCCATGGCAGTCAAGCTCTCCATTATTGCAACATCCTTCTGAGACAACCCACTGCCTGTCTACTTAGTGGATCATTTTATATGGTGGACATGTGAGGGAGAGGCAAAGTAAAGTGAGGAATAAAAATAATGATTTCTAAAGCCATTGTCAAAGGAGACAGGGAGATAGTGCAGTTGAGAAAAACCAAGAATTGGGGACTTCCTGTAGTGAGTGAACTCTGGGCACAAAATAAGTGTGCTATGATCTAGCCCCTGTCTACTTTTGCACTCCTGTCGTGTAACCTCCTCCACACACACAGTGATTTATTCAGAGCTGGCAGTGTCTTCTATTATTAACCTTCTTCTTCAGTCTCTGCCCCATCTGCACGCTCACATGCTTTTACCCAAAACTGAGCTCAAACTTCACCTTCTCTGGGAAGGAATCCCCTACTTGGGTAACTTCTTTCTCATGTTTCTCTTCCACGTTTTTGAACACTTGATTATAACAAGTGTACTGTGTTGCCTAAAGAGCACTTGTTTCTCAAAGTGTCATATTGATGAAAAAATAATTAGCCTTGAGAAAAGAAAATGCTCTATGTCCTCTGTGGGGGGTGAAGGTAATCTTCCTCCTGACTTAGATTTTGAGGCTTTCTAAAATAATTAAGGTTGGGAGTACATTATAGTTAATTCAGTCTCTCTCCATTCTGTGTTCTATCTAGTTACATTCAAAAGGAAATCTAGATTCTGAGGGGAAAAAAACATATCAAATATATAGAATGAGTAAGGGACAGGGTTAGCTCCCAGTTGGAAACACTTTAATGAACTATTCTTATCAATAAAAAGCTGACACTTACCACTTAAAATGTATCAAGCAGAAGCTGTGCACTTTGCCTGGAAAATTATATTCAAAAACAATAGTAATAGTTGCTAAAACTACCTGAACAGATAACTTTTCCAAAATCGTGTACCTGCTAAAGTATATATCAAACCCAGCCTAACCCTGGAGCTCAAGCTCTTTATCTTCTTCACACTGGACCTCTCAGCTCTGTGTCTGCTTTTCAATGGGGAAAAAAGGGGGAAATACTTAGTATGAAATTCTTATCAGCATCACAATCCAAAAAAGGATGTGATGAAGGTCATAAGTTGGCCTTTTCTTGGGGTAAAAGGGGGCAGAGTGTAACTTGCTTTTGGAAGGGGAACCTACAAAGGAGAGGGCAGGAGTAAAGGTCTTTACTCAGGGAGGGGCTGTGTGAACAGAAAGGGACAGAAAGGCAGGCCCTGCAACCTGCTGTGCAAAGCTCTGCCGATGCTGCTCGAATCCAGCTCTGTTTTCCTTTACGCACATAAAAAAGACCAAATGAGTGGTTTGTGGGAGGTCTATGCATCCTTATTTTTAGCATTTTATATCTATGCTATTAAGAGGGAAGCTAAAGTCTTGTATTGTTTGCCACACATATTCAGGTTGTATTATCTGTGCTTTAAACATCACACAAAAGCACTTGTGTAACTAACAGCTGCCTTTCCCCAGTCAAATAAAGGTCACAAGAGGTGACATGCCTAGAAGAGTTAGGCAGTATCTCAGGCCTTTGCTCTTCTAATCCCTGTGTGGAAAAGCCATTAATACGTTTCTTCAGAAGTGTTTTCTGTTGTTCTCAGATGAAAGGTAGCATCTCACTGTAGGCGTATTGTACTCCGTAATCGCCAAAGTAGGTGATGGAGGTAAGAAGGCAGTTTGGATCTCAGGTTGGCTTACCCCAGCAAGAGTGCCAGTTAACCTGTAAGATTAACTGTATGCATTTCATCAAGAGAGTGTAGAGGTTTCTTTTCACGTGAATATATAGTAAAATAGAGGAACTTCTGTTTTAAACAACAGTTACCCGATGTTCCCGACTTCCCCTGCCATTCAAGGCAGAGACATATCCTGAATACATTCTCCAGAGTGACGTTTGCGTGTTTGAGGTTTATTTTCTTCACCACAAACTAGTGTCTAAGTGACAGTGGCGGGTTTCCATAAATCACTTAGCTCAAGTGCCGTTTTTCCTTAAACTCTGAGAAACATCCTTATAAATCTTTCCCTTCCCTACCAAGTAGAAAGGAATGGGACACTGAGAAAAAGAGCTCTGCTAGTTCCAGCAGCAGGCTCAGCAAGTGCCCACTGGTAATAGATTTTTTGTAAACATCTTCATGGTGCCACCTATTGCTTGCCCTGTGCTTCAGTATTTGAGAAATGGGCAATTATTGGCCAAGCAGACCGAGTTCCAGGATTCTGAATGTGTGATTTTCCAGCCATTCAAGCCCATATTGTATTGTCCTCAGGAGAAGGGGGCTACAGAGAATTAGATGGTTAGATGGCATCATCGACTCAGTGGACATGAGTTTGAGCAAACTCTGGGGGATGGTGAGGGACAGGGAAGCCTGGAGTGTTGCAGTCCATGGGGTCACAGAGTTGGACACGACTGAGCAACTGAACAACAGTACTTCAAGTTTACCACTACTTGGTTTCAGTACTTACACTTGACTTTTTGTGACAAATGAACATGAGACTTTCAATGGTTCCCATTATGCCCACTTTGTCTTTGAGTCTATTCTCCACTTGCCTCTCACAGGGTCACCCATGTGACATCAGATTGTGGGTATTTGGGGGTAAAAGGTGAAGGGGGGCAGACTGGATAAAGAGTGATTTGGTTCAGTGGAAAAGTAGTATTTTTAAAGATGGGAGGCATCTGTATACTCTAACTATAGACTGTGAAAACTGAGAAAAAATTATTTAAAGAGGAGATGCATTTTGTTTATTATTAAAGAAAAGTTTTGTTGTATTTTTATTTATAATACTTGTTTTCTTGATGAAGCTAGACTATATATAACTTAGTTTTTAATAATAAAGGTCAGTATATATCAAAAGAGCCATTTGATTAATGTCTTTTATTTATAAGATAATCCTATTAAAATGCCAATTTATATAATCTTTCAATATTTATGCAGAATAATAATTACCATCTGTATAATTAATATTGCAAATTATCTTATTTGAAATAAAATAGAACATTAAAAAGAAACAAGTACATAATGTTTCATATCTTAGCAAGCTATTATTTTAGTATTTTTAAAACAAATTGTATTAAGCCTTCCAAGAGTGTTCTTCTCCTATCTAAGTAAGATAATCTATAAAAGTAAGATGTTTGCTCCAAATGCTGTTTTTGTTCCTTCAGTCCCTAGGATATTCTTTAGGGCATAATTGCTGCAATGGGTATTTTTTTCATTAATAGTATATGATGTATTCTAAAGCATAGAGATGGAATTCATATTTAAATATGCAGAAAGATAGACTAGTATGTGTGTTGATTTCCAATTTGTTCTTTTCCAGCACAGCAGGGCGCTAATAATAGGGGAGGAAAAGGCTACAATGACTTCTCACAGTAGTTTCCAACTCTTGTTTTCTGCTTACTATAATCGGAGATGGCAGCACAATTTAAACACAAAGGAATAATTCTGAAACAAAAATGATGTGTCCGTTCCAAACACTTATATGTTTGAAATTGGCGATTTTTATGACCTATTCCTTTTGGCCAATGTTTACTACACTTGGGCTAATTTTCCTGTAGTAGGTCTTTAGTATGATCACAGACTATGAAGGGCCATGGGAAAATTCTTAGTTGTCCTCAAGGTAATTGTGTGTGAAAGTCATGGCAAAAGAGTGGGCCAGCCCAGGTCCCCACTGTTGTTTCTTCCAATTATTATTTTGAGATGAGTCCATTGTATGACCTTAGACATAACAGGAAACTTCCTTAGTTGCATTCATTCATTTATCACAGCCAGTGACTGCTCTGAGGACATAGTGGCCTCACAGATCTTATATTCTGGTGAGGGAACTGTCAAATAAATAAGCATATGAATATTTAAATAAGATCATTACAAGTTGCTGCTGCTGCCCTGAAGGAAATAAACTCACTGCTCTGAGAGAGAGAGAGAGAGAAAAAAAAAGATAGATCTAATTTAGATGGTGTGTTTCAGGAAAGTGTCAACTAGAAACATGTAGGCATAGGAATAGTGAGAACAAAACTGTGACATGTGATAATTCTGGATCAGCTTACCTCTCGAGTTTGTTGTAAGATTGATGGGAGGTCATTGTTGTAGAAGAACATTAAAAACTTGACAATGAAATATAAATCTACAATTTTGTCAATTTTACGAAGTGTTAGAAAGTTGCCTTTCCTTCCCTGATACTCAGAGGGCCATATGTCTATGACCAACCTTAGTTCTCTGGAGAAGGAAATGGCAACTCACTCCAATATTCTTGCCTGGAAAATCTCATGGACAGAGGAGCTTAGTGGGCCTCAGTCCATGGGGTCGCAAAAGAGTTGAACATAATTTTCAACTAAACAACAGCAACAAACCTTAGTCCACTGCTAGGATAAGAAAGGAAATTAGACAGGATTTAAGAAGTGACTGCAAATCTAAGAATTTTGTTTGATAAATCAGTTTGGCAGGATACAATGCCACCTAAAAGCCCAGTTCTATTATTCTAGCTGATAGAGTCATTTGGTTGAATGTTGCTTCTTAATATACTAAAATCCATTATAATATAAACATAAAATTTTCATATTCCTGAATTTTATCATAGAGTTATTTAAAGTTTTTAAAGATTTAATAAACACAGATATAGAAAGCCAAGCAGAAGCACAAAAACATTTTTCTCTAACAGCAGGACCTATTTAATTTAATCTTAGAATACATGATTTATCTTTAAAGAGAGATACTCTTAGGGGGAAAAAAAAAGAAAAACATTGTTCATGACCATATGTTTTTGTAAAACAGCATATTTGACTATTTTAAAGACACTAAATTTGGTCCAAATTGAAGTAGGCTTTTTTCTTTTGTTGACAGTATGAAGCATATGCTAGGAATATGAGCCATAATTAAGCAGTAAGACACAACAGGGTGTGCGTGTTGTGCTGGGAACGGTCCATGTACTGGGTGTGTAAAGTATGTGGCCAAAAAGAGAGACGCCCACAGCCACCACCGTGGTGGCTGTCATCCAGCCCAACATACGAGCATATGCCTTTCAGCATGCTTTTGCTGTGTGAACATGCTCTTATTATGAATCATGTTACTTTATCCTATAAGAACATTTTCAATCATTATACTTTGGGTGAAAACCAGAGAAACGCAAATTCCACAGTGAGACCTCTTCTTTCCCTTGATATGGAAAGGGTTTGCTTGACAGCATTTCCTGTGTGTTTCGGGTTTGCTTCAGTTGGGAATATGGCTTTCGTACTAGTTGGAGAAGTAGACAACAGGAGAGACAAAGGTGGTCTGAGCTAACAGGGAAGTGCTAAGAGCTAAATCTTGAGCACTCGCATGCAGTTGAAAACTGAAGTCATTTGTTTTGCCTCTCCAATTTCAGGAACTAGGTTTGACCCTCTGAAGTTCTTAAATAAGAGAAGCATAAATCTTATTCCAAGTATCCTTTGAGCTTTAAAAAACAAAAAACTTTTTTTTTTTTTAAAGTAACAGAACAGAGAAAATTTCAAATTCACCAAGTTCTGGTTACATTTAGGATTGTGTTTTGAGAAATTGGCAAAATATGTCGGTGGTGTTGCTTTTAAGAGTTGGAAAGTGTCTTAGGCAAATTATTTGTCTTTCAACCATCTTTAAAAATGCACTGTGACAAGCGAGGCTTTGAAAAGGAGAGGGAAGACTTTTTGAGATGAGAAGATAAGGAATGCCCTGCAGACATAAGCACCCTATTACTCTCGTGGAGCAGATGTGTCTAATATACAAGCTCCAACCAAGAATGAAGTCACATAGAACAGAGTATATACTCTTTGTAATAAAATTAGATCTAGACTGGGTAGCTATTTTTAAATATTGTTTAATTGGGAATAACCAAAATTAAATGAGACAGTATTTGTAACCATGTACAGTAATTAAAATGCCAATACCCATTGAAATTGGATGAATAATAACTCTGATATGACTTGGTCTGAGAAAATTAAAAGAGTTAAAGCTTGAGGTAAAACTTGTTGAATTTGGGGGATCTCTTCTAAAAAGAGAAAGAGGAAAAAAAAGATCCCACTGTAACTGAAAGTTGTATTTCGGTATATTAAATTTTCTAGAATATTTTCACAATTTTTATAATAAAGCCCTTAAAATATTTTCATAGTTAAAATCTTAGGTTTTTTAATTCAAAGTATATCTTATCTGCAACATGTGGAATTTACACAGATAGAAGTAAAGAATAATTCCTTTTCTCAAGAAGCTCAAAATTTAGGGAGACAGATAAGAAGATTCAAAGGGGGTTGTGATTCAACAAGGAAGTAGGTCAAGTGCCATAAGAAATAGATGGGGATTCAAAGGAGCTAACTATTTGTTTTGGAGATGTGAGGAGTGGTCTTCTGGAGGGGGTTTGAGGTAGCGATTCAGGTGCGTGCGAATGGGCCATGAGTAAGTAGAGGAGAGGTAACTAGGGCAGCATGACTAGATAACTTTAGGTGGAGTGACTAAGTGTGTTTGTGCTTCAGTAATGTCCGACTCTTTGTGACACTAGGGACCAGAGCCCGCCAGGCACCTCTGTTCATGGAATTCTCCAGGCAAGAATAACAGAGTGGTTTGCCATGCCCTCTTCCAAAGGGTATCTTTCCAATCCAGGGATCAAACCCGAGTCTCCTGTGTCTCCTGTATTGCACGTGGATTCTTAACCCAGTAAGCCACCAGGGAAGCCCGAAGTGATTACACAGTAAATAGTAAGGAGGCCCAGTTTGCCCTAGAAATCGGTGGCTCAGAGTGTAGAATGTCACAGAAGAAAGGCTTTTGTGATCTTTGCTTCTGATCACCTTCTTTTCAGAGGAAAACTCCAGTGACTCCAGAGTTATTGGTGGCTGAAACATACACAATTAGAATAATCCCAGAGCTTAATGCCAATGTGCTGACTTCATTGTCCGCTGATATTTTCATATGGTGAACTAATATGAAAGGCATAACAAAGAAGTATTTTATCTTAGCAGCAGTAGAAACCTGTGAAGGATTGTGCATGAGGTAGGTTGAGACAAGCCTTCAAGTAAGATCCCTCAAATGTTGTGTGTAGGAAGGATTGAACCCTTGTGTGAGATTGTGTCAATCAGGTCAAAAAGCAATTAAATGAATCCATGAAGATCGACATATAATGGATTACTAAGGAGACATTGAGTATTTTGGGGGTGCATTTTTAATGTAGATCATGAAATCATGGAAGATAGTTTCTATGTCTGAAGAATCAAGGAAACAGTCCACCAGAGAATCTTAATTTCCTCAGACTTGGAGAAACCCTCCCCACATTTAGGTACTTCTGTCTTCTTTCACAAATGTTATGGTCTTGAGAAAAATAATATATGCCTCAAAAGAGATAAATGATCAGACAGAAATGGGGAAATAGAAAAATAGGTAGATTATTTATTCTTAGATATTTTATTACTTTCATTTTCATCCACTAAAAAAATGAAAATTTGTTGTTAGTAGAGGGAATAAATCGGAGAAGGCAATGGCACCCCACTCCAGTACTCTTGCCTGGAAAATCCCATGGACGGAGGAGCCTGGTAGGCTGCAGTCCATGAGGTCGCTAAGAGTCGGTCACGACTGAGTGACTTCACTTTCACTTTTCACTTTCATGCATTGGAGAAGGAAATGGCAACCCACTCCAGTGTTCTTGCCTGGAGAATCCCAGGGACGGGGGAGCCTGGTGGGCTACCGTCTATGGGGTCGCACAGGGTCGGACACGACTGAAGCGACTTAGCAGCGGCAGCAGCAGAGGGAATAAAATAGTTAACAATCTTGAAGTATTAGTCACTCAGTCATGTCCAGCTCTTTGTGACCCCGTGACTGTAGCTCATCAGACTCCTCCATCCATGGAATTCTCCAGGCAAGAATACTAGAGTGGGTAGCCATTCCCTTCTCCAGGAGATCTTCCTGACCCAGGGATTGAACCTGGGTCTCCTGCATTCCAGGTGGATTCTTTACCATCTGAGCCACTTTATGAAAACCTGTCAAACCAAAAGAAAGTCCAGACTATAAGATTTTGAACTTAAAATTAGTATGCTACAACTGACTTAAGAGGAAAACAAAAACTCATGGATATTGTTCTTTAGAGAAATCCACCTTATCATAACAGCATCCACATCGTAATTGTCTTAAAAAACATGGCTCTTTGATAAAGATGCTGCTAGAGAAATTGGTGTTTTGGGTGACAGCCTGAGTAGTCAGGCTAATGAACTTCTCTTGGGGGCCAAGGGTATGTTAATTATCTGTCTCTTTGCTCCCCATGGATGGACAGCTTCAGCCTGGGGAAAAGCATGTGTGTATGCCCAGAAATGTGACTCCCTTCCCCTTCTTTGCAGCCTTGTAGTTGGAACTGTTAGGTATTTCTGCTTGAATACAACACAAGAGGAGGTCTGTATCTTTTACGGGCAGAAAGGCCATTCATATAAGCAAATAATTAAGGATACAAACTGAGGTGAAAATAATTTGAGGTAAATAAGCTGAAAAAAAGAAAACTTCAGGTTTTGTGAAATAGTTCCTTTTGGCAGGTAAGTAGGTCTATCATCACTGAAATGTTCCTGTTCCACATTTGCTTTTACTTTGCTATTGCAGACTGGGAAACAAAATATCCCCTGGAAAATAAGGGAAAATTGTTCATTCTTTATTCACCATAATTGAGCCTGAAAATTTCAAGTAATGCCACTCAGATGGAAAATGCCATGGAAAGCACCATGCGGGTCTAGTTTAAGTAGCAAATGTGAAGCATTTGTTAAGCAAAATGTACTTTTCAAACACAGCTGAAAACATCAATAGGAAGATAGGAATGGTTCATCACCATTTCTTTATCTTTTAAATTTTTTCATATTTGTCTAAGGTTCAGTTCAGTTCAGTTCAGTCGCTCAGTTGTGTCCGACTCTTTGCAACCCCATGAATCACAGCACGCCAGGCCTCCCTGTCCATCACCAATTCCTGGAGTTCACTGAGACTCACGTCCATCAAGTCAGTGATGCCATCCAGCCATCTCATTCTCTGTCGTCCCCCTCCTCCTCTTGCCCCCAATCCCTCCTAGCATCAGAGTCTTTTCCAATGAGTCAACTCTTCGCATGAGGTGGCCAAAGTACTGGAGTTTCAGCTTTAGCATCATTCCTTCCAAAGAAATCCCAGGGCAGATCTCCTTCAGAATGGACTGGTTGGATCTCCTTGCAGTCCAAGGGACTCTCAAGAGTCTAAGGTTAGCATGGGCTTTAAAGACCTATTACTTAGATTCATAAACATGAATTTATTTGAAGATTAAAACAATGCATTTTGTAACTATCAAGATTTAGGGACTTTTTTGTGATTACAAAGGTAATTCCATAAACTTCTCTGTTAAAAATGGACCTCAAGTTGCTCAAGTTGCAAATGGAGGAAAGTTTGGAGGGAACTTGGCTTAGACAGTGAGAGGATGTTCAGATAGTTTGGTAATGATTTGAATAGCTGTGTTTATTTGTAGTTACTAGGCTCCTGGGCTTCGCTTCACATGTATCTTTCAAATGGGAATAGCCTAAAGTTAAGGTTATACTTTTTTCTTTTTTGTTGAGTCTGGCAATGCCACTCATATGAAAAATAAAAAAAATTGAACTTAAAGAACTCTCCCTAAATCAGAGTTGTTAAGAAATAAGCTGGACCTGGAACCAAGATCTTTTTTGCTTCAGAGCCTATATTTTAACTTCTGTGCTATAATTTAGCATGTGCTAATGAAACAACCCACAAGTTCAATAAGCAGAAAGATGACACAAACAATGGGTGGAAAATATCTCATTGACAAGAATTCTCAGATACTGTGAGAATGAAGAAAAGTGTCTTTCACTTTTCTTTGAATTTATATTTGACATATTTATTGTGTCTTTATAGGAGAAGTTTCTCTTCAACTTGATTTGAATAGGCACTGAATAAACACAGCTGTTTTCTTTAACTTTGGCACAAAAAGCAATGTATGTAAAGTTTCTAAAGGGAATGAGCAGAAACTCTTTTGAGAGAAATGGAGAAACAGAAGTAGACTTCTATCAGGTTGGTGCAAAAGTAATTGCAGTTTTTGCATTGTTGCCATTTATCATTTGATACTAGAATACATTCTTAGATATGGTTATATTATTCATCATGTTAAAGCACAATTCTCAGTTTAGTTTTTTTTTTTTTTGCTAGTGACTTATTACTTGTTTGTTTTATATGTATTTAGATTATGGAAATGATATTATACAAAAAGTAAATTTGAATGATTTTCTTATTCAAGTTGAAAATGGGTCATAAAGCAACAGTGAAAACTCGCAACATCCACAATGCATTTGGCCCAGGGACCGCTAATGAATGTACAGTGTATAGTGGTTCAGGAAGTTTTGCAAAGTTGATGAAAGTCTTGAAGGGAAGGAGCAAAGTGGCCGGTCATTGAAAGTTTACAACAACCTACTGAAAGCCAGCATCAAAGCTGATCCCCATCTTGAAGGGGAGGAGCATAGTGGGTGGTCATTGGAAGTTTACAACAACCAGTTGAAAGCCAGCATCAAAGCTGATCCTCTTCCAACTACATGAGAAGTTGCCGAAGAACTCAACATTCACCATTCTACAGTTGTTCAGCATTTGAAGAAAATGGTAAAGGTGAAAAAGCTCAGTAAGTGGGTATCTCGGGAGCTAACCACAAATCAAAAAAAAAAAAAATCATCATTTGGAAGTGTTGTCTTCTCTTATTCTGTGCAACAATGAACCATTTCTCAATTAGACTGTGACATGTGATGAAAAGTGGATTTTATGCCACAACCAGTGATGACCAGCTCAGTGGATAAAGTGATAAGAAGCTCCAACGTACGTCCCAAAGCCATACTTGCACCAACGAAATGGTCACTAAAATTTTCTGAATCCGAGTGAAACAATTACATCTGAGAAGTATACTCCACAAATGGATGAGATGAACCGAAAACAGCAAGCCCTGCAGCAGGCGTTGGTCAACAGAATGGGCCCAAGTCTCCATGACAACACCCGGCTGCACGTTGCACAACCAATGCTTCCAAAGATGAATGAATTGTGCCAGAGTTTTGCTTCATTTACCATGTTCACCCGACCCCTTGCTAACCGACTACTACTTCTTCAAGTGTCTCAGAAACTTTTTGCAGAGAAAACACTTCCACAACCAGCAAGAGGCAGAAAATGCTTTCCAAGAATTCATCTGATCCTAAAGCGTAAATTTTTATGCTACAGGAATAAACAAACTTATTTCTCTTTGGCAAAAAATGTGTTGAGTGTAATTGTTCCTATTCTGATTAATAAAGATGTCTTTGAGCACAGTTATTATGATTTAAAATTCACAGTCCAAAACCACAATCACTCTTCCACCAATCTCCTACAAATATTTTAAAGAAAGAAAACAAGTGCCTTCTTACTGTAAATCCCACTGGATTGATTATGTGAAATAAATTATTACTCATCAATTATTCATTCTGTGCAACAGTGTACCATCATTTTGGGGTTAAAAGGGTGAGGATAAACTGATTACTCCCCCCAAGAAACAGAGAGAGACACACGGGATAGGGCATAAGAGAGCAGAGGGGTAAGATGGTGGCCTCCAGACCATCTGATTCATTTCCTGCTCTGTCACTTACCAGCAGTACATCTATCTCTATGATCAATTTTCACATCTGTCAAATGGGCATAATCATAATACAATCTCCTGTTAGGAAATGCAATTAAAAAAAATTCAATTCATGAAAAAAAAAAATCCTCTCCACAAAGGTAGAAGAGAAAGAAAATTTTTTATCAGACGAGCATTATACCAGAGCACATACCTCAGGCAATCCACTAAAGAGATTACAAAGACAGAAATAACACCCCCCACCTCCTATACAGCCAAGCAGATACAACTCATAACACACTTCCTCAATCCTGACAATAACCCCTAAATAGGAGGATGTGATGATGGCACTGTTGCTCAGACATCATTCAACCCAAATTCATCTGGTCATGGCGTTACTGTGTGTATTGGTTCATTGGTTTTCTCTAAAGGAAAAATAAACTTTCCATATTTTTACAACACGAGATAGCTTCACAGTTTGGAAGAGGGTGCCTTCTGAAGCTAGGCTCCTATCCTCCCAGAAAGACGGGTAGACAGTAAGATCATCTTTCTTGATGAATCCATTTCAAAGAGATGGTTCCCAAGTCCTTGAAAGAGATACCCCTGGCTCCCAAAGCTGGAATAAGGCTTATTTAGATTAAAAAAAAAAAAATTACATACATCCAAACCAAGGAGAAAAAAATCTTAGAATTATAAGTTTTCTAAGGTAAATGTTCTACAAAATGAAGAGGGAGGGAGCTTTTTCTCTTACTTTCCACTGGTAGAATTAAGCCTTTTATTTTTAATTTTCATTTGCCCTTACACTTACATACAGAAGGTGTTTGGGACAGTGACTCTTTGTTGTTGTTCAGTCACTAATTTATGTTTGACTCTTTTAAATGCAATAAAATATTATTGCTATTATCATTTCCACATATTACTGTTGTTCATTCACTGTCATGTCCAACTCTTTGTGACCCCATGAACTGCAGCATGCCAGGCTTCCCTGTCCATCACTGTCTCTTAGAGTTTGCTCAGATTTATTTTCATTGAATTGGTGATGCCATCCAACATCTCACCCCTGCCACCCTCTTCTATTTTTGCCTCAGTCTTTCCCATCATCAGGGTCTTTCCCAATGAATCAGCTTTTTGTATCAGGTGGGCAAAATATTGGAGCTTAAACTTAGGCATCAGTCCTTCCAATGAATATTCAGGGTTGGTTTCCCTTAGGATTGACTGGTTTGATCTCCTTGCAGTCAAAGAACTTTCAAGAGTCTTCGCCCATGGATAAGAAAGCTGTGGTACATATACACAATGGAGTATTACTCAGCCATTAAAAAGAATACATTTGAATCAGTTCTAATGAGGTGGATGAAACTGGAACCTATTATACAGAGTGAGGTAAGCCAGAAAGAAAAACACCAATACAGTATACTAACGCATATATATGGAATTTAGAAAGATGGTAACAATAACCCTGTGTGCAAGACAGCAAAAGAGACACTGATGTATAGATCAGTCTTATGGACTCTGTGGGAGAGGGAGAGGGTGGGGAGATTTGGGAGAATGGCATTGAAACATGTATAATATCATGTATGAAATGAGTCGCCAGTCCAGGGTGGATGCACGATGCTGGATGCTTGGGGCTGGTGCACTGGGATGACCCAGAGGGAGGGTATGGGGAGGGAGGAGGGAGGAGGGTTCAGGATGGGGAGCACAGGTATACCTGTGGCGGATTCATTTTGATGTTTGGCAAAACTAGTACAATATTGTAAAGTTTAAAAATAAAATAAAATTAAAAAAAAAAAAAGAGTCTTCGCCAGCATCACAGTTTGAAAGCATTCTTCGGTGCTCAGCTTTCTTTATGGTCCAACTCTCAGGTCCATACATAACTACTGGAAAAACCATAGCTTTGACCATACAGACCTTTTTCAGCAAAGGTCTCTGCTTTTTAATATGCTGTCTAGGTTTGTCATAGCTTTCCTTCCAAGGAGTAAATCTCTTTTAATTTCATGGCTGCAGTTACAGTCTGCAGTGATTTTGGAGCCCAAAAAAATAAAGTTTGTCACTGCTTCTACCTTTCCCCCTTCTATATATATATATGACATGACTGGTCATATAATCAGTTGCTCATATATGTTTGTATGATTATTGTTATAAATTGAATAGGTAGATAAAAGCCCCCTAAAAGACATGGTTGTTGGAGTCATCAGAAAGATGTTAAAAAGCAAAGCTGTAAGTGGGCCACAAATTACTGGGTGTTTGAGTGGGGAGAGGGAGATTATACAAGGAGGGTTGGAATTTTCAAACAGGAATGAAAACAGTAATATCTGCTAGGAGGTTAGAGTCAAAGGAAATAAATAAATGGATCTGACCTAATAAAAAAAGACTATGTTTGGGGACAGTTGAGAAATTTGGTAAGAGATGTTAATGGGGACCTTTTAATACGGAATTTATATTTGATGAAAAGAGAAAGCTCCATCTAGGAGATGGTAGAAGAAGAGAGTCAAATGCTAAGTCTTTCTGTGGTATGTGTATAGAAATTTCTTGAAAACAAAATTACAAATTTATCAGTGTAACCACAGTCGGCCCCTCTCTATCTACCAGTGTGGATACAAATGCACTAAAATACCCTTTTATTTAAAGAACTTGAGCATCCATGCATTTTGGTACTCATGGATTCTGGAACCAATCTCCCATGGATTTAGAGAGACAATTGTATAAATCCACATTCTAAAGTCTCCCTCCATTGAAACTTCCTGGTGGTTTGATGGCTGGGATTTGGTCCTCCAGTGCAGGGGGATCAGGTCCAATCCCTGGTTGGGGAGCTAAGATCCTACATACCTTGCAGCCAAAAAACCAAGCATAAAACAGAAAATAAATTCAATACAGACTTTAAAAATGGTCTACATTAAAAAAAAAAAAACTTAAAAAAATTAATGTTTTCCTTCCTGATTCCTAGGATCCCTCACAAAGCTTTTCACGTTTATGTCATCTTCCTCTCCTTCTCTAAAACTGGCACGTGAGAAATTAGATCCTGTTGTTGAAATATAGAATAGTGAGATGAGGAGAGTACTTATGACTCATAAAAGCATTTTATTTGTTTACAACATGAGCTTCAGTCACTTTAAGTACAAAAGTTGTGTTTTTTCACCTTGCACTTGCCAAGCACTTGGTCCAGTGTTGGTTCTTCATTGTCGCTCAGTCGCTTTAGTCCTGTCCAACTCTTTTGCGACCCCACGTACTGCAGCCCTCCAAGCTCCTCTGTCTAGGGATTCTCCAGGCAAGAATACTGGAGTGGATGGCCGATTCCTTCTCCGTGGTTCTTCATAAAGGGTTGTTAAACTGAGCTGTGCAGTTGAAGTAATGGTGTAAAAAGCTTGTGAATTTCTGGGAATTGCTGCTCAGGAAGATGGTCTGGGGAGCCAAGGTTTAAGATTCCCAACCAACAAGGGCAAGTGGAATATGCAAGGGGTTAGAACAGTTTAGTTATTTGTGTTCCTATAAAAGAGTGTCCGTGTAGCAGAGTGTGAGTTGAGAGTGGCTTTAGTATAAAATTAGAATTTCTATGGAATGCTCAGGAGAAGGTCAAAAGAAGGAAGAAGTTTGCTTTGAAAACCTGTAACCTTCACCCCCCTCTCAACTCTCTCTTTGTAATTTAAGGGGATTTCTCCAGTCACTTTTCCCAGCAAGAATTGTAGGCACCTCATTAAGCTGCCTCTAAATTGTATTGTGTGAATATTTTATGAGGCAATTCTGTTCATCTAATCATCATTTTGAGATTGACTAAAGAGAAGAGAGGGATTGGTTCCTTTCAGATATCTGCACTATTTGTTGTTGTTTTTAAAAGTACTTTCCCTTTCCTCTACAGAACTGGATTTTATTATCCTAAGGACATTCATGCTTTATTCAGAATTTCTTCCTATTTGAATTGGCAAATTCAGTACTGGTATTTAACAATGAAGTCTCAGTGGAATATTCCCCTTTTATGTTGTCATTTTTTATTTTTTCTTTCCATCCTAGGCAAAAAAATAAAAAACCAAAGTGATGATGCCAAAGTGTCATAGGCACTGGCAAATTATCCATCCTATGGATGCTTGGGGCTGGTGCACTGGGACGACCCAGAGGGATGGTATGGGGAGGGAGGAAGGAGGGTTCAGGATGGGGAACACATGTATACCTGTGGTGGATTCATTTTGATATTTGGCAAAACTAATACAATTATGTAAAGTTTAAAAATAAAATAAAATTAAAAAAAAAAAAAGAAAATTCAGACTCTTACATTTTTTTTCTAAGGATCAGTCCTTGCTAAGAAGAGTGAGAATCAGAGTCTTCAATAAGAGCTGTCTGGTCAATATGCAAGGTGGCATTTCTTTTCCAATTTCTAATAACCCTGTATAGCACTTCAGTTATCTTTGTTTAGGAATAGTGGTATAATTTCATATCTAAAAATCAAATAGGAAACAAACCAGGAAAAGTCAAAGGCAACAACTGTATTATCTGGTAATACTGAGATAAATAAGAAAAAAAAAACAAAAACTTTTTTCTTTTTCCAGAAAGCAGTGTTTTAATCCCAATACAAAGCAAAATTCCTTCCATTATTAACCATAGGCCGAGTCTAATATTCTAAAGTACCTGACCTTTTTCTGGGAGAGAATTTTTCCTTAATTTATTTTGTAATGGATATTTTCCTTGAGATTTATATTATAATATAGTAATTTTAAACTTTTGCTGAATGATTTAGCTTCATCAATTGGGGCTTAAAATAAAACTAAGGAAGGAATGGTACCCTGTACTTAGTTGTCCTGAATTCACCTGGGTTATGTTACTCTCCTGGATCTATGTTTTCAAGGAATTGTTCATAAATTACAAAACGTGCAGTGGAGGGTAAACAGAAAGAAAGATCTAAATGTATCAAGGATCTGATCATGTTTAGCAAGAAGAGAAGGCTTTGGGACAACTTGATTAAGTATGTTAAAATATTGAACGGGTTGTCACTTAAAAGAAATATCCTTTCACTAAATCACGTTTGTGTAGTACATATGTGAGCAGCATATGTATAATGTGATATTTCCATGCTGTTTGCATGGATGTAAACTCAGGATGAAAAGAAAAAAATACAGAGACTGCAAAATGTGCAGGACAAGATTCCAGTCATTTCATGGTCAGATAAGTCATTGAGTCTGAACCTAATAGCTTATCAAATCCCCAACCATGAGGTATATTGAACCTGGTTGATAGAAACTTCCTGGCTACAAAGTGAAAAACCTTTGTGAAAAGACTGATTTTGGAAATTCATAAGTCTACTATTGGAGATGTCCTCCCCTAAAATATAATTTTACTCATCCTGATTATTTACTGACTTTACAATATATAGTATACTCTGCCAGATTTTGAGAATCAAAGAGGCATGTGTATCATTTCCTGCCGTGAAACAGCTTAAAAATCAATTTTATGGCCAAAGATATGGAGAGAGATCTGGTTTGAGGGGAGAGGGAGATGGTAAGTTACATTTTATTTGAGCTTTAAAGCAATGGTAATACATACAGGTTTAGAGTCCTATTGGTAGAAAAAGAGTTAAAATCTAGAGTTCATATTTGACAGTCATTTAGGCAGAAGTGGACCATGAAACTAAACAGGAAAAATGGCCAACAAAATATAAGGACTCTATCCCTTTCTAGGAGGATAGGTGTAGGAGGACAGGAGGATAGATGTAGCTTGTGGAGGATGAGAGAACCAAGATTAGGACTGGGTAGACTCAACCCCTTCTTGAAATATTATTGATATACATAAATCTCTTGAGCAAGTTTACAAAATGCCAGTATATTGAGGAATGGCTTCTGCTGCCTTCCACACTGGCTGTCCCTATAAAGATATGGCCCATTTCAGGTCTGTAGATAAGGCTTCATTGTTCTGTTCAGGGATCCTGTTTAGATCACAAATCAGCCCACAGTGGCTGCCTCTGAGTCATATAGAGGTCCGATGCCATCATCTTCGGAGGACATTTAAAAAGGCAACTCCTTTCTCAAAAACATATACCTAAACATATGCGTCACTTCCCCATGCTATAGAAACCCCATTTTTCAAATTCTAGAGGAAAATCTGAAAAAACATCCTCACTCAGGCATTAGTGAGCGCGTCTGCTTATTTATTAGTGTGGCGTGTGTGTTTAAGAGCCCACTAAGTCTTAAAAGAAATGTTACACTTGTTTATTATTTGAAATTTCCCAACACAAAGAGAAAGATGACAGTGTATTTAGAGTTTTTAAAAGTAATGATATATTCTGATATATATGGATAATCAAAAAATATGCAATTACATGTTTATGCAAATATTGAGAAATATGTTAAGTGAAAATATATGATTAAAAGACATTTTAGAAACTTGATTAATAGCTGTACATAGTAAATTATTAGGTATCTTGTGTGGCTATGTGAGATTTAATAAAAGTTTTTGTGATTTGAGAAAGTATTCCTCTTGCTTAGGTTTATTTACTTTATTATACCCATAACTTTATGGCAAAAAACAATATAAAATAGGGTTTTTCATATACTGAAAATCAATTTTATAGTAAATAGATGCACTCCAGATTTAGCCATGGGTCTAATCTAATCCCTCATGATAAGGTACATTTTGCAAACCTTAATACAGAAAACATCTGCATATCTTTATGTTTTATTTATTTTATTGTTCCTAATCCACAACCCACCCTATTGGAGTTATCAAATTTTTCATTTCAACATTTATGAAAAATCAATAACAGGAACTCAGATAGACAGAATTTAAATTGGTGTCTAGAGAAATTCCTCAATACCCTCCTCCCTCATTATTGAAGAGGCCAGGGTTGTGGTTCCAGAGAGTATCTACCATTTATAGGCCAATTTTCAATGAGGTAATTCGAGTCATAAATCTTAGTGGGAAATGCTACTGTTGAACACTCTTGGTGTTCCATTAATTGAGAGGGATGGTGGGCCTGTGATGATGCTGTATTAACCCAAGGGCCTTCTTTCTTCCCTGTGTTTGGGTGCTCTCAGCTATCAAAACTGCACTGATTTAACTCTGGCCATTGCAACTGGGATTTCCAGATGCTAAGTGCTAATGCATGATTTAAAAGTATGCTATTTCCTGGTTCTTTTTGGGTGGCAGAGCTTTTGTCTCCAAGCTACAAACATCAAGGTCACTTGAAGGTGGAACTGAGAATCAACCACATGATGTAAACTTCTGTGGTTGGGTTCTGCTCCACCAACAAGCCTGTGGTCTCTTAACTTCTACTTGTAGGCTTTGATAACTGTTCCTTTAGAGAATAAAAACAGAAAGTTGCTTAATTTTAGTTGATCCAGTATTTCTAAAAGATTAAACTATATCAACTTAAATAGAATCATTGGTGAGGATAAAGGAAATTTTAGTCATTTATATTCTTTTAAATGATGGCTATTAATTCCTAGAAACCCCAATACACTACATAAATTTTTGGAAGTTAATTTTGTAGTAATAATTTGAGTTGACCAGTTATATTATATTCTTAATAAAATATGTCACATCAAAGTATCCCACAATGCTATTTAATTTTGATGCAAGTCTTCCATTTTTCATGAGGGCATATAATTTTCTTTATGGAAACTCATTATTTGATGCTGCATGATCAAAACTTATGAAAAATAAAAGTGCCACTCCAAGTTCCAAATCGAAGGATCCTTTTTCTTTCCAATGCCAGATCAGTCAGTAAGAATAAGAGATGAAGGATATTTGAGGCTTTCCTTGCTATATAATTCTTTTTGAATTGCATCTTTCTAATGTGTTTATGTGCTTTTCCTGTCACATTAGAAGATATAATACAACTCTAGAAAGACTGGCAGTAAAGAAACATTAAGTACCAGAAATTAATTTCCTCAATGGTTCTTGAAAAATTTCATTAGCCTAGAGGGTTAATTTTACAGTTTTAGTGCAATCATTATTTATCATCTCTTGGTTTACGGGAAAGAATTAGAGTTATTAGCTATTAAATTATCCATGAAAATTTGACACTCTTCTAGACCAAACAAACCCTGGGGCATGCTGATTTTCCCAGTGTGAAACATCTGTGGCTTCAACTAGAAAGAACTTAACATTGTCTAATTAGATTTCCAAGATTTATAAGGTTTAAATACTCTGTTATTAGAAACCTGAGAATTAGCCCAAAAGTTGAAATTCTCACTTAGTAAAGTTTATTTAAAGCATCCTTAACAAGAGCAGTATTTTTACCAGAGGAATTGATTTCTAATCTAGTCAAATCAACCAAGAATTACCTGTGATTACAAGATTGGTCTTAGATAACACATCTGATATAAATATGCATAAATCTGTTCTAAAAACCTTGAAAAGATTTTGACAATGATTAGTAAGTATTGGATAAATTTTTAAACCCCACATTTTCTCCAAACCATTGAATTACAGATATATTATGTTCTTGCTAAAGATGTTGATGGGTCTCTGATTCTTGATTACCTGAGGAATAAGAGACAAACATTAACTTTAAGCTGATTCATTTTACAAACTTCCCACATCTGATTTCTCCATGTATCTTTAATGATAACAAACACTTGAAAGAAATACAGGTCTAGAATAGGGGATTTGTAAAGCTGTTGACACTCCATTTTATACTCCCCTTGGCATATTCTCCCAAAGAAACCAATGGAATTATCTTTTACATTTTTCCACAGAGGGCACACTGGGATTAAAATACCATTTTGTTTTGCAACAGGGAGGACGGATGCAGAGAAGACCATGTGGGAGGTCCAATCCTAGTTCAGGATACTGAACAAGGGAGCAGAGTATTTTCTGCAAACTGTGCTACTACCCACCATCTTAACCCTACACTTTCAGTGACTTATCTCATCCAAGTTGGCTCCAGGGGTTATGTTGACAACAGAACCCTGCTGCCTCTGTAGAGGAGGGGTCCCCAAATAACATAACCAGAATCACTACCAAAGAGAACTTGCAGATTTCACCTCAGAGTTGGAACATGTTTATTCCTCCAACCTAGGAAAAATACATTATGACTTATTGTAGTGGATTTCAAGGACTTGTATTTAATTGATTCATCACTGAACTTACAAACTGTCTCAGTTATTTAAAATATATGAAAGTTAAATTCAAGGAAAATTATTCTAGCAGATAATCAATAATCCATGTATATTATATGCCATATGTAAAGAAGCCATGTTTATACATATACATATATAGAATTACTATACATTTAATAATTACATTTAGAAAGGAAGGTGATGTTTCCCTGGCATTAATTTTTGAATACCATGTAGATTTTTTAGTTTGCATTAATTTTGGCTTCTTGAGGAGGCGATGGCAACCCACTCCAGTACTCTTGTCTGGAAAATCCCACGGACAGAGGAGCCTGGTAGGCTGCAGTCCATGGGGTCGCTAAGAGTCAGACATGACTGAGCGACTTCATTTTCACTTTTCACTTTCATGCATTGGAGAAGGAAATGGCAATCCACTCCTGTGTTCTTGCCTGGAGAATCCCAGGGACGGGGGAGCCTGATGGGCTGCCGTCTATGGGGTCACACAGGGTTGGACATGACTGAAGTGACTTAGCAGCAGCAGCAATTTTGGCTTAATTGACAAAAATAAATACAAAGTACAACAAAAATTAGAAAAACCCTATAAAACTTTAATTCAATGCTAAACACATGCATTTAATTAAAGTATTTCAAAACTTTTTTTAATAATATAGGTATATCAAGAGATTACTTGAATATCAAGAGAAGATCTGGAATCTGTAAGAAGGTAAATTATTTTTCACGTCAAGTGGCAACCAACCAATAAATGCTTATTCAGCTATAGGGAATATCAAAAAATGTATGCTCTTTGACAGCTATACTGTAGGAAATTCCAGCCTAGTTAAGTGTGTGGCATGAACAAAGAGTACCATAAAATAAGTATGAAAGGGAAGCAAAGACAGTAACTGTGATGAGAACTTTTAGGTGGGAATGATGACTTGTGTGATGAACACATTCATGAAGAAAGCAAGGACATGTTTAGGATTTAATGGGAAATAGCAACCAGAAAGGTCTTAACAGGCAGAGTAAGAGCATCGCAGGAAAAGAAGGAAGAGAGGGAAGACAGATTGGAAGATGAGAAGCCACCTGATTGAAAGTGACTGGTGAGTGGAGCTGGAGTGGAGTTTAGTTCCCCCAGCAGTTCTCATACTCCCTCCCCTATTGTCAGGATGTGGGTTTCTTACCTTGACATTTGTGAAGATTAAATCCCTACTGTCTATATGAGTCTGCTTAGGATACCATAACAGGATAATACAGACTAGGTGGCTTAAACAAAAGAAATTTATTTCCTCCTAATTTTGGAGGCTGAAAGTTCATGGTCAAGGTGCCCACACAGTTTTCTCTAGTGAGCTCTCTTCCTGGCTTGCTGACAACTACCTTCTGACTATATCCTCACATGGCCTCTTCCCTGTAATGTGCGCCCCTGGTGTCTTTTCTCTTACATGAGCTCCAATTCTGTTGGAGGCTCAAATGGTGAAGAGTATGCCTGTGAAGCAGAAGACACAGGTTTGATCTTTGATCGGGAAGATTTCTTGGAGAAGGGGTTAGTTACCAACTCCAGTATTCTTGCCTAGAGAAGTCTTTGGACAGAGGAGCCTGGTGGGCTATAGTCCATGGGTCACAAAGAGTTGGACATGACTGAGTGACTAATAATTTCACTTTTTGTCACTTTTCTGTTGGATTGGGGCCCCATCCATATGATCTCACTTAACCTTAATTACCTCTTTAAAGTCCATATTTCCAAATACCTTAACATTGAGAGTTACAACTTCAACATATGAATTTGGGTGAGAGGTGGGGTAGTGACAAAATTTAGTCTACAACATAGTCTTTGTCACTTTAGCTCCAGTTTCCTAAAATTGGACTAGGATGTGATCTTAGAAGAAGCAGAATATTCTCATAGCCATCTCTGCTAAAATCTCCCTCCTGTTTCCCCATAGTAGTCCTGGTGATACTGCAGTGAATATGAGGAAAGGAATAGCTGATTTGTTTGCAGGAAATTTTTAGTCATTAAAGGATAAATCTTTGGAAATGTACCCTTCAAAAGAAAAGAACTTTTGAAAATGGAACAACTCTCAAGTAAAAACTGATATATTTGAATAAGCTGCCAAGAGTTAGAACTGTAACTTTATTTTCTTTGTCCTTAAAAAAAAAAAAAATTGGTCCTTCAGTTTTCCTATGCAATTCCATTGTAAGAAACTTGAACAGCACATATCGTTTAAAGGACATCAACAGTGAAAGGAAAGATGTGTGTTTTAGTGTCTTTTGAAAAAATTCTAGGTTGCTTTAACTTGAACAGCAATAAAATATGACAATTCTATATTCTCCAGATGGGGAGGCATACCTAGAGAGTATGACCTTCAGTATAGAAAGAAGGCTAAGCACTGAAGAACTGATGCTTTCAGGTTGTAATGCTGGAGAAGACCCTTGAGAGTCCCTTGGACAGCAAGGAGATCAAACCAGTCCATCCTAAGGGAAATCAATCCTGAATATTCATTAAAAAGACTGATACTGAAGCTGAAACTCCAATACTTTGGCCACCTGATGTGAAAAGCTGATTCATTGGAAAAGACTCTGATGCTGGGAAAGATTGAGGGCAGGAGAAGAAAGGGGCAACAGAGGATGAGATGATTGTGTTAGGTAGTTAGAATAGGAAAAAGGAGTCCAGAATGGTGGTGGCTAAAAGACAAGGAAGGGAAAAGCCCATGAAAATAGAACAAAGGATGGTCTGAGGACTGGAGTGAGGACCTCAGGTAAAACAAACAACACTCCTGGCTAGCCCAGTTTACATAGGGCAGGTCCAGGGGGAGGAGAAAAAACACATAAAAAGAGGAGCCCAAATTGGGTGGGGGCCTCTCTTCTCTTCACGTCTTTTGGGTCAGTTCAGCATGCCCTCACACCTTGAGGATGTATTTTCCCTTATTTTCTAAATAAAATGGAGCTGTAACACGGCACTGTAACACTGGTCATCCAAGGGCTGTAATTCAACTGGTCCGTCACTTCAAATTTTTGTTGTGACGAGGCAGAACTGAGGAAATTATACACTCCCCCAACATCTAGATGGCATCATCAACTCAATGGACATGAGTTTCAGCAAATTCCAGGAGATAGTCAAGGTCAAGGAAGCCTGGTGTGCTGCAGTCCATGGGGTGGCAAAGAGTGGGACATTCCTTAGTGACTCAACAACAGCAACAAATTTGAAATAAAGATCTGTTTTTGATCTGAAAGCTTTTAATCAAGTTTCTCTTTAATAGTTGTAAGAAGCCAAAATTTCTTGAAAAAAAAAATATAAAGGAAATGAATTTTGACTTTAACAAAGAAATTTATAATAGCCAAAAAAGAATAATTGTTTTCCAAATATTATCTGAGTGTAACAGGAAGTATAATATAATCCTAGATATTAAAATAAATTTTCACATGCACAACTTCAAAGGCTGTATCTATTTCAAATATATCATGTGTAAAAAAAGGAATCTGTCATACAATGAACTTTTTTAAAATTCAAAATATGCAGAAATTAATCGAGACTATTCTTTGGATTTGAAACTAACTCCTAATCATACAATAGGGGCACTTATTTCTTTGTCATCTGAATTGATGAGGCTGTTATATGCTAATTTCAGGGTGTCACTAGCAACCATTTTGAGAGTAAAATTGATTTGAATAACAGTGGGTTTTCCTTGCAGTAAAGTAGAAATACAATTAGAGACGGAAGCTCATAATTTATCTCAGCTTTATGTAAAAATATTATCAAAAAGAATAAAAGCAACTAACAAATGCTAAAATGTACCAAGAATTCTTTATTTTCTGTCAGATTTAGACAAAAATTTTAATCAAATTCTCTTTAGTTTGTCTCATAAATGTTGCTGAAAATACTGGCATCTTTGAATTTAGTGTTAGATGTCATACCTAGAGTAGGTTTAGACCAGATTTTAGGACACATGGTGTAGTTAACTTGTGCACAGAGATATTCAGAATTTAGATTGTTGATGAAATGTTACAATTTTCCAGAAACATCAATATTGCCATTATCTACCTGATAAAAAATTTAGACATCTAATAATAGGTATTCTACAGAGTAAAAGTTTATCTTTATGAACTTAGAAAGACTGCTTGAAAGTACTGGAATGTATTTACCTTGCAGTGTATTTCTAGAAATGACATTGTTGTTGAACCTGAGTTCATATGACTGACACACAAAGAGGCCAAATAAACTGAGACATTGGTGTTTGGAGCAGAGAAAGATTTTATTGCAAGAGCCAGGCAAGGAGAACAGGTGGCTGGTGCTCAAAACCTCAAACTCCCTGATGGTTTTCAAGGGGCAGTTTTTATAGGCAAAATTTATGGGTAGGGCTGCAGGATGTGTGACCTTTCCTTGGATGGTTGATGGAGATGTAGCAGGGTTGTGTGCCAAGAATCTCAATCATCAGCCTTTTGATTCCAACCACTCTGAAGTCCACATGCTTGTGCTCAGCCTAATGTTACCTTCTTCCACATAGTGGAGGCTCCAGCTCCTGTGGAAGAACTCAGAACAGATTGCTATGCATCCTCTGAGAAGGAACCAGAACCCTGCCCCAAGTCTGCACCATTGTTTCCTGACTGCCTTTCCTTTATTTCTGAATTCCCTTACTCCTTGAATCAGTAATTTTGAATCTGCTCTTTGGAACTCAGGAAAGGTGAAAGGGGCTGAAAGTCTTTTCCCCACAAACAAGAAACAGGGGACATGGAAAAGCTTTTGTAACCGGGAGGGCCTCAGAGGGTCCTGCTCAGTTTCAGTATTATAACATTTGGATAGAATATGAAGTAAGAACTTTCTCTTTAATATTAATAGACTCTGAAAATATTCAGGGCAGACTATTTAGTGACAAAGTCTTTATTTTATGCTTTACACTGGAATGTTTGTGATTTAGTTACATTTGTGTTTTTAAGGATTGACATGACATATATGTAGGATTTTTTTTTCTAAATCATATTTTGTATATTAAAAGCCTAAAATAATTTCTTTTGAGTGGTTTTCCCATTGGGTCACTTTCTCATTTTAATAACAGCATTGCTGTAAAACCCTGACATGGGGTTCTTATCTACGTTTATACAACGTATAGGAGAGGGAAATCTTCCTTCTGCCATCTTAGATTTCATTTGTTGGACATGTGAATGAAGCTGACAAAAGACAGAGTCACATGAGAAAAGGCTAACAAGTTTTGTGAATGTTTTGAATTTTATGTTCATGGGGGTTTCAAATAAGTCAAAAACAAAGAGGCAAACTCTGGGACTTATACTGCCTTTTAACAAAGAGTAATAAATTATGGGAATTGGATAAAGGAAAGGGTTTTTTAAGCTTCTATCAGTGATAAATTATGGAAAGATGACTAGAAAATATGTGGGGGAAACTGAAGGTAGATAAAAGTTTGTTTATGCAGACTCATCTTTGTGCCATCTCTCCAATGATGAAGGTTGTTCTCTTTCTAGTACAGGAGAAGGGAATGCCTTCATAACTTAAATTTATACCTTGCCTTTAAGCAGAAAAAGGAAGGGAAGAGAGCTCTTCCTGACTGCTTTTTCTCATTTACCTTCAGCTCTAAGGAATCCTTATGTGAAAGTGACATATTTTGGGTGATAAATTCTTATCCCCTTCCATTTCATTACATTTACTAGAATGAATGTATGAATAAATGAAGAAAAGAATGAATAATGTATGTTTGTTTGCTTTCTTGTTTACACCTCACCTCATTACTAAAAAGCATTTGAGGTGTTTTCAGGTCATTTCAAAAATAAAGCATCTATAGACTTTCACCTTGTAACGAATTAAAGATTCTTTTTTAGAAATGAAGATTCTTTAATTTAGTAAATACTGATGTTTATTATATCTATGGTCTTTACCTCTGTTTCATTTATTCCATTTTATTTGGGGTTTAGTTTACATATACTAAACATAAATTGTTGAGATTCCACACCTATGGGAGTAGTTAGGTCTCAGAACCCATAAACCTAGGCAGTTCAGTATCTGAACATAAGTGGTCTCATCTGTAAAAGTTGAGATAATTTTTGATAACGCTTGCGGCTCTAGTGGTAAAGAACCCACCTGCCATTGCAGGAGACATAAAGAGATGTGGATGTGATCCCTAGGTTGGAAAGATCCCCTGGAGGAGGACATGGCAACCCATTCCAGTATTCTTGCCTGGACAATCCCTTGGACAGAGGAGCCTGGCAGGCTATAGTCCAAAGGATTGCAAAGAGTCAGACATGACTGAATCGACTTAACATGTATGCACATGGCATTTACAACAGGAACAAATGCAAAATTTTCCTTTGGCATTTCAGGAATCCTTTACAAATTAATAGTTGGATTTTATGGAGTAAATGATTGCTTTACTGTCTTTTTATCATTAATATGACTAAACAAATCATATTCTGTTTGAATTGTCAAACTATCCATTCACATCCACTCACATATCTGAAAAATCTTTAGATTTACCCCCATGAGATTAAAATATTATTTCCCACTGACATACTGTACTTGTATTGGAAAGTTTTAAATGGTCTGAATTATCTTATTACTATGCTAAGCTATTTCAATTGTTTGAAAGTTTCACACTGATTATCATCAAGCTTGAGTTCTACTAACACACATACTCTTTTAACGTTTGTGTGTTTTAATATTGGGAAGAACTGGCAATGAATCCAAAGAAAAGAACCATAAGGCAGGTTAAAGTGATATGTGAAAACTACTATAGAGTATTTGAACTAATTTAAGTCTTATCTGTACTCTTATTATATCAGAGATAGACTCTGAGTCCATATGTATTATGCAAATTAACAGTAAGTTAATCTAATTTTTTTTTGAATATCCATAGAGATATAACATAACTTGTTATGAAACAGGTCAGTCTTTTAGAACAGGCACATTAATCTTTTATTTTTTTTCTTACTAAATGCATGACAGCTAATACATAAAAACAAAGTGCTTTTAAAGGATGGAAATGATTTTATGTTTACAAAATATGCTTGGGTAACAATGCATTTCAAATTGCAACTTTATGAATTTATTTCGTGTTTCATCAATCTGAACGAATTAATGTACTGTTCATGTGGATCTTGCATATATTTTCATTAATGCTTTAATATTCCATTGAAATACAGCATTGCTTTAAGAAGAAATTAATTAACATTGAACGAGTTTGTTTTTATTTTCCTAAATGGGTCTCTATAAAATTTGGCCATTACAGACTTAATTTTAGCTAGTAAGTGATTAAAATTATTTTGTTGGTTTCTTAGACCTTTATTTAACTTTTCTAACATATTATGAATCAAAGAGGGGAGCTACCTGCCATCTCAGAAACCCTTATCACACTATCCTCCCTGATTTCTTGCAGACAATAACAGCATACAATTCTTATCTGCCCACTGTTTTAAACTTTTTTTTTTCAATTGAGGTAGAATTGATTTACAATGGTGTGTTAGTTTCAGGTATACAATACCTCCCTTCCTTTGGTAATCAAAAGTTATTTTCTTTTTTTTCCCTCTGTTTGTGGGTCTATTTTTGTTCTGCAAACAAGTCTTTGTTAGTTTTCATATTGTTTGCCTTTTAAAATATCTTATCAAATCTCCTAGTTATTTTCTTTTACTTCTTTTGGGCTTTATTTATTGATGTTTTCCTAGATACTTAAACAGGAAAGGTAGATCTCTGATGTTAAGCTTTTTCTTTCCCTAATATATGCATTTAATGCCATAAATGTCCCTCTGAGAAATGCTTTCAGTTCAGTTCAGTCGCTCAGTCGTGTCCAACTCTTTGCGACCCCATGGACTGCAGCACGCCAAGCCTCCCTGTCCATCACCAACTCCCGGAGTTTACTCAAACTCATGTCCATTGAGTCGGTGATGCTATACAACCATCTCGTCCTCTGTCATCCCCTTCTCCTCCTGCCTTCAATCTTTCCCAGCATCGGGGTCTTTTCCAATGAGTCAATTCTTCGTATCAGGTGGCCAAATTATTGGAATTTCAGCTTCAGTATCAGTCCTTCCAATTAATATTCAGGACTGATTTCCTTTAGGATGGACAGGTTGGATCTCCTTGCTGTCCAAGGCACTCTCAACAGTCTTCTCCAACACCACAGTTCAAAAACATCAAGTCTTCAGTTCTCAGCCTTTTTTATAGTCCTTTTCTCACATCCACAGATGACTACTGGAAAAACCATAGCTTTGACTAGACAGACCTTTGCTGGAAATGTAATGTCTCTGCTTTTTGATATGCTATCTAGGTTGGTCATAACTTTTCTTGTAAGCAGCAAGGGTTTTTTAATTTCATGGCTGCAGTCACCATCTATGGTGATTTTGGAGCGGAAAAAAGTAGTCTGTCACTTTCCATTTAGTATTTAATATTTTATTTTATTCAGTTTAACATGTTTTTAATATATCTAATTGATTCATGTAGTCTAATGTCTAGAGTATGATCTGCTCATGGTACAAGAAAGGCAAGGCACTCCAGGTGGATGAGGTTTAAATTAGATAAAGTACCTAAAGCCTTTCTCCTTTACACAATATGACAATCTTTTCCTGCTAAAAAACAGTTCCCCTTGATATGTGTCCTTTATTCAGAATTGAAACTCATTCTTCCTTAATTCTAGTTAATAGATGTTTTATCTTTTTTAAACATTTTTATATACCTTGCAATTTATTTTCATATTTAGAACCACTGTTTCTATTAGTTCATCTATGGCCCCAGTCTTCATTCTATCAAATCTGGAGTTTGATGTTCCTACTGCTGCTAAGTTGCTTCAGTCATGTCCGACTCTGTGCGACCCCATAGACGGCAGCCCACCAGGCTCCACTGTCCCTGGGATTCTCCAGGCAAGGTACTGGAGTGGGTTGCCAATGCATAAAAGTGAAAAGTCAAAGTGAAGTCACTCAGTCATGTCCGACTCATAGAGACCTCATAGACTGCAGCCCACCAGGTTCCTCCATCCATGGGATTTTCCAGGCAAGAGTACTGGAGTGGGGTGCCATTTATGTTCCTATATGCCAAATTACTTACACTAACCTCAGTAATGAATAATGATGGTCTTTTCTATTGCTAATTTGTCTCTTGATTTCAGCAATATATTCTTATCCTTTGATCTTAATCAATTTTAAATACATTTTCTTTTGTCTTCACCATACCTAGATACATGGCAAGTTAAAATTGAAAACACTATGTTTTAGTCCACCAAAAAAGAGAGAGAGAAATTAGTGAGAAAACTGAATGCCTTGAGAGTTCATGCTGAAGGGACAGTGAGTCAGTATGTTGCTAAGAATCCTGAGATTTAGAGAAAATGGTAAAGTCAGTGGATACATTGAGCTACATGGAAATGGCTGGATGGTTCTTTCCTAGAAAATCCATATATACAGATTCAGGAAAGAGCACCACGGAAAACCCAGAATGTGCTGTTTGGAAATGGAGGCTCAGTTCAGAAGAGCCTAATGAGATGCTCAGTGCCCAGAGCATAGATGAAGCTGGTTAAGGAAATTCTGAGCAGGGAAACTAAAGAATAAAGTAGGTGCTAGAGTTCAGGCAGCTCCAGAGAATTCAGCCTAAAGCTAGTTAGGGTTGAAACCCTGAGAGACAAATCCTATAAGGAAACCCAGAGAGTATAAATAGCTCCTCTGAAGGTGGGTCAGGAAATAACAGGCAGAAAAGGATCCCAATTCTTGGAGAGTTGGATACGTTTGTAAATGGAAGAAAGTAAAACTGATTGGTCCCAGAATCAATGGGATAAATGTTGTGAAATATGCTAAGATATCTATGCAATGTGATGTCTTACCAATAGTTCTTGAGTGTGCTTTTCTAGGTTCATAATTTCAAAGGCAGTCCTGGATTCCTACGTGTCGTACCTTACCTGTGTAAGAATACCCCACATCATCCCTAAGAGCCTGCTTTACTGTGTGTGACCCTGGAAAGTATAGACATTTATGAGTGCCTCTCCTATTGCTAATACCTCAAATGATTAGAAAATTCTTCATTCTTTTGGTCTCCTGTTTGCCTTTCAATGATTATTACCTGTTAGCTTTAGTTCTACCTTATGAGACAGCACTAACCATATTTTTATGGGAGCCCTCCATGTGCACAATTTTTTTTTTCTTTTTCTCAATGCCTATTTTCTTTGTCAGGGAAAATGTCTCAGTTTTCATTAACTATTTATGTGACATGATTTTTAGAATCCTCAGCATTTTAATTGCCTTCCTCCTGGAAGTCTTCAGCTGTCAGTTTCCTTAAAGTGATTCAGGTGGGTTTTTTTAAATGGCATTTCTCCTTGCATATGAAAGATGCTTATCATAATAAATGTACAAGAAATGAATATGTGAAGAGGAAAGAGTGCCACAAAGCTGGTCTGACTAATGGAAAATATGAACAGTCGACTTATTCTGTGACAAAGATATTACATTTCTGTTTATTCCAACTAAAATTACATTTAGCTTCTATTTATGCATATTTGTTTTAATATTCACCTTAAAGCAGTTTTTGTATCACTGTTTTATGTTATAGTTTGCTAAAATGCTTTTGGATCTTTTTCACATGAACCACATTGAATCTTTTGCTTACATTTATTTTTAAAAGCTAAATTTGGAACTTAGTAATTACTCCATTTAAATTCCATTTTGTTAGCTTTGGTTTAGTATACTAGGAAAATAATTTTAAATTTCAATTCTTTTAATGTGATCTTCATATTTGTAAAATAGATTAAATTTTTGTGCCTTTTGCTAAGTCATTGATTTAAAATGTTGCCTGGGCTTATATTATACTTTAATTACAATTTGAGTTTGTTTACTAAACACTAAAAGTAAACACTAAATCTTACATAACTTACAATTATCTAATTCCCAAGAAGTATCTTTACATTTTCTCTACAAGAATAGACTTAAACGACCTGTCGAACCCGGCTGAGATCAAAGTTATCTTTGGCGATCCCCTGATAAACCAACCAGGCAATTATATCTTTTTTTTTTTTTTTTTTTTTTTTTTTAGGCTTTGGTTGCTTTATTAGAGAAGACTCTAAACAGTTTGGGGGCTTGGGGGAGCCAGTTAGAGAAAAAATGAAGTTTGTTTATACAAGCTTCTCTACCCCAAATTACCATCTGGATGGTCGGTGTCCTTCTCTCTCCAGATTCAGGGAGAGGGCTTTTCCCAGGGGAGCCTTATTTCCTGGTTTCAGAGAGACAGAGAGGAGCGTCAAAGTGTCCCTCTTGCGTTGGCTGTTTCTTGAATCACTTAAATTTTTTTTTTTAACTTTTTTTTTTTTTAAGTATTAAATGAATTTTATTTTTTTTTAATTTTATTTTATTTTTAAACTTTACATAACTGTATTAGATTTGCCAAATATCAAAATGAATCCGCCACAGGTATACATGTGTTCCCCATCCTGAACCCTCCTCCCTCCTCCCTCCCCATTCCATCCCTCTGGGTCGTCCCAGTGCACCAGCCCCAAGCATCCAGTATCGTGCATCGAACCTGGACTGGCATCTCATTTCATACATGATATTTTACATGTTTCAATGCCATTCTCCCAAATCTTCCCACCCTCTCCCTCTCTCACAGAGTCCATAAGACTGTTCTATACATCAGTGTCTCTTTTGCTGTCTCGTACACAGGGTTATTGTTACCATCTTTCTAAATTCCATATATATGCGTTAGTATACTGTATTGGTGTTTTTCTTTCTGGCTTACTTCACTCTGTATAATAGGCTCCAGTTTCATCCACCTCATTAGAACTGATTCAAATGTATTCTTTTTAATGGCTGAATAATACTCCATTGTGTATATGTACCACAGCTTTCTTATCCATTCATCTGCTGATGGACATCTAGGTTGCTTCCATGTCCTGGCTATTATAAACAGTGCTGCGATGAACATTGGGGTACTCGTGTCTCTTTCCCTTCTGGTTTTCTCAGTGTGTATGCCCAGCAGTGGGATTGCTGGATCATAAGGCATGTCTATTTCCAGTTTTTTAAGGAATCTCCACACTGTTCTCCATAGTGGCTGTACTAGTTTGCATTCCCACCAACAGTGTAAGAGGGTTCCCTTTTCTCCACACCCTCTCCAGCATTTATTACTTGTCGACTTTTGGATCGCAGCCATTCTGACTGGTGTGAAATGGTACCTCATAGTGGTTTTGATTTGCATTTCTCTGATAATGAGTGATGTTGAGCATCTTTTCATGTGTTTGTTAGCCGTCTGTATGTCTTCTTTGGAGAAATGTCTATTTAGTTCTTTGGCCCATTTTTTGATTGGGTCATTTATTTTTCTGGAGTTGAGCTGTAGGAGTTGCTTGTATATTCTCGATATTAGTTGTTTGTCAGTTGCTTCATTTGCTATTATCTTCTCCCATTCTGAAGGCTGTCTTTTCACCTTGCTAATAGTTTCCTTTGATGTGCAGAAGCTTTTAAGGTTAATTAGGTCCCATTTGTTTATTTTTGCTTTTATTTCCAATATTCTGGGCGGTGGGTCATAGAGGATCCTGCTGTGATGTATGTCAGAGAGTGTTTTGCCTATGTTCTCCTCTAGGAGTTTTATAGTTTCTGGTCTTACGTTTAGATCTTTAATCCATTTTGAGTTTATTTTTGTGTATGGTGTTAGAAAGTGTTCTAGTTTCATTCTTTTACAAGTGGTTGACCAGAGTTCCCAGCACCACTTGTTAAAGAGATTGTCTTTAATCCATTGTATATTCTTGCCTCCTTTGTCAAAGATAAGGTGTCCATATGTGCGTGGATTTATCTCTGGGCTTCAGGCAATTATATCTTTACAATGATTGATGTTAGTTGTGTAGTTTGTGGTGGCTTCTAGTGGGTATCAGTTTTATTTCATATGTTCAAAGTATTTTTCAACTTTTTTCTCACTGTCCTATGGTTTCTTAATGATTTTTTCAAATTTTATATATGTAAATAAGGAAAAGACATATTAATCTATGAGGAAAATTGGTTTACCCATTTCTAATCTTTTTCTGCTCCTAATAATCATTATTTAAATATTTCTAGTTACAACTATAAGACCATAGCATTTTGGGAGTTGGTTCACAGAGGCCTAAAATCTTGAGCTCATTTGAGAATATTACAGGAAATATTAGCTAATATTTGGACTAACTAAATAAAGTTAGTCCAAATAGCACCTCCCGTTTTCAAGAGCCCTTATCCTTTCTAGAAAAAAAAACAAAAAACAAAAAAACAGAAAGAGAGAAAGAAACATAAAATAGGTTTATCTTTACACAAATTGTCTTGAACAGTTCTATCTCTTGACTATGTCTGGGAGGGATATTGCTAGAGAAGAAAGGAGAGGAAAAGAAATAATTGCCTAAGATTTTAAAGGGAGAATCATTTATTGTTGATGGCTAAAGAAATAAGACTCAGCAGGAGTACACCTTGTTTTGAGAATCAGCCATTTACTTGTGCTTTTCTCTTAATAATGTCTTTCCTCTACTTCAAAGGTTAAGCATTGCTGGATAAATAAAATTCTCCCAAAATACTGTCATCTGGCATTTGTAACTTTCACAATCTTTCTAAAATTCATGTGCATCAACAAATGGTGAATTCTGTGTTTATTAGTTGAACTTAACATTTCTTTTCAACTTTATATCTTACAATAATATGTAACCAGTCCTTATTTAAACTCACAAGAGCAGGGAGAGCATGGTATCCAAAATTTTTGCTAATCAAAAGAAAATTTAGATAGCTTAAAATGGCAAGAGGAAAAGCAAATTAATATTTAGAGTTTTGTTGGGATAGAGTCTTTGAACCTCACTGTTGGCTCACTTGCCTTAGGGGCGAGCCAAGTGTGGAGAAGTTCTGAGCACAGTACTGAATACAACTGTATACTTTCCATTTATTATTTTCCTGCTGTGATTAGATAATTAGTAAGGTACTTTGTGTTTAGGTGAATTTTCATTAGAAAAGCAGTAGAATTAAATTGAAATGGCAAAAAGTACTGCTTATTTCTTCTCTTCTTTAATGTGTTGATTTCTCCATGGCAGTCTTCAAGGATGAGCACAGCATGTGAGCTCCCATAATTTCACCTTTATTTCTTATAATTAAATCTAAACATATATTGAAATCAAGGCTATCTTGTTACTTTAAGGGCATTTCTAATAATTGTAAATGAACATGATCAATTTTAATAAACTAAAAAGGATACTTGTGGTCATTCATGAATTCAGTGTGTAATAGTAAATGCATAATCCCTCAGAAGAATGAGCAAATCTGCTTATCACTCAGAGATGACTCTTGATCTCTGTGGCACAAACATACATTTTCATTGAAATTAATTGTGTCAATAAAAGAGTAGCTTGTAAATACTCTTTATCTCCTATTAGTTTATATAGAATGAGAGATGGAAAAGAAGTTTATTATTTCCTCTGAGTTTCTGTTTAAGAGAAACTTGCAGTCAAGTTGGAGAGAGATTCATGTTCAGGAAAATGAAGAATGAGAGAAGGAAAAGAGGGCTGAATTTGATGTATAAATAATACATCAAATACTTAGTAATATTAAGGGAAATGATTAGCAGAAAGTAGAGTTAGCACAGAAGAGGAGTTTAATAAGTTTATGTGAATGATTGAATGGATTCATGGTCTATAAAGGAGGATAAGTAAAGATTATTGTCACCAGAAAATAACCATAGAACAAGAATGGCTGAAGGTGAAATACTAAAGTGTTTGATAAATAAGGATGTGGGTGGAGAGTAGTATCCCAGATTTGGAGAAAAATCAAGGACAGTGTTTGTTCAGAGAAGGATGAAGCATGCATGAAAGGCAGAATGAGCCCTGTTCTGACCTGGGTCTCAAGGGGGGTACTAGTTACATTACTTAAATTATAATGCTGCAGCCAGATTGTGTTGATTTTTGAATGATACTGAATTTTGCTAATGTTATTTCTAGTTTGCTTTTATATTTGAACATAATGTATTCTAGGTCAGAGGAAGGTGAAAGAATATACTAGGGTTCTGGGTTTTTTCTCTCCATTATCTCTTTAAATTATCCCTGCTTTGACATACTAATGAGGTAAAAGTATGTGAAAACACAAGACTGCCCTTACAATACATTTTAGGTGAACATCGTGAACATACATTTTTTTATATCTTTTGTTACTAGAAGCTGACTGCACATTCATGTGGTAAATCAAATTTTACACTTTTCCACCCATATTTTCTGATATTCTAAATAAGCAAGTATTAGAAAACATTTATATAATTTCAAAATATCTAGAATTAAAACCCATTATTCTTACACAAGAGTAGAAATTGGACTTTTTCTAGTTGTATAGTCCCTCTCATAAATCCCTAGAAAATCCAGTTCTTCAAAGCATGCAAATTTTCCCAGAAATGTAGTAACATAAATTTTTAAAATATAAATGATCCATCTGTCTTCTAAAAATATTCTATATATTCATCTAGAAAATTAGTAAAATAAATTTTCCATCAGAATAAATGATATAAAATAGTACATTTTTTTTTACTGTTATAACTTGTACAAAAACTTAGGATATTGAAAGTTTTTGTTTTTATTTTTGAAACCACTAAAGGCATTGTGTTCATAGTGATTAAAACAAAACAGGATCCTCTTATATCATTCATCGGCAAATACGTATTGGCTTCCTGCTCAGGTAGGAAGCATTAGGATTTGGTCCAGGCTCACTCTAGAGTCAAGCGACTCATCACAGATACACCAGCCTTATTATTCAAAACTATCTCAGTAAGGTTAAAAAATAATAAAATAAAATAGAGCTATACAACTAGACCTCTAATATTGCTTGTGTATGCTCAGTTGCTTCAGTACTTCAGACTCTTTGGGGGCTCCATGGATTGCAGCCTGTCAACCCACTCTGTCCATGGGATTTCCCAGGGAAGAGTACTGAAGTGGGTTAGTATTTCCTTCTCCAGGGGATCTTCTGGACTCAAGGATTGAACTTGTGTCTCCTGTATCTCCAGCCCTAGCAAGTGAATTCTTTATCACTGAGCCACCTGGGAAGCCCACTACTGTTGTTTATGACATTCCTAATAAAATCTACAAATAGATTAAATAGATTTAATTGCATGGTTGCATCCTTCCTGTTAAATAATACACAATGCAGTGAAAGATCTTGTTGGCCTCATTCAGTGATTCATGTCTTAGGTATCCGATCTAGTAGATATCTCTCCAAAGGGTTGTGGAACTGGAGAAGGTTTTATAGAGCAAACTGAGCAGGAAAAAAGAAGTGACCCTGGTCATGTGCTGTTTGGTGGAAGCAGGTCACTTCCCTTCTGTGGAGCAGAGGAAATTCTGGGAGCAACTCAGGTAGCTTCTGCTGATTAGCTGTCCCAGGGCTTCTTTTTTCTGGGAAGACAAAGCTTAGAAACTTAATTAAGTTTTGCTGACACGGAGCTTAGCATGAGTGATTTTATCTTCAGCCTAACTCATTTCTTTAACACTCCAAAGAGACACAAAATTCAACATGATTAAATAAAAAGTTTTTTTTTTTTAAGAAAAATAATAATACTGGGTTTATAGTCTAGGGAGTTCAAAATAATAGGAGTCCCCATCCTTCTTTGTCACTTTTAATTACTGGCTTCTGCAGTTGAAGTCAGGGACTATTTTATCAGATAGAACCCTCCCCTGACTCAGTCTCAGCCTTTCCCCTGTGAGGGCTCAGAGCTGGACAAGGACCAATCTTTGTGTGGTTGGGTGGCAGTCTCAGTGTTTGGCGTGCCCTATACCCTCGTGTGTCCAGAACCAGCCTTTTCAATTATTAATAACTTCTCTTTCCCCTTGAAGTCACACTGGGATGAAAGGTAGAGCCTTGGGAAAGATACAGCTCAATAAATTTAACAAGGCCCAGGCCTTCCTTTTCCTGAACCTGTTGGGTCACCTCCCTGTAGATGGTGATGGAAGAGATTCTGCAAGTTCCAAGCCCTGATGAAATAGAGAGCTTCCTGGATATTAAGGGTTAGGTCTTCTACTTGGGCTTCCCGGGTGACGCAGTGGTAAAGAATCTGCCTGCCAATGTATGAGGCACAGGGGACACCTTTTCGATCCCTGGGTCAGGAAGATCCCCTGGAGAAGGAAATGGCCACACACTCCAGTATTCTTGCCTGGGAAGTCCCATGGACAGAGGAGTCTGGCGGGCTACAGTCCATGGGGTTAGAGAGTCAGAGGCGACTGAGCACACTTCCGTTGGTTATTTTCCTTTCTTCCTGGCACATAGTAATAGTTCAAAGAGCACTAAGCCACTCACTGAATTATTCAGAAATTCTCCCAATTTGTTTTTTCAGTTCCCTTTTTTTGCAGTGTTCTGATATTTGAAGAACCACAGAAATAGAGATCAGAACTAATACTGGCATCATGAATTCCCCTAAAACTATTGAACAGGACAGTGCAAATTGCATACTGCACCAATTCAGAGATTATTATTTCCTGTTTTGTTTTTTTTTTTTTTTTTGGCTTTCCGAAGTCAAATGTGAATGCTAATTAACAGTGTACTTATGAGCACTGCCCTAGGGTTATTGCTTTTGGTGAGATAAATGAATAGACATTTTAATGTCAGCTGGATTTTTGAAACTTAAAAGTTTAATTGTGTTTCTCAGAATTTTATTTTCTTATAATGGACTTGGACATTTATTCAGCATGCTTGGGGAAAAAAAAAACACTATTAAAAATGCCAAAATCAGGCTTTGCTATATTGCAATCCATATGGCCATTATCTGTACTGTGTTCTGAAAACAGTCTGTGACAGTAATGTAGATATAATGATTTAAGAAGTTATAATTCTAAATGTGTGATGCTGAATTGATGCAGGTATATTAATTAGTGTATATAGTGGATCTTGGTAGTCTTTCTGATGGCTAAATTTAGTGGATATAAATATCAATGCTTTTTTGACATGTAAACTTTTGATTATTAATCATATTTGATGATGCCAAAACTAGTATGGAATTACTGAGAGGTATTTGAGTAAACCTTGTTTTTCTCAAAAGAAGTGCAAAAATATTTCTAATTTTCATATCTATAAAGACAAAATGCAAAACATACAACATTAAACATATGAATTCAAAATATCAGTATAGATTGTATCACTAAATCAGTTTTCAATTGAACTAATAGCTTTATAGTTTCAAAAAAGAAAATGTTCATAAATGTGATCTTTAATGAGAAATGTCATTGACTGGCTTGGGTTATATTGACAATCTCCATAGACGAATTCAAAGAAACTAATTCAGAGGGATATATACACATAAATGGACATCATCGGAGGAGTAGCACGCTAATCAATTTAGAGCTTAACTATTTCCTCGGGTTGTCTTACTGTCTTTTCTTTTTAGGTGAGCGATCTACCCAGTGATAGATTGCAATATCAGAGAATAGGATACGTGCGCTCACTTTGTGGCTTAACGATATAAGGTCCCCAGTTCAAAGAGCTTGGAAGTGCTGGCCCCAGGTTTTGCAAGCATATACTCTGCCAATGGTCCATGCTGTTTGCTGTCACTGTGTCCACCTTCCTATGAGAAAACTTCAATGAACATTAAGTACAATAGTGTACAATTAATTTTCCTGAAGATAGTAAATAATAAACAACTTTAGTTGTCTCTAATATGACATGCCACATCATTCAAGCTCATATTCATTGGATACCTAGTATCTGTCCAGTTCTTGTGGGATCTCAGAATGCACTAGAGAAAGATCTATGGAGTTCACACTCTTTCTTTGAATCATTTTATCATATTTGCATGCAATTAATTTGCAGAGTATATTATTTTTTTAATAAAATAAGTTATTTTAGAAGCACATATAAGTTTTATATAAACACAGTGTTTTAAAATGGTGAAGTTCAGGGAATCCGCTGGCAGTCCAGTGGTTAGGACTCCATGTTTTCACTGTAGTGGACACAGGTTCCATCCCTGAACTAAGAGCATGCAAGTTGTGCAGCTAAAAAAAAAATCTTAAAACTAATCCAGAACATAAAAAAAATTTCCCAATTCTTTATTTTAAAAAGTGACGTTCATAAAAGACCACTGAAATCTCAGAAAGGTATAATTTATTCTAAATTTTAAGAGATAGCAGAGATAAAGGAATGCCCCACTTATTAAGAAGTTTATTCCAGTTTTAAGTCTTAAACAATTCTAAGTTTAAGTACTTGAACAAACCAGTTCTCTTACCAAGAAAATGAGAGGTATAGGCAAATTTTTATTCAAAGATTATTTATCCCCCACTCTCTGTATAGACAGCGGCTTTGGAACCAGGAAGCTGGACATAAATGAGGCATAACACTTAGTTTGGGTAAATGAGAAAAGCGATTTAGAAGTAGAATGCTCATGAATCCCACTTATAAATTTTTACCTTTGAGAAGAGCTAAATCAGGGGATGAACCTGCCTCGCTGGTAGATTCTCTTATCATTTCTACTCCCTGTTCCTCTGATCAGGTTATTTTTTTTTCTCAGCTAGCACACTGCAACCTTCTTACATTCATGTTCTTGAAGTCCTCTCAGCTATATATGTGTATGGGTGTGACGAGGACAGAAATATAATAATAAAACTTAGAATATACTCCAGGTGTTACATTAAGGAACATATAAATGCATGAGTGCATTAACCACATGCTTGATTTAAAAGGCCAGAAAGGAAGGAAATGAAGCAATCAGCTGACTTGCCATAAAGGAAAAAGTATTCAGGTCAAATGCAGACATATATTCCAAGCAGAATAAACAATCAGCCATGGATATATGTATATGGAAGGGAGACAACAACAGACACGTTCAGAAAATGATGAAAATCTCATGTAGCATGTGCAGTGGGCAGTAGAGGAAAAGGGGGATTGCATTCTGAGCGGTTTCAGATTCCACATCTGACATTTAACTTTGCACATTTATCCCACCACCAGTTTCTTGTTATGAGAATATTTTCAATTTTTTAAGCTAGTAATGGTAAAAATGAGTCACAAGTAAGATAATATAGAAAATTACAATTTCAAAAACCCTTTCTGACTTTCTTTTTCTTCCCTGGACCTCAGATCCTGAACCTTCCCTGGATTTCAATCTTATCCATCTTATCCATAAGATTTCAATCTTATCCATCTTATCCACCAAAGTCCTCCAAGCTTCCACCACTGTTCTTTTGCATTTCTGATGTTCTAAGTGAGTCTGGAGAGAGATCCAGCTGCCAGTTTAGGGGGATGGTTTGTCACATGGCTGCCAACCTCCATAGCCATGTAACTGGCAGAAACCCACCCTCCACTCCAAATGGTTGGGTATTTGACTGAGAAGCTGTGAGGGAAAAACATCCACAAAAGGTTTAAATAAATCTACTCTTATTTCCCACCATGTACTCATGAAGCCAAGTTGTTAAATTTTTATTTATAACTACTATTGACATGTTGTTTTTCTGTCGCTTAGTCGTGTCTGACTCTTAGTGACCCTATGGATTGCAGCACACCAGGCTTCCCTGCCCTTCACCATCTTCCAGAGTTTTCTCAAATTTATGTCCATTGAGTCAGTGATGCCCTCCAATCATCTCATTCTGTCGTCCCCCTCTCCTCCTGCTCCCACTCTTTGCCAGCATCAGGGTCTTTTCCAATGAGTCAGCTCTTCACATCAGGTCGACAAAGTATTGGGGCTTCAGCATTAGTCCTTCCAATGAATATTCAGGACTGATTTCCTTTAAAATGGACTGGTTGGATCTCCTTGCAGTCCAAGGGACTCTCAAGAGTCTTCTCCAGCACCACAGTTCAAAAGCAACACTACTGTTAGTGCTCAGCCTTCTTTATGGTTGAATTCTCACATCCATACATGACTACTGGAAAAGCCATAGCTTTGACTAGATAGATTGTGTACTTTACTTTATATATATATATGTTTGTGTTGATACATTGAGTAGGGTTTTTTTGCCATAAATTTAACAAATTGCTTATCATTGACATCTAAGCTACTAATTTTTGATTATTTAACTTACATCTGTCATATTATAGAATATATATCTGTTCTCAGAATTTTACAGTTAGTTTGCTCAGATTTTATAAGAAGTCAATGTTATTTTCAGGTTCTAAAATTAATCTATATTTTCTTACACCATTGGATTAGATAGAACTTTCTTTACAGTACTGAAAATAATGTTAATGATAAACATCTGCGTTCTATTTTAATGTTAACTGTTAAGAATAAGGTTCAGAGGGATGGTACGGGGAGGGAGGTGAGAGGGGGATTCAGGATGGGGAACATGTGTACACCTGTGGTGGATTCATGTTGATGTATGGCAAAACCAATGCAATATTGTAAAGTAATTAGCCTCCAGTTAAAATAAACACATTTAAATTAAAAAAAAAAAATAAGGTTCAAGTAAATCTTTTATCAGGTTATGGTCATTCCTTGTGTTTCTAGCTTCCTAAACTTATATATATATATAAGTTTATATATTTTATATATATATATAAGCTTCCTAAACTTATATAAATATATATATATATTACTAAATATATATATATTTAGTAATATCTATTGAATTTGATTAAATGACTTTTCATCATCTATTAAGAAGACATATGCTTTTTTTCTTTTAATATATTATAGTACTAAGTTAAATGAGATCTCTTAATATTGAATAATCTTTTCATTTCTTAGATAGAGTCTACTGGCTCATGATGTATCTTTTTTTAGTACTCAGAAAAAACCTGTTTATTAATATTTTATTCATCTATTTTGCAGGAAAATGAATTTAATTTCCTGTCTTCTTATATTCTCTATTCATCATGTTACCATCATATAGTCTGTGAAATTTCAATTTTTTAAAGTGCTAAAGTTTAAAAAAATTAAAATCACATAATTTTAAACAGATATCTGGAACTAATTGAATAATCTTTGGTTATTAGGATATTTACTGAGATTTAATTTGTATGTTTTCTAAATCAAGGTCCATTAAATTAATTCTCACAAGATGGCTTTGGCTATTCAAGGTTTTTTATATTTCCATACAAATTGTGAAATTGTTTGTTCTAGCTCTGTGAAAAATACCGTTGGTAGCTTGATAAGGATTGCATTGAATCTATAGATTGCTTTGGGTAGTATACTCATTTTCACTATATTGATTCTTCCAATCCATGAACATGGTATATTTCTCCATCTATTAGTGTCCTTTTTGATTTCTTACACCAGTATTTTATAGTTTTCTATGTATAGGTCTTTAGTTTCTTTAGGTAGGTATATTCCTAAGTACTTTATATTCTTTTCGTTGCAATGGTGAATGGAATTGTTTCCTTAATTTCTCTTTCTATTTTCTCATTATTAGTGTATAGGAATGCAAGGGATTTCTGTGTGTTGATTTTATATCCTGCAACTTTACTACATTCATTGATTAGCTCTAGTAATTTTCCGGTGGAGTCTTTAGGGTTTTCAATGTAGAGGATCATGTCATCTGCAAACAGTGAGAGTTTTACTTCTTCTTTTCCACTTTGGATTTCTTTTATTTCTTTTTCTGCTCTGATTGCTGTGGCCAAAACTTCCAAAACTATGTTGAATAGTAGTGGTGAAAGTGGGCACCCTTGTCTTGTTCCTGACTTTAGGGGAAATGCTTTCAATTTTTCACCATTGAGGGTAATGTCTGCTGTGGGTTTGTCATATATAGCCTTTATTATGTTGAGGTATGTTCCTCTATTCCTGCTTTCTGGAGAGTTTTGATCATAAATGGATGTTGAATTTTGTCAAAGGCTTTCTCTGCATCTATGCGATAATCATATGGCTTTTATTTTTCAATTTGTTAATGTGGTGTATTACATTGATTGATTTGCAGATATTGAAGAATCCTTGCATCCCTGGGATAAAGCCTACTTGTCATGGTGTATGATCTTTTTAATGTGTTGTTGGATTCTGATTGCTACAATTTTGTTAAGGATTTTTGCATCTATGTTCATCAGTGATATTGGCCTGTAGTTTTCTTTTTCTGTGGCATCTGTGTCAGGTTTTGGTATTAGGGTGATGGTGGCTTCATAGAATGAGTTTGGAAGTTTACCTTCCTCTGCAATTTTCTGAAAGAGTTTGAGTAGGATAGCTGTTAGCTCTTCTCTAAATTTTTGGTAGAATTCAGCTGTGAAGTCGTCTGGACCTGGGCTTTTGTTTGCTGGAAGATTTCTGATTACAGTTTCAATTTCCGTGCTTGTTATGGGTCTGTTACGATTTTCTATTTCTTCCTGGTTCAGTTTTGGAAAGTTGTACTTTTCTAAGAATTTGTTCATTTCTTCCACGTTGTCCTCATTATCAGAGAAATGCAAATCAAAACCACAGTGAGGTACCATTTCACACCAGTCAGAATGGCTGCGATCCAAAAGTCTACAAGCAATAAATGCTGGAGAGTGTGTGGACAAAACAGAACCCTCTTACACTGCTGTTGGGAATGCAAACTAGTACAGCCACTATGGAGAACAGTGTGGAGATTCCTTAAAAAACTGGAAATAGAACTGCCTTATGACCCAGCAATCCCACTGCTGGGCATACACACCAAGGAAACCAGAATTGAAAGAGACACGTGTACCCCAATGTTCATTGCAGCACTGTTTAAAATAAATAAATTTAAATTAAAAAGAAATTAATTTTTACATAAATATCAGTACAAATGAATATAAATATTTTCCTTCTATACTTCATTACTTCCTATCTGATATTATAAACATTTTCATTATTAATGTGATTTATATTTTCTATGCTTTTTGTTGACCCTTTGTCAAGCAAGCAAGTTATATTTTATGAAATATTACAAAAAAGTGACTCATTTTACTGATTAATTTCCATTTATATTCTTTTAAGTTTACTAATATTACTGTTTATTAATTTCTTCATTCTACATTTTTATTGTATATATTTTCCTTAAAAAATACATATATCATTTTAATATTCTTTGTTTCTCTTATACATGCATTTTATGTCACATTTTTCATAAGTACTAGTGTATACATATTCTGTATGCAACATCTCATATATTGTTCATTTCAAAATATATAACAATATCAGTGGGATTCCCTGGTAGCTCAGCTGGAAAAGAATCTGCCTGCAATGCAGGAGACTCCAGTTCAATTCCTGGGTCAGGAATATCCATTGGAGAAGGGTTAGGCTACCCTCCAGTTCTTGGGCTTCCCTGGTAGCTCAGATGGTAAAGAATCCACCTGCAATGTGAGAGACTTGGGTTTGATTCCTAGTTAGGAAGATCCCTCAGAGAAGGGAAAGGCTACCCACTCCAATATTCTGGCCTGGAGAATTCCATGGGGTCACAAAGAGTCAGACATGACTGAGCGACTCTCACTTCAACAGTTTCAATAATGATTTATTGAATATCCCAAATGTCATAAACAAAGCCAGTTATTCTGTTTTTAGTTTGTTTTACCCAAAGTATTAAACTTATTTTCTGTCTTCTTAATTCTAATTTCCAGTTTAACTGCATTTATGTCAGAGAATATAGATTTTATGATTTTACTTTTTAAATTTTTTAAGAATTTTCTTTCTATTCTGATTTACTTCTTATAAATATTCATATAGTATTAGAAATAGTAGTTTTTTTTTTCTGTGTTCTATGCAGAGCAGCACTTTCTCTCCCTACACGTACATGAAAAATCATGTTTTTATTCACAGACTATATCCTAACTTATTTCTTTAACTATTTGCTCTACAGTTTTCTGGGCATTGTGTGCTGTGTGCAAATTTAGGACTGGAGTTGTGTATATCCCATCTTATATGCCTCATAGATCGCTCTTTATATATCTCAGTACCATTTTGTTATTTAATGTGTAAATGTCAAAGCCTGCTGTATCATCTTTGAAAACTGTTCTGTATAGTGTAAACGGAAACAAGAAACAAGAAAACTATTTTCTTGTTTACTTTTCTGCTACGTTAAGCTCTTCCTTGCAAGTTAGCATTAATTAATGCCATGTCATCTTCTGGGATTGTTCAGTTAAAGTTCAGGTATGTGCATGTGAAGTATATTTAAGATAGAGGACTTTGTCAGATAGCAGTACTAAAAAGTTCAAATTTAAATAAAAGAGCTATTATGCAGGATGCTCAAATGTGAAGAAATATCAATATTTCAAATATCAATAGTGATTTTTATTTAAGTTTCATACATGGATGAGTGAGATTTCACTAAAAAATTTATATACAAGACTTATTCAAGTTGTGATAGCCATAACACATATTAAATTTACGTTTCTTTTCATAAACATTCAGGACTAAAATCTCATGATCCAAATATGTATCCATTCATCTCAGTGCACTAAAAAATATAAAAGAAAGTCTTTGAGTTTTAAATAAACTGTTAACATTGCCTTCTGAGAGTCAAGTTATTCTTGGAAAACCCGAGAATGATAATGCATTAGTGTGACTACTGAAAATTCAATAAAAGTGTTCTTTTATAAAACATATAAATTTTATTTGGCAAGTAGGCACTTTCCTTGTTTAGCAAAGAAAAAGCAATTGCATTCTGGAGAATATTGTTAGTAGCACTTGCTGATGAACTTTTAGTGAGACCCTACAGTCTTAATATTCCATATGAAAGAGCTGATAACACAGTTTCCAGAAAATAAAGTTTTATAACATCAAGATCCATCCTCCTGATTCCCAGATTTCAGTCAGTTAGTTTTGCTTAAAATATTTCCTGAAAACTAACAATACGGAGTTGTTTTGTTTTCTTCAGGTTATCCTAAAGAATGGAAAATGTGCGTTTACTTTGATGCCAGGTTTTCTAGGCATTGATAGATACATTTTTTCCCCCAAGATAAAATGCCTTCCAGAAAGCTACAGAACTGTGTCTAATAAAAACACATCTCTAGGGTGAAGAGGATACCCGTTGACTTGATATGCTTTTGAGTTTTAGCTTTAAATTTTATGAGACGTCTGGGGTTCTATCCTTTTCTTGATCTCAGAGAAATGAATAGGCCTTTACAATTGGAAAGTACACATATTGCCCTGGTTGTTGATTTTAACAAACTATGTGATGGTGTATGTCACACAGGATTTGAAAAATGTGATGGATACATCTTCCCTGGCAGAAGAATATCTTTCAAGCTCAGTAATGTAGAGTGGCATATTGGGTGTTACATACACTGCTTTCTTTCCCCCCTTAAACTATTCACATAAACTTTCACCACTCATAGAGAGGATTGCTTTAGGTAACTTACTTTTCAGGGAAGACATTCAACTTTGTGTGTTTTCTAAAGCTCCTTGTATAGTGTGTTTATTCTCTTCATCTGACAAGGCATATCACCTATTCCTTGACACTTATGGAATCCCAGTGAATTAATGAGCAAACACAGAAAGGACTCTCATGATGAACAACAGCTTCTGGTACCAGTATTGCCTTAAATGTATACATGCTACAAATATCAGAGCTTAAAATTCTTACCCTATGGTTCACAGCCACTTTCTAATCATAGATAATGATTACAGTATAATTTATAATTGATTAGGTGTTTATTGCCAATATCTTGCTGTGTATATTCTTGGATGGACCTATCATATTGTAGAATTCTTTCTCACTGTCCATAACCCACTGCTCTTCTCCACTTCCCTGGTGATGGAGAGGATAAAGAATCTACCTGCAGTGCGGGAGACCTGGGTTCAATCCCTGGGCTGGGAAGATCCCCTGGTGGAGGGCATGGCAACCCACTCCAGCATTCTGGCCTGGAGAATCCCCATGGACAGAGGAGCCTGGCAGGCTACAGTCCATGGGGTTGCAAAGAGTTGGGCATGACTGAGTGACTAAGCCCACATATGCACAGTGGTGGCAGGTAGATGATTTTTCTACCCTCTGCCCGGCCCCATGGAGAGAAGACAGGAGTTAGGGGAGTTGTATAGTCCTATTGAACTCTAACTGTGATCTGGACACTTGGACTCAGAGACAGAAGACACAGAAGCAGAGGTGGATAGAATGGAAGAGCCTAAGAGGTGGTGTGTGGAGAAATGGAGAAGAATGGGAACCACAAAGGAGTTAGCCAGGTTAAGAAGGAGGTGGGACAGCAACCGTGCTTGGATGGGCTGTGTTTGCTCTTAGTGTCACGGAGCTGTTTGGCTTGACTTTCTGGGTAAGACTAGAGCCTCTAACTCTCTCTCTGTTGAGTTCATCCCTAATACCTTCCTTGGTCAAACCCTTGGCACGCTTTCGTTCTTGGTCATGACTGCGGTACAGGAATCTTTGTTGAGGCTGAGAATCTGGGTCCATTTAACCAGGCACAGTGTGACCCCAGGTGCTCTGAAATCACCCCAGTCCCCGAAGACTGTGAAGCTGGGTGTCCTCAACCCCAAGATAGGTCACTTGGATATCTAAAGCCCTCTCCTTCTTTCCCCTTGCTGCTTCTGAAGACACTTAGAATAGCCTTCATATAGCTGACCGCAGAAAGCCCAGCCAGGCTGAGAAGAGCCTTCCAAACAACTTTTACTTCGGGGTTTAATAAGACAGACCTCTTCTAAGGAGAGGTGCTCAAAGATGGCTTGTGACAGTGTGGGTGCAGGGAGATAAAATTCAGCTGGAAATAAAATAGCACACGTACCAGTAAATTATTCTGACAGTCCTCAGCACATCTTCCCACATACCCTTATAACTTTTTCATGAAATCTCCACGCTAAGTAGAATAATGCAGTATAGTAATAAGGCTCGGTCATCATTACATTTCAGAATCTGTGTCTAGTGCTGTGGGATTCCACTGCTGTCCCAAGCTGGGTGCTTTTGCTCTTAAATATCATCCACTTGTGCTTTTAAACTATGCTAAGTTGCTCCCATAACGGTATTTTCTCCTTTCCTAGGAGATAAGAAATTGCTGCTAGAACAAGCCAGAATTTCCCTGTTTCTTTACTTTGGTTTTCATAATGAAAAGAGCTTCATTTGTTTTGGTTTATATAACTGCTTAAACTCTGAAATTATAAAACTGAAATCAAATGAACAAAATGTAATTAACCTAATTGAAGCACCTGTAGCTATTTCATGGCCAAAATTTTCTGTGCTTATAAAAGCGCTTGCGATTTTATGTGTATACAGATGCGTGTGGTAGGCACATATGTATACACAATCAGTTCTGCTATAATGTGACATGCATTCCTGCAAATCACTATGCTATGCATAATTGGGCAATAAAAATCACAGGGCTTTACCATCTTCATCAGTGACAAACTGATACAGACAGACAGTACCCCGTAAAAAAGAAGCATTGTTTTACCCATGATAAATAGATTATAAATACATAATTACTACAGTAAGTAAGACACACTGTACCTTAAAAAAAAAGTTTTGAGGACTTCTGTGGAAGTGAGCATTAGAAAAGCTGTTGCTTTTCAGTTATTATAAAATTGTGGAATGAGGGTGATTTGAAATTGAAAGGAAGGTTGTAACACTGGGTGTGCATGGGTATGGGTCATTGTTCTGGGCACCAAACATGGCAGTTAAGTCATCCCGTATGGCTTTAAATCTTGGTGCAGATGTTTACCTTTGATTCATAGGTCCTGTGACGCATGTGCTTATTGTAGATATTTTATCTTATTAACGTTTTATCAAAATTGAATATTTGATCCAATGTTACAGCTGTCTTCTTTATTGCCTGTATTACTGTGGACATGCTTTTAGGTCCATTTTCCTCAAACCTGCAGCTTTGCTGCGTAGTTTTTGGCTTTCGAAATTGTAGGGATGTTTGAAACCACTGAAGCAGCCACTCTAAGTGCCAATAGTAGCCGCTTCTGCAGGCTGTGGCTGTGTTCCTTTCAGGCTAAACGCATAGAGAGCAGTACCCTTGTCTCATGCACTTCTTGGCATTTTGAAGCAGGATGTTGAAATACATTTGAGATGTGGAATAAGTTTTTAAAATATATATAGAGAAGTTCACAGACAAGAAAAATAGAACAAGATACAACCCTATAGAATAGCACATGCATTGAACTAAAGTAGCTGGTAACGTTCGCAGTGTGGGCTTGTGGGCATCTTGGGTATTTCTGGGATTGACTCTTGGGACTTCTGCTCTCATCTAGTGGCATTCGTGAGGAAATAGCACATAAGCTCACTCAAAATTTATATTATGCTCCAAATGTCCCCAAATATATCAATCATATGGAAACAAAATTGTTACAAGTATTATAGATGAAATGATAGTGTGTGTATATATATACATTTTTCCTTAGTTTTTAGATGACATTCTAACATTTATCAGCTTCCAATGGTGTAAAGTTCATAATTAGCTGGATTACTTTTCTTTTGCCAGCTACTTTTTACTGACAGAAAGCTTGCATTTTCACTTTATTCCTTTTTGGTTGTTGTTCTTTGTATTGATTGATCAGTTCTTGGAATCTGGTAGATGCCTTGCCTTGTCAGTCCTGCATGGAACTAAGTGAGCTATGTCAATGAGTATTTATTCAGGTCAAAACATTAAGTATTCATTATAGCTCTTATTCATTCCATTTATTATCTCTTCTCCTCCTTAAATTTATATTACTTAAATACCAAGCCTCTCAAATCCTCCAAATTTCTTCCAGTATTGGACTGTCTTTCACAATCAGTATTCCAAGAAACCCTGGATTCTTTGTGGAGGATGGTATTTAGGTGTGCTCATTGTTTTTGAGATATTGTTACCAGGCCCACTCAGTAGTCAGAGCTTAAAAGTGCGTGCGTGTGTGTGTGTGTGTGTGTGTACGTAGAAATGTGTATTGCTGGGCATATACTCAGCAAACAGACTCTCAGGCCCTTTAGAGTGAGCATCCACTGCAGCAAACTCTTTCACATGCATATTCTTCATGAAGAAACCCACATGCAATGACTGATCATCTTGGGAGTATAAAAGCCTGGGTGCTTTAGCCAAAAGAGGAGCAAGAGTGAATGGTCACATATGCTTCAGAGCTTCCCTTGAGGTTGACCAGATCCTTGGAGAAGTTTGACTTCTCTCTTTGCCCACTTCGTCCCACTCCTCAGCACCTTCTACAGGTTTAGATGCCTTATAAATATCTTGCAAATATCTCACATATCAAATGCTAGCTTAGCATGTGCTTCCAGAGAACCCATATACAGCCAAGTAGGTAGGTAGGTAGATTGAAGATAGAAATAAATTTTATACTTATTAGTAAATATAAATGTCACTCAGCATATGGTGTCTATTTGTGTAGTTCCAATCCATGTATAAAAGTGTGAATACTCTGTACTTGAGTATAGAGTTCAATAAAGGGCAGTTAAATTTATTTGTTTGATAGTGGTTTTTCACCATTCTCTGGGCTTCTCTGGTAGCTCAGTTGGTAAGGAATCCACCTGCCATGCAGGAGACCCTGGTTCAATTCTGGGGTTGGGAAAATCCCCTGGAGAAGTGAAAGGCTACCCACTCCAGTATTCATGGTCTTCCCTGGTGGCTCAGATGGTAAAGAATTTGCCTGCGATCCAGGAAACCTGGATTCGATCCCTGGCTTGGGAAGATCTCCTGGAGGAGGACACTCCAATACTCTTCCCTGGAGAATCCCATCAACAGAGGAGCCTGGGGGGCTACAGTCCATGGGGCAACAAAGAGTTGCACAAGGTTGAGTGACTAAGCACAGCACAGCATGACTCTCTACCCTTGCTGGTTTTTTCCTGCTGGTTTTATCAGTTGCAGAAGGGACTTCATTAAAATCCCTAATTATATAATAGATGTATTTCTTTTTCTCTTTGGTATTGCCAGTTTTTATTCATGTATTTTGAAGATCTCTTATTGAGTGCATATACATTTTTTAAAAATATTTTTACCATTTCTAAATGCCATAGTTTATGCCTGTTCTTACTGCTTATCTTGGTGTCTGTTAGTTCTGATAATAAAATAAGTACCTTCTCTGCATAATTGTACTCATCTCACATGCTAGTAAAGTAATGCTCAAAATTCTTCAAGCCAGGCTTCAGCAATACGTGAACTGTGAACTTCCTGATGTTCAAGCTGGTTTTAGAAAAGGCAGAGGAACCAGAGATCAAATTGCCAACATCCGCTGGATCATGGAAAAAGCAAGAGAGGTCCAGAAAAACATCTATCTCTGCTTTATTGACTATGCCAAAGCCTTTGACTATGTGGATCACAATAAACTGTGGAAAATTCTGAAAGAGATGGGCATACCAGACCACCTGACCTTCCTCTTGAGAAATCTGTATGCAGGTTTGCATACTGGACTTGGAACAACAGACTGGTTCCAAATAGGAAAAGGAGTTCGTCAAGGCTGTATATTGTCACCCTGCTTATTTAACTTCTATGCAGAGTACATCATGAGAAATGCTGGACTGGAAGAAGCACAAGCTGGAATCAAGATTGCCGGGAGAAATATCAATAACCTCAGATATGCAGATGACACCACCCTTATGGCAGAAAGTGAAGAGGAACTCAAAAGCCTCTTGATGAAAGTGAAAGTGGAGAGTGAAAAAGTTGGCTTAAATCTCAACATTCAGAAAACGAAGATCATGGCATCCAGTCCCATCACTTCATGGGAAATAGATGGGGAAACAGTGGAAACAGTGTCATATTTTATTTTGGGGGGCTCCAAAATCACTGCAGATGGTGACTGCAGCCATGAAATTAAAAGACGCTTACTCCTTGGAAGGAAAGTTATGACCAACCTAGATAGCATATTCAAAAGCAGAGACATTACTTTGCCAACAAAGGTCCGTCTAGTTAAGGCTATGGTTTTTCCAGTGGTCATGTATAGATGTGAGAGTTGGACCATGAAGAAGGCTGAGCGCCGAAGAATTGATGCTTTTGAACTGTGGTGTTGGAGAAGACTCTTGAGAGTCCCTTGGACTGCAAGGAGATCCAACCAGTCCATTCTGAAGATCACCCCTGGGATTTCTTTGGAAGGACTGATGCTAAAGCTGAAACTCTAAATCTTTGGCCACCTCATGCGAAGAGTTGACTCATTGGAAAAGACTCTGTTGCTGGGAGGGATTGGGAGCAGGAGGAGAAGGGGACGACAGAGGATGAGATGGCTGGATGGCATCACTGACTCAATGGACATGAGTCTGAGTGAACTCCAGAAGTTGGTGATGGACAGGGAGGCCTGGCATGCTGCGATTCATGGGGTCACAGAGTCAGACACGACTGAGCAACTGAACTGAACTGAACTGATTTAGGGTTGCATGATTTTTATATCCTTCTTTTACATATAACTTAATTTTTATTTTATATTTAAAGTTTATCTCTTGCACTTGGGTATTTTCTAATACAGTTTGTTCTCTGTCCTTTATTTCAAACACTTAGTCCATTAGGGTACTCCCTGGTGGCTTAGACTGAAAAGCATCTGCCTGCAGTACAGGAGACATGGCTTCAGTCCCTGGGTTAGGAAGATCGCCTGCAGAAAGGAAATGACAACACACTCCAGTATTCTTGCTTGGAAAATCCCATGGATGGAGAAGCCTGGCAGGCTTTACTCCATGGGGTTGCAAAGAGTCAGACATGACTGAGCAACTTTGCCTTACTTTTTAGTCCATTTACATTTGCTAGTATTGATTCAGTTTCATTTAAATTTACCATCTTGCTATTTCATCATAATATAATATTTAGTAATACAATGATTTAAACAAAAATGTTGCTGACAAGATACAAACCACCAAATTGTAAACTGCTTTTTTTTTAAATTCTCACAAATAACCCCAAGATTATATATTACTGTGAAAGAGTTGCCCTGGTAAATGAAGTTTAGGAAGTTTTGTTCTAGATCCTATCCTGTCAGCTGATAACAACCTTCCTTTTGAAACGTCAACCATACTGACCATGGCAGAGTTTTAAATATCAGAATAAGACTAATTGTCAAATAGATAACCAGACTTTTTCAGCCCTCTGTTCATATACTGAGACAATGTAACTTACTTGCCAGGGCATACTGTATGTATGGCCTTTGTGGTTGTCTTTATGTAAATATTAGTGCAAGTCTCTTTGCCACCCCATGGACTTAGTGCATGGAATCCTTCAGGCCAGATTACTGGAGTGGGTAGCCTTTTCTTTCTCTAGGGGATCTTCGCAACCCAGAGATCGAACCTAGGTCTCCCACACTGCAGGCGGATTCTTTACCAGCTGAGCTACAAGGGAAGCCCAAGAATACTGGAGTGGGTAGCCTATCCCTTCTCCAGATCTTCCCAACCCAGGAATTGAACTGGGGTCTCCTGCATTGCAGGCAGATTCTTTACCAACTGAGCTATATTACCATCTAGTAATAAGGCACCAGGGACTAGAGGTCTTCTCTTGGGAGAAGAGTGAAAATATAAAGCAGCTATTTATAGCATAACATCATTACTGGTGTAAAGCATAGCAGATTTCAAGATAGATACTAAACTAGATATTAAACTAGATATCCAATGATAGACTAGACAGTGAAGCTTCAAATTACTGTCCATCGCATAAAAGCAGCAGATATAAATGAATTGACATATCACAGTGTCAATGATTCCTCTGTCTTATCTTCTATGTCAAGTCTCTTTACATATATTGGGGTTTCAGTTTTATGCCTTTTTTTTCCCTTAAATCACAAAGCAATTTCTGAAATACAGTGTATAGCTTAAAACAGTTGGATATTTGGTTCTTTGGTTATGTAGATATGTGTGTATGTATGTGCATACACACACACACACACGAATAGTACCAAAGTTCTGTCCCAGTGAGAGCTATCTAAAGAAATACCACTGTGAAAATGTCACAAAAGCCATTAAGTTTTTATAGAGGTGGCAAGCTAAACTCATTAGCTTTAGGAAAAGGTAAAGAAAGAAAGAAAAGAATAATTATCTGAGAAATGAAAAGCGAATCAAAAAAAGAAGATAAAGTTGCCTTGTCTAGGATGTTGCTCCTTGAATTAATTTTATTGCTTAAGAAAATTTGTATTGTAGCAGTTCTAATTTTTCTTACAGTACCACTCTGCTGGTCTATCCCTTGGAGTAGAAGACTATCATTGTCATTTTGTCAACTATTAAAAGTTTCTATCAGCATATATAGTGAACCACTTGATTGATGAAAACTGTCAAAATTGTAAATACTCTTTTAAATATTCCTGTGAATATTTGAAAACAAATTTGATCTTGACAAGGGAAGAAAAGAAAGAACATTTTATTTATAAAGCTTTTATACAGAAATGGATATTACTACCTTTTCTTGCTTGATTTGTGATAATCTACCATTAATAGTTGTCACTGGTTCAGGCACCCCACATCTTAAGAATAATTCTTCAAGGACAGAATGAGTAAGTCTCATACTATAAAGTAATATGGTACTGTAAACTCCTCAGCAGCTGATCTTTAGTTTGCCTGTAGACAGCTTTTTATTTTGTGGGATATCTGGAGGCACAAGGGCATTAAAGATGCCGCAGGATGTTCAGTCTTGCTTTTGCATGGTTGGCACTAAAATATAACTTTCATTTTTAGATAATTCATGTAATTTGTTTAACTTAAGAAAAGATGGGAAAGCAGCAGTCCAGATTGTTTGACCTTAGATATAGCAATTGCTACAGTTAAATCCAGTTAAGTGTGTACAGTTTATGAAATGTCTTTAACACGAGTTCTCTCACAGAGAAACTTCTAATCTTTTAGTCTGTCTCCAGCCTCTCTTTTCCTATCTACTCATTTATCATACATTTTTGAAACATATAAAGGAAAGTCCATGACAGTTATTTTTTGCCTGGGTTGAGGCAGCAGTATACTGTTGGTTCACTCTATGGATCTCAAAATTTGATGAGATTTCACCGAACGGCTGAAGTGAACACAGATTTTATGTTCAAAACATGCATGTCAAACATATTTGTGTCTTGAATTATATGTTGATGAGAGTCCAGGAAATCACTGATGGCAGTGTTTTGTGTATGTTTTCTTTTCTTTGAGAGCGCTCCTCAAACCAAATCCCAATTCATTTCTGTTTGGTTTCAGAATTACTGTATTCAGGGCTGTTTGTGTTCTCCCAAGACTAAAGCACAGGAAGAAGTATATTGTCTTAGAATTTTAACCAGTGCTTGAGAAAGATAAAAACTCAGAACTTGAAAACAAAAGGTAATAAAGACTCAGGCTTCATCTTTAATTGGAACATGGTCATAGTAGATAAAAATTTGAAGGATTTTTAAACTGACATTTATAGGTAGCCATACTTATTTTAAATATCATCTGAGAGCAGTAATATGCCACTCCTAATAAGGCTGCTCATTCGAGAAGAGAAATAAGACAGACACCTTGCTCAGAGTTCACCTGCAAAGCTGTTTCTTCGCTTTCAGCAGCACCATCCAGAGCCACTGACTAGTCATTTTTTGTCATCAACAGAGGCCAAGAAACACAAAAGACGTCATTCTAGACAGAGGGTCTTTTTTGATAAGATACCTTTACTTCCTGGTGAGATACTTCACTTTTGCCCCTACCATTTCTACATTATTTAACACGGGAAGTCTGAAATCACTCCTTATTGTGGACACTGAACACAGAGAAAGAGCAGAAGGCAGGATAGTTCACCGAAAATGTGGCTTCCATTCTTGAATCATACTATTTTAATGCTAATTTGGAAAGTATTAACAACATGGCTTCATCCACAGTATAACGTTTCCAGTGAGGAAGTATTCTGAATATTTACTGGATATTTTTTAAAAAGCAATAAAATGATATTACAAGCTGTCAATCTAGCATCATGAGGAAGAACAACAAATTTCGCAGAACTGGAATGAGGTTGCCACATGACAAAGTCAGTATGTGAAGCAGGTAAAAAGATCCATCAGTTCTAAGATGCAAACCCCAATTACTTTTTAAAAATCAAAGCAGTGCCAGGAGTACATGATTGAATTAGAAAAAGAGATCTAAAGATACTCTTCTCTTATTAACCATGGCACCAATCCGACCCTTTTAAAGCACTGAATATGTTAGATTGCAGTTAATTCTATTTATAAGAAAATAAGACTCTATCTAATTTGATTTTCTCCACAATCTAGTGGTAGAAAGAAATGACTATTGTCATTTTTGAAATAGGAAAACTGAGTTCAGCTGGAGGTTAAAAGAGTTGCCCAAGACCAGACACTGCTGATAAATGCCAAAGACAACATAAAAAACAAATCTCATGCCTCTCAGTGAATTTCCTTTCTTTTTGCATGCAAAGCTTCACATTTTTGATACTGGCTCTCACAGTTCATAACCACTAAAGCCGAGTTTTCAAAAAACTACATATTTTACAAATATCCTCTAAGTAGTCATTGGGGGACTGTAAGTAGACATTAGTGGAAGAACTAGGGATGTAATTTAATTCCTTTATACTTTGTGTTTTTCCGCCCAAAACAACCTACCTTAAGAGGTCATCTGGGAATACTGACTCAGGTTTGGAGGGCATTTAAAATAATGAACTTTGAGCAAATGACTTACTTTTAACCATCTTATCTCCCTGTTCATTGAGTAAATATTTACAGACAAAGATAAATGCAGAATGAAAGATTAGATGCATTTCTATGAATCAGTGTAGCTCCTATTATGTTCTTGGGCACTGTACTGATTCCATTTTCTAGCAATTTAATTGATTTCTCTTTGCTTTGAAATTTTCTAGGGAAGTTCCAAAAAATAAGAACTCAGATCAATTATCTTTCTGACACATCCAATAATACAGATCTTAAGTACTTTAAAAGTTTCATGACTGCTCTTTTTGACAGTTTTACAAGCTCTAACTCCCCTGCATGAGGAAAATCCAGTAATTCAGTAATTCTCAAAGTGTAGTCCTTGGACCAGACGAGTTGGCCATATCGAGAAAGCAACTTAGAAATGCAGATTTTTTCGTGTCACTTCAGATCTATTCAATCAGAAACTGGATGTGGGTCTCATCAGTTTATTTTAACAAGCCATCCAGATGATTCTGATGCCTGCTAAAGTCTGAGAATCACACTTCATTAAAGCAAAGATTATAAAGGCAGGGCCATTCTTTCAATTTTATAAGAAAGCATTGTTAGAGAACCATATTCCTCTTGATTATTGATACACTGAACATCAATAGAAGTAAAAAAACTAGAGTTGTTTGTTCATCGCATCTCTTTCTATAATGACTTAATAGCCACTTGATGGGAAAGATGGTTTTGCGTTTCTGCCAATACTATCTACTCAGCTTGGAAAAGTCCATTTTAAAACAGAGCAATTAATCATATGGTCTCTGTATAAGACATAAGATCTCTGTACCTACTCTGCAATGGCCCACAAAGACAACTATATAAGTATGCGTGTGTGTGTATATACATATATATTATATATATGTGTGTGTATGTGTATATATCTAAAATATATATACATATATATATTACTGAAAAAGCCAATTTTTGAGTTAAAAAAGATACAGATTATTAATAATAAAATTTTTCCTAGAAAATTAAATTTGATCCTTTATAGCATTTCTAAAAAAGTAACCATCAGAAAAGTTTGCTTTATAGGTTACATAAAAACATTTGTACTTGAAATATAAGATTTATATGAAACTATTTTTAAGCTCCTGGAAATAAGATATTAAATATGTTTAAACACTAGCTCATTGTGACATATAGCATATTTGTACCTATATGAATAAGTATGCAAGTTATTAATTTATTCAATCTTTGTACTCAGGGATAAATGTTATGCATATAATTTAGGAAATGTGGCTTTAAAGATGTATACCTGAAAAAAGACCATATTTCAGTGGATAATATTTGTCAACTCAGAACGTTAAAAAATATGTATATACCATCAGGGTAATTTAAAGTGATATTTGACTTAAAAAAAATTATCTTTTTAGATAACTACTTTTGTTATTCATTTCAAAACATTTAAGTGGTAGAGAAAAACCCATGAACATCTTTAAGTTTGCCTACTAGACATTTTATCTGTAAAGATGAAAATGGCAAGTGCAGTTAAAAGTTACCTTTGGTGTTTTCAAAGAGAGCAGAGGGTTTCACTTTGCATATAGCATATCTTTGCTTCTCATATGCTTCAAAGGATTAAATACCAAAGTCCTCAATTAAAAGCAGCTAGTTTCTCTGATTTTTGATATTTGCCTGGATATTTCTGATAGAAATTCTTCTCAGGGTCACATCACAAGCCACAAATATAAATGAATTTTATGCTGTGCACCCCCCACCCACATACCTTTTTAAAAAGACATGTATAATTTGTTTACCTTGTATTATAGAAAAAGCAAGTATATGAGGTGTATCTTAAATCATTTTTTTGCTTTTCCCTAAATTTTGCCACTTTCTTATTGGGAAAAAAGATCTTAATGGCAAGATCTAAATAAAATCTATTTCTCTACAAAATTAAAAAAAAATCTGAAATCACACTGGGATTTTGATTAGTATGTATAAATGGGACTGAAAACAAATTTCTGATACCAAGTTGTGCTTTTTGTTGTTGTTCTGAGTGGATGTGAATTTCTGCTCTCATAGCATGTTAAGTGGAAGTGGATAGAGAGTTACAGCTGGCTGTGAGCCCTGAATGATACTGGTTATAAACCAGAGACACAACTAGATTCAGAGCAATGAGCAAAATATACCCTGAGTTTAGGTTTTATCTTCAAATACAAACAGACTTCAGAGATATTGAGGGTTCATTTCTAGACCACCACGATAAAACAAAGAAAGTAATAAAGTGAACCACACAATTGTATTTTTTGATTTCTTGGTGCACATAAAAGTTATATTAAAAAGTAATTTTTAATTGGAGGATAGTTGCTTTGGATATTGTGTTGGCTTCTGCCATACAATAACCTGAATCAGCCACACGTACATATGTGTCCCCTCTTCCTGAACCTCTCCCCCTAACCCCCCACCCATCCCACCCTCTAGGTTGGCACAGAGCACTTAGTTGAGATCCCTGTGACCACCCAGCAACTTCCCACTGACCGTCTATTTTACCCGTGGAAGTGCATGTGAGTCAATGCTGCTCTCTCAACTCATCCCACCCAGTCCTTCACCCGCTGTGTCCAAATTCTGTTCTCTATGTCTGTGTCTCTATTCCTGCCCTGCAAATAGGTTCATGGGTACCATTTTTCTAGATTCCATATATGGAAAAAAGTTACACTTACACTGTCTTGTAGTCTATTAAGTGTGCAGTAGCATTATGTCAAAAATTCCAATAAAAAAAAAAAACTGTATTGATTAAAAATGAGGTAAACTCAAGAGGGAGGGCAATATATGTATACTCATGGTTGATTTACATTGTTGTATGGCAGAAACAAGTACAACATTGTAAAGATTACCCTCCAATTAAAAATTAAAATTAAGAAAATTTAAAAGTCTTTCCTGGAAAGAGCATGTGGACAAATCCTGAGTCCACATGGAAAGAGAATTCATCTTTTTATTGAACACTGCATTTAAGACAGAAAATGCAAAAGAAATTGATCTTTACTCAATTACAAAAATATCAACTAGAAAAAAATACAATCATGATATGTTTGTCTAAAACTGTATGTATATACATTCATTAAAAAAAAATTGGACAGACTGTTAAGAGAAATTGATAAATCTATAATTACAGTGGGAAATTTTGCCAGCTCTTTCAGCAACTGATAAATCAGCAGTTAAAGTAAAGAAACAGAATATATAAATAATACAAAGAACTAGTTTATTCTAAATTATATATATATATAATATATATATAGGACACTGCACTATGACTTATCTAGATAGCATATTAAAAAGCAGAGACACCACTTTGCCAACAAAGGTCCCTACAATTAAAGCTATGATTTTTTCCAGTAGTCATTTATGAATGTGAGAGGTGGATAATATAAAAGGCTGAACGCTGAAAATTGATGCTTTCGAATTGTGGTGCTGGAAAAGACTCTTGAGATTCCCCTAGACAGGAATGAGATCCAACCAATCAGTGCTAAAGGAAATCAGCCCTGATTATTCATTAGAAGGACTGATGCTAAAGCTGAAACTCCAATACTTTGGCCACCTGATTCATTGGAAAAGAGCCTGATGCTGGGAAAGATGGAAGGCAGGAGGAGAAGAGGGCAACAGAGGATGAGATGGTTAGGTAGCCCGACTGACTCAGTGGACATGAATCCAAGCAAACTCCTGGAGACAGTGAAGGACAGAGAAGCCTGGTGTGCTGAAGTCTGTGGGGTCACAAAAATCAGACATGACTTAGCGACTGAACAATAACAAGCCTGTCTTCCCCAAATTAGATGAACATACTGGCTCGATCATGTGTGACTAAAGCAAGAAAGCTATGAACCATTCAAAAACCAGGAATAGAGCTCTAATCAGGCACCAGATCTGCCTACATCTTGATCTTGGGCTTCCCAACCTTCAAAGCTCTGAGAAATGAGTCTCTATTGTTTAAGCTACCCTATCTATTTTATGTTGATACAGCAGCCTGAACTGACCAGAGTGCATCTATTTCTACAACTGGGAATGAAGGAAGTCTTCAGGGAATCTGGGTGACTTTCTTTTACTGAAGTTTATACAGACAAAACAAATAGGTACATCTTTAAATCACTAAGAACTTTTTATTATTTGTCAACATTCAGTAATTTAGAATGAAAAAAATTAAAACAGTAGATAGGGCCTCAAGAGTTAATGCTTTACCATGATTCACTTTTTCTAAAACATGGAAAATTTATGGTGACAGATTTTGAAAGAAAATGGATATTCATAGTAATTGTTCTCAATTTATAATAAAATAACCACTGACATGGAACATCTGAGCACATTTGCATATGTTGATACAAAATTATGAAGTTCTAATAAAACTTATTCTAAACTAAAGTAAAAAAAAAAGAAAAAAATCCTCCGTGTTCCAAAATCTATACAGTGAATTCTCTTGAAATATTCCCAGATATTAAGTTTATATATCTTCTACTTAATATATACTATATTTTCTCTCTTTTTTTTTTAGTTTTAGCTTCAACAATGTATGGCATTTTCCATGTGAAAAGGATTTAATTGTTAACAAATAACTTGCAGCAGTTATCCAAAGTGGCTTATACATGCTAATTGAATCCTATAAGAGGTATTACTATTGTCCTTATTTAACAGGCAGGCTAACTGAGATCCAGTGATGTTACAGGTTACTTGCTTAAGCTCCTGCTGCTTAAAACAGTGTGATACTTCCCAAGTGATCAATAAAGAACATGCACCACCCTTATGGCAGAAAGTGAAGAGGAACTCAAAAGCCTCTTGATGAAAGTGAAAGTGGAGAGTGAAAAAGTTGGCTTAAAGCTCAACATTCAGAAAACGAAGATCATGGCATCTGGTCCCATCACTTCATGGGAAATAGGTGGAAAAACAGTGGAAACAGTGTCAGACTTTATTTTTGGGGGCTCCAAAATCACTGTAGATGGTGACTGCAGCCATGAAATTAAAAGACACTTACTCCTTGGAAGGAAAGTTATGACCAACCTAGATAGCATATTCAAAAGCAGAGACATTACTTTGCCAGCAAAGGTCTGTCTAGTCAAGGCTATCATTTTTCCAGTAGTCATGTATAGATGTGAGAGTTGGACTGTGAATAAGACAGTGCCGAAGAATTGATGCTTTTGAACTGTGGTGTTGGAGAAGACTCTTGAGAGTCCCTCGGACTGCAAGGAGATCCAACCAGTCCATTCTGAAAAAGATCATCCCTGGGATTTCTTTAGAAGGAATGATGCTAAAGCGGAAACTCCAGTCCTTTGGCCACCTCATGCGAAGAGTTGACTCATTGGAAAAGACTCTGATGCTGGGAGGGATTGGGGGCAGGAGGAGAAGGGGACGACAGAGGATGAGATGGCTGGATGGCATCACTGACTTGATGGACGTGAATCTGGGTGAACTCCGGGAGTTGGTGATGGACAGCGAGGCCTGGTATGCTGTGATTCATGGGGTTGCAAAGAGTCGGACACGACTGAGTGACTGAACTGAACTGAACTGAACTGAAGCCTTTAATACTCGGTGTATTTATAAAGCTTCATGTTACTTTAATACTCTGTGTATTTATAAAGCTTCATGTTATAGCAGCCATGAGGGAAACAGCATTCTAAGTGAAAGCTTATATTCTGGTACTAAGGGCAGATCCTAGAGATAACCTGCCTGTTTTCATAGGTAGATTGACAGATAGAATCAACAGGTTTTTTTTTTTTTCCCTTATTTTTTTCTTTTGATTTTTATTTTATATTGGGATTTAGTTGAGGTACAATGTTATTCTAGCTTCAGGTGTACAGCAAAGTGGTTCAGTTATACATATACATACAATTCATTCCTTTTCAGATCGTTGTCCCATATAGGTTATTACAGAATATTGAGTAGTGTTCCCTGTGCTATATAGTAAGTCCTTGTTGATTAGCTACTTTAGATATGCATGTAGTGCTTGTCGGTTATCCTACACTTTGTAGTGTATGTAGGATAATCCAAAACTCCTAGTTTATCACTGTCCCCAACCTTTTCCCTTTGGTAGCTGTAACTTTGTTTGGAAAGTCTGTGAGTCTATTTCTGTTTTGTAAATAAATTAATTTTTATCATATACTTTATATTCCATATATAAGTGTTATCATATGATATGTCTTCCATTGTCTGATTTACTTCACTTTTGAAAATCTCTAGGTCCATCTGTGTTGCTGCAAATCATATTTCCTTTTTGTGGCTGGGTAATATTCTATTGTGTATATGTAGCAGATGTACTTTATCCACTCCTCTGTCAATTGACATTTAGGTTGCTTCCATGTCTCCACTACTGTAAATAGTGCTGGTGTGAACATCAGGGTCATGTATCTTTTTGAATTATGGTTTTCTCCAGATATATGCCAGGAGTGGGATTGCTGGATCATGCAGTAGTTCTAGTTTTAGTTTTTAGGGAACACCCATACTATTCTCCACAGTGGCTGTATCCATTTACATTCTCATCAACAGTGTAAGAAGATTCCCTTTTCTCCACACATTCTCCAGAATTTACTATTTGTAGAATTTTGAAGATGGCCGTTTTGACCAATGTAGATCTCTCTGAAATGGGGACATTTAGAGCAATTGGACGGAGAAGGCAATGACACCCCATTCCAGTACTCTTGCCTGGAAAATCCCATGGACAGAAGGGCCTGTTGGGCTGCAGTCCATGGGGTCGCTAGGAGTCGGACACGACTGAGTGACATCACTTTATTTTTTCACTTTCATGCATTGGAGAAGGAAATGGCAACCCACTCCAGTGTTCTTGCCTGGAGAATCCCAGGGATGGGGGAGCCTGGTGGGCTGCCATCTATGGGGTCGCACGGAGTCGGACACGACTGAAGTGACTTAGCAGCAGCAGAGCAATTGGAAGGTTGGAATTTCCATTTATGGTGATGGGAAATACTGTAGTAGATGCTGGGGGCATGAGTGGTAAAGGAGTTGAGTTTTGGTCAAATTTCAGTACTTTTTAGGCATGGGGAAATCTTGATTAAACACTGAGATGAACTAGTTAGGAATTCACTGCAGAAACTATAAATATATATTACTTAACGATAAGTTAATTTTATAACTTTCATTTCAGCTAGGCTATCATTTACGACATAGTAAATATAGAGTGAAAAAAGCACTGGATTCCAGTCAAACAAATTGTGTTTGAATTTTGGCTCTTCCACTTCATTATGTAAAATGTAGGGGAAATCAATTCATATGTTAGAATGGATTCCAACAACAAAAGAGATGACTCTACACATGGACATCACCAGATGGTCAGTACCAAAATCAGATTGATTGTATTCTTTGCAGCCAAAGATGGAGAAGCTCTGTACAATCAGCAAAAACAAGACCTGGAGCTGACTGTGGCTCAGACCATGAGTTCCTTATGCAAAATTCAAAGTTAAATTGAAGAAAGTAGAGAAAGCCACTAGGCCATTGATGTATGACCTAAATCAAATCCCTTATGATTTTTACCGTGGAGGTGATGAATAAATTCAAGATATAAGATCTGGTAGAGAGAGTCCCTGAGCAACTATGGATGGACATTTAAAAAATTGTATAGGATCCAGTGACCAAAATCATCTCAAAGAAAAATACATTCAAGAAGGCAAAGTGGTTGTCTGAGGAGGCCTTACGAATAGCTGAGAAAAAAAGAAAAGCAAAAGTCAAAAGAGAAAGGGAAGGATATGCCCAACTGAATGCAGAGTTCCAGACAATAGCAAGGAGAAACAAGAAAGCCTTCTTAAGTGTACAATGCAAAGAAATTGAGAAAAATAATAAAATGAAAAGGGCTAGAGATCTCTTCAAGAAAATTGGAGATACCAAAGGAATATTTCATGCAAAGGTGGGCACAATAAAGGACAGAAATGTTAAGGACCTCAGGGAAGCAGAAAAGATTAAGAAGAGGTGGCAAGAATACACAGAAGAACTATACAAGAAAAGTCTTAATGACCCAAATAACCACAATGGTGTGGTCACTCATGTAGAACCAGACATCCTGAAGTCATGAACTCATGTAGAACTTTGAATCTGACGTGTGAAGTCAAATGGGTTTTAGGAAACATTACTACAAACAAAGCTAGTGGAGGTAACAGAATTCCAGCTGATCTATTTCAAATCCTAAAAGATGATGCTGTTAAAGTGCTGCACTCAATATACCAGCACATTTGGAAAACTCAGCAGTGGCCACAGGACTGGAAAAGTTTAGTTTTAATTCCAATCCCAAATAAGGGCAATAAACATGCCAAGCATTGTTCATACCACTGTAAAATTGTACTCATTTCACATGCTAGCAAGGTAATGCACAATATCTTTCAGGCTTGACTTCAGCATTACACAAACCAGTAACTTCCAGATGTTCAGGCTAGATTTAGAAAAGGCAGAGGAACCAGAGGTCAAATTGCCAACATCCGTTGGATCATAGAAAAAGAAGAGAATTCCAGAAAAACATCTACTTCTGCATTATTGATTACGCTAAATTAGCCTTTGACTCTGTGGATCACAGCAAACTTTGGAAAATTCTTAAAGAGATGGGGATACCAGACCATCTTACCTGCCTCCTGAGAAAGCTGTATGCAGGTCAAGAAGCAGCAGTTAGAATCAGACATGGAACAATGGACTGGTTCAAAATTGGGAAAGGAGTACATCAAGGCTGTATATTGTCACTCCACTTATTTAACTTTTATGCAGTGTACATTATGCAAAGTGTCAGGAAGGATGAAGCTTAAGCTGGAATCAAGATTGCCAGGGGTAATATCAATAACCTCAGATATGCAGATGATACCACGCTAAAGGCAGAAAGTGAAGAGGAACTAAAGAGCCTATTAATGAAATTAAAAGAGGAGAGTGAAAAGTTGGCTTAAAAGTCAATATTCAGAAAACTAAGATCATGGCTAAGCATTTTTCATGTAAAATCCTACTGAATCCTTATGACTAACTTGTAAACTTTTTTCCCAACAACAGGATTGAAGTTTAAAGGAGGTTAAGTTCATAAATTTAGGAAGTGACTGATCTGTGTTTGGAACATATCAATCTTTTATTGCAAAGCTATATTCTTTTATGTTCTGGAAAACTAAATCTGAATGAAACAGTTAGCTGTTTGACATTGATCCAGTCCTTTGGCTAATTAATTCTATGCCTAATTTTTCTTAGATCTAAGTCTAATAAAATGAAATAGATATCTTTGATGAAGAATACCTGTAAGTTTGCAGACCTTTGTTAAAACTTTGTATCTACTGATATTACATACAATTGAACCCTGCTTTTTAAGCATGAAGATAATAATAAGAACTAATATTTATTTCTTTTTGTCAGTCAGAAAAATGTGAGCAATTCTTATATGAAGAGAAAGAGGGAGAAAAAATAAGTTGTAAAATAAAAAAAGAATTGGGACATTTAGGTTCAGGGGTAGTCCAGAGTTATTTCTGAAAATATTTTGAAGGTGCCACAAACATATCAACAGTTATAGAACTTGGTGTTCTCATGAACGAATGATGTTTTATTTCTTTAAATGCAAATATTTTTGTCACTTGAGAGGGCCATTTCTGGTTATGAAAATAAATTTACCATCTTAAAACAGACGTTAGTTAGAAAGTAGAATTCCTTTTAGAGAATTTCACATTGCTGTCAACTTTTCTAAAGCAAATCCCTCAATTGAAGAGAAATGTTTATTTTTTTTCCTTTGATTTGATTTTTTTATTTAATGATGAAATTTATCTTTAAATATTCCACTTTTTGGTACACATCAGTTATAATCCTGGTTTTCCTCTGTGCACTTTGTCTCTCAACAATAATGTTAAACACATTAATGTAACCGCTTATTTATAGGACAGTCCTCTTGAACGGGCTTTTTTAGCTCTTAGAGGGTGGGGACTATGTTGTGTCAGTGGTTTAATCCTCCATATAAAGAGTAAAAATAATCAATGTTGATAGAAAGGAAAAGACAAGGAAAACAGGAAGTTGATAATTGACCTCTAGGTACCATAATCAGATCAGATCAGTCGCTCAGTCGTGTCCAACTCTTTGTGACCCCTTGAATTGCAGCACGCCAGGCCTCCCTGTCCATCACCAACTCCCGGAGTTCACCCAGACTCGTGTCCATCGAGTCAGTGATGCCATCCAGCCATCTCATCCTCTGTCATCCCCTTCTCCTCTTGCCTCCTATCCCTCCCAGCATCAGAGTCTTTTCCAATGAGTCAACTCTTCGCATGAGGTACCATAATAGACTGTTGTTAACCCAAGTTACTGCACTATCCCAGCCTGTTAAGCACGTTTCATCACAGGTCATAAAAGCCATTTGTATATCAACAGAAGTGATGTTCATCAGCAGATGTTTAAGGTCAGTCTGTGTGTGCAAGTTAAGTCGCTTCAGTTGTGTCCAACTCTTTGTGATCCTACGGACTGTAGCCCACCAGGCTCCTCTGACTGTGGGATTCTCCAGGCAAGAATACTGGAGTCGGTTGCCATGCCCTCCTCCAGGGGATCTTCCCAACCCAGGGACTGAACCCCTGTCTCTTACGTCTCCTGCATTGGCAGGTGGGTTCTTTATCACTGACACCACCTGGGAAGTCAGGTGGTGCTAATACTCTGCAAAACACAGTAAAACAAGAGTATGTCATACAGGCAAGTGGTCCTCACAGGAAAATGACTTCTCCCTAAACAAGTGGAAGATTTCTCTTCATCTTGAATTGAGTAATGATTCATAACTCATGTCATAATGTGAAAATTTCACATTGTCTAGGTGACACTCTCCAGGAAAGTGATTGGAATACTTGTCTCATTTGTTCAGAATGAGTGGATATTTCGCCTTGTTGGAAGTCACTAACCATTTGTTAGATAGGCAGCAACTTTTTAACGTGTTGGTTTTGTAAACAGCAAGGAAACAAAAGGACCACATTTTCTCAGCAGACATTTAAATATATAACTTGATTACTAATTCAGTCAACTTATGGGTAATGCCTATTATCTTTATAAATAGATATAAAAAGCATATATATGTGTGAGAAGCATTGATGTGGAGAATGCTACAATAACAAATCTTATTACAAGAAAGAATTTTGAAATAACTTGCCAGGAGGGTAATGACCTCAATTAAATTTTATGTGAAATAATAATTGGTGATTTTAATAAAGGAACTCTACTGCAAATTGCATATTTGATAATATAATATTTTGGTATTACTTATTTCCCTCTGGCTTGCATTTATATTAAGTAAAAATCTTTGAGATAATCAAGGAAGATTTATAATTTGAAGTGCTTTTTCTTTCAACCTAATCAAATAGATTTTAAATGATTTTAAATTCAAAAGGAGGGAGGGAAGAACACTTCACATCTTCTTGAAGATTTAGAGATATTTATCAGTGAGGGAAATATTGGAATATAAAAATATTCAGTGAATATCAAAGTGACACCAATGTAAGACAGGAAAAGTTAAACGCCACAGTATTTAAAAACCCTGGCATGTGAGATAAATATGTTTGGTGTGAATCATATGAAAAATAGCTAGTTAAATAACACTTTTGGCATGCATGCAATCTATTCTTATGTTTAGATGTTATTGTGCTTAAAGAATTTTTTAGCAAAATTATTATTTCATAATGGTTGCACATCTCCAGTGTACTTCACAAAAAACACTCCCTTATGTGTGGTTTTGAGTTGAAATAACTTAAAATTCAACTCAGAAGGACTTTTGTTTCCATCACTACAAACAGAAAAGATTTTGTAAAACAGTGCGGAGATACATCATACTAGAGGGTTGCTATGCACACTTCAATCTTAAATTTAAGTTTAATTTAGAGACAGCAAAACTTTCACTGTGATGTTCATATTATTTAGTCTTTAAAAATCCGTTGCACTCATTTTTCTATAGCATTACTTGTGTTTTATTCTGGTTCAGGGTGACGCCAATAAGCCCATGGGGCAAGGCCCCCTTTTGTTTTTTATGTGGCATAGTTGTTTTCTGATGGTGTTCAGTATTGTTAGCAACAGTAATAATGAAGTGAACTTGGAGTGAAATGAGCAGCTATTAGTAGCAAGCTTGTCTGAGGGTATACAAGAGACATGTTAGTAGCCTGGTTTAAAAACACTGAACATGATCACACCCACACCACCCAGATATAAAATATTTCCAGAGTCACTTACATTCACCAACCACTGTATTTCCATTGTATGCTGTCCTTCCATATTTTGCATCACATTATATCTTCCTTGCATAGTTCTGGTTTTACCAACTTTATTTTGAGGGACCATAGGCAATATTGCTAGTCTTATAAGTTCTCTGTGTCACTGAATAGGGTTTCCAAACCTTGAGTGTGTCAGTACAAACAAGTGAAATGAGATGGGCAGCTGGTTACCTTCTAGAAGGCTTGTGCTGGTAGTTCTCCTCGGTGTGGTTCAGATGCTTAGTTGTGTCTCACTCTTTGTAATCATGTGGCCTGCAGCACACCAGGCTCAACTGTTCACTATCTTCTGGAGTTTCCTGAAATTCATGTCCATTGAGTCAGTGATGCTGTCTAACCATCTCATCCTCTGTCATCCCCTTCTCTCCCTGCCCTCAAACTTCCCCAGCATCTTTTCCAATGAGTCAGTTCTTCACATCAGGTGGCCAAAGTATTGGAGCTTCAGCTTGAACATCAGTCCTTCCAATGAATATTCAGGATCGATGTCCTTTGGGATTTACTGATTTGATCTCCTTGCTGTCCAAGGGACACTCAAGACTCAAGAGTCTTCTTCAGCAGTGGACATACTCTAATATTGTCCTCTTCCTTCTTAAACATGTCAGCAGAAACAAACATAATATTCTAGATATATGCTGAGAAATGCAGGCATGGGTGAAAATCATTTTTTCTCCTTTATTGTATCAGTCAGTTCAGTTCAGTTCAGTCACTCAGTCATGTCCAACTCTGCGACCCCATGAATTGCAGCACGCCAGGCCTCCCTGTCCATCACCAACTCTTGGAGTTCACTCAAACTCACGTCCATCAAGTCAGTGATGCCATCCAGCCATCTCATCCTCTGTCGTCCCCTTCTCCTCCTGTCCCCAATCCCTCCCAGCATCAGAGTCTTTTCCAATGAGTCAACTCTTCGCATGAGGTGGCCAAAGTACTGGAGTTTCAGCTTTAGCATCATTCCTTCCAAAGAACACCCAGGACTGATCTTTAGAATGGACTGGTTGGATCTCCTTGCAGTCCAAGAGGCTCTCAAGAGTCTTCTCCAACACCACAGTTCAAAAGCATAAATTCTTTGGCGCTCAGCTTTCTTCACAGTCCAACTCTCATGTTGTATATTGGATACCTTGTTTTCTAAGAAAGCTTAAGGCTCTGTTAACTTATTTCATAATCCTCTGTTGCTGCTGGTAAATGGAGTTTGTGGTCATTTTATAGGAGTCTAGCACAATCACCAGGGAATTTAGTAATCAGCTCACTGCTGAATTCATCTCTCAGAGTTAGAGTGCCTGGGACCTCGGAATCTCCAGGAGGAGCTGGAGGTGTCAGAAGGTCAGTTGAGAGCAACTCAGATTTTTCTCTCGGGAATTCCTTAGGGCATGTACTGCTTAGTTGTAGTAACATTAAGAGAAATACCAGAAAGCCACAGTGTTGTATGCCATTCTGATGAAGGAAAGCTCTGGGCTCTGAGATTCTCTTTCCTTATGTCAGGCAGTGAACGGGCATTCTCGTAATTCACCTGCATGTGGAATTTCAGACACGATTTCCAAATGCATTGATATTAACAACTAATGCATTGCTTTATTTCCAGAAAGTAACACCTGTGATGGTTTAAAGAGAGGTATCAGATATAATCAGAAGACTTTTAAAAATATAACTTGTTCCAAAGGAAAAAAATATATATATATAACTTGTTATATTTTCTTATAACTTGTAATAGAAATATAACTTGTCTTGTTATAAATGAGTTTGTCTAGTGGAGAGAGGCTAACATAACACACGTTTATAGTATTGGAACCAGTTTTTAGTGAGACCAAGTAGTGACCTTTCGTACTCCTCACTGCTCCCCCAAAGCCTGTACACATGCTATCATCTTACTACATGCCTTAGACATTGTAGAATAAAGCTGTGATCGATGGACTCTTCTAGCACTTCTCAAGGTGAATTTAACCAAGGGTGCTCAACGAAGGGCTGCTCTGTCCGTTAGAGGAAGATTGACAAGATCTGAAGACATTTCTGGTTGTCACTGGAGGGATGCTATTGGGTAGAGACTGAGGTTACCTTTAAACATCATACAAAGCACAGGGAAGTTCCCCACTGTAAAGAATTATCTGGTTCTAAATGTTAGCTTGCCTGGAGAATCCCACAGACAGAAGAACTTGGTGCGCTATAGTCCATGGGGTTACAAAGAGTCAGGCTCCACTGAACACTCTACAGAAATGTTAGCAGCGTTGAAACTGAACAACTCTGACTAAGACATCTGCGTCCCCTGACTGAGTGTATTGCGCTGACTTCACATAGAGTGAAGCAAAGGGCACCAGTCGACTGTGCTGCTCGGAGCCAGACTGTTATTCCCATAGCTGCACCGTCTCTGAGTGAATGCTTCCTTAACCAAACACATTTTTCCCTGAATTACTCTCTGATTTGGGTAGTTTGGTCTTATTAATATTTAATTGATAGTCACAGTTTTGTGAGTTTTTTTTCCCTATGGATGATGATAATGAGTTACATTTTCTGCCTCACGATTCCTGCTAAGATTCCCCAGGTTTAGCAAAACAAAAAACAAACAAACAAACTTTCATCTAACTAGTGCACTAACTCCTCACTCTTTTCTCTGTTTCATGTTCCCGGTTCATATACCACCATCCAAGTGACTTCACCTTTTGCAGCTGTCAGGATAATCTGTCCAGAAAATGGGCCTCACCTTGTCACTCACCTGCCTGCAAACCTTCTGAACGGCTGCCCCTTGCCATCTTGATGAGAAGCAAGCTGTTCCCTTCAGCAGAGCAGAGCACAGCCTCTCCCTCCAGCCCCCGCCTCGCTCCACAGCCCAAGCTCTGTCCCAGTGCTCCCTCCTCACTGGGTTCCTCCAGTTCTTTACACCAGTCTCTAGATTCTCACCTTAGTGACTGTGTTTCCACCTGCCTCTAGCTTTACAGGTTTATTCTTTACCTTCATCAACTCTCTAACTCCCATGTGGCTCGTTTACCACTTCCTCTAGGAAACTTCTCTGATCTTTCCAGGTAGGGTTACTCCTGTAACGGCCTGTCTATATTTCTATCATTATCCTTCCCAGGTTGTTTTAAAAGCAGACCTTTGTGTGTTCCTCTCAATTTCATTAAGTCATGACCTAACTCCCTAACCAGGAACCCGGAAGATGTCTGTGTCTTAATCACTGTAAAGTGCTCAAGTAAATGAATGTCTGGATGTGTCTCTTCACTGTTGTGAGTGAATTGAATTAATCTGAGTGGACTAGTGAGTCCTGATTGACTCACAGAGTAAGCCTAGAATCATGTACTCTGTAATTTCTGTACGGCAATCATTAAAACAAAGTTTACCCTTTTTTCCTATTAACCTGTTTGTTTAGATGGATTCAAATTATTAATGATTCAAGGAGATCTGAGTATTGAAACATACAGTCTGAGTACTATTATCCTATGAATTTCCAATTGACCTTTGGTCCAAGGCACGGCTGAATGTAGCAGAAACAAGTAATAATATGCGCAATAGTAGTATTGAGCAACTATACTAAGTCAGGTACTATGCTCAGAAATAAAAGGTTTTTTCACCTAACCTGTAAAATAGAATGATAATCATTCCCAGTTTACATATGGCAAAATTTTCAGGAGGAAACTGAGGCATAGAGAGGTTAAATAACATTTCCCAAATGTAAAAATTGACCAGGTAGTACATAAAGAAGCAGGCATTCAATCCAATCAGGAGCTTTAACTTCTGCTGAGAACAGTCTGGCTGGCCTTCCATATCCAAAGCTGGATCTACAGTTGGTTGAATTTGAGAATGTGGAGCCATCAAATACAGAGGGCAAGCCCTACTAGGCCATTTTCCGTAAGGGATTGACAATCTGCAGATTTTGGTATGGTGGATGGTTCCGTACCCAATTCCCCCACAGATACCAAAGGAGACTGTATTTTCCGGCACACCTACATACTGGCAAATTAATACCTAAGCCTTTAATTTAAGCTCAAAGATTCAGTTCAGTTCAGTCGCTCAGTTGTGTCCGACTCTTTGCAACACCATAAATTGCAGCACGCCAGGCCTCCCTGTCCATCACTAACTCCCAGAGTTCACCCAAACTCATGTCCGTTGCGTCGGTGATGCCATCCAGCCATCTCATCCTCTGTCGTCCCCTTCTCCTCCTGCCCCCAATACCTCCCAGCATCAGAGACTTTTCCAATGACTCCACTCTTTGCATGAGGTGGCCAAAGTACTGGAGTTTCAGCTTTAGCAGCATTCCTTCCAAAGAACACCCAGGACTGATCTCCTTTAGAATGGACTGGTTGGATCTTCTTGCAGTCCAAGGGACTCTCAAGAGTTTTCTCCAACACCACAGTTTAAAAACATCAATTCTTCAGCACTCAGCTTTCTTCACAGTCCTACTCTCACATCCATACAGGATTACTAGAAAAACCATAGCCTTGGACCTTTGTTGACAAAGTAATGTCTGCTTTTGAATATGCTATCTAGATTGGTCATAACTTTCCTTCCAAAGATAAGTGTCTCTTAATTTCATGGCTGCAATCACCATCTGCAATGATTTTGCAGCCCCCAAAAATAAAGTCTGAAACTGTTTCCACTGTTTCCCCATCTATTTCCCATGAACTGATAAGACCAGATGCCATGATCTCCGTTTTCTGAACGTTGAGCTTTAAGCCAACTTTTTCACTCTCTACTTTCACTTTCATCAAGAGGCTTTTTAGTTCCTCTTCACTTTCTGCCATAAGGGTGGTGTCATCTGCATATCTGAGGTTTTTGATATTTCTCCCAGCAATCTTGATTCCAGCTTGTGTTTCTTTCAGTCCAGCGTTTCTCATGATGTACTCTGCATAGAAATTAAATAAGCAGGGTGACAATATACAACCTTGACGTACTCCTTTTCCTATTTGGAACCAGTCTGTTGTTCCATGTCCAGTTCTAACTGTTGCTTCCTGACCTGCCTATAGGTTTCTCAAGAGGCAGGTCAGGTGGTCTGGTATTCCCATCTCTTTCAGAATTTTCCACATTTTATTGTGATCCACACAGTCAAAGGCTTTGGCATAGTCAATAAAGCAGAAATAGATGTTTTTCTGGAACTCTCTTGCTTTTTCCATGATCGAGCAGATGTTGGCAATTTGATCTCTGGTTCCTCTGCCTTTTCTAAAACCAGCTTGAACATCAGGAAGTTCACGGTTCACATATTTCTGAAGCCTGGCTTGGAGAATTCTGAGCATTACTTTACTAGCGTGTGAGATGAGGGCAATTGTGTGGTAGTTTGAACTTTCTTTGTCATTGCCTTTCTTTGGGATTGGAATGAAAACTGACCTTTTCCAGTCCTGTGGCCACTGCTGAGTTTTCCAAATTTGCTGGCATATTGAGTGCAGCACTTTCACAGCATCATCTTCCAGGATTTGAAATAGCTCCACTGGAATCCCATCACCTCCACTAGCTTTGTTCGTAGTGATGCTTTCTAAGGCCCACTTAACTTCACATTGCAGGATGTCTGGCTCTTGGTCAGTGATCACACCATTGTGATATCTGGGTCATGAAGATCTTTTTTGTACAGTTCTGTGTATTCTTGCCACCTCTTCTTGATATCTTCTGCTTCTGTTAAGTCCATACCATTTCTGTGCTTTATTGAGCCCATCTTTGCATGAAATGTTCCCTTCAGTTCAGTTCAGTTCAGTTCAGTTGCTCAGTCGTGTCCTTGGCGTCTCTAATTTTCTTGAAGAGATCTCTAGTCTTTCCCATTCTGTTGTTTTTCTCTATTTCTTTGCATTGATCACTGAAGAAGGCTTTGTTATCTCTTCTTGCTATTCTTTGGAACTCTGCATTCAGATGCTTATATCTTTCCTTTTCTCCTTTGCTTTTCACTTCTCTTCTTTTCACAGCTGTTTGTAAGGCCTCCCCAGACAGCCATTTTGCTTTTTTGCATTTCTTATCCATGGGAATGGTCTTGATCCCTGTCTCCCGTACAATGTGACGAACCTCCGTCCATAGTTCATCAGGCACTCTATCTATCAGATCTAGTCCCTTAAATCTATTTCTCACTGCCACTGTATAATTGTAAGGGATTTGATTTAGGTCATACTTGAATGGTCTAGTGGTTTTCCCTACTTTCTTCAATTTAAGTCTGAATTTGTCAATAAGGAATTCATGATCTGAGACACAGTCAGCTCCCGGTCTTGTTGTTGTTGACTGTATAGAGCTTCTCCATCTTTGGCTGCAAAGAATATAATCAATCTGATTTTGGTGTTGACCATCTGGTGATGTCCATGTGTAGAGTCTTCTCTTGTGTTGTTGGAAGAGGGTGTTTGCTATGATCAGTGCGTTCTCTAAGCTCAAAGATTAGTTCTAGCTAATTACTCCTTGCATGCATGTCATAAGTTGCTTCAGTTGCGTCTGACTCTTCGTAACCGTATGGACCATAGCCTTCCAGCCTCCTCTGTCCATGGTTGCCATGCCTTTTTTCATGGGATTTTCATAACCCAGGGATCAAACCAATGTCTCTTATATCTCCTGCAATGTCAGGCAAGTCCTTTACCTCTAGTGCCACTTGGGAAATGGGAATTATTCCTTGATGATGATTAAATGTGATTATGTGAACAAAAGCACATGGTAAATGATACACAGTAAAGGTTAGCTACTAGAATTATTAAGCTTTCAGATTAAAACACTGATCTTTTTGCTTCATAGTTTCCCCTGCCCCCCCAGAATGTCATATAGTTGACATCATATAGCATGTAGCATTTTCAGATTGGGTTCTTTTTTTTTTTTTTTTTTAAGATTTATTTATTTATTTGTTTTATTTTGGGGCTGTGGTGGGTCTTTGTTGATGCAGGCAGGCTTTCTCTAGTTGAGGAGAGTGGGGGCTTCTCTTCATTGTGGTGTGTGGGCTTCTCATTGTGGTAGCTTCTCCTGGTCTGGAGTCCAGTCTCTAGACGTGAGAGCTTCAGTGGCTGTGCTGTGTGGGCTCAGTAGCTGCAGCCCGCGGGCTCCATAGCATCAGCTCAGAAGTTGCAGCACACACGCTGCAGGGCCTATGGGATCTTCTCAGACCATGGATTGAGCATGTGTACCCTGCATTACAAGGCAAATATCTAGGGAAAACCCCCAGATTGGATTCTTTTCATAGCAATATGCCTTTAAGATTCTTTCATGTCTTTTCATGGTTTCACTTCTTTTCAGGACTAAATAATATTCTGTTGTCTAAATGCACCAGTTTATTTATCCACTCATCTACCAAAGGACATCTTCCTTGCTTTCAAGTTTCAGCAATTATGAGTAAAGCTTCAGTTTTTTTTTCATAGACATACGTTTTCAACTCCTTTGAGTAAAATACCAAGGAATATAATTGTTGGATCATCTGATAGGAGTATGTTTAGTTTTCTAAGAAACCACCAAACAGCAAACCACAAAACAAAACACCAAAGCCTTCCAAAGTAGATGAACCATATTTCATTCTCACCAGCAATGGTTGAAAGTTCCTGTTATTTCAGATCCTCACCAGTGTTGGGTGGTGTCAGGGTTCTGGATTTGGCCATTCTGTTAGGTATATGGTGGTATTTCATTGCTATTTTAATTTTCTTTTCTTGATGATTTGTGATATGGAACATCTTCTTATATGCAGATTTTCCATCTGTATATCTTCTATGATGAGGTGTTCATTAAAGTCTTTGGCTCATTTTTTAATTGGTTTATCTTCTTATTGTTCAGATATAAGAGTCCTGTGAATATTTTGGTAACGGCCCTTTATCAGTTGCGTTGTGCTGTGTATGCTTAGTCTCTCAGTTGTGTCTGACTCTTTGCAACCCCGTGAACTGTAGCGCGCCAGGCTCTTCTGTCCATTGTGGTTTCCCAGGCAAGAATACTAGAGTAGGTGGCCATGCCCTTTTCCACAGAATCTTCCCAACCCAGGGATGGAACCCAGGTCTTCCACATTGCAGGAGGATTCTTTACCATCTGAGCCATCAGGGAAGCCCAGATGTATTGAATATAAATATTTTCTCCCAGTTTTGTGGTTTGTCTTCTCATTCTCTAGACTTTGTCTTTAACAGAGCTGAAGTTTTAATTTTAATGAAATTCTGCTTATTAATTATTTCTTTTGTCAGTTTTGTTTTGATGTTACACCAAAAAGATCATAGTCAAGGACATCTGGATTTTCTCCTATGTTATTTTAAAGGAATTTTCCAGTTTTTTGTGTTTTACATTTAGGTCTATGATCCATTTTGAGTTTTTTTTTTTTTTTTTTTTGTGAAGAATGTAATCTGTGTCTAGATAATTTTTTTGCATATAAATATCCAATTGCTCTAGCACCACTTGTTGAAAAGACTGTCTTTGTCCCTTTGTCAAAAGTCAGTTGACTGTATTCGTATGCATATATTTTTGAGCCCTCTATTCTGTCCCAACAAGTATTTCTTAGAAAAATCAATTTTTAATTTTGCGGTCTTTAGAATTTGTCATAGTGTTTTGCTCTTTAAAAGGATAAATAACTTTTCACATCAATTATGGAAAATGGTATTAAGATAGGTATGATAGAAGTTTAGGTAGTTAAAAAGTATGTCAGCTTATGGAGCCTCATTTCAAGTGAGTTTTGATAAATGAAGTAATACTGACAGTGGGTCTTGAAGGGCAAGTAAAAATCCTGTCATTTTTATTTTATTCATTTATCAAAAATTTGCTGAATGCCTCCAAGGGTTAAGTGTTGGGTGAATCAGTAAGGATGCACTGTCGGTCAAATAGGCTGAGTCCCTGTCTTCATAAATCTGACATTCATTAACAAGAATCAGTGAATAAGTGATATATGATGTGAGGTCTTTGATAAGGACCATGGAGAAAACACTACCAACAACTCACATAAATAATTTCAGACATGATCATGTTTTATAAATGGTGATCTAGAAGTTTCTCTGAGGAGTTAATACTGTGAGAAAAGAGGAATACTGTATATGGGGATGTACATTCCAGGCAGAGAAACATGCAAATGCCAAAGCCATGAGACAAGAACAAGCTTGATGTTTTTGAGGAGCAGTGTGGAGATCTGTAAACTATTGTGCAATCAATGAATGGAAGTAAAAGTAGGAAGTGTGGTCAGAGCCATCACCTGGGGCCAGATCCAGTCAAGTCTTAACTGAGAAAACCGCTGGTGAAAGAGTTATGGAATTTAAGTTCTCTCTGCCTGCCAGTGAGTTGGAGATGAAGTGTTGAGGCAAGGAGTACTCTATTCAGAAACCTGACAGACCAAGGATATGGCAGACTAATCGCTTCCCTGGTAGTTCAGCAGGTAAAGAAACTTCCTGCAATGCGGGAGACCTGGGTTTGGTCCCTGGGTTGGGAAGATGCCCTGGAGGAGGGCATGGCAACCCACTCCAGTATCTTGCCTGAAGAATCGTCATGGACAGAGGAGCCTGGTGGGCTACAGTCCATGCGGTTGCAAGAATCGGGCATGACTGAGCGACTAAGCACAGCACACAGCAATGTCTTAAAATAGCGAACTTCTCTGGGTCCAGATGTCAGGTTCCTTGGTGGCTCAAATGGTAAAGAATCTCCATGCAATGCAGGAGACCCAGGTTCTATCCTGGGTGGGGAAGATCTCCTGGAGGAGGAAATGGTGACCCACTCAAGTGTTCTTGCCTGGAGAAGTCCATGGACAGAGGAGCCTGGGGTGCTTACAGTCCTTGGGGTCACAGAGAGTCCAACAGGACTGAGTGACTAACACTTTATAGAACAGAGATGGGGGGAAGTGGGGAAACAAAGTAGAAAGGCAGAATAGAGAGGGAAAGATGGTTAGGAAGGAAAGTAAAAAGGGCCATCAGCCTTGCAAGTCATCTCTGGGAAGGGATGTGTTAATCTCTTCTTGCCTGAAGCCACTCACAGGTGGGCAGGGTCAGATTAACTCCCTGAGAGCAGAACAAAAGGCACTTTAGTTTAACAGTCAGGCAGAGGGGCAGGGTCCTCTGGGGCAGGCCATTATGTATGATCTTAATAACAGAAGCACCTACAAGCAAGTCAAAGAACAGTTCCAATGTGGTGTCAGAATTGGTTCTTCTCTGCAGCAAAGAGTGTTTTAAGCAGAAGGAATAAGGTGTAGGAAGACTTGCAAACAGGAATAAAGATGGTTTGAAGATTTTTCAAGCAGTTTTTGTAACTTGCAGTATAGGAAAGAATTAAGAAATAACAGTGTGAAGATTTTCAGCAACTTTAGAGGGAGAATCGCATAAGGAGTTTGTGTTGGAGTATGACGTATCATGGAGAAGGAAATGGCAACCCACTCCAATATTCTTGCCTGGAGAATCCCATGGACAGAGGAGCCTGGTAGGCTGCAGTCCATGGGGTCGCTAAGAATCGGGCACGACTGAGCGGTTTCACTTTCACTTTTCACTTTCATGCATTGGAGAAGGAAATGGCAACCCACTCCAGTATTCTTGCCTGGAGAATCCCAGGGACAGGGGAGCCAGGGGCTGCTGTCTATGGGGTCGCACAGAGTCGGACATGACTGAAGTGACTTAGCAGCAGCAGCAGCATGAAGTATCACATTTGATTTTTAGCAGGATCACTCTTAGCAGAAGGGAGAGGTACAGTTGGAGAGGGGCAAGCCCGAAGGCCAGGAAACCAGCTAGGAGACTATTATAGTAAAATAAATTATCAGAATTAGGACAGAAAGGTGACATTAGACACTGTTAAACAGTGTAAGTTTCTGATCAAGGAAAGCACAATGTAAGGTTCTAACTGGCAAGGACATGAATTTCTTAGTATCAGTATCCTGAGTATAAAAAATCACCAATATCTTTGCGACCCCATGGACTATACAGTCCATGGAATTCTCCAGGCCAGAATACTGGAATGGGTAGCCTTTCCCTTCTCTAGGGGATCTTCCCAACCCAGGGATCGAACCCAGGTCTCTTGCATTACAGGTAGATTCTTTACCAGCTGAGCCACAAGGGAAGCCCTTCACTTTCACTTAAAGAAGCTGGTTGTTTTGATTTGAAATGTGTATTATATAAAATAAATAAATAAAGATAGTGAAACCCTTACATAATCACAAAGAAATATTATAGCTGTAGGAAAAGAAAATGTAAGTTTCTGTTAACATATGCACATTGATAGATGAAAAAAATTCTAAAACATTGGAGAAGAGTATAATAGGCAAGATTTCTACCAAAACTGGTTTAAGTTGACAGTAAATGAATGTAATTAAATGTTGTCTTGAAACAGAAGAATTCTGACACGTTTGTAGTCGGTGTTGTTCAGGGTAACAGGGGAAATAGTTTTGGTTAGTTGGATCCAGTGTAATGATAATTAAGACTTTGAAAGAAACCCTGCTGGTCACTATAATTCATCAAATAATTCTACATAGTTTGATGCCATTATACAAGGCCTTTTCCATCCCCTTAGGCAAAGTAAAAACCATTTGGAAACATTTCATGGAAGAGTAACACAAACAATTAAGGTGTAATATGGCTAAATGACAGTTTAAAAACACTTAAAAGTCTTAATTGAAATAAGAATACTTGTAAAACTGGCTTGAGGTGGTAGAAGAATTACTTAGATTAATGTGAGTAAAATAAGAGATAATGACATGAAATTAAGTAAATCATGCTGACCCTAGAGTTTGTTGATCATCAGAGATACAAATGAATGCATTAAAATCACTATTTCTTTCAAGAGTTTAAGTGTAAAGATTTACTGTTGTCAGGAGAGTGTGTAATTTCCTCTGTTCTCTCTCACTGCAGCAAAAATTTGAAGAGAGGACAGATCAGTCGTATAGCTCAGTTTTATTGGCAAGCAAAGGAAAATACATCCTCTAGACGTGAGGGCAGGCTGACCCAAAAGATGCAAAGAGAAGAGAAACCCCCAGCTCAATTTTACTTCCTCTTTTTATATGTTTTTTTCTCTTCCCCCTGAGCCTGCCCTATGTAGATTGGGATAGCCAGGAGGGCTGTTTTTTCACCTGAGGTCCTCACTCTGATCTTCAGAGCTTCCTTTGTTCTATTTTCCCAGGCTCTTCCCTTCTCTGCCTTTTAGCCACCACCATTTTGGACTCGTTTTCCTATTCTAACTACCTGACATTATGAATGTTGTGGGGGCGGGGGGTGGTGGTGGTGGAAATCCTTTAGATTATAAAATAATAGGTATATTTTAACTTTTAAAATTATTCCTCCAAGTGACATATTTTAAATACTAATATTTTCCTTTAATAGTTCATCAGTGAGACAAGTTGAATCATTGGGATGTGAGTTTAAAATGCTCAGGATATCAAGTTTGGCTAGTAACCTAGAGTCAGAAGTATGCCTTACATCATCCATTTCAAGAGGAAAAAAAAAAAAAATCAAAGCAAAACAAGTTACTGAACAGATGGGAAAATAATGAATATTTACATTTTCATTTTTCTAATGTTTTTTTTATGTTTTTCATTAATGTAGTCCAGTCTCCTATTTCATTTAGAAGTTGGTATATGAATAACTAGATGAAGAAATGTCAGAGGAAAAAGATTAGTCTGAAGTAGTTAGTTCTCATTAGAAACATTGTATTATGGGTTATGGGTGAGCTCTTTATAATGAACACCAATAGCATTTTGAGCACTAATGAAAATTATTTGTGCATGTATATATTTATATGTGTGTGTCTCATTTACTTTTAAACAAGGAGACTGTTAGGTAGTTAGAATAGGAAACAGGAGTCCAGAATGGTGGTGGTTAAAAGACAAGGAAGGGAAAAGCCCGCAAAAATAGAACAAAGGACTTCCGAGGACCGGAGTGAGGACCTCAGGTACAACAAACAGCACTCCTGGCTAGCCTGGCTAGCCCAATTTACATACGGCAGGCCCAGAGGGAGGAGAAAACATATAAAAAGAGGAGCCAAGGGGCCCGGGGTCTGTCTGTCTGTCTGTCTGTCTCTCTTCTCTCTCTCTCTCTTTCTCTCTCTCGCGCTCGCTCTCTATTTCGTGCGCAAGCGCGCTATCACACTCCACAACTCTTCGCTTCGCGTCTTTGCATCAGCATTCCCTCTCACCTCAAGGATGTATTTTCCTGCGATTTTCTAAATAAAATAGAGCTGTAACACGGAACTGTAACACTGATCTGTCTAAGAGCTATAACATGGCCTGTCCAGGACGGAGAGGAATAATACCGTCCGTCAGAGAGCAATCACACGGTCTGTCGGAGAGCTATGACACGCCAAGGACTCTTAACGTCTGTCGCTTCAAATTTTTGTTGAGACAAGACAGAACTGAGGAGAATATACTCGCCTGACATCTATCCTTGTCTTTTAGCCACCACCATTCTGAACTCGTTTCCTATTCTGACTACCTAACAGAGACATTGTAAGTATTTATACTTGGTTGATTGTAGACTTACATGGTAAAGAGTTACTATCATCGAACCTGCTTTACTCTCATCATCCTTTACAGAACACCTGGCAGTCAAGCATTTACCATCTAGTGGTGGAAACAAAACAAAACAATTTCTCTAAACTAATTTTTGAAAACTAGACCAGCAGAAGTGTGAATGTCCCAGACCACAGCTCTGCACATTTGACAATTAGGTTTTTGACCTCTTTACTCCAACCGCAGCAAAATGTCTAAATTCTTTGTCACCTTTCCTTAAATGATTGCTAATTTCAAGCCCCTCATAGGCAGAGTGAAGATACAAAATTCTCTTCTATTTCTCCTAATCTTAAATATAAATAGATTTTTAAAAAAAGATATTTGAGGGAAACCTGAAGAACAACAACAACAAAATGATAGGAACAATGGTTAACCACAAAGAAATTGACTCCAGAGAACAGAGAAATGATAAAAAGAGCAGAAGGTAACATGTCAAGAATTTTGAAGGGTCTGCGATTTTACCCTACTCACCTTGAGTAGTCTGCCATGATTTTGTAGATGCTGAGACATGATGCTTTTGAGTCAGAGATAAAGTACTACTGACAACAATAGCTGTGTACAGAATATTTACTTGTGTGTTGTTTTTTTTTTCATCCGTTTGTTAAGCCTTTATTCCCAGAGGTTGATGCAGACACTGCCAAGTGGCACCTTGCTATACAATGGATTGAGTTACAGGACAGAAACTCTGGTCTTGGGAATTTTCAAAATAGGCAAGCAGTCTGCTTGACATTTGCATCCAAGTGAGGGATTCCCTTGTGTTTCAGCAGTAAAGAATCCACCTGCCAATGTAGAAGATGCAGGTTTGATCCCTGGGTCAGTAAGGGATCAAACCTGTATCTCCTGAAAGATCCCCTGGAGAAAGAAATGGCAAACCACTCCAGTACTCTTGCTTGGGAAGTCCCATGGAAAGAGGAGCCTGGCAGGGTACAGTCCATGGGGTCACAAAGTGTCAGGCACGACTTAGCAACTAAACCACCACCAAGTCAATATTATTAAACTGGACAGTAAACAGACCTCCTCTTTGTTCCAAAGGGAGACTATATCTTTCAAAGCTTTTATCTACACATTCTTGAAAAGATAATGTGGAAGGAAGGATGGCCACTTCCATTTACAAGATGTGCAGGAATGTGAAACCCTTTGAAAATTACCCAGAGACATGTGAAAAGTTGGTATATGCACAAAATTCAAAAAGGACACTATCAAAAGTGGACAGTCAGAAAAAAATGTCTTTTTAGAATTTAAATTTATTTTTAAAAATAATTGATTTATTTAAAAAATGGTGAAAGTGGCAGGAAATTGAGTTTCCCAGAATATTGCATGATTTTTAAAGAAGACAACATGAAAAAAAGACAACATGAGGTCAATATGAAATGATAAGATATGTTAAGGATCAATCCAATACATTTAACATTCAAATAATATAACTTCCAGAAAGAAACTACAGAGATAGCAAAAGTACAGAAATTATCTGAGAAATAATCCAAGAAAACTTTTCCAGAAAAAGAAAGATGTAGGACTTCAAATTCTCCCACCAAATTGAGACAATAAAAATGTTCTGGCTGAAATGCATAGTGGTGCACTTTTAGAGTGTAAAGAAAGGTGCAGAATATAATAATATGACAAAGAGCCTGAAAATTTCAGGAAGACGGAAAGCTATTTAAATAGTTATTCTCCAACCATGAAATAAACATGGTCAACTTAGAAAAAGGAAGTCACTGAGTTTAAAGAAACATAATGAAACATATCAGAGTGAACAAGAATCTGAAAGACAATAGTCATATGGTCTTTCTTGTGCTAGCAAGAAAAGAGACAATTTTATAACTTTAAAACTAACACATGAATAATAAATACGTAAGTTAATAAAGGTATGCCAGTAATTCATGGTCAAACAGGAGGGAAAACTTATTTTGAATGACTTTCATAGAAGTGAAGGGAATCCACTTGACCTGTCCCCTTGGAAAGGCAGCGAAGTCCTGTTTTACCATAGAGAAGGACATCTTTCCTTAGCCCCTGACTTGCTGTTGTAGTGTACTGTATTCTCATCATCAAAATGGTATCAGTGCTGCTAAGTGGTTTTCAGTATTTTGAGTCAATTTGTAACAAATCATGTGACTGTAAAATACAAAACACTGTGAACATTATCAAACATTACAATGTAAAATTAAGGGCAGCTGACACATGTGGGGAAGAGAGGTACAAAGTATGTCTTACAAAGTGTAAGCTTGATTACCTAAGATAAAATTTTAATTGTATTATGAAAAGCCTAACAGTAAACACAAATTGAATTAAAATAGCAACATAAAATGAGTGGGTGGTAGGAAAAATGAAAAGAAAGTCAGCTAATTCTCATATATAATAGCAGATATATGTGTGTGTGTGTGTGTGTGTGTGTGTGTGTGTATATATATATGGTGATTAATATTAATGAATCAGAAAATTACCTAGAGATATGGAAGTAACTACCAGAGGAAGTAAAAGGAAAAAATAGTTAAAAGTGTTTGCCTCTGGGAAGTAGCACTGGGGATGGGTAAGGATTCAGCGGGACCATTATTTTTCATTATACTTCTGTACAACTATTATTAAAATTCCTATGTGTAACAGTATATTAGCATTGTAAAATTATTCATTCTGTATGAAAATTTTTAAAAGGCAGGCAATCTTAATTATAGTATTTCCCTTATGTGTTGGAATGAGGTCATGCTTTAAAAATCAGAATCATAGAAACCTAGAAAATTATAAACTGTAGTTATATTTTAATTTGAATATAGTTTGACTATATTTTTGAGAAATAGTGTAATATATTTGAGAATTATGTTATTCATGAACTGTGTGCTCTTAGTAATCTTAATCCATTTCTTTGGTAGTAATTTAGAATTTATTTTCTAAAATGAACTTTTGGTTCACTTTCTTTTCTCTGGTAATAAGATGTTATTACTGAAGCTATTAATGGATGTACTTTTATAAGTATTTACTGAGAACATAAGCCTGGTTTTACATTTCTACACTGCCTTCCAAAAATGCATACTTACCTTTTTTTTTTCTTGAAACTTTTATTTCTGCCTACTAGTTCCAGCAACTTTTATAATGGGGATCTTCAGACTAATCCAAAGGGCAATTTACACTTAACCTTTTTTAACAGAATTCCCTAAGCAGGATGTCTCAGCAGCTCATTTACAATTCTCACTACAGACAACAGACTACAGCTTGTCTCTAAGATTGGCTTTATGAATTGTAACCACAGGAGTAGACAGTAAGGGTTTTGCACTCATTGCAGCTTGGCAGAGGGATTATACTTCAAGCTGCTTTCCCTGGAGTCCAGTCAAATAGAATCAGGGGCGAGGAAATTACTGACTTTTTGCTACTGAGCTGCCATGAACTTTATGCAAAGAGACCCTTTGCTGAGGAAGGGCAAGAAATAACTTTAGTGTCTTTTTCTGATCTATGAAGAAGTCTCTCTGTCTCTGTCGATTTTTCATAGTCTTTTCCTCTGTCTCCTCTCACTCTGTCTGTCTCTCTTTCCCCCTGAGAGACAGACAGATACACAGAAATTATGGGAGGCATTGATAGAACATATTGAGGGGAAATCACAGAGTCTGCTTCAAAAATCCTGATCTGAGTGATAGAATGGTTGGGCTTATTCTATAATTGCACCCTTCATTGCATTTCTTCAGAAGCACCCAAATCCTACAGTGGGAAAACTGCTGTCTGTTTCTCAAAGGACTTGGACTCAAAATCAGCTAGAGAAAGCAAATAAATCTATGAGAAATTGAGATAATTACAGGCACATAATAAACATTTAATGGAGGAAGGAGTAAATGCAACTGGGCATAATCCTTGGAATCACAGTAAAACAAATGTTAATAAAACATGATACCTCAAGGCATTAGGCCATTAATTCCTATGGATGATTGATGGAGAATATTTTTCAGTGTCAACATTAAAATTTGATCTTAATTTTGAGCCTGTATAGAAATAGAAAGCTGAAATCTAGACCTTCCTTATCAGAAAGTTATTTCACTTGAGAAATGATTTTACCCTATTTTGCACAACTTCTTAAAATCTTCTGTAAACTGTGAACAGTTAATACTCTAAAATTTCAAATTTTACAGTCTGACTTGAAAAAGAATATTCAAGTCAGACTGTAGCCTCAAATACAATGTAGAAATTTCTCCTGTTCAATTTTGGAAAGAAGATTCTTTGTAGTCTTATATATATGTGTGTGTGTGTGTGTGTGTGTATATATATATATATATATATATATGTATATACTATGTATATATACCTACTATGTATGTATATATATATAATTATCTTCTATATAAAACATGAAGGCAGGAGGAAAAGGGGATGACAGAGGATGAGATGGCTGGGTGGCATTACCAACTCAATGGACGTGAGTTTGAGTGAACTCCGGGAGTTGGTGATGGACAGGGAGGCCTGGCGTGCTGCGATTCATGGGGTCACAAAGAGTCAGACACGACTGAGCGACTGAACTGAACTGAACTGAATGTATATAAATGTTTAAGATTTCACACCTGGTTTGAATTTTATAGACATTTTCTCTATTACTTTGTTCCTTAAGATCAAGGGAGTTTGAAATGTAAAAATAGCTTTTGAATGAGAAGATCACAGAAAAAGCTAATGCATGTGAATGTGCGTCATAGCCATTGAATTATATACTTAGTAAACATATTTTCATATTTCAGTATAGAAAATAAATTTCCTTTAAATACTCACTTATAACTTAGAAAATAATTTGTGCAGGTTTAAATGTATTCCTTGAAGTCGGTGGGGTGAATACCATTATTATTTTTTTTTTTCTTTTTGAGATATGGGATTTACTACAAGAACGGAGGTACAGAGAACAATAGAAGTACCTTTTTTTCAGAAAATACATTAATAATATGTTCTTTAATGTCTATTAAAGTTGTATAATATTTGTGGCCTAATGTGGCTAAACTGTGGATTTATTTTCTGTCTGATTTACTTAGTAGGTAGGTAGGTAGTTAGATAGCTAGATTAGATTCAAAAGTAATTGAAGCAATGTCTTAACTAATATTGATTCAGACTTCTTTCATGACCACTCAATTCCATATTATAAATTATTTCAAACTCTTAGATGTTTGAATTCAACACTGTAGATGCTTCCACATATACTGAAGTTTTCAAATTGCTGTTTCCACACAGAAGTGCTTTTTGTCACTTAACGTGATATTTTGAGACTGTCACATGCTTGGAGACCATGCTGCCTCCAAGGTGGCAAATAGCAGAAGGAATTTCATCACTTGCAGGGGAAGGGAATTAGGTAGCAGAGACATCAGGGAACTGAGCCTGAGCCCTTTCTCTGTACCCGAGTCCTGCTCCAGGGATCAAACAGTCCAGCCAGGAGTCTCCTGAGTCCAGACTTGAGAGGAGGCAGGTGCTTGAATTGTGTTCCCTGTTTCCCATTTTCCAGTGAACATCAGTGAAGGTTCTCACCTGCCCCCGCCTTGTAAAGGTGTTGCTAACCTTCACCTGTAAAACGTAGTGACTATGTAATAATTGCTTTCCTTTACATGTAATAAGGATATCAACTTTTGTATATCAGACATGTATCTCTATTAGACTTTCAAAGCATTTTCAGAAGTGCTGTACTTAGGAAAGTGATGAACTGCTCATAAAGCTGTTATTAAATATATTAAATATATCTTTAATATATTTAACATATATTAAATATTAGAAGTAATTTTCAGCCCTTAAAACAATATTAGGGGGGAACTCACTTGGCATTTGATAATGCCCACATTTGAAGAGATTCAAAAAGTGTTAACATGTATTACCTTGCCTGTTGTAGAAATGACATAGAGTGATCTGCTAATGGAACAGGTAACCTCATTTTTCTGTTATCAACAAAAAATTCATGCTCAGACTAGAGTGAAAGAATTTCATTTCACCTCCTACAAAAGGAATGCCAAGTTAATAGGAGCCAAAGCCCCCAGAGATTTTTTTCTTTTCTTTTCTTTTTTTAAATGGATGGTTGTGCTGGGTCTTTGCTGCTGTGTGGAATTTTCTCTCATTGTGGCGAATAGGGGCTCCTCTCTAGTTGCAGTGCACGGGTCTCTCTGTTGCAGAGCTCGGGCTCCAGGCATGGGGGCTTTGGTAGCTGCAGTACTTGGGCTCAGTAGTTGTAGCTCCCAGGCACTAGAGCACAGGCTCAGTAGTTGTGGCATAGGGGCTTAGTTGCTCCATGATGTGTGGGATCTTCCCAGACCAGGGATCAAACCCATGTCTCCTGCATTGGCAGTGGATTCTTTATCATAAGTCAGCAGGGAAGACCCTCAGAAATTCTTATGTCAGTCATCTTCTTGGTTTTAAAATAATCACAATTGTAATTAAAACACCACTTCCTCTTACCTACAAAGTATATGATGTCACATACCTCAGTTTCCCCAATTATAACCCCCATCCCTTCATACAAAACAGAATCTCTTTCTCCTGTCTATACATCTGTCTGTCTAATACCAACAGGGGGAGGCTATTTGAAGCCCATTTTGAGATATAAAAGTAAGAAAATTATTTTCAGGAATTTTCAGGCACTGTGTAATTTATGCCTTAAAGGAAAACTCCCATGATGAGTGTGTAGGAAAAGCAGAAATTACATGAAACAGGTCCCTCAGAAACTTTTGTTATGGTTTAACTACACCACACGAAGCTAGCCAGAGACCCTTCACTATATCCTCCCCACTTGTCTGGAACACACTCTCATCTAATCGCCCTCTTTGAAAAGAAACCTTCTTTCTTCTGATTGAGCGGATTTGAGCACTACCTGTATTATTCTCTAACTTTCCACAAAGCTAAACCATCTATGATGCATTTTCACCCCTAAAACTAATACTAGAAATAATGCCATAATTAATGAATTTGATGTTTCTTAAAAGATCCCATTTTATATAGGGAAAAGCATATTCATTTTCTGTCTATAATACTGAGGGCCAGAAAGGCTAGTGTGGTTCAGCCCCTCCTCACTAGGCAGTTGTCCAGGTGTGAGCGTGGCTGAAGTCTTTCCCAAAATCATCTTTTAAACTCAATTTTAATAGAACACACTGCTAGAGATGTGCCAGGAAAATTGTTCCTTAACATTTGCCTGCAGGATTGTGACCCCTAATATCTTCACCAGGCTGATAACTCTGGGCAGCGGAGTCAGCCTGCATTCATGAAATCTCTCAACAGATGTGCTGCTGGAGGGGAGGGACACTGATGTCGCTTGGAAACTGTCACCAGTGAATGCTATTAGCTTGTGTATTATTCCAAGTACATTAAGAAAAACTAATGACACCTTTGTTAGCTAATGTGTTTCACCTGCAAAGGGGTCCATTGCATTCTGAATAGGTTTGGGCAGACAGGGGGAAAAAAACAAAACTGCTATTCTCCCTGATTTCATACACACCATTTACACAATTTGGTGAGTTTTGTCTCTGGGAAATCCATCTTATCCGTGTAAGTTACCATAGATCAGTCGTTTGCTTCTTGTTCCCCCTCTTTAAGCTGTAGAGATGTCATACTCTGGCTCCCTTTGTGTTTCTTCTTATAAAGGAGACTCTTGATACTAGATTAAGATATGGACGCCTTTATAAAATGAAGAGCTTGGCAAGGGAGGTGGTGGTGGGGATATGCTTTTGTTATTGCAATACCAAACTTTTTCAAGCACTTAACTACCTTTTGTGATAAAAGACTTCACTGACTTTTTTTTTCCCCTTCAAGGCATTTTTCCATAGTGCACTTGGATAGTTTCAGTTTGCAGAGGAGTCTTCTGAATGTTCATATTAATGTTTCAGCTGTTTAAAAGTTTTAGCATTTGCATGCGGATTCTTTACCAACTCAGCTATCAGGGAAGCCCTTTACCTAATTTAATATGGAGTTAAATTGCTTCTCTAAGAGCTGTGTTGAGAGAAGGAAAAAACTCATGGCTAGAGGTCATACACTAAAAACTTGGCCATGGCAATGGGCTCACAGGTTTTTTGGTAACTTTTTGAGACTTCCATCAACCTTCTGAGTATCTCCTGCATGGCTTTGTCTCCCTGTATAATACAAAGGTCAAAGCTATGGTTTTTCCAGTAGTCTTGTATGGGTGTGAGAATTGGGCTATAAAGAAAGCTGAACACTGAAGAACTGATGCTTTTGAATTGTGGTGTTGGAGAAGATTCTTGAGAGTCCCTTGGACTGCAAGGAGATCCAACCAGTCCATCCTAAAGGAGATCAGTCCTGAGTATTCATTGGAAGGACCGATGCTAAGCTGAAACTCCAATACTTTGGCCATCTGATGTGAATAACTGACTCATTGCAAAAGACCCTGATACTGGGAAAGATTGAAGGCAGGGAGGAGAAGGGGATGACAGAGGATGAGATGGCTGGATGGCATCACGGACTCGATGGACATGAGTTTCAGTAAGCTCTGGGAGTTGGTGATGGAAAGGGAAGCCTGGCATGCTGCAGTTCATGGGGTCACAAAGAGCTGGACAAGACTGAGCGACTAACTGAACTTAACGATAATACAAAGGTAGAGAAATGGAGCATTCAGAACACCATTGTTGTTGTTTAGTTGCTCAGTCGTGTCCAGTTCTTTGTGACCCCATGGATTGCAGCATGCCAGGCTTCCCTGTCCTTCACTGTCTCCCAGAGTTTGCTCAAACTCATGTCCGTTGAATCGATGATGCCATCCAACCCTCTCATCCTCTGTCACCCTCTTCCTGTGCTCAATCTTTCCCAGCATCAGGGTGTCTCTTATTCTAATAGCCTCAAAATATATTATTGTTAGGTGTTGCCAGTTTAATTAACCAAGCTTGTGAAAATCTGCCCTCTTTCTCGTCAGTGATCTGGTGGATGTGTTCCTGTTCCTCTTTTTGGAGGGACGACCCTGCGGCATGCATCTTTCTTCTGGCAGTCTTGCCCTTTAACCATCATGACTTCCTGTCATATGGTTGATATGACTCCATCTGTTTTAGCAACCCTTTCTGGGATTTTTTAATTTAAATGATTGACTTCTGGTGCCTGAATCATCTGTGAAAGAAGTGATGAATACCTTGGGGCCTGTCCCTTTTCGCCCTTTTACTCTCAGTCATAATTACCTGAGGTCCGTGGTGGATTGAGTCTCACTGCAGACAGGCGTTGAGTTGCAGGTAGGAACTGGGAGATTCAGTTCAGCTCTTCTATTTATATGTAGCTCGAATACAAAAGAACTTGCTCAACTTTTCTGCTCCTTTCTCTGGAGAAGATGAAAGCTGGAGGGGCTGGTTATTTCCTACCCTACATCTGGGTTTAGGAAGAGGAGGCATTTCTCATTCCCAGCAATAGGCATGGCTCTCAACCTGTCATTTCCTCCCGTCAGCCCAGAACAGGCAGAACAGTCAGCAGTGGGAGGTAACAGGAATGTGGGCAATCAGAGTAATCGGCCTCATCTGGCCTTGAGTAAGAGAAGCACCATGGCGCCTCATTAAAAGGTCTTCTCCTCTCCTCCGGGTTTCCTCCAATAGTGCAGAGGCAGATTGGCTGGATTCACAAAGCTCTTCTGCTTGTGGCTGGTGTAAACAGATCTTAACCGCATGTACCTGTTCACTGTGGCTCTGATAGCTGGCATTTCCAGCGTGGTTGCAGCTGCTCCCAAGGTGGCTACAAAATACCTTCTAACCAAGAACACTGTTGCTTTCCTGCTGTAAGCAACCATGGCGGGGAGGGTAGGGGGTGCGATTCATCAGCTGTACTCTGACACAGTAGCATCACAGAGGAGACAGTGAGGGCATCTTTCCTAAGATCCCATTACAGCAGGCTGCACCAACTCACAGCAGGAAGCAAATTAAAGTCGTTTTTTCTGATAATACAGTGAAAGTGGTTTCCAAGTAAAGATCCTATTCAAATTATTGACGATGTCTTCCCTTCTAGGAGTGGAGGTCTTTATCTGCTCAATTTTCTTGGTTTCCTTTTAAATGTCAGTAACAGAAAGTTTTCCTGTATTATGCAGACTCTGGCAAGGTGATGGATTTAGGCAGTTATATCTGTACCCCTGACAGGTAGATTACTCTTCAGGTATACTTATTGGTTCTTCCGTTACTCTTGTTTCAAATTATACACACATTTAAGGATTATACTGACAATTTATTGACTTTAATAATTAGTCTTTATAGATGAAGATATAAGTTTAGTCACTTGGACTCTTGCTTTATTCATTTCTGTTTTCTGAAATGCAACTTTTCTTTTCTCCTATATGTCAGATATCTATTTCTAACTCAGAAAGTTACCTATGATTCTTTCACTGCGTATTTTTGAAACAAAGTCAGGTAAAGCAAACACTCCTCACTCCCAAGAGCTCTTTTTTTCTTCCCTCTTTAAATTAGAATGAAATCCTAACACCAGCACCAAGGTAACAGACATCGCCTTTGATGTCTTTTATTGCTTTAAGCATCTCACTGGCATTTGACAACACAAAACACAAATATGAACCTCATATGTCCTTTAAATCTATAATGCATTTGCCCTTTTTGCTAATGGCTTTAATTTTCATTCTTCCAGAAAGTTTTGCTTATTTAAGAGAGTGCAAAGGCTGCAGAGAAAGTAATTTATCTCAGTAAAGTTAACCATGAAAATAAACCAACTGAAAAAGCACCTTAGACCCAACAGGGTTACCAGTTACCCCCATCCTCAACCCTCAAGGGCATAGACTTGAATACTGAGGGTCAGTTGTTGTTCACTGGGACCTGTATGGTTGTTGACGTACATGACAGACACGTAATAGGTGCTTTAGCTGATGCATAGATACACGTATTAAGCTCTTATATTTAATGCATCTTGTCAGGGTTGATAATTTGTTGGGTGTTTGTGGATTTCCCATGTGCTCTTTAGCTTATGTCCATCATCTCTACCCCATCAGTTCAGTTCAGTCCGTTCAGTCACTCAGTCGTGTCCGACTCTTTGTGACCCCATGAATTGCAGCAGGGGATGCATTTTTCTGCAAACCATAATATTATGTTAAGAGGTTGAAATATATCCTATAAGTGATCATAGATTCAGCACCCAACTGTCTTATAATTAGAGCCTCAGTTCCTCAGAAAGGGGACAAAAACAACAGACATTGCTGCTATGATTTCTGTTAGCTAAGTTGAAATGTGTCCATTGTGTTTTAAGAAATATTATGTAAAACATGATTTTTATTGTTTGTGATGATTTTACTTTTCATAGTAGATGTATTTTATTAAGCTAGTAACAACCATATGTTAGATGTCATCTAATAGCCTAGGGGAATGACAGGTGGCCAGTTCTGGAGTTCACATCTCATTATTCTTTGGCTCCACATTCAAACACGGTAATATCTAAAACTCTCACATGATGGTTGGTCAGTGACCCAATGAAATGAGCTGTTGAAAGCATAATTCCCATTCATAGGAGCTGTGTGTATAATTCATGATGTGAATTATTACAAATAGTATCCTGGCTGTCAGTGTCAGACAGGAGGCCAGCAGGTAATGGTCCATGGAGATTTAAGTACCCGTATTCACAGAGGAGCACCTTGTAGGGCAAACATGAGGCTCAGTAATGGGAAACATTTGGAATTTGCAACTCCCGTTGCCTCTCTGCCTGTTGTGGGAGCAAGTTGGCTTACATACGAATCCTAGCTCTGCATTCTTCAGCAGGGATTTTTTTTCTCTCATTCTCATGAACGTTATATGTGTTTATAAAATAGAGATTTAAACTCATATTTTTGTTTACATTAAATAATAATAGGCTTGCACTTCACCTGCCATATTTATAAATGGAGAGGTGGCTGGAAGTTAGAGCTAATCTATTAATAACAGTTACAATGACCACTATTCATAGACTACTTGATGTACGCTTGGCACTGTTTACGCTGTAAGTGCCTTTAAGTATGGTTTTAAGTACCTAATATAATTTTTAAGTATTTCACAACAATTTTATGTGGTCGGTATTAAACGTATTTTACAGAGGAGAAAACTTCGACAGTTAGAATCAATAAAAACCTCATCAGGTCTGAACAAATGAGTTGAAACTAATGAGATAAGTTTTATCGTGAATAAAACGATGACCTTGCATAGAAAGTCCTACAATGAACTTTTTTAAAGGCAACTACAAGAGCACAGGATTATATGAAGTGAACTAATTGTGTGCTAAGCTTCCTCACTCTCAGCTGCATTTTCAACCAACAGCCTTCACAAATACTTATCATCCACCATGTACTAAGCATCCTTTGATTGAGGGACTACCACAGTAAACAAGTTACACATCATTTCTGTCTTCAAGGATCTAACATCCTAATGGAAGAAAACCAATATTAAACTTGTATGCAAATGTGTAAAGCAGTTTAACATAGGGATAAGTGGTCTGAATAAATAATAATGGGGCCAGGTCCTAGGATGGCTGGGATGTAGCATGGGGCTGACTGTGGTATGTAGAATGGTCTGAGAAGGATTCTCTGAGACAGAGTTTGAGCTCAGATCTGAATGGTGAGGAAATCTGGGGGAAAGCTATGGGAAAAATGTTATTAGAATTAGAAAGAGCAACAAGCGCAATAGCCATCGATTTAAGAACAAGTCTGAGCTGTTTATAGAAAGGAAAGAAGGTGGCTAGAAAATGCTCAGCAAGAGAAAGGGTAAATGAGATAGACTGGAGAAACAGAGTTCTAGCCGTTCCAAGCACCAAATGAGGGGAGTGGTTGAGTGTGCTTTTTTGGGCATGATTAGTATGTGGTCTTCTAATATTTCTGCCTGCCATAAGCTGGTCAGTGCCAAAGAAATAGCACAAGTGTGGGACTTAAGAGCCTTTTGCTTTTAGAGAGAACCCTGCTACTGACCAGAGTTGTGTTGCTAGAACAGTGTTTGGTCATTTCAGGTTTGCAACTGCAATGTAAAAAATTAAAAAAAATAATAAATTAATGTTGCTAAGTTTGTAAGTCTCACTAAATTGAAGGAAAAAAAAAAAGAAATCTCAACTCTTTTACGTAGACCATCACAAAGTTTTGGGAGACAGAAGATTTTTTTTTTTTTCAGTATTTTCTTCAAGCTGTGACACAAAGAGGAATCTCATTTTATGGTCTTTCAGAGGAATGGTGATACCTAATTTTACTGGTGTTTAATTCAGCAATGGAACTGATGAACAAGTGAGCACTAACTAACCAATAATCCTTTTAAAGGATATTTACATGTTTATTCTTTATATATATATATATATATATATATATATATATAATATATATAAGTTGCCATTACCTAGTTTTTTCTCTAAAGGAGTAACTTCTAAACCAAGTTTTATAGTGGCTGTAGGTACATCTAATTGCCTAAAAATACAATTTTAATTTATCTGAATACTTCAAAGCAAATATTATGTATTTTAGAAGTGTATTGCAGTAAACCATAAAATTAAAAGATGGAGAATTCCCTGGTGGTCCAGTGGTTAGCACACTGCACTTTCACCACTGAGGGCATGGGTTCAATTCCTGCTCAGAGAACTAATCCTACAAGTCACCATGTGGCACAGCCAAAAAATAAATAAATAAAAGATAAAAATATTTTGATGAAGAATTTTAAATACATTGATTCATTTAATTGCTCTAAAGATATACTTCTGTGCATATACAGTTTGCTAAGCAAAATAATGTTATCAAAATATCAGAATGTCATTTCTGTTAATATTTCTATATTTCTAATCCACAATTCATTAGTGTATTGAAATAATTTGCAGAATTTTTATAAAGCAACTGATTGCCTCTACTATACATAAAGACATTTATTTGAAATACTGTTCAATGCTATGTCCTTTATTACAAATCTTAAATCTACTATGTTTCTTAGAATATTAAAGTAACAATGTCAAATGGGATTGAAACTGAGATAAATTACCTGAGGGCATTTTTGTTTTGTACTTAAATTTTATTTTGTCATTTACTCTTATTAGCAACCATTAAGCAATTTAATAATTATAAGCTCCATTAACATTTTAATGAGTCTAGTGGCCATTGCTAAGTGTAATTAAATTAGTTTTATTGTATAATAATATTTTGAAGCTGTGATTAACTTGAGTTTTCCTGTGCTTAGATGAGTAAACCTATGGAGAGATTGCTATTCACCAAGTATTTTATTAACTTATAAGGTACTGATAAGATAGACATTAATGGAGTCAGGAGAAAAGTATAATTCCCTATTGAGTCTATTCACAAGATAAAACTTTAATCATTTCAGTTAGGAATCAGTTGAGTCCAGAAAGCATAATTTTATTTAAAGGTGCTTTTTGGATAGAGGTAGAGAAAAAGGATGAGGGAAATAGTTTCTTTTGGTAATGTTCTATTCCTCCCCAACTTTCTGCACGGATATTCTGGAGGGACAAGATTAGATGAAGTTAGACATACTAATGACTTAGAGTAGGTACGTGTAAATTGCTGTTGAATTATTTGGTACCAAACAAGATACACATTCATTGATTAACTGGAAACTTTTGTAGAAATGAAAAAGTCATTCAGTTCAGTTCAGTCGCTCAATCGTGTCCGACTCTTTGCGACCCCATGAATCACAGCACGCCAGGCCTCCCTGTCCATCACCAGCTCCCGGAGTTCACTCAGACTCATGTCCATCGAGTCAGTGATGCCATCCAGCCATCTCATCCTCTGTCGTCCCCTTTTCCTCCTGCCCCCAATCCCTCCCAGCATCAGAGTGCTTTCCAATGAGTCAACACTTCACATGAGGTGGCCAAAGTCCTGGAGTTTCAGCTTTAGCATCATTCCTTCCAAAGAAATCCCAGGGCTGATCTCCTTCAGAATGGACTGGTTGGATCTCCTTGCAGTCCAAGGGACTCTCAAGAGTCTTCTCCAACACCACAGTTCAAAAGCATCAATTCTTCGGCGCTCAGCCTTCTTCACAGTCCAACTCTCACATCCATACATGACCACAGGAAAAACCATAGCCTTGACTAGACAGACCTTTGTTGGCAAAGTAATGTCTCTGCTTTTGAATATGCTATCTAGGTTGGTCATAACTTTCCTTCCAAGGAGTAAGCATCTTTTAATTTCATGGCTGCAGTCACCATCTGCAGTGATTTCGGAGCCCAAAAAATAAAGTCTGACACTGTTTCCACTGTTTCCCCATCTATTTCCCATGAAGTGATGGGACCAGATGCCATGATCTTCGTTTTCTGAATGTTGAGCTTTAAGTCAACTTTTTCACTCTCCACTTTCACTTTCATCAAGAGGCTTTTTAGTTCCTCTTCACTTTCTGCCATAAGGGTGGTGTCATCTGCATATCTGAGGTTATTGATATTTCTCCCAGCAAGTCATTAAGTCAGGTTATTTAATGTAACGAGTATTTACATAACACACATTAAAGGTATTAAAAATGTGAGTCAGTGGTAATGTTCATTTTACTTATTAGCAATTTTTTTTTTTTTTTTTTTGCGGCAATCCTCAGTTTGAAACCTCTTTCTTGCTATCACTTAAATCTTCTTAGAAATTATTTGACCATATATAAATTGAAGGTCACTATACACTCCATATTTGTTGTACTGATCTTTGGTCTTGCATTATTTGGAGATTTGATTCTTTATGGCTATTGCTGTTAGATACATTCTGAAATGCTCTCAAGAGTAAAATGAGACACTCTTGTTTTCTGATGAATTGCCTTACATAGAGTGCAATTAAGCATTTTACAAGATAGTAATTTGTGTAGCATGTACAACACATGTTTACTTATGGGAATTACGTGGATTTGCAGTAATTATTAGATTCTATTGGTTTCTTTCCATTATGTTAATGTTTCCAAAATAAGCATATCAAGCAATTTTATACCATGAGTATTACAGAAGCCTAGGGATGTTTCTTCAACATATTTGGAATGCCACAGAGACATTTTATCATTAAATTTATACTTTTCATTTTATTCTTGTTTTGATATCAGAAAAGTATGTGAATATAAAAATATAGACTTTTTAAAATAAATAAATAGGTATTGAAATATAATATTACATTATCATCATATATGCCCTATACCAGTGACCAACACTGGAAAATTAACTCAGTCTTTCTTTCTTTTTTTTTTTTTTTTTTTAGTGTTCAGTGCTGAACTAGATTCTCTTTTGACTGTACTGACATACTTTGAAAAATTTTAAACTACAGGTCTAATAAATTATAAACAGCCAATGTCTTACCCAACAATTTCCTTTACATTTCTGGGGAGAAAAAGCAAAACGAAGCTTCTTGTCGCGTAAAGATCATCAGCAAAAGAGACTTCTACATTAGTGATGCCCTTTCTATTAAAATTTTGAGTTTCCAATAGGAGAATTCAGTCAGTGTCATGTTCCAGATAGAGAAAAGGCCACTTTCTCCCTTACTATCTCTGAATCTTGTCTCATCCATTTGCCAATTCTGTTTCCCTTCCTAAATATTCTCAGCCATTCCAATGGTTTTAGACACTTCTCAAAATAATAATAATAATGAATTCTGCCCTGAGTCTAATATGTTTATACCTGCCATCTTGTCAGCTCCAGTTGGATGTCCCATAGACATTTTTAACTTAACCTGTTTTGATTCCCACTTCCCCAGTTAAATGATATCACCATCTGGGAAGTTTCAAAAACCAGAAATCTTGGTTTCATATCAGTTCCTTCGTCCACACTCATCATGGTGTTTCTTGACCATATTCAGTACTTCTTTCAAGTCTAAAATATGTTTTCATTGCACTGTACTGTCTGAGTCCAAGCCCTTCTCATCTCTGGCATGATCTATGGCCATATCCTCTCGATTTATTCCTCTGCTTTTGGTCTTCCCTGCCGACACCCCACTATCTAGTGAACAACCAAAGGTATCACTCAGCTTTTACATCTTTCTTCTCTAATTAAATCTCACTTGGTGTTTTCCTATTGCACAGAATAACATATTTGTTTAAAATGTAAAGCTTCTTTTCCTCTAAGTAAAGCTTCAAGGGGTAAGCCTTTTAACATAAATTTACCACCAAATCCTTAGTGCCTTTGATATCAGGCAAGCAATAAGTATATAGCTTTGACTCTCTTTTTGCCTTCATAAGACTAGCTTATTTTTATTCTTAAATTTTAACTTTTCAAACAGACTTGATCTTATAATCCTGTTCAAGGTAACCTCCCCTTGTAGACTATGTAGCATTCTCTCACAGTACAGTATCTTATTTTTTCATTAAGGTCACATTTTATAATGTCTGTTGCGCCCAACTAGAACAGATGCCCATGAGGTCAGGGACTGTATCTGTTTTGCTCATCTGAATGTGACAAAGTAGGTATTCAACAATATTGTTAAATGAATGATTGTCAGAACTCACATAGAGCCAGGTCTTTCTATATTTGGCAATTTTAAAATTTGTTTCTATTTGTTTCTATTTTTTTACTTATTTTTACTTATGTGTATTTGTTTCAATTGGTGAGACATGGAGTTGGGTTTCCACTAAGATATTCAATGCTTCCTTTGTATAACTTAATTGTCTTCCTCCAAAAAGTAATTTCCTTAGAAGGAAAGTTATGACCAACCTAGTTAGCATATTTGAAAGCAGAGATATTACTTTGCCAACAAAGGTTTGTCTAGTCAAGGCTATGGTTTTTCCTGTGGCCATATATGGATGTGAGAGTTGGACTGTGAAGAAGGCTGAGCGCCGAAGAATTGATGCTTTTGAACTGTGGTGTTGGAGAAGACTCTTGAGAGTCCCTTGGACTGCAAGGAGATCCAACCAGTCCATTCTGAAGGAGATCAGCCCTGGGATTTCTTTGGAAGGAATGATGCTAAAGCTGAAACTCCAGGACTTTGGCCACCTCATGCGAAGAGTTGACTCATTGGAAAGGACTCTGATGCTGGGAGGGATTGAGGGCAGGAGGAGAAGGGGACGACAGAGGATGAGATGGCTGGATGGCATCACTGACTCGATGGACATGAGTCTGAGTGAACTCCGGGAGCTGGTGATGGACAGGGAGGCCTGGCGTGCCGCGATTCATTGGGTCACAAAGAGTTGGACACGACTGAGTGACTGATCTGATCTGAAAGACAAGTTTTTAACTCTCATCTCTTGATGTCTTCCCATGAAATCCTCATGTTTTTAAATCCTTTGAGATACTACATTTTTGAGGAGTAATAATAGTAATCAGTAGTTTTTATTTATTGTGTCCTATTATTTGCCAAACATTGTATGTAATTTTTTTAACCTCTAATCTTCAAAAATAGTTTATCTTATATAGTAGTATCATCTTTATTTAGTAAATGAGGAGAAGACAGTCACAGTTAAATAATTTTCCTAGCTAAATCCTACCAGGAATTGGCAGGCTTTTTGCTGAAATCCTTATAGGGAGTCTAGACTGTATCTGTATAGTAAGTTACGAATTATGCTCCCTGAAGAGACAGTGCCCTAATAAGTCATATTAAAAAAAAATGGACTATTTGATTTTCAGATACTTAAAAGTAAAAATACCTGGCATACATGTTTGCTTAAACTACATTGTTTAATTATTTACTAAATTTCTTCTTTTAACAAAATTTAGCATTTGAATGTAATGCGTAGAAAGAAAACAAAAATAAAATAGTGAGAGAAAAGTATCTTAACCGATTATGTGTTTATGATGTTCTCTGTCACATTTTTTTTCTTTTAGTTTGGACACTATTTTCTTATATGATTTAGGCAAGGTCAACTGTATCAGTAAAAGTTATATATGGCTATTTATTGATTTGTATTTAAGCTAACTTAGAGTAATTATTTAATAGCTGGAAGACATACAAACGAAAGCTTTGCCAAGAAGCGTCAGCAGCTTATGCTACAGCTTCTCTGAAATACATTCTGTTCATTGCTCATAGCTTTGTTTCTTGGCATTTGTATTTGGTCACACAGTAGAGCTCAAGGTTAATGCCCAGTAGACAAGTCTGAAGGTACATTCAGTACCATCATTATAAGCCCTCTTACTTATAAGACACAGAACAGATGAAAGTTCCACCCTTCCTTTGCCCAGGAGCCCTTAGGAAGATGGAAAAGGATGAATCAGTCCTTTGTTTGCAAAAAGTGTGACATTAATCATCCGACATGGTGAACCACTAGACAGGTGTCATTTGTTTTTTAAAGTTATGCTATATTGTTTGTGGAGCTGCATAAATCGTCAGGTTCTTTCAAAATAGTCTCCACAGGTACAGCAAATGGGAAGCGAATCTGTCATTCTTGAAAATGTTAAAGATCAGCAAGTGCAGAGTTACTGTAGAGTTGACCTTCCTGCTTCATTACTGACTGCCAGAACTATAAGTGGAGAAAAGATTGAGGACTTAAAGACAATAGAGTGAACTTCCTCTCATGGCTTCAAAGGGTCACAGTCATAAACTGCAGCATTTATTTAGGGATTTTTCTTACAGTGTGTTCAGGAAGACCAAATAATGCAGTTTTTCTGATCTTTTGTGTAAAGGCATATATTGAGATGTCAGTTTCTGAGCAATTTGCTATTCAGTGGTGCTTCCGTGTTGGAGGAAATCAGCGTTAATAAATGAAAAGAGAATAAGTTCCAGAGAAGAAAGGCTGACTCAGTAGATCATTATTTGTCTTAATCACCCTGTGATTTCAGGAATGCTCTCAAATAGCCTTGGTTCAAGTCCAGAGCACACAGTTGTCATTTGGGCACAAGTGTTCCAAATATTGTCATGGTGACAGCGTTTCAACCATTTGTATATCATAGTATTAAATTTGAATGCTATAAGTCAGTAAGAAGGGAAATTGAAGGAGGGAATTGCAGAAAGAATAATGCCCTTAAAGGATGTCTGAATTAGACTGGTTCTGAGAAAAGCATGCAAGTGGAGCCTGTATATTTACACAGCCTTTCAGATAGACTTAAATCCTTTTTAATATTGTGAAATTACAGAAACGATAACTAGAACTCAGTTACCTCATTACAAGATGACAACAGCCAAATCTGCATTTCCATAGAATCTGGCTACTCATTCATGATAGTATAGTTATCAGTGACAGCTAAGATCATCATCCCTGAAAAAAATATATAATATTTTTCTTTCAGGTTCATCATGTATGTTTCAGGCTTTGTTAATCACACTATTATTTATCTTATTGTAGATATGATATCACTATAGCCTATCTTGTTTGGGTGAGCAGCCCAAGGAACTCTAAATTGTTTTAAACTCTTCCTTTATCTGTTAACATTTTTTTGGCTGCATGTTACAGAAATTCTGATTCCAGTTGACTCAAGCAATAAGGAGATCTATGTCACATTTACCAGGAAACCCAAAGGTAAAACAGGCCTTAGGGCTGTTTTTATTAAGCTGCCCAATTATGTCATTCATGTGGTTTCCTCTTTTCCTGTTCCCCTACCACTGTGTGATGTTTTCAGTCAATCTAATAGCAAGATGGCAGAAGTGCATGCAAATGGTATTTCCAAATACCCCATCATTTAGGAAGAGTCAATTCCATTCAGTTCAGTCTCTCAGTCCTGTCTGACTCTATAACCCCATGGACTGCAGCGCACCAGGCTTCCCTGTCCATCACCAACTCCCAGAGCTTGCTCAAACTCATGTCCATCAAGTCAGTGATGCCATGCAACCATCTCATCCTCTGTTGTCGCCTTCTCCTCCTACCTTCAATCTTTCCTAGTATCAGGGTCTTTTCCAAAGAGTCAGTTCTTCACAGCAGGTGGCCAAAGTATTGGAGTTTCAGCTTCAGCATCAGTCCTTCCAGTGAGTATTCAGGACTGATTTCCTTTAGGATGGACTGGTTGGGTCTCCTTGCAGTCCAAGGGACTCTAAAGAGTCTTCTCCAACACCACAGTTCAAAAGCATTAATTCTTTAGTGCTCAGCTTTCTTTATAGTCCAACTCTCACATCCATACATGACTACTGGGAAAACCATAGCTTTGACTAGATGGACCTTTGTTGGTAAAGTAATGTCTCTACTTTTTAATATGCTATCTAGAAAGAACAGAAAATATTTATTCTTGTATGTTTCTCCTGGAAAGGAAGAAATTATTTCTAAAATCCCATAGAAGGTAATATTTTCGTATGATATTGACCTTAGTTCCTTCACATATCCATTCTTCAACAAGTAGCTCCAAGAGGCATAATATTAGTCTTGGAAAAATCAGACGTTACACTGAAGTAAGATTGATGGTCGATTTACCCAGCTGCCTTTTGCTCTGTGAAGGAAGAGTGGACATTTAGATAAAAATTCTGAGGTTCTGTTTGAAAGGATGTGGAAGAGATTGGATAGAGAGTAGGCAGATAATAATGGCTGTTGTATAGGTTTAATTTCATTTGTCCATCTCAAAGTGTATACAAAAGAGAAGACAATGCAACTGTCAATCATACTTGTCCTTGAAATGCATTTTTGAACTTTTGGGGGGCTACTAATTACCATACTAATTATATTTCCTGTTAATATAACAGTAAGTTTCTTTACTTTAAATTCTATTAAATAAATGAACTTATAAGTAGATAATGTCAGCATATAGCACTCTGAGATTAAATATAGGTTAGGGCTTATCCACAAACTGAAACCTGTTTATATGGATGATAGCAAATTGATGCTAATACGTGTGAAATCTATGGTGGTAGACATTAAGCATACTTTTTATATAACCAAGGTCTCTCCTTTGCATTGTTTTTAATGTAACTACTGTGTTCCATTGCTCCTCAGAGTGGAGTGTATTTGAGAATTCACATGTCAGCCACATCAGGAAGACTGTCTTCAAATTTCATCTTCCCACCACCCCACCCACGTAAAGTTTTACTGTCTCCCCCAGCCCCCACCCCAGCTAAGGTCATCACCTTGACCTTGGTCAGAAAGTTTTGGGTGTGAAATCCAAGGGTTGTGACAGAGTCTGAGACAGCCAAGGATTCTGAAAATCAGGCTCTAGACCCAGTGGCAGATACTCTGGAGTGTTTGGGGGCTGCATTCTGTACGGTGCAATGAAGAGGGCTTCTTGCCACAAACACTCCCAACTCACCTACACAATCAGGTTCATGGAGGTAGATAGAAAAGCTTCCTCTTTCAGTCGCTTTACAGATGTAGGATAGAAATGGGGGCTACCTGGATTAGAGCCAGTAACACTGAAGCCATTACGAAAGGACCAAGACGTCCAGTGATAGCCCCACTGTTCACTAAGGGAAGAGAAGGCTTGCTTAGGATGAAAGGTTGTTCCCAGAGATTAATGGCGCATCGTGCAGGGGAAGGCTAGGGATGGCAGTTCCAGGAGGAGTGACTCTGCTGGTTTCTTGCTCCCTTGAGAGCATTCCTGTTTCCCAAGATCCCAAGTTTAAAGTAGTTGCACCTGCTCAGTCCTTTCCAGGGTGCTTGGTGAACTCAGTCTCCATCTTTATCCTCCTCTTGGAGTCAAGTTGCTCTCCCTTCTTCCTACCTGGCTACCTGGAAGCTATTTTATTTGTTTATTTTTAGCATGCAAAACACTTATTTGATCTTACTCATTACTCTTTTCTCTATGAACAAAGGAAACAGAAGGTCCTACATTCACTTAACAAATGGAGGAACTGCTATTTCCTGAAATAAAGAGGATTAGAAAACCTGAGAATACTTTCTACAAAACCACAGAAATGCTGAAAACTTGATAACAAATTATTTCATAACATATCTGAGTTTCCAGGTAGACAGGTGAAATTCTCAATATCCCATAAGACAAGGAAGCTGAAAAAGAAAGATAAGAAATGTTGAACTGTGACTGGCCTTAAGGGCCATGGAGCTGTCTCCATAACTAAGGCACATATTTTTTCAGAGTCTGTAGGGAAAACACACAAGGTCTTGGGCCCTTGCAAGATGGGGTGGAGGGAGTGAGAACTCCAAATATTATCTGTGACCCATGGAATTTTAGACCCTCAAAAACTGCACTTGAAAGTAACTTGCCCATCCCCAAAAGGAAAAGGCAAATGTGTTCACACATTTTTGCACCTAAAACCCCTGATGACTCATTGCCTTCACCTGAGTTTGGAGTTTGAGTGGACTGTATTGGTGTCCAGACACCAAAGCTGGGAGATGCATTGAAGTGGTCCAAGTTAGCAGGGCTGGAAGAAGTGGAAGCAACTATTATCTGGAGGCTTATGTGCTCAATCTACATGTGCAAGATGCAATAAAATCTAGTCAAACATGAACCAAAAATACAAAATTAGAATTATAAACTAAAGCTAGTCACTCTGTATGAGATTCAGACAAAAAGCAAACAAGGGAGCTGGGGAAAAGAGACTGACTTTGATGTACACAAAATGTTGCTACCCTTATTTTAAACATTTGTGTTAAGAAATCTGGAGAAAACATGCTTTGTTTCTATCAAATAATGGAACAGGAAATTAAGGACCTTTCCCTAATTATAGAAGAAAATAGATTACCGTCATAAATGGATATATCTTGATGAACTCAGCAATTCTAATACATTAGCTTTGTTCTCTTTTGAAATTCCATAAACCATAGTGGAACTTTTATTTATTGTGACTTCTGTTATTGGCTAAGGTGACATTTGAGACAAGTTTACATTCTTTTTCATGACAATGTTTTATAAACAAAGGTTCTTGTGCTTTATTTTAATTATTCACATCTCTCTCTTATTCTAAAATGCTAGGTTCACTATAGCAGTGTCATGAGATTGTTAACTAGTGTGTTTCAGAAAATGTGAAGAATGTTGAAACACAAGCGTTTCATAGGAACCAACTAAATCTGATGACATGCCAAGACATACATCAAACGATACCGGGAAATTCGTACCTTTCTCAGTACAATACATATATGAAGAGGGACGTGAGGAACACCCTTCAGCAGAGGCAGAAAGATGCCTGCTTTTATAACAATGGAGATTAGTGGGTGACTGAAAGTTCTGTGCGGTTGCAGCCTTAGAGAAATGGTTCAATCGTCTACCCCTGTTTCCTCACTTTCCTCTTCTCTGTGTTCTCTTGCACATGGAGTCAGTTGGTTCTTTGCCCAGAAGATGCGCTCCTGTAGGCGTGGGGATACCTCCAGGTTGTCTTATTGCAGATGCTGATCCGGAGAAGTAAGACTTATGTCATGGATATACGTGCTTCAGAGTTCGCAGTCTCGCCCATGGCCCTTATAAGCAAATGAAAATGCACATTTCAAGGAGCTATTTTACTGTATATGAGTCTGCAATGACAATGAAAATTTGATAGAAAGTTGAAGTCTAACACCAGGCATATTATGCTTTATGGGATTCTGAGCTGATTTTTGAATAGGGTAGAGAGATATAAACAGATTTTTATGATACTCAGCTAGAAAATCCATGTTAAATTTTTCCTGTGAAGACATAGATGAAATATTCACTTATGACATGTTTTAATTTTCTAATAAGTAGAGCTAGCTTCACCAATTCTGTTCTGTAAAGTTAATTTAGAAATAAGGTATTTATAGGAAAATTATTACAATGGTATATATTCATATTAATATTTAATAAATTCATAGCTTTTGCATAAGATTTATTTGAAATATTAGCTTTCATGGCAATGGTTATGCATGTTAAATTTTCCAATAATCAGATAAACAATAGTCAAGATGAAGACATTTCAAATTTACCAGTAACTAGAGAGTCAGTTCGGAGAAGGCAATGGCACCCAACTCCAGTACTCTTGCCTAGAAAATCCAATGGGTGGAGGAGCCTGGTAGGCTCCAGTCCATGGGGTCGCAAAGAGTCTGACACGACTGAGTGACTTCACTTTCACTTTCACGTATTGGAGAAGGAAATGGCAACCCACTCCAGTGTTCTTGCCTGGAGAATCCCAGGGACGGGGGAGCCTGGTGGGCTGCCGTCTATGGGGTCGCACAGAGTCGGACACGACTGAAGCGACTTAGCAGCAGCAGCAGCAGAGAGTCAGTTGTGCATTTATCCTTTGGTTCTTTATTTGAAAATCAACCATCCTCACTTATACTACTCCCAGTATATTTTCACATGTTTATTTTGGGGAACTTTTAGTAGGGGAGAAATGTACATTGAAGTTTCCTCCTGATATATGTATATGTGCATTTCATATATATATGATTTGTAGTGTATATGCACATATACACTACAAATAAAGCTAGCATTAAACTTTTAGAAATAATAATGGTTAACATCAGATTAACTTTTTGAGCTCAAATGTAAGGCTATTAGTTGATTTTCTGACATGAAAACAGAAATAAGGATTCTGAATAGCTTGAGAAACCACATAAGGGGAAACTCTGGAAATGAAAATCATCAAGAAATGGCATTTATTCATTATGTGACTTACTTTTATGGTTATTGATAGTGATTTTATCAGAATTGCTCCTTGTTTAAAGGTGGTTATCATCACAGATGAATGGATGATTTTACTTAATTTGACTGTGGTTTGAAAATGTTTTTTTCTCATATCTTTTTTATTTTCAAGTATTCTTAGAGAACATATACATATATATTTAGTTGAACATTCACACATGAAGAAAAACACAAACAAAGCATAGCCACAATAAGAAGTGCATGATGGGCAGTGGCAAGGTGCACATCCTTGCCTGAAAACTTGCTCCTGCCCTCTGCTTTATGTCATCTGTCCGATTCATAGGTCAACAACATGACCAATTATTACCTGACGTGGGCCTACAGGTTGGGGCATAATTGTTGAAGCATGTTATGTAGTAAGTGTCCTACATTAAAATGTTAAAGGTGTACAACCATGTCACTAAGACAAGTAATAAACCAACAAAGAAGCAAAAAGGAAAGGGTTGAAGTTATCCAAGCCACTTCACGTTTATCTCTTCATCTTGAAAACAAGAATAGTATTTATCTGGTAGAAACTAATATCATATATTTGATGAGTAATTTAAATTTTTCTTGTTACAGTCTGCCAATATAATTTTTTTTAGGTTTGTAAAATTTTAGTGTTAAAATTATGCCTGAATGGAGAGGGGAGAGTTGAAGACAAGGCTCAGAATTGCAGCCTTGCTTGGGTTTTAGGCCCCTACCTGTGACAAGCAAGCAGGGCACCGTCCCCACGCTGGTTAGAACAGGTCACAAGTTTCTGCGTCACCTGTCTCAGGGTGCCTTCAACTATCTGGCATTTTCTTTAAACAGAGAAAGGAAATTGAATAAAATGGTTTGATAACGAGGATGACATTTTACATAATAAATAAATGCAAATAAAGAAATCAACTCATGGCTCAGATGGTGGCATGTTTGCCCTTCCCCATCTTAAGTGTGCCATGGTCCATTAGAGTCACTGCTCTGCCAGAGCCTGAGATACATCTCTGCTCCCAAAGCACTGCCAGTCAGTGGCACAGAGCATGATGGAATAAAATACTCTCCATGCCTTCTGCCTGCAAGTTCTTCCTTAGAGAATTTCTTAGAACAGAAAACAGAAACCCCTCTAAGTAGTATATCGACACTACTTTCTGGCCAATACCTTTTCACCAACTGTCTACCCAGTAGAATTATTAGACCCTCATTTGGAAGCTACAGCTTAGAATACCACGAATCAAACAGGCACAGAAGTGATGAGGGTATGTTATGCCTCAAGTTGTGAAGTTAGTATTCAGTTCAGTTCAGTCGCACAGTAATGTCAGACTCTTTGTGACCCCATGGACTGCAGCATGCCAGGCCTGCCTGTCCATCACCAACTGCCAGAGCTTACTCAAACTCATGTCAGTTGAGTCAGTGATGCCATCCAAACATCTCATCCTTTGTTGTCCCCTTCTCCTCCCGCCTTCAATCTTTCCCAGCATCAGGGTCTTTTCCAATGAGTCAGCTCTTCATATCAGGTGGCCAAAGGATTGGAGTTTCAACTTCAGCATCAGTCCTTCCAATGAATACTCAGAACTGATCTCCTTTAGGATGGACTGGATAGATCTCCTTGCAGTCCAAGGGCCTCTCAAGATCTTCTAACATCAAAGCTCAGAAGCATCAATTCTTCAGTGCTCAGCTTTCTTTATAGTCTAACTCTCACATCCACATGACTATTGGAAAAAACAAAGCTTTGACTAGAGGGACCTTTGTTGGCAAAGCAATGTCTCTGCTTTTTAGTACACTGTCTAGGTTGATCATAGCTTTTCTTCCAAGGAGCAAGTGTCTTTTAATTTCATGGCTGCAGTCACCAGCTGTAGTGATTTTGGAGCCCCCCAAAATAAAGTCTCTCACTGTTTCCATTGTTTCCCCATCTATTTCCCATTAAGTGATGGGACCAGGTGCCATGATCTTCATTTTCTGAACATTGAGCTTTAAGCCAACTTTTTCACTCTCCTCTTTCATCAACAGACTTTTTAGTTCCTCTTCACTTTCTGCCATAAGGGTGGTGTCATCTGCATATCTGAGGTTATTGATATTTCTCCTGGTAATCTTGATTCCAGCTTGTGCTTCATCAACCTTGGAATTTAACATGATGCACTCTGCATATAAGTTAAATAAGCAGGGTGACAATATACAGCCTAAACATACTCCTTCCCCAATTTGGAAGCAGTTTGTTTTCCATGTCCAGTTCTAACTGTTGCTTCTTGACCTGCATACAGTTTTCTTAGGAGGCAGGTCAGGTGGTCTGGCATTCCCATCTCTTTAAGAGTTTTCCAGTTTTTTGTGATTCACACAGTCAAAAGCTTTGGCATAGTCAATAAAGCAGAAGTACATGTTTTTCTGAAATTCTCTTGCTTTTTCGATGATCCAACAGATGTTGGAAATTTGATCTCTGGTTCCTGTGGCTTTTCTAAATCCAGCTTGAATATCTGGAAATTCATCATTCACGTACTGTTGAAGCCTGGCTTGGAGAATTTTGAGCATTATTTTACTAGCATGTGAGATGAGTGCAATTGTGCAGTAGTTTAAACATTCTTTGCCATTGCCTTTCTTTGGGATTAGAATGAAAACTGACCTTTTCCAGTCCTGTGGCCACTGCTGAGTTTTCCAAATTTGCTGGCATATTGAGTGCAGCATTTTCACAGCATCATCTTTTAGGACTTGAAATAGCTCCACTGGAATTCCATTACATCCACTAATTTTGTTCATAGTGATGCTTCCTAAGGCCCGCTTGACTTCACATTCCAGGTTGTCTGGCTGTGGTTGAGTCATCACACCGTCATGGTTATTTGGGTCACGAAGATCCTTTTTCTATCGTTCTTCAGTGTATTGTTACCACCTCTTCTTAATATCTCTGCTTCTGTTAGGTCCGTTCCATTTCTTTCCTTCATTGTGCCCATCTTTGCATGAAATATTCCCTTGGCATCTCTAATTCTCTTGAAGAGGTCTCTAGTCTTTCCCATTCTATTGTTTTCCTCTATTTCTTTGCATTGATCACTGAGGAAGGCTTTTTTATCTCCCCTTGCTGTTCTTTGGAATTCTGCTTTCAAATGGGTATATCTTTCCTTTTCTCCTTTGGCTTTCACTTCTCTTCTTTTCACAGCTATTTGTAAGGCCTCCTCATACAACCATTTTGCCTTTTTGCATTTCTTTTTCTTGGGGATGGTCTTGATCACTGCCTCCTGTACAGTGTCACGAAACTCTGTCCATAGTTCTTCAGGCACTCTGTCTATCAGATCTAATCCCTTGAATCTGTTTGTCACTTCCCCTGTAAGGGATTTGATTTAGGTCATATCTGAGTGGTCTAGTGTTTTTCCCTACTTTCTTCAATTAAAGTTTGAATTTTGCAGTAAGGAGTTCATGATCTGAGCCACAGTCAGCTCCCAGTCTTGTTTTTGCTGACTGTATAGAGCTTCTCCATCTTTGGCTGCAAAGAATATAATCAATCTGATTTTGGTGTTGACCATCTGGTGATGTCCATGTGTAGAATCTTCTCCTGTGTTGTTGAAAGAGGGTGTTTGTTATGACCAGTGTGTTCTCTTGGCAAAACTCTATTAGCCTTTGCCCTGCTTCATTCTGTACTCCAAGGCTAAATTTGCCTGTTACTCCTATTAGTATTAGTATTAGTATTAGGAAGGAACAGAATTGGAAGAACCAAGAACACTAGGCTGTCTGAGACAGGCTCCATACCTTCTTTCTGACAATGGATGCATGGCCAACTTTAACCTCTTAAGCAATAAATTCCACTCAGCTTAGTCAACTGACCAGAGAGCAGAAACAAGAGTTTCCTTCTCAGACCAGCAGAGCCAAACCAGATCAATGATTGTGGTGAGTGTTCTTTGATCCAGGATTATCAACTGCCTGCCCTCCAGGCTACTGTTGGAAAAGAGGATTCTAGCAGTCACAGAAGGGCTGTAAGAATAGAATCCACCCAAACCATTTATGGCTAAACAATGTGCCAAACTAGAACTTTCTCTGTTCCAAGATCACTAAGGTGAGAACACACAGATGCAGGAAATACAAAAGATTCTACACATAGAACAAAAAAAACCCTGGGCAGGTATGCAGGAAAAGGATATTTCCTGAAAACAATTATTGAAGAGTATAAATAATGAAGCAACTATAATTTTTTAACTTTTTTTTAAAAGTGAAAGTAGTATATTCACATATGAACAAGTACAGAGAAACTTAGGGAAAGCAAAGGAATTGTCATCCTCCTTTTATCCCCAGCTTATATCCAGGGGCAAATTCTAAGTTTTTCTATTCTTATTACTAGGTTTACCTTAGTGAGAGTAGAAATTATACTTAAGCCTCTGTTGCCCAACCTCAATTTGAGACAATTATCTATTGGTCTTCTATTGTAACCAATGATAATTCAGTTCACCATTATTTTTTGTATCTCCAAACTTGATATTTATATATTAATCCTATTATTTGCTATTTTGGTTTTAAATGGCATATTTAAAACTTTGCCACCTTTTGCCATACACTTTTAACACAATCTCTTGATAATCTTATTATTGCCTTTGATCTTTTCTCTAGTGTTTGGTTTTTTTTCTTTCTAGTGTTACATCCAAGGTTATTCAATGCACATTCTGCCTTATACTTATACATATATTTTTGTGTGTATGATTATGGTTTTTTATGTGTACAGTCTCTAAATCAATAGTAATTTACATTATTAAGAGTATATTAATATTATTCAATATCAAGTGAAGTTGTGCATTAGGATTAGAGTTTCTTAGTGGTCTAACATGAAGATGTCTTCATCAATGCTTTATCAATATTTGGTATGCTCTATATTTGGACTGTAATATTTTTGTTTCCCCCTTTTCCTCCCTTAAACTCCTGAATTGTGAGCAGACATTAAATTCAGATAGTAATTTCTACTATAAAGAAAAGAAAAAATGGTTAGGTAAAAATCAGTGATTGGTAGAAGAATTACTTTAGTTTCTATTTTTTTAATTTGTGTACAGTGGAGAGTGAAAAAGTTTGCTTAAAGCTCAACATTCAGAAAATGAAGATCATGGCGTCCGGTCCCACTACTTCATGGGAAATAGATGGGGAAACAGTGGAAACAGTGTCAGACTTTATTTTTCTGGGCTCCAAAATCACTACAGATGGTGACTGCAGCCATGAAATTAAAAGATGCTTACTCCTTGGAAGGAAAGTTATGACCAACCTAGATAGCATATTCAAAAGCAGAGACATTACTTTGCCAACAAAGGTTTGTCTAGTCAAGGCTATGGTTTTTCCTGTGGTCATGTATGGATGTGAGAGTTGGACTGTGAAGAAGGCTGAGTGCCGAAGAATTGATGCTTTTGAACTGTGGTGTTGGAGAAGACTCTTGAGAGTCCCTTGGACTGCAAGGAGATCCAACCAGTCCATTCTGAAGGAGATCAGCCCTGGGATTTCTTTGTAAGGAATGATGCTAAAGCTGAAACTCCAGTCCTTTGGCCACCTGATGCGAAGAGTTGACTCATTGGAAAAGGCTGATGCTGGGAGGGATTGGGGGCAGGAGGAGAAGGGGACGACAGAGGATGAGATGGCTGGATGGCATCACTGACTCGATGGACCTGAGTCTGAGTGAACTCCAGGAGTTGGTGATGGACAGGGAGGCCTGGTGTGCTGCAATTCATGGGGTCGCAAAGAGTCGGACACGACTGAGCGACTGATCTGATCTGATCTGACAGTGGCTAACATTTTACTAAGTACTTCCTATATGCCAGGCACTGTTGTTTTTAAAATATTGATTTGTTAAATTATGTCTCCATCTTATAGGTCTGGAAACCAAAGAAAGTTAAGTAATTAGTAAGTATATAGCAAGTGAGTGGTAGAACTAAGATTCAAACCCAGACTGGCTCCAGAGCTGTGGTTAAACCATTCCATTCAGCAGACTCCCTCATGTACAAAAAAATGGCCCTAAACTAGTCTGTAGGTAGGCACAGTGCAGACTTCATATTTTATGAACTTAGTATGAGATAACCCATATCCTTCTGTATGGATGTTCCTGGGTTATTTTCAAATCCTTAGTTACCTGTACTGAATTGATTCTCATAAGACATATGCTTTAACCTTTAAAAAAAATGGAGATAAATTTATGCTGATTGATTTCTGCTTCCTTACATAGTCTCTTGTTCATAACCATTTTTTTTAATTCTTGTCTGTTATCCAAATTTAGTAAAGGGAATTTAAAAAGAGAAATAATCCACATATTTCCCATATATAACCATTCGATCTTTATCTGTAAGTATACCCACACTTTGTATAATTATCATAGCAGTTTTCACTAAGGTTAATCAGTGAACATTACTCTATGTTGCTACATACTGTGCATAATTCTTTTAATGATTGTAGCATATTTCAGGTTAAAGTATCATAATTTACTTGAGTATTTTGGTTGCTGTCAGGATTTTTTAATTGGAAAAGTTATAGTAAACATTTTTCTATATATATTTTGACAGTTTCTTACCATTGATCATTTTCTTAGAATAAAGTTCTAGAGGCAATTAAAGAAATACATTTTTTTACTACCTTATAGGTATATACACCGATTTACAGTTTTTATAAGTTAAGTACTTTATACGTAAAGTACTAAAGAACTGTATTAGGTAAATTTTCTTTAACTACTATTGAATTAAGTACTTTAGTTACATTAGATTAATATTTGAATTTCCTCTCATACAGGATCTAAAGGGAGAGGACTTATCTATTGTCTAAGTGACATTCTCATATGTAAATTTGCACTTTAGGATGCAATATATTTTAATTACATTTGTACAAATATTTTATAGATGTTTTCCATTTATTGCTTTTTATTGTTGTTGCATGGCAAATTTTCCTGCTTTATATGAGTTGATCTTTATAGTTATTTCTTGTAAACACAGTTTAAATACTGTAGACCATTATCTGCTGATTTTCCTTGTTAACTCTATAATCTATTTGAAATTTATTGACTTATGGAAGGAATTAAGTGTGAAGCTAAAACAGTAGCTACAAATTCCCTTTCTCTATTTTTGTTATTTTTACATTATAATAATCATGGTTCTATTTTGATATGCACTGATGCAGTGTAGATAGCTGTATACTATGTTTCAGAGGAGGAGTCCAAAGTGAAGATACGGAGACAGGTATCATCAGTATATAGATGTTACTTGATGCCATGGGACTGGATAAGATTACAAAGGGAGAGGGGAAGAAGAGAGGGATCACAAATCAAGACTGAAGATCTCTAGTATTTAGAGGTAATGTGGAGAAAAGTGATTCCACAGATAAAACAAGAAAATTCAGTGAGAATTTTAAAAGTCCTATTTGTCCTATTGAGTATCCATTCTAGTATCTTCTCTTTATTATTTATTCACTTATCTTGGTCTTCTCTTTCCTGTTGCTGGTTATCCACATACTTGGTTATGTTTTGATATTTGAGACAGGAAACCATGTAGCTGATGTAGGTGTCTTCCAATACTGCAGAAATGGATACTTTGTCCACCTAAAGGCAATATGAGATACATAAAGTAAAGACTTAAGGAATCAGTTAGCTTAAGATGGGCTTAAAGGTGTCAAACATCAGGGTTATGAACTAATAATATATCCAAGAATTTAGAATAATTTTTCTTTTATTCCAATTGCTTCTCTACTTTATAAACCAACTCTCAAATTGTTTAGGTTGTATCTTCACAAATCCTGCAGAGTTGGAATTTTTAAATAGCTTCAGAGAGAATATGCATTGATGGGGAAACAAGAACTTAATATTTTCTATTGTCTGTAAATATTCTGACCAAGATAATGTTTTAAAATCCATAAATTAAATAAAACAGTAAATAAAAATCATGGTGGCAGCTGATTTCATTTGTTGATATATTTGCACTCTTACTGATAACAATGCAATTTAAATGATTTTAGCATTTTGCTTTGATTCTGAAAGTAAGGCAAAAAAAAAATACACATGTGAAGAATATCAAGTAGTAAGAATTGACTTACTATTGTCAACTTATCCTATTTTCTTATCAGTAGTTGTCATTTCATAGAAAAATGCATATGCATTTAAAACAGAATGACAGAATATACACCAGGAATTTTTAAAATAGTCAATCAACTATAAACTCAGATTAGTACAGATTTCAAGTTAATTTTAAATTTCAATTAATATGTTGTAAAAAAAAAGTTTGTCTTCAAAATAAGAACTGCAAGGGATCAACTCAGGAAAACTTTTCCCAATCTGATGGCAGGTCTAATCCATACAAGGTAGATGAGAAATAAGCACGTCTCTTATACATTCATTTTTTTTTCTAATCACAAAATCCAATGCCCTGTTTATATTTTATTCTTGACTTTAAGCATTATTGTTATTGTTCTTTAAAGGTAATATTCCTTCCAGCTTCACCCCATAGCTCGTATGACCCCCACAGGAAAAGAAGGCTCTTCTTTGTAGTTTGTCTGAATTTTTAAAATATTTTTGTGAGAACTCACTGTTATAATTTGTATCATCTAACAAGGTCAGTAGCATTCTTCCAGGATATTTTAATCTAGAATGATCAGTTACTTACAATTGTCTTATTTTGACACTGTCCAGAAAAACATCTACTTTTGCTTTATTGACTATGCCAAAGCCTTTGACTCTGTGGCTCACAACAAACTGTGGAAAACTCTTAAAGAGATGGGAATACCAGACCACCTGACCTGCCTCCTGAGAAATCTGTATGCAAGTCAAGAAGCAACAGTTAGAACTGGACATGGAACAACAGACTGGTTCCCAATTAGGAAAGGAGCACGTCAAGGCTGTATATTGTCACCCTACTTATTTGACTTATATGCAGAGTACATCATGTGAAACACTGGACTGGATGAAGCACAAACTGAAATCAAGATTGCCAGGAAAAGTATCAATAACCTCAGGTATGCAGATGACACCACAATTATGGCAGAAAGCAAAGAACTGAAGAGCCACTTGATGAAAGAGAAAGAGGAGAGTGAAAAAGTTGGCTTAAAGTTCAACATTCAGAAAACTAAGATCGTGGCATCTGGTCCCATCACTTCATGGCAAATAGATGGGAAAACAATGGAAACAGTGAGAGACTTTATTTTGGGGGGCTCCAAAATCACTGCAGCTGGTGACTGCAGCCATGAAAATAAAAGACACTTGTTCCTTGGAATAAAAGCTATGACCAACCTAGACAGCATATTAAAAAGCAGAGACATTGCTTTACCAACAAAGGTCCATCTAGTCAAAACTATGGTCTTTCCAGTAGTCATGTATGGATGTGAGAGTTGGACTATAAAGAAAGCTGAGCACTGAAGAATTGATGCTTTTGAACTGTGGTGCTGGAAAAGACTCTTGAGAGGCCCTTGGACTGCAAGGAGATCCAACCTGTCTTTCCTAAAGGAAATCAGTCCTGAATATTCATTGCAAGAACTGATGCTGAAGCTGAAACTCCAATACTTTGGCCACCTGATGCAAAGAACTGACTCATTGGAAAAGACCCTGATGCTGGGAAAGATTGAAGGTGGGAGGAGAAAGGGACGACAGAGGATGAGATGGTTGTATGGCATCACCGATGTGATGGATATGAGTTTAAGTAGGCTCCAGGAGTTGGGTGATGGACAGGGAGGACTGGTGTGCTGAAGTCCATGGGGTTGCAAAGAGTCAAACACAACTGAGCAACTGAACTGATTAATCTTAAAAAAAAAAAAATACTTGCCCACTTAAAAATTTGTGAAGAAAGAAAATCCTGAATAGGGTACATTTCATGTTAAGTGTTCTTAATCACGAATCATAGTTAGCAAATTGAAAAAAAACAACCACAGTACTGTCATAGGTAGCCCACGGATCAGCTTCAACTATGCAAATGTTTCTGTTAGGTAAAAATTTATTAAGATTATACTCCATTTATAATTATTATAAATTATTGGCTATATTTCCTGTGCTGTTCAGTATATCCTTGTACCTTTTTTATTTTACACATAGTAGTCTGCACCTGTTAATCCTTTTCTCCTGCCTTGTCCCATCCCTTTTTTCCTCCTCACTTGTAACCACTAGTTCTTTATATTTGTGAGCCCGTTTCTTTTCTCTTATATTCACTAGTTACTGTTACTTTGTAGATTCCACCTATAAATGATATCATAGAACATATGCCTTTATCTGACTTATTTCACTAAGCATATCTTCCAAGTTGATCCATTTGTCTCAAGTGGCAAAATTTCATTCTTTTCTTATGGCTGAGAAGTAGTCCATTATATGTGTGTGTGTATGTGCACACATATATCACATCTTTATTCATCTGTTGATGGGCTCTTTGGTTGTTTCCACATCTTTACTATAGAAAATAATGCCCCTATAAACATTGGAGTGCATGTATGTTTTCAAATCAGTGTTTTTTATTTTCTCCAGACATATACCCAGGGATGCAATTACTGAATCATACAGTAGTTCTATTTTTAGAACCCTCTGTACCATCTGCACAATGGCTACAACAATTTACACTCCTACCAACTGTGCACAAGTGTACGCTTTTCTCCATGCCCTTGCCAACATTTGTTATTTTCATGCCTTTTATGATATATAAAATCCCTTTTAATATCTTGACCCACCATTACATAAAAATTTAGATTTCTCTCTTCTTTAAATAGAATTGGAAGGAACTGGCAGCTTCATTTCTACATGGCAAGAAATTTTCAGAAGATGAGCTGTGGCAGCCACCTCGTCTCCTAAAGTCCAATAAGGGCTCTGCAATTCTTCCAATATATATAACACATAAGTAACCTGTGTCAGTCTGGTCTCTAGGCATTTAAATTTACCGTCTTTACAAATTGTCCCTGGTGGTTCAGAGACCTGTGGACCAAAATGATGGCTATTATTTCCTCTTGGACATTGGAGAAACAAGGATAGAAAACTGCAAAACATTCTTCTTTAGAAGAGGAAAGATGGAGAGACACACAATAGTCACTGGTCCAAGGCAGTGATGGAGTCTTTCTGGGCGATTGTGGAGAGGTTGTTTTCACCTGACGGCAGGGGAAACTCCCAGATTAGAGGCCAGTTCAGCACTGTGGAGGAAATACCGCATGCATTGTTCTCTGTGGCCACTGGGAGTTTCTTCCTTGCTTTTATTCCCCATAGACATGTCTACTGGGCACTTGGCTCTCTCCCTGTGCTTGCAAACTTTCACAGTCTCTTTCTCCTTCTTCCTAGAGGGCCTATTGATAGGACTGAAATTCAGAGTCCAAGCTTGCAGTTTCTTTGGAAATCTAAGTAGACTTCTCTGTTTGTGTTCATTAAGTTCTATGTGTTAATAACAAACTCAAAGTTCTTTCTCAAATATAATTCTCATGACTAATTTATTTATTTTTGCCTCTCTCAACCCCTCTCCCCCATATTTGGTAGCCAACCTGAGGTTATTGGAGATAACAGACTATCTGGAAGAGTCCACACCCTTCATCTGATTGGTGTCCTTGTCAGAGTCTTAAGGGGCTTTGTCTTTCAAAGCCTTGTCATCCTTTTTAATGAAAGTGAAAGTGTTTGTCACTCAGTCTTCTCTGACTCTTTGCAACCCCATGGACTATAGGCCTGCCAGACTCTTCTGTTCATGGTTTTCTTCAGGCAAGAATATTGGAGTGGGTTGCCATTCTTGCTTCTCCTAGGTATCTTCCCAACCCAGGGATTGAACTCAGGTCTCCTGCATTGCAGGCCAATTTTTTACCATCTGAGCCACCAGGGAAGCCCATTTCTTACTATCTGAGATCTAAAACAGTAGAGCTTTCCAATCTTAAATGTCTCATATTTCTAGATTCTCTCATGTCTTATACATTTCTGTTTAGAATCCATGCCTTGCCGTTCTTTGCTAAATAAAATTAAAGCCAACACACCCTACCATTCTGATTTTTTCCATTCATTTCAGCTAGAGCTACATTTAATGTGCCTTTCGGTTTACCATGGACCATGGATTTACAACATTTGCCACTCCATAGCATGGCCCTGTATCTTTGCAGTTGTCTTCTAGCTCAGCTGTATTCAGTTTTTTTTAATCCTCAGGGTACCCTGCTTGTTGCATCAAGCAGGCAATGAGGAGATGTACATAGTTTTTTTTTTTTTAAATGGGTCAGGTCTGTAGGTCCTATACACTAGTTCCTGTCATAATCTATTGTTGCAAGTTACTGCAAAGGAGAAAGGAAAATATAGTTTAGGCTGTCTTTTCAGGAAGAAGAAGTAACAAGTTTGAAGATCTGTTAGCAGTTGCACCATAGACACTAAATGTCAAGCACTTAAATCACCATGTGGAAGAAAACGGTGGCCATGTTATTTCAATGATATCATTGATTTTAATTCTTCATATTTACATTAATCTCTATGAGTACTTAATCCTACATTTGCTGCAGGCATACATATAAGTGGCTAGTTCATGTGAACTTGTTGGATGAGATCAAAGACTCTAAAGCAAGACTTTTATGTAGATTCTCTTTTTCTAATCTATAATTATATGGAATTATAAGGCATCCTTCAATAGTAAGGAGTAATACTGAATGTAGGTGTTTTTGTTTAGTCCCTCGTAAATCCTCTTCTCATCAATACTGTATAATTACCTTCAGTTGTAGAAAACATCCGAGTGGGTTGACAAGTTGCCCTCAAAATGTACTTTAAATTTACATGAAATATGTAAATATTAGATTGAAAAGTAGACAGGTTTTTGTAGCCCAAGGATGTATCTTTTTAGGCTTTTGTTGGTGTTTTAGAGGAAACTCTTAGATTTCTTTGAGGCTTAAAATGTTTCCTGTTTATAAATCCCTTTCCTACTATCATTGTACTATTTGACTGAATGGCATTTTGTCAAGTGTTGTCCTTGATTTGAAATGATCTTTGTGATTTTTTCCCCTTTTTCTATGTATTTAATTTACATTATCTGGTAAAGAGGGGAAGCTTTGAAAAGCTCAGAAATGCCTTTAGTTTTAGTAAACAAATAGAAACATTTTTAACACGATGTCAGGGAAGAAAGAAACGATGGAGAGGTATTATGTGACTTTAGTCTGAGTATAACCATGCTTTGTAAAAGGAAGAAAGGGCTGGCTGAGAGTGGCGTCCTGGGGTTTCTTTTCCTCGCCACTTGTCATGCAGCTATTGGAGTTAGCTATAGGTTCCCTGCCCCTTTGATGGAGGACGGAAGCCTGGCAGAATGTTCCCACCTCAGGAGGACTCTTGTATATGCCATCTAAGTGGTCGAAATAAAGATTCATCCATGGCACTGTTTTTACTCTCTTCATCCTGAAATTGGATGACAAGGTAACATCACAGGTGAGGGATTACTCTTACAGACTGAACTTTGCTTATGTTGTTCCCCCTCCCCACCGCTCATCAGTCACCATGGCAACTCTTTGTGCAGCTGGCCCACCTATGAGGCCCCCCTCCCCTCTGAGATCCTGTTCCTGCCCCCAGCTCACTGCACAGCCACTCCCAGGCCTGCCTCCAGGTGTTCAAGACCAGTCCAGTTATGTATGGAAGGACGGCAGGTATTCCTGACTCCCATAGCCCACTTACGGCAAGTATACATTAGTTATTCACCTACGAGCCTCCAGTTCTCCCTGCAAACATCCCTCAGGCTGGGTGAAAATGTAGATCATTGACTGTGTGTGTAGCTTATTACAGAATCAAACAATTATCTGCTAAGAAACATGTGATAAAATGCCTTATTTCACCCCAGGAATATCCTACACACTGTCTTAATTTTAATAGAAAGCATATGCCCTACTTTGTGAAGCTTGAAACTCTGCAGTAATTGCACAGTGAATATGCTGAGGTGGCAGATGGGTTAAATTACCAGCTGAGCCACCAGGGAAGCCCAAGGATACTGGAGTGCGTAGCTTATCCCTTCTCCAGCGGATCTTCCTGACCCAGGAATCGAACCAGGGTCTCCTGCATTGCAGGTGGATTCTTTACCAACTGAGCTATCAGGGAAGCCTGATTCAGTTACAAGCAAAGTTAAAGAAAGCTATTAAAAATAATTATGTAGAGATTGCATAAGTGCAACAAACAATAGAAGCAGTTACCTTAAACTGAACCTTGAGTTTATCACTTCTACTACTCAACAAGGTGAATACTTCTTAAAACGAATAGAGGCGTGATATCAACACTAGCTGACATTCAGATTTCACATTCCTACTTCTCAGAGGAGCATTAATTCCCTCTAAGGACAAAGAAGGAGCACGCTATATTTGGACAACTAGGTGGCACTGTTATGCTTTCAGTCCTCGAAGAGCGAATTCAGAAATCCTGTCTGTATTCCAGTTCGCTGGTCTAACATGCACCGTATCCTCAGCTGCACATTCGGCAGTAATTGAGGACAGACTCAGGAGGAAATGCTGAGAGTTCCGTCAGTCTTGAGAGAGCACTAACTGCTCTCCAGCCTCCCATTGCCATGTCGTGGCTATGGACCTTGAATTCACTATTCTTTTTTTTTTTAACTTTCTAGAAATGTTAACATTCTTCTCATAGAAGGAAGGATTTCAAAAAAAAAAAAAAAAAAAGTGTTTTTTGGAAATGTGAGTGCTTAGAGACACCAGAATATTCAAAGGGATTTTGTTGTTGTTCAGTTGCTAAGTCCTGTCCAACTCTCTGTGACCCTATGAACTGCACCATGTTAGGCTTCCCTGTCCTTCGCTATCTCCCAGAGTTTGCTCAAACTCAAGTCCATTGAGTTGGTGATGCTATCCGGCCATCGCATCCTCTGTTGCCCCCTTCTCCTCCTGCCCTCAGTCTTTCCCAGCATAATTCAAGCAATTGTGTTGCCATAGGAGGAGTAAAAATGAAATTTTACAGAATACAGGCATAGGGATGCTGTTAGCTGCTTAGACCCTACATAAAGGCAATCTTTAACTTTTGAATGTGAACATGTAAAATTAAACAATAACAACACACACTTGTGTGAGTCTTAGGGTGTCCAGCACTGATCTAAATGCTTTGCATATATTGGCTCCCTGTTTCCCCATGTCAAACTTTGAAGCAGTCACGATGACTCACCCCTGTTTACAGATGAAGTTACTGGGACACAGAGAGGAACAGTAACTTGCCCAAGGCTTGCAGCTATAGTGATGAACACCATTTCAAGTAGAAGAAAAATTTTCTATCTTCGTTACCATGCTAAATTGCCCTTAAAGGAGCCTTCATCAACACTAATTTAAATGATTGCAGTATGATACAGATACTAAAGTACAAAATTAAACTTGAAAGGGAAATCAGAAGAATTGGACATTTATTTGATATCAACATGATAGCTATAGGATCAATACTTTTACATGCTGGAAATATGATGGAATTTAAACTTGCATATGATTTAAATATTTTAGAGAGTGTGAGACACATCAAGAAGGATATCAAGGCACCTTTGAACTGGCTTATTTAAAATCTGGATACCCAGAGGGAGCAGGCAATAGTGTCCTCAGATAATGAGGTAGAACTACATTTTTTTTTGAATGTTTACTCTTTCATTTTTATCAGTAGGGTCTTTGACAAATAGTATTTCATATCTTAAGTATATTTTCTTAAAATAGAAGTATAGGCATTGAAAAAGTATTTCAACATTCCATGGAAAAATATTTGTTGTACACTTACAATAAGCCAGGAACTACACCCGAGAAAGCATCAGAAACAAAAAAAAACATGATATAGTTTTCTCTTGATACATGATAAATTGCCCAACATTTAATGTCTTAAAGCAATACCTGTTCATTAGCTCATGGTTGTATAGGTCAGAAATCCTGGGTCCTCCTTACAGGATCTCTTGGGCTAGCCTGGGCTCTTATCTGAAGTATCAGTAAGCCCCTAACATCAGCTTGTGTGCAGAATCCAGTTCCTTGCGGTTGTAGGGCTGAGGATTCTTTTTTCTAGTTACCTCTTGGTCGGGTGTTATTTTCAACTTCTAGAGGCTGCCTCTGTCCTTAGCTCATGGTCCTCACCATTTCCAAAGCCAGAAATACTGTATCAAATCCTTCCCGCACTTTGAATTTCCCTGACTTCTAATTGTGTCTTCCTTTTCTGCCTTTTAAAGGAGGTGTGATTAAATCAGTCACATTATGGTTAATCTCCATATTTTAAAGACAACAGGTTGGGGACTTTAATTACACCAGCAACCCCTCTACAAGACCCTGGTTAGAGTTTCATTGCGAACAGAGATCATGAGGAATTATCTTTACATTCTGCCTCACAAATGGCTTATTCCATCAAGGAGCATGTTTGGTTTATCTTGCGATTCTTTACAGTGGACATACTTTTTTAATGACAAGGTAGTATTAATTACATGTATAATAAATCTAGAGATTAAGCAAACCACATTATAGTAATGACCATCCAGAATTAAGTGCACTGGATATGCTTGGCACCTTAAGTACCATTTTCTCCTTTGAACGTCATACAACTCTCTAAGTATCAAGCTGAGTCTCAGAGACTTTCAGTAACTAGCGAACATCAGACAACCAGTAAATGAGAGAAGCCAGACTTCAAGACAAGAGCTGTATGAATGTAGTGTCTGTGCTTTTTGCTGCACAGTGGGAAGGAAAAGGGATCTAAGAGTCTTGTCCTTGAGAAGAAAGTTATGTTTCAAGCAGAAAGATTAAATGAAATTTGTTATGCAACATCAATATGATTAATGATTCATTACAGGTAGCATACAAGATTTTTATATGTATGTACCTGTGACTTTGTGTCCATTTTCCTCCCAATAGTTATCTGTAGGTGTGTGTTATGTGTATGAAACCAAGATGAATTCAGAGATGACTTGTTGTTCAGTTGCTCAGTCGTGTCCGACTCTTTGCGACCCCGTGGAGTACAGGATGCCAAGCTTGCCTGTCCTTCACCATCTCTCGGTGTTTGCTCAAACTCATGTCCAGGTGATAAAAGCTGCTAAATAATATTTATTGCAATGGGGTTTTATCAAGAATGGAGAAACTTGATGAGGGCCTGAAACATCCCTTGTGGATATGGTGACATATTTGTCTAGTCTATCCTCAGAGCTACTTAAAGGGCACCATTTTAAATCAGAGTAGTGTATTTACAGCACATTTGAAAAATTAAAATAGTATCTTGGACAATCGCTAATTGTTACTTTTGGAGTAACTCCTCCCATGGAAGTGTTAGTCACTCAGTCCTGTCTGATTCTTTGCAACCCCATGGACTGTAGCCCACCAAGCTCCTCTGTCTACAGACTTCTCCAGGCAAGAAAACTGGAATGGGTTGCCATTTCCTTCTCCAGGGGATCTTCTCCACCCAGGGATCAAACTTGGGTCTCCTGCATTGCAAGCAGAGTCTTTACTAAACTCCTTTCATAAAGATGGATCAAACTTTCTTATCAAATTTATGAATTACAGAACCAAAAATGCCAAAAGCAATTTTTAGACTGGTAGTGATAAAACTTACCCCTCAAGGTAGAAGCAGTTCTCAAAAGCTGCTGATGAGGAGACGATTCTAAAAGGGATGGTACCTAAATCAGTCCAGTGGGGAATTTAGCGTCTAGGAAAAAAAGGAATATTGGTCAAGTTGTTACTCCTGCTACTAATACTATTCTTTATTAAGTAATTATGTAGGCTGGTGTCATTTTGTGTCTTATAAGGAAAATGTTTTTGGTCATTGAGATGACCAAATATGCACTGAATATTTTTTTCAAATATGTTTGGTCTTCATTAAGCATTCCTGGCTCTTAGGTCCCCAGACTTTTGGCATTTCCTAAGTGATGCGAGTCTAAAGATTTCTCTTATAATATGTTAATGAGGTGACTTCTGGAAGACACTTAAGGATGGAGGCTGGTTACCAGTGGAGGCAGCCAAGTGATTTGAGAATTGAGGACGTTCAGTCCTGGGGAGAGAGCTGGGAAAATGGCCAGTGCTTTAATCACTCAAGCCTCCATAAAACCCAGAAGGACAGGGTCCAGAGAGCTCCTGGGTTGGTGAACACATGGAGGTTTGCGGAGGCAGTGCACCTGGAGAGAGCAAGGATTTCCCACACCCCTTCCCCATACCATGCACTGTGCAGCTCTTTCATCCAAAGTCTCCTAAGTTACACCACTGCATAATTAAGCAGTCATCTAGTGAATGAATGGGTTTCCTGAGTTTTCTGGGCTGCTCTAGCAAGTGATTCAAACCAAAGGAGGGGATTGTGGGAACCTCTGATTTGTAGCCAATTGGTCAGAAGTACACGGAACAGCCTTAGAGATGTGATTGACATCTTGAGTAGGCGTGGGCAGGTCATCGGAACCTTCAATTTGTAGTCTTTTGGTCAAAAGCACAGGAAGCAACCTAGGCTTATGACGGGTGCCTGAAGAGGGGTAGGGAAGCAGTCTTATAGGACTGTGCCCTCAACCTGTAAAATCTGACAGTATCTCTGGGTAGAAAGTGTCAGAATTGAAGTGTGACACACCTGGCTGGTGTCCAGAACGTTGCCTACTGATGCGAGGAAACCCACCACCGCCACACACACAGGTTAGAGATTTGGGTCCTGGGACAATTGTTAAAGTGGTCAGATGGATCTGATGATATTTCCAAATCACTATGTTTACTGTAGAACTGCATTTCAGATAGAAGGAAACATGGGATCAAAGAACTGAAACTTTCTCAAGCTTCATGCCACTGGGAGGCAAAACTGGAATTCAGGTCCTGCCAGGGTGATTAGGTGTCTGAGTGTTCCTACCTTTTCCCCTAACTGTAGGGACTCCCCACAGTTCCTCTCTGCCCAGAAACATCTGACTTGCTGGTGCTCTGTGTTGTGTGTATGACTACCTGGGACATTCTTGGTGCTTTGTCATTTCCCAGTACTGCCTTTAGTTTTAAATAAACCCAACCATATGTCCTGCAGAGTCATGCATTGGTGACGTCACTGACCCAGGCTAATACTTCATGATACAAAGTGATTTTTGTGTGTGAAACTGTAACCAAAGGAGTGATTTTTGTCCTTAGGAACACAAGGTGAAGGTGAAGGTGAAGTCACTCAGTTGTATCCGACTCTTTGTGACCCCGTGGACTGTAGCCTACCAGGCTTCTCTGTCCATGGGATTCTCCAGGCAAGAATACTGGAGTGGTTACCATTTCCTTCTCCAGGGGATCTTCCCGACCCAGGGATCGAACCCAGGTCTCCCGCATTGGAGGCAGAAGCTTTAACCTCTGAGCTACCAGGGAAGCCAAGGTTCCTCCCTATGTGATTGAGTAATCTAAAGTGGTTACATATCACGTGTCAGACTTGAGACTAGTAGTAGAAAAAGCATGGTAAAATCATCCCCTTGGTCTTAATGATTCCAAATCTACAAATCCACATCTGGGATATAAAAGAAAACATCTTCAGAAAGTATATAAGGTGAGGAGAAATGTTCTCATTAGGGACACAGCAGATGTAACAAACTTGCAACTCAAGTCTCCTAGTAAGCAAGACAAACAAGCATTGCTGCTACAGAAAGAAATTGATCTCTAATTAGAAACAATTGGAAAAAAATATAACTATGCATTATGGCAGAGGAGTTAACTGACCTCTGGTTTAATAAACTCATGATACAAAGGTCTCAGTAAAGAAATCTTGGTATTTTTATTTTCTAAAAATGTTTGCCATCAGCAATAAGAAGTGAGGAAAAATAGAACTGAATGTCATTTAAAAGCTCTAGCGATCATGGCTGGCACCAGCTTTCTGCCACCAGCTATGTACCACGGCCTCTAGGAACCTCTCGATAATTCAGGAAGGTTTTTGAAGATGAATTTTGGTAAATGAAGTCAATTCAGGAGGAGTATCATGAGGAGATGTGGAGTCCCTGGGGAGAGTGAGCCTGTATTAAAAAGGTGGTGTTTGCTCCCACTAGCTGGGTAATAGAGGAAATATTAATTTGGCGGGAGATAGGAGATGAAACAGTGAAGTGGTTAGAGTGAGACCGTCACTACTGAAAGCCCTTGTCATCTACGTTGTCTCTACACATCCTTGTTGTCTACGTTTTGTCTGTTGTGTAAGAAGTGTTAGCTTGTGGATTTTTGTTATATATTAAAAGTCACTCATGGATTGTGGCCTAATCAGAGTTTTCAGTCAATTCAGTCAGTCAGTCTTGTCCATCCACCTCTTTGCGACGCCATGGACTGCAGCACACCAGGCTTCCCTGTCCATCGCTAACTCCCGGAGCTTGCACAAACTCACGTCCATTGAGTTGGTGATGCCATCCAACCATCTCATCCTCTGTCGTCCCCTTCTCTTTCTGCCCTCAATCTTTCCCAGCATCAGGGTCTTTTCCAGTGAGTCAGTTATTCACATCAGGTGGCCCAAGTATTGGAATTTCAGCTTCAGCATTTTACTTTAGGATTATTTGAGAATGTTGTCAAGAAAAATTTTGGAAGACACAATCATTGTGGCTTGACAAATGCTAGTTTGTTATTCTTTTCTATAAATTAGAAAGAGGGCTCCTTCCATCAAGACATTTTGCTGTCTTCTGGAAAAATCTATGAGGACTAAGATATGGCTGGTACCAGATAGAACTGTGCCGTGCACACCAGTACAACTGTATACAGAAGTCTTCTCCTTCAAATCTTGCTATCTCTTCCTTGCTTTATTAAAACAGGCCTATCAAGGCTCTTTCTTTGTCTGCAATCTCTTTTTGAAATAATTATTCTATTTCCTTTGCTTTAAATATCCTTCAGGCAGATATATTGGAAATCTTTACCTCTAATCCTTACAACATGTCTTAGAGCTTTGCACACTGAACCTGCCTATCTATTATTCTGATATTTTTCAAACTTTCAAAAATTGAAGTCATCATCCCCCAACCTCTAAAATAACTCTTCCTGCTGACTCTGGCCCTATAATAGCAATGCTTTCCCCCATTCACTCAGGTTTCAGGCAAGCGTTATCTTTGATTTTTCTCCTTCACTTCCTACATACAGCATCAGGGTTTATTTCTGTGCACTTTGTGCGGGGCCCAAATCTGAGTGGCATTGGTTACATCAGAAGCAGTGTATATTATATAACTATCATGACAATTTTCTGGCAGATGACAGCACATGTTTTTTTTTATGGAGAACACTGTTTTGTCAGTGACCTGGAGGCCTTCATATGCTAGTGGCATTGTTATAAGGAGGAAATGAATAGATTCTAAGAAAGTGAAGGCATCAAGTGTGTAGTCCATGCCTCATATCTTTACTAATAAAGTCAAATCCATGGCTATGAGAGATGGTTGTAAGATCTAAGTGTGATGAGACTTTTTTATAATTGAAGCACCTAAGCAAGCATGGAGAAGAAATTGATTAAGCATGTAAGGATCAGAGATAAAGGGGAAAATCATTTAACAATGTGGATTTATTGCATATGCATTAATCACATCTTATAGTATAGAAAACAGTATGATAAGGTATACTGAATCTAGTTCTGATTTCCTGCTTAGCCATCCCACCTAAAATATTCTGAGATGTTCTCAAGGACAAAATGACTTAGAGCCCGGGACTAAGGGTCATCGAGGAGAGAGGGTCATTGCCCATCCTCCCAATTTTGCTGTACTAGATGAATTTTGCAGAAAGTTTGCCAGAGGACAAGCGTGAGACCCATTTTCCTCCTCCAGTGTTTCGAATCAAAATTGTAAATGATGGGAGTTGATTGACACCTATCATCAGATCCGTGCACAAGGCTGATGGCGCTGAAAATAACATCGCCGGCATTCACAAGACACACAGTGTTTCCCTGCACGCTGTGAGCTCTCTCCGTGGTATTCATGGGGGAAATTTTATGCTGATTTAGTTCTTTGAGTGGTAGGTGCTGGCATTTGCTGCTCCCTCACACACAACACAGATTATTTCACTTCGCAGGAGCTGACATCACCACATAACGAGTCTGTAAGGACCAGTTCTTTACTCTGTCAGCAAACAGTTATGTGACAAAGGGCTGAGACTATCAGCTGCAGGTAACAAGGTCCTTGGGGTTTCAGACATGAAAAATGGTCATTATTACTTGCATTAACCAACAATATTTGCTATTTCTCTTGGCTCATTTATTACTTTACACCTGTTAAAATGATCAAAAGAAGCACCACCTTTCATTTGAGAACAGTATGGTGTGGATGGGCTTTCCAGGTGGCTCAGTGGTAAAGAATCCGCGCACAAGGAGGAATGCAGGAGATGCAGGTTCAATCCCTGGGTCGGAAGATCCCCTGGAGTAGGAAGTGGCAACCTACTCCAGTTTTCTTGCCTAGAAAATTCTGTGGACAGAGGAGCCTGGTGGGCTAAAGTTCATGGGGTCACAAAGAGTTGTACATTACTGAGCTCTCTCTCCTGCACGCGCGTGCATGTGCACATGCACACACACACACACACACCATATGAACAGGGCAAGGAGTGCAGAAGAGAATAATGATACCCAGTGAGAGAACTGTGGAAACATAGTTAGTAATTAAGAACTGCAGAGACTTTTGCCCCCTCCATGAGCTATGACGCACTGTCTCTTTAAATTTGAATTTTGAATTTTCTTTGAGATAAACTGGGAGGCAACTCCCAGTATGTGAGTCTAAACTTCAGTGTCCTGCCATGAGTAACTCCTCCAGCATAGTGGCGTCTTCCATAATACACCTACTTCCAAGCCTCCTCCCACTTTCTAGCCACTGCACTCAGCTCTGGAACTTCAGCCAGCACCCCCCAGAAAAAATTCCTACCAAGACCTGAAGATGTAGAAATGTTCCATTATTGAAGCCGACACTTTTCAATATATATAAGCAAAGTCCTTCCTTAGTGGATCTATATGAGAAACTTTAGTGCAAAACAGTGTCTTTCAGCGCTTCATCTTCCCTTGGGAATGCCAGAGCTAGCAGAAGCTTACTGTTCTCAGAGAGAAGTACACGAGAATCGTACTTTAAAACCACCTTATAGATAAAACCATATGAATAATTCCCTGCAACAATGGTCTTTTCATTCTTCTGTAATTGAATAACCTTGAATGGCATCCAAGGTACACTCTGCCCACCCCTCCACTCTCCCAGAATGCTTGTCTTAACATGAGCTGCTTTGCAGTTTGTTTTTAGTATATGTCTCTTGTGACATAAAATATGCATACTATAAAAGATTTTCAATTAACTTCTAATCTCAATTAACCAGACTCCAGTAGATACTTAATAAAGGACAGTTGCATAAAAGTTTAATATATTCATGTTCCCATTTGGATTTGTTAGATCCATATTTACAAAAGGGACTGAATACAACCGGTCTACTTGGTGATTCCATGAAACACTCCAAAAGAGGCTTTTGTTACATTTATTTCTATTGCATGTGGATAATCTACAGTTCATTGTAATCATAAATCTTTCACTCTGAGTTCATATAACTACACACATATAAACACAGCCTAAGTGTTTTTAAAAAAGTTTCTAAAAAAGTTTTCATTTGCCAATCACTTTATTTGATATAAATTAACTAAAATTTCCTTTGTTGCTGATCTGGTTTATAAGACTGAAAGAAACAAAACATGGATTTATTTTCCCATCTTTTTAATGTAGTGTCTAAATAACTATCATTTTAGAAAACAAAGTGATAGTTAGCTATGATACAGTGTTAGTATAAACCAGATGGAGAAATAGAGACATAAAGTTGATAGTTGTGGACAGGCTATATACTAAGCCATCTTTAATCTTCAGTTCACGAATCTGTAATTCATTATCTGATGGGAATATGTCTGGGCTATTGATTTCTATAAGATGAAGACTTTTGGTTTCTCTAATCATGTCCATTAGTTTCCTCCAGACAGATTAATAATTTTTTACAATTGCTGATGGCAATTGCAGGCATTTAATTTTGCTTCTACTCATGTGTAGCTGCTACTTGGAAGCATATTTGTGTGGTAGTAGATAAAATATATTCCTAAGGCAATGAAACAGTCTTCATTTGTTATAGTACTTTGTTTACAAAAGCATCATTATGAGCTTTTCAAAGTACAAAAATTTTCCACTTATTATTTTTTTAATTAGAAATTTATGTTAGACTTTAAGACAGTATTGTTACCTAAGGGACTAAAAGTTTATTCAAAAAATTTATCACACAGAGAAGAGGAATGTCTTTATTTTATTTTTACTGGTAAATCTGAACACTGTAAATCTGAACAAGGCTTCTTTTGAAGAGAACTGCAGTTATTTTTAAAATCTGTATATAATTTTTATAGATTATGCAATAGATTTTCTTTTCTATTTTGTTTCAATTTTTTTACTATCTCATTCTGTATGATCTTGAGTGGCTGTTGAATCTGATATGCATTAATTCTTTGGGAACAGTTTAAATTTTCCTGCTATAATTATTTTAAATTAGGTATGTCCACTCTTAGGACTTTCAATGGCATTTAGTTGCTGAAAGATTGATTAACTATTTTAGGTGAGTTTTTATTGTGACATGGACCTCTGGACAGATTTCTATACAGATATGTAGATAGAGGATCAGTGCTCATAATAAAATTGTTTGCAAAATGATTTTAAACTCCAAATATCAGCTCTGATTCAAATGATAATATCATCCAAGCTATTCAGCTTTTGACATATATAAGCAGAAATATTTTTAACTAATGTATAATTGACATATAATATTACTTTCAGATGTACAATATGATTCAATATTTGTAAATATTGTAAAGTGATGACCGCAATAAGTCTAGTTGACAGCCTTATCATGTGTAGTTACAAATATTATTTTTCTTACAAGTTAAATTTTAAATCTAAACTTCTTATGAGAACTGAGCAACTGTTAAATGTGCTATACAGTAGCATTAGTCACCATGCTGTATATTATGTCTTCATGACTTATTTTATAATGGATGCTCCTCCCTTATTTCCATGCCTCCCTACACCCCTGCCTTGGAAGGCTACTGATCACTTTTCTGTCCTCTGTATGTATGAGCTCAGTGTTGCTTGTTTAGATTCTACATGAAAGTGAGATCATACACTATTCATCTTTCTTTGTCTGATTTATTTCGCTTAGCATAGTAATCTCAGTGTCCATCCGTGTTGTCACAAATAGCAAGATTTTCTTCTCTTCATGAATGAATAATATTCCTCTGTGTGTTGTATTTTGTGTGTATGTGTATCTTATGTTTTCTTTATCCATTCATCCATCTGTGAACACTGATTGTTCCATGTCTCAGCTAATGTAAATAATGCTACAATGAACGTAAGCATGCATATATCTTTTTGTTTTCATTTTCTTGGGATAAATACCCAGAAGTGAAATTGCTGGATCACATGGTAGTTAATTTTTTTTTTTTTTCCTGAGGAACCAACAAAATGTTTTCTGTAGTGACTGCACCAATTTCCGTCCCCACCAATAATGCACAAAAGTGAAGGGGAAAGTCACTCAGTTGTGTCCAATTTTCTATGACCCTATGAACTGGTTTTGATTTGCATTTCTCTCGTTTTTAGTATTGTTGAGTACCTTTTCACGTACCTGTTGGTCATCCTTGGAAAACCGTCTATTCAAATCCTCTGCCCCTTTTTTAATCTGATTGTTTGCTTTTCCATGTTGTTGTATATGTTCTTTATATATTTTAAGTATTCTTATTAGGTACATAATTTGTAAATAGCTTTTCTTATTCAGTAGGTTGCCTTTTTGTTTTATTGATGTCTTCCATTGCAGTGAAAAAGCTTTTTATTTTGATGTTATCACACATATAATTTTGTTTTTGCTTTTTATGTCAAACTAAAAAAAAAAAAAATTGTCATCAAGATCTGTGTCAAGGAGTTCACCACCCATGTTTTCTCTTAGGAGTTTTATGGTTTTGATCTTTACATTGAAGTCTTAATCCATTTAGAGTTAATTTAGGTGTATGGTTTAAGAAAATATTCTAGGTTCCTTTTCTTCCATGTGACTGTCCACTTTTCCCAACAGTGTTTATTGAAGAGTCTGTCCTATCCTCATGTGTATATTCTTGTCTCCTTTGTTGTAGATTGTGTGCTAAGTCACTTCAGTTGTGTCCACCTCTTTGTGACTCTATGGACTGCAGCCTGCCAGGTTCCTCTGTCCATGGGGTTCCCCAAGCATGGACAGTGGAGTGGGTTGCCATGCTGTCCTCTTGGGAATCTTCCCACCCCTGGGATCAAACTTGCATCTCTTGTCTCCTGCGTTGGCAGGCTTCTTTTCCACTAGAGCCACCTGGGAAGCCCTGCCATAGGTTGATTGATCATATATGTGGGTTTCTTTCTGGCCTCTTTATTCTGTTCAATTGATCTACTTTTATGCCAATTCAATATTGTTTTGGTCACAGTCAGAACGTGGTCAGAAAAGTGTTGAGAAAACAAAATTGACTGAATATGAGGTGTAAAAAGCATTGTTAAAGTCCATTAAAATGCAGGTGTCTAGAAGAAGACAGTATCTGAATCTATCATTTTCTCCTTTTGACATTTTGGTTAACAAAATTTGTCTTTCCAACAGAGTGGCTGAATAAAAGTCCCCAGGTGTGTGTCAATGCTCTTGTTGAAACTGTATTAACAAGTCCATAAAGAGACCTTCTATTGCATTACAGTTTCTACTCTGCATCTTCCCTGCTACACGCGGAGAATGGCTTTGCTGTTCCTGGCTGGAAAAAAAAAAAAAAAAAAGCAAATTTGCTGGTCCCCTTGCAGCCACACGTTTGCCACTTCCTGGAGGCACTGCTCATTGTCTATGGTAGAGCAGTAATGACTGGAGCAGAAAGGAGACTAGCTTCTGGAGTCAGCGCTGTGTCCTGAAGCTTCAGGAAAGTCTCAGGCTGCTGCTGCCGAAAAGACAGAAGATGAGGTGTTTTGTGACTGTCATTGGTTTTCATCTCATGATAATAACCAGAAAAAAAGTGTAAATGTGCAAAGAATGGCAATCTCTCCGTGCCATAAGAAGGTGGGGAGAATGCACTGTGGGGTTAAATGAGAGAGAAATGGCAGCTCTGTGGCCAATGCGGGGAATTTAGGGTTCTTAGAGGAAATTGTGTCTGAGATGTGGCTTTACAGGTGGTAGATATTTAAAGTAGGAATGAGAGTGGAACTCAGATAGAAAAACATTTCAGGTAAACAGAAAATTGTAAACTAAGGGAAAATGTAGGAAAATACTGCGTATGTTCAAAAATAACAAATTGTTTTGACTGAAATGCAAATCAGATCTATCTTAGGGAGATTAATTTGATGACAAAATATATCCTGTGAACAAAAGGCTGATCATGCTGCTGTCAGTTAGGAGGATTCTAGAAAATATTGCTGAATGTGCATCTTCAACTGACTGACACATGCATTACTCTTAGGGAGAGTTGGAAGGGACTTGTAACCTTAGTAACCATCACCCCCCTGCCAACATATTTTAATTTGCAGATGTGTGCTTGTGGGTTTGCTGTATCTTTGGCCTTGAGACATCTGTGTCAAGTGATTTAAGTGTCAGGTGAAAGTTAAGGCAGTGAGAACCAATGTGTTTACCAAGAGAGGGGCTACAGAGAACACAGGGACAAAAAGAAGACTCAAGAAATAGAAGACTTAGATCAGAAAGAAATTCACAAAAGTGAACCAACAGAAGCTATGGAAGAAAACTTAACATGCCTGATAAAATCTCCAAGAGGAGAAGCCAACATCTTCCCGGTGTTTGAATTCCCCAACAGTCCATACACAACCACACTGTAAAATTGTTAAACATACAGAATGATTCCAGCCAAAATATGCTTAATGAAATGTACTGAAGTATCTAAGTTGTTAATAAGTATACACCTTTTTCTTGATAATGAACTTGGCCAAGAAGATTCCCTAGAAAAAGAGATACAATGTGACAGATTATACAGGGCTTGGGTTTTGGAGCCAGTAACACTTGATTTGACAGTTGTTAAATACTGTATTTGCTTTATGAAATTAGAAAATAAATCACACTTCCCATGATATAAAGTGCTCATATATTGTAGACGAAGAGCAATTTCAAAGGAGAGTTGCAAGAGCATTTTTGTAATCTGTGTCTTTATTCTTTCTGAGAAGGATACTCCTCATAACAACCCACAATTATACTTTTGATCACTTTTTGTTGGAGATAGAATAGACTCATGAGGATCCATTTGGTTCTTTAAACACTGATAACTTTAAACTTGATAACTCATTCAGATAGCTTCATGGCCTCCTCCTCCCATCACTGGCTTTATTTGAACTTCTGTAGAAAATTGAAAGTTAGCTAAGGATTTGTGGTTAAGTTCCTTAGTTTTTCACAGATAGTCTTAGATATATCACAATATCTAAGAATAAATGGGAAACATTAATTGGAACTGTTCATTTCAATTTTGCATTACAGTGTATTGTTTTAAAGTCTTTAGTATAAAAATAACTGACGAATGAAATATGTGCAAATATACAAATTGAAAAGGGCAAGGAAAAGCTTTTTTGTAATGCTGCTTGATAATAATTAAAAATATGTGTGTGAACAACATAAATGGAATATTTACTATAACATTTATCTCCTACTTATTTCCACTTTTCTATGCTGATGATTATGCACTTTGTGCTTTATACATTCTTTAAAATAGAAACATTATCCAGATTTATGTCTCTATTGAGAACTCTAAAGACAGAAGAGTTATTTTTCCTATTCTCATTCTAGAGAATTGATATTCAGTGGCTGATTTTTTTCTCCCTTTTATGTGTTAGTGGTAAATACCAAAGATCAAGATGCTGGAGTGTTTACACATGTCCTACCCAACTCTCAAGCAGTTGAGTGATACTATTGATTTTTAAAATTACACACCAGATACAGTGCTACAGTATCAGATTTACAAAGTGTTCCATGGGTTTCGACATTGGAGTTGCTGATTATTACTCATTAGGTTAAAGTTTGCTGCCAGGTCTTAGGGACTGTATTGCTGTATTTTAGTCAGGATTATCCAGAGAAACAAGGTTGTGTGTGTACGTGTGTGAGAGGAGAGAGAGACAGCGGAGGGAGAGAGGAAGAAAGACAGAGACCGATTGATTGACTGATTGATTGATTTTTAAAGATTTGGCCAGGAGGATGTTAAGGCTTAGTAAATCCAAAATCTGCAGGTTATGCCGGCAGGCTGGAGACCCAGGGGAGAGCTGCAGTGTGATTCCAAAGATGGAATTTTTTTCTTGATCAGGGGGAGGCCCATCTTTGTTCTATCAAGGCCCTCAACTAACTCAGCAGTTCCATCCGCATCGTGAAGGGTAGCATGCTTTATCAAGTCTTCTGATTTAAATGTTAATCTCATTCACAAAGCATCTCCATAGAAACATCCAAGATAGTGTTGGACCACATATCAGGACAGGATGGCCCAGCCACAACTGACACACACAGATTACAGGTGCCATCTCTCCTATGAGATTTTTCTCTCCTCTTTAGCTCTCACACATTCTATTCATATCACTGTTGCTCTTTTCTGCTTTCCCAGATATTTGAAGGATGTTTTTTCCTCCTTAAAGCATTATTATTGCTATAATAATCACTACAATTCTAAATTATTTTTACAGTGACTACTACTGTTATTAATGGAAACTAGTCAGTTGCTGTACACCTTCAATCAGGTTGGCAGTGAAACATAGGTTTTATTTACACGCTATGCTAAGTTGCTTCAGTCACGTCCGACTCTGTGAGACCCTATGGACAGCAGCCCACCAGGCTCCTCTGTCCACAGGATTCTCTAGGCAAGAATACTGGAGTGGGTTGCCATTTCCTTCTCCAATATGTAAATATTTATTTACATATTTGTGTCTAGTCCTCAGGGCAAATGAGGAAAATAGTTATAAAAACTCGTTTTGCAAGTGAGGGACCCGAGAGTCTGGAGGGTTAATGGACCTGCCCAAGGCCTCACTATGGTGAAGTGTCTGAGTCTGGACAGGATCTCATGAATCTTTGCTTTTCCTGTTTACTACGCTTCCTTACTTAAATTTTGTCTTGCATACTGTACTATAGCCATTCACTTGTTATGATTTCAAATGACAAGAGGAATTTTAAATGAAAGGAAGAGTCATTAAGTAAGATATAAACAGGTTTTGAACCTAAAAACCCCAGTATCATCAATTACTGTGAGAATTTATGTAAAAGTTGCTTGAGTTTTTAAACCAACCCTTTACTTTGGGTTATTTTTAGAGAGATCCTACCTAGAGAGAGGAAAATAGAATATACTCATAATTTTCTCTTCTCTCTGTCACCTCTGTCTCCCCTTCCGTGAATCGATTAGAGATGATGTTGGAGAGATCAGATTTGAATTACTTGGTAAAAGTAGTCAAGAGCTAAGCTGAGGAATTCGGATTTGGCTTCACGAGAAACAGATGCTGCTACAGATCCTAAGGAAGAAGCATGCTGCAGTCAAATACACCAGGAATCCTCTATTACTGCCTCACATTCCTGAGACGATCTCATGACACTTTTTACATTATGATCCACTAACATGTCTCAACAGTGTTTTAGGTCACAATGTTTATATTTGAGTAGCGTTTCTCTATCGTGGTTATATTTCATTGGATGCAGGGACCATGCCCTCCATGAACAGTTATATTGGCTTTGAAAAATGGCATTACCTTTGGAGATTACAATTTAGAATATCCGTAATAATATGTCAGTCCTATTGGTAGTGGTAGATAAGGAGCAGAACTCAAAACTCAGTCTTTCATGTGGTCAGTCCGTCCCAATGGGGGACTACAGTGGAACTCTCATTGCATTTTGGAGCTGTATAGACTCAGGTGCCCTGAGCGTGGAATAGAGTTATTGGATGCTGACATCCATAGTCTTTCATTCTGACACAAACTATCTTTATTTAATTTTGTTTATAATTTTAAAGGCTCTTAGAGGATTCATGAATGACTTTGTCTCTTCCACCGGATAGTTTACATTTTCCTGAATTCTATACATCATTGAAGTTTGTCAGTCAGTTCAGTTCAGTTCCTCAGTTGTGTCCAACTCTTTGCAATCCCATGGACTGAAACACGTCATATTCCCCTGTCCATCACCAATTCCCAGATCTTGCTCAAACTCATGTCCATTGAGTCGGTGATGCCATACAACCATCTCATCATCTGTCGACCCCGTCTCCTCCTGCCTTCAATCTTTCCCAGCATGAGGGTCCTTTCAAATGAGTCATTTCTTCACATCAGGTGGCCAAAGTATTGGAGCTTCAGCACCAGTCCTTCCACTGAATATTCAGGACTGATCTCCTTCAGGATTGACTAGTTGGATCTCCTTGCAGTCCAAAGGACTCTCAGGAGTCTTCTCCAACACTACAATCGAAAAGCATCAATTCTTTGGCACTCAGCTTTATTTATAGTCCAACTCTCACATCCCTACATGACTACTGGAAAAACCATAGCTTTGACTAGATGGACCTTTGTCAGCAAAGTAATGTCTGCTTTCTTAATATTCTGTCTAGTTTTGCCATAGTGTTTCTTTCAAGGAGGAAGTGTTTTAATTTCATGGCTGCAGTCACCATCTGCAGTGATTTTGGAGCCCCCCAAAATAAAGTCTTTCACTATTTCCATTGTTTCCCCAACTGTTTGTCATGAAGTGAGGGGACTGGATGCCATGATCCTTGTTTCTTGAATGTTGAGACATTCAGAAAAAAGACAACTTTTTCATTCTCCTCTTTTACTTTCATCAAGAGGCTCTTTAGTTCATCTTAGCCTTCTGCCATAAGGTGGTATCACCTGTATATCTGAGGTTATAGATATTTCTCCCTGCAATCTTGATTCCAGCTTGTGCTTCATCCAGTCCAGCATTTCGCATGATGTACTCTGCATATAAGTTAAATAAGCAGGGTGATAATATACAGCCTTGATGTACTCCTTTCCCAACTGGTTCTCAATGGAACTAGTCTGTTGTTCCATGTCCGTTTCTAACTGTTGCTTCTTGATATGCATACAGATTTCTCAGAAGGCAGGTAAGGTGGTCTGGTATTCCCAGCCCTTGAAGAATTGTCCACAGTTTGTTGTGATCCATGCAGTCAAAGGCTTTGGCATGTCAAAAAATCAGATGTTTTTCTGAAACCCTCCTGCTTTTTTGATGATCCAACAGATGTTGACAATTTGATCTCTGGTTCCTCTGCCTTTTCCAAGTCCAGCTTGAACATCTTGAAGTTCACGGTTCACATACTATTGAAGCCTGGCTTGGAGAATTTTGAGTATTACTTTGCTAACATGTGCAATAAGTGCAAATGTGCAGTAGTTTGAACATACTTTGTCATTGCCTTTCTTTGGGATTGGAATGAAAAATGACCTTTTCCAGTCCTGTGGCTACTAATGATTTTTCCAAATTTGCTGGTATATTGAATGCAACACTTTAATAGCATCTTCTTTTAGGATTTGAAATAGCTCAACTTGAGTTCCATCACCTCCACTAACTTTGTTCATAGTGATGCTTCCTAAGGTACACTTGTTTTTTTGTTTGTTTGTTTTAATTTTAAATCAAACCTGTTTGGCTTGGGAGAATTATTCACTTGATTTTGATATGATTATGTTAACCTTTGGGTTATATCCCACATCAAACTGCATGTAGCTTTGTTTAGAAGCAATTTTATTTTTAAATATTTTAGTATCATATTTGTTACTGTTTTTCTTTCCAGTTAGTCTATGTGCCACAAAAATATGAAATTATTCTTCATTAATTTTTCTTTAAACCATTTATAATAATTATACATCAGATCTCATTGATGACATTTAATAAAAACAACATCATTTCAATCCTGGAAAAGATTTAGTGTATCCTGGTTCTAATTCCAGCTAGTTGCTAGTTGGTTAATTCTGGCAAGCTACTTAATATTTTGTCTTAGTTATTTAACTGGGACTCTGCCTGGGAAACAGTGGATACCCCTTGTTATTTTTATTATATTCTAAGAATTATTTTTCTTTGCAGTAGGAAACTCTCTCTCTGAGAGTTTATCACAGAATCAGAAAAGTCTAAAACTGCCTGCCCTTCAAGAACTTACAATCTTGTAAAGCATTTAAGTCTAACCTCCTCAATGTAAAAGTGATATGTTTGAGCAGGAAGTATAACTGGTCTTACTTATGGTCTGAGAAAGGATGCTAGTTCTTACGATGCATCATAGGGATACAGGTGCTGTGCTTAGTCACTGAGTCATGTCCAGGATACAGGTGCTATACTTAGTCGCTCAGTCATGTCTGACTCTTTGCTACCCCTTGGACTGTAGCCCGCCAGGGTCCTCTGTCCATGGGGATTCTCCAGGCAAGAATACTGACTGAAGTGTTTTCCCATGCCCTCCTCAGGGGATCTTCCCAACCCAGTGATTGAACCCAGGTCTCTCACATTGCCCCCAGATTCTTTACCAACTGAGCAACCAGGGAAGCCCAAGAATACTGGAGTGGGTAGCCTATCCCTTCTCCAGGGGATATTCCCAACCTAGGAATCAAACTGGGGTCTCCTGCATTGCAAGCGGATTCTTTACCAGCTGAGCTACCAGAGAAGTCCAAGGGATACAGGGCAAGGGACTAATCTATGGAGCTCTCTGTTGACATATCAATTCCAACACTTAGGGTTTGATTTTAATGGAATATTTTGTTCATTTAGAAAGTATATTGATAAAATTGCTAATGGCATTCAGCAAATCCTAAATTTGTTACAGGTTCTGTTTTAAGTACTTTACTTGGATTTTCTCATTTAATTCCCACAGTCCTATGAATGAGGAACAGTTCTACCTCTGTATTCTGATAATGAGGAAACTGAGTGTAACAGGATGATATTGTCTAAGTTTATAAAGAAGTAGCAGAATAGGAATCCAAACCCTGAGTCTTATTCCAGAATCCATGTAATTAGTGTCTGACCTTCCTACATGTTTCATAGTGATGATTGACATCAGATAGCATCAACCATTGATAGTTCATTTGATTTATTGCTAGATATTCCAAAATCATTTCATTAATATTCTGCCATTAACAAGTATTGAGCTTTCTGGATATTTTTTTATTAAAACACTAATATGTTCATTTCCTTATAAACTAAAACAAAATTATTAGAAAATGGTATTTTACATTAATTTGTATTTTTATATTTACTTAAATGTGGTACTTACTATTTCAAGTTACCTTCTGCTATACAGGTATCACTGTGAATATTTTGATATCATTAGAATATGTGCTCACTTGCTTTAGTCATGTCCGACTCTTTGTGACTTTATTGACTGTAGTCCACCAGGCTCCTCTGTCCATATTATATAAAACATTATTATTTTAAATACTTCATATTTTAAAAATTATATTTTTACATGGAAAATAATCTCATTATTTAAAATGCATTATTAATTTATATGATATACCCCATTCTTAGTACTTTTTTAAGTGTGTGTGAACAAGGTCTATATCTATTTCATTAGAGAAAACAGTGGCATCTTTAGTATTCTGAAATAGACATCCCCAAATTCCTGTTGATTTCCATTGCAGTATAATTTAATTTTTAATTTGAGTAGTCAATATGAGATATACATTCTTAAGCAAATTTTATATTGTTTGTATAGTGTTTCCTTGTATTATTCATAGATTATAGAAAGAAACATTTTAAAATTGCTAAAATTACATTAATCTAATAAAGTTATCCTACAATTTTATAATAGTTAAAATAATTTTAAAGGCAGATTGTAATTAATTCTTTTTATTCCAATGAATCAGTAAAATTTTATACCATTTTCAGTATTTATTTCTAGAATTGTCAAAATGCTGAACTATATGGATGTAATTTTATGAAAAAACAGAAAAAACAGATACTTATTTCTAATTTATGTGGGAAAACTATTATGTAGTTCTTAGAATAAAAGTTGAAGTGATGAGAAACATTGCATATCTTTAGATGCACTAGAATATAATAAACCTTTTATTTGATAGATTTTTTTTCATACTTCAAAAGAAAATAATTTTTTTTATCAAGCAAATAAGAGTAGAAATAGCATTTATTTAAAATAACTTCTTAGCATATTTTTGGAGTCTTTGTTCTTATTCTTGGCTGGACACTTGCCCGTGTGACTTTACATGAAAATTTGATGATAGTTGAGCATCTCACCCAGATCTGTTTCCAACTCCTCAAGCACAAACATAGTCACTCACAGCTGAACCCTCTTTTTATTTAAATTGCAAGATGCTTATTAAAAATATTTTATCAGCCCTTTTGATATCATTTATAAATGATATATAATATGACATTCTGAATTTTCCTCAAATACTAATTACATTTTCCTTTGTTCATGTATGAGCTTCCCTGGTGGCTCAGACTGTAAAGAATCCACCTGCAACACAGGAGACCTGGGTTTGATCCTGGATAAGAGAATTGCAGGAGGAGAAGGGGACGACAGAGGATGGGATGGTTGGATGGCACCACCGACTCAATGGACATGAGTTTGAGTAAACTCCGGGAGTTGGTGATGGACAGGGAGGCCTGGCGTGCTGCAATTCACGGGGTCGCAAAGAGTCGGACACGACTGAGTGACTGAACTGAAGAGAATGGCAACCCACTCCAGTATTCTTTCCTGGAGAATTCCATGGACAGAGGAGCCTGGTGGGCTTCAGTCCATGGGGTCACAAACAGTTGGACACAGCTGAGTGACTAATGCTTTCACTTTTTTGTTATTGTTGTATAATTGAAATATATTAGGATTCAGTTCAGTTCAGTTCAGTCGCTCAGTCGTGTCTGACTCTTTGTGACCCCATGAACTGTAGCACTCCAGGCCTCCCTGTCTATCACCAACTCCCGGAGTTCACCTAAACTCATGTCCATCGAGTCGGTGATGCCATCCAACCATCTCATCTTCTGTCGTCCCCTTCTCCTCCTGCTCCCAATCCCTCCCAGCATCAGAGTCTTTTCCAATGAGTCAACTCTTCGCATGAGGTGGCCAAAGTATTGGAGTTCCAGCTTTAGCATCAGTCCTTCCAATGAACACCCAGGACTAACTTCCTTTAGAATGGACTGGTTGAATAATAATTTTAAAATGTTAACAAGATAAAATGCACAACCATTTATCAGCCCTGAACAAGTTCTTATAGGGGAAAAAAAATCTTTTCTGTTGTTGTGTATATTGTACAGATTTGATGCGTGCACTTTCTCAATTGTTACACACCATTTCTGCCCATGCCTGCTTTCCATGCTGACTGGATTTGGGTCATTCCCTATTTATTTTTGTGTCTTAAGCAACTTAGCATTGGGCAAGCATATGTCATAAGGTTTAGGAAAGAAGGTAAGAAGAAAGAAAAATGTTTTGGAGGGGGAAGTGGTGAAGGAAAGAGGAAAGAAATGAGAGACAGTAATGTTAAATGAACAGTTAAATACTACTTACACTCACTGAGATAGTTACTTTATGTAAGTCATTTTAAGTAGGAGAAGGTTTGTTTTCTGAGATTTCAACACAGTCCAATATTGATGCTAAGATGAAAATTCAGTGTTTTGAATGAGGAGAAGTAACAGAATAAATTACACACACACGTATGTGTGTGTGTATATATATATATATATATATATATATATATATATATCCATGTGTGTATGTGTGTGTGTGTTGTTGTTGTTGTTATTGGCTAAGTCATTTCCAACTCTTCACAACCCCATGGCCTGTAGTGTACCAGGATCCTCTGTCCATGGGATTTCAAAAGGCAGCTATTATAAAATATAACTATAATCAGCACTAGATATGTAGACAGGGCAACTTAGCAAAGTCCTTTTGTTAAAATTCCTCTCCATGTCCCAAATGTCTCTGACTGGTCCAGCTAACATTTGCTTACTGACAATTTCCTTTTCCATCTTCAGATCAACTGCCTTTCCCTTCTTTGTAGTCCCAAACTATCACCCTTGACATCCTCCTTTGTCTTTAGCCTAAGATGGATTTAAGATGAAGTTTTCAACCATTGTGGCGAGTTATTGACCTTTCGTTAGTATCTCTGTGTATGCACAGCATTAAATTTTTGTGTGATTTTCTCCTGTTAAATCTCTCACGTCAATTTAATTCTTAGGCCAGCCAGAAGAATCTAGAAGTGTAGAAGGAAGTTTCTTCCTTCCCAAGGAATTGAAACAGAAGTCCAGAAAGGGATATTAAACCAACTTAATAGTGTATCAGAATATTAACAAAAAGAATTAAGTGACAGTGTAACATAGCAAAAGTAGTCACTTAAAGGGGGAAACATGTTGAGAGGGGATGGGACCAAAAGAACACATGCGCTGTTATAGAATCAGGGCTGTTTGCCTTATCTGCAGCCCAAGGACCTCTGTGACACAGAGGTTTAGTGGCAAAGTAGCTTATTCACCAGGTGGCCAAGCCAGGAGTCAGAGCACAAGCCTCAGTCTCGCCTCCCCAAAGGCATGGGGGTTTGGGATGTTGATGAGACAAGCAGGATGGTCTCAGGTAAGGGGAAAGTTGACGGGAGGCAGGGGAGGGGGTGGTACTAAATGCTCTGGCAGGCATTTCTGGGTTACATGCTTCTGCACATTCATATTGGAAGTGCTTTGCATCATGTAGAAGTAGAGTCAACAGGCCAATCAGGGTACATGTGCTTAGGCTCAGCTTTGTGGTCAAAGGTACCCTTAGCTGGCTCGCCCTTGGGGTCGGAGCTGACTCCAGGATTCTGTAAACCAACCGGACTGTGTGGAGCTGAAAAAGTATGCAATTAAAGAGAGGAAAAAAGAAAGGAAAAAGAAAATACACTAAAACCCAAAATTAGCTTAGTCAATGGAGGCAATTTACAAGCAAAGGAGTTTGAACAAGCTGTTCCTGTTTCTGTTGTTCTGTAAGACAAGCCCAAGGATTTCTATCAGTTATGCTTTTCTGCTAAGTCTGCAGGGCATGGTTTCAGAGCCAGGGCTTCTCTACCTTTCTCCACTGCCAGCTAGGCCTGCCATCTGGTGGGGCTTTATTTGCAGCCTGCTCTTTCAAAGTGCTGCTAAAACACGCCTGTGCAAAACACTCTGGTGGTGTGGAGAAGGGGTGGGTTCACCTCTTTGGGGGTGCTAAGACCCCAATGCCCTCCTCAAAGCCTAAGGTCAATTCCCCTTGGAGATTTATTCTTTTCTTTGGCCCATAAGCATGTTAACTTAACTTGTAGACAAATAAGACGTGCCCTCTCCCTTGCTTTTTAAGCTTTCTCTAAACTGGGATATATTAACCATGACGCTATAGTCCTTCGGGACCAGGTCAGCTTTGTAAGTGGAAATTGGGGCACAGGGCTGATCTGTGTAGTGTGGCATGTTTAGCTGCATCTCTGAACTCTACCCAGTTGATCACAGTGGCACCTTCTCCCCACCACCACCATCGTGACTGCTAAAAATGTGACCAGACGTCATCCAGTGTCCCCTGTAGGGAAAAATTGCCTTTGATTGGCAATTTTGAGAATCCCTGCCTTAAGTGAAGCTGGTGCCTATTTCCTCTCTTTATCCAATAATACACTTTGACTTATTTCTCAGTGTACTTACTGGGCTGCTCCCCCTGATTCATCCTCAATCTTTCTTTAGTACCCCTTACACACATATAAAGAGAGAATGTAGGGGTAGTTTGTGTACCAAGTCGCATCAGTCTTGTCTGACTCTTTGAGATCTTAAGGACTGTAGCCCATCAGGCTCCTCTGCCCTTTGGGTTTTCCAGGCAAAAATACTGGAATGAGTTGCCATTTCCTTCTCCAGAGGATCTTCCCCACCCAGGGATCGAACTCACCTCTCTTAGGTCTCCTGCACTGGCAGGCAGGTTCTTTACCACTAGTTCCACCTGGGAAGCCCAAGAGTAGTTTAAGTCTTCATTATGGGACCAACCAGGTGAAGGCAACGGCACCCACTCCAGTACTCTTGCCTGGAAAATCCCATGGACGGAGGAGCCTGGTAGGCTGCAGTCCATGGGGTCGCAAAGAGTCGGACACGACTGAGCGACTTCACTTTCACTTTTCATTTTCATGCATTGGAGAAGGAAATGGCAACCCACTCCAGTATTCTTGCCTGGAGAATCCCAGGGACAGGGGAGCCTGATGGGCTGCCGTCTATGGGGTTGCCCAGAGTCGGACACGACTGAAGCAACTTAGCAGTGGTAGCAGCAGCATGGGACCAATCCAGGAGGACTGGCCCAGTGACTTTGTCCCCATTAGCATGAAAATATTGTACATAATTTTTAAGCTAATAATGCTGCACCTCATGGGCTTCCCTGGTGGCTCAGATGGTAAACAAGCTGCCTGCAATGCGGGAAACCTGTGTTCAATCTCTGGGATGGAAGATCTCCTGGAGAATGGAATGGCTTCCCACTCCAGTATTCTTGCCTGGAGAATTCCATGGAGAGAGGAGCCTGATGGGCTACAGTCCATGAGGTTGCAAAGAGTTGGATACGATGGAGCAACTAACACTTTCACTGCACACCATAAAAAAAAAAAAAAAAGACAAACAACAATCCAATAGTGAAAAACCAAATACATGGTCAAAATGTAATTATGTGGTATTAAAAACATAGCTGAAAATAATGGAAGGTATATTAAATATTTTACTGAAATCATATGGGAAAATTTTGGTTAAAAAATTGACTTATTTTTCCTTTACTGTATCAAACACATGGTTATTTTGAGCAAACCTTACCTCTGAAAATGACTATACAAAGAAAATTGTCAGAATGTGATTTTTTTTTCCACAATGGGATATTGTAAAGAATGAACATTAAGGATTACAGTCCTAAACCATTCCACAACCCCAGTGGTGCCGAATGGGACTGTGGGATGTATCCACTTTCCTGTAGTCTATTTTAAGCACCCAAGTTTGATGATGAAGAAGTTAATGCAGTTTCCAGTAGTGCCTAGCTTACCCTTAGGGAGTGGCTCTTGCTGAGAGAACCTGGCTCATTATGGATTATTTTGTAGCATCAGTCATGCTATGAGATGACAGGACTTTATAAGACAAACATTATGGATCAACCTTCAGAGGCCAGCACCACATGCAGGCAAAGATTCTCATTGGCAGAACAAAACTGAAAGCCCTTAATGAATTCTGTTGCCGTGGCAGCATATTGTCAAATCATGCTTTAATAGCAAAAGAGCTGGAAAACCATACCAGAAATCAGCATGTCTTTTGGCAAGCTGGAGATCAGGGTTTGGTGTTGAGCTTCCAAACGTTCTAAAGGAGAGAATTAACATCAGAGGAAGCCAAAAATCTCTGTGCAAACTCTCCAGGAGTTCGGGTATGAATCCTAGAGCAGCAACGTGAACCCAATTTGGGTTGTTTTTTCTTCTTCTTCTTTTCTTCCCCAGAAGTAATTAGATGTTAGTTGGCTTATTAATGAAGAGAACCCTCAAAGGGTACCAGAGACCACAGTCACATTTTAGGGAACACAGCTGTTTCTGAGTCAGTTCTTATACTATCAACCTCTGTAGTGTAAGATGTGGCAGAATTTTAAGGCAATTAGCATAATATAAAGGTGATAAGATATTTTTGATTGCTTGGGAATGAGCCAGTATTTTATATTTTGTCTTGGGAAGATAAGTACATTAAAATCTGTCTGATTTAATCATGTGGATCATGTTGTAAATCACGTGAAATGTTGGGAAATCAGAGATTTAAAAGATAAATGAAACATCTGGGAGGATGAAGATATACAAGTTGTCTACCAAGTTCCGTTTATTTATAGTATTTCTTTGCAGTACCTTGATTTTATGCCTGTGTTTGCCAACCAGTTTTCCAAGACATTGCCATGTATGTTGCAAACTTACCTGAAGCAGCGTCTGTTTCTCTCTTTCCTTTATTTTTACTCAAATCTGCTTATCTTCCATTTCCTTTTTATTTCCCAGAAAACTTACAGCTTCCCATGTCTATCCACCCATTGCTTTTGAAATGAAAGGAAAACATACTGAAATGGAGAAATGATTTCAGACTTTGCTCCTTGAAACTCTAGAGTTTTCACATAGGTGACATCTGAGCAGCAGTTGGGGAGGGGCAACAGAGAGCAGACAGGGTTCAAGGGCTCCCATTCCAACTTCCCATTTACAAACTGAATCTTATGTAAAGAAAGATTTGCACAGCACAGATATCTCAACCTTGATAGAACCTACAATGCTGTCAGCTAAAGTAGATGTAGGGTTGGGCATTTGATGAAGGGAAAGTAATCATACTGAATAATAGAAGCATGTAGGTGTTTCATCTCATGATTACTCTTTCTTCAACCATCTTAAATGAAATCAGTATCTAAATATCAGGAACTACTTATTTCCTCCCATTTAATACTAGCCTTTACTCTCCAAATACCTCTCGCAAGATTTAGTAGCTTCTGTCATTTCAACAGGAGCAAAGCAAGTTGTGGTTCAGACAGATTTCTATTAAGTTCAGTTCAGTTCAGTTGCTCAGTCATGTCCAACTCTTTGCAACCCCATGAACTGCAGCATGCCAGACCTCCCTATCCATCACCAACAGCCGGAGTTTACCCAAACTCATGTCCATTGAGTCGGTGATGCCATCTAACCATCTCATACTTTGTCATCCCCTTCTCCTCCTGACTTCAATCTTTCCAAGCATCAGGGGCTTTTTAAATGAGTCAGTTCTTGACATCAGGTAGCCATACTGCTGGAATATCAGCTTCAGCACCAGTCCTTCCAATGAATATTCAGGACTGATTTCTTTTAGGATGGACTGGTTGGATCTCCTTGCTGTCCAAGGGATTCTCAAGAGTCTTCTCCAACACCACAGTTCAAAAGCATCAATTCTTCTGTGCTCAGCTTTCTTTATAGTCCAACTTTTACATCCATACATGACTACTGTAAAAACTATAGCTTTGACTAGATAGACCTTTGTTAAGTAATGTCTCTGCTTTTTAGTATGCTGTCTAGGTTGGTCATAACTTTTCTTTCAAGGAGCAAGCGTCTTAATTTCATGGCTACAGGCAAAATCTGCAGTGATTTTGAAGTCCTCCAAAAATAAAGCCTTGTAATTGTTTCCAGCGTTTACCCATCTATTTGCCATGAAATGATGGGACCAGTTGCCATGAACTTAGTTTTCTGAATGTTGAATTTTAAGCCAACTTTTTCACTCTCCTCTTTCACTTTCATCAAGAGGCTCTTTAGTTCTTCTTTGCTTTCTGCCATAAGGGTGGTGTCATCTGCATATCTGAGGTTATTGTTATTTCTCCCATCAATCTTGATTCCAGCTTGTACTCCATCCATTCCAGCATTTCGCATGATGTACTCTGCATATAAGTTAAATAAGCAGGGTGACAATATACAGCCTTGACGTACTCCTTTCCCAATTTGGAACCAGTCTTGTTGTTCCATTTCCAGTTCTAACTGTTGCTTCTTGACCTGGATACAGATTGAGTAGGCTAATTAAAAAAAATAGTATGAAAGGGTAAGAATGTAAATATATAGTGAAACAAGGAAGCTAAAAATTATTTTAAATGATATTTCTGTTGTCCCAAAGAAAGATTATATATCTTAATAATTGCTGTGTCTATAAAGATTTCATAGAAATAAATATTTTTAATCATAAAGATATTTTGACTATCTATAGCTATATCATTACCTAAAATTATTCTTTATTTGTATGCATTATATTATGATTTATAAATTTAATTTTAAAATGAAAGAGCAAATTTATACCAATATATCTTAAAGATTTGTCCCACATTATTATAAATAGGGTTTTGAATTTTGGGGGCATGATGTCAAGATGGTAACACTTCCTAGCATAAACATTATAAAGCAAGGAGTTCCTGCATTATTAATTATTTGTATTCAAGTTCTGCAAGTTTAACCTCATGTTAACTGCTATTGTGTCACGTTTTTTGAATAAGGGATTTGATAGTAAATAATTTATTATTTATATTGTTATTTTCTTGAGGAAATAACTATTTCCCTAAAATATTGTTTAATTTGCCTATATAAAAGAAGCCTATTTCTTTTTTAGTATAGAATTTTTAATACATTTTGAAAAAAATACTGTTTTTTCTGAATCCAGGTGGTATGATTTCCTTTGTTTAAATTTCAGCATAGTAGAGAAATATGTAAGGAATGTTTTAGGTCAATACTGTGTCAGCAGATTTTGATTAATTGGGGGAAAAAGCTTATCAAACAAAGAACACTTCCAATTTTGTATTAAATGCTACCTCTTTACTGTATAAAGCAAGATGCATTTTGGCAAGATCGAGCTTTTAGAACTAATATTGAGCATACTATGGGGAAAAGATGTTAAAAGTTGACGTGTTTTTAGCAGTAACTGGAAAAGGAAAATAGATTAAAATGGATAAACAGTTAAAGTGGAAATGCATAATTACAATGGAATGATATTTAAGTCCAAATCAAGTTTCAATAGAGTATATTTTTAAGTGGTTTTACAGAAATAAACATGCTCTTTTAAGATTAAACATTTATTTTTTTTTATGTATTTTCAGATGATTTTATTTGTGATTATGTATGTCTAATTCAAACCACGTTATGGTTCTTTCTGTGTTTGGTAACATCCAACCATGAAAAGAAAAATTAATATTTAAGAAATAAATCAAAGAAAAAGCTTCTCCAGTAATCTTTGCCCCAGTGAGCTGAATAATTTTTGTAAATTGGTCTTTTGGCCTGAGTGATTTAGATAATTACTCAAGTTCTTTCCTTCAGTTGAATATTCAGATACTACTCAACATCAAGCATATCCCAAATGATTTATTTTTTCTTCATAAATTCATCAAATATTGAGTGAAATAGTGAACTTGACTTGTGCATTGTCCTTTATATATGTCTAATTGTTCCCAAGTAGTCTCTCTAACTTGATGAGATCTTTCCTATTGTTATTTTCAACTTTGCTTGACAAATTAAGAAAGATGTGTTCAAAGAGAATTCTGGATAAGCATGAATGCATAAGCCTGTCATGAGTATGTAACTCAAATTCACTCAATACAAACCAATGATCAAATTACCTGTAAACATTGAGGGTGGGGGAGGGGTATTAATACATTCTTTTCTCCGACTAGGGACATTTTTGTTTTCTTTAATTGAAATTTTCTTTTAAAAGATTAATGTGATGCCAAGTCATTTTTAATTTAAGATATGCATTGAGATATAATTTTCACTTGGCTTTTATAGTTTTAATTCATGAAAAAAACAAAATCAAGTGGTAATAGTTATAATATTTTTTATTTATGAACAAAAAACAGTCTTATTAACTACTATAATTTAAAATTTATTATATTTTAAATTAACATATTCTTATTTTTGTAACTTTAACAGGCAATAACTTCAGGCTCTTGTGGGAGATATAGATTCTTGCTGCAAGGAAATAACAGTAAGTGCTTATGTAAATGCAATATTTTTTTTTAACTGTGATATCTTAATATTTGCTTAAATGCATGAAAAATGTTAATATGATTATTAATAATAATAACTTTATTATTTTTATAATTTTGATAAACTGTATTCCCTCTAATGATACTTTATATAGAATTTTAATAGATTAATGCCAAGTCATTTTAATAATGAGGAAACATGACTCATAGCCAAGTCTTTCCATTTCATCCAGTGTGTTTATGACAGTATAACTATGCAAATTTTACTTGTGCATATATGACATAGATTATCTCTTTGATTAACAGATTTACCGAGATTGTTTTCTATGGACAATTTTTTGACAATTGGTTTTTAAATTTTGGATTGTGGGGCATTAGTTTTGCATTCATAAGTTCTCTCCAAGAAACTCAACTTTGTCTTTTGTAATAGTATGTTTTAAGTTGTTTCCATGCTAACGTGAGTCATTAACACTTGTGTTGTCTCATAAAAAGCAAGAGAGGGACCTCCTTCTCCCCACTGGCGTCAAATAGTAACATCTTGATCTTCCTGCAATGTCCTTTTCATAACGGTTTAAATCTGTGTGTTTATTTCAAACATGGACATATGTAACTTTTGTTTTACCTGCCAGCCAGGGTTATCTTGTGCCCTCCTTTACATTAATGTAATTACTTGCAAAACAGCTCTATTCCAAATTGAATAGGGAAATACCAGCTTGCTGCAGGCTCTGTGCACATCCAGGAATTAAAGTAATTTAAGATATGAGGTTTTAAATGGAAACTGTATTTGTAAGAAGAAGACATAATTCATAATTCATTGCCAGAGGTATCCATCTCAATGAAACTTTTAGAGGGACAGAAATACACTCCAAATTCTGAATTCTTGATTTTCTGAGTAGTTTGGATCCTGGCACCCTTTCCAGTTGGATAGCTTTCTGGTGTGTTGTGAAACCTGGGATACATCCTGGCTTTCATTTCCTTCCATTTCTTACTGAAACTATTTCCTGGGGTGTCTTCTTGACTCTTCTTGACACTGGCTGTTTGCTGATAATTCTGTCCAGTGATCTTCAGTTTGACTTGTCATCCTCAGGCAATCGTGTCTTCCTTAAGTATGATGTGTCAAATGTTTGTTTGTTTGTATTTTAACTTTTTATTTTGTATTGGGATATAGCTGATTAACAATGTTCTGATAAAAAAAAAATGTTCTGATAGTTTCAGGTGACCAGCAAAGGGACTCAGCTCTAATATACATGTATCCATTCTCCCCCAAAATCCCCTCCCTAGTGTTGTTTTGATGATACTTACCAGATGCCTGCAAGTCGCTTTCAGAGATATGCTATATTATAAAAGAAATTATTTTCTATTTGGAGAATTCCAATTCACTTGTTTACTAATATAGTTGTAGATAAAGGCTTTGGTAAATAAACTATATTGATTTTTAGAAAGTGTTTGCTGGTAGCAGCTCTGCAATAGATTAAATGATTGGTAAAATAACTCAAAGTATCACTATTTCTCTGTCTTACTTTGGATGAGGGAGAGATGAAAGGAAAAGAAAATGGCTTCTTAAATTAGAAGTGTGAGAATGTTCATTTCCTTATAACCAAAAAATCATCAGTAGTAGGACTGCATATTTTACAAATAATGTTATAAGCCACTTAAAGACTGTTGTCCTTAGTCATTTCTAGTACTTTTTCATCTTTAAATTATGCTTATATACTTTCTAGGAACAATCAAGTATACATATGTGTATAAATAAATATATTTATATGTAAATATGTGTATATATACAGTCAACAAAATCATATTTTATTATAATTACCAAATAGGAAACTTTGAATATGCATACAGAGTTTTATTTATCTTTAGCTCATTATAATTTTTATTTTATCTCTAAATCATCAGTATCAGTCTGTTCTTATCTGTCATTTTTTTTTATACTTAACAGCTTTTGTGTAGCTAGGTGTGTGGGCTCAGACACTGGGGAGAGAGGGAGGAAAGATTAAGTTCCTGTCTCCCAGTTGTCTACAGGATGTTGGAAAAAACAGAAACATATGACAATCATTTCAATTCATTATGGTGGGATTTGTGATCAAATTGGAATATACTGATTGGGAAGTAGAGAGGTAAATAAAAATCCACTGGGGGGAGGGAGGGTTGCACAGTGTTAGAATTGTGAATTAATTTTATTTGGGGCAAGAGGAGGACTATAGCCTGGGAAACAGCATTTCATTTAGCTCTCAGAAACTGCTCCCAAGAGATCGGGAAGAATGATTTTGGTGAAGGAGGAGTACATGTAATCAAGCACCCCCCCCCCATTTTTATTGCAAAAGTTTTCTGCTAGTCTCATAAAGGTTTTCTGCCAGTCATGAGGAGCAGATGTCACCATGAAGGATTTTTGTGCTTTTCTAGATATGAGGAGATACAAGAATTGGGTTCCTAAGATCATCTCCTGAAAATGTCTAACTATCTCAAAACATCTTCTGCTGGTTTTTTCCTAGAACACAGAGTGCCTCATTTCTGATCTCCACTCCTTTTAGAGGGTGTTGAAAAGGAGCAGCTGCAGAGGCTCATAATTTGATCTTTTTTAGAGGTATCTCGCAAGTGCCAATATGTAGGTGACAACACTCAGGTCATCCTGGAGGGCTGAGCCAGTGTCTTCTGGAGAAGGCATTTCTTGAACCACAGTGGGTATGTGTGTATGCTCCAAGGAGATGGTATGGGATAGGGGGCAAGGAGCAAGGATTAGGAAGAAGAGGCCATAGGAATCATTTCAGACTCTATACAAAGGGAAAGGATATCTATGCAATATGCAGCAGGATGAAGGAGTCACGAGGAACGTTTTTACAGAATGAAAGTTGCAGCGTGGCAGGAAATGGGAGAACTAGGGCATAAAATCACATCTGTGACTGTGCTGAGGAGTTTGCATTGTATCTTATTTTTAGCCAAAAAACAAAAGGGAGCCCTAGTGAACTTTATAACAGTAAGGAACTTCAGAATTATATTTTGGAAATACCAGCAGAGTAGCGATTTTGAAGAAGGGTTAGGGGAGATGGAGAAGAAGCTGTCAAGGCAGAGATAGGAAAACCAGTTAGGAAGCTATATTAGGAGCTCCAAGAAATAAATGATGACAGACTCACCTAAAGAAGTGGTTTTGTGGGTAGAACATAGCCTTGAAAACATCAAGCTCTGGACAGTGGAGACCAGGTTATTTACCTGAGGTTATCTGGCCTGGGTGAAGAAGGAAATCTACACGATGGCTATTGATTGGAGGGTCATCACCACGGGAGTGCGCTGAGAGATAAGAGAAGCTAATTTTAAAATAAATAGTTGTGAGAACAGAAAGATTTAGTTCAATTTAGGCACTAGACTGTCTCTCTCTCATTCCCTAGGAGGTACCAGAAGCCTTTATGGAGCCTAGTTCAGAACACAAATAGAACCAGTTGGTTGTAATGGTTATGACCATTTGTTCTATCTTCCATATACTGTCCAGTACCAGTTGCATGTAACTATTAAATTAATTCAGATTATAGATTTGTTTCTTTAGTCACATTTATCATATTTCAGCTGTTCAATCAGAGAAGGCAATGGCACCCCACTCCAGTACTCTTGCCTAGAAAATCCATGGACAGAGGAGCCTGGTAGGCTGCAGTCCATGGGGTCGCTAGGAGTCAGACACGGCTGAGCGACTTCCCTTTCACTTTTCTCTTTCATGCATTGGAGAAGGAAATGGCAACCCACTCCAGTGTTCTTGCCTGGAGAATCCCAGGGACGGCAGAGCCTGGTGGGCTGCTGTCTGTGGGGTCACACAAAGTCAGACACGACTGAAGCGACTTAGCAGCTGTTCAGTAGCCAAATATAGTGAACAGTTACCTCTTGGACAATATGTATGTTGCCAAAATCATATTGAACAATGCAGTTCTAGACTTTAAGAGCACTCATAAAGAATGTGGATTTTCAATCACAAAAGTAAATGCATAGCTAAATATATTTAATATGTTTACCTGTTAGAAGTAGAGAGACAATTATATTCTTATTCCATAACCAATTACATTGGTGAATAACATCTGAATTTTAATACAATGAGAAAATTTTACATCTTCTGATTTATAATTTGAGGATTTGTTTCTTCTCATCAGTGAAGGGCATAATCAAAAGGTGCCTGAGTTTTACAGAACTGATAAAAAAGCCCCTAGTAACAAATGAAGGAGAAGGCAATGGCACCCCACTCCAGTACTCTTGCCCGGAGAATCCCATGGACGGAGGAGACTGGTGGTCTGCAGTCCATGGGGTCGCGGAGAGTCGGACATGACTGAGCAACTTCACTTTCACTTTTCTCTTTCCTGCATTGGAGAAGGAAATGGCAACCCACTCCAGTGTTCTTGTCTGGAGAATCCCAGTGACGGGGGAGCCTGGTGGGCTGCCGTCTCTGGGGTTGCACAGAGTCAGACACAACTGAAGCAACTTAGCAGTAACAAATGAAAGGGATGCTGTAGAACAAGACAATTTTCTCAACATTTTCTTTATGCTTTTTCAGAATTTCAATTTCCATCTTTAAATTCATTAATAAAATTAATTTGTATTAGTTCTCATTGAAAGATGGTGACATTTGGAATAAGAGAATCTTATTAGAGCAACTTCCCGGGCTCAATATGTGAAATATATTTTACTACTCTTGACTCCTTAAAAGGTATGAGACAGAAAAATCTAAAATATCAGCTGTTAATAACAGTGTTGCCAAATGAGGCAATATCTTATTTCTGAAGGAGATATACTTTGATCTTACAGGGAAACAAGTCTGTACTTCACTCTCTTAACTGAAGAAAAGTTTATCAGTGATTTTGTCTAATTCAACTTTAACATTTTGAAATGAATTTTAATTCCTCTCTTTAAAAAAAAGAGCTTCATGTTGGTCTCCTTGACTACACATTTTTCTTCTTCCTGTGCAGCTTAATCCAAGGTATTGTTTTTATCATATCTCTTTAAAAAAATAGTGTTTTTAATTTTTAAAAATATTTATTTATTCATTTGCTCACAGTCCTTGAGGGAGTACCTTGTCCCTGAAGAATACAGTTTTGTCCTTGGCATTCAGAGCTCTTCCAACCTGTGTAGGTCTGCTGGAACTCACACCCAGTCCCTTAAACTAAGTCACTGTTGCTGCCCTCTCAGCTGTCCTCCACTGGGCCAGGGCATTTGTCCTCTACCTGCCTACCTCATCCTTCTTTTTTCTCTGTCTTAGAACCCTTCACCTTCCTGGCACCTTTACCCAGATAGCTTTTGTCTCCAGTGGCTTAAATTCCACCCGATGTTCCTCACTTTTCGTAAAGTTTATTAGTTTGCTCTATCTACACAGTCCCTTGAGACAACTCCTGAGATGACATGAAATTATTAATAAAGACTTAAGTCTCTTAGTCTTCTCCTCTTGGCTTGCTTGAAGGCGACTGTCTTGTAAGAGACTCTCTAAGTATTTATTGACCAAGAATTCAAAGAACAGGTGCCTTAAACTGCATCTTTCCTTGGTCAGCTCGCTGATCCATGCCAACTTTAGATACACTATGGATAGAATTAGCAAAATATTGCTGTTCTTTTTTTGTTCAAGAATGCTGAGACAATGAATTTTCTTCCTTGAATCTCTAAAGTGTGCTAAGTTTCATAAAATTTGATACTCTGTATGTTTAAAGATCAGTCAATTCCTTAAATAATATTAATGTGTTCATGCAGTTACCTTTGAAAATAATATGGGTTTTGGTTTACCAGCCTATAAATATTAAATTATCTGAAGTAACTAATTAGGTTTTTTCTCAGTTACTTTATAAAAAAGCATTTCATTCCAGGAAAACGAGAAACAAGGTGTTTTATTTGCAGTTACTTTTAAACTGGTTTTTCAATTAAAGTTGACTGGAGAGACTTCACAGCTCATATCCATATCTTGGGGAGGTCAGCTTTTGTATTTAGAAAGAACTTGAGTAACATGATAGTTATTTAGAGACCTTTATAAACAAAAATAGATCCTTTAGCGACATTTTTTTTTTTTATAGAAGAAATACAGGTGCTTGCAATTCCTAATGACTACTTCAGTGTTTTCTGAAAGTATACCTCGCTGCTACTGCTAAGTCACTTCAGTTGTGTCCAACTCTGTGCAACCCCACAAACGGCAGCCCACCAGGCTCCCCCATCCCTGGGACTCTCCAGGCAAGAACAGTGGAGTGGGTCGCCATTTCCTTCTCCAATGCATGAAAGTGAAAAGTGAAAGTAAAGTCGCTCAGTCATGTCCGACTCCCAGCGACCCCATGGACTGCAGCCCACCAGGCTCCTCCATCCATGGGATTTTCCAGGCAAGAGTACTGGAGTGGGGTGCCATCGCCTTCTCGCTGATGAAATCAACTATCCAGCTATCTCATACAAATAACTTGTTTTATGTGATTTTATCTCCCATGGTCACTTCATGTATTAAGTGATCTTCATGGACCGGAGCCAAGGGTAGCCAGGGTGTGATGGAGGAGTGACAGAAATCTTTGAAGTGATAAGAGACTTTAACAGCCAGGGAATAAAACAACTGTTAGCTATTGAAAAGACTGAGGGATTTCCAAAATAGAAAGACAGTGGCAGAGATAAACTGTGATTAGATTCAGTTACCTGAAATGTGACTCATGATGCAAATTTAGAAAATTAAACTACTCTAACGTGTATACGCAAAGTTGTGTTGCCTGTATTTGTCTACCCTATTTAAAGCTTGTTAATCACTTGTGTTCCTACCTCAAAATGACAGCCTCTGGTGTAGAAATTAACTTGATTCAATGTTTGTGAGAACTATACAAATTTGATTTTATCTTCATTAATTCAAAGGATAACCTTAAAGTGCGGAGAAGGCAATGACACCCCACTCCAGTACTCTTGCCTGGAAAATCCCATGGATGGAGGAGCCTGGTAGGCTGCAGTCCATGGGGTCGCTAAGAGTCGGACACGACTGAGCGACTTCACTTTCACTTTGCACTTTCATGCATGGGAGAAGGAAATGGCAACCCACTCCAGTATTCTTGCCTGGAGAATCCCAGGGACGGGGGAGCCTGTTGGGCTGCCGTCTATGGGGTCGCACAGAGTCGGACATGACTGAAGCAACTTAGCAGCAGCAGCAGCAGCAGCAGCTTAGCAGCAACCTTAAAGTGAAACCACTTTCTCCTCTACCCTCTTCCCCAGATACTGGTTCTTTTTAAATGCTCATTTGAGAGTTTGTTAATATATGTGCTTCAGTTTATTTGAATTAGAGAATTACGTAGTTTTAGTCACTGAGAAGGAGGAAATTTTCCTCTACCCTTCTTCTAAATTCTTCTGGATGGTTTAAGAATTAAATTGACATTAGACAGACTGCCAGTAGGATATCACACAGAAGTTTAATAACATGTATACATGGGAGAGACATAGGAAAGCTAAGTAACTCACCAAAATGGCTGAAACTCTCACCTTAAATATCATTTTCAATTAAAGACAAGAGAGAATTTTGTAGGTAGTGGTTCTGGGACCCTAAAGGGGAGGAAAGCAATTGATATGAAAATGGAAAAGCAAATGCTGGTGAACAGATGTTTACTGGGCCATGTACAGACTGTGGGACACAGACAGGTATTTTAACAAACACACTTTTCTGAGTTCTTCCCTGTTCACACACCTACCTACTCCTGTAGTTATCTGTAATGACCGCTCCCTTCTTGAAAGAGGTTCTCTATCTATAATCTTTAGGTATTTATGGAGAAGGTCAAACATTCTTCCTGAGTCTTTGGGGCCTTGCTTGTTTTCAGATCAAAATAATCCCCATGCCAAAGAGATATTTGGGGTTTCCAAACTGTGTTCCCCTACAGTGGATTGCACCTGTATAAGCCAAGAACACAACAGAATTATAGGCAGGATAAGGCAGAACCAGTCTTTCATTAGAGTGTGCTAGCAAAGTGACAAGAAGCTGATAAAATGAGAAATCAGGAATAAACCTTGCTTGGAGCTTCGTCATTGGTCAAAACCAGGAAGTTCTAAGTAGGACAAGTAGGAGGAAAGATGATCTCTGCTCCTTGGAATAGGAATGGAATTGGAGACAGTGTAGGTGGGCCATCTGCACTGGGTCTGGGGGAGGAGCCAGTCTTCTGGAAATTTTATGGCTTCCATACCTTGAGACAGGTTGGCTTTGCCTTCAGGCTGTATCCTTGATTGATTTCTCAATTTTTATGAGTGGTGTTAGCTAACTGTTCAGGCACATGGCTCTGATTTTAAGTGACAGCATAAATCAGTCTTATTCCATATACTTGTTAGGAAAATTTATCTTCTAATCACTACCACCTGTTTGAAGAGGAAACCCCGAACAGGACAACACAACAAAATAAATCAAATATATTCATAGGGACCCATTCCTTTGGGTTAAAAACAAGTGAAACAAAACAATAGCATCAATAAATTATTCTAGACAATCAGAAATCATCCCTTTGTGTATTCTTCTGCTCTCTACTCTCCAATACTCTTTGTGATTTATGCTTTGGTGTGGAAAAATTGTTCCATATGTATTTATAAGAAATAATTCAGTAAAACTGGATTCAGTATTTATTATATAGATATTTAAGAAGAGAGGATTGGAGTCAGACCTATCTAGTTTTAAAGCTGATTGCTGCTGCTGCTGCTAAGTCCCTTCAGTCGTGTCTGACTCTGTGCAACCCCATAGACGGCAGCCCATCAGGCTCCCCCGTCCCTGGGATTCTCCAGGCAAGAACACTGGAGTGGGTTGCCATTTCCTTCTCCAATGCAGGAAAGTGAAAAGTGAAAGTGAAGTCGCTCAGTCGTGTCTGACTCTTAGTGACCCCATGGACTGCAGCCTACTAGGCTCCTCCATCCATGGGATTTTCCAGGCAAGAGTACTGGAGTGGGGTGCCATTGCCTTCTCCATATTTCTCCCTAGATACTAGATATATGATATGCTATATAGTAGAGAGTATATTGTTTTTTGACCCAAAATGCTGACAAAACTTAGCATGATATAATATAAATATAAAATTACTTAAAGTGGAACAAATTTTAGGAGCAAGCACTGTTACATCCTAATTTTTTAAATAATGTTTTAAGCTGTATTTTATTTTGCTGATACACCTCAGTTGTCTTTTGAATTGATGAAAGAAACTTATTTCACTGTGTGACTAGTCTCTGAAACTCAATTTCTTTACACTTAAAAATAATACTTGTCTTTGGTACTTTCAAGCTCTATTACACTAGGATGGTAAAATTTAAACCTTATTAGTCCCGGGCCATACAAAATGTGTTTATGCTTTAATATATCTACTATGTACATATTTTAAAGACAATAGGAATGTTCTTCAAAAATGTATGTTTCTGAAAAGTTTTGAAAAATTTAAGTATATAATTAGTTTACACGAAACTACCTTTCCATGAACAAAATTTGCAGGCATACTGAATCAAGTTGTAGAAGATATTGTAAAGAATCTTTACTATTCTCTCATTAGCTTGTGTAATGCTATTTTTTAAAATTGTATTTGAAATAACATTTATACACAAATTTGCTAGGTATGTTCTTTTTTAATATGTAGAAGTAGACATGCAAGGTTACAACTTTAATTGCTGTATTTCAAAATCCATGGGATATTTAGATTTATTTTTAAATTAAATATTTCATTACTGTCCAGCTTCCAAAAGAACATATATTCTAAACTTGGGTGATAATTTTGGGCATTCTTGTTCTAATTGTAATATACAAGAGCAATAATGCAACTAAAAATAACAAATCTGGAATAGTCTAGATAGATATGTGCTTGCAAGTGAAATACTGTTTTCAAAACAAAGTGTGAAAAAAGGTTTAATGATGCAAATTTGTTAGTAAATTTGGAGTTAGTAAAAATGGAGTAAATTTGTTAGTCTTTACTAGTCATGAGCTGTAGTTTTTACAAGAGTACATCAGCTCAAGCTCTGTCAGAAAAGAGCTGGAGAAAGTCATAATCAATCTGTTATTTTGTATCACCCATGAGAGATGACAGATCTGTAATAGTTTTCTTTACACAGGGTTTAAGACACAAATAAATGTATATATCACTTTAGTGATAATGGAAACTGACTTTGTGACCTCACGTAATCTTTCAAGGATATGTTCATGGAAGGCTGGGAAATTGCAATGTTAATGTAGAATGGGTTAAATTTGCCACATTTCTTTTATTCATTTTCAGAAGATGGATTCAGTTATGCTGTTTTACATTCTAATTTAAATTTTTACTTGAGAATGAGGTCCTGGCATTGGAATGTTTCATACCCTATGTGAAATTTGGCTGTCTTCTCTATCAGCTTGACCTTCTGCTATTCTGTATATTTACTGGTGGACATTTCACCTGTTCCTCTTAGTTTAGTACAGCTATAAATAGGAAGAAGTAGAAAGGTTAGCCAATCAAAATGCAGAATACGGATAAAGGTCAGGATGGTAGGGCATGCAATTCTAATTCCCAATATATATCAGACAATAAAAATCTGACACCTCATTCTTCTGGCAAAAACTGTAATAACAGAATTGAAAATACTGTGCAAATTATTTTTTCATACAGGACTGTAGAGTTGAAATAGAGTAATAGTATTTGTCCATTTTCATTAAACTTTTAGAATTATACTCTGATGTTTATGAAAAAAGAAGCTATACATACAGAATAGAAATGCAACAAATGTGTATCTGCAAGATTTTTACATATTTTCTCTTAACTCATTTCTGAATTATAGTTTGAATTATATGTAGGCAAAGTAAAGTGTAGGTAAGATAATTCATAAAGACTTAGAAATCCAAAATTTGAAATAAATGATGGCAAACACTGTTGATAACTTAATAAGTTAATTGTTCTTTTCACTTAAGTTATAGCATTTACATATAGTTGCTGGCATTTGTGTGAAAATTGTGGGGTATATGAGTCTGAATAACAGCTTCCCAAAGGACTTGCTGTCTGGAATCTGTGATCGTTACCTTATATGGAAATAAAAGAGACTTTGTAGTACTATTAATTAAAGTTCTATTAATTAAAGGTACTATTTAATTAAAGTTCTTAGAATGAGAAGGTTATCCTAATTATCCAGGTGTACCCTAAATTCCACCAGTTGTGTCCTTATCAAGGAAGGTAGAAGGAGCATTTACAAACATACAGAGAAAAAGGCAGTGTGACCTTGGAGGCAGAGATCGAAGTGATAGGACCATGAGCCAAGGAATGCCAAGAGCTTCCAGAAGTGGAAGAGGCAAGAAATATATTACCCTTTAGCCTCTGAAGGGAGTGTGGCTCTGCCAATACTTTGATCTTGGTCCAATGAAACTAATTTCAGATTTTTGACCACCAGAGTTATAAAAAACTAGATATATGTTATTTTAAGCCACTAAGTTTCTGGTTTTGTTACAGCAACCAAGGGAAATTAATACAGAGGACATTTGCAGTAAAAGAGTGAAGCTCTGGGAATATTTTTGCTTAAAGCAATGTTCCTTTTAAGTGTATAAAGAGAGGGATTTATAGGAGTTTATAGGTAAGAGTATGGTCTTGCTAAGTGGCATAGTGGTATAAAACTCCACTGGCAATACAGGAGACACAAGAGACTCAGGTTTGATCCCTGGGTTGGAACAATCCCCTCGAGCAGGAAATGGCAACCCGCTCCAGTATTCTTGCCTGGAAAATCCTATGGACAGAGGAGGCTGAAGGGCTATAGTCCATGGGACTATAAAGAGTCGGACATGACTGAGCATGCAATACCCATGGATTAGAGTCATATCTAATCCAATCATCAATTCAAACTCAAACATCTCAGCTCATCTTAATATGTAGTAGCTGATCAGATAAGTCAGCTGTTATCTAAGAGTACAGTCCTTTAAGGCTCACTAATCAATTTGTGTAGAGAAATAAGTCCTGCGTATGGAATGAAGGGTCCTGGTTGGCTTATAGAGAGAGCTTCTTGCTTCTTAATTTCTTCAAGTGTTTAAAGAAGGGGAAGAGTGCAGTATCAAAAATCTCTTCCAGTAATTCAGGCTATCTATTGTGAAGGAGAGAGGTGACTGAAAAATATCAGAATCTGGGTATGGTTAAGGATGATAAGCCTGTTGGTGTACTTTTCTAAGGACAATGAAGAATATGAAACTGGACACCTGGAATATGAAAGTTCAGAACACTAATTATGGGAATAAGGGTAAGATGGGTGGAAAAGTGCCTAAAACACAATTTTGCAGTATTTTTAAATCATGCCCTATATTCTTCTTGTCCATATGCCTGAGAGGTTATTTGAAACTTGAAATCGAGTGACAGTCCTGAGCGTTAAGAGATGGGATCCAGAGTAACCATGGGCAGAGTCCAGCCCTTGAGCAAAGGGAAAGAAGGAGTCACTGCAAGGAGAAGAAGATAAAGAGACCAGAGACCCAGGAGCCAAACTGGACTATCAGAGCGTCCTGGAAATAGAATCAGGAAAGCATTTCAAGGAGGAAATGCTTTTTCACCTGCCTGAAGCTGTTAGGTCAAGTAAAATAAGAACTGAAAATTCGCCCTTGATTTTAGTGAAAAGGTGGAGTGGAGGAGGTGGTTACCCCTCATAATAAACAGTTTCAATAGAGTCATCTGACTGTTGTTACTTTATCATAAAAGAAAAAAAACTTTTCTGAAGTATTTATACAAACTGATTCTATACGTTTAATAAATTCTCTATGGGGTTAAATACATTTTGTTGGTTGCCCTAACATATATGTGTATATATACACACATGTGTGTATATGTGTATACATATGTGTGTGTGTGTGTGTGTATATATATATGTACGTATGTATATGTAACTCCCAAGTATTTTTATTGCTAAGATCAACACTTAAGAGTAAAAGAGAGAATACAAAGAGAAAAAAAAAGCATAGTTACTCCAGATAACTTTTCTATGTTAATGAGAATGGTTTTATACAAGGAAAATTTAAAGGAACTAATAATGCTGAAGACGTGATGGGGGAGAGTTACTGGAGCAAGTCTCTGAGAAAATGGGTGAGATTAAAGGTACATATGTGGAGAGTTGACTACAGATAAGGGAAGACACTTCAGTTCTTTAGATAGGTTAATTACCAGGAGTTCAAGAAAGAGTGAAGGGAGTTATGGTGATCCTAGAAGCTAAAATCAGAGAAGGCAATGGCACCCCACTCCAGTACTCTTGCCTGGAAAATCCCATGGATGGAGGAGCCTGGTGGGCTACAGTCCATGGGGTCGCAAAGAGTCGGACACGACTGAGTGACTTCATTTTCACTTTTCACTTTCATGCATTGGAGAAGGAAATGACAACCCACTCCAGTGTTCTTGCCTGGATAATCCAAGGGACAGGGGAGCCTGGTGGGCTGCCGTCTGTGCGGTCGCACAGAGTCGGACACGACTGAAGCGACTTAGCAGCAGCAGCAGCAGAAGCTAAAATATTCAAGGAACAAAGGAGAGGGACCCAAATATTAATGAACGATCCCAACCAAGAGGGAAGAGGTGGAGTTGTGTGGTGACATAAGATTCTAAGCTGACATTTTTCAGGAAGAAAGAAGGAAGAATGGTTTGCAAATTTTAAACGAACGAAAAAGACACTCAGCTCTCTTAGAAGCTAGTGATAGAAGGTATGCAGGGACCAAGGAGCACTGTACTCACACTGCAAACTCAGAGGACTGCCAGGAAAGTGGTGTCTACAGGGAGGAGCAGGAGAGGGAAGAGAGAATGATCAGAGAAGATGAGGACGGAGCAGGGTATTTTAACAGTAATTTACCATGAGTTCCAGAGGGCTTATTGGAAGAGTTTGTGGAGTTGGAGAGTAGTGGTGGACGAGGTTGACTAGAGAGGATGAACGTGAACCGGGTGACCAGGGCTTGCTTTGACCAAGTGAGGAATAGAAGGCAGGATGAGGCCCGTGCTCTTGTGCTAAGGCCATTTATAGTGGCAAAGCTGTGAGTGATGTGACCGAAAAGAGAGCTGGGGGCCTAACACAGAGACAGGGTTCTGGGTTCCCACATTTCTTGGTTGGAAAATCTCCACAAGGGTCATCATGCTCTGAACTTGTAGGACTGCTAACATCCCCGTTATCTGCCACTGACCTGGGAGTGGAGGCCAACAAAAGATTCATGTGCCTCAAATCTCAGAGGTCTACTCAGTCCCTATTTATTTAAAAAAAAATAAAAAAAGAGGGTGCAGGAGGGCATTTAAATGTGAAGTCACTGAGATACATCCTCATCAATCCTACATCAGGGCCATGAAACTACTAAAGGCAGTCATGACAATGCTGAATAGAATAAATTTTAAGAGGTTATATATTTATCCAACTCATCAAGGCTGTAGCTAATCCAGTTCAGGCCATTGTATTTCCTTGTGTACTGACTATAAATTATCTTTATGGCTAAGACTGCTTAAGAATTAACTTGCATAGTGCGTAGTGATACAGCTAAACGTGCAACTTTTCCCAGTAAGAATAAGAGGCACATTTAAGACATTCTTTTGAAACATAGCACTTCTATTGAGAAAGTTGTTTTAAAAAATCTCTACTATTTTATCTCTTCTATTCCACTTAGAGGGATTCTGTAGTTATCAGAAGATCAGGCAATTAAGTTTTCTCTGGCAGTTCACACTCACATACACACACTGGCAGCAGATAACACAAGAAATGATAACCCTCAAACACTTGACGGTACTCTAACTTTGTTCTTATGCTCCCGTTTACCAACTTGAGCAGATGAGTGTAAAATGTTTTCCGTAGTCTATGTGTGGGAAGATGAGAGTGTCCAGGGACAGTTGTATATGGGGTTAAAATAGGGTTACCAGGCTCCTCAGATAGTGTAAAAAATGTTTCATTCAGTTATAAACGTCAAAGTGAGAGACTGTTTTTAAAGATCTTGTCAGACTGTATTCCAAAATGTGATTTAGGATGAGAAAGTTTAGTGCAGCGTCACTGAGTCAGAGCAGTGTGTGTCTGTGGTCCTTTTTCATTATAACATCATCTGCAGCACAGAGGGTAGTCTGGACCAGGAAGCAAGATTATCAGTAATGCCTTTCAGACTAAATTATCCTGAAAACATAATTAACATTAATCAAGCATTACATTCTTTAATATATTATTTTAAATGGGGGCTTGTAAAGTAGAAAGATATCTCTCTTTCTTTTTTTCTGAATTTTCATTGGAGTAAAGTTGATTTACAATGTTGTGATAGTTTCAAGTATATAGCAAAGTGATTCGGTTATACATATGCATATACCCACTCTTTTTTAGATTATTTTCCCATATAGCCTATTACAGAGCATTGAGTAGAGATGCTGGTGCTATACAGCAGGCTCTTATTAGTCATCTATTTCATATATAGTAGGGTGTATGAAAGCAATGGCATCCCTCTGGTACTTTTACCTAGAAAATCCCATGGACGGAGGAGCCTGGTGGGCTACAGTCCATGGGGTCTGTAGAGTCGGACACGACTGAGCGACTTCACTTTCACTTTTCACTTTCATGCATTGGAGAAGGAAATGGCAACCCACTCCAGTGTTCTTGCCTGGAGAATCCCAGGGACGGGGAAGCCTGGTGGGCTGCCGTCTCTGGGGTTGCACAGAGTCGACATGATTGAAGTGACTTAGCAGCAGTAGCAGCAGCAGGGTGTATATGTCAGTCCCAATCTCCCAATTTAACCCTCCCCCACAGGTTATATCTTTATATATATTTTCAATCTTAGGTTATTACAAGACATTGAATATAGTTTCTTGTGCTATACAGTAAATTCTTGTTGCTCATCTATTTTATCTATAGTAGTTTGTATCTATTAATCTTCTGAAGCTAGAGCTATAGTGTTTGAATTGAGAAGAATTTGGTATGAGTCATGTAGACAATGAAATGAAGAAATGAAAAGCAAATTAGCAAAATTATATTATGAACTGTAAATTCACAATTTTGAGAAATGAATAGAAAAGTAACCACAGAGTAAAAGAATTAGAAGTCTTGCCCAAAATCAATAGTTGAAAAGCCAAATAATAATGAACACCAGCAAATGGTGACTAAAGTATCTTTGCTAAATCAACAAAATGTTGATAATCTAGAAGCTCAGAAAACAGTCCCAATAAGGGAAAACTGTGATTTTATCATATGTAGACATGCCCTTCCCACAAGCATAAATAGGAAGAATAAGAAAAAGGAAGAGACAGACTCCTGACATGGCTCTGTATAAAATAATGATCACTAAAATAACTAATTTAAAAAATGCATTCTTAAATTACAGAAACCTATAGACCTCAAAACTATAATATGCTACATGGATAGTACATTAAATATGTAAATAATATTTCAGAATATGCATACATCTATGAATACATTTAATATTTTCTCTTTCAATATAAAATGCAGTATTACATTTAAGTATTACCATTATATTTTCTTATAATTGTCTCAAATATTTGTTAAGGAGACAGAGCATAAATAAATAATCAAACATATATTTAATTAATATATGTGTAATCTTGCAATTGAGGGATTTGTGTAATAGTATGCCAGTATGACTGCAGCCATGAAATTAAAAGACACTTACTCCTTGGAAGAAAAATTATGACCAACCTAGATAGCATATTCAAAAGCAGAGACATTACTTTGCCAACAAAGGTCCGTCTAGTCAAGGCTATGGTTTTTCCAGTGGTCATGTATGGATGTGAAAGTTGGACTGTGAAGAAAGTTAAGCGCCGAAGAATTGATGCTTTTGAACTGTGGTGTTGGAGAAGACTCTTGAGAGTCCCTTGGACTGCAAGGAGATCCAACCAGTCCATTCTGAAGGAGATCAGCCCTGGGATTTCTTTGGAAGGAATGATGCTAAAGCTGAAACTCCAGTACTTTGGCCACCTCATGCGACGAGTTGGCTCATTGGAAAAGACTCTGATGCTGGGAGGGATTGGGGTCAGGAGGAGAAGGGGACGCCAGAGGATGAGATGGCTGGATGGCATCACTGACTCGATGGACGTGAGTCTGGGTGAACTCTGGGAGTTGGTGATGGACAGGGAGGCCTGGCGTGCTGCGATTCATGGGGTTGCAAAGAGTTGGACACGACTGAGCAACTGAACTGAACTGAATGCGCTTGCTTGCAGTAATGTGCCTATTTAATCCCAATGGAAAGAAAATATTTTATCATAGCATAGGTTTGTTGACTTAGGCCCTTTATTCCTTATATTGTTTTTTGTGTGACTATAAGGATGAAAGTAAAAAAAAAAAAGTTTATTTTTTTTGTAACTATATTATAAGCTTTCCAAATCTTTAAAATTTTAATTAAATACATAGTACTTGTAATTTTGTGTCAGGATTTTGATAAAATATTTTAGAGATACTATCTATGGAGGATTGATTCTTAAGAGCTAGAAAGAAAAAATGGAGTCTTTCCTAAGTGTATAATTTGAAAAGTGTTGGCATGAGGTTCATTGAATATAGAAAGTGGAATTGAAAGAGCCAAAAAAGGAGAAGTCTGTGGATATGAGGCAGAGATCCATGGAGGGGTGGATAGACATAGAGAAAAGGATCTGTTGTAAGGATGTAAGAGAAGTCTTCATGCATAAATAAGGTCAAAGCTAGGTCAAGTCCTAATCTAGGTCTAGCTCACGTGTGTTCTGTGCTTTCCATCGGAGACGATTCCCAGTGTCCAAGAGGGAATATGTACTCAAGTGGGCCAAGCAGAGGAAAGAATCCAATGTAAGATTGTTAATCAGAAAGGGAAATCAGTTTCTATACCTGATGATTTAGATAACCCATAAGAGAAAGAAGATATAAAGAAAATGAATGTTCAAGCAGTGCTGTGTACCTGTAGGCACCTCTTCAGACTTTGGAGGGAAAATTTTGCTTCTTGTTTCTATGAAGTTATGAACTGCCTTGAACTTCTGTTACTTAGGACTCTGTGCATCCTTTCATAATTTCTCAACATCATGATTTCATCAACATTTCTAATGCTAGAGCAGTGTGGCAGAAATTAAGACAGAGAATAGTTTGCCACTGTGATGCTAATGACTCTCTTCCAAGTATTATCAAGTAGACAAGTAATTTACCGTAAAGAAAAAAAATCAATTTCTGTAGTTACTCAAGTTCCAGTATCTGGACACACTGCCTCCTGTCTTTCTCTCCTTGGGGTGACATTTACTTGTTTGGAAAGAGTACATCTGCTTGTTGGATAGGTCTGAAGTGGAGGCTACACTTTGTCAGGGAAATTTTAATAACCACAAAATAAAAATTCACCAAAACATCTGATTTGTGTTATCAAATCACCATAAGACATTTTTACTTTTATTAGAGTTGAAAAGTTTTAAAAGATGTTAAGAAAAAAAAAAAGAGCTACAACTTAGGATATTCAAATATATCATATCAAAACTATGACTTAAATTCATCTCCAGGAAAATTTATTTTTAATTTGTAGCATAAGCAAGGAATAGATAGACTACTTGTCAATATTCCTTAATAGACAAAGGAAAGCCTAAATGAGAACAAAAATGGAATTGGCAATTCAATAAACGTGAAAAGTAAGAATGAGCTCTATTTTGAATTGCTGCAATTTTTATTCATTAAAATCACTCAGCTTGATAAGCAAGTCTTTTTAAATACCAAGAACAAATTGTTAAAGAACTGTCATTGTGCTCTTGCCTAGTTAGATAATGGGTCCCTTTTTGCGAGAATAGAAATAGGCTCCTGGATTTGTGTATCTGATTTTGTGGCTTTTGCAAGTAGTAATGATGGAGGAACCCGTAATGACAGAGGAGGCTGGCAGGCTACAGTCTACTGGATCTCAGAGTCAGACATGACTTAGCAACTGAACAACAATGATGATGCAGGATTCCAGCGGTTAACTCTTCAAGTCTGGCATATTCACAGACTTTTGCAAACCAATCTTGGTGAAGTATGTTTCATGGAAAGCTGGGTAAAAGAGTATGGATTAACCCTAGGGGGTGAATTATCCAAACTTCTGTTTTGACTGACAGAGGATCAAACTATATATCTGTATATAAAGCAGACCCAGCATTTGGTGATTGGATTTTCTGATTCAATGTAACTTCAGAATAACCTTCATGACAGGGCTATTATTCCTCTTTTATCAGTAGTTATATATACCGGTTCAATGTGAAGCATCCCTATGACTGCAAAGATGGAATTGGGAAGCAATTTCTTTAGTTGTGTGTGTTCAGTGACGAGGGCTTCCAACTGACCTTTGTTTTCAGTTTATACTTTTACATCTAAAACGAGTGTGTGTGTATGAAAGTTCCTCAGTCATGTCCAACTCTTTGAGACCCCATGGACTATGCAGTCCATGGAATTCTCCAGGAAAGAATACTGGAGTGGGTAGCCTTTCCCTTCTCCAGGGGATCTTCCCAACTCAGGGATTGAACCCAGGTCTCCCACATTGCAGCCTGATCCTTTACCAGCTGAGCCACATGAGGAGGCATTATTTGCAGACAGACAGGCCTACCTGAGACTTCTTATCTAGATCGAAAAAGAACCTTTGCATCACTATATGTCTTCTCACTTAGCATCACATTATTTTTTCCTGTAATACTCTCCTATTGTCCCCTAAAAATAGCCTTCAAACTTTGTGGTTTAGTTAAAGAAAATGCCCAACATATGCATAAGACAGTAAAGCCTAAATGAGTAAATGAGGTGTTTTGAGCACATTCATTCACCCATGCATCATAAAGGACACCTGTTCATGGCTCACTGTGTTAGATACCATACCATTTGCTGGTGATGAGAATTGGATCATAAAGAAGGCTGAGTGATGAAGTATTGGTGCTTTTGAATTATGGTGCCGGAGAAGACTCTTGCCTGGAGAAGAAAATGGTAACTTACCCCCGTATTCTTGCCTGGAGAATCCCATGGACAGAGGAGCCTGCTGGGCTACAGTCCATGGGGTCGCAAAGAGTCAGACACAACTGAGCAACTAAACAACAACAGAAGACTTTTGAGAATCCCTTAGACAGTAAGGAGATCACACGAGTCATTCCTAAATGAAATCAACCCTCAATATTCACTGGAAGGACTGATATTGAAGTTGAAGCTCCAGTAGTTTGACCACCTGATCCAAAAAGCTGACTCATTGGAAAAGACCCTGATGCTGGGAAAGATTGAGAGCAGGAGGAGAAGGGGGCAACAGGGGATAAGATGGTTGGATGGCACCACCAACTCAATGGACATGAATCCAAGCAAACTCCAGGAGATAGTGAAGGACAAGGGACCCTGGCATGCTGCAGTCCATGGGGTTGCTAAGAATTGGACACAACTTAGCAATTCAACAACAACAACAGCAACGAAAAATTAAATAAGTGACAAATCACTTTCAAAGGGGGTCAATGACTTTTGATCTATAAATAAAATAGTTTCAGTCTAGCAAACATCTTTAACTTTAGATCAATCCTCTTTGAGGAAGGAACAACATATATGCCAGGTTAAAGGAAATTACAGAACCAAGGCCTTTGGGAAAACAGTGAACTCAAATTTAGAATTTAGTAGTACACACTGCGTTCAATGTAAAAAGGAGTTTTTTTCCAATGTTTTTTATCATTGTTTCTGGGAAAAAACTTCAATTAAATGTTGATGCATTGATGGTTTTTAACACATCTTAAGAAAGCCTTCGGAGAAGGCAATGGCACCCCACTCCAGTACTCTTGCCTGGAAAATCCCATGGGTGGAGGAGCCTGGTGGGCTGCAGTCCATGGGGTCCGACAGAGTCGGACACGACTGAGCAACTTCACTTTCACTTTTCACTTTCATGCATTGGAGAAGGAAATGGCAACCCACTCCAGTGTTCTTGCCTGGAGAATCCCAGGGACGGGGGAGCCTGGTGGGCTGCCATCTATGGGGTCACACAGAGTCGGACACGACTGAAGAAACTTAGCAGCAGCAGCAGCAAGAAAGCCTTAGCAGAAGCAAGCTCCTCAAGTAGGGGGCAGGAGCAGGAAAAGAAACTAAAGGAAACTAAATCCAGAGAGTGTGTATGTGTGTGTGTGTATGCAAGGAGGTTGGGATGGCATGGCTTCCCATGAATTTGTCATAATTTTATTTCTTATACTTCACATACTTCATGCTCTGTATCCCTATAATTTTATTTATTTATGATACCAGCTATTGGACTCGTAGAATAATTATCAAACTCCATGACTTTCATAATTTTGTTTTGCTCTGCTTTTCTACTTCCAACTTTATATACAAAAGCATCACACTGATTTTTTTAATCAGATCTTAATTTGAAGCTCAGTTTCTCAGCACTGTTTCCATTTTTCAAAATGCTAATATTATTAAATCATGAAAACTTTGAGAATAAAAGCCCTGACATTCAAATCAGACAGTCACAAAGAAGACACTTTGCATGTACAGTGTTAAGCAAAAGAGTTCAGAGAGGCTTCCCAGATTTTGCAAATAAATATGTATGTCACATGGTACATGGTTACATTAAAAATTATTCATCATTTATCTATAATTCATATTGAACTGAGCATCCTGTAATTTATGTGGCAATCCCATGATGTAGACCTAAATGAAATACAAAATCAGGATAAGTAGATTATGCATTAACTCTCCTGTCCATAAACAAACTATCAAAAGGAAAGTTACTAATTCATTAATATGAGTTTGTTTTTATAGATTGAATTATATCTGCAGATTAGAGTTGTATTGATAATACATCAAAAAGTCATATACTGAATAATTGCAGTATGAGATTATCTACCTTAAATTGCTTTTAATAACACAAAGGAAGCCAGGGCTTATTCACAGGAAGCTTTGCATTTGAAACTAGAAAAATCATATCACCTGCATGTTTTAAGTAAGTAAAATTCAGCCCACATTTTGAAAAATATAATTCTATTTTAGAAAAATAACTATTAGAAAATAAGCTGGAATGATCATCAGAGGAGAAAATAATTTTTATTCTTTTATTCTTTATTTTCTAATTTCTCTACTTTTAAAAATACTTTAAAATTAAAAAATACTAATGAAAAAGATGAGATTAAAAAGGTCCATGCTAACAGTTATTTATAAATAACTGGTTATTTAAAATATTTATAAATAACTGGTATACACCTGGTTCTAATAGCAATAGACAAATATTTTTATCTTTTGAACACTTAATCTTTTATCTTTTAATACTTGAAATTGTTATCCTTTATATACTTTAGAAACTAAATATGAGTCAGTTAAAAAGCAAGGGATCTTGTTGTTTAGAATCCAGTCCTGGACTTAACACTTTCTAATTGTGTGTCCTTTATATGCTTTGGTTCTTTATCTGTAAAATGCGGGCAATGATATTATCTAATTCAAAAGATGGTTTTTTAAGCATTAAATGAGTTAGGGTACAGTAGGTATGAAATCCCTGACTTATTTTAAGTGCTATGTCAGTGTTAATGTCAGTTACTCTTTTTTGTGCATGTACAATGAGATTTGCTTGTGTTTACTGTTTTTTTTTTTTATTCTTTTGAGCTAGAGGCTGCCTGATTAAGAAAATACTATGATACCAAAAGTTGCTGCTTAATCATTTTGGAAACAAACTCAGGGAGAATTGTGGTAATGGGAAAGCCCTGGAAAAGACAATAACAGCTATGATTTCACAATTCCCCTTTGACAGATTCTTAGCAAGTGCCACAAACAAGCATTCGCAGCAACTTCCTCTTTCTGGTAGATTTGAAATACAAACAGCAGACTGTCTTAGCTCAGGTTATTACAACGAAACACCATAGTCCGAGCGACCTGAACAACAGACGTTTGTTTCTCCAGTGCTGAAGGTTGGGAAGATCATGGAGCCAGCAGGTTCAGGCCCTCTTCTTGACTTGCAGATGGCTGGCTTCTTGCTATGTCCTCATACAGTGGAGAGAGGAAGTTCTGGTATCTCTTCCTTTTTTTTTTTTTCCCTTAAAGTATAACAATCCTATCATGGGGGCTGCACCCTCATGATCTTATCTAAATCTAATTATCTCCAAAGTGCCCTGCCTACTAATACCATCATATGAGAGTTAGGGCTTCAAGGTACAGAGTTTGAGGAAACACAGTCAGTCCATGGCACAGACCACTGGCATTTTGATTTAATGGATTCATACTAATCAGCCATCTGCACCCAGAAGTTGACAGGGCTTGCCATCCTCCAAAAAGTGCAGGACATAAGAGAGCCACTTGTCTTTCATAAAGTCTGTGCTTTGTTTCTTTATTAGAGTTTTACTCTTGGGTTTTTGTTTATCCTTCTGCTGCTGCTGCTGCTGCTAAGTCGCTTCAGTCGTGTCCAACCCTGTGCGAACCCATAGATGGCAGCCCACCAGGCTCCCCTGTACCTGGGATTCTCCAGGCAAGAACACTGGAGTGGGTTGCCATTTCCTTCTCCAAAGCGTGAAAGTGAAAAGTGAAAGTGAAGTCTCTCAGTCGTGTCCCACTCTTAGCGACGCCATGGACTGCAGCCCACCAGGCTCCTCCATCCATGGGATTTTCCAGGCAAGAGTATTGGAGTGGGGTGCCATTGCCTTCTCCGTATCCTTCCTGATCCCTCCCCATTTATTTTCTCCTCAAAATTAAAAGTTAGAATATAAAAAATGATACTCTAAAAGCAATCTGGAGCAGTGGTTATCTGTTATAACTGGATTTGATCCATTGTTACTTCTGTCTCTATTATTGCATCAATATTGCCTCAAACAGATAGCATATGGCAGAGAGAAGAATAACTCATGATTTATATGCAGTCCAGCTGTGTGTATGTGATTCATCCTCGTATGGGGTTAAAAATAAATTCATGATCAGATTTAAACTTTATAGAGACATATGTTTACCTGTATCTCAGATGTGTTTAATTTCTATTTTTTATCCAAATACACACATTTTACTTTTGGTGGTTAGAAGATTTGAAGCCTATAATACGTAGGTAGGAGAAATGACTTTAATTTAGATTGAGAATAAAAAAATTGATTATTAAATCCCTCTCATGAATAGGAATATAAAAAAATATAATTTATAACTAAATTCATATGAAAACAAAATATTTATCATTCTTTATAATAACTTAAGTGAAAGTCGCTCAGTCATGCCCGACTCTTTGTAACCCCATGGACCATAGCTCACCAGGCTATATAGTCCATGGGGTTGCAAAGAGTCAGCCTGACTGACTGACTAAGCACAGCTATGGTTCATAGGAAAGGCATGGCAACCCTCTCCAGTATTCTGCCAGGCTCCTCTGTCCATGGAATTCTCTAGGCTAGCACACTGGAGTGGGTACCCATTCTCTTCTCCAGGGCATCTTCCCAACCCCGGGTTTGAATCCAGGTCTCCCTCATTGCAGTTGGATTCTTTACTGTCTGAGCCACCAGAGAAACCCATAATAACCTAAGTGATATAGAATAAAAAGACCAAAATCAAATAGGTGAATATCTGTCTATTATAGCATGCTATTTTTGAAATATTAAAAGTAGGTGTCATTTAATTTTAACAGGAAAGATTATTGTTTCTAAGTGACCCTCATGAGAGAATCTGTAGAAGTTCATGTATATATTTTTACAGTTTTACAAAGTGAACCTTAGGTTTAAAATATAGTTTTGTTTGATTAATTTTAATGTGTAATGGAATAAAAGATTATTCTTGGTTTTGGACAAAACTACTTTTTTCTGGTTTAATATATTATGTTTATTATTGAAACTATCCTTTAAATTAAAATATTGCAAAACTAAAAGGATACTGCATTAGGAGTAAATATTCAATAGGAATGTAATTAGATTGAATTTTCGCCTTCATTAAGCATGTGGACAAATCAGATGTGCATTTTCATTTCAAAAGTTTATTATAGGGAAAGCACATAAATGTAATTATAAGCTCTCCCATTAATACATCTTTGATTTCTTGCCATTCTGCATACATCTCCTAGTTCACATCTGTACAGGCCATTATCTTGAATTGAGTTCCTGCTGTAGGGCATATGGATCATTATTATATTTGGAAGGCTTTCTGTCATATGCAGGCAAATATCCATAAGAATTACATCAATGTTTAGTTACCAAAATCTTTGAAAGTTAAGGCAGTTAATGAATTGAGAAACTAGGTAGGTATCCTTTCAAATTTACTGATTAAGATTTGTAATTTATTATCAGATCAGATCAGTCACTCAGTCGTGTCCGACTCTTTGTGACCCCATGAATCACAGCACGCCAGGCCTCCCTGTCCATCACCAACTCCCAGAGTTCGCTCAGACTCACGTCCATCGAGTCAGTGATGCCATCCAGCCATCTCATCCTCTGTCGTCCCCTTCTCCTCCTGCCCCCAATCCTTCCCAGCATCAGAGTCTTTTCCAATGAGTCAACTCTTCGCATGAGGTGGCCAAAGTACTGGAGTTTCAGCTTTAGCATCTTTCCTTGCAAAGAAATCCCAGGGCTCATCTCCTTCAGAATGGATTGGTTGGATCTCCTTGCAGTCCAAGGGACTCTCAAGAGTCTTCTCCAATACCACAGTTCAAAAGCATCAGTTCTTCAGCGCTCAGCCTTCTTCACAGTCCAACTCTCACTTTTAAAATAGATACTGTGGGCTGCCTTACCACAAGACCTAGGTTACAACAGATTCAATAGATAACAAGGACATTGCTTTTTTATATGCAAGGTGTTGTGTTTAGTCAGTCAGTCATGCCGACTCTTTGCAACCCCATGGACTATATAGCCTGCCAGGCTCCTCTGTCCATGGGGATTCTCTAGGCAAGAGTACTGGAGAGGGTTGCCATGCCTTTCCTCCAGGGGATCTTCCCAACCCAGGGATCAAACCCAGGTCTCCTGCATTGCAGGCAGATTCTTCACCATCTGAGCCACCAGGGAAGCCCAAGAATACTGGAGTGGGTAGCCTATTCCTTTTCTAGGGGATCTTCCTGTCCTAGGAATGGAACAGAGGTCTCCTCCGTTGCAGGCTGATTCTTTACCAGCTGAACCACCAGGGAAGCCCTAAATGAAGGTAACACTGAACATACCACATGTATGAATTTTTTCATTGAGTATTTTAAATTCAACATGAGGTAAAATGTGAATATATATTTGCAGTATACATAAACATGTATATAGTGACTGCATTCTTTAATGATGTAGTAACTTTTTATTAACTTTCTGTAGGTGGGAAAACAGAGTGATTAGTGACAGTATAATTAAATACTTTAACTAACATTACACAGTCAACTATTGCTTCTGGTAGATTTTTTTTAATTGATTTAAAAAAATTTTTTATATAGTTTTTAAATGTTGCTTCCCATTTAGTTACTACTAAATATTGGCTATATTCCCATGTTACACAATGTATGCTTGAGTCTATCTTAAACAAGGCCATGACTTTTTAAACAAAGTCTACCAAATATGTTGATTTCTAAGAAGAATTTCTAAACGTTCTTGGAAAGTGCTGTTTACCTGAGAACAGAAAACGTGTCTTAAGTTTGGCCTCATATAATGATAAAATGCCAGAGCACAGGATGGGTGATTAATGAAAGCTTCTTGAAGGAAAATGCCACAGATTTAAAAAATATTTTTTTTCTCAAATGTTGCTTTGAAGCTTCTCTGAATGTGAGTTCAAGTGATCCATGTTTTGTTCTTATTCTGAAGACTGTTTCCTTCTCAGCAGTGCTTTTAGTACCAATATTTTCTATACATAATAATTGATTAGCAAAATATAGTCACTGCTTACAAAAATCTTATACTCTGGTCACATTTATCAAATAGGTACTTAATTAAGTATATTTACAAAATGTTATACATTCTCTGAAGGAAAATGACAAGAGAGAATAATGCACATATGTCTTGGTACCTCCGACATTAAACTTTCAAAAGCAAACCACAAAAATACTATTTGTATTCATTGATCCTACATATATAAGAATTTAAAAAATGAACAAACAGAAAACAGAATAAGCTTGTCTGGTAATGATGCATGTTAAAGAAAACCAGAGCTTGATAATGAGGGGGCAAGGTCAGATTTTTATGCAAGAACCAACGGTGTAGGGGAAAATAGACTTCCTAGAATTGTGCTCAATTCCAGGTACAATAAGCGAAGGTGGAGATTTATAGCCAAAGATGGGGAGTCTGATTAAGTCGATGTGATAGGATTCTTGCTGAAGGTAGGAGTGACCAGATATCACCTGAGAGGCAGTGATGGGTGAGAAATATGATCAGATATCCCGAGTAGGGGATTCTGCTTAAACAAATTTAGCAGAAGTTTTACCAAAATTAAGGCCTGCAAATACATACACGGAAGTCCGAAACTTGAGGCTCAGTTGAGAAGAGGGTGCAGAAGACCTCTTTCTAAAGTTTGGTCAAGGAGAGAGTTTTGTCATATGTACCAGCATTTGGTAAGTCTACTTCTTGAGGAGAAGGGTGGGGGAAGGATAGTAGAGATTGTATCACTGCTTGAAAATTTGTATTAAAAGGAAAACTGAAGCAGACATCACAAAATGTTAACTTTTGTTAAATTTAGGTACTAGGTATCTGTTCTAATATTCAGTAAATCTTGGAGATATTTTATATCACACAAATTCTTTTTTGAAACAAGAAATATTATTTGAGCTGAAATGTAAAAGATAGGTAGAAATGACTTGGGTGAAGGAGAGCTGATAGTGGGGTTGGGTTTGAGAGAGCATGCAGGGTAGCATTACTCAGTGCTGTGAAATACATTTAAGTTATTACAAATAAGACATAGGTGTATTTAAAAGTGTATATCCATGTATATGTGGGTACACAAATATATGTATCATTTATAAAGTATGCAGTTGTTACTTCTTTCCTAAAATGTTTTAATGAATTTCTCAGCTTAAATTATAAAAAAGCAAATGTTTCCTGAAAATATTTTTAGCACAACAAAACTATATCATTAATTACATACTATCTAAATTATGGATTGAATATTTTAAGAGCCTTAAGAAGAACAAGTGTTATATTAATTAGAGAAATACCAACTCTGGTTTTACAGATTGAAGCATGAAAATCAAAGCATTACTAGAGTTGTTCTTTATAGTTTATAATATCTTCACATTGATGAGGTTTTGTTCTATAACTTTCCATTCACATGTGGAATTAAGTTATTGCCTCTAATTATGAAAGTAATAGAATCATGATTAGAAGATAGCTTCTGAATCAGTAGTTCTCATTCAGCCTTTTACTCTTCACATGAAATTTCTTTCATCTAGAATGTAGGATTTGCTGTTGTATAAAATCCAAGTTTCCATAGTTAAAATTTATTTTTAAAAATTTTGATAAATCTGTAATTGAGAAAAGACCATATTTACTACAGGCATAGGAGAGTAAGCTTTAAATCATATTTAAGACTGAATTCTCACATATCCTTTAATTTTATTTTGAACACATTATTTTTGAACAAATGGCCAATAACACGTAGATGTCACTCAAAGATGATTTGTCTTGTAGGAGAGGTGGGAAACTTTATTAAAGTTGTTATGGGTTTTAATGCATAAATTTTAAAAGATAATTAGTTGACATGCTATTAACATACTGTTAATGATTTATAAAGAAAAGTATAGTCCTTTCTTGCCCTATTAACTCCTAATTAGTTAGTTAAATGTACTTACAAATCTGAGCTCAACTCATGTACCTAGTCACCTGAGATTCCAAATAAAACTAAGTTACATACTTCCAAACATAATAAATGACTCCCAACTTATGAGAAAACTAAACGTATAGATGCATAGTGACGTAAGATGGTTCCCTGTTCATGGCCTCCTATAGGATTAAGTGGAGACATGGGACTCAATAGTCACATGCTGCCTCTCGTCTTTACTGTGTGGCTTGTCGGCATTTCTTGAGCAGAAGTTGAGCAGCGGCAGCTCTGCTAGTTACCCCATGACCTGGGGCTTCCCTCTGACCTGGTCAAACTGCATTTCCTCCCCTGACCCACTGCTCTCTGGGAAGAGTTGCTGAGAGGCCATGTGTCAATCAGCTAGTTCACCCCAGGGTCCGACAGACAGTAGCTGCTCAATGAATGATCTCTCACTTCTCCTTTCCTCTTCCATCTTTGAAGCAGTGCGTACTATAGATTTTCCTCCTAATACTGTAACTGTAGATTTTAAGATTTTTTTTTTAAAGTTTTGTTTGTTTATTTCTGGCAGTGCTGGGCGTTTCATTGCTGTGAGTGGTTCTTTGTGAGCCGGGACTCCCCTTTAGTTGTGGTGCATGGGCTGCTCTTTGCAGTGGCTCCTCTTGTTGGGGAACAAGGGCTCTAGGGCGTCTAGTTTACAGTAGCTGTGGATATGGGCTCAGTAGTTGCGGCTCCCGGGCTCCGTCCGTAGCCCTGCCTCAGTAGTTTTAACTCAGGCGCTTAGTTGTTCCATAGTATGCAGGATTAGGGATCAAACCCATGTTTCCTGCTTGGGTGGGCAGATTCTTGACCACTGACCCACTGGGAAAGCCTCTCCTGTAGTTTCTGATCTTACAGAGTTGACAGGAAGAAATAGTTTGAGAAGAACATATACTATCATCCATGTAACACATATTAGAAATATAAAGTGATGTTATGATATTTCAAATATCTTGGAAAACAAAACAAACTCCCATTGCATCTTTAAAACATACTGCATATCAGCTGAATGAAATCTCTTTTTCTTCATCAACCAGTTTCCAGTGGGTCTGCATTGATGGCAAGGGAGCCAATAAATCATAGGTATTAGTGTCTTTGGGACTAGTTATTTTTATTATAAGGAATTGAAGAATATTCTAAATATCAAGAATATTCTCAATGTTATTAGTACTGAGACTGAGAAGGACAGCAAAATTTCCTGGATGAGAGTGGTTGGGAATTATTCATAAGTTACTCAATGAAGGAAGGGGAATTCAAACGAAAGGAATGTTAAAACTTAAATATAATCAGAACGATCCAGCCGTCTCACTTTGATGTGTTTACCCAAAGGAATTAAAGAAGGGACCGTAATAGATACCAGTGTTCATAGCAGTTTCATTATCGATAGTCTAAAGGTAGAAACAACCCAAATGTTCATTGACAGATGAATGCATAAGTGAAATGTGGGCTACACACACCCTGGAATATTGTTCATCTTTAAAGAGGAATGGGATTCTCTTACATGATACAACACTGATGAACCCTGAAAACATCAGGCTAAGTAAAATAAGACCAAAAAAGACATAAAAAATTCATAAAGACAGAAATAAAATAAAGGTTAGACGGGCTGGAGGCAGAGGAGAATAGGGAATTATTAAATGGGCACAGAGTTTCTCTTTGGAATGTTGAAAACAATCTGGAAATGGATAGTGGTGATGGTTGCTCATCATTGTGAGTGTACTTAGTGTAATTGAATTACACAGTTAAAATGGTTAAATGGCTTCTAAACAAACAAACAAAACGAGTTAAGTTAATCATTTAAATTTACCTGATGATGATCTTCAAGACTGTTGTAACTTAAGTATGACGTAGCGGTAGCAGTAGCAGTGTTAGTCGCTCAGTCTTTTCCGACTCTTTACGACCCCAAGATCTGTAGCCCGTCAGGCTCCTCTGTCCATGGGATTCTCCAGGCAAGAATACTGGAGTGGATTGCCATTCCCTTCTCCAGAGGATCTTCCTGATCCAGGGCTGGAACCCAGGTCTCCTGCATTGCAGGCAAATTCTTTACCATCTGAGCTACAGGGAAGATCAGGATAAGTATGACATAAGACTTTGCCAAATGGACGTGTGGGGCATGGAAGGGTATCCAACTATGTTTTTTTGGGGTGTTTTCACATTTTACAAAAGAGAAGTTATTTAAATAGGTGACTGTATTTAAATACATTAGCTTGGAGATCATGTGTATATCACACAGGCAAGGGTTCAACTCCCAGCTCTGTCAACTCACGTGCTCTGTGACCTGGAATGAATTATTTAAGTGTTCTAACTCCAGTTTCCTCATCCGCATAATAAAAATAGGACTTACATCAAGGTCGCTGTAAGGTTGGAAAGGGGAGAATGCTTGTGAAGCAGTTACCATTACACTTGACACCTAGATGCTCCTCACAGAATGCTTGCAGTTAGCATTGCTTTGCAAAGATCTGCGTTCCATGTATCTTTAGCAGTAACGACTAAACCTTCCATCAAAACTGGAGTTAAATAACTTGTGAGCATGTGCATTCAAACTTTTTTATCCCCCCCCCACAAAGGACCTACAAAGGTTCAGAACCATGGCCGTAGAAGCTTGTTTTATGCCCTGAGACACAGCAGAGAATGGTAAAGTCTCAGCTCAGAAATGCTTACAGGGGGAGTTTCTCAAGTGTTGAAGGGTGAAGTTCATGGTTATTGACTGAGGTGTGCATTTCTTCTTAGTCTCTCTCCTGGGTTTAGTAAATGGGCACAGGATTTTGTGCCTTCAAGAGTTCATACTTGAGTGAGGTCATAGTACAAGTTACTAGAGTTGCAAGATGTGGATTCCTTATCCAATACTTGAGCTAAGTACTGAATACATTTGAATTTACAAAACTTTTTAGTGCCAAAAAGATAAATAAGGACCTTGAATTCAACTGATTAGGAATGGGGAAAGTTCTTGCATTGCCTAGATAATATGAATTTGAGAATATTATTTGACCTCTTTAGACCTCATCTGTATAAAGAATGAGAACAAAGCAGTGATTTAAAAATGTGTATAAGAGTTGTGAAACTCTTTAATCAAGGAGAAGCTTACAGGGAAGGCTAATACATAAAACAGAACTGCATCTTTCTGCTTGTGACCTACTTTCTTTATTTTTACACTCTACTTCCCACTCCAGCCCGATGGGGAATTTTTCATGTTTTGGAAAACCCTGAAACTCAAGAAATTTAGAGTAACCATTAGACTCTCCACAATTCTACAAAATATAATTGTTAACTGGCCAAAGTTGCAAATGGTATAAAATATCATTTGAACAGGAATTAGAAATAAACTTAATATCCGTATTATTTTGTGACACAGATGTAGATGATGTGAAAACATTCTCTTTTAAATTTGAGGTCCATCCTATCCTCAAACTGCTGCATCTTAGGTCATTGTGAGCAAGTTCCAAGATACCATGAGGCCTTAGACCAATCTTTTCTTTAAGTAAGGTTTACGGGGACAAACAATATTAAAGGAGAGGAAAGAGTCATATAATTACACTGAAATGTCATAGGTGCCTCAACGAAGAAGCAAGGCCTTCCTATGCCTGAGTTGGCAAAGAGAAGAGGCTCCAAGCTGGGCAAGAACATGTTTACTAAGGTGGTTAATGAAACTGCTCTCTGTCAGTTTTTCTCACTGAAGCACCTGATGCAATTATCTTGAATACAGTCAAGGTTTTTGTTTGTTTGTTTGTTTTTGGCTGTGCTGGCTGTTCATTGCTGTTTGGGCTTTTTCCCTAATTGCGGTGCAGAGGCTTCGTATGTGGTGGCTTCTCTTATCGCAAAGCACAGGCTGTAGAGCGTGCAAAGTTCAGGAGTTTTGGCTCCCGGACTCTAGAGCACAGGCTCAGCAGTGATGGCTGGTGCTCCACTGCACGTGGGATTTCCTGGACTAGGAATTGAACCGTTTGTCTCTCACATTGGCAGGTAGATTCCTTACCACTGAGTCACCGGAGAAGCCCAAGGTATTTGTTTTTATATTTATCAGGATGTGTTAAATTATAAGAATTTTACAATACCACACACCTCACCCTTCATTAAACCCTCATATAAGTTTGTTGCTTACAAATACTTAAATCTGTTTCTCTTAAAATATATAGTTAAATAAGAAATTTCTTCCCTTTGAGTGCAGAGATATGGTATAGTTTTCTTCTCCTTAATATAAAAAGAGCTTGTCAGATGGGAAAATATCAGGAATATGATCATGACCACATACTCATTTCACTGATGAAGCTAAGCTTAACATCCACAAAAACAAAATGTTGGCAGCAAGGGGAGAGAAGCCACTCCATTTCAAACTCTTAATTTATACAGAAATTTGTGTATACAGTCATGCCAAATAGAGCTGTCAGCCTAATATCTGTGCAGGAATGTCTCAAAGACAGCATGATATAATCAAACCTATTGTTATTTTAAATATATATATATATATATATGAATCAAACATTACTGCACCATCGTTTATGAACTTGATGTAGATTTCTTTCTGAGAAGTATTCACATTAACAAATGTTCAGCTTTGGCTTCATTTAGTCTATTTTGCTAACAGTATGCATACTTATGACAGTCTCTCTTTATTAAATTCCCTGTGTCTCCTGCAGTTTACCATCTTTTTTAAAAAAATACAGATGTTTTCTGAATGTAGTCTTCTTGTACCTGGTGTATTTAAACAATGTTTTATTTTAAACAAGCTTTAAAATAGTTGAACAATTAAATAAATATTGTATTTCATTAAAATCCATGGTAATGAAATTATAATGTATACACTCTTAGAGATTCTAGACCTTGGGCAAGCTGACAAAACCAATGGATAGATCCTTTCTGTAAAAATCTACAAATGCATAGAAATCTCACACTTTTGCATATAATTTAAGGATATCCATAGATCCTAGGTAAAAACCAATAACAGTACATTTCATTGTTAATATTGTGCATGTTTTTCTTTTTCCATTATTGCCCATTTCCATTGTTTAACATTAAGAAGAATGTTGCAGCCTGCATAGCTCCTATGAAACTATATTTTAAATAACTTTATTGTTTATGAAATGAATCTGCAGCCATAGACTAATTGTTATCATGTCTGCATAATGTGCTTTTTGACCTATGTCTGCCCCTTGTCTTAAACTGTTTCAGAAGATTAAATAGAATGTCTATAAATGCAAGTATTTATCTAACTTTATATGCTATAAATTAGTCATAAAGAATTTTACTTGTGTACTTTATGCATATTAATGACACGGAGGTGTAAAATAACTACTTTTCTGTTGCTGCATCAGACCACTTGGAGAGGTCTGTCCTGGGGAGCATGTTGCCTCTACAGGTCATTTGGGGTTCACTGTTATCTGTTGCAGGGCTAAAAGAAAGAGATGCAGAGCTAATTATTTACAGATGAAATTAACTATATGGAAGTCCGCCATAGTTATTCTCATTCTGACCTCAGGTTCTAAACAATTTAAGCAACTATGAATAGGCAAGAGCAGATGGTACCTTCACTTTTTAAAGTTGTAAACATAAAGCAAAGTATTCTTGAGAACTGTTGTCTCCCAGAAAGCCATCACGTGCATTGTCAGCATTGGGAGGAAGCCCAGTTCCCGATACATGTGAAGAGTATAAGATCTCTATGAATTGAACCTCACCAGCACCCTAATCTATTTGTAATAAATAACTATAATGCATTTGTCATTAACAACCTGAAGGGAAGTGCAGACAGAGAGAATTAGACCATCTCCATCTGTTTCCTGCAGAACTAAATTTTCTTAAGAATAATCTACCTATATGGATTTAGATATTAAAAGGGAGATACTATGATAGTGCTGGGCATTTTAATGCCCTTTGGAAAATACTGAGACTATATAAATTAATCAAGCAGTCTTTTTAATTTTCCAGACTCTGATCCCAGATCAGCCTTGTTTTCAGCAGGAATGAATGATAGCCCTTATGTTTTATTGCCCTTTTAACCTTAAACATCAAGCCCCATGGCAAAATCTAATGCAAAAATATAGTGAATGTTACTCTTTCTTGCCTTGCAATATGCTATTAATTGTATATTGAAATAAATGTCTAAGAGCATTTCAACAAAGCAAAATTAACCAAATGTATATATTCCCATTATAGGCAAGGTATCATTTGCATAATTTTGGAAAATTCAAGTATTTTCAGGTCCCTGGAACTGGAAAGAATCAGAATAAGACAGGCCTTAACCTCCTTTCATCAATCTGGACTCATATTAATGCCAGATAAACCCTACTGGCTTGCTGGTTTAGGGATAGAATTTTTTTTTTGTCTTTTCCCATTTATTACCCCTTCTTCTTCTTCTTTTTTTTTTTTACATTTCATTTCTTTACTTTGCTTACTAGCTTTGCTATTTCCATCATTCCCTAAGCCACAAAATATTTGTTTGAATAAAATTGCCATAAATTAGTTGTTACAAGAAAAAAAAATTACACTGCTTAAAACAGTAATCAACTCAGAGTAACACTCTCTTCATGTCTGTTCACAGCTTCCCTCTTGTCCTTGCTTCTTTTAACCATGTAAGTTATTGAATGGTGTACAGGTCTACTCATGATTCTATTAAAAATTAATTCTGGGATTACAGTGCCATCAGGAAGGATGGAAATTGCAGTCAGTCTTTAATATTCCATGATCTCTAGTAGATCTGATTCCTCTCACCACCGTAGCTTGCTCTTCTGGTCTTGGATTGTTTAGAACTATAAGCTGTTCTGCCCTTTTGGGCTATGTTCTGGCATCTGGTAGACCTAGAGAAGAGCTAGGAATGATGCTGGAGGAATACTACCTGCCTCATAGTCTGTCAGTGGGTCTCCTGGAACTGGAACTCCCTGTGCTATGAAACTGTCCTTAGCACAAATTGGAAAGCTGTGTACGTTAACCCAGAAATCTACTCTGTCAAAGGGGAGACTCATCTAATTGCTGAAGTATCTTATTAAATGTACATCTGTGTACCTGTGCCTTGGTAGTGCTTGTATAGAACATAGTCCAGAAAAGCATCAGCTCTACTTCGTAAGCATGTTAAGAGAACAGACACTGGCTACAAATATAACAATCCAATAAGAAGCCTTCCAAGAGTCTATTTCCATTGTGAACATTGCCATGTGACATGTTTATGTCTTTGAAAGTTTAAATCCCAGTTTCTAGGGACAAGAATATTATGGAAACAAGCATGTTAAGTTGCTATTCATTCCTCACAACTAGACACATTCAAAGAGCACAGTACTAGGGTTATGAATATAGTTTCTGAAATCATACAGTGGCAAGTGGAAAAATTCTTCAAATTGGATTGACTATATCACAAGCTATGGCATTCATGTGAACACTTAAAGCTTTTTACATGTGCTGTTTGTGAACCTTGCTAATTACCCTCTTGTGTGCCCATAATTTGTTTTTGACATGTATATGCTCAGGATTACTGAAATTTAAATTTGTTCTGTGCACATTTCCAAATGTGTGTTTCTGGGAATTTATTACCAGCCAGAGCTGGGCTAGTTTGAGCAGAATAGGGAAAACGCTACATGGGGATTTGCTTTGGATTTACCAGTATAGAATTATGACCAGGTTGTAAAGTTTCACATACACATTCATGGAAGAAAATATGCTAAAATTCAATTTTTTTTTCAAATTGCTAATGAACAAAATTCATTTCTAATGAATGGCTTTTGGGAGAAGAATGCCTACCTTTTAACACAAAGCTGAAGAATTCCACTGAACTTCTGAATAGCCAAAATATGTAAAGGGAAGAGACCTTAGATAAATCTGACTATAAAGACGTCATATCCTGCAGATCTGGTCAGATAATAAATACATTAAAACTTTAAACATACCTATAGGTATTCAGGTTTCCTGTAGTAAAATTATCAGAGAAAGTAATTTAAAAATCCAGTAATGATGTCTTTGTCACCAAAAGTCATCAAATATGAGGTGACTGGTCCTACTTCTGAGATGGATGGGTGAGAAAGTTCATCTGACTTGTCACCTTGTCATTATACGGGATCAGGATTCTCATTTCACAAAGACAAGTTTCTTTTCTCATGTGTAATAATCTCTTGGGAAGAAGATTCCTGAATTCTGCAGAAACTCACCAAAGTCCCATTTTAAATCTAATTAGAAAAATAACACAAATTGCAGAAAACTTGGAAAATACTACAAACTAAAATACAAGAAGTTAAATGTGAAACACTTACCAATCTATAAGCCGAGAGAAAATATTGTTAAAATATTTTACCTAATGCCTTATATTTCTATAGTTTTTGCATGTTTTTTAAACTTAACAGTACACTGTGAACATTTCCGTGAGTTCAGACATCATTCTGTTATCCTCCTGTGTTGGTAGGGATGGAGGTGAGGGGCAATTCTCTTTATTGCCTGAGCTCTAAACATCTGTCGTATAAGACAAGGTGTTGGTAGAATGGAGCCAAAATTCATCTTTAGTATGATGAAGACTAGGTTAGTAGATGCAGATTATAAATGCCTACAAAGGGCCGTCAGTACTGATACTGAAGCCCATGTTAAACAGCTTATCCTTCCAGGAAAAAAATGGTCTTGGTCTGATATAGATCTTCCTCCCTAACACTCCTGTCTGGAAAACTTTAAATACTAGAGGAGTCAAGGAGAGCTAATGCCACCTGCACAGAACTCATTCCCAAGAGGGAAGGGCAGGGTTCTTATTCCCAAGTCACTGATCACAGTCAGCCATTTTCTTTATGATCACAGTCAGCCAATTTCTTTATGATAAGGAACTGTGACAAGATGAAGAGTAGCCAGGAGTGTCAACTAACTAGCTCATGGAGGGAAATACTGGGTTGAGAATGAAGACTTTCCCACTCGTCTCCACCAAAATATAGTATTGCTTTTAATAGCCATGCTATATCTTGTTACTGCAAATATACCATCACTGTATAAAAGAACCCTTTCTTGTGGGATGCTTTGTTTCCAAACTCACTCCTAAAAACAGTATTTTGATATATGTTTGTGTTAGTGTTTTGCACTTCCTTATAGCTGTTTCTTTAAGATTAATTACTGAGTATATATTTGGTCAATTTCCCTCCAGAAAAGTAGTTCACAATGCAAATACCAATAAGCAGTGTTTGAAATTATCACACTCCTAAGAAATTTCTGGATTCCCAGCAGCCTCAGTATTACAATGACCAATTTTTCTTCATCTTTAAGTTTATTAAAAAGAAAAAAAGATGTGATAAAATTTCTTCACCCATTTCTTTGCTTACTGCTGATATTTAACCGATTGTGTATATTTAATGGCCATTTTTGTGTCTTCTTTTTCAAATTACCTTCTTAGACAACCCCTGTGTGTGTGTGTGTGTGTGTGTATGTGGGAAATCACTCAGTCATGTCTGGCTCTTTACAACTTCATGGATTGTAGCCCACCAGGCTCCTTTGTCCATGGGATTTCCCACACAAAAACACTGGAGTGGGTTGCCATTTCCTCCTCCAGGGAATCTTCCCAACCCAGGGACCAGACCCATGTCTCTTGTGTCATCTACATTGGCAGATGGATTCTTTAACACTGCTCTACCTGGGAAATCCCTACTTTGTTTAAATAGTTTATATGCTATATTTATTTCCTAGGATTTTCATCTTATAATACAATATGTATAGTAAGGGTTTTATAAGATGTGAAATATTTTATCAAGTTTCCAGTACAAATTCTAGCTTATATTAATGGTTATATTTTTAAGATGCAGTATATTCAGTTTTTTTCTTGAGTGCTGTTACCTCTAGAAGTCTCTAATCAAGTTGTTTTTTCCCCAAATAGATTCCGATCCCATAAAAATACTGAAGTTGTTAACAAAATAGTCCATGGTAATTAGCTGCTTGATTAACATATATGAAAGTATGTTCCACATAAGTGTTTTGCCTCTCTATAGCATTGTGAGAAACACCTGTAGTACCAATGTTCGGGTCATTTTATCTGATAATGTCTCCCAAGAACTAAAGCCAATTTCAGTGAATAAAACCTGGGCATTGTATTCCACTGCCATCACAAAATATTGCCATCTCTTCACCCCGGCCCTTGAACTTGGAGGTGATACAGTTTGTGAGGAGAGTATTTTTGCTTTCTAACCCTTGGTGGGAAAATCTTATTTACGACTTCCATCACGCAGAATGCTCTGGTTCTATTTCCTTTCCACATCAAAAATAAATATTTCTCAAAACAACGCCTATCACTGAATCCCCTTTGGCTACCGTGGAAAATGACGTTGCCGTATCTATTATACGTGATCTGGCATGGCCTTCCTGAATTCATGTATAGCCTCATTATAGACACTAAACACTGCGTTTCCTCTTTAATTCTCAGTGAGGCAGAAATATATTAACCCCTGACATTTTTCCTAATAGAGAGGAGAGGATGAAAGGAATACACTGAACCTTCTGTCAGCATTCACTGAGCTATTTTGCTTCAGAAAGGCAAGCGGCTATTCTGTAGTAGTTTGTTGTTGTGTGAAAGTTATCCCTGAAAAATAAACTATGCAGATAAATACTAAGGCTGGTACAGTGTTTATCTGTGTGGTCAGACCACTGATGATTCAATTTCCCAGGAGTCTGAGGGGTATGGGTCTCCGCTGTGGCTTTCCTCTTGGAAGCATGGGTAATATGTTGATTGGAGAGCACCCAAAAGCATACTTGTAGAAAACCCACTTCAGATGAGTGAGTTTGGGATAAGACAGAAAATACATAGAATGCTGTAAAAACGTCTGGGTGCCAAACGATTCAGGAATATACAAGTGCAGTGTCTACTATCGCATTTAGAGGTCTTGGCTTTGAAATATTCTCCAGTTTCTTTTTCCCTCTCAGTCACTACCTAAGCTACCAGGAGGAAAGTAATACTTATCTCTCTGGGGCCTTTGGGGCTTATTCATTCTTTTAAAAGTGGGAGTTTTGGAGGAAAACCATTAGTCATTGCCTGGGCACTAAAGAGAAGAAACCTCACCCACTAAACAATGGCCATTTGGCTGTTTGCAATGAACCATTCACTTGGGGATTTTTTGTTGTTGTTTCTTTTAACTGCATGAGGTTATTCATCACTTGATCTCCCCCCAGGGCTAGTTATTTTGGAGCTTACCATATAAAAAGAAAGAAAGACAGAAAGAAAGCAAAGGGTGGTGGAGAGAGCAATGTTTTCAGTAGCTTCCTAATTATAATGATTTGTGAGTTAACCTGAGTAATATCAAATGTGTGTGCTGTATGAATCACTGTATTAGTTTTGAGATATATTGGGCTCTGTGTAGATGAACTTTGGTCTGGTAAGTGGTGGCTATGCTCTAATGGTTTCCCATTCAACTTAATATAAGATTACTCTTACTCACAATGGCTCTAGAGTGGCATATTATGGGGCCTCTCTCCTCTGTCTCCGCATTCCAATCACACCACTTTTTCTGTTTCTGAAACACACCAAGCCTACCAAGGGCCTCTTCCAGAAAAACATATCTCCATATAAATTTGCATGCATGACTTCACGTGTGTGTTGGTGGTGGGGGGGGAAGGGGAGTCACTCAGTCCTGTCTGGCTCTTTGCAACCTAGTGGACTGTAGCCCAACAAGCTCCTCTGTCCATGGGATTTCCCAAGCAAGAATACTGGATTGGGTTGCCATTTCCTCCTCCAGGGGATCTTCCCAACCCAGGGATCCAACCCATGTCTCTTGTGTCTTCTGCATTGGCAGATGGATTCTTTAACACTGCTCCACCTGGAAGTCACTACTTTGTTTAGTTTATATGCTATATTTATTCCCTAGGATTTTCATCTTATATACAATATACATATATATATATACTATATATAGAGAGAGAGAAAGTAAAGGTTTTGTAAGATGTGAAATACTGTATAAAGTTTCCAGTACATATTCTAGCTTATATTAATGGTCATATTTTTAAGATGCAATATATTGTTTTTCTCTTGAGTGCTTTTACTTCTACATTTCTAATCAAGTTTATTTTCTTCAAAATAAATTTAGAACCCATAAGAAACCCATAAGACTGTAGCTTGCGAGCCTCCTCTGTCCATGGGATTTCCCAGGCAAGAATACTGGAGTGGGTTTCCATTTCCTCCACCAGGGGATCTTTGCAACCCAGGGATCGAACTTGTGTCTCTTGCATTGTCAGGCAGATTCTTTACCTCTGCTATGTGGCTCCATGCTGCTGCTGCTGCTGCTGCTGCTAAGTCACTTCAGTTGTGTCCGACTCTGTGTGACCCCATAGATGGCAGCCCACCAGGCTCCCCCATCCCTGGGATTCTCCAGGCAAGAACACTGGAGTGGGTTGCCATTTCCTTCTCCAATGCATGAAAGTGAAAGGTGAAAGTGAAGTTGCTCAGTCGTGTCTGACCCTCAGCGACCCCATGGACTGCAGCCTTCTAGGCTCCTCCGTCCATGGGATTTTCCAGGCAAGAGCATGGGAGTGGGGTGCCATTGCTTTCTCCAATGTGCCTCCATATTGTCATACAAATTAAAATTCAATCTTATATTATGGAGAAAAAGCCTTTCTCGATTATTCTAAAGTATAAAATTACCCCCCTCCCAGATACTTTGTACCACTAAATTCTCTTTTAGTGTCTTTATAACAACCATTGGTATCATAAATGACTGTACTTATTGCTATGTGTCCTTGTTCTTGGTCTGTCTCCTTAAATACTGTGTAAGCCCTGAGAGCAGGGACCTTTTCTGTCTTGTTCACCACTTTGTCCAGCACCTAAAAGAGTGATTTGTATGTAGGTAGTCCTCAGAATAGAATTGCTGAAGGAATTTATGCTTGTACGGTCTGTACAATGACATAATTTTATTACCTGGATGCCATCAACTATTTCAACACTGCTACTGACAAATTCAAGACACCTCAGACTGCTAAACCCTATTTTTCTAAGTATGCTAAAATGTCCAATCCAAGATTAAGGTGGCCACTTGAGATTCAAGATTGAATTCCTTCCTTTATTCAGCAGCTCATATTGAATTGAATATGTACTCTGTGCTAGACTCTGGAGGCCCTGAAATGAAAAGACAGATATACTCTTTGACTTCATGGCCCAAATTAGTAGCAATGGTGTGATTACACAAGCAAATACGATGCAGTTTGATTAGTTCAGTACGAAAGAAAATGTGTTGTATTTTAGAAGGATCCCTAGCTAGGGCCTCTAATGCCGTTCAGAGAGATTGGGTAAGACTTCTTGGAGAAAGTGTCTCAAGTCAGATACTTTGAATGGACAAGGAAGTTAGGGAAGGATGGAGCCAAAGATTAAAAAAAAAAAAAAATTTATCTGAGGGAAATGAGAAACAGTGCAGAATGTTAAGTAAAGGATGAGATAGTCAGATTTGTATTTTAGAGATATCGCTTAGCCGCTTTATTAAAGCAAATGTACTGAAGTAGTACATACCTACTCAAGTAGGTAGTTAGAAAGTGTTACTGCCAGTTTGAAGCTGTCACATTAATCTAAAGCAGGAGATGGTGGGGTTTGGTCTAGAAAGTGGCAGAGGAGAGAGGGAGAGTACTGTTTCAGAGGCACGTTTATTGGCGCTTTGTTATTGGCTAGATGTAGAGGTTTAAAGAGAGAGTAGAAGATTAATATAGCCAGGTTTCTGACTTGCGTAATGGAGTGTGCAGTCTTGTAGTCTTTGCTTCAGTATATATTTACTAAGCTGTGACTGACTTTGAACTTGCAACTGTATAATTATTGGGAACATAACCATCAATGGACACAAAAAGTTGTAAAGTAAGGAAATAGAAAATTAAAAATGTAAGATGAGAGATACTGATCTGTGCTGCAGAAGAAAATAAAGCAGGATAAGTGGGATGAGAGTGCTGGAGTGGTCTAGAAGGGAGTCACTGATGAATGGCATTTGAATGGAGGCCTGATGAAAGGAGGGAGACAGGCATACAGAGAGGAGGAGAAAAAGAGGATGACCTGGGGCCAAGGCCCTGAAGCTTGCTGTGTTTGTGGGACAGCATGGTGAATGTCTTGGTGTTGAATCTCAGAGTAATCCAGGGCACAAGCAGCAAAAGACAACATTATAGAGTAGCTGGGAGCCTGGTCATGGAGAGATATGAGCTTCTGTGGTTCTGTTATTTTAAATCAGGGTTCTATTAATCATCCCCTTTATCACAAGTGACATTTGGAGTAATAATAAGGTTTCTTTACTTCTTTCAGGTAGAAGCAGGTTTCTCTATATAGATCCAGTCAGTCTGAGTATAATGCTTTTGTGATCTGTAATCACTGGATAATTATTGCCAAGTGTCATCAAAATTGTTTTAATGATATATTAATATTAGTATTCTTAATGATAACAATGGGACCTTTCTTACTTACAGTAAAAGAAAAATATTATCTGAGTGGATTTATATGGCAGTAGATCAGAGCTAGCCTAGAGCAAAACTGAGAAGCAGAAAGAGATGCTCTGTCTACAAATACGTTTCTTTCCTTTTCTTTCTTCCTTTTTGTCCCACTTAAGGCATCTTCTTCTACTATTTTCCATAGAAACCACCAACACAGTGCTAAAGGTTCTTCCACCACCTACCTGTTTTCATCACAGCTCACATCTACCTGTTCACTTCCTTCATGATATTAATTGTTGCTTTCCAATGTGTGAAAGCCAGCTGATCTGATAAATTTGATAAATTCATCTGTACACTCTTGCTAATGAAAAAGCCTTGCCCCCCATCTTCCCTTCTGTCCTGTGTGATGTGTGTAATCCATAGTTAGCTATTTCAGTTGACCCTGTGTTTACTATTTTAGGCTGACATTTGACAATTCAAGTGGCATGCGCAACAGCAGAGGAGATATTTAGGGTAGATGGGGTCCGGTCAGGTCTTATGTGAAAAGTAGAGCAGCTTCAATGCGCTCTGTTTACTAACAGACTCCATGTTTCTAGAGATGCCATGCATTTTCACCCTGTTAGTGCTGTACACAGAGAACCCAGAGGTAAATAGTGGGAGAAGAGACGAATGTTATACTAGTTAACTGAGGAAACTGTTAAATTATCAGAACCTCGCCTCTGTGTGAAGTTCCAGAAGCCCTTTTTGTGTCCTAGAAAAGCCCCAAATAGCTTTTCCATAGTTAGCAGTCACTTCAGTAGTGAATACAGTTTTTATTCAGTCTTCCTCAACCAAAAAATTTAAAAATCAAAACCCAACTAAATCCTTATATTAATCTCAGTAAAAATGATATAATGAGCAAGCTATCATCATTTATATATATATATGTATATATTTAATATATAGCTTTTTGGTGTGGTGTTATTTCAACCATTATTCTTTTTAATGAGAAGTCGGGCTGTTGATGTATTTAATTTAATTCATGTATTTTTGTGTTTTTATGAGTGTTCCCCAAGGCCTTCAGGCAGTGAGTGCATTTTTAATAAATTGCATTTGAAATAAATAAATAATAATGGTTCATTACACTGGGACTGACTTTATGGTGGGATTAAAATGGATGAATATTTAACACTCTGTTTTAAGTCATTCTGACATGAATTTTTGTTTTTGTTTTTTTCTCCCTGAAACTGATAATACTGTGAAATGTTGCCATTATAAGAATAATTGTGGAATATTCAATTGAGAATAGCATTTAAATAGAAAAATTTTTCTGAGACCATGTATTTTTTCAAATAATTGATGCAATGAAAATCTAGTACTACTGTTTATATCTGTGCCCACTGTAAGCTTTTTTAAACAAAAAATTGCATAATTTTTTCTGTCATTAAAAAATCAAGCATACCTATAATACAAGGAATTATAATCTTAATGAGATTAAATGCAGATGTCCGAATTGCCTAAGATTAAAAAGTTAGCCTCAATGTTTACATCGCTGTTCCTGCACCTTGGTGAAGTTTTTCATTCTGTTTCAAAACATTATTTATACTTCCTACATTTTTCCCCTTTGGAGAAAGAATTTTGGCATAGTTCCTAGACTAAAAATTAGGGAGATATAATGCACATTCTAAAGCATTAAGATGGGGGTATCTTCAACAAATGCATTCAGCATGAATACCAAAGATACTTTAATTGCTTAACAACATTTTACACTGATGAATGCACATTGTGGAAATATTCCTAAAATCATTTTTCATAGTAGTGAAAAAATGTTATAACTGTCCACTTAGGATCATTAAAAAAATTTAGCTATAAATTTCAGGTGGACCTATCCTTTGGAATAGTCCCCTTTATCATTATTATATACATATGCATGTGTATACATGCTATAGAGAGAGTGTATCTCTACATAGTATGCATATATACAGACATAGTATAGAACTCTCAATGTTAAATACGAGCAAAATTGAAATGAATTCCTTTCCTGTTCAAAGAAATCAAGTCACGTTTCAGATACAAATCCCCATGCAGTGTTAATTTGCTATCTTTACAGTACATCCAAGCAAACAATGCATTTCCCATTATAGTAAGTACAGGAATAGTATTCCCAGTGCTTGTGAAATTAGGCCTTGTTATAGAAAATTTTGAAGTTAGTATCCTGCATGTTTTATCAAATTTGAATCCATGAGAGCAGACTCTTCCTTAATGATATATGGAAGTTACTGGAGTTAGCATTCTTGAAAGACTTGTGGGAAGAGACACATTTTTTTCCCCCTTAAGAGCTCTTTTTGTCCAAATAAATCCATTCAAATTGGACAAAAAAACTTTTACCAATATTTGGGATATTTAGGAATGAAGCCCCACATGCAGAACTCTAAGCATTGATCACTGGCTTACAGGACTGTCCTCGGTCTGCAAGGAACTTCTGTTTTACATGGTGAATCTGGACAGGGCATACTACTTAAATTTACTATATTTTTGTTGTTGCTGTTTAGTTGTTAAGTTGTGTCCAGCTCTTTGAGACCCCATGGACTGCAGCCCTCCAGGCTCCTCTGTCCATGGGATTTCCCAGGCAGGAACGCTGCAATGGGTTGTCATTTCTTTCTCCAGGGGATCTACCTGACCCAGTGATCAAACCCATGTCTCCTTCATTGGCAGGCAGTTTCTTCACCACTGAGCCACCAGAGAAGAGGTCTTGTACAGCATATTCCCCTCACCTCTGTGGACATAAGGGCCAAATTGTAAAAATTATTGAATCATAAGAGCATTGGGCTCTGTAATGCAGGATCTTTACAGTGTGATACTAGCTAGAGACTGAGTATTCACTACATAATTTCACAGTACTGTGTTGTGCTTGGTCACTCAGTCGTGTCTGACTCTTTGTGACCCCATGGACTGTATCCCACCAGGGTCCTTTGCCCATGGGGATACTGGACACTCCAAGAATACTGGAGTGGGGTGCCAGGCCCTCCTCCAGGGGATCTTCCCAACCCAGGGATCGAACCCAGGTCTCCAGCATTGCATGGATTATTTACCATCTGAGCCACCAGCAAAGCCCTATTTTGAAGTACAAATACATTTAAATCTACTCTGAGCTTTGTAGAGCTTGAAGGCAGGGGGCACAGGAAAGGTGAAGAGAGTGAAGGCTGTGGAACCAGATGGTTCTGACATGAATCCGTGTCAGAACCCTTTTCTATTGTGAAAACTGAACAGCATTATTTTGCCCCACTGTGCCTCGGTTTTCTCTAATATTAAGTGAGGATATGAGTGTGTATTTTATGGTGGTGATTACAAATATTACAAATTTCATATATGTAATATGTATTCAGTGTCTGGTCATTTCTTCCTCAGTGCTCTTGAGTGGTAGAGGGATGAATGTAAAGATTTATCAAAATTGAATAAATTGGAAAATAAAAGTAGCTGAACTAAACAGACACAAAAGGGAAGATGGCATGATTCTGAGGAACCCTTAGATCCACAAGAAGGTAATCACTTCAAGTTGGAAAGTATAAGAAAGCTGGGCCGTTAATTTTTCCTAAGGTTTTGATGTGGGTCCCAAAGGCAGGACCCAATATCCATGATGAAGCTGCTAGTTCTGGGACTGGTGACTCATTAGAAAAGACCCTGATGCTGGGAAAGATTGAAGGCAGGAGGAGAAGGGGATGACAGAGGATGAGATGGTTGGATGGCATCACCGACTCGATGGACATGAGTTTGAGCAAGCTCCGGGAGTTGGTGATGAACAGGGAAGCCTGGTGTGCTGCCGTCCCTGGGGTCACAAAGAGTCGGACACAACTGAGCGACTGAACTGAACTGAACTGAGGCAACCAGGGAGGGGCCTGTCTCCTGAGGACACAGGGAGCCCCGCAGGCATCCCAGGTTCACAGAGGACAGTGCCAGGAGAGACAGTCACAGTGTAATGAGAATACCTGCCGCCAGAATTAAGTGAAACTATGCAGATACAGCACTTAATGCTACACCTAACATAGGTAAACAGTTGTTGTTCAGTCATTAAGTTGTGCCTGACTCTGTGACCCCATGGACTGTACCACGCCAGGCTCCTCTGTCCTCCACTATCTCCCAGAGTTTGCTCAAATTCAGATGAACAGAGCATGTTGGTAATTGACATTGTCATCTGCCTTACAAAGTATAGTAGAAAATACAGCATGAAAGAAAGTGTGAAACCCAGTGTTTACCTGAATTTGAGCAAACGCTGGGAGACAGTGGAGAACAGAGGAACCTCGTGTGCTGCAGTCCATGGGTCGCAAAGTGTCAGACACAACTTAGTAACTGAACAAGAACAACATTTACCTTACAAGTTATAGGAGAAAATAGAGCATAAAAATATGTAAGAAAGATGAATCCCTCTCCCAGGATTTTTGAAGGACGAGAAAGTGATATCAAGCAAGACTTCCCAGAAAAGATAACAGCTTAGTTGAATTTTTTGAAAATTGATAAACATCTAGTGAATAAGATGTATAATCATACCTTGGGCTCAAAAGCAAGCTTTAAAGTGCCCACCTCCCTGAGATTTCTGTGATATGATGATGTCTATATACCTTTCCAACCACAGGAGCTCAGTAAATGCTCTTGAATGGATAAACACACTTCCCTGACTAGGGAAGCAGGCTGGACATATCTGTGTCCTCATCCTTTCTGAGAACCAATCGAGTGTTAGGAGCTGCAGCTCTTGTACAGACAAGGAAGGCAGATTGTGTCTGTAGCACCGCTGGCAGCTGGTTTGCAGGCCGGATGTTCTGTTTCGCTTCCTGGGCATGTGAGCTGCTCACTGTGAAAAGGCTGGGCCCACGCGCAGCCACTTGGGCCCGCAGTGTGTTATAGGAACAGGAACTTCCGGCTCTTGCCCTATATATATGAGTTAGTGTTCATGATGCCTGTAACTTCTGAAGATGGGAAACCATTCATGGCCTTGAAAACTCTATTTCATTATAGAGGATATTTTGGAGGAGCAATTCAGATATTAGTGTTTTTATGAGTCACTTTAATACCTGCATTTCCCTTTGTACATTTATTGAGAAACCAGTGTCTCCTTGGATGCCGTTTACTTTAAATTTTGTCATATCAGAATGGCCTCTTGCCACACTAGAGAAACTGCCTCTGGCTGTATTCCAGTCATCTGATTTTTTTTTCTCAGCTGCTGGACTGTCTATCGATCTGGTCACCTAAGGTGAGGAGGGGGGGGAAAAAAAAAAAAAAACAAGCTCAACAAAAATTGTATTCAAAGCTCCTGTGATCATTTTTTTTTCCCTTTTGTGGCTACAGGAGGGCAATGGAGGGGGGGAACGATATTTCTCTCTCTCACTGGGGAAAATGAGAAAATCACAGCCACGCACAACTTATGTAGGTCATGCTACTACTGAAGGGAGAATAAGCCTATGTCCATGTCCTATAAAAAAGAAAGCAAAATTGGCCCACTCCAACATTTAACCTTTTGTCTATTTCAGAAACACTCTGACTGGAAAAAAAATCTAGCTGTTTATATCACATAGTAGTGTTTGCACCAATGAAAAACCTACATAAAGTAGGCAAATATGCTACTGTTCTAATGGCGAACCTTTTAGGCAGATGAGGACATGTCTGATATGGTTGTCAGTTTTGAATAAATCAAAGTTGTGAAATGAGCAGGAAAGGGAAAACATTAGGTAACTACCTCATGCTTTAGATCCTAAATACTTTAATTGAAATGAATTTTCATTTCCATTGTCATATTTTATTATAATTATAATATTATGATTACAATACATAATTTGTATTAGCAAATATCTTGCCATTATTTAGTATAAATATGCTGTTTCTCAAGTGCTAAATAATAATATATATTCATGAAAAGAATTAGTAAAGCTATTTTTATGGCATTTGGGGCTATATTTTCTTAGTATCAGTCTCTCCCCTCCCTTTTTTCTCTTGCAGTAAGCTGTTTTGGAGAAAATGAGATTATCTTCATCCTTTTCAAATGGCATCTTTAGCTTTCTTGGAGACAGTGAGGTTGAAGGTCATGACAGAAGACAGTGGAGAAATGTGGATGTGAGCAGAAAGCACCAGAAGGAAAGCAGGGGAGGCAAAGGGCAGGACATCAGGGTGTCAGGAGGCCCGAGAGCAGACAGGGAAGGGCAGGGGATTCAACCTGATCGCGACAGAGCGTCCAGGGAGCACGGCTGTGAGACGGGGTGGGCCCAAGAGCACCGCAGGGGGTTTGCAGACACCACACCGCTGCTCTGACTTAGGGCTAGAGCAAGGATGGCAAGCAGCAGCAAGAAAGGGAACTTTTCTTACAAACTCCCCTTTAGCGTCAACACACCCATCTCTCTGACCTAATGACCACAGCTGCCTCCTACTTTATAGGAAAAATGAAGACCCTATGGAATCAAGATGCTCCCAACTTCTCCCCCAAACCCTAAGCACCTCTGTCTACCAATTCCTCCTCTTCACCAGTGATCTCTCTGTCATGTGTGATTAAACTGGGACTCCTGTCCCCTCTGTGGCTTCTTTCTGTAGATCTTACAGTCTCTTCTACTCTACTCTCAACTTCTTCCTCTCCAGCACATCCCTACAGCTCAGAAACATGCTCAAACCTCAAAAAAAAAGAGATAAAAAAAAGGAAAAGCACAACTTACAAAGTTTGCTTATATGCCTTTCCACCTTAAGTGATGGCCTGTGGCCTTTTCCTCGCCACATAGCCTATAGTGGACACTCTTGGTTGCCCACCTACCATACTGCCCTCTTCCTGCACCCAGATTTTTTCTAAGAGAACCTTATTTTTTGCTCAGTTCTCCACCAGACCCATCCTCAGATGTGGATTCTGTTGAACAGCTTCTGGATTTTTCCCTTACTGTTATTGGTCCAAGGTAGACATGTTTCCTGAAAAAGGAAATGCAACCCATTCTAGTGTTCTTTCCTGGAAAACCCCATGGACAGAGAAGCCTGGCAGACTACAGTCCATGGGGTCGCAAAGAGTTGGGCATGACTGAGAACGCACACACACCCACACACATACATAGACATGTTTCCTAAGTTTGCCAAAGAAAACTGAAAAGACCTGTCTCTTAGCCCATAACAGTGTGTGCACTCCCATCTATCCCTTTCTGGAGTGTAAATAGAGAAACTTGTACATAAAAACCTGTCTTCAAGTCATGGTGGAACCAGTCTTAATGATGAGACCTGCTGAAGATGGCAAGGACCAGAGAGAAATGTCCTGATTACATTGAAATTCTGACTTAAATAACCCAGAAGCCTGTGTTACCTTTGAATCCCTATTATGCATCATCAGTCATGCATCTTATAAAAACTACTTGGAGTTGGGTTCTGTTGCTCTCATCACAAAGCACCCTAATTTGCATGTAGATCCCACAGATCACCTTTTCCACTGCTTAGCCAATCCTCTGCCTGCTCCAGCCATAACTCTCAGAGAACTCCCAAAGAAACAGCTCTGACTGTGAACGCTAGTGCATTTTTACCAAGCTCCAAAGAGACTAATTTCTTCTTCTTAAATAGAAGAAGGGTGATTCCTTATTAATACTCCTTCCTTCTCGAAATATTACTTGCCACTGGGATTTTTGTCAATATAGTTCCTGGTTCTTTTCTTAACTTAAAACCACTGCTTTTCCTAAGCAATTCTGTAGCATGGCACTCCTACCAGAATTCAGATCTGTAAATCATTTTTTTTTCCCATTTGATATCTCTCCTAGAATGGTTCTCAATATCTTAAAGTTGCCATGTTCAAAACTGGGTTTGTCATGCGTCCTCTCCTTCTCCTGGGTCTCAGATTTTATCCTTTTGTGTTATCCTTCCCTGGCTAATTATTTTTCTGGCCACTCGGTTCCTCATGACAGAAACGAACGTGTCATCCCTGATGCCTCTCTTCCTCCCACGCCCAGTGTCCACTAGGTATCCAGGCTAATTAAATGCTTCTCAAGCCATTCCTTTCATCTTCACCCATCCTATTTCTGCCCAAGATAAAAATCGGTATCTCTCTTTGCTAGACTGTTACAATCACCTGTAACTAGATTCCAGTCTCTGTTCTTATGCCCTTTAAAACTATCTTTCATCATGTTTCCAGCCAGAGTAAATTATATCAGTTAAAATGTAACCATGCTAGTCCCTCTGTGTCTAAAAATGTCCATTTACAAATGATTTTCTATAAAATAAATAGATGGCCCACAATCCTTGACGTAACTTTTGACCAGGCTTCATTTTTGTTCCTCACATTTCTTGTCACAGCATGCACTTTGATGCTTTACGTCTATGGATTTCCAAGTTTGCAATACTCTTGTCCTTATTTCCAATTAATAAACTGTCTCAAATCTAATTTTACTTCTCTGAATTCTTCTTCGAAGAATATTTGATCTCTCCCTTCTTTTAATCAGCCTGCTAATTATAAATATCTATAGTATGTCTTCTATAATTGATTTTAAGTTCCTTCAGGAGAGCAGGAGTCATATTCATCTCTAGGCCTCTCCCATTTTTTAGTAAATAAATGTAAAAGTGTTTAGTTTCTTCACTACCATTCTATTAAGCTCAGTAATTCCAAAGTGTTGATCTACAGTATCTTCCAAAAAGGAAAATGCTTTTCTTTCACAGACCAATTCAAATCAATATTTACTAGCTGCCTGGAATTCTCTGTTGAGAACAAACTCTCTGTGTTGGAGCTAAGTTTAGCTGGAGGGCATAGTGGTCAATTAGAATGAGCTAGGGGAGTCTCTTGTTCTAAAGGTTTTACTTTTTAGGTATAGTTAATAATTTCTATAGCCTTACATGTATCTCACAGTGTTAAAGATACAGAATTATATTAAATATTGAAATCAGGAGGGACACAAAATCGTCTTTAATGTAGAATTAGAACAACTTTAGAGATTATCACTTCATTTTACATGTAAGGAATCTCAGAAACAGCAAGGGGAAAATTGTTTTCCTGTGATGTTACAGTTAGTTTAGAAGCCAGGTTTCCTAATGAATGATCCAATATTACGCTACAGCTGCCTACTACAAAAGGAACCAATGATAATATTGTACTGGAATCCATGAAACCTTGAACATGAATCATGATTACAGAATTGAAACATTATATAGGTACCTCTGAATATAAAACATTATTCAAGGAGAGACCTAATTTCTCCACCTTCAAACTTAATGTATATAAATAATATGAGTCACTAGTGACAGTATGATTACTATCTGTGGCAGAGGAGAACAATATACAACTCATTGGATGTAATTAATAGTGGTTTTAAGACAGGCTCTTGGTTGTGTTTCACCCATAAGAAGTTGTTTGATGTATACTTGCTCGGTTCTCTTCACATGTTTTTCACCTCCACCTAAAATATCTTAACCTCAGAAGCTTGTTATCCTTATAATGTATACAAAATACTCATTAGGTAACTTTAATTATAAATATTTACTATTAATCTGATTTTGAGAGACAATTCTTCATGCATTTATCATGTCTTTGCTTGCTGTAAGTACCTTCTAAACATTTCTTCATTTGATGAAGACCCAGTAATTTGATACCAAAGTCATTTTGTAATAGCTTCGGCTTATCCTGGGTCTCTGCTCTGAAGTTTGATAACCTGAGAATTCCAACCAGTGATCACTTTCTTTTTTATTTATTTATTTAATTTTTTTTTTAACTTTACAATATTGTATTGGTTTTGCCATATATCTATGTGAATCCGCCACAGGTAAGTGATCACTTTCTTAGCAGAGACAGACACTGTCTTTGTTCTGGATTGTCTTCTTGAGGAAGTTCGTATAGGGAATGGCTTTAGAAGACAGACACAGTGTCTTTATCTGGAGCGGAAGTCTGATTGCTTACTTTCTCTAGTGAAAGTGTCAGGCTCCGTGAGCTCAGGGTTCCTCTCCAGTAACAAAGCCCACTCCATGAGCAGGAATCATCCAGCCCTCTGTGTGTGACCCGGTGGTCCAAGTGCTGTTACGTTAGCCTCTGCTGCTCTTGTCCCTCTTTGCTGACCTAGAATGTTGTCTTCTGACAGCGTCCATTAACACGGTGGCACACTCACTAACTTCTTGGCTGGCAAGTACGGTCAAGTCTCAGGCCCGTCCCACATTTTGACATCTGAATTCTGTTTATCTTTCTGATATGAATATGATAAACATTCATTATAATTATTTTTTTTCCCTTCATTTGAATGATTTTTTTTTTCCCTAGAATGGTAATCACTGATTGGAATTTTCAGATTATCAAATTGAAGAGCAGAGACCCAGGATAAGCCAGAGCTTTCACAGACTTACTTTGGTATCAAACTATTGCCCCTTGACTAAATGAGGAAATGTTTAGAAGCTGATTGAGCTGTTTTGAATTTTCATTTCTATTATTGATACTAAGTACTGTGAGAATATATCATTAATGTTTCTACTATGTGGAGTGTCCTGTAAACCATCTATTGGTCTAAAAACTAGTCTCCAGCCTTCACTCCTTTAGGAGCAAAAAGACCTTCTAGCTGTGTGGTAAGCACATTTTCTCTGACATTGTATTCAGTTATTTGAGTCACTGATTAAGAACTTGCTCTGTGGTCCTGGATATACTCCTTATCTTTTTTTAAAATAGATCACAGACCACACAAGGGCAAGTCATATTTTTAAACAAATATGTCTATAATGCTAGCACATTTTAGATAGTTGATAAAGGTTTGGTGAATAATGTGACCAAAAAAAGAACTCTATTTCTATAAATGTATCTATCATTATATGCTTCCCCTTGAAAAAGAAAGAAGCCTGAAATCTTGGAGAACTGGACCAACAAAATCTGTTATTCTATAAGATTGTAATTCCAAAATTATTCTATAGAAATGTGAATGGATAAAGAATGCAAATAACATTTGTATCCTTGAGTTGATTACCTTTAAATACTTGTTCATCACAAGTGAAAAATCACAACAAATGTCACTATTTAGTAAAATATAGGAGACAAAATATCTTGATTCTGAATTCAGTTGTACTCTCAAGTTTACTATCATTGAAACACCGCATGAGAGACTGATTCTGAGACCTTGGGGCAATAAAGACTTCAGAGACTTCTTGGTGGAAGCTCCATGAAGCTGGAGTTTTATTAACTTAAAAAGTAGACCATGACACTTCCCTGAGGCTGCTCTTTTGGCTATGTTGTAATTATAGCACCTTCATATCTAAAACCAAGAGCTGGAAAGCTCTCATCCATGGTGCTTACAAGTATTTCTCATTGGAAGATAAACATAACCCTAGGCCTTCTTCTAAGAAGCATGTCATGGTATGAGAAATAGATAACATCTCCTACTCCTGTGTCTGTTGAATGATAATTTCAGAGTTCAAGATTAGGAGGAAAAACTGTGTAGCTAAGAACTTTCTGAATAGGAGCCTTCAAGGATTACAAGTAGAATTTTCTGAAATTCGTTAGACATTTTAGCAACACTTTCCTCACCATTGTGTTCCAGAAAATATTATTCTTAAGAGTTCAGATGCCAGAAAATATAGGGACTCTAAATTGTTTATAATCTCACTTCATCCACTTTTATCAATTATTATCAAATAAATTTCTTCTCCTATCAAGAAACTTTATAGAACTTACCCAGGTATTATATTATAGCTGATCATTTCTTATTTAAACAAAAATTTTGTTATAATCACTGTCATAATTTGAAGTAAATATTCTAGCCTATTCTATATGTCTTTTGAGGAGAAGTGTGGCAAGTTCTTCCAGAAAATGAAGATTAGAAGAGATACTATTTTTAAATATTGATAGGAGAAAATAATACTTGTGAAGATATTCTGAAAACAGTTCCTAAAGGAATTGGGTGCACTAAGATTACTAAAATATATTGAAAATGTTCTGTTCTAAATATTTTTTCTCCATGCTGAATGTGATGACTTTACAAAGCACTCCTACCCCCAAATTTTTGAAAAGTACTAGTTGTTTGAAAACTGGTGCCTTTTATCCTCTACGGCAATGGATATGGAGTAGCCTTATGGACAGTTGATAGCTGGTGATTATAGCTGCTGAAAGATTCACCAATGTGGAAAAACTGCCAGGTTACAAACCATTAACAGGTAGACTTGACTCAGTGAACAGTGAAAAACCTCTGAGGCAAAAATGGTCCATTTCTCCATCACTGATTTTCACTGTCCACTGAGTCATGGTTTTCCATTACTTTTCCCTGGTTATGGGTAGGTTTCCTCATCCATCAGATTCCATGTTGACCTCAATTATCCCCAAATTTTGGAGACCTATGAGGGGTTCTCTTGGATTGTGTAAGTTATACATAAAATATACAAATGGACTCTGGCTAACCCTGGGAGAGAAGTTTCCTTGCAACAGTTTCCAGAGGTCAAGATGACATTATCAGGACTGTTTAAAAAAGAAATATGCTTATTTTATGTTCTCAACCTGGCACATAATTCTCACTGGATTTTTTTTTTTCTCATGGATTTTACTATGCTCATATTGCTGTTCTCACTGATGGAACATGTAGAACCTCAAGTGACTGTAAGCACTGCTCATCCTTGATGACCCAGCATAGGAGTAACGCTTCTATAGTAGCTAAGGAAGCAAGGAAAGGAAAAACTGGAACATTTTATTTTGGTTCAGTTCAGTTCAGTCACTCAGTTGTATCTGACTCTTTGAGACCCCATGAACCGCAGCACACCAGGCCTCCCTGTCCATCACCAACTCCTGGAGTCTACCCAAACCCATGTCCATCAAGTCGGTGATGCCATCCAACCATCTCATCCTCTGTCATCCCCTTCTCCTCCTGCCCTCCATCTTTCCCAGCATCATGATCTTTTCAAATGAGTCAGCTCTTTGCATCAGGTGGCCAAAGTATTGGAGTTTGAGCTTCAACATCAGTCCTTCCAATGAACACCCAGGACTGATCTCCTTTAGGATGGACTGGTCGGATCTCCTTGCAGACTCTCAAGAGTCTTTTCCAACACCACAGTTCAAAAGCATCAATTCTTCGGTGCTCAGCTTTCTTTATAATCCAACTCTCACATCCGTACATGACTACTGGAAAAACCATAGCCTTGACTAGACGGACCTTTGTTGGCAAAGTTATTTTGGTACATGGAATGAAATTGAAAAGGGATGGTGAAGGATAAGAGACAGAAAAGAAAGTGACTATCATCTTTAACAAACATCACTACTGATATTAAATTGGAAGACCTTTATAGTGACATTTCAATACTAACCTCTACTGCAAGACTGAAAATTCTGATTTTTTTTCTGTATTCTTTTCAGTGGTCACCAAGATTGAGCACAGTGCCAAGAACATAGCTACTATTAGATCAATAAATATGGAGGTGATCAAGACATCTGTATTTTTAAAGCTTCTGGGTAGTTCCAGTGAGATCCATTATTTTAAGCAATTTAGATGCAAAAGATTTTAGTTTGGTTTTCATCTAGACTTTGCAACCTCCCTTTTCATCTCCTGTTTTTTATCTTCTTATCTTTTAGCACCATCTTATAAAATGTATATTTCTATTAAGCTCTTTCAGAGCTTGAAGCTTACCTGGATGATTTCTGTTCTTCAGCTTGCTTTGAATTCTAGAATAGGAATTGGCCTGAGGCTTTGTCTCTTTGGTTCTCCTTCTGTCTTCTCTCTTATTTCTTCCTTCAGTGCTTCCAGACTCAGCACTTCCTCTTTGGTTTGTACTCTTCTAGACTGTTATCTGTCATGCCCTTTCTTGCTTATGCTCAATAAGGGCAACTTTACCCAGACCTTCTATGTGATGTCAATATATAAGTGTATTTTTCACTGGAGACTCATTTTCAAAAAATGACATGTCCCTACCTCTAGTTCCTGTTTGAGATTTGAAGACTGCTTTTCTCTCCATTCTTCTGACCCAGGGGCTTGTGCATTTGGTGAAGATGTTCTGCACCGGGGCTGAGGAGAGATTGAGACTCGGCTTTGTCTTCTAAAGGATATCAATCCCTTATGCAGTCAACTCTGTTCACTCAAGAGTGAAGTCACCAAGTCCTTCTGTGCTTGGTTTTGGCTTTTTCTCTTCCCCTTCACACATATAGCCTGACGTCACAGAGTGTGCTGGGAAACTTTGCTCAGTCTCCCCATCTGTGCTGAGGTCCTAGGGAGGTACCTAAATACTCCCATGCTCAAAAAATTTCCTGACTTTTCTAAGGCTACATACTCGTTCCTTAGTCCACATCTCTCCAAATTAGAAAATTTTAATGAAAATTCTTAGCGTTTTATGAATTCCTCTATGTTGTTCCTGCATACTATGTTCTGGGCTGGGGTTGGAGACAGAGGTAAAGAATTAGTTGGGAGTTATAGTCTAGCATATAAAATCAGAATTTTTTGTGTATCTACTCATCTTTGCTTTGTGCTCTTTACTCCAACCTCTTTGTCTAAGATATGAAGTGTTTGAATTTTGAAACATTCTTTCCAGCATAAGTTTGTGAATCCTTCAGAAGAGAGATGCTCTTACAAACCCTCAGTTGCAAAGTTGAGTGATCATATAATGAAGTAGTCAGGGGAAATAGGAAAGTTGGAGTGAAGTCCTCTTGAGGACAAAGGAAATGAATGGGAGTGGTTTCAAAAATGCTGCAGAGTGAGAGCAAAAGCATCACTATGAAAAGAGCTTGTTAACACTTGATTACAGAGAATTGAAGATGGCATCGGATCCATTGGTACGGGTTTGAGCCTTGCTATAATTTGAAGCTCAGAAATAAGGGCAAATTACAGAATGAACTTAGAGAATTACCCTTTTCCATTTAGCTCTGCATCAGCAGCCAGGAGTTTTTCATCTCAACCTCCTACCCTGACTTGTGGTAACTTCAGACACTATGAGACTTAGAGATTTGAAATATGAAGTAATTGATTGGCACACAAGCATGTGCACACACTCACACACACCCTTATACTCAAGCACAAATGTTTATTTCTAAAGACACACCTGATTTATTGACAAGCAAGCTCTGATATCCAGTGCAACAAGTGATTTCAGGGTCTTATCTTCCTCACTTACTGGCTTTATCTCTGCGTCCTTTTCTGTGTCCGGAAAAACATTTGTGTCTGTGACACCCAGGAGTGAGGAAGCTAAAATGGTTTAGAGAAAGTGTTTTTCCAGCTTCAAAGGTATAAACGTAATATGGTTGCAGTGAGCTGTATAGCTTAACAACAGACATCACTCAATCCGGTTTTCACTCCAGGTATTGCTTTGTCTCTTCCTCCTGTACAAATAAAAATAGTTGATTTAAGCTTTTCTTCCTATAGTTACTTTGTCTTTTGTTTCACCAGTTCAACATGGGGCAAAGATCTATAAACATACACAAACATCTTGATTTATAAATCAGAAATGCAGACCTCCACTAAGTGAGTAAATGCATAAAGTATATTAGGTTTGTGGGGAAAAAATGATTATAAAAGTTACCTGCAATCTTTTATGAGTAGATACAGTAAAACCATGTGTATTTTATGACTCATCATTTCAAGAGTTGCATATATGCTTCTTATTGGATAAAGCTTCAAATTGATGAAATATTTTTATTTATGGAGAATTTTGCATACCATTTTCAATTATGGGTTTATTTCCTTTCCATTAGCTACTATCTCTGATGTAGGAGTTCTCTTAACTAACACTGATTGAGTGACATCTACTGTGCTCAACTCCTGAGAAAGAGACTCTGGAAAAACAAAGAAAATAAGCAGCATTTACCTTTAGAGAAATTGTATTCTGTTAACTTCTTTTATTGGTATATTACATTATTTGTATCTATTTAGAAGCTTCCTAGTGGAGAAGGCAATGGCAACCCACTCCAGTACTCTTGCCTGGAAAATCCCATGGATGGAGGAGCCTGGTAGGCTGCAGTCCATGGGGTCGCTAAGAGTCGAACACGACTGAGCAACTTCACTTTCACTTTTCACATTCATGCATTGGAGAAGGAAATGGCAACCCACTCCAGTACTCTTGCCTGGAGAATCCCAGGGACGGGGGAGCCTGGTGGGCTGCTGTCTATGGGGTCGCACAGAGTTGGACACGACTGAAGTGACTTAGCAGCAGAACCTTCCTAGACATGTCTTGTTATAAAACTCTATATGCTAATGTGAATTTTCAAATACTTAAGAATTTTTATAAAAACCAGCATTTCCATTAAATTATATTTTAATTTTTTCCCAATAAAATTGATCAGATAAGTTTAGTAAATTATTTAATGTTTAGGCATTATTTCTTTCATTTTGCTTTTCTCACAGATATTGTAGCTGCTTGTGGAATTTTAGTGTTTTCTAATTTAGGTCACATTAGATTTTGCAAAAGATAAGAAATACCTCTAAAAAAGCAAAGGACATTATGTCCTATCTTTATTGAGTTTAAATTAAGAAAGCAACTACAATTTCTGAAGACTTAAGTCCAAAACAGTATAAATTTATTTAACATTCTGTAAATGAACCATAGGATGGTGAAGAGTATAAACATATATTTTAATAGATTCATGGATCTTTGAGGAGAGTAGAGGGAATAGATATTTTATCTGAGTTCTTATCTTGGCTTTCGTGCTTACCTAAATTATTAAACATACAATTTAACATAAACCAGAGAAACACTTAAAATTATAGAGGCATGCTAATCATGGGGAAAATACCTTTCAAGGCCAAGACAATAAACACAATATTTGAGAATTGCTTTTTAAAATTTTATGTCACATTTCTCATAACAAGTGTTGTAATAAAGTTTTTATTGCTAAAACTTAATAGATAATTAGGTCATTCATAAATCTGTTGCAATTAATGTTTCAGGATAAAATAAAAGATCTGTTATTCTTTAATATATACCCAAGGTATAAAATACTTCCTGTGTAAGTCTGTTCCTAATGGCACAATCTTTTATAAATCTATAAACAACCGTCTCAAAAATATTCCAGATTTTTTCCTAGAAGTTGTATATATTCAAGTTTTATACATTTTTTCTATAATATCTCTTAGATAACTAAGGTAGATTTTGTTTTTTGTATTTGCTCAGCATTTAAGTGTGGTATGAATCTCAGTTAAAAACTCACTAGATAGTAAAACAGTAACACAGACCATCTCTCCTTTCCCCACAAACAGAATTTCAGAGATACTAGGCAGGACCAAGCTGATGTTTTTGGATGAATGAATAAATCAATGAGCAAATGAATGAATGATAAAAAGACACGGATCTATACTCTACAAATGAAAGTAATTTACTGTAATGGTGTGAGTAGAACATGCATTTATTGTTTCAATTAGAATGCCAGTCTTCAACTAGCATATTCTTAAACTTTAAAAGATTATACAGCAAACCATTACTCACACTAGTTTGATAAACTGACTACAAGGTACACTTGTTCAATACAATTTTTCTTGAATCAGAATAAATAACACCTAAAATGTATCATGATACTGTTTTAAAAAGTTTTTCTGCCCCAGATTTTTGATATCCATAAAAAAAAGTAATGTCAGTATCTACAGGAGCAGGATGAATAACTTTCTCTTTATGAGTAACATTTTGCAGTAGTAGTTTATATTGTGCCTCATGTTTTCATCTTGTTAGATTTCTGATTTGAACCATAACATTGCCAAATTTACATGTAACTGTACCTGTAACTGGAAGGCCATGAGAGGAAAATATTCTATGGTGTTATGTATACATAAGAAAAAACCCGACTTTGTCTCTAGCTTAGTAAGAAACTGGCCACAAAAGGTTTTATGAACTATAAAGATTCATAAGACAAAGAAGAGGTTTTCTAAGTCAACATGTTAAATAGAAATAATCAGCAACTTTTCATCTGAAATGTATCATAAGCAAAAGATTCTCCTTTTTTTTTTTTTTTTTGGTGGGAGAGGATGAAGTTCCAGAAAAACATCTATTTCTGCTTTTTTGACTATGCCAAAGCCTTTGGCTGTGTGGATCACAATAAACTGTGGAAAATTCTTCAAGAGATGCGAATACCAGAGCACCTGATCTGCCTCTTGAGAAATTTGTATGAAGAGGTCAGGAAGCAACAGTTAGAACTGGACATGGAACAACAGACTGGTTCCAAATAGGAAAAGGAGTTCGTCAAGGCTGTATATTGTCACCCTGTTTATTTGACTTCTATGCAGAGTACATCATGAGAAACGCTGGACTGGAAGAAATACAAGCTGGAATCAAGATTGCCGGGAGAAATATCAATAACCTCAGATACGCAGATGACACCGCCCTTATGGCAGAAAGTGAAGAGGAACTCAAAAGCCTCTTGATGAAAGTGAAAGTGGAGAGTGAAAAAGTTGGCTTAAAGCTCAACATTCAGAAAACGAAGATCATGGCATCCGGTCCCACCACTTCATGGGAAATAGATGGGGAAACAGTGTCAGACTTTATTTTTCTGGGCTCCAAAATCACTACGGATGGTGACTGCAGCCATGAAATTAAAAGACGCTTACTCCTTGGAAGAAAAGTTATGACCAACCTAGATAGCATATTCAAAAGCAGAGACATTACTTTGCCAACAAAGGTTTGTCTAGTCAAGGCTATGGTTTTTCCTGTGGTCATGTATGGATGTGAGAGTTGGACTGTGAAGGAGGCTGAGCGCCGAAGAATTGATGCTTTTGAACTGTGGTGTTGGAGAAGACTCTTGGGAGTCCCTTGGACTGCAAGGAGATCCAACCAGTCCATTCTGAAGGAGATCAGCCCTGGGATTGCTTTGGAAGGAATGATGCTAAAGCGGAAACTCCAGTCCTTTGGCCACCTCATGCGAAGAGTCGACTCGTTGGAAAAGACTCTGATGCTGGGAGGGATTGGGGGCAGGAGGAGAAGGGGACGACAGAGGATGAGATGGCTGGATGGCATCACTGACTCGATGGACGTGAGTCTGAGAGAACTCCGGGAGTTGGTGATGAACAGGGAGGCCTGGCGTGCTGCGATTCATGAGGTCTCAAAGAGTCGGACACGACTGGGCGACTGATCTGATCTGAAGGCATGAACAGCCTAGGAGTGAGAAAGTAAGACAGAAAAGAGAAAGTGTCAAACAAAGGCTGTTATCAAGCCAGTTGTGACTGTGGATAAGTGAAATCTGTCTGGATGAGGAATTCTGGGAGGCAAAACCCAGCTTGGAGATTTCCTTTAATTGAGCCGAAACAGTTGGGAATTTTTCCACCCAATCTACATGTGTCATTGGCTGAGAGTTCTTCCAGTGCCAGTGATGTTCTGGCAGAGCTGACTTTGCTGAGGCCACCAGAAAAGAAGAACGGCTGGGGGCAGCCTGGCCAGTGCGGTCAATCAGCTATCTTTGTCTGTAACAGGGGTTTCTGACAGTTTATGGGCAGGGTTCTAACAGTGCTGGCTACACACGTCTTTTAAATCTCTGACTGGCTGCACTGCCAACCTCAGGGGCTTGTTCCTCCTGCTGCTACAAACACAAGGTCTAGGGAAAAAATGTCATCATGATGTTTCTCCTTTAAGTTAGTTCCCATCATGTTCTCTATTTATGCTTTCCTCCTTTGTGGGGCCTGCATTTTATCTTTTAGCAGGATCAGTTAAGGTACATCCCAGTATGAAATGTAAAGGCTTTATAATTTTTGAAGACATAATTTAGATTTCTTACTTACTCTGAAGGCATAGAAGGATGTACCAACTCACCATAATTATTTTATGTAAGTTAGCTGAAGCAAATCTGTTATACTTAAAACTTATCAGATTGGAGTTTCTTCTCCATTGAAACATGAGAGCTGCCTCTTTTATTCAGAAAACATTTGATTGAGTGTTGGATAGCCCAGAAAGAGGGATGACACATGATTTAATTCATCCTCTTACTAAGTCTAAAATTCAGTTGAAGTGGGAAAAGTCATATTTATTCTACTAAAATGCCATACTGTGTGGTAGGCCCACACGGGTAAGGAAAAATGTGCTGTGAAAATCTAGAAATAATAGATTATTACTGCAAAATCAAGACAAGCTTAATCGAGAAGATAATATTTGGTCTTAATCTCAAAAAAGAGGGAGAAATGAAATATGTACTGGAGGAGAAACTTTCTAAGTGGAGAGGATGCTGCTGCTGCTGCTAAGTCGCTTCAGTCGTGTCCAACTCTGTGCAACCCCAGAGACGGCAGCCCACCAGGCTCCCCCGTCCCTGGGATCCTTCAGGCAAGAACACTGGAGTGGGTTGCCATTTCCTTCTCCAATGCATGAAAGTGAAAAGTGAAAGTGAAGTCACTCAGTCGTGTCCAACTCTTCACAATCCCATGGACTGCAGCCTACCAGGCTTCTCCATCCCTGGGATTTTCCAGGCAAGAGTACTGGAGTGGGTTGCCATTGCCTTCTCTGAAGTGGAGAGGATAGAATACGCAAAATCATAGAGATATACTTAAGTTGTTATTAACAGTTAAACCTGATGAATTAACATCGTTCTTGTGAATTCCTCCTTTAAAAATTGTCGTAATATAGTTTTATTGTGGTTTGCTACTGTTAGATTTGTTTGAGAGATTTTTTTTTTCTTCTCAAGGGTTTTCTCATGAAATTGATTTAGGTTGAATAAAAATTAAAGAAATAAAATAATGAATAACACCTCTCCAAAAATCAGATTAAAATTACATAGATAGATATCTTGGCATACCTAAAGAATGCTACATTTATCATTAGGCCTAAATTATAGTCCTAACTGTGTCACAAATTAACCCTCTGGATCTCAGGTTCTTCATGTGGAAAATTAGAGTGTCTGGCTGTATGTCATGGAAGTTTACTTAATCTCAAAATCCCTGACAGATTAGATAATATTGCCATGTGTATAAAGAAAAAAATATGAGAATGATCTTATTTACTACAAATCAAAATGTTTGATTGAAATATTTGTCTCAGTGGCATAGACTAAGAAATATAATACATTACAGAAGATATAAAGACATTAACAAGTGTTTAAGTAAATAAGTAATAAATATATGAGACTGGGGAGAAATTGTAAATGATTAAGTAATCTTTCTTCCTAGTTCACATGTTATTCTTTTGCTACTAAAAATGGCTTTCTTTAAATTTGTATTCAATTCAACACTGTTATTTTTTGCTTGGAAGGAAAAAATCCTTATACACATACAAAATTTCTAATGTATAATTTTAGTAGTGATATAAGGGAAGTTCTTATTAAATTAAACCTATTATCAAATATGCCTACACTCACTCAAACAAATATTATTCTCTAGACATTTAATAATATTGTACATAGCATTATAGGATATATGTTTCATACAAATGCAATAAAGATTAAAAATATCAAATCACACTTTACTGAGTAGACCAGAGCTTTAAAAAAAAGTGTATTTTGTTACACATGAAGAAAACAGACCATGAGCATGTGAAAATTATTACTTGAACAGTTTGACAAGAATTCCATATTTGGTCGTTTGTACCTTAAAGATATATAATATTGTTGCATTGCATTAGAGTGGAGAACATGCCAGAGAAGCCTAGACTAAAATTTAGTAGAGAGACATGTAAGAAACATGGCCATTGACCTTGAAAGTCATGTTTAAGGGATGGAGGGGTACAGTGAAGAGAAAAACCCTGGGCTTAGGAGGAAAGAGTGTCAGTTCCAGCTTACACACTGTCATTACCCACGGGGTGACCTTGCAAACAGAGCCTAACTCCACTAATTCTCATTAGCCTCAACTGTGAAAGAAATTTGGATGACATCTAAGAATTCATCGGCTTGCACAAGTTATGAGACTGTTTGATATGTCTGAAACAGCTTTGAAGTTACCAGGTTACTATCTCTGTACCATATGCCAAGCTCAAAGTTGTTTTCTGTGTGAAGACTTTTTTCTTTGATAATGATGACAGTTGGAATCTTGCTTTTCATTGTGCAGAAACGTATACCCAACCAGTTGTTTGTAGCAGCTGCTAAGATTTATACTAGGCTTAGTGCCATTCTTCCACTCAGAATTCTACTGCTGGTTGTTTATAAAGCACAATTCCACAAAAATCTCATAGTTTTGTGGTTTAATTAAGGAAAAAGTCAGCTGTCTTCCTGGCATAGCTGTTTCATATATTGCTTCTGGTTATATCAAGATTATAATATACCTACTATGTCTTTGGTCCAGCACTTATTGAGCTTTCCTTTTGAACCAGAACTCTGCTTAGCTTTATGCAGGCATCATCACATTTCTTCGCCTTCAGCAATACTGCAAGTACTATATCATTAGTCCTGTTTTATACAAAAGAAATGGAGGCTGAGAAATGTGAAATAAATTGCCTCTAGTCCCAGGATCTAGTTTTGTCTGTCTCCCAAAGCTCATGGTCTGTTGAGGAAAGGACTAAAAGAATACTCTGATTTTTTTTTTTTAAACTTTACATAATTGCATTAGTTTTGCCAAATATCAAAATGAATCCGCCACAGGTATACATATGTTCCCCATCCTGAACCCTCCTCCCTCCTCCCTCCCCATACCATCCCTCTGGATCGTCCCAGTGCACCAGCCCCAAGCATCCAGTATCGTGCATCGAACCTGGACTGGCAACTCGTTTCATACATGATATTTTACATGTTTCAATGCCATTCTCCCATATCTTCCCACCCTCTCCCTCTCCCATAGAGTCCATAAGACTGTTTTATACATCAGTGTCTCTTTTGCTGTCTCGTACACAGGGTTATTGTTACCATCTTTCTAAATTGCATATATGTGCGTTAGTATACTGTATTGGTGTTTTTCTTTCTGGCTTACTTCACTCTGTATAATAGGCTCCAGTTTCATCCACCTCATTAGAACTGATTCAAATGTATTCTTTTTAATGGCTGAGTAATACTCCATTGTGTATATGTACCACTGCTTTCTTATCCATTCATCTGCTGATGGACATCTAGGTTGCTTCCATGTCCTGGCTATTATAAACAGTGCTGCGATGAACATTGGGGTACACGTGTCTCTTTCCCCTCTGGTTTCCTCAGTGTGTATGCCCAGCAGTGGGATTGCTGGATCATAAGGCAGGTCTATTTCCAGTTTTTTAAGGAATCTCCACACTGTTCTCCATAGTGGCTGTACTAGTTTGCATTCCCACCAACAGTGTAAGAGGGTTCCCTTTTCTCCACACCCTCTCCAGCATTTATTACTTGTAGACTTTTGGATCACAGCCATTCTGACTGGTGTGAAATGGTACCTCATAGTGGTTTTGATTTGCATTTCTCTGATAATGAGTGATGTTAAGCATCTTTTCATGTGTTTGTTAGCCATCTGTATGTCTTCTTTAGAGAAATGTCTGTTTAGTTCTTTGGCCCATTTTTGGATTGGGTCATTTCTTTTTCTGGAGTTGAGCTGTAGGAGTTGCTTGTATATTCTCGAGATTAGTTGTTTATCAGTTGCTTCATTTGCTATTATCTTCTCCCATTCTGAAGGCTGTCTTTTCACCTTGCTAATAGTTTCCTTTGATGTGCAGAAGCTTTTAAGGTTAATTAGGTCCCATTTGTTTATTTTTGCTTTTATTTCCAATATTCTGGGAGGTGGGTCATAGAGGATCCTGCTGTGATGTATGTCAGAGAGGGTTTTGCCTATGTTCTCCTCTGGGAGTTTTATAGTTTCTGGTCTTACATTGAGATCTTTAATCCATTTTGAGTTTATTTTTGTGTATGGTGTTAGAAAGTGTTCTAGTTTCATTCTTTTACAAGTGGTTGACCAGATTTCCCAGCACCACTTGTTAAAGAGATTGTCTTTAATCCATTGTATATTCTTGCCTCCTTTGTCAAAGATAAGGTGTCCATATGTGCGTGGATTTATCTCTGGGCTTTCTATTTTGTTCCATTGATCTATATTTCTGTCTTTGTGCCAGTACCATACTGTCTTGAGGACTGTGGCTTTGTAGTAGAGCCTGAAATCAGGTAGGTTGATTCCTCCAGTTCCATTCTTCTTTCTCAAGATCGCTTTGGCTATTCGAGGTTTTTTGTATTTCCATACAAATTGTGAAATTATTTGTTCTAGCTCTGTGAAGAATGCTGTTGGTAGCTTGATAGGGATTGCATTGAATCTATAGATTGCTTTGGGTAGTATACTCATTTTCACTATATTGATTCTTCCAATCCATGAACATGGTATATTTCTCCATCTGTTAGTGTCCTCTTTGATTTCTTTCACCAGTGTTTTATAGTTTTTTATATATAGGTCTTTAGTTTCTTTAGGTAGATATAATCCTAAGTATTTTATTCTTTCCGTTGCAATGGTGAATGGAATTGTTTCCTTAATTTCTCTTTCTGTTTTCTCATTATTAGTATATAGGAATGCAAGGGATTTCTGTGTGTTGATTTTATATCCTGCAACTTTACTATAGTCATTGATTAGTTCTAGTAATTTTCCAGTGGAGTCTTTAGGGTTTTCTATGTAGAGGATCATGTCATCTGCAAATAGTGAGAGTTTTACTTCTTCGTTTCCAATTTGGATTCCTTTTATTTCTTTTTCTGCTCTGATTGCTGTGGCCAAAACTTCCAAAACTATGATGAATAGTAATGGTGAAAGTGGGCACCCTTGTCTTGTCTTTAGAGGAAATGCTTTCAATTTTTCACCATTGAGTATAATGTTTGCTGTGGGTTTGTCATATATAGCTTTTATTATGTTGAGGTATGTTCCTTCTATTCCTGCTTTCTGGAGAGTTTTGATCATAAATGGATGTTGAATTTTGTCAAAGGCTTTCTCTGCATCTATTGAGATAATCGTATGGTTTTTATTTTTCAATTTGTTAATGTGGTGTATTACATTGATTGATTTGCGGATATTGAAGGATCCTTGCATCCCTGGGATAAAGCCTACTTGTCATGGTGTATGATCTTTTTAATGTGTTGTTGGATTCTGATTGCTAGAATTTTGTTAAGGATTTTTGCATCTATGTTCATCAGTGATATTGGCCTGTAGTTTTCTTTTTTTGAGAGATCTTTGTCAGGTTTTGGTATTAGGGTGATGGTGGCCTCATAGAATGAGTTTGGAAGTTTACCATCCTCTGCAATTTTCTGGAAGAGTTTGAGCAGGATAGGTGTTAGCTCTTCTCTAAATTTTTGGTAGAATTCAGCTGTGAAGCCATCTGGACCTGGGCTTTTGTTTGCTGGAAGATTTTTGATTACAGTTTCAATTTCCGTGCTTGTGATGGGTATGTTAAGATTTTCTATTTCTTCCTGGTCCAGTTTTGGAAAGTTGTACTTTTCTAAGAATTGTCCATTTCTTCCACGTTGTCCATTTTATTGGCATATAATTGTTGATAGTAGTCTCTTATGATCCTTTGTATTTCTGTGTTGTCTGTTGTGATCTCTCCATTTTCATTTCTAATTTTATTGATTTAATTTTTCTCCCTTTGTTTCTTGATGAGTCTGGCTAATGGTTTGTCAATTTTATTTATCCTTTCAAAAAACCAGCTTTTGGTTTTGTTGATTTTTGCTATGATCTCTTTTGTTTCTTTTGCATTTATTTCTGCTCTAAGTTTTAAGATTTCTTTCCTTCTACTAACCCAGGGGTTCTCTGATTTTAAGAATGAGTAATCACAAAGAGGATCATGTAATTAAAACTTAGAGGGAGTGCCAGGTTTCACATAGACCATGTTGGTTTCTGTTAACCATGTTGAAATGAGAGCTGCTGATGGACTGTTTGGGAGAAGAACACTTATGGTAATCAGGAGTAAGATTATGATTAGAGAAGCATTCAGTTATAGTTTTCAGACCATCTTTATCTCCAGGATTAAATATATCTAGATACAGTCAGTTGTTGTTTTTGCTCGGTTGCTAAGTCATATCTGACTCTTTATGACCCCAAGACTGCAGCATGTCAGGCTTCTCTGTCCTTCACTATCTTCTGAAGTTTGCTCACACACATGTCTGTTGAGTCAGTGATGCCATCCAAACATCTCATCCTCTGCTGCCCCCTTCTCCTCCTGCTCTCAGTCTTTCCCAGCATCAGGGTCTTTTGCAGCGAATCAGCTCTTCACATCAGGTGGCCAAAATATTGGAACTTCAGCTTCAGTATTCAGTCCTTTGAATGAATATTCAGGACTGATTTCCTTTAGGACTGATGAATTTGATCTTTTTGCTGTCCAGGGGACTCTCAAGAAGTCTTCTCTAAACCACAGTTCAAAAGCATCTATACTTCGGTGCTCAGCATTCTTTATGTTCCAAGTCTCACATCCATACATGACTACTGGAAAAGTATGGCTGTGACTATTCATTCCTTTGTCAGCAAAGCAATGTCTCTACTTTCTAAAATGCTATCTAGGTTTGTCATAATTTTCTTTCAAGGAGCCAGAGTCTTTTAATTTCATGCCTGCAGTCACCATCCACAGTAATTTTGTAGCCCAAGAAAATAAAATATATTACTATTTCCATTGTTTCCCCATCTTTTTGCCATGAAGTGATTAGACTGGAAGCCATGATCTTAGTTTTTTGAATGTTGATTATAAGCCAGCTTTTTCATTCTCCTCTTTCACTTTCATCAAGAGGCTCTTTAGTTCCTCTTCTCTTTCTGCCATAAGGGTGGTGCCATCTGCATATCTGAGGTTATTGATATTTCCTCTGGCAATCTTGATGCCAGCTTGTGATTCATCCAGCCTGGCATTTGCCATGATGTACTCTGCATATAAGTTAAATATACAGAGTAACAATATACAGCCTTGACACATTCCTTTCCCAATTTTGAACCACTGTGCATTGTTCCATCTCCAGTTCTAACTGTTCCTTCTCGGCCTGCATACAGGTTTCTCAGAAGACAGGTTTCTCAAGTGATCTGGTATTCCCATCTCTTTAAGAGTTTTCCACAGTTTGTTGTGATTCACACAGTCAAACGCTTCAGGTCAGTTCAGTTCAGTTCAGTAGCTCAGTCGTGTTCAACTCTTTGTGACCCCATGAATCGCAGCATGCCAGGCCCCCCTGTCCATCACCAACTCCCGGAGTTTACCCAAACCCATGTCCATTGAGTGGGTGATGCCATCCAACCATCTCATCCTCTGTCGTCCCCCTCTTCTCCTGCCCTCAATCTTTCTCAGCATCATAGTTTTTCCAATGAATCAGCTCTTCGCATCAGGTGGCCAAAGTATTGGAGTTTCAGCTTCAACATCAGTCCTTTCAATGAATACCCAGGGCTGATCTCCTTTAGGATGGACTGGTTGGATCTCCTTGCAGTCCAAGGGACTCTCAAGAGTCTTCTCCAACACCACAGTTCAAAAGCATCAATTCTTCGGCGCTCAGCTTTCCTCACAGTCCAACTCTCACATCCATACATGACCATTGGAAAAACCATAGCTTTGACTAGATGGATCTTTGTTGGCAAAGTAATGTCTCTGCTTTTGAATATGCTATCTAGGTTGGTCATAGGTTTCCTTCCAAGGAGTAAGCGTCTTTTAATTTCATGGCTGCAATCACCATCTGCAGTGATTTTGGAGCCCAGAAAAATAAAGTCAGCCACTATTTCCACTGCTTCCCCATCTATTTACCATGAAGTGATGGGACCAGATGCCATGATCTTCATTTTCTGAATGTTGAGCTTTAAGCCAACTTTTTCACTCTCTTCTTTCACTTTCACCAAGAGGCTCTTTAGTTCTTCTTCACTTTCTGCCATAAGGGTGGTGTCGTCTACATATCTGAGGTTATTGATATTTCTCCCGGCAATCTTGATTCCAGCTTGTGCTTCTTCCAGCCCAGTGTTTCTCATGATATACTCTACATATAAGTTAAATAAGCAGGGTGATAATATATAGCCTTGACATACGGCTTTTGCTATTTGGAACCAGTCTTTTGTTCCATGTCCAGTTCTAACTGTTGCTTCCTGACCTTAGCATAGTTAATGAAGCAGTAGATGTTCTCTCTGTAATTTCCCTGCTTTTTCTCTGATCCAACGAATGTCAGAAATTTGATCTCTGGTTCCTCTGCCTTTTCTAAATCCAGCTTGTACATCTGGAAGTTCTCGGTTCACATACTGTTGAAGCGTAGCTTGAAGGATTTTGCAACTTATCTTTCTAGCATGTAAAATGAGCACAATTGTGTGGTAGTTTGAGCATTCTTTGGCATTGCCTTTCTTTGGGATCAGAATGAAAACTGACCTTTTCCAGTCCTGTGGCCACTGCTGAGCTTTCCAAATCTGCTGACAGATATAACTGGTAGGTTTTTATTAATGACCCTATTCATAAGCATATGCATATATTCTTGCATATATACATATACACACATAAAATTAAGAGTGAGTTACAGCTCTCATCCTTTTATTGGTTGCAAAACTGAATAAAAGTCTATTGTACCAAGAGATTTGTTACTTATTTTTAAAGGCTGAAGATTTTGATTATATCTGCAGAGTGAGATAAGTCCTATCACTCAAATATGAACTTTCATTATCTAAAGCTTATATGAGATTGATAAATAAGCTAGCATAATAAAGTATTTATATTGACCACTGTCATACATGCCAGAATGCTCCTATCTGTATTAAAAATACATATTTTCACTTTGGGCCAGATAACGTGAAAAAACTTTTTTAAAAAAAATTGGATACTTGCTTTCTTAGCATGGTTATGAAGCAAAGAAATGATCCAAATGTTTAGCAAGTTCAATTTCAGGTCCACAGTGCAGTAGAATTTTCACCATGTCCTAAGTCCTTAAGTTCATTTGCTAGGACAGACCAGAGGTTTGGAAAGAAAATTGTGAAAGTATTGTATTTCTCACACACCCTTGCATTCAGATCCTGTTTGTTTGCAGACTCCAAAAGCAGGGCTATGTTTCCTCTTATGCCATATCTGAAGAGCCCCCTTTGCCTAAGAAGTTTCTGCCCTTTAGCCAACCATCTAATTTGTTGGGGGAACAACCTAAACCAGTCTAATTAGGCAACTATAGTCTTAATCATAAAGTAGGTGATAGTATAGCCCAAGACATCCACAGACATCCACACTGATTCTTGCTTTTTCTTTCTTTTTTTTCTGTATGATGGGGCCTACTACTGCTACTACTACTAAGTCGCTTCAGTCGTGTCCGACTCTCTGCGACCCCACAGACGGCAGCCCACCAGGCTCCGCCGTCCCTGGGATTCTCCAGGCAAGAACACTGGAGTGGGTTGCCATTTCCTTCTCCATGATGGAGCCTAATGTGTCCAAAACATTCCTGTTACTTTCACCATAAATAGTAGCAATAGACATATTCTTGTTTTCAATTCTTATTCTTTCCTTTTATTCATTCTATCTCTAACTGTATTTTGCAAATTATGATCTAGGCAGTGTGTGTGTGTACGCACTAGGACGCACACATCCCACGTTTGTGTGAAGTTTGTTTTGAGAAGATAACTTAGTTTTCCTTATTTCCATGTCTGGAGGAGTACTAATAGTCATACCCTTTTCTTAACCAGAGACTGTTGAAATACTGAGAAAAACTAAGTATTGACACCAAGTCCAATTTATTGGTATATACCAATACCAATTTATTTTTATAAGCATTATGCTTATAAAAATAAATTGCTTACCTTTTGAAGTGTTCATTTATTCTTATTAAATGAGAAGCATGCTTACCTAAAACTTAGGAGAAAACTGATTTGTTCATACCTTTTTTTTTCATATCTTGTTTGTGGGAAAATATTTTAAAACATGTTATACTATCATATCTGCAACATTGGAGAAATCATGGGATAAAAGAAAGAAAAATGAATAAATATATCACAATTGTTAGTTTAAGGAGTCCTTGTAAGTAAAGGACAGATGTGAACACAGCAAAAGAAAGTATAATATGGACTATAATTACTCCTGAGAATAATTCCAGAATAAAAGCAGTTTTAATGCATCAAAAGGGAAAGAGAGCACCCAGCCCAGAATTCTCAGAGCAGACCTAATTGATAATAGTATTCATCTTGCTGTTTGAATTCTGTTAAACAAGGTTTTTAAAAATTGTAAGAAATAGTGTTTTAACACTTTTCTCTATGTTTAATTAGGAGTGTGTGTGTGTGTGTGTGTGTGTGTGTGTGTATGTATTTGATGATTTGATAAAAGAGCTTAATGTTTGCTTGCATTTAACTCTGTATAAAGAAACGTTAAAATAGTTTATGTATATAAAATAAGAAATGCATTTCATCATGTTGTTTTACAATTTTAGCACAATTTCTTTAATTAAATTTTACCTTTATCACTATACATTATTCTTAAATAATTATAAGCATTGCAAAATGAATTTTAAAGGGATAGAATGAAATTTAAATATAAAATATTAATTTCGATATGTGAAATAAGACTGTGACTACCTACATAGATTGCTATGATTTTCTCCGAAGCTAAATAAGAGTATTCTTTCCAATCTATTATTCATTTCTTGTCTTCCATCCCTTCAACTTATGAATTATAGGAAGTATCATGAATAAAATGTATAGCCAGTTTTAGGGGACTCTAAGGATTTTAGTAATAAACACTTTCTATATAAAATTATCATGCAGGTGGGAAAAAATGATTTCATTTCTATTCATTATTGCATCATTTTTTAAAAATGTTACTATGCAGTTTGTAGAAATAAGCTATAAAACTTTACAGGTTTGCAATTGTTAAAATGTTTTATTAGGACATATATTTGGCATGCTGCTTCCATTTCACTTTAGTGACTGATACTCTTGCTTAAAAGAACATTCTATTTCTCTGTGAGTAGTTTCTAGGCATTTCCTAAATGGTTATGGAGGGACATTGCCCCCAGCAGGGAAAAAGGAGAATAGAAATAGAACTCCATTCGAGCAATTCATCTAAAAGGTAATGAATATGTGTATGAGAAACCATACACATTGACAAGAAGTAATTTGACAAATGTGTAATATCACCAGCTATTGAGTTAGTGCTACTTTAATAATCATCTTCATTTTAGGAAAAAAGTCTTAAAGTAAAATTATTTTGCATAGTATTGAAAAATTATAGTTGATTTAAAATAACTCATTCTTCACATTAATGCCCACCACATCATCAAATTTATAGTAATCAAAAATAGCATAACCTTTTTCTAGTTTTGTTACATATCAGAACCAGATATAAACTCATAATCCTGAGATGAAATTAATTTTTGTTCTCTAAACTTATGAAATCGGAAGTAAATGTGCTCATGTGAACATCTTATGAACCATCTCACTTCTAAAATATTGATAGATTGCTTTAATTTAAATGTGTGGTAGTATTTTTCCTTAAATACAAATAAATTGTATTGCAAACACAAGAAGAAGTGGTATTTGATGTTTCCTTCTCGATGACATTGTTCTGAAACATTGTACCAGAGCTACAGTGGGCAATTCAAAATTTATGATGCATTGCATAATTTATTGCCACATTTCAGGTTGGCATTTTTTTTTCTTAACTTTCAGAAGGGATGAACATTTTAAGGCATTTTCAGGTACAGGATTTTAAAGTTATTCTCTTTCTGTCTGGCCTGATTCCTCACCGCCGCCCCCACTACCCTCCTGTCTAAAATCGAGAACTTTGGAACATCTCATTGTCTGTGACGAGATTGAATTTATGTATGGTTGACATTTAAAATAAAATGTTATTGCAGAAAATGTCAGAAAGTGTAGAAGTTAAGTCATCTGTTAGAGGACTTAATATACTTTATAACCTTGTAATTTCTATCAGATTTGAAAGATTTATTCTGTCACAAATAAATGATGTTATCCATAAACTTGAACTTTTTCTTGGAGTAAATAATAGTCATTGAGGAAGAGAAATTGAAAGGTAAAGAATTTAAATAGTCTGTTTAAATACTCTAGGGTAGATAATAGCATACCACTTCTGTTTGAGAATTTTTGAAAGCTCCAATATAGGGACATATTGATTTGTATTTAGAATAATCAAATTATCCACAAATCTTCTAAACATATGAAATCTTTGATGCATGGAAAAATGTGTGCTTTTACTGGAAATCCATTTACCATTTTCACATGGTTGAGTTTCTGCATTGAAAAGGGTCACTTTAAATTACTGTCCTTAATATTCATCATGGAGGAGCTATCTACTCCCCTCACCCTGTCTGTCCTTGACTCCATGGGGGAGATCAACGAAGAAAGCACATCCTTATTCTCAAACTACTTACTTAAAAATGTAATTTTAAGCACACTCATGAAACAAATTTTTCGAGATTCACAGCAAATCAAAAGTAAATTACTATAGCACCAGTGCCTAAACAGCAAAGAAATACACAAGTATTTACACACTTGTGTAAATGAAAGTGAGAAAGCGATTTGGTACACAAGTAGGATTTAAGTCCATACACATTGCCAGCAGCCCTGGGTGTTCTTTGGAAGGAATGATGCGAAAGCTGAAACGCCAGTACTTTGGCCACCTCATGTGAAGAGTTGACTCATTGGAAAAGACTCTGATGCTGGGAGGGATTGGGGGCAGGAGGAAAAGGGGACGACAGAGGATGAGATGGCTGGATGGCATCACCAACTCGATGGACATGAGTTTGAGTGAACTCTGGGAGCTGGTGATGGACAGGGAGGCCTGGCTTGCTGTGATTCATGGGGTCGCAAAGAGTTGGACACGACTGAGCGACTGAACTGAACTGAACTGACATTGCCAACAATATCTCTATTTTGTCTTATTTGATGCTATAAATATTATTAAAGAGGTCTTTCCGTATTTTCTTTGCTTACTGCCTCTCTTGAATGTTTTCCCTCAGATTCTTCTACACAGCAAAGTGGAATTTCGGGTCCTTTGGTCCTGAGGATCTGGGCACTTTGAGATTTGGAATACATCATTTTTCTCAGTGTCTTCATTTCCTCAGATGTTGCACTAAAGTTGCTGAAGTTTATTCTAAACGATGGGAAATGTTATGATTCTCTAAATGGACAGAAAGTGTGTTGACATCCTCCCAGCTGGGAAGAAAAGAATTGATTTTAAACCTTGGCAGGCCAACAAACAAAAGCTCCTTAATACGGTTTTGAAAGCATAGAAAAGGCATCCTCCAGCCCAGCCCTGTTGGTTGGTCAGGACCCTGCAGGGACTTCATTCCCAGCCCCCGGGTTAGTCTTTTATGACTCTCTGGTTCACAGTGTGGGGACTTCTACTTGTGAGTAAAACCTGGTGCCCTGTGGATGCAACAGTCGGGGAGGAGTGTTTCTCTAGAATTTCTCTAGAATACTGAGGAGGGAGGAACAAGGACAGACTATTTAAGAGAAAGTGATTCGGCATGAAATGATCCAAGGTATAGAAAGAAAGCGAGAAGAAAACAAAGCTCGGGGGGAAAGCATCACTGCATGTCTCAGGCTTTCTCTCTCCCTCCTCCCTGATCCAGTCATTAACCAAAGAGGAGGCTTGTCCTTGTCTCCTCCCCTTAATTTTTTTCCTCTCTCTCTTTTCTTTTTTAACCACTGTCTTCATTACTCCCAACAAACTCAGAGGCTTCTGTGGTTCTTTTCAGGGTTAAAAGCACATTACATTTTTTTCAAAAAATAATACTTATAAACTTATTTGGCCTCCAGTGAACACTTTATTCTTAACCAAAACTGTTACCATCTTATAGGGCACCAACTTTGGCCAAGGGTTAAGAAAAGAGAAAGAAGAGTGAAAGTAAGTTTTGTGGGGTCATCTTTCAACAAAGGAGTACGCTTAATTAAAGGAGAAATTTCCCTTGGCAGTGATACATTTGTGGGGAAGAGAACTTTGCCCCCTCATGAATGAAAAATGTTTGAATTAGAGCACCCCAGCAACTGCCTCTGAAATTTTCAAGTGTCCAAATAAATTTCTAATTATAGAAAGTCTCATTAAATAATGAACATGTATAATTACAGAAAGGTTTTCACTTAATTAGAATCTCATCAGAGCTTCCATCTGCATTGAGATTTTGATAATAGAGGTCAAGCCCTTTTGGGCTTGTTGGGGAAAAGTAGATCAAAGTATGAGGGAGTTATAGATCCATCAAGAAGTTTTTGGCATAAATAGTTTTTATTGAGTTCTGGAAAAATGAGACGGAGAATAAATGGTCATAAAATATAAAGGGTAGGTGTCAGCATGATTTACATGGAGGATACCTGTTAAGCAGTTATGCTTTTAGCACTGCAAATTAAATAGGACCGAGCAGGCACAGTATTGAATTGTGTATATTTCAGGATGAGATAAACTGCAGCACTGAAAGAAGACAGAAGTGGTTAAACTCTGTAGCAGCAAATTTGCTACTTAATGCAAGATTCCATGTATGGAATCATAGTTATCCTGCTGATAGACTTTAAATAGAAATTCCCCAGGAAATCCTAAAACAATTTAATTTGAGAAGAAAGCTTATATTGAACACTACATTTATCTTGCATGTTAATTACAGTAATGTGTGGGTATCTACTTTTTATATCATAAAAACAAGATGGGTAGACAATCTACTCTGATGCTCCCTTGTTTTTGCAGGTACTAGCAGATTTACAGTTCTGAATGGCATCTTCTTTTCTTCGATAGTGTGATTAGATGAATGATTGTTTCTTGGGTGGTTTAATTTGAAGCACTGTGTCTACCAAGGTCAACGCATAGAAATGGATGCTTCCAGAGGAATAAACCCAGGTTGAGTACCAGGAGTTTTCTAGGCAATAGAAATACAATGATGAATACATTACAGTTTTTACCTTGAGAAGCTCAAGGACACATATCCAACTAATTTCAATACAACACTATAAACCATGTTAAATATTATATAGGATAGTATGGAACACAGAGTATGAAGTACATAGAGGCTTGTCTGTGCCAACTATTACAAAAATGGAGAATTTTGTCATTCATTCAAAAAACTTTTTGTTGAGAGCCAAACCCAAAGGCCCTCTGCTATCAATTGGTGGCAAATAACCCTTCTGTTCATATCAACTTTAATGTTAAGTAATAGAGACCTCATTTGATCATCCAATATGATTAAGTCATTCGGTAGAACTAGCGAGAAAGCCTTAAAATTCTACATTGAAGTTTGCATGTTGCAGGTTATTGACTCATGAGGATAAAATTCTGCTTCATTGAATTTTAAAGAACTCTGCAAAGGCCTTTAATTATTTATTTCTCATTGTAAAAGGTGCTGGTAACATTTTATTAATTCAAATCAATGTATACTTATTCAGTAAGCAGTTTATTCAAGGCATTGCACTATCTCTGAAGGAAAGCAGAACTTGAAGATGTAGTTTTTACCCTCATGGAATTTAAGATTGGATGGGGAAAATAAGCATATTAACAAGGAATCTTAACACAAAACAAAATGTAGTAAGTGCTAGATCAAGCTACAGGTAATTAACTCTAGTAGAGAAAAAAAATGCTTCTTTTTTTTTTTTTTTCTCTCCCTCTCCCTGTCCCATAACTTGGTTTAGGTGACTTCTTTCTAAGCTGTGTCCATGCAGCACACTTCCAGCTGGCCTCTCTTGTTTCATTTTAATTATCTTCCAGTATAATCCACTCTTAAGAGGATTACATAACTTACTGTCCAAGACAGGACATTTTTTTAACTTATTTATTTTAATTGGAGGCTAATTACTTTACAACATTGTAGTGGTTTTGCCATACATTGACATGAATCAGCCATGGGTGTACATGTGTCCCCATCCTGAATCCCCTCCCACTTCCCTCCCCATCCCATCCCTCAGGGTCATCCCAGTGCACCAGCGCTGAGCACCCTGTCTCATGCATCAAACCTGGACTGGCGATCTGTTTCACATATGATAATATACATGTTTCAATGCTATTCTTTCAAATCATCCCACCCACACATTCTCCCACAGAGTCCAAAAGTCTATTCTTTATATCTGTGTCTCTTTTGCTCTCTTGCAAATAGGATCATCGTTACCATCTTTCTAAACTCCATATATATGCATTAGTATACTGTATTGGTGTTTTTCTTTCTGACTTACTTCACTCTATATAATAGGCTCCAGTTTCATCCACCTCATCAGAACTGATTCAAATGCATTCTTTTTAATAGCTGAGTAATATTCCATTGTGTTTATGTACCACAACTTTCTTATCCATTCGTCTGCTAATGGACATCTAGGTTGCTTCCATGTCCTGGCTATTATAAACAGTGTTGCGATGAACATTGGGGTACACATGTCTCTTTCAATTCTGGTTTCCTTGGTGTGTATGCCCAGCAGTGGGATTGATGGGTCGTATGGCAGTTCTATTTCCAGTTATTTAAGGAATCTCCACACTGTTCTCCATAGTGGCTGTACTAGTTTGCTTTCCCACCAACAGTGTAAGAGGGTTCCCTTTCCTCCATACCCTCTCCAGCATTTATTGTTTGTAGACTTTTTGATAGCAGCCATTCTGACCGGTATGAGATGGTACCTCATTGTGGTTTTGACTTGCATTTCTTTGATAATGAGTGATGTTGAGCATCTTTTCATGTATTTGTTAGCCATCTGTGTATCTTCTTTGGAGAAATGTCTGTTTAGTTCTTTGGCACATTTTTTGATCAGGTCATTTATTTTTCTGGAATTGAGCTGCAGGAGCTGCTTGTATATTTTTGAGGTTAATTCTTTGTCAGTTGCTTCATTTGCTACTATTTTCTCCCATTCTGAAGGTTGTCTTTTCACCTTTCTTATAGTTTCCTTCATTGTGCCAAAAGCTTTTAAGTTTAATTAGGTCCCATTTGTTTATTTTTGCTTTTATTTCCATTACTCTGGGAGGTGGGTCATAGAGGATCCTGCTGTGATTTATGTCAGAGAGTGTTTTGCCTATGTTTTCCTCTAAAAGTTTTATAGTTTCTGGTCTTATGTTTAGATCTTTAATCCATTTTGAGTTTACTTTTGTGTACAGTCTAAGAAAGTGTTCTAGTTTCATTCTTTTACAAGTGGTTGACCAGTTTTCCCAGTACCACTTGTTAAACAGCTTGTATTTTCTCCATTGTATATTCTTGCCTTCTTTGTCAAAGATAAGGTGTCCATAGGTGCGTGGATTTATCTTTGGGCTTTCTATTTTGTTGCATTGATCTATTTTTCTGTCTTTGTGTCAGTACCATACTGCAACATTTTTGAGAATGCCAGGAGACAATTCATAATTATGCTCAAACAGCAAATATGAACCAGGACTGTCTAAGGCAAATCAGTGTGAAAGATTATCCTTTTCATACTCCAATCTAATTCCAAAATGAACATTTATATGCAATCTAGTGATGCTACACTCTTACCTAAAATCATGACATGGGTTTCCATTTACTTCCTTTTATGATGACGAAGGGCGTGAAAGTATCTTCATGAACAAATATCTGCTTTTTACTTTAGTAGAATCTCACCCTGTCACCTCTCACCTGACTCAACACCTCATGTATCTACTGTTTCCTTCTGATTTTCTCACTTGTAATTAGATATTTGGAAGCTCATTTCAGAGATTAGTAAATTCTTAATGTACTTACTTGTAATACCCCCTAGACTGTAAGGTATTTTATGGAAGAGGTATAGTCTAGATTTTATTTTTAATCCTAAGTAATGAGCAAAGCCCCCTTTCCAGGTGGCACGAGTGGTAAAGAATCTATCCTGCCAATGTAGGAGATGTGAGAGACATGGGTGGAGGTTTATGATTTTGTATAGGAGGCAGTGATCAACAAAAAGAAATGCAAAAAGGCAAAATGGTTGACTCATGAGGCCTTACAAATAGCTGAGAAAAGAAGAGAGGCAAAGGCAAAGGAGAAAATAAAATATATACCCTTCTGAATGCAGAGATCCAAAGAACAGCACAGAGAGATAAGAAAGCCTTCCTCAGGGAACAATCAAAAGAAATAGAAGAAAACAATAGAATGGGAAAGACTAGAGATTGCATCAAGAAAATTAGAGATACCAGGAACATTTCATGCAAAGATGGGCACAATAAAGGACATAAGTGGTAGGGACCTAACAGAGGCAGAAGATATTAAGAAGAGGTGGCAAGAATACACAGAAAAACTATACAAAAAAAGATCTTCATGACCCAGATAACCCTGGTGGTGTGATCACTCACCTAGAGCCAGACATCCTGGAATGTGAAGTCAAGTGGGCCTTAGAAAGCATCACTATGAACAAAGCTAGTGGCAGTGATGGAATTTCAGTTGAGCTATTTCAAATCCTGAAAGATGATGCTGTGAAAGTACTGCACTCAATATGCCAGCAAATTTGGAAAACTCAGCAGTGGCCACAGGACTGGAAAAGGTCAGTTTTCATTCCAACCCCAAATAAAGGCAACACCAAAGAATATTCAATTACCACATAATTGCACTCAGCTCACATACTAGCAAACTAATGCTAAAAATTCTAGTGAGGCTTAAATAGTACATGAACCGTGAACTTCCAGATGTTCAAGCTGCATTTAGATAAGGCACAAAAACCAGCCTCTTGATGAAGGTGAAAGAGGAGAGTGAAAAAGTTGGCTTAAAGCTCAACATTCAGAAAACGAAGATCATGGCATCCGGTCCCATCAATTCATGGGAAATAGATGGGGAAACAGTGGAAACAGTGTCAGACTTTATTTTTGGGGGCTCCAAAATCACTGCAGATAGTGACTGCAGCCATGAAATTAAAAGACACTTACTCCTTGGAAGGAAAGTTATGACCAACCTAGATAGCATATTCAAAAGCAGAGACATTACTTTGCCAACAAAGGTCCATCTAGTCAAGGCTATGGTTTTTCCTGTGGTCATGTATGGATGTGAGAGTTGGACTGTGAAGAAAGGTGAGCGCCGAAGAATTGATGCTTTTGAACTGTGGTGCTAGAGAAGACTCTTGAGGGTCCCTTGGACTGCAAGGAGATCCAACCAGTCCATTCTAAAGGAGATCAGTCCTGGGTGTTCTTTGGAAGGAATGATGCTAAAGCTGAAACTCCAGTACTCTGGCTACCTCATGCAAAGAGTTGACTCATTGGAAAAGACTCTGATGCTGGGAGGGATTAGGGGCAGGAGGAGAAGGGGACAACAGAGGATGCAATGGCTGGATGGCATCACCAACTTGATGGACATGAGTTTGAGTGAACTCCGGGACTTGATGATAGACAGGGAGGCCTGGCGTGCTGCGATTCACGGGGTCGCAAAGAGTCAGACATGACTGAGCGACTCAACTGAACTGAACTGAACAAGAACCAGAGATCAAATGGCCAACATCCATTGGATCATTGATAAAGCAAGAGAGTTCCAGGGAAAAACCTCTACTTATGCTTTATGGACTACGCCAAAGCCTTTGACTGCATGGATCACAACAAACCATGGAAAATTCTTCAAAAGGGGAAGCCAGGCCACCATACCTGCCTCCTGAGAAATCTGTATGCATGTCAAAAAGCAACAGTTAGAACCATACGAGAACAATGGACTGGTTCAAAATTGGGAAAGGAGTACATCAAGGCTGTATATTGTCACCCTGCTTATTTACTTTACATGATGACTACATCATACAAAATGCCAGGCTGGATGAAGCACAAGCTGGAATCAAGATTGCCGGGAGAAATATCAATAACATTAGATATGCAAATGCACTACCCTTATGGCAGAAAGCAAAGGGGAACTAAAGAGCCTCTTGATGAATGTGAAAGAGAGTGAAAATGCTGGCTTAAAACTCAACATTCAGAAAACCAAGATCATGGCATCCAGTCCCATCAATTCATCGCAGATAGATAGGGAAACAATGGAAACAGTGGCAGACTTTCTTTTCTTGTGCTCCAAAATCACTGCAGATGCTCACTGCAGCCATGAAATTAAAAGACACTAGCTCCTTGGAAGAAAACTATGGCCAACCTAGATAGCATACTAAAAAGCAGAGATATTTCATTGCTGACAAGGGCCCTTCTAGTCAAAGCTATGGTTTTTCCAATAGTCATGTATGGATTGGAGAAGGCAATGGCAACCCACTCCAGTACTCTTGCCTGGAAAATTCCATGGACAGAGGAGCCTGGTAGGCTGCAGTCCATGGGGTCGCTAAGAGTCAGACACAACTGAGCGACTTTACTTTCACTTTTCACTTTCATGCATTAAAGAAGGAAATGACAACCCACTCCAGTGTTGCCTTGAGAATTCCAGGGATGGGGGAGCCTGGCGGGCTGCCATCTATAGGGTCACACAGAGTTGGACACGACCGAAGCCACTTAGCAGTAGCAGCAGCAGCATGTGTGAATGTGAGAGTTGGACCATAAAGAAAGCTGAGTGCTGAAGAATTGATGCTTTTGAACTATGGTATTGAAGAAGACTCTTGAGAATCCCTTGGACTGCAAGGATATCTAATTAATCAATTCTAAAAGAAATCAGTCCTGTATAATCATGAAGCTGAAACTCCAATATTTTGGCCACCTGATGTGAAGAACTGGCTCTTTGAAAAAGACCCTGATTCTGGAAAAGATTGAAGGCAGGAGGAGGAGGAGAAGACAGAGGATGAGATGGTTGGATGGCATCACCAACTCAATCGACATGAGTTTGAGTAAGCTCCGCGTGTTGGTGATGGACAGGGAGACCTGTCATGCTGCAGTCCATGGGGTCCCAAATCATTGGACACAACTAAGTAACTGAATTGAACTGGATGAGCAAAGCATTCATTACATTAATGAGTATTTGATTAATATTGTGGGCAGAAAAAAACAATTGCATAAACACACATTTTATGATTTGAGTTGAGAGAGAAAGCTGATACGCAAGGCATCATTGAGATGGTGGTATTTGAGTTGAACTTCAAGGAAGAAAGATCTTTATGGGAAAAAAAATGAGTAAAAGAACTTTTCAGAAAACAGAATGATTGAAAGCGTGAGCTATAAGAATGATTTATTATCTGACGGAGAAAGATTTTCAAATTGAAGACAGTTTTGAATACATTTGTAAGATGTATAGGTAGGAATAGAGTTTTTCAGTAAGAAGTTCTGAAATGTAGGGGCCTGTGAATACAATACAATACAATACAATGCATTTGGCTCCATTAGAATACTTATATAGGTACAGCTTGAAAAATGGTCTAGAGAGATCTATGGTTCCATAATGACTTTTCTTTTGATTCTGAAGGCTAGCAATGCTATTATTGTGTAAGCCTGTGCACAATGCAGGGTAAATAGCTAAGAAGTCAGCTATTGGTTTCCCCAGCCTCTGAGACCCTTCCCTCCTCCCAGCAAGGAGCTCTTTCCCTGAGAACACAGCCAGAGGGAACTTCTCACTTCCCTCTGATCATCTCATCCTTCCACTGTATCACTCTGTATCACTCAGGACTTTCTTAAGTCAAAAGTTCAGAAAACCTGCCTGACACTTGCTGAAACCAACAGGAATGTATGCCTGTGTAACTGAAAAGAAATGCCTTAGGTTGTTGGCATTAGAGATTTTAAAAAGTAGCAGAACTCCTAATTTCTCTCCATTTCTTGGTTCTCCTCTCTTCCACCCTCACTCTCAGAGTGGCCTTCCCTACGCTGTAGACTTTAGCATGTCTAGACCTACATCCTTTTAGGTGCAGGCCTAGCAGAGTAATGATTCTTTCTCAAGAGCTTCAACTAAAATCTTCAACTTAACTCAGGTTGGCTTTAATTGGGTCACACACCTTTCCCAAGCAAGAGCTGTAGCCAGGCTCACACAGCTCTCACATGTCAGGAAAAGCACATGCTCCATCCTAAGGGCCCGTTTTGAGACTATAGTAGAGAAAATGTCCCTAGGCTACTGGTGGCAGAAGGAACACTGAGCTTCACCATCTGGAAATATCCACAACAATTTGTCACCTTTCATTCTCTTTTGCCCAAGTATAAACCAAAGTTTGGAGAAGGCAATTGCACCCCACTCCAGTACTCTTGTCTGGAAAATCCCATGGACAGAGGAGCCTGGTAGGCTGCAGTCCATGGGGTCGCTAGGAGTCGGACATGACTGAGCGACTTCACTTTCACTTTTCACTTTCATGCATTGGAGAAGGAAATGGCAACCCACTCCAGTGTTCTTGCCTGGAGAATCCCAGGGACGGGGGAGCCTGGTGGGCTGTTGTCTATGGGGTTGCACAGACTTGGACACGACTGAAGTGACTTAGCAGCAGCAGCAGCAGCAAATCAAAGTTCTCCTGATTAGATAATTTAGCATCTCACCAACTCCTGCCTTCCCAGAACAGTGAGACATAATGAAAGACTGTTTTCATTTTTTTCTGTCCACTCTCTGACCAAATGGCAGCTTATCACTAGAGAAGAAATGATGTTTAATTCAGTTTCTAATATAATTGCTAATCACTGATAAAAACATAAACCAAGAAAGGTATAATAACCACATGTAAGGATGATGCTAACTGGAGCTTCATCAATGAGTTTCCTTTCCCCTGAGTTCCTCTTTGATGACTTTACCTGGACTTTCTAAGCTATTGGAGTAGGAAATGGCAACCCACTCCAGTAGTCTTGCCTGGAGAATCCCATGGCTCAAGGAGCCTGGCAGGCAGCCTACAGTCCATAGGGTCGCAAAGTGTCAGACATGACAGAACGACTTCTCTTTCTAAGCTATATCACAAAGGTATGCTGATTCCTCTAAAATCTTCTGATAGGTCAAAACCTTCGGAATTATCATTTTTGTAGATCAAATGGTCAAATATCAGCAAATTCATAGAACTCAGCATTATATATTATCATACTCCAGACTCTCAATGGAACTTCTCTGATAATCGCATAAGTGTTTCATATTTCAAATGTTGAAAATTAGATACTGTATTTGTCCTAAACCAATTCTGCCTACTTTAGTTGGTATGTAGGAGGATGATATTCAAGCTTTTTGGCCACTCAAGCAATTCTAGAGGCAATTCCTCACCACATTTTTTACCTTAACATATGTTACATTATTTGATGGTGCTGTGATACAAAAAAAAAAAAAAGAAAGAAAGAAAGAAAAAAAATAGGCACTATACAAAAACTGATGTTGACATCTGCTGTTGCCCTTCTGCAAAACAACTGGAGAAATAAATACTGATTTAATAGAAAACAAAGCATTGAGGTGGTTTGCAAGACAAACTATATTTAAACATTCTGTGTCAACAGATGTTTTTAAAAACAGAAATATTAAAAATCCACCCTTGTGCATGATACAATCATAAATGTGTCTCAGCACAGACAGACACAGATGCAAAAATAAACTTAGGTTTTTCATGGTATATTATTCCTACATGACTTTATACAAATGTTTGGATCTGTGTTGATACTTAGTGACAAGTGGGATAAATCCTTTTAAAATTATCTTTGTGGCATCAATAATCACTTCAATGTATAAAAGTGTAGTCCACATTTGTTTATTATTATATGGTTATTAGTGACAATTAAGTGCATGAATAGAAGGACAAAGGAAGCTCTATTTTCAAAATCACAGTGTTCCCTGGAGAAATGAGGTCTAAAATGTGGTTTCGCGATTATAGAAGGAACAGGTATGCAAAAAATAAACCATGTACTGTGTGTGGTACAAAGATTCTTTTCAAACAAAATTATTTTTTTTCAAAGTCCAACAGCCTAGTTTTATAACTTTTGGTTGCCAGTTTAAATATCCTGAGCACGTTTACCCAGAAAAATGATTCATTTCTACAATATCTTGGAAGTTAGCTCTATCGCTAAAATTAACTACTTCAGAAACAAGCATATATGAGTAAAACCTGGAAAAGATCTCAGGAAATTAGCTGTTTTTTACATCCATAGCAGAAAGATCTAATCTAAAATAGGATAGACAATGATTGTTCATTTACTTGAAAATCACACAAGATTAAGAATCCAACATTCTTTCTGGTACCCTGTATGCTTTCTCGCCATACTGTGTTAGGAGGATGGTTCTGGAGCTGCACAGACTTGAGTTTGAATGTGCACTGCAGCGCTCTAGTTATGTGATCATGGGCAAGTTCCTTAGTTTGTAAAATGGAAATGTGATTTCTCCTACATAAGGTTGTGTGAGCACTCGGTTACACAGCATTTGCCACATACTAGACACTCAGCAACAGAGCCAAATTTGGTTTTTAGGAAATATTTGCAGATTTTATCATGGTCAACCATAGCAACTTGTACCGAAAATTAACTAGTTTCCTTATAATTTTCATTTAAAAAATTTTTTCTATGAAAATATTTTCATTCCATTCTTCACCAGTTTTTGTCTCAGTGTTAAAAGCCATTCTACTCTCAGTGCTGTTTAATTATTACTTGCTTTTTCTTATTGATCAAATTGATAGCTTAGTAGCAGTTAATTTTTCATTCATTCATTCACTTAGTCCACTCTAGACCCTCTGGTTGATTTATATAGATGCATGGTAAGTATTCTCATGTCTCCTTATTTAACTATCCCAGGTACACTTGTATTTAATTTCTATTCAGTTTATTATTTTTTATTATTTTTATATATTCAGAATGTCAATTTACCAGATTACCTAAAACATTATGCAGTATATGTTTAAGTTTTCTACTTTCTAGAAACTCAAGAATGTGGACTTTTCTGCAAATTTTGTTTGTATTTAGTTGGGTTTCTCTGGAGAAATAGACCAACAGAGGGTATATGGGGGTGTGTATGCATATGTATATCTGTACAAAAAGAGAGAGAAACAAAGACGAGACAAAGATGCAGATTTATTTTAAGGAGTTGTCTCACATTGTAGAGGCTTGAGAAATGCAAAATCTACAGGGTAGACTGGCAGGCTAGTGACCCAGATAAGAGCTGCAACTCAAGTCCAAAGACTGTCTGCTGGCAGAATTCCTTCTTGCTCAAGGAGATTAGTCTTTGTTCTGCTAAAGTTTTCAAGTGACTAGATGAGGCCGATACACATTATGAAGGATAATCCACTAACTCAGAGTCCTCTGATTTAAAAGTTGATCTCATCTAAAAAACACCTTCACATAAGTATCCAGAATATCATTTGCCCAAATATCTGGACACAGTTGCACAGCCAAATTGACCCATAAAATTAACTATCACTGTATCCTTCAATAAAAATAATAAATAATTCACAAATGTTTATTACTGAACATGTCCTATTTTACTAATTATGGAAAAGCCCATCTTGTGTTTATTTACAAAGATAGAGGGACTAGTTTTATAGTTTTTAACTTTATAGAAATAAAACTCATTTATATTTAATACATGTTTGTTTCAGAAAAATAATCATTTATTAACTTCAAGTACTTCAGATATAAACTGATGCTCACAGGCTTCAATTGAGTCAAATAATGTTTTATTTTATTCTTCAACATTTCCTCAGTGTAACAGCAACTTAATTCTATCTCTTGCTGATTTATTTATTCTCTTGTGAATTTTTTGTTAATGTTCAGAAATTATATTTTGAATAAAATGTATAAAATAGTATGTTTATAATTATTGAAAATACTAATAATTATTGAACACATTAAAACTGATTTTGACATTTGATATTCTAACACAGATTTCCATATATCGATATTAAACTTAAAATAGTTGATTTCAGCCTCTGATAGACCTGGCTTGAAATTTAGTTTTCATTGTTTGTTACTTATGAATTTTTAAGTGGCATTTTAAGGAGAATTTTGGCCTTCTCAGCTCAGTTGTATTCAGAGGTCTTCTCTCTTTAGCTATGGAAATGTTTCTAAGGAAGGTTGGCCAAGTCCCTGGCTAAACAATTTATTAAATCATATGGATCACTAATTTTATTGCTTATCTGGAATAGTTGTTGCTTTTATCACAGGAAATTTTTTAAACATATGACTTTCTGTGTTTATATCTTTGTATTGATTAAAGTCCAGAGCCATATGTATGTTCCATATATACAAAGATTACTAATAATATTAAAATGTAAACTATCATTGTGATCAATGCGTTTTAAGCCTCTATCAATTACTAAGCATTGTATAAAACTTATGACATAATTTTACTTAATCTTTCATAAAACACTTGAAGAATGCAGATTGTGATGAAATCACAATTAGTATTATTCCTGGCTCATTGTTAAATCCAGGTTTTACTTTTGTGTCTTTATTAATTAACAGTCTGCTTAGAGTTTCTATAACTCTGCACTGCTTAAATCCTTTCATGAACTCAGCATCTGCTAGAATGCACATTTAAATGAGAATAAGTATTTTGTCTGTTTTGTTCACTGCTATATCCTGTTATTTAACCTAATACTCAAAAAATATTTAATAAATGAGTATTAAAATGCAGTATAAATGAATTTACCTCCGTACACACTAACTGAAAGACTGAGACTGATTTCTATAATTTTAATATACAGTTATTGAGATAATAAACCTATTTAGCTATATTCCAAGAGTTGTTAAGGGTTGCATACAATAGGTTCTCAATAAAGTATAAGTATTATATTCTGACAATAATGTACACTGCATATCTTAGATTATTATCTTCAGTAAAAAAAAATGTTCTGCAATATATGACTAAATGCAAAATGAAAATCTAGGGTGGTAAGGGAGATTTTTCTCTATAAAGTTATAAAAACATTAGTAGCAGTATCAGGAATGCAAGAAAATAAAACAATAATCTGGAAGTAGCAAACATAGAAGGAGATAAAAGATAAGGAGAACATAATTGATCCTTTCCTAAAACTTTTCAAATGTACAGTTGAAAAAAATAGTGAAGAATACACACTTTTGATTCCTCAAGTTGAGTATGTATCAGGGGAAGATTTTTTTATTGTCACCGTCAAAAGAAAAGCTATTTTAAGGCCACGGTGATAATAGCTAAATTATATTTAGCATTTTACAGTTTACAAGCTAATCAGTTGATACAAAATGTTTTCACAGTGCTTAGCTACATTTTACAAATGTAGACAAAAACATGTAAATTTGCTGATATTTGACTTTTTTTCCTGAGAAACCAAAAAATATATATAAACAATAATTTTATGTCTTTCTAAAATCTCTCAAAGCTTTCGAAAGTACGTAACTTTCGTTACACTTTATTTTTAATGTAAGTTACAAAAATCTTGGATCCAAGACACTCTCATTTACCACTGTGTCTTTAGAAGAGAATATATATTATGTATTATTTATTGAAAAAAAAATCTTATTTGGATTTTGTGATAATCATGGGTGAAATAATATACATATTACACCTTCTTTGCTTAGTTTGCTTAAGAGGCTATTATACCTACAACTCCATTCTCATTTAGGCTGAAGTGTGACTCTTCAATTAATGATGCATATACAACTGGAAACCTATAGCTACTGCTTTGCTAAAAAAAAAAAAAAAAAAGGCAAATAAACCTGACTGTTAATAAAATAGATCTCAAGCATCTTCCTAGTTTTGGTTTTTTTTTGTCCCTGGCAGTTAAATCTTCAAGACCATACCAGAAAGGCGTGGATTACTCTGTTTTGTGTGAGGAATGTGCCTCAAAAACAAGTTATATTGGATTAAGTATGATCTTAGTCACCCAGGCATGAAACGGACACCCCTTCTCTTAGGCAGCCTGGTAAGTTAGAAGTCTTTAAGCAGATCACTGGCCTAGCAACAGATAAGTTCAGCAAGAGGAAAATAAATCACTCAGATTGAAAGCAATTTTTCTAAAAGAAATGGAATTAAGATAGCAGAATTCAACCAGACTTGTAAAAGCAAGATATTACAACAGACACTACGACTGAGGGATGGGAGTTGATATCACATTAACGGGGATTGGGTTTAATCTGTTGCCAACAGAGGGGGGATTATTTAGTGAACAGTGCCCCCTGCGTGTGTAGTCTGTGATGTGGTAGCATCAGGCCTGCTCAGAAAACAGTGATATGGTCTAAGGGAAATTCAGACAAATTAGTTTATATTTGCTAAGCATATTTTATGGAGGAAAATAAATCTACCAATAAAAGACACTCTGTAATTAGTCTCTCTAATGGAAAAGTAGGGTCTGATTAAGAATCTTCTGCTAATGCACTCCAGAATTAGTTATAACCAAATTACTGAAAATGTTCAAAAAGCGCTTCTGTTATTACTCGACTTCCTTTGTCTCATTTGTCATAGGATTTCTGCAACCTTTCCTGCTGAGCAAATGTCCTTTTTGCCTCCTTGCATTTCTGTGTGGGCCTGAATTCCTCTGAGTTTATGCCTGATCACCCAGCAGGCACAATTAAGGGAGTGCATTAGTTCTTCAGTAGATAATGGAAGTTCTTAAAGAGCTTTCTAGAAGAGTCAGTGTGGCATATTTCTATATCTTGAAGTCAACAGGACACACTGTTTTATAATCTGAACAGCTTGAATAATTTGCAATCACAGAAATGTATATTTTTTAAAAAATTGAAAGGAGGAAGAAAAAAGCTGTAAGTTGAGTAATAAAATTTTATTCAGCTCCTTCTGCACAATTATTCATTCTATATATCTAAAAGAAGCAAGTCAATTAGCCAGATAGCAGTAGTACGTGCTTGTTTACATAATACGGAGGAGCAGCTAACAATGGTTCTCTTCTTACGCACAGCTTAGTGTGATCACTTTATCTGGTGAATGACAGTGATAGGCACAAGGATGAAGAAGGTGTCAAAGCTGCATATCACTGAGGGGGAAAAAAGAAATTTGTTAATTCTTTTTCTTACTGTTAATTAATTTCTTAAATATTGGCAAACAACAATTGATTGCAATGATGAGTGCAGTTTGAATAAATGGGTTTTAAATGAATTTTAAAAAATAGTAAATCTTCATTTATTCAACACCTAGATGCTTGGCAGGGAAATATTTTAATTGCCAAGCTATAGGATATCATAGAAAACATGATAAGAGCTCTCTTAATATTTACATGTGTATATATGTGTATATATATATATATAATTTTTTTTTTCATGACTCCTCTACCACAAGACTGCATTGTAATCTTGGAATGAGAGGGGGAGATTTGCATTTTAGCAAGAAACTGCAATGAGGATTCTTTCTTATAATGAAATTTGGAACCGGGGACTATGATCTGTATCTTATCTAGTTACTTGTTTAACTGGAGTATCAAGTGTGGACATGTCTTAACATGCCAAAAGACTGAGAATTTCTATGTTCCTGACACAAATCTGCTTGTAAATTAAGGAGCTATTCAAATGAATCACTGAAACTTTCTTTAGTCCCAACTGACCCTTTTACCTTTATTTATTTATTTGTTTTTACTTTTTCAACATATATTCTTTGAGTTCAATTACTGTACAAAATCCTGAAGATACATAGACAAATGCCGCTTGGTTCTTGCCAGTAAGGAACCTGGAGTCTAGTATCAAAGACAAGGGAGTAAACAGAGCGGGATGATTTTGTGGTGTGGTGATCATCAACAGACAGCTGTGGGAAAACGGTGATAGGTCTTGCAGAAATGCAGTGCTGTTGGACTGTATGGGGCATTCAAGGGAAGGAGGAAGGCGGATAAAGCTGTGTCCGGCAGTGCAGGTTAAGAGCAAGGTCATGAAGAGCCTGACATTTCATGCTAATGATTGTATATTTTATCTGAACAGCAAAAGGGCAGCCTGGGAACTTTTTAAAGAAGAGAGTGAAATATTTAGATCTGCATCTTAGAAAGATCATTTGAGTGGGTGTGTGGAACATTGGTTGGTAGGCTTAAAACTAGAAACACTACCTATGTGCCATCATTTACCTGGATAATTTGTATCAGAGTGAATAGATCACATTTGAGGATGCCTACATATCTGCAGGATATGCTATGCTATGCTAAGTCACTTCAGTTGTATCCGACTCTGTGTGAGCCCATAGATGGCAGCCCACCAGGCTCCCCCGTCCCTGAGATTCTCCAGGCAAGAACACTGGAGTGGGTTGCCGTTTCCGTCTCCAATGCATAAAAGTGAAAAGTGAAAGTGAAGTTGCTCAGTAGTGTCCGACTCTTAGTGACCCCATGGACTGCAGCCTACCAGGCTCCTCCGTCCATGGGATTTTCCAGGCAAGAGTACTGGAGTGGGGTGCCATTGCCTTCTCTGCTGCAGGATATAGATTTTTCAAATGAAATTTGTTAGAATATCTTTAAATATACATTGTGTAACATTGCTAATTATGGGGCTCAAGTGCCTATATTCCTGATGATTGGTCTGAAAAAACAAATCTAGAATTTTTGGTCAAAATGTCATATATTGTGTTTACATCCATAACATTTTTCAGTGAAGGTCCAGAAATCAGCAATTCATTGAGATTCTATTCTCTGATTGTATTTTTTTGTTGTAACAGAGATCAAGCAATCAAGAATAAGACTTAAAATGAGACCAGAGTCAGGTACATTGCCTGTGTTTTCGAGTGCCCATATTATTTCTTTGAAATAAGTAAGATAAATTCTGAATTTAGCTCAAATTGTTCAAAAAAAGTAAAATTGCTAGACTCCCCATCAGGAGAATTGGGTTTTGGACCATACAGGGACAGCGACAAGCTGTGTAACTTTGAACATTTCCCAGATCGTCTTGAGCTTTAGTTACTTCAGTGCTAAAAACAAAAATCCCTCCTGCAAATGAAAGTATAAAAGTTATATTTAGTCCTTTAATGCTAATGGAGTCTATGAAATTAAATATGCCTATAGATACTATCTGCAAGTATAGTGTTTAGTTATCTCAGATCAGAAACAGACACGTGTGCTGTTGGCCAGGGTTTTCAATTACACATTCCACTTGGAATGGAAATTTCTTTCAATTTTAAGTAAAATGTTAGGGGTAAAAATACTAGCACCATCTTTTGTGAACATATGTCCAATATTTGGGTTCATGTACAGGTCATAAAGCACTTATTTTATTTATCTTTGGCAGAAAGTGTCCTGTGTGGGAGTTATCTGAGCCGTGTGAAACCCCAGTTGAACATACAGTAAAATAAGTCTTCATATAATTTTATTACAAAAAATATAATTTAGATTGTACCCTGAAAGTCCACATTTTCTTGCCCAAATCATCCTAATATTTAGCTTCCTTATTAAAATAGGAAAAAGTATATGTGGTTTGCATAAATGTTTGTGATTGAATGTTGGGCTGCTGTTCAGATGTCATGACTACTGCTTGATAGACCCTCTGAGCAAAAAAAAGGTTATGCTGTGATATAAAATATTTCAAAATTATGATTGCTGAAAGAACCTGAAAACATGCCATCAATTTTTAAAATTTAATTTTGGCATTTCCCCCAAAGTCCTTGATCAAGGGATGAGTAAAAATAAAAATCAACACAATTGCTAGATTATACTGGAAAACGCTTTTGAAAGCATTTTAAGGTGATATGATGGCATGACTAACAATTTCTGTATATGTCATATTTTATATATATAAATAATATGGAAAGGAAAATGTCTGTCATTTGATTGCCTCCAAAATTCCAATTCAATCTGATTAAAACAACAAATTGGAAGGTATTGTGCAGGCAAAAATAATCAACAAAAATTATGCACATACACATACACATAAGATGTATCAATTTAAACATTTTCTACATGTTATAGTTTGTGTGATGGCTAAGAAATTTTATAAATAATAGGTAAACAATAAAAAAACAAGAAAACCTACCTCCAAATTTACCTATAATCCCACCATGCATACCACACTCTTTAATGTGCATCTTTTATGTTCTTTTCTAGTTCATCAAACTTACATACACACATACACATTTTAAACATCAAATACAGACCTTGTGCTTTTCATATTATCGGCCCTAAGCTATGCATGTTATTTACAACCTGCTTGTGTTTATTTACCAATATATTTCCAAGTCAGTGCATGTTCTGGTGCTTCAACGTGTTAAATAGTCTCACAGATTTCCATCATCTGGGATCACTGTATTGAACTTAAGCGGTACTCTGCTATTAATGCATTCACTTACATTCATTCTGACATTATTTTTATCCCATGCTTCCATGAATATATATGTAGTTAGATCTTTGTACATGATCATAATTTCCTTGGAATAAAATCCTAAGGGAACATATTATCTGCATTATACAATAGGGTGATTGTTTTGCTAGTTTACATGCTCATCAGAAACCCTCACGCTGTTGAGAACAATGAGTATTATCTTCAATGGCTTGTCCCAGACTATATTTTGGGGATGCTTCGTGTATAACAGACATTAATAACTGATCTCGAATAAAACAGGGAAATGGCTGATAAAGTTTGTGAACTATTACATACTAAGTCTATGTACATGAATTCCTGTCCCTTCTTGCCCATTTAAGGATATTCCTCTAGCACGTCTCTTCCTTCTCAACGGCATAATCAGTCACATGGATCTTTTCCATCAGATTATAAATATGTTATTTTATTTTGATCTTAAAAAAAAACAAATGAGAAATGTTAAACCTATTATCCTTACTTCTACATCCAGATACACTTACCTCTTTATGATCAAATTCTTCAAGAGTGGTCTGTTAGAGAAGTTTCCATTTCTTCTTTCCTTCTCTCTTGAGCTCATTCCAACCCATTTTTTTGTCCCCCCACCTGACTTATATATTCTATCAAGATCATCACTAGCAGCCACGTTGTTCAGTCATTCTAATTCAAGTCAGAGCAGCTTTGACAGAGCTATTCATTCCCTGCTTCTTGAAATGTTTTCATTTGGCTTCCAGGTTACAACTTCCTATGGTTTCCTTCTACTATACTAGCCGCTCTTTCTCAGAATTCTTTGCTGGTTTCTCTCAGCTTCCTGTCTCCTGAATAGTGATGGACTCAGGCTCTGTTCAGGGAGCACTTCTCTTTCCTTATACATTCACTCTAGTCTCTTGGTTTTAAATGCTGCCCATATGTTTACACTTCTCTCACCCAGAGCTCTTGCCTTAAATATGAAATTCTTAATTGCCTTAGATATGAAATTCTAGACTTTCATATCCTAACGGACATCCCACCCTTGCATGTCTAAAACATGTAACTTTGTCACAACTTGCTCCCTAAGACTCTCCCTCATCTCAATAAGTTACAGCTTCATTCTTGCGCTTCCTCAGCCAGAAGTCTTGGAATCAGCCTCAATTTCTCTCTTTCTTTCTGTTGTCCTTTATGATCCATCACAATATTCTTTCACTGTACAGAACATTTACCCAAAGTCTCATCAGTGCTTACCCTGTCCACTGCTACAGCATGTGTGTTAGGCCACTACCATCTGTCTAGCAAGTTATTGCAACAGTCTTCCCTGTGGTTTCCCCGCATCCACTCCCCTCTATTGATTGTAGTCATTCCTGGAAGATGGGTGCATTTCCTTGAAGGAAAGCACCAAGCTGAAGCCAAGAAGACAAACCTCATACTGAGAAACACAGAGGTAATGACAGTGGCTGAGTGAGATGGAGGACTAGGCAAGAGTGAATTACTTTGTAGCAAGTTAAAGTATGTATTCATTTGTTGAAAAAATATTTTAATACTTATTATTCATGCTTTTATATTAATACTTTAATGCAATCCGTGTGCTTGGTTGCATTAGTGAATATAAGAGACAAAAATTGCTGCTTGCATGTAGCTTATATTCTAGTAGAGGAGAAGAAAACAACAAAGAAATAAAATAGATTTTATATTAAGTGGTGAGAAGTACTATAGAGATATATTAAACAATAGAAAGGAATTGGTAGTATTTGAAGAACACTGGGAGAAAATGAGGGACAGGGCCAATGGACATCTAAGGGAAGAGTTTTCAGGTAATGGTAGCAGCTTTGGTGAGACCAGTATAGCTAGGGTTCAGATGGAATGAGGGACAGACAATGTAGCGTCTGAGATCAGAACCCACTGGAGAGTTTAAAAGGGAGAATAAAATTAATTAAATCACATTTGACCAGAAATTGCACTGGTTCTGCCAGTGGAAATGGGCTTCTCTGGTGGCTCAGATGGTAAAGAATCCATCTACAATGCAGGAGACCTGGGTTCAATCCCTGAGTTGGGAAGATCCCCTGGAGGAGGGCATGGCAACCCACTCCAGTATTCTTGCCTGGAGAATCCCCATGGACAGAGGAGCCTGGCAGGCTATAGTCCATGGGGTCTCAAAGAGTCAGACACAATTGAGTGACTAAGCACATCTATCCCATTGGAAATATCAATAGAAGGAACAGGGAAACCACAGATCTCAGCTGGTTAGAATTGCACATCAAAGAGCACTCATCTGCTGCCACATTGGCAATGGCTGAAATATAGAAACCTTTATCATTCTCTATTTATATAAACAAATAATCATCATCTGGAAACACTGCTTACACTGAGGACTTATTTCTTTTGCTTGCTTTATCCAGTATGCCTATTAAATAAGAAATTAATCATAAAATTGCCACATACTAAGGAAGAAGCATTTCTGCTTCTAAATCCAGAAGGCAATGGATGAAACTAACAAGCTCCCTAAGACTTGGGACTATCCATTTCTAGAAGTAGTATATGCATCTATCCTTCCCCCAGTTCAGTTCAATTCAGTTGCTCAGGCGTGTCCAACTCTTTGCAACTCCTTGGCCTCCCTGTCCCTCACCAACTCCCAGAGTTTACTCAAACTCATATCTATTGAGTTGGTGATGCCATCCAACCATCTCATCCTCTGTTGTCCCCTTCTCCTCCCACCTTCAATCTTTCCCAGCATCAGAGTCTTTTCCAATGAGTCAGTTCTTCGCATCAGGTGGCCAAAAGATTAGAGAATACTCTTGAGAGTCCCTTGGACTGCAAGGAGATCCAACAAGTCCATCCTAAAGGAAAGCAGTCCTGAATATTCATTGGAAGGACTGATGCTGAAGCTTAAACTCCAATCGTTCCCCCAGAGCACACAGCATATGGATTGGTATAGAAGTTGTGTTTAACAACTGACCTGCATAGGCTTTACATCCTAATTAAGTACAGTGGAATTAGGGAGTTCCAAGTAGAAGTGGTCTTCTTCCATGTTTAGTTAACAATGCAGGGTGGCATCATTTAAAAGTGGGCATTTAATTTCCAAATATGTGTTTAAGTATCTTTGATATTCGTTTCTCATTTTGATATTCATTTCTTATTTAAATGCTTTATTTTCTGCAATCACCTCTGTATTTTTTTCAGTCTTCCAACTTTATTGAGGCTTTCAATGGCTAAGTCTAAGATCTCTCTTGGTAAATGTCACACTGCCCTTGAAAAATATGTGGATTATTTTCAAATATCTTTTGATATTGATTTCTAACATAATTCCACAGTGATGAGAGAACAGACTCTGTATGATTTCAATACCTTTAAACAATGAAGTTTGTGCATCTTGGTTTATATCCCTGGATATGTTCCAGTGTCTCCTAATTTATAGTTTATGGGAACTTGAGTTTGTATCCTACTGTTGTGTGAAAATTGTGTACATCTTAATTATTTTGAATTGGTTCATGGTGCTTTTCAGGTCTACTATATCCTTCTCCTTCTCTGTTTATACATTCTGTTAATTTTTGAGAGTTTGATATTGAAACTTTAAGTAAAAATCTTAATTTATTGGCTTATAATACAAAAACATTGTAATATGTAGTAGAACTATATGTAACCTTGTTCTAAATTTCCCAAGTCTCCTGTAAATGTATTATCATACTTTCATAAATTAAAAAAAAAATTTAAAGGAAAAAATAGTTCAGGGTAGAACTTGCACTCAGACAGGCTCTACTTCAATAGTTAACCCTGTAAGGGCCAGGGTGCAGCCCACTGAGATGGAAGCCTGGATCTTTGGTGAACAGTGGGTAGAAGGTTCCTTCCAGATGCTTTTTATCTATTCACACAGGAACCATTACCTTAAGAGTAGCTCACAAAATTTCAGACAGGAACAGACACAGTGTAAATCACAACTTAACTAGAGATGTGTTCACATTTAAACATCATCGCAAAAATAATCATGTTTATTTGAGTTATTTCTCCTCTTGGTGCAAGGTACATGGCAACAGTTATTAATAAAGGATTCATTACTGTACAAAGTCTAACATAGATGTCAAACTTTTTGTTTAAAGATACTGAATAACGGGCACTTGTGCTGTTGGCCACTAGCAAGGTGATAGAAAAGTTTCTTAGCAGTTCATAGGAACTATAAACATGAGTCCTGGATCCTGAGAAGGATCTAAACAGGCAGGTATTGGATTGATTCTGCTCCTAGTCATATATCACCCTTTGTTTTGATAGCCAACAAATCCATTAACCTATGTGAATTGAGGCAGTTAAGTTATAATTGCATTCTTTATTAGATTTCTTTGTCTAGATTCAAACGAGAATGACTGTAAGGGGACTGTCTTCTCCCACTAAAATGTAATTTCCGGTGGTTCTCTACCCCAGCTCTTAGCAGAGTTCCTGGCTCATAAAGGGTATTTAGTAATATTTAAATTGTGTACCGTGCTATAAATAAATGACTGAGGTAGTATTTTAAAATCATTTGCTTTTATGAACTAACCAGTGAATTGCTTATGTTGTCATGATGAATCAACTCAATCCTGGTAGCAGCATTGTTTCAAATAATAAGTTGATTACCTCAGCTCCCAAAATATACTCAGTCTGTAGGCTCTTCATCAGCAGGTTCATAACAAATATATTTTCTCTGGGAACCTTGGTAAGCAAATAAATGGAAATATGTGAAAAACTCAAAATTATGGTTAGAATGAGGAATTGTTTCTCAAATTGTACAGGATGGAAACATTTCTTTTCCAACAATCTTGACTGAATTAAGGTACTTATGAGTTAAAGTTTAGATTTATCATACTTTGTATTATCATCCTTGGCAGAGAGTAGATTTAGAAGAAAAATCAGCCTATTAAAAGCTCAGAATATATTGTTTTCCAAATTTTCACAGAAAAATATAGATATTGAAAGAGATATTTATTATCAGCAGTATTAGAAGTATGTGGAATTGTTTATGAAAATATCTGTAGGACATTGTGCATGATATTTTGATTATTTTCCTTTTGTTAATTGAATAAACTTGCAATTTTAAGTTTTTATTTTATCATAAATGAGAACATCATTTTTCATTTGTTTTGTTTTCTTTTGGGAATCAACATAATACAGAAAATGCTCTATGGAGATTTGTAGAATAAACTTACAGCTCTGTTGAAGTACCATTTATTTCAACTTAAAAACTACTCACAAGTGGCAAAAAAAAAATAATAAGTTCACTGCATAATATAAATTTGCATCAAGAAAAATATATTCCCCTTTAGGGTTTTAAAAAGAGAAAGTCTTTTTAAAGGTAATGTGATAGAGTAGTATTCCAGAGAAATTTAATCAGAAGTCTCATTATATTTATATAGAATTTAAAATAAAATGAAAGGTTTACATGGTAGGTGAACATATTATTTACAACAAATCCCAGATTAGTTTGGGGTGGGGGGGAACTTATTCCCAATAAACCCTCTAACTATTCTTTGCCCCCAGGTAGCAACATTTATTGGAGAAGAACATGATTTTCTTAAAACTTTTTCAATTAATTTCTTTGTGTTAAGCTATGACATTATAATTTAAACCTTGCAGTTAATATATTCCCAACTATTTGATTCCTTGGAGGCTCTATGTAAAATGAAAGATTTAAAGTTGGTCAGATAACCTGAATTATTTAGCTTGGAAATGAAAAAAAAATTCTTAGAAAAATTCTTAGACATATTCTCAGAATATGTCTTTCTTTCAAAAATGTTTCTGTGGTAAATCATAACATAAATACACGCACAGCTTTTAGAACAACTGCTGTTTTTCAGAAATTACACTTTTTTAGATTCATGTCAAAATACTATAGAGTAGTTAAAAGTCCGGGCTCTGGAGTTAATTGTCATCTAATTCAAGTCATTCCACCTAAGAAAATGTATCAACTTTTCTATGTTGAAACCACCCTTAGAAGGCTATTGAGAAAATTAAATGACTGCAGTGAGATACTTAAACCTATTCCTAGCACATAATAAGAAATCAGTTAAGTGTTGACCAGTATTTTGAGTACTTACCAGTGTTAAGTGACACAAAGGTATGTGTATCATGAGCTTATGATGGGCTGAATCAAAATCATTTATTCTTTCACTAATTCATCCAGTAAATGATTAGTGAATGAGTGTCTGCTGCTGCTGCTGCTGCTAAGTCGCATCAGTCATGTCCAACTCTGTGTGACACCGTAGACAGCAACCCACCATGCTCCCCCGTCCCTGGGATTCTCCAGGCAAGAACACTGGAGTGGGTTGCCATTGCCTTCTCCAATGCATGAAAATGAAAAGTGAAGTGAAGTCAATCAGTCGTGTCTGACTCTTCGTGACCCCATGGGCTGTAGCCTACCAGGCTCCTCTGTCCTTGGGATTTCCCAGGCAAGAGTACTGGAGTGGGGTGCCATTGCCTTCTCTGGAATGAGTGTCTACTCTCTATCAAAGATGAGACTACAGGTGTGATAAGATGAAGACCAGAGACAGGTAGGTGAGATGATTTAAGGATGATGTCAATCTAGTGAAATAAGAACTCAACCTGAGGTTGTGTATCATAGGATGAGAGGAGGAATGTTTCTACCATCTCAAGAAAAATGTCAAAAAGGAGATATACATGTGATGAATCTTTAAAAAAAAAATTAGAAATTTGCCAGGTCAACCAGAGGGATCTAAGTGAAGGATGAGAAACAGGTGCCAGAAGAAAGCATCTTGAGGGAACATGGAACTTGCAGCCATCAGCAGGCCACGTAATGGACTAAGGGATGTGGGAATGGAGCCGGAAAAGGTGCTGAGAAGGGAGCTGGAACAACCCTGGGTTGGAAGCTTGAGAGTGTTAACCTAATCCTTTAGGCACTATGGAGTTCATGGACAAGTTCATGTAAGCAAGTGAGCTGTTAAAATCTATGTTTATAAATCTGATCAGCACAGTGTGAAGATCGATTTTAAAGGAAAGGAGAGGAGAGCCAGAGGGAGCCAATTAGAAGTCAGTGTTTCAGGCTACACAATCATTTGTTAAAAGCCTATTCTAAGTGGGAGGAAGACATGCTGGTTATTTACTAAGTTTTAAACACTATTTTAGGTCCCTTCCAAGTATTAACTCATTTACTTCTCATCAGCATCTTGTGGTTTTGGTGTAGTTATGTCCAATTATACTAATCAGGCAAAACTGAGACTTGGAGAAGATAAAGATCTCAATGGAGATGGTATGTATACCAGTGTAGATGGAATATGGCTTTGAATCGTAGCCTGGATCCAAGTCCTTTGCTTCTTTTACTATATTATTCTTCCTCCTATAGTAGAGATGAAGAACCAAAAATGAGCCTGAGAGATATTAGAAGTTGGATTTCATAAGACTCAGTGGAGGCTTCCAGTGTGTGATTATGTGACAATTAAAAAGACATCTGTAAAGTTAGCTTACAGGTAAATTAAAATCATCATAAAGATGTGTACAATTGAAGGGAGAATAAACAAGTGAGAAAATTGAAAATATCAATATTTAAAGTTGGGGTGAAACAGTCCAGTAAAAGAGATGAAACATGCAAAGCAGGGCAGCCATGTTGTCATGGAATCCAAGAATCAAACATTACAAAAAGAAAGATGTAACCAAGTCCTATCACATATACTACGAGGGTCACTATAATAAAGGATAGAAAATGCCCAAAAAATGCGAGCATCTGAGGCATAACTGAGCTTCTCAAGGACAGGTGGTTCCAGTAGATGTCAAACTCCAAGGACTGAGGGATGAATGGAGGTGAAGATGTGGATGAGGGAGGCATTCAGATGGAGTCTTCTTCAAGCCCCGTGACTCAAGATGTGTGCTTGAGAGACTTAGGTTTAACACAGAAGGAGATGCTTTATTAGTTTTTTGTCTGGGATATAATATATTTTTGTTTTAACGGAAGTTGTGGAAAAATTCTAAGTTTCTTTTAGGGAGGTAATAATTATGAGAGTTGAGAATTGTTGCCATTTCCTCATAGCTCAGTCAGTAAATCATCTGCCTGCAAGGTAGGAGACCCGGGTTTGATTCCTGGGTCAAAAAGATCCCTTGGAGAAGGAAATGGCAACCCACCCCAGTATTCTTGCCTGGAGAATCCCATGGACAGAGGAGCCTGGTGGGCTACAGTCCATGGGGTCACAAAAGTTGGATACAACTTAGCAACTGAAACCAAAAAACCAAACCATTTGTTAGCTCTTTGTATCTCCATCTCCTCATTGGAAAATGGAGATGAGAGTATCTATCTAGTCACATTCTAGGGCTGAGTCAGTTAAAGCACTTAATGTGTTCAGCATAATGATTGGCCAAGACATTTAATCTATGTTAGCTCTTCTTTCTCTCTTCCTTATTATGGTTGCTGTATTCCAGAATATTTATTTTAAATACATCTTCCCTTATACTCATAATGAATATTTAATTAGTCAGAAAAATATGTCTACATTTAAGATAAGAACTTTACTCTGGTAGATACGTTCTCTAGCCTGGGTGACTTGACTGATTAACAAATTAGTCACTAAGTGAAGAAGATTTGAATTTATGTGTGGAGAAAAATAACATGCTCACTGAAACCAAATGGACCGTTTTTTAAATTCTAAGACTGACTCTAATTATTTGCACTCAGTTGGATTACTGCATTGTATTTTACGATTTGCATTATCATCTTATTACCATACGACCACTGCTATGGAGGAAAAATGTATTTTATGTGACTCATAAGGAACAGTTGGGAAAAAATTGCCCTTCATTTGCAAATCTCGGTTGATCCTTTGCAACAGTTACCAAAGTAAAGCTGAAGAATCAAAGTGATGTATAAAGATCATACAAACTATACACAGAAGTGTCTGTGCTTTCTTTTCTCTACTAGAGAAAAAATGCATTGTTATTTAAGAATTGTGATGAGAATGGGGAACAGGGAATACAGCATTGCAACAGCCTGGCAACAGTATTTATAAATAGAATGGAAATTATATGGCAAATTACTCATTTTCAAAAACTGAATTATCCATCAGTGAATGATCTAGCATTTAATAAGTTCCTCCTGTGTTTAACACCTGCCAATATCCTATTTTACAAATGAGCTGCAGACCACACTGGTGCAGAATAAAAGCAACAAATGCCGTATTGAAATTAAGATCTTTGAAATTCCCAAGGTATAGTATCTGATGCCTTAGAGGATCCCCAAATCCAAGAATATCCCAATAGCAATTTAGATATCCTGCCTTAAAATAAAGTATAACTGGACACTTTCTGGGATTCCACCTTGGAATTTGAATGAGTCACTTGCTGGTAGTGACCAGAAGAGTGTACCTAAGCTCATTGGTAAGATTTCAGGCTGTGAGGTAGGCTTAGTCTTAAGAAAATAAAGGTGTCTACACACTGTCTGCATAACACTAATTAAATCTGTGTAAAATTACAAACTGTGTCATTTTGATTCTCAGGGTTAATCTCAACCAATTGTAGCGAATGTTAAAGCTGAGATTCACAATTTTTTAATTGAGATATTAAATGCATGGTAAAAAAGAAAACAAATTAGTGAAATGTGTGAGCAACATCGCCTTGTGTTTGGGAAGCCAGCCACAGAAAACATGGTTCTAGCACTTGTAATTAATGCAGGAGCCATGCAATTCTGATTTCGACCAATTTGGTCTATTAGGTGCATTGAGTTGTTCCAGGAATGAAGGCAAAGTTCTGCCTTCCTCCTTTGTCAAATGAAGTTAAGAAAATGCACAGAATTAGTTTATTTTTTTTCCTTTACTATTTCCTTAAGCCCTTGGCACTGATTCCCACTTGCCTGCTAGCAAAAGCTAGCAGATGATAAAATGAATGAACAAGTAGCAAATGAATATTAACAGAAAACTCAGAAACAGTCAAACAGCTTGTTTTGTGTGTGTGGACATGTGTGCTAGCGGTTGTGATTCTATATTGGATACATACGATAAAATCAGACTTTCCTGCTCCTGATCTTTATGATGGAGTTGAATGTATCAATATGTCCCAGTGTTTCACAAAGGGGATGGTGTTTACAACCACCAGCACGATCGGTAGCTTCAGCCCCATCTGAGGGAGCTTAGGAGCAGGGACATCAGGATGGGAACAAGACACAGACCTCCAGCGTGAATCGGGGTATCGGCATGGACATCCCTGCGGTATGTATAAGGAGATGGGATGCCCGTCTCTGGGCAGCGATGAGAAAACAGTACAGGATTATCAAGGGCAAGAATAGCCATTTTGCTTCTGCTACTTGATACAGGCTTTATTGTTTAAAGAGGAAATGGAATTTCTATAGAATATCCATTTCAAACAATGTAGAGGAGATCTCCTCCTATTTTCCAGTTTTTAATGTCTCCAAAGATATTCCTTATCTTTCTATTTAGTTGTGTGTGGTTTTTTTTCCCCAGAAACTTAATTTACAACTATCCAGGTGCTTGAGTAAATGGGTTAAATATTGTTTACTTTTGCTGGCATTGATGGTCAGCTGCTCTGTGTCGGGGGAAATCATGTTGCTTTTCAGAGAAGCCCATGGTATGAACTTACAGCTTTGTCTCTTTGCATTTTCCTTTTTGCCCCTTAGGGTAACCTTAAAGTCAGATGTTAGATACTGGATTGGGGCAGTCGATTTTCTTTGATGAGGGAGTGCGGCAGGGTACATCGTGAGGCAGAGAAAAAGAGGGAAGATTATCTTTTTTTGTTGATTTCTTCCTGAAGCTGAGAGACTACTACATTTCTAGTAAATTATCTGTCTGTTATTTTCAAGGAATCTTTATCAGGGACGCTTTCTGAAAATTGTATTTCCCTTTCTGTTATCAAATGTCTCTCATGTCCATCGTGTTTCCCCTTCTTGTTATCATTCACTCAGTGCTATAAGATTTTTCCATGTCACTTTTCCTCAACTGGATGCCAACTCATAAGCCTCTTGAACTCAGATAACCATACTCTTTGGTTTCCTCTCATTTCTCCAGTGTCAGACACATAGTAGGCAGACAAGAGTGTTTCTTGAGCAGGTATAAGAATGAATGAATGAATCAGATGATTCAGAATGGTATTATAAAGATATAACAACTTGCTACTTATGAACTTTCTTCCTGAAGTCTTGTACATATTTCAATGGCACATCCAAGATTTGGGGGAGAAAAACTGTTTTTCTATTTCTAGTGCCTATTAAATGCCTGACAACACATGCTATGCTGTCAGAGAATGCTTGTTGAATGTTCAGGTGTATGCATATGAACTTTGATATAAAAAATATTAACAGGAAAGGGACTTACTGAACTCAGAGTAAGGAGCTGTGGTGTCCAAGTTCTAGTTTTGCCACTAAAATTCACTCAGTATTCTGGATAAACCACTTTCTCTCTTAGCCTTAGTTTTGTCATTGGAAAAAATTGGGGTAATGGAAGAATAGATATAGAACCTGGTGGGCTACAATTTATGGGGTTGCAAAAGAGCTGGACACGACTGAGAGACTAAAACAATAACAAGAAGAATAGACAAGGTAGACTCTCTCTCAAGCCCCTCAACACCTGACATGTTTTGTTCCTATTCCTCATTCTTGAGTGCAAAGGTCACACAAGTTTAGAGATTTGATGAGAAAGTAGGATAAAAGGGGGGGGGCATGCAACATGGCTAGGAAGCCACAGAGTTTCCCCTGACATATTTCAGTCAACCTTGAAAGACATCGGGGTCTACCTAAGTGCATTAAGTCGCCCACCTCAAGCACAGAAGCGGTAGGCAGAATGGGAAGAGGATGGTGGCCTTTGGTTTCATCAGGCTTTGTTTGAGTCCAAATCCCCAGTTTGATTGTGTGACCTTGACTCACAGGCTTCTGTTTAGTCAGCTGTAAAATGGGGCTAAATGCCTATCTTCAGGGTTGTTTAAAAAATGCATGAATTACATGTATTCTAGGTATAGTGCCTTGATGAATAGCAAGTGCTCAATGAATCATAGTTATGACTATTATAGAACTAAAATTAGTGAGGCTGAGGCAATAAATCTGTCTCAATATATCAAGTATCACTAAAAATACAGAATGAGAAGGGGAGAAAAAATGATTAACCCTGTTAACCACCCAAGAAATAAGAGTTCTATTTCCAACCCTCTAATAAAAGGCCAATTTTCAAGCTTTTGATTCAAAAATTATTTTTATTCTGACGTGGCTCTCCTCTCAGTTACAAACCCAGCTCAAAAATAATGATTGTACAGTGAATATACCTAATTATCCTGCATGTGTATAAGCAGAATTTAGGCAAACATGGATTTACATTAAGTAAAAATATATCAGTCTGTCCAAGTGTAGACAAGCAGTGCAGGTTTAACACAGTTCCTCATCCTATTAAAATATACATGGAAATGTTGCAGACTCTCTCTAATAGGTATTTACTATGTAGCACAGTGTGAAACATCCTGAGCTGTAAACATCATGAGATATATTTTCCAGGATAATATTGCTAATAATTTTCAGTTGCTAAAATGAGTCGTCATCAAAAGAACTTAGCACCTTAAGATCTTTGCTGCATAATTGAAAAAGATGATCATGGCCAGCCTTATTTTATACTGTTCCAACCATAAGTTATTCTCATAATATTTACCTAGAGTCTAAAACCATCATAAATTAGACCATATGCTCCTTTTCACCCCTCAGCATGGTCCCCCATTTGCAATATTGTAGAGAAATGTATGTGAAGCAAACCAAAGTGGCTTATCTCTTCTGCAAAGTCTACTTATTTCTTTTTTCATTCTGCAACAACTGAATATTTTCACAAGGAATCATTTTCCTTTTTGACATTTGTGGGCAGGTATTATTTTTTGTCTTTGTTTATAATTTTGGCTTTAGGATTAAAATCATGACAGAATTTCCAGAAAATTATAAATTTATGACTGTGCTCCACAAATTGTTTCCCAGAAGACTACTTCCTGTGAGTGGCTATCTGTGAAATTTTTTAAAACTAACAAAAGAAAAATTTTATTTCATATATTATTCTTTTTTCCTAAAATAGATTTAATAAATAAAAACTTTTTTTTGCTATTTTTCTACCTATAAAATCAATGACAAATTTATTTATTTTTTTCCTATGAGTGCTTCTCATGTTTAAAAACCAAGCTTCTGTTACTGCTCCTGTACAAGATTTTAACTTCACCTCCTTGGACTTTATAATAACTACTCATTGGTCACCCCATGCTTGGCATCCTGTTCCATTTCTTCCCCCAGTACTGATGTGAGGGTTGTAGTCTCTAAAGTAACTCTGGCCACGTTCCTTCCTGGTGAACACTTACAAAATCCATCTTCCTGTGTTGGTACCTGAGTGTTCTTCCCAAGGAACCTCCATTCGCCTTCCAAGGCACCTCTGGTCTCTCTGCTTCATGACTTAGGTCTATTCACCCCACTTTCCACTGAACACACATACCGTCTTCTTAAACAGCTTCCTGATTTTTTATCAATTATTTTCTCTTTCTAGAATCCTCCTACCCTTGCCCCTTCTCCATGTGGACCCTATTCATGACTAAACCTAAGTGTCACGTCCTGCATGAAGCACTCCCTCCTCTAGTAGACAGGGATTGTGACTCCTTCTGCTTTTCCCACAACATTTATTTTCAACTCTCATAGCACCTATCCCAGCATATTGTTAAAAAGTCCTATTTCTTTGTCATCTCTTTAAATACCTTCCTACACTGTGATGGCCTCAGAAACAGTGTTCCTTATACATCGCGGTCTCTCATGTGCCTGAGCTGGGGTCTAGCATTACAGACCCTCCATATGGAATGCATGAGCAAATAAAAGCTTGTTGGAACGGCTGATTAATTGACAAATGTTGACACCTACTTAAATAGGGGGAAAAAAAAACCATTCTGTGCATTTTTAATATGAATTTGCTTAATTTAGTAACTGCTGGTTAAAGCAATTTACATAAAGCTCATAATCTTTATAAATATTTGCTTTTATTACAATACTTACACAATTACTGCATGCATGCTCAGTCTCCAGTCATGGCTGACTCTTTGCGACCCTATGAACTGTAGCCTACCAGGCTCCTCAGTCCAGGGTATTCTCCAGGCAAGAATACTGGAGTGGGTTGCCATGCCCTCCTCCAGGGAATCTTCCCAACCCAGGAACCAAACTCACATCTCCTGCATCCCCTGCATTGCAGGTGAGTTCTTTACCCCCTGAGCTACCTAATTCACTAATAAGTGAATTGTTAAACCTAAAGAACGATGATGCAGCAGGTGGCAAGTAGGACAGAAAAGGAGGCAAATTCTTTCTGGATGTGTAAGTGCTGATGTGATGCCCACTCTAGGTCTCAGCTGTCCTTGACTCTTTCTACTTGATTTCCATTCCACTGAGCTCTCAGTTGCCAGAGCTGCATAGCTGTTTACCTATCATCCTGTCTCTACCTCAGTTACAGAATTGTTATTGTTTTCTTTGCATGTAATAATTAGTATTTCTGTTTACCATTCTAGAGGGGTGTGTGTGTGTGTGTGTGCGTGCGTGCGTGCGTGTGTGTGTGTGTTTGACACATATACAATGTGCATCTCTTAGTGTGTTTTTGCTGTCTTAATAAAATATTGCAAAATGGATGGTTTAAACAACACAAATATATTTTTTCACAGCTTTGGAGACTGCAAGTCCAAGATTAGGGAGCTAGCAAGGTTGGTGTCTCAAAAGAGCTCTCCTTTGGGTTGCAGGGAGCCACCCTCTTGGCGTGTGCTCACATGACCCCTTTGTGCGTGTAGAGAGAAAAAAGAAAGGGAAAAGACTTTCTGGTGTTTCTTCTTAGAAGGACACTTATGCTACTGGATTAGGGCCCCATCTTTATGACCTCAGTTAACCTTGAAATGATTTTGTTATTCTATATACAGTCACACGGGAGGCTAGGGCTTCAACATACGAACTGCTGTGCTGTGTGTGTGTGGAGGGGCGGGAGTGTCATTCATTCCACAGCAGCACTCTATCTTAGAACTTGCTGAATAGAAGCTCTAATACCGTAAAACTTCAATTATCATGTGGAATAGAGGACTAGGATACACATATTTTAGCAAGTAGAATTTTCAAGGAAGTTGTGAGTGTAGAGTCTTACTGAGTTTTCTATGCATAACCCTCTTTCTTCATTAAGGTGACTGTATAATTTTTTCTTCTAAAATTAGAAGCAGCATCTCTTTGCACAATTCATCTTTGTCAGACTTTTGCTTCTGCTCAAATGCATTGTAGCCACTTTGATTAATACTGGGGCTTGATGTTCAGAGTTTCACTTTGATGAAACAGAATCATTTCATATAAAATGTGCAGGCATTGTATTTATTATGGCAATGAGCTTTAAATTTTTCTTTTCTTCTGCCATTCTAAATATCTATTCAAGAAATTGACTTATTTGTGGTATGTTGCCTCATTGTCATTTTATGTCATCTGATAATTAAATAAAATATGAATCTGCTTCCTTTGTAGATTTTCATATGCTTAAATCTCTCTCATTAGTCATAATTTGTGGAATTTTCAAGTTTAATTGTGCAAAGTCGTAGGGTTACATTATTTCAGAAAGGCACTTTCTTTATGCTTCTTTGAAGGTGGAGAAGCAATTGCATAGTATCTCTGAGAATTCTGATTAGTGGCTTAGTATCCTCATACTGACTCAGACTGCTTAGTGAAAAAATAAAGAAGTATACCTCAAACTTGATACATTACTCATATTGTAATAAATAGGAGGATATATATTGTAAAAAAGACTTAGGTAATACACTATACTTTCTTTAATTTCATTCAAGATAGAATTGTGACTTATTTTGTTGTTGTTCAGTTGCTTAGTTGTGCCCAACTCTTTGTGACCCATGAATTGCAGCACACCAAACTTCCCTGTCCTTCACTATCTCCCAGAGCTTACTCGAACTCATGTCCTTTGAATTGGTGATGCCATCCAAGCATCTCATACTCTGTTGCTCCCTTCTCTTGTTGTCTTCAATCTTTCCCAGCATTAGGGTCCTTTCCAATGAGTCAGTCCTTCACATCAGGTGGCCAAAATATTGGAGTTTCACCTTCAGCATCAGTCATTCCAATGAATATTCAGGACTGATTTCCTTTAGGATTGACTGGTTTGATCTCCTTGCAGTCCACAGGACTCTCAAGCTCTCAAGAGTCTTCTCCAGTACCACAATTTGAGAACATCAATTCTTTCGCACTCAGCCTTCTTTATGGTCCAACTCTCACAGCCATACATGACTACTGGAATAACCATAGCTTTGACTATACAGACCTTTGTCAGCCAAGTGATGGCTCTGGTTTTTACCACACTGTCTAGGTTTGTCATAGCTTTTCATGGCTGCAGTCCCCATCCACAGTGATTTTGGAGCCTAAGAAAATAAAATCTGTCACTATTTAGTAGATCCTGATCTTGTCAAAGTATCACAATCTGATAAAAACACAAAGCTCAGCCTCTGTCTGCTGATTTTTACAAACAGCCATTTGGCTTTTGATATGGAGTACCATGGCCATAGAGCTCTGCTCATGGACCATAAGGATCATTTACTACAGTTTAGTGATACAAACTGGTTATAAGCAAGTCACAGAATTGGCCTGCAGTGTTGAATGTCATTTAGATTTTATATAATGTGTACCTTTAATCCATTTTAAGTAAAAACATTTCATTTATATGATTTAAACAAAAAGGGGAAAGGAGATTATGAAATATCTAATTAAAGAAAATCATTTCAAATGTTGAATCATGTTCAATTAATTGGTTACATATATTCTTAGTTTTAGACATGTTTTTCTTCATAAATCTATATTATAGCTTCCAACTTGATAAACTGTCAGTCGCAAGAAGTTAAGGAGTACACTACACATTAAGTGAAGAGGAAATGTTATTTTCATTTTGTTTCAGTAGCAAAAAGATTTCTTGAATTTATGTAGATTTCATAGAATGGATTTTTGAAAAGTTAACATTTGCTTTAAAAATACTGTATGTATATAAAAATAATAGGTTGCTGCATAACTGGATGAAAAATACTGGGTAATATTTTTAAATTCTTTGATTATTGTTAATATGTAGATCTATTAAGTGATGCTTATTTGATTTTCAACATTAGAATTAAAATTAAATCCTAAGTATGCCAACCATTTGAAATAAATATATATTTCAGGATATAGCAAAAATACAGCATAATTATGGTAGTAATAGTCTAATAACATGTTTTTATATTGTATCTTTTTAGTCTTCATGTATTTTTTAAGCCCATCTGTGTGCTACTTTGTAAGTTAGGAAGATGATGTATCTGATATATGTCAGGTATGATAACATGAATCAAGTCTCAGAAAATAAAACAGGCACTTAAAAAAATCATTCTTCTCTTCCCTAAGCCCACAAGAAAGAGAAAGACACTGAGACAAAGATTTGTATTTTTATTCTAAATACATTCTTACTATTCCTTTTTACCTTTGTGAATTGATGAACCAGATAAGTGTATTATAAATAGAAAGGTGGGGAAACATATCCTCACATGGGGATAAATGAGTGAAGCATATGGTGGCATGATGGAATATGTTTGGAATAATCTGGAATTGAATAGGCTTGGAGAAAACATGTTGTTTCAGGCATTATCAGTGTACTGGGCTGGTGTAACTGAGTCTTTGGGGTCTGAGGTAGGATTACATGGGTGGATATGCCAGTCAGAAGGTAGATTTTTTTATTCACTTTTGCTGTGCGGTCATATTTTAGAAGAACTGTTTCTTTCATAGGTACTTGTATGTTTTGGGACATTTATCTGATTTTGATCATTAATATTATCTGTTGTATGGATCCTTGGACCACTGTCCTCTTACAGTTTTGGTTTAAGAATTCTGCTTTTCTTATCTCTGCCAAAGTAGAAGTCTTATAGGTGTTTTGTTTTTTTTTTTTTTGGTCACCTGTTCATTTCAAAATAAAATACCTCAGTCTCAAATTGCTATCTTACCAATCAAAACCATTTTGAGAGGACATAAGAACTGACAAAAATGACATTTTATACTATCAAGCTTGTGGAAAAACAAAGGATTTTCATTTCTAAATTCTTACCTTTCATTTATTACAATCAATCCTATATTAAATTAACCCCGCTCTGTATTTTTTAAGTAAAATTAAAGCTGGACTAAAATTACCCAAAAGTGAAAAATTCTATAATGTTGACATTTTAAAATTTGTGATAATCACTAGTAGTATTTCATATGTAAATATGTCCATATTATATTTACTTATATATGTAAATTATGTGCACATTAAAAATTATCTTTTCATTATCTTCTCTTATTTTAAGTATAGTAGCTTAGAAAATATTATTCTTGAGACCTTGCTGGAGTTCTCTGAGATCAAAACTAAATCTCCTTGAAATGTCAGAAACTAGAAATGTTTGGAACTATAGACCAGAAGTTTTCTATATCAAATGGCTCTTTCATTTTGTAGATCAACTGTGTTTTTTTTTTCCTTTTTTTTTTTTTTAATGATCAATTTTGCTGCTGTTTCTATCCAAGGGATTTGGTCTAAGTATCATATCATCCTTCAAAACTGACTTAACAATTTCTTGCTAAAAATAAATTGCAATCTACTTGATTTTTTTATATGATGAAAAGAAGAGAGATCAGGTTTACAATTTTTGGTGTCAATTATTGAGGATAGTAACATCTCTCTCCATTCCCCCCCGCCCCCACCATATATCCTTCCCTTAATTCTTATTACAAGCTATTTTCTGTCTTAAGATTTCCTTAGATGTGGTTCAAAGTCATATTTTATAGCTAAAGTTTTGCATAGCTAGGTAAAAACTTGATGACTAGGGAGAAAGAAACTTGGATAATTTAGCTGAAAGAACAGAAGGGAAATAATTTTTTTCATGATAATAAAAAGATATGAGAATTGTGTTTTTTTTAATGTTTATGTATTTATTTGGCTGCTTAGGGTCTTAGTTATGGGATTTGGGGTCTTTATTTGTGGCATGTGGGATCTAGTTTCCTGACCAGGGATCAAACCCCAGTTCCCCTGCATTGGGAACACAGAGTCTTATCCACTGGACCACCAGGGAAGTCCCGCTGCTGCTGCTGCTGCTGCTAAGTCACTTCAGTCTTGTCCAGCTCTTTGTGACCCCACAGACTCCCATTCTCCAGGCAAGAATACTGGAGTGGATTGCCATTTCCTTCTCCAAAGGGCAGTCCTGAGAATTGGTTTTTAAGGGTAAAATTTAAGAATTATTTTTAAAATAATCAGGTTCACCTATTTTGCCTCAAAATAGAAGAATAATCTTACAGTACAAAGCATTTAGAGTAGATACAAAAAAGACCCTACATTTTATATATGTGTATATATATATAAAAGAGTATTCTTTGAGTACTTTCTGCATTGAGGGAACAGACTTTAGTTAAATAGAAGAAAGAAAATAGAGAAAATATCCAGAATGGGAAATTGTGGGAAATGTATATAATGGGCAGAATAAACAAATAAACTGTCTTACTGGAGCAGAGAATGTGGGGCTTGCCTTTATTTTTTAGTGGCCTCCCAGACCTGCTAAAGTTTTTACATTATTCCCTATATCAGAATGTTTCCTTTCAAAGCAAATAGCAGAACCAAAATAAGAAAACAAATTGTACAGTATCAGTTTTTATGGAGAATGGCATTGAAACTTGTATAATATCATATATGAAACGAATCGCCAGTCCAGGTTCGATGCATGATACTGGAGGCTTGGGGCTGATGCACCCAGAGGGATGGTACGGGGAGGGAGATGGGAGGGGGGGTTCAGGATGGGGAACACGTGTATACCCATGGCGGATTCATGCTGATGTATGGCAAAACCAATACAATATTGTAAAGTAATTAACCTCCAATTAAAATAAATAAATTTATATTAAAAAAGTTTTATTGGGAAAAACCAAGTAAATTAAATATATATGTGTGTGTGTGTATGTGTGTGTGCTCAGTCACTCAGTACTACATGGCTCCTCAGAATTCTCTCTAAGTGAACAGTAAATCCTTAAGAAAAGAATCATTATGCAAACTTAAAAAAAATTTGACCATAGAACCCCCCCTTTTTATTTTCTAGAAAGCACCTATCACAACTAACCAAGATGAGGAATTTGTACTTTGAATTTGTTCTCTCCAAAATGGTAGCTGTAAGTTATATGTTGCTCTTAAAATTTAAATTAAATTTTTAGTTTTTCAGTCACAGTAGCTACATTCCAAGTGCACAATAATGATATGCCCCTAGTAGGTAAGATAGTGAATGACACAGATATGGAATATTTCCATCACTGTAGAAAGTTCTATCAGGCACCAGTACTTTATAAAGATTATTATTGCTATTTTTTATTAATTTATTATCATTATTCCTTAATTAAGGTGTTGAATTAAGAAATCTCCATCTGTGGGCATTGTACAGAAGGAAGTTCCTTATACAGGAAATACTTAAGACAGTGTTATAATTCAGATAAGGAGATTGACTCTAAAGGTCATAAATATATATATATATAATATTCAATTAAAATGTGTAAATGATATAAAGATATGTTATAAACCCTATCTTCAAGGCATATGTTTTAGGAAAAAAATACTGCTTTGTGTATAGGTAGTGGAGAAGGCAATGACACCCCACTCAAGTACTCTTGCCTGGAAAAATCCCATGGATGGAGAAGCCTGGTGGGCCGCAGTCCATGGGGTCACTAAGAGTCGGACACGACTGAGCGACTTGGCTTTCACTTTTCACTTTCATGCACTGGAGAAGGAAATGGCAACCCACTCCAGTGTTCTTGCCTGGAGAATCCCAGGGACGGCGGAGCCTGGTAGGCTGCCGTCTATGGGGTCGCACAGAGTCGGACACGACTGAAGCGACTTAGCAGCAGCAGCAGCAGTAGTGACCCGGTGGCCCAGAGAGTAAAGAATCAGCCTGCAATGTGGGAGACCTGGGTTTGATCCCTGGATTGGAAAGATCCCCTGGAGAACGGAACAGCTGGTGGCTCAGTGGTAAAGAATCTGCCTACAGTGCAGGAGACATAAAAGATCTGGGTTTGATCCCTGGGTTAGGAAGATCTTCTGCAGGAGAGTATGACAATCCAATCCAATATTCTTGGGCTTCCCTTGTGGCTCAGCTGGTAAAGAATCCTCCTGCAATGCGAGAGACGTGGGTTCGATCCCTGGATTGGGAAGATCCCCTGGAGAAGGGAATGGCTACCCACTCCAGTATTCTGGCCTCGAGAATCCCATGGACTGTATAGTCCATGGGGTCACAAAGAGCCGGACATGACTGAGAACTTTCACTTCACTTCACTTCACCCACTCCAATATTCTTGCCTGGAGAATTCCACGGACAGAGGAATCTGGCAGGCTATAGTCCTTGGGGTCACAAAGAGTCGGACACAGCTGAGCGACTTTTACACACAGTGAATATAAAATACACTTTTCAAAAAGTCAAAACCAATTGAGTATTAAAACAGGAACAATTCATTGTAAGGGAATCAAGGACGCAGAGCTTTACTCTGCAAGTGGGTGCTCAGATAATTGGTAAAATAACTGTAAAGTTGACAACAAGAGACTGGTAATAAATAATTTCAATATATATTTTAAGAACTTTAATGAGAGCTCAAAGCTCCTTTCAACTTTCTGCTTGTGTAATATTTTAAATTCCCTGTGTATATCTTATTAATATCATAACTCAGTCCATTTAATTATGAACTTTAAAGTCTTTAGAAACTACTATTTCTGAAGAATTTTATTTTTCTCAAACTCCCACTAAGCTATTTACTTTCAATTTGTGAGTGATAAATTGGAAATTTTGTCCGAACTGTTAAACTGATGCATGAACAATTAAATGAAATAAGAAGCTTTAAATTTAATACTTAGAAAAATGTAATAGATCACTGAATAGGTATCACTGTACTCATTTATCCAACTGCAACTGTGAAGTCCCCCCAAAAGCTATTGAGAGTAATATTGAATAGATGAATCTGTAATTATCTCAAGTAAACATTCATATTAAAAAAAAACCTTTTTGTTTAATAATGAAGGTTAATTTTCATTAAAATTTAAGGATATAGAAGAACATTTTATAATTCTAAAGCAATTGTTCACTGTAATTGATTGGATTATTATATTCCTTAGATTTTAGATGGTTTAAGAATAAATTTGATTTTTGAGATATGAGCTGGACATCTTTTTGAAACTCTCTTCAAAAACAAATTGTGAAAAGTGCCGGCTAGATAATAATAAAAATTTCATCAAATGTTAACTATTCAACATTATTATTAAGGACATAATTGAGACAGAGATTTTTTTCATTGGGTCCTTTAAGAAAAAGACTAAAATAATCAAATTTTGCCCACTAGGAATTTTCATCTAAATCAGAGATGAGATTCACTGACATGTTTGTGTGTGGTGGTGGGGTATACAAAAATCAGAGTAGGTTAAAGACATGTAATCTGAAAAAAGAAACATACTTGGTATTATACAAATTTCTGTAATAAAACCTAGAAAACACAATTAATCAAAATTTCCTTGTCAGAGAAAAAGCAGAGTGGGGGATGGAAATGGGGGAGGTTATCCCCACTCCCAGAAGATGTGTCCTCTTCAGAAGCAGGTTGACATTAGAAATGGTGGAGAATCATCAACATAAATCACCTAGTATCAGTGTAGACAGTTTATACTCAGCTGCTGCTGCTACTGCTGCTAAGTTGCTTCAGTCGTGTCCGACTCTGTGCGACCCCATAGATGGCAGCCCACCAGGCTCCCCCATCCCTGGGATTCTTCAGGCAAGAACACTGGAGTGGGTTGCCATCTCCTTCTCCAAGGCGTGAAAGTGAAAAGTGAAAGTGAAGTCGCTCAGTCGTGTCCAACTCTTAGCGACCCCATGGACTGCAGCCTACCAGGCTCCTCCATCATGGGATTCTCCAGGCAAGAGTACTGGAGTGGGGTGCCATTGCCTTGTAGGTGATAAATAGCAAATATATTTACAACATGGAATCTGTGTTATAATGACCTAACAAATGTTAGGTGGAATAAATTTTTCCCTAAATAAGAATTTGGAATTTGTATCTCAGCTCGTTTCCTAACTCAGGCAAATCTCTGAATTTAAAATTCCTACATTTCCTCACTGGAAAAAAAGAGGAAACTGGATTAAATCTCTAAATCCCCTCTAGCTTTTAAGGTTCCACAATTATAAGTCAGTAAATAAAGCCACAATTCTTATCCCTGTGTCTAAAATAATACCACTTTAAAATTATTAAGGCAAAGATTAGTATCCTTTCAAACATAAATCTAAACAGTTGAAGCAGTTGAAGGAGTTGGAATATCCATTTTGACTACTCTCCTAATTGTAACAGAGTGCTACTTAAATGATACATTATTTTAAGAAATGTAGAAATTCTTTCACATAGTATTCATTATGTGTAATGTAGTGTTTGTTTATTTCTCCCTCAGTGAGAGTTGAGTGAGGAAGAGGGTAAGGAAATAGGGTACTTTAAACCTTCAGATAGTCCCCAGGGCTCAGACATTTCATGTTGGCACTGGGCCCACAGAGCACTTAGCACAAAACAATTTTGAAGGCCCTGTCATGATATTATTTGACACTGGATCTGAGGAAGTTGAGGCAGTTGATCATAGCAGTTTCTACAACAGTATACATGAAATAGACAAACTTTAGCAATAAAAGTTTATTAGAATATTTGATGGTGTGAGAAATATAGGATGTTATATTCAACAAAGCATAACTGAATGCATTTAAAATATGGAGTAGAAGAAAGCTTTGCTGTCTGCTTCTAGTAGCATAAAAGATAATGCCAACATTATTGTCCTCAGATTTTAAATTTCCATATTTGTGACCCAGTTGGGAAAACAGAAAAAAATAATAAACCTTAAAGTATGAAAGATGACGCCAAAATCATTGTCCCCAGATCTTCCGTTTCCATATTTGTGAACCAGTTGTATGTAGTGACAAAGTAATTAGAAATTAGGATAAAGAACCATTATTTTCATATCACAGAGAGAAATTTCTCTGTTCCTTTTATATGTATGCACATCTACCATCTACTAATATTTATTATGCCCATACTGTCTTTGTATCTTTCACAATTAATAGAAGGACCAATGTCCTTTCTGCTTTGAATCATATCCACTCTTGCTTTCTTAATCAATTCACCCAACAATTCTCATTCTCCCCCAAATATTTAATATTTCCCTTTCAAATGGATCATTCTAATCTGCATAAAAACACATCTTGACATTTTACTATAATTTTAGAAGTTTTATTGTCTAATGTCATTTCCTCAAATTTGTCACTTATTGATCACCTCCTATGTTTCTGGGGCTTTTCTCGGCAACTGGAAAGCATCTATAAAGAAAACAAAGATGCTTGCCTTCACAAAACTAACATTCTGATGAGTGTCTGTATTATAGAGAACTAAAATCCTAAAAAAAAAAAACAAAAAAAAACAACAACAAAAAACAAAACTATCTTCTCAAAATTTCTCCCATTGGGATGGCATTTGTTCAGTGTTCTGCCACTCACAAATGATGAAATGTGGGGTTGAAGTTTTTCTTTTTTTTTTCTCCCTTCTGTCTTATGTTGCCTTTCTTCCTTCTTCCAATATATAACACAAACCCTTACCTGAAGTTACAGCAGCCACTCTTGAACGTGGTGATAGGAGCCACACACGAAGGATGATGGAGTTGGTGAGTGTTGCCTTAATGACCTGCCCTCGGAGTTGTACGGACCTGGGCTGCCAGCTTCTGGTATTGCTATTTAGCTATTATTTGCTCTTCCTCTTATTCAAGCCAAATATATTCATGCCAGATTTAGTCCTTAAAGTATATTTTAAAATTAAAACAAAAAAACTTTTAAGAACAAAAAAATCTATACTATGTTGGGGGAGACATTGTACTCATTTTATAAATTAATTTGTAGCCAATGGACATTTTACTGTCTTAAATATTTTCATCCATAATCATGGCGTCTTCTCCCATTTACTGAGATCTCTCTTTGTGTCCCTCAATATAATCTTATAATAATTATATAAACACTATACCATTTTTTAGATGTATTACCTATTACTTTAAAGGTTGGTGCTGTTTTGATTCGAATTAGTAAATTAACACTACTTAATTTGGTATTGCTGCTATAGAGGAATGTTGCTGTCTTTTTTGTTTTTGTTTTAATTTATCTGGGATCCAGAATACTTATTTGTCTTTGTTTATCTTAGTTATAGATTCTCATTATTTATATGCAAATAATCATCACTGAACAATATTAACAGTATTTCAAGATTTCTTCTGTCCACCTTTCATATCCATTTTTCTTTTCCCAGTCTTCTTGCATTGACTGGTCCTTTCATTGTAATGTTGAGTAGGAAGTTATGATGTAACAGTAGAACTTCTAATAATTTACTATTTGAATGATGTTTTACAGAATTTTAGTGGAAACCCATCAGAACTAATAAAATTAAATACAATGCCTAGTTTGACTTTTGTATTTTATAAAAATATATGTGACCAGATGCTGAGTTTTCTTTTTTGTTTTACTACACATTTTGAGATATTATGTTTTTCCTCCACTTAATATTCAGCACTTTGGGAGATCGTGGTAAAAGATCTAGTGTTAACTCATCCTTGCAGTTCCAATGTGGACCCTATTTGATCATGGGGTACTTTTTATGTTTGGTTATAGTTTTTAATATAGTATTTAACATTTTTGCATGTATGTTGATGCACACATTTTTATAATGTTCATTAATGACGTTTTCTGCAGAGATCAACTGGTCTCATAAAAAGATATTCTCTGTGCATGTTTCAACAATAACTGAGTGATTGGTCCCTTGAAGCCTTGATGAAGTCTATGACAACATTTCTGAAAATTTCACTGTTAAGTTTTCAAATTCATTGATGTAGAGTTCTTCTGAGTATTCTTTTATGATTTGTTTCTTTAGTTATGGTCATTTTCTATTATTAAAACTTTTATTAGCCTTCTGTTTTCTTGATCAGTCTTGTTAGAATTTTGTCCATTTTATTAGCTTTAAAAAAAATCAATTGATAGTTTTGTCTATCTTTTACAATGAGTTTATGTTTTATTTTACTTTTTTGCTTCTATTTAAAATTTTCTTCATTTAACTTTCAATGTTTTTCCTCTTTTGTAACTTTTCTAACCTCTTGAAGTGAATGCTTTTCTCTTAAATGTCTAGTCTAATTTTCTTTTCTAACATTGAATTTTATAAATTTCTATCTAATTCCACTTAAATATATTACAATTTTTGGTGGGTAGTGCTTTAAAGTAATTGATTCTAAATGGTTAATTATTTCCATGTTTTATATGATCTATGAATTACTATAATTGTGCCTCATGCTTGAAAATCTGTGGGATATACTAGCTGTTTCCTTGTGTTTGTTTTGTCAAATTATGTGGCCTATATGCTGTTACTTCACTGGCTTTTTGTCAGGGTCATTTAAACATATTTATACATTTTTCATTTGAAATTAATATGCATTCACTTTTTGGCATACATTCTCTTGCATGCAGTTTACATATGGTGTTCAAGTCTCTCACCGTCTTACTAATTGTGCTGTAAATAATCTTACAGTCTATGTAGGAGGTTTTCAGTTTCTTTGACTCACTCCAAGCCTCTTCTCTACTTCCTTGTTCCAGCAAGTTGTTCTTTAGTCTATATGGGTGCAAAAGCATCTGAAAACCTGAGTTCTCACTGTGTGTGTGCACGCGTGTGTGTGTGTGTTGGTGATTATTGTTATACCAAGTGTTTGTACCCTAAATGTTTGTACCAGAAGAGGATTTTTGGCAATAGTCAGTTTTCCATTTTATAATACAAAGATAATATTTTTATGATCTCTGTCAATAGTGCAACTCCGCTTAGTTCAGCTTTCAGTAGGCTACCCAATTCAGAGGAGAAATTATTTTAAAACCCATGTGACCTGGCCCCAGCCTACCTCTCTGACTTTATTTTGGACCACTTTCTTTGCGATTACAGAGACATTGACTTTCTGTTTCAGGAACACAATTGGCTTGTCCCTATCAACAATCATTTGCACTGATGTTTCCTTATGCCTGAAATGGACTTTTCCAGTCTTTTCAGTTTTGAAAAATTAAGTCATGAGGGCCTCACCTCCAATGTTATAGAGCAGAGCCAGCTACAATTTTGGGAGGCAGAGTGAAAAATTGGTACTCTTTATTCAAAAGGCAATAAACAAATATGATTGAAGACACTAAAATGTAAAGCTTACTCTTCTTCCACAGTCCCTCTCTCAATTTGAAATGGTGTTTTTTTTTTATGTTTTATTTAATAATATTCTAAAATTAAATTTTAAATTAGCATATGTTTTTACATGTATCTTTTTATTGTGCAGTGCCAACTTTAAATGCAAATATGAGAGAATTTAATCCTATTCAGAACCACCAAAGCACATACTTGTAGCTCCTGTTATGTATGTTGTTCTGACTGCAACAGTGAAAGTGTTGCAGAAAAGCTCATTTAGGCACGCCTGCCCATGTTTGTATCTTAAGTTTTTATTTGAATTTGTTATTGTTGAGGTAAAATATTGACACCAAATGACTCACAATCTCCTTCTTGGAAAACAGATTTCAAATGATGCCACCAGATAAATGAACAAATTGGAGAACTGAGTCTTGATTTAGAATTTGTTTAGTCCTCTTTTCTCAGTAGACATGGGGTGACTATAGCTTGAGCCAAACTGGTCACTTTTACTTTTGCACGTTGTACCTAATATTGTGTTCTATCAAGGATAGAGGAAGACACTGAGTCTGTTACCTAAAGATATGCCCAAGTCAGCTGGAAATGTGAGGTCAAAATCATAGTAGTCAATTCAAGGAACTAGACTGAAATTGGAGCTGAAATATGTTTGGATTGGTAAGATTGGAAATCCAAGAGTAAAAGCAATGAAAAACGGCAAAAAAAAAGTGGTTAGGAGAATTCTGTAGTTCAGGAGTCATAGCTTGTAGATGCAGTTTATATAGTCCCAGGGTGACCTTAAGTGATTTGGATGGCTCTACCTGTAGGTGTTAGAAAGGGGAAATGTGGTTAGCTGTGAATGGAAATGGCAACCCACTCCAGTATTCATGCCTGGAAAATCTCATGGACCGAGGAGCCTGGTGGGCTACAATCCATGGGGTCGCAAAGAGTCGGACACGACTGAGCGACTTCTGTGTGTGTGTGTGTGAATTTCCTGAGATCAAGGAGATGGTTATAGAAAATCTCAAAGACACTCCTCATCTACCTAGGAAAAAACACCCCCTGGGAAATCAATGAGTCATTGTCTGAACCAGTTATAGTTCTTCCTCACTGGCTACTAGATACAAGCAAAACATCCTATATTTATCTTCATAATTTATAGACTTCTCATACTTAGGAACTATCTCCCTGTGATTTTTTTTTTTCTTTTAGGAATAGTGCAGTTACATCATTAATATAAGTGAAAGCGGAGTCACTCAGTCGTGTCTGACTCTTTGCGACCCATGGACTGTAGCCTACCAGGCTCCTCTGTCCATGGGATTTTCCAGGCAATAGTACTAGAGTGGGCTGCCATTTCCTTCTCCAGGGAATATTAAAGTGACCACTCACAAATAACATCAATTCTCAAAAGTTTTCTAAGTGACTATGAATGTGTGTCAAAGAACTTAATTTTCTCCCTTTGCAGTTTTCTGATGAAATTGCATATTCAAAAGGATATTGTTTATTATTTCAAGTTCTATCAGAGTGCTCTGCTGTGCACCTCAATAAATATGAATTCTTCATATTGATACTTTTAACTCACAGAAAATTTGAGAAGAATCCAATAAAGATATATATGTTCAGATTTACATGTTTTTGCAATATAATACTTTAATATACTATGACTCACGATGGATTTACTATGAACATAGTCACTGCTAAAGTATTTCTAGATCACTGATAAAGTGGTTGTTCAGGTGTCCAGTTAGCGCAGCCAACCTAAGGAACATGATATAAACCCTGTCCCATGATTTCTTAACTCCTCTGTAACTCCCACACTTAGGTTTTTACCAGCCTCAGTCTCTCCTTCACATTTTATCTCCATTGAAAGTGAAAATTATATCGCTCAGTTGTGTCCAACTCTTTGCAACCCCATGGACTGTAGCCTACCAGTCTCCTCCATCCGTGGGATTTTCCAGGCAAGAATACTAGAGTGGGTTGCCATCGCCTACTCCAGGGGATCCTCCAGGCCCAGGAATCGAACCCGGGTTTCCCGCATTGTAGGCAGACGCTTTACTGTCTGAGCCACCAAGGAAGTCCATTGTTTCCATTTCTACCCCAATAAACTTCAGTCAGCTTCTTAATTAAAAAAAAAAGAAAATCCTTCGCTTTATTCTATAACTCTTTCCCCACATTCCCCACGCTGCTGTTCTCAGCAGACTAACATGAGCCACACATTTGTGCTGCCCACTGTTTCCATAACCTATAGGCGTTCTTTGCTCTTGACCACTGTGTTGAATTCTGCCCACAAAGGTCATCCATGACACCCACACCTCTAAGTCCTTCGGCCTTTGGCAGCCTTGATTTTTCTCATCCTTGCTCACATTTGACCCTTTGGATGAGCCTTCCTGCAGTAGCTCTTTCCTTTGTTGAATTTAATGAGGATGCTACTTTTTCTAGTTTTCTTCCTACTTATATTGACAACTCTCTGTCTCCTTAATTATACGTGTTTCTTCTTTCTACCCACCCAGTGTAGACTATTCCCAGAATTAAAATCTCGACTACTTTCTTTGCCTTTTCTGTCCTCTCCTTGTAGTTCTCACCTGCTCTTAGGACTCCTTTATTTGCATCAGACTTCCAAATGTTTACATCTGGAGAACATCACTCTCCAGATGTCTGGTTCTGCATTTCCATAGTCTCATGTTCTCTACTTTCAAAATACCTTCACTACCTGTCACTTCACAACAGATGATCAGTCTCCTCAATTCATATTCATCTGTTTAATTTTTTTATGCTGTCATCCATTTTGAGTTCCATAATCAGATTACTGCTCTTAAAAATGATTTAAATTATGTCAATCTGTTAATCAGAAAAGTTCCATTGCTCCCCATAGCTTGAAATATAAAATCATTAACTTGCATTCAAACATTTTATAGTCTGACCTACATGTACCTTTATCACCTTATCTTCAAGTACTTACCTTCACTGATAATTTAAGTTTTTCCAAAGCACTTCTGGTACTCTATAAACCTGGACATACTTTGTTGATATCTACAGTGAGTTAAATTCAAATGTAATAAGTTTTGATTTTAATAACTTATGATTAAAAAAATAATCAAGATGAATTATTTTTCTTCTATAGCTTGTTGCCTGCAAAGAATAAGCCCATGAGTTGCACAGTGGAAATTAATTGTGCTTTTGTAACTTTCATAGCTTTCCTCTACTGTTAGGTTGTTCAACCTCAAATTTAAGGCCTTCCTGTTCCTCTCTCATTTTTATTGTCCTACACTTATTTAATGTTTACTAAAATAAGAAATAATATATTATACTTGTGTGTAATTCTTGGGCTATCATTTTATAAATTGACATTTACTCATAGAGTAAGAATTTTAGGGATTACTAAACTTTGCCCAAGAAATTCCATTTTCTCTGCTGGGATGTAGAAGAAATTACAAAGTCCTTTTGTGCCAAAAGCAAACAGAGCCAAAGCTATTCACAGCTATTAAAAGAGAGAACAAAAATTTCCCAGGAAGCACAAGAATGGGTTCCTTTGTAGTCTGTCTACAGAAGCCAGCTGGTCAGAAAAAATATTTAGAAGTCTAGAGCCAATATCTTTATTATAAACAATTACTTCCCAATTAGTGCATTGATGTGTGCCATGCTGGGCTTTTTATAAAGAATGTCTGTGTTTTAAACCTTTCTACTCAAATTGCAATATGGTAATAAAAGTAGGTAGTAGAATATTAAGACTTTTTTTTTATTTACAGAATTCAATTTGGAATGAAAAATCATCCATTCTCAGATAATGACTAGAAAACTTAATGTGTACAGGCTCAGAAAATAGTTCTACTCATCTGAAAGCAGCAATAGTTGTTTGTAAGGAAATACAAAGAGCATGTACCTTGCTTGCCAGTAAGACATTTATGAGACAGATGAAAGTATTGTTCTGAATTTTGCTCAATGCACCAATTAAATAAAGGAAGGACAAAACTTGACAATTTAAAAAAATATATACTAAGAATATCAGTATCATAATTCAATATGTTTTATAAATGTTAGAGACCTAATGAATTTGATTAAAGCAGTTTAATTAAGGTAGAGTCTGCTGCGTTGCAACCCCCTTCCAGACAAAATAGCTCAGTGAACAGGTAGTAAGTCCCCAGTGAACTGTGAATATCAAAGTCGGGGAATATTCTTCATTTTAATGAGCTGCATTTTCTGAGCCCAGACCTCTCCCCTGACAGGGTGGCTGCAGGAGGCACAAATGAAAGTAGCTGTTTTCCTTTGAGACTTCCGGCTACTAAATGCTATGAATGCCAGAAATTAAAATAGTGGCTCTGCAATTCTTTATGTCTGCTCTGTCTTGCACTTGCCCTTGGGCTGGAAACTATTGTTAAAGAAAAGACCCAACAATTAAGAACATTATTTCCGTGTTTAAAAAAATGATTCCTCCTTCTCTGAATATTAAGGTATTTGCAATATCATAACCCATTTCTTTTACAAAAGTTATATTTTCATTTAAAAACAGCCCCATATAAATACAAATATATAAATCAAATATTATGTCCCTCCACTAACTAAAAATTAGATCCATAATATGAATACTACAACCTCAGAGCAAAAACTGTACTTATTTCACTGTTTAGAAAATTCACATGACATGATGGATTGCCATTTTCTGAATAGATGCCATTAAATAAATTTGAAAGAGATATATTCAATATTATTTTATAATATTTTTTCATTTTCTTTAAATAAGAGCGTGGTAATCAGAAATTAAGTATAAACATTCTGGCAGTTATTTTAAAACTATTATCCATAGTGTTAAGAACACAGAAACCTGATATTCAGTCATGTGACAACTTTTGGTACTTGACTCTTTTGAATAATCATCTAGAAACAAGTAATACTGTATATAAAACACCACAGAGAAATTGTTGGTTGGCACAGAAAGGAAACCTTGAGTAATTACACTTGATTTCAATAAACATGTCATGAAAGTTGGAAGGAAAACTAAACACAATTTCAAAGAAGTACATTCCACAAGAAATAAGCATAATTACCTCAGTTAGCTAAAAGCTCATCTAGGTCTTCTGGATTTGTTCCAAAATACATGTAACTGTCCAGACCCAGGACTGCAGCTCATTGCAACCATGTCAAACACAAACACACACACACACACACACACACACACACACACTGATTAATAGCTTTTAACATTTAAAGGTACTAAAGTTGACTGAAGTGTCTTTAGAATCCTTGACTTGAACTGATTTTCTATACAAAAGATTGTCTTACTTGGAAATCTACATGATCTTCATTGTAGTCTTCTTTAGCAGAAAAAAAAAATTCCTAACATTCTCTCTGTATGCATAAATCTCTCAACTCACTACTGTGTGAAAAGTCAGAGTGTTGCTATTGTGATTTTGGACTAACCATGTCAAATCTTGCTTGAATTATCTAGTATCTTTTATTTTTTTTCCTCCCATGGTTTTATAGCCTAATTTTATACTTTTTTGTCTCTCTTGTTTTCTAAAATCCAAAGGCTGGACAGGTAATCACAGATTCATATACTCTCTGCTCATCTAGGCTGCCAGAGTTTCATGGTCACAGATACAGAGTTTCATGATGTCAGATGAGGGCTGACACCTTAAGACATTATTGTCTCCTCTCTGCTATTGACTGTGTCTCTATGTCACTCAGGAATCATGAGTATTTGATTGGATATTAAAGCAATACCCACAAAGGTAAAAGTAGGTCACAGTCTTACTTGAAAGGTCCAGTCTAACCTCTATCTTGAAATTCTCATTCATTATAAAAATATTTTAATTTATTCAGCTACATATAGTTTGGTTGCACATGACCAGGGTTAATTTGCTCATTATCTCTCTGTGTATCTCTCTATGCTATGAGAAGATCTTTGGCTTTTTAGATATGTTTAGCCTAAAAGTATTTTTCTGAAAGATTTGTCTTAAATATGAAGTCCTGGTTTGATGGTAATAGCAGGGCTGAAATACCCACATTTTTTGTTGTTGTTGTTGCAGACATCCTTATTTATAATCAAGGCATGTAGATCTGTTCCTGATAAGTATTACATATTATATTATAAATTTAATGAGTTTTTTTTCTATTGTTCATTAGTACTTTCAAGGAGGAAGAGTCCAGCATTAACAGTTCCCAGGAATAATGCAGGATTTAGTGAATTGCCATTATAAATACCATTAGGGCACTCAGCTGTACTTTCCATTTAGAATATGGTGATTGAACAGTAGTTATAGTGATTTGTGTTCTAAGTGTATAAAACTCTTCTCTTTTTTTATTCTTTGTGATTTTAAAAGATATATTTCACTAAAATGTACAGGAGTTTTAGACAATAATATAGTTTATTTTGTATGTTGCTTCACACAAAATAGATGTTTAACATGCATCTTTAAATAAATGCATAATTGCTTTGAATAATAAATATGCCTTTGTTAGATATTGCTCAGACATTAAAAACAATTAAATCTCTAAAGTGAAATATTTTATTCTTCTGTGCTCACATATCCCATATTGTTTGCTAAATTTATTTTTTCAACAAGGAATCCAAAATAAAATATTTGTGATCTCTCTTATTGTGATTTCTTTTTAAGAAAGTCTTATTAAGTAAACTTAACTATCTTACTTAAATGTGATTTTCAGCTCCTTTTCGAGCATAGGTCTTTTAGATATTTGCTTATATCTATGCTTGCTTCCTTCCTTTTTCTGTCTTTACTTTTCTGTACATCATTTTTTCAGAAAAAATACCAAATATTTATTACTTTTCCCCCACTTAAAAAGAGTGAACTTGTGGTAGGTCCTTAAAGAATCAAAACAGGTATTACTTGATGATCTTGCAAGCTATCTTTCTATTTTTTTTTTCAGTGACTTGTTTTCTTTTCTGAGATTACATATTATTATAGATTCTAATTGCACAAGTCATACAGCCTGATTCAAACCAACAAACAATAGTCATATTCGAAGCTGAGATCTGAGTTTATAAAGAGCTTTTCCTATAAGTGCATAGCTTTTGTACTGCTGCTGCTGCTGTTGCTAAGTCGCTTCAGTCGTGTCCGACTCTGTGTGACCCCATAGACAACAGCCCACCAGGCTCCCCCGCCCCTGGGATTCTCCAGGCAAGAACACCGGAGTGGGTTGCTTTTGTCCAGTTACACTATTGAAAGTCTGTATGTCGTCTCTAGAAAAATGTAATAATACAAAACAGAAACAAAACACCAAAAAATAAACACAAATCACTTTGGTATCTTATTATCAAATATATTTCTAGTATCTGATGAAGCTTTACAATAATACATTTTATATGTGGTAGCAATATTAAAGAATCTGTAAGGTAACGTAGCTTTGATGGTTCAGAGTAACCAGTTCTCCTGGGTTTGAATTGCAGCTCTACCAATTATTTATTATATGACACTATTCAAGTTGATACTAATTATTATTCTCAGTTTTTTCATCTATGAAATGAGAACAAAAGTACCTAATTCATAAAGCTATTGTAGGAATTAAATAAAAAATATAAAATAAAATGCTCAGCATGTTGCCTCGCATGTGGTTACCATTTAATTAATATAAGCTATATTATATTCATTGAATTACACACAACTGAGTTCTTATCTATTTAACTTTTAATTTCTATTTCATGAAAAATAGTTGAAATAGTCCCCCAGATGAGGTGAATAATAGAAAAAGCAAGAGAATTCCGGAGGGTGGGAATCTACCTCTGCTTCTTTGACTATACTAAAGCCTTTGACTATGTGGATCACAACAAACTATAGAAAATTCTTAAAGAAATGGGAATACCAGATCACCTCACCTGTCTCCTGAGAAATCTGTATGCAGGGCAAGAAGCAATAGTTAGAACCGGGCATGGAATAATAGACTGGTTCCAAATTGGGGAAGGAATACGTCAAGACTGTATATTACCACACGGCTTATTTATGAGAAATGCCAGGCTAGGTGAAGCATAGGCCCGGAATCAAGATTCCTGGGAGAAATATCAATAACCTCAGATATGCAGATGACACCACCCTTATGGCAGAAAGTGAAGAAGAACTAAAGAGCCTCTTGATGAAAGTGAAAGAGGAGAGGGAAAAAGCTGGCTTAAAACTCAGCTTTCAAAAAATGAAAATCTTTGTATCTGGTGCCATCACTTCATGGCAAATAGATGGATAAGGAAGCAATGGAAAGTGGCAGAGTTTATTTTCTTGGGCTCCAAAATCACTGCAGGTGGTGACTACAGCCATGAAATTAAAAGACGCTTGCTTCTTGTAAGAAAAGCTATAACAAACCTAGATAGAGTATTAAAAAACAGAGACAACACTTTGCAGACAAAGGTCTATCTAGTGAGCAACGGTTGTTTCAGTAATCATGTGTGGATGTGAGAGTTGGACCATGAAGAAAGCTGAGTGTCGAAGAATTGGCGAAGAAGTGGTGTTGGAGAAGACTCTTGAGAGTCCCTTGGCCTGCAAGGAGATCCAACCAGTCCATCCTAAAGATCAGTCCTGAATATTCATTGGAAGGACTGATGCTAAAGCTGAAATTCCAATACTTTGTCCACCTGATGCGAAGAACTGACTCATTAGAAAAGACACTGCTGCTGGGAAAGATTGAAAGCAGGAGGAGAAGGGGACAACAGGATGAGATGGTTGGATGGCATCACTGACTCTATGGACATGAGTTTGAGCAAGTTCCGGGAGTTGGTGATGGACAGGCAGCCTGGCATGCTTCAGTCCATGGGGCCGCAAAGAGTTAGACATGACTGAGTGACTGAACTGGACTGAGTTCCCCCAACTATAAAATATAAAAACACTAGTGTCTGATATTAAAGGTATTATGAATTTTAACCCATTGTTTATATGAAGGAGAACTGTACAGAACTGTTATATATTTTGACAGAGGATTTTTGATGTATTTCATTGATAAATTGCCAATAGTAAGATCAAGTAGATTTACTCTACCATTCTTTCCTCAGAATACAGGCACACCCTCACACACACAGCAGAGCACTGTATCGGTAGTTTAGTAACCTGTAATAATCATTGCATAGGACAGACTGTAGGATTGTGAGCATCTTCCTGGTGTTAAGGATCTCAGCTTGTAGATATATCCCAAGGACTAGGATCTCATCCTGTGTTTCACTCATGTTCTTGAGGAGCTTCTTCAGGATATTGGGCTTCTCTGTTTTCAAATATTTAATTATGAAATAAGGAGTAATAGTATCTTCTTTACTAACCTTGCAGAATGGCTGGGTGTGTGAAAACAGATTATCTTGACACTGAGTCTGTTCTAGATTAATCTGAACCTCAAGAATTAAAGAAAGCAAGCAAAAGTGAAAATCTAGCATCCAGATGACGAAAATAGCCTCTCCATGACTATTGTTCACTTTCTTTCACTGGAGAATGACTGGAATATGGTGTCAAGAAGCCAGTTTAGATCCTATGGGCTGAGAGTTTTACCTGAGATAGGAGACAGTGTAGCAAGTCAGGACTATGGACCAGGAGCTGTGGAAGCATGGAATAGGGCAGTTTGCAAGGGCAAGGGGCTGTCAGAGGAACAGTACAAAAAGGAGAAATGCAGAATTTCGATATAACAGAACAGGGACTTTTTCCCCATTTCTGTAATTCTGATTTGTCAATCAGAATTTTGAGAGAATTTATTTAAAAGATCATTAAAAAAAAAAGTTAGAGAGAAAAACAGAGAACAGGAAATGGAAAAGGGAAGAAAGTTGATTTGTTTGCTTGGTGTTCTTTTTAAAGTTTCATAAAGACAAAGGAAATATTCTAAAATTATTTCAAAAGAAAACTTTTTCTTCACGTATGAGATCGATTGAGAGAGTAAATTCAACTTGATAGCCTATAGAGAAGCGTACTGCCTTAGATTATTACTCTAAGAATATGTCAAGAGATATTTAAATTTAAAAAGTGCATCTGGGTGTATATGTGTGTGTGTGTGCACATGTGCGTGAGAGAGAGAGAGAGAGAGTGTCTTCGTCCTTCAGAAAGGATAAGAGCTTTGCAACAAGCTAACCTTGGAAGGGATGCTGGTCATTAACTTAATTAGAATTGACCTATAAGAATATGTTGTCTTTAATTCAATCACCTTAAAATAAGCAACTTCAAAGCAATAGAAAAATAAGGTTGACTGTAGAGGCAACACCAAAAGGAAAAAAAAAAAAAAAAACAACTAGACGTATAAAGAAGGGTATCATTCTGTTTAGCAAGCCAAGGATAAGTATACTTCTTTTCCTCAGCATCACAGTGAATGTGGAAAATTAGTGATCTCGTTTGTATTTTTTTTCATATTTTAACACTTTCAGATAAAATCAGAATTTATGTTTAGGATTTTACATAGTGTCATATTCAATTAAAATAAAACTGGCAACGTCAGAATGAGGATAGCCATTGCAAGTCAAAGAAGGGATCTGGCTGGCATCGAAGTCTGTATGCTATATGTGTGATTCCACAATCCATTTAAATAAAAAGAACATGTAGGAAGGAACATTGTTTTAGATGTGGAGAAAAAGGGTACAGCGCCGCTTCCTGAGAAAAGAGAATCATGGGTCGCCTTTGTAAAGAGAAAGATTCATAGCTATGCAAACTGGTGAAACATGTGGCACAATAAAAGTGAGGAAAGCACTGCTGGAATAGAGTCATGAATTTAAAATAAAAGGGAGACGAGACGGGAAAAGGCAGTAACACCTGCCATTATGAAGGCAGGGGTGTCTCCAGGGGATGAAGAATAGTGGATGCTTTGAATGAAGGCTTCAGACCATGGATGGCAAGTCATGCTAATAGATCAGAGAGCATGGAACCATGAGGAGGCGTGGGGTGAGTGGGTTTTAGGTAAGAAAACAGTGCGGTTAAAAAAATACACACTTGAAAGAAAAGAAAATCAGGAAACAGTAACTCAGGAAACAGAGGTTTATCTGAAATTTATAGAAGACAAGGGGAAGGTGGATGGAGAAAAGTTGAGAAGTTATTGGAGGAGATGATAAAGAGAAAGAAAATAACCCAGGATGGCCAGAAAATAAGTCTGAGAAAAAATAAGTAAATAAATAAGAAAGAGAGAGTGACACAGAACCCAAGATTAGGGGAAGAGTTGGAATGGTTAGAATCAAAGTGGGGGAAAGGAGAGCCATTTTAAAAAACCCTTAGAAGGATACATACATTTGGGAAGACAGAACTTAAGATAGCAGAATGCCAATGGTGTGCAGAGGAGGGTTTGTGGGCTCAAAGTGAGGACTCCAATTAAAGAAGGAAGAAGCACATGCTTAAATAGCCAAAAACAGCCTTTAAAAAGTGTCCCATGTGAATGATTTTTTTTTTTTTTAAGAAAAGGACATCGACTGCTGATAGCCACAAAGACCTGTGAGTTCTGCCTGAGGGTTGCTGTCTTGTTTTGTTTTTTTTTTTCTTTTTTCTTTTTTTTTTTTTTTTAGGGTTGCTGTTTAAAACAAATTCGTGGAGATGAATGTTGTCTGCCGGCACAATGGAAAAACAAAGGGTTGACAATGATATTTTTAAAAAGTTAGAGAGTTCTCATGATAAGATTTGTGTTCAGGAATCTTCCATCAAAGGCTGGCAAGGTGCCATAAGGACAGATACCTCTAACTGACAGGAGTACTTAAGAGAAGTCACAGAACTTGAAGCAGAAGGGAGCTGGCAAGGATGCTTTTCACAGATGGGACAAGAATCACGCTTTACGATGAGGCAGAAAAACTGTGTGCCTCATTTGAAATGTGGGGAGCTGGTATTCTTTCCTTACTGCCTTCAGCCAGCACATAATAAAAAGAAGATGCGATACTGGAGGTGAGGTTTAAATTAGCTCACTTCACTCAGACCCCATAAGTTTTGTTGTTACATCAGTTCAAGCATGTAAAAATCAGAGCAGGAAGAGAAAGTGCCCTGAAACATGAAGGTACAAATTCCATCAGAAGCCTTTCTATACGGCCAGAAACCCTCCCTCCTATGGTGACGAAATGAAAACGCTTAGGCTATAGACAAGACAAAGCCTAGAGCGACTACTGTTCAGATGTCTGACCTTGGATAAATTATTCAATCTCTGAGTTTCTTAATCTATAAAGAATATGTGAAAACACTTTTCAATGCCATTTCTCTTGCAAAGATTTAGAAATTATACACACAGTATAAGCTTTCTGCTAAAAGTGGGTTTTTTTTTTTATAAATTTTGTTCTCAATATTTAGCTTTATCATCTAAGTTCTAAAATCTATCAAGTGATATCACATCTGAGGTGTCTCCCATGTGGGGTGGTGGTGTGGGTGTGTGGTGTGGTGTGTTGGTGTGTATGTGTGTGTTTTGGGAAATTAGGCAAAGAAAAGGACCATTTTCCTAATATGAATAAAAATAACCATTAACAATTGCTAAAACACTGAGATTGAAAGCCCTATTGGGTATAGTTCTATCTGGAAACTTCTGGCTTTTTCCTCAAGGAAATCTAGCCATTATATTGGTCATGAAAAAGGCAAAGTACCATTTCCTTTGGGAATTAAATTTGTTTAGCTTTCTAAAGCTGCTAATCCAGTGCCAATAGGTGTCTAAATGTGGACTGAGTTCTTTTCTGAGGACAAAAGAAAATTTTGGCAGCTGGAACTGCAAACCCAAAGCTCAGCTCCCATACGTGGTGAAGAGTTCGTAACAAGGCCAACCACTCCACTCACAGGCTTGGCTCCCAGAGACCCTGGTGCAGTGTCAGAATAAACCCATCTTCACTGATCCTGAGGTGTTCCAATTGTCATATGCTTTGGCTAGATAAAATTTAATTCTCTAAATGAAAGCCTGCTGTGTGTGTTCATTCTTTTTTTATAGCATCATAGCAACAGTAGATCAGCGTTCTATGAGAGCAAAACAGAGTCTCCTTTTGCTCACTGTTTTATTCCCAACACATAATAGCATACTGTTTCAATCTCTAACAAAGAGTGAATGATCAATAAATATTGATAAGTATTAACTGACAGTAAATAACACAGAGAAACATGACCTCTTCTGCCCTATAATGAATAACTAGAAAGAGATATTGCTTATTTAGCACTGGTTGCATTGAAGAACCCATGTACGATTTGGGATGTGCAGTATGCATGCATTCCTTTATACTCTAATAATTTAGCACAAATAAAATCCAGAGACCATCAGTTCAGTTCAATTCAGTTCAGTTGCTCAGTTGTGTCCGACTCTTTGCAACCCCATAAACCATAGCATGCCAGGCCTCCCTGTCCATCACCAACTCCCAGAGTCCACCCAAACCCATGTCCATTGAGTCGGTGATGCCATCTCACCATCTCATCCTGTCATCCCCTTCTCCTCCTGCCCTCAATCTTCCCCAGCACCAGGGTCTTTTCAAATGAGTCAGCTTTTTGGATCAGGTGGCCAAAGTATTGGAGTTTGAGCTTCAACATCAGTCCTTCCAATGAATACCCAGGACTGGTCTCCTTTAGGATGGACTTGTTGGATCTCCTTGCAGTTTAAGGGAGACTATCAGGCCAGTCTTAAAACTGTAATTCTTAAACTTTATATGTATAATAATCACAGGAAAAAAAAAAAAACTAGTTTAAAAGGCACAATTCTCAAGAGATTCATCTAGTAGTTCTGAGGGAAAATCCAGAAATATACACTTATAAAAGAAAAGTTTTCAGAAAGCAGAATTGACTTCTTACCATGCTACATAAATGACACCCAGATTAATTATCAAAATAGTTATCAAAGGGACTTCCCTGGTGGTGTTTAAGACTCCATGTTTCCAATGTAAGGAGAATGGGTTCAATCCCTGGTAGGGGAACTAAGAACCCACTTGCCTCGAGGCATGGTTGAAAAAATAGCTATTAAGATTCATTGGTATAAAGAGAGCAGGATAGAAAATTTCTTTTATGTCTTGTTCCATCCAAACACATAACACATATTTCTTTGTTTTTTATAAATTAGTTATTGGAGTTTTTGGCTGGCAAAATTTTTGTTTTGACATTTTTCAGCTGGCGTGGGTTTTCATTGTCAGCATGTGCACAAGCAAATTATTAAGCCATCTTTAGAAAGTCTGAGAAGGCAATGGCACCCCACTCCAGTACTCTTGCCTGGAAAATCCCATGGATGGAGGAGCCTGGTAGGCTGCAGTCCATGGGGTTGCTAAGAGTCAGACACGACTGAGCGACTTCACTTTCACTTTTCACTTCCATGCATTGGAGAAGGAAATGGCAACCCACTCCAGTGCTCTTGCCTGGAGAATCCCAGGGAAGGGGGAGCCTGGTGGGCTGCCATCTATGGGGTCGCACAGAGTTGGACACGACTGAAGCGACTTAGCAGCAGAAAGTACTCTTCATCACAGGCTAGAGACTCTTCAGGGAATGTGCAATGTCTGCATATAAAACTTAATTTAGTAGCTCCTAGTCTTACGTCTTGAACTAAAGGGTTTTGTGGTAGTTGTGATAATATTTAATAGCTCATGAAATCATCTTTCCATCTCTTGCCTCTCGTCATGGACCAAATGAACACACAACAGGTACTATTCCTGCTATGATACTCCACCAGGCATAGCATTCTTGGTTACACAAACTCAAAATGCAGTGATATTTTGAAGTACCTGGGAATGTTGTTCATGCAGCAGGATGGCCGTCACTAAGGAGGAGGGTCTTGTGCAGTCACTACCTGTGAAGTTGCTTGTCTGTGTCGGCCAGGCGCTCTTCACAGGCCTGCACCCTTGCGTGTATGTTCCTGGACAGCACAGCATCTCCCAGATGGCAGGGGGTAACTTGTCCAAGGCGAGCGCTGTTACAGAGGGGTGCTGTGTTTGAGCGCCTTTCCTTTCCTTTCCCTCAGCATAGTAAATGTAAGATGAATGGGGACAAGAAAGAATGAAAGAGAGTGGACAGCCCAAAATAGAAAGGTGAAAAATAAAAGCCAAGAAAGTCTTCAATGAAGGCTTCAATGGCTTCAGTGAAGTAAGCAACTCTAAGACACTTCAGATGGGACCGGTGGTCAGCTGCTGCCCTCTGCACAGACTGCTAGTCCTGAACGTGTCCTTCAAACTGCATTAGGGGGCAAAATCTGTTACTGAATAGTGAAAATTCTAAGGCATCCAAAGAAGTGAGGTTATTATTGATATGCTCTCTTTAAGAAAACAAGAGCATACATTTTGTTATTAAGAACATTTTTAAAACGATGATTAAAATCAGGGTATCATATCATTTAACTTTGTCCATTAAGTGTGGCCACTTTTCCCTAAATTTAAAATATAACAATTGCAAATATCATCTGACACGTTGAAAAATTAGACACTGTATAAGTTACATAAGAAAGCTACTTTATGAAGAGGGAGCAATAAAGGTCTTGTGCAGCATGTCCCCTTCATCTCTGTGGATGTAAAGACCAAATTATAGAAAAGTTCTTGCTAGAATCCTGATAGTATTGGGCTCTGTAATTCAGGATCTCCATAGCATAATACTAGCTAGAGACTGTTGTAGAGAGGGCACTGTCTGCCCCAGACTCTCAGTTATGAAACATGGTCTCCACACTGAATTCAGCTCCAATGGTAATGCATAATCTCTGTAGTAATTATTTTGCATTTCATGGACCACTAAGCTGAGTATCAAATTCTGAATTCTATAATATTCATTTTCGTGCTTTCATTTCCTTGAGACAACCCATGATCACTTTCTTCTCTTCATTTCTGAAATGAGACTGAGACATGTAATGTTTATAACAGGGGGTTGGAGATGTGAACTAAAGACAAAATTAAAATTGACTTTCAGTTTAATTCTGAGAAGAAGAGTAGTCATTGTAAATGTGGTCAGTCTTAGAACAAAATTGTTTGAAGTAATTTTTGTCATCCTTTTCATTATATACTTTTCCTCTTTTTATTGACGCCACAGCCTTCCTCAGTAGGCTTACTGCTAGAGGCTGGATAAGTTTATAAAACTTATCCAGAAAGTAAATATGCTTTCCCATGAACACAGCATCTCAAAAGATAGCATTTCATGGGAGAATGTTGAGGTAGACCTAGGGGATGAAGGGCATGCTTAGACATCTCCTTGCCTACTGCACAACTTTGTAGTAACAACAAGTGAAGAAAACACTTGTCCAGCTTCTGTTCTGTGTTCAATAATATTCTGCACACTTTCACAGTATTTCATTTTATCCTCCTAGCAATACTTCAGAGTGAATATTTATGATCTGTTATTTGTAGACATACAGAGGTTTTGAGGGATGACGCTCCCAGTCCTAGAGCAGTGTTGGGATGTAACTCAGAATCTGTTTGATTCTAAAATGTTCTTTTCACGATGATCTGATCAGGAAAGCATCTGTAATATTTTCGATCCTTCTGCCAGCAGAGCTAGTCATGTCCATAGATTCCAATGTTAGGGCCATTTTTTTTTCCTTCTTCTCATAGTCACTGCAGCATACAAACAGTTACATTTTTTTTCATTTTTTTAAATCTATTATTGGTATAGGCTAAGTTGTGTCCTCTAAAAATTCATACATTGGACTCCTAACTTTCAATATTTCAAAATTTGATGGTTTGGGGAGATAATCAAGTTAAAACAGGATCATTACCATGGGCCTTAATTCAAGGTTACTGCTCTCCTTATAATAAAGAACTTTGAACACAGATTCAGTACAAGACAACCAGAAGAATTCTGACCAGGTGAAGACACGGGAAGAAGATGGCCACCTACAAGCCAAGGAAAGAGGTCTCAGAAGAAACCAAACCTGCCTCCGCCTTGATCTAGGTACTCCATCCTCCAGAATTCTCCAACAATACATTTTTGTGTCTAAACCATTCTGTCTGCAGAACTTCGTTACTGCAGACCTGGCTGACTAGTACAGTCATCATCTCTCAGATCCATATCCCTGCCACGGTCACTAACACTTCTTGTTCGTTTGACCTCATTTCAGAGGCTACATAGCACTGAGAACCAAGCACTCTTCCTGCACTACTCATTATGACTGAGCGATGCTCTGAACACAGTCCAGTTCCAGTTCCAGCTCAACCCTGCTGGCTTAGTGACCTCAGAGATGGCCCCCATTTCTCTTTTCATGCCTAAACCAGTGCCCTTGTCCAGTGATTCTTTTTACATCACTGATGCATCTTAAAACACTTATTTCCAATGTTTGTGACAACTTGCAGCCCATGCGTGCATGCTCACTCACAGTTGTGTCCCACTCTTTGCAACCCCATGGACTGTAGCCCACCAGGCTCCTCTGTCCATGGGATTCTCCAGGCAAGAATACTGGAGTGGGTTGCCATTTCCTCCTCCAGGAGATCTTCCCAACCCAGAGATCAAACCTATATTGTCTGTGTCTCCTGCATTACAGGCAGATTCTTTTCCCACTGAACCACCTGGGAAACCCAAAATTAAATGATCGTAAACTTAAAAGAAACATTCATTTTCTCATCTCTCTGCCTTTGGCTTTGTGGGGCTCCCTTTTATTGTCACCTATCAGAATTCTGTTCAGAACCCAGCTATTGGTCTCCTCTTCCATGAACTCAATTTTCCCGACCAGATGTTTCCTCTCCCTCCATTGAATTTCCTGCATCCTTTGGGTCGCACATACACACTTGCATTTTAATGTTCACATATGTCTTATGGCAAAACAAGGTTACCAGCTCTTTTATGTTATAAGATATATGTTATGTATACTGGTGTTCTTTACTTTCTAACGCTTTGATGGTTATTTTAGTTTGCTAGGGCTGCCGTAACAAAATTCCCCAGACTGGGTACTTAACAGAAAGTTATTCCCTCATGGTCCTGGAGGTTCAGGATCAAGGAGTTGGCTAGTTTGCCTATTTCTGAGGCCCCTCTGTGGCTTGCAGAGGCCATCTTTCCACTGTGTCCTAATTTTGCCTTGCCTCTGTGCACAGAAATGCATCTCTTCCTCTCCTTATAAGGACATGTTATATTGAATTAGGTCCCCTGCCTTAAGATCTCATTTAACCTTAATGCTCACTTCCCTAGTGTTCCAGTGGTGATGACTCTGTGCTCCCAATTTAGGGAGGCCAGGTTTGATCCCTGGTCAGGGAACTAGATCCCACAGGCCTGATGGCCTGAGCCTGGTGGCTCAGACAGTAAAGAATCTGCTCACAATGTGGGAGACCCAGGTTTGATCCCTGGGTCAAGAAGATCCCCTGGAGAAGGAACTGGCAACCACTCCAGAATTCTTGCCTGGGGAATCCCATGGACAGAGGAGCCTGGCGGGCTACAGTGCATGGGGTTGCAGAGTCAAACATGACCGAGCAACCTAACACACACACCACTTTAAAGGCCCTGTTTATAAATATACTCACACTGGGAGTGAGGGCTTTAGCATAGGCACTGTGCAGCAGGGACAGAATTCAATCCATAACAGTCACAAAAAGTATCTGAGAATATCTGTTCATTTTAATGCTGATCAGTTGTAGGGTATGGTGTGCTGGTACCTGTTTAGCAACCAGCTCTGGGAGTCACTCTGACTTGTAGTCTTTTCTTATTGCAAGTACACCCACCATGCTGGAATTTAGACTGTCAATATGCTAGTTAGCCTGCAGTTTTTGCAGACAACCCAGTGATTGATTTTGAATGGGTACTAGTATCTTTCAGGTCTGGTGGTTAAAAAACAGGGGGCTGGAGGGGAAGTGGTATGAAGTTTTTTTTGTTTTGTTTTGTTTTTTTACTTCTTTGCTCATCCACAACATGGAGCCTCAAACTCAGAAATCAAACTGTGTTGGGGGACAAAAAGTTCTATTACTTACAAACATAAGTCTGAAGACAACAATTCAGGCTTACTACAGGAGCTGTTTTTCAGATGATGCTTATCTTTGCTTGAGTGCCCAGTGAGTTGATAACTGAATAAAGAAAAACTTCACAAGGTGACATTTGAATGGACAGCACATTAAATTAAGTCATTAAAAATTGAATCCCCAGTAGGCAGCTTAATCATTATAATTAAACCAAGTAGTTTTAGTAAAGTCTAGCCCAATCAGTATTGCTGCTTTCAAATGCTTTATGTGTTTTGATAAGTTGTTCATTAGGAAAAATTTCTATTTAGCACAAGTAAAAGGAATGTACCTCTCAAAGAAGAACATTCTATTATTTTCTAAACACTTCCCTCTCTAATATGCAATATATATTCAGACATTACTGAGAAAAATAATGCGGTACTGTACATAATGTTTTGTGTAGTTATTGATCCAGAAATACACTCTATAATAGTTTGGTGTGGCTTGAATGCCTTGACCAATGTGAGAGCAATAGAAAGGTTATCAATTACTGCAGACACCGCTGAAAACATGTATATGGACATGATGCTTTGTGCAGACATCACTGACCCAGAGAGTCCTGTTGTAATAATTGGGTATCTCCTGAATGGTTTGATCAATACAATCCAGAGTGGAAGGGTTATCAATTACTGCAGGCATCATTGAGGAGACTTCTGTTTACAGTGGTTCTCATATAAACATTGTATGTATTGGTCAGCCACTCTCACCTGCAGTACCCTCTCCAGCAGTGATGTACCAGACTCCAGCCACCTGTCTTCAGCCAGCTGGACTTCACAGCTCTCTAGATGCTTTTACTCACAAGAATATGATGGTTTCTGCTAAATACTGACCCTGCAGTAGGACTTCTTTGGTTACAAAGAATAGTTATTTTTAGCTCTTCAAATGTAAGTATAAAGGTTACGATCTGTTCATTGAAGTCCTTCATTTACAGCATTACAGCATTTTTTAATGTTTGAAAACACTTTATAAGTAAATGCTGGCATTATATTAAATGATTGGGGATTGTAAATATATTTTTAATTATAAATGTTTTATAAACATACATTAAATGTGTATCTATATCATAATTCACAGGTGGGTTTTGAAGCAGTGTTTACTTTCTAAAAAGGAGTTCAAATGACTTCACATTAGTAAGCATATATAGCGTGTAACTGTCAAGATGTTTTTGTTTCTCAAAATTTTCAGTCTGATTGAATAACTTGAAAATATGATGCATAGAGTTAGAGTTATTCTAGATGGGATTCAGTCAATATACTTTGATTTTGTGGATCATCTGACCTTAGCCTTTCCCTGGTACCTGGCATGACTCAGAGAATTATTATTGTTCAGTCACTAAGTCATGGTCATGTCTGACTCTCTGCAGCCCCATGGATTGTAGCATGGCAGGCTTCTCTCTCCTTCACTATCTCTCGGAGTTTGGTCAAATTCATGTCCATTGAGTCGGTGATGTCATCCAACCATCTCGTCCTCTGCTGTCTTCTTCTCTCACTTTATTATTATTGCATAAAGTCTCTATTGTCTAACTTTAATCATCATTTTGTGCACATGAGCACATACACACACATACACACTCTGCCTCTGTGTTCTTCAAAGCTGGAAAGGAAAGTGCAGTATATATCTTGGACAATGAAGGTAATCTGTTATATTTCCAGGTTTCTATTGATTTATTTGCATATCAGTTCAGTTCAGTTGCTCAGTCGTGTCTGACTCTTTGTGACCCCATGAACCGCAGCACACCAGGCCTCCCTGTCCGTCACCAACTCCCGGAGTTTATCCAAACCCATGTCCATTGAGTCAGTGATGCTATCCAGCCATCTCATCCTCTGTCTTCCCCTTCTCCTCCTGCCCTCAATCTTTCCCAGCATCAGGATCTTTTCAAATGAGTTAGCTCTTTGCATCACGTGGCCAAAATATTGGAGTTTCAGCTTCAACATCAGTCCTTCCAATGAACACCCGGGACTGATTTCCTTTAGGATGGACTGGTTCAATCTCCTTGCAGTCCAAGGGACTCTCAAGAGTCTTCTCCGACACCACAGTTCAAGCGCATCATTTCTTCGGCGCTCAGCTTTCTTCAGAGTCCAACTCTCACATCCATATATGACCCCTGGAAAATCATAGCCTTGACTAGATGGACCTTTGTTGGCAAAGTAATGTCTCTGCTTTTTAATATGCTGTCTAAGTTGGTCATAACTTTCCTTCCAAGGAGTAAGCGTCTTTTAATTTAATATATAGACATACGAAAACTTTAAATCCTTCATGGAAACACTCTAGCTGTCTTCTAAAACTGTTGGGATCAAGGGACCATGTTTTTGGCCTTTATGGTTGAAAGAATGAGTATTTTATGGTATACTTTCCTTTTAATAAAAAGAAGTCATTAGCCTAATTGCCATTTTAATTCACTATTTTCTCCCTCCCCCCGTTCCATCTTTCTGTCCTTTCTCTCTCTCCTATTCTACCTCCCACCATTTTTTATTCAGCTTGCTAGGATCTATTGTCTCTAACTCTCTTACACTGTACTTCTGATATAACTTTTACTTTTTATTGTCCTCATGATATTCATGTTCCTCAACCAGGAAAACATATTATGAATTAAGTCTTTGATACTTGACTCATCACTCTTTGAAACTTGGGTGTCATTGAATATGATATAGAAGATTCAGTAAGTTTTATAGCAAGTAATAAATGTTTTGTTCAGTTCCTTCAGTATGATCCTCTTTAATATTAACAGAGTAAAAGGAGGCACAATCAATTGTAATAACTTACAAAGAATAAGACTTATGCCATAACTATATAAACTAAGCAGTAATAGATATGCTGAACTATTTTGTGATGTAGGGGACTGTCTGGACTATAAAATCTGGCTTTACATCTTTATAGAAAGTGACCTCAGTAGCATAATTTCAGTTCTCTCATTGATAATACAAGTGGAATGGAAGCAGTAATAGAGTGGTGGATTTTCTAATAACCCTTCTAGCTAAAATGATGAGTCTGAGCAAATCGTACCTTGTGGTAAATCAAAAGAGCTGACTCATTAGGAAAGATCCTGTTGCTGGGAAATATTGAAAGCAAAAGGAGAAGGGGGTGGCAGGAGACGAGAAGGTTAGATAGCATCACTGACTCAGTGGACATGAATTTGAGCAAACTCCAGGTGATAGCAGAGGACAGGGAAGCCTGGCACGCTGCATTCCATAGGGTTGCAAAGAGTCAGACACGACTTAGCAACTGAACAACAACAAAATCATAATAAATGTTGGCTTTTGTTATGATTATCATTAAGGTTTTATTATCTTAGAGTGAAAAAATTGTGCATTTTTCATTTTCTTCTTTTATTTGAGGTAGCAAGCCTTTGTAACAGAACTATTTAGATCTTGATTCACAGATTTTATTTTTGTCTAACTTATAATGGAAATAAAATCTGCTTTTCTAGCTCTTGTTGAATTTGTAAATGTAATTAGGTGAGATAAGTTTTATGAAGAGCTAACACATTCAACAAAATCAAATATTAATTGATTAAATAAATAAGATAATATAGGCAGTTCATTCCAGTTTGTAAATGTCTGACTTCTTAAAGACCAAATTCACATTTTAAAATACCACTCAAAATCTGAAATGTAGAAGCAAACACTTTCAAAGTGGCCGGGCACTGATTTCTAGGGTGATCTATAGTGTAAAGATATTGGTTTTGTTTAATATGAGTCTGGTCATATTTCCAGGTGAGATTACATATTTTCTCTGTAAGAGGAAAATTACATTGAGTTTCTGCTGCTATGCGTACTCAAGATCTTTTGTCGTTGGAAAATGTTTTCCTTTATTCCTTGTAAGATCCAGTTCATTATATAAATGCTCAGCAGTAGTTCCCTCAGAAATATTCTTTATAAAAATATAAAAATACATTTTGGGATTTATATTAATAAAGTGTCTTTGAATGTAATTTTAGAATTCCTAATGTTAAGACATCTGTTTATCACTAAGAGGTAGAATTTATTCACTTTGAGAATCCTTTGGTAGAAGACCCATATAGTAAGCATTCAGTACATGCATGATCAACATTTATGTATTGTTCTTGTTTTCTTTTTCATTGACTATGCTCAGCAAATCCATACAATGATGCCTTTGATCATATCTCTATATTCTCTGTTCCTATCAGAAGCCAGTTTTCACTGTTCTCTTTTATCTCTAAACATAGATCCTATTATTTTTCTTTCTTTACCAGTCTTTTCTTACAAAATCAGCACTTTTGTCACATATACTTCCATTATATTGTAGAGAGGAAAAAAAAAAAAAAAAAAAAAAAAAACCTGTAGCCAGGATAAGGTAAATTGGTAGCATTAACAAAACATTCCTCAGTGTGCTGTGTGAGGGTCCACATTATTGGTGTAGTGACAGTGAGTTCTCATCTTGTTCTACACCCCACAGAGCTCCCACTGACATCTAAGGACATTTAGCTTTCACACGTGCTCTGTACTCTGCTTCATTCTTCCTTTGGATATAGGTCAACACCATCCCATAGCTCTTATGGCAACTGAGTGTTTTGATGTTATGTGATTTCTGCAGTATTTTTTTGTGGAGTCTCTGTATATGCAGGCATGTACCGAGAAATATTTTCTCCTCCTTTTTCTACCATGACTGTAAAGGGTTCAACTAAGGGAGAAAGCATCTGGCTTTGGCCCCATATAGGTGTGATGAAGATTAGCATCTTTTCAGGATGATTTACTAGATAGGGTTTATTTTACATATGAGCTCTGTTGATCTGTCCTAGGTGTTAAATGTGAATTATTGAATCTATAATATCCAGCATAAGACCAAAATATCATAAAGTTTCTTAATAAATGTTAATTAAGTTTGAACTACACCATAATGATGAGAGATGCATGAAAAGGAACGATCCTGGCAAACCATAGTCTTCACCCTCTGTCTCAGTTTCAGATGATGTATTTAGTGGGAAGCCATTGTTATGAGGAAAATGGGTAGAGAAGGAGGAATCCTTGTAATGAAATGCTTCTGTTTAAACTAGAGTGTTTGAAAATGCACATACAATGATGGATATCTTAATCTTATGATGATTCTTAGGATATTCTAAAATGATTCATCCATTACATGCTGGAGAAACTCATGCATAAGTCCTCGCAAAGAGATAGGAAACAAAGAATTGAGTTCTTCATTAAATAAAAGATTACAATCATGGCCAAAATGAAATTTCAGATTAAATAAGTACTTAAAATTCTTTAAAAAAAAAAACAACAATTTTGGTGTCAGAATGTCTAGGTTTAAATCCTAACTCTTACATATCCACGTTATTTCCTCGCAAGCAAATCACTGAAATATGTCTCAATGTCTTCCTCAGTGAAATAGGAATCATGAAAACACCTGCTTGAGAAAGTTTTGCTAGAGCTAAATATATTTGCTTGGCCAAAACATTCATCTGGGTTTATTCTGTACCTTGAATGAGCTTTTTTTGCCAATCCAGGATAAGATTTGAATTTAAGAAAGTGACACACGAGTGGCCCAACACATATCCACTTGGAATGTTGAGGTGGAGACAGGTAAATTCCACAATAAACACTTGCCCAAGTCTTTGGACTAAATCACATAGGTGGCAAAGTTTTACATGTTCTAACTGGCAGTTTTTTGTGTGTCTCACAACTAGCAAAACAAAAATCCAATAAAAATTTATCTGGATTTCCTCAGCGGAGTTTTAGTCAACACAAATGCTTTTTCATTACTTGTCTGTGGCCTGAGTGTCCCTATCTTGTTGGAGGTCTTGCCGTTTGAGTCAATCATATTTTCAGTCTTAAAATTACCTTTAAAAAAAATAATTCCCCATCCATTCTTAGTTGATCATAGGAAATCTGATCCTCCTGATTTTATGAACTTGCCTCCATAGGAAGAATGCAGATAAATATTTTGTTATTTCCAGTTGCATTAAATGTGCTGTCGCAAAACGTAACTAGATAGGAGGCTGACATTTTTCAATGCGCTGGAATGCTATGATGTTTAACTAGCAAAGTTCATCAGGCTGACACAGGATTGGATAGACCTGGTTGTTTGAACAGCTGATAGATGACTGTGATAAACTTTGCTTCAGTGATTATACCTCTATATCTAATGCACTGGGGAGAGATGCTGTCCATCAAGGCATTCTGGAGCACATGTCAGAATGACCCTTGTGATTGCTTCTTTAACCCTTTTCAGATACAGCGTTTGATGTGCATATTATAGCACACCACACATCCTTGTCAAAAATAGCACTGATCTTTAATTTTTTATAGAGTGATAAATATTTTAAAAAGCTAGTGTTCTTTCTTCCTTCTCTCATTCTCCAGAGCATTTGTTTCTCATGTTTTGCAATATTTGTATATAAAGGTGTAAAAGACTATGTACAGTGGTTGGGATCTGCTTATACTTTTGCATAATAATAAAGATATTTGCATGGGCCTTTTTCTAATAACCATAGCTGTCGAAACTCACATTGAATAACTCTCCTGGAACAGGGTGAAGGGCAAAACTATGTGGGGGAGCCTCTAGAGTTCCTTCTATTGATCAATTACTGTTCATATGCTGAAAAGTGAAAAGGGGAGAAGGAGAAGATTTCGATCATCTGAATTTTATGTATAATTGTGAATTTTCTCTTCTTTGTTGTTGTCTTTATTGCTTGGAACACAAAAGGAAAAGTATTCTAATGGTGCAAGCAAGAAATCCTCTTTCCTAGTAACATGGAAACCTACATTACCATATGTAAAATAGATAGCCAAAGGGAATTTGCTCTCTGGCTCAGGAAACTCAAACAGGGGCTCTCAATGGACCTAGAGAGATGGGGAGGGGAGGGAGATGGGTGTTTCAAAAGGGAGGGATTAAAAAAAAAAAAGAAGAAAAAATCCTCTTTCCTAAGTTTTCCATCTTCCTCTCCAACATGGAAAGCAGAAGTCAGAAAGAAAAAAGTGTGGGACACAGACATATTGTATTACCTTTGAATTACTGGATGTGGTAGGAAGTATCTACTTCCCACTATCTACTTCAAAATAGGTCCTCTTCTCAGAAAATTGTTATTGTGAATTTAATATGTATAAGACTCCAATGGTTGTAGAAGCTGTAAGCTTTGTGGAAAATAGAAGGCATGTTTCTGTATTCCAATGGATTTATAATAATATAATGATAATTATTATTAGAACACATAAGTGTTCTCTTACTTTTATTAGAATATTATTATTCTTAGAACACATGTGGAGAAGGCAATGGCAACCCACTCCAGTACTCTTGCCTGGAAAATCCCATGGAAGGAGGAGCCTAGTAGGCTGCAGTCCATGGGGTCACTGGGAGTTGGACACGACTGAGCAACTTCACTTTCACTTTTCCCTTTCATGCATTGGAGAAGGAAATGGCAACCCACTCCAGTGTTCTTGCCTGGAGAATCCCAGGGACGGGGGAGCCTGGTGGGCTGCCGTCTCTGGGGTCTCACAGAGTCGGACACGACTGAAGCAACTTAGCAGTAGCAGTACAACACATGAGTCTGTGGATAGTTCAAACGGAGTTTCACGCTCACTTTAGAGTTGATAAGAGAAAGAAGCGGTGTTTGAGACAGCCAATGATGATATCCTAAAAACACAAAGCAAGTAAGTGTACATAACAAATTATACATGGTAAAATTTATTTCTTTTAATGGGAATACTCTAGGTATATAAAACACAAAATGTATGCTAACCCAGTGTTTGAAGGATTTTTATCATTGACAATAAGGGCCATATATTCTTTTTCACCCTAGTTATACCTGTATCCTTGTACATATCAGTGAATTCCATGAGGGAGATTATAGTTCTGTTGCAGGAAGGGGGACGCCTTCCAGGGCCTAAACTGGGCTCTTGTGTAACACTCGGAAATGAATTGTCCGAGGAGACACATGTGCTGACAAAGCAAGAGATTTTATTGGGAAAGGGCACCGGGGTGGAGAGCAGTAGGGTAAGGGAACCCAGGAGAACTGCTCTGCCATGTGGCTCACATTCTCAGGTTTTATGGTGATGGGATTAGTTACTGGGTTATCTTTGGCCAATCATTCTAATTCAGAGTCTTTCCTGGTGACGCATGCATCACTCAGCCAAGGTGGATGCTAGCGAGAGGGATTCTGGGAAGTGGATGGACACGTGGTGTCTCCTTCTGACCTTTCCCGAACTCTTCCGGTTGGTGGTGGCTTATAAGTTCCGTATTCCTTACCAGGATCTCCTGTCATAAAACAACTCATGCAAATGGTTACTAAAGGGCCTGACCAGGGTGGGTGGTTTCAGTCAGTGTGCTTCCCCTAACAGTTCCATTTAAAGTCTGAAAGGCTAATATGTCAAAAGCTGATGTGCTATCTGAAGTGTGGATGTTCATATTTACTTTGAGTCCAGTAAATGCAAGATGATACTGCCAATCATTGGACTCTGGTAGGCTTTCATGTCTGTTGACAATTCATTGTCCCTATTTCTCTAAACTGAGCACAGTCATGTGCCCCAAAATAAAAAGGACTGAAGGGATTGTGGGGGAAAATATTTGGGATTTGAGCCACTGCACAAAGATCATTTACTAGAAAAGTGATATAGAGGAATGTGTAGAGAAGTAGGATGTATATTTAAGTTCATACTTGGCTCAGCTTGAAGATTGTGAGGAAAGAGGGAAAATACTAAAGATGACATCTTGGTTTTGGTATCAGTTAGTCTTCATAAATAAGATTAAACTTCTAAGAGGTAAGTCCAGGAATTTAAGAGCATATAATGTATATTAATATAATAATAAACTCCCTGTCTTGTCACAATATGCTTCTTACTTAGTTATTTACTATCTGAAAATATGTTGTGTTTCAATTCTGCCTTAGGCATTACCTGTTATACCTCATGCCCCTGTAACTCGAATCTGAGTTGTTAAGGTTCTTAGATATCTCCCATCCTCTGAGGTCTCTCTGTCTTTTACTATTTGAATAAAAATGTCCGAGCACTGCACATAGAGTGGGGAGCCCAGTGCCTCCCATTTCCCCATTCATCCTACCTTATCCAGCCCTGGACCCTGCCTCTGGTCCCTTGTTCAGAGGATCATTAACACAGGACACTTTGAATGTTTTGTTACGGTAGGAAGATATTGCACCAAATCAAAATTCGGGGAACTACTTAAAATTCGGATGTTTGATGTCAGAGTTCTCTCATTTACACTATTCTTCTAACCATCCCTTCATCCCAGTGACAGATGATTCCTTCTTGACTCCAACCTTGAATCTACCTAACCTGCCTCTCCCGCTCCCCAAGTCCATGGTGCTTCTCTCTAGAGCTCTGCTTGGAGACTCATGATGCTTCTGCTTCATTTTGCAGAACAATTTTTTCTCTTAGCCATCCAGGCTATGCTCAGAAAGGCTTCTTTTGTAAACCAAATGGCTCATACAGAGTCACCCATTCATTTTCCTTAAAAAATAAACCAAAAATATATCTGTCCTTCCCCTCAGTTACCAAATAGCTTTCTTGTTTCTTTTTCCAGGGGTTTTTCCTCCAGCTGAAAACCCAATACCTCCTCTGTGGCCAAGTCGTTCCTTTCTTATTTTCTTTTCCTGGCCCTAAGGCTCCCAACAAGCTTTCATCACCTCTTGCTTGCTACCCACACCTACTGACTAGAAGCAGAATAAGGCAGTGTCTCACTGCATTCAGAAGGCTAGTGAAATAGATACTTTTCATTTATTTTAAAGGACTGCTGACAATAGGAATATACTGACAGATAGGGGCTGACACATATAAGTTATAAGAGAAAATTGCTGCTGCTGCTGCTGCTAAGTCGCTTTGGTCGTGTCCAACTCTGTGCGACCCCATAGACGTCAGCCCACCAGGCTCCCCAGTCCCTGGAATTCTCCAGGCAAGAACACTAGAGTGGGTTGCCATTTCTTTCTCCAATGCATGAAAGTGAAGAGCGAAAGTGAAGTTGCTCAGTCATGTCTGACTATTATTCTTCTGGTGGAAAAATTAAAAAAAAAAAATTCTCTCTCTCAAACAAAGCCAGTTTTATATATGTTGGGTTGGCTAAAAACTTTGTTCATATTTTCTATAAGACATTATGGATCTTTTGGGCCAAATCCAACCTATAGACTTTTGGAATAGGCTGTCAATTTTATGAAACTTTTTAACAAATCAAGCTTTGGATTTTTGAGTCATTTATTTAATTTTTTTTTAATTAATTCTGTTCACATCACAGTATTCCTTTCTACTTCCTTTAGACTTAGGATTCTTTTTGAGTCCCCTATTTTGGACACTTACTTTATTTAACACTCAGCTTTCCTTTTTTTTTCAATTAATCATTTAACACTGCAAATTTTTTCCACATACTCTCTTAATCTAGATGCTACTAGTTTTGATTCATTATCAGTCATGATTTCTAAATGTCTTTGTGATTATTCCCTAGACCCATGAATCTATACTCAATTGTTTGTTTACTATGATTTTTTTTTTAATTATTTACTTCTTTCTTAAATTAGTATTCAATGTAGTCTGTATGAAATTTATGTTTTGAAATTTGGGGATGCTTCTTATATGGCCTAAGACAAATGCTTCTTATATGGCCTAAAACTATCTTGTGGAAAGAACATTTTTTTTTAAAATTTTCTGCCCATTTTGGACGTTGCTTTCATAAAATGCAGTGAATTGAAAAATATATGTCACTGGAAAAATAAAAACTTTAAAAATGATTACAGCCCAAACAATTAACATTAGGACCCAAAGGAAAAAGCTACATGCAGATAAAATAGCTTCAGTGAGTAACAGTCATTCAGTCGTGTCTGACTCTTTCCTACCCCGTGGACTGTAGGCTGCCAGGCTCCTCTGTCCATGGAATTCTCCAGGCAAGAATGTTGGAGTGGGTTGCCATATCCTTCTCCAGGGAAAATAGCTTCAGGCCATTGCCCAATTTTGATCTTTAAAATGTTATCTTCAATATAATTGTTCTCAATATCTATGTTCATAATATCAGTATCTATGTGTTCTCAATATCTATGAGACCTAAAAACCATCTTGGATTCCAAACTTCTGTATGTAGAAGACTTTCAGGATGCTAATAAAATGGTAACAGGAGAATTTCCATATGAGTAGAAGAGTCCTCAGTGAATTGAACACTTAGAAACAACATAGGTGTAGAGGCAATTATGGCAGTTAACACTCCCAGCGCCACTCAGGGCACCTTTACTGCTGGGTTTATGGTTCAACTTCACAAACAATTTGAAAAGAAATGTGTTTACTTAAGGCTTTATTGGATGCTTTCTTGTTCTGCTAAGTACTCTAGGGAAGTGGTGACTACAGTGGACCTCCTCACCAATACCATTGATGTCTGCCGTGGCCACTGAAATACTGGGACGCGAAATGTTCCATGATGATTCCTGCAAACTACATCATAAATGTTGCGTTCCAACAAAAACACGGGACCTAGCATTTAATGAACTACTGAATAATGAATTATTTTCTTCAGCTTTTACATGCCTTATTGAAAATCATTTAGAAAGTAAAAATATTACATTCTTGTGCTGTTGTTCATCGGTCTTCGCAGGTGGCCTTAGTGGTAAAGAATCCACCTGCAATGCAGGAGACCTGGGTTCAATCCCTGGGTGGGGAGGATCCCCTGGAGAAGGAAAAGGCAACCCACTCCAGTGTTCTTGCCTGGAGGATTCCATGGCCAGAGAAGCCTGGAGGGCTACAGTCCATGGGGTTGCAAAGAGTCGGACACAATTAAAGTGACTTAGCACGCACACTCTTGCTGATTAGTGATATTATGAATGTATTTCCTTATGCTGTCTTTACTAGAATTTATTTTTCCAGTCCTGTGACACTAGCTGATAGTGCCATATATGGCCCTCAGGTTATTTACTTAAAACTATTGAAGCTTACTTGGGAAAAATGCATTGTTTTAGCATAAATAGGAAATGCATATTTCTAAAATTATGCATTTACCAGAAAAAACTGTAAGTACAGTTGCAAAGCAAAGCGAAGGAACTCATTTTCTTAGTTTTATAAAATAACCACATTTTTGGTCTGTGAAGCTTAGAAAACACAGGTTACCCAGATTAAAATAGGTATTAATTTTTTTTCCCTTCTAATAATAAATATAATTGCTGTTAACTATTTGACAAATTGATACTTTTGAACTATAGTGTTGGAGAAGACTCTTGAGAGTCCCTTGGACTCCAAGGAGATCCAACTAGTCCATTCTAAAGGAGATCAGCCCTGGATGTTCTTTGGAAGGAATGATGCTAAAGCTGAAACTCCAGTACTTTGGCCACCTCATGCGAAGAGTTGACTCATTGGAAAAGTCTCTGATGCTGGGAGGGATTGGGGGGCAGGAGGAGAAGGGGACGACAGAGGATGAGATGGCTGGATGGCATCACCAGCTCGATGGACGTGAGTTTGAGTAAACTCCAGGAGTTGGTGATGGACAGGGAGGCCTGGCGTGCTGCAATTCATGGGGTAGCAAAGAGTCGGACATGACTGAGCGACTGAACTGAACTGAACTGATTTGAAAAATTATTAATTTGAAAAATTAAGATGATCTATAATCAACCATTTTTAAAAAGGAGGATTAGAACTAATTATCTTATGGGCTTCCCTGGTGGCTCAGTGGTAAAAAATCTGCCTGCCAATGCAGGAGATTCAGGTTCAATTCCTGGGTCTGAAAGACACCCTGGAAAAGGAAATGTCAACCCACTTCAATATTCTTGCCTGGGAAATCCCATGAACAAGGGACCCTGGCAGGCTACAGTCCATGGGGTTGCAAAAGAGTCAGATATGAGTTAGCAACTAAACAACAGCAACAGTTATCTTATATATTTCCTTCCAGCCTTTTTTTCAATTATTTTAAGTGAATTAAGAGCTTATTATGCATTTTATTTATAATGTATTTGTAAAAACAAATATGTGAACTGAATAAAATTTTGAAACAATCCTCTATTAATTTTAGAGAATTTTTAGTATTTCATAGTGTTAAAATTTAATCATCTTCTAATTCTTTGTAACTGTGCCATCTACTAACCATCTCTATTGATTCCTAAACAAATAAGCATGTTCATGACCACAAGTCACATTTTATTCTATAATTGTTCTTCCTTTTTCAGACCATTTCTTCCCCTATTCTCACTAGAGACTGAGGGCAAAGTTGCTCTTCTATTGACAGGATTCTGGTTTTGGACTCTGCAATGATTCACTTGGGTTGTGGAATTATTTCCCTTGAAAAGCAACAGGGGAGTGCTAAGATGGTAAAGTAATAATTACTTCCTTCGGCAGCAATAGTTTAGGGAAAAGCTCCAAGACATATGGGCTGAATATTTAGCAGACAGTGATAATGGTGAGGTCACAGATTCGACTCTGTGGGACGCCAGCGAAGCACTATTGCGGGGAAAATTGATTGAAATCTTTGCCCAAAAGAAAAAGGAAAGGCAACTGCAAATACCAGAGTTAGGGACTCAAATGAGGAGTCTCCAAAAGGAGCATATTAAGAAGGGTAAGGCTAAAACTAATTGATTTAGAAAATGCCAAGGGGAAACTTAATAGGATTCTAAATGAGAGAATGGAGTATCTAATAAAGCTCAATAAGAGCAAGTTTTCCTCCCATGGCAATAAAGCAGATACTATCTTGGCCTGCGAACTTAGAGGGAGAACGCAATTGAGACTAATTAGGGAAATTATGGGACAAAAAGGGGCCCCACTGTAAACCCCATGAAACAAGAACCAGCATTATTCTTTATTATTCTTTCACAGACACATATGGCATTAAAATGTGTGTGTTATTTTAAAGTTCCTAGACCCAGTTGATTGCCATAAAATGTAATCGACTTCATTCAGTGTGCTGTTTCTATTTCTGTGTCTTCATGTGACTCTGGGAACATAATAGGGGGTTTGGGACACAATGTGAAAAGTAATGTGATATTGTGCAAAGACCACTAGACTAGTAATCAGAAGACCTTTTGTCTAGTAGTAGTAGTGTTAGTCGCTCAGTCGTGTCCGACTCTTTTCTACGCCATGGACTGTAACATGCCAAGCTCCTCTGTCTATGGGATTTTCAAGGCAAGAATACTGAAGGGGTTGCTATTTCCTTCTCCAGGGGATCTTCCCGACCCAGAGATCAAACCCAGGTCCCCTGCATGGCACCCAGATTCTTCACTCTCTGAGCCACCAGGGAAACAGAAGACCTTTTGTCTAATCTTGTCAAACAATTTTCCCGAGTTTCTACACAAAAAGGAAAGCTCCTGAATCTTCTCCATCTGAGTTTGACAAAAGTAGTTATTATGTTATCTTTTCAAAACTATCAAAGGTAGAGAGTAAAGCAATACATGTAACAGAACTGTCAGAGACCCTTTGTGCCAAAGAAGAAATGAGAAAAGAAAAGAAAAAAAGAAAATAATAATAAAATGATTAAACCTATTCACTTAAGATAACCTGCTAAGTGTCACAGGGTAACTGATGAACTGTTATCCACATAAATTTTTATAGGGAAAAAAACCCCCAAATGCATCTTCTTAGGAAGAACTGTTATATATACACACACACACACACACATATATGTATTTTATCAAGAATATATTTACACTTTTACATTTTTAAATTAAAAACATTATTGTGAGCAATTAGAATACCTTGTCTTTAAATATTTTCCCAATATCAAAAGCATTCTTAGTGTTTAATGGATTTTTTAAATATAATTTTGCTTGTTTTAACTGGTGAAAAAAAGGGAAATACTATTTTTTATTTTCTAACTCAATTTGATATCAGATAATGCATAATGCATTTATCTATAAGTTGATTTTTGTCTACTTAACTGAAAGAACTGATACTAAAATAGACTCACTTAAATAAACTAGCTGTTATATATTTTGTATCATTAACCCTGATTTTAGACACTCAGGTGGCTAAAACCACAAAATAATTTTGCTTATCAGGTTATTGTAAAGATTTAAAGGAATTAATAAAATCAAGGACTTAAATACGAAAAAGAGTTTTCATTCATATATATATGTATGCTGCTGCTGCTGCTGCTAAGTCGCTTCAGTCGTGTCTGACTCTGTGCGACCCCAGAGACGGCAGCCCACCAGGCTCCCCCGTCCCTGGGATTCTCCAGGCAAGAACACTGGAGTGGGTTGCCATTTCCTTCTCCAATGCATGAAAGTGAAAAGTGAAAGTGAAGTCGCTCAGTCACGTCCGACCCTTTGCGACTCTGTGGACTGTGTAGCCCACCAAGCTCCTCCGTCCATGGGATTCTCCAGGCAAGAATACTGGAGTGGGTTGCCATTTCCTTCTCCAGGAGATCTTCCCGACCCAAGGATCGAACCTGGGTATCCCGCATTGCAGGCAGACACTTTAACCACTGAACTGCCATCTACTACTGTGTTTGTCATTAAACTAAATAGTATCAAATGGTCCACTGATTTTTTTTTCTTTCCTCCGAAGATCCCATGTCCCTTCTCTCTAGCATAAACAGCTTTGCCCACTAGCACACTAGGAAAGGTTGAATCAAAAAGTAATATAATACAATGCACAGGCATATTGTCTTTGATTGTTTGTGGCAATATCATTAAAAAGAGGAAGGGGATTTGGTTTCCTAGGTCATTGTCTCTTGAGCTGTAGAGATCCACCCTCACCTGTTACAAATGTATGATTTCAAGTAGCAAGATCTGTAGAAAAGTTCACAGTATATAGATACCACAACTGAGCAGCATTAGACTAGAATATGGAAGGGTGATAAATTTAGGTGTAAGTGCTTTGTAGGATGACAGAGCAGGTACAAACACAAGCAAATTAAGGAATTAGGGTTGTATTTCAAGAAGAGTACACACTAAAAGAGATAGCCTGGTAAATTTCCTCTGGTCTTTTTTATTGTTTAATTTTGTATGGGAGTGCAGCTGATTTTCAATGTTGTGATAATTTCAGGTGGACAGTGAAGGGACTCAGCCATCCATATACATGCATCCACTCTCCCCAAAACTCCCCTCCCACCTAGACTGACTGCCACATAACATTGAGCAGTTTCTTGTGCTATACAGTAGGTACTTGTTTATTCATTTTAAATATAGCAGTGTGTACAGATGACCCTAAGTTCCTTCTCTAAGTCTGTGAGTTTCTTTTTGTTTTGTAAGTTCATTTGTATCATTACTTTTTAGATTCCCACATGTAAGAGATGTCATACCACATTTCTCCTTCTCTGTTTGACTTAACTCAGTTTGACAATTTCTAGGTCCATCCACCTCTGGTCTTTTTGGAAGAGGTTCGTGACAAAGCTGAAAGTATATACCTATCTCCCGTTTAAATGATGGGAGAAAGAAATACATATAGTCTTGGGAAAAGGAAATTGTGTATAAAAGCACTGAATGAAAAAAAAAAAAGGACAATGTGAACATTAAAGCAGGAATAGTAATTTTATGCAAAATGTGAAATGATCTATAAAATCTTGCAAACAGAATCATTAACTTGCACTTTTTAAAGTTGCTTAAACAACTATGTTGGGCAGTAAGTAGTGTTTCCTTTTGGTTTAATTCAGTTCAGTCACTCAGTCGACTCTGACTTTGCGACCCCATGGACTGCAGCATGCCAGTCTTCCCTGTTCTTCACCAATTCCCAAGAGCTTGCTCAAACTCATGTCCATAGAGTCAGTGATGCCATTCAAACATCTCATTCTCTGTTTCCTTTAGTCTTCTATTAAAAGATTTTAATTCATTTTAATTAGAAAAATTAATGTTCTGCTTCTGATATAATGGAGTGAATTAATGGAAGTAAAATTTTAAAACCTACTTTAGACATCTTTATATTCATGTCAGAATATTTTATACTCTCTCAGTGAATTTTCAGTTATTTGTAGAGTTTTCAATGTGATATTGATTTTTTTAAGGATGAGATCGTGTTATATAATTCTAAATTGCTGTCATGTAATTTTATACATTTGTACAGTCTTATCTCATATTTATTTCATTCACTAGATATATTGGTTGGAAATAATAAATACAACCAGGTCAACAATAATAAGTTTTGAAGTTTAGTGACTAAATTTAGTGAATTTAGTTAAGTTGTTGCTGCTAAATTCATTTAGTGAATTTAGTTAAGTTGTTGCTTAATTTAGTTAAGTTTTTACCAGTTAAGTTGTTAATTTAGTTAAGTTGTTGCTGCTAAATTCACTAAATTTAGTGAATTTATTTAAGTTGTTGCTTAATTTAGTTAAGTTGTTATCAGACACATGATGAAAATAGCAATAAAAGCTTCACCAAAAAAAAAAGAAAGAAAGAAAATCTCAAAATATCAGAGAACTGTTGGCTTTTGTCATATTAACAGATTGAACTAGAGGATTAAAAAAAAAAAAGTTAATGCAGTCTATTATTAAATTTTGACCCAGGGAGTTTTTACTATCTTTAATGTTTTAATGTGGGAGATGTAAAATCCAATTTACATCAAACCCTTAGATAATGACATGTATATTAATACATGATTCTGACAAAGACTTCTGTATCCTTTCGACAAAAAAGCACAACCATATATCAAAGAACTGTCTACCACTGGGACGGCTCTTTGTTTTAACAGATATCTACAAAGGCTCACACATTCTTTGGGCAAAAAAGTGAGTGATGATCAAAGAACTTTACAGGGGAGCTTCTGATATATAGGAGAGATCTCTATATTTATCCTATTTCAGTTATTCTGTGAGTAATAGGTACAAGATGGAATACTTTTTGACAAAATATCGGTGTGAATTAATGTTTTGAATTTTCAAGTAATTTAGTAAAATTGGGTAAATAGCCATGTTTATTTTTCTTCAGTACTGTGCAATTTGGTTTAAATAGTGCTTAACTCTATGTAGTCTTTCTTCTTACACTGATTTAACAAAGTCTGTCCAGCACCTATTGTGAGTGCTCCAGCCACAGCTCTGGCCTGTAGTCTCCAGCTTTCAAACTGAGATGAGAAAATTACCAGGAGTAAATCTTTCGAAGAATGGAGCATACCACATCTTCCCACTTTCCTCAGATTCCATCTTCACGTGCAGTGAAATCTTGAAGATGGAATCAGAGTGAAATGATAAGAATTTCCGGGTATTAGTTGAAAATTACTTTCCTCTAAGGAGCCCTGTCTCTGCTGGTTATTTCTTCACATTAGAAAGACAGTAAGAATGCGTGTCCAACAATAGCAGAAGTGGGAAGCAATTCACTGGAGAAGATGGATATTTTGACAAGACAATGGGCAGCTCTCTGCCTTAAAGATTTAGAGGGAAAGAAAGACAAACTCCAAAGAGACAGAACACTTTTTGACCGAACATCTTTCTCCCTGAACCTCCCATTTCCCTCCTCTGCCCCTCAGTGAAAAGTGCTGCGGTTCATTCACCCGCGTGCCCTAAGCTGAGACCTGAGCCTTATCCTCCACCTCCCCGCACACGGTATTCCATGTCACCACCACCACTTCCTCCCGCCCCTCCACCAGCTCAGAACCAGGTACCATTGCCTGACCCTGGGTCCTGTGACAGCATCAAGTCCCTCTTGCTTTGACTGCAGCCCCGCAGCCCCAGTCCATCCTCTTTGCGCTTGCTTTGATTCAGCCATAGGAAACTGTTTGCAGTGCATGAACAAATTTTCATTTCTTTTACATGGGAATCTTGTCATGCCTAGAGAAGCTTTCCATCCATAGCTACCTGCTGTTGCTGCTGCTAAGTCGCTTCAGTCGTGTCTGACTCTGTGTGACCCCATAGACGGCAGCCCACCAGGCTCCTCTGTCCCCGGGATTCTCCAGGCAAGAACACTGGAGTGGGCTGCCATTGCCTTCTCCAGGCATAGCTACCTACATGTTGCCAAAGAGGGAAAATCTAAACCCACCCTTTTGTTAAAATCTTCACTTCAATGTTGCTTCTGATACATTCTCAAAACAAAGCATAGTTAGTTGCCCTTCCTGTAGGCTCCATAAAACTGATTAGCTCGTTGTAGCACTGAACTTAGGGTTTTTTTTTCTTTTTCTTTTGCCTGCCCAATCTCTGTTTCTTCCTCCTTCTGTCTCCACTCCGTCTTTGAAGGAAGGGATTGTTAATTACTGTATTTTCAGCATTCAGACTATTTTCAAAATATAGAATTAACTTTGGTAAGGTAGGGTTTGGCGACAAGAGGAAGAAGACAATGAGAAGAACCAAAGTCAAACAAGGAGACCTTGGCAGTGATACAGGGGAAGAAAGATAGAGCTCTTGAGTAATATTTGTATTAATTGAAGCAGGCTGGACCATATATGAACTATATAGAAATAATTCTGTCTGACTTGGTAATTGGGGACCCAGTGAGAGGCAATTAATATGTAACTCCAAGTCTCCTTTCTTAGAACATTAGAGAAATGATTCTTAACCCACCTTGTGGGACGTTTGGGGCAAGAAAGTTATATAGGAAATAAGTTATAAAATTCTCAAGCAAGCATAGTGTACTGACATCATTGTTTAATTATTGGTCCAATTGATGTATAAGATGGAGTGGTAATTTGTGGGTCATCTGAAGACCATATTAAATCTTGAAGATAAGCATTTCTTCTTCAAGTACCTTTTAAGAAAATTCACTGGGTATGTTTGATCACCCATTATAACAATGGGGAGACACAGCTAATAAAGCAGGCAAGAATATATCCACTACTCAAAGTCCTCTGTTTTTTCCCTGACCTCTTTAAGGCCAGAGTTTTCAACTTAATATTTGCATCAGCAAAAATGTGCATATCTCTCTTCTCTATTTTGTGTGAGATAAGAATAAGCCAGTCTAACAATCCTGTCACCTGTCTGTATAGGTATAGTAGATTCTTCTAGGACCTGCTTATAGGTAATGATGGCATAGTTTATGGTATCCATTTAAAATAAGAATATTCAATAAAACTTTGATCCCCAAGACAGATACACTGCTCTGTCCACTAACAAGGTGGATTTCTTTCATGCTCTGGTTCCTTTTGAAGCTGGATTACTCACTCTGCCCTACCCTCTCCGTGCCTCTGAATTACGCAGAAATTGACTCTCATTTTTTTAAGTTCTTTCTGCACCTCACTAGGGAGTTAGTAGGCTTTCTTTTAATAAATAATAATGAAATAATAATCTTTTCATAATAATAATGAAAAATGAAAAGATATGCTTAAAATAAGATTCAACCAATCTCTAATTTTTTTTTTTTTGCTTTTTTACTAAATGTGGTATAATGCTTATCTTATAAGATTTCACTTTCCCTTCCCAAAAACAGCTTTCAATAAAAAGTGGTTTATATCAATAGTTTGGACAGAAATCTTTCCCTCCCCTAAGATTTTGATAAATTCAATATCTGGTATATTTCCTACATTATAATACTTAATATCTAAAACAACACACTTGATATAAAACAATCTGACCTTTAAATTCATGGAGCATGCTCTTCTTCTTTAAATATTATTTTCTCAAACCTTTCTAGCTTAAACTCATACTCAGAACTGAGAGAAATGGTTGTATGTGCGATGACAAGTTAAATTAAACCATAATAGTAATACCTACTTCAATTCTACATATTGATCAAAACTCATAAAAATCTTTATATCAGAACATCTGTAAACATGAGAGAAGATGATTATCAGAAGCTAAGTGGGATGTTGATAATAAGCTATAATTTAGGGCAAAATTGATGATGTGTTTTATACCATAATAAACGTGTCATGTAAGAGTCATCTTAATCACACGCCTAGTTATACATAACATCAGCCAAGTTTTGTACGTGACGGAACTTGACCTTTTTTTTTAATATTTAATTGATTGATGGTTGCTTTACAATACTGGTTTGATTTCTGTCATACATCAACATGAATTAACCATAGGTGTATATATGTTTCCTCCTTCCTGACTCTCCCTCCCACCTCCTGCCCATTCCCACCTGCTAGGTAATTACAGATCCCCAGTGTGGGTTCCCTGAGTCAAACAGTGAATTCCCATTGGCTGTCTATTTACAGTTAGTGTATATGCTTCCTTGCTGCTCTTTCCATTCATCTCTCCCTCTTCTCCTTCACCCTTGTCCATAAGTCTGTTCTCTATATCTGTGTCTCCATTGCTGCTCTGAAAATGGGATCAGTACCATCCTTCTAGATCCCATATATATGCATTAATACACTGTATTTGTGAACCTAGAGCCTATTATACAGAGTGAAGTAATTCAGGAAGAGAGAACTTGATTTTAATGAGAGAATCTAGAGAGTAGAAAATGATCTTGCATTCTGACTGTATGAAATTCAAGAAGGGAAAAGAAATTAGGAAGAAAATAGTCTTAGTTGGAATGAGTGTATCTATAAACAACAGATGAGAGGAATGAATTCATTTTTATCTCTAAGGAGTTTATTTGCACTTTGTATTGTTGAGAACAACTCCACTGATCCCTTGCAATCTAACTGGCTACATGGTCCTTTTTGGCAATAGTATTTTCTTTCAGGGTTCTAAGCTAAATAAAATATCAAGGCCATCTTGGACTTCTTCGAGAATATTTTGGTCTTTTAAAAAGTACGACTCAATAATTTCTGCGGAAAATGAATGAACAAACAAAGCAAGGTTCCATTTATTTCGAGTTGGTTCTCAGGACTGGGAGAGAAACAAAACTTTGTTTCAGCTACAAATTATATTATTTTCAGATTGCAGCAAATTAGAGCCACTTGTTATGGGTTTTAATTCACAGTTCAGATTTGGCATTTATACACACAAGGACATTTTGGAGACAAATTCTGATGGTGACTTTAAAGAATATTTCCAGGTCTTTACTGAACATTTTCACATATAAATGGACTGTGCTAATGTGTTTGACTAAGAGTTATGATTGGAATCGTTCTGAGATCCATTCTGCTGCTGCGCAAATAGATAGAACTTAGGTGTCTTTATGTTCCACTAAATATTGCTAGTAAAATTCCTTGTGTTATTAACATATCATAAAATAATATTTGCTTTTGAGTCCACTAGATTCAAGAAACATAAAAACTGCACTACTTCAGATTTAATTGACCACAGGGTTAGTCTGCACTGATAAAAATCTGAATTATAGAGGAGTTTAAAAGAAATGCTGCTTTTTCACTCTACTGCAGGTCCCTAATAGATTATTAGAGGAAATGGATATGAATAATTTGTTGTGAGCCCTGCTGTAATAATGTCCTTGGGTGTGTGCCATGAAACTACCTTATAAATAAGGTCAATATAAAATAAGGTCCTTTTGGTGACTTAGAAATTAAATGTTTCGACTAGTGTCCAAGACAAATATGTCCCATTTCCTGTCTCTAGTTAACAGAATTACTGTCATGTTTCCCTGATATTTGGCATCTGAAATTTATCTTTCTTTTACACAAATCTTTCAAACACATCTTGTTCAGTTTCTTAAGCTTTTTTCTCCCAGATAGTGAACACATTTATTTCAACCTAGATCTGATACAATGATCACAAATATTAAGATGTGTGTTATCTAAATTAATAATGTTATACTGTACAACCTGGGCTTCCCAGGGGGCTGCTAATAGTAAAGAACCTGCCTGCCAGTGCAGGAGACATAAAAGACACAGGTTTGATTTCTGGGTCAGGAAGGTCACCTGAAAGAGAGTATAGCGACCCACTCCAGTGTTCTTGCCCGGAGAGTCTCATGGACAGTGGACCCTGGCGGGCTATGGTCCATAGGGTCATAAAAGAGTCAGACACAAGTGAAGTGACTTTATTTGAGCACACGGCTAGCACAGTACTTTATTTAAGCCCCCCAAATCAAAACAAAGTGAAACCAACTATAGAGTCTGGATCCCTTCTTCACAAAGAGAAGTGCCAGACCCAGAATCTCCCCAGCTCCCCAGTCAGACCCGAAGCTCTGGTTTCAGCTCACCTTCGGATCCAAAGCTCAGTACCTACTGGTGACACCTACGTGTCACCAAAGAAAGGGAACGTGAAGCAGGAAAGATGAGATGTGTCTTTGAAGTCACTTTCTTCTCTCCAATGCTGAAAGTCCTAAATATTGAAAAATTCCTGTTCTGGTTGAACTGTATACTCTTTCTTGGTGCATTTTATGCCAAAGAGCATCACTGCTCTGCTAAAGCGTTGAACACGCTCGCTTCAAATTTGCTGTGACTTGCTCTCATCAGGTTTCAGCACATAATCTGAAGATGGGACATTTCAGTCACCTGCTTTATATAAACTTTCTGAGAGTCAGTAAGGGACAGGCTCGCTTTTCCTCTTACCCATAAGAAGTTGGGAAATTTTTTTTTTACTTCAGTTTTTGCAGCTCCAATGTGGTGTTCTTTGAAACAGAACTTATCACTTATACTCCTGTGAGGGACCAAAGATGTGATAAGATAAAAGAAATGAAGCTTGGAGTTATCTTTCTAATCCTCATACCTGGGATTACTTTCAAAGAGTGTTTGCTCTTATCTCAGGGGAAATTCTTCTTCCCTTGGACTACAACAGTTCTGGTAAAGTGTTTTAGAAAACATGGTATACTGTTTGTGAAGATAACAAAAAGTATCCATCTTTTGAGAGTCTCTTACATAGAATAATATATCAAATATATTTATTTATTCTTTTAGCCTGTTCTGGACCCCTGCTCCTTTCGCAAAGACAAAGTGTCAAGGGAGAACAAAGAAATTTTTCTTCTCTTTGCTCAAAAGATTGTCTGAGGTGGGCTTTCATCACAGTTTTCAGAGTCCAATCCAGGCTTTATTTTCTGTGTCCATAAGTGATTGCCAGTCAAGTGTGATTGTCTCATAAAAAAGGCCATTGGTTGATCACTTATCCCATTAAGCACATTTTTAAGCTTATCTTGCCTTAAGGTATTATATAGAAAGAAATGAACACATAGGTTATCTTCAGCCAAAATATTTCAGACAAAAGCCAGCTTTACCATGAAAGAAAGTGATATTCATAGTGACTGAAGTGATATGCTCGTTTACTGCTCTTAAAAGGAAGAAGGTTTGATATAAATACCATACTACTCCAAGTAGCAATAGAGAGAAAAAAAAACAAAACAGTTAAAACAAACAAATAAACAATATTTCCTCAAAAACAAGCAATCAGAAGCAAAGTTATTAAGAGTTTCAAGGACAGAGCACGTGTATGTTTCAGTGCTGAAAAGAATAAAAAAAAGTTCTCACAGCTGGAGCACAGTTCTGTTGTAATCAACAGAAGGACACATGTAGGACGTTAGAGTGGGGTTTTCATTTCTGGGAACACATGTTTTGTTATTTTTAGGAGATTTTAAACTTAATATCATGTGTATATGCAAAAATCAGAATTCTTGCCATTTTTTTTTTTAAGTTCAAATTTGTGCTGTGCTAAGTCACTTCAGTTGTATCTGCCTCTTTATGACGCTGTGGACTGTTGCCCGCCAGGCTCCTCTGTCCATGGGATCCTCCAGGCAAGAATACTGCAGTGGGTTGCCATGTCCTCCTCCAGGGGACCTTCCCGACCCAGGGATCAAACCCAAGTCTTTTAAGTCTCCTGTGTGGCAGGTGGATCCTTTACTACTAGCGCCACCAGGGAAGCCCAAGTTCAAACCTACATTCTTCCAAGTTGCATCACCATTGCTAGATTTGATTGAAAGCTTTGGAGAAACTAAGAGTCAAGCATCAAATAAAGACTTCCCCCAGTCTTCCCAGGTTTCTATAGAAAAATTAAAGGAAAAATATTGCTTATGTCTATTAGAAATCATAAGAAGAGCATCCCGTCTTCTGAGGGGGGTGATTTGTTTCTTATGAGTTAAATGTATCTTTATTTTTTACATTAAGAGATATCTGAAATGTCTTTGCTAATAATTTAAATTATACTTTATTTTGAATGAAGCCTAAAATTTAACTAGCTGCATCAGAACCAAACAGCATTGAATCTGTCCGATATAATTTAGAGATACTAATGTGCTTGCTACTAATTTGTTTAGGCTTTATTTTACTACCTTATCAGTGCTGAATTCACATTAATTGATATTTTGCCAAAAATTATACCTCAATATTTATGTAGATCTTGAGCCAAGAATATAAAAATTCTTCTAAACTCCAAATGCTTCCCTTTATAGAACTTTCAGGAAAGTGCATTACTCAAATTATATACAGGGATAAATATGCATAGGAAGTTACTTTATTCTTCTTTACAAATTTAAGATGAACCAAATTACCTTAAATATGACTTACAGAAAAGTAGGGGGTGCGGAACTTAACACAAATGTGAATTACCTAAGATGTGTTTGTTACTTTCCGTTCAGTAAATAGTAAGTAGTTCTTCCTGCTGAGTACTATACTGCCTGCCATAGACAGAAGGAAAAAAGAATGAGATGATCCTTGACCTTTAAGAGTTAATTGAATAGCTTCAAATCGATAAGGAAAAGACACACTCACAAGTTATCTACAAATGAAAGGAAATGTTCCTCAAAATGAACTGCTAAGGTAGCAAGTGCTTGGAAAAGTAGAACAGGATCTGTTAAACCTGGGCCTTGTCAGTCCAGGCCTGGAAAATGTGAACTGGCCTTGAAATGATGGATGACGTGGGCAGGAAGGAACGTGAGGAAAGCCATTCGTGGCCAGGAAGGTTCTGTGGGGCAGATGCTGGGACGAAGTTTTAGTCCAGATGTGCGTTAAAAATGAATGACAGGTAGGCAGCTCAGGACCGGGCAGGGAGAGAAACTGAGCCAGGACATGGTGACAAAGCCTCTCCCAGCCCGGCAGGAAGACTGGGGCCAGCCAGCCTTCCCCGTAAAAGAATCCTGAATCGGCCAAAGTGGACCTTTTGACCCTTTCTTGATTGGTCTTCAGGAGTGAGAGAGTTTGCCTTTGGCCTTGGTGGTCTTTGGAAACTAAGGCTGATGGATCCTGAAGTTGCTAAGACCTGAGGGTGTCTGTCGAGGATCTTACCCTCAGCTGAGTACACCGTCATTACCTACAGGGAGATGGGGACTGTTCTCGTCCACATCTGCTAACCTTTCCTTGTATGAGAAAGAGCACAAACGAAACGCTGCAGGAGAGAATGAGCAAGAGGCTGTTTGAGGGTGGGAGTCCCTAGTAAGGACCCCGTGGAGGTGACGGTCACTGCTGCTGCTGCTGAAGAGGTAGGAGGGCATCGTGGGAGGAGCTCGAGTGCCTGCCTGAGAATCTTGTCTTCAGGAGGGAAGCCGTGTGAAATAAACAAGAGTGTGCTGCTTTTTTCTTTCTAAAGGCAGCTCTCTAGAAAGATGCCAGGGATTCTTTTACAGTCTCTGTGTCTGTTAGGGAGAAGTGGGGAGATGGGGGAAACAAGATGATTATTCTCTTGAAAATGATTCTTGGGTTTAGATATTAAAGGTAGACTCTTAAGAGCAAAATCATCCCAAATCAGTAAAATACTTCAGCAAAATCTTCCTTGAACAAATGTGTTTGTGCGAAAGAGGGCATCAACTAAACAGATTATTAAAAACAATTAATGTTCATGTCTGGTGTGCATCCTATCATTGGCACATTCTTATCTGTTCAATCAATCTGTCCATTTTCTGAATATCCACTAAGTTCCAAAGGTGAATGAAATGGGCTCCCTGTTGTGACTAGCTCACGATGTAATCATGGAGACAAAAACCGAAAACAGATAACTTGTATGTATGTATGTGTCAGTCGCTCAGCCGTGTCCAACTCTTTGTGACCTCATGGGCTGTAGCCTGCCAAGCTTCTCTGTCCATGGGAATTCTCCAGGCAAGAATTCTGGAGTGGGTTGCCATTCCCTTCTCCAGGGGATCTTCCCAACCCAGGGATCAAACTCAAGTCTCTTGCATTGCAGGAAGATTCTTTACCCTCTGAGCTACCTGGGAAGCCAAAGAGAACTTGTAACAGAGTATTCTGAGCCCTGGAGAGAAGCAAGGAGAAGATGCTGGGAATCCACAGAGAAGAATGGGAACCCTTTCCTTGGAAGTAGTTGAGGGCTTTTTGTTCCATGATAAAGTGATGAGGAAACATTGAAAGCAGATTATATTTTTATAATCTGCATTTATATTTTATAAAGCAGCATTTATATTTTAGAAAGGTTACCTGGTGACTGTTGGAATGTAGAACAAAGCCTGGTGAGACTGGAAGTAGAAAATCAATTAGGGAAGGCATTACAAGAGCTTTGATGGTAAAAGCTGGGAAAGATGAAAGTATGATTAATTGAGCACTTACTGTACACCCAGCTCTGTTCTAAATTATATATATGTGTGTGTGTGTGTGTGTGTGTGTACTCACATATGCATATACATGTATATTTATATGCAATTAAATTTTTACAACAAAGCTTAAACAAATGAATGATAGGTTATTTGCATTTTGTCTATAATTATGCCAATTCATTGTTGATTTATAACATTGGCAAGCTCAGGCAATTAGGAACTGTGATGGATTGACATTTGTAAATGTAGCAATTTTAATATTATTCAAGAATGAAATCTTGTCATTTGTGACAAATTGAATGGACCTAGAGGGTACTAAGCTAAGCTAAGTCAGACAGAGAAAGAGTTATACTGAATAATTTCACTTATGTGTGGAGTCTAAAAAAACAAAACAAATGAACAAACATAAAATGGAAATAGTTACAGATACAGAGAACAAACAGGTGGTTGACAGAGGAGGGGATGGAGGGAGAAAATAAGTAGGTGAGGGAGATTAAGAGGTACAAACTTCCAGTTGCAAAGTAAATGGGTCAGGGTATGAAATGCACATCGTGGGGAATATAGCCAATAATTTTGTAGCATTTTGGTATGGTGACAGATGGTAACTAGACTTAGGATGGTGATCATTTTGAAATGTGTAGAAATATTGAATCACTGTGTTGTGTGAGAAAAACTAACATAGTATTGTAGGTCAATTACACATCACAAACAATTCATAGAAAAAGAGATCAAGATCTGTGGTTAACAGAGAAAGGGGGTGAGGGGAGGGGGGATTGAATGAAGGTGGTCAGAAATTCATAGACGTCCAGTTATATGATAAATAAATACTAAGGATGTAGTATGCAATATGATAAATAAAATTAACATTGCAGTCTGTTATATATGAAAGTTGTAAAGAGAGTAAGTTCTAAGAGTTCTAATCACAGGGAAAAATTACTTTTTTTCCTGTTTCTTTAATTGTGTATGCATATCAGATGATAGGTATTCACTGAACATATTGTGGTAATCATTTCATGATGTGAGTCAAATCACCATTACTCACCTTAAACTTATACAGTACCATACATCAATTAAAACAAAACAAAACTGGAAGAAAAAAATTGAGTATAGCAATTTAAAAGAGTAATGAGAAATGATTCCTTATATAATGATATTTATTTGACTAAGTAAATCCTTTAAATCATACAATATTTTAGAAAAAAAAATAAGTGAGCCTTTTTGAAGGCTATGGATCACTAAGACAGTTGATCAGGAAATTCTTTAAGAGGTAAAAATTAATTGTCCTGTTTCTTTCACTGTGCATGTGTGCTAAAGTCATTTCAGTCATGTCGGACTCTTTGTGACGCTATGAACTATAGCCCGCCAAGCTCCTTTGTCTATGAGATTCTCCAGGCATGAATACTGGAGTGGGTTGTCAAGCCCTTCTCTGGAGGATCTTCCTGTCCCAGGGATCAAACCCGTGTCTCATGTCTCATGCATCGGCTGATGGGTTCTTTACCACTAGCAACACCTGGAAAATGCTTTTTTCATTGTACTTCTGTTTTATTGGACAGCATTTATTTAAGCTGTAAAAATCATTTGCTGCATATCTGCATGTATATACTCCAAAAATTTGAGGAAAGATACAAAGAAGATAGAAAGAACCAAGACCATAGCATGCCGTCCAACTCAATATGCTTGAACAGTAATATATAGAATGTTAATATACTTACTTAGAGAAGGAAAAAATAGCCTAGGAAAAATAGCCTTAATATACAGATAACCACTGACATAGTAACAACCAATATCCGGCTTGCTCTGTGAGAGAATGTGTGTGTGTGTGTGTGTGTGTGTGTGTGTTCAGTCTTGGTCAAAAGCCTTAGAAGAAGGAGGTTCAAGGGAAGGAAGGATAAAAGAAAGAACACAAAATATATTAGAATTTATAGAGAATCTAAACATATATTGTAATACCCATTCACTTCATCACTCATCACTTATCTGTTCATTGCGTTTGTCCCTCACACTATACTGATATATGTATCTGTGTATGTGTGCAGCTGTGCATGCATGTACTTTTAGTTCATTTATAGTATGTATGTATATTTGCTGTTCCTCTTACCCTCTTCCACTAATTAGAAAGTAAACTCCTGGAGGCTGAGTTTTTCCAGGTTCCAGACTGTCTTCCAGTATTGAAAATAGTATCTGGCACATACTAGATAATCAGTATTGATTAGATGGTGAAAGAATGAGATACACATATTATCTCATTTTATCTCATATTCAGGGAAAGAAGCAGTCTTTTTCTTCCTTATATCTGATTACACTGAGGTTCAGAGAAGTTGAATTCCTTGCTCAAGATCTCTAAACTATGGAGCTAGTTTTTGAAACCAAGTTCGAAAGCCCACATTCTTTGTGTTCTAAAGCAATGCCTTCTAAGATGTTAAACAATCATGTCCCATTGGACTTTTCTTAAAATGATGTGATTTTGTGTGATAATGAAACATCCAGTGGAGTGATGGTGTGCCAGCTGAAAAATCTTTAAAGATAAATTTATGGTTTATAGCATCTTTATTTTAAAAAAAAAATCTATCTAAAGTTAATTGGAAATATGCATCTTCAATTTTGTGACAGGTAATAATGCAAATAAATTTAGAAGTTGTAATGTAATAAGTATACCTACACCAAACTTTTTGTCATATTTAGAATAATCATAGAAAACATACTGAATTTTGAATTACATAAAGTCAATGTTATTTATTACCATTTTTTGTGATAAAACATAATCAACTGGTAAGAAAAAGAGATCAGAGGATTTTTTTTATGGTCATTGTTTTTGACATCCTGAGCAAGTCAGTTTATTAATTATCCCTTTTCATGACTAGCACCAAAGTGAAAATACTTGCCTGGTATCTCTGGGATGTTAGAGAACAAACAAGACTCCTATGAATCGAACAGAGGCTGATAAATTAAGTTATGAACTCTTTTGAAAATCACAAAAGACAGATGCCCAAATGTACCTGCCTATGATCACCTTATGTTTTACCAAACTTCTGGTTTGGTAGTAATCACATGAGATGAATGGCTCTTAAGGCCACTGGTCAGTATAGTAAGATGGTCCTGGGGAATCAATAGGATGAATCATGGTTAATTTAGTTTTCACATATAACCATGAACTGAGTTTCTGAAAGCTGTTCTATATTTACTTATATTTCCCCCAAGTTGTTGAAATCATTCCAATAGTGATCAGGATACTTATAATTTTTAAATCAATCCCATAGTTGTTAGTAGGGCTGCTGTTTGATTAAAATGAAGCAGAAGAGATAAAGCTGTGTCATGAATGTGTACAATTAAAAGGCTTCATGTCTGCTTCCTCGTTGTTCTAATAAAAGAAAAGATATATCCTCATTTACACGATGTCTAACGCCTCACAAGTACTTATACACAGTCACTAAAGAATATTGGATTCCATTAGTTTATATTATGCAACTGTCTTGCTGCAGATTATTGTTTATTATTATCCATTAATTCTGATAGAGTTTCTCTGCCTTTATTAAAGATTTAGTATTTCCTTTTCACTGAAAGCATCTTCGTCACTTGGGCTTGTGTGTATACACACACACACATATATGACTTTTACATCTTCTCTTTCTTCCCTGCTTGTTCTCTTCCTGTCTTGCTCCGTATCAGAGGACGATTGCATAAGGATTTCTCCTTAGAATATTTTTCGAATTTACAAAGTGTCATTGGTATTTGCCACGCCTGATTCTGTAATTCCATTAACATCTGTAACCTAAACTATGTTGTATATGTAAGCATGTTTCTACCTGTCTATATTTATAAATCTATAACAAAACACTTAATTTTATTTGAAACCATTTTTACACTTTCTACTAAATATGTTTAGCTCACAAATTCCTTTTTTAATGACACTTGCAAGTCGGACCCAGTTTTGCTCCAAAAAATTGGATTTATTGCATTCCCTACCTAATTTCTGCTAGCATTTTCAACAAAGAGATATCTGCCTCATTCCTCTTTTACATGGTTAAGAATATTGGAATCTCAGTGAATTTTTTTGTTGTTGCTGCTGCTTTATTTCAACTAATGCATAATCTGCTAACAATACTTGGCCATTTGAAACATCACAGAAATTGATATCATGCAAATTCCCTCACCTAAATCCCCTATCCTATAGATCACAGACCAGATATTTGATATTTTACCTCTTTGGGACCCAGTTTTTTCATTTGTAAAATGTAGATAATAAAAATTACCTACTTTATTAAATTATGAGCACTTAATAAGGTAAATATGGAAAACAACTAATATCAAGCCTGACCTGTGTCTAATATTAGTCCTTACTGTTTTTCTGCATGATTGCTGGGATCTTTAATTTTTCAGAAACAAAAGTATTTTTTCACCAAGAAATCATAGTTTGGCATTCAAGTTATTTGTAGAAGTTTAATTATTCTGCTTGATTGAAAGAGTAAATTGTAATTTTTATTTCCTGGAATCATCATGAAAGATGTCAGAGGTATGAGTTTCTATTACAGTAAACAATGATGCTAATAATTTATATTTTTCACACTTTACCAACTTCCTTTCCAAAGTCAAAAAGAATATATATATATATATATATATATATATATATTCCAAAAGTGATTATATTATATGCTCTAATTTGTAACTGCAATATCTTTACTTCCATTTGACCATAATAATTAGGAAGGGGCATTATATGGTTGGAGTTTCCCAGGTGATACTAGTGTTAAAGAACCTGCTTGCCAATGCAGGAGATGTGAGAGACACAGGTTCAATCCCTGGGTCAGGAAGATCCCCTGAAGGAGGGCCTGGCCACCTACTCCAGTATTCTTGCCTAGAGAATCCTGTGGACAGAGGAGACTGGCTGGCTACAGTCTTTAGGATTGCAAAGAGTTGGACACAACTGAAGCGACTTAGTGCACAGCACAGCACATTATGTGGTTAGAGGCAGGGGAAAAGTGAAAATGAATGTGTTAGTCGCTCACTCGTGTCCAGCTCTTTGCAGGCCCATGGACTGTAGCTCGCTAGGCTCCTCCATCCATGGAATTTTCCAGGCAAGAATACTGGAGTGGGTTGCCATTTCCTTCTCCAGGGGTAGAGGTAGTAGAGGGATCCCCCCCCCAAAAAAAGTAGACTCTGTATTGCTGATCTACCTATGCTGCAGATGTTAAAGATCTGAAAAACAAAATGATGTAGTGTGTTAACTCTCCCTCAAGCCCTAAAGGAGCTAACCCTTTCTAGATCAGGTATCAGATGCAATGGTGTGTCTTTCCCCCCGTGCCTCTCTCATTTTCTTTAAGCACAAAAATATATGCCTGAGCTCAAGGGGAGGATGCCTTTCCTCAAGCTAGCAGACGGCATAGCTGTTAACTCCAATACATTTCTACACCTGTTTTAGACAGAGAATTCTGTGCATTTCTGAGATGTGTGTGTAGTTTCAACATTCCTTTCAAGATCAGTCTCCAAGTTTACAAGAGGCTGGTCTCTGAGCTATAGGATGGGGAATCAGATACCATATCCTGCACGTGTGTGTGTGTGTTCTTGAACCTATTGCATTGGTCCTACAGAACTAAAATTCAGATATAACTCAGTGAATGAGTTAACTGTCAGAAATCAGCAAAGTTTTCTACACATTTTTGATTATTAGTCATTTCCCTATGGTGGTATATCTCACAGTGACTTTTATTTATTATAGTATTTTACTATCTGTTTTATTTCTTTACGTTTATTTAGGAAAACGAAAAGTGAAGTTACTTTACATAGCAATTCCCAATCCAGATTTTAAAATGACATCAATTTCTTTTTTCCCCTCTGTCCTTAAAGACTAAAATCAGATAGCAGATTTATCATTCCAGAAAATGCTCTGTTTTGAATTGACTTTGGATTGGATTGCATGCTAGCATGATTCTAGGAGCCATGACTATCCAAGTAACAGACTAATGGATAGATTAACATTGCCACAACATAAGTGCAAAATAAATATAGCAGCTGTGGGAGACAAAGTCAGCTTAGATTTGATAGGCCTCTAAACTTACGGCAGTGCAACCCCTTCCCCTAAAAATTTTATGCCTGAAACCACCAAGAATCACCCTGCTCTTTCTAAGCCTGCCTCCGACAGTTTTTCTGTCTAGTTTCATTCATTTAGCCACAATAACCTTCACTCCGCTTCAAGGCTGCCCGGAGGCGTCCTATATCCAGCTTGTGTCGGGGTGTCTTGATGCACTTCTAAGCATGAAGTCTTGCAGTTTCCTGGAAGCTTGGCAAAGACAGCCGCGGGTTATTAGATGAAACGGACCACAATACCTATAGTAAGTGTTCAAATTCCATCCCTTCTCCAAAAGCATGTGTGCCCTAGGCAAGAACCCAATTTGCTCCCCCTAGGGCCAGCTTTGAACAAGTCCTCTTTTCCCTCCATGCTTAAATTGGAATGTTGTTGGCACCACAGAATCTGCAATAACATTGCATCTCTTGAGAGATCATATGCCCTTATTAAAAACAACTACAATCTATAACTACTCTTAAGTCAGTCAGATTTCTCCTTTAAATAAAATCATCGTACAGGATGGAGGCTGAATTCAAAGTTTCATTTTGCCCACATTTTAGTGAGTTATGTGAAGGGAAGTAAAGAGGTTATACATTTAGATTTACTTCTGTGTTTCTAGCCAGCACAGTTACATTGGAAAAATGTAAGCACTAGATTTCAGAACTATCTGCAATTCAAGATGCTCTATAAAATGTGTTCTCTTTATTGAGCTCTGCATTCCATCCACTGTTGAACTATACATCAGCTGCATGCCCCTTCCTTTCAACATTCAAACTGTTTAGCTCCCACTAATAGGTACATTAAAAAGAATCTTCCTACAAATATGAACGAAGACATCATAGCTATATGCATTTCTGCCTATGCTCACACTTTTTAAAATGCTCCTAAGAGAAATCTTTGCAACGATAAACTGTAACCCTTTTTGTGCAGTGTTTGCTAATGGAGAAAGACATGAGGTGTGTGTGTGTATGTTTTTTTTTTTTTTCTGTACATAACTATAGCATCAAGATGCTATTGAGTAGGGGAAAAACAGGGGGAGTTGGAATAACCTCTATATGGTAATGGACATAGGGTATTAATAAACTGTTTCACTTCCTGCATGCCTTTGAATGTTTCTGTTGAAAAAGAATGAAAATAATCTTTAATTTTTTTAAATTTAATCATGGTGATGTAACAGTGCTTTGAAAACAGTGATGTTTATTGTTAGTGCTTTGAAGGAAGTTTGAAATACTACAAAGATAATTTAAATTAACAGAGAAACAGTAATCTTAAGAAAAGAATTTAAAAGGCATTTTTTTATTACCTTGTGTTTCAAATCATTTTCAATCCCTTTATTTAAAAGAGTGTTACTTCTTTACTAAAAAGGAGAAAGGTATTTTAACTCCAGAGTAAAATTCACCTAATTTTTTTCTATTAAGAAAGAAAGAAAAAGAGAAGAAAAGGAGAGAAAGAAAATCATTCTCTTAAAGAGACACTTTTTAAAAAGCTCTCTAATTGTATTCCTAATAGAGAATTCTAAAATGTTCTTGCTTTATATTATTTTTAACATAATTACAAAAATACATCTTTCTAAATAGGTTTAATTATGAGCAATCCTGGAAAAGTCCATATGAATTGTGTGTTACCTTCTAGGTTATACGTCTTGAGAAAAGAATTATTTAGCTGAATGCTAATGCTGCTGCTGCTAAGTTGCTTCAGTCGTGTCCGACTCTGTGCGACCCCATAGACGGCAGTCCACCAGGCTCCCCTGTCCCTGGGATTCTCCAGGCAAGAATATTGGAGTGGGTTGCTATTTCCTTCTCCAATGCATGAAAGTGAAAAGTGAAAGTGAATTCGCTCAGTTGTGCCCGATTCTTAGCGACCCCATGGACTGGAGCCTACCAGGCTCCTCCATCCATGGGATTTTCCAGGCAAGAGTGCTGGAGTGGGGTGCCATCGCCTTCTCCGTGCTGAATGCTAATACTTATAGCTAATAACAAAGAAACCACTATATGCACACACACACACACACACATATATATATATGGTTTGCTTCAGATGTCAAGCTCGAAAGCAGTACCTGAGCATTCTCATCTTTTCTAGATTAGTAGAGTAGTCAACCCACTCCAGTGTTCTTGCCTGGAGAATCCCAGGGACAGGGGAGCCTGATGGGCTGCCGTCTATGGAGTCGCACAGAGTCGGACACGACTGAAGCGACTTAGCAACAGCAGCAGCAGCAGAGTACTTTACCTCTAATTGTCCACACAGTATGTTGGTTAACTTTTGAGGGCAATAAGCAGAGAAGAAATATTCTATATTTTCTGTGTAAAAGTAAATATCTTTTTATCCCGATTATCACAAAATTATATATTGATAGATAATTCATATATAATATGAACAGAGAAACATGTTGACTCTTTTTCATGTGGAAACACTGATACTTATATGTGATGTCTCTTTTAAACAAAAATTTTCCTCTTGCTGTTCTAAATAGATTAATGTATACTCATTCTCTTTCTCTCTCACACGTATACACACACTCTTTCACATAAATTTATTCTATTGTAGAGCGTATTGGTTTAGATAAATGCTTCACAAAAAATGACAGCTTTTTAAGATTCTTAGTGGCATGAAACTATTTAGATTTTATTTCCATAAAACCATTCAAATTTTACATAATGGGAAAAAATATAGAAATTAAACCAGTCTGTGTGCTTATTACTAAAATGTTGTGGTTTTTTCCTCTTTATTTTAGCACATTGATGTGTGATACTCTCTTCTGGACTTTGTACGTTTTTAGGTAGGGTTTACATTATTTTTTTATTTTGAATTCTGCAACTTGAAGGTCTTTTACAGGATTGTTGTCTCATAGACAACTATCAGATCAGATCAGATCAGTCGCTCAGTCGTGTCCGACTCTTTGCAACCCCATGAATCGCAGCATGCCAGGCCTCCCTGTCCATCACCAACCCCCGGAGTTCACTCAGACTCATGTCCATCGAGTCAAGGATGCCATCCAGCCATCTCATCCTCTGTCGTCCCCTTCTCCTCTTGCCCCCAATCCCTCCCAGCATCAGAGTCTTTTCCAATGAGTCAACTCTTTGCATGAGGTGGCCAAAGTACTGGAGTTTCAGCTTTATCATCATTCTTCCAAAGAAATCCCAGGGCTGATCTCCTTCAGAATGGACTGGTTGGATCTCCTTGCAGTCCAAGGGACTCTCAAGAGTCTTCTCCAACACCACAGTTCAAAAGCATCAATTCTTTGGCGCTCAGCCTTCTTCACAGTCCAACTCTCACATCCATACATGACCACAGGAAAAACCATAGCCTTGACTAGTCGAAACTTTGTTGGCAAAGTAATGTCTCTGCTTTTGAATATGCTATCTAGGTTGGTCATAAGTTTCCTTCCAAGGAGTAAGCGTTTTTTAATTTCATGGCTGCAGTCACCATCTGTAGTGATTTTGGAGCCCAGAAAAATAAAGTCTGACACTGTTTCCACTGTTTCCCCATCTATTTCCCATGAAGTGATGAGACTGGATGCCATGCTCTTCGTTTTCTGAATGTTGAGCTTTAAGCCAACTTTTTCACTCTCCTCTTTCACTTTCATCAAGAGGCTTTTTAGTCCCTCTTCACTTTCTGCCATAAGGGTGGTGTCATCTGCATATCTGAGGTTATTGATATTTCTCCCGGCAATCTTGATTCCAGCTTGTGTTTCTTCCAGTCCAGCATTTCTCATGATGTACTCTGCATATAAGTTAAATAAACAAGGTGACAATATACAGCCTTGATGTACTCCTTTTCCTATTTGGAACCAGTCTGCAAAGGAGAAAAGGAAAGATATAAACATCTGAATGCAGAGTTCCAAAGAATAGCAAGAAGAGATAAGAAAGCCTTCTTCAGCAATCAATGCAAAGAAATAGAGGAAAACAACAGAATGGGAAAGACTAGAGATCTCTTCAAGAAAATCAGAGATACCAAAGGAACATTTCATGCAAAGATGGGCTCGATAAAGGACAGAAATGGTATGGACCTAACAGAAGCAGAAGATATTAAAAAGAGATGGCAAGAATACACAGAAGAACTGTACAAAAAAGATCTTCACGACCCAGATAACCATGATGGTGTGATCACTGACCTAGAGCCAGGCATCCTGGAATGTGAAGTCAAGTGGGCCTTAGAAAGCATCACTACAAACAAAGCTAGTGGAGGTGATGGAATTCCAGTTGAGCTATTCCAAATCCTGAAAGATGATGCTGTGAAAGTGCCGCACTCAATGTGCCAGCAAATTTGGAAAACTCAGCAGTGGCCACAGGACTGGAAAAGGTCAGTTTTCATTCAAATCCCAAAGAAAGGCAATGCCAAAGAATGCTCAAACTACCGCACAATTGCACTCATCTCACACGCTAGTAAAGTAATGCTCAAAATTCTCCAAGCCAGGCTTCAGCAATATGTGAACCATGAACTTCCTGATGTTCAAGCTGGTTTTAGAAAAGGCAGAGGAACCAGAGATCAAATTGCCAACATCCGCTGGATCACGGAAAAAGCAAGAGAGTTCCAGAAAAACATCTATTTCTGCTTTATTGACTATGCCAAAGCCTTTGACTGTGTGGATCACAATAAACTGTGGAAAATTCTGAAAGAGATGGGAATACCAGACCACCTGATCTGCCTCTTGAGAAATTTGTATGCAGGTCAGGAAGCAACAGTTAGAACTGCACATGGAACAACAGACTGGTTCCAAATAGGAAAAAGGAGACAACTATAAATGTTAATAAATCTGCCTGTAATATGATTCCCTGGTGGCTCAGACAGTATAGAGTCTTCCTGCAACACAGGAGGCCCGGGTTCGATCCCTGGATTGGGAAGATATCCTGAGAAGGAAATGGCAACCCACTCTAGTATTCTTGCCTGGAGAATCCAATGGACAGAGGAGCCTGGTAAGCTACAGTCTACAGGGTCACAAAGAGTTGGATACAAACAAGCAACTAATATTTTCAGTTTCAATATGTATATTGAGTTTATTACATATATGGTAGAAATTTAGTTCTCTTAGATTTTAAAATAATTCCAGATTTAGCGATTAACAGTAAATTTTTTTGAAATTTGTATCTGTGTACATGTATTTATACACACATACATATGTAGTCATATTGTTATTCTCATGAAAAAATTGACAGTTGTTATACAAGTAACTTATGAAGCATATAAGCTAATCATTTCCCTTCATTATGCATAAATTGGCTGTGCAATTTTGCTATGTAAACATAACCTTCAGTGTAATCATATAGCCTTTCAAATGGTTTCTGCACTCAAAAAGAAAGTCTTGAATTATATTGTATATGTTACCAATATTGGCTTCCCTGCAAGGTTGAACAAACAGAAAATAAAATGAAAACATCTGCAGAAAGTGATCCCAGTATGAAATATTGCCATAACATTTCATTCGAATCAAAATCACTGTTTACTTTCAATATTAAGACCTGTAGTAGGTAAGACTGCTGGCTGAAAATTAAAAGCTAATCTATGGAAAACTGTGGTCAAGAGATGTATTGTCTACATTTGAACATTTGTTAAATGAATAATGAAACATAAGAAAGAAACCAAACCCTTCCAGAAACCCTTGGATTTTATTTATACCTTGGTGCTCAGACCAGAGGGCTCCTACTCTCATAGCTATGCTGATTTGGCTGTCCCTGGCCTTAGCTGATGCCCACCAACACATGAGTCATTGTTTTTAAAGAGCTTGGAGATGCCTTTAGTGGGAAAGTTGATTTTATATCACCCAACTCTGTGTTTTGTGAAGTACTACTCATTTCGGCTTTTTGAACTCCTTTTATTTCACAACAAATCTACAGTAAATCCTGTTCCAATTCCCATTGCAATTTGATGAATTACCTTCTCAGGATTTCATTATAAATGTGTTATAAAGGGCTACTGCAGAGACTGAGGTGTTTTGAAATAACAAATAGGTACATTTGAGAAGCTGTACATCTAAACAGCTTGAGGTCTTAGTGTTCCATGGAGTGGTTCCTCAGATCATCTGCTCTATTAATATTAGGCAGAGTAATTTATTATTAATACAAAGCACAGTGCTTTGCCACTGGAGAAGAATTCCACCTTGTGTGTACAATGGACCCATCATCTAAGCAAACCACAGAATTCAGTGAAGGCTGGTTTGTGATCAAAGGCAGTGAGATGTGGCTTCTAACAATGTGAGACGAAGTGAACTGCAGAGCTATGGAACTTCATTAGTTCATAACCATTTCTTTCAAGGACATAAAGGTTCACTTTCTGTGGCAGATTCACAAGAGAATAAATGTAGAGCAAATAGTTTCCCTCTTAAATTCAGACTTGTCAAGGTTTGCTTTATGTTCCCGATTACCCCTATTCATCGTTCTTTCCTGGTACACACATTTAAATGGAATCTAAAATATTAAAATTACAGGATCATCCCTCGCCACATGACCTCAGAGTTGATCTAACCAAAGAGAACAAGTCTCTCATCCAATATCACACAGGCTGGAAGTTCTAAGACCGTTTACCACTTTGTATTAATTACCATCCACAATTTCTCATTCTATCAAAGCATCACCACCCTTCAACTTCAAAGGTTTCTAAAAGTTTACTTTTGTGTAATGGTGTTTTAATGGAGCTCCAGCCAACTATTAAAATAAGATTGACTTTATAGAATTAAACAAGCAATGTGACATGAGTTCTGATTTGACTGACTTCCCTGTAAGCTCAGCTGCTGCAAGCAGGGATTTATCTATGCACAGATAAGTCCTCTGGGCATTTCATCTACATATAAAACACCAAATCCAGGTAACTAAGACTGGTGGCACCATGTCTGGAGATCTAACCTGGCTTTTCTCAGGCTAAGATGACAGCACAGAAGTATATATGACTGATTGGTCCCTTATGAGTTGCAGAGATCTGAGTACAGCAGAGTGTAAAGGCGTTGGTGTTTGTACCCTTTACCAGACTTTTGGCTTAGAAGATACATAAAACCAGGCTTCATGATAGAAGAGGTCTCCTTAAATTCTTGCTGAACAAATGAAGCAACAAATTAATTAATATATTTATTTATGGAAAAGGATTCTGAATAATTCATATTAAGTATCATTGTAGTTGATTTATTGGAGCTTTAGAGGCAGAAGTACATTCATACATTTTTGCTCTCTTTCTCTTTTTAATGAATAAGGACATCAAATATCAGGCAAGTTTAGTGATTTGTTCAAGACCACAGAGCCAGACAAAGCTTACTTTTTCTGTGAATTCTTTACTCACAGTCTGAAGTATTTTCTTTTCATCCTATCAATTTGTCTATTTTAAGGAAGTCCAAAATTATTTCAATCTCAATAATCGAGAACCACCATAGTTCCTATTCTTCAACGTACTGAAGATTAATACTACTTTTTAAAAATATTGGCATGTGTTTCATATACCACATTCTATCTGGTTTCCATTCAATAAATGTTTTTTGAAAGAACCCAACAAACACAGACCTGTCCTTATCCTGTCAAACAGTAGAATTGGAAGAGGGGCACTGGAACCATGAGTCCAAAACCAGGACATACTTCCTTTGCAATAGAAAGATGGTGATGAAGTAAACTATTCAGTGGTATTTAGATGTCTAGAAAAAGTAAATTATAGCTTTTATCATGATCTTTACCATACTATTTTTAATATCAAGAACACATCTAAATAGAGGTTTTATTGACTAATTACAAAATGTTAGCACAGAATAAAAGGTTCAATAAAAAATTACCAAATTACAACATTTTCACTTATCATATAGCTAGCTGTACTCCATCTCTGATTGTATGTATTACCCAAATGATCACAGACCACATCTCTCCCCTTGAGGAGATAAAATGTAGTTGGATTTCAAATTTTATCAGTTTCTATTTTTTTTTTTTAATCTTTCCCAGGAGTTAGCAAGCTCTATTAAGTTGGAAAGATCTATCAGAAGACTATATTGTATTTCATTTATTTTTTATGGTTAGCCAAATAATTAAGAATGACATAGTTCAAAGACAAAAGACTCATCAACATGATATGCTTAGAGGTCTGTTTCATAAATCATTGTAACATATGTGAATAATAAGAACTCTCTTCTTAGCAATTAACATAGTGTTCATCTTCTGTCACAAATAGCCTTTCCTAATTGAGGTAATTTTTAGATACACATAAAGTTGCTGCAGTTAAGCCCAGTGTTGTTAAACTCACTAAAATAGAATATTTTTCATCATTAAACAAAAGGAATATGTAAGTTCTGTAATTGTTGTTGTTCAGTCACTAAGTGGTGTCCAACTCGACCCCAAGGACTGCAGCACTCCAGGCTCCTCTGTCCTCCAGTGTCTCCCAGAGTTTGCTCAAATCCATGTCCTTTGAGTTGGTGATGCCATCTAACTATCTCATCCTCTGCCACTGCCTTCTTCTGCCCTCTGTCTTTCCCAGGATCAGGGTCTTTTCCAATGACTCAGTTCCTTGCATCAGATACCCAAAGTATTGGAGCTTCAGCTTGAGCATCAGTTCTTCCAATGAAGATTCAGGGTTGATTTCCTTTAGGATGGACTAGTTTGACCTCCTTGCAGTCCAAAGGATTCTCAAGAGTGTTCTCCAGCACTACAATTTAAAAGCATCAGTTCTTTGGTACTCAGCCTTCCTTCTTTATGTTCCAACTCTCATATCCGTACGATAATTAAGCAAAAGTAACTGAAAACAGTATGTTAGTAGGAGTTATTATTGTGGTAAATTTGTCATTTGTGAGTTTCATCAGATTCTATATTGAAAGATTCCTTTACTGAAACATTTTTAACCCTACATTGCTTTATATAAAACAAATACTGATATAAAACAGAGCTTAAAGAGTCTAAATAGGTTTTAAAGTTTTAGTATAAAGAATTTATTGACAAGTTAATATATTTAGGCTGAGTCCAAATGTAAACATAGCCTTAACTCATATTCCTAATATACAACAGCCCAAATAAACCCTTTAAGATTCATAGACCCCTCCCAATGCTACAGCTTTGTGAAATCAAAGTTCCACAAAGCTATAGAAGTGATTTACTATTTTTTTTTAATTGAAGTATTGTTCACTTACAATCTTATGTTAATTCAAGTGTACAGCATAGTGATCTGGTATTTTCCTAGCTTATATCCTTATAACCGGAGAAGGCAATGGCACCCCACTCCAGTACTCTTGCCTGGAAAATCCCATGGATGGAGGAGCCTGGTAGGCTGCAGTCCATGGGATCGCACAGAGTCAGACACGACTGAAGCGACTTAGCAGCAGCAGCAGCAGCAGTAACCTTAGTCAAGTTTCTATCTTAATATTCTGTGACTATATAAACTGAGTCACTGACAATCACATAAAGCCTTGTTTACCTGCTATTTCTATGTTAATACTATTACTGTATACCCACCCTTTCCCTGAAAACATTAATAATGATGTGAAAATAACATAATACTTCATCTCCAGAGTATCTTTGACCTTTCTGTAGAGACAGAAGATTCAGAACACTGCATGAAAAACAGTTCCTTAAAAACTTTTTGAAAAAGTACATTTGAATGGACTTATGTAAATATAGATATATGCAGTTACTTCAAGGAAATTTATTTAATGAAAAGTATTTTATTATCTAGCAAACATCCAAAAATATCCAGTAATCACACAACCAGGGATTTTTGGTTGAGTGTTCAAACTTGTTATTTCACACTGATTTACCATACATAATAAATTATTCAAGACAATTGCTGTTTTATTGCTCATCTATTTCAAGGATTTAAAGAAAGTTAAATGAGACATAATGGCTTGTCTGCTAAAACATCATCTCAAACTGGCATTGCATTTCAGAGTATTTGCTCCTAGAACCATGGCATTCTGGGCCCAGATATTAAACATCCACACTAAGTTTAAGGGATAAAACAGGAAGGTTTGTTGTAGAAGCTAAAACATCCTTTACTATGAAGTCTGCTTGCTGCTAAGTCGCTTCAGTCGTGTCCGACTCTGTGCGACCCCATAGACAGACGGCAGTCCACCAGGCTCCCCTGTCCCTGGGATTCTCCAGGCAAGAACACTGGAGTGGGTTGCCATTTCCTTCTCCAATGCATTAAAGTGAAAAGCAAAAGTGAAGTCGCTCAGTCATGTCTGACTCTTAGCGACCTCATGGACTGCAGCCTACCAGGGTCCTCCGTCCATGGGATTTTCCAGGCAAGAGTACTGGAATGGGGTGCCATTGCCTTCTCCGTGAAGTCTGCTTATTGTCTATAAATAAATACCTTTGTCTCGAACACATTCTATCCACCATCTTACCACTCAGTGAAATTCTGGCTTAGCATCAGAGTTTAATTTTTCGCATGCTAAATTTTGGACTTATTGAGATTCAGCTGCTGGGAAGTTGAAAAGAATAAGAGATTTTTTTATTGTTTGGTTTTGGAGAATGGAGGCCACAGGATTTCATGAAGTAACGTGGTGAACTCTCGTTTCACTAAAGATCCACATTTTCCCTTGTGGCCACAATGCACTTTCTGATGTCTATGGCTTTGTTTTTCCTTTAGTTTTAATAAAACCAGAGCCAAATCAAAGGGTATTTTTAGGTATGTATTCGCAGGGTAACTTTTCTAAGTGTTTTTGGTGTCTCAAAATTTTATTCTCCTATGCAAATTGTATATTTTCCATTTGGTAAAAAAATACGTCTCCACATCAAGTCAATGAGGGCAGTAAAATGTTCTGTACAGGTGGAAAATGTCAGTTTGCCATTGGTATGAGTGTTTTTAATTTTCCTGCCTTGCCAGCTATTGGCTTTCTGAGGTGTAACCATCTTTCCCTTAACTTTTATTCAGTTGTGTTGTTTTAATTCATCACAAAAGACTTTTGGTATTTTATGAGCCTTCACACTTTGACCTGTAATCATCAATCTTACAAGCTTTAATTTGGACAAAAAAGATGAAAAACAGCTGAAAACTGGCTTTCTGAACCAAAATTATCTCTTAACATATATTTTTAAAGAGGAAAATTACTATGACAGGTTGATTGCAATTTAAAACATCAACTTTGGATTACAGGTATTTTAAGGTTCATAATTTCCATAATCATTTTTTCTGCCAATGAAAGTGCTTCAAATTTAATTTAAAATAGCATCTGTATTAATTTTTATAATTTAGAATGAAAGTTGATTGTTTCTAGGGCTTGTAATTCTCTGAAGTGTTGCATATCAAACTGTGCTCTCTGCGAATTTAAATCATAAAATAAAATGAGCATGTTTTCCCCTGCAGGAATTCCATTGGAATCAAGCCCATCTTTAATTCTTGTCAGAATGCACCATTAATAATTTATTAACGTTTATTGTAGTTTATACCATAACACCTTAATACACCTTAAGCTGTTTTAAATATGTATACATTATAATTTGAATATTTTTTATACAGCTTCTCCAATGTTTGATTCACCTGTTACAAATTTGAATAATCTCCTCATTGTATTAGGTATTATGGGATACCACTCACAAGAATGCAGTTTAAGGAGGAAAAACTGAAGTCAAACTGTTAAGTGCATAATTATGGAGGGATGTGGCATGCTACAATTTTATATCTGCTCATTAGCTTTAATTAAACCATGTCAGTTTTTGAAATCTTTTGAGACTGCTAGAATGAGTATTTTGGGGTACTTTCTGAGTGACTTTAGTTTCAAATCCAGGGATTGAATACAATTTAATACATTCATTGCAATCGGTATTGACAATAGCTATTGCAAGGAAAGAATCTTTGGGTCAAAGTTAATTTCAGAAGGTTATAGTGTTGTCAATTCTACAAAATTGGGAAATGGAAATGTATATTATCGTGTGACATTTTGTCAGTTTCTGAAATGGCAAATAGTTAGCGATAGAATGAATGCAGGTCACACCTCTTCTTTCTTTTGATGTGACACTCCAAGACGTCAGACCACCATCCAAACAGAGGAACGCTGAGGTTAGGAAATTATTTTTGCAATCTATTTCTAGTATTAAATATTGAACTGCAGGCTAAATAAATCCCTTTGTTGTTACCTTGCCATTGTTAAAAATTTGGTTGATTATAAACATAGCTGATTTCTGAATTTGTTTCTTTTAAAATGTGTAAGTTTGAAAGATGCTTGCAGGACTGCTTTTTAATCAGTTCAAGAACCAATAGAAATTTCAAGTTTTGTTTAACTTATATTTTAGTTTTTTACTCTTTTCAGATCTAAATACTCTCACATAAGTATTCACACGACCCATATTAAAATGTATACATTTTCTCATAGTTTGTGTTGCTCTTGTTTAGTTGCTAAATCATGTCTGACTCTTTTGTGACCCCATGGTCACAAAAGCCCGCCAGGCTACTCCATCCATGGGGATTTTCCGGCTGGAGTACTGGAGTGGGGTGACATTCCTTCTCCAGAGGATCTCCCCAACCCAGGGATTGAAACTAAGTCTCCTGCATTAGCAGATGGGTTCTTTACCACTGAACCAGCTTATGTATTTATATGTAAGTGCATTTACATTATTTCAAGTGTTTTCTGGTCTTCATATTGATGTTATATGCAAATTTAAGAATCATTAAAAAAAATTTTTTTTCTTCATTTGAATGTCTTCTACTAATCTAAAATAGACTCTTTTATCAAAATCTGGTTGTCTAACACCTCTTCCTTGTATAAGGTGATCTGAAAGGTGATCATAGAAATGGTAGTCATTTCCGTTTTCAATATTTATGAATTATCCGTCCATAAGGCTAAATTAAAGAACAAAATACATGTACAGTGAGGAGGATTCTTAGTGTCTGAGGTACTGACATGGCATACAGGGCCAGTTTCCTGTACCCACAGATCACACTTGGGACCCCTGCCGGCCAGCTTGTGAATGCCAGACCCTAGACTAAAGTAGGGCCACTACAGAATGTCCATGTTCTGATGTAATTTCATCTCATCTGTGAAGCTACACAGATATCAGTGTCATTTTAACAAGAGAACAAAAGTAAATCTGGTATATATTTATATATATATATACACATAAGCATATGTATATGTATGTATATATAATTTCATATCTAATAATTGTCTTTGTTTAAGTATAATAGGAATGAAATGCTGATCTAATTTTTCATACCAGAAGAGGGACTGACCAGCTATGTTCCTCTCCACCATAACCATTCTACAATTTCCTCCTTTGTCAGGGCTATTGACCCACCTTTTGACGCAACATTGATACTACCTTGGTCTTTTCCCAACTTGGCATTTAAGCTGTCTGTTGGCAGTGATCTTTTTAGCTTTTCATTTACTAGGAAGAATTACTTTATAAAATTTTAAGGTTGTTAGTTATTACACTCTTAAGCACAAATCAATGCATATTAATACATTGCTAATAATAATAACACTGACCTGCAGAATGGTATTCTTTCAAAGCAAATAAAAGATGGACATGTGAAGTTCTCATTTTTTCTATTTCTTTTTCCTCCACCTACTTGGAAAATCATGACATAGATATGATGGCATTAAAACAGTTTATCAATTAATATCATATTATGAGTATATTGGTGAATAAGAACATAAATACAAGATAATGTAGCTATGTAGAATCTGCATTTAGTCTAGGCTTTCTGTGGTTAACTGTGAAAGCTGAATTGCTTCTCCTTATTCTTAGCATTTCCCTACATGATGCTTCTCTCAGTAGGAGTTCTGGACTCTAGGAAGAAAATTAGATGTGTTTTTTAAGAACAGATGAAAAAGAGATTGATGAACTTGAGGGAAATATATGCTATGTAAAGTGTACACTGCAGTTTTCTTTCAACTTTGAAACTTTAAAAGCAACGCACAGAGTTTTCCCCATCATCCCTTCCCTCTCTTTGAATGTGCACAGTGGGTGCTGTTCGATAACAACTGGATTTTTTTCACAGTTTCACCTACAGAACATCTATTGAACTTTACCATAAAGGCTCCTAAAAAGTCACATTTAAATTCAGTGGATAAATACTTAGCATTTCCCCTGAAATCTGATTTAACTAGATATTGGTAAAAACTTTTGCTATGATGTGGACTTTTAAAAAATACTTTGCAGTTATTTTTTTGAAGGGAAGATTTAGGGATAAAATCCATAGTCTGTTGTTGGCTCTACAAGTGTCATAAGAAATGATGAAGGATTGAATAAATACATTTCAGAATTTGTCACTTTACAGAGATCCACTCTAAAATTTTAATTTGAACTCTAAAAGAAAGATGCTGAATTTATAAAAGTAACAGAAAATACATAAAAATTGTTGGAAGTTAATTTTGTTGAAAAGGAAACAACAAATCACTTTCAATGTATATTTGCCAACTAGACAGACTTAGTCAATGTAGCATAATTGCATCACAATTATTATGTGAAAACATAACAGCGTATTTTTAATTGTAAAGAAGGTACTTCTTAAACTATTGCTGCCTTTTCCTAAAGACAGGAGCAGGGATTTGGCTACTTTCTGAATGTGGCTAATTTTTAAATTTGGCCAATTCTTACATTTGGAAAAAACTTGGCTATTGCCATGTTCTAAAGATGGAACCTCTTTATCCTCTGCTCCATCCCCTTGAAGGGTAACTCTTTTCTAGTAATTCTTAATTAAGGCAACATCACTCATTATCAGAGAAATGCAAATCAAAACCACTATGAGGTACCATTTCACACCAGTCAGAATGGCTGCGATCCAAAAGTCTACAAGTAATAAATGCTGGAGAGGGTGTGGAGAAAAGGGAACCCTCTTACACTGTTGGTGGGAATGCAAACTAGTACAGCCACTATGGAGAACAGTGTGGAGATTCCTTAAAAAACTGGAAATAGACCTGCCTTATGATCCAGCAATCCCACTGCTGGGCATACACACTGAGGAAACCAGAAGGGAAAGAGACACGTGTACCCCAATGTTCATCGCAGTACTGTTTATAATAGCCAGGACATGGAAGCAACCTAGATGTCCATCAGCAGATGAATGGATAAGAAAGCAGTGGTACATATACACAATGGAGTATTATTCAGCCATTAAAAAGAATACATTTGAATCAGTTCTAATGAGGTGGATGAAACTGGAGCCTATTATACAGAGTGAAGTAAGCCAGAAAGAAAAACACCAATACAGTATACTAACGCATATCTATGGAATTTAGAAAGATGGTAACAATAACCCTGTGTACAAGACAGCAAAAGAGACACTGATGTATAGAACAGTCTTATGGACTCTGTGGGAGAGGGAGAGGGTGGGAAGATTTGGGAGAATGGCATTGAAACATGTAAAATATCATGTATGAAACGAGTTGCCAGTCCAGGTTCGATGCACGATACTGGATGCTTGGGGCTGGTGCACTGGGACGACCCAGAGGGATGGAATGGGGAGGGAGGAGGGAGGAGGGTTCAGGATGGGGAACACATGTATACCTGTGGCGGATTCATTTTGATATTTGGCAAAACTAATACAATTATGTAAAGTTTAAAAATAAAATAAAATTAAAAAAAAAGACTTTATTTTTAAACAAAGTTTATTTTTTTGATCTAATTTGTCATGAGTTGGAATAAAGACAATTTCATTAAATATAATAGAATTTCTTCTTCAAGGTATGTGTTTTTAAGTATACTTGCTTTGAGTTTATGTATTTGTGCCTGCCTCTCTCTCTGTCTCTGTATCTCTCTCTCCCTCTCTCTCTCTCTCTCTCTCTCTCTCTCTCTCTCTCTATATATATATATATATATATATATATATATATGCATGGTATTTTAGTTAAAAAATGAAAGCCTCCAGAACTCAGTGTCTGTGGACCCAGAATCTGAATGCCTAACTCTGTGACTCAGGCTCTGATGTCTCCTGAGGCTGAAAAGTGTTGGTTGGGAACAAAGTCATTTTCAGGCTTGAAAAGTGGGGGAAATCCTCCTCTAAGCTCTTTCTTTTGCCTGTTGGCTGTCTCCAGGTCCTCACTCATTAGTGGGTAGAGATTATTTCTTCCAATACAGATCTCTGCATATGGTGCAGCACAATATAATAGCTGGCTTCCTCCAGCATAAGGACTTTGATTGATAAAGGGAGAGAAAGAGAGAGAGCCAAGATGGGAGCCGTGGTTGTTTTGTAACCAAACCTCAGAAGTGATACCTGTATTTTATTGATTAGAAGTGAGTCTGTGAGTCTAGCTCATAATCTTAAGGGAGGAGATTCCCTAAAGGCATGGATACCAGGAGGCAGGGGTCACCGAGAGTCATCTCAAGGACTGCTTCCTGCATATGATCAAAACTTACTGGAGATCTATGGCTGATTAGTCACTAAATCGTGTCTGACTCTTTGTGACCCTGTGGACTGCAGCACACCAGGCTCTTCTGTCCTCAAATATCTCCAAGAGCTTGCTCAAATTCATGTCCATTGAATCAGTGATGCCATCCAACCGTCTCATCCTCTGCTGCCCTCTTCTCCTTTTGCCTTCAAGCTTTCCCAGAATCAGGGTCTTTTCCAGTGGGTCGGCTCTTTACATCAAGTGCCCAAAGTATTAGAGCTTTAGCTTCAGCATCAATCCTTCCAATGATGAGTTAAAATTTCCGAAACATCTTAGTTTCAGAAAGTAAGCATTCTCACTTTGTTTTTTCTACTAATTATCAGATGCTAAGAAAATAAAGTCATATCTTTGGGCTCTAGCAACTTCATTTTTTTCTGTAAAATGATGTTAGTTGTCACATATACCCTACTTTTAAATATTATGCTGTTTGTGACATTTAATATTTGAAAAGTATTATATTTTATTCATAAATTGTTTTTCACTATTTTAGGAAATTGTTCTACTTTTATTTACCAGAGCAATTTATTCTTATATATGCAGAGGTAGCTTAGAGTGTTGGTGCAGGAGAAGAATGTATTGGTTTGCACGCTTTGGCAGCTGCTGGCTGTGTACAAGTGACTTAATGTGTGTTTCCACTTTTTCATCTGTAAAATGGAGATGCTAATAGTACTAACTTCATAGAACTGTGAGGCTTCTAGTCCATACAAATAGTTTGAAAACTACTTATTATTGATTAAGCTCTCAATTAAAGACTCTCTTTATTATTGTAGAAATCATAGAAGTAGTAGCTGTAGCAATAATGTTAGCAGCAGCACTTTGGGAAACATTTTGAAATAGTATAAACTGTCAGTATTCCGCTAATAAAGGGACTGTTTGAGCTTAAAAAGAAATAAGACAAAGGCTCTCATATACCTATTGTTCTATTAATGAATCCTTGAAACAATTTTGACCTTTTCTCCCAGAAAGTAAGATTATATGGTACAAAAGGAAATATCACATAGCATATTATTTGTATGACAATTAACTGTCAATGAAAACAAAAGCCAGCCTGGTGACCATATTCAGCTATGAGCTTTCATACAGAGGAAACAAAACCTTAAAGGGAAATACCCTTCACAGGAGGCCCATCCTACAGAAAACCTGAGATGGGGAAATAATAAAACCTCTCTCCATGGAGCTGAGACTACCATCTGTGTCAGCAAGCTGATACCTTAGAGGGAAAACCGAGGGAACGATGTAGCATCTTCTACTTTGATGACATTTAATGAGAAGCTGGTGACGCTTTATACCAGATCTAATAGCATTTTATCGATTAATTTTGCTCTTCAACACAAACAATGTCTTAAGTGGTTGGGGACCTCCCGGCAACACCGAAAACTTGGCCTGGGCTGCTGTTGCTTAAAAACCATGTTTGTAACATTTCAGGTAACAAAAGGATTATGTAACATTCACATAAGGAATTATCCTTTTAAACCAGTGGTTTAAGAGATTTGTTACTAAAGTATGATTCACTGTAAAATTGCAAATTCTATACAATGTCTTCCCTTTTTTGGACAACTTTTTTCATATGTATTCCTGGCATCTATGAAAACATCATCTGGCTGTCTCAATGGACTGTTTACCTAAATGTCTATAGTATATAAAACTGTAATAATCTACAATTAAAGGAACCCCTTCAGAATTGTGGTTTTATATGGGGTCATATGGAAATGTCATTTTCATGACCATACCTTTTAAATAATTCAGTGTTTCCACAGTTCACTCAATCATCAATTTATTCCAATCCACATTTAATCAAGGTCACATTTGAATTTCTTTTTGGAGTAAATCTATTATTATTATTTGATTTTTCTTTTCTTCTCAAATCTAATTAAATACACAGATAATATTAACTTTGGTTGATGAAGTGACTGTGTATTAGCATCTAATAAACTCTAACACAAGGCAGCCAATGGTCTGAGAATTCAAATTAACACTGCCATTAAAGCAAAGGTCTAAAGCAAGGGAATTTGTCCTCTTTCACTGAGAAATAATTGAAAGAGAGACTGGAAAAAAAAAAAAAGTATTTCACAGACAAATGGGTACAGTATTTACCCGAATAAAAATAGGGATCTGATTCAGTGTTACTTCATTGACTACCTCTAGTAATTTCAGTAGCTTTATTGCGGCTGAATTGCTCATCTCCACAGGTCTGTTTTATAGATTTTATGGTTAAATAAGCACATAGTCATTGCTGAGATATACAGACTTGTAAATTGGTTCATTTCATAGTTAGGAATAACTTTAGAACTTGATTGTTAACAGAAATACTACTTCTCATCAATCGCCTTGAGATTCAAGTGGATGTTAAGAGTCTCTTTGGGAAGACAGAGGGTCTGCTATTGTTTTCCATCTTAATCAGAATCCGAAGTTTCACACACGCTCTAAGCACAGTGTATCTTGTAGCATGAGACTCTCCATGTTTAAAGTGTGATCATTTCTTGCTTGAGTTCTTTAACAGCTCTTTTTTTTTTTTTAATCCAACTTTCCATCTGGCTAAAGACCAAGACAACTATGAAAACTTTTATAAATCAGCCTTAATAGTTTATCATTTCACTGATCTTCCGAAGTTAGCCTAGGTTGACTAAGGCAATGTTCGGCCTGTATTAAATACCCGCTCGCCATCCTCTGGACACTTGGATTGTTTGTGACGTAATTGGCCCCACCTCTCGGTGACTGCTGCCATCTGGTCACTGCGACTCTGGAAAGGGCTGGGTGGATGCTCCTGGCTCTTTGCAGTGCCCATCACACTGACAGAATGATTAACATGCCACTAAGATGTGGTTTGGGGATGTTAATGTTTAATTGGCCCTCTGGTTACATTGTTGTTCTTTGGTTACTAAGTCATGTCCAACTCTTTGGGACCCCATGGACTGCAGTGTGCCAGGCTTTCTGTCCTTGGGTGACTTTTAGAGTGCTCAAAATCATGTCCATTGAGTCAGAAATCCTATTTAACCATCGCATCCTCTGCCGCCCTCTTCCCCTTTTGCCTTCAATCTTTCCCAGCATTATGGTCTTTTCTAATGAGTTGTCTCTTCTCATTGGCTACATTATGTCATCTTAAAAAAATTAGAAAAAAATCCCATGAAAGGATATGAAATATATATAATACAATGATTTTTTCCTAAGATATAGAGACTCTAACACATTAGAAGAAAATTAATTATATTTTATATTTACTAAACTGTAACATATATTTCAGTTGGCTAAATTATTATCACAATATAAATAATATATCACTATACCATTGACAAAACATTTTATGAATTACCTAAAGGACAAGGACAATGAAGATGATGATGACAAGTCTATTATTTTTGTAGAGGAATGAAAACATATGAGAAAGTAAAATCCTTTCATGATGATGATCAGATAGTACATTTAAACTGCATCTTCTTTCAGATTTGAACTTAATACTCTTTTCCCCAAATGTCTCTGAAGATGCTACTTCTAGATATTCACCATGTCATTAAGAAAATCACAGCATATCAGTATTTATTTCATTCACAAACTGTAAATCCAGTGATGTGATGCCAACCATCTAAATAAGCTATAATAAACTGGGAAGAAAATGTTGTTTTATAGTGCTGTTTTATCAAAGCATACACATTCTACACTCATTTAACTTTGAACAGCTCTCTAAGCATATGAAAGAATAGAAAATGCTGTAGAAAATGAAGCTGCAGCTTAGGAAGGTCAATGCTTTCAGAAAGTGCCTGGCACTTCCCAGAGCCATGATCAAACACAGTCTTGTTCTGGCACCACCATGAGTACTCATGAAGTGGGACCAGGTTGGGAAGTTTCTGGACATTCATCATTTATAGGCACGTGTTCATGAAATGGATTCATAACTCCATTAATGTGCAGGAAAGAGAAATGTAATCAAGATTAGAATCAATAAAACATTCTAGTCTTTGTCCATCACAGATTTTCCTTAAGTTAATGGAAGTTAGATCAAGTGCATAACACTGGGAATCATCTGTTTCCCCCTGCCACACACACAAACACACCTTTTCCTCTACTTTAGTAAGCTTGCACTTTATTTCATTATTTTATCTGCAAGCTATTATAAGTTTTGAATTAAGGCATGTATATTGAGGACCTTTAACTGTAAAGCCCTGTAGGCAGTACTGAACATTTAGATGGTGTTCTTAAAGACACAGAAGAGGAGTGTGCATAATGCACACCATTAAACCAGATTTGTTTCCAAATTTAAACAAATTTGTAAGAACAGTATTTCTGCTATTGGCTAGATCTAGAAAAGTATCCTTTGAATAAGGCGTGACAAATGGGAAATACTTGCACAGGGTTGACTATTACTAATAATAATATTAGATAAAATGACATACGTACGTGTGTGCTCAGTCTCTTCAGTTGTGTCCAGTTCTGTGCAACCCTATGGACTGTAACCCGCCAGGCTCCTCTGTCCATGGGATTCTCTAGGCAAGAATACTGGAGCAAGTACCCATGCCCTCCTCCAGGGGATCTTCCCAACCCAGGGATCGAACCAGTGTCTCCCACATTGGAGGCATATTCTTTACCATCTGAGCCACGAGGAAAGCCCCCCAAATGACACAGATTTGCTTAATTTACTTTTTTAACTATAAAGTGTATACTTTTAGGGTTTTCTAATGACTCAGTCTTTGACACACTCTGCATGTTTCTATTTTAACAAAAGATTTAATTTTATGTTGAATTTCCTGTTCATGTGGGTTTCACGCTTGAATTACTTTCTTAGGAAAACTAAATGCTTCAGATCAGATCAGATCAGTTGCTCAGCCGTGTCCGACTCTTTGCGACCCCATGAATCGCAGCACGCCAGGCCTCTCTGTCCATCACCAACTCCCGGAGTTCACTCAGACTCACGTCCATCGAGTCAGTGATGCCATCCAGCCATCTCATCCTCTGTCGTCCCCTTCTCCTCCTGCCCCCACTCCCTCCCAGAATCAGAGTCTTTTCTAACGAGTCAACTCTTCGCATGAGGTGGCCAAAGTACTGGAGTTTCAGCTTTAGCATCATTCCTTCCAAAGAAATCCCAGGGCTGATCTCCTTCAGAGTGGACTGGTTGGATCTCCTTGCAGTCCAAGGAACTCTCAAGAGTCTTCTCCAGCACCACAGTTCAAAAGCATCAATTCTTCGGCGCTCAGCCTTCTTCACAGTCCAACTCTCACATGTATACATGACCACAGGAAAAACCATAGCCTTGACTAGACGAACCTTTGTTGGCAAAGTAATGTCTCTGCTTTTGAATATGCTATCTAGGTTGGTCATAATTTTCCTTCCAAGGAGCAGGCATCTTTTAATTTCATGGCTGCAGTCACCATCTGTAGTGATTTTGGAGCCCAGAAAAATAAAGTCTGACACTGTTTCCACTATTTCCCCATCTATTTCCCATGAAATGATGGGACCGGATGCCATGTACTTCATTTTCTGAATGTTAAGCTTTAAGCCAACTTTTTCACTCTCCACTATCACTTTCATCAAGAGGCTTTTGAGTTCCTCTTCACTTTCTGCCATAAGGGTGGTGTCGTCTGCATATCTGAGGTTATTGACATTTCTCCCGGCAATCTTGATTCCAGCTTGTGTTTCTTCCAGTCCAGCTTTTCTCGTGATGTACTCTGCATATAAGTTAAATAAATGGGGTGACAATATAAAGCCTTGATGTACTCCTTTTCCTATTTGGAACCAGTCTGTTGTTCCATGTCCAGTTCTAACTGTTGCTTCCTGACCTGCATACAAATTCTCAAGAGGCAGAACAGGTGTTCTGGTATTCCCATCTCTTTCAGAATTTTCCACAGTTTATTGTGATCCACACAGTCAAAAGCTTTGGCATAGTCAATAAAGCAGAAATAGATGTTTTTCTGGAACTCTCTTGCTTTTTCCGTGATCCAGCGGATGTTGGCAATTTGATGTCTGGTTCCTCTGCCTTTTCTAAAACCAGCTTGAACAACAGGAAGTTCACGGTTCGCATACTGCTGAAGCCTAACTTGGAGAATTTTGAGCATGACTTTACTAGCGTGTGAGATGAGTGCAATTGTGCGGTAGTTTGAGCATTCTTTGGCACTGCCTTTCTTTGGGACTGGAATGAAAACTGACCTTTTCCAGTCCTGTGGCCGCTGCTGAGTTTTCCAAATTTGCTGGCATATTGAGTGCAGCACTTTCACAGCATCATCTTTCAGGATTTGGAATAGCTCAACTGGAATTCCATCACCTCCACTAGCTTTGTTCGTAGTGATGCTTTCTAAGGCCCACTTGACTTCACATTCCAGGATGTCTGGCTCTAGGTCAGTGATCACACCATCGTGATTATCTGGGTCGTGAAGATCTTTTCTGTACAGTTCTTCTGTGTATTCTTGCCACCTCTTCTTAATATCTTCTGCTTCTGTTAGGTCCATACCATTTCTGTCCTTTATCGAGCCCATCTTTGCATGAAATGTTCCTTTGGTATCTCTGATTTTCTTGAAGAGATCTCTAGTCTTTCCCATTCTGTTGTTTTCCTCTATTTTTCTTTCCTTTTTTTTTTGTATTGATCGCTGAATAAGGCTTTCTTATCTCTTCTTGCTATTCTTTGAAACTCTGCATTCAGATGTTTATATCTTTCCTTTTCTCCTTTGCTTTTGGCTTCTCTTCTTTTTACAGCTATTTGTAAGGCCTCCCCAGACAGCCATTTTGCTTTTTTTGCATTTCTTTTCCATGGGGATGGTCTTGATCCCTGTATCCTGTACAATGTCATGAACCTCATTCCATAGTTCATCAGGCACTCTATCAGATCTAGGCCCTTAAATCTATTTCTCACTTCCACTGTATAATCATAAGGGATTTGATTTAGGTCATACCTGAATGGTCTAGTGGTTTTCCCTACTTTCTTCAATTTAAGCCTGAATTTGGCAATAAGGAGTTCATGGTCTGAGCCACAGTCAACTCCTGGTCTTGTTTTTGCTGACTGTATAGAGCTTCTCCATCTTTGGCTGCAAAGAATATAATCAATCTGATTTCGGTGTTGACCATCTGGTGATGTCCATGTATAGAGTCTTCTCTTGTGTTGTTGGAAGAGGGTGTTTGTTATGACCAGTGCATTTTCTTGGCAAAACTCTATTAGTCTTTGCCCTGCTTAATTCCGTATTCCAAGGCCAAATTTGCCTGTTACTCCAGGAGTTTCTTGATTTCCTACTTTTGCCTTCCAGTCCCCTATAATGAAAAGGACATCTTTTTTGGGTGTTAGTTCTAAAAGGTCTTGTAGGTCTTCACAGAACAGTTCAACTTCAGCTTCTTCAGTGTTACTGATTGAGGCATAGACTTGGATTACTGTGATATTGAATGGTTTGCCTTGGAAACAAACAGAGATCATTCTGTCATTTTTGAGATTGCATCCAAGTACTGCATTTCAGGCTCTCTTGTTGACCATGATGGCTACTCCATTTCTTCTGAGGGATTCCTGCCTGCAGTAGTAGATATAATGGTCATCTGAGTTAAATTCACCCATTCCAGTCCATTTCAGTTCGCTGATTCCTAGAATGTCGACATTCACTCTTGCCATCTCTTGTTTGATCACTTCCAATTTGCCTTGATTCATGGACCTGACATTCCAGGTTCCTATGCAATATTGCTCTTTACAGCATAGGACCTTGCTTCTATCACCAGTCACATCCACAGCTGGGTATTCTTTTTGCTTTGGCTCCATCTCTTCATTCTTTCTGGAGTTATTTCTCCACTTATCTCCAGTAGCATATTGGGCACCTACTGACCTGGGGAGTTTCTCGTTCAGTATCCTATCATTTTGCCTTTTCATACTGTTCATGGGGTTCTCAAGGCAAGAATACTGAAGTGGTTTGCCATTCCCTTCTCCAGTGGACCACATTCTGTCAGATCTCTCCACCATGACCCACCCGTCTTGGGTTGCCCCATGGGCATGGCTTAGTTTCATTGAGTTAGACAAAGCTGTGGTCCTAGTGAGATTAGATTGACTAGTTTTCTGTGAATATGGTTTCAGTGTGTTTGCCCTCTGATGCCCTCTTGCAACACCTACCATCTTATTTGGGTTTCTCTTACCTTGGGCGTGGGGTATCTCTTCACGGCTGCTTCAGCAAAGCACAGCCATTGCTCCTTACCTTGGACGAAGGGTATCTCCTCACTTCGGCCCTTCCTGACCTTCAGCGTGGGATAGCTCCTCTAGGCCATCCTGCGCCCGCGCAGCCAGGGCTCCTTGAACGTGGGGTTGGTCCTCCCGGCCACCGCCCTTGGCCTCCGGCGTGGGGGCATGGGGTAGCTCCTCCTGCCCGCTGCCCCTGGCCTCGGGCTTAGGGGCGTAGGGTATCTCCTCCCGGCCACCGCCCCTGACCTCGGAGGCTGGGTATCTCCTCTCTGCCACCCCTCCTGACCTTGGCCGCAGGGTAGCTCCTCTCGGCAGTTCCTGTGCCATCTCAGTCTGGTACTCTTGGCCGCTGCCCCTAACCTCGGACGTGGGGTAACTCCTCTTGGCCACCGCCCTTCAGGCATGGGGTCCTCCTGGCTTCTGCCCCTGACCTCGAATATGGGTTGGCTCCTCTTGGCCGCGCTTAGCGTGCCGGTCACAGCCAACTAAATGCTTAGAATACTACATTTCCTGTTGATACTGAGGTGAGGTCAGAAACCAAACACTTTTCTTTCTTTTTGTTGACACGCACAATCAGTGCCCAGGGCTAGTTTTTAATGAGTGAAACCAGGAAGGGGGAAAATGGGAGGCTAAATATGAAAGCGTGCCCGTGGCAAAGACAGAGAGAGAGAAAGGAGGGCGGTAGGGCATGGGGAAGGAAGGGAGGGAAGTAGGAAGGAAACGCAGCAGTGAGTACAATAGCCAACAGCGTGCAGTGGGGATGATGGGGTCTCGTGGAGGTCTTCAGGGTCCCTGTAAGTCTTTATACCTCCAGTACCCTCTGTTTGAGTATGTCACAGTGATAACTTCTATTTTGCCCTGAAGAGGGTTTGGGGGCTTCAGTCTTGTCCTGGCACACATCCAGGGATGCTATGACTGAAGATCATCAAGGAAGGGCAAGAAGAAGAGAGGAGGGCAAAGACTGAGCAGTGCTGATGGCCAATGTTCCTTGCACGCATGCTCAGTGGAGGTCTGACTGTATAAATGAAGAAAAGAAAAGGTGAAAATCACAGTGGAGGATCGATTCCCTTTCATTAGATAGAGACTTCTCACACTCCCTCCCCTGGCAGGTTTCCAGGACCTGCCTGTACAGGACATTGCAGCAGAAACTTCATCTCTGGGTGAAGACCAATCCCCTGGTCTAAATAAATGCATTCAGAGCCTGGGAAGAAGTTCCCAACTTGGGATCCTCAGTTAATGGAAGCCCCAGCTACCAGGAGGGGACATGTACAATAGTGCACTCAGGACACTGATTAAGGTCATCCATGACTCTGTTTTGATCTGGAGTTGGGCTAGTCTGTGGTCTTCTTAATAGAACTCTTCAGGTTCTTATAGACTGAGATCAGGAGAACCTGAAGGACTTCACTTGAGGTCATATTAGCTGCCCTGAGCTTGCTGAGTTGCCAAGAACTCTCTATTTCTCTCCCTTAACTCTGGGGCTCCATCCTAGCTATGAATTTGCAGGACACATGCCTGTTTGGTCCACTGTCCTGCCCACCAGGCATCTTCCAATAGATTTTTCTAGCACTCTAATTTATTAATTTATAAACATTCTTTCCCCCACACCATCAAAAATATTTGTGACTTTTCAATTATTTTGTTCTCTTCAGTATTTTAGAGATGATATGTGTGGCTGTTAGATTAATTACAAATGGATTTATTTTCTTTAAGTCATGGCAAATGTGCTTCTGATTTGAATTTTTTAAAATCCTACTATTTGCATGATTTTGATTAATAAGAAGAAAGGGTCATTTTTAGAGTAGATGTTTAGGTAGAAGTTTGAAACATTTCTAAAGCAAAGTTGAGTTGTCACCTAAATAATCTGATTGTAAATTCAGGGGATTCATCTTATACTTAAATAATCAACTAAAAGCAATGTCTGTGGAGAAGGAAATGGTAACCCACTGCAATATTTTTACCTAGGAAATCCCATGAACAGAGGAGCTGGCCAGCTACAGTCCATAGTCACAAAGAGTCAGCCACAACTGAAACAACTTAGAACATTTACCAGACCACATATACTTATAAATGTCTGTTTTTATATTTGAGAATCTTATAAAATCTAAGAAATAAACAGATAATTCACATATTTCAAAAGAGCAGCATCTGAAGTTTGTAAAATGCTTGAAGATTGTATTTCCTGTGTTTGAATTCAATGGCAAGTATAAAAGTGGAGAGAAATATACATGGGGGAGGGTTTCTAGAAACAAAATAGAACCTTTTGGAAACAGTAGACTTTGTGCCAATAGCATTGTGGCAAGCACTGCTTGCCAAAACACAGAGTAATTTTAAATATTGGAGCCAAATAGGCAAAAATGATTGATTAAAGCAAGTTTGCTAAATTGAAATCTTGGCCATTACCAGGGACTGTGTGAGACAATGAATCTTTGCCTAAAGCGGTGAGTGCATTAAGGCTTTTCATAACTTTTTGTATGCATAGTAAAGACTAAATTTGTTGCAGCATCCACAGAGATTTAAATTAATTTCAGAAAGAAAATTATTACATTAATTTGTTTTCATCGAATATAATTTAGAATTAGTTATTCAGTAAGGGTTTTCCCAGTAGCCTTTAATAAAATGATAGAGATGGGCTTATGGGGAGAGATTCTTAATTGTTCAGCATTCCATTTCTGTTTGACTCATTTTAGAACTTAGTTATTAGTGTGAAGCAGCTTCAGTAAACTGGTGTTTGTAAACTAAAGTCCCTGACTCCCAGGTCTGCTTTCGTATTATTATTACCTTTAAAGAAGTACACACATGCAAAGCTTGTTCTAGCACAAGCTGTTTGCAGGAGCATTCCGATTGTTCTGGAAGCATAGCATAACACAATGAACTGGTTTTAAATGTCATCTCAATCTACTGAAATATATAACTCTCAGAGGCACCTCCTGTGGGTTCCTATAATGTAAATTTCCAATAAGTCTTGAGTTTGCCTGACTTTTGTTCAATAAGATCAGCTTTCATAGACTAAATAGATGACAACCTTGTGCTTGAAAGAGTTAACACCCATTGGTGGGTCTGTATAATCCTGCTCAAGGGAATTATACTGTAAGGACGGCCTAATTATAGTGAGGCTATAGTTCAGGTTCTTCAGTGAGGAGTGGCTGCTTAATTGAAGACTGGACCAACCAAACGTCCTTCTGATTTATTGATGTTAATATAAAATTTGATGAAGTAATACATGTAAAATCCTTTGAAAAATATTAAGTGGTTATAGAATGATAGCATAGTCTGTGACAGATTTTAACCTGAATTCCTGTTCCTCATCTCACTAGCTGAGAAGCTGGAGTGTCATTTGGTCAGTGCAAATAGTTCTTGTAATGAAGAGTTGGACACCTTGGGATCTACACAGTCTGCACAGGCTGTAGGCTGCCACCGGCTGCGGGCCTCATCCTTCAAAACACCTAACTGCTTGCTATCACCTCTTCTTCCATTTTTCAACAGCAGGCTACCCCCACTCCAGCAAGATGAATAGAACACAAGAGTGTGAGACCTTCTGGCAGCTCTTAAGAAAATGTTCTGAGCCCTGGATTCAGCAGCAAATAGACACTAAATATTTGGCAAATGATTCAAGAAGTGATCAAATAAATACATGAAGAATACAAGCAGCAGTACATATATGTTAAGTGGCTGCTGTAAGGTACAAGGTTAGTTGCTTTCCCTGTGCAAAAACACAGTTAAATGTATGTTTCAGGCCTCCCTGAGGTGAATTTGTTGGTATCATAAAGACATACAAATCAAGAGATCACAAATGGCAGATAATGCCCACCGATGATTCAAGTAACACGAGTTAACACAAGTTAAGATTTAATAGAATGACACAGAAGGAGATGGTGCCTTAAAGTAATATAATTAGTGAGGCTTCTTTAGATTGAGAGAACTTGAAGAAAAGATACAGACCTGGTTACATGGATCAGAATGAAGGGCACATTCTAGGAAACATGGCAGAATGAGAAGCCAGAAGGATGCTATCTGTGTGGCTGGGGAATTAGACTTGCTAAGCAGGGTATTCACATAATAACTAGTGGACTAAAGTACATTACTGGCGGTGTTGCAGTTGTCTAGAATTGTAAATGTGAGAATCGGAGCTTGTGTCTACACATATGAGAATCTGTGCAATGAAGTAGCTATGCAAAATAGTGCTTTACAAGTGTGAGGCTAAATGTGTGCTAGTGAGAAGAATTTGAGGGCTGTGAAACAAGCAGAAGGGTGGGAAAGGATATTTCCATAAACCACATGGAAAGTGATCAGGATATGGGTTCTGATGGCATCAAAAAGAATAAAGAATGAGCCCCATTCATGAAGTATGAAGAAATAATGAAGCTTTAGAAACTGACTGGGGAGTTTTGAAAAATTAGTTTAGAAGAGTATTGCCCCAAATAAAGGACTGCTAATAGACAAATAGGAGATATTCAAAAATTTAGGAATCATGTGAAATTAGAACATAACTAATTTTAGTTTTTTTTCTCTTTGCTTATTATTATTATTTATTTCTATTGGGAATTTCTCACGACTTACATGTTCTTGGCTTTAAGAATCTCCAGAAGAGAACTCAGATGGCATTTCCTTAATACCATTTGACCTGAACACATTTGACTCAAAAAAAAAAAAAAGAAAGAAAGAAAGAAAGAAAGAAAGAAAGAAATTTAACAATTAGGTGTATTCCTTAGGATATGCTAGAGGGAACACTGAAAGGGGTAGTAGTTGGGTGTCCCCCCCCTCATTTTATGACTGAAGCCATGAAATTAAAAGACGCTTACTCCTTGGAAGGAAAGTTATGACCAACCTAGATAGCATATTCAAAAGCAGAGACATTACTTTGCCAACAAAGGTTCGTCTAGTCAAAGCTATGGTTTTTCCTGTGGTCATGTATGGATGTGAGAGTTGGACTGTGAAGAAGGCTGAGCGCTGAAGAATTGATGCTTTTGAACTGTGGTGTTGGAGAAGACTCTTGAGAGTCCCTTGGACTGCAAGGAGATCCAACCAGTCCATTCTGAAGGAGATCAGCCCTGGGATTTCTTTGGAAGGAATGATGCTAAAGCTGACACTCCAGTACTTTGGCCACCTCATGCGAAGAGTTGACTCATTGGAAAAGACCCTGATGCTGGGAGGGATTGGGGGCAGGAGGGGAAGGGGACGACAGAGGATGAGATGGCTGGATGGCATCACTGACTCGATGGACGTGAGTCTCAGTGAACTCCGGGAGTTGGTGATGGACAGAGAGGCCTGGCGTGCTGCGATTCATGGGGTCTCAAAGAGTCGGACATGACTGAGCGACTGATCTGATCTGATCTGATACTCTTGGTATTGAGCCAAGCTTGAGTATATATTGAGCCAACCTTGAGTATTAACCCTTACGTTTATCTTGAAAATCCTTATTTACTTTTCTGAGTCATTGTCTTTAAAATTGAACAGAAGGATGGCATTTAATTTATAACCATTATACCTAATAAAATTGGAGTATTTTAACACAACTCTTTAAAAGTAAAATATTAGGATCTCTTTGGAACATGGTTATAAATTGTTCTGAATCAAATGCAGATCTGGCTAATATACATTTGGAGTAAAATTCACTTTTGAGTTCATGAAGAGTCTGTATTTTTTAGGCAAAAAAATATGTAGTAAAAGCTATATATATATATATGCTGATTTCTTTTGAAAAGGGGATCTTCTGAACTGGAGTGGAAATATTTAATTAACCAGTTAAATAAGCCACCTTAGTATCAAGAATTTGGGAGGATATATAAAACCTGAAGCTATTTGAATTTTAGTGAGCTAGAATAATTGGATATATCAGATTCCTTATATCTAATCTAGCTGCTTCTGATATCTTAACCTGAAATTGACAGTTGACTTGGAACTCTGAAAAATAAATATGGAATTCCTTTTATCATATTAAATGGAAATGTCTTTCATTAAGACTTATACATATTTATACTAAACACTAAGATATTAGCCTGAGGCAACAAAGTTCTAAAATATTTTTCACTTTCAAAAAAGAAAACAGTGTCAGTGTAATTTGTGATTTAAAAAAATGTATTCTAATGTTAATGATTAAACAATGTATTTTATAGATGGAGCTAGTCCATTAACCAGATCCCAATTCATATTTATTGGTGTCAATTCAGTTTATGAATGTCCATTAATTGTTCACAAGGTGTTAGAGAATACAGCAGTATTAGGTAGTATTAGTCATACATGCAGTTTTAGAGTATCTATTAATATTTTTGAGACTAACTCAGCTTTTTAAAGTGATTTTTAGATACAGGAAATGTTCCAACTGGCATAAAATTGGAATTCACCCAATAAAAGAGAGGCTGCAAATCTACTTAGCTAATTAAAGGAGCTTATGTTAGGCAGTAGGTTCAATTCAGAAGACTGAGGATCAGACCAACATTTTAAAGATAAATTACAAAGGATAATTTGGAAGTCCACATTATGTTTTTACACAACATTTTCAATCTATAAATTGCTTTAGTTAGAACACTGCCTCTTTAAATTTTGAGATTGTTATTCATTTTGCCATATCAGGAAAAATTAGCAATACTTCTGAATTTCTGTGTAATTGGACATTTTATCTATGTTCTGTTCCACATGTGCTTGAATTAAATCTTTCCTTTGTTAGGTAGTCACTAAAGGTTACCGTGACTTTATCTATGATGTAATCTCTATGAGTTAAATCAGAACATTGAGCCAAAGGGTGACTTGGGCTAAGAATAGCAGCAAATCTGATGAGGGTGTTTTTTTCTATGTCTTCATTAAAGGAACTTTAATAAAGTATCAATACAACGAGGATTATTACACCATCTATGTGTTTTGTAACAAGATCCAGATTTTCATGTTTGTCATATGTGTGTAAATTTTTTTTTTTAACCACAGGATATGTGCAGATATGCAAATTACATAGCATATACACTTATGTTTAAATCTCACCTTCACATTTGTTGAAATAATTATGCTTACTTCTAAAGTTTCTGTTTACTTCATAAACAGATAATTGAATACAGTGACAAAAACCCCTTGAATCTATTATATTAGCCAATTGAATTAGAAAACTTAGATTTCATTTATTAAAAAAGAAAGCACACAAAGACATATACGCTTGCCTTTTAAAATCAGGCTTCTCTCTCAGTTCCTACCCTGCAAAATTTGAGCATCCGCAATGAGCATCTTTCTCATTATCACAAATCCACCAACCAGCGACCAAGGTCTGGGGGCACTTGGCTGGCACAGTATAGCCAAGCCTCAGAAGAGCTTTTTTCTGCTTTTCTGGTAGAGATGTATGGAGGTTAATAGGTTTTGGTCAGAAGTACTTAAAGCAATTTTTAAAATTACATTTCAGAATATCCCACCTGACCTATTAATTGTCCTATTAGACCTAAAGTGATGAGAACTAAAACTTGGAAGTCATCCCCCACCTCCCAGCAGTTGCCAGGTGTGATGCTGCTATAGAAAGAAATCTTTAAAAGCCTCCAGCATGAGACAGTAATACCCCCTGCCTAGGAAATCTTAATGATGTAGAAACTGATTGAAGTAGAAAAAGGAGAGTGAAATTACCGTGCAATGTATTCCTGTTTCTATTTTTAAAAAAGATACACCATGGTTGGTTTGGTGTGAGAAAGCATGTTAAATCTTCATCAACTGTGCTTTATACGTCTAGGCTACAATCACATTAATGTGATTATAGGTAATCTATTCAGATTCATGAGGTAGGCATTTTGTAATTGCCTGCTGTAATTATGTTGAATTGTATCTTTTCAAAACTTGTCTTTTCATGTCAAAAAATGTTTTTCTCTTTCTCTTCTTTTAAAGCTGCGTTTACAAAATCAAGTTATAATTACTTGACTTGAAAAGAAAAAACTAGCAAGATGTAGCCTTTAAGTAACTAAGAGTCAATCGATCAGTTACAGTTAATAAATAGCCCTAGATTCATGGCCCTGGACCAGGAGTGAGATAATCAATGGAAAGCAGAAAAGGCATGAGGATAATTTATTTGTTGTCAAATAATGTTTATATGTGCCTATGCCAATGTGAACTAATGGCATAGAGTAAGCTCGTTAATGTAGATAGATGTACATTAAAATGTGTCGGAGAAATAAGGTGTTTATAAATCTGATGACTACTTTTTTAATATTTTTAGATGTGGTGATTTGTACACGGTAAGAAACATGCAGTATTAAGAAGAGATTTTCTTCCTTTTCCAGTCTGAAGAAAAATGTGTGTTTCAATATGTAAGCTTAGAAAATTCATTATTTTGGTCCTTAAGAAAGAGAGAGAAAGGAAAAGTATGACCCTATACTATTATGTTATGACATTCTAGAAACATCATACAGATGCACTGACACAATAAAATAAATCACCTCTGCTGATGTCATAGCCCATATTCTGTCACCAAGAAAGAGAAACTCCCGTTGGCATTACAGTAGTTTCCCTTTCTAAGAGTTTAAATTCAGCAGATGGCTCCGCAAGTGGCAGCCCATATGGATCATCTTTAGGTATGAACTTTGTTTACAGGTGATTTCTCTTGCAATTTAAGATACCAGGTTGCCATATATATAATCTTTGTACTTGGGTCTGCTCATTCTCATATCTCTGAGAATTTAAATTTGCATGATTTACTCCTATCTAGTTTTGAGTTTCTCAATTACAAAAGTAAAACTTGTCACTGGAGATAATACAGAGGTTTACAAGGTATCTAATGAAAGCTCCCACCCAGACTTTCCCAACCAATCCCATTCTCCAGAAGTAATCATGACTAATAATTTACTGGTTATCTCTCCAGACATTTTTCCATACACACAAGTCTCTGTGTACATGTGCGTACACAGATAGATCTATTTTTTTTAATGGCTTTGTCCTATAGAATGTGTTCTCTAATTTGCTTTTTTTTCATATTGCAATATGTTGGGGATGTCTTTCCATTTCATTATATGTTTCTTATTATTACATAGGCCCCCAATGGCACCCCACTCCAGTACTCTTGCCTGGAAAATCCCATGGACGAAGGAGCCTGGTAGGCTGCAGTCCATGGGGTCGCGAAGAGTCGGACATGACTGAGCGACTTCACTTTCACTCCAGTGTTCTTGCCTGGAGAATCCCAGGGACGGCGGAGCCTGGCGGGCTGCCGTCTATGGGGTTGCACAGAGTCCGACACGACCGAAGCGACTTAGCCGCAGCAGCACCAGCAGCATTACATATTTTACATGACCGTATTTTTTGCTGGTGGATATAATGAAAATCCTAGTATGCATGTCTTTCTATGTGTAGACTAATGCTGAAATAGAGTAAGTTCCTAGAAGCAGGATTGCTTGGTCAAAGAAGGTGCACGTTTTTGATGTGGATGAGATGAAAAGCAGGGCAAGAGGCGCCATGTGGGAAAATGGATGAGGTTGGGGCTTGGTGTCTGACACACACGTGTTCTATGGTGGCTTTCCAAAAATGTTCTAAAAGTATGTCTTAACTGCCTATGCTGTGTGAGTACTGATAACTGTGAGGTCATGAGCAAGCCTCAGTTTGTTATAAGTAAAATAGGGAGGAAATCAACCCCAGGTCAAGGGTTTTAATGACAAGGAGGGATGATGGATCTACTTAACACAGCCCCTGCCACATGATAGATTCCATATGTTATTACATGAGTCTTCAATATGTTTTATTTCTATAAGCTTCAGCTTTATATATCACCATGTCATTATCTCAAACTCAAGAAGTATATTTTCAGCTTTACCAGAAACCAATTTACTTCTCTTTGACCTATTTCTGTTACCAGTAAAACTTTGTTTTTGTCATCCAGCTAAGAACACCCTAGTTTTGCCCTGATTTGCCACATTGATTTAATACCCAAAGGCTTTGGGGTTCTGCAAGGGCTAGGCATCCCTCTCTTTGTTTCAGAATTATCCAGTTATGACTTGATTTTTCCGATTCTTGGATTTTTGTCAAATCTCACTCATTTCTCCATCCATCAATTCTTCAAATGTTCATGAAACATATATTGTCTGTCACATGAGTCTTACTTCTTCATAACTATGTGTTGTCATCTTATATGTAGGTGAGAACCCTCTGAATTTTAAGGCAGAAAAGACTATCTATATCCCGAGATCCCTACAGATAGATTGCTACTTCCAAGTACACACAGGGGGAAAAGGGACTTTTTCATCATACCTTTCTTTTTCTTCTAAGAAATCACCTCCTTAGGTACAGCGGTATTGCACTCAGAATTTTGCTCATCACTCATTACAAGAAAAGGACAAATTTGAGAAAAATGGGAAGGAAACATCAGTGGAATAACTTGATATCTCTTTGATTACACAATAATGACACCCAGGCAAGGAGAGAGGTAGAATTACAGGCAATGTTCTCAGCAAGTGACTGTGTGGCTGTGTCGCTCTTTAAATCATGGAGAAATTTGTGCCCTCACAGACAATACCATTTGATTTCAAGAGGCAGCTATCATTAGAGTTTCCATGTTTTAATCTTGTTTGATGAAATAAGTGTTTGTAATTCTGTATTTGATGCTGTATTCTTAAAATTTTAAGGTAACCTCAGTTACTTATTTTTACAAGAGTTTTATTTTTACTGTGGCTGGAATAAAGAAAAATGTCATTTTCTGTAGAAATATCCTTTATATCAGCAGTATAATCTTCTGCTGAATTAACAGATTAATCTTATTCTCTTTCTAGTCACCTGTTACATAGTCATTTAACACCTGCCCAGCATGTATTCTAACTCCAGGGTTTTCACATGTTGGTATGAATCAGAATAATTTTGGAGGTTTTTGTTGTAAAGGTGGAGTCATAGGTCCCTTCCAGACCGGTGAACACATTGCTTCACAAGTGTGCACTCAGATCTTTTCAATAGCTGGTCTTTATGGACTCTGATTTGAGAAACACAGGTAAAGATTCATCAAGATTGTTTTCCCAACTGAATAACCTGCTTTGCTGATGCATTTGGTGTTTACTGTCTTGTTAAATGCTTATAGGTCATTGCTAGGGAGGAAGAGTATTTTAATTATAACGAAAAACCCTTTAAATTTAAAAGTGTGGTAATTCATGAGGTAATAAAATGGTTGATATTTTCCCAGAAGTTGTCTGTGATCTTTCTTATTTAAATAAGGATTATATAGCTTTAAAATGTGGTATATTTAGAATCACAAATCAAGTAAACAAGCTTTTTATCTAAAATACAGTTTATTACGATTTGAGGGACATTACCAACCTATATAGAATTGATTCACAAAAAATGACTGAGGAAATATAATAATACTACTGATTAGCTATGGAGTAGAGATTAGGCAATAAAAGATTTGGGGCCCTTGGCATATGAATATATGACAAATGTTAAATAAAGAGCCAAGATGGTTGCTACTGTGCCTTTCCTAGAAGAAGAAGAAGGGTCTCAGGTGTAGCTTATGAACCTAATCTTGCTGCTTAAGTGATTTTTGCAAAAGGTATCAAATACATTTATTGGGGGGAAGTCTTAAAGTCATTACTCTGTCAAGAATATGAAAATGAAGAATTATATCCTTGTAGAATAACCCACTCACTGCATCTACCAAGGAAGTAAATGGCAAAAATTATTTTGAATGAATAATTGAACACTTGATTCCAGGATAAGCATTAGTAAAACAGATGAATAAAGGAATTGAATTGAGAGAAAGTTAGAAATGTAATTGATATTGAAAATAGGATTTTCTAAACTTAGTGCTCAATTTGTTGAAAGTGCCTCTTGTTCAGATTGAATGATAGAACTTAAAAGAGTTCATTATGCACTTAAAAACAAAAAATATTTCTGAGACTGATTAGTAATTATTCAGAAATTACTTGAGTAGGTCTTGTAGGTTTAGTCTCATTTGATGGCCACTCAAATGAGTATTGCATGGTCAGTGAAGAACTGTGTTTGAATGGTTTATGTAGGGGAGAGGAAAGAAGACTACAGTGTTAGAATACGGAAGCAATGAGCCTTGTAAAGTAGGAACAAAGAATGTTATAGCAAACCAGTGCATTCAAAGGAAACGTGATCTGGACCAACCTCTCTAGGAGAGAAGTAAGAAGTCATCTGATGATGTGCAGAGAAGGGCAGAGGAATTTGACGATGGTCCCAGTGAAAAAGATCAGAAAAAAGTACTCATTAATGTGAGCTACCAGTGATTTATGCTGGTGACAAGGAAAGGTAGAATAAGAGTCACAATGGATATCAGTTTCCAGGAAAGCATGTATCTATGCTTAATCAGAGGGATGTCAGGAGTAGCCTAGGAGTAAATTCTTATCAAGAAAATTCTAATTCTCTATTTCTAACTTTTAATTTGAATTCTCTAATTCGGATTCATTCTTGGATCTCACTTGCACCAGAAATCTTAATATGTAGTCCAGTAAATTCAATTTCCAAACTCTTTGGTGTCAAATCTATCATTTTATTTCCACATCTACTTCCACAACCCCAAGCCAAGCCACCATTTCTTCCATAGACTCATGTGAGTTTCTAATCAGTCTTCTCAATCGCATTCTTGCCTCCCACCAATCCCTTTACACACCTTTGAATGGTCTCATCTTAGAGAATTGATTGTATCCCTGATTAAAACAGTTTATGTCTTAGACTGCACTTGGAACACCCAGGACCTGATAAAAGGATCTGCATGAGTGGATCCCAGTTCCTTGCCCAGCACTTTCCACACCAGTCTCCATCATGCCTTCCCATCTGGCCCCTCTGCCTTCTCTCTGTGCCTCACTCTTCCCAAACTAAAAGCACAATCCTGCCATAGTGTCTTCATGCATGATCTAATCTGTCCTTTGCTAGGAATGATTTTTCTCACTCTTTGTTCATGGGTGGAATATTTCTCAGTGATGCCTCCTCTGACTATTCAATATTGTTTTATATTAAAACAGTCAGTTTGTGTTGCTATAGTATTTTTTAGTGACTGTGGGTAATGCCACTGTATGACTTCTCTTGGTTCAGATTTTTTCTTTTTTTATATATTTCATATTACAAAAATATGATAACACATTTACAGGAGACTTGAAAAATACAGAACAAAGTTACATGGGGTCTGTGCGACCTGATGGACTGCAGCACACCATGCTTCCCTGTCCCTCACAACTCCCAGAGCTTGCTCAAACTCATGTCCATCAAGTCGGTGGTGCCATCCAACCATCCCATCCTCTGTCATTCCCTTTTTCTCTCGCCTTCAATCTTTCCTAGCATCAGGGTCTTTTCCAATGAGTATATTTTTCACATCAGGTGGCCAATGTATTGAAGTTTCAGCTTCAGAATCAGTCCTTCCAATGAATATTCAGGCCTTATTTCCTTTAGGATGGACTGGTAGGATCTCATTGCAGTCCAAGGGACTCTCAAGAGTCTTCTCCAACACCACAGTTCAAAAGCATCAATTCTTCAGTGCTCAGCTTTCTTTATGGTCCAACTCTCACATCCATACATGACTTCTGTAAAAAACATAGCTTTGACAGGACGGCCCTTTGTTGGCAAAGTAACATCTCTTCTTTTTCATATGCTGTCTAGGTTGGCCATAGTATTCTAAGGAGCAAGCATCTTTTAATTCCATGGCTGCAGTCACCCTCTGCAGTGATTTTGGAGCCCAAGAAATAAAGTTTGTCACTGTTTTCATTGTTTCCCCATCTATTTGCCATGAAGTGATGGGACCGGATTCCATGGTCTTCGTTTTTTGAATGTTGAGTTTTAAACCAGCTTCTTCACTCTCCTCTTTCACCTTCATCAAGAGGTTCTTTAAGATCTTTTTTGTATAGTTCTTCTGTGTATTCCTGCCACCTCTTCTTAATCTCTTCTTTTGTTAGGTCCATACCATTCTGTCCTTTATTGTGCTCATCTTTGCATGAAATGTTCCCTTGGCATCTCTAATTTTCTTGAACAGATCTCTAGTCTTTCCCATTCTATTGTTCTCCTCTATTTCTTTGCACTGATCGCTGAGGAAGGCTTTCTTATCTCTCCTTACTATTCTTTGAAACTCTGCATTCAGATGGATATGACTTTCCTTTTATCTTTTGCCTTTTGCTTCTCTTCTTTTCTCAGCTATTTATAAGGCTTCCTCAGAGAATCATTTTGCCTTTTTGAATTTCTTCTTCTTGGGGATGGTTTTGATCACCACCTCCTGTACAATGTTACAAAGCTCCATCCATAGTTCTTCAGGCACTCTGTCTATTAGATCTAATCTCTTGGATCTATTTGTCACTTCTGCTGTATAATTTTAAGGATTTTGATTTAGGTCATACCTGAATGGTCTAGTGGTTTTCCATATTTTCTTCAATGTAAGTCTGAATTTTTCAATAAGGAGTTCATGATTTGATCCACAGTCAGTTCCCAGTCTTGTTTCTGCTGACAGTATAGAGCTTCTCCATCTTCTGCTATAGAGAATATGATCAATCTGATTTCAGTATTGACCATCCGGTGATTCCATGTGTAGAGTTTTCTCTTATGTTGTTGGAAGAGGGTATTTCCTATGACTGGTGCATTCTCTTGGCAAAACTCTGTTAGCCTTTGCCCTGTTTCATTTTGTACTCCAAGGCCAAATTTGCCTGTTATTCCAGGTATCTCTTGACTTCCTACTTTTGCATTATAGTCCCCTATGATGAAAACAACATCTTTTTTGGGTGTTACTTCTAGAAGGTCTTTTAGGTCACCATAGAACCATTCAACTTCAGCTTCTTAGGCATAAGTGGTTGGGGCATAGACTTGGATTGCTATGATATTAAATGGTTTGCCCTGGAAACGACCAGAGATCATTCTGTCATTTTTGAGATTGCACCCAAGTACTGCATTTTGGACTCTTTTGTTGACTATGAGGGCTACTCCATTTCTTCTAAGGGATTCTTGCCCACAGTAGTAGATATAATGGTCATCTGAATTAAATTTGCTTATTCCAGTCCATTTTAGTTCACGGATTCCCAAAATGTCGCTGTTCGCTCTTGCTATCTCCTATTTGACCACTTCTAATTTATCTTGTTTCCTGGACCTAACATCCCAGGTTCCTGTGCAATACCGCTCTTTACAACATCGGACTTTACAACATCCATCATCAGTCACATTCACTGTTGGCCATTATTTTCGCTTTGGCTTAGCCTCTTCATTCCTACTGGAGCTATTTTTCCACCCTTCTCTGGTAGCTTATTGGGTACCTACCGTCCTGGGGAGTTTATCTTTCAGTGTCATATATTTTTGCCTTTTCATACTTTTCATGGGGTTCTCAAGGCAAAAATATTGAAGTTTGCCATTCCCTTCTCCACTGTTTGTTTTAAGTAGCTATATTAAGATTTTTGGCTTCACTGATGTCTTAGAGGGTAAAGAATCCACCTGCAGTGTGGCAGACCTGGCTCGATTCCTGGGTTGGGAACATCCCCTGGAGGAGGACATGGCAAACCACTCCAATATTCTTGCCTGGAAAATCCAAGGATATTAGCCTGATGGGCTATAGTCCATGGAGTCACAAAGAGTCAGGCATAACTGAGCAACTAAGCATAGCACGTTAAGATTTTTAGTTGGAGTTCCAGTATCAAACTCTCACTAATTAATAGAATGAATGTACAGAGAAGTATAAGAATATAATAGACTTTAAAAGCATTATGAACCACTTCAACATAATTAAGATTTATACAATTTTCATATAACAGTAGGACACAAATCTCTTCAAGTTCCTATAGACTATAAACTAGGAGACACTGGAACATATCCAGAGACACAAGACCAGGAACAGAAGTTTCATGGTCTGAAGGTATTGAAATCATACAGAGTCAGTTCTCTTATTACTGTGGAATTATGTTAGAGCCAATATCTAAAGACATTTGAAAATACCCATATATTTTCAAGTGCAGTGTGATAGTAACCAAAAGAGATCTTTGACTTAGCTATTGAAAGCTTCAGTAAAGTTAGAAGGCTAAAAAAAACACACAGAGAGTAAACGTAGAGAAAAAGCATTTAAATGAGAAATTAATATCAAAATGAGAAATTAATATCAAATATACTTTAAAAAAATCCCATATATCTGGAAATTAAACGTCCACTTTTAAATGAGGAGTATATCTAAGAAGCCATAACAAGGAAAATAAGAAAATGTGTATAATAAAATAAAAATGAAAAGAGAATTGACCAGAATTTATTGCATGCAACTGAAGCTGCTCAATGAAATTAAATACAATATGGAATCTTGAATAAGGTATAAAAACAAATAATGGACACTAGGATAAAATTTTGTGAGATTTTAACAAAATCTGTAATTTAGTTAGTAATACTTTATCACATGTCAATTTCCTGTTTGATTTTTTTTTTTTTTTGCAGCATAATATTTCTTTATATTCTCAGAATTGGGTTAGAAGTTTCAAGCCCCATTCAAATTTTTTTAAATCACTGAGATAATAAACTTTCTAGATTTTTGGCAGCAATTCTAGATGCTAAAATACATGAAACTGTGAATACAAATTTGAAATCTAACATTCTATTCATAATAAGTCAAACAAGTGGAATTAAAATGTCATAAATTTTTTAGCTAGGCAAAAATTCATAAGTTTTGTGAAATATATACACACACAAGATTTTCTACAATGCTTGGTAAAGACTTGAGAAAGAACATCAACCAAAAAAAAAAAAAAGAGAGAGAGAGAGCGAGAAATTGGAAAATATAAACTAAATGAAATGGGAGCACTGAATATGAAATATAAAAAGTGAAATAAACTACATAAAATTAAAAGATCATCATGTAGTCCATTTGTTTTTAAACATGGCTGCTCATTAGAGACACATCTGGAGCTTTGGGAGGGAAAAAAAGCCAAACCTGGGCATTTTCATTTTCTAAAAAATTCCAAGGTAGTTCTGATATGCATCTGGATTTTACAAAGTGATTATAGTTTTCTTTATTAAATGGTAGTTTTAGTGATACAGAATTCTGTTATTTTCTGTTGACCAATCATGATACAATTATTGTATTAAGCAAAAATTCACAATAGTAGAAGACATTCATCAATTTTCATAATCCATCAGTCAGTTCAGTCACTCAGTTGTGTCCAACTCTTTGTGACCTGATGGACTTCAGCATGCCAGGCTTCTCTGTCCATCACCAACTCCCAGAGCTTACTCAAACTCATGTCCATCGTGCCAGTGATGCCATCCAGCCATCTCATCTTCTTTTGTCCCTTTCTTCTCCCACGTTTAATCTTTCCCATCATCAGGATCTTTTCCGATCAGTTGGTTCTTCACGTCAGATGGCCAAACTATTGGAGTTTCAGCTTCAGCATCAATCCTTCCAATCAATATTCAGGACTGATTTCCTTTAGGTTGGACTGGTTGGATCTCTGTGAAGTCCAAGATCTTCAGTGATTTTGAAGCCCAAAGAAATAAAGTCTCTCACTGTTTCCATTGTGTCCTCATCTATTTGCCATGAAGTGATTGGACTGAATGCCATGATCTTTGCCTTTTGGATGTTGAGATTTAAGCCAACTTTTTCACTGTCCTCTTTCACTTTCATCAAGAGGCTCTTTAGTTCTTCGTTTTCTCCCATAATTGTGGTATCATCTCTGTATCTGAGGTTACTGATATTTCTCCCGGCAATCTTGATTCCAGCTTGTGCTTCATACAGCCCAGTATTTCACATGATGTACATCACAATCATGATGTATTTATAATCAATCAGATCAGATCAGTTGCTCAGTTGTGTCCAACTCTTTGCGACCCCATGAGTTGCAGCACGCCAGGCCTCCCTGTCCATCACCAACTCCTGGAGTTCACTCAGACACGTCTATCAGGTCAATGATGCCATCCAGCCATCTCATCCTCTGTCGTCCCCTTCGCCTCCTGCCCCCAATCCCTCCCAGCATCAGAGTCTTTTCCAATGAGTCAACTCTTCGCATGAAGTGGCCAAAGTACTGGAGTTTCAGCTTCAGCATCATTCCTTCCAAAGAAATCCCAGGGCTGATCTCCTTCAAAATGGACTGGTTGGATCTCCTTGCAGTCCCAGGGACTCTCAAGAGTCTTCTCCAACACCACAGTTCAAAAGCATCAATTCTTCGGCACTCAGCCTTCTTCACAGTCCAACTTTCATGTCTATTCATGACCACAGGAAAAACCATAGCCTTGACTAGATGAACCTTTGTTGGCAAAGTAATGTCTCTGCTTTTTAATATGCTATCTAGGTTGGTCATAATTTTCCTTCCAAGGAGCAGGCGTCTTTTAATTTCATGGCTGCAGTCACCATCTGCAGTGATTTTGGAGCCCAGAAAAATAAAGTCTGACACTGTTTCCACTGTTTCCCCATCTATTCCCCATGAATTGATGGGACCGGATGCCATGATCTTCATTTTCTGAATGTTGAGCTTTAAGCCAACTTTTTCACTCTCCACTTTCACTTTCATCAAGAGGCTTTTGAGTTCCTCTTCACTTTCTGCCATAAGGGTGGTGTCGTCTGCATATCTGAGGTTACTGACATTTCTCCTGGCAATCTTGATTCCAGCTTGTGTTTCTTCCAGTCCAGCGTTTCTCGTGATGTACTCTGCATAGAAGTTAAATAAACAGGGTGACAATATACAGCCTTGACGTACTCCTTTCCTATTTGGAACCAGTCTGTTGTTCCATGTCCAATTCTAACTGTTGCTTCCTGACCTGCATACAAATTTCTCAAGAGGCAGATCAGGTGGTCTGGTATTCCCATCTCTTTCAGAATTTTCCACAGTTTATTGTGATCCACACAGTCAAAAGTTTTGGCATAGTCAATAAAGCAGAAATAGATGTTTTTCTGGAACTCTCTTGCTTTTTCTGTGATCCAGCAGATGTTGGCAATTTGATCTCTGGTTCCTCTGCCTTTTCTAAAACCAGCTTGAACATCAGGAAGTTCACGGTTCACATATTGCTGAAGCCTGGCTTGGAGAATTTTGAGCATTACTTTACTAGCATGTGAGATGAGTGCAATTGTGTGGTAGTTTGAGCATTCTTTGGCATTGCCTTTCTTTGGGATTGGAATGAAAACTGACCTTTTCCAGTCCTGTGGCCACTGCTGAGTTTTCCAAATGTGCTGGCATATTGAGTGCAGCACTTTCACAGCATCATCTTTCAGGATTTGGAATAGCTCAACTGGAATTCCATCACCTCCACTAGCTTTGTTTGTAGTGATGCTTTCTAAGGCCCACTTGACTTCACATTCTAGGATGTCTGGCTCTAGGTCAGTGATCACACCATCGTGATTGTCTGGGTCGTGAAGATCTTTTCTGTACAGTTCTTCTGTGTATTCTTGCCATCTCTTCTTAATATCTTCTGCTTCTGTTAGGTCCATACCATTTCTGTCCTTTATTGAGCCCATCTTTGCATGAAATGTTCCTTTGGTATCTCTGATTTTCTTGAAGAGATCCCTAGTCTTTCCCATTCTGTTGTTTTCCTCTATTTCTTTGCATTGATCGCTGAAGAAGGCTTTTTTATCTCTTCTCGCTATTCTTTGGAACTCTGCATTCAGATGTTTATATCTTTCCTTTTCTCCTTTGCTTTTCACTTCTCTTCTTTTCACAGCTATTTGTAAGGCCTCCCCAGAAAGCCATTTTGCTTTTCTGCATTTCTTTTCTATTGGAATGGTCTTGATCCCTGTCTCCTGTACAATGTCACAAACCTCATTCCATAATTCATCAGGCACTGTATCTATCAGTTCTAGGCCCTTAAATCTATTTCTCACTTCCGCTGTATAATCATAAGGGATTTGATTTAGGTCATACCTGAATGGTCTAGTGGTTTTCCCTACTTTCTTCAATTTAAGTCTGAATTTGGCAATAAGAAGTTCATGGTCTGAGCCACAGTCAGCTCCTGGTCTTGTTTTTGCTGACTGTATAGAGCTTCTCCATCTTTGGCTGCAAAGAATATAATCAATCTGATTTTGGTGTTGACCATCTGGTGATGTCCATGTATAGAGTCTTCTCTTGTGTTGTTGGAAGAGGGTGTTTGTTATGACCAGTGCATTTTCTTGGCAAAACTCTATTAGTCTTTGCCCTGCTTCATTCCGTATTCCAAGGCCAAATTTGCCTGTTACTCCAGGAGTTTCTTGATCCTACTTTTGCATTACAGTCCCTTATAATGAAAAGGACATCTTTTTTGGGTGTTAGTTCTAAAAGGTCTTGTATGTCTTCATAGAACTGTTCAACTTCAGCTTCTTAGCCAGACAAAAAATAAAAGAGCATTACAATTACAAGCCATAATGGAAACATGATTAACCTAACAATATAAAATAATCACATACAGTTTGATGAGTTATGTAGAGTGATGTGGTAAGTAAAAGTGCAAACATGCACATGTTTTCCTCAGCCCAGTCAATCTATGCCAGATTTTCTCACTGCCAGTACCTCCCATCAGGAAGCTTACACAAACCTCTTAGCCTCCTCCATCAGAAGGCAGACAGAAGAAGTAAGAAGAACCACAATCCCACAGTGACTAGAACTAAAAGCACTTTGCAGAAAGTTACTCAGGATGAAAAAGCAGATAGTTATGTCCCAGATGAAAGGACAAATCAAAACCTCAGAAAAACAACTAAATGAAATGGTGATAGGTAACCTTCCAGAAAAAGAATTCAGTATAATGATAGTGAAGATGATCCAGGATCTCAGGAAAACAGTGGAGGAGATCCAAGAAATGTTTACTAAAGAGCTAGAAGAGCTAAAGGACAAACAGAGCTGAATAATACACTAAGAGGAATCAATAGCAGAACTACTGAGGCAGAAGAATGGATAAAGAATAAAGGTGATAACAGATAAAGAACAGATAATGGATAAATGGATAAAGGTGGAAATCACTGCCACAGAACAGAATATAGAAAAAGGAATGAAAAGAAATGAGGACAGCCTAAGAGACCCCTGGGACAACATTAAACACACCAATATTCACATTATAGGGGTCCCAGCAGGAGAAGAGAGAGAAAAGGCCTGAGGAAATACTTGAAAAGATAATAGCTGAAAACTTCCCTAACATGAGAACAGGAATCGTCAACCAAATCCAGGAAGTACAGAGAATCCCAGGCAGGATAAACCCAAGGAGGAACACACTGAAACACTAAGTAATGAAACTGACAAAAATTAAAGACAGATATAATATTAAAATCAACAGAGGAAAAACATCAAATAACATACAAGGGAACTCCCATCAGGCTATCAACTGATTTCTCAACAGAAACTCTACAAGCCAAAAGGGATTGACACAATATATTTAAAGTGATAAAAGAGAAGGAACTACAACCAAGAATACTCTACTCAGTAAGACTCTCATTCAGATTTGACAGAGAAATCAAAAGCTTTACAGACAAGCAAAAGTTAAGAGACTTCAGCACCATTAAACCAACTTTACAACAAATGCTAAAAGAAACTTTTCTAAACAGGAATTGCAAGAGAAGGAAAAGACCTACGCAAAATAAACCCAAAACAATTAAGAAAATAGTAATAGGGTCATACACATGGATAACTACCTTAAAGGTAAATGGATTAAATGCATGAATCACATTTTTTTTTTTAATGTCAGTGTGTGCCTGTATTTAAAAATACTAGATTGCAGCAGTTCTATACAGGATTATTTGAATTTTATTTATAAAAATGATGCCTCATTAACAAGATGAAAAGCCCATTTTTCACGCTCCAGATGTATTTTATTTGTGCCTTTATTTGGCAATTCTCATGTTTTCTCTCTTGCTATAGTCATTGCACACTTGTTTTCTTCTAACTACTGACTTAGATAAGAAACACTGGGAATTTGGATATTGGGAATTACCTTTTTGGGGGCTTTCCAGGTGGCTCAATGGGTCAAGAACCTGCCTGCAGTATAGGAGACAGACGCTGGAGATATGGTTTCATTTCCTGGGTCAGGAAGATCTCTTGGAAAAGCGCACAGCAACACACTCCAGTATTATTGCCTGGAGAATCCATGGACGGAGGAACTTGGTGGGCTACAGTCCATAGATTGCAAAGAGTCGAACATGACTCAAGTGACTGAGCACAATTACTTTTTAAATATCTTTGTATATGGAAGACATTTAGTTACATTGAATTCTATACAAATTATCCTGAATTTCAGTAGATTCTTGTCTTTTAAGGAAGAGCCAAGCAGCTCCTTGCTAACATTGAAGTTGGTATGGGATTTATGGAGTGCTGAGTAAGCCTTGTGTTTGTTTGGATAGTTATTGTTCTAAGAGAGAAACTGAAGATAGGGAAAAAGATGAAATTCAGGTCAGCTTTTTCTTTTTCTTAGAAAATCTTATGAGAAGTGTGTAGTGTGTTCCATATTTAAAATATTGGATTAAATATCATTTGGGTATCATTTGTTAATTTCACATCATCTTATATTTCTTCCCTCATATTTCTCATATTTCTTCCTTCTCATATTTCATATTGGGCTTCCCTGGTGGCTCAGAGAATAAAGCATCTGCCTGCAATGTGAGAGACCCAGGTTTGATGCCTGGGTCGGGAAGACCCCCTGGAGAAGGAAATGGCAACCCACTCCAGTATTCTTGCCTGGAAAATTCCATGGACAGAGAAACCTGGTAGGCTACAGTCCACGGGGATCACAAAGAGTTGGAAATGACTGAGTGACTTCACTTTCACCTTTCACAAATGATCATCTTTTGGCTGCATATTCATAACCCTTAAGATTTTTATAATAAAGTAGACCAAGAGACAACTATATTTTATAATTAGTTGCAGTCTAAGTGTATAACCTAACCTCTCAACTTGGACACTTCTGAAGTTATATAATAATGGGAAGACCCTTGATGTGCTTTAATGAAACAAGTAGAAACTATAAACTTAGAAGTTAAATACTTCTGCATATAAATGCTTCCTTTTGACATTCCTAGCTATGTGACCTTGAGGAAACTTCTCAAGGGAATTACTTCACCCACTCAGATCAGATCAGATCAGATCAGATCAGTCGCTCAGTCATGTCCGACTCTTTGTAACCCCATGAATCGCAAGGCCTCCCTGTCCATCATCAACTCCCGGAGTTCACTCAGACTCATGTCCATCAAGTCAGTGATGCCATCCAGCCATCTCATTCTCTGTTGTCCCTTTCTCCTCCTGCCCCCAATCCCTCCCAGCATCAGGGTTTTTACCAGTGAGTCAACTCTCCGCATGAGGTGGCCAAAGTACTGGAGTTTCAGCCTCAGCATCAGTCCTTCCAATGAACACCCAGGACTGATCTCCTTTAGGATGGACTGGTTGGATCTCCTTGCAGTCCGAGGGACTCTCGAGAGTCTTCTCCAACACCACAGTTCAAAAGCATCAATTCTTTGGTGCTCACCCTTCTTCACAGTCCAACTCTCACATCCATACATGACCACTGAAAAAAACCATAGCCTTGACTAGATGGACCTTTGTTGGCAAAGTAATATCTCTGCTTTTCAATATGCTATCTAGGTTGGTCATAACTTTCCTTCCAAGCAGCAAGCGTCTTTTAATTTCATGGTTGCAGTCACCATCTGCAGTGATTTTGGAGCCCCCCAAAAATAAAGTCTGACACTGTTTCCACTGTTTCCCCATCTATTTCCCATGAAGTGATGGGACCGGATGCCATGATCTTAGTTTTCCGAATGTTGAGCTTTAAGCCAACTTTTTCACTCTCCTTTTTCACTTTCATCAAGAGGCTTTTTAGTTCCTCAACCAGAAAACATATAAACCAGACACCCGTTTTGTTGTTGTTGTTGTTTTCCTTCTTTATCATTTTTCTTTACTGTTTTCTTGGCTAGTCTTTCCAGAAGTGATTTTTAGGATCCTCTTGACAAATCAAACATATGTGAGTGTGGGTACATACATACTGTTAAAAGTTTTATTGCAATTATATTAATTAGAGAAAATGTGTGATGAGAATGACATCTCAAGTATTTAATCTTAATATCCAGGAGAAAAGTTTTTCTTTCTCTGTTTTTTCAAATATCTCATTATTCTTCATAAATATTTTGTACTGCTTTAAAAAAAATTGATTCTTACTTACTTTAGAAAAGTTTACTCATTCTTGTTAGTGGGATTTTTAATTTACTCATCCATAAGTTTTACATTGGTCTAAAGAAATAGTATTTGAACCCAGAAACTATGCTAAACTTGTTTATTAGTAAAGAATGTGAATTTTCTTGTGTTTTTATTGAAGATAATTAAATCATCTGTAATAATATTTTTATTTTTATCCTCATGGCGTATCTTTTCTTACCTTACTGCAACATCTAATATCTTTAGACCAATGTTAAACAAAGAGGCAATCCCAGACATTTTAGACTGCTTACAAATTATCATGTTTTTTGTATTGGTTTGGTTGGAATCTCTGTATTAAATTTTATTTTTATTTTTTGTTCATATTTAGAAATGATTTATTTTATAGTCCAAAGAGAGATTTTTTTTTTTTTTTAAAACACAGTTTTTATAACAGATTACCGATTACTAGGCTTGTTTACCCGAGAAGGCAATGGCACCCCACTCCAGTACTCTTGCCTGGAAAATCCCACGGGCGGAGGAACCTGGTGGGCTGCAGGAGCGACTTCACTTTCATTTTCCACTTTCATGCATTGGAGAAGGAAATGGCAACCCACTCCAGTGTTCTTGCCTGGAGAATCCCAGGGACGGCAGAGCCTGGTGGGCTGCCGTCTATGGGGTCGCACAGAGTCAAACATGACTGAATTGACTTAGCAGCAGCAGCAGCAGGCTTGTTTACTCCATACTACAAATTATTCTGCAGATTTAACCTGGGTTTTGAGATCCAAATAGCAGATCAAACACCATGAGACCTGAGCCTACTTAATTAGGGCGAAATTCTGAGAAAATCATGATTTGTATTAAATTTTAAAATTTTGTTTCATTTTCTTGTTTCCTAACATTTATCATGGAAAATACTGAAATTTATGAAATTATTTCTCTACATCTCTTGACATGCTTTTCTCCTTCTGTTAATGTGGTCACTTTCACTAATCGATTTTTGAATGCTAAAAAAATCCTTGACTTCCTGGGAAAACTCTTACTTTGTCGCAGTAACTTTTATCTTTTTCATTTGGCTTGCTAATAGTTCAGGATTTTCTAAACCAATCATCAATAATTTCCTTGAGTGGCATATAATTAAATTTAAACATATAATTACTGTTTAAAAGAGTTGAGTAACTGTTTTTAAGAAAATTCTTTGAAGCACTGTGAAAAAATGTACCCTGTTTTTATTATGAAAGTTTTAAAATTATGTGGACATTATGATTTGGAGTTAGAATTTTTCACTAATGATTCAACTAAAGTAACAGTTGTAGATTTTAAAAGTCTTATGTATTTTAAAATTCAGTAAATGTTGCATATTTTTTCTATAATGTTCATTTTCTCAAAGTTTTTGATATATTGACAGATACATTACATATATTACCTGTTCATTGTTTACATGTTTCTAATATATTGGTGACTTTGTCTTCTTTGCAATTCCTAGTGGGGCTCACTTGTTTTCTTTTTTCATATCTTTTTAGAAGTTTCCTTAGTTTATTGCTATTTTTAACTACCTAGTTTTTTTTTCTTTTCTTTTTATCTTTTTCCATGTATTTTATTTTTTTTTGAATATAAATGTATTTATTTTAATTGGAGGCTAATTACTTTACAATATTGTATTGGTTTTGCCATACATCAACATGAATCCGCCACGGGTGTACATGTGTTCCCCATCCTGAACCCCCCTCCCTCCCCGTACCATCCCTCTGGGTCATCCCAGTGCACCATCCCCAAGCATCCTGTATCCTGCATCAAACTTGGACTGGCGATTCATTTCATATATGATATTATACATATTTCAATGTCGTTCTCCCAAATCATCCCACCCTCTTCCTCTCCAAACAGAGTCCAAAAGACTGTTCTATACATCTGTGTCTCTTTAGCTGTCTCGCATACAGGATTATCGTTACCATCTTTCTAAATTCCATATATATGCATTAGTATACTGTACTGGTGTTTTTCTTTCTGGCTTACTTCAGTCTGTATAATAGGCTCCAGTTTCATCCACCTCATTAGATCAGATCAGATCAGATCAGTCGCTCAGTCGTGTCCAACTCTTTGCGACCCCATGAATCGCACGCAGCACACCAGGCCTCCCTGTCCATCACCAACTCCCGGAGTTCACTGAGACTCATTAGAACTGATTAAAATATATTCTTTTTAATGGCTGAGTAATACTCCATTGTGTATATGTACCACAGCTTTCTTATCCATTCATCTGCTGATGGACATCTAGGTTGCTTCCATGTCCTGGCTATTATAAACAGTGCTGCGATGAACATTGGGGTACACATGTCTCTTTCAATTCTGGTTTCCTAGGTGTGTATGCCCAGTAGTGGGATTTCTGGGTCATAAGGCAGTTCTATTTTCAGTTTTTTAAGGAATCTCCACACTGTTCTCCATAGTGGCTGTACTAGTTTGCATTCCCACCAACAGTGTAAGAGGGTTCCCTTTTCTCCACACCCTCTCCAGCATTTATTGCTTGTAGACTTTTGGATAGCAGCTTTTATTTATGCTAGTTTTGTGCTTTCTATTTAACAAATATTTTCTGATTTTTTTCCTACTCTCTTGAGTTTTTTATGATCTGCTTTCCTCTTTAACTTAATTCTTTACTTGGTTATTTCCAATCAGTCATATTTTGATTGGATGCATTTTGAGTTATAAATCCCTTTAGCTGTGTTTCTGTGAATATGGATATGTAGTGTTTCATTAACTTCATTTAAATATTTCTTAATTTTTGTTATGATTGCTTTCTTTCTGTGAACTATTTAGATCTGAATTCTTACATTTTCAAACAAATGATTATTTGGAAATAATTTATTATAAATTTTAAATTGAAGATAACCCTTGAAAAATGCAGAATTGGGCAATAACCCTTACATAATCAAGATTCTGCATGTTAGTTTCACCACTGAAAAGTTAACTACTAAGTACCTACATCAATATTGTTTTATCTGGTACAAAACAGTGTGGATGTTCGGTGCTTTACTGACACTAGACACCTGAAATGAAAGGTAATGTGGAAAACAAATTCATATTTATTTATAAGGTATCATGATTCATGCATTGATAATGAAGAAACAAATATATTTGCTTTCTGTAACTTAGTGTAATCAATACATATACTTCACAATAGCCTGGCCTGTAGACTAATGAATGAATCATTAAAAAATATTATGACATACTGTATTATAGTCATATTCATAATATAGTATTGCAAACATTGTTACATTTAAGAAAGAACACTTATCTGTGATGGTAGGCTGATACTCAGTTTCTCCAGTTATGAGGGAGAGAGATTGTATGGTAATATAATTGCTGAAAGCAAAATTATAAGATAGTGAAAAACTAACATTAATTTTATATTAAATACACTCACCTTATGTCTATGCAAGAATAGATTAGTATCTGCATATATTTTATGCATTCATAACATACCTAAATTTTTTCTTAATTTTTTCAGTATTTTTAGAGTCCATGGTTCATCTGCAAGTTGTTTTTAAATTGTAGCAAATCCCCAAAAGTTTTTCCACCGTATCTAAACAATACACATATAAGTAAGTCCACACAGTTCAAACCTACAGTTCAAGGATCAGCTCTTTTTTCCATTATGATTAGATTGTGTGATCTGTTTGTGACAATTATTTGGTAAGTGTAGATTAATTTTTTGATAGCATATGTACAGTCTTCTTATATGGCTTCTTAACTACCTCTTGTTATACTACTATTTATTTCTGTCTGATAGATCACTCTGTTAATTGTGCTGTTAAAATCTTTAAATTTATGAACCTTATTTTTTATTTGCTGTACATATCAGCCAGAAATTCAAAAATTTAGTATTTATGGTGTTGTCAATTTCTCTGACCTTTTTAACTCTACAGACTTTGAGGTACTTACTGTTCGATAGGATTGTTACCTTTTCCCTGTGAATTGCATTGTTTGTATAATGAGTCATGACGCTTTTAGGCTAAAAAGTATATTTTTGTCTTGATTGTTCCATTGTTAAAATTGCACCTTCTTCTTTTAGTTGGTGTCTCCCTCACGTGTCTTTCTTTATTTCTATATTCATCTTTTAAGTGCTATTCTTTTGTAGTTTATCTCTTTTAAGCAATGTATAGCTTAATTTCATTCTGAGTGGCTTTTTTAAAATCAAACTTGAATATCTGTTTCTTAAATAGATGGTATAATCTTTTTTCACTTATTTCTTTTACCAGTATATTTGGCCTTACTTCTTCCATTTTATTATGCATTTTAATAGCCATGCTTTTCATTTATTTTTGCTGACTTGTATCAAATATTTTGATGACTGAATTGTCTTTATTTCATTCTTATCTTTTTTTAATCCTGGAAGTCATAAATAATTATTAGTAATCCTTAGTAATATTTTCTCTTGAAATTATAACATTCTCCTTTAATAGAATAAACATTAATAATTGTTATTACCCTTTCCTCCAGCCAGGCAGTAGGAATCTTAACATGCCTGACTTTGACCATATCATTCTATTTTATCTCAGCCATTGGAGATAGAACACCTTTGTCTTCTGGCCTCTGTAGTTGTTAAGCCTGCCACCAGGGTTTTTTTGTTTTTGTTTTTAATTCTTTTGACTAAAATGTCTTTAAACATTTTCTCTTCATCTTGACTGATGTACAGTATCATCAAATGAGTCTAACAGTGAATCTTAATCAAGGATCAATGTGCTTCTTCCAACTGAGGAGTCCAGTTTTTTCTAGTTATAAAAAATCCTCAGCTAATAACTCCTAGATTACTGCATCTCTCTACTTCTAATAATAGTCTGTGTTGGGAGCACTGTTAGATACAGGCTGTGCTTTCCCTCTCACCTTCATGTCTCACATCCAGTTTCCATCTCTAACCAAAACGAGCTCCATCCTGAGTAATCTCTTATAGCTATCTTCAAATTTGTGGCCCTTCAAAGCTGCATTTATGGTGTTTTAAACTTATTAACTGAGTTGTGTGTTAAAGTGACTCTATTTCTCACATTTACAAATTTTCTTTTTAAAATTTGCTAATTTAAATCTACAGATGTCTTTCTTGAATGTAGTATTCTACATATGTGATAATTTTAAACAAAATTATTTGGGTTGATTTGAAAAATTATTCTGTCATTTCAAGTTCATGGAGATCTATTTATAGATGGATTGTCAGTATACCGTATCCCTTGGTAGTTTGTTTACTCATGTAGTTGTACTATTTTTGCCGCCTTGTCTCATGAGTTTCTTCTTCTACAGAAGGTTCCTACTCCCTGAGTTGTACTGTATCCCTGTACAGAATTTCTGCATTTGTTTTTCTCTAGAACACAGTACTTTCATCAATCTGGGACAAGGTTTTAATGCTAATTTCTCAATTTAGCATCCATTATTCCACAGTTGGCATAAAGTAGTTTTAGATTTGTATGTAACTGAGGTTTCAGTTTCCAGCCAAACCCAGAGCAGATGAAAAACATCCTTGATGCTTCCCAGAGTGTGTAGTTGGACAGCCTCTTTTCCCTTTAACACTTCCAGGGATTTCAGCTTGTGCACGGGTTTCTCTTCCAGCTGCTTGTCTGGTGCAGACAGAGACCAATTGTACAGCTGGTGGACATTAACACCTAACTCCTTCCATTAGGGCTTGTACCTCCGTCTGCACTCCTTGTAGTCCCCAAGGCATCAATTCATGTGCTTGCAATTCTGGTTTAGAGTTTCTCCCTTCATTTCCAGCACTTAGATTTCAGATTTTTCTTTTCCTTCTCTTCTTTTTTAAAGTATATCTGTGTGTATAAAATAAATGTTTATTACATTTTATCCAACAGTTCTGTGTATTGTGATTTAGACTCTTGTCTGCCATGTTGCTGTAAATTCTGAAACTCTTTGTTTTGGGGGGGAAAGTCTGCCACATAACTGGGGACCCTGCTGTGAAGTAGAAAAGCAGGGGTTTTATTTTTCCTGGTAACTCAGGCTGCAGAAACTGTGCTCAAATTTTCAGAATTTCTTTTCTCTCTTTAAAGAGTTTTTAAAAGAAACAGTGAGGATGGGAGCCTCTTACATTTGCCTCCTGTGAAATCCTTAAATTCAATAGTTAATACGAGATATAGGCTCTGAAAGTGATAAAGTGGTTCTGGGTCACAGATACTAGGCTCCCTTTTTTGTTTGTTTGTTTCAACAAAAAGAAATGCATAAAAAGGCAAATTAGTCATATGTCAGTATGTTATGTTCTAAAAGGAAATCTTTATTTTTTCTGTGCTAATCAACATACATGTTTTAAATGGGATTTTTTTTTCCTCCAAGTGTGAAATCTAACTATAAGAGATGATCTAACTATAAGAGATGTATGAATTAATCACTACTCTCAGAATTTACCTATTTATGTTTTCTTCATATAGTTGGGAATGGTGCATTTTTCACCAAGTCCCTGATCTTTCCTTTCTCCCAACAAGACTCATATTATCCGTTTACATAAAGAAGCAACATTCATTCAAATGCACACACACACATACACTTACACACACATACACATGTACTTGGTCATACAAATAAGCATATCCGGAATGAGGGAGGGAAACAATCATTTTATTATTGAGATAAAAAGAGTTTTGTTTTCATCTGTGTTCTGATATGAAAATGAGATCACAAGAGGTGGAGGAACATGGAGATAATTGGGTGAAATTAAAGGGTGAGATTAAGGGTGAAAGAAGCAGACATTATATTGGGTTGGACTTGCAGTATCATTTAGAGGGGAAGCCCCTGGTAAAAGGAAATAGAACTGATTATGGGTTGACACACTACAAGAAATGGATGATGGGAAGTACAAATACGCTGACCCAGCTTTAGTTTTTTAAAACCGTTTTGACAGCCTATGTCATAAAAATGTCATACACATGGTCTACTCCAATGAAGAGAATACCTAAATGTCCCCAACATGCATGTGAAAAATACCAATTTAAAAAGAGTGAAGTAACATACTGACAGGAGTTCTTTCTTCCTCCTGAATCATATGTCTAGTGAACATTACTTCAGTGAACACCACTTTGTGGTGTTGTCCGGTTAATGGCACATTTACCACCTGGTGATTAAGTTATAAATGAAGATCTCAAATTATAGAAAGGAGGAAGAATTAATATGTTCACTAACCATGACCAATGAATAATTCTTCACTTGGAGGGAGGAAATGACATTTAATGCACACCTATCCTGTGTAAGGCATGTCCTAGGTCATTTATAATAAGATAATAAGTACTTATCGAGATAATTAGAGTCTCTCCTCACCGTCCAGCCTCAGTGATCCAAAAACTGCTATGCTCTCAGAGATGCATATCACATTTTGTTAAAATGCTCACTTAGTAGAAGTAAATCAGTGGTATCTGACTGTAGTGGGCTTCCTGGTGGCTCAGTGGTAAAGACAATGCCTACCAAGGCAGGAGACCCAGGTTCAATCTGTGGGTCGGGAAGATCCCCCAGAGAAGGAAATGGCAACCCACTCCAGTATTCTTGCCTGGAAAATCCCATAATCAGAGGAGCCTGGCAGGATACAGTCCATGGGGTCACAAAGAGTCAGACACAGCTAAGAGACTAACAACATCAACAGCATCTGATTAAAGTAGATCTTTCCCTTTATTTAAAAAGTTCTTTCTACATTAAGGATAATGTCTACATTTTTCAGTATTTGAAAAGAAAAATTCCCATGTCTACCAGTGTAACACAGCTACTGAAAGAGTGGATTTTTATCTACACAAGCTATCTGTTCGTTATATAAAGATAGGAGCGCATTTTAGTAGAAAGTGTGTCAGTGGTTCAGATTTTCTTTATAGTCCACCTTCGTGGCTGCCTTTGGTACATGCATGAAATGGATGGGTACAGTGATTGTTTACAAGATTCACATGTGGTTCTTGGGAAATCTAGGTCATCTCTCACTATCATGATTGCTAAATTGCGTATAAAGCAGGTCAGCTATCCTGCACCGCTGGTGTGAAGCACCATGGCAGCCTGCTATTTGCCTGTTAAGAGTTAAATTGTATCCGCTAATCCTAGCTTTTAAGCAGCTAGAATTGACATTGCTTAATTTACTTGTAACCCTTATAACACACATTTAGCAGAGGGTATTGGTCTTTGTGCTGGATTGAAAACTGGCAGTCCCAAAGGAAATTGACTAAAACTATTATCATAGTTAAGGTTGCCTATCATTCTAATTATAATTCACATCCAATAATGAACACCTTGTTCAATAATATTTAATTCAAATCATGATGCTGAGTATAAAATTACATATCGAGAGAATTCATTAGAAGTTTCAAAAGTAAGCTAAGTAAATGTGCCTCAGAGAATGTATTTGATGAATTTGTAAAAGTATTTAAATTAGATCTGTAAAGTATTATGAAAAATCCACAAGGGATGCACAATTAGGCGAATAAGCTCTTCAAGGCCAGGAGCTGCTGGGTATCCATTGTAAAGTGCTTTCTGATATATTGTTTATCCAAAGTAGGGAGACAGGAGGGAGGACCATAAGGTATAATACAGAAGAAATGCAGGAGAGGTGATGCCAAAAGTAACTGAATAAAAAGTAATTCCATCATAATTAGTTATCTAGCCTTTGCCTGCCTATTATTCATATGTCATTGAAGTATTTTAATATGAGACAAATGCTTTTTTAATACATGCACATTTTGTAAAGTCCATAATGTTTGAGCTTCATGAGCTGCTCATTCATAACAGGTCCTGTTTCAAACTCTTGTGTGTAGGTTAGATGGTACTGAATGTGCAGTTATGTAATTTATAACACTTAAACCAGTTATGTCTGTGGTGATTTCTATCTTAATATCCTAATGATACATGAACATGTCCATTTTTATTTATGGTGTGCTCATTATTATATAACTAGAAGGCAATGGCAACCCACTCCAGTGTTCTTGCCTGGAGAATCCCAGGGACGGGGGAGCCTAGTGGGCTGCCATCTATGGGGTCGCACAGAGTCGGACATGACTGAAGCGACTTAGCAGCAGCAGCAGCAGCAGCAGCAGGGTGACTTTAAACTGAAATGCATGCATCTGTTGGTTCATGCATTCATTCATTTGTATGTTCCTTTCATTCATTCAATATTTATTGAATGGTAACTATGTTGTTGTTGTTCAGTCATTCAGTCGTGTTTGACTTTTTGAGACCCCAGGGACTGCAGCATACCAGGCTTCCCCGTCCTCCACTGTTATCCAGAGTTTGCTCAAACTCATGTTCATTGAGTCAGTAATGCCATACAACCATCTCATCCTCTGTTGCCCTCTTCTCCTCCTGCCCTCAATCTTTCCCAGTATCAGGGTCTTTTCCAATGACGGGACTCTTCACATCATATGGCCAAAGTATTGGAGCTCCGACTTCAGCATCAGTCCTTCCAGTGAATATTCAAGGTTGATTTCCTTTAGGATGGACTGGGAGATAAAAATCATTCAATCCTAAAGGAAATCAGCAGTAAGTATATTTTAGACAAATTATGCTTGACTGGTGCTGAGGAACTAATGAAGTTCAAGGAGAAAAATGATTCAACTAGTAATGGAGTTTATACTTTATATTCTAAAAGGGAAGAAAGTTGTTTGGTAAGTGGGCTTACTAATAGTGCACCACTGGAAAACAAATAAATTTTTCAAAGCAGGAACCAGTGAACTGTCTGTGAAGGACCAGCTAATAAATATCTCAGGTTTTGCCAACATGCAGTCTCTGTTGAATCTACTCAACTTTGCAGTTGTAGCCTAAAAACAGCCAAGGCATAATATCTAAATGATTGAGTATGGCTGTGTTCCAATAAAACTTTGTTTACAAAACCCGATGACTGTTGGAATTTGGCTCATGGGTTGTAGTCTGCCAATCCCTACCCTTGAAGAATTACAGTCCCATGAAAGTACAAAAAATGAATTTGTTCTAGGATGAGCAGGGGGAGTTAATGACTTTTTTTTTTTTTTAACCAAAGAGGATGCAATTAAGGCAAGATGTGAACAATTAGAACATAATTAGATGACATGTGGAGGACAGTTTCTAAAAGGTATTAGTGAGCCCTATGGCAGGAAGCATATGCCTACTCCATGAAGTTTAGATTTTATAATATATAATTGTTATGTATCCTTTTCACTTTACAAATGAGGAAACTAATGCTCATAGAAGCAGTGACGTACCCAGTGGTTTAGCTCAGGTTCCCACCTATATTGTTCTAATTCCAAATCTTTTCTTCTTTCTGTTTTACTGAACTGCCTCTCTGAGTTTAGCACTCAGGCATATGCAAACATGACTGCTTTCTCTTAGGAGTTTGCAATCTATCACAAACTCTTTGGACTTACATTTATAGAATAAAATTACATATTTAAACTTCTTTTTGGCCAACTTTCATCATTTCATGATGTGACACAGACCAGGAATAGATTCATGAGGGAAAGTCCACAGGAAACTTTCTGAAACACATGTTACCTTCCCCCATCAGCTCCTATACACTTAATATATCACAAAGCAAACTTTACAGAAGGACTGAACCCCAGTGGTTATTTTAGAGCAGACCTTGAGCCCTAAAGTCTGGAATGTGATTTATTGATTGCTATAAGGCAGAGCAATGAGCGATTTACAGGACTGAGGTAAAAAGAGGAAAATAAGTATCTTTTGGCTAGCAGCAGACTGGAAGAAATATACCTGTCTTTTTATACTCTATGAATAATTTAGTATGTTTTATAAGCATGAAGATATACAATTGTGGGTTTGCTTGTTACAGTTTATATTTTACTTTCTTAACTCTGGATCCAATATGCCTTTATGCATACTGATAGGTTCTGTCTAATGGACTGAATGCCATTTTATAGTGCCCAAGCATTCGGTGAACTCTTTTTAAAGTGCTAGGTCAGATTTTTGTTGCAAATATAGTTAAATAAAATACAAAACCTAAAAAGAAAGCTGCAGTAAAGGACCAAGTGATTTGTAAATATTTATTTTCCATGAGAGTTAAATTACACATTAATATAGTATCTTTAGCTGACACATTGAAACAAAGCATTATGCCCTGTCAGAATCAAGAAAAACCTGACTTCCATAATTAAGGAAATGGAAAAGAAGACAAGAAAATGGCTCTCTTTCCCCTCTTTCCTTTTATAATGTACAAGCTGGCCTAAATACATGCCTGGAATGAGGTTAGATTGACTTTTAAGGAGAATGTTGCTTTTATTCAATTTGATCAAAAGAGCTTAGATGAGTATAGATGCAAGCTAGGGAAGAATCATAAATTCTAAGAATTGTCATTTTCTAGTTAATTCTCTTCTGATACATGGGTTTTTCTTAGCTGTTAGGAAAGAAAGGGGCTATTAACTAGACATTAACAAGCAATTTCCAGTTCAATTTTGCAGATAAAAATGTTTGATTAAACATAGTGTCTGTAGATATTTAGAGTTGTTAATAAAACCAAATGTCAAACTCAGAGGGAATTTCCTATTAACAGTTTTCCTCCTGTCCACTCCACTCTGTGTTGTTTTTCCATTTATTGTTAGAAGTTCTTCTGGATGTGAAATATTTAATAAGTATCAACTGATAAAGAAAAATATATTGAATCTATTTCTCCATGATGGGGGTTTCTCCAATTAAGAAAAAACTATCCTCAAAGATTCAGGATGTATATATATAAAAAAATGCAGTGAAAGATCAACACCACAACATTAACATTTACATAAAGAAATTTATTTTATTCCTTTTTTTTTTTCGCATGTTGTTTTACCATTTAGGCCAAACATTTGATTTGGGCTACTAATAGAACATTTGTTTCAAATGCAGTGTTATAGTTCCTTTACAAATGACAGGTTACTTTTCTTAACCTATAAAGTGTTCAGTGACCATTTTGAGATGTTTTCCAGTTTTTAGAAAGGTGTGCCAATTCTCTCAATGTCATTGCCTTGTCCAGAAACTTTGACACACTCAATAATGCTTCCAGAAGCTTTGTGACATCCACGCACAGACGTGAAATTAGTGTCAAGTACCTTTTTCAGTTTCCAAACATTTCACCAGCACTTGTTTCATGGGTTCTGTGAAAGTTGTAAGAAACACTCTTAAATATCTATGGCAGAATCTCTTATAAGTTGAAATATATAAAATATTAATCTCTGTATTTAAAAAACACTTCCAGTAACTTTTATCCTGTTATATTTTTATTCTCCATGCTTCTCTGATGGTTTATTTAAGTGTATGAAATTGGATTACATTCCGGATAGTAGCAGAATTAGCAGAGACAATGGGCTATTTGCAGGAGTTATTTTACGACAGGGGGTTCTGGTAAAGAACACAGGACTAACAGGTTGTGGGCCACACCTTGCTCATCTGTAAGATGCCATATCTTTCACTGAGCCTAACACACTGCTGCCACCAAATGCCATTTGTCCTTGTCACCCTGGTTGGACCAAACAGCTTCAGTACAGTTCAGTTCACTCACTCAGTCATGTCCAATTCTTTGCGACCCCATGAATCACAGCACGCCAGGCCTCCCTGTCCATCACCAACTCCCGGCGTTCACTCAAACTCATGTCCATAGAGTTGGTGATGCCATCCAGCCTTCTCATCCTCTGTCGTCCCCTTCTCCTCCTGCCCCCAATCCCTCCGAGCATCAGGGTCTTTTCCAATGAGTCAATTCTTTGCATGAGGTGGCCAAAGTATTGGAGTTTCAGCTTCAGCTTAACGGGCAATATTAGTAATGACGAAAATACTGATATTGCTGCTACAACTATCCTGTGTTTGCAAGAAGTAGACACTGACCCTCCTTCAGTCTTGCAAAGAAAATTTCAAAGGATATTGCTGAAATGTTTAAGACTTTCTATTTACTCAAACATTGTTGTCTTTGGTTAAACTGTCATTGAAAATGGCTAAATGGTAAATGTGAACCTTTGCCAATTATGTGAGCAATGCCGATTTCTCTGATATATAGATTCTTGCAGACAAGTTGGTTTACAAAAATAAATAAATAAAATGACTCCATTTCTTCCTTGAAATAAAATCTTTCGTCACCAAGACCAAGCTGCATGCATTGAATTTCCTTATCATTTCTCTCCTATATAGTAGCTGTAATAAGTCCATAAGTCAATTTCAGATTTGGCCTTATTATTTTCTATATTGTCAGGCTGGTTGCCCCCCTACCCCACCTCTCTAAATAACAGCTTATTTATATTAGAGTGAATTGTCATTATCAAGTACATTCATGGTTTCAATGAAACACATTTTCATTGTCCAACTCCTTGTATATTTCCTAGAATGAAATGGTTCAGAAGTGACAATGTGCTGTTTCAGCCATTGCCTGCTAAGGTTCCCTGAACGGCCATGTGTGTTATTGGAGGGGCCACTTGGAGTTGCGTGTGTGGACTTACCACTTGGAGAGGGATGAGAGAGAAAGAGTTAGGTCCTGGATGCTAATGGACTTGCCACCTACAGGTGGCTGTGTGAATGAAGACCTGCAGAAAGGCCACCTGACTGCGCTCACCCAGATTGATGATTTGTAACCCAATGAAATGATCTTTGTGTCAAGGCACTGAGGTTGGGGGAAGGTTTCTTAGACATCAGCAGATGAAACATGTATTAAGAAAGACATGAAGGATGAGTGGGAGTTGGACTGAGAAGTTTTGAGGACTGATGACCAAAGGGACTCTTTTCACTTGAACATGTACAGTTCCTGGGTAGGAAGAGAGATCTCTGTGCTTTAAGAGAGAGAAGGAGAGGGAAAGAAAAAGGAAAGAAGAACAGAGGAAAAGGAGGGATGAAAAGAAGGGAGGGAAGGAGAGAGAGACAGAGGATAAGCAAGAAAATAGCTCCTGTCACTTGGATTTCCTAGTGATAAGAAAGAAGAGTGGCTGGGGTAAGGCTGGGGCAATAGGAAGGGACAGGATGCTGCAGGACCCTGTGGATGTGGTTAAAGATTTTGGACTCTAAAAAAGATAAAGGGTTTTAAGGATAGGAAGAAACAGAAGGCATTTTGTGCTTTAAAAAATACGACTTCAGTTGCTGTGTGGAGAGTGGGTGGAAGAGGGCCAAGGGTGAAAGTGGAGACACTGGTTGAAGGAGATGGCAATATTTCAGGTGAGAGATGACAGTGACTTGGAACAGGGTTATAGCTGTGCAGGTGGGGTGAAGAATAGGAAACAGATGTTTGGGAAAATCAATCAAGTGAATTTTTTTCTGTAAAAATGGATTGAATATGGGTGATGAGGGAGAGTGAAGTGTGAATGATGACTCCTTGATTTCTGGTTTGTGCAAATCGTTTCATGAAGTTACCATTTATTGAAATGTGGGGCCCTGAGAGAGAACAGATTGGGGATGGGAGTTTGGAGGAAAGGCAGTCGAGTTAAAATGTAGTCCTGTTCAATCTGGTGGAGGTGCCTGAGAGATAACAAGCCAAGACAGAAGAATACAGTTGGGTAAATAGATGGTATTTATGGAGATATCATCAATAGGTGGGATTTAAAACCCCTAAAGTTAAAATAATGCCCTAGATGGCTGTGCAGACTGAAAAGAGAAGAGAACCCAAGCTTAAGCCCTGAAGAACTCCATTTGTTGGTGATTAGATCCAGAAGGAGGAAGGAAAAAAATAAAATAAAAATGAGCCCAGAAGTCATGATCCGAGAGGATGAGGAGGAACGTAGGGTCCTGAAAGCCTAGAAGAATGTTTTAAAGATAAGAATTCCTTCTGATGGGTCAAGTGGATTGAAAGCAGAAGTTTCCACTGGGTGTGGAGACCCAAAGCTCCCTGTTGACTTCTGGAAGAATCACTGGGGGACGGGGGAGGGGGAGGGGCATGAACATGGATCACAGGGTGGTACCTGGGTATCTGGAGGCAGTGGGGTCAATCAACCTCCGGGAGACATCACCATGGAGGGGGTAAATGTTATGTCAGAAAGTAGAAGGGTGTAGAGTAAAGAGGTAGACTTGAAGACATTCAAAACCTCAGTTTTAATATTGATAGAATCCGGTTGACAGGAAAAGATTGAGAATACAACAGGGAGAGAGAACGAAAGGTTGACTGAAGGATACAGAACCTTTGGGGAAGCGTAGCCTTCCTCTCCTCCCACCGTTACTCTGTCCAAAGGTTGCACAGCTCCTGCCTCAGGCCCCTGCGCTGACTCCTCTGTTATCGGGTCACTTCCTCCCCTTCATCTCTCTCCTCACATGCTTTCTTCTCAGAGACCCAATCCCACAACACTTTGTACAGTTTCCAACCACTTCCCTCTCAGTAATCCTCACCCTGATTTTTTTTTTTTTTCCATTTCCTTCCCGTGGTTTCAATCCTAGTCTGTGATAGAACTCTGGATGTGTGCTCAGTCACATCAGTCATATCCTACTCTTTCATGACACCTTGGACTGGAGCCCACCAGGCTCCTCTGCCCATGGGATTTCCCAGGCAAGAATACTGGAGTGGGTTGCCATTTCCTCCTCCATGGGATCTTCCCAAGCCAAGGATCGTATCTATGTCTCCCGCATCTCCTTCCCTGCAGGTGGATTCTTTATCTGCTAAACCATCAGGGGAGCCCCTGTGCTATAACTAACTAGATCTAATTAATAATAGCTATAATTTTCTTATTTACTATTTAGCAGTATTAAATATGTTGCTTATTTAGTCTCAACTCCATCACTAGAATTTAAGCTCTGTCAGAATAGGGATATTTGCCTGTTTTCTTCTCTGATACAATCTTTCTAGTTTCTGACATAATCCTCTCTGCCATTCATGGCTCAGGGAACTCTTCTGATTGGCCTTCAGGCAGGTGTCAGGTGCACTGAGGGGGTGTCCCACCTTCCAGCACCTTCTCTTTGTCCTCGTGTGGTCCATGGTTTCCTCACTGCCTTGTCTCTCCACAGCCCACATGCCTGCACTGCCGGGGAGATCATTGCTCCATTCACTTCTCTGAGTCCACTCTTTCCCAGAGTGACATAGCCCATCATCACCTCTCCCCTGTGGCTTCACTGTGTGCAGAGAATGGGAACTGCAGGATCTGTCTTTGTTCAGACTGCTCTAGCAGATGACATGGATGTAGCCTTACCTACAACAGAAAGTGACTTCTCACAGCTGTCATAGGAGGCTGGATATCTGGGATCATGGTCCCAGCTGTGGTGAGAGCTCTCTTCTGGGTCATAGGCTGCCAGCTTCTCACTGTGCCCTCACACAGACAGAGTGGAGAGAAGAGAGCTCTCTCATGACTCCAGTAGGGCACTGATCTTATTCATGAGGGCTCCACCCTCGTATCCACTCTAATTCTACCTGCCTTGTCAAGGCTCACCTCCTAAAACCATCACTGCCAGGGGGTGGAGGCAGAGTTTCAACATGAATTTTGGGGGGACAATACGTTCAGCCTATGAGAGAGAATATGAGAGAGAATATCCCACTATGAGAGAGAATATCCCACTATTCTCCTACAAAGAGCTTGGCACACCTTCCAAGTTTCTCTGTTTCATCACCTGCTCAGGTGTGTATATTCAGGAGCATAAGAGAGTCTTTGAATCAGGTCTTACCTCATATTAGGCACTTTATCAGTACCGTGGTGTTAACAGCTTTAAGGAGGCTCTACCACCGCAGCTTTAAATACGCAAGAGTCTATTAAGACTGTGTCTGTGTGTGTAAGAAAAGCTCTAGTGATCAAGTTAACCAAATTCTTCCTCAAACTATGAACACACCTGCCAGAGAGTGACTCAGACTTATTGCCATTTGTCTTCCCTCACCTGAGATATACGTATGTGTGTGTGTGTGTGCGTGTGTGTAATTGTCTGACCCTTTGTGACCTCATGGACTGTAGTCCACCAGGCTCCTCTGGATACTGGAGTGGGTTGCCATTTCCTTCTTCAGGGAAATCTTCCTGATCCAGTATCAAACCTAAATTTCTTGTGTCTTCTGCATTGACAGGCAGATTCTTTACCACCGTGCCACGGGATGGTTTCAAAAACTTCTCTCTCTGGGTTTAACTGGCTTTCTCAAAACTCACAGTCTCTTACTTATTTCTCTAATACATGCATAAGTTTATTTGAAGAAAAAAAAATGAGCACCCACAACATATTGGATCTGGAATTATACCATGTCCATCTCAGAGAATCTTGTTTTAGGACAGTTAGTTTATATAGTGACTGATCCTGTGGGGCTCTAAAGTGTGTGTGGTGGGAAACAGATGCATGACTATTTGCCTCTCTCATGGTGTGTGAATCTGTACGTCAGTTGGTGTGTAGACTCCTCTGAAAGAATACAGTGATGTCTCTTCTGACAGCGGTCAAGAGAAGAGCAGCCTGATTAGCTGAAACTCACAGGCACCCTTGACCTCATGCTGGAGGGAACACGGGGCTCCGGTGCAGGCTCACTCTGCCTGAATCAGCCTGATAAACTGGAATGGGCATGCCTGAGTTTATTTAAACCACTTTTGTTCAAAATTAGAGGAGTCTAAGTGGAAATAGTTTATTTGGAGTCTTGCTTTTAGGGGAAAAAGGCAACACGTAATAAAAAGAAGAAAAGGGAAGCGGGTAGGGGTGGGGATAAACTCCTAGGGAATCATTTGTAAAAATACAAATGGAAATTAGGAAATATGTGTGAATTGGGAAACTCTGTGGGGAATCGTATAATCTCAAGGCAGGAACGAAGGTGGGGCAACTCCAAAAACTTTCTCCTGGATGTCTGGGAGTAACAGTCTACCAGGAGGTACGAGGTTTGAATGAAGGAAATGTGCTTGAGACTAAATGCATTGTTTCTGAGAGAGGGGGACAGTCACAGGAAGGAGGGGCGCACAGGAGACTCCCTCTTCTGATTTGAGTGGACGTGTTGTCTAACGAAACTCCACTGGCACTTTGGCAAGGATTACGTTTTTGCACAGAGTTGAGAATTTATTTACTTATTTTTTTTAAGAACAGCAATATGATACAACATCAAAGCCTTTAGGATATTTTGCTGTTTGCAGGAAGTGTGCAAATGACAACCCAGGGACCTTGTCATTTCCAACATTCCCCCGACTGGGGCCTGGTTCTATGTCAATTACACAGGCAAAGCATCTTCTAGAAGGTGAGAGGGAGGAGCAGTTTAAATTCTTCTGGCAAAAGGGTGATGTGCTACCTGGTAAGAACATTCCTAGAGTGTGATGTGTTCTTCTCAGATTAAACAGATTGAAAAAAAAAAAAAATTTGAACATAACCCCAGAGAGCTCTGAGGGTAAACTCCCCATCAGTCAGAAAGAAGGGCTAGGAGAGGGCCTTTCCTGGTGTAGAGATAAATCAGAAGTAGCCAACTGCATCTGTTCCTTCCTTCTCACAATCTTCTTCTGTTGTGGTAATAAAAAGATCAAATAAGCTATGAGCATCTGTGCATGTGTTACTGACCGAGTGAGTCTGGGATGGTATCAAGCAGGAAACACCTTGATTAAGTTCATCGCTAACATGATAACCACTCTACTGAATTCTTCTTCCACACCCCTGGACTAAACCTCAAGCCAAGCCTGTTGGTTCTTCTGGTCGCCTTCAAGTTCTAAAGGAGCAGTATCATGTCTGATGTGAAGCAAACCCTGATTTCTCATGTGGTTGAGAATTGCTCTGCATCCTCAGCTCTGGTTCAGTTCAGACCCTCGGGCATGTGTGCTGGGCACAGGTAGTAGTGGTCACTCTTTTTAGTCTTGTTTTTCTGTTCTTTCTCCCTTTCTCACTGCTGGTGGCTCCTTCAGGCTTGGTGATGGGAGAGGACAAAGCCATGGTGGCCTCATCACTCAGTGTCCCCCGTCATGGGCAGTGCCCACCCTAGCTGGGCTCTCATGATTCTTTGCTCAGTCACTACTCCTGCCTACACCCTAGAGGGCTCTTTGACTTGGGATCTCTGACTGTTGGCAGGTGATTTTTTTAAAACAGGTCCCTCTTAGGACAGCTGAAGTCCACTCCCCTCCATGGTATCCACTTGACGTTGACAAAATTGGCTAGTGTGGAGTACCCCGCCCCAGCCCTCTCCTCACATTGAGCCAACATGGGGACCTCCTGGAAGGCTTTTGTCTGGACTGACTTTTCCAGGGATTGACAGCCTTTGTGCCCAATGAGCTTGAGGAAAACAGGACAGTGTGTCTAATTGCTCTCACCCTGAGCTCTGTTCTGGCCTCTCTGTAGAAGCAGAAGTCTTCTCTAGATCTGCAGTGATCCTGTGCAGAGGGCGGTGTGGTTGCTTCTCCTGACAGAGTCCAGATTATTTGCTTGATGATAATTGAGCCCCTTTCATTTCACTTGCAATGGCAGGGGAGCAGCTCCACACCCTCTCCTTTATTTGCACTTGGGGAGGGAGGTGGGGTTGCTCTCTGTTTTGTTTAGTCAGTCCCTTTACCTCCTTAGTGTGAAGGATGATGGACTAGATCACCAGACCAGCACATTTCCTAGTCATCTTTGGATCTCAGCACAGATCGCCAAATAACAACAAAAAATAAAGTTGCCCTCAGTGTCTCTGCTGTGCTCTAAAGTATATTAGGTGTGCACAGAAGGACAGACTAGCATACCTTTTCCAGTTTGCCTTGACTTCATAGCATAGTTCAGTTCAGTTCAGCCCTTCAGTTGTGTCCTACTCTTTGCGGCCCCATGGACTGCAGCACGCCAGGCCTCCCTGTCCATCACCAACTCCCGGAGTTTACTCAAACTCATGTCCTTTGAGTTGGTGATACCATCCAACCATCTCATCCTCTGGCGTTCTCCTCCTGCCTTCAATCTTTCCCAGCATCAGGGTCTTCTCAAATGAGGCAGTTCTTCGCATGAGATGGCCAAAGTATTAGAGTTTCACCTTCAGCATCAGTTCTTCCAATGAATACCCAGGACTGATCTCCTTTAGGATGGACTGGTTGGATCTCCTTGCAGTCCAAGGGACTCTCAAGAGTCTTCTCCAACACCACAGTTCAAAAGCATCAATTCTTCGGCACTCAGCTTTCTTTATAGTCCAATTCTCACATCCATACATGACTACTGGGAAAAGCATAGCTTTGACTAAATGGACCTTTGTTGGCAAAGTAATGTCTCTACTTTTTAATATGCTGTCTAGGTTGGTCATAACTTTTTTTCCAAGGACCAAACATCTTTTAATTTCATGGTTGCAGTCACCATCTACAGTGATTTTGGAGCCCCCAAAAATAAAGTCTGTCACTGTTTCCACTGTTTCCCCATCTTTTTGCCATGAAGTGATGGGACCAGATGCCATGATCTTCGTTTTCTGAATGTGGAGCTTTAAGCCCACTTTTTCACCCTCCTCTTTCACTTTCATCAAGAGGCTCTTTAGTTCTTTGCTTTCTGCCATAAGGGTGGTATCATCTGCATATCTGAGGCTATTGATATTTCTCCTGGCAATCTTGATTCCAGCTTGTGCTTCTTCCAGCCCAGTGTTTCTCATGATGTTCTCTGCATATAAGTTAAATAAACAGGGTAACAATATACAGCCTTGATGTACTCCTTTTCCTATTTGGAACCAGTCTGTTGTTCCATGGCCAGTTCTAACTGTTGCTTCCTAACTTGCATAGGTGAAGTTTAAAACCTAGTCTTGGTGGACAGAAGTGCAGAAAAAAGGCAGTGACATGTGAGATGTAGTTTTAGAAATGGCACAGAGAGAGCTTGAGAAGATCAGATGGAGGTGGTGAGGTCAGAATAATGAGAATTCTGCAAGGCCAAGTTAGGATAGATAACGTGGCAAATGAAGAGTTAAACCTGAGAAAACCTGTGGCTTAGGAAAATGACCATAAGCTCTGCAAGGGAAGAGAGTTACTGGAGTTTTTCAGCCTGCACCTTATCACAATCCCTTGTACAATTTTTTAAAGACTGATATAAAAATAAATAGGATACAGACAGAAGAGTTTCAGGTGACTAATATACAGCACAGGACCAGGAGATGCATGCAGTGGGGACCCTGTCTGTCTTGTTTGCAAAAGCCTCCCAGGGGTATTGAACAATGTGTGACCGATGATGGACATTCAATAAATATTGACTGAATTAAAGTGACTGTCTTTGTTGCTGGAGGCTTGAGGCATGGATATCAATTATCAGACTATCCCAGCATTAAAGGACCAAGTGTTGAAAACCTCAAAACAAAATTGGGGGATGATTGAACAGTGAGTGAAGAATCAGAATATTTTCAGTCTTCAAATACTTAAGGAAAGTTGGGAAAGAAGTTCACTGTTAAGAGTAGATCACAAAACAGAAATAGCAGAGACAATATGGAAATGTTTTGCTTTAAAGATAATTAGAAACATGTGATTAAAATATAAGTTAGGTTAAGTCAGATTTAGCATTTATATATATATATAAATGTCCTTGAAACCAGATTTGTTTAAGTCATTAAAGAATAAGTCTAAAGGATAAAGGACAAAAAAGTAGGAAAAAGTCTGCTTCTATTTAGTCATCTGTATTCATTGAACATTCTGCTGTTCAGTCGCTCAGTTGTGTCTGACTCTTTGTGACCCCATGATTGCAGCATGCCAGGCCTCCCTGTCCATCACCAACTCCTGGAGTTCACTCAAACTCATGTCCATTGAATCAGTGATGCCATCCAATGATCTCATCCTCTGTCGTCCCCTTCTCCTCCTGCCCTCGATCTTTCCCAGCATCAGGGTCTTTTCAAATAAGTCAGCACTTCCTATCAGGTGGCTACAGTATTGGAGTTGCAGCTTTAAAATCAGCCCTACCAATGAACACCCAGGACTGATCTTTGCAGTGCATCAAATCATGCATAACACTCTCTAAATACAGCGGCTAACTTAATCCTCATTGCAGGCAGATGCTTTACCATCTGAGCCACCAGGGAAGCCCGATAAACGTGAAGCAAGGACTAATATCATCCCTGTTCAGACAGCAGTATGAGTAGTCTGATCCATGACACTGGGCTCCTCTTGGCGGGAAGAAGGGAGCCAGGAAACTAGAAGAGGGATGGCAGGGGGGTGGGGGGTGGGGTGGTGTTAGAGAACAACTCAGATTATGCTCCAGGGGATCTAGCAGGAATCAGGAATGAGATGACTCAACTTATGTTCAAGGAAGTATCGAGGGAATGAAGAATAAAAGAAGACCAGCTTTGTCAAGGAGATCATTCTGAAGAGTGACCTTAAGAATGCTCAGGGAGGAGGCGGGCTTTTAGAAAGTTTTATGGGTTAATCATTGCAGAGGAACAGAGAGGTGGGAAGGTGTTAACCAAAAGCCATAGCCAAGATCAAGCGACATTTCTTAAGTTCTTGAAGTAAAATATGTTTGAAATTCTCAGGAATGGAGTCGACAGAGGAGAAAAGATTTAAAATGCTAAAGGGCAAAAAGTCGAGGGGGTTGGTCTTAGAAGGGATGCCTTCTAAGGCCTGGGGGAAATGTGGAGAAACTGTGTGAAAAGTCTTCTAATACAGTTTTAAAAAGAGTCCAGTGGTTCAAACAAGACAAATATCAAGGAGAATCTATGCCAAATGCAGTTTATGTCAGAAAGGGAGCCATACTTCAACCACTGGGCTCGAAGTAAGCAGTGCCCATGTGTGAATGTCAATAGTCTGAGCCTCGTGTGAGAGCATTTCAGATCTTGCTGTGTTACATCAACAGATGATTGGTCTATTTAAGTTCAATAGAAGCTCTATTGGGTTTCCTAGGTGGTGCTTATGGTAAAGAACTTGCCTGCCAATGCAGGAGACATAAGAGACACAGGTTAGATCCCAGAGTTTCCCATGGACAGAGGAGCCTGGTGGGCTACAGTCCATAGGGTCACAGAGAGTCGGACACAACTGAAGTGACTTAGCACAGCACCGCACAAAAGCTGTCTTAGTCATCCTCCACTTAACCAACTCACCAAATCACTGAAGCTCTTTATTTCCTCAGAAAGTATATAGTGACTAATGTTCATGCTTTTTGAATGTTCTGGGCTAGGAGGCTACCCTTGAGAGAGGCTTCCCCTTTCAACGCCTGCATGTTGGTTGGAATATTTTCCAAGTCAGTTAAGAATTTCTCAAGTCTGTTTATGTCAGATGTGCTTGATACTGCAAGTGTGCCGTTTTGTTAACTAGTATATAGCAGAAATATGCATGTGAAAATAATTCTTTCTGTTAAAGGCAGTTTTGAAGAGTATAAGATTGTTGGGACTATGGATTTTTTGCATAACAAGTGAGAACACAAAAGGTAGGCAGATGGAAATCAAAATATCAATGTTATCACTGATAAAACTCAGATTGAAATATTTGATTTAGTTGATACTGCAACATACTTGGTAATGAACCATTCCAGAATTCCACAACCATACTTGTGCCGTCATAGGTAACCTTGGGCTTTCCCACAGAGGTGAACAATTCATCTTTGAGGAAAAACAGAAACGTATCTATCATGAAGACAGGTTGGGTTCATGAAAAAAAAATTACAGTTGTCCCCTGGTATCCTCAGGGAGTGGCTCTAGGGACCCCCAACTGTACCAAAATCCAAGGATGCTCAAGTCCTGTATAGAACATTATGTAGGATTTGTACATCAACTATGTCCATCCTCTTGTATACTTTGAATCATCTCTAGATTACTTAGAATACCTGTGTGTGTGTGTGTGTGTGTTAGTTTCTCAGTTGTGTTGGACTCTTTGCGACCCCATGGACTGTGGCCTGCCAGGCTCTTCTGTCCATGGGATTCTCCAGGTAAGAATATTGGAGCCGGTTGCCATTTTCTTCTCCAGGGAGGGGATCTTTTTGACCCAGGAATCAAACCTGGATCTCCTGCACTGCAAGCAGATTCTTTACTGTCTGAGCCACCAGGGAAGCCCTGCTGCTGCTGCTGCTGCTACGTCACTTTAGTCGTGTCCGACTCTGTGCGACCCCATAGACGGCAGCCCACCAGGCTTCCCGTCCCTGGGATTCTTCAGGCAAGAACACTGGAGTGGGTTGCCATTTCCTTCTCCAATGCATGAAAGTGAAAAGTGAAAGTGAAGTCGCTCAGTCGTGTCCAACTCTTAGCGACTTCCTGGACTGTAGCCCACCAGGCTCCTCCATCCATGGGATTTTCCAGGCAAGAGTACTGGAGTGGGGTGCCATTGCCTTCTCCAGGGAAGCCCTAATTCAGTCTAAATGCTTTGAAAATAGTTGTCTGTCCATGGCCAATTCAAGTTTTGCTTTTTGGAGCTTTCTGGATTTTTAAAAAAATATTATTTATCCATGATTGATCAAATTCATATATGTGGCTCCCACACATACAGAGGGTCAGCTGTCTGATCTGAGCAAATTTAGCTGCTTCTCCTGAACTCAACCAACAGATGCCTTTTCTCTTTCTTTAGAGTGTGGGAACAGTGATCAGTCCGGTTTACTATCTGATTTTGTTCCAGATGGAAATAAGGCAAGGGGAATGGAGCCCCTTCCCAGTAAATTTTAATCATGCACTCAGACAAACACAATTACTGTACATTAAGTAGAAGGAAGACAGCTATCAAATGTGTAGGGACAATCATCATAATCAGGATGAAATTTATACTCTGTATTTCTAATTCAACTTTAAGGAATCTTAACTAGATATTCTAGGTAATGTACTGTGGACGTGTTTCTGTAAAAGTCTATTCAGTGAACCCCACTTAAAGAAAAGTCCTTGACTCTATGAAACATTGACACATAAATGCATATTAAAGTGTTTTGAGTTGCAAAACAATGTTAAGGCATGAATCACTTCTGTGATTCACCCCCTTTTTGGTGCTTTAAAGTTAAACAACTAAAGCACTGGATCCAACCAAGCAAGAGGGCTTTTCTTATCAACCTCAGTGAGCAAACTTAGCACAAAGCTTCTCAAGTAAATTGTTGCATTCCTAAAAAACTCAGCATGGTTGGTTGATAGACCACCTTGAACTATAAGGGAAAACATATTGTTGCATAATCAAGTCTGGATTCATTTCGTCTTTTGAAACTGCTGGGCTGTCTTCTTTCCCAGGTACTCAGATTAAAAATGAGAAGTAGTAAGGCAGGCTTGATCTTGAGTTATCCACAGTTTTGTGTTTATATGCGGAAGTTTTATTTGGTAAATCACTATGCTAGTGTATCTGTCCAAGTCTTATGAGAACCAGATGCCAAGATCAGCTAACACAGCAGCGGCTTGATTAGGGGAGATAGATGTGAGAACGGATGGGGAGAGAGTCGGAGAAGCCGTGAGTTCTCTGACTGTAATGTGAAGTCTGAATCAGAGTGAAGGAGAGAGAGGGGAGAGGGTGTCTGGTCCTGCGGTCTACAGAAGGCTCCTAGTGGCTGCCCGGAGTTCACAGTCAAAGTCCCCCATCACAGGGGGCTGAGCTCCATCCCTAACTCCGGTAGGAAGTGTGGCTTTGGAGCTAACACTGATAGACTTCAGAGCTCGGCACTGGGCCTTGGACACACACAGTCCTTGTAGTTGGAGATCTGAGAGGTGCCTTCTCATGGCCACTGCAACAGAGTTCTGAACTTTCAAGTCTCCATTATTCACACTCACTGTGGAAAATTAGAAAACAAGCAAATGATGCATTTGGCTTACTTCTTCCTCCCCTTTAATTCATTCTCCTTCCATCTTAGCATTATCTTCCCAGAAGCAGAACTGCTCATTGTTATAATCCCATTGCCTTTAGCAAAAGTAACTCTTTGATGTGACTGTAGTCCTTGATAAGACTCTCCACAGCCTCCCCACCCCCAGAAAAGTGGTGGCCATGGCTAGTTCCCTGAACAGGCTGCTCTTCCCTCTGCCCATGGCTCCCTTATCACTGAACTTTCAAGGATTAAACAAGCGTCACCTCCTCTAAGCAGTCTTCTGTTTTTCCTTCCCACTGTTTAATCTGTTTAATCAGACACCATCCCAAGTATTCTGGTTCCACACTGTTGTTGTTTAATCCCTAAGTTGTGTCCACCTCTGTGTGACCCAAGGACTGTAGCCCGCCAGACTCCTCTGTCCATGGGATTCTCCAGGCAAGAATATTGGAGCAGGTTGCCATTTCATTCTCCAGGGGATCTTCCCGGCCCCATGATCAAACCCGCATTTCCTGCACTGGCAGAAGAATTCTTTACTGCCGAGCCACTGGGAAAGCCCCGAGTGTTCTTGTTTCATAGTGTAGCTGTCTCTAAGATGTGCTTCTCGCCTGAGCCTGTTTCCCCCACCACCAGGAGTGAGCTCCTGAAGAGTAGAGATTTTTATCAGAAACTGCAGTGAGGCTAAATTACTGGTGGTCACTAAATAAAGGGATGACTGTGTGATGGTGAGCTCCTTACCAGCCTCAGAAAACAAGACTTTGTCCAGTGAAACATAGGGGGGATACCTCATTAGTGATGGTGGTAATGATTTCCATTTTGTCTCTGAAACAGATTACTCCGATTATTATAGGTCACAGTAGTGGTGGGCTGTTCCTAAGGAAAAACAATGCTAATGCACCCCTCTATGCTTTTTTCTATGAAGTGCTTTATTGTAACACCTAGGGGCTTCCTAGGTGGCACAGTGATAAAGAATCTATCTGCCAATATTGTAAAGCAATTATTCTCCAGTTTAAAAAAAAAAAGAATCCACCTGCCAACATAGGATATGTGGGTTCGAGGAAAAGGCAACCCACTCCAGTATTCTTGCCTGGAGAATTCCATGGACAGAGGACCTTGGTGGGCGACAGTCCACGGGGTAGCAAAGAGTCAGACACGACTGAGCAGGATCCAAATCCTTGCAATATCCCTTTGATGGCTAAGTCTTTCTTTTCCAAGATGCTGAGTCCTGGCTAAGAGACGTTGAGTCTAAGCTCATCTCTGCCAAGGATGGTGGTGACTCCCATGATGCTGGGAAGGAGGAGACTGAGTCCTGGACACCTAGATGAGTCCCCAGACCCCACTTCTGCCAATGGCAGAGCCTAAGTGGAATCACAATCTGTCCATCCCTAGTGTCTTCCTACTCTGTTTTTCAAGTCATAATTTCTACATGCCCTGGATGTTCCACACTGTGTGAAAACACAGCTCTGTTTAGAGGATGCCCACAAAAAGTCTGTGCTGTATTTATCAAGATTATTACCTATCAGGGGATTTTCAAATACTTAAAAAAAAAATAGAGCATTTAGTTTTTATTTATTTAATCAGTGTGGTAATTTGATAAGTGTATTTTATGTAACTGCTCTATTCAGTTGTCTGGGGTTCCTGCCGTGTGTGCATGCTAAGTAGCTTCAGTTGTGTCTGAGTCTTTTTCTGACTCGACAGCCCTATGCATTGTAGCCCGCCAGGCTCCTCTGTCCATGGGATTCTCCAGGCAAGAATACTGGAGCCAGTTGCCATTTCCTTCCCCAGAGGATCTTCCCAACCCAGGGATTGGACCTGTGTCTCTCACATTTCCTGTTTCGGCAGGCAGGATCTTTACCACTAGCGCCACCTGGGAAGCCCCTGCTGCTGCTGCTGCTGCTGCTAAGTCGCTTCAGTCGTGTCAGATTCTGTGCGACCCCATAGACGGCAGCCCACCAGGCTCCTCTGTCCCTGGGATTCTCCAGGCAAGAATACTGCAGCGGGCTGCCATTTCCTCTCCAATGCATGAAAGTGAAAAGTGAAAGGGAAGTCGCTCAGTCGTGTCCTACTCTTAGCGACCCCATGGACTGCAGCCTACCAGGCTCCTCTGTCCATGGGATTTTCCAGGCAAGAGTACTGGAGTGGGGTGCCATTGCCTTCTCCTGGGAAGCCCCTACTCCTAGCCAAATAAAATAAACTAGATTATAGCCAGTTATATTCTTTTGTGTTTAAAAAAAATCTATATTTGATTCTTTGGAACACTACTACATGGATAATTGTAGCATGAATGTATTCAAGAGTCAAAGAGTTATCTTTGGAGGGAAATTAATGATAGGACATGTTTTGGTTTTTTTTTGAGCAAATTTAATTTATTCATTGTGTTACTTTCTTGCTTAACAAGGATGATTTAAAGTCAATACTAGTTTCATTTTAAAACCTGTGAACTTGCAAATCTTCTAATTTAATTATGAAATTGAAAGAGATGTCAAATCATTTTGAGTTTACATTTGTATAAAGTAAATAAGGTGCACATGGCTTGGGTAATGAATGGTGTATCTCTCAAGTATTTCCAATTAACTTCATTCCAACATTTTAATTCTTTATTCTCAAATTGTGCCATCATTAATATCATATTTCCAGGATAATCGTATTTGTTAGAGCATGTATATTTTCTCCACCCCTGCTCCTAAAGCCAGGAGAGCCAGGCTGTTTTGCTGTAAACTTTTATTGGCAGGAGTTCATAATTCAGCTATAAAATTTCATGCTGGGCTACAATTCAGTACATAATCCCTATGTCTTGAAGAGCTTCTGTTACTACAAAAATAATTGTAAAATTCCAGTTTTTTTCTTTTTTAGGTAGGCCAGAAAAATGGTACAGTAAGGAAATATTATCCTTTCAAAATTGTGCTTTCTTTGCTGGATAAAATGATCTACAAGGTACTTGGCTGTCACCCCTCACCCATCAAATAATGATTAGATGAGCACAACAGAAAATTTATACTTACAACAGGTGCAACTTGCTCCATGGTACTCAGAGTGCAAGACATGTCACCTTTATTTTTCTAAGTCAGATTAAATCTACTGTGAGGCTACTGTCATTGAGGTTGACAAGAAGCCCAATATTGGTCAATTTGGGGTGCCCTCTCCTGCCCTTTGTGTTAGCACTCTGGGGCTTGCACAGTCCAGAAGAGGAGCAAAAGGCACAGACTAGGTACATGAGAGCCTTTTGATATTTGCCCAGGAAGCTGGTTTTATTAGCAGAATTGCACCACCCATGCTGAGATCAGCGATGAGAATTTGGACAAGACTCCCAAGTTCACAGTATAGTCAGTCCTCCCTTGATATCCTCATGAGACTGGCTTCAGGGCCCCCGTGGATAGAAAAATCCTCAGATGGTTAGCAAAATCCTCAGATGGTCAAGTCCCTCATATAAAAAGTTGCGGTGTTTTCACATAACCTGTGTACATCCTCCCATATAAATTCAGTCATCTCTAGTTTACTTATACTATATAATACAGTGTCAATCCTTGTAAATACAATGTAAGTGCTATGTATTAATAAATAGTTGCTGGGGAGTGGCAAGTTCAGAGTTTCCATTTTGGAACCTTCTAGAATTAAAAAAAATAAAAATTTTTGATCCACCCTTGGTTGGAACCTGCAGATACACAACAGGGGACGTACCATGTTGACTGTACTTGCAGGGTCAACCCCACCTGTGGTCTTGGTGTCAGAAGTGTAGGTTCAAGAACAGGAGCGGTTCTCTGACCCTCAAGGACCCAAACACACCTTCACCCACGTCTCACTCACTTCTTCACTCCTGCCATCCAGTTTCTCCTTTACCCGGTTTCCAGTCTGTTAGGGATCAGTGATACCTCAATAGATGTGTATTTTTGGAATCCACACATTCACTGTAGAATTCTCCTCTGACTCTGAACCACAAAACCAGCGTATATTTTTACTTTGTCACTGTATTGGATAAGAAGAGGGAATGAAATATAAGGGTGAAAGAGGATGCTTTCCTATGTATTCTACTGCAGAAAAACAAGCAATAACAAAACCAACTATATGTTTGTTTTTTGCAAAATCACCCCACCGTATAGTAAGCTTTTTTTTTTAATTTTATTTTATTTTTAAACTTTACATAACTGTATTAGTTTTGCCAAATATCAAAATGAATCCGCCACAGGTATACATGTGTTCCCCATCCTGAACCCTCTTCCCTCCTCCCTCCCCATTCCATCCCTCTGGGTCGTCCCAGTGCACCAGCCCCAAGCATCCAGTATCGTGCATCGAACCTGGACTGGCAACTCATTTCATACATGATATTTTACATGTTTCAATGCCATTCTCCCAAATCTTCCCACCCTCTCCCTCTCCCACAGAGTCCATAAGACTGTTCTATACATCAGTGTCTCTTTTGCTGTCTCGTACACAGGGTTATTGTTACCATCTTTCTAAATTCCATATATATGCGTTAGTATACTGTATTGGTGTTTTTCTTTCTGGCTTACTTCACTCTGTATTATTCAAAGATTCTCAACACTGAGTGAAGGGCTCCTAAGATGTGGATTGTGGTTTTAAATTTGCAACTAATCAGCCTTCCTCTTTGAGTGTGTGACTGAAACCCCAATCCCATTTATTCACATATAATATGAGAGATATGAATTACTATTCTACAAAATTTCTTCCTGACTTAAAATTCTCATAATTTATAAAAGTATTAAAATATAGCCTAATTATTTCTGAATTGTTTTATATATTGTGTTATTTCACAGCTAGAGATTTTTGATCACCATACAAAAATTAGAATGTGTGTAATCCATAGTATTTGTTATCTTTATGATAATCATGGGGACATTCCTCATGACAAAACTAAATCAACCAAGTGATACAACGATAATGGGATTTTGTAAGATCTTTGGAGATATTAGTAATTGATAGGATATATTATTGTTTTGAAGACAGACCTTTTGTTTTAATAAAATTGCATTGTTCGGGTTACTGCATTGCCATGTCAAAAATATATGAGCCCCTCTGAGAAACATATGAATGTCAACGATGACTTTTTTCTGAAGCTTTTTCTTCTAACTTCACAGTCTTCCATTGATCTGTATGTCTATGACAGCGTGTGTTAATTTAGCAAGTCCTTGTCTCTTTAGATTCAGTGCACCGATCTGCAAGTGAAACCATGTGTACCAAGGCCAGGTACACGTCCATGATTTGGAGTTTAAAGCTGTAGATACTTTCTCCTATCTAATTACCCAGGGCACCTTCCAAAAATATCGACTTCAAAAAACAGAAGAAAAAGAAGAATCTAGAAGTCTGAGCTACCCCTCAAAAACTGAGACCAGATATGGCAGATATTAATTAACTTTAATTTATCAGACTCAATCTTCCAACTTCTAGCCCAAGCTTAGTGATGAATGATGTCAGGCCACTCCAAGCAGAACCGGAAGCAGAGCTGCTATTAACAGACCCCTCCTAACACATCTTTAAACAGCGAAAGTGCTGAAATGGGGTTTCAAGTGGATGGATGTCAGTCCGAGAGGCAGGAGTAAGTTATAAATAGTAGATGATCTTGATTGGTCCCTTCATTCCATTCTTCACTATAACTGTTTGTCTCTCTCCATGTAACATTTCAATCTTCTCTCTATAAATATGCTTGTCTAGTAGGTACCCAAGACTAGGGATGCTGTGGACAATCACAGATGTCTTTTGTTGGTCCCTCCACATCTTACCACCCCCTTCCTTCCCCTTCCTTGTATCTCCCTGAAACAAACTTGATGTGTTCCCTTGCTCTGTGGTTTACACTGGGCTTAGCCAATGAGGCACACATATAGGAGATGAGAAAGTGCAAGCCCTCTCTAGAGGTCACACCTGTGTCACCTTGCCCTCCTGAGAGCCCACTGCCTTTTTGTGCCTTTAGAAATAGGGTGTGTGCATGCTAAGTCACTTCAGACATGTCCAACTCTTTGAGGCCCCATGGACTGAAGCCTGTCAGGCTCCTCTGTCCATCGGTTTCTCATGGCAAGAATACTGGAGTGGGTTGCCATTTCCTTCTTCATCAGAACTAGGGTAGTAGAGGCATCTGTTCCTATTATGAGAATTCTACAGCAGCATTTGTGGATTCCCTATATCCTACCCACCCTTTTGTCAATGGCTTTTCAAATACACTGTCCTCAAATCATCCAGTTTCAGCTCTCATCTGTTGCTGTAGGACCTTGACGGACATAGGACTAAGGGAAGCTTTCTAGAGAAACTAACTAATAAACTCTGTCTTGGAGGAGCTTGGAATTCCTGGGAGGAGAATAGTTTGGAACAGGAGGGAACAAAGGGGAAACAACATTTCAGTGAGAAGGAGCAAGATGTGCAAAAATGGCAAATGCTATATCATTAGCAACTGACAAATGGGATTGACTTTTAAGTGTATGTGGTTTGTCTTGCAAAACATCTCTGCCTATTAGCAAGTCCTTGGGCAGTGATCATTTCAAGCTATCATCCTGCATGTGTGCTCAGTCGTACCTGACTCTTTGGACCCCGTGGATTGTAGCCCACCAGGTTTGTCTGTCCATGGGATTTCCCAGGCAAGAATACGGGAGTGGGTAGCCATTCCCTTCTCCAGGGGATCTTCTCAAACCAGGGATCAACCCCCCAGCTCCTGCATTGGTAGGCGGGTTCTTTACCACTGAGCCACGAGGGAAGCCTGTCTATAGAGAGCCACCTTGAGCTTATAAACGGCTCAAGATAAAGAAATTTGGGGATCTTTAAAAAGATACCTACTTTCCCCCCTCACCCAAGAGGCATCTTCCTTGAAGAGATCATAGAGAATTGGGATAGGCTGTGAAGACTGTCGTTTCTGTACTTTTGAAGAATGTTCTTAAAAGGCTGGGATATTACCCAGACACCTAAGAAAAATTAGCACAGCCGCTTAGAAGGTAGGAGACCGTTGACCTCAGTAACTTTCCCGAGGATTTTGTGAAGTTACGTTGTGCAACTAACAGCTTTACCACCAGGTGGCGCTCATGCAGTAACTTTGGAGCACCGAGCGGTGGCTGTTAAAGCGGAACTGGAAAATGTTACTGTCTAACAGATGTTCTTGTCTTTGATGCTCTATCTAAGTTAAAGTAGGAATGATGAGGTCGGAAAGGCTAATAAATTTATTATGTGGTGGAAAAGTTATTTCTCATGGCCCATGAGACAGAAAAGCCGTTATTTTTAAAGCATAACTCGAGCTGTGCTTTGTTCATGGTGGCACCAAATTCTCCTAATCCTCCTCATACCTTTGTTATTCTTCGTGTGATATGTGTCTTTGGTTATGAGTAAAGAGGAGGAGATTATAGTAGTTGCTCTAAGCTGACTTTTTAAGAGTTCCGTACATTTAAATAAATCTGTAACAGGAAACAAAAAAGGGCTTTGGATACTGATCATTCAACAGTGAATAAAAAATGTAGACAGCGCATTAATGCAAAGAGGCAAATGATGCGCGAGTGGCATCGCCTGTAAACAAAGCCTACAGTTTGACGAAAGTGTTTCTTCCCCCACTTTGATCAAATACACTAGAGCATCTTTGCATCTAGTTTGTCAAAGCACTGAATCTGTTTTCCATCTCTCTTTATCCCTGTCCTCTCCCAATCCCCATCTTTCTTTTATCCAGGTCTCCTCCCTGGGATGAAATAGTTCGTTAGCAGACTGAACTTGATGGTACCCAGACAATGAGAAATGAGACAGATATATGTCTTGAGCTCTGGTTCCTTTCTCCCATCTTCATCTGCCCTAGTAGACTTTCTGCAGTCTCTCCTGGTCAGGTTTTGTTGCAGTTGGGAAAGCGAGAGAGTGTCAGAGAGAGAGTGGGCCGGCTGACTGCCGAGCCATGTCCCCCTCCGCCAGACTGACAATCAGGGTGTAGGGCAGGCCCTCAGCACTGCACACCCTGGAACTTGGATTCTCATCCAGGACCAGAAGGCAGGGCTGTGAATTTGGGGAACTGTAAGGACAAAAAGGAGGCAAAGAAAGGAGGAAAGGGAGTGACTAGTTGATGCTAGAGGATCCACATATATGACCTCAGGAAACACTCATTAACCCAAGAGATGAAGTTTATCATGCCCATTTTACAGATGAAATAAATGGAAGGAGGGGGAACTCAAGGGTTTTCACACAAGATCTTCAACTACATGAGAATGAAAGAGACAAAATGTATATGCTCATTAAAATTGCAGACGTTTAATATAGAAAGAGAGAGAGGTACTAGATCAAATAAAATTGAACTCAACTTTCCAAAACTTTACCCTTGATGGTATAGCAGTATTAAGAAAATGGAGTTTGCAACACAACTGTATTTTGTTTAAGCTAAGATTTGCCGTGAAGAGGGGTGTTCTTCCAGATTTTGGATTAGCCCACTGACCTGCATGTGCTCACAATCACAATCACACTAATAACGTCTGCTGGACAAGGGTGCCTCCTTGGCAGAACCCTAGGCTCTCCCACAGGGCCCTGTGCTTGGTTAGAAGGATCCCATGGTTGGGCTTGGCCCTTGCTCTGCTGCCGTAATCTTGAAATTCTTTATAGTTTCTGAACCAGGGTCCTCTGTCCTTTCATTTTGTTCTGGGCACTGGAAAATTCTGTAGCCAGACCTCCTTTGAGTCAAAGGATGCTTCTTTTTTTGATCATTGCCATATAAACACCAGGCTTTCTGGTGACTCAGATAGTAAAGGATCCGCCTGCAGTGAGACCCAGGTTGGACCCCTGAGTCATGAAGACCCCCTGGAGAAGGGACTGGCTACCCACCCCAGTATTCTTGCCTGGAGAATCTCATGGACAGAAGAGCCTGGGGGAGGGGGAGCTATAGTCCATGGGGTCACAAAGAGTTGAACAGGATTAAGCGACTAATATTTTCACTTTCATATAAACAGAGTCACTGTTCCTCCTTGGTCCAGTTTGTAACCTTTCAGATCATTCAGTCAACAAGTTATTCCTCACATTAACTGGCTGAAATGCAACGGTTGGATTGTTGCTTTACATAGCCAATTCCTTTTTTTTTCAATTGATAAGTGTACACTGAGCACCCATTCTATGTGAGTCCCCTGCCAAGCCTTAGGAGACTTCCCACTTCCTTCTAGCAGCACGTTCTTCAGCATCTCATAAAGAAGGGAAGCTTCCATAGCTTCCGACTCTAAGCCATTCAGCGTTTCTACTCATTTCCCCTCTCAGAGAATAACCTTTCTTGATCTTGCTCTCCATCACTTAGGACATCTTCTTCATCCCCCTTTCATTCCCCTACAGTCACGATCAGTGGCAGCTACCGCAGTGCCTGCCTACTGAGAAATGAACCCCCATGGAAATCACCAGCCTTGCCCAAGGCTAAAGGAGTTCTTCTGGCAGGTCCTGGTGGATTTGTAAAATATTAAATATGCTCCATATTTTTTATACATTAAAAAATCAAACCTGAGAAATTAAGGAATCTCTTTATGTATTAAGTGTCTGTTTCTACATGATATTACACTCGGCGCTCTGCGGAGGGCTTTAACTGAAGTCTTACGTCTAAAGAATCTGTCAATAGATGAGACTAAAGATACCTGAATTTAAAGGCAACATATACAAGGGTAAAAAAAAGGAAGGCTGTAGAACAATGCAAAACAGAGTACATGCTTAGCGTCCACTTGAAAAATAAGTAAACGCATGGAGCAGGAAGGAGTGAGGGAGACTTAAGTGGCTAATGCTCACACCGGATGGTACAGAGAGAAGCTATTAGACCTTCTCCAAATAGTTCTGGAAGACTGTGAAGAGGAGGTGGGACTGCATGAGCTATTTGCATGATGGAAGAGAGATAACTTGGCAGACAGAATGGGAGGGCATTCCAAGAATATGGCACAGCTTGGAAACGGCTTGTGTGGAATGACTGGGTGATGGAGATATTAAGCCAACTGGCTTGAATTGAGTGAGAGCTCCTTCCAAGGAAGGCTTTCAAATTTGATTCAAAACAAAATAATGACTTTCTGTAGCATTATTGTGGCAACTAACAATAATTTTTTTTAAATCAAATGCACACTATATGAATCAAGATGCAGGTTATAGAATTTCTGGAAGAGGAAGTCTACTGGGCAATCACAGGGGATCAAGATGTGAGAGGGAGCAGCATCAGCTCCCTTCAGGAATAAACACAGATAACTCGGTCATGCACCCCTAGAATAAGAGCAAGGGAATAGCAGGGGTGGCTAGAGGAGGATGGGAAGGAGTTTGTCTTTGTTTCATTGTTGCTTCTGAAGGAGACAGAGACCCCAGCCTCAGCGTGTCTACTGTCTTTGGCATTATGATCATGAGCTCTCAGGTTTAAAAAAATATATATATATATATGTTTATTTGCCTGTCCCAGATCTTGGCTATGGCACAGAGGCTCTTCAGTCTTCTTTGCAGCATGCAAACTCTCAGCTGTGGCATGTGGGATCTTTGATCTTGACTGAGACATATGAACTCTCAGTTGCAACATGTGGGGTCTAGTTACCTGACCAGGGATTGTCTCTGGGCTCCCCTATTGGGAGTGTGGAGTGTGAGCCACTGGACCACTGGGGAAGTCTTGAGCTTTCAAGTTCTGAATGAAGCTCAGTGACCTGGGCCTTTGGGTGGGAGAACCACTGCCTAGATCTACTCCATGAATGACTTCAAAAGTAAAAATTCATTCATCCATTGTCACAGACTTTAAAATTTTAAGACAATTTACAGCTTTTAAGGAATAACCCTAAGTAAACCCAAATGTTGGTCACTCAGTCATGTCTGACACTTTGCAAACCAATGGACTGTATCCCTCCAGGCTCCTCTGTCCATAGGATTCTCCAGGCAAGAATACTGGAGTGGGTTGCCATGCCCTTCTCCTGGGGATCTTCCTGACCCAGGGATCAAACCCAGGTCTTCTGCCTTGCAGTAAGATTCCTTATTGTCTGAGCCATCAGGGACTGATAGGTTAAATAAGTAGAGAAGTCATGCCTGTGTGAAAAATTAAATAAGAAACAAAATTACATAATTATCTTAAAGAGATACTTAACTGCCAAATGATTGACTCTGACAAGAAGTGTAGAGAAAAGCCATATACTCTAGGGTGGAAAAACTAAGATCTTTAGAAGAGGTTAACGTGCTGCTGCTGCTAAGTCACTTCAGTCGTGTCCGACTCTGTGCGACCCCATAGACGGCAGCCCACCAGGCTCCCCCATCCGTGGGATTCTCCAGGCAAGAACACTGGAGTGGGTTGCCATTTCCTTCTCCAATGCATGAGAGTGAAAAGTCTTAAAAGAGGTTAATGTGCAGGATATATCTTAAAGAATGAGTAGAATTTAAATACTTCAGAGGGTAATGATTGATGGAAAGATACCCAACCTCAGAGGAAAAACATGGAGGCCAGAAAAGGTCACGTGCTTTGTGACGGAAGATGCTGTCCAGAAGAGAAGGCTTCCAGAGGACATCAGACGAGGGTGGACAACAGGGGCGACCTCACTGGCAATGGGAACTGGAACTCACTTTCTCTCTTGTAAGAGACCCTAGATGCTGGGAAAGATTGAAGACAGGCAGAGAAGGGGACGACAGAGGATGAGATGGTGGGGTGGCATCACCGACTCCATGGACGTGAGCTTGAGCAAGCTCCGGGAGATGGGGAAGGACAGGGAAGCCTGGCCTTCCTGCAGTTTACACAGTCACAAAGAGTCGGACACAAATGAGTGACTGGACAAAAAAAAAAAACACGAGATGAAATAATCAGCGAGCACTACTTTTTGTCCAAGCTCAGGAAAGAGAGTTCATATTTTGAAGATTTTTGACAAGCGTTTCTTCACCCGCCGATACAGTGTTGAGTTGCCAGCGCGTGGCAGAGGTAAATCACCCGCCCTCTACGATGATTCCGAGAGCACCATCTGAAGAGCCACGAATAATTTGTCTTTGTGAAAGGCCGTGAACATATTCTTGAGCTCCGCGAGTGCTGCCTGAGCGCGCGCCTCGTGGAGGGCGCTGGAGCGCAGCGTTTGGCACGTCCCGCTGCTCCGGCCATCTGCTGCCCCTCCTGACGGGGTCTGGCAGTTCTGCGGATGGCACGGGCAGCGTGGCAAGATATCCATATGTTATTCCCCTTTTCTCCGCTTGAGAAGCAGAACAGCCATCTTCAAGATGCCACCAGGGATTCCAAGTCATGTGACTTCCTTTGTCTCCCTGAGACCAAAGATGCTAGGATTTCTTTGAAAAGCTCAGAAACAACAGCCCGTCAGTGTGAACAAAAGGCTTCTTGGGTGTTATCCGGTGAAGAGTCGCTCTCAGAATAATGGAGATGGGGAAGTGGAGTTGGGGGCAAACCTCCCATTCCAAAAAAATAAACACAAAACAATCCTCGTGACAATGAGTATTCGTGAGGGACTTTGGAGGAGTCATTTCTAACACAGAAATATTCATGTGAAATTATAATCAGCATCTCATTACTGTACTTGTTCACAAAATTGCATAATCCATAGCCATTCAAAGTGTGGTCCATGTGTTGATAGCATCTGCATTGCCTGGGAGGTTATTAGACATGCAAGATGACCTACTGAGTCCTAAGACTCAGCACTTAGGATCTATTGAGTCCTAAGACTAGTGGATCCCACGTGGTTCCTATCTGCTCTGAAGTTGAGATGAGCTGCTCCAGAAGAGGATGATGAGACAACCTTTGCCTGTGTAGAAATGATGACTCTGGGCAAATAGTCTTGATGCAGTGGATGAATAAAGTAAAGCTCTTCCAACCAGGTCTAAAAATTAATATATAACACTTAAAGAGGTTATTTCATCACCAACTTTATAGTTCTAATACATCTGTGTTAATAGCAACCGAACCCATGAGATTTGCTGTCAGGACCAGCACATATCGTACTGAAACCATGCCTGTTTTATGTCATCACGTTCAGTTCCTCCTCAGAAAGGGAGCACAGGAGAATTTCTGTTCAACATCCCTGCTCCAACCTGAGACCTATGCTGAGAGGACCACTTTTCGGTTCAGGGCACTTAAATCTCTGCTTATAGGCTTGTCCAAAGGAGAGACTGTGAGTCTGAAGATGGACTTGCTAACCGTATTAGAACCCACTTAGCTCCATGGCCCAGTCCTCTAATCTGGGTGTCAGATGTGGGCTTGGTGCCCTCCACACTGGTGGCTACCCTTCCTTCCTCCACTGACTGATTCTGCGTGCGCACCGTGTTGATGAGGGCTTGAAACACCCCTTGGCAGGGAAAAGTCTCTTCTAGCTCAGAGTCTGAATTGAAAATGAATTCCCTGTTTGCATAGCACCATGGAACTTCACATAATATCATTTACTGTCCCAAGGCAGCAGGCATTCTGAACAGTTCTTCTTAAACACTCTGCCCAGTATTGTATAGGCTGCAGCTGCTCATACGGAAAGAAAAAGGATGGTTTTCAACTTGAGCCAGAACAATAATGCCGCCTAGGCCTCTGAAACATACACCTAAAATTCAGCACCGAAGACAGAAAAATGACTAACAAGAACCATATTCTTAAATCATTAAAAAAAATGCACGTGTTTAGCCAAGGAAATAAAAGTCTTATGAAAAATTAATTCTATCTCTTATGGGGTGATTAAAAATGGAGATAACAAATTGTCAGTTAATGAGGCACGCAGACTGGAGAGGTGATATGGAAAATAGAAAGTGGATTATTTGGAGTACTGTTTTTAATTGAAAATATATAGGACAATTTTTAGCCTCAGTCATTTCATACTAAAATTGTTGCTTTAAAAAAATGTTTGGTTCCTTCAAGCCAAGCATGCATGAAGGTCCTGGGAGCTGCCCAGAATTAAGACCCAAAGGATCTCTCATTCTGAGAGCCTAAGGTTCTACTAGATGATCTTCAGGTAGAAACATAACAACTGACTTCTTTTAAATCATCTAGTTAATTCAAAGTGTTTTGAAGCAGCTTCCACACGACTGTAAAGTTGGGGGTGCAGTTTGCACTCATTTCTTCCCTCTGCTGGTATCTATGGGGCTCATACTCTCCATCACATAGTGTTTTGGGACCCTGATGGAATAATCACAAAGCAAGACACACACATGTCCCTCCCCTTGTGGAGCTTACATTTTAATAGAAGAAATGTGCAAATAAACGGCCCAAATGCTCATGTCTTACAATTCTGACAGAGATAATTGGCAAAAGAAAAATTAGCATCCCAGAAAAATATGTTAACATCTGGAGAATAATGAAATTATGAGCAACAAGCTCAGGGAAATCATGCCAAATTCAAATGCTGACTGCTTTTGGTAGGCTTCCAGAATTCACTATTAAAATAATGTATTAGCCTTAAACCCAGTATGTCTTCAGTGATGGCTGTGGAGGGGGTGATGCCATGCTCCATTCAATGGGGGGTGGACAGACGCCAGAGTATTTCATGGGAACCTAATTGTTCTCCCCTGCCAGGAAGTTGCTACAGCATGACAAAATTCCAAGGATCACAGCGCCTGGAGACAAGAGTTCCTATGACAAACTCGAACAGCTTTCGGGTTATATTATAGATCACCCCAAATATGCTGCAGTCATTAATGCCTCTGACAGGACACAGATCCCTCAGATTCACCACTGATACACTGTGTAGCTGTGGGCAGATTATTAATACCTTCAAACCTCAGTTATCTCATTTGAAAAAAATGACCATTATAATTTATCAGCACAAGATGGATAGAGGATAAATGAGATTTTGCATATATAGGCATATATATTCTGCTCTATAATATATATTGATGTGTAAAATATATATCCTTTGTATACAATGCCTTCAGTTCAGTTCAGTTCAGTCACTCAGTCATGTCTGACTCTTTGCGACCCCATGAATCGCATGCAGCACGCCAGGCCTTCCTGTCCAGCACTAACTCCCTGAGTTCACTCAGACTCAGGTCCATCGAGTCAGTGATGCCATCCAGCCATCTCATCCTCTGTCATCCCCTTCTCCTCCTGCCCCCAATTCCTCCCAGCATCAGAGTCTTTTCCAATGAGTCAACACTTCGCATGAGGTGGCCAAAGTACTGGAGTTCCAGCTTTAGCATCGTTCCCTCCAAAGAAATCCCAGGACTGATCTCCTTCAGAATAGACTGGTTGGATCTCCTTGCAGTCCAAGGGACTCTGAAGAGTCTTTTCCAACACCACAGTTCAAAAGCATCAATTCTTCAGCACTCAGCTTTCTTCACAGTCCAGCTCTCACATCCAACAATGCCTGCTGCTGCTGCTAAGTCGCTTCAGTCGTGGCCGACTCTGTGCGACCCCATAGATGGCAGCCCAACTGGCTCTCCCATCCCTGGGATTCTCCAGGCAAGAACACTGGAGTGGGTTGCCATTTCCTTCTCCAATGCATGAAAGTGAAAAGTGAAAGTGAAGTCGCTGAGTCGTGTCCAACTCTAGTGACCCCATGGACTGCAGCCTACCAGGCTCCTCCGTCCATGGGATTTTCCAGGCAAGAGTACTGGAGTGGGGTGCCATTGCCTTCTCCTCCAACAATGCGTAGTACAAGTTATTATGCAACAAATGTACCTTCATTGAATACCTTGCCTCAACAATGCAATAAGATGCATAAAGTTAAAATATATTTCACAAGTAAACTAAAATGTTTATATTGTACCTTTAGATGCACTTGTGCACAGTAGACAAACCTCCCACCCATGAGCTATATGTCTTGTGCGTGTTTGGAATTTTGCTCATGAACTGATGAGCACTTATTTCAAGTATCACTGGCTGCCTCCTGCCAGCCACCAGTCCCATTCCACCAGCTCATCCATACTCACTTAGATGGCAGTGCGTGTAACTTGACTATTTAGTTCTGTGTGCTCCTTATTAAGAAGTCGGAATGGAATGCTGAAATAAGCAGAGGTGGACACTAGCAATGGGAGTAGCTCTTTTCATAAACATAATGTAAAGGAAACAAAGACAGATGTTTGGTGTACTGATGGGAGTGCATTCTTAGACCATATCGGACCTAATGTGGGAAACACTGAACAGAGCTGGGGAGAGATGGGGAAAGAACAACATTGGAAAGGATACACAAAGTACTGTATTGAAATTATATCTAAAGGTGAAATCAAATCAGGAAATACATGTGTGAGGTGTATATGTATATCTAACTTTACAGAGAAAGAAGTTTTTTTCTGGCTTATGGATCTGTTGACATTGCTTTGTTGTTTGTTTTTCACATGTATTTTCTAGAAAGCGTCTCATGCAGAAGTAGGGAGTTGTCTCTATTGCTTTTTTTTCACCCCTGTTTATTTCCATCCCCCTAAACAAAGGTGTGAGAAAGTAGCAGGTTTCTCTGATTTCAGTAGCCCTCCCCTCTGAGCAGCCTGGCCGGGGGACTGCAAATATTTATTGAGTATCTACTGTGTTCCCGGACTCCTGCTTCCAAGGACAGGTTCCCCACCAGAATGAGCGGAAAGATCTGGAATACATTCAAACAGTCTGAGAAAAGGATGAGAGAGGAGGCCTCTGAACCTCCACATTTGGTGGGAAGACTTCTTCCTTTACAAACACTTCCGCCTAAATCTCTCTCAAACATGGCGGAGCTCAGGCTCCGTGGCAGTTTGCGTGGAGGGATCAAGGCTTTGCTTCCCAAGGGGGAGCCGGCGCCTCTGTGACTCTGTCACAGATGGCAAACCTTGGATGGCAGAAGAGGCCAGCAGCTACCCGAGGCTCACAGACTGTTCCTAGCTGCCGAGCTTGAAACCCTCAAGCTCCGAAGCCCTCCCCTGTGACTAGCCACTCCTCTCCAGGCCGGAGCTAAATTACACATCTCCCTCTACTCGATCCTCCATTCTTTATCTCTCTAAGTTTTGCCCACTCTTAGAAGTTCTCCTTGGGCACTTTTGTATATGCTCTTTGAACTGCACTAGATGATTTCTTGATGATCCCTCAGATGCAATAGGCTAAGACCGAAATCTTTATTGCTGTAACTGAAATTGTGGATCGCTGCAGCTAGATGAGTCTGGAACGTGTGATGAGAAACCAATGTGAAAGGTCAGAGTGAAAACGAGAGAATGAGTGGCACAAAGCCTAAGTGCAGCCCGGGCTGAGCAGAAACTAGCTCTGACCCCAAATTCACTGTTTAGAAGGTCCTGTCTGTTGCCTCAGTAATGTTATTCAGTTGCTGTGTCGTGTCCAACTCTGCAACCCCGTGGACTGCAGCACGCCAGGCCTCCCTGTCCTTCACCATCTTACGCAGCTTACTCAAACTCATGTCTATTGAGTCGGTGATGCCATCCAACCATCTCATCCTCTGCCGTCCCCTTCTCCTTCTGGCCTCAATCTTTCCCAGCATCAGGGTCTTTTCCAGTGAGTCAGCTCTTCACATCCGATGGCAAAAGCATTAGACCTTCAGCTTCATTATCAGTCCTTCCAATGAATATTCAGGATTGATTTCCTTTAGAATAGACTGGTTGGATCTCCTTACTGTCCAAGGGACTTGCAAGAGTCTTCTCCAGCACCACAATTTGAAGGCATCAATTCTTCGGCACTCAATCTTTTTTACGGTCCAGTAATGACACCACCAAAATCTCCACATGCCTGAGCTTGAGAATCCCCTCCTCATCTCACACTGTGCAGACCCAGGATGTTAACAGCACCTGTCACACAAACCTCCAGAACATTCTGCCCAGCTGGCACTTTTTCAGTTGCCACCACCTTAGCCCACACTTTCTTTATCTCTATTATCTCTGTGTTAATCTAGGTGTCATCATTCTAGCAAGTTTTTCACTTCCCGCCAGTATTTTTCTTCTTCTTCTTCTTCTTCTTCATGCAGTTCACTTGAACTGAAGCACTGGTTCTGTCAGGCTATTTACCTGTCAATATTTTGTTCAAAGTTCTGGGCCTGGTTAGCCTTGCCTCCTCAGAGAAGCCTCCGTCAACCACCCTCGTGCACCATGTCAGAAGTTGTTTGCCCCAATATCCCTTTCAGTCCCTACACTCTCCCTTTTCTGTTGACAACAAAAAACATCAGATTTTGATTCTACCACTTCACTGAACCCCTCTGGACAAAATCTAGACACCTTTTGCTAAGCTGATTGTGCATCTCAAGGTTCTCATCTTAGGCCATCAGTGATGTTTGACACAGGTGTTCCATTCCTCCTTTTCTTCATTTTTTCCACTGGGTACTCAGCACACCACTCATTCTTGGTTTTCTTCCTACTCTTAGCCCCTTATCTCAGTTTACTTTGTTAGCTCCTCCTCATCACCCTGCTGGCTACACTGTGGGGTATCCCAGAGCATCATCCTTAGATATCTTCTCTAGCCAGAGGCTTTCTAGGTGGTGGTATCCAGTCTCATGGCTTTCAATTACCTTTAAACTTGGTGACTCCTAACTTTCTATCTGTGGGCTAAACCCTCCCCTGAGCCCTGCATTCATATACCCAGTGGTCTGCCTGACATATCCAGTGGACAGCTCCAGCCATCTGGGACCCTTCTCACTCACATCTCAAATGCACACCACCCACCCACCCTGTTGAATCTACCTTCAAAATGAATTCCCTGTCGTTCCATGTCCAGTCATGGCCATCTTTCCCTCTCTCACTGAGGCTCCTGTCAGCTTTTGTTGGGTTGCAGTAGCCTTTTAATTACACCATCTGCTTTTTCTTTTGCATTTCTGTAACCTCATCCACAACAGAGAGTTCAGTTCAGTTCAGTTCAGTCACTCAGTTGTGTCCGACTCTTTGAGACCCCATGAACTGCAGCACGCCAGGCCTCCCTGTCCATCAACAACTTCCAGAGTTCACCCAAACCCATGTTCATTGAGTCAGTGTTGCCATCCAACCATCTCATCCTCTGTCGTCCCCTTCTCCTCCTGCTCTCAATCTTTCCCAGCATCAGGGTCTTTTCAAATGAGTCAGCTCTTTGCATCAGGTGGCCAAAGTATTGGAGTTTCAGCTTCAACATCAGTCCTTCCAATGAATACCCAGGACTGATCTCCTTTAGGATGGACTGGTTGGATCTCCTTGCAGTCCAAGGGACTCTCAAGAGTCTTCTCCAACACCACAGTTCAAAAGCATCAATTCTTCTGCTCTCAGCTTTCTTCACAGTCCAACTCTCACATCCATACATGACCACTGGAAAAACCATAGCCTTGATTAGACGGACCTTTGTTGACAAAGTAATGTCTCTACTTTTTAATATGCCATCTAGGTTGGTCATAACTTTCCTTCCAAGGAGTAAGCGTCTTTTAATTTCATGGCTGCAATCACCAATTTCAGTGATCTTGGAGCCCAGAAAAATAGTCAGCCATTGTTTCCACTGTTTCCCCATCTATTTGCCATGAAGTGATGGGACTGGATGCCATGATCTTAGTTTTCTGAATGTTGAACTTTAAGCCAACTTTTTCACTCTCCTCTTTCACTTTCTTCAAGAGGCTCTTTAGTTCCTCTTCACTTTCTGCCATCAGAGAGAACTAAAGTCTTTACTGAGATCTCTAAGGCTATGAAAGACCTACCTACCTCTTTTCTCCAATATATATTTCCCTCCATATTCCCTACAACCTTCTCTTTCATTCTCCTTGCTCCTACCTTACTGACATCCTAGAACATCCTTAGAACGTGCTCAACACACCCCAGCCTGCGGGCATTGGTTTCCCTCTGCCTAGAGCATCCTTCTCCCAGATCTTTGCCTAATTTACTCTTTTTCTTCAATTATCTTTTCTAATAGTCCCTTTTCCTGAGGCCTTCTCTGAGCACCTGTATAAAATAGAAGCCTTACCCTCTATGCTTCCTTTTTTTCCCCTTTTTCTTTCTGTCTGTCTATCTATCATCTATCTGTTTGTGTGTTGTATTCCTGTGAAGGTGTATGATCCATGATGATGGTTTTTGTATGTTGTGATAAACCCAATATTTAGAACACTGCCTGATGCAAAATAGGTGATCAATAAATACTTATTAAATTAATAATCAGATGATAATTGGAATCCACATCTGTTCGCCACCCTTTCCACGGACACCCACCCCTGGCAGAGTTTCTTCCAAAGCTGTGTGGTCGGGAAGGTGGTTCTGCAGACTGCGTGTCAAAGGGGAGCTGGAGAGAAATGCTTGAATAACTATTCGCACAAAGTGTAACATAGAGTGTTTCTTCTAGTAATAAAGACTGGAAAAGCTGTGAGAAATTAAAGATATCAGATGGTGTGGTAGGAAAGAAAAGAACACTGTGCCAGCAGGCAGAATATCCATATCCGAAATCTGAATCTTATTACCTGTGGAATTCTGAGCAAGCTACTAATCCTATTTGGCCTATATTTCTCATCTGGATGATAACAGTGATGGATTAGCTTGTCTCTTAGATCCTCCTGACACCTGACACCTATGATTTTGTTTAATTCTATAGATGTCTGAGGAAAATAAGAGAGGGAGGGGATGAGGAAGGAAGGAAGGAAGGAAGAAAAGAAGGAAGGAGGTCTGTTGATGAGCCATGTTCCTGCTGAAGGGTAGAAGGAATGAGATAAGTTTGGTATTAAGATAATTACACAGAAGAAATCATTTTGATGTGGCTACATCACACAGGAGCTTGGTTTCATAATTGGGTATCTCAGTATTCTGGAAAGAACACTTGATTTATTAAGTTTGACATTTCTCTGTGTTATCTGTGACCAGTGAGTACACCTTTTGCTTATGACTGGAGATCTTCCTTTCTGGCCATCATAGGTGGAGCTTTGGTCCATTGGAGGCAATATTGAATGCAATTATTAATTTATAGATAATTACTAAAATACGAACTGGTCTGACTTTTGTTGGAACACTTTAACACCTCTCTCCTCTAAGCATTTATTATTTTATGTGAACAATATTCATTTTATATCACTATAGAATGGGATTCTAATTTAATAATTATTTTTAATAATTACACTAAAAACACATAGCCATGCTTTGGAATGTTTTCCAGTATGCTGAAACATTGTAACATGTTAGAGATTGCAAGTCTATTTTTCCTATTATCTGCCTTTGAAATTTCATGTCACAATATGATTTTTCAGTGCTGTGTATGTTTGGCATTTTATTTCATTTCAGTTGAGCTCTTAGGAAGGGTTGTACTCCATCTGTGACCGTGAAAAGTTCATTATTCTACTTACCTAGCCATTCGGTGCATAGTGTTTTCTTAGATGGGTTTCTCCTGAGGTTTTACTGAGGCAGAATACGAATTCATAGCTGAACCTGAAAGGAACATGACATTGTGTTTCTTAAAAGCACAACCACCCATGGTGTCAAGCTAACAGCTCAAAACTATGGTCCAATTAACTGAGGACACTGCCGGGGAGGTCAAAGATCCCATAAAAACTAGTAAAGACACTGGAGTTTAGACAATCAAAAGAATCTGGAGGAATGATCTGGGGTCATAGTGATTACCTCTGGAGCTGAAGGGAACACTCAAGAAAAAGAAGATATAAGCTAAAGTTCAAATTGTCCTTTACAAAGCTTCTCACCCAGTCTAGTTACAAAGCAGAATTTATACTCGGGCAAAATCCAGCACATTTCTTTCTTTATCTTTAGGGGATTTTTTTCCCCCAGAAGCCAGATAAATGGGACTTGCAGATGGTATACCTCTGTTGATTGTTTTATGAAATTGAAAAATAGAGGGTAGCTTTATTTCAGTTGTTTTAAAGTGAACCTGAATGCCACCAGCCACTCTGTTTCAATGAAAGCTGAATCATTTGACACAGTAAAAGTAAAATATAAAGTACATTCAGCAAAAAGGATGTGGATGGAATATGAGACACTTGACGGAAACTCCTATTAATAACTTGAGGCTTAAAATCGCTGAATGGGGAAGATCCATTGCTGCGGTTCACAGAAGGACAGCGACCTGTGTTTGAACCGAGGGCTCACTTCTCTTGACCTAAATGTGTCAGAGTAATAAACGCCACGTGGGAGAGTGGTACATCATAGTCATTAAACAAACAAATCATTGTGGACTGGCAGTTGTTCCTTTGAAGAGCTTGAGGCATCTTCACTACCATCCAGACAAAAAGCAAACACCCCTTGGGAAGGCAGGAGCCCAAGCAGGCTTCACCCTTCCCCACTGTCCTTCACATCACCATCTCCACTCAGCTGCACTCGTGCATTTGATTCGGTTTTTTAACTTAACCTTTTATTGTGTGCTCCTCCACTTCTTCTTTCTACCAGCTGTTTGCTGGATTATGATCAACCTCTAAAATACACTTAAAGACACTCTCACAGATCTAAATTCTACATTTGGGCATTTTATGTTGCCACCCATTTTCCAGGCCTCATGTCAGGCAAACACCCTTGGATTCAGAGTCAAGTGTATCTCTTTATTTTTGTTCTGAGTGACCTGCGATAAGATCGCCCTGCCCTCGTCATGGAAAGTGCTAGTCCCCCACTGCTTATGATTATTGAGGTTCTTTGAGGCAGGGCTCCCAATCTGACATAAACTGTACCCTTCAATTACAAGGGCCGGTGGAATATGATTCCTGCCTTACAAGTACCTTATTTTCCAATATGCAGCGACTACATTCAATTATCAGGCATTCTTAGAAACACAAAGGTCACTCTTTGCATCGCAAAAGCTCTTAAACAAACATGTTATTGCCTCCTGCACATGTTGAGTATTAAAACCTTAGAAGTCACTTTAGGAGACTCTTACCACTGTCTGTTCTTTTCAAACACCGTGCTATAATGGAGAACAACGTTGTGGTTCAAATACCGAAGAGGCTAACAAAGCAATTCAACAGGGAGATGCTGAGTTTTAAAAAAAAAAATTGTGCTGCAAAATGATCGTTTCCGTTTTCCATGTCCTTTGTCCTTACCCCTCACTCCAATGTCACATGCCAGGAAATCTCTTCCCTAGCATGCAAATTCAGAATAGGAAGCCCGTCATTATTTTACCATTTAATATTAATTATAATAGTATTAGTCATGATGAACTAATGTAGCATTATGTAGCTTTCAGATGTACTCCCAAAGGACTTTGATTATAATTTGCCATTTTACTCATGTTCAATTATTTTAAAGTGTTGCTGAATTAACAAGTTCCACTTAGCCTTAATCACTACTTACCTCATCAGTTTAGAGCACTGACATGCCTGGCTTATAAAGATGATCTGTGACGGAAAGAGACTGGAATTATCACGGGCACAGCCGCCATCTGCACTAAGCTCAGTGGGGCGAGGGTAGCTTGGTACCGGTACCGATGCCGTCAGAGCAGACAGTACCGCCATCCTTGATTGGCGAGGAGCCAGCTTATAGGGGGCGGGGCCAGATAGGAGGATGTGGTCATGGAGAACCCTCTCTCTTGTTTAGTTAAATGCTTTGTCAGAATCCAGAATTCTGCTATAAAACATTTCATGTGTTCCTTTTTCTGATGCACTCTAATAGTCCTGGTGTTCTTTCCCTGTGTCATGAGACAAGAAAATAGGTACCTTCATTTTTTTGGTTGTTGTCAGTGTTTTTAATGGATGCTCTCAGCCTGAGTCCAGTGGATCTGGTTAACTCAGGACAATGTTACTACATATTCTTACTGTGAGTTCCTGCTTCTCTCAGTCTAAAGTTTTATTTGCATTTCCACACTCTCCTTGGTCTCACTTCTAGATCCTACCAACAGGCTTCATTCTTCCATTTGTGATGTAGAAGATCCCTTTTAATTCATGATCAGGTTTTCTCATCTTATTGTGTCTTATGTACTTAGGGCAATTACCCACCAAGTAATAAAAGTTAACCAAGATTACAGAGTAACAACGAGTCACCTGGCGAACGTGGCAGTGGCATGGTTTAGCATTATGAGCATGTTAAATCCCTCCCATATATCCAACATCAATGTCAGATAATATGGCAGAGCCGTAAGTTTAACAGACACAGCAACTGCCAATGCAACTGAGTGGGCTGTACGGACATCACTGGGAAAGCAGTTATGTTCCCAAAATAATTGTATTGCCCAGAAAACCCCCTGGGTCTGATCGAAGACCACCTCAGCAAGTGAAATGATGGGAAATGGAATTCTAGCCACCAGTCGAGTGTAGCACCCATGAAGACTTCTGTGGTTTCATGCAGGAATTTTGATCTGTGGAATTCGTAAGTCAGTGGCATTAGAACTGGGAGTTTTCTAGGCATTCCATCTTCTACTTTCTGACTTGAGGGTTTAATTCCAAGAAAAAAGTGCATTAAGATGACCCAAGGCAATCCCCCCCGCCTTTTATCTATTCTATCCATGCTGTGCTATTTAAATTTACTATTCTCTTACCAGGCACTTGTTTAGCAACTGGCTCTGTGGCCTTTAATATTTCTCTGAAAACTGATTATGGACAACTTGAGCTGGGGATTGTTAGTATTTTAGTGATGGAAAGGAAAGGATGATGCATTCAAGCAAAACATGAAGATACAGGACAAGCTACACTCAAAGCAATGGTATTTTCAGAATAATAATCAGAATAAAAATTTTGTGAATTGCCTTTATACATTTTATCATATGTATGCCAGAGAAGGCAATGGCACCCCACTGCCGTACTCTTGCCTGAAAAATCCCATGGACGGAGGAACCTGGTGGGCTGCAGTCCATGAGGTCGCCAAGAGTCGGACACGACTGAGCGACTTCACTTTCACTTTTCACTTTCATGCATTGGAGAAGGAAATCGCAACCCACTCCAATATTCTTGCCTGGAGAATCCCAGGGACGGGGGAGCCTGGTGGGCTGCTGTCTATGGGGTCGCACGAGTTGGACACGACTGAAGTTACTTAGCAGCAGCAGCATATGTATGCACACAAACATATACTGAATTTGGTCATTGTTGGTAATGACAGGAAACAAAATTGATTCTAAATCACATGATTTGGATTATAAAGTTATTAATGACTAATAGATATTATTAAGTATTACTTAGAAATGAGTATTGGTATTGCCTTATTTAATTACTATGGTGGCTAAAGCATGCCATTATTGTGCTCATTTTACATTTTAGCTACTGAAACAGCTAGTAGTTTAATTGAATTAATGACACACAACTAGAAATCAATGAGGCCAAGATCTGACTCTAACTGAAGGATAACCTACAGTCTCACCCTCTGTAATTCTACTGCTCTGATTCTCTCTCCAAAACTATTCGTTGAATTGTTTTTTATGTTGCCTCAGCCATGTGCTTTGTTTTTTTTCCTTTCTCCTATACTCAGAAGTTTCTTAAAAAATATTTTCTAAAAATTATTTTCCCAGAAACACAGAAGGGAAAATATATTTCTAAGATTTCTGTTTCTCATAATTCCAAAGCTGGTAGAAGTTTTCCTTTGAAATAGTCTGCTAATGAACTTGCAATGCATTTACTCCGTGGCTTAAGCTTTCTGCCAAAACACAAGATAAAATTTCCATTCATCTAGAAGGAATTTGGAACTACTCTTTAAATAAATAAAAATAAACCATGAAATGGCCAGGCTCTGCTTGCATGACCCGTGTCGCTTCCACTTTGGCGGGTTCTTCCTGATAAAAATGACTGAGTGGGGGTTGGGTACTGATCGTCTTTGCTCCCTGGCTTCCCTTCTGTCACCTCTCCAGGATGTGGCTGCTAGACGATCTTCCTTTCTCACTTTCCCAGTGATGCCTCTCTGCCCCTGCACATCTTTTCATTGCTTGTCCTTTTTGGTATGACCTTCTCGTACCTTGACTCATCTCCTCTGGTTCAAAAACCTCCATCATTTCACTTCCCATTGCTCCATCCAAGACTGCCAGTTGGATTCTCCGTTTCCTTTTCCTCCTTGTTAGTTCTTCTCTCCCATGGCCTTCTGCTGAAACAGCATGGCTCTTAGCAAGTCGGAAGATCTTCATTTCATTAGAAAGCAGAAATTAGAGATGTATGTTAAGGAGCATGCTTGTGTCATGGTGATGAAGTAGCATGAATGGCGTCCTAATTAGTTTTATCTCTGAATGTGGCAGCCCTCTCAACAGTGCTCAAATTGGTCCAACATTTCTTATCTACTCATCACAACAACTTGACCTTGGAGAAACTGCACTAAACAAAATATTTGAAGCAAGCCTCTGACTGGTGGTATAATTATCACCTAATGAAGAGCAAATGCCAATGGTAATAAGATTATAAGCACTTGTGCTGCAGCAGGGAGACCAGCATGATAAAGAGCACCATCCAGGCACCCCAAATCAGGTCTTGTGGGGACATGAATGGACAGGGGTTAGCCACTGTTAGAGAGTACAGAGTGCCTCTTAAGTGGGCCCATGTGCTAACCAAATTAGTGAAACAGCATCGCTCCTGATGCAAGAAAGCCTGCATTATTCCTAAAATGTCAAATCCTTAATGTTTCACAGAGTGAAAACCATAAAAGTTATTACTTACACTAATCACAATTGTTCTTGTTTTGAATGTATTCAGTTTATCTTCCCTTCCTTGAAATTTAATTGACATTCTTTGATGACTCAGACTTGAAAGGGATTTTACACAATTTCACTTAAAAATAATCTTTATGTATTTATAAACTGGAAATCTCTAACATAGGTCTTCAGGCTTTTGCATTCCCATCAGTACAATGATGGTCTTCACTGTTTGGTTTCAATGGTTAGTGCATCTGGCTCACTTCCCACATCAATGCAGTCTCTGAAGTGGTCGATTTTTAAAATCATGGATTGAAAGCATCAATTTACTGATTTCAGATATGATCAAAAATTGTAATGGCGCAATTATATCATTAGCAAATTATCCAGCTATCAAGTTGACTCGAGACAGCAAGGAGACAAACTCAATGCTGATTATTTTTTAAAGAAGGAAGCTACTATCCTGTGAAGACTAGTTTCATAATTCAAGTGAATCTTACAAACATAACCTATGCTACTGTACAGTTTTAGGAGATGAATATAATTTGTATTTTTAATCATTTAAAATAAATGAAAGAATATGAGAAGCAGTGAGATTGATGTTCCCAAGATCAGAATGATTCCAACACAAGTGGAGATTATACTTAAGAAAATCTACATTGTATAGTGACAAAAACTTTTCAGAATATTAGAATTTTTCATTAAAGCAGTGTCTTTCTCATGCTGTTGATAGGAACTGTGGTTGCTTTCTGGACAATACATTTTCCCCAGCCGTCTCAGCAGCCCCTATTCCCTGCCATCTGGAAACTCTTAGCAAAGGAAGATTTGGTATTATATTAAACTTCTGTGATCTTTCAGATTTAGAATTCGTTTTGTTTGTTTTTTTCTCTTTCTGGTAGAAACGCAAATGATAGTTATTAACTGAAAGGGATTTTGACTCAATGTGAAAATTCCTGAACTCCTTTTTACCCTGTTAATAAATAAAACTAGTTTCTGCATGTCCAAAGTGTAAACTTTACACTACAGGATAAAAGGATGAGCCTCTTTCCAGTCCTTACTTTAATAAGACAAAAGAGTATATTCTAGTGAGAACTCAAAGTAAAATTTAACTTTTAAACCTGACTTTCTTCTAGTTTAGCAACTCATCCTGGTAGTTTTGTGTGTGTGTGTGTGTGTGTGTGTGTGTGTGTGTGTGCCTGTATTTGCTGATGACTTTAGTCACTATAAAATGCTTTAAAGAATGCAAAATCATGCTATAAATTTTCAACATGATATTCTTTCTGTTATGGTCACAGTTCTCATAGGTGAAGGGAATACACACACACACACACGTTTACATACCTGTATTTTGGGGGGGGGGGTTACAATATCACTGCAGATGGTCAGTGCAACCATGAAATTAAAAGACTCTTGCTACTTGGAAGAAAAGTTATGACCTAGACAGCATATTAAAAAACAGAGACAGCACTTTGCCAACAAAGCTCCATCTAGTCAAAGTTATGGTTTTTCCAGTAGTCATGTATGGATGTGAGAGTTTGACTATGAAGAAAGCTGAGTGCCAAAGAATTGATGCTCTTGAACATCAAGTGTTGGAGAAGACTCTTGAGAATCCCTTGGACTGCAAGGAGATCCAACCAGTCCACCCTAAAGGAAATCAGTCTTGAATATTCATTGGAAGGACTGATACTGAAGCTGAAGCTTCAATACTTTGGCCACCTGATGCAAAAAACTGTCTCACTGGAAAAGACCCTGATGCTGGGAAAGACTGAAGGCAGGAGGAGCAGAGGGCAACAGAGGATGAGATGGTTGGATGACATCACTTACTTGATGGACATGAGTTTGAGCAAGCTCCGGGAGTTGGTAATGAACAGGGAAGCCTGGCATGCTGCAGTCCATGGGGTCACAAAGAGTGAGACACAACCAAGCGACTGAACTGTTCCGTCTTCGTAGCAATGTGCACAGCGATCTGCGCTCCAAGGTGAAGCTGCTTGGAGAAGCACAAGATGCTTACACTGGCATGAACACTGCAAGAAATAAGGAAAAACGGGTTCTTGTGTTGACACCACTTATCACCTCTGGATCTTAGGGCAATTCGCTGAACCTCGATTTTTCATTCATAAGATGAGAATACCCTATCTTCTTTCCTAAGTCCAAAGATGTTATCTAGATTAAATATAGGGACATCTGAGAAAGCATATTGTAAACCTAAAAATAGTATAGCAGTATAAAATATTATTCCTAGGTTTATTAGTGTGCTGAAAAACTTTTATAGGTGAAGAATTAACACACACACACACACACAAACCTGTAAATCAATTCAAGTTGACATAGGTGGTAGTGAATTTAATTTTGCTTGGTATTCAAAAGGACACATTGATGATTTTCAGGATTCATATTTATCTCTTATTGAATACGGACCAATACATAAAAACTTACTTTAAAAGTTATTTTTGAGTGTTTTCAAAGTAAAGAGGTTTAAGGAAAGCTGTAATCACACTGAATAAATAAAGTGGTAATAATATTGATCCACACTTCCTATAATAATAATGTCTCAAACATTTTGTAAAAATTAATTAAGTCTCACACTTTTGTTATTTGAAGATGAATTAATAATTCATGGAATAATGAGACCTGCACAGTCAATGCCATTAACTGTTCTTAACATGAGTTTAATCCCTTAGTCTTTTAATTCAATCACTAGAAAATTATTTTATCTTTTATTGATTTGTATTTCAACTCTCCTCATTTCATTTCTAATAAATGCATCTTGCTTATTATTTAACAGCTTATTAGCTTTAAAAATAATCTGACTGCCATGAACCTTTGAAATAAAAAGGAGATGTTTATGCACAGTGTCTTTCATTCTATAAGAAGTCACATAGGCAAGGAAAATGTATTTGATTTATTTTGAAGTGGGAGACTTGTTTCTAAACTCTTAAGAGAGAAAAGAATGCCATTTAGAGAACATAAAATCAGAATCTAAAATCTCTAGTACTTTTATTAACACTTTGAGGTCCCACCTCTCACTCTGTACAGCTCTGACTCAGTGTATTTGAGCTTCTCTGCTGGAAGAAAGAACATGAGTCTATGAATGGGAGCTTGAATTCTGATGTAGAATGACACTATGCTGTTACTCTTCTAAAAAGCTAATGGATCCTTTTTGAATTATCAAACAATGACGATGAAGGTGGAAAAAGCAATGTTACTTGTGAGAATATTTCCTTATTTTCCTTTTTCTTTCTTATGAATTTTTATCAGAGTGTAGTTGCTTTACAATGTTGCTAGTTTCTGCTGTACAGCAAAGTGAATGAACTATATGTGTACATATATCCCGTCTTTTTTGAACTTCCTTCTCATTTAGGTCACCACAGAGCACTGACTAGAGTTCCCTGTGCTGTGCAGTAGGTTTTTCGTAGTTATCTGTTTTATACAAATAAGATACTCTTGCACAGTTAATTTGAAATTATTGCTTTATAATAAATAACTGATTCCAGAACTCCCTGTATTACCTCTGAAGCTTCCAAAAAGCTAACAATCACATTAATATTTCTTCTCAATAGGCAGCCTGCCTCTTGTGCTTTCATGATAACAGAACAATATTCTATCCTAAAAATTTCTTCCACTATCAAAGTACACCACTGGTACTATTGCAAGTATTCAGTTCAGTTCAGTTCAGTTCAGTCGCTCAGTCGTGTCCGACTCTTTGCGACCCCATGAATCGCAGCACGCCAGGCCTCCCTGTCCATCACCAACTCCCGGAGTTCACACAGACTCACATCCATCGAGTCCATGATACCATCCAGCCATCTCATCCTCTGTCGTCCCCTTCTCCTCCTGCCCCCAATCCTTCCCAGCATCAGAGTCTTTTCCAATGAGTCAACTCTTCGCATGAGGTGGCCAAAGTATTGGTATTTCAGCCTCAGCATCAGTCCATCCAGTGAACACCCAGGACTGATCTCCTTTAGGGTGGATTGGTTGGATCTCCTTGCAGTCTTCTCCAACACCACAGTTCAAAAGCATCAATTCTTTGGCACTCAGCTTTCTTCACAGTCCAACTCTCACATCCATACATGACCACTGGAAAAACTATAGCGTTGACTAGACGGGCCTTTGTTGGCAAAGTAATGTTTCTGCTTTTTAATATGCTATCTAGGTTGGTCATAACTTTCATTCCAAGGAGTAAGCATCTTTTAATTTCACGGCTGCAATCACCATCTACAGTAATTTTGGAGCCCCCAAAAATAAAGTCTGACACTGTTTCCACTGTTTCCCCATCTATTTCCCATGAACTGATGGGAACAGATGCCATGATCTTTGTTTTCTGAATGTTGAGCTTTAAGCCAACATTTTCACTCTCCTCTTTCACTTTCATCAAGAGGCTTTTTAGTTCCTCTTCACTTTCTGCCATAAGGGTGGTGTCATCTGCATATCTGAAGTTATTGGTATTTCTCCCAGAAAACTTGATATCAGCTTGTGTTTCTTCCAGCCCAGCGTTTCTCATGATGTACTCTGCATATAAGTTAAATAAGTAGGGTGAAAATATATAGCCTTGACGTACTCCTTTTCCTATGGAACCAGTCTGTTGTTCCCTGTCCAGTTCTAACTGTTGCTTCCTGACCTGCATACAGGTTTCTCAAGAGGCAGGTCAGGGGGTCTGGTATTCCCATCTCTTGCAGAATTTTCCACAGTTTATTGTGATCCACACAGTCAAAGGCTTTGGCATAGTCAATAAAGCAGAAATAGATGTTTTTCTGGAACTCTCTTGCTTTTCCCATAATCCAGCAGATGTTGGCAATTTGATCTCTGGTTCCTCTGCCTTTTCTAAAACCAGCTTGAACATCTGGAAGTTCACGGTTCACATATTGCTGAAGCCTGGCTTGGAGAATTTTGAGCATTACTTTACTAGCATGTGAGAAGAGTGCAATTGTGCGGTAGTTTGAGCATTCTTTGGCATTGCCATTCTTTGGGATTGGAATGAAAACTGGCCTTTTCCAGTCCTGTGGCCACTGCTGAGTTTTCCAAATTTGCTGGCACATTGAGTGCAGCACTTTCACGGAATCATCTTCCAGAATTTGAAATAGCTCAACTGGAATTCCATCACCTCCACTAACCTTTTAATAGTGATGCTTTCTAAGGCCCACTTGACTTCACATTCCAGGATGTCTGGCTCTAGGTCAGTGATCACACCACCATAAATATCTGGGTCGTGAAGATCCTTTTTGTACAGTTCTTCTGTGTATTCTTGCCACCTCTTCTTAATATCTTCTGCTTCTTTTAGGTCCATACCATTTCTGTCCTTTATCGAGCCCATCTTTGCATGAAATGTTCCCTAAGTATCTCTGATTTTCTTGAAGAGATCTCTAGTCTTTCCCATTCTGTTGTTTTCCTCTATTTCTTTGCATTGATCGCTGAAGAAGGCTTTTTTATCTCTTCTCGCTATTCTTTGGAACTCTGCATTCAGATGTTTATATCTTTCCTTTTCTCCTTTGGTTTTCACTTCTCTTCTTTGCACAGCTATTTGTAAGGCCTCCTCAGACAGCCATTTTGCCTTTTTGCATTTCTTTTCCATGGGGATGGTCTTGATCCCTCTCTCCTGTACGATGTCACGAACCTCCATCCATAGTTCATCAGGCACTCTGTCTATCAGATCTAGTCCTTTAAATCTATTTCTCACTTCTACTGTATAATCATAAGGGATTTGATTTAGGTCATACCTGAATGGTCTAGTGGTTTTCCCTACTTTCTTCAATTCAAGTCTGAATTAGGCAATAAGGAGTTCATGATCTGAGCCATAGTCAGCTCCCGGTCTTGTTTTTGCTGACTGTATAGAGCTTCTCCATCTTTGGCTGCAAAGAATATAATCAATCTGCTTTCAGTGTTGACCTTCTGCTGATGTCCATGTGTAGAGTCTTCTCTTGTGTTGTTGGAAGAAGGTGTTTGCTATGACCAGTGCGTTCTCTTGGCAAAACTCTATTAGTCTTTGCCCTGCTTCATTCCGTATTCCAAGGCCAAATTTGCCTGTTACTCAGTCTCCTCTTTAGTGTCTACCACATGCCAGGCACTGTACTAGGCATGAAGTCACGCAGTGTTGCTTTATCATTGCAATATCAACCCTGTAATACAAGTATCATTCTGTTGACTGTACAACTGAAGACACTGAGTGACTGAGGATCTTGACAAAAGTCACACAACTAGTTCATGGAAGAACTGTTGTAAATCCTAGATTCAAATCTTCAGAAATGTATTTCCCAGGGGTTTTAGACTTGGCTTCCCAGTGGATCAGATGGTAAAGTGTCTGCCTGCAATGCAGGAGACCCGGGTTCGATCTCTGGGTCAGGAAGATCCCCTGGAGAAGGAAATGGCAACCCACTCCAGTATCTTGCCTGGAAAGTTCCATGGATGGAGGAGCCTGGTAGGCTTCAGTCCATGGGGTAGCAAAGAGTTGGACACAACTGAAACACTTCACTTTCACTTTCTACTTTATTCTATTATGCCCTCAGGGTGTTAGTTGCTCTTTCGTGTCTGACTCTTTACAACCCTGTGGACTGTAACCCCCCAGGATCCTCTGTCCATGAGATTTCCAGGCAAGAATACTGGAGTGGGTTGGCATTTCCTTCTTCAGGGGATCTTCCTGACCCAGGGATCAAACCTGAGTCTTTTGCATTACAGGCAGATTCTTTACCATCAGAGCCACCATGGAAGCCCTTATTATGCCTTTCATAATGCAAATATCCTATTAACCTGAACTCACTACTGGAAAAAAAAATGCAGCAGTTAATTTCTTCATCATTTTCTTCTCCAATGGTTGCAGCTTTAGTGTTGTTTGGAGAGTGTAATTTAGGAGAGAGAGGTTTGTCTTTGCTTTGCCTGGGGTGATAGGTGAAGAAATGAAAACCAAGGATAAGTTCTTGCCTATAGAAGGCAGGCCTGTCTCCTTACCATGCAGAGGACCCGGGAACACGGATGAGTGCACCTCCAAAGGAACTTCACCTACTTGACAACTTTACTGTGAGGGAAGCTGGCTGAAGGCCAATTCCCTGCTTATTTTCTGGATTCTGTTGCATTACAATGAATGTATATACACATTCTTCTGTTCCTACTCCATTAGCCAAAGCAAGTTACATGGGCATTAGCTCCAAAGAGATTAAATGAGAGTACAAAACAAGTAGAATACATGAACGCCTTTAGCTGTCATAACTAGAAATATGAAACAAAAGTTAACCAAACTCAGTCCCTTCCCTCAGACACAAAAGTGTATTCTAGGTGCATTAAGAACATAAACATGATGAATCAGGTCTTAAAACCTGTATAAAATATTGCAGAATGTCTTCATACATTTGAATAAGTGATCATTTCCTTAAAAAAGGAAGAAACGACACTATTACAAAATGGTAGATATTATTATATTAAAATCAAATACTTTCACATGACAGAAATATGTTTTCAAAAACTAAAAAAATGTAAGGCATACATTTTTTAAACATAACAACAGGATAAAAACAACCCATCTGGTCAACAATAATTTCCAGGGTACCAGCCATGCTTAAATATCAATAAGAAAAAGACAATCCAATACATAGATAATAAATAAGAACAGGTAATCCATGAGAGAGAAATGAGGAGTGGCCCATAATTACAGTTAACATACAAGATGCTCAACTTAGGAAAACACAAATTAGGTACCATCTCACATCCATCAGGAGGCAAAAGTCACCAAATTTAAAAAGACTAGTGTGTGAGACTGTGAATCTGTGGGAACTGTTTAACAGCCCCATGGGTGTGTGCATAAAGTTACAGAGCAATTTGTATTTATATGACAATTTGTATTATATTGTAAGACTGAAGGTGTGCCCAGTCTATAAGAAACAATGCCCTTGTTCTTTTATGTCTCCTCTAAAACAAACACAAAAGTAGTAATGCTTGTAGTCATTCACTGTGGCTCTGTTTGTAACAGTAAAATGTGAAAAGGAAAGTGAAGTCGCTCAGTCCTATCTGATTCTGCAACCCCACGGACTGTAGCCTACCAGGCTCCTCCGTTCATGAAATTTTCCAGGTAAGAGTACTGGAGCGCCTGGCCATTTCCTTCCCCAGGGAATCTTCCCAACCCAAGGATAGAACCCGGGTCTCCTGTATCGCAGGCAGTTGCTTTACCATCTGAGCCACGAGAAGATATCCCAAAAGAAAGGAGGCATGCATTGGAATCTATTCCCCGGCAAGAAGGCTTTAACACAGCAGCCACTGTGTCCCATATTTAGTTGACTGCTGTGGCCTCTTCACCCAGATTGCCACCTGGAATTTAGTAGATACTCAGTAAATAATTAAATGAGTAATGATTGGAGTACTATAAAGAATCTAAAATAAATGAGCCAGAGTTAAATGCTTTGATACTAGCAATCTCAAAATTAATGTTGAGTGAAAAAAGTGGATGGCAGGACATGTAGCTGTAACATCATTTATATAAATTATAAACCACATAAAATTCTATATGGTGTTGATGTAAAAATATACAGAAGTATCAAAACATGGACAAAAATGGCAAGTAAATTCGGTAACCAGAAAATGCAGACGCCACTGTGATTGTATCTGTATTGCTCTATTTAAAAAAGTATATGTGGCAAAAACTTAGTGTTTTTAAAACCTCATTATTGCACTTTAACCTGAGTTTTTAAAATATCAACTTCTATACTCTCTATGTATGAAAATTTTCATGATGAAATTATTTGTTGAATGACTCAACGTGCCTATATTAAATTCATGGAGCAACTCAGTAGGCAAATTTGTCTTTTAATGAAAGTGTTAGTCCCTTAGCCATATCTGACTGCAACCCCATGGACTGTAGCTCCTCTGTCCATATAATAATTTATTATGCTTTGATTTTCAGTGGCTTAGTACCTTATCAATAATTTACCAATTTTGGCTATTTTATTCACATTCCACCCATTTAAAGTATGAATATAGTGTTGTGGTTAAAGATCTCTGAATTGTATATAGAAGTTCATTATAGTCCTCTAGACTCTCACACTGACTGTTATGTTTACATCAGATAACACTTAATTTTTTTTTTTACTTGGAGGACAATTACTTTACAATATTGTGGTGATTTCTGCTGTACATCAACATGGATCAGCCATAGATATAAATATGTCCCCTGCTCTAGAACCTTCCTCCCACCTCCCTCCCCAACCCACCTCTCTAGATTGTCATAAAACACTGGCTTTGAGTTCCCTGCATCATACAGCAAATTCCCACTGGCTATCAGATAGAAATTAATAAGCACCCAGAGTACCAATGCCACTGTACTATACAAAGGACATAGTCACAGACTCTTCTAGTCCTTTCCCTGCCTTTTGGGAGCTTACTATTTAAAGATCTTTAAATATAGAAAAAAAAAATCTTTGTAATTGAACAGAGGAAACAGTTACATTAGTTCAGGCCATTGTCTCTTATGGCTTGTGTGATTGGACATATGCTTTTTGTTCTGCTGCATTTATAGCTCAGTTCTTACTCTTTTCTGCACTCCCAAGCATATTGTTCACTCTTCATCAACAATGAAAAAAAATAATCACGATATTTAACCTTTCATTGTAGTTGCTCTCAGCTATTCCATTCATCTGTTTATGATTTGCCTCTAATTCATCTTAATGTCTTTAATGACGATTTTAATTAAATAAAGCAGTTCTGTTCTGCATGGCCTTAGCTATGGATGAGGCTAAGTGGAATATACATGTGTAACAAGATGGTATTTATTTGTGACTTTAAGACCATCAAGGCTGTTTAATCCTTATCAGTGACATCAGTGCGGACCCAATTAGCACAGTTTGCAGCCACTTCATAATTCAAAAGAATGCGATCATTCAGCTGGAAGCATCCTGACAGAAACTCCATAGTCATGAAGGTAAAAGCTTGCAAGATCACCCGCCAGGATGGAGAAGCTGTCATTCTCCCTTCAGTGCTGTTGAATACTAATGTCAAGGTCAGAATGGTGTAATTTTAGGCTGCCAAAATATTGCTGGAATTGATAGATCAGAAGATGTTTAAGAAAGTCAGGAAATAGAATTTTGGGAAACTTTCATAAAGTGTACTTTGATAGGACTCTTTACTGCCTGGAGACAGGTCTCCATTTCACCTTGTTTTACACCAGAATCTTCTCCCAGTTCTCCTGCATAATGATTCAAATATTTACCCTTTCTTTTGTACCCTATATTAAATTTATATCTTCACTAAGATTTATAACTATTGTAAAAATCAATTTCTTTGAGATTCTAATTTTCAAGGAAAGCCTGCTTTTGATAAGCATAACATAAACCCATTTCTGCCACAAATGAGAGTATAAGATATGTTTAAGTTCAGTACAGTTTTCTAAAAATGTCGTTTCAATCATGCACTTCTCTTCCCACAGTGTAGAGAATGAGAATATGATAAATGGAGAAGAATTTCTAAGATAGTAACTTGTTATAATTTATAATTGTTACATTATTATTAAATGGCATTTATCTATGGACCACTTTTTTTTAAAGTGTTTTTATATATGCTGTTTATGCTTTGTTCTTGTTTTAGTCACTAAACTGTGTCTGATTCTTTTGTGACCCCATGGACTGTAGCCCTCCCAGCTCCTCTCTCCATGGGATTCTCCAGGCAAGAATACTAGAGTGGGTTGCCATTCCTTTCTCCAGGTGATCTGCCCAACCCAGGCATCGAACCTGCTTCTCCTGCATTGGCAGGCAAATTCTTTACCACTGTGCCACCTGAGAAAGCCCTATTGGATACTTATAACCATTCTAGGGGTGGAGAGCTGTATTTCTTGCCGTTGTTTTGGAAGATATACCTGAGATTATAGTAGTTCTTGACTTCCTAAAAGTTCATGGCATTCGAGTGTACTCCTAGCCTTGGAAACCAGGCTCTGAAATTTGTATTAATATATTTCTATTATAATGCATTGGCTATTTATTCTAGTCTTTTTGAATGCGATACCCTAAATAATTTTCCAGATTTCTCTCTTTAAAAAAGATTTAAGGATAAAATAATAGGCCAAAAGAATCACACATTTCTTTTATTGCTGTTTTCAGTTAAAAAAAAAAAAATTAGCCTCCTTTCACTCAAATGAGGAAGAAAAAAAACCACAAAAACTTCATAGTTGTCTTGATCTGATTGACTTTACAAACATAACCATGTCAATGAGCTATGCCAAACAATACCTCAGTAGGATTGCTTTCCATATTCCGAATACATTTTGAAAAATGTCTAAAATGACATGTTTGCAGTAAAATGTACATGGCCGGGTGAACTTTCCTAGTCTTATCTTGCGCCTCAGTAACTCTAAAGAGATCGTGAAATCTTTTATTTTGCATCAGACGTATTTTTAAAATATTTAAATCTTGCTTTCAAATATGCCTCACCCTTCATAAACATACTGCTTACTTTTAACAATTTCTACTTTTAACCTACTCCTAAGGGCAGCTTTTCAGGGCTTTAGGGGCAGAAAGCAATCACCTTTATAAGTATTTCATGGTGGCTGTTTTAACTGAATCAATTCAACCTACATTAGACCATGTCTTTGCTTAACTTTAAAAACAATTTATCAGCTTCCTAGGTGCTTTAAATCTTCTGAGATGATTATGTAGGCAGCATGACATGCTTGCGCAAAGCTAAGCAATCTTTTATGATTTGGGTGTAGAGTAAAAATTGATGCCCTATTTTAAATGACGAACAGGTTGGCCTTCAAATAAGTTTTCAGTGAGCCATGCTAGCCACTGGACTCCAATGCTAATGTGTCAAGGACAAATCTAACTCAAAGGTCACCCTCTTAGAGTCCGAAGCATTAGAAGCAGCAGTAGAGAAAGTGGGCATGAAACAAAATGTGTGACGACGCTGTATTTTTTGTATCTCATCTCAACTCTTGCTCAAATAGCTATTCTGTCTTTTCATATACAGTGTTTGTGTTAAATCTGAGTAGTATTAATTATATACATAATCCAGCAAGCACTTATGGGGTCAGCCAGGCCCTGTGAAGAGTCCTAGGAATTCATCAATACATGAAATAAGTTCCTGCCCTTGAGATGCTCAAAGTCCAGGGAAAGCATTTGAACTATAAATAGCCAAAGACAGTATGATATATTCATATTCTGTGATTCTCTTTGCATTTCACTGACCACTCCCTCTATTCCTTAAAGGAAGAGAGAGGCAACTTAAGTGTTAAGATAGGTATAAGAATAACAATATTAAAATAAACAACACGGATAGAGGTAAAGGAGACTGCAATCATACCATGCATAAGAGTCAGCACGGTGTTCGCCGTCTCTCAGGCCTGGAAGACGGAGCTGGTCAGAAACCCAAGCAAAACCGATGGTTTGATTTTTGCACGGTAAATTGTCATGTGGTGAGCAGCCTTCTGCTCCCAGGAATGCTATGTTCCACTAGACATGAGTGGTGTCTACATAGAAAGGTTCATCCCCCTGTTGCTCCTCTCCAGCACAGGGTCTTGAGGAACCAGCCATACCCCTATCTTCTGTCTGTGACTCAGTTTGTTTGCACAGGTCTTGGACAATGACTGCATGGGTCTGTCCAGCACGTGAACTTGAGGATTTGAACATGGGGTTCCAGTGTTTGACAGCTCACTTGCAAGTCCTGTTGACTTGCCAGAATTGTCTAGCCCTGGCAAGCCTCAGTGTTCTCTTTTTCAATATGGGCAAAATAAACATATGTACCTTGAAAGTTACAATGAGAATTAAGGGAAATGAAATCTGAGTCCTCCCACCTAGTTGGCCAGTCAATTAATCAGTTTTTCTTCCTTCTTTCTTCTTCTCTATCCTCCTTATTTTATTTCTTTTTTGTTTCCTTCCCCTTAGTCAACTCATTTTCAAGTTGCAACCCAGTGTAAACCAGATTTATCAGAGGTCGGAAAGCAAATACAAGTGACTATGGCCTCCCAGTAATTCACAGTGAACTATAATAATCTCTGACTCCAAGATCTCAAGGCTGGTGTGAAGATCCAATGAGACAATGCAAGTAACGTACTTAGTACATAGTAAGTGCTCAATAAATATCAGTCTTTGATAGCTGTGGTCTAGCCTGGTTTCACTGTGGAAGTCGAGTGGAATTGCTAACTGTGCAAGGACTGGATGAAATAATACAAGCCAAACATTTGGCATTTAACAAGTGCTCAATAACTATTAGTGGCTCTTAGTTTCCCCTAGCTTGGTTTTTCCTGCCTGAGTGGGAGCAGAATTGGCAACATGATCCAATAGGATCATGGCTTCTGCTGTTAATCCATACCCTGCAGGCAGCCTGTGATGGTAACTGAGGAAATTGTTTTATCTTGTAGTACCTACCATGAAGCAAGCTACTGGAATGGGCACAATACTTGCTGAGAACTGGGGGCCGACAGAGGAAAAAGAATGACTTGTCTGAGCTCACAAAACCAATCATCACATTCACCAGAACCAGAAAGAGAGAGAAAACAAGGCAGAACAGTATTTAAATTTTATACTAGATCTGAAACAATGATCATAATTTCCACCTGGATGCTCTTCTAATCCACTGAGTTAGACAGAGTTTCACAGGACTTCCTTGGTGGATCAAATGGTAAAGAGTCTGCCTGCAATATGGGAGACCTGGGTTTGATCCTGGGTCAGGATATCTCCTGGAGAAGGGAATGGCAACCCCACTCCGGTATTCTTGCCTGGAGAATTGCATGGACAGAGGAGCCTTGTGGGATATAGTCCATAGTGTTGCAAAGAGTCAGACACGACTGAGGAGCTAACACTTTCATGTCATACTTCACAGGGTTGCATTGATGAACATTAAAATTAATATTAAACTTCATAATGCCTTCCAATTTACTTTTGCACATATCATCTTAGCTTTATAGTAAGTAAGCATGTATTAGGTATATTACATATGTGCATTAGAGCTTTAAAAAATTGTATAACAAATCACAAGAGGGGTGCCAAATATAACAGGATGCTTGATGATTTTTGTTTAAAATATTTCTTACCAGGGCTATGACTTAAAAATATTAACCTCAAATTCCAAAGGCCAAGGTTCCTATCAAGCTTTTAGGAAACTCATAAAAAAAAAAAAAAAAAGTTGTCACCATGAATAACAATAAACTAATTATCACTCTGGGTTTTGGCTTTTATTTTCAACTCAAAATCCTAAAGCACACATTTTAAGGCTGCTTATGTATGCTAAAATATTCCATAGAAACGTTTTCAGAAAGCTGGTCTGTGAGCCTAAATGTCCTGGTTATCTTCCTAACAAAGAAATTCAGTTGACCAGCTCAGCACAAAAGCAGGCCTTTCCGAAGCAACTAAAAAGAATGTTAAATGCAAAAAAAAAAAAAAAAGTCTCTAATACGACATAATTTGATTTGGGATCCAAACACATTAAGAACAAGGCCTTCTTTCATTAAAGCAGTGACCCATTTTATGGCAGTGGATTGTGGCTTGTTCACCTCTTTATCCAAATGTGACTTCTGCTAACTAATGGAGTCCAGGCCCCGCCATTTTTAATGGGAGCATAAGTGTGGCAGTTGGAAGACTGAACTATTTTTTTTTTTTTTTCCATTCAAGCCTGATGTTTCCTCTTTGAATCATAAAACTTGAGAAATGCATGTTGACGTTCCGGATTCGCGCTGCGGGCACTGGCCGGGCGTCACCGTAATTGTCGGTGACAGACATTCATTTATAAAGATAAGTTCTCACCTAATTTGTGTGAAGCAGTCCCCAAGATTGTCACGGTAACAGCCGTCACATGGGCAGTATTGCTTTCAAATAGCATGCATGTGCCAGATGCCAAAATGAAAACTTGTGGAAATGACATCTGCAATTGAAAAAAATACGCCTCATCGAAACCGTAGGGGAATTCTGCTTTTCTGGCAGTTGTTTTGGTCAGTGCCCTTTTCATCTCAAATGACTACTTTATCACTTTGCTTGTGTGCTGCCTGGTACAATTTAGCAGTGAGGCATGAGAATGGTTGGGTCATATCACGGGCACCACCAAAAGCAGTGAGTTTAGTATGGCAGTGACCATGCAGGCCAAAGGATAGATGCGGGAACTCCTGGTGTCTCACAACTTCCCGCACTTAATTTGATTTATTTTTCTGCCGAGCAATGTTCAGCAAATTCATTGATGGGACTTCTGTTAAGAAATAATGTGTACATGTGTGCTAAGTCGCTTCAGTCATGTTCAATTCTTTGCAACCCCATGGACTACAGCCCACCAGGCTCCTCTGTCCATGGGATTGTCCAGGCAAGCATACTGGAGTGGGTTGTCGTTTCTTCTTCCAGGGGATCTTCCCAACCCAAGGATCAAACCCACATCTCTTACATCTATCTGCATTGGCAGGTGGGTTCTTTACCTCTGGCGCCACCTGGGAAACCCAAGGAATAATGACTACTCCTTACATGGTACTTATTCTCTGTCAGGTACCATCCAAATGCTTTCCATGCAATAACTCATTTAATCTTCACAAGAGCCCTATGAAATACCTAGAATTGCTATTCCCATTTTACAGGTGAGAAAGTTGATGCACAGAGATTAAGTAAGTTTGGAACTCAGATGGGAACACAAACTATCTGGTTACAGTGTCTGTGTGCTTAACCCCTTATTATACTAAAAAAGATGATTGTGTAACGCAACTTTATGAGGTTAAAGCCTTTGACATAGCATAGTGTAATCTGTTATTTTTGTTACTGTTATTATATTTGCAGTGTGAACTCTGCAAATCACTCTCATGAAGTGATTATCTGCATAATTTGATCTGTATATACGGTATCTATGGTAACCTGGGCAGAGCACCTCACCAGCTATCACTCTTTTCAGTCACAAGTTACTCAGAAATAATTTATATACACAACGTCTTTAATAACCATCTTACCTTTTCCCATGCATAGTATTATTATTTGGTAAAACTGTTCATAATTGCATAATCGTGTTAATGGTACATAGAGTTGTTTAGTTTTAAGCTTCACCTTACAAACATTGCTTCCCTTTTCCCACTATGCTTAATTCATTTTGACAGCTTTACTGAAAATGTGAAACTTACAAATGCCCCCTTTTCCGACTTTCTCCCTTGGGGAGTGGGCGGTGTTGAGACTGCCTCCAACACTCAGCCAAACTCCCCTTGACCCCAATCTGCATCTGTGCCTGTGATGAAAATTCATGAGCTGCCCCTTTCTTTGAAAGTGAGCAGGATCTTCCGATTCCTCTCTGTGCGTAACAGTGAGAGGACACCTTTGTAGGAGTCCAGGTGGAGAGGACACTGTCCCCTGCATGGTGCAAGGGAGAATAGGGGCTCTGACCAGATGATGGGGCAGCACCTACCTCACAGCAGCCCTGCTCAGGCCTCTGTTGGCTACTGGCTACGCCATCCCCGGACATGGTCTCCAGGAGCTGGACTAAATGTGTTTATTAGCTCCATCTTATTCAGCTACCTCCTACTAATAGTACTGGGTTATGTTTGTTTTTCCTTCTTTTTTCAATGTCATACTTTAAGGAAAGTAATGTTTTAAAGAAAGTGAAAAGTGAAAGTGAAGTCGCTCAGTTATGTCCAACTCTTTGTGACCCCATGGACTGTAGCCTGTCAGGCTCCTCCATCCGTGGGATTTTCCAGGCAAGAGTACTGGAGTGAGGTGCCATTTCCTTCTCCAGGAGATCTGCCTGACCCAGGTATTGAACCTGGGTCTCACACATTGCAGGCAGACTCTTTGCCGTCTGAGCCACATCTCTGCCTAGACTTGAAATGAACTGATTATTGGAACTGGAACCTCAGTGTACTCAGGAAACATAAATAAGATACAGGCCCAATGGTAGAATTGCTGTCATGCTGATGAAAAATTATTCAAAAGAGATTGCTGAAACTCTAAGTCATAAGGTATTATAGGTCATTTTAAAATGATTTTTTGAAAAGAAATTCACCTAACATAGCATTCACCATCTTAAAATGAACAATTGAGTGGCATCCAGTCCAGTCACAATGGCATGCAGTCACTCTGCCTCTCAAGTTTCAAGTGTTACCAAAGCAAAACCCTTAACCTATTAAGCAGTTCCTCTCAACTCTCTGAAAACCCTGGACACTAGGAGAGTGCTTTACTTTCCTATGGACTGATCGTCCTGAAGCATCCCTGTAAGTGGAATCATGCAATGTATGACCCTTTGTGTCTGGCTTATTTCACTTAACGTTATGTTTCCAAGTTTCATCCATGCCATGGTACTGTATTTTTCATCAGTACTTTATTCTTCTGTTTGCCTAAGTATTCCATTATATATATATATATGAAATATGCCTCATGTTTATAATGGGCTTCCCTGGTGGCTCAGAGGTTAAAGTGTCTGCCTCCAATGTGGGAGACCTGGGTTTGATCCCTGGGTCAGGAAGATCCCCTGGCGAAGGAAATGGTAACCCACTCCAGTATTCTTGCCTGGAGAATCCCATGGACGGAGAAGCCTGGTGGGCTACAGTCCTTGGGGTTGCAAAGAGTGGGACACGACTGAGCGACTTCACTTTCTTTCTTTCACTTTCTTTTCCATTCATGGCCATTTGGGATTTTTGTTTTTTTCTACCTTTAGGCTATTGTGAATACTGTTGCTGTAAACAAACATGTACACATATTTGTTTAAATAGTTGTTTTCAATTTTGGGGGGAGGGGTATATACCTAAGAGTGGAATTGTGGGGTCATTATATTATCTTGTTACTTGATTTTGAAGATTCTGTATCTTCCTGGGGTCAACTAGTATGGTCCCTGCTGGTTCTTATCCCATGCTTGGTTGATTTTTCCAACCTATTTCATCCACAGTGTCATCTTCTTTCCATCTCGCCTTCTATTAATTCTTTCAAATTCAGCTTAGGCATCACTTTTTAAGTGTCAAAATATTGTGTTATGCTTCTGTACTCTTGTATTCTCTTTTGATGCCATTCTGCAGAATAGAGAGAGACAGAATGAATTCCAGTGTCAAATATTACTTTAAATAAGTGATATTAATTCAGTCATTCAACAAACATTAGTAAGTTTCTTTGACCTAAGCTCTGTGTTAAGCATCAGGAATAGAGAGTTAAATGAAATAAAAGAGGTCACTGTCCTAATAAGAGTTTTCAATTTTAAAAACAAATAAGGGAAGTGAGTTTTTATTGTCTAGACCTCAATTTGATTTCCAAAAATGATAAATTATATTGTGTCATTTTTCAAATGTGAATTGTTTATATTTACATTTGGATCCTGATCACATTCCTTTTTGCTCAGTCTTATTCCTTCCATGGGAGAAGGCAATGGCAACCCACTCCAGTACTCTTGCCTGGAAAATCCCATGGGCAGAGGAGCCTGGTAGGCTGCCCTCTATGGGGTCGCTAAGAATCAGACATGACTGAGCGACTTCACTTTCATTTTTCACTTTCATGCATTGGAAAAGGATATGGCAACCCACTCCAGTGTTCTTGCCTGGAGAATCCCAGGGATTGGGGAGCCTGGTGGGCTGCTGTCTGTGGGGTCGCACAGAGTCAGACACGACTGAAGCAACTTAGCAGCAGCAGCATTCCTTCCATGATTAGTTCTAACTTTCAGCTGTGGCCTTGTAGTAACCAGAAGAGCCCTTAGGCATAACTGAAGGTTTCATAACTGTCCTGTGATATACTGGCAAAGCACAAGCCCAAAACACCATCTTGAAAAGCTACATTTCGTTCATATAATGAGCTATTTGTGTACTTCTAGTATGTCCATGGTCTTCACTGGCGGCTCAGATGGTAAAGAATCTGCCTGCAATGAGGGAGAACCTGGGTTCAATCCCTGGCAGGAAGATCCCCTGGAGAAGGAAATGGCTACCTACTCCAGTATTCTTGCCTGGAAAATTCCACAGATAGAGGACTCTGGTGGACCACAGTCCATCGCATATCCATATCTATATTTTGAAGTTTTACATAGTAAGAATCCCTTTCAATTTTAAAATAATAGAATATCCATTTGCATTAGAGGTGTATAAGTCTTTAAAACTTGTAATAAATTTAAAAATTCATGTTAAGTGATTTAAAATGAATCCCTAATCAAAGCGATCATTTTATAAATTATAAACAGTAAGATTTTTGAAGTTGGAAGATCACTAGAGTTAAATGGATGATGATGATATAGAAGTATGTACTAGGTTATAGACTAGATCTATAAATCACAAAACAGAGTGATTTGAATAAGATAAAAGTTCATCAGTCTCTTATGTAGCAACCAAGAGCCAACATGAACGCTAAGATTTTGCCTCTGGGTTCAAGATGGCGGTCACAGCTCAAGGCAAAGCATCTACATCCCAGCGGGTGGGAATGAATCCGTTTAGGCCACACCCATTCTGTTTAGAATGCAACCTGTGAGTGGCACACATCACTTCCATTCATATTCCAGTAACCACAACTTTGTCATGTGTCCACATAATCAAAGGAGATTTGGAAATGTGGCCATGTAGTCTAAAACTTGAGAGCTCTAATGTAATGGAGAAAAAAGAACGTGCATGAATCTGCCATAGGGTGAATCCTCTGTCATGAATAACATTCTGGTTAATTAACATAGATTCCAAGCTAATAAAAATATAATCTGAGATTCTAGAGTCTAGAATGTATTCCTAACTACTTTTTCAATACTAGATCAAATTTAGAGTAGTAGTCTAGAAATAAGTATGATTTGGAGTATCAGTCTGGGAATACCAATCTAATGTTGGGCTTCCCATGCAGCTCAGTGGTAAAGAATCGGCCTACAACACAGGAGATGCAGGAAGATCCTGTGAGTTGGGATGATCCCCTGGAAAAGGAAGTGGCAACCCACCCCAGTATTTTTGCCTGAAAAATCCCATGGACAGAGGAGCCTGGTAGGCTACAGTCCATGGGGTCACAATGAGTCAGAAATGATTGTGACTAAGCACATACACCAGAGAAGGCAATGGCACCCCACTCCAGTACTCTTGCCTGGCAAATCCCACGGATGGAGGAGCCTGGTGGGCTGCAGTCCATGAGGTCGCTAAGAGTCGGACACGACTGAGCGACTTCACTTTCACTTTTCACTTTCATGCATTAGAGAAGGAAATGGCAACCCACTCCAGTATTCTTGCCTGGAGAATCCCAGGGACGGGGGAGCCTGATGGGCTGCCGTCTGTGGGATCGCACAGAGTTGGACACGACTGAAGTGACTTAGCAGTAGCAAGCACATACACACCTATATTCTTAGTACCTGTATCACTATTTATTGTCTTAGGTTTCAAGTATGTGAAAAATAATAGCCAAGTTTGGCTAAAACTCAGCTTCTTTTCAGTAATAAGCTCTTTAAAAAAATTAAAAATTACTGTGGGTAGAAAATACCAAATATATATGCATATCTATTCCTTGCTTTTGGGTCATCTCCCACTTCTGCAAAACTAATGGTACAGCAATAGACTTTTGTGTGTGTATGTAAATTATTTAAAAATTTTGATTCAACTAACAAATCTAATTTAATATGAAAGGACAGAATCTGTTTCTTTAGGAAATCTGCCATAAAGATGCATTTTACACTTGAAGTTAAACTTTTCAATAATTTATTCCCTCTCTAGGCTGCCTGAAATTCTAAATTGCTCAAATTACTGCTTGGGTACACAGATGACCTCGTACCAGGGCACACCTGATGGCAATTGTTTATATATAGAACACAATTCTGATCAATCTCTGACACTTACTACTGACTTCCTGCTGCTCAAAAATGTGTACCGTAATAGCATTTGTATGTTTTCCTTTTCCCTCAAGGTTTAGATTCTTTGTTTACAAGAACATTGAAAATTAGGATGAACATTACAGACAGAACATAATAGAAGTAGCCCAAGCCATATTATTGTATTCTAAGATACTCTATGGTAAAATTTACTATATAAAATATTTTATCTGTATATAAAAATATATCGGCATAGATGTAGGTGTACAGAGATTTACTTATGCATATATCTTTTGTTTTTGAGAAGGCAATGGCACCCCACTCCAGTACTCTTGCCTGTAAAATCACATGGACAAAGAAGCGTGGTAGGCTGTAGTCCATGGGGCCGCCAAGAGTCGGATACGACTAAGTGACTTCACTTTCACTTTTCACTTTCATGCATTGGAGAAGGAAATGGCAACCCACTCCAGTGTTCTTGCCTGGAGAATCCCAGGGACGGGGGAGCCTGGTGGGCTGCCATCTATGGGGTCGCACAGAGTCGGACACGACTGAGGCTACTTAGCAGCAGCAACAGCATATCTTTTGTTAATTTCAAAATTATAAGAATTCTAATAATTAAGAACCTCTATTATGCAACATGGTGTCAAGATTTCAACCTAGAATAATTTTTATAAAGAGTTGAAAAACTCTAAACAAATTGCTAAAAATTCATAGAAGTTGAATATATATATATATATATGTATATCTTTGGAGATCTAGTTCTCCAGACAGCTGATATATCCATAAATAACAGCTCTAATATTATTAATTTCAAGGTGTTCAGATCATTATGTTAATCAGCAATTAAATGTATGCTGCACCGTTCATCAGTTTTTTTTAAAAAAGAAATAGATAATGAAACCAATCTGTTTTAAACCTGAAACTGTTTCAACAAAAACGACTATCAGTCAGGATTGTGTGATAGGATACAAAATTGTTTAGCTTACGTTATTCTTTTGATATTTATTTAAGGCCAGTATGTGTTCTTTCTGTTTCTTAGGCAGAAGGTAAGCAGAGCTCCTATGGAAGATCACTTACCCTTGTGGTTTCATTACAGTGACACGGAGGACGTATATGTAGACCAAAACTCTTGTGAATATAGATAGGTTTAAAAAAACCTTTTGAATCTTCAAAAAAGAGAGAGATCAGTGAGATAATAAGAGACTGGTAGGAGACCTAACTTAAGGATGAGGCATATACGTTCCTTTTCTTGTTGGTTGGCTTCTTATCTTCCAGTGACCTCAGGTTTCTTCATCTCCAACACTCTTTCCTAACCACTGGGTCTAAAGGAGTCTCCTCTCTGAAATTCTTCTGTCCACACACTTATTTGTTTGTTTGTCTACCTGCCAAAATATAAGCTCTAGTGGATCAGGGATCTTGATTCTCTGGCTTCAGCTGAGTCCTCAGTGCCTTGGCCGTAATGCTCAGTAAATATTTGTTGAAAAGGGGAAGAATCAATGAGTACCCTAGTGGAAAGGATTTGTATGTTTTCACAAATATAGAGTAAACACTTAAATTTGCAGTAGGTATTTTATACTTTCTGTTTTACCTTCCAAGTCTCTCTCAAATCTTGCCAGTTCTGTCCACTGCCATCACCAGCCCTGCGCTACCTCTCCTCTTGCTTGAACAAGCACCGGGGCTCCTGTCTCAGACTCTACTCAGATACCAACCCCCACAAATGTTCTCCAATCCACAGGTCTTCCTGAAGCAGAATGATTTTTTTTTTTAATTTTGAAACTCAAACTTTCTCATATTAACTGAAATTGTTAGTCACTCAGCTGTGTCTGATTCTTTGCACCTCCATGATCTGTCCATGGAATTCTCCAGGCAAGAATACTAGAGGTGGGTTGTCATTTCCTTCTCCAGGGGATCTTCCTGACCCAGGTATTGAACCTAGGTCTCCTGCATTGCAGGCAGATTCTTTATCATCTGAGCCACCACTCGTATTAAACTCCTACCTAAATCACTTTGAATTTTCCCATTCCTATTAGGCCCATATTTTTTTACTTATTCTCCAAGGTCTTACAGAGCCTACTCTCTCGCTCTCTGGTCCTCCATGATTTTGCTTTCCTCTATTATTCTCTGCAGTCCAGACAGGCTCCATTTCTCAGAAGACTTTTATTTGCTGTTAACACTACCTGGCCTGTTCCACCCACCCTGTCCTGTTTAGCTCATTATTAACTATCTGGCTATAAATCCAGTGCTTAACTCATTGCCTGGGAGCTGTTAGTCTAGAGAGAAGCTACAATGCTAAGCTGAGGAATGGTAAGGTTGTAGTTCCTTCACATTGTCCTCTATTCATTTCTTGGTGGATGTCCATCTCCATGTCCAGTCATGGAAACTATGAAAGAATAACTGCAGCTAATGACCCCCAGGAGTAGTATGCAATCAGCTACCATTATGCCCTCTCAGTTCAGTTCAGTTCAGTCGCTCAGTCGTGTCCGACTCTTTGTGACCCCATGAATCGCAGTATGCCAGGCCTCCCTGTCCATCACCAACTCCCGGAGTTCACTCAAACTCACGTCCATCGAGTTGGTGATGCCATCCAGCCATCTCATCCTCTGTCGTCCCCTTCTCCTCCTGCCCCCAATCCCTCCCAGCATCAGAGTCTTTTCCAATGAGTCAACTCTTCGCATGAGGTGGCCAAAGTACTGGTTATGCCCTCTGCTGCTGCTGCCACTGCTAAGTCACTTCAGTCATGTCCGACTCTGTGCAACCCCATAGATGGCAGCCCACCAGGCTCACCTGTCCCTGGGATTCTCCAGGCAAGAACACTGGAATGGGTTGCCATTTCCTTCTCCAATGCATGAAAGTGGAAAGTGAAAGCAAAGTCGCTCAGTCATGCCCGACTCCCAGCGACCCCATGGACTGCAGCCCACCAGGCTCCTCCGTCCATGGGATTTTCCAGCAAGAGTACTGGAGTGGGGTGCCATTGCCTTCTCCAGGTTATGCCCTCTACCTACCCCTGAATATCCATACATTAAACCATAAAAAAATAGTAAGGATGTAGTCAGTTCTTCAAACATGTATTCATTCATAATCATTCATTCAAAAATATTTATTGCAGTTGGATGTGTGCCAGGAACTGAGCCATGAACTTTGATGAACCCCTGTTCATGATGATCTTTCTCATTGTTATATACTTTTCCTCTTTCCCTTCTGTCTCTTCAATATCTTCAAATCCCTAGTGGAGACTTGCTTTTCTTTCACAGCCCAGCAAAAATATGACCTCTTATCTGAAGTTTCTCTAAACTCCTTCAGGCTGAATTAATTGCTCATTTATCTGTGTTCCCAAAGGAGTTGGTTCATATGTTTTTAAAAGCACTTATCACATTGTATTATAACTACTTGCATATCTTTGTCCTTTCTGGACTTCTTTCTTTGTGGCAGGAACCATGTCATACACACAGTTAAATCCCTCACTCTCTTCTCTTGTACTTATATCCCTGGCTTTCTTCACAGCACTTGGCATAGAACAGGCACTATTTAAATATTAGTTGCTACTTTAATGCCTAAAATTCTTCAAATATCCATGGACGCTGTCAGAATAGCAAGATGTAAATGATTATAGGATATATTTTACAATCTTTTCCAGATGACTTGTTAAATTCTCATGGCATTGATGATTCTTTAAGGGAAACTTTTACTGTAGCCAAAATTCCCAATACATAGAGAAGACTAAAACAATAGAAAAATACAAACTTTGCAAAAATCAGGGCAATATGAAGTCTGAAAAGCAAGTGGGAATGCAACTATCCTTGGAAATTAGGCTAGGTCACCAAGGAAAGATCCGGAGAAATAGCACAAGAGGGTAGGGATATATTTAGGGGGACAAAAACACAAGAGAGATAGAAATGTTATTATAGAAAGGCAACATAAATATATTCTTAAATAATATATATCAGGTAAGTGTTTTTCACAACAAGGTCAGACAACAGTCTGTGAAAAATAATGGTTAAGAGGAAAGAGTTGGACACCACCCCCAGTTTCACTGTGTTTTAACTTCCTTGAGTTTAGTCACATTACCTTTGAGGTTTAAATTTGTGGCTTGCTCATACCTGAGGGATATTTAAGAATAGACACGTTTAAGTCTACTACAAAATATTAATTCTCTTAGGGGAACTTTGCAATTATCTCGATTGATCTGAGACCCATAAATGATAAGAAAACTCTGTGTAACTCTCTGATTCAGACATCCTGCTGAACATTCCTGGGAAGAGCCAGCCAGTCCTAACCTGGAACCATTTAGATAGCTCCAGTCAGTTTGGGACTAGAGCATGGTTACTGATTTTGAGTTATTCAGTAGAGACAATTCTGAATGTATTTCCCAGACTCCATGAGGTTTCTGTTTCAGGGTGGTCCTTGGCAGACATGTATGCTTCTGGTACATGGGGTTGGCTAGAATGTCCCCAGATATTGGTTGGGTAACCAGAGGCACCATTGTGTTGACAGATTGTTGTTGATTATCTTTGAACTGAACTGAACTGAATGGACCTACCACGTCTTGTTCCCTGTACTTCCTGTTAATTCTGCTTTTGATTAATTTTCACATACTCCTCACCCATCCTCTTTGGGTGAAAAGCAAGTGAAAATAAATTGCACCAATCTGTTGGGAACTGTGGAAGGTTTAAATCTCAAAGAAGATCATTGAGGGAGGTGATTATTTTGTAAATAAAATGGTGTATACATAGATATAGTCTGAGTAGTCTGTAAATAGTATATGTAAATTAGCAGGACCAGATGATGGAGATCCTTGTTGATTGCAGGGGGAATGTATTTCAGTGCTGTTTGTAATCATGGTATTCAGTCCATATGAATGATGAAAGACATTTGAAATCTAAATAGGAGAATATTATTGTATTCATTTTTAAAGAGAGGGTAAAGAACGAATATTTGAATAGTACAGCTAGCTTACTTAACATTAGTACTTAGCTAGTTATGGAAATAGGATATTAATCTGTGAAAATCTCCAAGGGGGTAGCAGATGCTGGTAGTGAACAAAATGACTAGAAATGTCAGAGCAGTTTGCTTATGTGGCAGATTATATTTTTAACAAGGAAGCAATGGATGAAAGACTTTTGACTCTGGCTTTTCTAGGGCTCTCTCTGCCTGGACTCCTTCCTCCCTCCCTTTCTTACCTCCTGTTCACTACCTCTCTGGAAGTCTACTCATTCAGCAAGACTCCATCATTATCATCTCACGTGAAATTTCCGAGGTTATCGATTCCTCTCTCACTGTGATAGCCAGTGTAATGCCCCTAGCCCCCAAAATGTCCAAATGGCAATTCCCTGCTGCTGCTGCTAGGTCGCTTCAGTCATGTCTGACTCTGTGCAACCCTATAGACGGCAGCCCACCAGGCTCCCCCATCCCTGGGATTCTCCAGGCAAGAACACTGGAGCGGGTTGCCATTTCCTTCTCCAATGCATGAAAGTGAAAGTGAAGTCGCTCAGTCGTGTCTGACCCTCAGCGACCCCATGGACTGCAGCCCACCAGGCTCCTCCATCCCTGGGATTCTCCAGGCAAGAACACTGGAATGGGTTGCCATTTCCTTCTCCAATGCATGAAAGTGAAAAGTCAAAGTGAAGTCACTCAGTCGTGTCTGACTCTTCCCAACCCCATGGACTGCAGCCCACCAGGCTCCTCCCTCCATGGGATTTTCCAGGCAAGAGTACTGGAGTGGGGTGCCATTGCCTTCTCTAGGCAATTCCCTAGAACCTGTGAATATGTTACTGTACATGGCCAATGGGACCAAGTGGTTACATTTTGTTGTTCAGTCACTAAGTCGTGTCCAACTCTTTGTGACCCCATGGACTGCAGCATGCCAGGCTTCCCTGTCCTTCACCATCTCCTGGAGTTTGCTAATATTCATGTCCCCAGAGTCAGTGAGGCTGTCTACCATCTCATCTTCTGCCACCCTCTTCTCTTTTTGCCTTCAGTCTTTCCCAGCATCAGGATTTTTTCCAGTGAATCAGCTCTTGGCATCAGGTGGCCAAGGTATTGGAGCTTCAGCTTCAGCATCAGTTCTTCCAATGAATATTCAGGGTTAATTTCATTTAGGATTGAGTGCTTTAGCTCAGTTTAATTGGATGTGATTAGATTAAGGATCTTGATGTAGGGAGTTTATTCTGGATTATCTGCTTGTGCCCACAAGAGCTTGTTAGAGCGATATGAAAAAGCCTTGAATAGCCGTTGCTGACTTTGATGATGGAGACAAACCAATGCATGGACACAGGCTGTGTCATAGAGTCTCCAGAATGTTAATACCTTGATTTTAGCACAATAAAACCCTTTTCTGATCTAACCTTCAGAAATGTAAGATTAAAAAAAAATGATGTTATTTTTTTTTATATTTTATTTTAATTTTTAACTTTACAATATTGTATTGGTTTTGCCATATATAAACATGAATCTGCCACAGGTATACACGTGTTCCCCATCCTGAACCCTCCTCCCTCCTCCTGTAAATGTGTGGTGATTTATTACAGTCCATATGAGAAAATGCACACCCCTGGGCACAATTTTCTGCTCTTCTTCTATGTGTCCATAATGTCGTATTACATCTGCTCGTGCGGACTTCAGTGACCACAGTGATTTGTTGGGAATTGTCTTTCTACGTGGTCTTCCCTCAACTGCTGAATAGTCACCAGTGTCTTATTCAAGTTCCTTTCCTAGTTGTCCACTCTGAGCCTTTACATGGATCCAGTGCCCCACCAGCCTGCACCCCGGGGCATGGGAAAGACTCACTGCAGGTTCATTTGTTTATGCATTTGCTTGGATATCCTTCTTCTGTTACAGGACACTATCCTACTGATTTTCTTTTCTTTTTTTTTTTTTTCAACTGCTGACTCCTGGCTCAGTGTCCCAATGTCACTTGAAGTCTTTGCTGGGACAAGGAGACACAAGTCTCTGACCTTTGACAACATCTTGTTCTTCCTTATAAGTCCAAGCGTTCCCCTGAGATCCATGTTAGTAGGGGTAGATTCCCTCACTTTCCCAGTCACTCTTCTATTTCTCAGTTCTTGGGAGTAAATCAGGCACTTGACACAAGTAAGTACTAAGCAAATGTTTTAAAAATAATTAGGCAAATGCGTAATGTTCTACAAATGACTTATTGTATTAGGGAATGGTGAAATAGAGATCCAAAGATTTCCATTACCAGATGAGACTCTAATATACAAGGTGTGGCCCCAGGGCCCTTAATGACTTAGTCATTGATATGGATACAGTTGGGTGCTAAGCAGGTTTGTAGATGATATTAATTGACTAAAATTTGTAAGAAATCATGCATGGTGATTACAATTCTATATTCCTTCTGGTTTTCATGGAATGCTAATAGTAAAGGTATGTTTCTTTTGATGACTTTCAAATATTTCAGATGGCTTTGAGTGCATCAGGAAAACTTACAGAAAGCACATCACTTCTACCCTAACACATGGAAAGAGTATTCGCTTAGTGGAAATGCAATTTCATAAAAAATCACCAAACGATTAAATGTTAGCATAAATGAGGGCATCATATAGCAGAAGACCATGATCTAGAATTCTAAAACTCTTCATTGTATTCTCATTTCTGTCAGTAATTTCAGGAGCATCACTTAGTACCTTTAGGCATCAGTTTCCTCATCTCAACATGAAGTATTTAGAACTTACTCCTGATTTCAACATCCTTTATCTTGAGTGACATGCAGGGTATCACATGCCATAATTAGAAAGTTATTTGCACTGTTGTTCCAAGAGTGGAGCTTATGTTCACTTGCAAAAGCAATTCGCAAACCTTTAAAGAGCCCAGAAAGCAAGTGTTCTAGAAAATTCAATTATTGGAAAATAAGCATTATAAACAAGACTGAAATAAAGTGTTACTTTGTTATTGGAATATGTTTAGAGTAGACTTAAGAAATTTTAATCCCATAAGAACTCAAGAAAGAAAGAAGGATGGAAGATCCTCATAAATACAAGAAAACAAGAGCAAACTTAGGAATTCACTAACTTCAGGCTTTTTTATAATGTCTAATCATGACTGGTTCTTTAGTTATTTTATCAGTATTTTTTTTTCTCATAGTACCCACCCATGGACAAACCTGAGAAACAAATGATCTGACCTCTATAATAATTTGTATGTTTATTTGGCAAATTGTGTTTGTGTGTGTGTGTAGAAAATGTATCACGGGAAGACATTTCTTTTTGAAACCTGGAAATTTTCCTTGTGGAGTCAGAGATGGCTTTACAGAAGTTAGTAAAAGAGTCTTAAAGTTGTATTAGTAGCTGGAAAGCCTAGCCTATCCCAAATACCCCAATCCATATTCGTGAATAGATTTCAATTACTTTCTAGCTTTTAGTTAATCTGAAAAAGAAAAAAAATAGTGTTTGTGCATGAGTTTGTGCATAAAATCTTGCAAGAGAGGATGAGAGGGTTGGATGGCATCATCAACTTAATGGACATGACTTTAAGCAAACTCTGGGAGTTAGTGTAGGACAGGGAAGGCTGGCGTGCTGCAGTCCTTGGCATCACAAAGAGATCCAACTGAGCGACTGAACAACAATGAGAGATGTGTTTTGTCCTTCTGGTAAGCTGAGACATATCTCAGTGCCTGTTTGGGAAGTGTGAAGTGTACGAGCCCTGTTGAATTTTGAAACTAAAATCCAGTAGCACTTTGGGAGGCATTGTGATCTTTGCCTCTGAATGGAAATAATGAACAAAATTTAGTATTCTTCTGTATTTAAGACTTTTTTATTCTCACAAGTAAACACTTTCATCGTTTCTTCTAACTAGTAATTTAAACGAAAACCGAGACTCTGTTTTAAAGCGTTAGGTTAAATGGGGGCCCATGTGAAAGAACAGGAGGCTATAATGAGGTTGCTTTTACATTTGAGCCTAAGCTGGATCTGTTCTCTATTGTAATAGGCCTGGTGGCTGTAATATTTTACTCATTTTCAGCTGTAATAAGCTTTTGAGTATCTGAAGCTACAAGATTTGTGTTTTTTCATCCAATTTGTTTTACTCCAAGGACACTCCAATGGAGTAAGGTGTAAAATAGTTCACGGGAGACTTTCAATATTAGTTTCCTCACACCTGCAGTTTTTGAAAAATAATCTCTTATTTCTAAAAATAAAAGTGAAATGTTTACAAGGACCTAAGGAACTGATTTTTTTCCCTTCCTCAACCAATTTATAGGCTTGAACTGAGTACTCTCAAAGCAGGGGGTAAAACAAAAACTCGCTTTAGGAGATTTAACAAGCTTTTGCCAATGGAAACATATTTTTGTGCATTTCCCCCCTCTCGAATGGTTTATTGAAAACCCCATTGGCTTGAGGATGTAAATGCTTATAGTGAATCATTTTTCTTTGAAATTTATATTCTCTTTCCCCAAGCTTAATCATGGCTTTTAGCTCTCCATGCTGTGCTTGCTTGAGCTTTAGTTCTTAAGTTTTGTATTGTTTTCTTCACATCTGGTGAAAGTGGACATAACTGACTAAAGGGATGTCATTTGGCCTCTCCTTTTTCCCGCTTCATATAGAGGCCATGCCTTAGGTCTCCTTTCATCTCAGAATCTACAATCTGGATAAATGCCAGAGGATCATCAACCTAGGACTTATAGCATCCATCCTGTAATCTATTTTGTGATTCTTTTTTTTAAAAAATCTACTGTGGTCCCCTGGAAATTCTGGATCAGATGAGGTCCAGCTTCCTAACCCTACATGCAACCAGGTAGTTTAATATTATTAGGATTATTGGCATGTTGCTTACCTGCCAAAAATTCTTAGGACTGAAGGATGAAGTTGAGTTATGTCTCAGTGCTCATTCAGTTTGAAAATCCCCATGTTTACTTCATCTTACAATGAAGCAAAAGCAAAACACTCTAGAAGCCCCTCAATAATCTTATTTCTGACTACCCATGTGCTACTCTTTAGTAAGTGTGATTTTAATATTTTTCTGTATATATTTTCAGTGGCCTAGAAATGACACTGACATGAAATTACTGCTGTCATTAGGAAGCATGACGCTCAGTGCATGATTGTTGGGCAGGATGCAGCAGAAAAGAGCATTAATTAGTTCCTCAAAGGTTCACAGAATAATAGGGAAAATTTTTAAATTTGTATGCCAAAAAAAGAAAAAAATGTAAACTAACATTTCTTAGCTTTCTGCTCTCTTGATTTGGGCAATTCCTTTATCACATTACTCAACCAATTTAAACTTACCTTAGTGCATTGGAGCAAAAGTCATAAGATTTTTACTACCTACATATTACATCGCAATAATAGATGTCCAAGATAACTGCAGGGCATGTATTATCTATTTGTCTTTAGAACAAAACCAGGCAGAGGCACTTAACACTATTTTGCTGAGTGAGGCCTTAAGAATTCTCCAAATAGAAATGTAACAAATTTCTGTAAACTGTGTATTTTGTTGTGATATGTAAGTAAAGAAAAGCATATATTATAAAAACTCCAGCTTAATCATTATGACCAATTACAAATGTTTAATAATACAATGAATTTCAGGTAGCCAAACATGATAATTACACAAATATTATTTTGATGTTCTTGAGTTGGTGGCATTAAAGAATTTCTGATATGATTTTTATATCAGTAACTGAGAGGAAAAAGAAAAAAAAGAAAAATGGACTAATAATTACAGGAAGACAAAGGGAGGGAAGAAGTACATAGACTCCCCAGGGTCTGCAATGTGTAAGGGTGAGAAATGGTTATATGTGGAGTGCTAAGTAGTTTGAAATTTGCTGTACGAGAGCTGCAACTTCTATGGTGAGGGTTTATCTACTATTAAATGAAATATTTTGCTGAAAGTTGGTAGTCCTACTCTATTTAACCAGTGTTTTTCACTGACACAGAGTTATTCTCATCATCATCTTTGTGCTCCTTTGATTTTTTGCATTTCTGACAGGGCTGTTTTCTAAGTCCAGGGCCCCCGGGAGGCAAATTCAGCCCAGATGTCCAAGGACAATTTTATACGTGGGCCCTGGCTTCCGAATTCCTCCAGGATTTGCCCATTGTTGCAGAGACAGACTTTGTAATTACCAAGGGATTATAGCAGAATATGAAAGGGCCTGAAAGCAGCTTTCTTGCAAAGCATGAATGCCTTCAGCACAAACTTAGGAAAAATCAGTCCAGAAGTGAGGCAGAAGTGTCTGAAAATATTAAGGGTTCAAGCAGAGGGTCCTGCCTGAAATTCCTAATTAAAGAAGTAAAAACTGCTTTTAAAAAATGTCAGGGACTGTCATTTGTATTCTCTACCCAGAAAAGGGTCTTCAGAAGATTGTAAATGAGGTGACGGTGCTGGCCAAATACCCTTTGTTTGTACTCCAAAAGTAATGAAAATGGAGCTTAATGGTACATAAATAAAAATAATTACGTAGACAATAGGGGTAGTGGTGCATTACCTGAATTAATACACAAGATTAAGAGGCCAATAGCCCAAAAAGAACTTCGTTATTTCACGAGTCACATAAATGAGACAGCTCTCTCAGGGTTGAATAAAACATAGCTTTCACACTACCATTTTGATTTCAGATTTAAAAACAAAACATTTCCCACGGCTTGTGTTTCTGGTGTTCTCTTTGACATATGGTTTCAGCACATGTTCTTACTGAAACAAGCCAGATTATTGGTTACACCTCTTCTGGGTATGTCTTTTTTAATTGAAGCTTTAAAAAATTGACTTACTTTTTGTATTGATTTCATAGCCCAAACTAGAATCAGTGATTAATTTACATGTGTTAATTTTTATGTCCTTAGGTTATCTCTTGACTTGCTGAAATTTTGACAAATGCATAGAGCAATGAGTCGTGTAACATTGAAAGCTCGTAATCATTTGCAGAGCTGTTTCAAAATGGGTGATTTTGTAAAAAATGAAGGGGCAAATTGCATTCAGAAGAGAGAAAGAACTCCAGTTGTTACTAGCAAACTTTATTTCTTTGAAGGAACAAAAGCCATGTTCCAAATGGCTCCCCAAAAAGGTACATATCTAAGTTGCTAACACTGGATTAATAGAGAGCTTAAGAGAAAATCAGAAAAATAAATATGTATACCTCCTTTATTATTATCAATTATTGTTTCTGGGCTCATTAAGAAGTTGGAGCTTTCATTGTATTTCTGTCATCTTTTAATATTTCTCTTCCTTTCTTTCCTTTGCAATGACAGTGACCTTGTCCCACCCTTTTTCCTCATCAAGCCCATCAAAAGACTCTCTTGCAATCCTTAACATCAGACTTTCCCCGTGTCTGTAGACCACACTGATTTTCCCCTTCTTTGGGCTTTCTTGGAGATGCTACTTTCTTTTTCCAGTCACTTGTAATTTTAACAGATATCCGTCATCACATCCTTGAGCAAGGACAATGATCATGTCTTAGATATTCCTGTAGAAATATACTGTAAGTCCCATGAAAGTGAAAGTGAAGTCGCTCAGTCATGTCTGAATCTTTGCGAACCTGTAGCCCACCAGGCTCCTCCATCCATGGGATTCTCCAGGCAAGAATACTGGAGTGGGTTGCCATTTCCTTCTCCAGGGGATCTTCCCAACCCAGGGATCGAACCTGGGTCTCCTGCATTGCAGGCAGATGCTTTAACCTCTGAGCTACCGGGGAAGCCCCATAGGAAGGTCTCAATTTTCTAGTATCCTCTTTTCAAAAAACAAGAAGAAAACAAGTGAAATTAATGTTAGTAACATATACTTACTTAATATATCTTAAATATGGTATCAACATGTAATCATAAAAGTGATTCATGTGATATTTTACATTCTTCTTTGATATTAACTCTTCATACTGATGTGCATTCCCAGCAAATCCCAGTTCAGACCAATCACAATTCAAGTGCTCAATAGATACTTGTGGTTTCTGGCTCCCATATTGGACAATACACCTCTCCAGTTGTTGCTCTTTGGTATCTAAGTTGTGTCTGACTTTTTACAACCCCATGGACTGTAGCATGCCAGGCTCCTCTGTCCTTTGCTGTCTCCTGGAGTTTGCTCAAATTCAAATCCATTGAATTGGTGAAGCTATCTAACCTTCTCATCCTCCGCCATCCCCTTCTTCTGCCTTCAATCTTTATATAAACATCATCTGAATTAAGTTCACCCATTCACTTCCAGTTCACTGATTCTTAAGATGTCAGTGTTCAATCTTGCCATCCCTGCTTGACCATGTCCAGTTTATCTTGTTTCATGGACCTGACATTCCAGGTTCCTATACAGTGTTGTTCTTGACAGTGTTGGACTTTCCCCACCAGCTGCATCCACAACTACGTGTTGTTTCTCCTTTGGCCCAGCAGCTTCATTCTTCCCGGAGCTATTGGTAATTGCCCTCTGCTCTTCCCCAGTGACATATTGGGCACCTTCTGAGTTGTGGGGCTCATCTTCCAGCGTCATCTCTTTTTGCCTTTTCATACTGTCCATGGGATTCTCAAGACAGGAATACTGGAGTGGATTGACATTGCCTTCTCCAATGGACCACGTTTTGTCAGAACTCTTCACTATGACCCATCTATTTTGGGTGGCTATGCATGGCATGACTGATAGCCTCATTGAGTTACGGAAGCCCTTTTGCCACAAAAAGCTGTGATCCATGAAGGGGACCTCTAGATTATCTTTCTCTGAATCACTGCATTTAGAAAATTCAGATGTAAACATTGTATTGTCATATCCAGTTATCATATACAAAAGAAGAACCCACTTGCTTAAGCCATTTGACTCTTTCTTGCAATTCGAAGTTCATTAGTGTAGGACTATGCTGAGAGTAATTTTATCCCTTGTGCCTTAATAAGATGTCTGAATTCATTAATAATTTTAGAGATATGTACTTACATATTTACAAAATATGCTTAATAGTTCAGAGTTTTTAGAAGACTCAGTGTTATGTATCTTTGGACAACTTGCTTTTCATGTGTTCTGATATTGGGATTTGAGGACATTGTTAAATGAATTATAAGCTCAAAGCCATGGTCTACATGACATAGAATCACTCCACCACAGGAAACTTGCGCATATAGAAGTGCTGGGTAAAAGACACAGTGAACCATAGTAAGGAGGTTGACACGAGGCAGTGAGGAGAGTAGATAGATGATTTGCAACTCAATCCCAAATATGGAGCTCATTTTGCATTTGTAGCCAAATTACTTAAACTCTCTGTCTCAGTAGCCCCCTTTGCAAACTGAGGATAAGAATCCCAAGACTGTCATGAAGACACAGTATAATAATATAATGGAAATAGCTTATAACAGAAGACTTCCCAGGTGTGCTAGTGATAAAGAACCCACCTGCCAATGCAGGAGACATAAGAGATGGGGGCTTGATCCCTGGGTCCAGAAGATCCCCTGAAGGAGAGCATAGAAACCCACTTCAGTACTCTTGCCTAGAGAATCTCATGGACAGAGGAGCCTGGGATACTATAGTCTGTAGGGTCTCAAAGAGTCAGACATTACTGAAGCAACGTAGCATGCACGTGTGCAGCTTCTAACTGAAAGCAAAGACCTGTAGAATGTATCATTTAGATCTTAACATTTTAAAATACAAGGAATAGGTCATCAGGCTGGGATGATAACTGGCCCTTATTGTCTACTCATTTTTCAAGGGCACATTTTTTAACTTTCCCAAAATTAAAGGGACAGCGGTTCATGTTTTATGAACTGCTCTATTCAAATTTATACTACCATAGCATCAAATGTTGTTCATTAACATATAGAATAGTACAGATTTTTTAAAAAAACCCAGGCAAACTGTATTAATCACATATTAACTAGCAAATTATGATGTACTCTTCAAAATTTGAAATAGGAAACTTCTGAGTTCACAGTTAAATCTGTAAAGGCCTTTTGAAAGATCTATTCAAATGTTAGCAACCACATTTCTGGTTTTTCTGCTTTTTTTTTTTCCAAAAAACAAATTTGTCAAAGCTTATTTGGAAGATTACAGCATCATTAATAACTTTACTGTTTGACAGGAAGGCATCTTGATTAAAAATCATTTTTGAACAGTGTAGAACTCCGTGATCCCCATCAAAAAATCAGTCCCGAGCAAAGTGGATTTTTGACTTAGGAAGTGATGCAACTTCATACTGTTGTTGGGTTAAGCAACTTGCTCTCTCTTGGAAGAGGTCCAGAAGTGACAGCAAGAGCAGAATCGGGGGTCGTTTGGCTACTGTGTGGATGGAGCTGCGGGGAGCATCCTCATCAGAACACTGCCGTCAGTACCGCCTGCCTCCCTGCTCCTGAGTGCAATTGTCTGTGGTCTATAAAGCACTAAATGGTTGGGCCTTCACTGCTTGGAGATCCGCCTTCCTCCCTGGGCGACTTCAGGGCAATTGAGATCAGCTGGGGCGCTGCTGCCGGCATTTCCCACCTCCTGTCCGTAGGGAAACCGAGGCAATGAGTCTTCCAAGGCAGGCTCTCACTTATGGACCACTTTGCCTTCCATTAGCCAACAAAGAGCTAATCTGGTGATCTTTAGGGCGTGGAGGAAAGCTCATCTTTTAATCAGAGTTGAAAAGCGGGAATTTCTACTCTTACCAAGAACAATGCATAATAATAACATAGTAACAGAATTCCATGGTGATGAGACAGCAGACTCTGTATGCTTTTGGTAACTTTAGACTATGAAATTTTTGCACCTTTGTTTTATGTCCCTTGATGTGTTCTAGTGTCTCCTAGTTTATAGTCTATGGGAGCTTGAATAGAATTTGTACCCTGCTGTTGTGTGAAAATTGTGTAAATTGTAATTAGGTTGAATTGGTTCATAGAGCTTTTCAAGTCTACTATATCTGTCTATTTTTCTGACTATTCATTGTATTAATTTTTGAGAGTTTGATATTGAAACTGCAAGTAAAAATCTTAATTTATCTACTTAAAAATAATTGTAATATACAGTGGAACTATATAACATTTTTCTGTATTTTGTAACTCTCCTGTAAATGTCTGATCATACTTTCATAATTTAAAAAAGAGGGGTAAAAAAGAGCAATGTATTCAATGAGGACAATCTCAGAATCTTTAAAGCTTTACATTAAAATAAGATAAACAGTACAATCTCTCTTCTTGACTTCAGTCTTTAGCATTTGCTGACTTCATACTTTAGCTCCTGGTATGATCTTTTTATCACCTTTTTCACGTGAAAGGGTAAAAGATTGACTGAGAAAGAGGTTTCAGTGCTACATTTTGGTTTTCAATTTTTCAACCTGAGATTCGACCTAATATGTATACTCATACTTACTCATTTCTTTTATATCCATCCAATAAATAGAAATTAGATGTCTCCTATGTGCCAGAACTTATTTAAATGGGTCATATAGTAGAAAAAGAAGTCCTCACCTTGATGGAGTTTGTGACCTGTTTAGAGAGAGAGAAAATAAACAGATATACATAATGATACATCAAAAGTGAGTAAGTGCAATGAAGAAAAATAAAGCAGGAGAGGAAGTGAGAGATTTAACTTTTAGATGGCATGATTTGAAGTGGGCTCCCTGAAGAGGTGAGATTTGGCCAGAGAAACAGTCAAAGGTGTGAGCTATGTAAATACAAGTGGGTTACGGAGAGCAAAGACCCCGAGACTGATTCTTGCTCGCTGCTCGGGCTTCACCCAGATTGACTACCGCAGAGGGAAAGGAAGGAGGTTTGAGAGGAATGCAGCTAAGGTCAAGTCAGGTCAAACCCTGTAAACAACAGTAATCACTTTATTTTAAACCATCACATCATACTGTGATGGTTTCAAGTAGGTTTGTGGAAGTGATCTGTGAATAAAATAATCTGAAGAAGGGTCTGCAGGTAGAGTAGAGTATGCCGTACTGGAATAGACAAGGTGAGAAGTGAAGGTCCCTTAGTTTTGGATGGTGAGGAGGAGTAAGATTCAGGATTATAAAGGAATGCCCAACTGGATTTGCTCATGAATTGGATGTGAGATTCGAGAGAAAGAAAAGAGCAAAGTGCTAGTGCTAGATGCTCTGTCGTGTCTGACTCTTTGCAACTGCATGGACTGTAGCCCTCCAGGCTCCTCCGTCTATGGGATTTCCCAGGCAAGAGTACTGGAGTGGGCTGCCATGTCCTCCTCCAGGGGACCCTCCCAAGCCAGGGATCGAACCTGCATCTCCTGTGTCTCCTACATCGCAGGCTGGTTCTTTATCACTAGCGCCATCTGTCAAGCCTGCAGAGAGTAAAGGACGACTCCAGATAAACTGTCAGGAAAATAGTTAATATATATTATTTGCAGAGATGACAGGCATTGATTATTACATAGGTGTACTGAAAGCTAAGTAATTTCAAACTGTAATAATATTTATAAAAGAGAAATTGGGAGTGGGGAGAATAACTTTATAGTTATCCAGTTTGCAGCAAGAATCACCATACAAGTCCTTTAAATAGCAAGATGCTTAGTGCAGTGAAACTATAATTCAATTATTTTAAAATCTGTTTAGAAAGAATTATTCAAGACCATAAGTAAAATCCACTTTGATTAACCATAGGAGAAAGCAGCAAAAGGCACACTCACCCTGCCATCTAGAAGTGTGTAATTTTGGTAATCATACATGATTGTCAGGCCTGGGGAGAGTGCCTAGTGTCCTGGAACAACTGACACTCTTACCCCTTGTAACAATGTCTTGGTATAGACAATAAAACATATACCCACTTTACAGCACAATGTTAGAAATTTCTGCACAGCAAAAGAAACAATCAACAAAATAAAGAGGCAACCTGTAGAAGAGGAGAAATACTTTGCAAAGTATGTCTTACTGCTGCTAAGTCACTTCAGTCGTGTCTGACTCTGTGCAACCTCATAGACAGCAGCCCACCAGGCTCCCCTGTCCCTGGGATTCTCCAGGCAAGAACACTGGAGTGGGTTGCCATTGCCTTTTCCAATGCATGAAAGTGAAAAGTGAAAGCGAAGTCGCTCAGTCGTGTCCGACTCCTAGCGACCGCAAGGACTGCAGCCCACCAGGCCCCTCCATCCATAGGATTTTCCAGGCAAGAGTACTAGAGTGGGTTGCCATTGCCTTCTAGATAGTTAATGTCCAAAATGTATAGATAGCTCACACAACTCAGTACCAAGTCAAACAAAACAAAAGTGATCCACTAAAAAAAAAAATGGGCACAGAACCTGGACAGTCATATTTCCAAAAAAGACATATGAATGAGCAAGAGGTAGATGAAAATGTGCTCAGCATCACTCATCATAAGGGAAATTCAAATCAAAAGCACATTGAGATATCACTTCACACCTGTTAGAATGGCTATTATAAAAAATGATAAGAAATAACAAATTCTGTCAAGGATGTGAAGAAAAGGGAATCTTTGTGGACTGTTGGTGGAAATGTAATTGATCCAGTCATTATGGGAAACAGTATGGGGTTTCCTCATAAGTTAAAAGTAGAACCGCCGTGTGATCCAGCAGCCCCATTCCTGGGTATATATCCAAAGGAAATGGAATCTCTAACTTGAGAACCTATCTGTACTCCCATGCTCATTGCAACATTATTCACAATGTCCAACATAACATGGTAACGATCTGAATGTCTTCAATGAATGAAAAGAAAATGTTATTTATACATATATATGTGTGTGTATGTAGGTATGTGTGTATATAAATATATGTGCATATATATGTTTATACATTACATGCACATACAGATATATACACACATATATTAGTGTGTAAATATAATGCATTATATATGTATACATAATAGAATATTACTCAACCGTAAGCAAGGAAATCTTGCTGTTTGTGACAATATAGATCACCTTAAGTGTGTTATACTAAGTGAAATAAGTCAGAGAAAGACAAATACCATTTGATCTCATTGATATGTGCAATGTAAAACACTGAACTCATAAAAACAGAAAATAGAACGGTAGTTTCCTGAGTATGGGGGGGTATGGGGAGATGTTGACCAAAGGGTTGAAACTTCTAGTTATAAGATGAATAAGTTCTAGAGGATCTAATGTAAGCATGGAGATAGTAGCCAATAACACAGCATAGTATTCTTGAAAGTTGCTAAGATAGTAGATGTTAAGTGTTTTCACCACACATATGAGTAAATAAAGAGAAATTGTTAATTATTCAAGGTGATGAATATATGTGTTAACTACCTTTACTGTGATAATCATTTTGCAGTATATAAATGTATCAAATCAACACACTGTACATGCTAAACTTATACAATGTTATATGTTAAGTATATCTCAATTAAGTTGGAAAAATATGAGTTAATATCAGAACTAAGCAGAGTGCTTAAATATTGATCACGCCAAAAGATAGAAAACCTGGAGACATTAATCTAAGAAAGACTTGGAGGAAAACCATCCCTGATCCTAATGACAAAGTAGAGGTGGCAAAGGAGCCATCTCTTGTCTATGTTTGTATTTTTGCACACGCTATAAAGTATACTAGGTGCTAGATGTTCAGACATGAACCTATAGATGATGTGTGTCCCTGATGATGGCAGAACATTGCCCCCAAATACTCCAATGACACAGGAACTGTTTTCAACTGGATACTACCAGATCTTAAATAAGATGATTCTTTTTAATAAGTAAAATAGACTTTATTAACAAGAATGGGAAGCTTAAACTTCCTGTGGACTATACATAAAGGGAAAGATCAGCAAGATAGGCCTCTGGCACTTCAAGTTGCTAAAAAAAAAAAAAAGAAAACAATAAAAAATAGACAGATAGATTAAATCACTGCCTTGCAACTGTGATTGTTTTTGACCTCTGCTCAAATCCATACTCTATGACTTTCCAACTCCTAATTTTACTATGTGCTCTAGCTTTGGATCCTGGCTCCTTTGAATGGAGCTGAGTTTGATGCTAACATTTTTTGGATACTGACCTGTGCCTTGTGCTCAACCAGTAAATTGTGAATGACACTTCCTTGCTTGATTAATTCCCAGAAAGATGAGTGGTATATACCATGAGCTAAGCAGTTACAGTATTATTATTACTGCTAACTGCTGATAGTTCTATCACCATCATCAACTTTCATAGTATATGCTATGGAAGAGGAAAAAAAGAATGACTCACTTCTTGGCCCTAAAGAACTTACAATCTGCACATAGTCATTCTATTTGATTGATTCACAATCCTTTATATAAGAGAATTTAAAATTATAATTAAGGCTTACAATAGTTGTCATTTTTAGAAAAGTAATATTACATGACATTTTCACTTTCAGCTAGGGATTTTAGGGAAGTTTATAAATATTACCTTGATAAACTTCACAAAACCCCTCTCAGGTTATATGTATAAAACTCACTTACAGAGAGTTACTAAAGAAAGAAAAAAACTATCCACCATTCATATCAAGTAATCTGCCCCAAGTCAAAAACAGCTCTTAATATTGTTCCTTCCAGTTGGATATAGCAATGAAACCTACCACCTCAACACCATGTTGTATGAATGTTTTCCATAACTGTTATTTCTCTCAATGTGAACTGGTAAAACAATTAGAATATGTTATCATAATCTCATCTCTCGCTTAGGAGAGTAAGGCAAATATACAAGCATTGATGGAACAAAATTGGCCCAATGCTTTGCTGTACTTGTGATTGCCTGATACAGTGTGTATTACGGTAGAGTAGGTAGAGGTGAAACACGAATTATAAATGCCTTCTGGCCAACTTCTTTGCCTTGTCATTCATCTAGAATAAGTAATTACCACTTCTAGCAATGCTGACTTGTGAGGGCAGCTGACACTGTCTGTAAGGGTGATGTAAACCCAAGCCCAGTTTTTTATGAGGCATGTATGGGACCAGTTTAGGCACCTCCCCAAACCTTGGCCTCCTCTGCTAGGCCCACTCCAGAGACTAGACCACTTGTCCCACCTCCAGGCAGAGTTACTCAGAGCAGACTTCTGTCAGTCCTGCCTGCTTGCTGCTAACTTCTTCTTCACTATCTTTTTCTCTTATCCCATATACTATATGGGATATACTATTCCAATGTAGCATGCTGCTGCTGCTAAGTCGCTTCAGTCGTGTCCGACTCTGTGCGACCCCATAGACTGCAGCCCACCAGGCTCCCCAATCCCTGGGATTCTCCAGGCAAGAACACTGGAGTGGGTTGCTATTCCCTTCTCCAGTGCATGAAAGTGAAAAGTGAAAGTGAAGTCTCCCAGTCATGTCCGACTCTTCACAACCCCATGGACTGCAGCCTACCAGGCTCCTCCATCCATGGGATTTTCCAGGAAAGAGTACTGGAGTGGGGTGCCATTGCCTTCTCCGCAATGTAGCATATAATATCCCAATTGGTCAGTAAAATATTTGGCTTCAACCTTCCAAATATCTCCAAAATATGAAAATGTCTAATCACTCCACAGCTACCATCCTGTTTCAAGCCACCATCAGCTCTTTCCTGGGCTGACAGAGCAACCTCTGGTTGGTCTCCTTGACTCTGCCCTTCCTTCCCCCTTGTCAGGTTACTCTTGACACACCACCCAGGACAAGCCTGTCAACATGGGAGTCAGATCATGTCACACTTCTGCTTAAAGCTCTCAAGGACATCTAGTTTTGAGTGAAAGCCTACGTCATTACCAGGGGCCCACAAACCTCTTCACAATCTTGGTCCCAATACTCTCCAACATTATCTTCTACTAATCTCCACTGTGTTCACCCTTGAGGTTTCTTATTTTACTATCCAGACCTGCCCCAACTCAAGGTCTTCTTGTGCTCTTACCCCAGATATTCAGTGACTCATTCTCTTACCCAGTGAGGTTCTTCATTCAAATTTTGTCTATTCCAAGAGAACCTTCATAGCCATTTCACCCAAAATTGAAATTTCTCCGTCACCTGAATTACTTTTTTCCTTTACATTCTTTTCTACCTAACATTATATATATATATATATATATATAGTTTTATGTATATATATACACACACACATATATATATATATATATCTCCAACTGAAAACTATATGTGGTCTAGTCTTTTTTTTAATAACTTTGTCATTCTCAGCATTATTACAGTGCCTGATACAGTTTTATTGAATGAATGAGCAAGTTACTGTGAATCACAATGATCTCTACTTGCTCTTCACAACTCTATACCATTCATTTGGAATTTAATCATGGTCTGCTATGATTTTTTTTTAACATGTCATGAGAAAACATACTGGGATTCACAATTTGATTATAACCACATTACATAAAAGGAAAGTGTTAATATGCCTTTGTATCATCCACCCCCCATGCCTAACTCAGAAGTGCACAGAAAGGTGAATGAAGGAAAGAATGGGAAATTAGACAGATACCAACAGATACCAACAGATATACCAACAGGTATACCAGGTATACAGGTATACCAACAGACACCACAGTGTGGTTGGTGAGTGATGGGTCATGGAATCCAAGAGTAGAAGGGTGTAGTGGAAGAAGCTGGAATCTGAGAAGGATAACTGAGAATTAAAGATTAAGGCAAGGGAGTTGTAGGCACCTCACATGGGGAGGCAGGCTGATGAGAGCATCCTGCTGTCTACATGAAATCCAGTTGTCCCTGATGAATTGAATATTCAACCCACACGCCAGCTTCTTTTAGTCACGTCTTCCTGTTTGTCAGAGCTCTATTTGGCAGATACCAGACACTGTTCTGTTAATTTTAAAAACTGGAAACAATATAAGCAATTGAGACAAATAACAGACCCCGGAGAGACTGTGCTCTTTTCTGTATTTCACAAACATTCCTACTGAGTCAAATCTTACATTCTGAAAGGTTAGGCAATGTAGTTCTGGAACAAAATACAAACTTAGATTGGCTGATTTCCAAGTGCCTCATTCTAAAATAGTAGAAATTTAAAGTGCATTCTGGAATATTTTAGACTCAAGGAATATATGTGTGTATACATATAGATGGCTATATGACTTAGCAAATTGGTCAAAGGAGAACAGGTGTATATGCATATGGGTGTATGGTGGAGAGGGGAGTGGTTAGAGGATTTGGGTCAGTGAGAAGGAATGAACAAAATCTGGAAATGGTACCTAGCTTTGTAGCACACAAAAGTATAGAATAGAGTGAGCAGAGCTAAGTTTTATTCTAAAGAGGGTTATAGAGATCAATTATGTAGGCAGACTGGTAGAAAAGTCTACAGAATAGTCTACGGGTGAAAAAAATAAAAAGAGAAAGCCTTAAAAGAAAACCGCTTTGAGAGGTGGTGTGATGAGAGATCAGAAGTACACTTTGTGAGCATGGGAAGCCCAAGGAAGGATGGTGGAGGGGCTGATGCTGTGGCCTGGCATGCAGCTGAGAGTCCTGGGTTCATGTCTGTGCTACCTCCCACCAGCTGCCAGGACTGTATGAAGCGTCCTTGGTGTGTAGAGCACTGCCCTCATCACCTGCCTCTTTTGCTGTGTCGCTGTTTAAGAACATGTCATGTTTGAGTGAAAGTAAAGATTCAGGCATCAAAAGGGATTCCATGCAAACATTCACTTCCTACCTAAAGTTTACTAGAACATAGGCTGTTGTCACTAAATCAGCACCATTTCCTTATCTTTGTAATAGTTTCCAGTGAGCTATACTTTCAAGTTCTTTCATTGATCTTCTCCCTCTCTCTGAGACTTTTTAATTGACATCTTTGCAACATACATCTGGGCTTCCCTGGTGACTTAGATGGTAAAGAAAATGCCTGCAATGCAGGAGACCTGGGTTCAATCTCTGGATCGGGAAGATGCCGTGGAGAAGGGAATGGCTACCCACTCCAGTATTCGTGGCTGGAGAATTCTGTAGACAGAGGAGCCTGGTGGACTAGAGTCTTTGGAGGGTCACAAAAGAGTCAGATGAGACTGAGCAACTGACACTTTCACTCTGCAACATACAGAGCTCCATCCACGTGCCTTCCTCTAAAGCTAGGAGACAGTATCATGCATACATCTGAATGTTGCTGTTGAGTCCGATTTGTGGCATGTGTCCACTGCTTCCAGGGTTTTCTTAAAATTCCATCACTTTTATGTATCCCTCAAACTTATGAATCACCCTCTTGCCTTAGTTTCACCCCTCAACATACTTCTGAGACTGTGTCACTTAGACTCGTCTCGAGAGGGCTGAAGGAGTGGCTCATTTCTGAGGAAATTATGGCGTGTGTCAGTCTCAGAGTTATCGGCCCCTCCTTCAGCGCAGCGTTTCCAAGAATCAGACTCATTACTGAATGTGCTATTCAACACCATGATTATGCCTCTGTTCTCTCTAAATCAATTTCTCCTCAGCTCCTGTTAACTGTGGAGGGTTTTTATGTCTCCCCACTCAGATGACTCTCCTCCTCCTCCCAGATCTCACCTGAAAACACAAATTTTCCATCTTTTCTTTGCCCCTTGATGCCTCTCCCTTCTGTTATTTAACTGTGCAATTGTATCACTTAACTCTGCCAAGTATCTTGACATGCAGCTTGCTCAAAAGCTGAAAACTCATCTTATTGTTGCAGATTCCTCCTAGATTAAAGATCTCTGCTTGTGCTTTGTGTATCATTACCTTCGTAGATAAAAGAGACAAGAAATTTAACAAAACCCACTGTTAAATCTTCTGATAACATATGAAGGTCGACCTAAGGCTGTTAATGTTATACATATAAGCCCTGGTAAATGCCTGACACACAACATCCTGATAGATTATCTGCTGTTAAAAATACAGATCTTTCCATTGAATTTGTATCTTTTATTATAAAATGACTCTATGCTGAGCCATTATGGTATAGAAAAAAGTGGTGATGAGAGCAAGAAGAAGAAGCATTTGGATGTATGTCTGTCTCAACCTCTCATCCTGTCCTTAGCCATGCGAGTGTCTGTCCAGTCAAGACCACCATACTGTTTTCACACCAGTTTCGAGATTGCAGATCAGTGTAGGTGCTGCTGGTTCCCTGCACCTCTGATCCTGCCTTAACCATAACTCTTTGTACCTATGCTCTGAGGCTTTCAGACTCAGCTCTGAGTGCACTGAAGCAAAATTAGAGCAGCTGGGTAGAGTGTCAAGACAGCAGAGCTAACATCAACGCAACACCCCAGTGACTCCCTGCAACCCAGACGACAGTGCTGCATCATTGGTGGTTGAGAGGCTGTAGATTAGCTTGCATTCATATCTAGATGCAACGATTTGTGCAAACTTGTTGGAAAACCTCAATGACATAATAAATCATTTTTCCTATGAGCTTAATTGAGTTTCTGAATATGTTGGTGCCAGTTCAGAATACGATTCCACAGTTTTATTCTCGATTACTGTATTAATCATTTGGTTGATTTCTTAGCATGCATGTAAAGAAATGAACAGTTTGACCTGCTTAGCATGTGGACGAATAGCACTTTAAAAAAAGGGATAGGTTTATGGTACCCCCCAGTTAAATCTTTAGATAAAAGGATTGTGATATCATTATTGCTACCATTATTATTTGCTGTGACCAATGTTATACATTTATATAATTGAATCAGAAATAATATAATCATGCTTTTTGCTGTCTTCTTCAATTAAGTGCCCTGAGTAAAGTAATACTGTCTCAAGTTCTGTTTTGTTAATTTGCAGGCTGGTGATGGAATGTCATCCTTTTGACTTCTAGATTCCTTGTAAGTAAATGTGATTTTTTCCTAAAATTGAGATTGCTAAAATGTTCCACTGTTTATTTTTTGCTTCTTTAAGTAAAACATAAAAATAATTTTAAGAGAAATCTTTTTTTTCTATGAAATTCTTTATATTTGCTGAGAGTTTATTGGTGATTTTATAAATTTGGTACATAAGTGTGTTTTCTGAACAGTGTCAAGAAAGTAACCTTCTAAAATTTTATGACAATCAAACTCCTAAAAACCTTTCAATAATGATCTAATGCATTATGAATACTAGTATTACATATTAAATACTAAATGAATTCAAGTGAAGAAACTTTGAATAGTAAGAAAACCATTTTCTTCTTTTATCTGCATGCCAATTACCATTAATTTACTTGGTTTTCACTGAAATCATGCTGATCATAAAAAAAAAACAACTTTAATATTTATGTGGACAATAGATGCTATTTTAGGAACATTATTATACTGTGATAATAATTAATATGCATTCTTACTTAACTATTTAGAACCCAATTAGAACAATATTTCAAACAAAGCACAAAATCTATAAACCAGATGAATCATTGAGGTTGCTGTTTATTCAGTGCATCGCCCAATTAAAATTCAGCACTTGAAATATTACATAAACTGCTGTAAGGTTTAATGTTGATGGTCATATATTGATATGCTGTGGGTATAATCAATTGGACGTTGATGTTGTGCTAATCAACAATGTGGCTGCTGCTTGGTGCTGTCCATTAAGAGATACTTGAAGAAAACATCAGGTACTGGACCAGCTTTCCATTCCCAGGAAACATTTCTGAGGAGGGGAAGGAAAGATGAATCATCCCAACCTCATGATTTCCCACCCTTTCCTTTGGACATATTCTTCTTCCCAGTGGTGATCCTGGAAGGAGGTAAACATGGTACTTAAATTCTAGAAGCAACTTGGAGTTCATTAAGAGATAATTGTGTTTCTAAACTGGCTGGGAAGTACTGACTTGAACAGACTAATTGTATGTATGCCAGGCTTCTGTCAGTCTCAGCATTCAAGATACTCTTGTCGGCTCTCCATGAGATTGGTGTCGTTCATGATTTGTGTGCCAGAAGCTGCTTGAACCTGTATCTCGTTGGCGGTATTTGCTCCTTCATCATCAGTGAAGAGAGTGGTGGGGAGGCTGGGCTCCTCTGAAAGGTGTGGTTGGTGGAGGAGGGGGACCAAAGATCCTTAGTGGTGTGGAGACTGTGTGGTTATAACATTTAGTTATTTCACTCTTCGTGTGTGTGTGTGTGTGTGTGTGTGTTTTATTTTGTAAGATAAATGTCCATGGGAATAACACAATTTTAATGTATGAATAAAGTGTAATTTTGTTTCTGGCAAAACAGCCCATGAAGTGAAAGTGAAAATGCAAGTCGCTCAGCCATTCCAACTCTTTGCAACCCCATGGCCTATACAGTCCATGGGATTCTCCAGAGCAGAATACTAGAGTGGGCGGCCTTTCCTTTCTCCAGGGGATCTTCCCAACCCAGGGATCAAACCCAGGTCTCCCTCATTGCAGGCAGATTCTTTCCCAGCTGAGCCACACGGAAAGCCCAAGAATACTGGTGTGGGTCGCTTATCCCTTCTCCAGCAGATCTTCCCAACCCAGGAATCAAACTGGGGTCTCCTTCATTGCAGAAGGATTCTTTACCAACTGAGCTATCAGGGAAACCTCCAACAGCCCTTAATGAAAGACAAGTGTGTATGTATCTGTATATCTGTATCCATTTAAAAAATGTTGCTCTTGAGTAATGTTAACACATCACAGTTAGACTAGACTCTGGGGTTCCTCAAACGCATGAGAGCATCCTTATTATATAATAATCCACATTCACATCTATAGCCATTTTTGGACGAAAAAGAAAAGAGGACAAAGTAGGTGAAATAAGTCAGCATGCTCTTAAAATGATACAAACAATGGGAGTGAGCATGAGTGGAAATGGAACACCCTTAAAAACAAGTAAGTTCTCTTTTAGCAGTGGTGGAGTAACAAGAAAAACAATTTGACATGTTATTGTCATAAATTAATTTTCTAGTCATTATAGGTGTGCCATAACAGTTCTGATTGTGATAAATTCGTTTGGAATCCATGTAGTTCAAACATTTGTTTTAGAACTGTTTGTCATTTTAAACTACTTAAAGCAGTTTGCGATGGCACCCTACTCCAGTACTCTTGCCTGGAAAATCCCACGGATGGAGGAGCCTGGTGGGCTGCAGTCCATGGGGTCGCAAAGAGTCAGACACGACTGAGCGACTTCACTTTCACTTTTCACTTTCATGCATTGGAGAAGGAAATGGCAACCCACTCCAGTGTTCTTGCCTGGAGAATTCCAGGGACGGGGAAGCCTGGTGGGCTGCCGTCTATGGGGTAGCACAGAGTCGGACACGACTGAAGTGACTTAGCAGTAGCAGCAGCAAGCAGTTTCCTGGTTTTAATGAATTTACTACTTGGAAGCACTGACTGTAAATTTGCAAGACCAAGTGACTGAAGCTACCCCATGGAGGGTAGCACAATTGCTGTGAGCATTTTGTGTGTGTTATGAGTTGATGTTTTGAATGCCTGCCTCCCTTCAGTCAGTGGGATGTTATTTTGAGTGCTATGCTTGAATATCAAAACCTGTTCCATCTTCAGTGAAATTATCTTTTGCCAATCAAGTGCTTTAAGGCACAACCCCAGAATATCTCAAATATGTTTTTCTGTTAGCCTATCTACAGTCCCACCACCATCCCACATTTAGGGAGTGTCATTGCAGATAATGTGCAGTGAATTTTCTTTCCATAACCAGTTATGGTTGCTCCAAGGTGAATCACATGCCACGATGCCTTCTATATCATAGTATTTCTCACTTGGTCCCAGGTTGATGTCCCTGGTATGACCACACATCTGGCACTGCTTCTACTCTCTCTCTTGGCTCTTCCCAAGATGCCTGTTCTCCTACTAATACCAAGTCTAAATCCAGCCTCTGTATCCCCACACAGTTAAATTTTGGAGACAGAATCTTGGGTGAAGTAGAAATGAATAGCTTTATTGCTTTGCCAGACAAATAGGGCCACAGTGGGCTAATGCCCTCAAAACTATGTGTCCTAACCTGGAGCGGGTAGTGAGGAGTTTTATAGTTATGGTTCAAAGAGGGTGTGATCAGCATTTCTGATGGGTTGGTGGTGAGATAAGAGGAAGTCAGCATCGTCAATCTGGTTTCAACCAGTGAGGGATCTCTGTGCTGGTGGGCAATAGACAGTTAACTTTTCCCACCCGCTGGGGGTGTCAGTGTCTGCAAAACAACTCAAAGATTCTGTGTATCCCTTGAAGGGGAATTAGGACCCTGCCCCAAGGCTGCACTATTGTTTCTTTGCATCCCCTCCCTTCCCTGATTCAAAACTGTTTGAATTTGTTCTTTGGAACTCAGGGGTGGGTCATAGGTGCTGAATGAAGCCTGTTTCTTGTAGTCAAGAAATGAGAGACGCAGAAAGATTTTTGTGCCGTGGAGCCCCACAGGGTCCTGCATGGTTTCACTGTGTAATCAGACCACAGATAGGGTGTAACCATGGAAAACAATATTAAACTAATAATTCACTGTTTCTTCTGTCTGGAGTAGCATTTCCCTAACCTTCTGCCTCTGTTCAAATCCTACTCACCCTTCAAGCCTCCAGAAAACTTCAAGCTCTTTCATGAAACATGACCTGATGATGTCCTTCTTCAGTATTAATATCACCTTCTATTGTCTAAGTGTGAGGACTTTCTCAAGACATTGATTATATCGCTTGCAGTGGTTGGTGGTTTAGTTGCTAAGTCGCGTCTGACTTTTTGCAACCCCATGAACTGTAACCCACCAGTCTCCTCTGTCCATGGGATTTTCCAGGCAAGAATACTGGAGTGTGTTGCCATTTCCTTTGCCAAGGGATCTTCCTGACCCAGGGGCTGAACTTGGGTTTACTGCCTTACAGGTGGATTCTTTACCAGCCGAGCCACCAGAGAAGCCCTATATCACTTACAGTTTGCCTTCTATTTGAATTTGTTTATCCCTCATTTTTCATCCAATTATATATTTAGTACTGTGAGAAAAATATAGTGTGTCACCTTTCACAGAGTAAGTACTCAATAAGTGTTTATTTATATTAGCAGTTCAGTTGTACTCACAACAGTTTTAGAACCTTCCTTAATTTACAATGTAAATTCCAAAATATTTAGATATGGTCCATATATTCATTTTAAATACTCACAGGCATTTTTATCATGTGGACTTGCTATTTGTTTTTTCTTTTTTTAATCTTGTATATCCTTTGCTTATTTCATTTATCACAAATGCTTTGGAAAACATAACAATACTTAATTTGGACTGTGATAAAATGGCCTGTGACAGAGTGTTCACACACTCATTCACTCATTCTGGGAATACTGATATCTAATCTTGAGCTAGTAATTTTCTGCAGCAGGCTTGTGACATGGCATATGGTGTGGTATATTCTATGATAATGAAAGAAATCATATACTTTAAGATGCCAGATAAGGAGCCAGTTACTCCCTAGAAGTTACTCTTCTAGGGATGGTTGCTTCACTGAAATTTTGCATATTTATTTGTGTCAATTAAAAAATTAGTCACAACCTAAAAATTGAGAGTTATGTTTTCTTTGGCAGAAATTTTTAGGACTTAAGCCCTAAGACAACATCGTTAGTAGCTTGAGAGAACAGCTCTGAGGGGGAAAGGGAGAAGAGCCAAGTTATATAGAAATTGTGCAAAAAAGGGCAGGTAGTCTGGCACGCCACTCCAGTACTCTTGCCTGGAAAATCCCATGGACAGAGGAGCCTGGTAGGCTGCAGTCCATGGGGTCACAAAGAGTTGGACACTACTGAGCGACTTCACTTTCACTTTTCACTTTTATGCATTGGACAAGTAAATGGCAACCTACTCCAATGTTCTCGCCTGGAGAATCCCAGAAATGGAGAGGGCCTCGTGGGAGTCCGACACGACTGAAGCGACTTAGCAGCAGCAGCAGCAGCAGCAGTTTGAACATCAAGAACTTATTGATAATGAAAGGAAATCAGATATCCCAAGTTAAGGAGTTTAGTGCTTTCCTATGAATGGGAAGATGCAAGAGCTTGGGTTCACTGAAATCGTTCCTTTCATATGCATCTCAGCTCTCTAGAGTCAGTAATTTGCATTTTCACACCCTGAGTTCCTCAAGGCTCCCCATAGGGAGGGGCTGCAGCCTGGTGGCTGCCAGGTCCCGAAGTGCCCTTTTCCTTCCTGAGCACCCTGGAGGGCTGGAATCACTGATGACCATGACATCCTTAGTTATTAATATGGCAGGAAATACTCCGTTTCTCATTTGGTATCAAAAGAGTTATAATACTTTTTCAGATAAAGAAATAATATGATATATGATTATAAAATAACATTAGTTGATCACTTACTAAATGCCAGATACATTTTAGTTGTTTCACATGTATTAGCTCATTTAATGGTCTTATCTATTATCAGCATTTTACTCTATCAATGAAGGTGGGCACAGAGCAGGCACATTATTTGCAAAAGGCTATATAGCAAGATGGTGGCCGAGTCAGGATTCAAATCTAGATAGTCTGGTTGAAAAGCCCAAGCTCATGATGTCTCTTTTAGGATGCTGACTCTGATGACTTTGTGGAGGGTGAGTTTTAGTGGGGAGCAGTCAGGAAAGCTCTTGCCATTTCCTAGATGAACAACTGTTTGGGAAATGATGGGAAGAAGTGGCAGGGTGAGAGAGCTTTGGGGGATTGGACCAAGTGTGCTGATAGGATTTAAGGAATAATTGACTGTATGAAGGAGAGAAAGAGGTTGAGAATGTATATTCTAATCTACTGGTTTCAAAGAAAGTAGACTTTATGTCATCAATCAGATCAAAAATAAAGGAATAGGAACACATCTCAGGAACAAGATACTGGATCAAATTGTAGGTGTCTTGTCTTAAAGTTTTCATCACAGTGGAAACACTCAGGGAGTCATTGGGAGGATGGATCTGGACCATGAGAGGGAAGGTGAGGTGGAGAGATACAGGTCTGAGAGTCATCAGAGGAGGGGATGTAGGAACTCTTGGAGGAAATGGAGAGCACAGGTAGGCAGAGGGGAGGGCCAAAAGGAGACAGGTGATAGCCAGGCAAGTTGAAGATGCAGAGCAAGTTACTGAGGACATGAGAGACAGCAGAGAAAATGCAGGAAAAACATGAAGTTTGAGAATAAGTGGGAGAAGAAAATTTCAAAAATTAAAGTGGTCAGTGCAGGCTGTATTAGCTTGACTGGAAAGACTAAAAGAAGACAGTGAATTTTTTAGTGAATAGATCTTTGAATGAAACTGTAGGATGGAAATAAAGAAGTGAATATGGTTTTAGTAAGTGAAGAGTAAGCAGGAACCATCTTTCACAATTTATGCAGTGATAGCTGTGTTACAGGAAGCATTTTTCTTTCTGTTTGTATTGTTATTTTAATATGAAAGAGCCTTGAATTTTGCGTATGCAGAGAAGAAAGATGATGTGGCGAACAGATATGAATGATATTATGGATGAGGGGATAATGCAGAGAACTGGGACATGGACAAAAGAGAAAGATAGAGATGGGGTAGAGATTAGATCTCTGATTTCCAGTATACAGGGAGAGACAGTTGTTCCTCTGGAACTAGAGGTGAGAAAGAAAAGGGTCCCTGCAGGTAGGTTTGAAGGTAGAAGTCACTCCTTTAATGGATTTCATTTTCTTCAGAGATCAAATTGCTCAGCAAAGAATCATAAGAGTGGGGTTGAAGCTTGAAGTTAGAAGACATTTCATGAAAAAACACAAGGTTGGTGAATAAGGACAAAAAATCAAACAGCATTGTGAGGCATCCCCAAGTTGAGGTTGGAAACCATCCATTGGTCACTTAATCACTTTATCTGGTTATATGATTTGCTTTGGTATTGTTCAGCTCTTTTAGGAAAGAATTAGAGCCTTGTTTGAGAAACCTTAAGTAACTGGGGCTTTGTAAATAAAGGAACGTGGGGATCTTCCTGATGTCCACAATAAAACTGAAACTCATTCAGAATTATTCAGGATACTGCAAATCTCAAGCAATACTTTGTTATCACCCAGGACCAAGCACCAGTCGTTGGCATCCAGATCTGTTTTTATTATGCTTTCTTCCTCAGCTACAGATACACACAAATGAATAGGCTTTCCTATTCATCTTATAGCTTATTTATAACTTATTTATAACTTATAATTTCCTATAGCATCTTATAACTTATTATAACAGCTCTGTGTATCAGGGTCCCCCAGACCACCCCCAGTTCTGTGTTTCAATGGCACTCACAAGACTGCTCAAATCATACCTATAGCCATAATTTATGATGATAAAAAATGCAAACTTTATCATCATAAAGTACAGTGCAAACTCAGCAAAGACAAACTACAGAGTCAGGTCTAAAGGAAACCAGACACAAGCTTCCGGGGGTCCTGTCGCAGGGTAGTCACTTAGGATACACCAGATGTTCCCAGAAATGAGTTCCAACATCATGTATGGAACCCTGTCTGTAACGAAGCTTGGAGAGACTTAGCGCCATGACTTTTATTAGAGGAGTTGCATTAGGCAGATACTACCTGGCACATACCCAGGTTCCAGACTCCCAGGAGGAAAGCAGGTGTTTAGTGTAAACTATAACAATTGTAGAAACAGTTCAGGCCCAAGGGGCCACCCTGTGAATTTCAGTGGTGGGAAGGGGGCCCTCTCAAAATCCAGGCCCCCACGTGACAACCAAGGGCTACACTGAAGCCTTGCAAGTTGATTAGGTTAACGATTTTTTTCACACTCTGCCCCTGCTACTCCTCCTGTTTCTCTCTGCTCTGTCTTTTTGCCACATGATTTCTACTTATTTAGATATTCTGCTCCTTCCTTACTTCTGCCAACTCCTTCTCTCTTTCCTGGCTTCTCTGCTCTCTGCTGCCCATTATCTATGAGTCTCCTTTTGAAACCAGTTGAAAAGAGAACTTCATTGGTCCACCTGGTCTGTTTGGACCCTGTGAGGCAGAGCTCTTAGTGCTGGCCACTCAGAGGGGTCCCAGTGAAGCCCATGAACTTGTGCATGGCCCAATCAGCTGTGAGTGCCAAGGTGGCATCAGGTGTTAAGTTTTGCTCAGAATATTCTTTGAGCAGCTCAAGCTTTCAAGGAATAATAGACTCCTTTCCAAAGCAACAATATCGCTTATGCAGGGACTGGGAACAGAGAGAAAGGGTAGTTGGGCTTACCCAAGACTGGGGAATGATTAGGATGTGAGAAAATAACACAGAATTATTAAAAGTTATCAATCTCAGAGCACAAGCTGAAGAATGGAAATGTCATATTTGCCATGCTAATTCATCTTTTTAAAAATGTTCTTTGAGCACATTGCTTTATTGGTTTTTAGTTATCTACTAAATGTAACCCAAATGTGTTATCCTTTCATTATCCATCTTTGCATTGTCATCAGCTTAACTTCTGGTCTTCTTTTCTAACACAGCTTTACCCGAGTCGACTATAACTCTGCCTTGTTCTGCAGAGAGCATTTTGGAGTTCTTACTTTTACACTACTCTATCTGACTGGAATGCCTTGTGCTAGAATCATAGCTCCTCTCTCATGGTCTAGTTGAAATGGTACCTCCTGCAGTCGTTCCAAAGACAAGTTATCTTTCCCTCTTCAATGAACTAATGTGTGGTATGAAACAGAACATGAAGCCAACATTCCTCCAAATGATTTTAGCTCCTAAACTCAACCAGTAGCACTTTTGAGCATAAATAAAGCTTTAGACTCTCTTTTATCTACCTTAGCAACTAATAGTATTTTGTGTAAAGAGTCAGTAAATAAGTTTGAATGAATGAATAAATTAATCTGTTGGTATGGCATGCATGAGCATTATTAGGCTAGTCTACCTTTCTTTCAATTATAGTGGCTCCATTGGGCCAATTATACTTCTTTCTTATCACCTGGGACTAGATGTCAAAGAATTTTGTGACTTAAACATGAATAAGAGGGAAACATCTACAGTGAAAACGTTAGCTCCTAATCTCACCACCACAGTACCTACTGTGTGTTTAAGTTTCGTCGTCATCCTGGGTGCATTTGTCAGCGGCTCCATTTCTTTTACAAGTACCATCACAGTGTGTTATTCTTGATCCAATTCCGTCATTTGAAGGTCACATCAATAGAAGGATGAGAAATGCCCAGTCTGAACAGAACTGCCAGATATCCTGGCAAACATTCATGCTTCTGCTTGATTGGCAAAATGGGAAAATGCCTTTCTGCCCCATAGGTTTTGTTGTGGTAGATGATCATATTTCAGAGGTGAAATATGAAACAAAAATTAAGGCATCTGACTGCAAAAGTCCACTTTTATTGTGCTTTACTCTCAAGGAGTGACATGTGCAAATAGAAAGCCCTATAGAATGGAGCTTATTGATTATACTACTGAAATATTTGTATGCATCCTATTTAGAAAACCGTTCAACATCCTTCCCATAGAGGTGGTACGGGCTTGCCTGACTTAATTACTTTAGTGATTGGTGTGGTTGCACGTGTGTACAGAAAGCAAAGGAGGGGGAATTATCCAGATGTCAAAGTAGTGAAAATGATGAAATATGGCATGTGCTCTGAAAGAGCAGTATGCTTCTGTGTCCTATTTCCTCTTCTCATCTTGAACAGAATGTTAGTATAACAGGGAAAAAATGAACTACTTAACACAGTACAGTTCTGCCTTCTTTAAAGAAAACGAAATTTATTGTTTGTGAATGAAGTTTCTGTCTAAATGATGTCGTTAGGGAAACATACTTTCTCATTTCTTAAGCATTCTTATCAGTACCTGCTAGAGTGAATTTTCAATTTGTGTTGATCTCCTGATTATCTGTCCATCTCCCTTTTCAGGTGAACAAAGTGGCAAGATTGTAAAATAAATAGAAAGTCCACTTCAGTCACTCTAGAATTTAGACATTGAATGGAATATCACTAGTGAAAATCATTTAAGAGTTTCTCCTTTCTTGCAAATCAAAGCAAAACTTATAAACCCATGGATTTAAGAGCTTAAATATATTTGAGATTGTCCAGTCCACTGGTTCTCTGTTAGATTCAAAGCTCCCTTTTATACCAAATAGTTTATTATAAAAATTCTGTGAAATAAAATTCACAGAAAATATCACCTGTGTATAATGATCATTTAAAAAAGTTAACATTATGAAGTAATATAAAGAAGAGATAACAGTGATGTGTAATAGACCTGTGTATGCCCACATGTGAATAAATACTTATATGTCTCTGTAATAGAAGACATTGCAAACTCATTTCATCTTGCACCTACTCATAGGGGTACAGTGAATACAGAACTATACATGCAATGTTATAAGCGTGTGTTGGTGATTTTCTATAATGAGGAATAAGTTTTAGTAAAATTCAAAACAAAAGAGAGTGCAATTTTTCATTATGTGGTTTTTGCTTTGCTGGACAGTTTTATGACAACTAAATCTTAGCCCAAAATATCTTGTGTTCATAACTAAATGGAATTAGATGATAGGGTTAGATAATTGCAAACAGGTGTCCCCCTTTGAAATTTTCCTCTCCAAAGTCCTACACAATGGGTACTTCTTTTCCCTTCATCTGCCATGTCCTGTGCATTGCCAGGCATTATCATTCCTGGCTTTCACTCACTGGATGATTGTAGTCCCTTCAAGGATTGTTGGGCTTCCCAGGTGGCACTCGTGGTATAGTACCTGCTTGCCAATGCAGGAGACCTAAGAGACACAGGTTTGATCCCTGCGTTGAGAAGGTCCCTTGGATAAGGAAAAGGAAACCCACTCCTATTCTTGCTTGGAGAATCCCATGGGCAGAGGAGCCTGGTGGGCTACAGTCCATATGGTTGCAAAGTGTCAGACACAACTGAAGCAATTTAACATGCATGCATGCAAACATTGTTACACTAAAGCTGCATATTTACAACTTTTCAAAAGTCCCTTGGGGCTGCTTCTGTTGAGGACCTCTGTCTGATCCAACACTTCCATGCTATAGATTAGGAGAATGAAGCCTGGAAAACTGAAGTAAATTTACCTGAAGTCACATAGAATATAGTTGAATTAAGTGATCAACTTAGGTTTGGGACTATTCTGAATCTGACCTTATGCCAACACAGACACTCTGGTATCGGCAGTGTCAAGTGGAGCAGTTCTCCTGAGAGCAATGGCTGTAACCTCACCAAGCAAATTGTATGCACATGTTGAAGTAGCCCAGACAGACATCCCAAAGGATCAATATATTTCCTGAATGCAAATAAACCAAACCTGCACCTTCTATTCCCACTAATCTCATCCATCGTCTTGCAAAATCTTCCCTCCCACTCTTGAAAATATCTTCTAAGCCTTTTCAAGAGTTTCTTATAAATTATCCTTCTATCCAACAAACATATAATTTTCTCTCTGTACAGCTTCCAAGCCTCTTCTTCCTTACTTTTCTACAAATATTTCCCATTATTCATGGTACTTATAAACTTGTATGGTCACCACCCCTGTGATTGTACTTCTCTGCATGTACTCATTTTGCCTGTATGTCAGGGGAGAGTTCATTCTCACTGGTTTTATCTGTCCTACTAATGGATCAATCCTGAAGGAGCAACTAATTCCAGACATCTAATGTCATGTTAAACACCCTGTGGTCACTCCATGAGTAGTTGACAGATATATATCCACCTGAGAACCAGGATAGGCACAATTCTAATGGTAACCTGATATGGGATATAAAAATAATGAGGTTATATAAAATGTGAAAAGTTCTAGATCCTTCAAATATTAGTGATAAATAACAAGCTATTCTTCGGACTGCATTTCATGACATTTGATTATTGAAGCTTCTGGACGAGAGACTGTTTTTGTCCTCGTTGCTATGAGCCATCTCCAGGGAGACTTCCTGTAGCACTCTTCACAGTGGAAACTGATCAGTAGAAGGGTCATCCAATTAGTTCCTATGGCTCCAGGCAGAGCTCTACTTAAACTGTCATCAACTTTTAGCAATCTTCAGAGAAAGAGATTCTATAACACCCCACAGTAACTAGACCCTTATGTCAAGAATTCATCTCTGTCTCTCTGTCTCTCTCAAAAAAAAAAGCCAGTTATCTAAAGTTATTTATTTTTCTTTTAGCATTATTGGAGAATGCAACCTTGAGTCAAGATGATTAATATGAAACAACTAATAAGCTTTAAGATGTTAAGCCATCTGTTTATTCACTTGCATTGTGCTAAAGAAAAGAGCAGTGACTTTTTTCTTTCTGATATCACTCCCACCTCTACACATTAAACCAACCGTGCATTTGAGTTATTGTGGTGTTTTAGTATGTGCAACTGCCTTCTCTTCTGCCTATTGCTGTTTATTAACAAATAGTGAGCCCATCCAGTGAAATAAAATTCAGTGATAATGTCTGATAATACTAAAAATCTACTTAAGGGCCTTGTCAAATATGTGTAAGAATTTATTGTCAACTTAAACCAGAAGTACTCAGTAATATTTAATATCCACACTAAACGGCACAGAATTCCATCAGAATGTAGCAATTGATATCATTCTACCCATGTCACTTCCTCCATTCATCCATCCAACAGATATCTATTTTCATATTTTGCATCAGGGTTAGACACTGGGGTCACAATGAACGAAAAGTGAAAGTGAAGTCATTCAGCTGTGTTCAACTCTTCGTGACCCCATTGACTGGAGCCTACCAAATTCCTCTGTCCATGGAATTCTCCAGGCAAGAGTACTGGAGTAGGTTGCCATTTCCTTCTCCAGGGTATCTTCCCAACCCAGGGATCAAACCCGGGTCTCCCGCATTGCAGGCAGACACTTTACCATCTGAGCCAATAGTGAACATAGTATTTATAGCTTCCCTTTCCAAATAACTTATCTTTTAATGAATTAGATATTGATCAAAAATATCAAATACCTTCATACTGTAACATCATATTGAAAGATGCCATGGACTAGTCAAGTACATCTGACATGATTTGAAGAGCAGAATATGAAAGAGTGGATGGATAAGTTTTAAGTGACAATACTAAACTTAAACTTGTGCTGTATGCTTAGTCGCTCGGTCACGTCTGACCCTTTGAGACCCTATGGACTGTCACCCGCCAGGCTCCTCTGTCTATGAGGATTCTCCAGCCAAGAATACTAGAGTGGGTTGCCATGCCCTCCTCCAGGGGATCTTCCCAACCCAGGTCTCCCACAATGAAGGTGATGGATTGTTTGCCATCTGAGCCACCAGAGGAGTTAATAAGGGGAAGGTAGGAGGAGGGAAATGACCCAAATGAGGAAATAACACATGCAAAGCCAAGGAAACAAAGAAGAGAAGAAACTGTTGGAAGACAAAAGGCCAGTTTTCTGACATGTGGAAACAAGAGGAAAAGGGTTCTTTCTGAAGTTGAAATGGGATTCAGGAGTCAGGTCATTGAGAAACCCACACGTCATGTCAAAAATATAGTTCTCTCTACTAAGAAAACTTGGTAGCCAGTGAATCCTAGCTTTGTATTTTGAAAATGTCTGTTCATCTGCATTGTAAAGAATTCATTGAAAAATGCCAGAGTGAGAACTTCTCCAGTGTTCCAGTGGTTAAGAATTACTTTCCAATGCAAAGGGCAGGGGTTCAATTCTTGGTTGTGGAACTAAGATCTTACATGCCTTGTGGTACAGTCAAAAAAGAAAAAAAAAATGCTAGAGTGAGTGCATGTAGACTTCATAATAGGATTACAATAGGCAAATCATATTAGAGATATAATTAGGATTTGGGATTGTCAGTGACAGTGGAAAGAGGGGAGATGGATTTAAGAAGCATTTAAGGGATAAAATTAGCATTTATTTTTGAAGAGTTGGATTTGGGGGTACATGTTGGCACCTACTTTTCCAGCATATGAGTAGGAGAAGATTCATTAAGAGCAGAATCAGTGGAAGACTAGTGTGAGTGAGAAGATCATGAAGACCACTGTGAACAAATTGGGTTTGAGGTTTGTTTTTAATATGTGGACATGGAAAATAGGCAGGTATAGACATGGGTCTGGAACTTGGAGAAAAGACTGCATGTGCTGTTTTTACTTGGAGTCTGTGTACAGGTGGCACTCTAAGCCACGGACAAGTGTGTAGTTGCCGAAAGAGAATGCATTATAAAGAAGTCTCTATGTATTTAGAACTACAACCTTGAGGAACATAATCCATATGGAAAAAAAAAATCCTATAAGTGAGACTGAGAAATGCAGGTCAACAAAGAAAAAGAAAATGAGATTCCAGATGAGAAATGGTCTAAGAAAGATGGTAGTCAACACTGTCAAACAGCTGGGAGTCCAAATAAGATGAAGATTGAGATACCACTGTTGACATCAGCGCTAGGAGAATTTCTGGACCAGTTTGTAATGGCCAGTATAGTGGAGTGATCAAGGCAGAAACCAGATTGGATAAGTGGAAGGTGACAACTAGAACTAATGAGTATGTATCAACAACTTTATAGACAAGCATTGCCATGAATGGCAAGAAGAAAGATAACAGCTGGAGTTGGAGGAGAGTGAGGTTCAGGAAGAGACAGGCATTTTTATACATTGATGGGAAGCTCACTATGTTAAAAAAAAAAAAGGTTCAGATGCAGGGGATAGAGAAGATAATAATAAAAGATTCCTGAGAAGAGGAAGTAGAATGAATTCAGAGTAGAGTTGATGTTAACTGAAAGGATGTGTACTTTCTCTATTGAAGAAAATTGCTATTGAAGAAAATGAGTGAAAAAATGGTTGCAAATGCAAATGTATTTTTAATTAATTTTATTGGAATATAGTTGCTTTACAATGCTGTATTAGTTTCTACTGTACAGCAAAGTGAATCAGTTATACATATACATATAGCCACTCTTTTTTAAAATTCTATTCCAGTTTGGTCATTGCAGAGTATTGAATAGAGTTCCCTGTGCTATACTTATCAGATATCTATAAGTAAGTTCTTATCAGATATCTATATCTATATGTGCTTAGCCTCTTAGTCGTGTCTGATTCTTTGACAACTCTATGAACTGTAGCCCACCAGGCTCCTCTGTCCATGGGGATTCTCCAGCAAGAATACTGGAGTGGGTTGCCATGTTCTCCTCCAGGATTTTATATATAGTTGTGTGTATATGCCAATCCCAATCTCCCAATTTATCCCTCCCCACAGCTTTCCCCCTTAATAACCATAAGTTTGTTTTCTACATCTGTGACTCAGTTTATGTTTTGTAAATGATACAAATGAACCAGTTTACAAATGCAAGTGTATTTTTGATACTGGGAACCTGAGTGAGTTCTCATCTGATGTTACCTATTTTTTCCAAGAATTGGTGGCCAGGTATCTGCTATGGGTAATGAGAGAATAAGATGAGGTAAGCAGAGCCTTGAAAGTGAAAGTGAAAGTCACTCAGTCCTGTCTGACTCTTTGCAACCCCATGGTCAATGGTGGTTTAGTTGCTAAGTCTTGTCTGACTCTTGCGACCCCATGGACTGTAGCCTGCCAGGCTCCTCTGGCCATGGGATTCTCCAGGCAAGAATATTGCAGTGGGTTGTCATTTCCTTCTCCACATTATATTCCCAATATAGGAATTGAACCCAGGTTTCCTGCATTGCAGACAGATTCTTTACTAGTTGAGCCACCAGGGAAGCCCACTCAGAGCTTTCCAAAGAGTCAAAAAGATCCAAAACAGGAGTCGAGCAATAGGTGTTGCTAGTGGTAAAGAACCCGCCTGCCAGTGATGGAGACATAAGAGATGCAGGTTCTGCACCTGGGTTGGGAAGATCCCCTGGAGGAGGGCCTGGCAACCCATTCTAGTATTCTTGCCTGGAAAATCCCATGGACAGAGGAGTCTGGCAGGCTACGGTCCATAGGGTCACAAGGAGTTGGACATGACTGAGGTGACTTAGCATGCAATATCCTTATGCAGCCATAAGAGTCTAGTTAAATTTGGTTATCTTGACTTTATTTTAATACTAATTAGGAGTCCTGTTATCCTGAGTTAGGAAGTTCCCCTGGAGAAGGGAATGAAAACCCACTCTAGTATTCTTGCCTGGAGAACTCCATGACAGAGGAGCCTGGCAGGCTATAGTCCATGGTGTTGCATAGAGTCCAGACACAACTGAGTGACTAACACTTTCACTTTTTTCAAGATGGAGGAATGGCTAGACAAAGATAAGAGGGGCATGGAAGGTCAGGTCATTGGCAAAGGACTTAATGAGTAGATCATGGAATATAATCTGGACAGAGAGCCCAATGAGGCCAGGGAGGCAGCCAGAGTGGAGGCAGTGATGTTTTCCTATTGGATGCTTGCAGACTTTGAAGAATGGCCATGGAGGAATAGCTGAATAATCAGACTGTGAAATCTAGGAAATTGTGATCAGAAAATGGAAGCTTAGTGATTTTATTGATGGAACAATTTCAGTTAAAACAACATTCTGGCTAGAGCCATTGAGAGGGTAACAGAATAGAGGTTAAACAGTTGTTGACTATGTATACTTCTCTTAATTTAGTCCTGAACTGTAATACAATTGAGAGCAAGAATCATTTCCCATACTCTGTTTGGCATATGCAATAGCTGAGAAGGTTTTCTTTCCAGTGTCAACTAACATAGAATTTAATGACACAACAATGAAAAAAGTAATTTGCTCTCATGGCTTTTCTCATTATGCCTTTCAAAGTTTACATGAACATTTTAATATGCGTCTTTCTTTGTTACAAATATGAAAACCAGAAGTACAGGGTGAATAATGCGTGTAACCGCTTATAGCATTCGTGGCAATCGAAGTTATCAGTCAAGTGTGTATGTACTTGGGGGTGTATAATGATTCCCTTTGATTCATATTCTTTAGTCCATATGTTTAATTCTGTTCTTCATATATTCAACACAATAATAGAAGAAGATCATGAAAAATATTGGGGAAAATGCTAAGGAAATATTTTCTCCAGCCATGCGAAAGAACCGTTCAGCTTGTATGCTGTGGGATGTTCCGTGTCCATTTCTACGTCAGCAGAAATACGCCGGGCCAGTCAGAGTCCAGTCAGGGAGCAGGAAGTGCGTGGATGCCTCTCACCAGCCACCACAACTGCTTCCAGAGTCGTGTAGGCTGTGGGGACTTCTGCTGGTGCTACTGCTTTTTTTTTTTTTAATTTTATTTTATTTTTAAACTTTACATAATTGTATTAGTTTTGCCAAATATCAAAATGAATCCGCCACAGGTATACATGTGTTTCCCATCCTACTTTTTTAAGCCAAACAAAACCAGTGATTAAATGTACAAGAGCTCCTTCCTAAAGGACTTTCTTTCAAAGAGGTACCTGGAGGGGATGCCCCCGCCCCAAGCCAACATTTAAAACCTGTTGGAAGTGGTATTTGTGGCAAAATAAAAAGTACCCAGCCTCACTCCTGTGGTACCAGCAAGCACATTTCTGGCAGGAATCATGTGACAGACACGGTTTTAAGTGAAGACATTTTAATTTTTGTGATATGATGACAGCCTAAGCCTTTTGACATCCTAATATTCTGATCATTTTTCCTGTCTGGAATATCATTATGCCTGGGCAGGCAAGGGGTTACGAACTGTACAAATGAGAAAATTATTTCATCTGCTCGGCATAGAAATATCGGTCTCCATCTTACTATGTTAAGTGTGGATTTATGACTCTTCAACAACAGAAAAAATAACCTATCCGTTAGATTTAAATTGAAGAACGGTGCAGTTAGTGTACAGCCTTTATAAGTGTTTAAGTAATTGTCTAAGTCATTTAAATTGTTTTTCTGTCTCCACACAGTTAGCCAAAGTTGTTCATTCCAGCTGTAGGGAATTAAGACACTCAGCAAAAAGTATTGATTGACTGATAAACATTATGAGAGACAGGAAAGAAGCCAGATCAATGGAACATGAGGTAAGGGATGTAATTAGAGACTTCGTCTTTCTCTAGCACTGGTATATATTCCTGAAAAATGTTTTAAAATTTAAGAATCAGTTTAAAAGTTATTTCTCAAATCGATTTCAGAAATATTGAACTTTTTCCAAGGGTTTATTTTTTTATTTATTTGCTTTATTGAAGTATAGTTGATCTATAGTGTTGTATTGGTTTTGGGTGTACAGCAAAGTGATTTAATTATATGTGTGTGTGTGGAAGAAAAGAAAGTGAGGTTGCTCAGTCATGTCCGACTCTTTGCGACCCCATAGACAGTAGCCTGCACCAGGCTCCTCCATCCGTGGGATTTTCTAGGCAGGAGTACTGGAGTGGGTTGCCATTTCCTTCTCCAGGGAATCTTCCCTACCCAGGGATCAAACCCAGGTCTCCCGCATTGTAGACAGATGCTTTACCATCTGAGCCACCAAGGAAGTGTGTGTGAAACACACACACAAGCATATATATATATATATTCTTTTTCAGATTAGTTTTCCATATAGCTTATTACAAATATTAAGTATAGTGCTATATAGTAGGTCCTTGTTATTCATCTATTTTATGTATAGTAGTATATATATATCGGAGAAGGCGATGGCACCCCACTCCAGTACTCTTGCCTGGAAAATCCCATGGATGGAGGAGCCTGGTGGGCTGCAGTCCATGGGGTCGCAAAGAGTCAGTCAGACACAACTGAGCGACTTCACTTTCACTTTTCACTTTCATGCATTGGAGAAGGAAATGGCAACCCACTCTAGTATTATTGCCTGGAGAATCCCAGGGACAGGGGAGCCTTGTGGGCTGCCATCTCTGGGGTCGCACAGAGTCGGATACGACTGAAGCGACTTAGCAGCAGCAGCAGCAGCAGTATATATATGTTAATACATACTCATTGGAAAAGTTCCTGATGCTGGGAAAGATTGAGGGCAAAAGAAGAGGGTATGAGAGGATGAGATGGCTCGATGGCATCACCAATGCAATGGACACGAACTTGGACAAACTTCGGGAGATGGTAAGGGACAGAGAGCCTGGTTTGCTGCAGTCCATGGGGTTGCAAAGAGTCGGACACAACTGGGTGACAATAAGAAATGTATATGTTAATTCTAACCTGCTAATTTTTCTTTCCCCCACCTTTCTCCTTTGGTAATCATAAATTTTTCTATGACCGGGAGTCAGTTTCTATTTTATAGATAAGTTCATTTGTATCATTTTTTAAAGAGTCCACATATAAGTGATAGGAGAAGGAAATGGCAACCCACTCCAGTGTTCTTGCCTGGAGAATCCCAGGGACGGGGGAGCCTGGTGGGCTGCCCTCTCTGGGGTTGCACAGAGTCGGACACGACTGAAGTGACTTAGCAGCAGCATTTAAGTGATATCGTATGATATTGGTCTTTCTCTGTCTGTCTTACTTCACTTAGTATGATACTCTCTAGGTCCATCCATGTTACTACGGTGGTTTTTTTCACTGTTCCTTTTGCTGGCTAACACATTTTATACTACTAGCTAAATGGTTATTTCTTCCTATTTTAGTACATTTCGCCATTAGTATATTTTTCTTTTCTAAAGATACTTTGCAAGAAAACACATAGACACATAGTGATGTTCTAGAAATAATTTGTCCCTAAATATATGCTGCCCTGGAAATATACAGTTGTTTTAAACCCTCTATGAATTAATTTCATTTAAGTCCCTTGGGAAACAACTGAAGTTACATGTATTTGAATATTGCTCTCTTAGAGTTATTTCATAGTAAAATGTCCTGAGAAATTGTAAATTACTTCACAACAATAAATGACTCCACCAACTCTAAAATATAGGATCATTAAACTATCATTACTTTTTTTTTGATTCATGGACTTATCAGACAATAACTAGAGGGCTGGTGCCATTAATGTACCTTTATTAAAAACACTAAAATCAAGGCATATGTACAAAAAACTCATTAACACAATTATGCTTCCATCTCAAAATTTTGTGATTAAGTGCATGAACCAAAAAATAACTATCCTCCCTGTCATTAATATCCTTACCTAATGAAGTGTACCGAAAGTAGACTTTTATTCTCCGGTTTAAATTTAGGAACCAAAACACACAAATCCCCATTTAAACACGTACATTTCTAGTCCTGGAGATTCACTACTGACCCTCTGGTTACCAAGTCTGTCATATTTAGCATATGATCACACTTTAGCAGCAACGAGGCACCCAGCTCACTTTCATACTGCCTCTGAGCCTATGTTCTGGGTACTTGGTTGGCAAGACCACTGCTCTCTGCGCATGCAGTCTGAAAGACTCATCTCAAGCATAAGCCCCCAGGACTAGGCTGGAGGTTTCTGTGTGCCTTTATGTTAATTTATATCAGACCACTATACCGGTTTCCATAATTTGTCAGAATAGTTTAAGCATTTGTCTCCTACTAAACTCTAAGGTCCTGAATATTTGAGACTATGTCTTATCCATCTTTTATTCCCTAGACCTTGGCTAACACATAGGTTAGACCAGTGTCTGGTTCCCAGACCCTCAATTAAGGTTTTTTGTTGTTGTTGTTATTTTACAATAAACCATTATTCAGCCTCAAAGAGAGATAAGGCATATACATGTTTCACTCATTCTAAGTCCCTATGTCTTATTTCTCCCACACTTTAGTATTATTCAATTTTTCCTTAATTATCACAGGTGTTACATTATTTGATTCCCTGCTATAAATCACATTTTTACTAAAGATGGGAGACCCAAAGCAGAGAAAAAGCAAGTGATTTGCTCGGATGGATCACCAGTTAGCACAGAGCTGTAGGCATCCTGGGGCTTCACAGTTGGCTCAGTGATCAAGAATCCACCTGCCAGTGCAGGAGACACAAGAGACACGGGTTCGATCTGATCCTTGGATTGGGAAGATCCTCTGGAGCAGGAAATGGCAACCCACGCCTGTTGTCTTGCCTGGGAAACCCCATGGACAGATGAGCCTGGAGGGATACAGTCCATGGGGTCACAAAGAATCAGGTACAAGGTAGTCACTGGGCCGGCAGGCACACAGACACATCTTAGGTCTGCTTCTCTCCTTCCTGATGTCTCTCCTCTCCCCTCTTCTTCCTCCATCTGCTCTGCCCCTTCTCCCTCCCCTGTCTCCCTTTCCCCAGATCACAAAGGAGAAGAGATTGGGACCCTGGTAACCCTCCCTACAAGATGCTGGAGGCTGCGCTGCCCCCGCCCCGCACAGTTCCCCACCCCCTCCTCCACTAGCGCATGCTCACACCCCTCCCAGCACTCCACTCCCTGGCAGTAGCAGTTTGGAAACTACGCCTACCTAGAAACATTTTGAAATGCCAAGTTGTTTTAAACTTGTATGATTAATTCAAATAATAACCTTTCACTAATACCATCAGCTCTTGATTGTTCACAAGCCATTATGAAAGGTGTGAGCTCCCCACTTGTCATCCCTCCCCCCACCCCTCCTCGGGGGGCTCTCTGGCTGCTCTGCCAGAGGGAGGGCCCTGGAAAACAAAGAGCTGCGACTTAAAAATCAATCCATTGTTCCATAGGTTATCTGCTCTGAAAAAGATTTTGCAGAGAAAAAAATGTTGCCACTATCATCTAAAATATGGGTTTGGGAATTCCAGTGGAGTTTATCTACATTTCCTTATTGCTGATCCCGACATGCAATCAAGGGATGAATACAAAGGTAATGTTAGAAAAAATAAATAAAAATAGTAAAAGCAGCTCTTGTCAATAGCCAATAACAGCTCTTTACTTTTTTTAACATTTGATCTATTTTTATTTCTAAGCAATTTGTACAAGTCTTATTTTTTTTAAATATTTTTTGATATGGACCATTGTTAAAGTCTTTGTTGAATTTGTTACAATACTACTGCTTTATGTTTGGGGTTTTTGGCCCCAAGTCGTATGCGATCTTAGCTCCCAGACCAGGGGTTGAACCTGCATCTTCTGCATTGGAAGGTGTCTAATCACTGGGAAGGAGGTCCCGAGTCTCTTTTAAAATTCTTTAGAACATTTATTATCTAAAGGGGCTATGTTACTGTGGCCCAGAATCCTCTGACTTTTGAAGCCCCTTACTGGTTTAGCTCTGCTGCTGCTGCTAAGTCACTTCAGTCGTGTCTGACTCTGTGCGACCCCATAGACAGCAGCCCACCAGGCTCCCCTGTCCCTGGGATTCTCCAGGCAAGAACACTGGAGTGGGTTGCCATTTCCTTCTCCAATGCGTGAAAGTGAAAAGTGAAAGTGAAGTTGCTGAGTCGTGTCCGAATCCTAGCAACCCCATGGACTGCGGCCCACCAGGCTCCTCCATCCATGGGATTTTCCAGGCAAGAGTACTGGAGTGGGTTTCTAGAGTTTTGCAAATTCCTGATCCCTTACCTACCCAAGTAATTAAGTGTTAAAGTAAAAGAGAACCTCAGACTGTATCTTGGATTTTTCTCTCTCTTTTAAAATAAAGGGACAGATCCAGAGAGATACTGGGACCTGTTGTAGCTCATACTTTCTCTCCTTAATCTTTCTCTCCTTAATGCTAAGTCATACTCGATGGGCAGTTACTGATGGGGCTGGTATGGGAACCAGGGGCCCCTGGTTTCTGCCCTGTTCGAATATTGCAGAATTTGCTTGTATTTCAGCATTCTGACCAGTACCATAAATGTAAGCATTGTCATCTTATCCATTATTGTCTCTCTGTTCTTAGGAACATCTTTGGAAAACACTGTCTTTCCTTGGGAAAAATGCTGTGTATTTATTCAAGTTTGCTACACAGAATGGATTGTACAGGTGCAGCTTTGGCAATTATTGCAGCTCTTTTCTTCGGACTTTTTTGCTTTACTCATCCTGCTCACTAGGAAACAGTCATTCCTTTTTCATGGTTTCGTTTATACCCGAGCTTCCATATATTATCTTGGAATCATAAATAGGTTCTAAGGCTCCCCACATGTCCAGCTCATCAGGTGTTAGAGCAAATGTTAATGTTAGTAGCCTTGTTCTTTTGGAGAAATGATGATGTGCCAAAATGCTAGCAAGTTGAAAGTGCTTAGATATGCAGAACTAAATATTTTTTGCAAGGGTAGCTCTCTCTTTAAAGCTTGTCCATAGCACTTTTATTTCTTAAATCTATCTGGCAGTAATTTTCCTGAGAAATATAAATCCTAAAATGAATTCGTTTGGTACATCGGTTGTTCTAATACTAAAGTCAAAACCCAGTGGATACAAAAATTATTTGGAAAATTCTGTTTCACTTTATGAAAGAATCTTTTCCCAAATCACTGTTAGCATGGAATTCTTTACTGATGGGTAATAGCAGTAATTAGCCTTTGAAAAAATTATTGAGGTATAATTTACATTTTTTTTTTCTTTTATACAATTCCTTCAGTCAGTTCAGTGGGCAAAACACAAATTTAGCTTTCATTTTTTTTTTTTCTGTTAGGTACAATAAAAGATGTAAAGATGATCCTTAAATTAATATATATTATAATTGGACTTACTGGTAATTTTAGTAGCAAAATTCTCTCTCTCAAACTAAGCTAGTCAGAGCCATGGTAGGAGATTTTTTCTCTGTGCGTGTATGCAAATTTGCTTCAATTGTGTTCTTTGTGACCCTATGGATTGTATCCTGCTGGCCAGGCTTTGTCCATGGGCTTCTCCAGGCAAGAATACTGGAGTGGGTTGCCAAGCCCTTCTCCAGGGGATCTTCCTGACCCAGGGATCGAACACTTGTCTCTGGCATCTGCCTGCTTTGGCAGGTGGATTCTTTACCACTAGCACCACCTGGGAAGGTGTCAAAGTCCTGTCCACCTAGGTTAACAGAGGCAAGATGCTGACCCTCCTGATGCTCAACATTCCTTTTAATCCTGGGTTCGTCACTACAACAAGCACGGCAGAAATGAAGAATCTGGGATATTCTTTGTGCAAGATTTGCCCTGCTGGGGAAATATTGCTAGAGAAATATCAAGAAATACAGTTTTTTGGTTCTCATCTATAAAGAAATCATGGTCAGTTGGAATACCCAAACCTTTCTATTGACCTAGTTTTATGGCAGTGCTTCTAGAAAAGAGTTCCTCAGCAGCTGACTGAGTCACAGAAGAGTGAAAATGCACACACAATTATTCAAGACTTGGTAACAGGAGACTTGATGACCATTATATAAGTGCTTTCCTTTTAAGTTATTGTATTTGCAGTTTATTAACAAAACTCAGAATTCTATTTTCAATAGGTCTGATCTAACAGATGGAAGTAGTAGTTTTGTTTTTTGTTTTTATTCACTGAAAACTGATATTTGTAAGGCAATGGTTCATTACAATGATTTCAGTGTCTCTATATAGTGGCTAAGAGAAAGAATACTTTTTTATGTGTATGGTTACTATAGGAGTATGGAGACAAACATTTTCAAGTAATAACCTATCTCCTGTCCCCAGTCCTTTCTTTTTCTAAATAGGGCAAAAGGGTGGTTGAAGACGGGGGGAGAATTTGATTGGTCTATTGAGAGCCAATCAGAACTCTTTGGAAAACTATAGTCCTGATCAAATTATCTGCCAGGCTAGCAAATGTCATAAAGTCCATCTTCATTTCCCAATTTCATTTTAACCAAGATGATAAAAAAAAAAAACAGAAGTGGACAAAAATCTATGATATTAGGTGATGGAACTTCAGGGAAATATTCTCCCCCGTCCATTTCTGAGGATAAATACAAGAATACAGCAAAATCATTTGCGACAATGAGCTTAGGGGGAAAAAAAAGACCCAGCTCTCACCCTCTAACATACTGTCTATAACTAAGACTTATTTATATGAATTTCCCAAGAATGAACAAAATGCATTCTTTTTACTGTTTCTCTGCTGCTCCTGAAAATAAATGACTCTGCCAAGATTTGCAACGGTACTATCCATACCCCAATGATAGGTGCTTTGTTGAACTGCCTCGCTTGCTGGCATAATTTCCAGAAGTTAGGCTTCTAAGCATAAAATATTCTGTGTTTGTCCTGAATATTTTGCAGTGTGAGACAAGCTGGGTACAATTTATGCTTTGGTGTGCTACAGCAACTGAGATATCACAGTGCATGATGTTGAAGGTGTATCTGCTGTAATTTATCGTTTACCTTTAGAGCTTGTTACTTTTACCTTTAATGTTGTTAAATGGTTCCCTTACCTCTGATGGATTATTTGCATATATTTAACAGAATGCAGACCTGGCCACATTTGTTTCGAATGTCTAATTAGATGTGAAGGAACTTTGACTTTAATATTATGCTTTAAATTTAACTCTGGTGAACTGTGACCGAAAATGATATTACAGTCTATTAGGTGTGATCTGGAAAAATAAGCATGTAATTTGTAGTATTATTATTACAACCCTTTTTACTGCCTATGTTTCAAACACTATTATAAAATGAATGTCACTACCATTACAATTTTGGCGTTTTAAATGAAACCGGATGAGGAATCATAAAATTTAACTAAGAGAATATTCCATACTATTAAAGTTAAGGCCTGTTCTTTTCCTATAAACTTGAAAGTCTGTATTTAATCTGTTTAGCTAGTTAACTAATTGGTTTTTGTTAATGCTATGGCAGATAATTTTGCATGGTATATGAAGCACTTCTTATTTAGTGAAGATTAAACTTTAATTGACATTCACCACTTAACAGTAATCTCCTGCACCACATACTTGGATCTGTGAATTTTGTGTTAGAGAAATATGCAAACATTATATTTTGAAGGTCCTCCCAAATTTCTTAGATTGTAGTCGTCCTGATGGGGGCGGGGGTGGGGGAATGCTGGTTTTAGTTTCATCTTCAACTTTCATCCTAAAGTTCTTAATTGAGTTTCTAGAAATGTCCTGAGAGGATGGTTGGGAGGCAGTGGTGTTTTTGTGCAGGAAGTATAGAAACAATAGATGAGAAAAGACTTTATAGCTGGCCAAGTGTGCTTGGTGATTCAGGCATTTGCAGGAATAGGATTGATCCTGGTTCTTATTTTACAATGAGACAAAGGAGAGAGAGAAGAAAGGAACAGGAAATTTCAGCCTGTGTTAGATTCATTCAAGAGGTGTTTTTTGAGCACCTACTATTGTGTATTCTGGGAATATGATAGGTGCTTAAAAAACATGCCATTCTGTCACAAATGTTGAATGATAATTTTATTTACAATAATGAGTAAGATGAAATCGATATGGCAAAGATGCATGTTGGAAATTTACTCTTTCATCAGTTATGTCAATAGCTTATTTGCTGAAACAGATAGTGGATTCCACATTTAGTTCAGTTCAGTTCATTCGCTCAGTTGTGTCCGACTCTTTGCGACCCCATGAATCGCAGCACACCAGGTCTCCCTGTCCATCAACAACTCCCGGAGTTCACTCAGACTCACGTCCATCGAGTCAATGATGCCATCCAGCCATCTCATCCTCTGTCACCCCCTTCTCCTTCTGCCCCCAATCCCTCCCTGCATCAGAGTCTTTTCCAATGAGTCAACTCTTCGCATGAAGTGGCCAAAGTACTGGAGTTTCAGCTTTAGCATCATTCCTTCCAAAGAAATCCCAGGGCTGATCTCCTTCAGAATGGACTGGTTGGATCTCCTTGCAGTCCAAGGGACTCTCAAGAGTCTTACCAGGGGGAGCCTGGTGGGCTGCCGTCTGTGGGGTCATACAGAGTCAGAAAATACTATTAATATTTTCTCCAGTAGTTTTGATAAATCTAGATGATCAACAGAGTAGTAGGTCAATTCCTGATTTGTAGCATTTGCCAGTATCTATGGTGTAAATTCTCTCATCATGGCTGATTTTAAGCCATCAATGTGACATCATGGAATATGGATTTGGGAACACACACTAAGGGATTTACACCTTGCAGACTGAGTAAATATAAGTAATCTTAAGAGTTTAGATGATGGAAGCATATACTACTACACAAATGAAGTGATGAGTATTGAGTAATTACTTTTGTTTTTAATATAAATTAATTACATGTGTATATAATTTAGTTTTTAATAATTGCTGTGATTAACAACTGGCTTGCAAATCTCTCATAATAGGGATCATTTAACACTCTACATTCACAAGCTGAGTCAGCTTTTGCCTCTTCTGTTATGTACATAATGGCTTTTGAGACAAAAGTAGAGACAGGAAGCTCTAATAATAGTCTGGGTGCAAGATGGTGGTGGTTTGAGGTAGGTTGGAGGTGGTAGAGTGATGTGGACCCCAAATTTGCATACCTGAACAAACAAAACATTGGCGTTTGGAGCAGAGAAAGGCTTATTGCAGGGCCAAGCAAGACGAAAGAGCAGTTAATGCTGAAAGAGCCTGAACTCACAGATGGTTTTCAGGGCAGAATTTTTAGAAGCTAAACTTTAGGGGAGAGCTGCAAGGTGTGTGACTTTCTTCTGATTGGTTAGTGGGGCGATAACAGGGCAGTGTTCCAGGGATCTCTGTCATCAGTCTTCTGATTCCAGCCAGTCTGGGGTCAGCATGCTGGTGCTCAGCCTGAAATGACTGTCCTCCGCCTGGTAGGGGGCCTTAGCTCTTGCTGAGAAACTTGGCGATTGGAATCAGATTGTTATGAATATTTCTTGAGCAGAAACCTGGACCCTGCCCCACGGCTGTCCTGTTGTGTCTTGACTTTATTTCTGCTTTCCCTCACTTCCCTAATTGTGTGCTTACTTGCTCAGTCTGTTTGACTGTGACGCCGTGGACTGTAGCCCACCAGGCTCCTCTGTCCATGGAGATTCTCCAGACAAGAATACTGGAGCGGGTTGCCATGCCTTCCTCCAGAGGATCTTCCCAACCCACAGATCAAACTAAAGTCTCCCGCATTGCAGGCAGATTCTTTACCATCTGAGCCACCAGGGAAGCCCATGAGTGGGTAGCCTATCCCTTCCCCAGGGGATCTTCCTAACCCAAGAATCGAGCCAGGATCTCCTTCATTGCAGATTGATTCTTTACCAGCTTCCCTAATTAGTAGCCCTTTTAATCTGCCCTTTGGAATTCAGGGAGGGTCTAGGAGGCTGAAAATTTTTTTTCCTATAAACAAAAAATGGGGGACAAGGAAAGGCTCTTTTGTACACAAGAGAGCTCTACAGGGTCCTGCTCAGTTTCAGTAGTAAGAAGCAGTTGGATTTGGAGTCCTTTTTGGAGAAAAGAAGTGGAAGAACTTTCTGATGGATTAGATATGAAAGTTGCAGTTAATGCCTAAACATCCTTTCATTTATTTGACATCAGAACATTTTATTTCTTTTACCAAAGTTTTTGTCTATATCTATAATTATGTTTCTGTCATTTGTAAGTGATACAAATAAATATCAAACAGGTGAGCTTATTTAACAGCATTAATCTTATAACACAATTAACACAACATTATTAAAACTGGAGATGAATGAGCCCGATTAAAGCAGCGTCAGGGATTTGTAGAAATGTAGATACTATTGTTTTGTTTTCAAACCCCTTCAAAATCCAGATGTTCTTGCCTTTGTTCTTTTTTTAGGCTGATGTTAGTACTTAATAGTTGGGTATATTGAAAAGAAACATGTACATCATGTTTTGTACATGTTGGGTGTATAAGAAACATGATGTTAGTACTTAATAGTTGGGTATATTGAAAAGAAACATGTACATCATTAATTATTTGGATCAATACATCATTTGTATAAATTTGGTGAAAGTATGCCTCTATATGAATACTGTTAGTGCTTCCAGACCAGGTATATTCTTAGGAACATTGATTTCTCCTTACTTGGTCAAATTTGTCTTTTTTTCAACTATAATGCATATAGTAGCACATGGATGCATGATTTCTTCCAGGAAGGACTGAATGTTTATTACTTATCAACATAAATAAGGTTTTCTGTAAAGATAGAAAGGTTGACAAAACTCACACTTATTTTAAAGGAGTGATTTAATCACAAATCTGGTCTTTAGCTTTTATCCTAGTTCAGTGTTTAGAATATAGACCGTGTCTTCTCAGTAATTAAAGAAATTATGATTATCACTAATGCTCCATGAACATGCCCTGTAGTGTCTGGGTGAGTATAAGAAAATTTCAATAAAAGTTGATTAGTTTGTAAATTTCAATCCTAATTATAAACATTATTAATACTTATGTTTATTATTGCTTCTGAAAGGAATCAGCTTATCCCCCCACACACACCCATGTGTGATGAAGTATAAGCTTAGAATTGATCCCTCCTGTTTTGTAAACATTTTTAAAGAATTAAGATAGAAATTGACTCCCTGGTTTAACTGAATGATGTTTTCATACCATCAGTGCCTTACTGAATGTCTAAAACCTAAGAAGGGCATAGACAGACGATCAATGCTCCTTTCCTGTACGTTCCGAGTACAGATGTGAATTTGCAAAGAGTAACTGATCACTTCCCAGAAAAAAAGTTATGATTCTCTACTAGAGCACTTTGTTTTAGCAAATGTAGTTTGTTGTCTCCTTGATAAGGTCAGATGACTAGAAATTACTTGGTATCAATAGTAAAGGAGAAATAATGCTATAATGTGGTACAAGGAGACCCAGATTTCAGCCTTATGCATTCAGCCCTTTACATAGTAGTTGGAAGTCCCTGGTTCTCATTCTAAAATTTCTTATCAGTAAAAATAAGAGAGTGAACTTGAGTTCTAAGATCTTTTAAATCCCAGGATTTTTCATTTATCATTTTGGTTTTCATGTCTTACATATGAAGAGTCTGAAATATAGCAAGATATTACATCTATATGAAATGCATCAAAATGTGTTTTTCTTAAGTTTATAACATCACTTGTTTGAAAAAAGCCTTACCTTACTTGTATGAAGTCAGTTCTAAGAACAAAGGTAGAATGTGAGACAGTTGAAATCACTTCTAGTCCATATGTTTGAGTTAACTGTTTTATCCAAATAAGAGTTCACTTAGCTTTAGAAATACGTAATTTCAATATGTTTTTATTGTCATTAGATTTTGCACCTATGCTTCATTTTATATCAATAATTAAGAAATTATTTTATCATCTTTCTATGGGGCCCTAATTAACTGATATGATTTAGATCTTTGAAAGCATTTATCGTATGCACTTAACTTCTACTGCTTCTAAATACATCATTATTTTTGATGAAAGGTCTTATTCCAATTAAGTGTCCTAAGGAGAAAATAACCCTAAAATCCTGAAAAAAAAAAAACAAACTTTTTTTTTTATTTAATTGAGGTAGATTAGGAGAAAAAAGAACCATTGGGATTACAAGGATTCAGAAGACTTAAGCAAGTAGGATAAAGCAAAGATAAAAGTAAAACATTCTTCTACTTCCCAGCCTCATTCTGAGCTCAGCTTCCTCTGAAATCTGCCCCTCTGGGAATAGTGGTTGAGCTCCACATCTGGTTTTTCAGGGAACCCAGATCTGTCTTAGCTGCAGCCACCATGAGAAAGCAGGAGGTGAGAAAGCTGGTCTCTTCTCTCTCAATTTCTGGGTCATTTCTGCCTTCCACTCCAACATATCCATTCCTGTGTGCTGCCCTTCTCATTGTGGGCCACCTAGAAAATTGCAATTTTATTTCCACCCTCTCCATGAACACCCCATTCATTTGCTCATTTGCAGTGAGCACTGAAATCCCCCCATGCTGTAGACATTCAGGTCTTCTTTGACGCAGAATTTTATACTGACAACAACTTAAAACATTTCACACTCAGAGTAGTAAGCTGTGCTAACATGACCCCAGGAACCCATCCCAACACTCTCAAGACCATGTCTTCCTGCCCTGTCATGTATCACATCTTTCCTTTTCCCCACCCCCTCAAATTTATTGATCTTATCTCATCTCTCTTATTTTATTTTTTTCCAATACTGCTGTCCCTATATAAGCTCTTCTTTTTGCCTTCATCCCATCACCTTATATAAAAGACTTGGATGTTTTTCTTTCAGAAGTAAAAATCCGTTAACATTGGTAGGTTCCATTGTGACTTCTAATAATAAGGTGATGCTCAGTTTGGTATCAACCAAATAACTGCACATTTAATAAGAGATGTACGTGCTTTTAAAACATCTTATGTTGAGCCTCATCTTGTAGATTCCTTCTTCTTTGCATATCTGAGTTCAGACTTTTCTCTCCTGTCTCTAGAGCCCCTCCAGTGTAAGCAGATTAAGGAAATGTTCTTTGTTGCCCACTGCTACATCCAGCTTCCCTACCTGAGATCCATATCAACTGTATATCATGGGTTAGAGGAGCAGAAAGGCAGGACAATTTAGAACTTCTCACCATTCACAGTCAGGTTGCTTCCCGAGTTCAGTGTTCAGTTCTCCTTCTCTAATCACAACTCCTGTGATGGAACCCACATCTCACGACTTCTGAATTGGCAGCCTGGCTCTTTACCACTAGCGCCACCTGGGACACCCAGATTCCACATGCCGCAACTAAGATCCTGGTGCAGTCAAAAAAAGACAAAAAAAAAAAGAAAAAAAAGACTAAGCCCAGAAGTTCTAGCTCAACAAAATTCTACTTCTTAGTAGTATTATCCAAGGTGTGACTACTAAGGCAAGGATCACTGGAAGATATCCTGGAATGCTGGCTCCCATGTTGTATATTTCCTGATGATCCTTCTCTTTTTGGAGCAAAATAAATTAGGACCTCTGCCACACTGTACTATGTAAGTGTGCTCAGAGACACCGTGCATCGAAAGGGAGATGGTGTACTACACAAGGACACCTCGTCAAGAGTTCAATGTGGGTGAAATTCAGCCCAATGCTACTAAGTCAGAAACTGATAAAGATATCATACAGACTAAAGATGACCTTTGAGTGAAGTCTTCACCAAACTGAATAAAGGAAAACAGTTTCCAAGAAGTGAATCACTCCTGTATTTCTAATTCAGTTCAGTCGCTCAGTCATGTCCAACTCATTGCTACCCCATGGACTGTAGCACACCAGGCTTTCCTGTCCATCACCAACCCCCAAAGCTCACTCAAACTCATGTCTATCGAGTCGGTGATGCCATCCAACCATCTCATCCTCTGTTGTCCCCTTCTCCTCCTGCCTTCAACCTTTGCCATCATCAGGGTCTTTTCCAATGAGTTAGTTCTTCTCCTCAGGTGCCCAAAGTATTGGAGTTTCAGCTTCAGCATCCGTCCTTCCAATGAATGTGCGTAACTGATTTCCTTTAGGATGAACTGGTTGGATCTCCTTGCAGTCCAAGGAACTCTCAAAAGCCTTCTCCAACACCACAGTTCAAAAGCATCAATTCTTTGGTGCTCAGATTTCTTTACAGTCCAACTCTTACATCCATACATGACTACTGGAAAAACCATAGCTTTGATTAGACATACCTTTGTTGGGAAAGTAATGTCTATGATTTTTAATATTCTGTCCAGGTTGGTCATAGCTTTTCTTCCAAGGAGCAAGTGTCTTAATTTCATGGCTGCTTAATTTTCACCAAGTGATTTGGACGACCAAAAAAATTAAGTCTCTCACTGTTTCCATTGTTTCCCCATCTATTTGCCATGAAGTGATGGGATCAGATGCCATGATCTTAGTTCTGAATGTTGAGTTTTAAGCCAGCTTTTGCTCTCTCCTCTCACTTTCATAAAGAGGTCTTTAGTTCTTCTTCACTTTCTGCCATAAGGGTGGTGTCATCTGTGTATCCAAGGTTATTGATATTTCTCCTGGAAATCTTAATTCCAGCTTGTGCTTCATCTAGCCTGGCATTTTGCATGATGTACTCTGCATGTAAGTTAAATAAGCAGGGTGACAATATACAACCTTGACGTACTCCTTTCCCAATTTGGAATCAGTCTGTTTTTCCATGTCCAGTTCTAACTGTTGCTTACTGACCTGCATACAGATTTCTCAGGAGGCAAGTCAGGTGATCTTGTATTCCATCTCTAGAAGAATTTTCCACAGTTTGTTGTGATCCACACAGTCAGAAGCTTTGGCATAGTCAATAAAGCATAAGTTGAGGTTTTTCTGGAACTCTCTTGCTTTTTTGATGATCCAATGGATGTTGGCAATTTGGTCTCGCATTCTTCTGTCTTTTCTACATCCAACTTATCTGGGAATTCGTGGTTCACATACTATTTAAGCCTGGCTTGGAGGATTTTGAGCATTACTTTGCCAGTATGTGAGATGAGTGCAATTGTGCAGTAGTTGAATATTCTTTGGCATTGCCTTTCTTTGGGATTGGAATGAAAACTGTCCTTTTCCAGTCCTGTGGCCACTGCTGAGTTTTCCAAATTTGCTGCCATATTGAGTGCAGCACTTTCACAGCATCATCTTTCAAGACTTGAAATAGCTCAACTGGAATTCTATCATGTCCACTAGCTTTGTTCATAGTGATGGTTCCTAAGGCCCACTTAACTTTGCTGTAGGTGAGTGATGTCTGGCTCCAGGTGAGTGATCACACCATCATGATTATCTGGTTCATTAGGATCTTTTTTGTATAGTTCTGTGTATCCTTGCCACCTCTTTTTAATATCTTCTGCTTCTGTTAGGTCCATGCCATTTCCATCCTTTATTGTGCTCATCTTTGCATCTTTGTGCCTTTAGTATCTTGTACCTTAGTATCTTAGTATCCCTTAGTAAGGGATATCTTAGTATATAGTAAGGGATACTAAGATATCCCTTAGTATCTCTAATTCTTGAAGAGATCTCTAGTCTTTCCCATTCTATTGTTTTCTTCTATTTCTTTGCACTGATCACAGTGTATTTTGATCTCAGTGCTATGAATTTATATTTGCCAGCAATTTGTGAGCCAATTTCTTGAAATTCCTCCCAAATAAGATTTTTGTTCAGAAACTAGCCATCTAAAATATCTAGAATATATCCATCATTCAAGAATTAAAAAAAAAAAGAATTAATTCATTTTTGATCAACAAATATTTATTGAGGTGATATGCAGTACAATTTGTAGTATATATAAGTTTCTTAGTAGTGTTCACATATGTGGAACAATTAATTATTTGATTTTATGCTTACAATTTGACCATAGTTGTTGAGCTATAATTTGAAATCATGGAAATTATAATATTAAAGAAGAAAATTCCGTAATAATGTGGACAATTTTCAGAAACATTTTTGCCTCTCATATATAGTTTTTCAAGATAACATTCAGATCACATTTTTTTCTAATACAAAGCAGCTTCTATGAATGGATTTGACCTACCCAATGGATGATACACAGACTTTGGTCAATTCTAGCCATTTGAATAATTCCATGGTGATATTAAGTTTCTTGATGAATAAATATTATTACTGAGTAAAAAAATGTAAACTAGAAAACTGAATATACAGGCACATGTTTAAAGATTTATTGCACTTTTCTTTAGTATTCTTTCCACTGAATTCTCAGTATTCAAAAGAAAATATTGAACTTCAGTAAAGATATTAATGTTTATAAAGATCACAGAAAACAAACATCAATACATTGTCCCAGTTATTAAAAATTTCCTCTACTACATGTACAGACTTAGAAATCTTTCTACATAACTCAATGTTAAAATGTTACTATATTTATAACATAGCATATTAATAGTATTTTTAACTGAGAAAAATAGATATTATTGCTAATACTATTTTATAAAAGCTTAATATTTCAAAACATGTTTGGTTGTATTTTAGTTGATTAATTTGCAAATATTTCCCTATTCCTGAATATGGGGAAATTCCATTGTGACAAACAGATATTATCATATAAAAAGGTTAGAATTAGACAAAAATTGAGAAAAAATGCATCACTTGGAGAGAGGAAATGTTACTAACATTAAAAAAAAAATGTCTTCCACACTCTAAAGCCCTAAATTTGTGTTTACAATATCATAAATCTGATTCTAAGCAAAATTTTAAAGCAATTTCCCATTAATGTCATCCATATAATAAATAATAAATATTCTTGTAATTGCACTATTAAGGATCTTAACCACAATACTAATTATGAGGTTATTAATCTTAAGGGCAACATCTATGGATTTCTACCAAGATGGGAGGTGATATTAGGTAAATTGCCTTGGCTACTTTTTTAAAAGATGAGCTTTTGAGATAATGACAGTAATTCATTAATCTTTGATTGCATGATGTCTGACACATAAGACATGCTTATAAATATTTCTCAAGTAAATGAGCGAATGAATGAAGAAGAGAAAAAGGAATGGAAAAGAAGGAAAATTAATGAGTGAGGGGTTAAATAGGAAAGCCCAACTGATCCAGATCAAACACACTCTGTGAGCCAACCATTCTCAACTTGATTTGGACAAAGATTCCAGTAGTCAGAGTGTTTGCTATTTTATTTTTTTTCAGCACTCACTCTTACCTAAAGAGAAAACAAAATAATTCTACTTCTCCTCAGTAGTCAACGCCATCAGTCACCAGATAAGAAGCACTATGTTCCAGACAGTACGTGTATTGTGTTAGATTGAACATTTTTTCATACACAAATTATATTTCTCATGAACATTGCCATCCCTTGGTACATTATGTATTTCTGATGATCAATAAATAATGAAGCATAACAATAACAACAACATCAACAAAGCCCCCGGGGACTCTGAGGCTTGCACTTTGGCACAGGTCTGAGCAAACAGATGGTTTCTTCCTTGTGCCCTGAGAGCAAGCCTCGTTGCCTTCTATAGAACCACTAAAGGCAGTAAATCCCTAAGCAATTGGCCTTCCATCAAACGCCGTCTGTATCCGGTCTCAGGGAATTCACAATGAGGGACGTTTGGCAATGGCGTCTCAGTTGATCACTCCTGTAATGGGGCAATTACAGGCAGAGAGGTTGTCTGTGATGTAACCCAAGCCCTCGTTTCTACACAGCTGTGCAGACCATCAACTCAAATTGTACCGAGAAGTCAATTGGGAACCTATTTGGAATATGGGATATTTATTGGCTGAGGAAGAGGAAAGTCTATTTGTTCAACCACAGTGGAATTTATCTTGGTTGGCTCTGGGCACAGACGTTTGAGCCTGTGCAGACAGCAGCACCACTCCTTGCCAGGCAGGCTGTTCTGGGCTCTTCTCTGACCCGGCTCCCCTGGGCCCTGTCTATCACTCCTGTCCTAGACCAGCCTGCTCTGGGGTTTCCCTCTGACTCCACGAGCTTGCACACACAGACCTCTTGGAACTGTGACTGCCCAAGTGGATTTTTCAGAATTCTGATGTTTAATCCATATATAAGGATAAAAGGACTGCATGTGGCAATGAAGGCCCAGCTGACATTAGATGGCATGATTTTTTAATGGATTTTTTTTTAACTTCCTTTCATAATCTTTGGCCACTTAGAAGGAAAAGAGAGATTTGGTAGTGGGATTTCCCAGGTACCAAGGACTGACACAGTGGGTAAGCCAAGAAGCCAACATCTTAAGGATGGAGTTTAGTGCACTGTGGTGATGCCTGCCCATAGGTTCCAGACAGTGGAAGAGGTCAAGAGTAGGCAGGGCAAAAATGATGGTGTGTAACAGAGGCCTCAGTAAAGACTGTGCTGAAGACAAAGATCAGGCTTGCGGGTAAGGGAGTCAGAGAGGCAAAGGCTCGGGGCTACAGTCAATGAGATCCCAAGGAGTCAGACATGCCTGAGGTGACTTAGCATGCCCTCTTGTGGTATCTAGTTCCCTGACCAGGGTTCCAAGCCGGGACCCTTGCATGGGGGTACAGAGTTTTAGCCGCTGGACCACCAGGGACGTCTCTGGGCTTAGGTTTTGAAATGACTGGTTCCATCTTAGGTGATCTCCCTCTCTCTCCCTCTGTCCCTGCATCCCTCTTCCACTCTCACTCTGTCCCATTGTTTGTTCTTTGGGAACTGGGCAGCCACATCATGAGAGCACTCGTCGGAGATGCTCACAGAGCAAAAGAGCCACGACCTTCCAACAGCCCTGTGAGTAACTTTGGAAGCAGATGCTCCCTTCTTCCACCAAGAGGAGCCTTCATGTAGGTCCTCAGCTCTGACTGTGGGCTGACTGCAATTTCATGACAGTTCTTGAGCCACAGGCACTCAACTAAATCATCTCTGCATTCCTGACCCACAGAAATGATGAGACAATCATCTTTGCTATTGTTAAGCCATTAAGGGGGACTAAAGTCTCACTGTCTTTCCTACCTTCATAATATTTATTTTTTATTTGCACAGTGACCCTAAATGGGTATTCCTTGAAGGGCATCTCTCCTGGGTAGCTTTCTTCTAAGTGGCAACATCAGAACCCAGGTTCTTTCCATGTTGAGAGATCACAAATAGATGGAAATACATTTGTGGGAAGGCAGAGAAGGGTAGGCTTGTGTTTTTCTATGGGGCAGGTAGGACTGGGAATGACCTGCATCACTTGTGTCCATATTCCATTGGCTAGAACCTAGTAACATGGCAGCACTTAATTGGCAGAGGGCTGGGGAATGTAATCTAGCTTGTGTCCAGAAGGAAAAGGGAAATGCTTTGTTTGGTAAACAACTTGTCAGTCTCTACCACATGAGGCATGGAGTGATTGGACTAGGATGGGAGAGGATAAGAGAGAGAGAAGGATGGAAGAATTCCAGGCAGAGGAAACAGCTCCCTGGAACTGAATGACTTTGGCATAGCACTGGTGGAAAAAGCCCGCGAGAGACTGCAGTCAGACAATAGGCCCTTCATTTTCTCTAGGAAGTGAATAAGGAAGCAAATTTGAAAAACAGCAGGAAGCAGATAATGAGGAAATAAAAAATATATATTTTAGGAAGGTAATTATGTCAAAAACTGGCCAATTTTGAGATTCAGAAGCATCAATGCCAATTACTCAGGTCAGATTCTAACAGGATATCAAGAACATCTCAAGCATGAGAATGCTGTTGCTAAAAAACAAGTCCAAGAGGCTTGATAAAAACTATCTGATTGTGTTTAAGTAAACAACTGGTTCTTCAAGGTAACGCTGTAACATTCTTTCCTGAAAGAGTGCTGAAAACAAAAGAACTCAATCCCAACAACAGAAATTTTCACTAACAATTTGGCTGTCAACATATTCCCAGTAATGTTGGTTTTCAAAAGGTGTATTTTGATTGGCCAAACTTTTAGTCTCTACTGCTTTGATTTCCATTTTCTTTGTAGTCACATTTCAGTGTAATAAATTTTAACATGTCATCCAATGAAGGATAAATCTGATGTGAAACCTTACAGAGAGTAGAGAGATTTTTGATGAAATGAAGGAGGATTTGTGTTGCCTATGATGCTTCCATTCCAAAGCTCAGGATTCTCTTGTTTTCTTAGTTCTGCTGGTGGGAAATGAAAGAGACTAAATCCAAAACACTCCTTGCTGACATAAAGATAAAACTACCTCCATAACTTTAATAAAGAAATGATTTCGTTCCCATGGTTCATTCTTATTTGTAAAACCATCATGTTTAAATTATATAGATCACAGATTGGAAGAGAAAATATTGTATTAGACCATATACACCATTAAGAAATATTTTTAAATAATTTAAGGATAATTTAAACAAATATTTTCAGTGGATCTAAAAATCTCTTTTATAATAACAAGTGATGAGCCCAAGATTTACTATTATTATGAAAGCTGCCCTTTAAGTCCAAGAAGTGCAGTTTAGGGTTTTTAATGGAATGTCTTTTATATCAAATAAGCATTTAGAAAAAAAGCTGATAAACCTTCTTTGAGTCTAGAAGATGAATAGATGTTTCTCAATGGATGTGAATTCTGCTGTTTTCATTTTGATTTAGATATTAAAACTTTGGGAGAAAATATTCATTGAGGTTTTTTTGACCTCCTTTATCATTTTAAAGGATATTTTCTTATCATCAGAATAAAAGGTCATCATTTATATTGAAATGGTTGAAAATACATTAATTTGGAAACAATTTAGTTGAAGAAAAGTAATTGGAACCGTCATTGCAACAGTTCTGCCAGCCTACCACCTTGTACTGCAATGGAAGACCCTTGACCTTATGCTCTGTCCTGGAATCTCTGCTTGTCTGCCATGTAATTTGCCTGTTTACATGCTGTTATCTTTGATGGATCTCTTCTAGGCGATATGCTACCCGATGAGACGTTGTAGCAGTCTCCTCCTGGTACAGCATCCTTGAGCAGAGAACACTCTGCCAACCCACAGGGTGGCCTGCACCAGCTTTACCTATGACACCGTCAGGACCAAAGGAGATAAAAAACTCTCTGTAATTTACAAAGGGCTATTCAAATAAGAAGTATTGTCATCCAGATCTTGGGTTGCAAACCACTTCTCTGAAGGGCTAGAGAAGAAACATTTTAGGCTTTGGGGTCATGCTATCTGTTGCAAGTCCTCTGTAGTGGTACAGAAGCAGTTTCACACGTATGGTTGTGTTCCGGTAAACCACCATTGATAGACGCTTAAACACTTGGAATTCTCATCATGGCCATCTGTCACACAATCGTCTCTTTATTTTTTTTCCCCAAACATTTAAAACTGTAAAAAAAACTTTTCTAAGCTCACAGGCCATATAAAAATGGGTGCTGGGCCAGACTGGACTAATTCCTGATCTGGGTCCCTTTCCCTCGCTACCTAAAAAAATCTCAAATCTTGTCCCTCAGAGTGTGATCCTGGATGCTTGTGAGAAATGCAGGATCTTAGGCTCGTGCCCAGACTGGGAGAATCAGAATCTATATTTTTAGCAGGATTCCCTAGATGAATCTTGTGCTCCCTTACTTTTGAGAAGTTTTGTTGTGGAATGCAGTTAAAAGTCAGAAAGAATAGAGAAACCACCAGGATTTTTGAATAAAGTATATACCACAAAAGTACACACTAAGATCTGTGCATTTATTAATACAAAAGCCTTTTAGAACCAAATTTTATTTAAGTAATATATTTATATATGAATAAATATGTGTCCATATGTGTGTGTGTGTGTGTGTGTCTTCAGTCATGTCCAGCTCTTTGTGGCCCCATGGACTGTAGCCCACCAGGCTTCTCTGTCCATGGGATTTCCCAGGCCAAAATACTGGGATGGCGTGGGGTGTTGTTTGCTGTTTCCTATTCCAGGTGATCTTCCTGATTCAGGATCGAACCTACATCTCCTGAGTCTCCTGCTTTGTCAGGCAGATTCTTTACCACTGTACCACCTGCGAAGCCTACATGTATACACACACACACACACACACACAGTTATGTATTATGTGTGTATATGTGCGTATGAGGATATGGTTTACCAGTCCACAGCAAACTGCATGTGGGGGACTTTGCTATAAGCAAGATCCATCTAATAATCAAAACAAATAACTAAAAGCCTACATTTAAAATAAATGAAATCAAATTAAGTCCTAAAAGATCAGGAGTCGGGACTCACTTTGTGTCAAGTCGGACAGCTGTGTGTGCACTCAGCCATCACCAAGGGAATCATTGTTTTATAGCAAAATGCAGTAGCTGTCGTTCAGAGCGATAACCCCAGGGCACGAGGAAAGGTTAAATTATGTTCAGTGTTCTCTGATTAAGAAAGTTGGGACATGTCCTTGCACTTTAAGAAGAGTTCCATCACAGGTAGTTAAAATTAAAAAAAAAAAAAAAAAAAAGGGTTGTGTTTCATGAAGCCTTACCTTCAATTATTTGGAAAAGTTTCCATTTGGAATGGCATTCTCTATTGATTGTACATAACCACGGCTTTATCTTTTTATTTTTTTTAACATGTAAAATTTCATCTACCATTCTTGGGGGTGGGCATCTCAAATCTTTGATTTCATTTTTCCTATTTGAGAAAGATCATCTTTGTCTTATTTTCCTTTCCAATTTTTTAAGCAATTATTATATTTTTAAATTTTTAATTGGAAGATAATTGCTTTACAATGATGTGTTGGTTTCTGCCATACAACCATGTGAATCTATCATAACTATATATATATATATATATATATATATCCCATCCCTCCTGAGCCCCCCTCCTGCCCCACCCCTCTAGGTCATCATAGCGTGCCAGGCTGGGCTGCCTGTGTTATATGGCAGATTCCCACTAGCTATCTGCTTTACTCATGGTAGTGTATATATGTCAATGCTACTTTCTCAATTTATTCCACCCTCTCCTTCCCCTACTGTGTCCACAAGTCCATTCTTTACATCTACATCTCCATTCCTTCCTTGTGGATAGGTTTATCAGTACCATTTTTTAGATTCCATGTATATGGAATCCCTTTAACTTCTTAATAAGACCAGAAAACTGCTGTTATAGGTTAGCAGGTGATTGTGGAATTTAGAAGATGTTCTTATTTTCTCTTTTCTATTTCTTCTCGGTCTCCCCAATCAGAATTAGGATGCATTGCTTTACCATTGATCCCTCTCTCTCCTGTTTAAAAATTTCCGTCTACTTATATATATAAATGTTTTCCTAGGACCCATTTCCCCATCCTGGCATCCAACATAACACAGAAAATAAATGGATGGAAGAAAGATAGATAGATATCTGAATAAATATAAGTAAGAAGTATAATGCTTGTCATAAGCACCATGCCCAACCTGAGTCCTTCTGACCACTGGAGAATTCTAAAGATTACTTGTCTCTTAGAATGGAGACCCTCGGGCAGCTGCCATCTGAATGAAGACTGATGAGGCTACTTACTTGTGATCATGACAGTTTAGAAGTTTGTTTCACATCCTTTGTCCCTGCTGGTTGGTGAGGTGAGAGAAGACAGAAGCTGTGACAGAAAGTAGAATATACAGAAAAACACCAGTGGAGAGAAAAGGAGAGAGTGACTGTTACAGGACCAATTCTGGTTTCTTCCGTGAAATTCTAATTGAGAACTCAGGGCCCGGCTGACGGTAGAGGATTCTGCTTCTCTGAGCTGTGGTCAGGCCTGTCATTGATATGATATCCAGTTCCTAGGCAATTCTCCCTGTATGCTATATTTAAAATTAAATGGCAAAATGATCTGCATTAATGAGGGCCCAGAGCACTGTCAGTACACTGGTGGGAAAGTCATACTTATGGTAATTCAGTTTCAATAGATTGGTCGTGTAAAGAGAATGGCTGACAGCAGGTTATCAAGGCAATTTCCAAGTGGGCAACTGACGATGGGCATTCTGACTGAACAGGGACAAAAGAAAGGCTTCAAGGACGCCATGAACATACTTTCTAATAATGTAGGAAAGTCAGCATTAGCTCAGAAGTCAAACAGCATGGAGCAGTTGGCAGAGAGCAAATGAGGACCCTGCAATTTTCATTCTTAAAAAAAAAATAAAGCTGGTGCTGGGAAGGAAGCAGCCACCAACAGGTCCTCAAGTTGACAACCGCTATCCTAAGTGGGGACTTCCCTGGTGGCTCTGTCGGCTCCTGCCTATGCAGGAGATTTGGGTTCAATCCCTGGGTCAGGAAGATCCCTGGAGGAGGGAATGGCAACCCATTCCAGTATTCTTAACTGGAAAATCCCATGGACAGAGGAGTCTGGTGGGCTACTCCATGGGGTCACAAAGATGTATGCAACGCAACTTAGTGGCTAAACCACCAGTCATAAGTCAAGTATCAAACACATGTGAATCCAGTCAAAATGAGCTTGACACTATCAACAAGGCATGGTTGCTGTAATAAACAAATAAGACAGTTTCATTAACAAGAAATTGCATATGCAAAAGACAGTAATTATTCAGTGCCAAAGTGATATTTTATCAAAAATTAGACAACAGATTTTCTCTTCAGTATCTTTTATTGCAAATAGGTGCTATATGTTCAGCCCTGTGTGTCCGGTGCTGGGACTTGGAGATGCTGCCCAGAAAGGAACAAGTCCAATCTTGTCCTCTAGGAGCTTACATTTGAATTCTTGAATAATTCAGTAGAGCCTCTTCCTTTCTGACTGGAAAAGTAACATTGCTGTTGTCATTCTGTCTATGCAAATATTTTCCATCATTTCCCAGCATTTTCTTTTAAAGAGTTTTTCAATTATGGATTATATCCACACATCACCATTTGTGTTCATTCGTGAGTCCAACGTTCCCATTTCTGTTTTAAAAAGCCAATCTTTAGCAGAGGTGAGGGGTTTTGTAGAGAAAAATGTTACTCTATCACCTAGGGAGCCACTCATCCTTGAGCCCTCTCCTCAAGCAAAGACGGCTATGACATGCCTTAAATTGTCAACACTCAGGGTTTCATGTGTGACACGAAAGACAGTTTTTGTTGTTGTTATTATTCAGTTGCTAAGTCATGTCTGACTCTTTGTAACCGCATGGAGTGCAGCATGCCAAGCTCTTCTGTCCCCTACTATCTCCTGGAGTTTACCCAAACTCATGTCCATTGCGTTGGTGATGCCACCCAACTATCTCATTCTCTGTCATCCCCTTCTCCTCCTGCCCTCAGTCTTTCCCAGCATCAGGGTCTTTTCCAATGAGTCAGCTCTCTCTTGGCATCAGGTGGCCAAAGTATTGGAGCTTCAACTTTAGCATCAGTCTTTCCAGTGAATAGATGCTTTGGTTTCTCTCAAATGAGAATCCACTTTGAGAGGTATCCAAGCTACCTCATGACAGGCTGTTCAAGGATAATGAGCAGATTCTGGCCCCAAATCATCCCCTTCCAGACTTTACAGACAGGAAACTAGAAGACTAAGACAGTCTCACAAGGGCAATCAGAGTGTGAAATGAACGTAAGTGCTTCTCTTTACAGTCACAGGAGTAAATGTGAGCTAAGATATGCACTGGCTTTTACAATCATTAAGGAAGCCTTTTTCATTCACTTTGTGCGCAGGAGAATTTAGTGTCTTTGTAAACATGTATAAAGGCTGAATTTGCAAGGCATTTTCCCCATGAAATCTTCCTAGCCGAGATGTTGGCTATTTGCCACAAAAATAGCCTCTGCGAAAGCCTCAGAACCTCACAGAGTGTGGGTGACAGAGCCCGGCACCCACCCAGAGGTTTGCCCTTAGAATGACTCCACTGAGAGCCTCCTACAGGCCATCCTGTTAAAACAGATGCTACTGAAGAAACAGCTGTTGGGGTGATTTTAATGTAGATTTCATCCTCTTAGTGAGGAGACTTCCTCAGCTTGGAAGCTTTCTGCTGCTTGACTCTGAATTTATTTGATCTGTTTCACAGAATATAAAGGCAACAAACCCATCTTTCTTTCATTCCTTCTTTGTGCTTTATTTCTTTCTCTTTTCTTCCCCTCTTTGGGGAAGCAATTCCTCTAACACACAAAGAAGTTAATTGTGAAAGCGTGCCATGGAAATGGTATGAAAACCGTTCAACAGAAGAACAGTGGTTGTTCCGTCGAGTTGAAAGAAGCCTGCACTCTTTCATTTGCATAAAGCACAGTGTATGGTGCTATTTGTTAAAGTAAGTTGAATAGATAGTACTTAAATTACATATAAATGTGTGTTGTTTTGAACTGTTTATGTCAGTAAAGTAAATCTAATGACACAAACATAATAATACCTCAACTGCTTTTATAACCAGTTTATAATATTTATCGTTTGTGGAGCACAGCTAGTGTTATCTGCAATTCAACAGTAATTTTCCATCACAACCTCAAAATAGTTAATGTTAAAAGGAATCAATATGTACTACATTTTACTGCAGACCCATGGGCAATAGCTTGCTGTTAATGATCAAAACTGCCAACTTATATCTATCGCTGTGATTTTTCTCTTCATAAATTAAAAGGAAAGAAGTGTGAAAGAAACTGTAAAATCAGGCTATGATAAGTTCGAATCCTGCACACTCTCTCTTGCTCTCGATCTCTCATTTTTAAGAAAAGTTGTTTTTATTTATTTTTTTTAATGTCAGTGATGCAGTCCATTATTAGGAGTTATTACCCCCAAGTGCTTGGGTTTTGCTATCAATATCACTAGTGGAAGGAATACCAAAAAGGCTGGTATTAGTGGTTTTTACTTTATCCTTTTCATGTCATGGAATATAAAACCTAGCTCTAAAATCAATTCCTAGGATGTTACCTGAAAGGATCCATCTTATGCCAAATACGTGTCATTGTAGAAAGAAATGTAATGTTTGATGTGCTTCTTAAGGTGTTTAAAATGGCACATTCTTGGATCATTAGTGTGCGTTGTCTGTGGAAGACGACATAACGTTCTCATGATGGCCAGTGCTGATTCTGTCTTGAACATCCATCATCTAGTTGTTCTTTGAACAAATATGCATTAAATGTCATCATGTTACTTTTGAGCCAAATACCATGCTGCTAGTTATTGAACAGGGAAGGAAAAGAAAGGAGGAGGAAAGGAAGGGAAGGAAGGAAGAAATGGAAGAAGGAAGAAGGAGGGGAAGAGAGGAAGGGAAAACAGGAGACAAATGAGGAAGGGCTGGTAAGTGACACCACAAAATTTGAAGTAACACAGTCCTGAATTGGAACCCAAACTTCCTCACTTATAAATCGTATGAATTTAGACAAGTTACTTACCCTCTCTATAAGCCTTAGCGTCCTCAAGTGTAAAATGGGGATCATTTTATTACCTGTAATACTGTTGAGAGACTTAGATGAGGAGATTATGGTTATCCTCAAGAATATTATTAATGACACCGAGGTCCAGTCCCTGCTCTCAAAATACTCAGAGTCTAGTGACACTGAATGACATTGAATGAGCAAACAGGTGACTGTGATGCAGAGCCCTGAAGCAGGGGTGCTCTGGGTGCCAGAATACGTACATGCAAGTGCTTGAGGAATGTAGTCTTGATGGTTTAGAGCGTCTGGAAGGCTCAAGCCGAAGGATGCCCGAGAACCCTTTGTGAACTGCCTGATTGCTGCAAGTATTCTCTTCTGTCCTTCTGAAGTTCTGGGAGCCTCTAGATCTAGGCACAGAAACTGAGTATTGATTATTCATAGACTAACTGGTTTCATCAGGGATCATTTCAGACTACTGTGTACAGGGCACAAAGCTACATCCTATGGAATTAAGAGATGAATGAAATGAAACTCCTGCTCTCAAGTCGCATCCAGCTATCAGAAGGAGCTTATCTACTTTGTGTTCTCAGTATTTCGAACAATTCAAAAGACCATTTGATGCAGTGGAACTAGTCAAGTTTGCATAGATTTCATTAAATTCATTCAGTTGATGGAAGACACCAATATTTTTTGTAGATGACCGAATAGGTGGCTTCCCAGGTGGCAGAGTGGTAAAGAATCCACCTGTCAATGCAGGAGACACAAGAGATGTAGGTTTGATCCCTCAGTTGGGAAGATCCCCTGGAGTAGGAAATGGCAACCCACTCCAGTATTCTTGCCTGGAAAATTCCGTGGACAGAGGAGCCTGGTGGGCTACAGTCCACAGGATCGAAAAGAGTTGGATATGACTGAGCATGCACACAGATGGTAAAGAACAAAAATCAGCAGGGATCAAAGGTGATTTGTGATTTTCCATCTTGGAGCAGTTGACTGTCTCAAAAGGAAACTCTCAAAGAACGTACAAAGTCTGAGTGAGAATTTCTCAATTATCTCTGATTTTGGAGAGAATTATCAATGTTCCAAAACCAAATTGATACTGTCCTCACAATTTTCTTTAAATGGAGAATTCTATTCCAGTACTTTCTCTCATTTCTCCCCCTCAATCAATGTTCTTTGAGTTTCTTCTGTTATTTGGTGCAGAAAGCTCCAATTAGCTGATTATCTGTCTTTAGCACCTTTGTTTCACTTTTCAGAGTGTTTGATTGCCTCCAAACAAAGAAAGCTAATAATCTATTTTTATCAAAGAAGGTGCTGTGTCTGCAGGAATCAGAGAGCATCTCAGATGAGCTGGGATTGGAGACTGAGCCAAGGAGAGGATTTAGATGAAGGCTGCTGAGCTATCAGAGCACCCACGGGATGGTTAAAGTGCTGAGTTTAAAATCTACAAATCCTGCTTTCTAATTGGGAATATATTTTGATTCTGAGATTTTCAAACGGGTGTGTCTTTTTACTGATTTTGGATAGTTTAAATAAAGGAATTCACACTGTGAACTCTGGGGAAGTCAGTTTGCCCACATGGCGCTGGATCACTCTGTCCTTCTTGCCAAACCATGCTAAGTAGTAAAATCTGTTCTTAAAAATCTTGTAAAGCCCCAGATTAAACAGAGCTGGCTTTCTTTCTTATGCTTATTTCCTGTTTGTCTGGAGCCTGGTGAGGGGGTTTAGGGAAGGTGGCCCATGTTGCCTAGTTCTGAGTCAAATTAAGAGTCTTACAAAGTAGCAAGATACATTGAAACCCTGTTGAATCTTTACAGGAAAAGAAGAATCAATACTAATCAAATCATAAAATTTGAAATCAATGTTCTCTCATTATTGATATCATTAGGTAACATTTTGGGAGTGTTTACTATGTGCCAGGCACAGTTTTCCATGATTTACTTGAAAGAATTTTCTTAATCTTCAAAACAACCTTCTGAAGTATAGACTATTATTATCTCTACTATATGGATAAAGAAATGTAAGCAAAAAAAAACAAAAAACAAACAAGTCTATCAACTTGCCTAAGTTTATCAGGATGTTTCAGGCAGAACCAAAATTACACCAAAAGAAATGAGCTTGACTCACTCTTTTTCATGTATTGTAGTTCTATAAATTTCTACGGCAGAAAAAATAAATTATTTTACTCTAATAATTATGAATGTGTCCTGCATTGCAGGTGGATTCTTTACTGTCTGAGCCACCAGGGAAGCCACAATAAATATGAATTTAGAAAGCAACGATAATGTTGGGGAAAATGACAATGAACTCAAAAGGTGATAATGAAAATACAATTCTAAGAGCATTGAAAATAGACTAGAGATGTAATAAATATTTGCATCCCAGCCTGATTTTAATATTTCTGGTCCTTCTAATCTTCAATAATTTTAATCCCTACACAATTGTAAAGACAAACATGTATGATAGTAGTTCCTTAAGCTAGATATGCCACTCTTCTCAGAGAATTAAAAAGATTTAAATGTCTTTTCAGCTCTTATTCTTCAGGAAGGAGTCTTCCCTCTGGACCTCTCTCCATTCTCCTCTACCTGATTGATGTCTTAGAGTCTGAATTGAATGAATAGAATTGCTGAGTGTCCTTACCCTGGGTTTCTTGTTGAGCGTAGCCAGTTTGTGGCACCAACAGCTGAAAGGCTGGAAAGAGTATGAATCCAGGGTTTCACACTCCTGACTGATCACCTCCTGGTGTCTATCTAAGGAATCCTTGGCTCTTCTTAGGTGGGCCTTTCCAATCAGCTCTTTTGGGCTCCCCAGGTGGTGTTAGTGGTAAAGAATCGACCTGGCAAGCAGGAGACCTGGGTTTCATCCCTGGGTTGAGAGATCCCCTGGAGGAGGGCATGGCAACATACTCCAGCATTCTTGCCTGGAGAATTCCATGAACAGAGGAGCCTGGTGGACCATAGTCCATAGGGTTGCAGAGTTAGACATGACTGAAATTACTTGGCACAGCATAGTACAGCACAACTGCCCCCTCCCGAGGGGATCATCGGTGCTCCCTGCTACTCCTAATCTGAGATCTTCCACAGAGCTCCTGCCCACATGTTGGCAAGTGGTGTCTTTCCTCTCCTCAATTACTCCGTATGATAAAGCCATTTATTTCCCGCCTAAGTCTTGATGGAAAACAGAAACCTTTGGAATTTAGTACGATTTCATCCATTTACTGTTACTTATTCTATTCAAAACCAGTTTTTCTGCTTTATTTTTCCAACTGAAAGGAGCTCGACCAAGTTTCTGCTCATAAGCATATGGTGCAATTTCTGATACTCAGGTGGAATTTGTCGCCCATTATTTAACAGCAATTCTAAGTTGTGAGTAATTTCCATTTTAATCACAGAGAAAAAATTAAATTAATTGTGCATGACAGAATTAGGTAATGTCATTACCATCTCTGTGTTACCAGAGCCATTGAAGTCAGGAGGCTTTCTGATGATGAAAAAACTGCTTGACTGCCTGATGTTGGTAAAACTAGTAATTTTTTGATGAGTTACTGAATCCTGAAATTATTCAGGTGCTTTGAAGACAACACAAAGGAGGCAGAGATAGATCTGTGTGCTATTATAGTAGGTGAACAATCTAGTTTTCTTAGTTTTGCTTCTTTTATGAATTGGAGGACAAAGAAACTCACTAGACTTAGAACTCATATATCTTGATGGCCAATGTAAGTAACTCTTTCTCCCCAAATGTATCATTTCCCCAAAATCCAAGTCTTAAAATAAATGCTAGGATTCAAGATCAAAATATCTTGCATCTTATGAAATGAGCATCTGTATTGAACAAATAAATGGATAGCTGATTTTGTTCTGTTCCATAGGCATAGTCTTAACCAAAGTTTTTTAAGTGCAAGAATTGCAGATTGAAAGTGAAAGGAAACTGAAAGTGAAAGTCGCTCAGTCGTATCTGACTCTGCGATGTCCATGGAATTCTCCAGGCCAGAATACTGGAGTAGGTAGTCTTTCTCTTCTCCAGGGATCTTCCCAACCCAGGGATTGAACCCAGGTCTCCTGCATTGCAAGCAGATTCTTTACCAGTTGAACCATAAGGGAAGCCCAAGAATACTGGAGTGGGTAGCCTATCTTTTATCCAGTGGATCTTCCCAACCCAGGAATCAAACCAGGGTCTCCTGCATTGCAGGCAGATTCTTTACCAACTGAGCTATCAGGGAAGTCCCTGAATTACAGATTAGTATCTCCCAAACCATCTTGTATCTTGAACCACGAATATGATTAATATAGCCAGGTGTTCATGTAGGGCTCTTGGGAGATTTATGTAAGAAGATTATAAGAAAAATGTGAATTCTGAATAGAAATTTAATACTTAATATACTATCACTTCACAACAATTAAGCCATCCAAGAAATGTAAGTTGGTTATTGCAAGAGTTAGCCTTTGCTGCAAAATGAATCACCCCAAAACATAGTGGCTTAATGCACATTTATTGAACCCTTGATTCTTCTGGGCAGAAACTTGGGCGGAGCTCAGTGATGTGGTCCTTTCATTGCATTTATTCATCCATCTTGTGTGTGCAGCCGGGTTGTTTAGGAGCTGGTAAATCTAGGATCACCTGTGCTAGGAGGACTTATCTGTGTTCCCCATTGTATCTCATCTTCCTTCAGGTTAGCCGGGTTTTTCACATAATATGTGAGCAGGAGTCTAAAAAGGCCAGTAGAAGCATGGGAGAAAGGCTTAACATCACTTCCATCACATTGTATGGGCTTAAGTGAGTCACATGGCAGGTCAGATGTGCGAGGAAGAGAAAGAACATCTGGATGGTGTTGGGAGAAGCTTCTAAATTCCAAAGCAAGTAAGGAAAAGGCAAGGATGTGGCCATTTTGTGATCTATCAAACTTAGATAAGGAACAATGTGGAATGGGAGTAATGAACCGAATACTTTCCTGTGCTTTTTGTGACCAGAGAGGGCAGGAAAGACTAGAACACTGTTTTGGATATATCACTGTATATAGATCGCACACACATATGTCAGTAGACATTTCCATTTAATATTTTTCAAACACAAGCAGATTTTTTTTTTCCCTACAGACACTCCACTCTAATCTTATTCCCCATTCTTTTGCCCAATGTACAGTTTTTCAATGTTTTACTTGGCTTTTCTGTACTCCCCCCTGACTCCCAGATCAGCTCTTCCTTCTCTGAGTGAGTTTTATACTTCCCCAGTCTCTCTTATCCTGCTTACTGTCTCTTCCAGAATTGGGCAGAAACCAAGTCAATGAAGAAAACACTCAGTCATTTGGCAACATGAAGAAGCAATTAGATGCCAGCTTCTAAAGGGCTTGAGGACATTTTAACCCCAAGTGCTGGAAATCTTACTGAAATTGCAGACAGAACAGAGGGAGAAGTACTTGAAAGACTATTAGCTAGCCAGAGCTTGGCCCCATCACATTTTTTTCTGGTTCCTGTTAGAAGAAGGCTTCCATGTTCTAGCTTAAGCCAGTGTGAGGCGAAAGGAGATGGATCAATGCACATCTATCTGTGCAAGAGTTCCTCGGAAATAATGAAAGCTTGTCTTCATTCTTGAAGAATAAGACCTAGAGAAAGTGATTCCCAGAGCATAACGGAACTCTTTGGATGTAGGTGACAATGAAGAAGAGAATTCCAAATTCCGCTGATAATCTGCAGTGCGGTTAATCTCTGAAAGGCTACTGAGATGTGTATTGTAATTGGAACCACAAAAGTTGCCATTCATTTCATTCTGTACAGCACTTGGTATTGTATTCAGACATAGAGTAGGCTATTACTCAAACCTCTCTTTTCTATTTTTTTCTCTTATTGTTCATCTTTTAATACAGACCTTGCCCCTTACCCAAGCCAGGATTGTTACTCCACTGAGGGTTCTTCAGACATCATTAACCACAGGAAGAGAACATAACACAGCAGAAACTTGGGATTGAATAACAACCTTGAAATTCAAACTGACATCATGTATTATTGTTTGCATTATATACTAAACAGTTATTAGGAACAATTAGCAATTAAAGACTCTTAGGTGCCGTTATATGGTTTTCTACAATATATCCTGAATAGCAGGATAAGTGCTTTGGCTGCCAGCCAATCATCAAAAAGCCCACAGAAAACTCTCATCTCAAATGCAAGCTCCTTTGTGGCCATTGAATGAAGCACGTTAATCAAGCAACGCCATATATGAGATGGAGATGGGGAGACCTGAAGTACCCATGTTCACTTTAAAGCGTGTAGTCCCATGGATTTGCACACCTATATCCTATATTCCACTTTTGTGAAAAAGAGATGGATAGTCAGCACAGAAACAGGTACCCAGAAATATTTGTAAAGGAATATATACTGATTCCAGGACAGCATTCGAGTTAGCTCTTCTAGCTTCTGGTTCTTTAGTGCTTGATACTCACACCTGTGTTTATCATAATGATCTGGAGGCCCAAAGTGCTCTTTCTGAAGCATCAAAGTGAGATTATATCATAATCAAGCTATTTTTATTGTTAAGTGTAGTCTCTGTCTATATATATGTATATATATTGAATTCCTTGAAAATTAAAAAAGAACATGGTAATTTTGTTTTTTTCTTACAGTTTTATTGATATAATTGACATATAGCACTGTATAAGTTTAAGGTTTCTCGCATAGTGATTTGATTTACATATATCATTTACCACAAGTTTAGTAAACACCCATTTTCTCATAAAGATACTAAATAAAATAAAAAGAAAAAATATTTTTCCTTAAAATTAGAGTTCTTGGGATTTACTCTCATAATTTTATATGTGACATAGAGTGGTGTTAATTATGTTAATCATGTTATGTATTATGTCCTTATATTTATTTATCTTCTAACTGGAAGTTTGTGCTTCTTGACTGTCTTTATCCTATTCACCCAAATACGGTGATTTTTAATTTTCTTACAATGTTCAACCTACCAAAGGGCCATGTTCCCAATCTTATTTAATAGATTGGACTTTGTATTTTATTGTGCATTATAAAGATTTTATTAATATCAGAGTGCGGGCTACAGTTCATTCACCTTTAATAGTTATATAGATTTTTTTTTTGTTTCCAGATTAGAAACCAATTATGTAATATGATCTCAATCTCCATTTAACACAATTTTATAGAATACAGAACAGGTGAAGGTGAGTATTTAATTCCCTGGAGTTCTCAGTATGGAAAAAGGGATAAATATTTAAGGAGAGTAAAAAAAAAATTATGGCTTACTAACTTTAATTACTCAAATCTTTGTAAATAAACAGCTGATCCATATTGAATAACATAGTATGTTCTTGTTCAGATGCTAAGTTGTGTCTGACTTTTTGTGACCCCATGGACCACAAACACGCCAGGCTTTCCTGTCCTTCACCATCGCCTGAAGTTTGTTCAAACTCATGTCCACTGAGTCAGTGATGCCATCCAAATGTCTCATACTCTGTCACCCTCTTCTCTTCCTGCCTTCAATCTTTCTCAACATCAGGGTCGTTTCCAAAGAGTTGGTTTTTCACATCAGGTGGCCAAAGTGTTAGAGCTTCAGCTTCAGCATCTATCCTTCCAATGAATATTCAGAGTTGATTTCCTTTAAGATGTACTGATTTGATCTCTTTGCTGTCCAGGGAACTCTCAAGAGTCTTCCTTAGAACCACAATTCAAAAGCATCAGTACTACGGCACTCAGCCTTCTTTATGGTCCAACTCTCACATCTATTCATGACTACTGGAAAAGCCATAGCTTCGACTTGATGGACCTTTGTTGGCCATGTGATATCTCTGCTTTTTAAAATACTGTCTAGTTTTGTCATAGCTTTCCTTCCAAGAACCAATCATCTTTTAATTTTGTGGCTGCAGTCACTATCTGCAATGATTTTAAAACCCAAGAAAATAAAGTCTGTTACTCTTTCCACTTTTTCCCTGTCTATTTGCCATGAAGTGAAGGGACCTGAAGCCATTATCTTAGTTTTTTAAATGTTGAGTTTTAAGCAAGCTTTTTTACTCTTCTTTTTCCACCCTTATCAAGAGGCTCTTTAGTTTCTCTTCACTTTCTGCCATTAGAGTGGTATCATCCAATTCCAATGTGCCAAAAATGTATTAATGATGGACGAGAGAGAACCGAGAAGACTAGGGGATTCTATTATATATTTGGACATAACCTGAGCCTCTCCTACTTTAGATAGCCTCAAGTTACCTCAAAGGTAGAGAAATATGGAATCCATGACTGGAAGCAGTAAAATCCAATCTCTCTCTTTTTTTTTAACTACAAATGGACAATATGGACAGCAACTATTTTAGAATTTAAAAATAAAGTATGGTCTCCAGCAGATGCATTTCAACTTGATATAGAAACATAAATATGTAAAATTAGAATCCCATTTGCATAATCAAGCCTTATTTTTCTAACATTAAAATAGAAAAGCAGATGCTCGATAGGAAAATACAATATGGAAAATAGTCACCAGAAGCCAGGTATAAGGTACAACTTGTCACATCATTTTTAAAATGGAAAGTGGCACCAAACGCAGTTTCAATTTTTTCCCAAATAGAAATTTCATCAGATAATCTGTGGTTCTGGTATGTCACAAAGGGCTCTTTTATCTGGCTGTAGGTTAGCTCCCCGGATAAGGCAATGGCACCCCACTCCAGTACTCTTGCCTGGAAAATCCCATGGACAGAGGAGCCTGGTGGGCTGCAGTCCATGGGGTTGCAAAGAGTCCTACACGACTCAGCGACTTCACTTTCACTTTTCACTTTCACACATTGGAGAAGGAAATGGCAACCCACTCCAGTGTTCTTGCCTGGAGAATCCCAGGGATGGGCGAGCCTGGTGGGCTGCCGTCTATGGGGTCGCACAGAGTCGGACCCGACTGAAGCGACTTAGCAGCAGCAGGCTAGCTCCCTGTGTAAGGAACCTTTCTTTCTAAGAGGGGTTTATTGTCAGGCAAGGCTTTCTTCAAGTTGTGTTCCAACAAAGTCATTCCCTTCAGTAACTGAAGGTTTTCTAAGGTGTATGTCTCTCCCCTTCTGATGGAGTGAAGAATAACCTCGCTTTGTGAGTGAGACATGAAAGGTCTTTTGCACACAGACTGAGCACAAGTGCTTCAGTGAGAAAATGTCTTAGGCACCTCTGGATCTTTCATTGTTGTTAGCTTTGTACACTTCCAGGAGATGGAGCTATGGCTCAGTCTGAATGCTCCTCTTTTCTGGCTCACTCAGAGGAAAGGAAAAGAAAAAAAAGCTTAAAATCTCAGAATCTCTTTTAAGCAGCTTAAAAACTAATCATTATTGCACAGCTCTGGGAAGTCGGAGATGGGTCGGAAACACAGGTACTGTGTAGATTCGGTACAGAAAACGCCCCTCCCTTCAAGCCCTTTAAAACACTGTTGGTGTATGACAATCAAAAGGGGTTAAAAATCCAAGATTCTGGACTGGCAACTCGTTTCATACATGATATTTTACATGTTTCAATGCCAATCCAGATTCGATGCACGATACTGGATGCTTGGGGCTAGTGCACTGGGACGACCCAGAGGGATGGTATGGGGAGGGAGGAGGGAGGAGGGTTCAGGATGGGGAATACATGTATACCTGTGGCGGATTCATTTTGATATTTGGCAAAACTAATACAATCTTGTAAAATTTAAAAATAAAATAAAATTAAAAAAAAAAGAAATACACTTAAAAAAAAAAAAGAAGTCACACAGCACTACTTATACCAGATTCTATTAATTACAAATGAATTCCAACCATATTGCTCAAGGAAAGAGGCACAGACCCCACCTCTCAATGGAAGGAGTATAAAAGACATGTTGTAAGAGAACAGCACATGGGATGGAAAATATTGTTGACGCCATCTATAAGCAATGATTTTGAAAGATACAATCTACTGTATTGCATGATTTTTTTTCACATCCCTTCTTTTTAAAACATGATATCCTGTTCCTACCTACAAAAAAAAAAAAAAAAATCCAAGATTCTAGTGTAGAGAACTCACTATTTTTGACCTTGTAAGAGGGAAGGAAAAAAAAAAAAAAAACAAAAAAAAAGACCATAGTTTAGAAAAGGATAAAAGTAAGCAGAGTTGTTGTTGATGGTTATTTGTTTTTAATGGAAGCCAGATCATCCCAAAATCTAGAGAGTATTTATAGAATTATTAAAATGGTGCTATTTTTCCATCTATTTATTCTAAAATATTTTTACCTAAAGCTCTTCCCTTTCACCTGATGTCTTTAAGGTTTATTAGTAATCAGAATATTGCATTCCCAAGTTTTTGGTATATGATTTCATTTCATTTTGTAATTTCTTTGTAAGAAACCTCCTATTTGTGACTGATTTCTCAAAAAACAGTCACAGAGTTAAGTTGCTAGCCATGCAGGGCAATCATTTCATCATGCAAACCCACGTGATACAGAGGAAAACTGTTCTGGATGGGGGTTGCTTCAGGGACGAAGTTGCTCCTCATGATAGGTAGCCAGCTGTTTCAAAAACAATATCATAGGAGGAATTGCAGAAATTACACAACAGCATGAAAATAACAATAATTGCATTAGAATGGTGTTTACAATGAAAGGATGGCCCATGAACTTTACCTTCTTTGAACCCCTCATGACCATCCGAGTATGAGAGATTGGTATAATCATGTACTCAGTTCACCAGCGAGGCTTGGTGGGATGGATTTGACAGAGGTCTTATTGTTAGTTAGTGGAAGGGTTTGGCTTATAATCTAATTCTTCTAATTCCTAACCTTGTGTATTGGTGGCACGTGCAGTGGGGATTCTTTGCTGTTTTATTTTGGGTCTGTGTGTGTGTTGTTGTGGTTGTTTTAGTTGCTAAGTCAGGTCTGACTCTTTTGTGACCCTATGGATTGTAGCCTACCAGATGCCTCTGTCCATGGAATTTCCCAGGCAAGAACAGTTGAATGTGTTGCCATTTCTTCCTCCTGGGAGCAGGGAGCAATGATGCAAATCCCCTTGGTCTGTAGCAGGCACTTGGGAACATCCTCTTGTTTGTTAGGACTCTCCAGGGATGCAAAGTGTTACCAGTCTTTCCCCTGAAACTCTGGGAGGCCCTTGTGGAGTTTGGAGCCATCTATATCACATTGTTTGACATATTAATAGAAGCATAATCAAGCAAGTCTTTCTACTATTTAATGCCACAATTTCATCATTCTTATTCTTTTGTGATTGCTTTTCATTTATGAGTGATAACATTTGAGTTTGTGCATTCTTCCTAAAATTCAAATTCTCTTCACAATTCTTGATTTCTTAGTTTACTTAACACTACAGGAGTGGTGATGTCTGTTGACTGAGTCAAAATTAATTATATTAAAGAGAAAAAGTTGAATTTTCTCCTAACAACAAGATGATATTTTTTCTTTATAGATATGAATATGAATTTTTATAATACACAGTTGTGATATTTCTCCTACATTCTAGTACCTAGAAATACTGTAGCTGGGTAGAAATGCTATTCATCACACTCATTATTTTTCAGTATACTCTAGACATGAAAGGAAGGACACGCACTTTGACCTTGGACCTGAGTGCGAATTCTCTTTCTCTTACCAGCTATGCAGCATGAGTAAAGTATTTGCCAATTCTGGATTTCTTTAACCATAAAATGGAGTGATGCCTGAACTTACAAGGGTATACTGAATAGCATAATATATCTTCAATGCTGCTAATATGTTACAGGGCTGTTCTGTTGTCAGGCACACTTTCTCCACTATTCTTTCTGTCTTTTCCATTAAACTATTTTCTAACACGGTGCTCTGGTGTTTATCCAGATGTTTGAGTGCTTTTAATTTCGGTCTGAATTTAATTGAATAAACCAGTCATGTTTTATGCCAAAGATATGATAATTTACTCACTCTCTGAATTGGGTAGGTTTTATTTCCATGTTAAAGATTTGAGCACTGCACGCACACTAAGTTGCTTCAGCCATGTCCAACTCATTGAGACCCTATGGACTGTAGCCCACCAGGCTCCTCTGTCGATGGGATTCTCTAGGCAAGAACACTGGAGTGGGCCGCCACACCCTCCTCCAGAGGAATGTAAATGCTCCTTTCCAAAGACTAAGGGGAAGTGAAACAAGAGGAAAATGAAATTATCCCCCAAAGGATTCACCAACAGTCTCTAGTGTTTCATGTGGGCTAGGTGGGTGCTGTGAGAAAAATCTCCTTGGAACCAGTGGTGGGTAAGAAACTGCTTGCCTGTCGTTGCTGCCGCAGAAAATCGGCTCTGAAATGACTATTCTGTGTTAGTTTTACCTGCGCATTTTCGGTTGTCACAAACCTACTCAGGGGACCCCAGAGAAAAGCTTTTTTCCCGGACCAGGAAGTCTACAGGGGTCTGAGAGTAGGAATCCGCCAACGTGAAATTAAAGTCATAAGGAAAGCACATTTACAAAGACTCTTTTTCTTTTAACAAACAAAAAGGAAGCTGTCCCACCAGGCATGGATTTTTCCAAGTATTACTGCAGTTATTGTTTTTTTAAGACTCTCCAAATATAAAATAGGAGAGAAACAAAAATGTGCCATTTCGCATTTTTGTATATTTTCCTTCAGAATGGTCTCATATGATAATGATACATATAACTTATTATTCTGTCTTGCACCTATAAGTTATAGGTTTAAGTTAGGGAGGGTGTCCATGTGGTATACACAGAGTCGCATCGTTAGTTATATATTTCATAACTTTTGGGTGAATATAATGCAAGAAAGGCCAAATGCTGGGCATGTACTTTATAGTTACCTCTGTCAGATATAAGGATGGGTTTTTTGTTTGTTTGTTTTAGAAAAATTAACTCTCTCTATTCTAATTCTGCTTGATCTCTGGCTGATTTACTTTGGCTCTTCATTTTAATGGTAGCACTTGAAAAATAACAGAAAAACAAACCATAAACTCTACTCTTTAAATCTCGTGTCTGGAGAAAAGAAGCCTGTGGATTAATGTTAAAGAGAGGTGAGAAAAATGTAAATGATACACAATTTCAGAAAAGAAAGAGCAGCTGTTTACATCTCCTCTCTCTCACTCCATAGCGTTCATTCTTATTTCTTGTTAATGAAGGCTTTCGCGGTACCCACAAGACAACAGGGATAAAGTGACGGGCCAGACTTGAGATTCAGTAACAGTTTGTCTCCAGACTTTACACACACAGTGGCTTCAGTGGCTTGTGTTTGCAGGTGATGATGACAACAGCTTATAGGAAACACTCCCTTTATGCGAGCACTCACCAGCAAGGTTGGTAAATACACCGTTAATCATATTAAGTGCACGCAGTCATCGCTCAATTATCACTGCTAATGAAGAGAACCAGTGGAGTGGGTAATACAACATGGCAGCTAGAATCATTTATATTCAAATCAAAATGACTTTTTTGTACTTACATTTGAATATAATTGGTTCTGATATTCTGGGATTCCTAGCTGAGCGCCCAGCAGGCAGGAGGGTTCCTGCCAGTGATCTAGCCCCTCGTTCCCTCCTAGAAGGAAAAGAAGCACATGGGCTTGTCCCTCAAGGAACCTCTCTGAACCTTGGGGTCTGCTCCCCAAGCCCTGGCCGGGTCCAGGTCTCTGCATTTGCAGCTTCGCAGGCCAACCTCGGTGGAGTGGGAGGCATTCAGGGGAGGAGATTTTCCCTGCCTGCTGTTTGTGTGTCTGTAAACCACAGGTGGATAAGTAAAAGCCAATGTCACTGGGAAACATTTTCATGAGATTAAAAAAAAATGTATGAGAAATCAGAGAAGGAGTTCTGGCCAGTTTGCTAAAATAGCCACTTCATGAAAAACAGAGCTTGTGAGTTGATTGATCATAATCCAAACGCAGAGGCATCGCTGATTTCTGCACTCCCTGCCATTTAATAGACTTAACGCTATAGTTTTGCATTTCTTTGGTCCTTGTATTTCCTAACTTTAGCCTGATTGTTGGGTTGGATCTAGTCTTTAAAGGGGAGAGGGGAGCATATTTGGGAATTACAGCAGGTGTCCAAGGGGATGGTAGATGCTTCCAGAGCAGTGTGGTGTTAGAAATAATGCTGCAGTAGAAAGGCTGCAGTATCAGTGCAATCAGACAGTGGAGTGAAATGCTGAGGTAATTTTATTACGAAAAGAATGAGACATGCGGAGGAAAGGAATTTATATATATATACATATATATATATACAAATATATATATATACATATATATATATACAAATATATATATATATTTACACACACATATATATAAGCCCATATATATATATATGTATATATATATGTATATATATGTATATATATGTATATATATGGGCTTATATATATGTGTGTGTAAATATATATGTACATGGGCTTCCCTTGTGGCTCAGCTGGTAAAGAATCTGCCTACATTGCGGGAGACCTGGGTTGGAAAAATCCCCTGGATGAGGGAAGGCTATCCACTCCAATATTTCTGGCTGGAAAATTTCAAGGAGTGTATAATCCTCGGGGGTCACAAAGAGACACGACTTAGCAACTTTCTCTTCACCTCACTTCATATATATATATATATATATATATATACACACACACATACATATGTGTGCATGTGTGTGCATGCTAAGTTGCTTCAGCCATGTCCAACTCTTTGTGACCCTATGGACTGTAGCCCGCCAGGGTCTTTTGACCCTGAGATTTTCCACGGAAGAATACTAGAACAAATTGTAATTTCTTCCTCCAGGGTATCTTCCCAATCCAGGGATTGAACCTGCGTCTCTTATGTCTCTTGCATTGGCAGGCGGGTTCTTTACCATTAGCACCACCATATATATAATCTTAACGTACTGACAGACATATTTTTCTGCTAAGATTATTTTTTCTTTTATTTTTCCTTATTTTTTAAATGCCCAATCTTTGTTTGAATACCATCACTCATCATTATATATTGTTTAAGAATATTTCTTACTTTTCCAGAGGTAGATGAAAAATTATAGACTAGTAGAAAAGGGAGAAACTTATGAACTGCCTGAGGGGTAACAATGGTAAAGATCATAGTTTTAAGAATCGTTCAAGGAAGACTAGTGGATATTGATAGGACTCAAAGAAAATGATGAGAACTTTATTCAGTAAGTACTATCTGCCTTGGTTCGTTTGTGATGCTGTAATAAAATTCTAGAGACTGTGTAACTTGGAAACAACTGAAATGTATTTCTCAAGGTTCTAGGGTCTGGAAATCTGAGGCCAGAGTACCCACATGGTCAAATGAGGGTCCTCTTCTGGGTTACAGACTTCTCCTTATATCCTCGCATGACGAAGGGGCTAGAGATCTCCCTGGAGCCTTTTTACAAGGGCATTAATCTCATTCATGAGAATTCTACTCTAAATTACTAATTTTGGGTCCATTTGACGGTCATACTGATATTATCTTCATTGATCATGTTTTTGCCTTGCTCTTAATTTATTATCAGGTTAAGTTAATATTCAATCATTGTATTTAGAATTAATGGTGATGGAAGAGTTGTTTGGTGTTAGATGTTAACAATTTTGTATGTGTCCACATTTACATGGAGAACATCAAAGGTACCATTGAAATTATACAATAATTTCTTACGCAGTAAATGCAGATGGCTCTCTGAATTATCATCAGTACTTTGCTGTTAAACTGGTTCTATCCACCAGTGTGTGTATCGTCTGCCCTGTCAAGCACTGCTCCAAGAGCGCAACTTGATTTGTATCTATTGGGAAGATAACAAAAATCAATGCATGGAAGTCAAGTGTAAATTAGTTGTTTCCTACTTCCCTTTAACCTGTGTAGTAGAGAACTAAGGACTACACGCCTGTGTAGAACTGGCTCAAACCCTCTCTCCTCTGTTTCTCTCTCAGCATTTTCACACCTTCTGCCATCTGGAATGTTCTGTCACTCAAGGTCTACCTCTCTTTAGGCAGTGGGATCTACAGCATGCTTGGAATATCTGTATTCTTATATTAAACTGTCATTTACCCTACTTTCTAAAAGTATAGCCAAATATATCTGATCTGATGCTAAGTGTGGAAACAAAAAACGTAACACATATGAACAGAAAAATGCCAGTGTATGAAGCCAGAAGCTACTCAGGACATGTTCTCCTTTGTCCCAGCTGGTCTCTGCAGCTTCCTCTATAATGTCAGGAGTTTCCAAATATAAACTTGCAATTATCATTCCCTCTACTCAGAAATCATCAGTGGGCTTCATTGCCTCCTGTGTCAAGTACAAATAGCATACGTAGGTCAGAGTCCAGTAACCTTCATAAAACGTTTGTTTCCTTCCAATCTCATCTCTTATTGTGTAAAACTTTTGAGTCAAAGGGCTGAAGTGGAGCATGCCTTTGTTCCTGCTGTGTTCCAGAGTGAAATATGCTTTTGATTCTGATGTTATTATGTAAATTCTAACTATACAAGTTCCATATCAAGTGCTACTTTCTCAGTGAAGCCTTGTAACATTCACAGACCACCATGCTTCTTTCATTGGCACCATTCATGATCTTTTTCACATACGTTGACAGTCCACTAACTTGCTAACTCCTTACTCTACTGTGTAACTTTATGAATTCCTAAGGCTCAGGTGATAATGAATACTCGTTAAATGTGCCTGATGATAATGACAGCAATGATTTTGATAAGGATTATGGCCTGGAATGTGTATTGGTTTGGAATAAAAAATGGTCATATATTTAGAGGAACTATGTTGAAGAAACTAAAAAACATAGCTCACTGGTGGGAAAGTTCATTTAAAAAAATATGTATTGGTTATTCAAATTTTTAATTTTTAATATATTTTTCTATTAAGATATTTTATTCTGGTATTTACTATACTTACACATGGAAGAGGCTAATGGAATTCAATGATGCATGATATGTATGTCATATATTTTACAGTTTAACATATATTTAATACAAACTTGCCATGATATTCATATCCTTAACATTTCTTTTACAATTTTGTTCCTATGATAGTTGTGCTTAAAATATCATAAGATATAATTGCATGTATGCCATGGATCCCTGTATTAAAGAATGTGAAAAAATTAATATATCAGTGTTAGATTTTTCGAAGTGTTCATAGTGTGGGATGGCCCAGTTCTTTTGTGCTAAATCTTTTAGAAATTATCCAACTCCACTGAGGTGGAATCTAGTTCTTTTTCTCCTCTAATCTAAACCCCAGGGCCACTGTTATATGAGCATTTTATCCTGCTAAATTAAGAAGCCCATCCTTGTTGTTTTGTGTGTACTTTATTTAGGCCATCAGCAGACAAAATGGAAATTGTATTTCGTAACCCACAGTGTGGTCCACAGGGGAAATGAGGAGTTGATAAGTATATATCCAGTACACTTACTCAAAGTGATAATTAAAACTGGAGCACAGAAATGCAGAAGGAAACTTGGAACAAAATTGTCAATCTAAAAATTGTCAATTTAAAAATCTTACCTAATTTTTTCTGCAAACCGTGGTTCCCAATAATCTATCACAGACCCACCTCTGTCCACCTGGGTTCAATTTAGAAGAAGGTGAAAAAAAACATAGAAAACATGTCTGTACTGCAGGGAGCCCTGTTGGTGCCACGGTATTTAAGATAGTATTGGCATTACCCCCTTACCTTCTAGGATAAAAAATTAGCTAAGAGGTCAAATACATGGGTGGGTTCATTTTTATATTAATTAGTTAATCTATTAAATTATTATTTTTTGATTCAGATGGAAAACTGTATTCTTCCACTTTAAAGAACACCTTGAAATAGTTATTTCAAATGTTTTTTACTCAAATACAACCTGCCACACTTCCTCTAGAAGCTAGGCTGTTATATATGGCTGTGTAGAATCTTTGTCTTTCCGGTTTCTACATTTTAGCGTTCTACTTTAAGAAATAAAATTCTATAATTATTGAATTGCGAAAATAAAGAGAACATATGTTGATCAATTTCTGCCATACATTTTTATTTCCTGACTTCAGATTCAGTTTTTTTCTCAACTGTCAAGCAAATACTATAGAAAGTAATCTTTGTTGTAGCATCCCAAAACATTTTTTTAGCCATATATGTACTGTTGAAAGGGAGAAGGCAATGACACCCCACTCCAGTACTCTTGCCTGGAAAATCCCATGGATGGAAGAGCCTGGTGGGCTGCAGTCCATGGGGTTGCTAAGAGTTGGACACGACTGAGCGACTTTACTTTCACTTTTCACTTTCATGCATTGAAGAAGGAAATGGCAACCCACTCCAGTGTTCTTGCCTGGTGAATCCCAGGGATGGGGGAGCCTGGTGGGCTGCCATCTCTGGGGTCTCACAGAGTCGGACACGACTGACGCGACTTAGCAGCAGCAGCAGTAGCATACTGTTGAAAGCATCTAAAATAGTTAAAAACTGAGAAATGATTTAGATGCATAACTCTGGGTTCAAATCTGGACTTAACACTAAGTGGTCTTAGGCATATTACTGAAATTGTCTAAGTTTTAATTTCTTCATCTAAAAAATGGGAATAAAAATAATACTTAAGCTTAGACACTTTTGTGAAATTTTAATACATAAGCAGAGCTTGTCCCAGTACTCATCCCAAAGTAAGTGCTTGATAAATGACAACTCTTAACATGACTAAATATCAGGTACCCAAAAAGTAGTTGAGCAATAAAACAAAGCTTTCAAATAAGGCATTCTCAAAACCAAAGTGGTACAATGAATTAAATGAAAATGTAATAAAATTACTTTTGTCCAATGTAGGTATGTAAGAACTTTGTAGATGTTTACTCTTCTCCTGGGTGTATAATGTAAAACACCTTTAGAAATTGTTTTCTGAGACTAACTCCAGTACTTTGGCCACCTCATGCAAAGAGTTGACTCGTTGGAAAAGACTCTGATGCTGGGAGGGATTGGGGGCAGGAGGAGAAGGGGACAACAGAGGATGAGATGGCTGGATGGCATCACTGACTTGATGGACGTGAGTCTGAGTGAACTCCAGGAGTTGGTGATGGACAGGGAGACCTGGCGTGCTGTGATTCATGGGGTTGCAAAGAGTCGGACACGACTGAGCGACTGAACTGAACTGAAGTACAGGGTAAAGCATTAAATGTGGATACACCAGGGTCAAGATATAAACTATTCATTTAAAAGGCTGTGTATTTACTGTGGTGGGTCATGCCCAGGGTACTATATTCTAGAAGACAAAAAGAGGGAGAGGTGGATAGAGAGGTTGATTGCCCCAGAGATCAAGTGTTTAGGAAAAATAGTAGATAAAATCTTGGCACTTACAATTACCTGAACAGTGAAGCCTATCAGCAGTGTCCTAATATACAAGAAGCTTCAGAATAACCTGCATAATTGCCTGTAGTATCTGCTGCTGAGCCATGTGCTGCTGCTAGAAAAATCTTTCCTCCCACACTGGACATCAGGAACGTGAAGCCGTGCTTAAGACCAGCAGAACAGCCTCATGAACTGCATGATGGGGTTATTCTCAGTATATGTTCACCTTGTAAACCAAAGAAAAAATATTATAATAACCCCAACAGATTATTACAGAATGGATCCCATATTCACAAAGCCATTTACCTTTACAGGTCACTATTAAGCACGAGTATGTTTTAAAACATGCTTTCAATGAGACTGATCCTATCAGATGCTAAGTAGCCATTATCAAGGTTATTGAGAGACACTCACCCCTATTCAAAGGACAGGCTTCTGACCCAGATGTACACACGTGAGACATGTGTAAATTAGGCAATTTATCAAATGCGCTGTAAGTGGTGTATGCGTGAGTGCGTGCATGCTAAGTCCCTTCAGTTGTGTCCAACTCTTGTGACCCTATAGACTGGAGCCCACAAGGCTCTTCTGCCCATGGGATACTCCAGGCAAGAATACTGGAGTGGGTTGCCATGCCCTCCTCCAGGGGATCTTTCTGACCCAGGGATTGAACCCATGTCTCTTACATCTCCTCCATTGGCAAGCAAGTTCTTTACTACCAGCGCTACCTGGGAAGCCCATGTACGGTATATAAATACCCTTTATACACCATTTGCTGTAAAAAGTAATCCTACTGTGAATCTTTGTGTTTAATCTATGCTTTCACAGATATATAGAGAATCTAAAATTTTCAAGTTTTAAAAGAAAGAACAGGAGCTAAGAGATATTGAATACTTACACTGTGTCAAGCAATAACCCATATGTTTTGATTGTTTATACTATTTAATTCTCACCAAAACACTGTTTAAAAGTACAAAATTAAAGTTGAGAGAGTCAAGTCACTTGCTCAAGGTGACATATACTTGTATAGGTTACCTATCTGTTTATCAAACACACTAGTGAGATTTGAAAGGCAGGTGGATCTGATTTTCAGCACTTACTGTTCTTTATGCCTGTTGCTTTCAACCTGTGAGTTGTAGATATTTAGAGGAATATCAGATTTAGTACACATATGGATCCCTCCCAACAAGCATATTCTGGGAACTAAGTAAATACTTTGTCTTCATGTTAGACCATTTATTGCATATAGGTGTTATGATAAATAAAACACAAATCCACCTAAAACATGTCTGCCATATAGACTATTTAGTCAATATTTTTGTTTCACTCAACATGCAGTAAAAGTTAGAACTACTAAAATTGGAAGTTCCATGAAAGGTTTGACATTTAAAATGAGTTTTTCAAAATAGGGGAGCCTATTAAGCTGTATGTAAATAGAGACACACTTTTGAAATTTTAACCTCTCCAAATGTGAAATAAACACAAACATTAATAGTTTCAGAACAGTTACCCAAACATGGCCAGATTCTGGTGTGTGATGCTCCCACAAAGCGTTCTGCTGGCTCCAGGGTTGGAGTGGGCTTGGAACTGGGCCCAAGAAGAGCGTCTGCAGCTGCCAATCCAATGGCTGCCTGCACCGGCCTTGCTAACAGGAGAGTGTCTTGTCAGGCTTTACAATTTTATTAACATGCAGAGAGTGAGAGGCAGCATCAGGGCTACTCGCTTGATGACTAAAGCACAATGTCTCATCCTGCTGTTGTTGCTCAGTCGCTAAGTTGTGTCTGATTCTTTGCAGCCCCATGGACTGCAGCTCGCCAGGCTCCTCTGTCCTCCACTGTCTCCTGGAGCTTGCTCAAATTCATGTCCTTTGAGTCGGTGATGCCATCCAACCATCTCATCTGCTGTCGTCCTCTTCCTCTGCCACCAATCTTTCCCAACATCAGGGTCTTTTCTGGTGGCCAAAGTATTGGAGCTTCAGCTTCAGCATCAGTCCTTCCAGTGAATAGTCAGGGTTGATTTCCTTTACAATCGACTGGTTTGATCTTCTTACAGTCCAAGGGACTCTCAAGAGTCTTCTCCAGCACCAGAATTTGAAAGCATTAGTTCTTCAGCGCTCAGCCTTCTTTATGGTCCAACTCTCACATCTGTATGTGACTACTGGAAAAACCATAACTTTGACCATATGGACCTTTGTTAGCAAAGTGATGTCTGCTTTTTAATACACTGTCTGGATTTGTCATAGCTTTCCTTCAAAGGATCAAGCGTTTTTTAATTTCCTGACTGCAGTCACTGTATATTGGCCTATTTCTACTTTTTCTGGTGCATTCCCCATCTTTCCTTTTTTGACCAAAAGAGGACCTTTTTTGATCTAAAGCTCGAGGCACTGCAAAATATCATGTTATTGGAGAATTTGACTCCATGGGGTATCATGGTTATCTCAACTTAGTCAGAGTGTGTTCTTTTATAAGGCTGGGATGGTTCTATAGCAAATGAGAGTTTATGAAAGGTATGTTATTGCCTCAGTATAATTAATAGCATTTTCATGGTCCCAAATAGTTAATACATTTCATAGAACTTCTCACTTAGCACAAGAATAATGACTCAAGACACTGGGGAGAGACAGGAACAATACGTTTAGTTTTTATTTTATTTCAATAATTGTTTTGGTTTTCTTTTTGACCTCTATCATGCAGCTAATGAAGTTAGTGATTTGGGGTCTAGGTAAACATTTTGCTTGATGTACTATTTTGATAATTAAAATGACTGTTTTAGTACAGCTTTTTTGTAGTTATTGAAACTAAAACTCTTTTTCTTTTTTTTCTCTTATTCTGTGTGAGATTGAAAATGTCTATCAACACATTCTTGGATCTGTTAATCTGCTTTTGGAGAAATCTGCCTGCCACTGCTTTTTAAAATCAGCGGTCAGCTATTTACTGACTGTAAAACATTATTTTCATCAACATCTACTTAGGAGTTTTATTGTTTGCTCTTAAAATACTCATACGTGCTCCTAGACATTTCTCCATCCTTCAGACCCTTTGTCCTCTTAACTCTGACCACACAATAAATCAAGAGAGGTTGAGAATTGGAAGTCCCGGGTGGGAATTCTTCTAATTCTTTTTTGCTTGCTTTTTTGTTTGTTTAAATAAACGGAAACTACCTGTAGCCTTGTTGGATGGTAGAGGAAGACTGATTTTTCTGTTAATACTCTCTCAACCCACTCCAGTATCATTGCCTGGAAAATCTCATGGACAGAGGAGCCTGGTGAGCTGCAGTCCATGGGGTCGCAAAGAGTCAGGCACAACTGAGCGACTAACAAGATAACAAGATAAACTACAGAATCAAGAGAGTTTACAGTAGCTTAAAATCACTTTACTGTACAGCAGAAACTAACACAACATTTTAAATCAATTATACTTGAATTAAAAAAGGCTTCTGATAAAGTTTTTAGTTGCCAGTCACACTCAGTATGAGATGCCTGACCCCAGGGATTAGATCGGATGATCTTAGAGCAACAGTCTTTATGTCCACATTTTCATTAAGATATAGTTCTTACTACTTCTGCACGCAGACTTGATGAGTCTTATTACTTGTCAAACACAAATTTGGTATGACTGTAGGCCTCCTTTTGCTGTCCTTCACTTTGAAATCCTCTCTCTCTTAAGTGAAATCTACTGCCACATTATCTAAATTTAAACCTACATTTAATATATTTTTAGAACTGCTTTTATCTGAAAGCATAATTTCCATTTTTTAGTGCATCATTTTAAAATACACAGATGAAGGATTCTTTGTACACGTGAGTGATTGATAGATAGCTAATGAAAGCCTGTTCACTATTTGTTACATGTGTAACACCCATTTCAGGTGAGAAGAGTTAAACTTGTGCAACAAAGCCAGAAAAACACTTTTGTTTTAGTCCAGGCTTCTTGGGATTAAATTATCACCAAGGAAAATGTCTCACATATTATAATAAGTGCAAAATTTAGAAAACTTAAACTAGTCATATTTGCAAACACAGCACAGCCCAAAGACTATCTATCACCAAGGGTCTTGTGGTTTGCAAAAAAAATAAAATAAAAAATTAGCTAATTTTACTGCATAAATGTTTAGTTTGTCAGGTATTTCCTTTTATATTTGAAAATGAACTTTGATTCATTTGTGTTGAGAAGTATAAGTCAAGCATTAAAAGTCCCACTTTTTGTAGATAATAATTTAATTTCTTGCCCTCATAATTCAGTTTGACAGATGTTTGAATTTATTAGAATAATTCCTCAAACTGAAAAAGAAAGCCTGCTGCTAATCCTTTCAAATCTCTGGAAGTTTTTCAAATTCCAATTCCCTGAATACAGCTCACAAAAATAATTATTGGTGAAGAAAGTCATGGTTATTGTTTGTTGCAGTAAGTGATCACTGTGTTTACAGAATCTTAGTAGAATCTTGGAGAGGCAAAGGAAAAGAAAAATGAGATTTTGGAAATTTTTGGGCAGGAGCTTGGTTAAGATTGGGCAAGTTGGTGACCTAATGGCTGGAGGTTGGTGGACATGATAAGGCAAGGCTTCCAAAGTGTATCTTGTAGAGACTTGAGAATATTGAGCTGTTCTGTATTACTGGTCCTGTACTTGTAGAAAGCAAAAAGTAAAGTTATTTGTACTTTTACCTCTCTAGGTTAAGAGTTATCTAAAATAGTAAAGATATGTTAACTTATCCAGTAAGCTGTGGAGGTGTATGTGGTTTTGGCTGCAATTTGAAAATAGTGACCATACCACTAACCAGCGAACAGAGCAATCACACACACACACACATATTTATTGCAAGGAATTATAGGCAAAATCATAGTTTTAAATTTAAGAGCTGAAGTCACTATAAATAATTTGATATTTTTATCAAGCATTTGATTATATAGTCCTTTTAAAATTATCATCCATAATAACCAAAATTATTTTGAAATTGTATTCAGTATCTGAAACCATGGTTGTTGTTGTTTAGACACAAATCATGTCTGACTCTTCGCAACCTCAGGACAGCAGCATGCCAGGCTTCCCTGTTCCTCACCATCTCCCGGAGTGTGCCCATATTCATGTCCATAGAGTTCGTGATGCCATTCAACCATCTCATCCTCTGTGGCCCTCTTCTTCTGCCTTCAATCATTCCCAGCATCAGGGTCTTTTCCAGTGAGTTGGCTGTTCACATCAGGTGGCCAAAATATTGGAACAGTAAAGGAAAGAAAAAAAAAAAAAATCAGCCCTACCTAATGCCAGGAAGACTAGAAATACTGTATTATAAGAAGGCAGAAATTTAACTTAACCTGTAGTGTGCATAATTTTTAAATTATAATAAAACATAGTTTCTAATGGAAATTATAGAGAGAAAGAGAAATATAATTTTTGTTCTTCCTTTTTTATTTTCTGAATATTCAGCATATGAGAGACAGATGCCTGTTTTATTCTTTGGCCCACACTTAATATTTCCATAAATATTTTCCTGCTTTTCTTTCATTAACATCTCACTTTCTTGATTTTCACAAGGTCTTATAATGTATGCCTGATAACTGTATTTTTATCTCATTGAGTAGGTAACAGAATTATTTTTCAAAGAGGATATGGGTCTGGCAAAGGACAACTAATAAAGGTAGACCCGAGCCTTGAACCTAGATCTTCTGACTTGAAATGCTTCTTTTTTCACTAAGGGATTTATTAACCATTATTTTTTCAGACTTTATTTACTGTTTTGGTTTTTAAGAAGTGCAATTCAGAAAGTTATATATGAGGTACTAGTGGATTTTTCCAATATGAAATAATTTGTTGCCAGAAGGTAATTTAAACAGAAACAGAATAAGAACTAGGTAAGCATGTGAAAAGACAGGAAAAATCCCCCGTCTTCCCTCATCCTCAGTAAGCTCTGTCTCCTTTCTCTCCTCATTGCCTCCTATTATCATCCCATGGAAAATTTCCTCCCGAGGAAACCATCTGAAATTCATTGATATTAATTTTTAAAAGAGCAATAATGACCACTAAAAGTATTAAGTTCTGACCCTTCTCCCTTCCACTGGGATTTTTGTATTCCAAGTAATTAGGTAGAGGAATACTGTTTTAATTGTCAACGAGAGCCTGTGGGTTTTTTGTCTTTTGTTTTTAATTTAAGCCAAGAGGTTTATCATTTTCTAGCACATCTGTGATGAGACGTGTATTCCATACACACTGGATTTTTAGAGTAGCAGTTTCTGTTCCATTTTCTCATTGGAATAAAGGAACTTCCTGCCTTATCAGATGCAGGAAGACAAAATAACATATATGCTCTCATGCTTTCTGATTCTGTACAGCCGTAGCACAGCACATAACCGTAAAGGGAAAGCTTACTCTAAGCTCCTTCTCTGTAGACTGGCACATCTGGATGTTCATTGTCCAAATGTTTCATTCTTTCACTCAAAAAATGATTGAGTCCCTACCATGACCTAATTCTACGCACTTGGGATTCTGTTGTGAACATAACAGGCAGGTATCCCTGCCTTCATAGAACTTGTATTTTGTGGTTTTCCCCAAAATCAAATGCCCAAGAATGAGCCTCTGGTTTCATCTTTGATTAATTTAGAAAACAGATTCAAAATCTGTTTTAAGAACAGAAGATAAATAGATCACAATGTATCATTTAACTAATGTTTATTTTATTAATATTAGCTGGCGTTTGAAATACAAATATGTATAAGGCAGTGGTTCTTCCTCTGAGTGGAGAAGACACAGGTAGAAATAAAAATAGTGCAGTATATAAGTACAATAATGCAAGAAGTCTTCTTTGGTTACCCAAGCTAAAGTGAACTTTTGTCCATTTAGTGCCTTGCCTGGCCTGGTTTCCTTCTTTATTTTTCCCTTTTGCACTCATCACTCTCCATGTATTCTGTATTTCATGTATTTGCCTGTTTCTTGCTTGAATTCCTGTGAGAGGTAAGCCACATGAGGTCAGGTTTCCTGGCTATGGTGTTTCACTGTTGTCTCCTCAGCTTCTGGAGCAGTACCTGATACAAACAGGTGCTCTATAAACAGTTTCTTCCAAAAAAATGTAGGAATTGTGGAAATTATCATCTGAATGAGTTTGGTCTTTATCCTGTAGACACAGAGATCCTAAGTGTTTTTAAACAAGATCAGTGTAGTAGGATTTTGAAGTAGCAGTCCTGCTACAGAAGAGTAGGATTTTGAAGGCAGGGACTGTTAAGAGCTAAAAATAAGGAGAGATATTTAGCTCCTGTTCCAGCTCTTTGCTAATTTTGACTCTGTGGGGAAACACTGTCTGTATCAACTCATAAGAATTATCATATCTTGCATGTAAACACAAAGGTTTCATTCAGAACACGTAAGTCCTGAAAGAGTTAACCCACTGAACAAAGTGTTAAATGAATTTTCCAGATGTACCTGGAAAGCAGCTCGAACAAGGGGTGATTCTGGCTCAGTATGTAACAGAATGGGGTTAAGAGAACTGTGTAAGGCTTGAAAAAGGAGAATCAGAGAAATTAGAAATAAAAGGGGCTATTAGATCATGTTGTCCATCGCCTACCAAGGCAAATTGTTGCTGATAGTGTATTACAGCTTTACTCTTTGCAGTAGATTTTTACAGGCTTCCCAGGAGAGATTTCTTACCTGTCCAGAATAATGAATGGGATGATTTTTTTCCCCCAGCATCTCACCACTAGAAAGCATAGCTTTTCACTGACACTGGTTTTTACTGGTTTGGAGAGCATGGTGAAGTCTAGCATCCTTTTCTAATAGCTTTGTGTGTTTGTAGGTACAAAATAGAGTCTGGACTGTTGGAAAGAGAAGTTCACGAGATTTCTCTCTCTTTTGTTTAGCACAATTATTTTTTTAATATAAGATGAAATATACTTAACCTGAGTGCTGTGTATTGAGGAGGAGGTCCATAGACTTGAAGAATCATTAAAAACTGAAAAATGTGAAACTCCTTGGATGATTAATTCAATTATTTTATTTTATTGGATCCTATGTATAAAATGCTAAAAAAAAAAAAAAAAAAACCCACAGCCAGTAGCCTGATGAATTTTATTAAAATTTACTGTTTTCTCTTAATTTATCTAACAATTGTCCTACCCACCCCTCTACCCCATCCTCAACTGCCATGACAAAGGAATTCTCTGTTGTGTAGATGAATCCTTAGGCTTCTCAAAAGGTTCAGGAAGGTGCTCAGGCTTCTAATGGTCCTACCAGGAGAACCTGGAGCTCTAACTCGTCTTCCTGTGCTTTGTCTTACCCACTGCTTCTGGGGAGAAAGAGACTGTAGAACCACAGTGCTGGAAAACGTATCATGGTTACTTATCATAATCACTTGTAATGGCTTTTTAATTGGATCACTTGAACTCTTATCAGAAAATCAATTTTATGTCCTTTTGAACATGAAACATTATTACAATCAAATCCATTTTTTTAAAAAAGATAAATATCTACATTCCACTTCCAGAGTTCCACAACTAAATCTAAAAATAGCTGAAATGGTAAACAAAACCTTGCCTTGTTACTCATAAGCTATTTTAACTGATGGTAAAACATGAGTCTTAGATTCTTTAATCTGGCTGTCTTTCACAGATAACTTATTTATAAAATCTGTATCAGGATTTCCAAATGGTAATTTAGATTTTTTAACAATTTGTAGAATGCTAACTGTTTTTTTAAATTAAAAAATTAGTTTTTTTAAACTTGTGAATCATTTATTTATTAGAGGGGGGCTTCCCAGTTTGCTCTAGTGGTAAGAGAACCCACTTCCCAATGCAGGAGACATGGGTTCAATCCCCAGGTTGGGAAAATCTCCTGGAGTAGGAAATGGCAACCCACTCCAGTATCCTTACCAGGGAAATCCCATGGACAGAGGAGCCTGGCAGGCTACAGTCCTTAGAGTCTCAAAGAGTAACACACGACTGTACACAAACAGAACAAAGCACCAGTTATTAGAGTCTTTGGAGACTAGTGAGTCTGTATCTACAATTTCACTTCAGGGAAAATAATGATGATTCAAAAGGTTAAAAATTCCAACATCTACAAGTTAGAAAATAGTCCATGAAATGGAGTGGGTCGGCTTGGGGGCAAAGTAGAAAGCTGATGGAATTGCTGGTGTTTACACGAATCATACTATGGACCAGGCACTCTTCTATTTGGTTTATAGATATTCATTTACTCTATCTCCGCAACAACCTGAATGAGTCGTCTAATTATCGTCCCCATTTCAAGGTCAAGAAAGCAGAGGCAGAGAGAAGGGAAGCCACTTGCCTGAGGAACACAGCTAAGGGTGGAACCAGAGATAAGCCCCTGTTTGTCCTCGTCACAGCTGCACAGTAGGGCCTCTGCTCAGCCCCCAGCATGGGGTATGGAACCAATTTGTCACTTCTGTGGTTTTCATAGAAGCCAGAAACCCAGATTTTTTTTTTTTTCCTTTTTAGTTAAAATATAATTGACATGCAACATTATATAGGCATACTTCACTTTATTGCAGTTTGCATGTTCTTTTTTTTCTTTGTTTTACAAATTGACAGTCTGTGGCAACCCTGCCCTACTAGATAATGGTTCATATGTTTTTAGCTGTAAAGTATTCTTTTAATTAAGGACTGTACTTTTTTTTTTTTTTTTTTTTTTTAGCCATCAGCTATTGCACACTTAATATGCTGTCCTGGTGGCTCAGATGGTAAAGAATCTGCCTGCAATGCAGGAGATCAGGGTTTAATCCCTGGGTCTGCAAGATCCCCTGGAGAGGGAAATGGCAACCCACTTCAGTATTCTTGTCTGGAAAATCCCATTGACAGAGGAGCCTGGCAGGATACAGTCCATGGGGTCTCAAAGAGTAAGACACGACTGAAGCAACTTAGCACGCAGCGCACATAGTGTAAACATAACTTTTATATGCACCGGGAAACCGAAAAATTTATATGTCTCACTTTATTGCCCCATCCATTTTCTTTGGTGATCCAGAACTGAACCCACACTACCTTCTGAGGTCTGCCTGTACTGGTTTTAGGTGTGCTGCATACTAATTCAATATTTGTTTATGTTGTAAAATGATCCCAATGTCTAGTTAACATCCATCAACCGTACAGTTACAGACTTTTTTCCTTATGAGAACTTTTAAGATTTGCTCTCTTAGCAACTTTCAAACAGACAAGTTTTATAGGAAATTTATAATTTTTAAATGCTAGCAACTAGTGACAAATACTTTAAAACAATGTGGGTCCAACAGAAAACGTCTGCTGGCTAGCTTTGGCAGGAAACCTCTAATTTTTGACCTCAGCTTGATGCATAAAGAGCACATGATGAAGATTGGCAGATTTCCTGGAAATTTACCAGACAGGCCAATTTTCATTTGTCACCTCTCAGGGCTCTCGCAGTGCCCTCACACACATCAGAATCCATCTTCTGTCTGTGAGCACAGGCCAGTGAGGGGCTTGCTGGTCGAAGAGATTTGTAAAGTGCAGGCAGAGTGTATTTCAGTGGACCTTCGAAAAACCCCCAGGACTTGAAAATAGAAGCAGATTCAGACATGAATGGACATAGTGGCATGCTTCTGTCCACGGCACGTTCTCAAGCAGGACGCAAGCTGATGGGACAATGAAAGGCCTCTTTACTGCAGAGCAGCTAAAAACATTGTCTGGAAATTACCCCAGAATTGAAGCAGACACTTGAAATCAAGGCCAAGACCAAAATGCATGTTCTATTACACTCTCCCAGTCAGTTAATAAGGCCATGATTTGAACAGGATGAATCTAGCTGGATATACCCCTCCCCTCAGATCAGCAACACATACACAAACTGAGACTAATATGCCATATTTTTAAATTATAAAATTGTAGACCTAAATCTTAATGGTTTACTCACTAAGAAATATTGCTATAATGATCTAAGATTCTCAACGGATGTTTAAAAAAAAAATAAAGCTACTTGTAATATTATTTAATGTGTATTCATTTATCACTTAATTCTGGGGTCAAATAATTTGTTTAGTCATTTAAGCTTCATAATGGTGCTAAAAGGGCACACAGGATTTGCCCAAATTTACAGAGCTACAAAGAGGATTAAATTGAGACCTTCTGATACCACATGCACTGGCTTAACTACTCATTACAAAGGTTACAAAATAAGCAACATTTGCCAAATAAAAGAATCACAAACAGCACGTTGACTTAAACATGGACAAATTGATAATGACCAGTTATTGATTTGAACTAATAACTGGTTTAGTATTTTTTCTAATACAAAGAATAGTAAATACAGCAAGAAGAAAATTTATATTTATTTTAAGCAATAATATCTATTCTTCTAAGATGAGGTTAATAAGAGAAGTGAGTTTTAGGTAATCTTAAAACACAGTGGGGAAAAACAAAAGCAATATTCTTGGCTTTCTTTAGATTATACTGTAGTCACATAACAATAAGACTCATTGTTTTTTTTCTTTTCTGTTTCGACTTAGTGAGAATGGCCAATTTTAAACAGTGAAGTTTCAGTATAGTTTGTAACATTTTTTAAGGTATTTAAATTTCACCAAGGTAAATGAAATTTAATTCATCTACAAATTAATAATTTCTCTATTCTTTCTTTACTTTCTTTGTGAGACATGGTTTCTAATTTTATTTGTTGTGTTGATCGTGTAAGATATCAGGAGAGATCAGTAGAGTGTGCAGTGAGCAAAACTGGTTCTCAGTGGTTCACAGATGCATGGAAGATTGTTCTTGTTCAAGATCTAGAATAACATGTTGAGACACTATATATTCAGAATAAATACATATTTTCCAATTCTGGCCTCATGGAAGAAAATAAGCCAAATCACTTTTTTCAAGTGATTTTTGCTATATAATCTGATCCTCCTACCATACTGTAAGCATTTTGACAGCAGAGACTGAGTCTTATTTATCTCTAATTTTCTATCCCAACTCCTGCCACAGTACCTCACACTGTAATGCTGTAGTTGATGAATGGATGAATGATTCAAAAAATGAATGGAGATAGAGAAAGAGAGATCCTATTCTTGCCTGGGAATTCCCATTGACAGAGGAGTCTAGTGGGGTACAGTCCATGGGATCACAAAAGAGCTGGACATGACCGAGCAGCTAAACAACAACAAAAATGCTTCCACTACTTATCTAGCTAGATGGTAAGTATCATGATCAGGGGTGGATGGATACATCATCAAGGCCACCCCATAAGAACTTCTTGTGTTTTTTTTTCAGGAGTATCCCATCTGCTCCCTGCCCCTCCATGCTATTCAAGCACACAGGGCTTTCTTTCATTCACCCTCCTTTTTCAAGAATCCCCTCTCAGAAAAATAAGCAACATCTTTTGAATAAGTCCAAGTATAAACTTCATGCAAATTTGAATTGACTAAGGATATATGATAACTCATTTTTGTCTTTTGCCAAAAGAAGGACAGATGTTGGAGGGAAAAAAGGCAACAGAGCCTTCCCAGAAAAACCCTGAAACATTCTGAGGGAAGGAGCATGGTGAAGGGAAGTGGAGAGGGAGGCATGAGTGGGAAGATGAGAATAAATAAAAGGGGGTTTGTAAATGCTAAGTTTAACTCAGCAAAGTCACCTACTGAGGTTTATATTAAGCTTGTATCTCAATACTGGGGAAAAAAAAAAATTTTGTAGAGACTGAAAGGTACTTTGATCTCCTTACCAGCTAGCAGCCTTCGTCCTATACCAGGCCTTTCATTTTTTAAGAACAGGGTCCTCAAGGCATTTAAATATCATTTTGTGGGAAAGAGAAAGACAAAGAGTAATGAACTTTGGTTTAAAGTTTGGGGTAGTTGGTATGAATCTCCAGAACCTTCAGGGAAGGAAATGGGTTATCTTCTTATCATGGCAAGTTGTGGTCTCTGCACCCTGAGTAGCAGGGCACAATTTGTCGTAGTTCATTGGGGGTGGAAGTGGAGGAGGAAGACAAGAAAGGATAAAAGGAGAAGAAAGAGAAATCTAGTGCTTCCCATCTGTTCACATACTGATTTCTCCATTGTACTAAATTTCACAGTATGTGGGAAAGCAAGGAGAGTATTTTCTTGGTTTTATGGAAAAGAGAATGTAAGAACCTAGAAATTAAGAAAATTACGTAAGGTCTCACAGCTGGTCAGTGACAAGCTAGAAATAGAATCCAGTTTCTTTAACATTAACTTCAGGACTATTTTCAACAAAACATACTGGTTATAATATTTTAAAATATTTGACTACAAATAATATAAGCAAAGTAAAAGTGAAGACACAATTAAAAAGCCATCCAGAGAGTCAGCCAACAGTCATAGGTTTGAAAAATACTCTGATCAATACTGTAAAGATGGTGAGAAATTTTCCCTTCACCTAAACTGGACCATATTATTTCCATAGTTCACAATCTGTTAACTCAAAAAAAAAAAAATAATTCACAGATATTAAAGATTTCAGTTTGATAGCTGACATATAAAGCCTATACATGCCAGTAGACTTTATAACTCAATATGTAGTAAAACATGGGGTTTGTTGTCAAAAGACCTCTTTTCACATCCTAGCTCCCTATGTGTGTGACCTTGGACAAATGTCCTTTTTAGCAAATGGTGACTAAAAAAAGAAAAGAGTGCTTGTATGGTCATTGTGGGAGTTAAGAGAAATAATCTGAAACATAGAAGTAGGATCACTGCACATTAAGATAGGCAAACAGACATGATCATGATTTTATGCCCACCTAAAGGTCCATCAGGTGGTCTGGTATTCCCATCTCTTTCAGAATTTTCCACAGTTTATTGTGATCCACACAGTCAAAGGCTTTGGCACCTTGACCTGCCTCTTGAGAAACCTATATACAGGTCAGGAAGCAACAGTTAGAACTGGACATGGAACAACAGACTGGTTCCAAATAGAGTACGTCAAGGATGTATATTGTCACCCTACTTATTTAACTTATATGCAGAGTACATCATGAGAAACGCTGGGCTGGAAGAAGCACAAGCTGGAATCAAGATTGTCAGGAGAAATATCAATAACCTCAGATATGCAGATGACACCACCCTTATGGCAGAAAGTCAAGAGGAACTCAAAAGCCTCTTGATGAAAGTGAAAGCGGAGAGTGAAAAAGTTGGCTTAAAGCTCAACATTCAGAAAACTAAGCTCATGGCATCTGGTCCCATCACTTCATGGCAAATAGATGGGGAAACAGTGGAAACAGTGTCAGACTTTATTTTTGGGGGCTCCAAAATCACTACAGATGGTGATTGCAGCCATGAAATTAAAAGGTGCTTACTCCTTGGAAGGAAAGTTATGACCAACTTAGATAGCATATTTAAAAGCAGAGACATTATTTTGCCAACAAAGGTCCATCTAGTCAAGGCTATGGTTTTTCCTGTGGTCATGTATGGATGTGAGAGTTGGACTGTGAAGAAAGCTGAGCGCTGAAGAATTGATGCTTTTGAACTGTGGTGTTGGAGAAGACTCTTGAGAGTCACTTGGACTGCAAGGAGATCCAGCCAGTCTATTCTAAAGGAGATCAGTCCTGGGTGTTCTTTGGAAGGAATGATGTTGAAGCTGAAACTCCAATACTTTGGCCACCTGATGTGAAGAACTGACTCATTAGAACAGACCCTGATGCTGGGAAAGATTTAGGGCAGGAAGAGAAGGGGACAATGGAGGATGAGATGGCTGGATGGCATCACCGCCTTGATGGACATGAGTTTGGGTGAACTCAGGGAGTTAGTGATGGACAGGGAGGCCAGGCGTGCTGCGGTTCATGGGGTTGCAAAGAGTCGGACATGACTGAGCGACTGAACTGAACTGATTAGAACAGTTATGGGACAAGGAAGCTCTAATTAATTTTCCTTTGGCACTTTAGTAATATTTTCATTATTTGAACTTTGGGATGGAATATATATTCCTATGGCAATCAGAAAATAAAGTTTATTGAAAGCAAGTTTATCAGTAAAGGGACAAATTAAGATGGTGTGTCACCAGTAGGACATGGTAAAGAGTGTACAGCCTGACTTGCGTGCTGTGCCAACCCAAAGTGCATCATCTGAATCCAGTCTTGAGATCCCATGAACAAAGGAGCCTGACGGGCTACAGTCCATGGAGTCACAAACAGTCGGACACGACTTGGGGACCAAACAACGGCAGCATGAATAAACAGTAGGCAAATCTACACTGATGAACATTCCATAAAGCGTCTGGTTGGTTACCTCCAAAACTGTTCAAGTCGTGAAAGTTAAGAAAAGACCTAGGGAGAGTTCCAGATTGCATGGGGATTAACCAGTCAGGACAAGTGAGCACAGTATGTGATCCTGGCTCAGGGCCTTTTGCCCAAAAGGGCATCATCTGGAAAGTGGGTGAAATATGAACCAAGTCTCTCAGTGTACTTGTACTAGTATTTCAATTTTGGGGTAAATTTGAAATGGCTTTAAAGAGAACTATTTTTGAAAATGAAATGATGCTTGTAAAGCACTACCGTATGACTGACATATAGTAAGTATTCATGAATATCACTTCATTCCCATGGTGCTGCAGACAACTTCTCGTTAGACTTACTAAATGTGAATTCCGCTATTTTAATGTGTGTTTTTTTAACAACAACAAAAAAAGGATAACACGAAGACATTAAGAGCCTTATTAGATCATAAATTCCTAGTCTTGAAGGAAACGGTCCTCTTTGCGTTTGTTTTATCCTTTGGGAATAATTTGGAGCCTTGTATGAAGCAGATGTTCAAAGAGGACTTATTGAATACATAAACTATTTGTAAACTCTTACTTTGGAAAGTTAAAAGGAGGTAAAAATATTTTATCGTCTGTTGTCATTTGACAAGACTTTGAAAGGTTTACAAAGCTTCAATTATCATTGTCATAGAAAATTGGCCCAAATAGTTCAAATACCTGTATTTAAGTATAAAATTTAACTTGAAACTTGTCTTAAGGAAAAGGAAAATGAAAAAGAACAATTGTAGTAACTTTGCTGTTGGTCTGGTGGAGAACATATTGAATAATACCCAAAATACCTTCTTCTAAACAAGTGTATATTAATATTAGCTATCTTCAAATATTTTTGAGCTGATGTCTAAATATAAATGAAAATGCATACTTCAGAACTCAAGCCATTTCATAAAAGGCTTAGGTTTTCTTCCTTTAGTCTTTTATGATTCAGCTTCTCTGAGAGAAACAGGCTGAAATCAATCTCATTACTTGTCTGTTTTATCATTTGATTTCAGAGAGTCTCTGCTTTGATTACTTAAAAGATGGCATAGTTCTATGAGGCTGCAGCTGACTGACATACAGATTTAAATCCTCAGATAAGAGTGTATGAGAGCAGATAAAAAGGCCCAGTCTCTACTAGAAAGTACTAGTCATTCCCCAGCTGGGAGTGAGGCTTGCAAATGGGCAGAGATAGGAAAGGGCAGTTTGCACCCACACCCTAGTCCTTAGGAGACCCATTGTCTCTATAGTATTCTTTATCCCTCTACCTGCAAAGTAGTCTCATGAGATTTCTCTCAGAAAATGGCTCAGCCTTTCTGACTCTTGTTTTATGTGATTGATGATAAGACCTCAGTGATTCTGTTCTTGATCAAGCACATCCTCTATAAGAGAAAAGAATATGATATATCTTTTTTTTTTAATAATACTTAAATGAGTCCATTATGATTAGTTAATGTGCTGAAAGTTATCAAAGTCCTTAAGAAAAAAGCATCATGCCTTCCTAAGGATCTGAGTCACTCTGAGAACTGAAAGTGACCTTGAGCTTCCCTCCTTTGTCTACAATGGACAATGGGGATTAGAAAACAAAACAAAGCCAAACATGAGACAACCCAGTGATTAAAGAAGTCACTCAAAGGTGACCAAAGAGCTTGGTGCAGTTTTCTCTGGTAGGTTATATTCTGTTACCAAAGGTTGTAAATAGTGTGTTTCTCTGGTTATAAAGACAAAGTAAAACATCTAAGAACAACTAGGAGAGCCATCTACTAATAATCTAGTAGACAGACTCCGTGGACAAGGAAAAAACATTTGCATTATAACCTGTTAATCAGTGGAAACTGTAATCAGGGATAATTGGCAGTCTACATAGCAGGGCCAACTAGTTTTGCAACCTGTGGCTATTTGAATATTACCAATGGTACCCCACTCGAGTACTCTTGCTTGGAAAATCCCATGGACAGAGGAGCCTGTTAGGCTGCAATCCATGGGGTCGCTAAGAGTCGGACACGACTGAGCGATTTCCCTTTCACTTTTCACTTTCATGCATTGGAGAAGGAAATGGCAATCCACTCCAGTGTTCTTGCCTGGAGAATCCCAGGGACGGGGGAGCCTGGTGGGCTGCTGTCTCTGGGGTCGCACAGAGTCGGACACGACTGAAGTGACTTAGCATAGCATAGCATAGCATAGTTCTCAATGACCAAGTTTTAACTTTTCAATAAAATTATGATATTGTTGGATTGGCCAAAAATCTGTTTGATTTTTTCTATAGATGGCCAACTACTTTTTTTTTTTAAATAGGCTAATTATAGTTTGTCTGTTTTCCTGTGGTCAGTATGATCTTTGGGGAACTTTACAGGAAACCCACAGACCATAGAATTTCACATACTAGGCCAATAGAATAAGGAAGAGGTGAAATAGTTAAGGTGAAATTACTCTTTATCTGTGAAGTATTTTCCTTCTGCTGCATATACTGAAAGTGTACTTTTGAGCCCAATTGTAGCGGTCTGTAAAGGGTGTACAGTATTCCTCATCAAAAAAGAGGTTATTGGTTTGGAAAGGCAAGAATTCATAATGCAAGTTTTAAATTAGTATTAGAAAAAGCACCTTCAATAGCTTTGATTATCCAGTCAGCTATGAATAGAGTATTACTTGTTGGCTTTTATCAGTGTGTTATTTTGTTATGGCATTAAATTATTCATAATGTATAGTAATAAACCTATAGCCTTTGATATTCTGGTGCATCTTTTTGTCTTCCCAAGACCATGGGGTTTGAAGCAACCATTGATAAAAGAGAAAGGAACAAAATGGTTAGTTCACACCTCAGCAAACCTTCTAACCAGAGCCTAATTTATTATGTATCTTTAAAATGCAATTATGGTACCTGAACTTTTTCAAAGAAACGCTTCACAAAAGTGAGACAAATCATGACTTGGCTGAGATCGTGTCTAACCTCATGAATAATACACATAAACATGCACAGTGCACTCTCCAGCTAACCAACTTGTTGTCTTTCCCAGTGGAGGAGAAGCAGGAAAAATCACACATTGAGAAAAGTGATTCCGTGCCTGGGCCACACTGGTAGCCCTTAATGGCTCTGCATCCTGTTTTTGCATGAAGCGATCAGTAATAGGATGGCTCTTCTTCAGGCTGACCACAGTCTAACAGGCAGTCACAACAGCTGAATGGCACCTGCTCCCACCTAAGACTCTGACAAAGCATAAACCTCAGGCAGTCTTTGTGTAGTTGTCTTACAGAAAGGTTTAAAAGTGAAAGTGTCTGTCGCTCAGTCATGTCCGACGCTTTGTGACTCCATGGACTGTAGCCTGCCAGGCTCCTCTGTCCATGGGATTCTCCAGGTGAGAGTACTGGAGTGGGTTGCCATTCCCTTTTCCAGGGGATCTCCCTGATTCAGGGATCAAGCCCAATCTCTTATGTCTCCTGCATTGGCAGGCACATTCTTTACTATTTGAACCACCAAGAAAGCTTTTCAGTTGAGAAATTTCCATCCCTGCCATCACTGAGCATTGGAAGAGGTCAGTGTATTCAAGTCAAAGGACTCATATGTCCAGATAGAAGCATACTCCAAGCAATACATGGAGGAATAAGAAATTTTTCTCTGTACTGCTGGGTTCTTTTGGTTGGTCTCAGAATAAATTGACATGCAAATTCAACAGAAGGCAAATAGCATGTATATGTGAAACTGACCAAAAAAAAAAAAAAAAAAAAAAAAAAACCTGAGTAACTCACCAAAATGGCCAAAACCCTCACCTGGAATAATACCATCTTCAGCTAAAGCCAAAGAGAATGTTGGGGGTAGTGGTAATGGACATCAAAGAGGCAGAAGGCAATTGATACGGAGATGGAAAATGAACATGTATCAAACAAGTATTTGCTGAGCCAGGCAGAGAGAGTGGGACCCACAGAGGAATTTTAACAAACAGACTTTGGGAGTTTCCTCCCTTTCACACACCTCATTCCCATACTAGTGAGTGACCTGTAGCGACAGCTCCCTTACTGAGCAGGTCCTCTGTCTGCATTCTTTGGGCAGTTAGTGGGAAGGTCAACATATCTTCCTGAGTCTTTTGGGACTTGATTGTGTCCAGTTGGAAGTAATCCACATGCCCAAGAGAGATTTTGGGGGTGGCAAGGTTTGCTCCCCTAGATAGAGGAGCTTGAAGGACCACTGGGCTAAGTGGGAGAGAAAAACAGAAACTGGAGTTTGAGGCCAGTTCCTAAGGTCTTAGATTTTCTTTTGAAAACTGTAGTTTATTAAACAGGCCATGCTGCTGCTGCTGCTGCTGCTGCTGCTAAGTCACTTCAGTTGTGTCCAACTCTGTGTGACCCCATAGATGGCAGCCCACCAGGCTCCTCTGTCCCTGGGATTCTCCAGGCAAGAATACTGGAGTGGGTTGCCATTTCCTTCTCCAGTGCATGAAAGTGAAAAGTGAAAGTGAAGTCGCTCAGTCATGTCCGACTCTTCGTGACCCCGTGGACTGCAGCCCACCAGGCTCCTCTGTCCATGGGACTTTCCAGGCATGGAAAGGGTGCCATTGCCTTCTCCAAACAGGCCACAGAATGTATCAGATATTCTGTGTGCAGAGTAGCGAGAGCATCTGACACTGAGATACAGGCATGCTTAAGCATCATGCCTTCTGTGTCTGGAGATCACCTGCCTGACAACTCTCCTGTTTTCTCCCCACTGCACCCCCGGTCTCAGCAAGTTCCACCTCCCCCCCCTCCCCGCCTCCCCCGCCCTGGAATTCTTGCTCTTCTCATGGCATCCATTGAACCTCACTGTCCCTGATGAACTCAGAAGTAACCCCTCTACAATGCTTTCCCTCCACATCCCATTCAGAAGTCCTTATTGGGCTTTAATTACTGTCTTAAATTGATCTTTGATGTATGATTTTTCACCTTTTAATGTATCAGAAATCCAGATGCACTTTCACATCGATGAGGCAGAAGTCGTAAGGTCATAGTCTCTGCCTGGGCGTGTGCTGGCTTGGCCATAACTGTTAGTCCTTTCATTTCTTCAGTTGAGTTATGGACCTAGCTAACGCTAAACATGTTAAGGTTAATTGCCATTTAAAATGCCTTTAAGAGACTGCACTACACTGTACTTCTAAAACACAAGTTATTGTACATGCAGAAAGCACAGAAACAGAGCGGAGGGCTGGCTATGAATGTGATATTAGGGAAGCAAGCATTAAAGTAACCATCAAGTGTTTTATGGGACCTAAGAAAGGAAAATACTCACAGGTAGATGAAGCCAGACTATTATATTATTGAGATGTTTGCACAAGGATTACTATCACGCTCTAAGCCATATGGGAACTGGACCAAGTCTTCGAGAATGAATGAAAGACGCTGTAAAGCAGCAGGAAGCTGGTAGGATCCATTTTTGTACCTGCAGGACTAAAAGGCGATGGCACCCCACTCCAGTACTCTTGCCTGGAAAATCCCATGGACGGAGGAGCCTGGTGGGCTGCAGTCCATAGGGTCGCAAAGAGTCGGACACGACTGGGCAACTTCACTTTCGCTTTCACTTGCATGCATTGGAGAAGGAAATGGCAACCCACTCCAGTGTTCTTGCCTGGAGAATCCCAGGGACGGGGGAGCCTGGTGGGCTGCCGTCTATGGGGCCGCACAGAGTTGGGCGCGACTGAAGCGACTTAGCAGCAGCAGCAGCAGGACTAAAATGCTGGCAAACTTAAACTGTATATTTTTTATTAATGGAATATAAAATATGTATTCCTAATAACAGCAAATCTTATGATTAATGATAAATTTGATGAGATGTAATCTTTTCTTTGCTACATGCTTCGTGCTTTCCATTGACTTCTTTCTTTGTTTTCTTTTTCCTTGGGGATTTGTCACAGTCACAATCAGATAGTGATAGGCTAACTGAAGCCAGGACCCCTTTCTCATTGTCCTGTGCATCACCACTTTCCCAGTGCCTTCCATATTATAAGAATCTTTCACATATTAGAAAAGGAATCATTGATGTGTAGCTGTACATTTTGCATTAAGAGAAGTGCAATTAACCAAGGAGATGTTGAAAAAGAGGTTCAACAAGGTCTCACCCACTGAATTCACATCACTTATATTTGGCAGTGTGGTCCTATAGCAAGAACTGCCTCTTTAGATACATCTGAGTTCATAACAGGCTCGACCATTGAAGTGTTTATATGTCCAACTAGACAGAATCAATAATCTCTCAAAGCCATGTGTTCCAACTGCACAATAGATATCATGGTGCTTATCTCCAGTCATGCTGTTTAAATTGGGAAAAAATGTTAATTGCCACACATGACAGATGACAAATGCACATGTGCTGTGTCAATCCCCATCCTTTGTCCCTTTTCATTATTTGTCAGCACAGGAACCAACAGGGATCTGCCAAGTGCATTGTAATCACAGGTTTCTACAACAGGTTCAGAGCTGGCTACTAATAAGAATTACCTGCGAAGAACTTTTCTTAATAAAGATACATGTTTCCTACCTTCAGTTCAGTTCAGTCGCTCAGTCGTGTCCGACTCTTTGCGACCCCATGAATCACAGCACACCAGGCCTCCCTGTCCATCACCAAGTCCCGGAGTTCACTCAGACTCATATCCATCGAGCTGGTGATGCCACCCAGCCATCTCATCCTCTGTCCTCCCCTTCTCCTCCTGCCCCCAATCCCTCCCAGCATCAGGGTCTTTTCCAATGAGTCAACTCCTCACATGAGGTGGCCAAAGTATTGGAGTTACAGCTTCAGCATCAATCCTTTCAATGAACACCCAGGACTGATCTCTTTTAGGATGGACTGGTTGGATCTCCTTGCAGTCCAAGGGACTCTCGAGACTCTTCTCCAACACCACAGTTCAAAAGCACCAATTCTTCAGCACTTAGCTTTCCTCACAGTCCAACTCTCACATCCATCCATGACCACTGGAAAAACCACGGACCTTTGTTGGCAAAGTAATATCTCTGCTTTTCAATATGCTATCTAAGTTGGTCATAACTTTCCTTCCAAGGAGTAAGTGCCTTTTAATTTCATGGCTGCAGTCACGATCTGCAGTGATTTTGGAGCCCAAAAAAATAAAGTCTGACACTATTTCCACTGTTTCCCCATCTATTTCCCATAAAGTGATGGGACCAGATGCCATGAGCTTAGTTTTCTGAATGTTGAGCTTTAAGCCAACTTTTTCACTCTCCTCTTTCACTTTCATCAAGAGGCTTTTTAGCTTCTCTTCACTTTCTGCCATAAGGATGCTGTCATCTTCGTATCAGAGGTTATTGATATTTCTCCTGGCAATCTTGATTCCAGCTTGTGTTTCTTCCAGTCCAGCGGTTCTCATGATGTACTCTGCATAGAAGTTAAATAAGCAGGGTGACAATATATAGCCTTGACGTACTCCTTTTCCTATTTGGAACCAGTCTGTTGTTCCATGTCCAGTTCTAACTGTTGCTTCCTGACCTGCATACAGATTTCTCAAGAGGCAGATCAGGTGGTCTGGTATTCCCATCTCTTTCAGAATTTTCCACAGTTTATTGTGATCCACACAGTCAAAGGCTTTGGCATAGTCAATAAAGCAGAAATAGATGTTTTTCTGGAACTCTCTTGCTTTTTTGATGATCCAGTGGATGTTGGCAATTTGATCTCTGATTTCTCTGCCTTTTCTAAAACCAGCTTGAACATCTGGAAGTTCATGGTTCATGTACTCCTGAAGCCTGGCTTGGAGAATTTTGAGCGTTACTTTACTAGCATGTGAGATGAGTGCAATTGTGCGGTAGTTTGAGCATTCTTTGGCATTGCCTTTCCTACGTTAGAGATTGCAATTCATAATCTGGAGTGGTAGTCACAAATCTGTAATTTTTTTTAAATGATTCCCTTATCAGTTGATTGTGATACACACTTGGGATCCAGAATTACTACTCTAGTAATACTGGATATTATGGGCTTCCCAGGTGGATCAGTGATCAAGAATCCACTTGCCACTGCAGGAAATGCAGGTTTGATCTCTGGGACTGGAAGATCCCCTGGAGGAGGAAATGGCAACACACTGCAGTATTCTTGCCTTGCAAATCTCATGGACAGAGGATCCTGGAGGGCTGTAGTCCATGCGATTGCCAAAGAGTCAGACATGTCTGAGCCACTAAAGAGCAACAATACTGCCAAGTCGCTTCAGTCGTGTCCAACTCTGTGCTACCCCAGAGATGGCAGCCCACCAGGCTCCTCTGTCCCTGGGATTCTCCAGGCAAGAACACTGGAGTGGGTTGCCATTTCCTTCTCCAGTGCATGAAAGTGAAAAGTGATAGTGAAGTCGCTCAGTCGTGTCCGACTCGTAGTGACCCCATGGACTGCAGCCCACCAGGCTCTTCCGTCCATGGGATTCTCCAGGCAAGAGTACTGGAGTGGGGTGCCATTGCCTTCTCCGAGCAACAATACTAGATCTTACCAATTTTCACTCCACAGATGGTTTTAATGCTGGGCATCTATTAGGGAAACAAAAGAGTTTTAAAGGAAGACCACAAGTTCAGAAAACCATTAAAAAGTGCTGTATATACAATGCTTTCCAGAATAGTTTAGTGAGGTTGGGAAATATCATGATTTATAGTGTCTTCATTTCCCTTCAGAGTCATAGGGAATACAGAGATAATTTTTTGAAGTTGCATGCTAAAATGCAGTCTCTTGATTCACACTAAAATTAATGGTTACTGCTTGTCTTTAAATATTTAAGATAAAATCTGCTCAGACAAATCCTGATCCTATCCTTCATATGAATTTTTGCTACTGTGGACTGTTATCTCTTTCAAGCACCACAGGAGGGTTATCATCATTAATGTGGACACAGACACCTCATATTATTCAAATGGACAGACCCAGAAATGAGGGTTAATAAAGAAAATGGTGCAGTAGTCATTTAAAGCAGTCTTTGTGTTTGATTTTCCAGAATGTCATCACTAAATGCATCTTTTTTAATGTAATTTTTATCTTTTTTGGAGTTAGTTGACTTACAATGTTGTATTACTTTTCAGTGTACAGCAAAGTGAGAGTTATCCTTATATCCATTTTTTTTCAGATTCTTTTCCCATATAGGTTATTAGAGAATATTGAGTAGAGTTCCCTGCACCATACTCTAGGTTCCTGTCAATGATCTATTTTTATATATAGTGATGTGCATATGTACTCAGCCATCCAAAAGAATTAAATAATGCCTTTACCTAGAAATGATCATACTAAGTGAAGTAAGTCAGAGAAAGACAAATATAGTATGATAATAATTGTATGTGGAATCTAAGAAAAAAGATACATTAAATGCAGCTTGATGCTAAGACTCACTAGCTAAAAATATTAATGGCCATGATTTTCAAAGTCCTGTGACCCCAAACCATTAATAGCTTAAAAGCGTAGAACTAAGGAAAGCAAAGAGCTACTATTGATGGAGTGCCTGCTTCGTGCCAGGCAATATGCAAAGAAATGTATGTATGTTGCATCTAATCCATGCAACAAATGTGGGAAGGTAGGGACTACTATTTATATTTTACTCCCCACACCGAATATATCAGGCTAGAAAAATGAACCAACTTGCCTAAAGTGTGACTAGTAAGTAGCATCCATACGGAGATCTGAGACCTAAAGAATTGAGCCAATAAAAGTGAGTCGAGTGGATTCTGCCACAAGCCCAGGAAATTTAAAATCATCACCAAGACTCCCTCCCCTATTCCACCCACCTGAAAAAAAAAAAAAAAAAATGTTGCCATACAGTATGTACTTACAGGATTCGGACCTTAACTATGAACAGGGTGGAAGACTGTGTGTCGGGGTGTATAAGGATGCTCAGAAGCCTTGGCACTGCCCCATCCTTCTGTACCAGCCAGATGATAAAGCGTGCATCTCTGGTACTTGGGATTTCTCCCTCTGAACCTCACCGCTTAGCTTCAAGCTCTGATGCCTGTTAGCATTCCCTTCCCTGTGGGAGGTGTAACACTTGAAACTGTCATCAGCCATTCACGTTTTAGTTTTGACCTGGGGATTACAGAAGGAGGGCACTGGTGCCTGAGTGGGGAGAGGAAATCTTCCCAGAATAGAGTCTCCTCCCTGATGATCCTCACCCAAGAAAAGATGTAGCCTAAAGCCGGCCTTCGCACTGCGCTCTGCAAGGTGGAATACCTTACAGAATTTCCATTAGACACGATCTTCTTGTCCCAGATTCAGGAACTACCCACCCCAAGAAGCCTGAGGCCTCATCAAATCTGGGCTAAACTGTGTATTTATTCCATTTATATATTCTACATGTATGTAATCTTTCTCCCCCCAGGTCATTCCTTACAGGGGAAACTGTTGAAATATTGTTTTATCCTATTAAAAATAATCCTTTACAGAGAAAAAAAATTACTTACAGGATTCAGACCTTAACTATAAATGGGGTGGAAGACTGTGTGTCGGGGTGTATAAGGATGCTCAGAAGCCTTGGCACTTGGTACCAGCCAGATGATAAAGCGTGCATCTCCTGGTACTTGGGATTTCTCCCTCTGAACCTCACCTTCCTTCTTGAAGTACCTATATCTGAAAAGTACACATTACTACTAACAGTCAGGGTTCGGTACCTAGATGCTGATCTCTTTCTTGTTCATTTTCTTTCTCCACCAAGACTCAGATGCCAGATTCAGATTCAGATTCCTGGGTGGAACCACAGGAAGTTCTTACCCTGATCACACTTTAAGGGAGAGAGTTAGTGTTGGGGTTTTTCCTTGTGGACACAGCTATAGGAGGCCGATTAGGTAACTGTATAACTTCTGCAATGTCTGAGCTGCTTTGCTTTTCATCTGAAAAATAGCCAGCCACCTACAAAATGTTTCTAAGAAGGGAATTCAAGGAGTATGCCATGGATTGAAGGTAATTTGGGGTGACCTGGTTCATTGTTCCCAGATATCTTAATCTGCTAAGTGGAAATTAGTAAACTTAATCAGTGGAAAGACTCTTCTTTGGAAAGGATGAGTTGATATTTATTCCACCAGTCTCTGTTCAATCCGTGTGGCTTTGAGGATAAATCTAAAAAGATATCAGATATGTGATAGTAATATGTGGAATTTTGTCTTTTAAAGTTTTATTTTCTATCGGAGTATAGTTGATTAACAATGTTGTATTAGTTTCAGATGTACAGCAAAGTGATTCAGTTATATGTATCAGATTCTTTGTACATATAGGTTATTACAGAATATTGAGCAGAGTTCCTTGTGCTACACAGTAGGTCCTTGTTGGCTGTTTTAAATATAGCATGTCTACATGTCAATCCCATTCTCAATTTTTTAAAATTTAGAAATAAAATGGACTTACATAAAAAGCTGTTCCAAGAAAAATTTTAAAATATGTTGGTTTCTAATGTTTTTATTTTCATAATCACAGTGGCATCATAAACATATTATTAAGCTGCTCAGTATCTGTAGAGATATTTGAAAACACATATCCAATGGCAGAAGAAACCTGGATATATTATTCAGATCAGTTCAGTCACTCAGCCGTGTCCGACTCTTTGCGACCCCTGGACCACAGCACGCCAGGCCTCCCTGTCCATCATCAACTCCTGGAGTTTACTCAAATTCATGTCCATTGAGTTGGTGATGCCATCCAACCATCTCATCCTCTGTCGTCCCCTTCTCCTCTCACCTTCAATCTTTCCCAGCATCAGGGTCTTTTCAAATGAGTCAGCTCTTTGCATCAAGTGGCCAAAGTATTGGAGTTTCAACTTCAACATCAATCCTTCCAGTGAACAGCTAGGACTGATCTCCTTTAGGATGGACAGGTTGGATATATTATTGTATGTCCTCTATTTATAATCAGCCACTGATACTATTAAAGACTATGTAGTAATAAGAAGTCATGTTCTTATTACAAGGGGGAAAAGGCAGGAATTCAAGCTATATACATTTATTTCAACTGTCAAATATTTAAAGGTGCACTGTGATTTTGACTACCAAACAACACAAAACTAATGATATATAGACATATTCATATTTGTGTAAGTTTAGAGTGATATGATTATGGGCATTTTTCTTTCTCTTCTTCATTTTCCACCTTGTATGTAAAATGGTTATATTCTGTTTGAAAGTTAAAAAGACATTTTCATATTAATGCAGATGTATGGGATCTAGAAAGATGGCACTGATGAACCTATATCCTTGGCGGTAATGGAGACACAGACGTAGAGAACAGACATGTGGGTAGAGTGGAGGGAGGAGAGGGTGGGGGGAATTGAGAGAGCAGCATTGAAGCATATATATTACTATATGTAAAATAGATAGCCAACGGGAATTTGCTGTATGCCACAGGAATCTCAACATAGTACTCTGTGACTGCCTAGAGGAGTGGGATGGGCTGGGAGAAGGGAGAGAGGTTCAAGAGAGGGGACATATGTATGTTGTTCAGTTGCTAAGACATGTCTGATTCTCTGTGACCCCATGGACAGTGGCATGCCAGCCTTCCCTGTATCTATGGCTGATTTATGTTGATATATGGAAGAAACCAACACAATATTTTAAAGCAATTATCCTCCAATTAAAAATAATTTTTTTTAAAAAAGAGGCATTTTCAGATGAACATGCAGAAAACAGTAAATAATCTAGATTGTTAGCCCAATCAAATATTTTAGCCCAATCAAATATTTATTTTTGAGTTATTCTCCACCATAGAGTACAGACTGATGAAGGAATCATTTCAGATAGAAAGCCTCTGGATAACCAGTTGCTCTGCATAAACTGACAGTGGATTGCACCTCATTTTGAATGACATTTATTCTACTAGGATTTTAGAAGCTGTTCCTGGCACTTAACCTAGCAGGAGTTCATTAAGTAAATGTTAAAGGTGAAAGCGTGAAAAGACTTTTCCTGCTTTTGTTTTTCTATTTTTGTATTTTTCCTTGTTTCTTTTTCATTTTCACTCATTTTGACCCTGAATTGGAAAATTATTTCAGCCTGTTCTAAGACATATGGAAAAAATAGAGTTTCAAGAAGTTACAGCTACAATTGCAATATCATCTCAAGGGCTGTCCTTGTTCTCTGTTGGTTTAATTGAATTCTCACTCATTTACATCTGGCCTTTGAACACCTTCCTCTCAGAAGTTAGTGACACAAGCCATGGGTGGGGCAGCCAAGCTGGTACCTAACTCACCCTTCTTTTGAATAATGGAGAAAACACAGACAAATCATGTCATTAATCTAAGACACTCAATTGTTTTCAAAATGCAGATAGAACTCTTCAACATGAATCATTAGTGTTTCGAGAAAGTAATGCATAAAGAATGAAATTGTTTTTCAGTTATTAGGGAATTTAATTGCTCCTTCACGACTTGATAGCTGAGTAATTGATCATTTAATTTTTGAGCTTTTTTTTTTCTTATATCTCTTCTCCATTGTGTATTCCAAACAAAGCAACATTTTCTCAAAAGCTAAAAATACTTCACATGTACAATTGAAATGTTCTGGTCCTTAGAATGGAAAAGACAGAAGGATGAAGGAAAAATAGAGAGGAGAAAAGTGGGAGGAAGGTATGCCCAAGTAATTACCTGGCAGTCTGACATTTTTTTTTCAAAATTTTGCTGTTTAAGCATTGCCATTGATCTGGTTTGTCTTCACATGCTATCTTAAAAGCTAAAAATAAAATCAACTTGAATGTACATATAGCCACAAAAATTAATTGTTCAAGTAACTGATGTACCAAGTAGAACCATAATATTTTGCCCCCCAAAAGGATGATTTCAATACCTGTCCTTGAAGAGTATATGAAGAGTATATTTAAAAAAAGATGAAACAAAGTAGATTAGGAGATCAATGGCAATATAAGACTTTAATAACAATTTTAAAAATATATATGTAAGACTTCTTTAGTGGGCCAGTGGTTAAGACTGTGCTCCATTGCCAAGGACAAGGGTTTGAGCTCTGGTTGGGGAAGTTCTGTGCAGCCAAATATATATGTGTGTGTGTGTGTTCTATATATATTTTCCTTATCATATATTAAATGTTATATACTACATATATACTTACAATTTATTCATTTTTATGTTCTGTAAAAATATATGAAGATGTGGGCAAAGATAGAAGGAGAGCAATGGATATGGAGAAAATGACTGGGAATATTAATAGAAGAAACCTAATTTGCATCCCAGACTCTGGAGTTTATTCTAATTGCAAACAGGAGCTGGTTGCAACTTTTCCATTTGGACTTAACAGACGGCTGCTAATAGCAGTGTAAGCTATCAAGAGCAGCTTATTAGCAAATGACTGCTGTGTGCTGGGCACATAGCTGGCTGTTCCCCCTCCTGTCTCATTTGAGGCTTGTAGGGACCCTAACAGGCAGGTGCTCGTCTTACCTCTCTGTTCCAGGCAAACCTCTTAGAGCTTGAAGAAGACAACCAGGAAAGAGTGGAAAGAAGATATAGATTCAGACCATGCCAGTCCGAGTCCATGCTCTTAATCTCTGCATAGCCCTCATTTCTCAGGTTAAAAACATTTTACAGAAATTGAAATACCTAAGTTTGTAAAATACCATATCTCCATTCCATACGCATAAGTTAGGTGTAGATAACCACGATAGAAAATAGAGTACTGCCTTGATTTGTTTATACCTAGGATGATTTGAATTTCAAACTTAAAAATGAGGGCATGGATAGAGTCATCTCTTTATGCCTCCATCCTCTTCTGGTCTAAAAACGGTGACCAGCACTCAATAAAACTTTGTCAAATAAATAATCAGTTTCACCTCCACTTTTGGTTTTCTTTTCATTTGTCATATTTCTGTTTTAAGATGAGATCATATTTTAAAATTATCATGTGTTGGTAAACTTTTTTTTTTCTATCCTATGAAATCCTCAATCTTGTTATTGGGGGATGAAAATAAAGAAAACAAGTCATTTTGGTTTGTTTTTTTTTCTCACATAGTAGAATCGAGAGCATGATTTGGGATTAGGATAAGTGAGCTGCAATTCCGCTTCTTAAAGTTGTTTACAGTTGAACCTAAAGCAGACACTGAAGTTGGGTTTGTGTTTCCTCATGTGCAAGGTGGAGCCCTTACCACTTACATTTCTTCCTTTAAAGCCCCAGTGACCACGGGGTTACCTGCACCCAGCCTGGCACCCAGCATGGGTACAATATGGAGCACTTTTCTTTCTTACTCTTCCCCTCCCTCTATCTCAAATAGTTTTTAAGTAATTAAGAGACAGATCATTCTGATTTTTAAAAATCTTTGGCTTTTGTAGATGGGAAAATTATATACATAACGATCTATCAAAAAAGTTAAACTAATTTACCTTCACTCTCTTCTTCCATTAGACTATAATTTGTCAACAAAAGTTTCCTTTTTCTCATCAAGACATACTTGAGCCTTGTTTACACTACTTTAAGGTTCATAAAACTTCCAGCTTTCACATGATTAGTATACCTACTAAAATGACCTCCTACATATGCTTCTTGTCAAATAAATTGATTAAATCCACACTTTACACTTTTTTGCAAACTTTGAAAGTAATATGGCTCAAATAAAGAGAAAATCCAACATCCTGATTCTCTAATATTATTTATTTACATATTAAATAGTTTATTCAGCAATTTCCTGAAGCTAAAATTAAAAAACATGATCAGAAACTTAGATATTTTTCAAGTGTCAAAAATCATCTGCTTCAACTGTAAATTGGTAAAACCAAATTTAAAAATAAGCTCAGCGCTCAAATATATTCCTTTCCCAGCCTCCTCTTTTTTTGTCATAACACCGGAATTCTGGCTTCCATTTATCCAATCCTCCTGGCAATTATAAGTTGTCAGCCTGTTAAACTATTAAATTGAAACAAAAATTCTGTTTTTTAAAAACTAATATTCTGTCTAAATTGCCTCAGAGCTTCACACTCAACATGTTTGAAAGAAACCTCTCTGTCATTCAATACTTGGTTTCCCAAGTAATTATCTTTCTCTTGAGAAGACAAATTGGTCTCACAAGCTGATTTTGTTCCCTTCCTTGCACTGGCGGCCAGAAAACTCATTTGTGTGACAAATATATAGGATCTGAAGTGTGCATCTTGTTTATCAACCTCACTCTAGGTTCTGTGCCATTTTTTTCTGTAATTGTGTTCCTCAAATTGTAATTTCCTATGCATTTTGCTTTGTAAATTTTAATTAGTCATACTCTGTATGTCTAAGTCACATTAAGTCATATCACTTTCAACAAGTTATATCCACCTCTTGCGACCCCATAAGTCACCTCTTATGACTTCCCTGGTGGCTTAGACGGTAAAGTGTCTGCCTACAATGTGGGAGACCCAGGTTCAATCCCTGTGTTGGGAAGATCTCCTGGAGAAGGAAACGGCAACCCATTCCAGTATTTTTGCCTGAAAAATCCCATGGATGGAGGAACCTGGTAGGCTACAATCCATGGGGTTGCAAAGAGTCGGACACGACTGAGCAACTTCACTTCACTTAACTTGCGACCCCATGTACTAGAGCACACCAGGCTCCTCTGTCCATGGGATTTCTCAGGCAAGAATCCTGGAGTAGGTTGCCATTTCCTTCTCCAGGGGATCTTCCCAACCCAGGGATCCAACCCAGTTCTCCTGCATTGCAGGCAGATTCTTTACCTATTGAGCCACTCTTTCAGAACGACAGGAAAAATAGAACCGTATTATTCAACAGACATATTTTCTATCCCAGCTTCAGATGATGCTGATGCAAGCAAACAGCAGGTTCCTCTCTGAGAAAACCTGAAGCATAGCAGCAACCCTATTAACCTATTAACCCTATTAACCCCTGGGTACAGTTGGAATTTTCCCTTGTGCCCTTCACTTAATCACCAATAACACCCCTCATCCCTCCCACTCAGGCAAGAGGATTGAACCCCCATTTGCTGATGGAGACTGTTTCAGGTCTTCCCACGGACTAGGGCTATGGGGTGATTTCATAAGCCTCTAGGTTCCAGGAGAAACTTAAGCTCCATTTCCATAGATGTTACATACCCCCCATCCCTGCGTCTGCATGGCGTGTTGGTGAGCAGGATTAGCCCACTAGAGAACAGGCTTGCCTCATCTGTTCCCACCTCAGCCAGGTGGTCCAAGAAACAAGAAATATGCTTACCTGTGAAAACAGGTTGCTTATAAATCAAAAGGGGTCACGTTCTGTCCACCAGATGGAGGTTTTAAAATTGTAATGTGTAAGTTAAGATATAATGGATTACTGGAGGTGCAATTTTCGTAAGGTTGAATCATTTTATGGCCTTCTGGGATCCAGGAGAGTGAAAGGTTACTGTTACAGTGAGCAAGAATGGAGTCAGATTTTCATCTTAGGTGACCTAATTACAAAGGATGTGATTCTGACCCATTAATTTTCAAAATCATATCTAATTATCTGTTGGTATGGCTTACTGAGGCTCAAAAACACATGGGCTAAGGGATTTTCTCTGCTAAGCATATAGTTTCTTTTGCATGAGTACTTAATTTTAGCCTATTGTAATTTTGCCTGTAAAATTATTCTGGTTTATGGTAGGGGGAGGTTCTAAACAGTCAGGACTGAGCTCTCTCTTTTTCTCTCTTTTTTTCTGTCTTTCCCTCCCTCTTTCTCTCTCTCTTCTTTTGCCATTTCTTTATCCCTGAAAATGAAAAAGGAACAGGGTTATGGATAACACAAGGAGCCCAATTCAATCAGTTTTATCTTTTACGACAGAGAATTGAAGTGTTGTGTAACGTAAAGCTTTCTTGGTAATTATGGGTTTCATTTATCTGTGTTTGTCGGTGGAGTTAAATGTATGAACACATTTAGACACAAATGATTTTTTGTTATTGTGGAAGGGGCAGTCATAAGTGAAGCTGAAATAATTTATGCATGATGAAGTAAATTATCAAGGATGTTTATATATTCCTATAGTTTTAGATTATTTCAAAGAATCATTCCAAATGGGAATTATGAATATCTTCCTCCCTCACTTAGTTTTTTGGTTCTGTTTTGTTTGCTTCTTTGTTTTTTGCTTTAAAACCCCATGGCATACTTGTTTTTCACCACCCTGGTTGGAAAAGTGTGAGAATTTACATTAGCATGTCACTTTCCTGGCCTCCTGTGGGACAAAGTTTTCTTGTTGATTCTCTATTGCTGACTTATGGGCTCACTGTCTTTCTACACTGGGACAGACAGCAGAGAACATGACTTCTTTGTAGAGGGCAGGGCATTTGGGTGAGTGGATTATTCAATGTGTAGACTCCCCTCAGACTAAGAGTCTTAAATTTTTATTGTTGTTCAGTCTCTAAGTCACGTCCAACTCTTTGCAACCCCACGGGCTGCAGCTCATCAGGCTTCCCTGTTAAATTTTTAACTACCTTTAAAATATCATCACTTTTATATTTCAGACCTTTGTTGAAATGATTTTCTTTGACATATAACTTTAAAGTTCTTCTGCATAAAAAAGAAAAGTCTATTTTAAATAACCTAAACTTTTTGGAAACTTTTAAAATTATTAGATACCATTACCCCTAATGGAAAGGAGTGAAAAAATATACATCTTCAATTTCCTTAAGCAAAGTGACTTTTAATAAGAACAATGGAAACGTGTGTTGTGATTCTAGGTCCAACTCATGTTTTGACACAGGTTCCTCACTTTCAGTCATTTAAGTATATGTACTTTTCATTCATATGGACCAGGGTTAAAATCCATTTCTTTAGCTTATTTTTAAGTAGCTATAAAGTGAAGGTGAGCTTCTATTTTTGTTTGCATTATAAGGATTACTTTTTTTCTGTTTTAAGGCTTTATGCACTAAATCCCTCCATTCTGCTTTATTGCTGGGAAGCTAAGGCGTTTCAGTTGTGTCTGACTCTTTGTGACCACATGGATGGTAGTCTGCCAGGTTCCTCTGCCCGTGGGATTTTCCAGGCAAAAATACTGGAATGGGTTGCCATTCCCTTCTCCAGGGGATCTTCCCAACCCAGGGATCACAAGCACATCTCCTCCTGCATTGGCAGGAGGGTTCTTTACCACTAGCGCCACCTGGGAAACCCCTTTGCTTTGTTACCACAATCTTTAGTCTGTGGACATAAGAATTCAATCTAATTTTAGTAAATTCCTGAAACTATCATCATCCAAAGCAAGTTATTCCTGGAAAGTAAATTCGTATTAATGTAGATGTTGAGGCTGGTAACTGAAGATGATTTTAGTTCTCGGTATTATGCTTGGAATGAGTTGAATTCAAAATAGTTGAGCATGAATGCTTCACCCCAATGGGAGTAGTTGTCTACTCAATATATTTTAGTTTTTACTCAGCTATGCAACTACATCAGAGAAGGCAATGGCAACCCATTCCAGTACTCTTGCCTGGAAAATCCCATGGACGGAGGAGCCTGCTAGGCTGCAGTCCACAGGGTCGCTAGGAGTTGGACTGAGCGACTTCACTTTCACGTTTCACTTTCATGCATTGGAGAAGGAAATGGCAACCCACTCCAGTGTTCTTGCCTGGAGAATCCCAGGGACGGGGGAGCCTGGTGGGCCGCCGTCTCTGGGGTCGCACAGAGTCAGACACAACTGAAGCGACTTAGCAGCAGCAGCAGTAGCAGCAGTATATTAAAGCAAAGATAAAAACATTCCATTATCTGTCATAGTCCATCTACAGATCAATTACATAGACCTGTCCTTGGAAGATGTCATTGTTGCTTGCTAAGGCAACAGATGACTTGTCCCTGTTTTTGGATATCCATTTACATTACTATTACTAGAATAAACTATTCACACTACCAGACATAGGCTTTTCACTGTTCTATATTTATTTTCTGTTAGAATTTAGAGAACTCAAGGACATTGAACATACAGTTCCTCATTCAACAGCTCAGTAAAATATGTGCCTTGAAGAAAACTGAAACTAAATGTTCATGCATTTAACTCCAGCAACAAATTTTTTTTTAATAGTGAAAGAAAAAAAAAAAAGATAATTGGGTAATATAGGTCCATATTGCCAGTGAGATAGCAACAGGAACTTCAACAGCGCTTGTTTTCCTAAAAGTAGGACACACTCTAGAGTCGGTGATATTTTTCAATACTAAAGAAATCCGTGTGGTCTTTTGCCATGTCCTGTGTATGTAACTTGTATCACCAATAGTTTTCAGTGCTCTCATCACTGTAAAGGAAGATTTCATTGGGGTAAGTAGACAAAAATCACCCCATTGAAAGACAAGTGTGCTTCATAGCATTCTCCATTGTGAAAGGGACCATTATTTTATTGTATACATAGAATAAATGATCATCTGAATATCTCTGGTGGGAATATAAAATACATAGTTTAAGAATTTGTTAAAATTAGAGAATGGAAAAGTGCTGGTCATCACCCAAATCTGTTGAGGCTGGTGAGTCAAATTCTGGTGATTATTTCACTTAAATTGTTGATGATGGTAATATTGACGATAATCATGACAACAAGCACACATAACAATGTGCTGTTTGGTAGGGACTGTTCTCAGCATCTATCTATAGCTTTATTTAGTTATCAAAACAACTCAGTGAGGCAGGTACCATTACTGTTCCTGTTTTATAAGAAAGCAGGATAGCACAAATTAATCAATAAGCAGCAGTGAGGTTCTGGGAGAACCAGCTCTCACACCCAGCTCTTCTGTGCTCCTCTACTCTACTCTAAAATCAGTCTACTTTTTGAATTAGTGTAATTCAAAGTGCAGTGCTTAGAAATGATGCCCAAGGATAGTAAGACTGAGACTTGGAATATATTTAACATGTGAAGTTGTGTATTAGTCATTCAGTTGTGTCAAATTCTTTGCAACCCCATGGACCATAGCCCACTGGGCCCCTCTATCCATGGAATTCTCCAGGTAAGAATACTGGAGTGAGTTGCCATTCCTTTCTCCAGGGGATCTTCCTGACTCAAGGATCAAACCCAGGTCTCCCACATTGCAGGCATATTCTTTACTCTCTGAGACACCAGGGAAGCCTAACATGTAAAGTTGCTTGTTGACTAATCCCAGCTCATTACCAATTCAGTGAATATCTATTGAGTAATCTGCTGTGCTGTGGTCTAATTCTGACTCAATATCTCATGGTTTCAAGGATCTGAAGTCCTTCCTGGTCACTCTTAACACATTCATCCTGATAAGAACAGTCCTCTACATCTAACGCTAAATTAATTCTATTTACTTCAAGCAACCCAGTTCTAGATCTGCTGCTGCCGTTTTTGTAGGAAGAGCAGAACAGGTTTCAGAGCTTGTCCTTTTACGAGCTGGTAGACGAGCAAGCCATTACTGTAATTAAGCATTTCAGCTATATAGTTTCCAAAAATGGCACCTTAACTAAAATTTAAAATTATTTACCTTTGAGATTTCCTTTTCTGGCTATGATATGTTAAGCCATGGCAACAACTAAAAAATAAGTGAATGTCTTACAATGAAATCATATTTTAAAGAGTAGAAAACTACAGCAACAACAGAGACTAGAGGAAATGAACTCCCCAAAAGGCAGAGCCTTTATTAGGTGAGCTGAAGTTGATGTCCTCTCTCCTAAGGGCATGTGTGGATTCACGGACAGGGCTTGGCCCTAGGCACACAGGATCCTCTTGGGGCAAGACGAAACAATAGAGGTTTTTGGTGGTTGAATGGGTTGGCTTGATGAGTAGGAATCTAAAGAATCGGCAAACACAAAGACAGTTTTCTTCCAGGAGATATTTTCAGTGTTCTGAGGTAGGATGGGAGGCTAAGGGGCTGTCATGAAGTTTTGCAGTGATTAGAAAACAAAATCCCACTGGAGGTGACCTGCCACCAACAAACACCAGGTTCCCTGCCAAGATGTCACCAAAATTCCAAGCTATGTTAGGTAGGAAGCTAAATTGATAAAATCAAACCCCTGAAGGGCATAACTTTATCTCTTATAGTCTTTCAGGGGTCAATGGACAAGGTTATGCCAGAATCTCAATCTAAAAGCCCAGGGGGCCACATCTAAGGGATGAGAATGAAGCAGTTATGGACGGAATGAAACTAAATCTTCAACTCAGCATGAACCAGATAGTCCTGGGTATTTGATGTGTCCATGTTCTATATGTCCAGAGAAAACTTACCCTCCTCTGGAATAAAATAACATCATCTGAATCAATAATCAATATTAAAAAAAAAAGCAGACCCACAGATTACCCAGATACTGGAGTTAACAGGTGAGAATATTAAAACAATCATTATCAATATATTACAGTAAGCCAAAAGGTGAGAGATGATTAGAGGTTCAAAAGAAAATTGGATTCTGTTTAAAAAAATCACAATTTGTCCTTGATGAGAAACATATTACCCAGCATGAGAACTCTTGAAATTCTCTGAACCTGAATAATTGGATACCCAAATATTGCAGTGATTGAGAAATGAGAAAATAAAAATGAACACCTACTTGTTGTTAGACATATGCTAAGTACAATACGTATATAATACCTTAATTTTCTGTGATGGCATTCCTGTTATTCTCACATGGTAAATCAGACCTTTACATATGATAAAACAGGGGAACTTCTTTTCATGGTATGCAAATACTTCTAAAGGTATAGGCATACCACCCATATCACCTAAGGTTCATAGCCCCGTGAACTTTCAGTCCCTCTGCTCCAGGATCTGCCTGGAAGCTTCTGCACGCACAAGTTAAGTTAGGCTATTCCTTGCCCAGAAATTTTGGCTTGCTCCGTAAGAGATTTTGGTTTAATCACAAGTGGAAAGTAACTAATTTTGTTCTATGCTTTTACTTTTTCATGCTTATTAAGAGAAGTCAAATCATGAAGTATAAATTGAGCCACATGATTAGAAACACCGCAGGAGCTGAAGACTGTAAATCTTAGTTTTAAGGATATTGTGTGTGGTACCAGCTTTGTTATTGATGGTGGGTTTTGTACACATGCCCCATCTTTGAGTTACTAAAAATACCACTAGCAACTGCATTCTCAGGAACAATGGAATCCCTTGTGAAGTGTTTCCTCCCTGAAGAATAGTAAAATGTCAAACAGACAAAAGTAGGAAAAATTATGTCTCCAGACAGCCGCACTGCCAGTGTGACTTCTGACTACACCATTTTGTACTGTACACAGAGTCTGCTACCCACCAATTATTCTACAAAAATGTCATCTTGATAGAAGAAAAAAGATCTTAATTATTCACTGATATTTCTTCTCTAGAATAACTAATGACTGTAATAAACATTAGGCCCATTTTGAGTACTTATAAAGCAGACACTTCACACACATATTTCCTATTTAATCCTATATCTAGTCCCATTTCAGATTTGAAAAAACAAACAAAAACATCACATTAAACAGAATCACAAATCCCCCCTCCCCCCCCGCCCCCACCCCCCCCCAAACACCCTGACACTAAGCAGAAAAGTGTGTATTTGAACCTAAATTTATCAAAGGCCCAAACTCTTCATTCTTCACTGTGGTAGGCTGCCTTGGTGATTACAGCACATAATTATGACGGTATGCCTTGTTTACCTACGCCTTTCTACAAGCACTGAAATACTGCACAAATGCATACAGCTGATTTTCTTTCCATGCCCATGAGGTTAGGGTAGGTATATTATTACTCACAGGCCCTGCGTGCACATACTACATTGAAATCAGACCTGGATCTTAGACCTCTCAATACAAAAATGCTTCTTACTCTTGAGCAGATTTCCAAAACAAACTAAATGGAAAGAGCAGGAGTCCAAAAATGAGATTGCCTTTTAACTTAATTTCTTATTTGACTCTTGGTTCTGTGCCTGTCTACAGAAATACACACACACACACACACACACACATATATATAGTATATATATATATATTTTTTTTAATCTAGAAATCACTTCTCTGGAATATCCACAACATCTATACCTCTCAGCCTTTACTCCCATATGTAAACTGTAACATCCATTTACACCTGCCTATAGAAGAAACAGATTCATTGCATAGACAATACACAAAGCATTCAGAAGAAAATTGAAACCCACTGTGTTTCTTTGATCCCAGAAGAATCAGTGCTAACATCTCTTTGCATTTGTTTCATATATATATATATATATATATATATATTCCGATCTCTATCTCCATCTTTGTTATGTTGCTTTCATTTGTTTTAAACACATTCAATCACTCTGTATGCATTGTGTTGGGAGCTGCCAAACTTCACCTGGCACTGCTCTTCATTCAGGTGAACGGGATGAGAAAAGAGTCCATGAAAGGGGAGGCGAGTGTTACACTCAGATAAGCAAAGAGCAATGCTACTCTAACAGTTGTGGAAATGCCTTTCTGGTGGATCCAAGACTCTCCACCAAAGAGCAAGGGATGTGAATCCTCGACAAAATTGTATTTGTTCCTCACGTTTTGTTTTCTTCTTCATTTTTTTTTTTATTGAAGCATAGTTGTTTTATAATGTTGCGTCAGTCTCTGCTATACAGCAATGTGACTGTTATATACACATTCTTTTCTAAAATATTGTTTTCCATTTTGGTTTATCACAGGATATTGAGCATAGTTCCCTGTGCTATACAGTAGGACCTTACTGTCTATCCATTCTAAACCTAATAGTTTTTTCCTCATGTTTTGGAAGATCTATCTTTAACATAGTCTTATGGTGACTCTAAAGTCATGTAGAGAGGGATGGATCTAGGTGGAGAAGAGTCAGGTTTAGGCAGAAGAGGAGGGAAGCATTTGAAATACTCTAAAAAAAGGGAAGTTAAATATTCATTTATTTCAGTTACATTGGGAGAATCTATTCCCTGTGAGAAGCCCTCTGTCATTGGTACACATGAGTCTGTGTGTTTGGTCTTGACACACAAACTCTACCTGGAGAGGAAGCTGGAGATGATATGGAGGCACACCAGGAAGCAATAAGAAGGATGCTATCATTGAATATTTCCCGTTTATCCCATTTTTGGTAACCAGTCTATAATAATGTCTTCCATTCTTTCAGCCTGGGACAGATCTAGAACATTCAGAGAGGGAGGTGCAAAAGAAGGACCTGCTCTTCTCATCTCAGCCTCTCTACCCTTGTGAATATTTGACATGTAGGCTTAACCACACCCCCTTGCCACTATGTCATTGCCTACATTATTTCTCACAGGCAGGCATATGTGTTTAAAATATGATCTACTCTCCCTATCAAAATGAGGATGCTAAGACCTTTGAGCAGTGAGAATGGTTATAGAAAAAACAAAGTAATTTTGAGCATGTTTCACAGATATTCCACGATGGAGATCTGTTATGCCTCATGGTTCTTTAAGAGCAGATTCATATCCCATTGAACATAAAGAAGATAAAAACATTATTATGGTGTACTAATTTATAAAAACAACACCACCAACAAGATTGGAGAGTTTTATTTATTTTTATTTAATATTTTAACTTGACTATACAGCTAATGATAGCTTGTCTAACAGTGAATGTATATCTGGTCCCTGATTTTTCAGTATTTTTTAGTTAATTTAATTATTTCACTTTTTTCCCCTACTTGCATGTGTGTGTGTGTGGTTTTCACTCCAGTCTGAATTTTGTGAGTCTCTCAGTCCCTACAGAATTCATTAAATCTATATCTAGACTAAAAAAGGGCCAATTTAGCTGTAGCCGTGTTTGGTGATTTTCATTTTGAGCACAAATGTCTAATCAACACCTGCAGTCTGGGTGTGCATTAGTTAGTTTCCTCTGCATGCTGCCGGGAGGGTAAAGTAACTACACTTCTGATAGACTAAACATTTGCAAATGAGCCCTCTAGTGCCTCCTCTGCATGCCTATAAAGCAGGCAGGGCTGGTTTGAAGTCCTTTACCTTCCCTTGTTTATTATGACAAATATGTTAGGTTGGTATTATTTAAACACACCAGCAGCCTGGGCATCTGTTATTTAAGATGCTATCCCTTCATGTGATTGAGAGAAAAAGGTGGTAGAATAGCACAGTTTCAATTATCTGGTGTTTTTCCATGCATTTTCAACTCAATTTTTTACTTAGTATGAGTGGTGTTTTTCATGAGTTTCAAGATGAATATTATAAATTGTTAAAAAATGAATTTTACTTATGAGCTGATATGTTGAAATAGTAATAATATAGCAACTTTTTTTACTATGGATAATTACATGAATATTTATAGCCCTCAATATTATATCTAAGAATTGCTTGCATTGTTAAATTATATACCTATCTGGCTTATGCTATTAAAAATGTTAAAATATTTTACTTAATTTTTTTCTTAAATTACATGAGTTTTCTTCTGAAAAATAAGCTCTAGAGTATTAATATTTAATTCTGGAATTCAGTGTACACTCTGTAATGACACAAATTTTTATGTATTCAGTTTCAAGTACAGAGGAAATGCTACATTATTTTACCACCAAAGTGATACCTGCATTTTTCCCCAAGAATAAAGGACAGAATTTAAAACATAATTTTGCTTGCTGTGATTAGCATTTTTATTTTCCTGACTAGTGGTTGAAATCAGCTCTCCATGGAGCAATGGAAGTTGTATCTACTTTTTATGAAGACTGGACTGGAGTTAGTTCAAAGTCCAAGTTTCCTAGAGTCTTCAACAGATAAGCAAAATTAACCTATGTAGCGTTAAATTTTAAATCCAGAATGGGTAATTTACTGTGTTGCTCTAATTAACAGAGAAGCACTTTTGGTTAGTTGAAGTGAAAGACTTTTTCAGTGAACCAGAAATTCTCCCCAGGACCTAAATGGTGACAATCCTTTTGTGCTGGCAGGTCAAGTAAGGCTCTTTGGTAATGAAAGCAGTAGACATCTGTGACTTATTATAATACTCTTTTTATCAGCGTGTGTCTCCATCCCGACTCTAGTAAGAATGCTTTTAAATGTTTTGTAATTAAATGTAAAACTGCTACAGGATTTTTGTAAATATTCTTCATCAGCTTAAGTACATATTCTTCTACTTATACTTTTTTTTAAAAATAGATTTAGTCATGAATATATATTGAATTTTATTGAATGCCTTTCTGCATTTATCGACATAAGAATATATTTTCCATACCTTTATTTATGTAGGACTCAGCCATATTTTGTCTGTATGTCATTATTTTAATATATTTCTATATTTCTTACTTTCTAAGAGAAAACCCTCTTGGGTGGGATTTATTTTTTGAATTGTTATAATAGTTTTAGAAATACTTTGTTTTAAATGTTTACTTGTATATTCATGGGAGAGATTGGACTATGATAGTCAATGAAGAGTGATACCTGAATTGAGTTCTGAAGTCTTTTTATTTCAAGGAGTAGCGGGGAGGGGAAGTTCATTCCCAGAATGAAGGAAATATTAGCCATGATTAGAAAATAAGTACCTATTTTTTGAAGTGCTAATTTTAAGTATCTTTACACTGAATATTCATTAACTTAAGAAACGTATAAGATTTATTTAATAATATAGTTGTGGTAAGTTAAGAATCAGGCAAACTTATTTTGAATTTGGGCTCCATCACACACTGTTTCTATGTCTTGGATATATTTAGTTCCTTTATCACAGCCTCAGTTACCGTACCTGAAATATGGACATAATAACTGTGTTTACTTTATAGGAATATTTTAAAATTAAATCATGTTTATGAAGGAAGACCTAACACAGTAACTGTCATATAAAGGAAAGGAAAGTGAAGCTGCTCAGTCGTGTCTGACTTTGCGACTCCATGGACTGCAGCCTATCAGGCTCCTCTGTCCATGGGATTTTCCAGGCAAGAGTACTGGAGTGTGGTCCCGTTTCCTTCTCTAGGGAATCTTTCCGACCCAGGCATGGAACCCGGGTCTTCTGCATTGCGGGCAGATGCTTTACTGTATGAGCCACCAGGGAAGCCCATATAGCTAATACTAAAAAACTGGCATATAGCTAAAACTTAAAAAAAAAAAAATGTGTTAGCTACTTATTATTTTGACTTCATGGAAGTAATTATATTTTAATCATGAGTCAGCACATATATATTATTTTTAAATTAAATTTGGTAAATCATGCTTATCCTAAGCCTTAAGTGAAATGATCTATTAGTTTAAAAAAGACATTTAGAGTATGAATCCTTCTATTCAAAATTGAAGTTTCTGGAAATTTTCATCTTCCAGACTATGTATGGAACAGGAAACAATTTGGATTTTTGTAAATTAGGTTGTCTTTTAATCCTGTCCTTTCACCTGTCCAAACCTCTAGTCCTCCCTTAGAGAACACAGTTGTATCCCTGCCAAGGTCAAGGGTGGCAGGTATCAGGGTATGTACAGCAGTATTAGCTGTGTGGGAGTGGATTTCCAGTCTCTAACCACCTCTGAAGAAAGTGTCGCCAACTCTGAATCATGCATGCGATCTACACTGGATTTATCTAGCTTTCTTCCCTAAGAAGGAAAGAAGGATGAATATCCTGTAATCCACTTTAGCGATTGTTCCCACTTTATACCAGTCTCTTCACATTTCTTAATTAAAAACCACAACAAAACCTTCTTAGACCTGTGCTGACCACTTAGGTATATATGTATCTGTGGAATGAGAATCTGGTGGCTAGAGAGCATGACTTCAAATCCTTATTTACCACCTTAGATGATTGATGTCATGGGAACTGAGCCTTGGGATTTCTAATCAGGAAATGAGGATGATAATTATTACTGGCGCAAAGAAATGAGCTAATGTGCTAAGAACACAGTAATCCACGGTCAGCACTGTACATGTTGCCTGTCATTTTCTTTATCCTCTACTAGTGGAGAAAAGCTGTCTTTAGTTTAACCTTCAGGTTGAACTTAACAATGTATTTCGACATACTTTAAATGTTCTTAATAACTAACTTTTCTTTAGCCAATCCAAATCTTTTGTAATGTAATGTTAATTCACAACTTTTTCTTTAGTCTTTGTTAATACATGCATTATGCTCAGAGATCAAATTGTTAGGCCACCACATGGCAATCTTATCTCTAAATAAACTTTAAAATTTTTATTTTCCCTTATAATAATCATGTTTGAAAAAAAAGATGATTTTTTAAAAACCATGTAATTATTACACCCAAAATATTTTTATGTAGTCCATAATTGTACTTTTAATATTTTCAACCTGATAAATAATACCTGCCAACTTAGAAATTTATACTCACAGTATCCTGATGAGCTATATTGCATCTTGCCAGAAGCTATGTGTCTATATAAGTGTCAAAATACTACGGACAACACAGTCGTTATTCCAAGTCACATTTTTATCCTTAAACCCACATATATATTTTTCAAATAAATGCACTGCTTCAATCCCCAGTAAATATATTTCTGGAGGAAATGAAAGTCAGTCCAGTAATACCTATGGGCACCTAATACCCTTGCATAATCATTCTGACTTGGTTGAGAAGAGTTGTTGTATGGACATTACCTACCTCATAGGAATGCTGTGAGGATTAAAGAAATATCTGAAAAAATGATTTGAGCTTCTTTGGGAAAGATGTTATTAATATGATATGGTATTTTTATTTGAATGAGTAGGAGATTGAAAGAGGATTATTTCTGAAAGTGGAAGGGAGGCCTGTTGGTGAAGAAATCAAATGCACCACCTTAAGTAAGATGGATTACAATGATATTAAAAGGACACTAGCTGTTTCAGACCCAAATGACGAGAAAGAGGAAGCAGTGTCTGATCCTCAGTCTTACCAACTTGGGTTTTTTTTCTGAATAGATTCACTCTTGGGGAGGGTGGGTGGCAGTGGAGAAGGTTTGGGCTCAGGATAGTCAATAGCTGATGAGGTAACATAGCTGATCTCCCCCTATACTCAAGACATGATACACTGCAACTGATGTGAACTCTCCCAGATGTGGAAATGCGGGAAAGAGTAAGCAATATGGATGAATGTGATATGTATAACGCAAATGTCCATTATGGGACCTGAGAGTCCCATTAGGGGCACATAGGGTTCCAGGCAGAGGAACCCTGCTGAAAGATATAAAAATGAATCAACCATCCCCACTACCATCACCAAATCAAATGAAAAAGCATAAAGCTACATGATTTTGAATTGGCCGTGGAGAAAAACAAAATCACTAGGGTCGGAGATGGAGGGTGTCTGGTAAGTTCAGGACATTGGCCCCAGATCCTTTCATCTAAAAATTCAAAGAGGGAAATGATGCTTATGTTTATATATCTATATATCATAGTATGTATGTGTATAGATAGATAGATAGATATGGACTTCCCTCTTGGCTCAGATGATAAAGAATCTGCCTGCAATGCAGGAGTCCTGGGTTTGATCCCTGGGTTGGGAAGATCCCTTGGAGGAGGAAATGGCAACCCATTCCAGTATTTTTGCCTGGAGAAATCTATGGACAAAGGAGCCTGTTGGGCTACAGTCCACGGGGCTGCAAAGAGTTGGACACGACTGAGCAACTAACACACACACACACACACACACACACACACACACATGCATATAAACCAGAAGGAAATTGGGAAGCTAGGTGGGGGAAGAGAAAGGAGAGAATAAATTCTGAAGTTTGATTTGAGTGAAACAAATTTGGAGAATTGTGTATTTTTTTTTTAATGCTTTTTGAGAATTCCCTGATTATCCAGTGGCTAGGACTCTGTGCTTCCACTGCAGGGGGCCCAGGTTCCATTCCTGATTGGGGAAATAAAAACCCAAAGTCCTGCAACTGAAATAAATAATATAAGGAATAAGATTAAGTACACATTTATTTTTAAAAAATGCTTTTTGAGGACTTCCTTAGGAAGAAAGTATTAAAGATGTTACAGGAATGGGTAGATAAAATTAACCTGATCCCTGTCCTCAGACAACTTTAACTAACAGCCACCCTTTATGAAATATCTATGGCCGGCTGCACACCAAGAGATGCTGATTTAATTGGTCTGGGATAAAGCCTAGACACCAATATTTTTTAAATGTCCCAGTTAATCCTAATAGCAGGCAAGGATAATAACCACAATTAGTACTAGTTAGTCTTTCTCAGATTTCCATGTGAATATCAAGTACTTGGGAATCTATCTGGGATGATGCCTGAGATTTGTTTTCAACGTGCTCCCAAATAATGCTAAAGCTGCTTGCTTCTCTGTGGACCACATTTTGAGTAGCAAAGATACAGGTTACAACTTAGAGGGTAGCCAAAATTTGGTGGGGAAAACTACATAGTTGAGCTCCTCTTCGTCTTCAGTAAAGAACTTCTCACCTGCACTCCATCATCTGTCTCTTCTAGAGGTGATCGATGATATTCCATTCTTGATGGAGCTAGTCATTTTATTTTGGGTTTCCAATGGAAAGGTCTAATAACAGTATGAAATCTGGACATCTTTAGTTGATGTGGGTTGCTGTGAACATGGAGGTAAAAGAGAAAACTCTGTTAAGAAGTTGCCATAAATCCATTACATTTCTAGTCTCAAAATATCAGCCTTTATATTTTTTTAAGCAACACATCCTCACATTTTTGTCCTTGGATCCTTAACACAAATGTCAAATCAGAGTATACTGTTAAACTTGAAATTTTCCTTTCCTTGGAGTTTAAAACATTCTTGTGGCACAAAATAATTCACAAAAGGATAGATTTTAGTATGTTCCCAATATTAAAATCAGTCCTCTTATTGGAAGATTTCTTAATGACTTGTGTAATCATTTATGTACATACGGATAGAAAATATGTAAGATGTTAGATAAATGAAACTATATCTCATTATGCTAAACTTTTGATTAAGTCTATAAAGGATTTTACAGGAAGTAAAAGGGAATAAATGTAGTCCATTTTTCCCCGTTTTTACCCCCCCCATTTTTCCCCTCTACAATGAGCAAGTAGGTTTAAAAGTACATGCCAGAATTGCCCCAAAATGTGTCGTAATTCCATTTCAATGTGACAATACACTTCAGAAGAAACTGTTTCTGAGGCCATCTGCACTGAGTTACATTGCTAATCTCACTGCAGTCTCTAGAGCTATCAGTACTCATAAATCATGTGGTCTGTAATAAGAGAAGTAAGTTTGAGAGGTTAGAAATCTTAAGAAAATTGTGACAGAGGTGATAGATGATATGAAATGACTACATTCTAAAGATGTTATATAAAAGAGAATGTGTTACATTTGAGATAAGTTCCTCCTGGTTTTTTGTTTTTTTTAAACCAAAAGACTATTAGCAATGTAATACATGGTATACTTCAGCGATATCATTTGATAAATTTTAAGCATTTGTGTATTAAAGGGTTCTATATATAATCAAGTTTCATCTGAGTTTTCAGAAAGTCTTATGGGGGCACTCTAATTGTTTTGGAATTTTTTGAAGATGTCTCATGTTCTCAAGTGTGCCTTGTACAGTTGTTGAAAGTATTTAAGTTCTTTACCAAGTCTGAATTGATTAACCAGTCTGAAAAATTTTACAGATACAGTGTATGAAAGAGGAATCCTGATAAAATAAGCAAGGGATGAGAGATGTTTTGATTTATGCTCTGGACTGGGAGGGTATCAGTATGGTCACCAAGGAAAAATATAAACCTTGGCTTTGAAAATATTAACATACCAAGAGCTATGGTCTTTGTAAATTGTTGTGGCAAGAACACTGCTGAGTTATTTCCATATCTGAAATGATTAATTTTTAAAAACTTAATTTATATTTGAGTACAGTTGATATACAGTGTTATTAGTTTCTGCTATCCAACAAAGTGAATCAGTTATACACATACATATATCCACTCTTTTTAGATTGTTTCCCATATAGGCCATTACAGAGTATTGAATAGAGTTCCCTGTGTTATACAGTAGGTCCTAATTAGTTATCTGTTTTATATATTTAATAGTAGTGTGTATATATCAATCCTCCGATTTATCTATTCCCCTCAATTTCTCCTAACCCTAAGTTTGTTTTCTACATCTCTAGCTCTATTTATGTTTTGCTATAAGTTCATTTGTACCTTTTTTAGAATCCACATATATGTGGTATCATTTACATTCATCTTTCTCTTTCTGAGTTACTTCACTCAGCATGACAATCTCGAAGTCCATCTGTATTTCTGCAAATGACGTTCTTTTCTTCTTTTCTATGGCTGAGTAATAATCCATTATATATATATATATATATACACACACACACACACACACACACACACACACACACACACACCACATCTTCTTTATTTACTCCTCTGTTGATGGACGTTTAGGTTGCTTCCATGTCCTGGCTATTGTAAATAGTGCTGCAATGAACACTGGGCTGCATGTATCTTTTTCAAATGATAGTTTTCTCTAGATATATGCCGGGGAATAGAATTGCTGGATCATATGGTAGCTCTATTTTTAGTTTATTAAGGAACATCCATACTCATTCTCCATAAGGGCTGTACCAATTTACATTCCCACCAACAGTGTAGGAGGGTTCCCTTTTCTCCACACTCTCTCCATCATTTGTTGTTTGTATAATGGATTTTTTGATGATGGCTATTCTGACCAGTTAAGGTGATACCTATTGTAGTATTGATTTGCATTTCTCTAATAATTAGAAATGTTGAGCATTTTTTCATGTGCTTTTTAGTCATCTGTATGTCTTCTTAAATGTCTATTTAGATTGTCTGCCCATTTTTTTCACTGGGCTATTTGGATCTTCTGCCCATGTTTTTTCCCATTGGGTTACTTTTTTATTTTTTATATAGAACTGCACGAGTTGTTTGTATATTTTGTAGATTAACCCCTTTTCGGTTGCTTCATTTGCAAATATTTGTTCCCATTCTGAGAGCTGTCTTTTTATTTATGGTTTGCTCTGCAAAAGCTTTTAAGCATTTAATTTTGTTTTTATTTTCATTAAACATAAAATTTTATGTAGAGGGTGGATCTAAACAATTTTGCTGTGAGTGATGTCACAGAGTTTTCTGCTGATGTTTTCCTCTAAGAAGTTTATAGTAAAATCACCATGATCAAGGTCACTTATGATGACGGCACTGTACCACAACAGGCTCCTCTGAGCGCTCATCAGAAGCACAGGGAGGGCTCCTAGGACCACAGACAGGCGCCACCCCCACAGCTTCTCATCGGTAGGTCTGGAGCAGAGCTGAGAAATGGACATCTCTTAACAGGCTCCCAGGTGATGCTGATACTGCTGATCTGGGACCTCACTTTGAGACTGGGGCCTTTACCCGCGCGCCTTGGGTCTTCTTGTCCTGTTGCTCAGTTTTCACAGCTAGAGACATTAACTCACGCAGGTAGGTCCTGCCCCCGTGCAGGTAGCAAGGGATACAGCTTTTGCATTGGTTCAGAGTGACGTAACTGTACAACAGGTTTTATGAGGGTTGCTGAGTTTTCCAGCTCCTACACTTCATCCTTTCCTGGGACACGCTTATTTCTCTGGGACTAGGACACTTGGATTCCCTTGCTCAGTGCTTTCCGGAGCCTGAACACAAACAGGTAAGTTCACTTCCCACATCTGGGAATCTGCCTGGTTGCCTTCTGGCCATTTGTGACCCTGTCACAAACTCTTTGGTATTTTCGGTTTGCCTGCGCTGATTTCTTTCCATTGCTTGTGGTTAAGACTTTGCAGTTAGCCTTTTCAGTGCCAGTGAGTCTAGCATACCAGGTCTGGCTCCAAATACCCCAGGTTGCCTCCTTCTCTGCTTTTCAAACACGAGTTACTTATTCAGTTGAACAGCATTTTTCTATTTTTTATGACCACTGCCCATTTTTTCCCTCTCTTACTTTCTAAACATGTCTTCAGACCTGATCAACACCAGTTCCATCTCCCTCATGCTGTGATACTCGGTTCTGGCTTGGTGCTTTTCCTCTATGAATATTTTGTTTACCAAGCTTCCAAGATCATGTCACTTGGCTGGGAGCTTCTAAGGCCACCAACATGTATGACTTAGATCCAAGTAAGTCAACTATATATTTTCCTGTTTAAACCTGTGTCAGTAGGTCTATGGGCTTGCTTTACAAAGTGCTCCCTGAGGACCTGGGACTTGCAGCATGTTGGGGGCACTGGTTAGAAATGCAGAACCTCAGGCCCCACCTCAGATGGACAGAGTTAGAATCCACATTGTAACATGAGCCCAGCTGATTCTCATGCACCTTGTAAAGAACTGATGTGCGGTGTAGCTCCTGTAGGAGGACCTGCTCCCAGCTGAGACTAATCATGACTTCTCACCTCACCAATCTTGACTGCCGCTACTCCTTTATCGCCACTATTTTAATTTTACAAAACTGTTGGATGAGATTCCCGCTGACAGAGTGAACTCTGACCAACAGCCCACGAATCTGCAAGACCCAGAGTCTCTCTGTAGACATCTCACATCAGTTGTTTCTTGGAGTATCTCTTGCACGAGGCCTTTTCAACTGTGTTAACACACCAGAGGAGAATTCCCTTGTGCTTTTGGCTGTGATCTGATGTGGGCTTGGATGACAGGCAGCCTGAGGGTGCAGGTTGGATGAGAGCCACTCAAGTTCAATAATAAATTTGAGGCGCTCAGTGCACTGCTGGCTGATAGGAGGTGACTCCAAACAACTCTCTCAGCATGTATGATGGAGAAGGAGCTGCAGGTGCTTCAGGCTGGGTGAGCTGACTCCACCCCAGAGCGTCTGAGGTGGGTGGCCAGTAGTGCTGCTCTGGACGGTGACCAGTGAGTGGGCTTGCTGCCAGAAACCGTCCCTGAAGGGGCAGGGCTGGGCCAATGACTGAGTCCACAGGTCAGGTCCAACCACTGCAGAGAGGGGGCCAGTAAGACACACACAGAGTGTCAGAGCCTCAGACTGCCTACACCCAGGATAGGGCTACAGCCCCCAAAGGAGGAGACAGCTCCATTGACCTAACCCAGTGGACAGGCCATTATTAACAAGCAGTGACATAGATAGAACTTAGGGTCTAGGTTCCAAGCTGGGTTTGCATGACCTTGACTAGCTTTATCCCCAGAGGGTCATCCTAGATAAATGAAAATGCATGTCCAGGGTTCAACAGAGGACTCACATAGTAAGTGTTTAATTCAATGGTATTTCTACCATGTTTATCATATTCTTACCTGAGCTTGTGGACCTCAGGGGCTGCTCCAGTTTCCTGCTTTCTGACCCAATTGATTGGAGGATTGGGTAGCTAATTCAGTACCTTAAACAGGGTCTGAGCAGAAGGAAGGATGCATGCTCAAAGTACAATGCATAGCCAGGTACATTGGAGAAGGTGGTGATATTGCAAACTGAGAAGCGTTAACAAAATCACCAGGCAAAATGTGGGTTCACAGATAGGAAGCCTGGATCTCACATGGAGGCTGCCATTGAGGTCTGTGGCTTTGGGCAAGTAAGTTTATTATCTATACCTTAGTCTCTTCATCTGTATAAAAGGGACTTGAGTTAGATGACCTTGCAGATAACAGTTCTTGAGATTGTTTTTCCTAACATGGAATTGAGTGGGGATTTTGTGTGTTTGCAGATTAAGCAGTGTGCCTTTCATGACTGTATACAGTCTCTGTAAGGGTGGCTGTGTAGACTTAAATGCAAGAGCAGCCCACCCTATGCACTTAGATCTCTAGGCAATCAGCGAGCTGGAGCCATAATGATAATGAGAGGGACGAAGGCCCAAAGTCAGACTTGAGTCTCATCCTTGCCCTTGCCCCTCCTGGAATTCTGGAAACTTCCCTCAGATTTTAAAGGAACCAGATTGAAAGGGATTGTTGTTCTTTTTTTGAACTGAAATCGTACAACCCATACACTTTAAATCTGCAAATATACTGAAATGTTTGATTTTTTAAAAATAATCAATTCTTAGATGTCTAAAATCCTTTTAAGTATAGTAGATTTATATTGTTTCAGGTGTAAAGCAAAATGACTCAGTTATATACATATAACTCAGTTATGTACATATATACACATATATATTTGTATATTATTTTTCAGATTCTTTTCCATTATAGGTTATGGCAAACTATTGAGTATAGTTCCCTATGCTACATTGTTGGTCCTGGTTGGTTATCTGTTTTATATACACTAGTATATTTATGTTAATCCCAGACTCCCAACTGATCCCTCCCACCCTTTTTCTCTTTGGTAACCATAAGTTTATTTTCTATGCCTGTGGGTCTATTTCTGTTTTATAAATAAGACCATTTGCATATATTTTTAACGTCACATACAAGTGATACATTTGTCTTTCTCTTTCTGGCTTATGTCACTTAGTATGATAATCTCTAAATCCATCTATGTGGCTGCGAATGGCATTATTTCATTCTTTTTTATGGCTGAGTAATATTCCATTGTAAAGATGTACCACATCTTCTTTATCCACTCATCTGTCAATGAACATTTAGGTTGGTTCCATGCCCTGGCTATTAGTAATGCTGCAGTGAACAGTGAGATGCATGTATTATATTGAATTTTATTAGAAGATATTCCAGTTCTTTAACAGGCCATGTTTTAAGCTAATTGCACTAAAACAACACTTGAGTGTTACTTCTAAGTGAACTTCCTTTTCTCCCAGTGCTGTGTACTGAGTTCTCTGACTTGCCTATGGATTTGCCAGTAGACCCAGCAGAGAACTGGGAACAACTCACTGAGGAATTCATGTCATAAACATATTTGTACTTGTTCTCAATACTTTATAATGTGATAAAGTACTTGGATACTGCTAATGGTTTAGTCTGGTTTAGTCCCTAAGTTATGTCCGACTCTTGTGACCCCATGAACTGTAGCCTGCCAGGCTCCTCAGTTCTTGGGATTTCCCAGGCAAGAATACCGGGGTGGGTTGACATTTCCTTTTCCAGGGGATCTTCCCAACCCAGGGATTGAACCCACATCTCCTGCATTGGCAGGGGGGTTCTTTACCACTGAGCCACCTGGGAAGCCCTGCTAATGGCTTAGTCAATCTTTATTGTTTTTTGGAAACACCTCCATGTATCTATAGCTTTCACCAGTGAAATTTTTTTTTTTTTAACAAACTCACATCACTGTGAGTTATAAAATCAGTTTTATAGCAAATATATAAACTTTATTATTTATTGTAAACATATAATAAATATATATGTGAGATGCTTGAAATCATATTTTGTTCAAAATAACCTTTCCCATTTGGTTTTAGTTCTTACAACTTTTTTCTATTAGTATTAAAAGGACATAATCCTCAGTCTACCCACACCCACTTCCTGCTATTAGTATGGTATATTTGCAATTATTGTCTGCTATTGATACATTGGGCTTCCCAGGTGGCTCAGTGGTAAAGAATCTGCCTGCCAATACAGAAGATGCAGGTTTGATCCCTGGGTTGGGAAGAGTCCCTAGAGGAGGAAATGGCAACCCACTCCAGAATTCTTGCCTGGGAAATCCCATGGACAGAGGAGCCTGGAGGGTTACAGTCCATGGGGTCAGAAAGAGTTGGACATACTGAGCACCAGCACCATCTATAATTAACTATAATCCATATTTCATTCCAAATTTCTTAGTTTTTACGAACTATCTCTCTTGGTGTTCCAGGATCCCATCCTGGACACCACATTACTTTTTGTTGTCATTTCTTCTGAGGCTCCGCTTGGCTCTGACAGTTTCTCAGGCTTGCCTTGTTTTTGATGACCTTCACAGTTTTGAAGACTACTAGTCAGTATTCTGTAGAATGTCCTTCAGTCGGGATTTGTCTGATTATTTCTCATGATTAGACTGGGGTTATACGCTTTTGTGAGAAAGATCCCAGAGATAAAGTGCCCTTCTCATCACATCATATCAAGGGTATATATTATCAGAGTGACTTATCACCACTGATGTTAACCTTGATCATTAGTGTTTGTCAGGTTTCCCAGCTGTAAAGTTGCTTTCTTTTTTCCCTTCCCATGCTGTCCACTTTGAAGGAAAGTCTCTATGTATGGTTCTTCCTAAAGGCCTAGATCCACTTCTTGACGTGAGTGGACCCACATAAAGTATCTGGAACATCACAGGGGAGATTTGTCTCTTTTCCATCATCTATTTATCTATTCAACCATTTGTTTATATCCATGTGGCCTGTTGGGTATAAATCTGACACTGTGTTTTGCAGTCCAGTGCTGCTTTGTTTATTTACTTGCTTAAATTGTCCCAGTTTTGGGCTTTGAGAGATTTAACTTTTGGTTTCTTTACGCCTTTGATAAACCTGATTGGCCTCCTCCTAAGCATAAAATAAAAACACAATCTAGCAGTGGGTTTTGAGACCTTTGAAACTCCAAATTTTCTAAAAGTCTGATTTTTAGAATCTTACCTTCCTAAAGAAGTGATTGGTAGAGGAAAGGAACCAGTTATGCCAGTTGTTTGGTCTTGAGTAAATAATTTAACCTCTGTGAGCCTCAGTTTCCTTATTGCTAAGGCAAGAATACTTTTAGTTTGAATCACATGAAACTGCCAGTATTGTACAACTTTTGACCTACAGAGCAATACATTTATATGACTCAATCTTAGTTGTACATAACTCATGAGACTTGTATAAGGATAGTGTGAAATCACACATGCAGCATCCTTTCTGTATAAATGCTAATGCTCTTTACCTTGTCCCTCTTCTATCCCTTAGACAAAGCTGACTTGGCTGTTGGCCATTGACATAAAGAACCTTTACTGAAAATAAATGGCAGCTGGCTGTCCCAGGTCAGGGAAGAGAATACTAGGGAATCTAAAATGCTATACCCTCCCCCTTCTCCCAAATCTCTTAATCAGATGAAGGACAGGTTTTAATAATAAATTCTTTAGGATTAAATCTTATTTTTAACTCTCTTCCAAATCCAAGTATTTCAAAAAATGATGGCTCACGAACTAGTATTTTAATAGATAATGAAAACAACTCGAGGCTTGTTTCCTTGGTACATTGAAATTCCTCCTTTTTGACTCTAAAACAGGCCACCGAAATGATTATATTCATCTCAATATAATGAGATACATTAGATGAAGTGACCCCAACCCATTATACTGAATGGAGGTTCTTTAAACGCAGCAAAGCACCTGGTTGCCCAACTCAAGTGGAACAAGTGAGATTACTTCCCAGCTTCACATTAGATGTGTGTTGCCAGCATTTGGAAGTTTATTTTGTGGCACTGACCAAAAATGACTTACATTCTTTATGAGATCCTACAAGAGAAGATTTTTTATATTTTCCATACATTGATAGCATGAAAATTTGGGTCTCAAATTATACTGTCTTTCCCTTTGAGGGGCATTAAGGTTTTGAAGAAAAAATAAATCATAGTTTACATGATTTATTTTATGACATAAATGAGAGTAATTGACCATAATGGGAAAGAGACTTATCTATGTATCATGTATCTATGATGAATATTTATTCCTAATTATAGACTAGGCTAGATTTTGCAAAAGGAAAAAATGCTTGTCTGAATGCCAAAAAACAAAATCGAGATCTGATGACGATGTGTGCGCCCAGTCATCAAAACATTTTATTCCTATTTTATTCCAACTACTTTGTGTTGACCTTCCAAATAGTTTAGTTCCAAAGAGATGTGAAATAAATGAGAATATTATTTTAATACAAGAAGAATTTGCTTATGAAAGTTCACATCCTCATTGCTAGAGATTATACTATTAACTAAAAATGAAAAATAATTTGTTGGGGGTGGGGAATGGTGAAAAGTAGTCATTGAACCGTCACAGCCAACTTGCACTCAGCTGCCCCACAAGAGGCAGCTCCCTTTGTGACTTTGGGTGTGAGATTGAAAATCTTCCCTCCTCCCTGAAATTACACTGAAATTTTAGTCTTAGAGAATCACTGTTTAGGATGAGAGTATCATGTTTGTGAGTCCCTGTTATACTGCAGTTACACCTTGAGTGTTAAGTGTTGAGCTACAGTCACTCCTACTGTTGTCAGCCAAGGTGTTAATCACAGCAGGTTTATTTTGTTTTTTTTTTTTCACGTCGTATAGAAAAAGCAGGTCCACTTCACCCCTCTTCTCCCTTTGGCCATCACTCTGTGTCTTTTGTTCACAAGCCATTCATTGTCTCCAGGTTTTCAGCTCCCATTAACATTTTAAATCTTTGTTCTTTAGCTTTTGCCAAAGGCCATTTTTGCTATCAGGATGGCACCCTTTCTATTGTCTCACCCTTAGCATAGTTTTAGTTCACATGCTGCTTAAAACCTTTTGACCTCTTGTTTTATCTTGAAATTCTTTCCTCTCTTAGCAGTAAAATTAATCTCTGCCTGTCTCCCCTCTCTGTTTTCTCCCTCTCTCTCTCTCTCTCTCATCCTCTTCATTACTGATTTGTTTTCAGTTTCTGTGATGATTCATTTTATGTGTTACCTTGAGGAGACCACAGTTCACGGATATTAGGTCAGACAGTATTCGAGATGTTTCTGTGAAGGTTTTTCTAGATGAAACTAAAATTTAAATCAGTAAACTTTGAATAAAACATCACACTCTATAATGTGGATGGGCCGTGTCCAATCAGTTGAGGGCTTTCATAAAGCAAGACTGACCTCTGGTGAGGATGGAATTCTGCCTGCAAACTGCCTTTGGCCACCAAGTGAAAATCTGCCCTGGGTTTCTAGGCTGCTGGCCTACTCTGTGGCTGTTTGGACTTGCCAGCTTCTATAATATTAATAACATAAGCCAAATCCATAAAATAAACTGTGAAAGATATATATAGATAACTGGGCAGAGAGATAGAAATATGCATTCATTTGTGTATATGCATAATGCAAAAATATACCCATATACATCATATTGTTTCCCTTTCTCTGAAAAGCCCTAATACAGCTTCACTTAACAAATACTTTCTTTGCATCTCATAAATAATTGGGCCTCTTAAGGCTCTGTGTAACTTTCTGATTATCTCACTCTGCATAAGTGAGTTGTCAGAATCTCGCTTTTCTCTAAGCACAGGTGTTTAGTCCATAACTCTGTTTGGAATCTCAAATTTCAAATTTTCCAACCTCCTGTCAGCACCATGTTCCTGTCCCACAGGAAGTTTGAAGTCACAGTGTACAAGTGCAGACTCATCTTTCCCCTCCTCAGCTTGCACTTTATCATAAAAACAGTTTATTAACAAAGTAATTAGCAATGGAAGCCAAAAAATCTGAGTTAACCAGTTCCTTTGAGCATTTTACCTTTCACACGATCTCAGATCAGCACCCATACCATCTTGTCCCCCCAACACAGCAGACAATTATCCAGCTATTTGTATGTCCGTGCTATGTCGCTCAGTCATGTCCCACTCTTTGTGACCCCATTGAATGTAGTCCGACAGGTTCCTCTGTCCATGGGATTTCCCAGGCAAGAATACTGGAGTGGATTTCCTTTCCAGGGGATCTTCCCAACCCAGGGATCAAACCCACGTCTCTTACATCTCCTGCACTGGCAGGCAGATTCTTGACCACTGCGCCACCTGGGAAGCCCCATTAAGTTTCACAGATATGCCTTAAAATATATTATCTCTTCTCAATTTTCATGCCAGGGCTTTTTTCAGGCTCTTATTACATGTGAGTTAAATCAAAATACAGTCAGAATCCTATCTTCCCATAAGATCTCCTGATTTTACCCTCTGTACGCTTAAAAATTCAGTTATTTATAAATTCCTGAAGTTGCATATTTTTATACTACTGTGACTTATACATAACCTTCACTGCTCCTTGAATTCCTTTCTCCTCTATTTAGAAAATACCCCTGGAGCTTTAAGACACAGCCTAAACAGCATTTCTTTCATTAAATGTGATAGATCCACATTTCCAGTTCTTGAATTGATCAGCCTATACTAATGCTGGGCTTCCCTGGTGGCTCAGATGGTAAAGAATCCACCACCTGCAATGCAGGAGACCTGGGTCCGATCCCTGGGTTGGGAAGATCCCCTAGAGGAGGGCATGGAAACCCCAGTCCAGTATTTTTGCCTGCAGAATCCCCATGGACAAAGGAGTCGGGTGGGCTACAGTCCATGGGCTCACAAAGTTTCAAACATGACTGAGTGACTAAACACACTTACTTAATGCTATTACCACATTTCTTGGCCTACAGCTAATGCTACTATGATTTCTTCTTATTTAAAATGTTGTTTGTCTCTCAGCATCTCTATTACCTCATGAGATTTTTAAGAATAGAAATTGGGTTTTATTCATCATTGCATCCCCATATTTAGCAGACATCAGTGGAAGGAATCTGTGAGGATTTGAGTACTTGTGAGAATGAGGGAGAAAAACTAACCTGGATGTGAAAAATGTAACCTTATCATTAGTAAACAGAATTGAAACTATTACCATATATTTTATAAATAGCATTCATAACGATGTTATATTAGGGAACAAACAAAATCCTTAAAAAGATGAAAAATTTAAAATAGCTTCTTGAATTTTTAGATTATAAAATAGAAAATCAAGATTACAGTTAGGCTTTTTTATAAAATGGTCTGAATGACAAAAGCAAGATATAATCCAGTATATCCTGTATGAGCTGAGAAGACACGTGAGCTTATATGTAAACATGTGTGTGCATGTGTATGTGTATAAACAGCAGTAAGTACCAATCTAAAAACCACAGATTCAGTTGTCCAAGGAAGCAACATAAGATTTTTTTCTCCATGTAATTATATACTGAGCTTCTCTTACGGTATAATTTAGCATAAACAAAGCCAGTTCAGAGGGTTTTTAGTAAATTCAAGGTCATTCCCTCCAGCCTCTCTCTCCCCTTTCTCCCCAGGATTGCATGTAAGTGTTGGAGGTGTGTTACATTATCATTGTGTTCTTTAATGACATCACGGTCATTAGAGTGAACATGATACTTGCCTTTTTGAACTGCCTTGTGTATATTAATTTATTTATCCTTACAAATGCTCAAAACAGGAAGTGTGATCATTGACATTTTAGAGGTGAGAAAAGAGGCACAGGAAGTTAAGCAGTTTCCTAACCCTGGAGCAGCTAGCATGGGATGAAGCAGGGGTTACACCCCATCACTTCTGCTCCAGTGTCAGGGTTCTTCCTCGCCCATCATACTGTGTGGAGCCAAGGCAGCCAAAGGGCTTTCTTGTCTCTCTCTGGACCCACGCTGACACTCCATCGCAGTTGCTCCGTGTTCATTTTGACCTTGGCTGCATATGCTTTGTTCCAATAGAGGATTCTTGTCTCATTTTTAGTCTTAAAAGTTGTCTGGACTCAAACTTCTAACAGCATTCCTATTTTCATTCTGGTTCCCCCCGTTCGTCCCCTATGGTCACGCAAGCACTTGAGCAGATGCTCATACTCTCTGTAGCTGTATATAAGAAATGATTTGGCTCACACTCTCTGTAGCTTTGTTGCCTCCAGGAAGTCCTCTTCAATATTCACCGGTCCCACCAGCTTCCACCTCTGACTTCTAACACCTCAATACAGCTTCAGCTTTCTGCTGCTGAAGCTGTGCATGGGTGAGAAGATGTCTTCAATTCCAAAAGCAGCAAACTTACAGAAGTTCTCCAGTGCAGCAAAGTCTTTCAGAGATAGTCTTTCACTTTGGTACCTGCTTGCTTCACTCCTGCCCTAAGCCTCTTGGGTTTTCTCTGCATATTTTGAGATTAGAAGTCTTCCAAGGTTTGGGGCAGATTTATAGTCAGATTTTGGGTTCTTACTCTTTTCCTTTCACTTCCAAAATTTACCCTTTAACTTTCAAGTTTCTCTGCCATGACTGCAATCTCCTTGCCATCTTTCATCAAGCCATCAAGTGAGTAAAGCTACATTTTCCTGCTGCTGTAGATTTCAGGGAATGTGCTTGGTCAAAAAAGTGAGAAACTCACAACCCTCTCCCTGCCCACAGCAGCTTTTCAAGAGCATCCTCTTCAATGACCTCTGTCTGGTTTTGATGCTTTTCTACTATTTCTCCTGCTCTGCACTCTCTTTGCCACTCTACGTCAAGAGAGTAGGCTGTGGTTTTCTACTCCATGATCCTGGGAATTGGGATGTGTGCTTGGGTGCAAAAGCAATAAACTTCCTCCTCTAGTGGCAGTTTTTCAAGAATCCATTCACTTCTGTATGCTTCCCAGGGCCTTTAAATAGTCCTTAAAGCTTTCTTCGAATTTCATCATTATCTGAAAGGGTTTGCATGACCACTCCACTCTGCTACCGTTACTGAAAGTCCCCCAATGGATTTTTAACATTGACTAAAAAGTACACTCCACAAAAAAATATAACAGATATGAATCACAATGCTTTTGAAGTGAGGACGTGTGAAAGCTTATCTTCAGGTTGGCTCTCACTCATGAGACCAAATGCCCTGAAATGCAACCTGAGTATGTCTTTATTCTCCAACTAAATTTGCCTTATAGTGAGGTGCATGTAGATTCCAGTTTTGCTAGGACAGTCTCCATTTATGCCCATTATCCTGGTGTAATTATCAATTAAACTCACTTTAAAGACTATCTCTAAATACAGTTACATTCTGAGGTATTGGGGGGCTAAGCTTTTATTATTTGAATTTGAGGTTTATATAATTTAGCCCATCATGATCATTGATAACAGTGTTGTGAGAATCATAACAGATAGTATCAGAGTAGCAATGTTGATAGAGCAGTCAGTAAAAAATAGCATTCGATTTAATTCCCCCTTATTGAGTGCCATATACAAGCCAGAAGTGCTTACTAGGCTGCCTTAACATAAAACCTTCCCTGCATTTGTCAAAATGATGATGATGAACAGATAGTCTTCCTGTCCCATAATCCCACTATATGTTTATTGTGGACTCAACTTCTCCTTTTTTTTTTAAAATAAAGAAATTTTTTTAAATACATGCTTAATGAAATGTTTTGAGTTTTATTTATCTTATTATTTTTGGCTGTTGCTTCGCATGGACTTTCTCCAGTTGTGGCAAGTGGGGGCTACTCTCTAGTTTCACTGTGTGGGCTTCTCATTGCAGTAATTTTCTTGCTGCAGAGCATGGGCTGTAGGCACGTGGGCTTCAGTAATTGTGGCTCCCGGTCTTTAGTAGTTGCCGTGCACAGGCTCAGGAGTTGCCATGCATGAGCTTCGTTGCCCCATGGCATGTGGAATCTTTCTGAACCAGGGATCAAACCTGTGTCCCTTGCATTGGCAGGTGGATTCTTTACCACTGGACCTCCAGGGAAGTCCCAGCTTCCACTTTATTGATGCCAGTGTTTACCCAAAGTGTAGTCTACAGATGAGGACCATCAGAACAGCTTGGAGGGTTTATTAAAAATGTAGAGTTCACACCAGAGTTAAAAATTTTGGCAGGCAGGAATCTTCATCTGCAAAAGATTTTTAAGGCACACTACAATCTGAATATAATTGAATCCATCAAAATGTCTGTGGATGACTCTTGCACTGAGCTTGAGAAAAGGACAGTAAATGACTTCAGGCAAAGTGGATGAGTCACTAAGCTCTTCTGCTAGAGGATCAGTGAGCAGAGACTTGTGATAAAACCAATCAGGTTGTGTTGCTCAAGGTACAGAAGACATTTAACATTAAATTTACTCACTAAGGAGAGAGCTGGGGTTAGAGCCCAAGGGAAACAGTATTATTCTAACAAGTTGCATGAAATTTGAAGGAGTTTCACCTTACAAGGCAGAATGTACAAGGCAAAAATATCTGGATAAACATTTAAAGGCAGATTTTCTGAAACACTGTTTCTCTTTAGAACTTAGAAAATGATATACATTTTTTCACTTAGACATCTTGACTTTGAATAAATATTTTTAAGCCTATGTAAATAGGCTAGAGAAATCAAATTACTGTCCTGTAATATCAGAGAAGGCAATAGCACCCCACTCCAGTACTCTTGCCTGGAAAATCCCATGGATGGAGGAGCCTGGTGGGCTGCAGTCCATGGGGTCGCAAAAAGTCGGACACAACTGAGCAACTTCACTTTCACTTTTCACTTTCATGGGAAGGAAATGGCAACCCACTCCAGTGTTCTTGCCTGGAGAATCCCAGGGATGGGGAGCCTGGTGGCCTGTCATCTATGGGGTCACACAGAGTCGGAGACGACTGAAGTGACTTAGCAGCAGCAGCAGGAGTCCTGTAATATAACAAAAATGCAATGATAACGCCTGCTTAATGGCTGACTTTAAAACGTTAGCATTTTTTCTTTAGTGAAATTGACCTTGTCGCAAAGCATGTCATAGTACTCTCTTTATGCTAGGATGAAATATTACTGCAAGATTATTAACATTTATGTGGAAAGGTAAATGTTCTAAGGCCACTGACTCTACGATGCATGCATGAAAGTGTGGTTTGATGTCTATTATGGAGATTCAATAATTATTACTGGATTAGATCAATAAATTTGGAAAGATGGGAAAGGATTACAGAATGAGAGCACTTAATGTTTTAAAAAAATTGATCTAATGCCTTCTTTGGCTTATTCATCCATGACAACAAATTTGGCCCAGAGTTCCACATGCACCGCTCTCATTGACATCCACGGAATTTGTGCATGAGTTACTGAGGTTAGAATTAAACCCTAAGGAAATAACTAAAGATTTTTGGTGAGATATACTTGTGTGATTAAATAAAATCATTTTTATGGGCTTTGTTTTCTTGTTTTCAGACTGTTTCTTATGAAGATAAATAGCCTGAGCACATTGAGGTTAATATTGCTTTTAAGCTATTTATCTCCATTTGGGAACTAAATGCAAAGAAAAATGAATGTTTTACCTCTCAGAAGCTTTCTCCACTTAAATGTTTCCACTAAACCCAGAGTCCCGAAAACTTTATCAATTTCCCAGGAACAGATATTAATCACCTCCAAATATTCTGGAGAACAGTGGGAAAACTGAAGAGTATTAACTATTCAACTATTTGTTTCTTTCTTCTGCTATGGCAGTTATAACATCTACTTCCCTCTGTTGAAACAAGGGACATACAATTTGATTTAAAAAATGTTGATGTAATATGCTCCCCTAAAAAAGTACAAAGATGTAAGTCTTAAAAATACAGTCTTATATGAAATTTTAGTATTTTAAAAAGTACATATATATATCAAGGTAAAGTAACTGTCAATTTATTTTTTATGAAAGCTCTGAAGGCCTTAGTTTGTAGGAAAAGAGCTATTTGGAACTAAAGTGTATAGGCTGCTCATAGGTTAACGTGTTGTATCTTTGTATTTCTAATCCCAGCTTATCCTTAAAATTGTGTCAATTAATTTCAGATGAAGAAATTGAAATATAATGAAGTTGGCAAATGAGGTTGACAACTGCATCAGTTAGAACGAGGATTCACATTCCTGTGATCTTCTATGTATAATATACAAGCAAACTTTAAATATACAAAAATTTGATTCCGAGACACAATTCTCAAAATTGCATGTGGATTTGGAATTCAAAATGAATTTTAGGGAAGCAAGTATAAAAAAATGTGAATAGTTTTCATTCTCTGTAGGACCATGAATTTATCTTCTCAGAAGAGTTACAAAGAATAATCAGTAATACATTATAGACTAATATAAATTGTTATAAAAACAATAAAGAGCTCAATTATAGACAAAGATAGATGAGAAAAGTTGAAGTGGTGGCATGGTTTACTTTTTACTATATTCTGTATCCTATATGAAAAGTTCATAAAAACTGACAGAGTTCTGAATCAAAAACATATATTGTCAAGTACAAAAATATTAATACAGTATTCCTAATAATAAAATAAATTTTAAAGATCTGAGTTGGCATTTCTAATTTATAGCATGCTGCTGCTGCTGCTAAGTCGCTTCAGTCGTGTCCGACTCTGTGCGACCCCATAGATGGCGGCCCACCAGGCTCCCCTGTCCCTGGGATTCTCCAGGCAAGAACACTGGAGTGGGTTGCCACTTCCTTCTCCAATAAATGAAGGTGAAAAGTGAAAGTGAAGTCGCTCAGTCGTGTCAGACCCTCAGCGACCCCATGGACTGCAGCCTTCCAGGCTCCTCCATCCATGGGATTTTCCAGGCAGGAGTACTGGAGTGGGGTGCCATTGCCTTCTCTGAATTTATAGGATGAATAAATTGTAAAAATAAAAAAAAAATGTACATAGTGAAGGTTGAGATCAAATGATATACTCATTTCCATTGACTTTATTTTTATCACTCATTTAGTTCATTTAATATTATTTTATTATTGGCTATTTAGTTCAGTTGTTTAGAAACCAATTCTTGAAATAATGTGAGTTTAAGTAAGATAGATCCTTATTCCTTTTACATAAGTCCTAAAACAGGGATTTAAAGGAAGGTGTGGCAACTCCATGGCTATTAGGGATCTAGGCTCCTTCTAGATTTTGTTTCATTAGCCTAATGCTTGGTCCTATCCTAAATGTTAACTCCTGTTTCTAAAAAGGCTGCTGAGCTCTAGATATCACCTCTACATTCAGGCATCAGAAAGGATGATTTTAGGAAAGACAAAAGGGCAATCTGCCAGCTAGGTCATCATCCTTTAAGCAGATTCCCCAGAAATCCCGTGTAATACTCACTGCCCAGGATTTAATTTCACTTTATCTACACATAGCTTGCTTGGGAAATTAAGAGAGCTTGTCTTCAAGGTGGGTTCATGTCACACTAGCCAAAATCCAAATTGTGATCCTTAAAATAGGGGAGAATAGATCAGATCAGATCAGATCAGATCAGTCGCTCAGTCATGTCTGACTCTTTGTGACCCCATGAATCGCAGCACCCTGTCCATCACCAACTCCCGGAGTTCACTGAGACTCACGTCCATCAAGTCAGTGATGCCATCCAGCCATCTCATCCTCTGTCGTCCCCTTCTCCTCCTGCCCCCAATCCCTCCCAGCATCAGGGTCTTTTCCAATGAGTCAACTCTTCGCATGAGGTGGCCAAAGGACTGGAGTTTCAGCTTTAGCATCATTCCCTCCAAAGAAATCCCAGGGCTGATCTCCTTCAGAATGGACTGGTTGGATCTCCTTGCAGTCCAAGGGACTCTCAAGAGTCTTCTCCAACACCACAGTTCAAAAGCATCAATTCTTCAGCACTCAGCCTTCTTCACAGTCCAACTCTCACATCCATACATGACCACAGGAAAAACCATAGCCTTGACCAGACGGACCTTTGTTGGCAAAGTAATGTCTCTGCTTTTGAATATGCTATCTAGGTTGGTCATAACTTTCCTTCCAAGGAGTAAGCGTCTTTTAATTTCATGGCTGGTAAATACCAATCAACCACAAATATTTTCAAAGTATTATTTGTTAAATAGTTTAACAAATAGTTGTCATTTTTCAGTCACTAAGATGTGTCCGGCTCTTTGTGACCTCAGGGACTGCAGCACACCAGACTGCCCTGTCCTTTGCTACCTCCTGGAGTTTGCTTACATTTGTCCATTGAGTCAGTGATGCTCTCTAACCATCATCCTTTGCTTCCCTCTTCTCCTCCTGCCTTCAGTCTTTCCCAGCATCACTTTTTTTCAGTGAGTCAGCTCTTCACCTCAGGTGGCCAATCTATTGGAGTTTCAGTTTCAGCATCAATACTGAGCTTATTTTAGTTGTGCCAATCAATGAATTATATTGTGGTGTCCATGAATAAAAAGGCATTATCCTTAGCCTCAAATAATTTGGTCACTAGATGGGAGAGAGAGATACTTAAACATCCATGGTTTATAGTGGCAATGCAAAATTATTTATCAATAGCTACTAAAATATTTACATATTTTGACCTATTCTCTTCTAAGGATGACTTATAAGGAACTAATTCAAAAGAAAAAATGTGTAAGCAGCTTTATTGCCACTCTGTTTATAGTAATAAAATATTGCCTATAAGTTAGACAAATTCCAAGTTAATTTTGGCAAATCTAAGTATTTTTTGAGGTTGTGTAGTATTTAACATCTTTGTAGCATATCCACAGATTAGAAAAATACTTTCAGGAATATATGGCAGACATAAAGGCTAATATATGATCGTTCTCTCCTTAACTGAGAAAGAAGATATTCTTTGTACATTATTTATTTTTGTATTACTTTTGGCTGTGCTGGGTCTTGGCTGCTATATGGGCTTTCCTGTACTCGCGCTGAGCAGAAACTACTCTCTAGTTGCAGTAGCTTCTCTTGTTGGGCAACACGGGCTCTAAGGCATGTGGGCATTAGTAGTTTCAGCGGGTGGGCTCATAGCTGGGCTCCCAGGCCCTAGAGATGGGCTCAGCAGTTGTGGCCCACGGGCTTCGTTGCTCCACGGCATGTGGGATCTCCCAGGATCAGGGATGGAACCTGTGTCTCCTGCATTGACAGGCATATTCTTTACTGCTGAGCCAACAGAGAAGCCCTGTCGGCATATTTTTATTTCAGTATCCAAAAATTGTGACTATATGATTAAGAACTGGAAAACATGAAGGAAAGGGAAGGCAGTTAACTCTGTTGCAGTGGAAGTGCTTTGGGTGAGTGCTTTATTTTGCTTCCACTTCTCTTGAGTGACTGAGTGAGTGAATTCGCTCAGTCGTGTCCGACTCTTTGCGACCCCATGGACTGTAGCCTACCAGGCTCCTCCATCCATGGGATTTTCCAGGCAAGAATCCTGGACTGGGTTGCCATTGCCTTCTCCAGAATATCTTCCCGACCCAGGGATTGAACCCAGGTCTCCCACACTTCTCTTCAGATCAGATCAGTCTCTCAGTCGTGTCCGACTCTTTGCGACCCTATGAATAGCAGCATGCCAGGCCTCCCTGTCCATCACCAACTCCTGGAGTTCACTCAGACTCAAGTCCATCGAGTCAGTGATGCCATCCAGCCATCTCATCCTCTGTCGTTGCCTTCTCCTCCTGCCCCCAATCCTTCCCAGCATCAGAGTCTTTTCCAATGAGTCAACTCTTCACATGAGGTGGCCAAAGGACCGGAGTTTCAGCTTTAGCATCATTCCTTCCAAAGAACACCCAGGGCTGATCTCCTTCAGAATGGACTGGTTGGATCTCCTTGCAGTCCAAGGGACTCTCAAGCGTCTTCTCCAACACCATAGTTCAAAAGCATCAATTCTTCGGCGCTCAGCCTTCTTCACAGTCCAACTCTCACATCCATACATGACCACAGGAAAAACCATAGCCTTGACTAGACAGACCTTTGTTGGCAAAGTAATGTCTCTGCTTTTCAATATGCTATCTAGGCTGGTCATAACTTTCCTTCCAAGGAGTAAGCGTCTTTTAATTTCATGGCTGCAGTCACCATCTGTAGTGATTTTGGAGCCTAGAAAAATAGTCTGCTACTGTTTCCACTGTTTCCCCATTTATTTCCCATGAAGTGGTGGGACAAGATGCCATGATCTTTGTTTTCTGAATGTTGAGCTTCAAGCCAACTTTTTCACTCTCCACTTTCACTTTCATCAAGAGGCTTTTGAGTTCCTCTTCACTTTCTGCCATAAGGGTGGTGTCATCTGCATATCTGAGGTTATTACACCTGGTCTAATATTGATTTGTGCTTTGTAACTCACCATGAGAATGTCTAAAGATTGAAGTTGAATGCAAACATGGAAATGCCGTCTCCTAGACTCTCTTCAGTGTCTCTGTCTCTCCCTCTTTTTCCTTCCTCATTTTTATATAGTTTGTTATGCTTGTGTTTGATTTCATATCTTGAGAACCAGAGAATCCTCCCATTTGAGATTTCTACATTTTCATTTCAGAGACAGTCCATGCACCTTACTAATAATTGTCTCTGTATCAATATGAAGTAATCTTGTTTACCTCAGCCCTGCCTTCCTGTTGGGGACCCCACTTCCCTGCCCACTTGGCAGAGTCTTTTTCATCCTTGAAGGCCAGTGTGACTTTGACTTTCATATACTCATTGCCTTCTCTTTATCCTCAAGCAGAAGGCATTTCTCCTACTTTGACATGGTTCTATCTTTTCCTCTCTTATAGCTCTTGGTTTAGTTTAGTTGCTAAGTCATGTCCATCTCTTTTGCGACCCCAAGCACTGTAGACCACAGACTCCACTGTCCATGGCATTTCCCAGGCAAGAATACTGGGTTGGCTTGCTACTTCCTCCTCTAAGGGATTTTCCCTACCCAGGGATCGAACCCACATCTCCTGCTTTGACAGGCAGATTCTTTACCATTGAGCCACAAGGGAAGAGACCTTATAGCTCTTACCATAATATTTCAATTGTTAATTGCCAGTTGGTAACTCACTGAGAGCAGAAACCTAATTTTCTTCCTTTCGTGCCCCCAGGCTTAGCAGACACAGGTAGTAAGAGCTCAGCACCTGTTTACGAAGCTGTTTATGAACTTCCTTTGATCTAAAGTGATCACAGTTTTCCAGTTACTTCACACACAAAAGAAAACTGCTTATAGCTTGGGAAACTGAAAAGAGCGAAGTACTTGGAGGGTAAAAACTAATTATTATTTTCTCTTTTTCCCTAAAAAATATCATCTCGTATTTTCACATATTAATAAACAACAAATTTGTGTTCAACATTAGCTGAAGACACAATTAAAGGAATTTACTTAATAAAAGTCAGTGATACCTAGGTTGTTTATTATCTGTAGTCTTAATATTTTCAGACTTTTATATGTGGAAATATATACACAATATATATACTTTGGGTGAGAGATCTAAAACCATCTTAGTCAGAATGGCTGCGATCCAAAAGTCTACAAGTAATAAATGCTGGAGAGGGTGTGGAGAAAAGGGAACCCTCTTACACTGTTGGTGGGATTGCAAACTAGTACAGCCACTATGGAGAACAGTGTGGAGATTCCTTAAAAACTGGAAATAGAACTGCCTTATGATCCAGCAATCCCACTGCTGGGCATACACACTGAGGAAACCAGTAGGGAAAGAGACACGTGTATCCCAATGTTCATCGCAGCACTGTTTATAATAGCCAGGACATGGAAGCAACCTAGATGTCCATCAGCAGATGAATGGATAAGAAAGCAGTGGTACATATACACAATGGAGTATTACTCAGCCATTAAAAAGAATACATTTGAATCAGTTCTAATGAGGTGGATGAAACTGGAGCCTATTATACAGAGTGAAGTAAGCCAGAAAGAAAAACACCAATACAGTATACTAATGCACATATATGGAATTTAGAAAGATGGTAACATTAACCCTGTGTACGAGACAGCAAAAGAGACACTGATATAGAACAGTCTTATGGACTCTGTGGGAGAGGGAGAGGGTGGGAAGATTTGGGAGAATGGCATTGAAACATGTAAAATATCATGTATGAAACAAGTTGCCAGTCCAGGTTCGATGCACGATACTGGATGCTTGGGGCTAGTGCACTGGGACAACCCAGAGGGATGGTATGGGGAGGGAGGAGGGAGGAGGGTTCAGGATGTGGAACACATGTATACCTGTGGCGGATTCATTTTGATATTTGGCAAAACTAATACAATTTTGTAAAGTTTAAAAATAAAAAAAAATAAAAGCATCTTAGGCCTTTTTTTATTTTTTAGGTGATTAATGCGCACATATTGTTTTTAAATTATATCATATTGAACAAATTTTTTTTCTTTTAAGACTTTTATTTTGTATTGCTATATTGCCAGTTAACAAACAATGTTGTGATAGATTCAGATGGACAATGAAGCGACTCATGTATACATGCATCCATTCTCCCCCAAACTCCCCTTCCATCCAGGATGTCACATAACACTAAGCAGAGTTTTATGTGCTATACAGTAGGTTTTTGTTGGTTATCCCTTTTAAATGCAGTGGTGTTTTAAGTATGTTCCTATCCAGAGCTGAGCTTCTCAGATGGCTTACCAGTAAAGAAACCACCTTCAGTGTGGGAGACATGAGCTTGATCCCTGGGTGGAGAAGATCCCCTTGGGGAGGAAATGGCCCTGCGCCATTATCCTTACCTGGAAGATTCCATCCACAGATGAACCTATCAGGCTATAATCCATGGGGTCACAAAGAGTCGAACATGACTTTTGTAGCATAGATTATGCTTTATAGCATAGGTTATGCATACAAGCATAGGTTATGCTTTTATAGCATAGTTTATACTTTAAATAAGAAATCAAAAGACGCTTGCTCCTTGGAAGAAAAGCTATGACCAACCTAGACAGCATATTAAAGCAGAGACATTACTTTGCCAACAAAGGTCTGTCTATTCAAAGCTATGGTTTTTCCAGTAGTCATGTATGTATATGAGAGTTGGACTATAAAGAAAGGTGAGCACCGAAGAATTGATGCCTTTGAACTGTGGTGATGGAGAAGACTCTTGGGAGTCCCTTGGACTGCAAAGAGTTCCAACCAGTCAATCCTAAGGGAAATCAGTCCTAAATATTCATAGAAAGAACTGATGCTGAAGCTGAAACTCCAATACTTTGAACAGCTGATGCAAAGAGCTGACTCATTGGAAAAGACCCTGATGCTGGGAAAGATTGAAGGTGAGAGAAGGGGACAACAGAGGATGAGATGGTTGGATGGCATCACCAACTTGATGGACATGAGTTCGAGTAAGCTCTGGTAGTTGGTGATGAAAGGGAAGCCTGGCATACTGCAGTCCATGGAGTCACAAAAAGAGTCGGACATGACTGAGCGACTGAACTGAACTGATGCTTTAAATAGCAATTTAGACATTATAACTATGGAGCTATATATTCTAAATATCTCATAAACACATTTCCAAGGAATGTTTGGTAAAAAAGCAATGAAAAATAAAAGCTTTAAGAGGTTAGTCAATAGCTATGTGTTCCTAAACTTATCTCCTCTTTCTTAACATAACTTTATAATCTTTTGGTGAAAAACATAAAGTTTATTGTTCATTATACAAACTATTTGTTCTTTAAACATTTGATGTTTACATCAGCTTAAGAGATTGAGGATCAATCTGTTTACTAGCAATTAAGGCTCTTTCAAGTTTACAGTTGCTTCCTCACTTATTGGCCCCTCAAAATACTCAAAATTGATGCAGTAAGAACATAAGAGAATAGTCTTCTTCCCAGAGAAATTAGTTGCAGACCAGAACAACCAGAAAGTTAGCAGCAAGTTGGCCTGATTCTTGCCTTAACTTTTATTCCATAATTTCAGATAAGAAATTGCCTTTTCAGAAAAGTTTCCCGTCTGTGCTTAGAAGAACAATGAGGGATGATGATAAAAATTTCCAGATGCCTCAGTATTGTTAAAGATATTAGGCCTTTCCTATTTAACTGAGGCAGAAAGCAATTTTCTGAGATGCTTTAATTCACTTGGTTATTTACATTCACTTGGGCCATTGGGATTGCCTTGCATTGTTGTCAAAGTTCTAATCTTATTCAATATTCATGTCTTCAGAATTTGGGAGGAATAAATATATTCAGAGAAAACTTCCTTCCCATAGTGACTAATGCATGCTCTCCTTAATAGGTTAATACAATCCAATCAGAGTGTCAGGAAAGCAGTTTAAACTTTATATTTTGTATTGAAAATAGAAACATTTTAAAGGTAGACACCATTCAGATGTTACCATGGCAAGGAAGTATTTGTGTGACAGCAGAAAGAACATTATCTTTACCTTTTGAGGCTGGTTCAAAATCATTTCCAAGTTATTACAAGGTTTATTTCTGTTTTCAGAGTTCTTTTTTTTAGCATTAGGCATGTTTATTACTTTTTTAAACTGTCACTATTCAGGAGCATTTTTATTATGAATTATGCAATATTTCACAATAAATTGTACTAACAGCCTGTGAGAAGCCACGGGCGTCCTTCCTCCCAAATTCAGTGTCTCCTTGTCTCCTTGCTAGCCCTCTGTCAGCCTCATTCCTTGTGTTGATAAAGTGAGAAACAAGGTTAGTTGTGGTAAATTGGCTTTATGCCATCGTTTCGGTTGGGGCTAGACTATAAGCAGCAGCAGATTATAAGCAGGTAGCACCTGTTTCTCACTTTTCTCAAAGAAATGAAAGTCTTGAACATAACCAAGGAAAATTTGCCTCAATTATAAATATTCCTTTGGAGGAATATACTAAGAAATCTGAAGGCAGAACTACTTCCTGCATTTCAGGAAGGAAGAGTTCCAAAGAAATGCAGGCAGCCCTCAAATAGTGAGGCATAGATCTGTGTATATTCTCCACGAAGTGCACAGGACTGATGGCTTTTAAATGCATCCCTTTCATCACTTCTGTGTTTCACTGCTTTGAATTATTTCACACTGTTTTCTACTCTGAAGAATTCTGTTCCCTCCCACATTTACTTTGCCATGATTAGGCTTCTTGGAAATCCTCCACTGGGAAGGTTGTTAACCCTACAGGGGAAGTGTTAGTTGTTGAATCGTGTCTGACTCTTTGCAACCCCGTAGACTGTAGCCTGCCCGGCTCCTCTGTCCATGGAATTCTCCAGGCAAGAATACTGGAGTGGGTTTCCATGCTCTTCTAAAGGGGATCTTCCCAATCTAGGGATTGAACTCAAGCCTCCTGCACTGGCAGGTGGATTCTTTACCCTCTGAGTTACCAGGGAACAGGTCTCAAATCAAGAGTCTTCTTGAATGCCCTCTGCAATTACTAACATGATACTCTTAGTATTACAGAATTATGAATATAATTTTTTAAAGTCTTAAATTTCCATAACTTCTACCTTCTTGCAAGAAAACTTCTCAGTTATTTTCCTCAGTTGTAACAATATATAATAAACAGGAACCAATTAGAACTGTTTTCACTTTATGATTAAGAAGAAGAGGCGTGTGTGTGTATGTGTGTGTGAGAAATAAGATTTCAAACTTCAAGTGACAAAGTAATCATAGATTTTAAGAAAGAATCAAGGGGGTGTGTTGCTAGACATATCTCCAAATTCCATTTCCTTTAATAAGCATTTTAATGACATTAATTAAAATTTCATGCGAATCTGGACCTCCCTTTGAGGTCCTCATCAGTGTCTTCAGAGCCCTACACCTCTCACATGAAGTCAGGAGCCTGGGTTCCTATAACTACAGTCATTTTCTGATGGAAAAAATACCTGCCACCAAATCTACAAACTTCCCCGAACATATTCTAGTCTTCTTCCCCTAGGTTTTTCATGCTAGAGAAAATGAATCACTGCAGCTTGAACTCTGAATGTCATTCCTCCTTCCTTCTTGCCTCCTAAGAAACCATAAGTGTGGCTCCCAGATCCTCTCTTTTGTGTCTTCAATGCTTCTTTCTCCCTGGGATTTGAATCCTTCCCATCAGCCTTCAGACATCCTGAAAACTAATTCTTAATCCAGAGCTGTGGATAAATATCTCACCTAACTGCCAGAGCAATACTGTGAACCAAGCAATGCAGATTATATATATATAATGAAAGTAAGATTTACAGTGTTTTGCCAAAGACTGCACACTTGGTAACAGTTGGCAGTAGAACTCTGATCTTCCTACCCCTTCTCTAATATTATTTACAAATTATTTTCTAGCGTTAGTAGTACTGTTCATCAAACACTATAATAGACTGCATCTCATGGAAGGTGAAGGGCTCTTCAGGTGGCGCTAGTGGTAAAAAATCCACCTGCCCATTGCAGGAGATGCAAGAAACGTTGAGTTCAACCTCTGGGTTGGGAAGATCCCCTGCAGAAGGAAATCGCAATCTGCTCCAGTATTCTTGTCTGGGAAATTCCATGGACAGGGAACCCTGGTGGGCTACAGTCCATGGGGTCACAAAGAGTTGGCTGAGAGACTGAGAACATACACGTGTAAGGAGAAGTAGAAATATGAAATTAATATGTTGGAGCAAATTCACTGTTGAAACCAGATCTGTGATAGACCACAGTACGGTATTGCCTGAATTCTCTACATAGCATGCTGGAGAATGAAAAGTAATATGAAAAATGGTGTTTCACTTAGATTAGAAAGAATAAGAACTTTCTCAGGAGCACTTAAGGAATGAAAGCATGAAATGATATTCTCGCCTCTTGCGCTGCCTTTTTATCTTTGATATATTTTCAGGAGCAAATCAAAATTGAACAGCCCTCTCAGTGCCTTACTTCTGGGGACTACACTGCATTTGTCTTTTTTGAATGTGAGGCTTCTTATATATAATTGAAAAAAAAGCACTATCTGGAAGTATAATTTTCACTACCCATTGGGGGTTGTCTTTTGAAATTTTACCACCCCCTCTTCAAATTGTCTTCCTCTCATTCTTTGATCTCTCCAGTTAAAATTCTTCCTCTTGTATATTTTGTGAAGTGTGATTTTCTTATCCCTTTGCTCTTGGAAGCTACCTCAGCTCTCCTATTTTAAGCTTGGTCACCATCTTCGTGACTGATCTGTTAAGCTTAACTTGTTTTCACTGCGGTTACAACTTCTTTTAAATACAAATCTCTAGCTGGTCTCTATTCCCTCTCTTCCATTGATTTCCCATTCAGTAATATCTTTAACTCTTCAGGCAACCTTATGGGTGAAAATGGATTAAGAAAACATTGGGAAAGTGCTGAATAAAATGATTGTTGGTGGTGGTTTAGTTGCTAAGTCATGTCCGCCTCTTGCGACCCCATGGACTGTAGCCCACCAGGCTCCTCTGTCCATGGGATTCTCCAGGCGAGAATACTGGAGTGGATTGCCATTTTCTCCTCCAGTGGATCTTCCTGACCCAGGGATCAAACCTGCATCTTACATATAGGCAGGTAGATTCTTTACTGCTGAACCACCAGGGAAGCCCTGAATAAAATGGTTAGAACATTCTATATAAAATAAAGCCATAAAACATTGTACATGGGACAGACATTTGAATTTGCCTGGATTTCTCATGTTTAGATGAACAAAAATCCAGAGAACCTGAATGATTTATCCAAGGGTTCCCAAGACAGGACTTGCACTAAGCACTCAAATGCACCTCCTAGGTTGATACTGTTTTCAGCACCGCATGTATCCTAGGGGAATAGTCACTAAAATAATGACTTCATTAATGGTGGCACCCAGCACCTGGGACAGCTTAAGGCTTATAGAAAATAGAAAATATTTGCTAACAAAAAGCAAGTCATGTGGATGGTTGAATTGTGCCTCTTTATTGGAGTCAAAGTAGAGTGATTCTGTAACTGTAATTTTGAATGTTGGGATTCAAATATTTTATCAACTTTGACTAGTTTCCCATGCAAAGCACCCCAGCAACAGTGGAGGTTTTTGACCTCACAGTGGTTTAATAACCCTGATTGCCTCAGAGATCTGATCTCAGCTCTTCTAAGAAAGATTCTCCTTAGTGGCCACGTCCATCTCCAGTGGTCCCGTGGCAATGCTAATGGCAGGTGAACACGGGGGCTGTTTCTGAAGGCTAAGGGGGATGTAACATTAGACTCAGCAAGGAAGTCATTTCTGTTTTCATATATGCTCTTGATCAGCTCATCAAAACAGAGACAAGTTCATGTAGAACACATTTCTGATCTCTGTGAAAACATAGGCATTCACCTTCTGGCTGGCTAGGTTGAACTCTAACCTTAGAAACTACAGTATGAATGCAGCTAGAAAAAAAATGGGGAGAATACTTGCCTTTCTCAGTCATGGATGACAAAGGTTTCTGGGCTGTGTATTCAGTTCTGTCAAAATGATCACTGAACCACTAGCTTGCTCAGACCTTCCATGGAGACCTGAGGTTTCGGTCACCCATTCATTCTCATCCTCTCATCTGTACCTTTAGAAAGTGGAGCTCATCTGTTTGGTTTTTTTTTTTTTTTTCCTTTTTTCCAGCTTAACACTTCAAAAGCCTAACATGAATAAGAGGAGAAGGAGTTGTCCGTAATTATTTAACCCAGAGATGGTTTTTATAGTTCTTTTGCCCAATAACACCTAGATGCTATTATAGTAACAAACTATTTTTTGGCAGATAATTGTAATGTTAAAGATAATACATTTTAATATTTATAATAATGGAGCAGAAATACTTATCCCTTTTCAGAATGGCTCAAATATGATCAGAACTGATAATATGCAGGATGTTTATAGTCTTCAGATCATGTTAAACCTAATTGCTTTGAATGAAGCGAAGATCTGATAAAAGAAATCTGAAAGCATAGCACAGAACCATGTCTCGGTGAGTTTTAATACTGACATTGAGTTTTGAAATTTGTAAAATAATCTTTTTCAGAGTTTGTGATTTTAGGATAGTATCAGTTCTGATCATCCTTTGGTGAGCATGTTGTAGAACTATGTGAAGACGTTTAATATAGTGATAATTATAGTAAATTGGCATATATTATATAATTTAAGGTATATATATGTCAAATTAAAAACAATGTAGATACAAAATTCAATACTATGGATTGTAATTATGCAAAAAGAGTATGTTAATGACAATAAGTTGGGGCAAGTAGCACTTTATGCTTACACAATCTATTTAATCTTCACAGCAACTCTGTAAAGTAGATACTGTTATTGTCCCCATTATACAGATAGGAAAACAGAAGCACACAAAGGTTACCTAGTTAGCTAGTTGAGGACCTGGACCTAAAACAAGGCAGCTTGGCTCTAGAGGCCATGCCCTGTGCCACTATGTACGTGGAAAACTGGAATAACACACAGAAGATTTAGTATGTGTTAGCCTGGTGGAATATAGTCTTACATCCATCATGTTGTAAATTATTTATCATAGTTATAGGCTATTTGGAAAATAAATCCTATAGTTGTAGTATCTGCTATAAACTGAAGGTTTGTGTCATTCCCCCCATCCCGTTTCATATGGTGAAACCTCATCCTCATTGTGATTGTGTAAGAAGGTGAGTCCTTTTGGGAATGATTAAGTCATGAAGTGGAACCTTCATGAATGGAATTAGTGCCTTTATAAAAGAGATTCGAGAGAGCGGCCTCATCCCTTCTACCATATGATGACTCAGTGAGAAGACAGCTGTCTACAAGTAGGAAATTAGGTTCTTACCAGATACCAAATCTGCTGGTGCCTACATCTTGGACTTCTCAACTTCAGGAACTGTGAGAAATAAATGTTTAAATCACGCAGTTGATGGCAATCTGTTACAGCACCCTGAAGGGACTAAGATTGTATCTAATTTGAAAAGACAGAAATTCTCCAGACATTTCAAACAAACAGAGTGTATCAATTTCCTTTGGCTGCTAATACAAATGTCCACAAAATGGTTAGCTTAAAACACTTTGGCTTAAAAAAGAGCAATGCGTTCTCTCACTGTTCTGAAGACTGGAAGACAGGGCCATGCTCCTTCTTAAGATTCTAGAAATCCTTCTTTGCCTCTCCGTAGCCTCCAGTGATTGTTAACAATCCTTGGAATCCTTCTGATGGAGATGCAGCATTCTGATCACTATCCCCAGTGTCACATTAGTTCTCTTTATTCATCTGTCTCTGTGTCCAAATTTCTGTCTTCTTAACACCAGTCACCATATTTAGAATCTCATCTAGTATAACCTCATCTTAAAGTGATTTAGTTGAAAATGAAGTCACACTGGCAAATTCCAAAAGGACATGAATATGGGGGCACACTATGCAACCAGGAACAGGCAGGGATTTGCTACAGAGAATTGATTAACTGAATGTTAGGGAACAACTTCACATTGCCAAGGCTAGCCCAGCAGCCACTAATGATGAGTAGCCAGTCTGCCAACAGCGAAATCAATCATGAGCCCCCGTGCGGGCTAATGTCTTCAAGACCAGCCAGTCACGTTACTTACATGGGACCCCTTCCCTCTGCTGTTCTGTATGGATTTGCCTTTCCTGACCATAGTGTTTCTGCCAACACCACCAAACGTGTGGACATAAGGATGCCTTAATTAATGTCCTTGATTTTATCTTTCACAATATTGAAATAAGTATGCCTAACTCCTGACAGGAAATCCTGTAGCATTTGAGATTTAATCACAAAAACGGAATATACTCCATGCACTTCACATAGAGAGGAATTTAATACAGGCATTTGTTGCTAATGTATTACAAAAGCTAAAGGAGAAAAGGTGGTTTTAGCGAGAGATAAGAAATTGCAAGAAGCAGCTACCCCTAGTCTCCAGGGTGCAGAAGTGAACGAGGGGAATGGCATTGCTCAGAGCCCGTGAGCCCACACTCTGCACTCACGCTGCCGGTGGGGCCTTGTCACCACTCTTGCTATCGTTAGAATCGTGACTGCTGCTAATCTCGAGCATGGATCCTGTAGTCCCTGCATGAGTTCCTGAAGTTGAGATTGATGTTACTGCAACTACTTCCATAGCAGCTTTGAAAAGAAATAATGATGATTATGTCTGTGTGATGCTGCAGAATTCCTTTGCCTCTGAATTATAGTTTGCCAATAGTATTATTTTCTAGTGAAGTATTGAGTTAGCATACTGAGTTGGAAAATCAAGTTGATTGGCATACCTCTAAATGCTGTAGTTAGACTGAGCCTGATATTTGAATGACGTCATGTTTAAGAGATAAATCATACATTTTTGTATAATGTTTACCATTTTTTTGAATGGGTTATCCATCCAGTGTTACTTACACTACATTTATGGATTTTTGCCATATAGTTTATATAGTTTTTTATCACTTTTATCAACTAGTAGATTTCAGTTCAAGTCGAAGACTGACAGTCTAAAAGAAGGATCAGGAAATGTTTCTGTAAAGAGCCATATTGCAGATATTCTTGGCTTTGTGAACCATACCGTCTTTTTTCAAAACCACTCAGTTCTGCTGCTCTAGTGCAAATGCAACTATAGACGGCATGTTAACAAATTGGTAGAATGGGGTCCCAGCAGAACTTTATTTACAGTGTATGAGGCAGGCTGGATCCCCTGGGCCACAGTATGTTGACCCGCCTTGATCTGTGGAAATATATTAATAGCAGTCCTTCTGATGTCCACCATATCTGATGAATCCACATAGACTATAGAAAAGCTAACAGGATTCTATAGTAAATATTCCCTAATTTGAGGGTAGACTAATTGATTACAAACATTGTCATAAAACCAAAATTAAGAAATGAATCACTACAGTACTCTATTGTGATAAGCAAATTGAGTACCTTATTTTAATTAATCTTTCCAGTGAGCCATGAAGTAGATATTAGCATCTCTGTATCACCAGTGAAGAGACACTGGAGAAGATATGTTAGCTTTTGTAGGTTCATTCAGGGAGTGAATGGTAGGATTCAAACCTATGTTTATCTGATTCCATATATATTATTGCTACAATATGTCTTATAATACATGCATTTCTATAGCGTTTCCTGCCTTATGTTCTATAACCACCAGGATTTTGAAATTAAAATCAAAACATGATATGATGCCCATACTCATATGCATATGTATGTATACACACAGAGTCAATTAGAAGATATTTGGGTCAGCTCCATAAGAAAAACTCTCTCTTTTAACCAATACTTATTAGAAGAGGCTCCCTGTGAAACACTGAGAGTTCTAATTATCCTAAGAAATCATGGAGAGATGAAAGCTTTAGGTACAAGGCAGAGCCCTGCCCTGCTTGCCACCTGCTTGCTTAGTTTTATTCTGCAAATCCTTGCTGGACCCTAGTCCCTAGAAGCCTGGGCCCTTGCCCTGATCACAGCCATTGACTGGTGTCTTTATTCAAACCCTGTCACCTTTCTCTACAATTCAGAATCCTTTGACAATATGAACCACTATTGCCCTGAAATACCTATAGGTTTCCCTTTGTTGTTCAGTCACTAAGTTTTGTCTGGCTCTTTGCAACCCCATGGGCTACAGCTCGCCAGGCTCCTCTGTCCTCTACCAACTGCCTGAGTTTGCTCAAAGTCATGTTCATTGAGTTGGTGGTGCCATCCAACCATCTTATCCTCTGCACCCACTTCTCCTTTTGCCTTCCATCTTTTACCACCATCAGAGTCTTTCCCAATGAATCAGTTCTTCACATTAGGTGTATTGACCTTTATGTGTCTTTGGAGAATGAGCTTGCTATGAATTACCGTAGCTCTACGAATCTACTTCTAATCTACTCCCTTCCCACCCCACCCCTAGCCCTTTCCCTGAAACCACATAAAGTTCAGAGAAACCCTCACAGGTTCTCTTCTATCTGCCAGCCCAGCTTTGCTTGTCTGTGTTCCCATTTTTGCTTCCTTTAGTAATCTAATCTCTAAATCTCTTGGCATTTCTCTGTTTCCTTTGAAATAGCCATGAATGTCACTGATGTAAATTTGGCAAAACCACTGTGAAGAAAAACACTGATACTTAGTCCTGATCACAGAGTATATGTTGTTCTAGGTTCATGGTTTACATTAGCTCATTTAGTCCTTCCATCAGTTGTATGAACCAGATATGAGGCATCTGAGAATATTCAAACAACTCATGCTCATCTTCTGAGGACACAGAAGACATACTAATGGCATCTTTTCATGGTGTAGATTAAAAAAATTCGTGTTCTGTTCAATAATCTGCCCTGATGGTACCCATAGCACCTAGCCACTGAGCCCAGTACCCTGTGATCCAAACCTTGTCCACACAAGCCACCTTAGCAGGGGGTGGTTTGGTTTGATTTTGTTTTTTAGGTAGCTGTAAATCAACTATGAGAGATCCCCATCAGATCTCCTGATGATACCTGCAGCTACATGAAAGCCATGAACTCTTGTTAATCTATGGAACTAGTAGACTAGTGTGGTTATTACATCTTTAAATGCATCATGATTTAGCCCCATGTCCCTACCTACAAAGATCAGTATTTGACGTTGCTGGATAAACACCAATATGGAGCCAAACTTGAAAAGTAAATGGGTCTTTCAGCATTCCAGTTTCCTATCTTTTCTTTCTTTGCAATCCAGTAGATTCTGAGCACGTAACACGGTAGACTAGTTCAACTACATGTAACATGAAGGACAAGCAAAAGTTCCATGAGTTCCAACTAGTTATTCCTTGATTTACAGTACTGGCAATTTTTACACTTTTCCTTCCTGCATTTCTGAAAAAAGAATGGCTATTTCAGTCAAGGAAACATTCCAGAGCCTGCAATGGCATTTGATTTTGGCTCTGCATATTTTGCCTGGACTGCAGCCAACTATTTGCATTTGAAACAGATGTATTGATCTTGGCTCTTCATAATATCCCATCAGAAGAACGCAAGGCTGGATCCTACTTCTGTTTGCACACATCTTGAGGAGGTCCAACCCGATGAAATGCACCGACTTTCTCTGAGGGAGAAAAAATTCCTATGTATGAAGCATTAGTTTGAGGACTGGCAATGGATCAATTTGGATCTTCCAAGAAACAGATGACAGAATGGACTTATATATATAGAAGATTGATTGCGGAAAATGTGAAGAATAAAGGAGAGAGAAAGGCAGGAGTGAACAAGGAGGGCATTCAGACCTCCATACAAGTCTAACACCTGTGAAGGGAAAGAAGAGTTGGAGATGGGAGAATTGGGTGGAAGGAGCTTTGGCCACAGTTTAGCTCAGAGTTAATCCTAACCAGACCAATAAAGAGCCTCAGCGGGGAGATCCTCCTCTGAGGCATCCCCCAGTGGGTAGAAAGAGCAAGGCTATAGAACTCAACTTGGGCTGGTGGTCAGGCTTCAGCTGTGAGCAACCCGGGAGAGCATGGCCTGAGTGAGAATCCTGTGTGAATCCTGCGGCTGAAGAGCCGGGAACTCATTACCTATACTTCTTGCTGCTGTGAGGTCTCTCTTGAATGGAGATCGAGATCAAGCCATGGTGGTGCCCTTCCATGGCGGCCATGGGCAGGGAAGCTTTTTAAAAGCGACTGTGGAGACTGTCTTCTATCAAAACTTGTAAACTAGACATTTTCTCAAATGTGGAAAATAGTTCATAACCTAGGTGCCTAAGAGTAATGATGTTTACTGCACAACTCCAGACATAAACATTGAAATAGAGATAAAATTAGTCAATGGCTAAATGGCAAATAATATTGTTTGGCAAAAGTTCATTCAGGTTTTCCATCCTATCTTACAAAAAAACTTGAATGAACTTTTTGGCCAACCCAATAAGTTATCAAAGAAGAGAAACCTTCTTTACACTTTCAGTGCTTCATAGAGCCTTTAGTAGATTATAGTTGCTTCCTACCTTTTTGTAGAAATGATAGATATTAGCAATTTCTACTCCATTCTGGAGGGGGCCAGACTGTTAAGAAAAAGTAACTCAGTGTTATAGTAATGAAACAGTCTCATCTTTGCTTGAGCGATTATACCAAGCCCACTCCCAGTGTACCTATAGAGTTTGACAAAGTGGCTCAGATGGTAAAGAATCTGCCTGCATTTCAGAAGACTTGGGTTCAATCCCTGGATTGGGAAGATCCCCTGAAGAAGGGAATGGCTACCCACTCTGGTATTCTTGCCTGGAGAATTCCATGGCAGAGGAGCCTGGTGGGCTACGGTCCATAGGATCGCAAAGAGTGAGACACGACTGAGCAACTATCACTTTCGCTGTACATTTCAATCAAAAGCCATTCTAAGCATCAGCAACATGACTGAAGCACATAATTTGAGAACTTAAATGCAAACTGAAATAGACTGTGTTGTGATCACCCCTATTATGGCTACTTCCTCATCCTTGATTCACAGCCAAAGCTTTTGGGATGGTTACTTGTTCTAAACAAATTTGTCCCAAACACAGACATGGGAAAAAAAAAAAAAAAAAAAAAAAAAAAAAAAAAACAGGTCCATTGAAGAGAGCAAATAAAATCAAGTGAGACAATTGTTTATAATCCACTGGATATTGGAACTATGACTCAGGTATCCAAGTTAATTTCAATTCTGCTTGCTTCTTCCTGAATCCTTTTTCAAAGAAAGGATTTTCACATAATTTAACCTAGAGGGCGGCTCTTACATTTTACTGCAATATCAGAAAATGAGATCCCTCTTTGTTTTGATTGAAGAACATACACGTCTAGAGAAGAGCTTCTAGGGAAGTGTTCTGAAACAGGTTAAGATGTGTGATGTATCAGCAAGGACTTCTGAATAGATTACAATCTTTCTTTAAAAAGATATCTGGATATTATGTTTCTTATTTGATTTTTTTCAAGGAGAAAAATCAGTTTGTTGTGGTTTGAACATGCTTGGATTGTTTAAAAGTAAAGAGAAACTCACATCACTTTATTCTTGTTTTTTTAATTAATTTTTTATAACACTCTAAACATCTAGTTCCATGTCACAGAGACAAAGCTTATGTAAAAAGGAGGACAAGGAATAAGCCAAAGACTAGGAAAGGAAGTTTTAAATTAATTTATGTTCTATTATTTAAATATTTCAACATGGCCAATAATTGACTTTGAATGATGTGACAAGATTTGTGTGTGTTAAAATTTCCTTGCCTATCTCTAATATTTACGTCTGTCCAATTCACCAGTTGATTTTATTTAAACTCAATTAAGGTAACAAGATTTCGCTGTATAATTAAAACTGATTTTATTTATGACACATTTGTGAAACAGTTTACTTGAGATACTGCCGAAGTTGCTTAAGTCAATGTTTTCCTTCTGGTTTAATGTACTGTTTTCATGTTAAGCTGACATGAACCCAGCAGAGGTCTTCCTTCTTTTACAAAGCTGGCTTCAGGTCCCTGGATCTGTACCCCTGGGTCCCTGAATGGACTTGTTCCCTCTCTGGGCCCTTCATCTTCACTCACCTTCTTCTTTGGGGACCTGATGTTCTCATTTATCTCCTTCCCACTTTGAATATGTTTAAAAACACAAACTAAACCTTCCCACTAGATCCCATCATCCCCTCTATCAAAAAAATGCTCTTTCGTTTACTGAGGCACACCCTGCACAAGCGTAATTCCCTCATTGTCTGCATTTTGTAAAACATGTATGTTTTCCTTAACCCCTTGCCGTGAAGTGGTTCCCTCTTTACACAGTAAATTGCTAATCAGTAGACCCCACCACCATTTTCTTGGTCTCATTCTCATCAGCTGTTTCTCAGGGTCTCATACTATTGATGCTCCTTTTTTTTTGGAAGTATCCCGTGACTTCAGGGACCCCATGCTGATGATCCATCACTTTTTTGGCCTTCTTTTATAACCTTTCTCCCAGGCCTCATTCCTCTTTGTTTTTCTGTTTTCCTTCTTTTTATTTATTTATTTTTAGCATCATCTTGCATTCAAAGTAGCTAAAAATTGTGCCAGACAGTGTGCTCATTGGCCTGAAGTTATTATTTCTGTTACTAGTAACAACATACTGTGAAATTCTCAGGGTTAAATCATGGGCTGCCCCATTCCCTTGACCAACAATTTCAATTTGGAAAGGAGGATGAGTCCTGTGAACAAACCACACTTTAAAAAAAAAATTACACACACATCTTCAATCCCTGATTCATTGGGTAACAACAAGTTGTTCAACATTTACTTCCTTTCTCATCCTACCATCAAAGAGTGTATTTCAGACTCTAGAGAGCGATTAATAAGGCCAATGTAAGTGCTGTCTTATAAATATATGGACCAAGGAACACATGATCCTTAGAAATTCTTCCCCAAAGATTTTATATAACATGCTCAACCTTAAAAAAAAAAAACCTTTTATCTTCAACACTTGAAACTCATCTTTCACTTCCATCCTGGTTTTCTGAAAACATCTAAAATGCTGTCTTCATTTTTGCTTATTAATAAAAGATTTTGGAACTTTTTTTTGCTCCTGCATTTTTTTATGATAATAATGACCCATCATTAGGTACCAGGCAAATGACCAAATTGTCATGATTGTGTTGGTGCTATGAACTCATCATAGGCGGAAGCAAAGAGAATGTGCAGTATGGTGCCTAAAAATGCAAACACAAATTAAACTTCTTTAATTTGTGTGGGGATAGATAAATAATGATTTGCAGCAACTAGGAGTCTCATATGGCTTTGTTCATATTTTAATAGTGCACTCCTCTTTGCAGTCTGAGTAATTAAGTCTTATGACATTCCTGGAACCATAAATCCTGCTGAGATGTTTAAGTTTAGAACAAACTCTTGATGTACAATCAAAATATTAAAAAAAGACACTTCTCTGGTTCTTAACAAGCTGTTTTGCTTTCACCTTTGAAACACAATTGAATGTGGCCCACTCCAACTGTTCGGCCTCATTGTTAACTGGAAGTTCCTTTTGAAATTCATTGCCTTCAATTACATTTTTTAAAAGAATTTTAATTGCATGGCTGTAAAGAATAAAGATGCTCTAGGCTCCATTTGTTTATCATGGAGGGGCCAAAAAAATGAGGACAGAGCTTCCCAGCTCATGCAGGGGTTGCAGAGAGAGGGAGATGACTTTTAATTCGACAAGTTCAGAGAGATTTCTTAGTTTGACGCGCTCTGCAGGGGGTCTTTGAGCGCCTGGCAATGCTTCAGCATTCTGAGCTTTGAAAGTCTTTCCCTGCAGCAGAAATTGTATCAAAAGCCAATGATAATATTCCCTGCAAGGTAAAGCACCCTATTGAAGATTTCGAGAGCTGTTTATTTATTCATCACAGTTTTTCTTTTAGGACATATCAGGCATCTAGGTAATAATTCACATAGATGATAGAAAATGCAAAAAAAAAAAAAAAAATCCTCCTCATTAATCTTTCACCTTTTCCTTCTTCTTCTCTGTAGGCCACATGTAGATATAAAATGTTCTTTCTGCTTGTCCCAAACATATATATCTTTATCCCAAATCTTAGTCTCTTCCCCTCTCTTTCCATTTTTTTTTTTTTTTAACAAAATTGTCATTTCAGCTTCCTTCTACCACCAGCTGAGCATATAAGATGTTTATGGCCATTTCCCCCTGCTAAATCCTCAAAGTGATTAATTAATTTTACAGAAGTAGATTCAGTTTCTAAGGCTCTTTTTTGAATCCTGGCATTTTCAGTATGTTTCAGAAAGCTGTTTCCAAAGCAAATGTTAACAGTCCTGTTGATCTCTTGAAGGATATACATATTTTAATATTTTGTATTATATTTTGTATACATGGTAGGAAAAAGTGTTTCTCTTTGGCTGTTTCCAGGACAGAGCTGGGAATAAGGGACTGTGATAACCTTTCCCTCATGTAACATCAATGTCTGCTCTTGGTTTGGCAGAACCAGTGAAGACAAAAACAGTCCCCCTGTTTTTTTGTTTTGTTTTGTTTTTTTTTCTTCCATCTTCGATGGCATTAAAAGTGACCTTGCCTTGCAAATATCAGTGAGTTACCTCGGGGGAAACAGTTGCCATACAAGAGAAAGTTAATTTTTTTTTTTTAAAACTATGGGGATTTAAGGATAGTGTGATGCTTGCAATCGCAGTTTTCCTTTTTTATTTTAATGGAATCAGTGAAGGAAAACTACGCATGCAAAGGAAACTTGGGAAAAAATCAGTACCTCATCATATTTGGGCTTATTTAAGTACATTTCACTTTACAAACATAAACCAGGTTGAAATTTGTATTTAAATATCAAAAGCACGAAAGGAAATCACCAGGCCAAGTAACCACTTCACTAACAAAATATCCATAAAGTGGCATCAGCAAATATTCCATTCACCTATTAATATTAATTGAACTTCCATAGAGTGTGAAGCAAGTCACAAGGCACTTTACAAACACAAACTTAACCTTAGATCCCAAGCTCTCAGGTTGGTCTGGATGATGTCTACACGTGGAAAAGATCAGGACCAAGGATAACTGTTCATTTTCAGTCTGCAGAAGGGGAGGATATATTTTACAGAAATATTTGTGTACTTAATCGTAATAATGTGATTTTAACCATTATACCCAGCACAGGAGAGTCTGAGGAACCTGCCTCTGCCCAATACTGTCACCATAAAATCATTGCCATCACAAGCCAGGGCACCACAGGAATACATTTCAATTTTTTTCTCTTAGCTGATTGTAGGTTTCACTCTCTCTAACCATCCTTGGGGTTGGAGAGCTCATCATCTGAGTGTCTCCATGTACAAATGAAGATAATCAGTCACCCCTTCAAACTAATTAGTTCTGATAACAATAGAGTTTATATGCAAATAAACTCTATTGGTAAACCAAAAGTAAAATAAATTTAAATGTGATATATAACGTATAACATCAGTTCAGTTCAGTTGCTCAGTCATGTCCAACTCTTTGCTGCTCCATGGACTGCAGCACGCTGGGCCTCCCTGTCCATCACCAGCTCCCGGAGTTTACTCAAACTCATGTCCATTGAGTCGGTGATGCCATCCAACCATCTCATCCTCTATCGTCCCCTTCTCCTGCCTTCAAACTTTCCCAGCATCAGGATCTTTTCAAATGAGTCAGTTCTTCACATCAAGTGGCCAAAGTATTGGAGTTTCAGCTTCAGCATCAGTCCTTCCAATGAACATTCAGGACTGATTTCCTTTAAGATGGACTGGTTGGATCTCCTTGCTGTCCAGGGGACTCTCAAGAGTCTTCTCCAATACCATAGCTCAAAAGCATCAATTCTTCAGTGCTCAGCTTTCTTTATAGTCCAACTCTCACATCCATACATGACCACTGGAAAAACTATAGCCTTGACTAGATGGACCTTTGTTGGCAAAGTAATGTCTCCGCTGTTTTATTAAAAAGCATATTTGCTGTCTAGGTTGGTCATAACTTTTCTTCCAAGGAGTAAGTATAACTTACCATACCTTTATTTCATATCATTTCTCAATGAAATAACTGTGAAACATCTTATGAGTTGTGCATTTTAAAGCAATCTCTACTTAAAATTCATTCAACAATAGAGATGGGTAAGAAAATATTCAGATGTATTGTGGAAGGGTGAGTAATCTCAATCATGAGTCTTTTAAAAACACATTTACCTCTCCTGTCTAACAAAAGCGTACTGCTTTTTCTTACTTCATCACAGTTTCCCCAATTGCCATGGGTTTTCCATTCACAGCAGTGGTTCCATAAAATGATAAATAGGAAAACTCATTTTTGATTCTGTCAAATCATTCGTTGACCCCACTGCCCATAGAACATAATATCTAGTTATTTGTATAGTGCACTCAGATACCAGTTTATGTGATTCATTCATTTATTTTTGAATTTCTTTAAAGCTATATGATAGCAAGCAGATTATCCCATGACTGGATTAAAACAGTTAAACTGAATAAGTATTTCAAATTATTAAGAAATTTCACACCAAAGTTCTGAGTTTAGTGTATATTTATGTTAATTTTTAAAGTTTGTTTTATCATATGCTTGTAAAAATTGCTTGATTATTGTTAGGTATGGAAAAAATATTCCTAAGTGATTATATTGAAAGAATATTTTTTCTCTTCATCGTAATGCCAGATAGTGACTTGAGGACTAAAATCAGCACATTGTTTGATAAAGAACAGACTTTATTTAAAATTTGATTGATCTGATTTGATATGTTTGCATTTGAAGTTTCTCATAATTTAATGGACTATTATACTTAATGAGTGATCTAGACCTTCCCAAGGCCTCTATACTAGTGGTTTTATTTTGGATCATATAAACTGTTTGAAAACATGCAAATAGTCTATATGCCAGTATAGTCAAATAGAATAATAAATGTATGTGAACAATCCCAGTGTTGCAATGAAAGAAAATCTACTTAATATTCATCAATGAGTTGTTTGTTTGAAAACAAACACCTAGGTTGTTTGAAAGTCAACATTTTGGGGAGAAGTATTTTGTCTCATGTAACAAAATGGAAAACTCAATATATAATGGGATAAAACACAGCCATTGTACATCTTGGACATATCTATTCTGTATTTGTGTTTGCATTATTGACAAGAACAATTATCAGTCATTTGTATGATGAGACCAGAATGCCAATGAAGGCATTTCCTAGGTTGGCTTGTTCCCTGTTTGCAAAAAGGACTCTGCCTTTGTCTCCTCAGTTTCTACTTTCTTATTCTAGGGAAGTAGCTGTCAGATACTTTGGGGGACTCTACAGACCACAGAATCTAGAGAAAAGGGAAAAAGGGATGGATAACAGCAGTCAATACCCTGGGCATTGAATTTCTCAGGGTATTGAGGAGGATATTGTAGGAGCAAATGGGACGGGTGAGAGAAAGGGGTATTCATAAGTGTTGCTTATCGATCATCTTGACTTTGTTGAGAAAGGCAGGTGAGGAGATTTGGAACCACGTTTTGATTATTGTATTGTATTTTTTCTCAAAAGGACCATATGGTAACCATTTTATAAAGGTAATAATTTGCATTTGCACTATGTTCATCCAGTAGATACAGTTCTTGGGCAGTTGTTGCAGATAAAGTGAATGTGAGGACCAGAACTGCCCTCTTGATCAGATAGTAGTATAATTAAGCTTCAACCTGGTTTTTAAAAACCTTGGCAGAAGCCAAAAACACCATTTGCTCCTCTTTACCTACTGAGGTGTTGGTGTCTATCCAGATACAGAGATGGTGCTACTCACCGAAATGATTGAGCCCCGTGTGGTAGATAGAAATGTGCGATGAAAGGTAAAGATGCACACACACCCCCTCTTTTTTAAAATTGACTCTAGGAGAAAGGGTTACAAATGATGTCTCTAGCAAAGCTAGAAGAGAAAACCGATGGAGGACCACACAAAGGAAGCAGGAAGAAATATAAGAGAAGGGATCAGGACAGTTTTCGAGTTAGAGAAAAAAGTAGGACATTTGCTTTGAATGGAATCACAGGTTCTCTTCACATCAGGTGGCCAAAGTATTGGAGCTTCATCAGTCCTTCCAATGAATATTCAGGATTGATTTATTTTATTTTATTTTATTTTTAAACTTTACATAATTGTATTAGTTTTGCCAAATATCAAAATGAATCTGCCACAGGATTGATTTATTTTATGATTGATTGGTTTGATCTCCTTACAGTCCAGAGGACTCTCTAGAGTCTTCTCAAGCATGACAGTTTGAAAGCATTAATTCTTTGGTGCCCAGCCTTCTTTATGGTCCAACTCTCATATCCATACATGACTATTGGAAAAATCGGGGCTTACCTGGTGACTCAGACAGTAAAAAATCCACCTGCTAATACAGAAGACCCAATTTTAACACCTGAGTTGGGAAGACCCCCTGGAGAAGCAAATGGCTACCCACTCCAGTATTCTTGCCTGGGGAATTCCATTGACAGAGGAGCCTGGCAGGCTACAGTCCATAGGGTTGCAAAGAGTCAGATATGACTGAGCAACTTTCACTTTTTCACTGGAAAAAAACATAACTTTAGACAGACCTTTGTTGGCAAAATGATGTCTCTGCTTTTTAATATGCTAGGTTTGTCATAACTTTCCTTCCAAGGAATAAGAGTCTTAATTCCGTGGCTGCAGTCACCATCTGCAGTGATTTTGAAGCCCAAGAAAATAAAATTTGTCATGGCTTCCACATTTTCCCCTTCTATTTACCATGAAGTGATGGGACTGGATGCCATGATCTTAGATTTTTTAAATGTTGATTTCCATTTTAATAAAGAGCCTCAAACTTTAGGGGTGGAAGAGGGTGATATATGCAGTGCAGTGTGAGATTTCAAAGATAACATGTTTCTCAGATAAATATTGCAAGACTTATTAGTTATTGCTTAGTTTATAGAAGAAAATGATAGGAGTGCAAACATTTAAAAATTCCCTCAGGGTTAAGGGAAATCTAACGATCTTACTGAGGTTTTCTCCTCTATGTATGAAATTCTTTAGAAAAAGGACTCTTTATCTTTGCCTTTAAATACATATCATCTGTTTAAAAAAAAAAAAGTTGTTATAGAGAAGACAACCAGGAACTATTGCTGGTATGAATGAAAGCAGAAGATGAATCATTGACCATAGTAATTTTTCCCTGTACTTGATCCATCCATATTTTCATTTAATTATTTTCCTTTTTTACCTTTTCTCATTGTTCCTTTGCCTTACTTCACAAACATGGTTCTTTTCCTTTTTTTACTTTTGATTTCTGTTTTTCAACCTCCCACACTATTTTTTTTTTAACCAAAAAAATACGAAGTAGGAAATGGAAGGTTCCCAGGAGAGAAAGGAAGGTAGGCAGTGCCAGGTCAAAAGTGGTGCTTCACATAACAGGGAGATAATTCTTTAACTAGATTGAATGAACCATGAATCTGACCAATATGGAAATCCTTGGGTTCTTAAAATTCAGCATCTCATGTGGGGATATTGATTTATAACGGAAAGCCCAGAAAATGGAAGCTTCATTTTCCTGGCCAAAAATATAGTAGAAAAGATGTGACATGAATATATATGTGAAATGCCCATGGCATTTATCTGCAAACCCATTGCAGAAATTAACTTGTAAACAAAGCTCTTTGTATATTATGTATCCATTCATTGGGCAATGGCTTTTAAAGTCTAAAAGTAATTATGAAAATAAATTTCAACTTGTTTTGGAGGCTGCATTTTTCATTCCATGAAAAGTTTGTTAGAAATGGGGTTCAAGTCCATAGGCTAGTCTATAAGTTTATATCAAATATAGTGGAACCAGAATACTAACATTATTTCTCATAGAAGTCAATAAACTGAAGTTTAAATGGAAACTTTACCATTTCCAAGAGACTTGGCCTCAATTTCCTCCACTGGAAAACTGAGATAATGATTCCGACCTCATAGATTTGTTGTGAGGAAAAGCACTTAGCACGGGCCTAGCTATTGTATATCATGGGAGATGGTAGGACTATGGCCAAATGAGTAAAAGGCAGAATTTCCAGTGGACCCTAAGCCTTTAGATACGGCTGCAAATTGACACTGGTCATCATTTGGGGTTAGAATCATGTCTGGTATTTTCACCCTAAGCTTCTTTGTCTATACACATCTTTGCTGCAAACATTGTTGCCATATAACTGGTTGGCTGTAAGGCACTTTTGCTATAAAAGATAAAAAACAAAAGTAAAAGAGAGACTTTTTTTGTTTGCTGATTTGTTTCGTTGTTTAGCACTGCACTTTGACTTTTTTACTAAAACATCTTCCTTCAGTAAGAGAGGTATAATTTTCCAGCTGCTAGGAGGCACGTTCGTAACCGAGCTTTGTATTGCATGAAGGCCTCTATGCACTGTTGTTTCTCTGTGTTGTCACCCATCTGTTTATATTGATAGATGTTCTGTGGAAAAACTGGGTTCAACTCTGCACCTTGGAGGCTCTTGTCCTCTTTCTCTTCCAATAGAGTATGTTTGAAAATAAGAAACCAACTCAGGACAAATCATTGTCATCTGTCAGCTTGAGAAAGCCACACTGTCAGCTGCTTGAAACCAAGCTGTCAACCCAAACTGTCAACCAGTTATTTTATCTTTTATGGCAAAATTGCCTTACAACTGATTGCTTAGGCAACAAAAATGTGGTAAAAGTGCTCAGGGCAAAGATATCAGTGCCAAAGAAGCTTTTGGTTGAAATACCTGTAATCACTTAGAATAACTCAACACTGGCTAAAAAAGTAGGAGCCTACTCCATGTGCACACACATATGTAGATTGGCAAAGATGCCTCATCTGGATAATGGCAGGAAAGATTAATGGAGCAATGTCATATATGCATACATACATACTCACTGATTCAGTGGACATGAACTTGGGTGAACTCCAGGAGATAGTGAGGGGCAGGGAAGCCTGGTATGCTGCAGTTCATGGGGTTGCAAAGAGTTGGACATGACTTGGTGACTGAACAACATCATACTTTCTGTGTCCAGGAAAATTTTACTGGGGCTGGCTGGCCCTGTGGAGGGATGGCCAGGGCCCTTCTGCTGGCACTCAATTTATGGATACTTCTGGCCTGTGACAGTCTTTTGGTATAAATTTAATATATAACTGTGGTGCTAGAGAAGACTCTAGAGAGTCCCTTGGACAGCAAGGAGATCTAACCAGTCCATCCTAAAAGAAATCAGTTCTGAATATTCATTGGAAGGACTGATGCTGAAGCGCCAATATTTTGGCCACCTGATACAAAGAGACAACTCATTAGAAAAGACCCTGATGCTGGGAAGCTTGAAGGTGGGAGGAGAAGGGGACAACAGAAGATTGAGATGGTTTAATGGCATCACCAACTCAGTAGACATGAGTTTGAGCAAACTCTGTGAGTCTGTGAAGGACAGGGAAGCCTGGAGTGTTGCAATCCATGGGGTCACAAAGAGTGAGACATGACTTAGCAACTGAATAACAACATCAGCAAAATACACACACACACACACACACAAAATAGTTTGACTAAAAAGTTTGATCAGATTTTTCCATAAGATGTTACGGAAACCCAAACAAACTTTCTGGCCAATGATACATGTATGCCTTATGCATATTTCCATGGTTAAGGGGCTGATGTTGAGGTATAAGGGAGGAAGTACTGTATTGGTCTTTGTTAAATGTAGTTATTGAAGAAGTAGAGGTTAGAATCAGTTACCCGAGCCATAAGAAAGGCGGTTTTCTGTTTATAAAAAAAAATTCCTAAGGACAATTCCATCATCCCTTTCTTTATCTCTCAAATATTTGTTGAGATATTTCCTTTACAAAATTAACAACTGTTACTATTTAGTGAATCATATAATAAATTTACATTTTCCTGTAAATTACATTCCATCTCTACATCCTATACATTCCATCTCATGTTCCTTTAATTTTTCAAATTTATGTTATTTCAACGTCATGTTTGACTTTGATTTTATTTCAGCTTTTATTTTCCACACTGATCTGAATTCAGGAAAGCCTCTGAGGGCTATTGGTTTGTGCCAAATTCCACTGTGCAGATTCCTGAATTGCTGCCTAGACTTTCTAGTCAGCTTTCCCTCGATACATATGAAAACGGTTGTTTTGTTTCTGTTTTCATTGTTACCCTAGAAGCGACAAGCTTGTACTCTGAAACTCTCTCTTTATCTAACATTTCATTGTCTGGTGTCCGGAGAAGAGCGGCTTGCATTTTGAATGCTCATGATTGCCACGATTTCTCATGGCAATCAGAGCAGAATTTTTTTTTTTTTTTTTTTACTGTATCTCATTTTTTATAAATAATTATAAAAATGCTTCTTTGAGAGAAAGGCAGCTTTTAGATTACCTGAACATGTAGGGGGGAAATGTCATTATAAAGCTTCATAACCATGTGGTCATCTCGGAGGCAAAATAAAGAGAAAAATATCAACTCGGTTTCAACCTTTCAAATCACAAGAAGTAGCTCCTCTGTCATCCAGACAATACCTGATGGGTTCTTGTGTCTGATTACCAAAGGGAATCTAAAATGAGTTTTATGCAAATTTTTCTACAGTGAAACATTTTGTAAGTCATTACACTAAAAGGAACGTTTTCAAAACACTTGCAAAATAAAATCAACTGATAATTCAGCAACATCTAAAGAAAGTAGACAATTAAACTTTCTCATGAATTGCCAAGAACTCTACTTAGATATTCTTATATCATTTTGGATGTGGATGTAGATATTTTCCCCGGATTTTCCTTCCTCAACTGTCATTTCCTCCTCTTAAAACTGAGTTTTAAGGCTATTTTTGGTCTGTTTCCTACTGCTTCTGAGGCATTTAAGTTATAGAACTTGATTTTTATGTTAGTATCAGGAGAAATGGTTTCAACTCGGGGAAGCCCAAACTTCAAATACCTATGGAAGTAAGATTAATGTAGTTTGAATTTTGCAGGAAAATAACTTCAAAGGTGACATTTTTGTTGGAGGTACTGAAATATCTACAGTAATACTTTTAACAAGGGTGAGTCTAGAGCACTGCTTGGAGCAAAGAAATCTAACACATCCTATAACTGTCTGAAGGCAAGCCAGAGGTGGATTTATGGGCCATACTTAGAGCTGTCGCCTTGAAGTGAGGCGCTTTGAAAGGCTGAATGAAGATGAACAGTCAGTCTCTTTGGGGGAAAGTCTTTCCATTTATTTTTTATTAGTTTTAAGAGTGATACCATATTGTGTCCTGGGTTGAACAGTGTCCGGTGAGAGTAGCATGCTTTGCAAAGCATCCTTCATGTGTTTCCAGCCGCCACCGGGAAAGTGCTTGAGGAGAGAGGAGAGGAGAGGAGAATGGGACATCCCTGAACTCTTTTGGAAGCATCAGAAGATTCCAACCTAAAATGTTCTTCCTGCTTCCCCACCCTCCTCCCCCGACCCCGACCGGTTCCTCTTGTCTTCTCTTGGTCTTTCCTATCACTTTCCAAAAGTTGAACTAACTGGCAGATAAGTAGGTTGTGGTTTGAGTAACTGCAGTGAGAAACTTAGTGTCATTATCCTTTAAAGGCACATCATATTATGTGGGAGCCTGCTAACAACTAGACCATCAAAAAATAACCTGAAACCCAGAAGATTTGACATGTCCTTAACATTAAGATGATGTAATCTGTCACAACTAGTAGTAAACAAATCCTAGCGATCTGAGGCACCGTATAGTATACATAAACAGCAATATTCTATTACCATCATCTAATGTGCTAACAGACTGCTGCTGCTGCTGCTAAGTCGCTTCAGTTGTGTCTGACTCTGTGTGACCCCATAGATGGAAGCCCATGAGGTCCCCTGTCCCTGGGATTCTCCAGGCAAGAGTACTGGAGTGGGTTGCCATTTCCTTCTCCAATGCGTGAAAGTGAAAAGTGAAAGGGAAGTCGCTAGATCTTAATTATTCCAACCACAAAAAAGAAATGATTAGGATGTGATGTTATAGACATACTATTGTAGCAATAACAATCATATAAGCATATCAACTCAACATGTCGCACCCCTTAAATTTAAACAGTTGTTACTGTTGTTCAGTCACAACAAGAGTTGTGTCTGACTCTTTGTGACCCCATGTACTGCCACACCTGGATTCCCTGTCCTTCACTATCTCACAGAGATTGCTCAGCCTCAAGTCCATTGAGTCAGTGATGCCATCCAACCATCTCATCCTCTGTCACCCCCTTTCTTCCTGCCCTCAAACTTGCCCAGCATCAGGGTCTTTTCTAAAGAGCTGGTGCTTAGCATCAGGTGGCCAAAGTATTGGAGCTTCAGCTTCAGCATCAGTCCTTCAAATGAATATTCAGGGTTGATTTCCTTAAGGATTTTTTTTTCAGTGTTACAGCTCTATTTTATTTAGAAAATAGCAGGGGGGAGAGAGAGAGAGAGAGAGAGAGAGAGAGAGATTGACTGGTTTGATTTCCTTGCTGTCCAAGGGACTCTCAAGAGTCTTTTCCAGAACCATAGTTCGAAAGCATCAGTTCTTCAGTTCTCAGCCTTCTTTGTGGTCCAACTCTCACATCCATACATGACTACTGGAAAAATCAAACCTTTGACTAGATGGACCTTTGTGAGTAAAGAAATGTCTCTGGTTTTTAATATATTGTCTAGTTTTGTCATAGATTTTCTTCCAAGGAGAAAGCATCTTTTAATTTCATGACTGAAGTCGCCATCCACAGTGATTTTGAAACCCAAGAAAATAAAATCTGTCACTGTTTCCACTTTTTTCCCATCTATTTGCCATGAAGTGATAGGACCAGATGCCATGATCTTGGTTTTTTGAATGTTGACTTTTAAGCCAGCTTTTTCACTCTTCTCTTTCTCCATTATCTAGAGGCTCTTTAGTTCCTCTTCAGTTTCTACCATTATAGTGGTATCATCTGGATATCTGAGGTTATTGATATTTCTCCCAGAAATCTTGATTCCTGCTGTGATTCACCTAGTCTGATGTTTCACATGATGTACTTTGTATATAAGTTGAATAAAGGGGGTGACAATGTAGAGTCTTGATGCATTCTTTTCCCAGTTTTGAACCAGTCTGTCATTCTGTGTCCAATTCTAACTGTTGCATTTTGACCTGCATACAGGTTTCTCAGAAAACAGGTAAGGTGGTCTGGTATTCCCATCTCTTTAAGAATTTTCCGTAGTTTGTTATGATCCACACAGTCAAAGGCTTTAGCATAGTCAATGAATATACACAATGGTGGATTTCATATTTACTTCAAATTTTTAAAATGTAAAATCACTACTTAATCACAATGTATTTTTTTCTATATCTTGCATAATTGTTATTCTTTTGATAGGGTAGAAAATTCCTATTGGAAAAAAATTTATTCAACAATAAGGTTTTCAATGCTTGATTTACTATAATACCAATGATAATAACAACTGATTATTAGCAAGTGTTAGTTAGCAAGGTGTGATCTCAATATAGTTACTGTTTAGTTATAGTATACACATTGGCGCTATGGAAAAATAACAAAGTACTTAATCCTTTGCCAAAGTAATTTTTGATCCAGATAGGGAAGCTAGTGTACATTATAGATATTGATGTGTAATAACAATGCAACGTGACACACAGGACCACCTTTCTGGGTATACCAGCTATGTAGTCTCATGGGGCCATGTACTCAGAGGGGTCCTCTACTTGGCTTATAGTTCTGTTGTGGTCTTGAAATTTTTTGAAAAATTTATACTAGGGCTTTCGCGTTTGGATTTTGTATTAATCCTAAATCCAGTAATTATGTAACCAGTCCTAATGGTAAAGCACAATGAATAACTGATGTAGTGTTGCTTGAATAATACATAGACTAGATTTTGTGCTTTGAGGATAGGAGGATGAGCTGGGGCTGGGGCTATGGGAAATGACTTCTTAGTGAATTTGTAGCTTAAGCTGAGCTTTGAATAATGTGAAGAATTTGGCCGGGCAGATGGAAGGGAGGGGAGAGTATTTCAGGTGGGGAGAATTGTGCGAGCAAGTTTCAGGGACAGGAGTAAGAAGAAGATGCTGGGAACTGGATGGCCTGGATCAAAGGTTTTTGTACAGCAATTGTGAGAGACAAGGCTCCTCTAGGTTTGTAGAGACCTTTAACCACTAAGATAAAAACTGTGTTTTCTACTATACAATTATGGCAGAACATGAATGAACTCAGAAAGATAAACTCAGCAGCAGAAATAAAGCTTAAATCTCAATAATTATCAAGGAAATAGAAAGAAGTGGCAGATGCAAAAGATCTGTTCAAGAAAGATGCATTGCGTGTGACACCACCTTGATTCTAGAGGCAGTGATGAAACCCCTGTCATCAATAAGAAAATCACAGTGGAGGGTAGAAAGTGGCAGATGTAAAGACTGATAGCATCATATATGGGAGCTTCCCTTTTGGCTCAGTGGTAAGGAATCCACCTGCAATGCAGGAGATGCGAATTCAATCCCTGGGTCAGGAGGATCCTCTGGAGAAGGAAATGGCAACCCACTTCAGTATTCTTGCCTGGGAAATCCCATGGACAGAGGAGCCTGGCGGAATACAGTCCATGGAGTCACAAAGAGTTGGACACGACTTAGCAACTAAACAACAATCATCATATATAATTTGAGGATGAAATAGTTTAGCTCACACCTGAGTGGCCATGTGCCTTCTAAACTAAAACCCTTCACTTACTTTGATATTTTACAAATATTTATAGAACATATCCTTTTGGACAACTACTTTAAATACAAAAGTATTTCTTCATTGTGAAACTGAACCATAGCAAGTTTTTAATAGGTTAGCCCCCTGATCTCTTCACAAAATAATGTAATATTTGAATACCTTCTAAAGGAGTTATGGAGCAAAATCATTTGAATATGTGTCTACATCAGACATGCCCACTGACAACAGAAACGCATTCTGAATTCCTGTTTTGTGTGAAGGTAAAGTGATTACATTCCATGCCCCACACAGTTATGAAGAGTTTTGATTTCCGTCACCTTTTCCTTCCTGCTTTCCTGTGCAAAATATGCTAAAATGAAATATTTATTGTACAACAAAAGTAAACCACCAGTGCGATGCAAATGTGAGGCAAAGCTCAACTTTTCTTTTCTCTTCTTTTTTTTTTATTCCTGAAAAGCAAGGATTTCAGGCTAGGTAAATTTATGCATCAGTGCCTTTCTTCCGTTTCCTCCTGATAATGCCTGATTGACACCCCTACAAGCATTACTTTTAAAGAAACCAGAATGAAGCCCGCAGCCTCATGTGGTTGGGCCTTAAACTGTCAATGCTTTATGTCCACTGAGGCCTGACTGATGCCACCAGCCATGGCGTGAAATGTAATCTATCACCTGTAGACCCATGTTGCCGTGTTTTTAACCTGCATAATTAGATATTGTGAAGGAAAATCAGAAGTCAAGCTAGTTGTAAATGTGCTTTCTAGCTCTCTCTTTTGGCATTTTTATAGACTTAAAGGGACTATCCTAATGAAAATTGGTTACCCCTGCCTTTTCTCTTCTTTGCTTGAGGCCAAATATTGTGATTCTCCATCGATTCGTTGAGCAACTCCCAATTATTCCAGTTGTGATTTATCTAAAACATTTGATTCTTTTTCAGGGTTCTATTCTCTTAATCACTTGACTGCCTTTCAAAGGATGGATAGACATGCAGAGACAAGGAACACTTAAGTCAATTTTACCATATTACTGGGAAAAAAAAAGGAATATTTCTGTTCAAAGGCACATATAGGTAGAAAAGATGGAAGCTGCTAGCTAATATGAGACCCTCACTCCATGTAGCTTCAAGTGATTGGTGCTTCCTTCATGATCACAGAGATCTGAAGAGTGATTTATGTAAACACAGGTAATATATACTTTTATTTTATTATTATTATTTTATAAATTAATAAGCTGCCACATGAATTTTAAGTATTTGGTAACATATAAATGGATGCCCAAATTCCATAACTCTACCAAAAAAAAAGTGAAACTTAAAGATGAGTTTTATGTGTAATGCATGTAAATTGGGCTGTTGTATTTTTAGATGGCATGGATTAAAGCTTATCAATGTATTCAGACTAAGCATTCTGACTGCACTTGAGCCAACTTTGATTGAAGAAAAATGACATGTTTTAGTTGTTACCCCTGGTGGCTCAGATGGTAAAGAACCCACCTGCAATGTGGGAGACCTGGGCTCACCCTGGGTTGAGGAGATATCCTGGAGGAGAGAATGGCTACCCACTCCAGTATTCTGGCCTGGAGAATTTCATGGACTGTACCGTCCAGGGGGTTGCAAAGAGTCAGACATGACTGAGAGACTCTTCACTTTCGCTTAGTTGTTAGAGGGGTGCATAGCAATAAAAAAAAAAAAAAAAGAGAGAGAGATACTGGGCCTAGGAAGGAGAATAACTTACTAACACTAATTTTGTCTAAAATTAAAAGACTTTCTAACTTGCTGAAAATAAACGATTTTAGGGCTAGGTCCTTGAAATCCTGCCAAAGCGGTATATCTCTGGGGCAGCATGTGACCAAGCAAAGATCAAAGACAGTGATGACAGATTGTGTTCACTGAGATACAGCTCACCTTGGCTTAACCTGCAGAAGATGATGCAAATGATGGACACCTTTCAGGTTCAAGTTTGCATACCTAGACCCAGGGAGAAATGCAGAGAGTTGTAAACTTTGCTACTTTCACTTTGCATCACTAAGAAGAATGACTACAGTAAATATATTGCAGACGGTGGAGAAAACCTGACTGCACTAAGTAGAAGTCAGGAGCTGAGGTCGGAAAGTATTTTGAGAAGCAGGAGATGGCTGAATGTGACAAATGCTGCAAAGAGGGTGAGGAAAGATGAGGGTTGGAAATTGGACTGGCCCTTGGGCTTAGTTGTAATGAGGTCGTCAGAGACCTCACTGAAGTCAGTTTCTCCCCAGCAACAAGGGCACAAGCTGAACTAGATGAGCTTGAAAAAGGAGTTTTTTGAGAAGAATTGGGGGCAGTACATGCAAACAGTTTAGGATCCAACACGTGACAAGGAGTTAAGATCATGAATCGACTGGTCAGATAATTTTATGGTGCTTATGAAAGTTTAAGAAGCTTTTCAGATGATAAAAGGGTCACTGGACTTGAAATAGCTTCACTAGATATATACCTGATATGTAATTTCCATTGCTTTAAAAAAAATTCTTGTCTGCTTATTGTTAGGCTAAGAGCACATAACTACCTCTAGGTACATAGAAGGAAAGAGAAATTGAAGTAAAAGTGAGAGAGAGAAGAGAGAAAGGGAAAAAAAAAGGGGGGAGACTGATAATTACACAAGTGTATGCATGTGCACATACAGATGCATATGACCACACTTACACACACACACACACACACACACACACTCACTAACAGTAGTAGGAAGAAAGGCAGAGAATAATAGAAACACTGAGTTAGCCTTTCTGTGAAATATGTTTATATTCATGACTGTTTTCTAATTAAAAATTCTAAATTTGGGATAGGGGATTTGCTCATTAGTCGGCCAAAGTATGTTGAATGTTGTTAGCAGAAATGTGATTAATATTACTCCCATTCTAACTTATACCGTATAATACCACATCTGATCAAAGCGAGCATCTACTATCGTATTAAATGATTGATTAGAGAGTAGTAATTCAGCATTGAGAGAGTTAATGGTTGTAGAAAAAGACTGTTAACACATTCTTTTAAAAATGTGTCAGCAGGCGTTAAATCTAAAAATGCAATGTTTAAATCATTCCTCTAAACAGGCAGTATTATAAGTAAACTTGTTTTCCGACTGGAGTGAGAGACTGGTGTGGAATATTCCATACTGTGTGAGGGCAGGGTTTCATCAGGAGGCTATTATGGTCATGCCAGCGCCAGGTATTGATAAGTGTGAAAGTATCAGCCGCTGAACATTGGACGAATACATTTTTGCATCAAAGGTGCCCTTTACTCCTCAACCAGAAAACCAAACTGCTGATTCAAATGAGCAGACCACTTAAAATTAAGTGATTTTTCATCTGCAAACTCCATATGCTGTATTTAACTACCTATTTCTAGGGATTTACCTTTTTTTTTTTTAAAGTAGAACTTGATTTTACTATCTTAGGAAAATTTTAGTGAGAAAGGTTTACATTAAACAAAACACAACTCTGGGCTGTCTACATTATTTGGTAAATATGTTTAATGCAAATTGACAAAAAGGATATATGTCACTGTGGGTCACTCTTGAATATTCGTTTTTGGGCTCTCTAGGTTGGATATGCAATCTCAGCTAAATGTTTTGAAGAAGGAGGAATCAAATAAATTGCCCTATTTGGGGTCTTTCTCATCTGTATATAGTTGTGCAGCTCTAGTAGACCTGAAAATTGCCCAGAGACAAACTTTAAAAAAAATAGAGTGCTTTTGAGGCAGAAAATTGCTTTTCTGAAGTGTGGGCTAAAGGACAGACAGTGACAAGAGGACAAGGAGCTGTCACCACGCAGTGGTATTGTAAAGCATATCCTCCATAACAAAGAGGATAATTTGTTTTTATGTTTTTCCTCATTAGACCACAAAAGGATTTGGTGCAGTAACTTTATGGTTTTGATTTAAACCCTGGAAAGCAGATGCACAATTAGATTTTTGAAAGTCCATCTCTAACCTACACGTGATGCTTAGTTTCGATGGAAAACAAATAGCTTAATATAGTAGATCATTCACTTTTTCCCAGTTTCTTCCATAGCCCTAATTGTTTGGGCTTTGGGATAAAATATAAACTCATTTTCAATCGCCTTGGTTTTTGTGTATATAAGTCAGTTTCGTAGTAGCATTTCAACAAGGCTTTTGTAGTGTAATATTAAAAAAAAAAAAAAAAAAACCTAGTATTTTATGTATTTGGATTGGCCCCTTGATGTTTTGGAAAGATTTTTTATGTGGCTTAATTTCCATTTTTATGGTGGTGTGAAGGAAAAATGGGAGAAAATATGTCTTTTGTGTGTTAAGGGATTTGAAACTCCTTTGGGCCTGTTACCATGTTAATGAGACAGTTGAGAGATATCAGGATTCTGTGTATTAATCTTAGCAGGCATTTGCTCACCAGAACTGCTCATTTAGAGCTTTAATGGCATTAGCTGTGAATTTGCACAAAATTAACAACAACAACAACAACAAAAACCAGCTCCACAGCATGGATCCATAATATCAAATGTTTATGAAAAGCTATTTAAAGTATAAGGATAAAAATTTACATTTAAAAAAAATGTATTTTACAGTTTTGAAAGGCCACTCTTTAATTGCTTATTCTAAATAGCTGTATATCTGATCATGAAATCTGCTCCAATGCTAATATTCTTTGATCTCAGTAACTTTTTTTTAAGTTGAAAAAAAATTTTTTTATTTTTTTTTTTTTCATTTAAAGCCCATTTCTCTTGCCCTACACTGATGCTCAGATGTGTATAGGGCAGTCATACCTGTAGATTTGATGAGCTGGACATTCTTCACTTGGCAACTTCCACTAAATGATTCATCTATAAATTCATAGCGTGGAAGGGACATGAAGGCTCATCCAGGCCTGCACTCACATGCCTCATGAAGAATCACTGCCATTTAAGTAAAAAGAAGTATCGCAAGTTTACTTCTATTTTCTCACTGTACTAGAGATGTTAAGTACCAATAATTTCTCTTTTTTTCCATTTTCTTTCTTCTAAATTATGTATCATATTTGTACTAAACATCTTTTTTTGATAAATCATTGTTCTTTCATTCAACAAATTTCTTGAATATTTATAAGAAATAGTACATACTATGGATTGGTCTGCCAAGTGGCACTAGCGGTAAAGAACACCTGCCAATGCAAGAGACTAAGAGACACAAGTTCGATCCCTGGGTCAGGAAGATCCCTTGGCGGAGGGCATGGCAACCCATTCCAGAATTCTTGCCTGGAGAATCCCATGGACAGAGGAACTTGGTGGGTTATAGTCTGTAGTGTCATAGAGTCAGACACAACTCAAGCGACTTAGCATGCAGCATGCAAGAAAAAACTGCTTATCTGGGGGATGTCTCCCATGATCTTAAATCACTGATCTATGGTTTACAATGAGTCTCCATTTTGAATGATAATTACAATCTATTTCTGTACAATTGTGTCCATGTACATCATTTCCACTGAAATGTTGCAAATGTCACCCAGATAAACTTTGCTTACAAATTTCACAGGAAATCAATCTATAATGAGGCTGCCTCGTAAAATCTACTGTAGAGTATCCTACAAATCAGCATTGAACAGTGACATTAAGCAGGGGGGCCCTGTCTTCATTAGGTGGGGATGTGCTGAGGCGTGTGTACCCCGGCTGTTGCAGCTTCTTGCTGACAGATGCCAGTGCCTCCAGCCTGCTCACCTTCCTCTGCTCTGTCCATTGTAGTTCTTATCCTCTGACTCCTTTGGTGCAAAATGCTCCATTATTCTCAATTTGTGTTATGCCCATCTCCTGCCTCAGCCTATTAATCCATGCCAGCCACAGAGACAAAGGGAAACACATGATCACACTGTCAGTATCAACACAGTTGAGTTTCAATCACAGATTCTGAGGACTTTGCCAAAAGTGTACTCGGAAGACTTGTATGGTCTAAGTGGCCCTTGGTTCACAGATGGGCTATCTCGTGCCAGGATCTGTGACAAGCAGTGCAATAATAACAGAAAAATTACACACTTGCTCTCAGAGATAAACATACCAGGGACTTTGATAGGATCTTGTAAAGTATTAGCTCAAGCATAACTTGTCTATTTTAAAGGCCTTACTATCTAGGTTGGGAATACCAGACCACCTGACCTGTGGCAGGTCAGGAAGCAACAGTTAGAACTGGACATAGAACAACAGACTGGTTCCAAATAGGAAAAGGAGTACGTCAAGGCTGTATATTGTCACCCTGCTTATTTAACTTCTATGCAGAGTACATCATGAGAAATGCTGGGCTGGAAGAAGCACAAGCTGGAATCAAGACTGCTGGGAGAAATATCAATAACCTCAGATATGCAGATGACATCACCCTTATGGCAGAAAGTGAAGAGGAACTCAAAAGCCTCTTGATGAAAGTGGAAGAGGAGACTGAAAAAGTTGGCTTAAAGCTCAACATTCAGAAAACGAAGATCATGGCATCTGGTCCCATCACTTCATGGGAAATAGATGGGAAACAGTGGAAACAGTGTCAGACTTTATTTTTTGGGGCTCCAAAATCACTTCAAATGGTGACTGCAGCCATGAAATTAAAAGACGCTTACTCCTTGGAAGAAAAGTTATGACCAACCTAGATGGCATATTCAAAAGCACAGATATTACTTTGCCAACAAAGGTCCATCTAGTCAAGCCTATGGTTTTTCCAGTGGTCATGTATGGCTGTGAGAGTTGGACTGCGAAGAAAGCTGAGCACTGAAGAATTGATGCTTTTGAACTGTGGTGTTGGAGAAGACTCTTGAGAGTCCCTTGGACTGCAAGGAAATCTAACCAGTCCATTCTGAAGGAGATCAGCCCTAGGATTTCTTTGGAAGAAATGATGCTAAAGCTGAAACTCCAGTACTTTGGCCACCTCATGCGAAGAGTTGACTCATTGGAAAAGACTCTGATGCTGGGAGGGATTGGGGGCAGGAGGAGAAGGGGACGACAGAGGATGAGATGGCTGGATGGCATCCCTGACTGGATGGACATGAGTTTGAGTGAACTCCGGGAGTTGGTGATGGACAGGGAGGCCTGGCGTGCTGTGATTCATGGGGTCACAAAGAGTCGGACACGACTGAGCAACTGAACTGAACTGAACTATCTAGGATGAACATATAAAATCTTCACTTTTTCTGGATCAATTTTTACTCATCATTATAAAATCTACCCATAGAAAATTATGTTTTTAGGTTAGTTGGGAAGATTTACTCTTGAATTTTAATCACAGGAAAAGAAAGTAAAGGCCATGGCTATTTAAAATACCACCATCTTATCCTCTTAGTATCCCATTTTGCAAAGATAAATTTGTCATTAAGTTAATGTTGTCAATTTGCTAAGAAAAAATTTAGAGGGAAAAAAAATGTGCCAGCACATCTAGATGGTAGTTCCAAGGTGTTGTCCAGAAATTCTCAGAAACTTCCAGTAAGAGCCAGGACCTGGGGCACCCAGGCTACTCACCCCGCCTCACTCTTAACTCTTTATTTTTCTTTTCTAGTATTTTATATAATTGGCTTCCTTATAACAGTGTATTTGAGGAAAGAGTTTTGTTGCTAAAAGTTTGGAATTCAGGGTGGAGTTGCACTAGAGAAGATGACTATCACAAGATAGGATCTCAAAATATCTTCACTATTATCAGTGAAATTAAAGCATATTTATGCTCAGTCTCTCAGTCACGTTGTATTATTTGCATCCCTGTCGACTGTAGCCCGCCAGTCTCCTCTGTCCATGGGATTTCCCAGGCAAGAATTCTGGAGTGGGTTGCCATTTCTTTCTCCCAAAGGATATTTATACAGGAAAAAAATACAAAGTTAATCCTATCTGTTATGAATATAATACAAATGCTAAGTATTAAGTGTTTTAAAGCTCATATTTTAGTATATAGTTATGTGTGCTATATCTATTCACTATATCTGTATTAATTCCCTTTGAGTAAACTATTCAGTTGAACATATTTATTATTTAATAATTTTAAATATAAATTTAATTAATTGTAAATTTTAGAGTCCTGTAAAATATACTTAGATCAAAAAGCAATAGAGTATGCACATAACTGTATCTTGTATTAACATAATTTTCACATTAATATACATGCTTCTTTAAAATTGTGCCTCAAACCACATTTTGAAAAATCAACATTTAAAAAAAAATTTTGTCTTTATCTTTAGACTTTATATGGTTCTGATAATTTTTTTTTATTTAAAGTTCAGTACTTCATAATCAAAAGTAGTACAAAGTGTCTGATAGAACTCTACTGTGAAAGAGCTAATGCCTATCCTTCTAAAACTCTTTAAAACAATTGCAGAGGAAAGAAAACTTCCAAACTCATTCTACAAAGCCTATCACCTCTGGTTTTGATACCCAAACCAGACAAAGACAACACAAAAAAAAAAAAAAAGAAAACTACAGTTCATCAGTGATGAACATAAATGCAAAAATCCTCAACAAAATTTTAGCAAACAGAATTCAGCAACACATGAAAAAGCTCATATGCCATGATCAAGTTGGGTTTATTCCAGGAATGCGAGGATTCTTCAATATACACAAATCAATCAATGTGACACACCATATTAACATATTGAAGGATAAAAACCATATGATAATCTCAATAGATGGAGAAAAAGCCTTTGGCAAAATTCAATACCCATTTATGATTAAAACTCTTCAAAAATGGGCATAGAAGGAACCTACCTCAACATAGTAAAGGCCATATATGATAAGCCTACAGGAAACATTATTCTCAATGGTGAAAAGTGAAAGCATTACCCCTAAGATCAAGAACAAGACAAGGGTGTCCACTTTCACCACTACTGTTCAACATAGTTTTGGAAGTCCTAGCTACAGCAATTAGAGAATAAAAAGAAATAAAAGGAATCTAGATCATAAAAGAAGAAGTCTTTTGGACTCTGTGGGAGAGGGAGAGGGTGGGATGATTTGGGAGAATGGCATTGAAATATGTATAATATCATATATGAAACGAGTCGCCAGTCCAGGTTCAATACACAATACTATATGCTTGGGGCTGGTGCACTGGGACGACCCAGAGGGATGGTATGGGGAGGGAGGAGGGAGGAAGGTTCAGGATGGGGAACACATGTATACCTGTGGCAGATTCATTTTGATATATGGCAAAACCAATACAATATTGTAAAGCTAAATAAAATAAAATTTTTAAAAATCTTATAAAAAAAAAAGAAGAAGTAAAGCTGTCACTGCAGATGACATGATACCATACATAGAAAACCCTAAAGATAGTATCAGAAGATGACTAGAGCTAATCAATGAATTTAGCAAGGTTGCAGGATACAAAATTAATACACAGAAATCACTTGCATTTCTATATACTAGCAAGGAAAAATCAGAAAGAGAAACTAAGGAATCAATCCCATTCACCATTGCAATAAAAAGAATAAAATATCTAGGAATAACTTACCTAAGGAGACAAAAGAACTATACACAGAAAATTATAAGAAACTGATGAAAGAAATCAAAGATGACACAAACAGATGGAGAGATATTCCATGTTCCTGGGTAGAAGGAATCAATACTCTGAAAAAGACTATACTACCAAATGCAATCTACAGATTCAGTGCAATTCCTATCAGATTATGAATGGCATTTTTCACAGAACTAGAACAAAAATTTTCACAGTTCATATGGAAGCACAAAAGACACTGAACAGCCAAAGCGGTCTTGAGAAAGAAGAATGGAACTGGAGGAATCAACCTTCCTGACTTCAAATTAAACTACAAAGCTACAGTCATCAAAACAGTGTGGCACTGGCCCAGAAACAGAAATATAGACCAATGGAACAAGATAGAAAACCCAGAAATAAACCCATGTACCTATGGGTACCTTATTTTTGACAAAGGATGAAAGAATATACAATGGGGTAAGGACAGCCTCTTCTAAGACTAGTGCTGGGAAAACTGGACAGCTACATGTAAAAGAATGAAATTAGAACACTTCCCAACACCATACACAAAGATAAACTCAAAATGGATTAAAGACCTAAATGTAAGACCAGGAACTATAAAACTCTTAGAGGAAAATATAGGCAGAACACTCAATGACATAAATCAAAGCAAGATCCTTTATGACCCATCTCCTAGAGTAACAGAAATCAAAACAAAAGTAAACAAGTGGGACCTGATTAAACGTAAAAGCTTTTGCACAGCAAACGAAACTATAAGCAAAGTGAAAAGAGAGCCCTGAGAATGAGAGAAAATAATAGCAAATGAAACTGACAAAGGATTAATTTCCAAAATATACAAGCAGCTCATACAACTCAATACGAGAAAAACAAACAACCCAATCAAAACGTGGGAAGAAGACCTAAACAGACATTTCTTCAAAGAAGACATACAGATGGCTAACAAACATATGAAAACATGCTCAACATCACCCATTATTGGAGAAATGCAAATCAAAACTACAATGGTCAGAATGTCAATCATCAAAAAGTCTACTAACAATAAATGCTGGAGAGGGTGTGGAGAAAAGGGAATGCTCTTGCACTGTTAGTGGTACAGCCACTATGAAAGACGGTATGGAGATTCCTTAAAAAACTAGGAGTAAAACCACCATATGACCCAGCAAACCCACTCCTAGTCATATACCCTGAGGAAATCAAAATTGAAAAAGACACGTGTATCCCATTGTTCATCGCAACACTATTTACAATAGCTAGAACATGAAAGCAACCTAGATGTCCATTGATGGATGGATAAAGTGTGGTACATATACAAAATGGAATATTACTCAGCCATAAAAAGGAATGCATTTGAGTCAGTTCTAATGAGGTGGATGACCCTAGAGCCTATTACACAGAGTGAAGTAAGGCAGAAAGAGAAAGATAAGTATCGTATCAGATCAGTCGCTCAGTCGTGTCCAACTCTTTGCCACCCCATGAATTGCAGGATGCCAGGCCTCCCTGTCCATCACCAACTTTCGGAGTTCAATGAGACTCACGTCCATCGAGTAGGTGATGCCATCCAGCCATCTCATCCTCTGTCGTCCCCTTCTCCTCTTGCCCCCAATCCTTCCCAGCATCAGAGTCTTTTCCAATGAGTCAACTCTTCGCATGAGGTGGCCAAAGTACTGGAGTTTCAGCTTCAGCATCATTCCTTCCAAAGAAATCCCAGGGCTGATCTCCTTCAGAATGGACTGGTTGGATCTCCTTGCAGACCAAGGGACTCTCAAGAGTCTTCTCCAACACCACAGTTCAAAAGCATCAATTCTTCGGCACTCAGCTTTCTTCACAGTCCAACTCTCACATCCATACATGACCACAGGAAAAACCATAGCCTTGACTAGACGAACCTTTGTTGGCAAAGTAATGTCTCTGCTTTTGAATATGTTATCTAGGTTGGTCATAACTTTTCTTCCAAGGAGTAAGCGTCTTTTAATTTCATGGCTGCAGTCACCATCTGCAGTGATTTTGGAGCCCCAGAAAATAAAGTATGCCACTGTTTCCCCATCTATTTGCCATGAAGTGATGGGGCCAGATGCCATGATCTTCGTTTCTGAATGTTGAGCTTTAAGCCAACTTTTTCACTCTCCTCTTTCACTTTCATCAAAAGGCTTTTGAGTTCCTCTTCACTTTCTGCCATAAGGGTGGTGTCATCTGCATATCTGAGGTTATTGATATTTCTCCCTACAATCTTGATTCCAGCTTGTGTTTCTTCCAGTCCAGCGTTTGTCATGATGTACTCTGCATATAAGTTAAATAAGCAGGGTGACAATATACAGCCTTGACGTACTCCTTTTCCTATTTGGAACCAGTCTGTTGTTCCATGTCCAGTTCTAACTGTTGCTTCCTGACCTGCATACAAATTTCAAGAGGCAGATCAGGTGGTCTGGTATCTCCATCTCTTTCAGAATTTTCCACACTTTATTGTGATCCACACAGTCAAAGGCTTTGGCATAGTCAACACATATGTATGGAATCTAGAAATATGGTACTGAAGAATTTATTTGTGCTGCAGCAATGGAGAAACAGACAAATAAAATAGACTTATGGACGTGGGGTGGGGGAGAGGGGAGGAGAGGGTTAGATATATGGAAAAGTAACATGGAAACTTACATTACCATATGTAAAATAGATAGCCAACAGGAATTTGCCGTATGGCTCAGAAAACTCAAACAGAGGCTCTGTATCAACCTAGAGGGATGGGATGGGGAGGGAGATGAGAGGGAGGTTCAAAAGTGAGGGGATATGTGTATACCTATGGCTGGCTGTTGTTGAGGTTTGACAGAAAACAACAAAATTCTGTAAAGCAATTATCCTTCAATTAAAAAATAAATAAATTTTTTAAAAATTGTAAAAAGAGTAATTCAAGTGTTGTCTCTGTTTCTTTATTGTATAACTACAGTGCTAACAGAGTCATTAATTTGATTTAATAATTTGATTTATATTAAATATTTGGAATATTTTGAAACACTGAGCAACTTTGCATAGCACTATGCACCTTAACTGCCTGAAGAAATAGTGAAATATACATATCAGATGTTTCAAAATGTTTAAAATATTGTCATCTTTTTGTTAATTACCTGAGGTATATTTGAAATGTTATTTTAGCAAATCCTGAAATGTTGGCAAATGCTTAATTAGGTTGGACACATATGTTACCCCAATAGATGTATAGAAATTTATAATATTGTACAAGAATTCTTATATATATATTATAATTATTATTATATATAATATTCTTATACAAATTCTTCTACCTCAATTTGGTATCCAAAAAGATATGAGTGGAGAAAGTGAAAATAAGGTTTCCAGTAATCACTGAGTGAACTGAGCTTGACAAAGATTAGGGGTGGGTTGCCTGCATTCCAACCTCTTCTCTGCCCAAATGCCAGACAGAATTTTAAATGCAGATCATTTTTCTTGGGCTCAACTATTTCTGTCTTGTTTGGAGGATTTCCCCCAACCTGTATAAATCCCACATAGTATACAGTAGATACAGGGCTTCCCAGATGGCTCAGTGGTAAAGAATCCACCGGCCAATGCAGGATATGTGAGTTCAGCCCTGGGTCAGGAAGATAGATCCCCTGCAGAAAGAAATGGCAACCCACTCCAGTATTCTTGGCTGGGAAATCCCATGGACAGAGGAGTCTGGTGGGCTACAGTCTGTGGGGTCACAAAAGAATCAGACATGGCTTAAGCAACTAAACAACCACAAATTTTAAACAATAAAATTCTCTAATAAGTGTGTTAGCTTTACCCTTACTTATCTCTGGCCCCGAGCTCTTCTTTCGGCATCTTTATGTATGACAGATAACTCGGTGTCCTACTTGAAAGATTATGACTGTTCAAAATGAGACTTTAACTTTCTTTTCAAATAATATTTGTGCCTTTTCTAAATGATCTGTGTTTTCATCCTCTTCCTTCTTATTTCCTCCCTCTTCTCCTCCCTGCTCTGATCTCCTACCCTGTAAAATTGACCCTCTCTTTTTGCCCTTCTTTTTATGATTTCCGATGCTTTCTTGTTCACTTTGGGATCTTATTCTACCAATGAGTTCTCCCCATTAGCTGTTATTTCCATGCTAGGACACTAAGTCCCTACATTATTAAAAACAACTCTGAATCAACAGGTTGAAATGTCAGTCAACCAAAGTTAACTGTATTATTACAGGAAATGCTTCTTGCATGTGTGTAGCTTGAAGAATATTGACATTATCTATGTCCTTGTCTTAATAGTTTATGGAGTTTAGATCTCTTCCAATCAAAAGAAAAATAACAGTATTCAAATTTAGCACACTTATTGATTATTTTGATTTAGACCAGATAACATGTTTTGCCCTAAAATAAGCATGTTGTTTAAAATCCTGAAACTAAGTACTGAACATATCTGGTTTTTTTTAATCCATTGAATAAAATACAAAAGAAAATAAAGAGGGCTCATTTCTTAATAATGGCAAAGTAATCAACATTTCCATTGAAAAAATTCCATCAAAAATTTACTCGATGCAAGTTCTGCAATTTTAATAAGATTATGTTTCATTAGATCTAACAAAGTACCTGCATACATACTAAAAAATTCCTCAAAGTCTAATTAATGCAAAACAAAAAAACAAACTGCCTCCTTAAGAATCTATTTGCAATATGACCTTTAATGCCTGCACTGTCCTATACGGTAGCCCCTAGCCAATGTGTTCAATAACCTCAGATATGCAGATGACACCACCCTTATGGCAGAAAGTGAAGAGGAACTCAAAAGCCTCTTGATGAAAGTGAAAGAGGAGAGTGAAAAAGTTGGCTTAAAGCTCAACATTCAGAAAACGAAGATCATGGCATCTGGCCCCATCACTTCATGGCAAATAGATGGGGAAACAGTGGAAACAGTGGCATACTTTATTTTCTGGGGCTCCAAAATCATTGCAGATGGTGACTGCAGCCATGAAATTAAAAGACGCTTACTCTTTGGAAGAAAAGTTATGACCAACCTAGATAACATATTCAAAAGCAGAGACATTACTTTGCCAACAAAGGTTCGTCTAGTCAAGGCTATGGTTTTTCCTGTGGTCATGTATGGATGTGAGAGTTGGACTGTGAAGAAAGCTGAGTGCCGAAGAATTGATGCTTTTGAACTGTGGTGTTGGAGAAGACTCTTGAGAGTCCCTTGGTCTGCAAGGAGATCCAACCAGTCCATTCTGAAGGAGATCAGCCCTGGGATTTCTTTGGAAGGAATGATGCTGAAGCTGAAACTCCAGTACTTTGGCCACCTCATGCGAAGAGTTGACTCATTGGAAAAGACTCTGATGCTGGGAGGGATTGGGTGCAGGAGGAAAAGGGGACGACAGAGGATGAGATGGCTGGATGGCATCACCGACTGGATGGACATGAGTTTGAGTGAACTCTGGGAGATGGTGATGGACAGGGAGGCCTGGCGTGCTGCGATTTATGGGGTCACGACTGAGCAACTGAACTGAACTGAACTGAATGTGTTCCTACTCAAATTTGAGTTAAAATTTAGAATTTGTTTCTTGAAAAGTAATAGCCACCATGCCAGGTATTCAATACACACAAGAGGCCAGTAGCCACCATTTTGGAAAGTGTAGGTTTATAGACATTGCAGAAACTTCTATTAGATGTTTTTGCTTTAAATCTTTCAGAACACCTACTTTGTCTTTCTACATAAAGTGATGGCAAATACTCAGAAAGTTGATAAGGAGGTTATATGAAAGCAGGTGCATGAAAACATAGTCCACTAATGTCTTTTCAGTAAAAATTGTTTTCTTTCCTCTCTTCCATCTTACTCTGGAAACTTTTCCATAATTATGGTTATTCCATAAATTGAGAAACAAACCATACATGTAAAGATATGTGAGATCATAGAATTATTGTTCTTCTGACTTTTAAAATGTTTTTATGGATGACTTTCTTTTTTGACAATCTTAACTATATTTACCATTTTACTAACTATCTCAAGGTGGTAGTGGTTATCATTTTGTGTGTGTGTATAAAGTTCACTGAAAACCACAAGGGCCATAGTTCAATATTTTTCTGAAATATTTAGAGTAATATTTTGATCTGCTTTTCCCGAAAGCAAAGACTTAGAATAGACTCTACAGCCATTAAGATGTCTATGTGCAAGCATCCTACCGATGACCACTAAGCAGTTACTCTCTAAAGCCGACTGAACTTCACCAGTCTCTTCTTCCATTCTCACTTTTGGCAAGAATGAAAAGAGGGAATCCATTTTAGACTCCATCCTTACCAGCACAGAGAACTCTGATCTGAAGAATCAAAGCCCAGCCCCAAACCAGCAAAACACAAAAAAATAACAACCTTTAAATTTCTTATTGAGTCATTGAATTGAAACTAGTTAGAAATTTCTACAACTAAATAGATGGATTCTAAAGCTTGACTTGCAGTTGTCGTTCCACCGCCCCCCCCCCCGCCCCATCATTAATTGATATTTCCATACCTGTAAATAGGAAAGGAAGGGAGGGAAGTGGGGAGGACAGTGGAGGACTATGATGAGATTGAAAAGTGGCTGGAGTCAGTTCCAGAAGCCTCGAGGCTTTCAGGTTGGTCCAGCCAGTCCCTGTGGTGCAGGGATCAGTATTACATTGTCAGGAGGATGAACGAGGCTATCCCTTTTTTTTTTTTTTTTTTCTTCTCTTCATCTCTCATTTCCACTGCTCCCTGGGTTAAGCTCTCAGGGTGAAGTACTCCCAAGGAGAGCTAGAAAATTTCTACAGCTCTTGCCATAAAAGAGCCCAGGAACCCGAAGAGTCAAATACAGCCTAAAATTAGCCTTACAGGTGCTAAATATCCTATCGGGGCAGCTGCTTCTGCAAGTGGAAAACAAACATTGATTAAAGAACCTAATAGCATGTTTTGCTTTGATAATTGCAGAAGCTGTGGGAAAGAATACGCATTCTCCGGATCGAACTTTGCTAAATGAGGGTCAGTAGCTTTAAGCTTTTTATAGTAGAAGCTCAGCCCTGCAGTAAGTGAATATTTTAACCACAGGAACACTGAAAATTCAATGATATTTTCATAATTGCATTTCGGATAGTCAATAAACACTGTAACCTGAAGTAGCCTGCTTTGAAGCAAACTTGATTGCCTTACTGAAAACATTTTGCTACCTAATATTAATAAACCTAACTGCTGAACTCTGAATATAATAGGACAATTACCTCCAGGAAGCATTAGTATTCATTATACCCAAAACATTAGTTTGTGTAGACAGCTGCAGACAATGCATGTAGAACAATTATGGTGCATGCTATTTGAATTTTCTTGTTCGTCTGAAATACTTGTGTCTGAAATACTTTCTTTTAATAATGTCCTGGCTAAATAGAAAATATATTTACTTATTTATGTGTATAGATAAAATACAGATGTGGAAACATAATTACTAAACTCAATGAGATTTATTAAAAGAGAGACTGTGAATTTATACATATTTTTCTTTTGTAGTCAAAATATTTCATAGAAATAATAATACATCTTAAAATAGATATTAGATATTAGAAGGGCTTTATACTTACCACTGTAACTTAAATATCTTATTTAATTCTTTGGTTTCTATTTGGGCTATTGGTTGCTTCTCTTTACTTGAGTATGCATATTAATTTCAGAATATCCTAAAATGATGAAGAAAAAGGGATTCATTATAACCAATCTTCTAGAAGAGAGTATAGCTTTAAAACTAAAATTTTTGGATAACGTTCAAAAAGTAATAAATACCACCCCAAGCTCCTCAAATGTTGCTTCTTAGAAACCAAATACATCCTGATTTAGAATATAACATTCAAAACTGACATCTCTCACAAATCCTAAGTAATTGATGAAACCACACAGAAATCCCAGATAAGTAAAGGACTGCTTAAAAGGGAAATAAACTAGAAAAGATTATGGCATGAAGATGGTAACCAGCAACAATTAATTTAGCAAAAGTATCAAAGTTCCTTTCCCCTCTCCAACCCTTCTAATGCTTAGTGCTCACCTATGGTGTGTTGCTGTTTAGTCACTAAGTCATCTCCAGCTCTTTTGTGACCCATGGACTGTAGCCCACCAGGCTCCTCTGTCCATGGGATTCTCCAGGCAAGAGTACTGGAGTGGGTTGCCGTTTCCTCCTCCAGGAGATCGTCCTGACACAGGGATTGAACCTGCGTCTCCTGTGGCTCCTGTATTAGCAGGCGGACTTTTTACCACTGGGCCACATGTGAAGCCCGTGGTGTCGGTGATTGGAATCTAACTGAAGTAGCTTGCATGTTATCACCTGAAGGATTCCAGGGTCTAGAATTTTTTAAATTCATAGTATGGGCCTTCAATAATCACTTCCAACAGCTGTGATACAGAAAATAAGTGGCATTGAGGGATCTGACAAAATCAAGCTTTTGTCAGTTTGTCAAGTTAGTGTGAATGTTATTTGAAGCATGATTATTGACTGTTTTTGTTCTTTGCATGAAGGAAAAGAGAAAGAACATGTTTCTGTCAGACATATTTAATTGTTATTAATTTAAATCAATTCTGCAGTTACTTTTACTGACTCTTAGTTTTCATCTCTCATTGTTCTTTCATCTGCTTTTTATGCTTAGGAAGGAAAACCTCAAGAGCATTATTAATTGGGTTTAAAAAATAGAATGCAAAGTATACATTATCCATCATTTCTATTTCCTTAGCTAAACAAATTGATTGGCATTTGTTTTATACTTTGATTATAAAATCAATGATATTAGTTATAAATGATGTAGAATATATAAGAAAGTAAAATTAACAATTTTAAATCACTTCAATTTTGCCACCAGAGATAATTGACAACATTAGGATAATTTTTAAGAATCTTTTTCTAGGTATATATGTATATCATGTATATTTACTATGTTTTGAGCATTTTCTGAGGCTATCAGACATCCTTGAACACTTGCTATTAACTGTTATTGACTGCATAATTTATTTAACCAATGTTGGACAATCAGATTATTTCTAATTTTTTTTCAATCTAGCTAATTTTGCAAAGAGCACCATATAAGTACATTTTATACCAATTTCTATGTATTTTTAATTTGAATATAATTAACATATAACATTATTTACTTTCAGATTTAAAACATAATGATTTGATATTCATGTATACTCAGAGACAATCACTATAATAAATCTAGTTAACATCTATCGCCATGTAGGGTTACAAAAAATCTTTTGTGTGTGTGATGAGTACTTTAGGAGTCTACTCTCTTAGCAACTTTCAAATATGCAGTGCAGTATAATTAACTGAGGTCACTATGCTGTACATTTCGTCCCATGACCTATATATTTTTTAACTGGAAATTTGTACCTTTTGACCCTGTTCATCAATTTCGTTCACTCTTTACTCTCCCCTGCCTCTGTCAAGTCACCAATCTATTCTATGAATCTATGAGATTGTTTATTTATTTATTTTTGTGGTTCCTCATTGGAGAAGGAAATGGCAACTCGCTCTAGTATTCTTGCCTGGAGAATTCCATGGACGAACCTGGTGGGCTACAGTTCATGGGTTCACATGGTTTCACGTCTAAGTGAGCATGTGGTATTTGACTTTCTCTATTTGTCTCATTTAAATTAGCCTAATTCCCTCAAGGTTCATCCATGTTGTCACAAATGGCAAGATTTTGCTCCTTTTTAAGGCTGAATAGTAATCCATGGTGTGTGTCTGAGTGTGCTGTGAGCCATAGTTGCTGTATCCATTCATCTGTTGATGAACGTTGAGGTCATTTCCATATTTTAGCTATTGTAAATAAGACTGCAGTGGATGTAGGGTGCAGATATCTTTTTAAGTTAGTATTTTCAGTTTCTTTTGGATAAATATCCAGAAATGGAATTGCTGGATCATAGAGTAGGGTCTCAGAGAAGGCAATGGCACCCCACTGCAGTACTTTTTTCTAGAAAATCCCATGGACGGAGGAGCCTGGTGGGCTGCAGTCCATGGGGTCGCTGCGGACACGACTGAGCGACTTCCCTTTCACTTTTCACTTTCATGCATTGGAGAAGGAAATGGCAACCCACTCCAGTGTTCTTGCCTGGAGAATCCCAGGGACGGTGGAGCCTGGTGGGCTGCCGTCTATGGGGTCTCACAGAGTCAGACATGACTAAAGTGACTTAGCAGCAGCAGCAGCAGAGTAGGGTCTCTTTAATTTTTTGAGGAACCTCCATACTGTGTTCCAGAGTGGCTGTACTGGTTTACTTTCCTACCAACAGTGCACAGATTTTCTTTTCTTTGCATCCTCACAGTACTTTTTATTTCTTGATTTTTTATAATATCCATTCTAACAGTTGTCAGGTGATAGCTCACTATTTATTTATTCATTAATTCTAGCAGAAGTCTTGTTTCTCCACTGCTGGACAAATATATGATCAATGATTTAACTTCTCTGACCTTCTGTGTTATTTACAGGATGAGTGCATCCCTTCACCTGTATGACACAGTATAAATTTTTATAGTTTAATTTTTTAGTTAGTCAATTCATTATTTTTAATGAACCCATCATTATTTCACTATAAAAATAAAGATTTATATATAATGTATATATGTATGTATGTATATGTGCATGTATGTATATACATATATATGTATGTGTGTGTGTGTGTGTGTGTGTGTGTATATATATATATATAGCTTTGTGGTAAAGTCCTACTCCAAGTAAAAATATGCACAAATGAATAACTGAGTTGAACCCTGCATATCTTTATAATTCTGGTTTTCAAAACTTAACAAAGTGAAGCAGAAGTCACATCGTAAACTTCTCAACATTATTTCTGGAGTCTGAATAATATTTTCCAGCAAATGTAAAGGTATTGTACCCTCTTTTAGTTACTGGGAACCTGTTAGGGGAACAGTATGTGCTATAATCTGCTCACCAAAACATACGGAATAATCCACCCTTGATTATTTGATTTTGGGTACTGTTTAGTTCTTCTGAGTATAAGTATGGAGATATGAACGATCTATATACATTTCCTGATGGATTCTTAGCACCCGTCTCCTCTTTTACATTTCTTGGAAATGTCTGACTTTTATTTTAGAGTCTGAAGACGTTATAAACATAATCTATCCACAGATACAAAATGCATGCAAGATAATAGCCCCATTCACCACCATTAAATTAGGATGTAAATATTGAATACCAGGTTAGGAAAGTAAAATAGTGACAAATTTGTTTCTAAATACTTGAAGATACAATGGATCTCTTACAAACAGTAAAAACCAGATGATAAACAGTCGGTTTTATATATTTCCTATATGCACTTTCTAGGGCTTCCCTGATAGCTCAGTTGGTAACGAATCTGCCTGCAGTGCAGGAGACCCTGGTTCATTTCTTGGGTCAGGAAGATCCCCTGGAGAAGGGATAGGCTACCCACTCTTGTATTCTTGGGTTTCCCTTGTGGCTCAGCTGGTAAAGCATCTACCTGCAATGCGGGAGACCTGGGTTCAATGCCTGGGTTGGGAAGATCCCCTGGAAAAGGGATAAGGCTACCCACTCCAGCATTCTGGTCTGGTCGCAAAGAGTCGGACACAACTGAGTGACTTTCACTTTCACTTTCATACGCACTTTCTACTGTATTCAGTAAATCACCTGTTACAAGTTTTAGGTTTTCCCATTATAAATAGGTTTATTATATTCAACACACAGAGGCCAACTGAAATGAAATGATAAAATTATAGTATCTAAGAAAGTACTTGGAGTAATTTTAGAAACAATATAAAATTTAGATCTCATATTTTATAGCACAAATGTACACCTGGTACAGTGTTCCCTTTCAGATGTCACCCTGATGTGGCTGTACTATCTAAGGCCAGGATATTTCCAGGGAGAAAGGGTCTCATACCCTCCCCAGGAATATCTTTTTAATTTTAAAAATTGCATCCTCTATACGTTTAATAGCCTCCTCCAAGGGATACCAAATAATTTTAAAGTCTTACTTGTATTTTCAAGTTTCTTACCATCTGTTTGAGGAGACAAGGTTAACACACATGAAAGAAATAGAGACGTCAGTACACAGATGCAACCAAATTCTACATCTGATAAAACACTAAGCCTCGTGAGAATTTAAAAGAGAAAAGGAGACCCACATGGACTACTGTCAGAAGGCTTCATAAAAGAGGTGGGCTTGTGGCAAGCCTTAAAGGAACACATTTTCTATGGGAAGAAAATTCAGAAAGAGTTAATCCAGTAAAAAGTAGGAAATATCAAGAATATTGACTAAAAATAGGTTTATATGTCAGCCAATTTGGCCACCTGATGTGAAGACCTGACTCATTGGAAAAGACCCTGATGCTGGGAAAGATTGAAGGCAGGAGGAGAAGGGGACGACAGAGGATTAGATGGTTGGATAGCATCACTGACTCAATGGACATGAGGTTGATTGAGTAAGCTCTGGGAGTTGGTGATGGACAGGGAAGCCCAGTGTGCTGCAGTCCATGGGTCCAAGAGTTGGACACAACTGAGCAATGGAACTGAACTGATGTCAGCCTAAAGATGAAAGCCACGTTGCATAATTAGAATGGGACCAAATTGAGATTCTGGAATATATATAGATATGAATGGACTTTCATTTTAGGAGTTCTTTTTTTTTAATTTTATTTTATTTTTAAACTTTACAAAATTGTATTAGTTATGCCAAATATCATAATGAGTCCGCCACAGGTATACATGTGTTCCCCATCCTGAACCCTCCTCCCTCCTCCCTCCCCATACCATCCCTCTGGGTCGTCCCAGTGCACTAGCCCCAAGCATCCAGTATCGTGCATTGAACCTGGACTGGCAACTCGTTTCATACATGATATTTTACATGTTTAAATGGAGTTCTTAAACCAGTGAGAATTCCTAGTCAAATGGAATTTCTTTGGTGGTAGAGACTCCAAGAAAACTTGTTGAAATGATCTATTACAAAGTATAGTAGTTATTTTCTATGGACAGCATTGTTGAAAATGTTCTAATGTCCACCTGTTTTTCATAACGCATATGAATATCTGTCTTTTTAAAAAGCCCCTCCATAGTAGTGATTTTTATAGCATGTTATAATTTATTTCTGTGCAGGGTGATTGTTTGTATTAAATGAAAATACGCAGAATTAGCCATTCCAACACGTTTATAGGCAAAATTATATTTAGTGGGTAAAGTAGTAATAAATCATAATAAACAAGAACTTCTTTCCTGTTTTGTGTTAAAGTTCCCAAGCTTTAGAATGGTCAGTTTTTTAAACATCCAAGAGGAACATAAGGTGGCTAGATATATATATATATATATTAAGGTTATTTTTCCTTCTTCACACACACAAACATACATACATATATATATATATATGTATATATATGTATATATGTATATAAGAGGAGTTGGAGCCAAATAGCCCCAATTAATCCAGCACCATTTGGCACCATTGGCACTCCCTGCTGAGAAGAAACCCAGATCTGACACAAGCGAAAGGTCTGAACTGGCTCTTTATCTGGCTTCCCCAGGTGAGCCTGAAGGGCGGTACCTGGATTGTGTTCTAGAGACAGCTAAGTGCGAGTTGCTGGTGTCATCCTCAGCTAGTGAGTAGAGAAAAACCAAGATCCAACCTTCCCCCCAGATTTAAGAAGACATTTGAGATGTATGTGTGTATGCATGTGTGCCTATGCATGGAGATTATTTGCTAACTTGCTGAGTCTGTTCAAAAAATTCCATGAATCTTCAATTTTGCTTTTGTGTGAGAATGTGCACACTTTTAAAGTTTGTAGCCAAGGGCATACTCCCCTGCTATCCATTTGTATTAAAGAATGTTAGGCTCACCTCCACATCTCTAAGGCTTTCCTTGTGTTTTTGTTTTTGTTTTTTTTTTTTTTCCCCTAACCATTGGCAATTCAGTATCAACAGTTTTGGGACCAAACCTGTAGGGGATTTTTCAAAACCATCTGAAGTTTTATTCAAAGAAAAGCAAATTTCTTAATAAGATGCTAAGAAATCAGTAGGTCTGGGTGCTTTGGCAAGCCAAGGCTAAAATTTCATTTTATCCTTACCATCATGTTAAAATAGTCACTTGCTGACATTTATTATAAGGCTGAATTTTCCTTAATAACCAGAAATCGAATAAATTGCTCTTTGGTGAGGAAGTCAGTACATTTTAGAAGCCTTTCATCTTTTTGTTGATACAAATAACTATTTCATTAACATGGATATTTGTAGGTTATTTAAGAAGATTTTAGGGTAAAGAGGTTTTAAGATAAATAAGGTGCTTTTTTTTTAATAAGGAAACTTTTTCTTCAACTAAATTCTGTTAATACTCTATGCTTGAATAATCTTAAGAACTAATGTGTATTTGAGGAGTGTTAGAATTTTATCTGAAATTATTTTCAGTACTATGAACTGGAGTGTTCCCTTTCCCAATTCCTACAATTGAGCAACATTGGTTGCCTCTGTACTTTCATAGCCCTCAAGGCAACATATGTTATTAAACCACAGACAGTCACCAGGGAGAGCCATGAACATGTGGGAAATTAGGGTTCCTAAGTAGAGAGAAGTTGGTAAATCTATAAAACTGTAGAAAATCTCTCTCTTGGGTCATCTCCCTACTTTAAATTATCCCTGTTAACCAAAATAAACCTAAAGGAATCATTCCATGGTTAATGCGCTTTGATATATTTTGTTCAGTTGTGGTCAGGAGGTCTGCCTTACATGTCTATAACAGATGTTTTCTCTGGGCACTCAGTGCTATTGATTTTGTGGGCAAAGGGGTGTGATCAATGGAGTTACAGTTGGCAGCCTAAAAATGATTGAGGCAGAAGTACCATAACGAGGAGCTAACCTCCAAAGGCTCAGCTTTAAGATGCTTATCCAGACCTCTTGCCTTCTCAAAACTGGGAGAGAACCTGGCAAGTGCTTCTTTTGTATCTCCTTTTGCAAGGATTCTGTTGGTATATACTTCATGTCAGATCAGAAATTCCATAAGAACATCTTTTACACTATTTTTTTTTTTTTTTTTTAGCCAAGGGGCTGTAAACTCTTAAAGGGCACTGTTTGAAAACTCAGACTTTTCTTTGTTATATTATGGAGAGAAGTGACATGGAGAATTCTTAGCTTCAAAAACTTAACTTGTTCTGTGAAAGAATAAAATTTCTTATTAATTTTTAATCATAAAGGTGGCCATCTAAAAGTAAACCTTCTCCTGCTGTGGAGACATTGGTTGACAAATATATTTTGTCTTTATCAATATTGGGAAGCTTCCCTGATGACTCAGACAGTAAAGAACTCTACTGTAATGTGGGAGATCTGGATTGGAAAGATTCCCCTGGAGGAAGGCATGGCAACCCATACTCCAGTATTTTTGCCTGGAGAATCCCCATGGACAGAAGAGCATGGTGGGCTACAGTCCATGGGGTCACAAAGAGTCAGACATGACTGAGCAATTAAGCACAGGACCCAGGTAAGCTCATGAATAGGGTAGCATGTCGTAGAAAGGAACTTGACTTATCTGCAGGCAATGGCCCATCTCTAAAGGATTTTAGGCAAAGAAAAAAGGCAGAGCTGATGGCAACCGTAGAAATGCTAATCCAACTGTACTTTCAGCCAAAGAAGTCACGATCACTTATAGTATGCCAGTTTGCCCAAAAGTATACTTGGAATAGTTCTGAGAACCAGTATACTCCTAATGAAACTGAAATGTTAGTAATCATCTTCCTTCTAGTGATACTTTGTGTGTTTTGAAAAATATGAGCAATTTGACCAATTATATAAATGCCCCCTATAACTGCCCATTGTATTAAAAATATTATCATGGAAGACTTTACATAATTCTCACACTACTCTTATTGACTTATTTGAGCAATATTGGTATTTACAATTTATTAGATGATACCTTGATAGCATGAAAAGTTACTAACCAGGTAAGGGGAAGCCTGGTGGGCTGCTGTCTATGGGGTCGCACAGAGTCGGACTCGACTGAAGCGGCTTAGCAGCAGCAGCAGCAGTGTATTATCAGAGTACATTGAGCACTCTAGAAAGATAGACTTATTTCAGGTAAGAGTGTGTAGACATGGTATCTATCTTGTAGCATTCAAAGGCACAGCAGGAAAGAAGAAATTTTTAGTCTAATACATTTATTTCAAATCTGAAATGTGCCTTTGGATATGTCTCTTAAATCTGCTTTTCTTATACATAATATGTAGTAGTAATTTTAAAAGACTATTGATTAGTTTAACACAAAAATCTACTCCTGGCTCCCTGTCTGATATCACCTTATTTTAAAATTGAGAAGTTTTTTGAGTATTATTTAGATATTTCATTGATATGAAAACTAAACACTTGAGTCTGCAGGCAGCAGAATGCCTTAGGCAACCAAGCATATCAAAATATAGTGCACAGAGAGACTTTTACTACTCCTGCTATTTAAAGACCTATTTTCATGAGCTTATTAGCTACTAGTGATCCCAAAGGAGAAATACAATTAAAACTTAATCATACCAAAAGCTGGGATTCTTCTGATTCAGCGAACTTGTAATCTATTATATTTAGTAGTTTACTTGTAAATGTCTGAACACCGAGAATGAGAATCATATAAATGGACTTCATTCTGTAGGGGTACAGCTTCTTTGACCTCACATCACAGGATTTGCCATTTCTGTGTACATTTCACTATATCAGCCCTCCCCCTTTTTTTTTACACTTTCCAGGGTTTCTAAATTGGCATCTCTCTTTTCTTTTGTGAAAGCAGAATAGCTTCCATTCCCTTTAACTATCACATTATCCCATTCCCTAGATCTAAGATATGAAATCAAATCCTTATAAAATAGATGATGCTGAAGAATTTGAGCCTGCATTAGCAAGTCAAGTAACGAGTTTAGAGATATATAAAAACCACACTCAGATGATTTTATATTTGCCCAGGAGCTTGAGGTGAACAGGGAGATTTTATTACTCAGAGAACCAAAGTGACTACGCTGTTTCATTTACAAATATTGATTCTCATGCGTGTCCCTACCCTACCTCCCTACCATCGCCACTGCCTTTTGTTATGGGATAGTTTGAGCTTCCCTAGAGCCAAGTAAAACAGAAAGGAGCAGTAAGAGAAAGGAGTACTGGCCTTGCCTCCCATAGTAAAGGAGTGTTTTCTACTGCTTTCTTTGTGTCTCCTCTGCTTTGTTGCTGCAGAAGGAAGCCTAGTCAGAGTGTAGCAAGCGTAACAGGAGACACGGGGCACCCTGGTATTCTGTTGGTCTTATGGCCACTTCCTGAGTCACCTTCTATGTGCTGGATCTGATGGGTTGGTGACGGTGGGCTTTGCTGGCACCTGGTGTCATAGAGCTTGTCTCTTTATCCAACAGAGAATCAAACCTTCAGAAAGGGCAGGAATCATTGAAATGGTCTGTGTGTCATTTGGGAATAGAACTAGATACCCTCACGGGCGCATCTCATTCCATGTTTTGAATTTACTGGTTTTATCCACTGAATGAATTTTCAAATCAGATGCTCCATGGATTTTAAGTTTCAAATAATTATTATTTTTGTGTTCCCTCCTCTTTCTGTGGGGAGAGGGAACAAAGGACACTAAAGCAGAGGGTTCTCTCTACCAATGAAGATTCTCATAATTTTGATTAAATTTGATGAAGAGAAAGACCAAGTTCTGTGGCCATAAAAGAGAATTTATACTAAGACTACATTAGCCATATTGCTGATGGCCTAAAGGATCTCATTCTTACAGTTGACTCTTAAACAATGCAGGGGTTAGAAGTGCTGAACCCTCTGCACAGACAAAAATCTACATATAACTTTTATAGCTGGCCCTCTGTATACACAAGTCCTCAATATCTGTGGTTCCACATCTGGGGGTTCGACCGACTGCAGACTGTGTAGTTCTGTGACATTTACTATTGAAAATAATAGATGAAATAGTAGACCTGTGCAGTTTAAACCCATGTTGTTTAAGGGTCAGCTGTACTTGTGTTTCAGGTTGGGTCAACCAGTAGTTCTCATGATGAACAGTTTTATTTGGCAGAATCCAGCCCTATTGTCTTTGTTAGGATTTTCTTTTTTCAATCCATCCTTCTGATTTTGCCTCCCTCTTGGTTTCAGTTTTATTCTTGTTATTAGATCATTCCTATTCCATCTTGAGATTTAATGTCTGGAGAGTTTTGCCATTTGGCACTGGAAGTTTTTGATCTATTTTGAAGCAACTGAGACAAACTGCTGCAAATTATCCAGTGATGTTAAAGAGCCCCCCACTCTCCTTCCTGGGCAAGAGGGCTGGTAGTGTCCCACTGAGGCACAGATCACTTGTCTTGCTGTGCATCTCCAGAAATGTGTATCATCTACTTTAGACAGATTTGTTCTCAAAGTGACACAGTGTGGCTTCAGTATAACCTATGTGCTTACAGATCAGAGTTGCATGAGGAGAAAAGTGATCTCCATTCATTCATTCCAAATATGTTGATTACTTGCCTGCTGCATGCTAGACGTTCTTAGAAATTGGGAGATTTCTATGGACAACAACAACAAAAAATGATGTATGCCTGTATGAGGCTTACATTTTCAGCAATATATAATAATCTGTATATTTATAATAATTTTATATGTATATATACATAGGAGAGAGAGAGGGGGAGTATTTTTCAGGGTGAAGCATAATTCTACAGAAAAAAGGAAAATAAGCAAAAGAGGACTGAGTGTGTTGAGGACAGAGTGGAGGGAATTTTGTCTCTTTCCTTAACCTGAAAGCAGGCCTATCCATTCCGGAGGTGCAGTTGGCTTTCTTGTGCTCCTGGTTTAGACTCCTCTCCTCTCACATAATCCCAAGGGATCAATTTCTCTGATCTACAGGGATGTGCAACTGAGAGGCTTGCTCTCTGTCTTCCTTGGGGTCACATAAGAATGGCATATATACTTTTTGATCGTTGGTTCCTTTGGTGCATAGCAAACCACAAGGTTCAGAGTTCATGATATCATGAGCAAATACTATAATCACCAAATTTGAACAACTTCCTTTCTTGCTATTAACCCATAAAGAGCAACCAAATAGGAAATGGCTTGTATAAAAAGATTTCATTTTTCCAAACAACATCAGGGAAGATTATGTATAGATAAATAGCTAAAACTGGTGTGTGTCATGAAAGAGTATTTAGAAAGGACCAGGCAGCATTCTAAGAATCATGCCCTGTGTAAATACATTTTTCACTGAAAATAACTTAAGATAGTTACTGCTGTCATCTGCATTTTGTAGGTGAAGGATTTTCAGTGAAGCATTGATATTAAAATATATGTTTTTGATCATTGATTAAAGAAATCATTTTGTCTGTTGTGTTTAAAAGCAGGTTAACAGTACTTTCCTTACATATATTATATTTTGTGTGAATCAAATAGCATCCTTATTCAGTGGCTCAGCTTATTTTCTGAACCATGGCTGTGTTCTCATGAACTTTACTTCCTTTACTTCTTTCTGGAATATTCAATTTTCCTGGTATAATTAAGACCTTTCTTTTTCCCTGTGCTATAGTTATACCAACTTCCAAATTTATCATATTTATTCCTGCTTTCCTTATTAATTAATGATTTGGGAAGCAATATTTCAATTATACGAAATAAAATAATAATAGCAAATATTCATATAGCACTTCCTATATTACAGGTATTGTTCTAAAATCTGTATGTGTATTCATGCAGTTTTAAGTATTGCTAGAGACCTCATTACACAGACATAGAAACTGAAGTACAGAGAATCAGAGTACCCACCCAAGGTCTTGTTGAGTGATGGGGAGAGTCCAGATTCAAATGGAGACATTTGCGTTCAGAGTTTGTGCTTCCAAGTATTATGTGCATCTGCTTGTATGCATTGAGATCATTAAGAAGTAGAAGAGTTTATAAAATTAGGCTTCATTACGATGACAATTTGAAGGTCTATTCCATGGTTTGGGACATTTGGAGGGTTTTTTGTTGTTTTTTTGTTTGTTTTAAACACCCAAACAATGCTGCGGCCAGGAGCAGTATGACACACTCAAAGACAAATCTCTCTTCATCACCTAGTTTCTTCCGATCCAAAATGCCTACTGTTTGGTTCTTCTCTCTGGTATCATATTTTAGCTATATGTCCAGAATTGCCTTTTGAGCTTCCTAGATGGCTCAGTGGTAAAGAATCCGCCCTCCAATGCAGCAGGCACAGGGCATGCAGGTTTGAAACATGGGTTGGGAAGATTCCTTGAAGAAGAAAATGGCAGTTCACTCCAGTATTCTTGCCTAGAGAATTCCATGGACAGAGGAGCCTGGTGGGCTATAGACAGTGGAGTCTCAAAGAGGCAGACAGGAGTGAGCGACTGAGCTCAGCACCAGAATTGCTTTAGAATACCACAAGTTTGGAAGGGATATAGTCATGTAGACAGGGTATTAGCAAGCATTCGGTGCTGAAGCCTGCTCCCCTAAGGACACATTATAAACCTAGTTAGGTTTTGTAGTTTTGTTTTTCATAGATCGAAACTCAACTATGTAAATCATATTACCTTTTGTGAAAAACTTGATCTCAGATTATTATTTGTGACATACTATGAATTTGAAAATTATACCAAACTGCTCCTGGAAAGGAATGTCATTAAAAGTCTTGGAAAACCTTTTAACTTTGAGTAATTGTAGTCAGTGATATGTTTCTAGCAGCACATTTTTCCCTACAAGCTGTTTACAAAGGAATTGTACTGAGACGCACTTCATTCTGATGTGTTTTTCTCTTTTAACGCTACTGAAATGGAATCTGCTCTCTACTAGTGGAGGGTGATCTCACGCAAGACTTTTACAGATAGAAAAGATTGCCTATTACCTCTTTCTTGCCTTCAGACATTTGAAAAGTACATAAATACTGAAAATGTTCAAGTGCCCATTTAGACATTATTACTGAAAACTAAGTATTGACAGGTATTTCATATCCTGTATCCTACATTTAACAAAATTCTTCAATTTCAGTTTTGCAGATAGTCTTAGAGATTGGAAGAGGAGCTTGGTATGTTTCTCTACTTGTCTCAACTGAGGAGCACAGGAAGGACGTGAAATGCCAGGGGCTTTATCACCATAAATATTAGAACCTCAAGGTTCTCGTATTTGAAAGATTATCTAAAAGGGTCAACATTATCTAAAAGAATTCTTTTGTGTGAAAATTGTCAATATTTTCAACTTCTGAGCAGCTTTTTCTTTGGAGTCTTTGGCCAAAGCCATGGGATATGACCCCCAGGCAATAAAAAGCAGAGATTTCTTGTAACCTCCAGGGACTCTGTTGTTGTTCAGTTCAGTCTCTAGGTCACGTCCAACTCTGCAACCCCATGGACTGCAACACGCCAGGTTTCCCTGTCCTCCACTATCTCCCAACTATCTCCCAAACTATAAAGTTTGCTCATACTCATGTACCTTGAGTCGGTGATGCTATCTAACCATCCCATCTTCTGCTTCCACCTTCTCCTTTTGCCTTGAGTCTTACCCAGCATCAGGGTCTTTTCCAAAGAGTCGGTTGTGTGGTCTTTGGAGACTCCCTTAGTTATCAGGGCCTCTTACTGACCTTAGCTTCAGATGGAACTATGGATATTACTCTTATCAGCCATCGTTACAAGAACTACTCCTTGGAAGCCTAATATGTGCCAAGCTCTGTATTATCTACTTTAGTTAATCCTTTCAACAACCATATTAAATAAATATTATTGATATTCCTATTTTATCAGTGAGGAAACTGAAGTCTAGAGAAGTAAATAGCTTGTGCAAGATCACTTGGTATCTATCATCCCAGAATGCAGTCCTGGTCAACTCAAATTAGGAGGCTGTGTCTTAACCACTAAACTATCTTGATTTGAATGTGGTTGGAGTCATCAGTGAGGCTTTGCATACAGAGGCTAATTTTAATGTTGCCACGTCATAATAAGATCTAAGAAATTTTCCATTTTCCCTCATAAAACATGAAATAAAAGTAGAGATATATTTTATTCAATCAGAAAAAAGTAATGTTCACTAGATGGTTGGTGTCTGTATGAAGTAATTTGATAAATTAGCTGGTGAGCTATTTTTATTTATGATTTTCTCTTCTAAAGGGTATCACCTCTGCTTCAATATGAGCTGAGCTATTGTAGACAGGAGTCTGTCTGAAAATAACACCCTGAGCTAGGAAATGCATAAATATAATCGCATTGTAAACAAGACTTATTTACTGATTGTCTGTAAGAGGTGGAAGGGTGTATTCATTTCCTAGGGCTGCCATAACAAATAACCACATTCTGGGTGGTTATCTGTTATCTAAATAACAGAAGTTTATCCTCTTATAGTTGTAAAGGCCAGAGTGTGAAATCAAGTTGTTGGGAAGCTCTCTCTTGCGACTCTAGGGGAGAATCATTCCTTGCCCTGTGCAGGTTCTGGTGGCTCCAGGAGTTCCTTGGCCCATGGCAGCATAACTTTAATTTCTTCCTCTGTTGTCACATATTCTTCTTCTTCTACCTACACCTTCTCCTCTTTACTGTGCATCTTTTATAAGGACATTTGTTGTTGGATTTGGGCTATACTCTGATTATCCGAAATGATCTCATCTTGAGATGCTAATTTATATCTGCAAAGACACTTATTCCAAATAAAGTCTCATTCATGGGTTCTAGAAATTAGAATAGAGACATGACTTTTTTTAGGGGGCTGGGTACTATTTACCCAACTCTAGTGGTCAATGAAATATGAAATGGTCCTTTGATTTCTAGACTGTAGGCTCTTAATTGAAGTAAGAAATACAGAAATGTGGAGAGAAAAAAAAAAAGAAAGTGATGTGTTTTGTTGAGGACCTACTGATTATGCCTGGGAGTAGTTTCAGACCTTTAGCTGGGGACTCAAGAAGAGTCAGTACGGAATATACTGAATTGGGGAACCCTTCAGAGTGTTTTAGTTTGGGTAAGGGAAGGGCATTAACAACCAGAGTGGGATGAGAAGGAAGTCAGAGTGAGTGCTCTGGATTCAGTTTGCTTCCACTTGATAAATAGGTTAAAGAGGAGCTGTCAAGAGAGACTGAAAAGGAGTGCTGGTTTGCGGCAGTCAGAAATAACGTGTGCATTAAATATGTGGGAGACACAGGAGGGGAATTCAGGAAACACAGTTGAGGAAAAGTGAATGCAAGAGGACACCAAACATAAATACCCTGTTTCTTAACATTGTCAGAAAGCAATTCTATGTCTCGGTAATGGGGAGAATCACGTTAACATTTCACTTCCGTCTTTGCCCAGTGGTTTTCCATTGCCTGTAAACTCATCAGAATGGTGCATGGATTCCATACATTTGTATTTACCCCAAGCCCTTTGTTTGGCTCCAAGTATGTGGACAATGACAGCCTAAGATAACTTCACAGCAGCAGATTGACCAGTGTGATACACACCTGTGGTTGTCACTTGCAGACCTGACCCAGGGTCTCTGTGGACCAGAAGGTTCTGAGTGACTGCTTTCCCTGTCCCTCTGTGCACATGAGGATAGTTAGCAATTCTGTCTATTAGACTAACCAAGTAAACAGGCCTGGCCCTTTGGGCCACCAGGATGACAGTGTCCAGTGGACAGCACATTGTTTCCTGTCATTGTGTCATTTTTTTTTTCTTTCCAAATATTGTTTTGTTTGGTTTTGATGAAAATACAAACTCTGAATCTATAGCTTAAGAAAAATTCTCTCAGTAAACCTTGCACCTAAAACCCAGTGTTTCTCAAACTTTCTTCGGTATTATTCCCCAAAAGTACCTTTATGCTTTTTCTAATCACCACCCACCCAATTATATATTAATACAATTACAATAAGTAGGTGTTAATACTACTATATATCTATGTGTGTACTATGACCTTTGGAGGAACAAAAACCATTGTAATATATGAGATTTTTGCAACAACATCCCCAACCAATTTTTGCCCTCTGTGGGCAATATCATCCTATTGAGAATGCATGGGTTAGGGTCTTTCACTAAAGTTCATTTTAGCTGCTACAATAGTAAATGACCATCCAGTACATGGAAGTAGGTACTTTACTTCAAATTAAGGATAATTTTATGTCCAAGAGAGCATATTTTACTTTCTTTTCTCCACTAGAGATTTGGAAACATTATTAATAAAACTAATGAAAATTTAATTTCATAGAAACATATGCTGAATCTAATTTTTTGTCACTATTACTTATGATTTCATTTTAATCAAGTGCCACATGGTACTAAATGCCTCCATAAGTTCATACCCTGACTCCATGAATTGTTCCTGGATGACCTTTACAAAAGTCACCTGCTGAAATGAGTCCAACAGAAAGGAAATTCAAAAGCATCCCCACCTATTAGTATCCATCTTTATTCTTTAAGCTGCAGTAATGGAAACCCACATTAGCCTGTATCCTCAATACATAAATTAAATATATAAATTAATTATCCACCTCACAGACTTGCCGCTTAAGAAGGATTTGGTCAACAAAAGCTATTGGGTTGGCCAAAAGTTTCTTTCAGTGTTTCCAGAAAATTAACTTTCAGGATTTACAAATGAAATTTTGGCCAACCCAATATTTGTGTGTGTGTGTGTGTGTGTGTGTGTGTGTGTGTGGTTGCTCAAACTAAAATCGCTGGAATTTGTCACCAGCAAACCCGTCCACACAAGCTGTTGACCAACAAACCCTGTCAACTGTGCCTTCAACAGAAAACGAGCATCCAGCCACCTCCCACCACCTTCACCCTGACCTGAGTCACAAGCATCTCGCACAAGCATCATAGAGGCTACCAGCTACATCCCTAATTCTACCCTTGCCCTCTACAACCTGATCTCAACAGCAACCAGAGGAGCTCTTAAAAGAATTCACATCACACCACTTGCGCTCACTGCTCATTAGTAACTTCCATCTCCTTCAAGGTAAAAGTCAAGCCATCATGGCCTGTGAGACCCATGCTGATGGGGCCCCTGTTGCATCTTTGGCTTCTTTTCTTGTATTCCCTCTGCTCTGGCCACACTGGCCTCTTTGCTGTTTCTTGAACAGTCTGAAGCACAAACCCCACTTCCCCAGCTCAGAGCTTTTTCATGATAGTCCCTGAACCGCAAGACTCTTTGCTCATGTTCTCATGGTTTGCCTCCTTGCTTTTTTCTTATCTCAGTTCAAATGTCTGCATATCCCTGAGGTTTTCTCCAGCCACCACATTTTAAATAGCCAAAACGAAAACAAATTCATGAAGGGGGCTCCTTATCATTTTACTCTGCTTAATATTTTTTTCTCAGCATTTACACCAACACTATCTTTAATATTTGTGGAAGATTTGTCTATCTCTGTTCACCATTCAAGTCCTCTGGGACAGAAATTGTCCTTGTGACATAAACATAGAATGCATATAGAGCTTACAGTTCTTTGGCAATTAATGGACACTCAAAAATGTTTGTGTAATTCAGCAATTAAATTTTCTCATGTATGTATTAAAATATTTTAATAGTGTGTTACCTACTTAACTGATATCAATTAAATATTATTTTCAGTGACCCTCAAAATCCTTGTCATATTGACCTCAGTGCTTGGCACCCCTGCAGTAACTTAATCAAACCCAAGGAGCTATCTGCCAGAAGCTACTCTAGAGTCAGGGGATATAAATGAGGAGACAGACTAGGTCTCTGCCCTATAGTTTACAGTTTTTGTTTTGTTTGCTTCTGTCTCACACATATTCTTAAGATTTTTAGTTAGTTGGGAGAACTTTGAAGTATATATTGAGTGTTCTTCTATAGACTGATGTCCCCTGGAGAAATACAAATGATAATTATTAAATAAAGTCTGAAATCATAAAGACAGGTTTTTTTCATAAAATTTGTTTTTTAAAAAATATTCCATTGGAGGGAAATATCCTACCAGGATATATTCACCAAATATATCACTCTCTGTAAACTGAAACAGGCTCAAGTACAACCATGAGGTGATATAAACATTTACATAGAAATTACTGCACCAATTTAGAAAACTGCAGGCAAAAAAAGCTAAAAATTAATTAGATCTACACTAAATTTTTTCTGTTGTTTTACATGCACATCTTATTTTGCCCAAACCAGGTAATTACATACAGTGAAGGTAGTGTTTTAACGTTAAGAGTCTGGGGGCTAAAAACCTGAATTGCTCCTCTAAAGATTCTTCTCATGTTGATAACACAATGTAACCCCACACCAAAGAAATGAACAGCCAGTTGCTATAATTAATGTAATTAATTTTAAAGCATTAAAGATTTAAAATGACTCATAAAAAAACACAAGACATGCATTTCCTTTTCCCACAGTTAAGGCCTATATTTCAGATGATATCTTTATGTTGAATTTAGAAATGTTAGATTGACTTTTTAATTACCTCTCCAATGACCACTGATGTGACTGACCTTCAAGGCAGTATTAATTACCTGATCTAATATCTTGCAGGTGCTTACTATTAAAAAACAGAGCACTGTGCTTTACCATATCTATGTAGTGATACATATATTACTTTAGTGTGAAATTAAAATGGAAATTTTGAAGTTTTGAACTTTGTGGCTGAGAAATACCCACAAATTGTGTGACTATTAATTCTTTTGGGATATCTTACCAGAGATAGCAAGGAAGATAGTTGTCTCTTGACTAATTTTAAGACTTGTTTTGCTTGATGTAAATGGATTTTATTGAGAATTGTCATTATGTAGGCTTTAGAACGATAGAAAATGTGTCTCATCTCTAAGTCATTAGGAAAGAGAAAGTCAGATATGAATGAGGAAGAAATGTTTGTAGTTGATATTACATATCTTGCATGGAAAATTATAAAATACACTGAAATTAATTTGGGGAAAGTGTCAAATCATGCATAGACTTCACCAACAGCAATAATAGAGGACAACTTAGTCAGTGCCTAAGTGTAACAAGATACACCATGTGTCAGATCCAAAGAGGGGGTATAACATTTTTTTTTCTAATTACACAGCTGGATTTTGAGTGCTAGTTGGAGCCATCTGGTCAGCATGGGATGAAGGTTAAAGGACTTAGTCAGTCTTCTTGTAGTCTTATCTAAACTTTACACAAAAGGACACCTCCGAGGCCAGCCTCTTTTATCCCCTTGAACTGCTTGAACAGCAACTCTCACTTCTAGAATCAGACTTAATATAGGGATGATGGCAGAGATTCCAGGCCCCCTGCATCGTGGCCACAAGCTTGGCAATAGTGCTTTTTATCAGTGAGGGAGTCCAGCTGAGTATCAGAGACGGTTTTCCAGAAACTGATACCCCCATGGCCCTCAGGACACACAACTCCACAACTCTCCATGGCTTCCAACTGAGTCTTCCTCAAGCCCCCAGCCCCCTGAGGTGCCTCTGTGTCTGATCATTCCACATGCTTTCTATTAATAGCCTCTAATGTAGCTCTGAAGAGTCATTTGTTGGCTAGGCCATCTTAAAAGGTTTTCTCATACTAAAGTAGTAGGAAATAGAAGAAAAAAGGTGTTCAGGATTTACAAAAACACTCTAAATTCTATTCTCTAAGGTTAAGATGCAGAAATAGTAGCTCACCTAAGACTACAAGGTAGGAAGCAGTATCTGGAAAAACAATACATATAGTTTTAAATTAAAATGTCTTTAAATTAATTGGATAATCAGTACAGGTCTGTATTGGTCAATCAATGGCTTGGAAAAATAAACTTTTTTATTGGAATATCATTGCTCTACTTACAAACTGTTTACCAATACTTTGGCCACCTGATGCTAAGAGCCAACTCATTGGAAAGATTGATGCCGGGAAATGATTGAAGGCAAAAGGAGAAGGGGGCGGCAGAGGATGAGATAGTTAGATAGCATCATTGACTCAATAGACATGCTGTTATTGTTCAGTTGCTCAGTTGTGTCCGACTCCTTGTGACCCCATGGACTGCAGCACACCAGACTTCCCTGTCCTTCACCATCTCCCAGAACTTGCTTAAACTTATGTCCATTGAGTCAGTGATGCCATCCAACCATTTTGTCCTCTGTCATCCACTTCTCCTCCTGCCTTCAATCTTTCCCAGCATCAGGATCTTTTCTGAGTCAAATCTTCGCATCAGATGCCCAATGTGTTGAAGCCTTAGCTTCAGCATCAGTCCTTCCAGTGATTATTCAGGATTGATTTCCTTTAGAATTTACTGGTTTAATCTCCTTGCAGTCCAAGGGACTCTCAAGAGTCTTCTCCAACACCACAGTTCAGAAGCATCAATTCTTCAACAGAATAAGCTTGTGCTTGAGCAAACTTGGGGAGATAGTGGAGGACAGAGGAGCCTGGTGTGCTGCAGTCCATGAGGTCGCAAAGAGTCAGATATAACTTAGTGACTGAACAACAACAAATATTGTTTTATGATTTGTGTTAGTTTCTGCTGTACAGTGAAATGAATCAGTCATAAGTATATATAAATATATCCCTTCCCTCTTGAACCTCCCTCGCACCCCTCTTCCCACCCCTAGAGGGAGAGGAGGAATATACTTTAAGACAGGAGCTGTGTGTAGCATTTTCACCCTACCACTTACAAGGGATCCAACTTAGTATTTAATTATTTTCTGTAGCTTTAGGAATTTCTTCTTCTTCCATTTTTTTTTTAAAGTAGAAATCTGAAGCAGGTGATGTATTTAGTCCAATCTGTTATGATCCTATAATCTCGTTTCCTGGATTATGAGTCTATAATTTTGTAAGTGCCACAAGTAGTTACTGCTCCAAAAGAGATACAATGCAGTTCAGTCGCTCAGTCGCTCAGTCGTGTCCAACTCTTTGCAACCCCATGAACTGCAGCACGCCAGGCCTCCCCATCCATCACCAACTTCTGGAGCTTACTCAGACTCGTGTCCATTGAATTGGTGATGCCATCCAACCATCTCACCCTCTGTCATCCCCTTCTCCTCCTGCCTTCAATCTTTCCCAGCATCAGGGTCTTTTCCAATGAGTCACATTTCCAGTTCTTCACATCAGGTGGCCAAACTATTCGAGTTTTTCCTTAAGCATCAGTCTTTTCAAAGAATATTCAGGGCTGATTTCCTTTAGGATGGACTGGTTGGATCTCTTTGCAGTCCAAGGGACTCTCAAGAGTCTTCTCCAGCACCACAGTTCAAAAGCAGCAATTCTTCGGTGCTCAGCTTTCTTTATAGTCCAACTCTCACATCCATACATGACTACTGGAAAAACCATAGCCTTGACTAGACAGACCTTTGTGGGCAAAGTAATGTCTCTGCTTTTTAATATTCTGTCTAGGTTGATCATAGCTTTTCTTCCAAGGAGCAAGTGACTTTTAATTTCATGGTTGCAGTCACCCTCTACAGTGATTTTGGAACCCCAGAATTAAGTCTCTCACTGCTTCCTTTGTTTTCCCATCAATTTGCCATGAAGTGATGGGACTGTGAAGAGGTGATGGGATGTGAAGTGATGAAGCTGGATGAAGCACAATGCAGTTAGGGAACCAAGTTAATACACCAATCAAGGGCTAACCTGGATGGCAAATATATGTATGCCAGTGAAAATATCAATGTTAATTGACATAAGATTAGACAAGATGTCAGAAAAATGGGAATTTTGTGCTGAGAAGGAAAGTGAGTTCTAAGGCAGAGAGATGAATATCAGAAAGGTTTTGGAAGTGTCTATGAGAACTCTGAGGCAATAAACCAGTTACAAATGAAGTGAAACAAAGGAATTAAGATTTAATGATGTAATAAAAAATATTTCTTTAGGTAACAAAATGAAAGCAATATTTAATTTAAAATATAGGCTGACTGGTGAAGGATTTATTCATTCAACAAATAGTTATTGAGTACACATTATATGTCAAAATCTCTGTAAAGCACTAAAAATTCAAATGCGAATGAGAAGATTCTCTTTTTCCACCATCACAAAGGACCAGAGCCTACCAATAGTAAGAACCAGAGATATAAACACTCTATTATGGGGTGGGATCTACTTAGTCTTGGAGACAGAGTCAGAGAAGACTTTGAGAGATAGTTACCGTAGCTTTGCAACTGGAAAAGCAGAAATTAGTCAAGAAAGGTATTTGTTAGGTATAGGATGATTGATAGGGAAGTGTGCATCTTCTAAATTTCCAAAGAGAAAGGAAGATGAGTTGGGGAGATAAAGTAGGATGCCATTATAATTATCCAAGCTTGGACTGATAATGCTGCTAAGTCACTTCAGTCATGTCCAATTCTGTGCGACCCCATGGACTGCAGCCTACCAGGCTTCTCCGTCCATGGGATTCTCCAGGCAAGAACACTGGAGTGGGTTGCCATTTCCTTCTCCAATGTATGAAAGTGGAAAGTGAAAGTGAAATCGCTCAGTCGTGTCTGACTCTTAGTGACCCCATGGACTGCAGCCTACCAGGCTCCTCCATCAATGGGATTTTCTGGGCAACAGTACTGGAGTGGGGTGCCATTGCCTTCTCCTGGACTGATAATAGTCTGGGGTAAATCTGTAGCAATTAGAAGGGAAAGTAAAGTACAAATATTAAAGATGTTTTATTATATTTATAGGCCACAGATACATATTCAGAGAGTTCCAATATCAAAATATAGGTAGTTAAAAGGGAAATTGTTCTCCATGATTTTATTATCCAAATATGCCAGTGAAATACATGCAAAATGCCTTTCCTTCTGCCTTTGTTTTAATATACACATCAGGATGAATTGGAGAGTATAAGTTATTTGTCTCAGAGTTATAGGAAAACCTTTATAAATTAGATGACCTAAAGAGCAGAATTTCAGAAATATTCAGATTATGTTATCACCTTATATTTTAGGTCACCAGCATTAGAAAATTCAATTTGGTTTTCTATATGCCTCATCTCTTATGTAATTGTTTAAAAGCAATTATTTCACTTTGTCATACTACGCCTCAAATGAGAGGCATATTTCTCATTTCCATTTAGTAGATATAAGATAGGTAAATGGACCCTTAAAAACCCTAGGCTTCATATTCTGAGCAAAATCTCCTAGATTTTCTATCTGCCTTTCTTATCTATGTATCAGATGAATACTGACTAAATCTGGAACAAGTTTAACTCATGAGTTTTTTTTTTTCCAAAGTTACTTTATGGACTTTTACTGCAGTGAGTTCAAAAACAAAGAAGTTAATTTTAAAAGCTCATTTTATTGAGTTAACAGTGAATTACAAAACCAATGAAATTAATTTTAGAGCCATTTAATTTAGTTCAGAAAAGAGCGAGACTCTTTTTATTAACTTAATTATTTTGGAATTCACTGTTTTAAAGCCCAATAAGTGTTATGTATTTTATTTCCAATTAACTTCCTTGTGCTACAGTTGTGTTTACTTTCTCCATGTGGCAAAATCTCACGTCTTGTTTTGCACATAGGCTGACCCGCTCAGAATGGGCTGGTGTCAGTAGGTGGACCTGAGTCAATATATGTAGATGACATCTTGAAAAATTTGGTATCTGTTGGTTGACTATTAATTCCAGAACTGACCTACTCCTTTGTAATATAAGGATAGCAAATCAGCAAATTTTTTAACTGTGCCTCTTGCCAACAATGTCAAGTGTTGTGTGATCATTGTCTGTGATAGCCTACATGCCATATTCACCAATTCATAAAAATTTAATGAGCTGGGTTGTAAAAAGGGAGTAATTCAGTTTTTTCATCATATTTTGAGAAATATAAATCTGAAAAAGGTAAACATTGTATGTAAAAAAAAAGAAAAAAAAAAAAGCATTTTACTTAAAATTGTATAGAATCCAAAGGGGAGTTTCTACCTTGACTTTTGGAGAATTCTGGAGTAGGTTATATGAAACTGCTAAGTGCATCAGAATCTGCAAATCTTAATTTTTACATTTCCCCATCTCTATTTCTTAATTCATTATATGAAGGATGGAAAAATAAAATTATACTATGTCCAGTGAGAAAATTCATCTCTTAGCTGACATTTATTCAATAGGAACCTCAGAACCTCATTTTATGCATTCATTCATTCGTTTAATTTGGGGTGGGGTCATGGATTATGTTGTGTTTTTTTGAGTGAGCAATTTTCAGAAAAAGTTTAGCATCTTTTACCTGCTGATTTTACTTCCGGATGAAATGGAAAGAAAAAATGGAATTAATATAAAGTCTTACCTCCCTGGTTGAGTTTGAAAATGGAGCTGTCAGACAGGAAAACCAGTTAGGGCAGAAGCCATGTAAAACTTCTTCACTAATTGGCTGACATTCAGAGCTGGAGGATCAGCAGCTGTGAAAGCAAATTCAGTCTGGATACAAGGCAGATTTTTCATTTATTTCAATTAATTACCACACACATCAAAAATTGCTGCTAAAAAAATTCTCCAATGAATACCTGTAAGGAAGAAAGAGTGCTTAGGTGTGCATACACTTCTGCCTCTTTCACAGCTCTCAATATACAGTCAACTGCTTGTTATTTGTAAAGGAACTTGCTTGACCTTTTGTAGAGTTATGAAAATAACATATGTACATTGAAAACCATCTCAGTTACATTCCGTGGAGAAGTTACTAATGGTAGAATACACATGCTGTAATGCATATTGAGTATGTGGGTGATTATATGTATTTAGTATGCATGTCTCTGAATGTGGAAATAATGCTATAAAACAATTGAAAATTGTCATTGCTGCTTGCTTATAATAGCTATAAAGTATACAGCATGCATATTGCAATATCTGTGCACTTTACCAAAAGTTCTTTATCTGGAAACAGTGTAATTCTGTATGATGCAGTACTCTAATTAGAAAAGGACTTTATTGGACAGAAAAGTAAATAGGCCATTCCAACCTACATAGTGTAATTGGTTACTATAGAATGTATAATGTGTATAACATATTTTTAAAATGTATCCGCTTGTTATTTTTACTGTACTTTTTCTTCATATATATGAATTGAGGGTAGTTGTTCATTTTCTGCCTAACAACTGCTATAAAAGAATAGGAGAGGAACTCGTTCACACAGTACAAGACCACATGTATACATTTTAGCTTTAAGAAGAAAGCATAAGTACATTGTTATTACAATTAGGTCATTACTTACTATTGCAGTTTCTGAAATCAAAATATTTGTCATGTTTTAGTCCAGTCCACCCTTGTGAATTAAATATTTATGAGATGGATTTTTATTATGAAGGTATAAAGAAAAGAGACCCCTTAATATATGTGTATATATAAAATCCCATGCTAAGTATGTGTGTTCCCAGTTATTTAGAACAGAGAAGTAGAAAAATGAAACCCTTATCATTTACCCCATATAATCTAGCAAATCTTTGTTCTTTCTTTGAATTCCAGAAAAAGCAAAGCAACTGCAGTGAGAGAACAAATTAGAAAATAGATGATTAACTCTCTAGTCCTCTCTGTCTGTAAAACTGTGGAATAAGATAATTAAAATATTTTTAAAATTTTAATATAATCATGCAGGACTTTAGACATTCAAAAAAAAAAAAAAATAGGATACTGTGATATATGCATATACCCACCACTCCACTTAAAACTAAAGCTTTGTCAATAATTAGACTCTCTTTTGAACCTTTTTGAGTCACTTCTCCTATCCTCCACCACTGAATTGGATTAGGTATTATAAAAATATGTGTTTAAAGTGACTAACTGTAATTTTCTTTGAAAACAATCAGTTAAATTCGTACATAATATGGCTAAACACAACCTAAGTATCTTCAAATACACTAAAGTCAAACCATCTTCATTGTGAATGTTTTGCTTACGTACCTACCACTCAGTAGAAATCAAACAAAACTAAGCCTCTGGCAATTATTTCTCTCTTTATTTTGAGGCGGGTTGGGAGCCATACACATATATATACCCCAGGGATTGGCTGAACTACCTGGGAATGTGCTTTCAGATTATCCCTCCCTCTAGTCTTCACAGGGGTATCCTTGCCAGTGAAGCTCTTTGAAACAATGTTTAGCTAATGACTCAAGAGGACTACTCAGAACCATTGAAGAGCACCTCAAAAACAGATGCTAAATGGACTTCTGTCAGGTTCTGCTGGTAGAGCCGTCAGCAGCACACCAAGTTGGAATAAACTGAATTGAAATCAACAAAGGCACATGCTGTTTATAGCGTTACATCAACTTTCCCTTCCCTTTAGAATTCAGAGACAGTTTATCATAGGATAAACCGTGTCTCTATGAGTACTTCTGGAAGTCCAGTGCATTCTCTAAGCCCAAAGGAGGATGTAAGAATTATGTGATTCAGATCTTAGTTCTTTTAAAATGTTATTGCATGAATATAACACATTATTGTGTTATTTTGGCTGATTAATTATCATTATGATGTCCCACTTTACATTGTCTGTATCAATAATCCATATTATATTAAACAAATCTATGCAGAGAAATGTTTTTATTGGGGGATGCAGTGAGGAAATATGAGCATCTGGCAACCACACCTTGATTCATTTTAGCCCCTAGAGTCATGGTATGGTGCATTAATTTCTCAGTTTGTAATTTGCCAGCTGCATTTAATGGAACCAATTTTCATTACATCTGTTCTATGGTTCAAAGAGCTCTTTTAGTTGCCAAAGGGGGCCAGCTTCACACAGATTCTGAGAGGGGCTAACACACTGTTTCTTAAAGTATTCAATAACCAAGGATGATTCCTAGTTTTACAGCAAACACATTATTTTTACAGAGGCAAGTTTTATATTCATGACTTACCACTGGTAGATTTCAAATTAAAAATATAGCATGCCCTTTTCCCAGGCATTACATATTGATTTTCATATCTTTCTTCATAATACCCACTGATCTCCTGTCTTTGCAATCGGTGGTAGATTTATTGTTTACCAGTTAAAGGAAACATAATTATGCTTAAGCAGATCCTCCTTGTAAATTGCAGGTGGTTAGATGAATATTTCTTAGCCAATTATGGAATTTATGAATGGTTTTTAAATTTATTATAGTAAGCATTATTTATGGACAAGAGCAGGTTATAGCACTTCATAGTGTGTAGTGGGAGCATTTTTAATAGTAGAAATGGTTTTGCTTGGGCAACTTTACATTCTTGGTGTGTAATTTTAATCTCCATAAAAATATGTCGCTGTTGTGTAATACCAAATGTAGGATTCCAGTTGAAAGCAACTTTCAATGCAAAGGGTTTTCTCATGGGCAGAATAGAAATTTAAAATGTTCTACAGTGCTTTGAAGTTTTAAAGCTTCAGCTGGGAGAATTATAAAGCATTAAACCTGAAAAGTTTCTACCTGATGGTCATGACTATATGAAAACTGACTCTGCCTCACTTCCTCAGGCAATTTTTTTCCTTTTCAAGATTTTCAAAAATATCATGCATCATGTTATATTGAGAAGATCATCTTAGACTTTATTCTTCTGAAATCATTAAAGTATATAGCATAATTGTATTTATATATGAAGGTTCAATGGAATAATAATCTGTACTGAAGAAGTCAAGTTTGCACCCAAGTTAGAGATGATTTTGTATTTTGTACCTAGATTCAAATGATCATTTTTTGTACTTGCCTAGGAGTAGAAAAATGAGCAGTTTATTTTTAGTTTCCAAATGTATTGTTCTATTTTTACATTCACTTTCCCTAATGGTTTTGTCACAAACAAGTGACATCACAACCTTTGGTCCAGGTCCCAAAGTAAGAAAGGAACAAAACTTAAACTCAATGCATATGACTCCAAACACCACACATCCACTAATATCGTATTATTAGGTCTTATGTCAGGTTTCTATTTCTAGCATTGGAAACATAGGTAAGGAGATAATAGTAACTTTGAAACATAGTGAATAACTTGACATTACAAGACTGTTTTCCTTCCATCAGGCTCAAAATATAATTTCACAACTAGTATCCTTAAAAAACGCTTCCCAGGTGGTGCTAGTGGTCAAGAATCTGCCTGCCAATGCAGAAGATGCAGGCTCAACCCCTGAGTCAGAAAGATTCCCTAGAGGAGGGAATGGCAATCCACTCCAGTATTCTTGCCTGGGAAATCCTATTGACAAAGAAGCCTGGTGGTTTACAATCCATGGGGTAGCAATGAATCAGACACAACCAGTATCATTAAAAACTATTTACTGACCCCCTAAAAAATCCAGCAGGCATTGATAGGAGGGCTGTAAAACACAACAGAGACAAAGCCCCTGCTCCCTAGGAAACCAGGTAAAAAAAGAAAGCCTCTGGAGTTACTCAGTGCCATTATTCTAAGATGCATGTTTCTCAAATTTTAGCATTTTTGAAATTTGAATTCATCTTCTAAATGATGGCATAGTAATGTGTCTAACTTAGTTAACACTTATTTTTCTCTTTTCCAGTGATACATAAAATAATGAATTTTATTATCAACTATAATTTAGATGTGATAAAATGCAGAATATAGTTTTTAAAATGCCCCAAGTTACTTATATGGTGTATACATTTACAATTTTAATTAACTTTTTAATATTCCACATGTAATATTAAAATGCTCATCACTGGTAAATCAATGCCCTTGCCATTTTGCTAACTGCTTTAGAGATGCCATTTTACTCAATCTTTGAAAACTTCCTACAAAGCATATTTTACTCATGTTGGTTTATAGATGAATGAACTGGGGGCAGGGAGCTTGAGTAGCTTGTCCAAGATTATAGTGGAGTCAGAATTCAGACTTGGATTTGACTAACTCATATTTTTTTCCTATTTAAAATAGTGTTAAACAATCACCTATAATGAAGTAGCTAACTTAATAATTATTTGTTTACCTTCTTAACATGTAAAATTTTTTAGAGATGGCTTAAATGATGTGGATCTCTTCACAAGGGTTTTTAAGTGAGTATGAAATGATAGCCTCTCTTCCTTTTTCTTGATGAATTTCCTCTAGTAGTCAGAATCAAAGTCATTTCACTGACTTTTTAAAAATTAATTTTTATTGGCGTATAGTTGCTTTAAAACGGTGTGTTTTTTCCTACTATACAGGAAAAGGAATCCACCATACATGTACATACATGCCCTCCCTTTTGAATTTTCTTCCCACTGAACTCATCTCAGTGCATTGGGTTCCCTGTGCTATGGAGTCGGTTCTCACTGGTTATCTGTTTTATACATAGTATCAGTAGTGTCTGATGAATTCATAAACTTGGGTTGTATTAGAGCTGAAAGGCCCTGACACAGCATCCACTCAAGCATCATTAACAGCCGTTGCTCAGAGAGCTTCCGCCGGGGTGGATGGTCAGTTCCAGGAGAGGCTGGGACCCTGGCGGAGCCCTGGGTCTGGGTGCTACTCCGTTTTCCTCTCTCCTTGAGCTCCATCTGAATGGATTGTTTGAACTGTCCTTCAAGACAGATGTGCTCAGCCAGGACTTGTCATCGGCAATGAAAACTGTGTTGTTTCTCTTTGTCATAGAAAATTACATTTACAGCTCTATACTGCCCCAGCACTTCTTTCGTCTTTTCCCTTTCTCCTTAGTTCCTTCAAACCAGCAAAGCTGTCCAAGTCTCCTTCCTAAAAAACCACAGTAGGGAACAAGAATAGCTTTGGATTCTCCTTCATTTTATATATCCGCAGCCTTGGTGTTATCAGTCACTATCTTCAGTCTGGCTTCCTATCCCAGAGGTTTGAGCATCTCCCGGTGGAATTTCTACACATGAGATGTTAAATCCTGTGACCCTCCTGGGAACCTAATTCTAACACATCTCCCCTCCACCCTCATTTTTTTCCCCCTAACATCTTTATTTAAAAAGGGAAATAATTTAGAACTGTTTCTCTCTACATCAGGATTGGCTCCCTCATCTATCCTTCTTTCCAGTAGGCAAGATTCTTGTTCTGCAAAACCCAACAATGCAGAGACCCCAAAACACCACATCTCCAGTTGCACTTGACACTTCATTGATATGTAGGGAGTACTTCACTCGTCATTGAAAAGTCAGAAGTATCATAAAGTCATTAGCACTCACAGTTGAACAGAAATGGGAAAAAATGCCCACGATGCAAAGACTACACTGAGGATGCTATTGCCTTTTTGACATAGAAGTTGCCTAAGGAATCGGGGAAATAAAATACATCATAGAAAATGAAAAGATGCTGGCCTTTCCTTGGATGGAACAGTCAAAGAGCAAGAGAAGAATCTGGGAAGCCCCTGCATGTCTTACACTGGCCAAAATTCAATGTGCCTTTTTCTTTTATTTTCTTGTTTCCACTAAGTTTTGTCTGGTTTCTGAGTATCCGACCTGTGATCTTTTACTAATTTGCTTTTCTAAAGTAAAGCTACGTATATGATTGGAGCCAGAACAGAAGGCCAGATGCTAGCTCGCTGTTCGCACCTGTCTCCAGCCAGCCTCACACATTTATCTGTAAAGATGACATGGAAGTGTGTGCACACATGGACTCTGACCATATGTTTAAATCCACACAAAGCGCTACAAAACATTTCTTCTCTTTTGGAAGAAGCTTCCTCAGGATTTGCTGAAGGACGAAAGAACACACATGTTGAGCTCTCTACTTCCATCTTCAAAATACATATTTATTGTCCATAGTATTTAATAAAAATCAGTGAGGACATTTTTTAGTTGCTGGAAAATGATGCTGCAGCGCATATTTCTTTGCCGCCTAAAAAGCAACAACAAAAATAACTTTCCCAGCCTAGTCTCCAGACACTTAGATTTGCCTCCTAAACAAAAACAAGCGCAATTATTCATCTTACTCCTTTTCAGGTTCAAAGGCAGCATAGAACATTGCCATAAGTAATTGCACAAATACTAATGTGGATAAGTTCTACTTATGCATTTCCAGTCCTATACTTGAAGTAGCCTGAGATTTTTTTTCCTCCAATATGAGCTAAGATCAATGACAAGATTGCAGGTTAGACTCCCTCTGGCTTTTAGATTGGTCACTTTATTTGGAATGAATCGGGATCCATATCGTCAGCTTTGGATGCTCAGAATACAGGTCTTTCTCTTAAAGCAGGGAGGGGGTGGGGAATCCAATCCTCTGAGGCTTCTAATCTCTTGTCTTTTTTCATTACACGGAATCAAAAGAAGAAAGGCAGCCCTAGCAGTTTCTAAACATTCTGGCAAACAGCAGGACAGTTGTGGGAGTAGATTGTTTTCAGACTTTTTTCTTTTGTATTATTTTATATAGTAAGTTAATGATCACATTTACATTCTGTAGAATAAAAATGCATCTTGTTATGGGGGTGACACGTTTGTGGTAGGAACTGGAGGAGTCAAAATTCAACATTTGTGATCATAAGATAATGCCACAATAATTTATATACCAATTACCAGGAGAAAAATCCTCCTAATTTATACTCTGGTGGTAATTTTAAACAAAATACACTAACACAAACAGAAGCAAAGCCTCCAGACTAGTATTCAGACTTGATAATTCCCTTTGTTTTAGTTTCAGGCTCAGGAACACAAACCAGGGCGTTGTAGGTTTTTCGGTTGGTTTTGAATGTAAAAATGTCATTAGAGGAGCAACGTAAAAGTGCATAAAAGGAGCAAATGGAAATGACATAATAAGCAGCAAACTGTAGGAATATGAAACAAAGAAAAAGTGTCCGTTTCACGGTCAGTTGGGGAAAAGATGTCGCTATTCCGGAAAACAATGGAATCCTAGAACTACGCTTTTGAGAGTTAACCCCATAATCTTGCTTAAAGAACTTTTCTTCTTAACATTTAATTTGCCTCAATGTGATATTCATTTCCAAGACAGTATCTAAATTCTGTGTTTTTTTTTAATTTTTAAGCTTTTTATTTTATATTGGAATATAGACATTTAATAATGTTGTGATCATTTCAGGTAGACAGCAAAGGGACTTAGCCATGCATATCCATGTATCCATTCTCCCCCAGACACCCCTTCCATCCAGGCTACCACATAACATTGAGCAGAGTTCTCTGTGCTGTACAGTAGGTCTTTGTTGGTTATCCAATTTAAATGTAGCAGAGTATACGTATCATGTATCTAAATTCTGATTCCTAATGTCTTATAATAGTTAAATATTTACTTATCTTTGGGTTTCCCTGGTGACTTAATCTGTAAAGAATCTGCCTGCAATGCAGGAGATACAGATTTGATCCCTGGGTTGGGAAGATCGCCTGGAGAAGGGAATGGCCACTCACTCCAGGATTCTTGCCTGGAGAATTCCATGGACAGAGGTGCCTGGTGGGCACAGTCCATGTGGTTGCAAAAAGTCGCGCATGTCTGAGCAACTAGCACACTTACTGGTATTTATACTTACTAATGTCCATCTTGAGGTATACTGAATAAATGTTTGTATAAAAATGGGAGAATTTTGGCTACTACTCTAGATTAGTGGAGAAAATACATTAGAATCTTCAGGATATGACTTAAGAGAATGTTGCCCTTGATGTTACCTTGCAATATGGAGATATTTTAGTTCATTCACCTTACTTCAATTAAACCTATCATAGTCAATACACATGATTCAGAAGAATTATAAAACATGGTTCCTGCTGTCAAGTAATGTGTGATCTAGTCAGAAGAGAAAAATGATGTATGTAGGAAAACTTTAATATCAACATAGTAAATCTTAGACTGCCCATGGCCTATTATAAGAATTTAAAATAATAGGAATGAGAAGATAGAAATCGTGAGGTATAGCTGTATTGTCTATTCTGTTGTTGTTCGGTCCCTAAGTTCTGTCCGACTCTTTGTAACCCCATGGACTGCAGCACACCAAGCTTCCCTGTCCTTCACCATCTCCCAGACCTTGCTCAAACACATGTCCATTGAGTGGGTGAGGCCATCGAACCATCTCATCCTCTGTCATCCCTTTCGCCTCCTGCTTTCAATCTTTCCCAACATCAGGATCTTTTCAAATGAGTCAGGCTCTTCACATCAGGTGGCCAAAGTATTGGAGCTTCTGATTCAGCATCAGTCCTTCTAATGAATATTCAGGATAGATTTCCTTTAGGATTGATTGCATGGTTTGGTTTCCTTGTAGTCCAAGGGACTCACTCACAAGAGTTTTCTCCAACACTACAGTTCAAAAGCGTTAATACTTCTGTGTTCAGCCTTCTTTATGGTCCAACTCTTACATCCACACATGACTACTGGAAAAACCACAGCTTTGATTAGATGGACCTTTGTTGGCAAAGTAATGTCTCTGCTCTATAATATGCTGTCTAGGTTGGTCATAGCTTTTCTTCCAAGGAGCAAGCGTCTTTTAATTTCATGGCTGCAGTCACCATCCGCAGTGATTTTGGAGCCCAAGAAAATAAAGTCTGCCACTGTTTCCATTGTTTCCCCAACTATTTTCTGTGAAATGATGGGATTGGATGTCATGATCTTAGTTTTTTGAATGTTGAGTTTCAAGCCAGCTTTTTCACTCTCTTTCATATTCATCAAGAGGCTCTTTAGTTCCTCTTTGCTTTCTGCCATAAGGGTGGTGTCATCTGCATATCTGAGGTTATTGATATTTCTCCTGGCAATCTTGATTCCAGCTTGTGCTTCATCCAGCCCACAATTTCTCATGATGTACTCTGCATATAAGTTAAATAAGCAGGGTGACAATAGATAGCCTTGATGTACTCCTTTTCGAATTTGGAATGAGTCCATTGTTCCATGTCTGGTTCTAACTGTTGCTTTTTGACCTGCATACAGGTTCCATAGGAGGCAGGTAATGTACTCTGGTATTCCATCTCTTTAAGAATTTTCCACACTTTGTTGTGATCCACACAATGGATCTTGCAAAGATGAGGATATTTCAGGTGTGGGGATGGTCTTTAATATGGTTCTATCTGATTTGGTCTGAGTATTTTCATATTTTCTTTATTAACTCTTGTATTCTGTTAATTATCAATAACTAAAAAACAATGACTATGATCAATTTGAACATTTTTCCTATCGTTTTTCAAATTAAATTGTGGTGCTTTTATGTCCTCCTATAGTTACCATCTTTTTGAACTTTGGCTCTCAATACTATTGTTCTGTAAAAATTTTGCTTTATGTTTTTATTAAGCATTCAGATTTACACATTAAATGTATCTATCCATTTTTCCCCTTCATCTGGTGAGCTTAATATTCTTTGTCTTGGAATATTGTTTTAATTTAATTTTTATTTAGTAACCTATATATCTATAAAATTATTCTGCTATATACTATCAAAATTTTCAAAAACTTGTCTCCAAATTTTTCACTTCTATTTTCTGGAAAAGTAATCCATTTTAATAACAATATATTTGTTGAAAAGATGTCTAGATATTAAATATAGATGTCTGAAAAGCTAAATTTAAAGTGTCTAAATATTTAACAATGGACTCATTGCATGTAGGGGAAATTCTCAGAAAGAGACAATACAGTGATAAATGTGATAAAATTACAATCCCATTTTTTAGTGAAAGAGAGTCTAGTGTTGCATTTCTGATTTTTCCCGTCAGGGTATGGAATTTGCTAGAAAACTTTAAAAGCAAATGTTCTAATATTCCATAAGGACAGTATATATGCTATATAAATAGCCTTTTGATATATTTCAGTGATTCCTTCTGACAAGGTAGCATACCTAAGAGGAATCAATGGATAGCATCTTGTCCACAGTCATCTCATATTTGTTTTGTAACATGAAAACTATAATCCCTGGAACAAATTTTTTTCTTTATCACTAAAATTTTAGAAAGATATAACATATCTTGAAGATAAATAGTTTCCCCTCCCCTTCTTTTTCATTATAAATATCAAGCAGTATCTGTTGAGGGCAATAATCAGCATAAAGAAAACACTAGTTAAAAGAGGATGATACAAATGCCTAATGTGTTTTCTTGGTTGAAAATAACAATACAGTAGAAAATACACTGAACCATATGTAGCTTGTATATTTCAACATCTTGCAAAATCAGCTACTCTTTCCATGCACAAATGTGCTAAAGCTGATTTTACAAAATAGGCAACAATGTTTGTCCAAGTACCTGATTCAGCAGCTGGCCCACATTTTTTATTATGAAAAATGAGGATTAATTGATGAGAATGTTGACCTTCCCTCTGAAGAATCACACTTGAAACTTAGCATTTTTGTTTGGGTTGGCAAATGAGTATTGTTAGACCTACATGTTGTATTTTTAATCTAAAGATACATGAATTTAAACAACAACAACCAAAAAAAAAAAAAAACAAAACAGTAAATGATATAGTCAATTTTTTCCTAGGTTTTGGAGCTGCTGTTCACTGCTCTAGTTTCAGTTACGAATTGCTAAGTAACTTTGTCTAACTACAATACTTGCTTTGAAAGTTTTGCATTTCTCTTCACTGATGCAAACTAGATACTTGGCATGTAAAATGATTTGAAATGCAGATGAAATTATTCTAAAAGCAAACTATTGATGTATTGTAAACCCAATGGATGTATTCTGGGCACAGAAAGATGACAGAAATTAGTTAGACATAAATCTTGTTTTCAAGGAAATACTGGTCATCTGGAGAAAAGGACATCTATTCAAGTTACTCTTGTTTCTGCAAATATCGATAACTTGCCTTGTTGCTTTAGGCAAGTCAGTTCAGTTTTGTGGGCCTCAATTTCTCTTCCCTAGAAGCTCAGATGGTAAAGAATCTGCCTGTAGTGCAGGAGACTAGGGTTCAATCCCTGGATCAGGATGATCCCATGGCGACGGGAATGGCAACCCAGTCCAGTATTCTTGCCTAGAGAATGGAGTATCCTGCCAGTTTGCAAATTCTATGATTGTATTACTTTTTTAACCTCAGAAATGCAAATCAGATCAGATCAGATCAGTCGCTCAGTCGTGTCCGACTCTTTGCGACCCCATGAATTGCAGCACACCAGGCCCCCCTATCCATCACCAACTCCCGGAGTTCACTGAGACTCACGTCCATCGAGTCAGTGATGCCATCCAGCCATCTCATCCTCTGTCATCCCCTTCTCCTCCTGCCCCCGATCCCTCCCAGCATCAGAGTCTTTTCCAATGAGTCAACTCTTCGCATGAGGTGGCCAAAGTACTGGAGTTTCAGCTTTAGCATCATTCCTTCCAAAGAACACCCAGGGCTGATCTCCTTTAGAATGGACTGGTTGGATCTCCTTGCAGTCCAAGGGACTCTCAAGAGTCTTCTCCAACACCACACTTCAAAAGCATCAATTCTTCGGCGCTCAGTCTTCTTCACAGTCCAACTCTCACATCCATGCATGACCACAGGAAAAACCATAGCCTTGACTAGATGAAGCTTTGTTGGCAAAGTAATGTCTCTGCTTTTGAATATGCTATCTAGGTTGGTCATAACTTTCCTTCCCAGGAGTAAGCGTCTTTTAATTTCATGGCTGCAATCACCATCTGCAGTGATTTTGGAGCCCAGAAAAATAAAGTCTGACACTGTTTTCACTGTTTCCCCATCTATTTCCCATGAAGTGGTGGGACCGGATGCCATGATCTTCGTTTTCTGAATGTTGAGCTTTAAGCCAACTTTTTCACTCTCCACTTTCACTTTCATCAAGAGGCTTTTTAGTTCCTCTTCACTTTCTGCCATAAGGGTGGTGTTATCTGCATATCTGAGGTTATTGATATTTCTCCCAGTAGTCCTGATTCCAGCTTGTGTTTTTTCCAGTCCAGCATTTCTCATGATGTACTCTGCATGTAAGTTAAATAAACAGGGTGACAATATACAGCCTTGACAAAATGCAAATATATGTAAGAAATATTTTTTAGATTTAAAATACAGGTCCACTAAGTTTTACTTGGGCCCATGTAATTTTTTTTAAATATGCAGAAAATTAGAGGGAATAGTATAATAAATACCATATACCTCATAAACTAGATTTAATCCTTATTGTTTCTGTTTCTGAAACATTTTAGTGTAGTTATAGACATCATGACATTTCACTCTGAAATGCTTCATTATGTAACAGCATCACAAATCCATTATGTTATATCATGAAATTAACAAAAATTCCTTTATATCAGCTGATCATGACTTCCTGATTGTCCCTAAATATCCCTTATGGAAGATCTAATCGGTGTCTATGCACTGAGCTATGGTGTCATGTCTCTTTTGTTCTTGACTTGTCCTTCTGCCTCTCACATCTTGTTTCCTTGTCATGCTTTTTTGGCCATGACATTGACATGTTTAAGACACTAGATCCATTGTTGTCCCAAAGAATGACACACACTGTGTTTGCCTTATGGTTTTTCTCTCTGTGCGTTCTACTTCTCTAGGCTATTCTAGTCCATAAATCTGAAGTTAGACTTACAAGCCTGATTAGATACAATTTAGACATTTTGAATACTCCCTCGGTGAGGCTGTATATTTCATACTGCCTCACAGAATCTGTTTCACTATCAGTGATGATAGGATTGATTGATCACTAAGTTGAGTGGTAACTTGTATTTTCCATTGTAAAATCTCCCTTTGCATGTGTTCTTGCAGATGATAAAATCCTTTTTCATTTTAAGTTGATGTCTATGCTGATTGGTAGTTGTCTGAAAAGTCTAAGTAAATGTGTTCTCTCAGCAAGCCTATTGTAACATTGAAGTAATATGTGTATAATCAGCACATTTACTCTCTGATAATACCTTATCTTTAAGGTGCAAATTCATAAAGATAATAGGATAATCTTGACATCTGAAATACCTTTTCTCCTTAGAGTCAAAATCTTTATTTCACTTTATTTCCTAGAGAATGTCATCCTCAGATCATTGTCGTCATTGTTTTACAGAACCTACCTTTGGATGTTTGCCAGGAAATAGTATTTAACCAAATTTTAAAACTACATGAGGAAATACAATTATAGTTTATGATTAACCATGGAGTATAGTTTTAATATTGATGTTCATAGGCTTTTACAAATACATATTGGCTATTGTTGTTTAAATTTAAGATATATTTGAATCCCCTGATGCATACACTAAAATACTTAAAATGTAACTAGCTCCAGTGATAAGTGATTGAAATTTGCACAGCCACCTATTTTAACTAACAGCGTTAGGATTTTACTGGTGTCTTCAAGTGTGTGGAGTCACAGCACTATGAAGCCAGGCTTCTTGGGTGCAGTCATCAGCCATGTTACGTTTCTGCCCACTTCCATCACGACCACATTGTAGCTGACCTTGTCGGTGCCTGGCCTCATCCCTTTGATCTGTCAGTACATCTTGCAAAGTTTTGAAGCATTTCCCAGGCCTCTGCCCCCCTTGCCATATGATTAAGCTGTCATTATGCATTGCATCTGATTGAACAGAGCCTGTTTATTGTCCAGATTCATTCACAGCTGTGTGTCATAACCCATCATCTTTACCAGAATTCTCACTATTTCCCAAGTAAACTGTTTAGACTCACATCTTTGTCTCAAGGTTTGCTTTTCGAAAAACCCAAGCCAGGACAGCCATTCTTGTTCCTGACATACTGAACTGTTGGCCAAATTTCAAAGAATAGATCTATTTTATCTTCATATTTGTTCCTACAAGGAACACCATCCTTCCTTCCTTCTCTCTCTGGCTAACAGGTATGCATCTTCATTTTTAACACTTAGATTTATGTCTAATACATATATAGAAGAAAGTGGTTCTATAAAGTCTGTTACTTTTAAAGACATATATTTTGGCTTTTTTGTTTCTTTTTATTGTATTTAATATGTTTTTCTAGTCCTCTACCTTTTAAATATTTCATTTCCTAAGGGCAGGTAACCATTTTCAACTTTTGCCCTGGATTCTTGTGGAATTTGCCTCCCAGTCATATGGTAATATTGTTGTTTCTTGATTATTAGATTTTTGTCATTGACTCTGCATTTCCAAAATGGAAGAGAATGATTTCACTTTCTTCACTGGCACAGTACCACATAGATTCACAAACATTTCTGTCTCCCAATTCTCCTAATATATGTGGTTGCTAAGTCGTTCAGTCATGTCCGACTCTGTGTGACCCCATAGATGGCAGCCCACCAGGCTCCCCCATCCCTGGGATTCTCCAGGCAAGAACACTGGAGTGGGTTGCCATTTCCTTCTCCAATGCATGAAAGTGAAAAGTGAAAGTGAAGTCACTCAGTCGTCTCTGACTCTTAGCGACCCCATGGACTGCAGCCCATCAGGCTCCTCCACCCATGGGATTTCCAGGCAAGAGTACTGGAGTGGGGTAATATACATGGTAATCTTGGCTAAATAAATATTCATTGTTTGCATTAGTTAGACTATATAAACATCATTGACAGAACTGTGCTATTATGATTTTTCTTTTTCATACAAATTTAGTTCCCATGCAAATTAATAATTATCCTAAATTTTGAAAAATTCTGGTTAACTTAATTAGAATCTTCTGCTCTGTGAAAAAAAAAATTAAGAGAATAAAAAGACAAGCTTTAACTCAGACAGGGTTAAATATTTGCAAAATACATTATCTGATAGAAGAATGACATCCAAAATATACCAAAAAATAATAATAAAAGCTAGAGTGCCTGATGAGCTATGGAATGAGGTTTGTGACATTGTACAGGAGACAGGGATCAAGACCATCCCCATGGAAAAGAAATGCAAAAAAGCAAAATGGCTGTCTGGGGAGGCCTTACAAATAGCTGTGAAAAGAAGAGAAGCGAAAAGCAAAGGAGAAAAGGAAAGATATAAACATCTGAATGCAGAGTTCCAAAGAATAGCAAGAAGAGATAGGAAAGCCTTCTTCAGCAATCAGTGCAAAGAAATAGAGGAAAACAACAGAATGGGAAAGACTAGAGATCTCTTCAAGAAAATCAGAGATACCAAAGGAACATTTCATGCAAAGATGGGCTCGATAAAGGACAGAATGGTATGGACCTAACAGAAGCAGAAGATATTAAGAGATGGCAAGAATATACAGAAGAACTGTACAAAAAAGATCTTCACGACCCAGATAATCACGATGGTGTGATCACTGACCTAGAGCCAGACATCCTGGAATGTGAAGTCAAGTGGGCCTTAGAAAGCATCACTACGAACAAAGCTAGTGGAGGTGATAGAATTCCAGTTGAGCTATCCCAAATCCTAAAAGACGATGCTGTGAAAGTGCTGCACTCAATATGCCAGCACATTTGGAAAACTCAGCAGTGGCCACAGGACTGGAAAAGGTCACTTTTCATTCCAATCCCAAAGAAAGGCAATGCCAAAGAATGCTCAAACTACCACACAATTGCACTCATCTCACATGCTAGTAAAGTAATGCTTAAAATTCTCCATGCAAGGCTTCAGCAATATGTGAACCGTGAACTTCCTGATGTTCAAGCTGGTTTTAGAAAAGGCAGAGGAACCAGAGATCAAATTGCCAACATCTGCTGGATCCTGGAAAAAGCAAGAGAGTTCCAGAAAAACATCTATTTCTGCTGTATTGACTATGTCAAAGCCTTTGACTGTGTGGATCACAAGAAACTGTGGAAAATTCTGAAAGAGATGGGAATACCAGACCACCTGACCTGCCTCTTGAGAAATTTGTATGCAGGTCAAGAAGCAACAGTTAGAACTGGACATGGAACAACAGACTGGTTCAAAATAGGAAAGGAGTACATCAAGGCTGTATATTGTCACCCTGTTTATTTAACTTCTATGCAGAGTATATCATGAGAAACCCTGGATTGGAAGAAACAAGCTGGAATCAAGATTGCTAGGAGAAATATCAATAACCTCAGATATGCAGATGCTGCCTCTAAGTTGCTTCAGTCGTGTCCGACTCTGTGCGACCCCATAGACAGCAGCCCATCAGGCTCCTCTGTCCCTGGGATTCTCCAGGCAAGAACACTGGAGTAGGTTGCCATTTCCTTCTCCAATGCATGAAAGTGAAAAATGAAAGTGAAGTCGCTCAGTCGTGTCCGACTCTTAGCGACCCCATGGACTGCAGCCTACCAGGCTCTTCCATCCATGGGATTTTCCAGGCAAGAGTACTGGAGTGGGGTGCCATTGCCTTCTCCAGGACACGCAGATGACACCACCCTTATGGCAGAAAGTGAAGAGGAACTAAAAAGCCTCTTGATGAAGGTGAAAGTGGAGAGTGAAAAAGTTGGCTTAAAGCTCAACATTCAGAAAACGAAGATCATGGCATCCGGTCCCACCACTTCATGGGAAATAGATGGGGAAACAGTGGAAACAGTGTCAGACTTTATTTTTCTGGGCTCCAAAATCACTGCAGATGGTGACTGCAGCCATGAAATTAAAAGACACTTACTCCTTGGAAGGAAAGTTATGACCAACCTAGATAGCATATTCAAAAGCAGAGACATTACTTTGCCAACAAAGGTTCATCTAGTCAAGGCTATGGTTTTTCCTGTGGTCATGTATGGATGTGAGAGTTGGACTGTGAAGAAGGCTGAGCGCCAAAGAATTGATGCTTTTGAACTGTGGTGTTGGAGAAGACTCTTGAGAGTCCCTTGGACTGCAAGGAGATCCAACCAGTCCATTCTGAAGGAGATCAGCCCTGGGTGTTCTTTGGAAGGAATGATGCTAAAGCTGAAACTCCAGTACTTTGGCCACCTCATGCGAAGAGTTGACTCATTGGAAAAGACTCTGATGCTGGGAGGGATCGGGGGCAGGAGGAGAAGGGGATGACAGAGGATGAGATGGCTGGATGGCATCACTGACTCGATGGATATGAATCTGAGTGAACTCCAGGAGTTGTCGATGGCCAGGGAGGCCTGGCGTGCTGCGATTCATGGGGTCGCAAAGAGTCAGACACGACTGAGCGACTGATCTGATCTGATCTGAAAACTTATCAGTGAAACAACTCAATTTAAATATGGGTAAAAGATGCTCAACTCATATGTCATTAAGGAATTATAAGTTAAAATAATGAGATATCATGGCGCTCCTATTAGAATGGACAAAATCCATAACACTGATAATACCAAATGCTGAGAAGAACATGGATCAGTAGGAACAGTCATTTGTTACTGGTGGGGATACAGAATGTTCCAGCCACTTTAGAAGAGAGTTTAGCAGTTGTTTTCAAAACTAAACATACTCTTAACATATAAATTTTTGGTTGATTTTCTATTTAGCATCATTATTCAACCTCAAACTGTTTGATTACTATTAAATATTTAAATATCCTGTCAGTTTCTTCATCTTGAAGAAATTTATATCTCCATATTCTTAGAGATATGACTGATAGTTTGGTTAGGTATACAATCCAGGTTATAAATAATTTTTTCATTAAAAATTTCAAGACATTATTTCTCTTTCTTCCTCCTGTCTGTCTCTCTCTCTCTCTCTTTCTCCCTCCCTTGAAAGTTTATAGCATGATCTTATTTGCTACTGGTTTTCTGAAATTCTTTAAATTTCATAATAATAAGTCTGATGATTGTGAATCTATGAGCACTTATAAAGTAATTTAAATCTATAAAAATCACATCCTTTGGTTTAGGGAAAATTGACTGACTATGTTCTTTGAAAACCTATCCCCCTCAACTTCTTCAGTTCTTCTTTCATGAATTTCGTATTACTTAAATGATGAAATTCCTAGACATATTCTCTATCTTTTTTCTTCTTTGTCTACGTTTTCCATCTCTTTTGTTTTTGTTAATTTTCTCATAACATTTTGTTTTCCAAATCTCCTACTTCTATATAATGTTAGTCTCAAAAAAATTTTATATCTGTATTTTTCCTCTTATAACATACTATTCATTTTATACTTGACATAACTCCTCTCACTTCTCTGAAGGTGCTAATGATAATTGGTGAGTCTTGTTTTTCGCTTTTCCTTGCATGATTCCCACTTCTCCCAATATGCATGCTTTCTTGTTTTGGTCTTTGTATTTCATGTCATATATTCTCTTCAAAATCTGGAAACCCTTTGCTAGGAACTTATATCTAAAAATACCAAAAAAAAAGAACTGTATGAAACCCTTGGGCCCTTTGCTGAGTTGGCTGTAGTTCCTACCATAGGCTGACCTGTCTGGACAGTTTCATTGCAAAGCCCCGAAGGTCATTAATTTTTTTTTCCCCCTAGAATTAGCTGGATTCCCTAGAGAAGGGTTTTTCAGTGAAGTTTTATGTCTGACTTGGAGCATTCTTCAAGTCAATATGTGACCTCTATCTTCCATCAACCTGTTATCCCCAGTCTATAATCCCTCTGTTTTACCATCTCTGGAGATTCAACATATATTCTATGTGGATGGAGGGGTTGGTTATGAAGCAAAGTTCTCTGGTTATGGGGGAGAAGCTGCAGATCTAATTGCTTCTTAAATAGCTGTCAAACAATTGTGCAGGTACCAATTACAGGGGTACTTGCTCAACCAATGCCTGTTGCTTTTGATGAGTCTCTGATACAAATTAGGTGACATCACAGCTTCCTCTCCTGCTGGCATAAGGCCAAGTCTTTCATGTTTGCTGAATCAATTACCAATTATTCCTGTTTATGTGAGTTTATAAATAAAACAAGGAAACAAAACACAACTTTTGACTTACTTCAGTGCAAATACCTGTGGTTAGTTCTCCATCTTAAGCCAGAATTGATTTCACTTAACCTGTAAGAAGACTTAACTCCCAAAGTTTTCCCTTGGGAGACCTCTCCCACCATAACCTACCTTCACACCATCCTCCTCATGCTGCAGAGAATCCTGAGTATTCCGGAGTCTAAGGCAGTGCTTTCAGATTGCATATCAGCTCTTTCCCTATCTGTCTTTTTATCCTCAATCTATACAAAAACCTTGAGATGAAAGCCTGTTTTTTATCCCCGTGCCTTTTTGCTTACTCAGTGTCCAGCTCATGGTAGGCTTTCTTTATCTTTATTGAACACATAGATGATTGAATGAAGTGTTAAGGAATCGAGAAAAAGCTAAAATAAGAGGAAATGGGATTCAGCCATATTCTAGCTCTTAACAAGTAATTAATAAAATCTGCTTCGCTGTCACATTTATGGGCAGTTTCACTGAAGTGAATGAAAACAGGCTGAAAGGAGGAATAAAGAATTTAGGTGCTTGTTACCTGTTTATGGTAGTAAAAGTCAACATGGGTCCTGAGCATGTTTTGTGAGACCAATTTTTGTATCAACATACCATTTTGCCAAATTGTATTTTCTATTTTTTGGCGTGTTCCCCTCTCATCTGAACAACAATAACAATAAAAAAAAGTCCTGAACAAGTAGTTGCAAAACTTCTATATATACTTGATAGTTCACTATGCCTCATCAAAAGTCCTATTTATTTGTTTTAACTAATGTTCCAAAGAAAATGTGCAGACCCTCTAACATATTGCTTGAAGGTTAAAGAGTGTGTTCATTTCATAACCCTAAATTAATGTTCTGTGTTCTGTATTCACTCTAACAGAGCCGTATCTATCTCCTGAACATCTATGAAAGGAAACTCCCCTAGGAAAAATAATTCATAAATATCTGACCAGTCTGAACTGGATCTTTGATGTTACAACTTCACAGGGAGCTGCTTTTGGTTATGGAGGTTTCAGAAAATTTGTACTCCAGGTTCTTAGATCATTCATTTCAGGTTTATTAGTTTATCACTTTCGGGTCTTCATGTAACTGAAACATTCCACTTTGAGTATTGTCAACTGAAAGAAAAAAAAAATGCACAACCTGAGAGTTAAGAATTATTTAGTTAGTTTTTCTTTTCCTTGACTTCACTGAGGACTGTAACCCAGGCAGGCAGCCTCTCAGATAGTTCTGAGGCACTGTTCCAAAGAAATAAAGGAGGGGCCAGGATTTGTAGGAATTTTTTGCTGGGTGATAAAAGTGTAACCTCAAAAATCACTGCTAACCACACACATACACACACACAACAGTCATCTTAAATTAATGAGTTTAGTGTTTTTCTATGTATGGGAAAATGCAAGTGTTCAGGCTTGAAATCATTCCTTTGACGTGCACCTCAACTCTTGAGGGCCAATATCCTCTTTTCTCCAGTCTGAATTCACCTGGGCTGCTGCAATGGCTGATAGCTTTATGGCTTCTCAGGGGGCTCAGCAGGTACAGAATCTGCCTGCCAGTGCAGGAGACCCAAGAGATATGGGTTCGATACCTGGGTCGGGAAGATAGATCCCCTGGAAGAGGAAATGGCAACACACTCCAGCATCCTTGCCTGGGAAATCCCATGGACAGAGGAGCCTGGCAGGCTACTTATCCATGGGGTTGCAAAATGTCAGATACTACTGAGCACAAGCGCAGCTCTAACTTATGATTGTAACATCCTATGGTTACTGAAATGGCAGGTGATGTTCATTGTCCATAGTATCAAACCTGGGAGGCAACCTTACCTGCTAAGCAAAGATGAGAAAACAATAGAGTCTTCCTCATGAAGACAGCATTTTCCAGTTCGGCCTGTTCTGGAGCCTGGAGTCAGGGGCCACTGGTAGAACACAGCCCAGGTAGCTCTGCCTGGGCCATGAATTTGGCATCAACTATAGTGTTGGAGGGTAGTGACAGAGAATCAAGACCATGCTCTCTGTACCATACCTGAAAGGTCCTCTTGGTCTGAGGACTCTGGAAATAAATGAATTATCATGGAACAACCAACTGGATTGGGATAAATTAATACAAATTGGATAAAGATTTACTATTCCATAAAGTGAAGTAGTAAATAATCCGCCTGCTAATGCAAGAGGCATGAGTTCTGACCCTGGGGTGGAAAGATCCCCGGGAGGAGGGCATAGCAACCCACTGCAGTATTCTTGCCTGGAAAATCCCATGGATAGAGGAGCCTGGTGGACTAGAGTCCCTGGGGTCATGAAAGAGTGAGAGATGACTGAGCAAATAAACAGCAACAACAAAATGATATCTCAGCTAGTGCTCATCAAGAAGGCCTTGTTGTCTTTCTCCCCCAGGAGCACCTCAAGTCTTGGGTTTATATCTATACATCTTGGTTTTCCCCTCTTTTAATTTTGTCTTTCCTAGTTCCCTGATACTTTACATCTACTCAGACTCTGATCAGATTTTTAAGGGTAAAAAGATGCTATGAAGTTGTTTGCTGGTGTCCTGTCCATTCTCTGGACAGTGATCACTGTAACTCCCCATTCCTTCTCCTAAAGCTGCCGGGTCGAACACTCCTGTGATCCTGCACTGGGTCCCTTTCCACACTGTGTTCTTATTCCATTGTTCATGCTATCATTTATTTGATTTTTAACAGACTTTTAAAAACTTCTAATTACAATGCAGATTTTCTGTAGGATGAATGATAACACCAATTAGCATTGAAAGATCTGCCAGACTGTGTGAAAGCACTTTACAAACATGATCTGAAATCACTTTCAAATAATCCTTTTGTCTGCAGAGGCTGTTGTTCCTCACTTTATACATGAGGAAAAAAGATGAGATTCAGCGAGCTTTGGTGTTTTCCCCATAGGCACACAATTAGAAAGTTCTAGAGGTGGAACTTGAACCTAAGTCTACCTAGATATTTATCATGGGAGTTAGATCTTTATCAAACGTGAAAAGGCACTCATAATTCTATTATCTAAAAGAGAACTTTGTGATATTCTTTCTTGTTATTTTGCTTATGATAGCATATGCATAAATTTGTGTATGCACATACAAATTCATACATGACCACAAATATATTTATGTGAGTTTTAAATTACATATCTATTTAATGGGATAATTTTTGTGTGTTTTTATTTATAACTATTCTGAAGCTTTTTGTGTGTTATTTTGTATACTTTATGTTTTTGTGAAAATAATATCCACTATTCAAAATAATCTTCTTTTAACCACTCCTTTACTGGTGTGTATGTGGATTTTTTTCATTTTATATTTTCCTACTCTTTCATTATGAAAGAGGTGGTGGTGTGCAGAGTTTACAGTCTGCCTTTTAATGACACACCTCAGCCTAACTCTAGGGGGCCTCCTTTGCTGTATACATTCTCTCATCAACCACTTTCATTGTTCTAGCCAAAATGGCCAGTCTTCCAGCCTGTTGCTCTAACAGACCAGCTCCCAAGAGAGTATATTCCACCTGTTCTAAATCTCATCAATCTTCATAAATGCGTGCAGAGAAAAAGGCTAGCTTCACGGCAGAGTGATGTTAGAAAGACTATTTCCCTAGAAATCAAACCCCAACCTCCTTCCCCTCCCTTGACCCCCCTCCCCCACCCCATCCCCCTCTCCTGTCTCCTATTTCCACATCCTCATTGAGGCCAGGACTTGCCCTCTGTGGGAGCCCAGCGTTAATCAGGTCATCACTAACTAATGTGTTCAATGAACTTGAGCAGTACAGCCGTCAACTACGTGGTCCCTGAAATTACTTGTTTCCTTGTTTCCAGCTGCTTCCTGAAATACCACGTCTTAGGAGCAGATGCTACCTGCTTACTTTTATGTAAATTTGGATTCTGACATTAAATCCCAAAAGTATTCTTAAGTGTTGAAAGATTTGTCATGTCCAAACAGGATACCTGTAAACACTTTGCTGTTTTAAGCTGTAGTCTTAGTCCAAAGAGTGGATTTTGTCATTTCTTAAAATTACCTTTAAAAAAAAAAAACAGAGCTTTGTTTTACTAGCTAAGACTTACAGGAGGAAAAACAAATTCTTTAGATCTGTACTCAACTCCTTATTTCTCATTTTTTTGGCATTTATGTGACTTACAGAACTTCAGAAGTTTGAACATGCCCACACTTTTGTAAACAGCCTGACTACAGTTTTTCAAAGAGAATTGTGTAATGTTTTCTGTCTCCCAGAGCACCTGAGCAAACTTGTGGGTTTGAAGAACCTTTCTAAATTCTCTGCATATCACACATAACTGCCTTTTTCCTTATTTAGAATATTTGCATCAATATTATGAGCAGGGATGGAAAGATAATACTTGTACTCCAATATACAGAAGCTTTTTATTCTTTCTCTCTCTCTGTTTTACACACACACACACACATGAGAGAGAGAGAGAGAGAAATATGTGAGGTTCAGTTCAGTCACTCAGTCGTGTCTGACTCTTTGCGACCCCATGAACCGCAGCACGCCAGGCCTCCCTGTCCAGCACCAACTCCTAGAGTCTACCCAAACCCATGTCCATTGAGTCGGTGATGCTATCCAACCATCTCATCCTCTGCTGTCCCCTTCTCCTCCTGCCCTCAATCTTTCTCAGCATCAGGGTCTTTTCCAATGAGTCAGCTCTTCGCATCAGGTGGCCAAAGTATTGGAGTTTCAGCTTCAACATCAGTCCTCCCAATGAACACCAAGGACTGATCTCCTTTAGGATGGACTGGTTGGATCGCTTTGCAGTCCAAGGGACTCTCAAGAGTCTTCTCCAACACCACAGTTCAAAAGCATCAATTCTTCGGTGCTCAGCTTTCTTTATAGTCCAACTCTCACATCCATAGATGACCACTGGAAAAACCATAGCCTTCAGTAGACAGACCTGTGTTGGCAAAGTAATGTCTCTGCTTTTTAATATGCTGTCTAGATTGGTCATAACTTTCCTTCCAAGGAGTAAGCATCTTTTAATTTCATGGCTGCAATCACCATCTGCAGTGATTTTGGAGCCCAGAAAAATAAAGTCAGCCACTGTTTCCACTGTTTCCCCATCTATTTGCCATGAAGTGATGGGACCAGATGCCATGATCTTCATTTTCTGAATGTTGAGCTTTAAGCCAACTTTTTCACTCTCCTCTTTCACTTTCATCAAGAGGCTCTTTAGTTCTTCTTCACTTTCTGCCATATGTGAGGTGATATATGTTAATTAACTAGATGGGAGAAATTTTGTTCACAATGCACATATATATCGTCACCACAATATATACTTTAAATATCTTGCTTGTAAATTTTAGCACAATAAAGTTTAAAAATATTCTTTTATTCATTTTCTGTGCAAATACATTTAAATAATGACAGTATCCCTACTAGTAGGCTCCTTTTCATCTAGTTTATAACTTTATTAATCTATTGTTAACCTTTGATCCTTATCAACCTCTTGCCTGATAAAAATTGAAACACCATGTACAGCTCTTTTGAATGAAATGCCATTTGTTAATATATAGTAATGCTAGTTATGATTTGCTGATCACCACGTGCTGCTTAGAACACTTTACATACTCATTTAGGCACCTTAACAGCTTTGCAGAAGTGATGTTGTGACTTGATTTTACAAATCAGAAAAAAAGAGTCAGCGAGGTTGAATAAATTGTATAGTATCACCTGGTTAGGCTTCCCTGGTGGCTCAGAGGTTAAAGCGTCTGCCTCCAATGCAGGAGACCCAGGTTTGATCCCTAGGTCAGGAAGATCCCCTGGAGAAGGAAATGGCAACCCACTCCAGTATTCTTGCCTGGAGAATCCCATGGACAGAAGAGCCTGGTGGGCTACAGTCCACAGGGTTGCAAAGAGTCAACTGAGCGACTTCACTTTCACTTTCATCACCTGGTTCAGTTCAGTTCAGTTCAGTTCTGTCACTCAGTTGTGTCCAACTCTTTGCGACCCCATGAATCACAGCACGCCAAGCCTCCCTGCCCATCACCAACTCCCGGAGTTCACCCAGACTCACATCCATCAAGTAAGTGATGCTATCCAGCCATCTCATCCTCTGTCGTCCCCTTCTTCTCCTGCCCCCAATCCCTCCCAGCATCAGAGTCTTTTCCAATGAGTCAACTCTTCGCATGAGGTGGCCAAGGTACTGGAGTTTCAGCTTCAACATCCTTCCCTCCAAAGAAATCCCAGGGCTGATCTCCTTTAGAATGGACTGGTTGGATCTCCTTGCAGTCCAAGGGACTCTCAAGAGTCTTCTCCAACACCACAGTTCAAAAGCATCAATTCTTCGGCACTCAGCTTTCTTCAACTCTCACATCCATACATGACCACTGGAAAAACGATAGCCTTGACTAGACAGACCTTTGTGGGCAAAGTAATGTCTCTGCTTTTGAATATGCTATCTAGGTTGGTCATAACTTTTCTTCCAAGGAGTAAGCATCTTTTAATTTCATGGCTGCAATCACCATCTGCAGTGATTTTGGAGCCCCCCAAAATAAAGTCTGACAGTTTCCAATGTTTCTGCATCTATTTGCCATGAAGTGATGGGACCAGATGCCATGATCTTCATGTTCTGAATGTTGAGCTTTAAGCCAACTTTTTCACTCTTCACTTTCACTTTCATCAAGAGGCTTTTTAGTTCTTCTTCACTTTCTGCCATAAGGGTGGTGTCATCTGCATATCTGAGATTATTGATATTTCTCCCAGTAATATTGATTCCAGCTTGTGGTTCTTCCAGCCCAGCGTTTCTCATGATGTACTCTGCATAGAAGTTAAATAAACAGGGTGACAATATACAGCCTTGACTTACTCCTTTTCCTTTTTGGAACCAGTCTGTTGTTCCATGTCCAGTTCTAATTGTTGCTTCCTGACCTGCATATAGGTTTCTCAAGAGGCAGGTCAGGTGGTCTGGTATTCCCATCTCTTTCAGAATTTTCCACAGTTTATTGTGATCCACACAGTCAAAGGCTTAGTAAGAGACAAAATTATGATTTGCACCCTGAACTCTAAGAGTTTATGCTCTTTCCACAGCTCTCCTCAGACTGTCTTAAATCATTACCTGATGGCTTAAATGCAGTATTAACCTAATGCATTTACCAACAATTCATAGCGGATTTCAGTGAAAATTAGTCAATCTGAAGTTCAAGTGCTATTGCACAGTTCAAATTGATTCATTGCACATATTACTAAGTGAGCATTTACTAAGAACCAGGCAATGTGCCGGTTACTAAAAATATCATGAAGGTGAAAGTGAAGTCACTCAGTCGTGTCCGACTCTTTGCGACTCCATGGACAGTAGCCTACCAGGCTCCAGGTCCATGGGATTTTCCAGGCAAGAATACTGGAGAGCTCTGCCATTTCCTTCTCCAGGGGATCTTCCCAACCCAAGGATCAAACCCGGTTCTTCTGCATTGGAGACAGATGATTTACCATCTGAGCCACTAGGGAAGCCATATCATGGGGAGAAAAAAAAGGCATGACCTCTAGCCTCATGATGATAGCTATCTGGTGTATAGGCAACACTGCTCTTCCTGCATGGTTTCTTTCACCTGGGGCTTTATAACCTGAGATCATGTAAATAAGGGGAGTGTACTAATCAAAATCTGCTGTGGACACGTTGCCCCCACCAATTCCCATAGTCTTTGCTTCAGCTACATGCTCCCATTGACCTTCTCTCCCAATCGTTCTCATTCCTGAATTAAAAAAAAAAAAAAAATCTGAGCTAACTGTAAATATCCTTAAAAATACTCAAACCAAGCCCTGACACATTTCTCTTCCCTACTCCATCCAGCTCATACTTACTTTTCCTAAAGTGAGGCCCAGGCTTCAGTATTGTAATAATACACCCAACTGATTCCCATGGGCAGCAGTAGTCAGGGTACTTTAGTTAACTACTACATCACTTAGAGCTTCCCATCATGAATCCGTAAAGATTCTGTGGCTGCAACAGAAATCTGGCTTAAGGTCAAAGTTCTGTCCATTGCAGTGGCCCATTTCTAGTGCCCAGATTTTTCTCTGAGTTCCTGAGCTACTGTTAACATTTCCTTTTCTGAGTTTGGTGAATTGAGGCTCTACCTAGACTGCTGGTCAGTTCAGAGACTGGATGCCTTCTGGGTATTTGCATAGTCTAGGGAGGGAGTGTCTCCTGAAAAACAGATAGGAGAATTAAGGGTATAAGGAAGTAGCAGAAACCTGTGACAATGACAATAGCTGGTGGCTTCTTGCCTGGCACTAACCACCCAGTATGATACATGCACAGTCAGTTTTGTGTGAACATTATCATGAGTATTCAATACTTAGGAAAACTTGCTGAGGATAAAGTTACAAGACAATCCAATGGCAAATAAACTTATGATCAGGGAGACAATTTAAATGATGATAAATGACAATGAAAAATAAGACCATTATGTCATAGTTGTTAAATAAATATTTAACAAGTGTTAGAATTTTAAAGAAGAGAAAGAGTTCTATAGAGTAGTGCTGTGCTTAGTCGCTCAGTCATGTCCAGCTCTTTTGCAATTCTATGAGCTATAGTCTGCCAGGCTTTTCTGTCCATGGAATTCTCCAGGCAAGAATATTGGAGTGGGTAGCCATGCCCTCCTCCAGGAGATCTTCCTAACCAAAAGATCAAACCCAGGTCTCTTGCATTGTAGGCATTCTTTATTGACTGAGCCACCAGGGCAGCTCTATAGGCTAGTAATGTCTTGCTTAATCAAAGTGGGAGATGAGGTATGTCTTGAAGGATAACTAGGATTGTTAAGGTGATTAGAGCAACAAAAATAATTCTAGTAGAGAACTTTCTGTGAGCAAAAAAGTGGAATGGATAAACCCAGCTCAGGCAACGCTAAATAGAGGCGTTATGTGGTACTAGTGGTAAAGAACCTGCCAGTGCAGGAGATTAAGAGACTTGAGTTCAATCCCTGGGTCAGGAAGATCCCCCGGAGGAGGGCACGACAATCCATTGCAGTTTTCTTGCCTGGAGAACTCATGGACAGAGGAGCCTGGCAGCCTACAGTCCATCGAGTCACAAATGGTCAGACACGACAAAAGCAACTTAGCATTCTTAAACTGGGAAACATAGGGAAGATACAGAAAGCATGAAAGATAAAGGCCATTTTGTTTATATGATCTTCTCAAGAGGTTGGGTTTATATTGAAGAGAAGAGTGTTTGAAGCCCTTAGGGCAAGGAAGTAATGAGCAAGCATTGCTTTAAGAAATACAGTCTTCCTTTGTTGTCATTTAAATTAATTGGGGATAGATGAGAATTCAGAGAGATGAACTTTTTTTTTTTTTTAATAAAATGGATAAAAATAAATGTGAAGGACACTGCATTACTAGTTTGGCGAAGGGAAACCAAGAAGAAAAAGGAGGCCATAAAATACTGGATGTCTCAGAAAAACGATGCTGTCATCAACAGAGCTAAATCCAAAAAGGAGACATTTGGCAAGATCAGAGGCAAGAATATGTATTTTAGAAGTCTTACTTATGGCCTGAGGATCTAGGAAGGGCAAGTCCATGATGAAATACCTGTGATCACATGAAACTAAACCATTTTAGACAGTGACATATGAAACTGACATGAAAAAACCTGAAGGAAATCTTCACAAAATTGTGTAGTGTGCAGCAAGTGGCAGATGAATGATATTATGGTCACATAGGATAATGCATTCAGGTGAAAGAGATAAAAACTATAATTTTAGCATGATGAGTTCTCTTATAAAGCTGTCACTTCTGCTATATAAATTTGTAGTTTCAATATTCAAGGGGTTAATTGTACCAAGTCATTGTCACCACCTAAGCAAAGGATGTAGGAGTTATTGCAAACTGCTTCCTTAAGCCTTCCTTAGGCCAACATGACACTGAGTACCATAGCCAAACAAATATTAAATGTTATTACGGAAAGTTAAAAGAGCTACATAATATAACATATACATATAAAGTTGCAATAGTTGTAGAAGGTTTAAGTTACTTCTGGAAAAACATGCAAGTGATATGATAAAGATCTTTTTAAAAAAGAATAATTCTTCTGTTGGAATAAAAATGAGTAAGTCAAAGCCCCAATCAGTGAGGAAATTACCGTTTTGTGAACAGAGAAAAAGTTTGGACAATTAAATTACTGTAAGCTATGATACCAAATATATCAGAGGAATGAAAAGATTGTTTTGATAGCACAGAGGATGAAGCAAATGATTTTTCCCCAGGTACTTGGGAGAAGTTAACCAGAAGAATGAATATTTAAGTTGAAAATGAAAACTGGAATCATTTCAGTAAAAATGTGTGTCAAGAGTTCAAAGTGCGGAGAATAGCACCTGCAAGGCTGTAATGTCATGAAACAGCTCAGCAGTTTTACTGAACAGTGAATTCAGGATTATTTGGACAAGGAGTAGGGGAAAGGAGCAGAATAATTGCAGGAGCCAAGATGGAGAAGGTAAAGTGAGAATAGGGAAGCTTATGTTGCTGTAACAAATACCCCCAAACCTCATGAATTTAAAGCTGTGAAGATTTATTTCTTTCACAACATGGCGATGCCAGTCAGCTTGGAGCTCTGCTCTTCATCTTCCTCTTTCTCCACCATCTGAATGCTAAATACTGTGACAGGGAACAAAACAGAAACCTGGCAAATCACATATTGGAAACTCACCCGAAGTAAAACACATCTCTTACATTGGGTTAGCCACAGCAACGACATGGATACACCTAACTTCCAAAGAGCAGGGAAGGGAAACTTGACCATGTCCCTTAAGGAAAAGCTGAAAATATTGGTGAACTATATTGATTCCTGACCCAGGCATGCCCATGAGTAGCCAGGAGTCTCCAGCAGAGGCGTGGGTCAGCAGTGGCCTGCTGCAGGCTCAGGGGCCCTGAGGGCAGCAGGCCTGCATGGGACCTTTTGAGCTTATCTTCATTACCTCCACCACAGTTTGGCCTCAGGTTAAGCCCTTCAACAGAAGATTGGATTAAAGATTTACTGAACCTGCCCCACCCACCCCACCCCCACCATCAGAACAAGACCCAGTTTGCCCCTCAGTCAGTCCTGAGTCTCTCCCATCAGGAAGCTTCCAAAAGCCTCTTATCCTTATCCATCAGAGGGCAGATAGAATGAAAACCACAATCACAGAAAACTAACCAAACTGATCACATGGACCACTGCCTTGTCTAACTCAAAGAAACTATGAGCCATGCCCTGTAGGGCCACCCAAGATGGACAGGTCATGGCAGAGAGTTCTGACAGAATGTGGTCCACTGGAGAAGGGAATAGCAAACCACTTCACTTTTCTTGCCTTGAGAACCCCATGAACAGTATGAAAAGATAAAAAGGAATGACACTGAAAGATGAACTCCCCAGGTGGGTAGGTGCCAAACGTGCTACTGGAGAAGAGTGGAGAAATAACTCCAGAAAGAATGAAGAGACAGAGCCAAAGCAAAAACAACACCCCGTTGTGGATGTGACAGGTGATGGAAGTAAAGTCTGATGCTTTAAGAGCAGTATTGCATAGGGACCTGGAATGTTAGGTCCATGAATCAAGGCAAATTGGAAGTGATCAAACAGGAGATGGCAAGAGTGAACATTGACATTTTAGGAATCAGTGAACTAAAATGGACTGGAATGGGTGAATTTAACTCATGACCTTTACATCTACTACTGTGGGGAAAAAATGCCTTATAAGAAATGGAATAGCCCTTATAGTCAACAAAAAAGTCTAAATTTCAGTACTTGGATACAATCTCAAAAACAAAAGAATGATCTCTGTTCATTTCCAGGGCAAACCATTCAATATTTCAGTAAACTAACCAGTAATGCTGAAGAAGCTTTAGTTGAACAGTTCTATGAAGACCTACAAGACCTTCTAGGACAAACACCCCCAAAAAAATGTCCTCTTCATCATAGGGGACTGGAATGCAGAAGTAGGAAGTCAAGAGGTACCTGGAGTAACTGGCAAATTTGGTCTTGGAGTACAAAATCAAGCAGGTCAAAGGCTAACAGAGTTTTGCCAAGAGAACACACTGGTGATACCAAACACCCTCTTCCAACAACAGAGGAGAAGACTGTACACATGGGCATCACCAGATGGTCAACACTAAAATCAGATTGATTATATTTTTTGCAGCAAAAGATGGAGAAGCTCTATACAGTCAGCAAAAACAAGACCAGGAGCTGACCATTGCTCAGATCATGAACTCCTTATTGCCAAATTCACTCTTAAATTGAAGAAAGTGGGGAAAACCACTAGACCATTCAGGTATGACCTAAATCAATTCCTTATGATTATACAGTGGAAGTGACAAATAGATTCAAGGGATTAGATCTGATAGAGTGCCTGAAGAACTATGGACGGAGGTTCCTGACATTGTACGGGAGGCAGTGATCGAGACCATCCCCAAGAAAAAAGAAATGTAAAAAGGCAAAATGGCTGTCTGAGGAGGCCTTACAAATAGCTGTAGAAAGAAGAGAAGCTAAAGGCAAAGGGGAAAAGGAAAGATATACCCATTTGAATGCAGAGTTCCAAAGAATAGCAAGGAGAGATAAGAAAGTTTTCCTCAGTGATCAGTGCAAAGAAATGGAGGAAAACAATAGAATGGGAAAGACTAGAGATCTCTTCAAGAAAATTAGAGATACCAAGGGAACATTTCATGCAAAGATGGGTTCAATAAAGGACAGAAATGGTAAGGACCTAAGAGAAGCACAAGATATAAAGAAGAGGTGGCAAGAATACACAGAAAAACTATACAAAAAATATTTTCATGACCCAGATAACCATGAAGGTGTGATCACTCACCTAGAGCCAGATATCCTGGAATGCGAAGTCAAGTGGGCCTTAGGAAGCATCAGTAGGATCAAAGCTAGTGGAGGTGATAGAATTCCCATTGAGCTATTTCAAATCCTAAAAGATGATGCTGTGAAAGTGCTTCACTCAATATGCCTGAAAATCTGGAAAACTCAGCAGTGGCCACAGGACTGGAAAAGGTCAATTTTCATTCCAATCCCAAAGAAAGACAATTCCAAAGAATGTTCAAGCTACAGCACAATTGCACTCATCTCACATGCTAGAAATGTAATGCTCAAAATTCCCCAAGCCAGGCTTCAATAGTATATGAACCATGAAGTTCCAAATGTTCAAGCTGGATTTAGAAAAGGCAGAGGAAGCAGAGATCAAATTGCCAACATCTGCTGAATCAGTGAAAAAGCAAGAGAGTTTCAGAAAAATACCTACTTTATTGACTATGCCAATGCCTTTGACTGTGTGGATCACAATAAACTGTGGAAAATTCTGAAAGAGATGGAAATACCAGACCACCTGATGTACCTCCTGAGAAATGTCTATACAGGTCAAGAAGCAACAGTTAGAACTCAACATAGAACAGCACACTGGTTCCAAATAGGGAAAGGAGTACATCAAGGCTGTATATTGTCACCCTGCTTATTTAACTTATATGCAGAGTACATCATGCGAAATGCCATGCTGAATGAAGCAGAAGCTGGAATCAAGATTGCCAGGAGAAATATCAATAACCTCAGATATGTAGATGACATCACCTTTATGGCAGAAAGTGAAGAAGAACTAAAGAGCCTCTTGATTAAAGTGAAAAAGGAGAGTGAAAAAGTTGGCTTAAAGCTCAATGTTCAAAAAATGAAGATCATGGCTTCTGGTCTCATCACTTAATGGCAAATAGATGGGGAAACAATGGAAACACCGACAGACTTTATATTTGCGGCTTCCAAAATCACTACACACTGCACCCATGAAATTAGAAGACACTTGCTCCTTGGAAGAAAAGCTATGACCAAACTAGACAGCATATTAAAAAGCAGAGACATTACTTTTTGAACAAAGGTCCGTCTAGTCAAAGCTATGGTTTTTCCAGTAGTCATGTATGATGTGAGAGTTGGACTATAAAGAAAATAGAGCACTGAAGAATTGATGCTTTTGAACTGTGGTGTTGGAGAAGACTCTTGAGAGTCCCTTGGACTGCAAGGAGATCCAACCAGTCCATGCTAAAGGAGATCAGTCCTGAATATTCATTGGAAGGACTGATGCTGAACCTGAAACTCCAATCCTTTGGCCACCTGATGCGAAGAACTGACTTATTTGAAAAGACCATGATGTGGGAAAGATTGAAGGCAGAAGGAGAAGAGGATGACAGAGGTTGAGATGTTTGGATGGCATCACCGACAGAATGGACATGAGTTTGAATAGGCTCTGGGAGTTGGTGATGGACAGGGAGGCCTGACATGCTGCAGTCCATGGGGGTCTCAAAAAGTCAGACACGACTGAGCAACTGAACTGAACTGATATTGATTCCTGCATAAACTTCATTAAAGATACTAGCCTAATCTTACAGGTAACCAGTGGAGGTTATCTATGGATGATAGCAGCAGCCTTCTTAGATAGTAAACCATTCAGCCAGTAGAATAGAGATCAACTCAAATTAGTGATTCTCAAATTCAGCATTCATCAGAATCATGTGGATAGCTTGTTAAAAACACAGACTGCTGTTCCTCACACCCTGAGTTTCACAATCAGTAGGCCTGGGGGTATGTCTTGGGCCTTGTCTTTCTATCATGTGTGATGATGCTTCATTTTTGGGGATCACAGTCTGAGAACCATTGAACTGGCAGAGTCAGATGTTGGAGTTACTGTGAAAATATGATGGGAAGATGACAGATAAAATGAAAGCAAGAGCAAAGTAACAAGAGAAGCAATAGTAGACCCAAGAGACTTTTTTATTGTGGTTGCATTATGAGAATTTCATAATATTGGATGTTAGGGGTGAGAGAAGATTTGAAAGTGACATGGAATATCTTCTTTGGATAGGTAACTGCCCATTAACCACGATGGAATCTATGGAGGATGGAGCAGGGTTAGGAATGGGTGGAGAAAGTTTTGAATTTAGTTTATGATATTGCATGTCTCAAGTCCCTGAAGGCATGCAAATTTGATATGTCCAGTCAACCACTAAAATTCAGCTCTGGATCTTAGAAGAGTGCTAATACCTGAAGATAGTAATTGAGAATTGGCAGAGTACTTATGGAATGGAAGCCACTGGATAAAGTGATCATCCAGGAAGAGTATTTTGCATGAAAAAGGCGAAGAACCAAGAGCAGAATCCTGAAATGCCCTAATAATTAGATACATGAAGAGGATGTTGAAAAGCCAGAATAAGACAATAAAAATGATTAAAGAGCAGAAGAACTAGCAAAGATATGTGTCAGGAAATAAAAAAGGAGACATTTAAAAACCAGGGTGTCAAAAATGTTAAAAATCAATGGTGTCAAATACTTTAAAGAGATCAACATGACCAGGGCTTAACACAGGCCTGTAATAATTAAGTGCATCCATAACTTTATTTATGGTGTCCCTGATAATTCAGTTGGTAAAGAATCCACCTGCAATCCACCTGGTTTGATTCCTGGGTCGAGAAGATCCACTGGAGAAGTATTTTTGGGCTTCCCTTGTGGCTCAGTGGGTAGAGAATCTGCCTGCAATGTGGGAGACCTGGGTTCAGTCCCTGAGTTAGGAAGATCCCCTGGAGGAGGGAAAGGCTACCCACTCCAGTATTCTGGCCTGGAGAATTCCATGGACTGTATAGTCCATGGGGTTGCAGAGAGTCAGACCCAACTGAGTCACTTTCACTTCACTTCATCACTTTATTTAGCCAGGCCCTAAAACACCTGTTGACTACATTGTTGGCACAAGTCTTTTATCCTCATCCTTAAATTAATCATGGGAATCTTCTTAGCCACCAAGTTCATTTTTCAAAGCTGAAGTCACCCTTGAGGAATCAGTCATCTTGCAATCATAGGCACCAGTGAGGTTGTCTTATTCCTTTGGCAAAGGGAGGGATAGTGAAAAATGGGATGAGTCTAAACCTTTACTTGACAGTACTTCAAAGATGACTAGAATCTGGAACTGAAAGCATGCTGCCCTGACATCCAGAGTTGCTTGTGTACAAAGAGTCATTTCACAGGCCACACTCTGGCTCAAGTTTTAGAAATTCTTCCCAGTCACTTGATAAAACATCTATATCCCTACTTCTATTCTCAGGCCTAATATGAGCCCTAAACTCTAAGTTGAATCTATGACTTTTGTTCAAATATATATATGAATCTATATATGACTCTATATTCCCAAATGTGTTTATCTCCACTGGGACTACCACCTAGCCCAACCAGTCAACATGGTTTTTCAAGTCAGACTTCAGAGAATTGCTAAGGTCATCTCAGGTCATCTACAAACTACATCTGACCTGCACCTGTCTTTTCCTAGATGATCCTATCTAAACCTAACCCCTGCCTGCTCCTTGCTCTCAGCAAATGATGCCCCTGTCTTGCTCAGGCTGAAGCTACCAAGTATGGATGCTATGGGCACATAGTTTCATTAGAGAAAGAAGCCAAATAGATTTAAGCAGATCAAGCTAAGCCTTCATGACCATGAATGAGAGATGATGTGTCTTGCTCTTTTTGTTTGTTCTTGAAAGGATCCATTTGGGAAACTTCTTTCACTTCATTATAATTGAAAGACAAAGCTATTTTCTCTTGGACCATTATCAACAAATTGTGGTTTGAGTTATATGCATGTTTTCTTGATTTAAAAAAAAAAGAAAAAGAAAAACAAATGATAAATAAATGAGAAGGTCTAGACTGGTTGTCAGAAATCATCATAGTCCTTTATCATTTTCAATCAAAACTGTGTAAATGTAACAGAAACGCTCCCCAAATAGTCACTGATTACAAAAGGACAAATAAAGAGTACATGATGCTAGGTTTAAGAACCTTGGTCCAGTTATTATAAAGAACGTGAACTGTGTATACCTTTATTTTCTCACATCCACAATGAAGAGAAATTCATGTATGAGTAGCTCATGTCATTCTTCAGTTATACATTAATTTATAAATGTTCAGTAGTCATTTTATGGAAGTGTAGATGAAAAAAAAAAAATTCTGAACTTGATCTCTAATTTATCCTTGTCTCTGATATTAGAGACTGAATATGAGCAACACCTGCTCCATAAATAACTCCCTGATTCATCTGAACAACAACAAAAAAAGAAGTTCAGCAAAATAGTTGACTGTTTTAGGATACAGATGGCATCTGTCATTTAAATAACTTATTTAAATTGAGTAGCAAAAATATCTGATAAATCTTTTTCAGACAAATACAGCAAAGAAATCTGGAATAACATCTAAGACATCAGAAGTTGTTTTTAGGCCTTCAAGATTTTCTTTTATTTAGGGGTAAACTATTGTGTCTGTCCCTCTCTCTCTCTCTCTCTTATTTTATTTTTTGTTTCTCTCATGAATCCCATCTGCTTGTAAGTGTCATTGCTGGACACTTTTTGATTAGTACTGAAAAGGTCTAATGTTTGAGACCCTGAATGCAAAACTTCTGATAAAAATAAACTTCAAGGTCTCCAAATACTCTGATCAGATCAACTGTATGATCCCAGAGTAGGTTGCTTAAATCTTCTTGGCTAAGCTTGAGAGTGCAAAGCTTAATACCCACAGGCTTGCAATCTTTTTGAATGTGATTATAATTCAGCACCAGCTTTGCATCCTGGATAAAGGTTTCCCTTGAACACAAAGTATGTTACATGCCTGTGTGCTAGTGATCAAAATACTCAGAGGATTATGGCACTTGCTGTTCTTAAACCTCCAAAATGGTGTTAAAATGCTCCATCCAATCAGCTAAGCTGTAAATTAAATTTTTGTAGATTGAAGACATAATTTTATTTCATATGCCAGAAACTCATTTCAACCCTAGCATTTCTGTTAGCACGTTGCATCCAGCAGCATAACTCAAGAGGTTTAATGAAAGTTTAAAAACAATCTGTTGCAGATTTTGTGCCTAATTTATTTTTAATTGCAAATTGTACAACACATTATTGCCTGTGAAAATAGAAATTTAATTTTCTTCCTGGTTTTTTTTTTCCTTTCTTTTTTTTTATAACTCTCATGCAACCTCAGATAGGAAACGAATTTTAACATGCTGTTTTCTGGGTTTTATTTTTTTGTTTTTAGATCCTTGATGTGACATCTTTGGAAAATATAGCTCATGTCACTATCATTATCTTTCAAACACACTTTCATGGTTTCAGAATGCACTATTTGAAATTTCTCTAAGAAGTCTGCATTGACACAATGGTTACAAGTGTTTAACATGCGCTGTGGTTACAGTGTCTCTCTTTTCCACGTGAAAATCTGATAGTTTATTCCTGCTAACAGTGTTCATCTTCATATTTAGATTATGAAGCTTTATTGGTGATGGGGAAAAGCACACACAAAATAGCTTTCATTGTAAGGACAGCTGGATAGTTTGTGAAAATTAGATGTGCTATCATGGTTTCTAATAGGAGAAGAAATAGCCTCTTACTGTGCAGTTTGCTTCTTTCCTATGACCTTTAATTTTTGTAATCACTCTTAGAAATGCAGCGAATGAAAAATCAACACAAGCGCTCATTCTGATCTTTTCTTTGGGAAAGTTTTGTCACACTCTGCTGCATCTGGTAGTTTGACTTTGGACAGAATCTGAAATGAAGCTTAATGTGAGTGCTATCAAGTGATTCTAGGAAAATGTCAAAATACAAGAGAAGAAAACAAAGGTCTTCTGTGCTGGATTTGCATTCCCTTCTGAAATCTTTGGCACTTTATATCAGAGAGGGAGTTGTGTTATTTATTTTCAATATCCTGCCTTTCTCTTCTTCCCTGTCCGTAGAGAGGGGCCATCAGCTTGCTCCCCACAGCTCTTCCCTCCCCGTGCTGGGGCATTGTGTCCGCCCGGCCAGCTGCCTTCAGAGCTGGTGACGAGACGAGAGCTGTGTCTCACTGGAGAGGGGTGGGTGGGGTGTCCTGACTAGGTCTCCCTGCCTGCTACAAACTTCTTGTTGCTTCCACAAGGCTCAGCTTCCAGGGATGGCCAGATCAGTGTGATACCCGGTCTCACGTGTGCTCCTCTGAGCAGGGTCCCTGCAAGGAACACTTGTTGTGAGTGAGTACCTTGACCTTGACCTCGTATAAAACATCAGAGTTCAAGTTCTGGTAGGACCTGCACCTGGGTTGGTGGAGCCGGAGTTATGGTGTAACATTTTGAGCACTTGAACAGCAATGCAGCTAAAAAAAATTAACCTCAAATTAAGTAGGAAAATGGTCAGGACAACTATTTGTCAATAAACTTCAAGTATAAAGTATAATAATCCTTCTCAACTTGAGAATGTTAATCATTGTAAAATAGCATATTCCTATAGAACATATCTGATTCGTTTAAACTTAACTTATACAGCTGTTTCTTTGAGACATCTTATGTTTCTATTTTAATTTTTCAGAATAGTTAAGCCTGCAATATGATGGTAACATTTCTCCTTTCATGCACCACTTGCCCTTAAAGGAAAATTATATTGTTTAAATTATTATTTCTTAATGTATTTGTTTCCTGCTTTGACATATTAGTTCTGATCAGAGCAAAATATTAATGTAAATTATTCTTAATGAAGTAAATAAATATAGAAATTCCAAATGAATTAGGTCTTTGTGATATACAAGAGAAACTGATCATCTGTTGTGTTTGTGTAGCATTAAGTACAAGTATATTTGAAAGAGATTTGATGGAATGGGCCAGACATCCCAAAGAAAGTTTGGATGGATGCTATTTATTGACCAAATCTATGGAAGAATGCATGAATTGATGGAATCAGTTGCAGTAAGTTTTTGGAATGTAGTGATGTACAGATTAGGCTAATAAAACTGATGCCTGCATATATAGAAATCATTGTAGAGAAACACAGTGATTATTACTAGGACAAAAACTTGTACCTATTGTTATAAACTCCTGTCAGAGAGTGAAAGACAGGTTTCCAAAAGGAAATTGCTTCTCCCGCTTTCTCTCCTTGCTATTTCCACAGGTCAGAGAGCTATGGATAAAAACAGTAAAGCCAAAAGAGCCTTTGGTGGAAGTTTTGCTGATGGGTGTGAAGGCAGCTTGAATTTCCATTAGTCTCAGGTCTTTCCAGATAGATCTGTGCTAATTCTTAATTCTTTGCTTATTAAAGGGACGCTTGTCTTTTTCTCTATATGCATAGATAAGCTCAGTGTAGCCTTGAAATATGTTCAATGCATGACACTAGGTGCATGCACACACTCATGCACACACAGACACACACACACACTGACCCTTGCTGGGGTAGAGATTCCACATGTGCATTCATAAGCTTTGAAGTTTCAGCAATCTGCTGAAAATGAATATCTTCCTTTTAATCAGAATCTTCAAAATGTGATCAATCTTTAACTCAGGTCAGGAGATGGACTTGAATATACCTACCTTTTTATTTATAACTTTACAACTGTAATTTATTTCTGAAAACTATTCATTGAGTTAAAAAAGCTGTTAGATGAAAAACAGTATTTTCCCTTAATTTGTTTGTATGATCCATTTCGTTGAAATTCAAGACACTCCAAAATTGTTCAGTCTAAAATATATATCCACTGAAAATGAAAACAAGTTTTTACAAGTAAACAAATTTGAACATAAGTATAGTTTGTATATGAAAGGTAATCTAATGAAAGATTATTGTAGTTTTACAAAATGTTAAACTCTTTTAGAGCTTATGAATTTCTTAAATTCAAACTAAACTTAAAAAATAAAGTTATAGTCACAGAGTGGTTAGATGGTATTTTTTAATATAATTGACTTACAATATTATGTTAGTTTCAGATACACAGCATAATGATTTGACATTCGTACACATTATGAAAAGATCACCACTGTAAGTCTAGCAACCTTTGTCCCTGTGCAAGCTTATTGCAATATTATTGACCACATTCCTTATGCTGTATATTACATCGTTGTAACTTATTTATTATATAACCAGAGGTTTTTACCTCTTAATCCCCTTCATGTTTCACTACCACTACCCTTCTCCTCCTTAGCCACAGCTCATTTATTTTCTATTATCTATGAGTCTGCTTTTATTTTGTTTTGTTTGTTTTGCTTTTGTTGATATAAAGTTAGTGAAATTTAAACCAAGTGATGCTCATTTGAAAATTTTATATTTAAGGTGTATGTGTTTCCATATTGATTATATTACCAATGTGCAATTCTAAGTTGTATATATATATATATATACACACACACACACACATACATACATACATATATAAAATAAAACTGTAGTCGAGAGAAACATCATGAGGATTAAATAAAGGCAAATTATGAGAGCTCTTTGAAACACTTGGAAATAGAATATGTATGTGAACCTGAAGAACTGAAAAATCTTACTATGTGTCTCTCTCTAAAACGACCTGTGCAGCTGCTTCTATGATGTTCAATCACTTCAGTCATGTCTGACTCTTTGGGACCCCATGGATAGTGGCCCACCAGGCTCCTCTGTGCATAGGATTCTCCAAGCAAGAATACTGGAGTGGGTTGCCATGCCCTCCTCCAGGGGATCTTCCCAACTCAAAGACTGAACTGTTGTCTCCTGTGTCTCCTGCACTGCTGGGCGGATTCTTTACCGCTGAGCTACCAGGACCTGTGCAGATCAAATCCTTTTGGGTTCATTCAAACACAGTGTATATGTGTGTGCCTCATAGATGAGTGCATTGTGGAAAAGACAAAGTTTCTGCCCAAGTATCTGTAAGAGCCTGGCCATCCTTTTTAAATACTGAGGCCAAAAATGAGAAAGAGGGTGAAAAATATTTTTCACTTATCTACACTCCTGGATTATATACTATCTGTGAGTAGAAAGTGATCATCAGTGAAACACATATACATTGAATATCTAACTTGGGTCCAGTACTCTACCTGATGCTGGGTACAGAGATAAAAGATTCAGACATATTCTATGATCTTATAGGATATACTCTTATAGCTAAATATGTACATATATTCATCATAATTCTTTTCACTGCGTTACTTTACATCAATCAGTGATCACTTTAACCAATGTAATCAGATTACCTGGCCTATCCTCATTCATTCATTCAATGTTTATTATTTCCCCATTATATACTATGTGATATAATGCAGTGGGATTTCATAATTTTTTCTCTTGATATCGTGTCTCACACAAAACAACAGGATGGGAGAGGCAGAGGCGAATAAAATAAAATCCATGAACAGAAAGCTGATTTGTATTAGCACTTTCACAATATAATCAGTATTTTATAAATACATGCGTGTACACAGACTAAACTAATAGGAAAAGTGTCATGTGTTTTTGAGTCCAGCTCTTTGATGTTAAGTTACATCAGCCTATAAATCTTTCTTTCTGTTCTAACTAATCAGCATTCTGATAATTTATTATTTGTTTAAGATTACTTTTTAAAGATTTTATTCATCATTATGATATTCTACTGGCAGCTTACTCAATAAAATGTGTCCTACAGATTTCATGATCTATACATACAGATATGTGATAAAGATAACAAATACACTAATTCTACACAGGTGCGATGCCAAGACATGTCTAAAGATGTGACTTTAGGTTTGATATTGCCCCTAACTCATTGAAACTTTGGACAAGTCATTTTAGACTTGCTGAGCCTTAGGGGACTTAGGATAATATTCTTCAGTTGCTCAGCCATGTCCAACTCTTTGCAACCCCAAGAACTGCATCACACAGAGTTCCCTGTCCTTTACTGTCTCCCAGAATTTGCTCAAACCCGTGTCCATTGTTTCAAAGATGCCATCCAACCATCTCATCCTCTGTTGCCCCCATCTCCTGCTCTCGATCTTTCCCAGCATCAGGGTCTTTTCCAATGAGTCAGCTCTTTGCCCATGTATTGAAGCTTCAGCTTCAGCATCAGTTCTTCCAATGAATATTCATTGTTGACTTCCTTGCTGTCCAAGGAACTCTAAAGAGTTTTCCCCAGCACCATAGTTTGAAATCATCAGTTCCTCAGCACTCAGCCTTCTTTATGGTCCAATTGTTTGCCACCCCATGGACTGTAGCCAGCCAGGCTCCTCTGTTTATGGAATTCTCAAGGCAAGAATACTGGAGTGGGTAGCCATTCCCTTCTCCAGGGAATCTTTTTGACCCAGGGATCAAACCCAGGTCTCCCACATTGCAGGCAGATTCTTTACTGTCTGAGCTACCATGGAAGCCTGGGATAATATAAAGAGTTCAAACTGTGGCCCTCAACATAGCTTGCCTATCAAGGAATGACCAGGAATGCATAGGGGTTTCAAAGACTGCAGTTCCTTTCCAGAATTGCTTGAGATACAGTTTCTGGGTGAATAGATAAAAGTACAGCTGGGGAAAACTTTCTTTTATTTCCAGATCACATTCACATCACCAGTAATTTGAATTGTACCTTGGCTTTTTAAACATAGCTTCAAAGGTATAGTTTGTGAGTTATGCAAAGAAAATAAAATATGGTTCTTTCCATTAACAAAGTGAAAACCTGAGTAGAGAAAATCTCAACCTGAGATAAGGAACAAGACCAGGCATTATGTAAGCAGTCAATGTGTACTATCAACTGAACTTGAGTTATGAGGAAAAAAGGGTGGTCTTGGAGATAGACACAACGTCTAATCCTAGAACTTGCCCTTTAATAAGCTGTTAACAAAATGCTACATGAACCCCAATTATGTTACCTGTAGAAGGTGTTGAAGAACATATGCACTAAAAGGAAGATATTGATCTTGGGTGTCCTCAGCCTTCAGTGGCTTGGAGCAGGGTTCAGGTTTCCAGCCAGAAATTGAGTCCGGGTCATGGCGGTGAGAGCACCAAATCCTAGCCACTAGGTCAGCTCAGTTCAGTTCAGTCATTCAGTTGTGTCCGACACTTTGCGACCCCATTGACTGTACCACTCCAAGCTTCCCTGTCCATCACCAATTCCCGGAGGACCCTGGCCCTTCAACTTTGCAGAGAATAATTCCCACAAAGACAGAATGTAGTGAAGCAAGTATTTATGTAGTGAAGCAAGTTACATATTTATTAGGAGGAAAAGAGTCCAGTACCTGTGGATAGACACATGGGTGGTCTCGGGAAGAGTTGCAGAGTTACACCCTCATGGCAGTTTGAATTACTTTTATGGAGCACTTCTTCTGGGTTTTTTTGACCAATCAGTTTGATTTTCCTGGTTCATAGTCCATATATGGGGCTTCCCTTTTATCTCAGTCAGTAGGTAAAGAATCTGCCTGCAGTGCAGGAGACCTGGGTTCAATCCCTGGGTCAGGAAGATCCCCTGGGGAAGGAAATGGCAACCCACTCCAGTATGCTTGCCTGGAGAATCTCATGGACAGAGGAGCCTGGCAGGCTCCATGGGGTCGCAAGAGTCGAAAAAAACTTTGCAACTCAGTTCTTCTTCTAGTCCATATATGGTTTTCCATGTGTGTTCACAAATTTCTTAGGCAAAATGGATTCAATCGAAAAGGCCTACAGGAAGAGCATTCCTTGACTTCCCTTTTGACTGCCCAAGTGTCTGTGCACATGTGATCAGGGAGGTCTGCTGACTTTGGAAAGGAGAAATATGTGGTCTGGGCAGGGCCCGAACTCCTCCCTTAATTGTCATGCTGTTCTCTTGGAGTTTCAGTCCATAGGGAATGAATCTCCAATTACTTTACGCTAGGAGGGGGGCTTCTTCCTCCTGCCTCAGTATGTGAATTTGAAGGGAGAATTTAGGTACTTACAGTTGTGTCCCCAAGTATTTGATTCTAACCAATCATTCATTTCTCTTCCATACTTTCACTTTTATCATCTTTCTCTTTTAAGTAAATGGGATGATCATGGATCAGCTGTGTCTGACAAAGATCTATCTTGAGAATAAAATGTAATCATAGACGTGAAAACCTTGGATGTTGTTGAGATTTAAGTATTGGTGAGGTGTTATTTCTGGTAATAGATTTTCTGAACTCATAGTATCAAAAGGCCTTACCAAGAAGCAGAATTGTATTCCCAGAGACTTTATAAATAATCATAGAAATGACAGGAGTATAAAGAACTACCACTTGAATATGGGTTCCAGCTCATGTTCATCTCTATATTCAAGAGAACCACTTTTGCCTCAGATAGAGTCTGTGGATGGGGATGCTATTAGCAGAGATAACACCAGCCTGGATTCATGAGAGCATCAGAACCCTAACCCCCCTGCATTAGACATGTAACACAGATGACAATGTGTTTAGAGGCTAGAATGTATGGAGGAAGCATGTGCCTAGTAAAGGCTCTGTTTATCATATACAGAGACCTGATTTTGAACCTGAACTTGTACCCAAGTTCTCTTTCCACCACATACTCTATGATCTCAGTTATGGTACCCAGCTTCTCTAAGGGGTTAATTCCCTCATTTGTAACATGGGACTAATCATTATGCTTCCTGCATGGATTGCTTGGAGGGTAAAGTGAACGTGTGGCACATGATAAGTGTTCAGTGAAGCTGGGCCATTTTCCTTAGCCCTAAGTATGTGACTATATGATCATCTTTTGTGCATTTATTAGAGAGATAAGTGAGTAACTCTAATCGAAAGGATAGAGGTGGTGGGGTGTGCTTCCTATCTCCTAAAGCCCTGGGAAGGAGGTTGCTCTTTGAAGAGTATGACTAGACTGTGAGAGAGGTTTGAGGTCATCCTCAAGTAGGAACTAAGGTGAAAGTGGAAGGAATACTTGGTAGACAAAGACAAAAATTTTAAAAAAGCTGTTCAAGATTTAGGGAGGCCAGGAAGACTTTTAGTAGTGAGCGAAAGAGGTGATGCAATAGTATGTAGACCATACAAATACACGTCAGGACTCATATTTCTCTCTCAGATCATCTGTCCTGTCTACTTGAAATAACTCTCTTATATTAAAACACATAACATAACACAGTGACCAAACACTTGAGTGTTTGGTAAACACTAAATAAACACCTATTATTTTACCCGCTGTGATTAGGTCTGAATGACCTCAAAATCTGCTGTCACCTCCTTGCTTACTTTGCTAAAACATGTGAAAATATCTTACATTGACCTCTAAAAATTTGGTAGGCAACAGGGACCAACTTAAATAAGATACTTGTGTGAAGAATTTAGTCTCATCATCCCTTTTTTTCTTACTGGGTAAAATGAATGAAACAATAAAATCTATTCTGTAAGAAAATGTGATATATACATACCTATGATTTGTTTAGATCACTTGGGCTAAACACAAAAGGCTGTATTTCATAAAGTCCATTACAGAGACTGCTATAGCAAAGTATGAAATGAATGAAGGAGCAGGCAAATATTGAAGTTGGTATTTTAGAAAGAGTGTATAGGTGAGGGGATATTGGTTGTTGCTGAGAATTAAAAAGAAAGCGATCTGAAATGTGGTTTTATAATCACTGACTTTAAGTGTTTATCTTTAATTAGGCCCAACACAAACTAAATGATGACAGTGGGTTGATGGATTCCCCTGTTAGATTTCTAAGCTGTTTAAATATAGGTAGTTACTGTAATTATATATTTACTATCCCATTTTTGCAGCTTTCCGAGTGACAAAAATTCAGCAGCCCCCCGTCATGAGTTTGAGATGTTAAACTGTCCTAAACATTGGCAGTGCCGTGATAGCTGAACGCGAGCAGCACACGCTTCATACATTGTCACACGAGGCTAATTTTGGCTGCTGTAAATGAGTGGTTTCTAGGAGAGAAACCAACGTGGCGGAAGGAAGAGGTGTGAAGCTGCCTGCTGACAGTCTCGGTCTGTGATACAACGCTGTTTTATTAGTATCTTATAAGATCTAAAGCAGTTTTGCCTGGCTTTTGTGTCTGCATTCATCATTTGACTGTGTAAGCTGGCCCAAGAGCAGTGCTACGAGCAAGACCCTGCCTTTGCATAGTATTTGTTCTGAAAATATGGATCAGACATGAGCATTACAAACAGGACTTGTCAGAGGAGAACCAGAGACTTTTTGCTAAATCAAAGATCCATCCCTTCACAAAATAGAGTTATATTTTATAGTTAATGATTTGTCTCAAGATCTGATAAGTATCTTTCAAATATGCAGTGGATGTTAAAGGAGAGGCATTGAATATTCTGCCACACTAGGTCCTTTGTGAAATCTGTACATGGGATCTGCACAACTTACTTGAAAACTATATTTCAGTATTCAATTTGCTCTGTTTTTTTTTTTTTTCCAAGCAGAATTAGTTTCAAGAAGTATTTTTGTTCATTTATTATTGGAAAAGACCTTACTCGCTTATTCAAGCGAGAAAATTACCCCCAAAGCTTGCAAGATTTATAACGCTTAAGGAAAAAAAAAAGGCAATTCAAAACCTAATGAGACACTTTAGGCCTCATTTACATCTCTAACCTGACCCATTTTCTGCAAAATGTTTTTGTTGGTAATTTACATACTAAAAGCTAGTTATTTATCCATCCCTAACCAAAAAGTTGATGAGATTACTAAAACAACAGTGAAGTTAGCATTACCCTAAAAGCTAACTATGGCTGTTTCTAGAAGGTTGACTACTGAGTCATTTATTTAGCTGTAATTTCCATTACTGACTGGCAGTGCATCCAGATTCTGAAAGGATGACATGAAAGCTCAAATACAGCTTTGTCACACTCACTTTATAAGCAGAAGCCTTTCCAGGAACGCATACTCTGGAAATAAAGTGTATTAAAGTGCTCTGTGTATGGACACACATGTATCTACCCAGGACAATAAATAATGCCATGCAGTTCATTCTCTAAAACAAACTTCAGTATTGTATTTTTCTTTGAATGCCAAAATCCTTTGTGTATGTTCAGAGACTAAAACTGTATTGATGTAGTTCTTACTTTTTAGCGATTTTAAATTCCTGATATTTGGAGAGAAAAAGACTACAAGGAGGAGGTGAAGTGTATAGTAGCTGAGAGAGCTATTTCTCACTATCTTCAGGAATATTTATTTTTTTTTTATGGTGAAAAATAAGCATCCATAAATATATAGTATTAGTACTAAGTTGCTTCAGTCATGTCTGATTCTATGGAGACCCTATGGACCACAGCCCGGCAGGCTACTCTGTCCAGCGGATTCTCCAGGCAAAAATATTGCAGTGGGTTGATGTGTCCTTCTCCAGGGAATCTTCTTGACCCAGGGATCAAACCCATGTCTCTTGTATCTATATAGTTTATATATATATATATATATATATATATATATATATATAAATATAATATTTTTATTAAATATGGTGGTGGTTTAGTTGCTAAGTCATGTCTGACTCGTACAACCCCATTGACCGTAGCCTCTCAGGCTCCTCTGTGCATGGGATTCTCCCCTGCGCCATTTTCTTCTCCAAGGGATCTTCCCATCCCAGGAATTGAACCCTGGTCTCCTGCATTGCAGGAAGATTATTTTACCAACTTAGCTACAAGGGAAGCCCTGTATTAAATGTAGATTTGTCTTTTTATTAAAACATTTCTATTTTCCATTTTATATATTTGTATTTCAGTATTTAGTTTTGTATTATACATAAATGCTATATATTTTATTATGTTTATGTTATATATGTTATAAATATATATATAGTAATATCACCATTTATTGGTAATTATTACCTTGATAACTCAGTAACTTGGCTCATATTCATATTATAGTCATCTATGGAATATGAACTATTGATCAATCAATAATTTCAGTTCAGTTGCTCAGTCATGTCCAACTCTTTGCAGTTCCATGGACTGCAGCACACCAGGTTTCCCTGTTCATTACCAACTTCCAGAGCTTGCTCAAACTCATGTCCATCGTGTCAGTGATGCCATCCAACCAACTCATCCTCTGTTGTCCCCTTCTGCTCCTGCCTTCAGTCTTTCCCAGCATCAGAGTCTTTTCCAATGAGTCAACTCTTCACATGAGGTAGCCAAAGTACCGGAGTTTCAGCTTTAGCATCATTCCTTCCAAAGAAATCCCAGGGCTGATCTCCTTCAGAATGGACTGGTTGGATCTCCTTGCAGTCCAAGGGACTCTCAAGGGTCTTCTCCAACATCAGGTTCAAAAGCATCAATTCTTCTGTGCTCTGCTTTCTTTATAGTCCAACTCTCACATCCATACATGACTACTGGAAAAACCATAGCTTTGACAAGACAGACCTTTGTTGGCAAAGTAATGTCTCTGCTTTTTAATATGCTGTCTAGGTTCATCATAACTTTTCTTCTAGGGAGCAAGTGTCTTTTAATTTTTTGGCTGAAGTCATCATCTGCAGTGATTTTGGACCCCCAAAATAAAGTCTGTCACTGTTTCCATTGTTTCCCCATCTATTTGCCATGAAGTGATGGGGCCAGAGTTGGATAGTTGGGCAACAGTTCAAAGTCACCTTCCAAGACCTTCAAGACTATCCTCTGAATTGTAACATGTCTACCTCCTAGTTTGAACCCCCTACCTGGCATAAACCAAATCCCACCAGAATCCAGAGCTGGAGAGAACATAATACATCTGTGCAGTCATTGCTCATTGCTCAAGTACTTTTGTGTGTGTGTGTGTGTGTGTGTGTGTGTGTGTGTGTGTGTGATCGCGGCATGCAGTTTGTGGAATCTTAGATCCCAGACCGGGGACTGAATCTGAGCCCTCTGCAGTGAGAGCACAGCCCTAAGAACTGGACTGCCAGAGAATTCCCAGGAATTTGTAAACACACTGCATTGTGTGTTCCTTGATGAAATCCGGTCCTTTGGGGGCAGTGTTCAATCTGATTTTAGTTTCATTCAGCATCTCCTGCAAACCTTCCTGCCTAGATCAGTTAGCTTTTCACTGTGGTCAGGACAAGTCTGGTACCAAAGAAAGTCCCAAATTCAACTCCTGCTGGTGACCTTGGAGCCCACAGTCCGCATCTGGGCTATCCGAGACAGCTGCGGGACTGTGTTCCCTGGACAAAGGTGGCTCTATTTCTTTCCTATTTAATTTTAGTTCACTCAGTAATGAGTATCAGATTATATTTGTTTTTAGAAATTCTGTTTGCTGTTGTATTCTTCCTGTTAGTAGAGGCTTTACAAGTGGATACACAATTGATTACAAGCAGGAAAAAAAATAATCCTTGGCAAATGTAACTACTAGAAACTCATCTGCAAAGTAAATTGCCATTTATCAGAACTTATTATCTTATGACACAGATCAGATCAGATCAGTTGCTCAGTCGTGTCTGACTCTTTGCGACCCCATGAATCGCAGCACGCCAGGCCTCCCTGTCCATCACCAACTCCCGGAGTTCACTCAGACTCATGTCCATCGAGTCAGTGATGCCATCCAGCCATCTCATCCTCTGTCGTCCCCTTCTCCTCTTGCCCCCAATCCCTCCCAGCATCAGGGTCTTTTCCAATGAGTCAACTCTTTGCATGAGGTGGCCAAAGTACTGGAGTTTCAGCTTTAGCATCATTCCTTCCAAAGAAATCCCAGGGCTGATCTCCTTCAGAATGGACTGGTTGGATCTCCTTGCAGTCCAAGGGACTCTCAAGAGTCTTCTCCAACACCACAGTTCAAAAGCATCAATTCTTCGGCGCTCAGCCTTCCTCACAGTCCAACTCGCACATCCATACACGACCACAGGAAAAACCATAGCCTTGACTAGACAGACCTTTGTGGGCAAAGTAATGTCTCTGCTTTTGAATATGCTATCTAGGTTGGTCATAACTTTCCTTCCAAGGAGTAAGTGTCTTTTAATTTCATGGCTGTAGTCACCATCTGCAGTGATTTTGGAGCCCAAAAAAATAAAGTCTGCCACTGTTTCCACTGTTTCCCCATCTATTTCCCATGAAGTGATGGGACCGGATGCCATGATCTTCATATTCTGAATGTTGAGCTTTAAGCCAACTTTTTCACTCTTCACTTTCACTTTCATCAAGAGGCGTTTTAGTTCCTCTTCACTTTCTGCCATAAGGGTGGTGTCATCTGCATATCTGAGGTGATTGATATTTCTCCCGACAATCTTGATTCCAGCTTGTGTTTCTTCCAGTCCAGCGTTTCTCATGATGTACTCTGCATATAAGTTAAATAAACAGGGTGACAATATACAGCCTTGACGTACTCCTTTTCCTATTTGGAACCAGTCTGTTGTTCCATGTCCAGTTCTAACTGTTGCTTCCTGACCTGCATACAGATTTCTCAAGAGGCAGATCAGGTGGTCTGGTATCCCCATCTCTTTCAGAATTATGACACAGAAGAATTATGATTTGTTCCCTATTTTGAGGCTGTCAAGCCTTGTTGGTGCTGATGCCACTGTCTTTGTGACTGTTGCCACCATCACAGTTTCAGCTGTGCTAAAGCTAGTCCTTGAGAAAAGCCATCTAAAGAGTTTGATTTCTCAGCTCTACTGAGTGGTCTGAAAACAGGCTGTGTTGGCCTTACCCTCTGCCTGTTGGTCTTTCAAAGACTATGTGGCAACTGATTGTTCCGTTTTCTACTCAGCTACTTGGAATGTCTTTGGAAAATGTCTCTAGTGCTGAAATTGTAATACTCAATGAATACTATATTTTCTATGAAAACATTTTATCCTGTCAAAGATTCTCAGCTACGTGCTGCTAAACCATAGACACCATCTCCAGAGGTACTATTATATGCTAACGTCAGGCCACTTAGCAATGTATTTCTCTTCGCATCATCTGAGGATTCTTGTGCTTGATCTGTGAAGACAGTGTTATTTAAGTGCCACAATTCCTATTCACTAATTTAAAAGATATTTCATGATGATCTGAAACTATTAAAGACACTGGTAGATATGGAATCAAAATACATTTAATTGGGGGGGAATATTATATGTCCTTCTTAACATTTCCCCCCAATTAAGTATATTTTAAGATTCCATGTCTACCACTGTCTTTTCAGTTATTTTTTTCCAGAAATGTTGAGTGAATATTTACTATGTAATAGTTACGAATGAAACAACCATGATCCCTGACCTCATGAATCTTGGAGTCATGGGGAGAAAGTCAGACCGACCAAAAGACCATGGTATAATGACAAGTTGAGTTAATTTAGAGGAACATAATGTTCAGTGATGGAGAGAGGATTGTATTAATATTTAGATAGAGTGTTCAAGAAGGGTAGCTAGCAGGGGACATTCAACTCAGGACTGAAAGATGATACAGAGCCAGCCATAGGGAAATCAATGGGGAAAGCATGCCAGGGAGAAGATGGCTGTGTGGACGACATTCCTGATGCAGTAAGGAGGTCACTGTAACTAGGAATTGGAGGAAGGCTACTGTGGTTGGAGTGCGACGGTTTGTGTTGGAGACATGCACAAAAGCAAGACTGGAGAGGTGGACGAGGAGAGACCGTGACCAAGCACTGGGTGCCATCGTCACCCGCGGACTGAATCTACAGCCCCGACTGTGGCCTCCACCCCCACTGTAATTGGTAATACCGGCTCCTGAGTAAGCTTGTGGCGTACAGGAAAACAGAAAGGAGCATGCACTTTCAGAGGAGAGGCTGCCTCTGAAGAGAAGGGGAGGAGGAGCATCTGCCCTGAATTTGTTCTTTTTTTTTTTTTTTTTTCTGTAAATTCATTAATAAGTCACGTCACTTTCCCTGTGGCAGAGAGATGAGTGGCGAAAGTTGCCTGGATTTGTATCCTAACGGAGTGCCCACAACACTCCTGTTGTGTCCCTCACTCTTCTGAGAGCAATCTATCATTTTATAAAGGAAAGTTCTTTTCTTTTCCATAAAGCTGAATTTCTTTCTGTGTGCTACCAAAATGCATAATGTGTGTGGTTATTGAAAGTGAAAGTGTTAATCACTCAGCTGGGTCCAACCCTTTGTGACCCCATGGATGGTGTCCCACCAGACTTCTCTGTCCATGGAACTCTCCAGGCAAAAATACTGGAGTAGGTTGCCATTCCCTTCTCCAGGGATTTTTCCGACCTTGGAGTGAACCCAGGTCTCCTGCTGTGCAGGCAGATTCTTTACTGTCTGAGCCACCAGGGTGGTTCATGTTGTCATTGGGTTAGCCCAAAAAAGTTTGTTCAGGTTTTTCCATAATATGTTACTGAAGCTTTTTGGCCAACTCAATATAAAATGAACATGTTAGATATACCCAAGTTATACATGGTCAGACTAGACTTGAATATTATAACCTTTGAATACCCTAAGAAAATTAAATCTAGTGTCGAGAAGATCAGAACCAGAGTTTTGATTGATCTAATTAACTATAGTCAGCCATATGCTTTAGTGTTTTATTTGTATCGTTAGTGAATATTGTATACCTACAAATGCACAATTATATCATATTTATCCATTTATTCCTCTTTTTCAGAAAAAAGTTTTAAAGCTCATGTAATTAAAATAAATGTTTTTGCATAATAATTACCACTAGAAATTGAATTTGTATCTGTGAATTGTTCACCTGCAGTCACAGTGAGTCATGGGTCCCTGTGTAAGGAATGCCTTCCCTCAACAGGCCAAGAACTATTTCCTAAGAAGAGCTGCTTCCCAGGGAGGCGAGGTGGCCCCCGTCGCCCACGGGCAGAGCCGGGGGTCCGGGCACAGGCTCGGCTGTCAGCTGGTCTACCTGAGGACCGTGCGGCCCCCGGGGAGGACACAGGAGTGGTGAGTACCCATGCGAGGCCGGGCGCTGTGATAGCCCTGTCTTCTGGAGAAACTTGTTTTCTGATTTTCCAGTCAATCCCGTCATTCTTTCAGACATAGCTTCTAAGAAACTGTCAAACATCTGCCTTTCCTTTTCACACTTTTTTCTGCACTCTGCCTATAGCTGCGGTAGTTCAGTAGATAAATGACATCTCACCTCCTCTCTTTGCATACATGCGCAGTGCTGCAAATGCCAATTCATGAAAGAAAGAGAGAGAAAGAAAGAAAGAAAGAAGGAGGGAAAGAGAACGAGGGAGGGAAGAAAGAAGGAAAGAAGGAGAGAGAGAGAGAGAGAAATAAATCAGGCTGTTTTGTATGTCTTTAAGTTCATGGTCATAGTTCTATTAACATCACTTAGAATTATACCAAATGTCCAGCTGCCGGGAGCCTTTGAAATCCAGTAATTATTTATGAGAATTTTATACAAAAAAGGTGGAAACCATAAAAGAGCTTTGGTTCATAAAACAGGAAAGACAAATGTTGCCAGAAAAAAAAAAAATCCATAACAAATGTGGAGTAAACTCTGTGAATGAAAATCTGTTGTATGCTGGTGTGATCGTTAAATGGAAACCCCTGGGTATTTGTTTTGTTAATGAGCAGATCCTGCCCATGTACATAAAGGCAAGTTTATTCCCAAAGATATGGTACAGAAATATAACTTTTATTGTTAGACTATTGTTGGGCATCATGACTGTGAACATATTATAAAGTAAATATATAGCTGCAATTTTCTTTCTTTCTTTTAACCATGGTCTTTTGAAGTATTTTGATATGGAATTTCTGAGTTCTTCTAAGCTTAATTATAATTTTTGACCACTTTATGAACAAGAGTTAGAAAATAGAAATCATAAAGAATTACTATTTGCTGCATCATATACCCTCTGAGTACTTGAATATTTTAAGGCCTCTGACTATTTTTAGAGAGAAATAATACCAGCATCTGATGCAGGCAAAGATTGAAAGCAAGAATTCTATAGAACGTCTAAATGTCACAGGTGTTATTCGAATGCAAATGTACTTTTCTATACGTTTTATAGGTGTTATATATAGCAAGTGTTCGACACCATATTTTTGCACCTTTTTTTTTTTTTTACTTTTTCACCTATTACCTTTCCCCAAATTACTAGAAACTAAAAATACCTGCCTGAAATTAAGAGCATGGATGCTTTGGCAAATAAAGACAGTGTGAGTTTTCTGCTGTCATTAAGATATAGGCTATATATCATTTTTCAGTGGGCTGAACTAACTACTCACTGTGAGAAATCTTCCTGAGATGAGATTTCTGTCTGTCAACATAGGATAAATTTGACTTTGGAGACAAGGAATTTGCACAATCTCATTATTAAAAAAAAAAAAAGTAGAGAAAAGAGAAATAAAAGCATTATAAAAATTAGATTTCAATAAAAGCAGAGTCAAAAGTTAGAAAACACATATAATTAATGAAAGGATTCATTTTATTTGATATTTGAACCACAAAATTGAAGTCTTCACATTCTTTCATGAACAAAACTTGGGTTTTGTGGAAATTAAGTGAAATTAAGAAATGATTTCCTTTCAGAGAAAAATGAGATGGTACATTTTGAATTAAACACATTGTATAAAAATGTAATGAAAATATGTGTTTAATTTTTATACAATGTGTTTAACTCAAAATGTACCATCTCAATAATATAAAACCTGTCACTTATGTCATTCTGCATATTTTTAAGTCAAACTTCTCATCAATGAGCTACTAAGTAATACGTAAGAGAAATGCTATGTTTAAATAAGTAATATCATTCTCTTACTGGATATTACATCAACGGGTATAAAAATATGAATGCCTTAGCAGAAATGCTACTTAAACCTTTCAGAGTTGTCAATATCCAAACGGTGTCTTGTCTGATAACATCATAGCCTCATTTGTAGCCAAATGTGTATTTTTATAAGTACTGTAAGTCATAAATGCAATGGGTTCTCTTTTTTAGGATCGCATTTTTGGAGTTAGTTACTTGAGTAATTTTCATTGCAAACACTTTCAGAGTAATTTTGCAGAAATAAAACAACTCTTGAAGGAACACAACTGCTTTCTTACTGGGGATGGAAATATTTTAGAAAGAAAAGAGCATCTGTTCCTTTTCCTCACCAATGATTTTATTGTCTTCTGGATTGTGTGAATTTGCTCTGGGAAAATAAGAGAGGTGTGCTGCAATTCAGGATCATTTTGGCCACTTAGGACCCTGAGTTTCCAATTCAGAATATGACCTGGCTTATTCAGGTGACACCAGTTCCTCATATTCTTCTATTATCATTTAAATTTCTGTTCATGTTTTGACAATCTTCTTTAGTAGAAAGCTCAGAAAACATCCAGCTACACCTCTTGAATCTTCATTCTTATGCTGGGATCCATTATTCTAGGACTAATATTTCCATAATACGTGATGTCACGAAGAAGAATGAAAATCTCACTTTGGAGATGCCACTGTAATAATTCTCACTTATAGTCTATAATTAATATGAATAATGGCAACAAAAGAAACACTTGAGAAAAGTAATTCTAGGCTTTAGTTAAAGAAGCTTAATGAAAGCAGCATTCTTCCACTTAGCAAATATTTATGTGCCAGAGACTTAGTTGCTAGGTGCTGGGGATCATGAAACTTACACCTACGCTGTGCTATCATTACACGTTCTTCTGATTGATGGAAAAAATACAGCACCCAATTTTACCTGGATTTCCATGTAATAGACCAGACTGCCCTCGTCATAGAGGGTGAAGGAAGGTGTGAGGAGTTTCAGACTTGAAGGTAGAGGCAAGGAGGGGAAGGATATTAGGCGGTAGAAAGAACACTTAAGATGAAGAACTACTTGGCATACTTGTTGCCCTGAAAGGGGTCCAGTGTGTCTAGATCAAGGAGAGCAGAGAAGAGAGAGGAGAGAGATCACATTGGAGCAGTCAGTGAAAAACAGGTTATTCAGGGCCTTGCAGACCCCATTAAAGAAATTTGATCTTAATTCTAGGTGCAGTGAGAAACCACGGGAGAATTGGTAAGCCAAGGGTGTGATGATGTCAGATTTCTATTAAAATTCATCACTGATTAATGTATGAAGAACAGAACAAACATGAGGAGAGGATATAGGAAGACCAGTTTGGAAAATTTTATACCAGTTCAGCAAAGAGAAAGGGATGATGTTGTAGGAGTCCCCTGGGAAGATAGAGATATAAGTCCTTGGATGTCATGGCTAGTTAAGGAAGAGAATGGACCAGATGGGTCAGAGATCACAAGGGCCACAATGACTCTCATGTTTCTGGTTGGAGAAACAGGAGGATGTTTTTGATTGTCATGTTCAATTTGGAGTAGTCACAATGTATCAGAGGGATGTTTCAAAAATAAAGTTCTGGATGTAGTTCTGGAGCTCAGAAATCTGAACCAAAGGTTTGAATTTGGAGCCACTGGCTTTCAAATGTTAGTTGAAATCATGATAGAGGATGAGGTTGCTGGAATAGAGAACACAGGAAGATAAAGAAGAAAAGTCCTAAACAGAAAGAATCTGAAAGACTCTGAATTTTAGTAATTAGGTAGAGGAGGAGCAGTTGGGAAAAGAGGCTGATGAGGAAGAAGTATCATAGAAACCAAGGGAAGGAGAGTATTTCCACAAATTGCTGTAAGGTCAATGAAATGAAAATTATGACATATCCCCTTCAGTTAAACACCAAGAATATCATAGGTAAACTTTGCAACAGAGTTTTCATAGAGGACTGGGGCAAAATCCAGATTAAAGAAGGTTAGTCTATGAAAGAGAGGAAGAAAAAAGATCAACAAATACAGACAGCTCTTTCCAAATTTAGCTGTGAAACTGAGAAGATGAATAGAAATACATAACGGGAAAGATGTGATATAAACAGAGTGTTTTTGTTTGTTTGTTTTTAGTGATGATATAAAATTCCTGAAAAAAATAGGCACAGATGGGATCTGGCAATTCAGTGTAGAAAATGTTTATTTTTTTTTCTTGAACAAGAACATTTTTATTAATATCTCAATAATAAAATTCATGTTTTGGTTTAACTCACATCTTCATCTTTTTTTGCTGAGAAAATTTCCAAGTTAGCTTGGAGCCTCATCGTGTATTCAGGTCATCCTCAGTGGTCTTCATCCGTCTCCATAGGACCATCACTTGGGATGCTGTATAAAATACAAATGCCTGGTTTCTGCTCCTGGAGAGACTGGTTTAATTGGACTGGGTTTTATCCAATGTACTGAGACTTTTAACAGTCCCAAATGATACTGAAGAGCAGACAAAAGAGAGAATTACTGATACAAGGGACTATTTTGTTCAACCTCTAAACATTTTCAAGATATTTTAAACATGCAAGCCTATTATATTAGAAAATGGTTTTTAAAAGAAAAAGGAGTATCTCTCCCACTGTATTAGGAGAGAAAGAGGAAAGGATGGCTATATGTGTTAAAAGGCTTTATTGGTTTGGTGGCAGGAGACTGAATTATTTGCTGTACCAAGGGAGACCATGTTGAGGGTGATGGGCAAAGACAGTCATGGTTGAAACAAGTAAACAGTGTTTGAAATAATCATTGCATTGAGTGGAGAAGAATAACACCTAGAGAAATGCAGGGAGATTACCCACTGTTGCTGGGAGGTTATTAAGGTTTATGACTATGAATATTCAGAAGGCTGCCTGATTTTCTCCAGAAACTTCCCAGCAGGGAAGCTCACAGATGGTATTAATCCAGGGCGAAATTTTCCAAATAGTATGTAAAGAACAAAGAGCATGAGAATGCAAGGGGGCTGTTAAAGAATGATTCCTCCATGGGGCCATAGGTAGTAACCAGGATCCACAAGGGAAGTGAAGACAGGAAATTCTGGGGTAATGGTCCTACTGGGGTCAAATATAAATTCAAGGTGAGCAACTGAGCAAACAGTTGGGGAGAGACTGGCGGTGAGAGAAAGGATATCTGCTTTAACGTTTCCAAGCTGGGTTATGGGAAAGGATACCCTATTCCGTGACACTGCAAGTGGGTGGCTGAGGTGAAGATGAGAAGGAAGAGGTCACTGAAAATGTGACTATCAAGAAACAGAGAGATCGGATCATGTCATCCCAGGCTGGCAATGCTTGGATGGGAAGAGACAGTAAAGTCCTCAAGTAATGAAGAGCCATAGCCAGAGCTTTAGCAGTTGACAGCAGAGTGTAGAGGATAAGAGAGGTATCACTAGGACTCAAAGATAACATGAACTCAGAGAGTGGTTCCCCTCCATGAGGACAGAAAGGATGAGGTCCTGTGAGTGGTGTGGAGCAGGCAGAGTACTTGTCAGTACTGTTCAGTCACTAATTCATGCCCGAGTCTTTGTGGCCCCATGGACTGCAGCATGCCAGGCTTCCCAGTCCTTTGCCATCTCCCAGAGTTCACTCAGATTCATGTCCACTGGGTCAGTGGTGCTGTCTGCTTTTTCATAAACAGTGCTATACTGTCTTCACTGCATATATGTCTGCCTATGTTGCTATGGTTTGAGAGGAAACAGTAAAACTTTGGGTCCAACTAACTAACCCTTTAGTCCCATAGTGATGCCTTAGTATTTTGTGAGAGTCGAGTCCTTCCCTATTTCTCCTGGGCCAGGAACATTCAAAGTGTTAAGGTTTGTACAGGAGACTCCTCTGGCACAGTAACTCTGAGGATCCTGGCTTTGAACTATGGCTGTACCACTTTGCTGCTTTCTAGCTTGTGGTCCTGGGTGTGTGGCTTAACCTTAATCGCTGCACTTCATCCATGAAATGGGAATAAGAATAATAAATTCCAGTGTGGAATTGTGAAGATTAATAGAAGTAATGTACACAGCTGGCATTATTTGTCACATAGGAAGTATTTAAAAGGTAGAAGTCAATCACATTATTACTATTTTAATGTCTCTCCCATTATATGTGCTACTGTTTAAGCTCAAATAATTGTAAAAGGCTTCTGAAAGCTCCCCCCACCTCTCTGATGTTACACATTTTGAAATGCTCCTCCAAGCGCCCATGGTCTACATCTAACTGGCACATTTATTTCAAACTGATTCCATCCCCAAATTTATTCTCACTTCAGCTTCTAGATAGTGAACAGATAACCTTATCTAATGAATCCTAGATCAAATCAGATCAGATCAGATCAGTCGCTCAGTCATGTCCTACTCTGCGACCCCATGAATTCCAGCACACCAGGCCTCCCTGTCCATCACCAACTCCCAGAGTTCACTCAGACTCATGTCCATCGAGTCAGTGATGCCATCCAGCCATCTCATCCTCTGTCGTCCTCTTCTCCTCCTGCCCCCAATCCCTCCCAGCATCAGAGTCTTTTCCAATGAGTCAACTCTCCGCATGAGGTGGCCAAAGTACTGGAGTTTCAGCTTCAGCATCATTCCTTCCAAAGAAATCCCAGGGCTGATCTCCTTCAGAGTGGACTGGTTGGATCTCGTTGCAGTCCAAGGGACTCTCAAGACTCTTCTCCAACACCACAGTTCAAAAGCATCAATTCTTCAGCACTCAGCCTTCTTCACAGTCCAACTCTCACATCCATACATGACCATAGGAAAAACCATAGCCTTGACTAGACAAACCTGTGTTGGCAAAGTAATGTCTCTGCTTTTGAATATGCTATCTAGGTTGGTCATAACTTTCCTTCCAAGGAGTAAGTGTCTTTTAATTTCATGGCTGTAGTCACCATCTGCAGTGATTTTGGAGCCCAGAAAAATAAAGTCTGACACTGTTTCCACAGTTTCCCTATCTATTTCCCATGAAGTGATGGGACCAGATGCCATGATCTTCGCTTTCTGAATGTTGAGCTTTAAGCCAACATTTTCACTCCACTTTCACCTTCATCAAGAGGCTTTTGAGTTCCTCTTCACTTTCTGCCATAAGGGTGGTGTCATCTGCATATCTGAGGTTATTGATATTTCTCCCAGCAATCTTGATTCCAGCTTGTGTTTCTTCCAGTGCAGCGTTTCTCATGATGTACTCTGCATGTAAGTTAAATAAACAGGGTGACAATATACAGCCTTGACAAACTCCTTTTCCTATTTGGAACCAGTCTGTTGTTCCATGTCCAGTAATAACTGTTGCTTCCTGACCTGCATACAGATTTCTCAAGAGGCAGATCAGGTGGTCTGGTATTCCCATCTCTTTCAGAATTTTCCACAGTTTATTGTGATCCACACAGTCAAAGGCTTTGGCATAGTCAATAAAGCAGAAATAGATGTTTTTCTGGAACTCTCTTGCTTTTTCCATGATCCAGTGGATGCTGGCAATTTGATCTCTGGTTCCTCTGCCTTTTCTAAAACCAGCTTGGACATCAGGAAGTTCACGGTTCACATATTGCTGAAGCCTGGCTTGGAGAATTTTAAGCATCATTTTACTAGCGTGTGAGATGAGTGCAATTGTGCAGTAGTTTGAGCATTCTTTGGCATTGCCTTTCTTTGGGATTGGAATGAAAACTGACCTTTTCCAGCCCTGTGGCCACTGCTGAGTTTTCCAAATGTGCTGGCATATTGAGTGCAGCACTTTATAGCATATTGAAAAGCAGAGACATTACTTTGCCAACAAAGGTCCGTCTAGTCAAGGCTATAGTTTTTCCAGTGGTCATGTATGGATGTGAGAGTTGGACTGTGAAGAAAGCTGAACACCAAAGAATTGATGCTTTTGAACTGTGGTGTTGGAGAAGACTCTTGAGAGTCCCTTGGACTGCAAGGAGATCCAACCAGTCCATTCTGAAAGAGATCAGCCCTGGAATTTCTTTGGAAGGAATGATGCTAAAGCTGAAACTCCAGTGCTTTGGCCACCTCATGTGAAGAGTTGACTCATTGGAAAAGATTCTGATGCTGGGAGGGATTGGGGGCAGGAGGAGAAGAGGACGACAGAGGATGAGATGGCTGGATGGCATCACTGAACTAGATGGACAGGGAGGCTTGGCGTGCTGGGATTCATGGAGTTGCAAAGATTCAGACACGACTGAGCGACTGAACTGAACTGAACTGAATGAATCCCATATCTATAACCCCTGAAACAGAACTTGGATCAAAGTAGGTGCTAAATATTAGCTTAATGTAAAATGATAGGAAGAAGGAACCTAGTATGCGTTGCTAAAAGACATGTTGTTATTTGTCTTCTGGAAGCAGTGTTGGGGTGGGAAGCAGGTGCAGGAAGGAGACAGCCTGTTAATCTAAACTGAGTGAGGAGAGAGAACACCCTTTGCTTCATCTATTGCAAGTGATGTATTCCGGTGCACTTGGCTGGGAGAAAGGATAATTACGAATTACAAGCATCCGTCTTAGAAATGATGAAAGTTCTAGCATCCCCCCATCATGCCCGCTGAGCAGAGGTCTTAATCTGGCAATATTTCAAATATGATAAAAAGATGTTTGAATAACATTTTGGCAAAGGTTTATAAAACATTAAATCCCATAGAAACATATTTGAAAGACCTAGTTTTTCAAAGTTTAATGATTGGATTATTTTTTAAATGAATCACTTTTTAAGATGTCATGCCCAACAGGAAGCCAACCATGTGAGCAAAACTTCAGTCTTATGAAATTATAATTAAATTAAATCGTATCTGGTAGCTTACATGCCATATGTATTACAGTGGTGCTGATCATATGGAACAAAACATTATCAGCTACAAAGAGGTATAAGAAGCTTATTCTTGCAATATATAGTCACATAAATTTAAAAATATATAAACAGGAAAGAAAAGCTAAAAAATCTGAAGTACCAAATTTAATTTAATTTTTTAATATTAATGACCAGGTTGTCCTAACAAGCTGGTTTACTATTGAAAGTAGCAAAAGACTATTCTTATATAACAATGGCCAGGAGAAAAGCAAGTAGCATTGACGGAGTACTTCTCTTCTGAAAAATCCTATAGACGCTGCATGTGTCATATCTCATTTACCTGTCATTCACTATTGCCCTCAATTTTCATACGGTTTAAAAATATGATACCAAGAAAGAATGACCTGGTGCAAATCAGCCATTAAGTGGCAGATCTGAGGTCTGAATGCTGACAGATGCCAAAGCCAATATTTTGATCACTGACATACAAAGTGTCAATTCATCCTTGGATTGTCTAGAAAGTCCTGGATGAATTAGCTTATTCATTGCAAGTTCTTAACCGATTTGTTCTGATCTTGACATAACACAGATAAGCCAGTTAAGAGTTTAAAACCAAGGAGTGAACAAATGATTTATGAGGTCTTAGAAAATGTGGCAGAACAGCTTGAATAAGTTTTGCCAAAATTTGTCATTTTCCTTTGATAGTTTTTAGACTGACAAAGCAGGAGTCAGAATTCTAAGCTAGAATAACAAAGCTTAATAATAATAAACTCATGAGCAAGATGGTGAAATGGGAGCAAGATGGAGGAACAGATAGGCAAAACTGGTGCTGAGATTATATTATCATCAAATAATTAACTTGACAAATGAAGGCTATAGATTGTGTGAATGATGGATTTTAGAGTGGGACTTAAAATGCATTGTTCAAAATTTTCTGTTTAAAATATCTTGGAAAATATTTTGAATAAATAATATATTTGAGATATTTAACTCTAGAAAATAAATTAAAAGTCTTTAATCACCGACTATGCTTTTTATGAATAATTAAGAAATTTAATTTAGAACTCCTCACAGCATGGTATAGATGTTTTGCTAAGAATACAAGTCTGTATAGCTCACTTCTTGCATTCAGTTCAGTTCAGTTCAGTTGCTCAGTTGTGTCTGACTCTTTGTGACCCCATGAATTGCAGCACGCCAGGCCTCCCTGTCCATCACCAACTCCGGAGTTCACTCAAACTCATGTCCATCGAGTCGGTGATGCCACCCAGCCATCTCATCCTCTGCCATCCCCTTCTCCTCCTGCCCTCAATCCCTCCCAGCATCAGAGTCTTTTCCAGTGAATCAACTCTTCACATGAGGTGGCCAAAGTATGTAGGCATAATTTATTTCTGGTTTAAATATTCACTGGAGCTTCCCTGGTGGCTCAGATGGTAAAGAATCTGCCTGCAATGCAGGAGACCTGGATTAGATCCCTGGGTCAGGAAGGTCCTCTGGGGAAGGGAATGGCTCCCCACTCCAGTATTCTTGCGTAGAGAATTCCATAGACAGAGGAGCCTGGCAGGCTACATTCCATGGGGTTGCAAAGAGTTGAACACGACTGAGTGACTAACACTTTCGCTTTTGAACACTCAGTAAAGAAATGATATCATCCCATTTAATAGTCAACATTAGTACAGGCTGCCTCTCGGCCTTTTGGCCGAGAACAAGTACACTATGTGGACTTCCCAAGTGCCACCGTGGTAATAATCTGCCTGCCAATGCAGGAGACACAAGAGACGTGGGTTTGATTTCTGGGTTGAGAAGATCCCCTGGAGTAGGAAATGGCAACCCACTCCAGTATTCTTACATGGAGAATTCTACAGAGAGAGGAGCCTGGAGGGCTACAGTCCATGGGGTCGTAAAGAATCAGACACAACTGAGCAACTCGGTACACACCCACACAGTAAGGGAGTGCTCTTCTTTGGATCAAGTCCCTAAGTGTTGGGAGTTTCTCGGTCACTTAATCGGTGATGACACAGAACAGGAGGAAAAGAATTAAACCTAATAGGGAAAGTTTATTCAAGGTTTATATTATATAATGTTATATAATAGAAAGATGATTTAAGATAGTAAAAGTGGCATTTTAAGATGATTTCTACTAGTTTAAAATTTCTTAATATTGAATAGCTGATAGAAAGGATGGTAAATGTTGATGGGCTTTATAGGAGCTTAAACTTGGTGTGGTAATAATCCCTCTGGTAAGCAGCTTATTTTGAAAGATACAAGTCAAAAAAAGGCAGAGCAAACAGAGACATCAATATGTTTGCCTCAAGTTTAGAATTAGTGTTTATTTTAGAAATTTGATTCAGTTTCATTATTCTGTCTCCTTGGTAGTCAATTTATTGTTTAGGGCTCTCTCAATTAAACCCTGTCACTTCAGGGGAAGTTCAAGAGAATAGTGCATTATTGATATTACAGAAACAGTTGTCAGTAATCAATACATTTTGAACCACATACAAGGTATATCTTTAAGGACATAATTCATCAAAAACAGGCTTACTGGGGCTCTTCATGCTATTTTCATTGATTTTCCTGTTCTAGGAACACATGGTAGATATTCTATATGTGACATGAGTTATATTCAAATAAAGAAGCCAGCTACTCAAAAAATGCTCAGTTACAGAGAAAAAAATTAAGGATAAGGATTCTAAAGAAGAAATAAAATTGAATTTAAGTTGTTATTTTCACATTTGAATATTCCTTTCAGAAGAAGTTAATTGGATGACTTAAAATGTTTTAAAAGATTACACATAAGGAATACCAAATTCTAGGTGTGAATCCTGTTCTTTACTTACTGTGTAAAATAGAGGTAGAAAGGTACTTTTATTTAGTTATTTTATTGCTGCTGCATAACTTTCTTTAAAATGAAGCATAAATATGCATTGCTTTATGCTATATGTATTCTACATATTTGTCTGTTACTGTAAATTTTACAACTATTGGAGTTCACACTATGAAAGTATCCTAAATGAACCCTAGTGTACACCAAGTGATTGACAAAGGGAATAATAACCTTCTAATCTTGCAAATCTGTACTTTCCTTTATAATGTGAGCTTCAAAAATCAAGATAATATATTCTTTTCCATAATTACAAAGAATCTCAAATGAGGGATAGATGAAAGTAACATCTTAAATTATTTTGTAAGATAGAATATTACTGTTCTTCCGAGTAAGGAAGGAAGAGTTGATCTAAAAGTGAGGCTTTTTACACGTAAAGCAGTGACTTGTTTCCTGAAATCCAGATGTTTTCATTCAGTCTAACCCAAATCTAACCCTAACACCTCCTCAGATAGCCTGTTATTCTCATTTTTGTATTAAAAGGGCATTGTTTCAAGCTACCTGAGTGAAAGTGCCGTGAAGGCATCCCATTTGTGGAAAAACAAACAGTCTAGACACAACTTCGTGTGACAATTGACTCAAACAGCCACTGAGTGCACAGATACCGTGTATGTTGCCTCAATGTGGGTCCAACACTAATTTGGGACCTTACTTACAACTTGACCTCTCCACTCTTTCCACATAACACTTCACCAGTCCAACCCATCTGATGCATTGCTCTAGTTAACATTATCTTCAGAAAGATTCTCCTTTCTTTTTGTGTGTGTCAGTGATTCAATACTTTTTATTGCTGAGCAGTGTTGTCTATGAATTCATAAATGGAAGGGTATTTAAGCTGGAACCCACATGTATTTTAAATAATTTGACATGAGAACGGGAGAGAGTATTTGTGTGACTGTATATTTTTATTTTCCATGGGTAAATAGCTAGAAAATGGCATTTCTGTATCTTATTGTATGTATATATTTACTTTTAATTGCCAGATTTGTTGTTGTTGAGTCACTCACTTGTGTCTGACTCTTTGCAACCCCATGGACTGCAGCCATCAGGCATGCCTGTCCTTCACCATCTCCCGGAGTTTGTTCAAACTCATGTCCATTGAGTCAGGAATGCCATAGAAGCATCTCATCCTCTGTTGTCCCCTTCTCCTCCTGCCTTCAGTCTTAGCCAACATCAGAGTCTTTTCTAATGAGGCAGCTCTTTGAATCAGGTGACCAAAGTATTGGAGTTTCAGTCCTTCTGATGAATATTCAGGGATGATGTCCTTTAGGATTGATTGGTTTGGTCTCCTTACTGTCCAAGGGACTCTCAAGAGTCTTCTCCAACACCACAGTTCAAAGCATCAATTCTTTGGCACTCAGCCTTCTTTATGATCCAACTCTCACATTCATACTTGACTACTAGAAAACCCTAGATTTGACTAGATGGATGTTTGTTGGCAAAGTAATGTCTCTGCTTTTTAATACTCTGTTGGTCATAGCTTTTCTTTCAAGGAGGAAGCATCTTTTAATTTCATGGCTGCAGCCACTGTCCGCAGTGATTTTGGAGTCCAAGAAAATAAAGTCTGTCACTGTTTGCATTGTTTCCCCATCTATTTGCCATGAAGTGATGGGACTGGATGCCATGATCTTCATTTTTGAATGCTGGATTTTGAGCCAGCATTTTCACTTTCCTCTTTCACCTTCATCAAGTGTCTCTTTAATTCCTCTTCACTTTCTGCCATAAAGGTGGTGTCATCTGCATATCTGAGGTTATTGATAATTCTCTCCACAGTTTTGATTCCAGCTTATGCTTCATCTAGCCCAGCATTCCATATGAGGTACTCTGCCTCTAAGTTAAATAAGCAGGATGACAATTTATATACAGCCTTGATGTACTCCTTTCCCAATTTTGAACCAGTACATTGTTCCATGTCTGATTCTACTTTTGCTTCTTGACCTGCATACAGATCTCTCAGCAGGCAGATAAGGTGGTCTAGTATTCCCATCTCTTCAAGAATTTTCCACAGTTTGTTGTGATCCACACACTCAAAAGGCTTTAGAGTAGTCAATGAAGCAGAAGTAGATGTTTTTCTGGAATTATCTTGCTTTTTCTATGGTCCAACAGATGTTGGCAGTTTGATCTCTGGTTCCTCTGCCTTTTCTAAATCCAGCTTATATATCTGGAAGTTCATAGTTCATGTACTGTTGAAGCCTGGCTTGGAGAATTTTAAGCATTATTTTGCTAGCTTGTGAGATGAGTGTAATTGTGTGGTAGTTTGATCATTCTTTGGCATTGCCTTTCTTTAGGATTGGAATGAAAATTTACCTTTTCAGTCCTGTGGCCACTGTTGAGTTTTCCAAATTTGCTGACATACTGAGTGCAGCACTTGCATAGCATCATCTTTTAGGATTTGAAATAGCTCAACTGGAATCCATCACCTCCACTAGCTTTGTTCGTAGTAATACTTCCTAAGACCCACTTGACTTTTCACTCCAGGATTGCTGGCTCTAGGTGACTGATTACATCATTGTTATCTAGTTTTTTAAGACCTTTTCTGTATAGTTCTGTGTATTCTTGCCACCTCTTATTAATATTTTCTGCTGTGTTAGGTCATACCATTTCTGTCCTTTATTGAGCCCATCTTTGCACGGAATATTCCCTTGGTGTCTCTAATATTCTTGAAGAGATCGCTAATATTTCTCATTCTATTTTTTTTCCTCTATTTCTCTGCATTGTTACTTTGGAAGGATTTCTTATCTCTCCTTGCTATTTATGGAACTCTGTATTCAGATGAATATATCTTTTTTCCTTTGCCTTTTGCATCTCTGCTTTTCTCAGCTATTTGTAAGGCCTCAACCATTTTTCCTTTTTGCATTTCTTTTTCTTGGAGATGTTTTTGATCATGGCCTCCTGTACAATGTTATGAATCTCTATCCATAGTTCTTCAGGCACTCTATTAGATCTAGTTGCCAAACAATTTTTCAAATGTTGTTGTTGTCTAGTCCCTCATTCGTGTCCAACTCTTAAGTGACTCCATGGACTGTAGCTAGCCATGCTGTACTGTCCAGGGGATTTCCCAGGCAAGAAGACTGGAATGGGTTGTCATTTTCTCATCTAGTGGATCTTCCCAACCCAGGGATCAAATGAGCATCTCCTGCATTGGCATGTGGATTCTTTATCACTGAGCCACCAGGGAAGCCCTTTCTAAATACAATACTTTGCATTTGCACGAGCACCTTTGCACCAAAACTTGGTATGTCATTTCTCTTAACTTTAGCCACTCTCTAAAATAAGTACTAATATCTCATGGTGATCTTAATTTGCATGTTTCTAATAACTAATGACATGTAATATTTTATGTGCTATATTGGTTATTGGAATATCTTATTTTGTCACCCACCAGAGACCTTGGCCTTTCTTAATCAATAGAAATTGATGAAACCAGGCAAGAAATTCAGGCAAGACTTTACTGGGGCCCCTACTGCAGCACAGTAGGTGGTTCAGACGGTAAAGTATCTGCCTGTGATGCAGAAGACCTGGGTTTGATTCCTATGTCTGGAGAATCCCCTGGAAAAGGGAATGGCACCTCATTCTAGTATTCCTGCCTGGGAAATCCCATGGACAGAAGGGCCTTGCAGGCCACAGACTACAGTCCATGGGGTTGCAAAGATCAGACATGACTGAGTAACTAATGCACAAAGCTGAAGCAAGGGTGAGCGAAAACAAGTAACAGGTTCTGTTGCTTGCCCCCCAAGTTGGGAGGTGAACTGGTTCCTCATATGGAGTGATGGTAGGGGTGTGCCCAGGAGTCAGGCTAGAGGGGTGGCTGAGGTGCTTTGCCCACTTCTTTGGTGGTAGTAAGTACAGGGGTGGGCACAGTACCTTGCTTTTGCTTCTGACCTGTAGTTTTTGCTCCCAGCTCTTCAGAAGTGGCGTTTGGGTTTTTGATCTTTCTCTGTTTTGTTATCTACAGTTTGTCCCAACTGCACACACACACAGACACACACACACAATTATCTTTAGTTCTTTATTTGTTATTGTTGAGTTGCTCAGTCCGACTCTTTGCAACCCCATGGACTGCAGCATACCAGACTTCCCTGTCTTTCACCATCTCCTGGAGTTTGCTCAAACCCATGTCCATTACGGAGAAGGGCCCACTCCACTCAAGTATTCTTGCCTGGAGAATCCCATGGACAGAGGAGCCTGGCAGGCTACAGTCCATGGGTTCTCAAAGAGTCACACATGACTAAGCGACTCTCACTCACTCACTCACTCATGTCCATTAAGTCAGTGATGCCATCCAACCATCTCATCCTCTGTCCCCCTCTTCTTCTCCTGCCCTCAATCTTTCCCAGCATCAGAGCCTTTTCTCATGAGTCGGGGCTTCACCAAATCAGGGGGCCAAAGAATTGGAGCTTCAGCATCAGTCCTTCCAATGAATATTCAGGGTTGATTTCCTTTAGGATTGACTGGTTTGATCTCCTTGCTGTCCAAGGAAGTTTCTTTGTGTTTTGTTGGTTGAGGAGACATTTGTCAGGTGCAAGCACTGCTGCCAAGGATTTGAGGTCCCAGCCTGTCTCAATTTCATAAAATTTCTCTCTGTTCAAATCTTTTGTCCCTTTAAAAATAGTGATCTTATTATTGGGTACCTTGTGCATTCTGAATAAACTTATCAGATGTCTGTTCTGTGAATATTTTTCCCACTGCTAGCCTTGCCTTTATATTTTCTTAATGGTATCTTTTGAAGTGCACAAGTTTTAAATTTTGGTTAAGTATAGTTTATCTTTTTGTCTGTCTGTCCTGCTTAAGAAATCTTTGTCTAATCTAAGGTAAAAATATTTTCACTTGTGCTTTCTTTTAGAAGTTACATAATTTGGGGGCTTTTATGCAGATTTCTGATTCAAGTTACTTGATTTATATGGTACAAGATACGAGTCAGTGTTTTTACCTATGGATACCCAATTGTTCCTGTACCTTGTGTTGAAAAATACTTCCATTCCTCACTGAATTACCTGAGACACCACCAAAAATCAATTGGCTGTATAAGAATGGGTCTATTTGTAGACTATCTATTCTGTTCCATCAATCTTTGTATCTGTTTTTATGCCAATATTACATATTGTCTTAATTACTGTAGCTTTAGAGTATGTCTTAAAGTCAGGTCATATAGATTTTCCATATTTGTTTTTGTTTTTGGAAAATTATTTTGGTCATCTGTAATGCCCTTCCAATTGCCCTATAAATTTTAGAATCAAACTTTAAACCTGAAAGCCTATTGGAATGTTGTTTGGAGTCACATTGTAAACATAAATCAATATGGACAGAATTGACTTCTCAACAATACGACGTCTCCTAATTCCTATTCATTTATTTGGGTCTTCTATTAGCAATGTTTTGTAGTTTCAGTGTAAAGATCTTGGACATATTTTTTAAAAAAATTATCTCTGCATATTACTTGATACTGATGTTATTTTAAATGACCCAATAATAAAGTTCCACTTATATTTGTTGCTAATATGTAGAAATACAATTGATACTTGTGTTCTGTGACATTGAAACCTCATATATTAGTTTTGGGAACTATTTTGTACATTCCATGTGAGTGTGCGCTCAGTTGTGTCTAACTCTTTGCAACCCCATGGACTGTAGCCCACCAGGGTCTTCTGTACATGGAATTTTCTAGGCAAGAATACCAGAGTGGGTTGCTATTTCCTACTCCAGGGGATCTTTCTGATCCAGGGATCAAACCCACGACTCTTGTGTCTCCAGCATTGGCAGGCAGATTCTTTACCAAATGCACTACTTGGGAAGTATATTCCACAGGATAATTAAATAGATAATCATTCCACCTGTGAGTTGAGTGAGTTTTAGTTCCTGTTTCATATCTTGGACATTCAGTACAAATTTGAATAGAGATGAAGAAGTAGACAATGATGCCTTGTTACTGAATTTAGAAAACACTCTCTTATTCACCTAAAGTAATTGATATGTAGGTTTGCTATAGACAGCATATATTTGGGTGTTGCTTTTTTTGTACAATCTGACAACCACTGGCTTTTAATTGGTATATGTATATATGGTTTATGTAATTGATATGTAGGTTTGCTATAGATAGCACATATTTGAGTGTTGCTTTTTTGTACAATCTGACAACCACTGGCTTTTAATCAGTATATGTATATACAGTTTATGTATATATTGTATTTATATTTTTATCTTTTTAAAAAATATATTTATATATTTATATTTAATGTCATTGTTGAAATGATAGGTGAAAAAGTCCCACTTTGCTATATTTTCCCAATTAGCCAGATGTGTTTGCTTCCTTTTATCTTTTTTCCCCTGCCTTACTTTAGTTTAAATGAGTATTTTTAGTATAATATTTTATCTCTGCCATTGGCTTATTAGCTGTAGCCTGTTCTTATTCTGTTTTTTGTTTGTTTGTTTAGAAGTTGCTCTAGGGCTTACAATACACACCTCTACATTATCGCAGACAGCTTTCAGCCACCTTCTACCAGTTCGCGTATTATGTGAGAAACTTGCAACATTGCTCCTCATCCCCTTCCTCCCGTCCTTTGTGCTAACACCGTCATACATTTCACTTCTGCATGTGCTATAAACTCTGCAACATATCATTACTATTTTATTTTGGAGAGGCAGCTATCTTCTGGTTTTATTTTCCCACGTGCCTTCACTTCTCTGTACATCCAAATTTCTGTCATTTACCCTTTTCCATTTGTTTGATAAGCATCCTTTACTATAATTTGTGGTGCATATCTGCTGGTGATGAATCTTCTTGGGCTTTATTTGGAGAAAAAGGCTTTATTTTATCAATGCTTGAAAAATATTTTCACTAGATATAGAAGTCGATGTTGGCTTTTACCCTACCCCTCTGTAATTTAAAAATATTGCTTTTTTTTTTTCTTTTATCATTTGTGTTACAAAGTCTACTACTGTTCATATCTTTCTTACTCTACATCTAATATGTCTTTTATTCTGGGTACTTTTAAGCTTTTTTTTTTTTAATAATCATTGATCTTCAGCAGTATGGATATAGTGTTCCTTGGTGTGGTTTTATTTGCATTTGTTTTGTTTGAAACTTATTGAACTTTGATTTGAAGTTTTCTTATTTATTTAAACATTTTCTTATTTTATTCTCTTTCTTGTTTAGAACTTCATCACACCCACGTTAAACAGCTTGTTGTCATTTTGCAGTTACTGGTCCTCTGTTGATTTTTTTCCTCTCCATCTTTTTTCTATGCTTTATTTTGTGGGATTTTTTTCTTTCCTTTTTTTTTGTCTTTTTGTCCCCATTTCCTTTTGGAATATTTATATGTCTGTGTTTTCAGTTAATGATCTTTTTCTATTCGGCATACTACAATCTATTGATCTTCTCTATTTTATGTTTCATGGCAGTCTCTTTTCTTTCATTTTTATAAGTTCCATTTCAATTTCTTTTTTATATCTTTCATATTTTCCCTCATCATGTCTGCCTGCTTATCAACATACTTAAGTATATGGAGCATATTCATTGCTGCTTCAATGCTTCTTCTGTCTAATCCTACCTTCTTACTTGTTTTTGTTAATTCAATTGCTTGATTTTTCTTCTAATCATGACTCACAATTTCCTGCTTATTTGTCTGCCAACTAATCATGGATTGGATACTAGACATGAAGATTACATTTTTGAATTCTAGATTTTGTTGTATTCCTTTATAGCAAAAGTATTAGATGGACTTTGTTCTGGAACACAGTTATGTTACTTGGAGTCAGTTTGATCCTTTTCTGTATTTGCTTTTAAGGTTTGTTAGGGAGGGTCCAGTATTCTTGCCTGGAGAATCCCAGGGACAGGGGAGCCTGGTGGGCTGCCGTCTATGGGGTCGCACAGAGTCAGACACGACTGAAACGACTTAGCAGCAGCAGCAGCAGGGAGGGTCCAAAGCAACTTTAAATAGGACTAATAGCCACAGTATTAAAATGATGTCCCATTTGAGAAGCCTACAGAATTCTCCATGTATCATGATGTCTTTCCACTCTAGCTGATGGTAACACAAGCTCTTCTCAGCCCTGAGTGATCTCTAGGAATTTCTGTTGCTGGTACTGCAGCTTCCCTGTGGTTCTTTCCCCACCTTTGTGTAGTTTTCTCTCATGAACAAATTAAAGATTCAAGGGGGTGGGGCCCATCTGCAGTTGATTTTTTTTTAATTGTAGCCATTCAAGTGGGTTTGAAGTTGTATCTAATCTAAGATGATATCTACTTGGTATCTGAAAAGTGAAGTGTTGGTTGCTCAGTTGTGTTTGACTCTTGTGACCCCATGGTCTGTCCATGGAATTCTCCAGGCAAGAATACTGGAGCGGGTTGCCATTCCCTTCTCTGGGGGATCTTCTGGATCCAGGGATCTATCTAGTGATATTGTTTTTTTGATTTGCTTGACTATAGACATTAAGTGTTTTCTCATGTGCTTATTGGACATCTATACACACACACACACACACATATATACACACACTTTTGAGAACAGTTTATTCAAATTATTTGCCCAATATTTACCTTTATTTCCCCATCATTGAGTTGTAAGAGTTCTTTCCAAACTAGATAAAATTCCCTTAACAGATATATAATTTGCAAATATTTAATCTTAATCTGTAGGTTGTCTTTTCATTTTCTTGATGGCTTTATTTGAAACATAAATTTTTTTAAATTTAAATTTATTTATTTTAATTAGAGTCTAATTATTTTACAATATTGTATTGGTTTTGCGATATATCAACATGAATCCGCCATAGGTGTATTTTGACAAATCCAATCTATTTTTTTAGTCACTTGTGGTTTTGGTGTTATATCTAAGAAATTATTGTCTAATCCACAGGTAAGCAAATTTTCTCCTACGTTTACTTGTGGAAGTTTTATAGTTTTAACCCTTACGTTAGTGACTATAATTTATTTTGTATAAATTTCCATATATGGTCTAAAGTAAGGGCCCAACTCTTTAAAGATACTTTTCTAAAAAATGACTTGCACCCATCTCTTTTAAACATTATTTTCCATTATCATATTCTTTAATCAAGTAAATACATAGATGTGTTGAGAGAAAAAGAAAACTTAAGACAAGCTGGTTCAATTCATATACTTATTACAAATTAGTTTTTCACTTAGATACATAAACTGACTAAGGCATTTGTCAGATGGTGATCAACTGAGCATTTTATTGCCCAGGATTGTAAAAAAGCAAAGAGCACCTCTACATAGACATTTTGCTGTTCATTCGCTAAGTTGTGTCCGACTGCAACCCCATGGACTGCAGCACTCAGGCTTCCCTGTTCTTCACTGTCTCCTGGAGTTTGCTCAGACTCATGTCCATTGAGTTGGTGATGCCATCCAACCATCTCATCCTCTGTTCCCCCCTTCTCCTCCTGCCATCAATCTTTCCCAGCATCAGGGTCTTTTCCAATGAGTCAGTTCTTTGCATCTGGTGGCCAAAATGTTAGAGCTTCAGCTTCAGCATCAGTCCTTCCAGTGAATAATTAGGGTTGGTTTCCTTTTGGATTGATTTGTTTGATCTCCTTGCAGTCCAAGGGACTCTGAAGGGCTTCTCCAGCACCACAGTTCAAGAGTATCAATTCTTCGGCACTCAGCCTTCTTTATGATGCAAGTTAGACAATATCTTTTATCAGCTCTTCTTAAGCTTCTCTTATCTAAAAATATCATTCCAAGGAGATAACACAGATGAATCCACACCCCCTCAAATAAATAAATTTTAAGGTGTATGAATACATACATTTATATATGCTGTATTTATTTTCCAACAGAATTGTACACGCTATAAAAATTTGTGCTTTAAAAAGTAAGATTTTATAGACATGTATTTAAATGGTTAGCAGGATTGACACATCCAAGACCTCAGAATACTCAGAATAGTCCTGAAGCTTCACTTTCCACTACCATGGGCACCAAAAGGGGGCAGGTTTAGATGAGAAATAAGTAGAAGTACACATCACATCACAGAGTGGAAGACTGAGCCACGGAAGATGGACTTAAGTCCTCCTGTGACAGTGGGCCTCTTGCTTTTTGGGGGGAACCACATTTTTCCCTTGTAAAATGCCTTGTTATAAACTCCTCAACTGATTCCATACTTGACTTGTAAATGGTGAATCAGAGACAGCCTACATGCCATGACTTATTCCAAGCAGTCATGTTGCTGACATCCGCTTAGCCAGCGGGAGGACCATGCCATGTAAGAAGGCTGAGTCTCATGGAATTTAAGGCCACTGTTGTAAGCAAACTGTATGCCACAGTGTGATTGCACCATGCTGCATGAGCCGCCTATGCTTTTCAGGAACTGATTGTGTGTATGCAGTTTATTCCTTGCGAATCCATTATTTTAACACCAGAAATCCTTGGGAAGGTAGAAGAAAGAATACATTGCAGTCGGATTGCAATGACTATGTAAGCGATTTAAAGTCATTTCACTTGTTTTATATGAGAAAAACAAACCCTACAAAGAAAAACAAAACTACAATTATGCAGTTTATGCATTTGATGTGGCTTTCTGATTTCATGCTTGAGACTGAACATGGTATTATACTTTTTAACGTTGATGTTTAGGGAAACAACTGCTTGAAATGTGAAATAACAGCCCCCAAATCTTTACAGGTTGAAGTGTAATATTCCTCTCCAATTTTTGTCTAGTTTTTAATCACGGAAAAGTTGAGCGTGTTAGCACAAAGCCTTTATTCTATGCAAGTCCTTTGTGATATCGTTACTCATGTGGTAGAGCTCCTTGCTGCATCTCTCAAAGTATTTAATTGGTGTTGTCTTAGATCTTAGGAAAAGATAATAATGTCCCTGTATCTGAATAAACTAGATATAGTCGGAGTTTTCCTTCAGCCTTCTTTAGTTAAAATTTTAGAACTTTATTCTACTTGACAACAGGCAACTAGCAATATTTTTAATGGTATAGAGTTACGTTTCCATCTTTTAGTTGCTGTTCAGTGACTCAGTTGTGTCCGAGTCTCGGTGATCCCATGAAGCAGCATGCCAGGTTTCCCTGTCCTTCACTATCTCTCAGAGTTTGGTCAGTTCCATCTTACACAAGGTATAAATTTCTGGAATCACAAATGTGCTATGAATGATGTCTATTGCATTTATCATCTCCTTTCAATGGATTAAAAAAAAAGTAATGGCGTATGAAAAATAATTTAACTGGATTAAAAAAACACTCCAGGTTGCAAAGTACCTTCCTACTAAAAAATATTTAAGAGTGGATGAGTGAAGGATTGTGGGGATACTCTTCAGGTGACACTTGTAAGAGAAACTGTAAATCCAGGACCTGAATCAAAAGGAGCAGGGTGGGACAGCAAGAAATAAATGAGAGTTGAGGACTCATTGACATCGATCTTTATTTTTCAAATATTTGTGATACAGTGAGATTTTTTTAGAACAGAAAAAAAGGAAAAGTTAGTGATATCTGTGTCACTGAATGATAATACTCTTATTTTTGATACCGCTACCATATTCAAGAAACAGGATCAATCCTATATTATGTACTTTAAAGATTTGCTAGAGTAAATAACTTGAAGTTTACAAACAATAACACTATTTGGCTCTATTCCATCACACTTAGTTAAGCAACTTTAATGTGAAATTAAGAAAAAAAAAAAAAAAAGACAAAGTACTTCCTTTGTAAATCCACTAGTTTTATCCCCTCCCTCCCTTGATTTCTTTTTTACGTCTTGTCTGTATTTATTGCATATGTGCTCAGATTTTCTGCATTTTATTTCACACAGTCAAGGGCACACAGAGCAATTTCTAATTCAGTATGAGTCATCCGCATCTGGGAATTCCAGTCAGTTTGAACCACAACTGATCTTGTGTGTTTGGTCACCATCTATGTAGGGCTCTCTTCAACCTCTCCCGTTTCGGTTCTTTTGCTCGCTTTAACAACTACATTTGTGTAGTTTGACACATTAGTGTAGAAACTAGAATTTTTCTTGGGCTACTATGCCTAGGATCCAGTGCAGACAAATGAAGCCTTGAGCTCTGTTTCTCACTCTATATTGCTGCCAAGCCCCTGATGTGAATGCCTATCTTTTCATCCTTCCAACCTAAATTTCAGCTTCTTATATGCATTTTATTTTTGCCAGAATTTTGCCTTTGCACTTGCTGATTTAACGTGATTTTCACATGGTTATCCTCAGCTTTCCTTACAAATACAGCTTTTGGAAATATTGCTATTTTACTAACCTCTCTTGATTCCACCACACCTATTTGTCCCCTATGTAAATTTATCTTTTATTTCTTTATGGTAGATCAGTTTTTAAGTCTCAGATGTTAAATGGGATGTCAGAATTTCTTTCAGTCTGTACATCAGTTGCTCACTATTTTTATAAAATTAATGAACAATAGATCTATGGGTTTTGGATTCAAAGAGCTAAAATGTATTTTTTTTTTTTTTTTTGGTCAAATGGTTCTATTGTAATTCTAAACTGTCATGCAAACTTTTTTCATTGGTTTGCTCTGGGTGTATCATAAATTTAGGCTTGCAGTGATGTTATACTTAGTTGCATAGTAGTACTATATGATTTTGCTTGTATTTGAACTGAAATATGTAACATTCTAGCCTCATACATAGAATTACTCAATCCTCTTTTTTTCCTCCATATATATATATAATATAACTCATGATCACTTCTACATTTAAAAATTTTTATGGCCATTAGGAAACAATGCTCTAACTTTGACCCAAATATCTTGTAATGTTGTTATTTGGGAAGAAATGTAGCTTATTTATAATCAGTCAGCTTTCAACATATTTGTTCATTGAAATTTTATTTTAAAAAATACTTGTATATTTTTATCCTCAGAAATTAGATCCAGATACAGTTTTGAATAACATTAGAGTTAAGAGTAGTAAGTCTCCGTTCATGGCTAGAACAGTAAAGCTGACAGAAAAATTGTGAGCCATTTCTAAATGTCTGTGCTGTTACATGAATATCACGAAATACCAATTCAAGAATGCTGTTGTGAATAATTAAGTGAAAAACTAATTAGTCTGGTTCTTTTTCTGCTATTTAAAATTACAGAATGTTACATATTTTCTATTAATTGTATTAGTTCTCAGCCAAACATGAACAAGTTCTTAAAATTATACTTTGTTAAAATTTTATGCCTGGGACTTGCTATCTTTACAGTCATACCCTTAAAATAATATTTAATCAATAATATTTAATCACAACCCCAGAGTCACAAATATAATACAAAAAACCTCCATGATATTTTATCATTAAGTCTAATTATTGTGCACGGCACACGGTATCACCCAAGGACATCTGATTCATCTCAGAACATAGCACATGGGGTAGTGAAATGTTTCTCTTCTCAACATGGGACTGTGTTTTCTTTCTGCCAATTCATAGTGCCAGATCTACTAATTGATAAAAATGAAAAGTGGCTTACACTGTGAAAGATTACAAAGTATTCAGGAGGAAGTATCCTATTTACTAATGACTAAAATAAATTATTTCAAGATCAAGGCAGGAATTTGAAACTTATATAGAAGGAAACTATTTTAAAGTATGATTGGTCATTTTCAATTTGTAGGATCTTTCCAGAGGATGAATTTTGAAGAAGAGGTATTTTTAAACTTTTTTTCCCCTGAAGTTCTCTTTAAAAATTTTTTTCAGCCTTTATAACAAACTAAAATATATACCTGGTGTATTTGTTTCATATCAGAAACTTGATGATAAGCTGCTTTTAATCTTGAAGCACAGTTTTGTTTTGTTTTGTTGTCAGTATAAGAAGGGGTCCTAGGTGTTCAAATTGACCTTATAAGGTTCCTCAATGGCAAGCTTCCCTCCCCACCTCAAATAATGTGTTCCCTAAATCCATTCTCTCCTAGAGCAATGGAAGCGTATGAGCTCACAGTAATGGAAGTCTAGTGAAGCTCTCTGTCCCTCAATTTCCATTTTAAGGTTAAATACCAAATATTTCCTCTGTCAAAGATCTTGAATTTAAACTTGCTTTACCTTGCTTTCTTTAGAAATACATCAAAATTAATCAGCCCAGAGTAATACTATTTCCTAAAAGTATTTGCTAGTACTTTTAACCTTCTTTAATTTCTTACAATAATTGGCTTAGAAAACCAAATTGTAGAACTGTAATGATTTCCAAGTATCAACACTACAGGTTAGATGGTGAAAAGTTTTATTAAATACTGCTAATTTTACATCTTGACATGAAATAATGAATTTATTTTCATTTTCCCCAGTTCCAATCATACATTTTGACATAATTAAGTTTTTTATTTATTTGATAATTTGCTTAAAAACAAAACAAAACTGTGTATAATCTTATAAAAATTCCATTAGCCCTGACTAATGAGAAATAAAGTAGAAGCATTGGATATTGATTTTTCTGTTGGTTAACATTAAGGTATGCACAGCAATATATCTTTTTTAATTGTTTTTAAATTAGAGGATAATTACTTTACAATTTTGTGATGGTTTTTGCCAAACATCAACATGAATCAGCATTGCTGCTGCTGCTAAGTCGCTTCAGTCATGTCCGACTCTGTGTGACCCCATAGACGGCGGCCCACCAGGCTCCCCCGTCCCTGAGATTCTCCACGCAAGAACACTGGAGTGGGTTGCCATTTCCTTCTCCAATGCATGAAAGGGAAAAGTGAAAGTGAAGTCGCTCAGTCGTGTTGGACTCTTCGTGACCCCATGGTCTTCAGCCTACCAGGCTCCTCCATCCATGGGATTTTCCAGGCAAGAGTACTGGAGTGGGGTGCCATTGCCTTCTCCATGAATCAGCATTAGGTATACATATATCTTCTTGCTCTTGAACCTCCATGCCATAGCTCTACCCATCCTACCCCTCTGGGTTGTCATAGAGTACTGGCTTTTGGGTTTCCTGTATCATATATCAAACTCTCACTGGCTATCTATTTTCCATGTGGTGATGTATATCTTTCAATGTGGTTCTTTCATATCTGACCCTGTCCTTCCCCCACTGTGTCCAAAATGTCTGTATCTCCTTTGCTGCCCTACAAGTAGAATCATCAGTACTGTCTTTCTAGGTTCCACATATATGTATGTGTGTATGTTTGTGTTAATATATAATATTTGTCTTTATCTTTCTTTAGTATATTTACTTCACTCTGTGTAATAGGTTCTAGGTTCATCGACCTTATTAGAACTGACTCAAATGCATTCCTTTTTATAGCTAAGTAATATTCCATTGTGTATAAATACCACAGCCTCCTTATCCATTCATCTGTTGAATGACATCTAGCCATTGTAAATAGTGCTACAATGAACACTGGGATATCTTTTTTCAATTCTGGTTTCCTCAGGGTATAAGTCCAATAGTAGGATTACTAGGTCATATGGTAGTTTTATTCCTAGTTTTTTAAAGAATCTCCATACTGTTCTCCATAGTGACGGTATAAATTTATATTCCTACCAACAGTACATGAGGGTTCCCTTTTCCCCACACCCTCTCCAGCATTTATTGTTTGTAGACTTTTTGATGATGGCCATTCTGACTGGTGTGAATTGATACCTCATTATAGTTTAGATTTGCATTGCTCTCATAATGAGCGATGTTGAGCATCTTTTCATGTGTTTATCAGCCATCTGTATCTCTTCTTTGGAGAAATGTCTGTTTAGGTCTTCTGCCCACTTTTTGATTGGGTTGTTTGTTTTTCTGGTATTGACCTGCATGAGCTGCTTGTATATTTTGGAGATTAATTCTTTGTCAGTTGTTTTGTTTGTTATTAATTTCTTCCATTCTGAGGGTTGCCTTTTCACCTTGCTTATAGTTTCTTTGATTGTGCAAAAGCTTTTAAATTTAATTCAGTCCCATTTGTTTATTTTTGGTTTTATTTCCATTATTCTAAGAAATGGGTCATAGAAGATCTTGCTGTGGTTTATGTCAGAGAGTGTTCTGCCTATGTTTTCCTCTAAGAGTTTTATAGTTTCTGGTCCTATGTTTAGGTCTTTAATCCATTTTGAGTCTTTTTGTGTATGGTGTTAGGAGGTATTCTAATTTCATTCCTCTGATCAATGATAGTAAAATCACAGGATATAAAATTAATATACAGAAACCCCTTGCATTCCTATCCACTAACAATGAAAAATCAGAAAGAGAAAATAAGGAAACAATCCCATTCACCATTACAACAAAAAGAATAAAATACTTAAGAATAAATTTACCTAAAGAGACAAAAGACCCGTATGCAGAAATCAAATCTTTGATGACACAAACTGATGGAGAGATATACCATGTTCTTGGATTGGAAGAATCAATACAGTGAAAATGACTATACTACCCAAAGCAATCTAGAGATTCAATGCAATCCCTATCAAACTGACTATGGTATTTTTCCCAGAACTAGACCAAATAATTTAACAATTTGTTTGGAATCACAGAAGACCCCGATTGCCAAAGCAATCTTGAGAAAGAAGAATGAAACTGAAGGAATCTACCTTCCTGACTTCAGACTATACTACAAAGCTACAGTCATAAAGATCATATGGTATTGACACAAAAACAGAAATATAGATCAATGGAACAAGATAGCCTGAAGATAAATTCACAACCTATGGTCACCTTATCTTTGACAAAGGAGGCAAAAACATACAATGGAGAAAAGACTGTCTCTTCCACAAGTTGTGCTGGGAAAACTGGTCAACTATGTGTAAAGGAATGAAATTAGAATACCTCCTATCACCATCCACAAAAATAAACTCAAAATGCATTAAAGAACTAAATGTGTCTTTTTAAATAATTAATGAAAATAGTATCTTAAAAAAGAAAAAGATAAGAATAACTAGAGTCTAAATTTCTCATAATGTAAGTACATAAATTCAAGCTATACAGGAAGCCATTATAGATAAATGGATAATTCAATTCAAAATTGAATTCAAATTGTATATCTGTTATGTCTGAGAATATCACAGTTTATTTTTTTTTTTTATTATTGATTGATTTATTGACATTTGTTAACATGACTCTTTTAGTATTTCCATTAGAATGTTATTTTGACACAGTCTATAAAAAGATTCGCGAACTGCAGGAATCCACCCTTCCCTTCAGCTGCAGAACTGATCATTGTAAGGGCTGCTGGGTGGCACTTCAGTGCAGCTCTGGGGAAGTTAGGACCTTCCCATGTGCCTCAGTGGTAAAGAATCTGTCTGCCAATGCAGGAGCTCCAGGAGACATGGGTTCAATCCCTGGGTCAGGAAGATCCCCCAGAGGAGGAAATGACAACCCACTTCAGTATTCTTCTGTGGGAAATCCCATGGGCAGAGGAACCTGGTGGGCTACAGTCCACAGATGAAAAGAGTCAGACTTGACTGAGAATGCACGTGAGTGGTTAAGACCACAAAGAAAGAATGAAACCCACCAAACTTTGAATTTGGGTTCAAAGTTTGCAAAAGTGGATTTGTGGAATCCTAGATGCTAGGGTTGTTTTTTAAAGCCCCTTAATCTCACTCCTCTTCAAGCCTTTGTAGGGGGAGGTATCCTCTAAACCCTAAATGATTTTGGATATAGAAGGCCCTTGGCCACCTGCCCAGGCATGTATCTGAAATGTGATGTGCTCTAGGATTGGTTCATTTACTTACATAGTCACTGAATCATAAGAGGAGGTGGAAGGCTGGGGTACAAGTGCTTTAGACATGAAGGTGGAGTTGGGAACTGGAGACCTGATGGGGTAATAGCATTACGGCAGAAGGTGGAAGGGACCACCTAACAAAGTTGACTGACTGGAAAACGTGGGGCCCTGGTTTTCCAGTATGCAAAGAATGACACCCACAGCAGAAAGGATGTTTTCCTTTGTTCAATATGCAATACAGAGTCAGTTTAACAGAGAAGAGAGAGCAGGATAGAGGGGCTCCAGAGAGTACCCTTGCCACAGAACCTATTTCCAGGCCCCTGCATAGATGAGAGGGCCAGCACAGCTACTGATGAGGGCGTAGTTCCTGCACATAGAGGAGAGGTGACCCCTGGAGTCTGGGGGTAGGGGGCTGGGAATTCTCCAGATAGTGGATGCGAATGGATAAGTGTAGGTATATTCTTGCTCTTGGAGGTTTTGGCTTGGGGCAGTTATTTTCTTGTTTTTGTTGGTTGTTTCATTGTGTTTTGAGTAGCAGTGCAACCTAATGGCTAACAGCATGGGCCCTGGAATAGCCTGCCTGGGTTGAATCTGGGCCCTCAAGCCTGTTTATCGTTACATCCTAAGAAGTTACCTACACTCTGTGTGCCTCAGTTTCCCTGCAGAAAAATGGAGATAATAATACCTCTTTCACAGACTTTTACGAGAATTAGGTGAGTTAATACATTTTAGAATAGTGCCTACACAAACCCTGGTTACTGGTTTTGATTTTGGACTTTGCCTATCTACACATAATTTTGCTTAATCCTGCTTATAATTGAGGCTCTTGAATCAGGCATGAAACATAAAGGGCAGGTGCCAAAGATTCAGGAATTGAGATCAACAATATTTTATTGAAGTCATTTTTAAAATCAAAATTAATGCAGAAGAGCCTGTAATGAACAAAACTTCACATAAATGCAAAGATCCATCAGCTTATGAATACAGATGTTTTCCACAGCCATGGATCGGGCCTGGGTACTTGAGTAACAAAAACAGTATTCCTGAATAGATTTGGACCATCGTGGCTGAGATTCACTAATGGGACAAGACATGCCTACTCATTCATTTTCAACTTTCTTATCATTTAGGCATTATTGCAACTGTAATTATATAGTTATGTGTATCTATACAAACACTTAACCTACTGTCCCTTCAGTCATGTCCAACTCTTTGCGACCCTATGGACCATAACCTGTCAGACTCCTCTGTCCATGGGAGTTCTCCAGGCAAGAATGCTAGAGTGGGCTGCCATGCCCTCCTCCAGGGGATCTTCCCCACCCAGGAATTGAACCTGAGTCTCTTATGTGTCCTGCATTAGCAGGAGGGTTCTTTACCACTAGTGCCACCTGGGAAGCCCACATATGTGCATAAGTATATATAACAGCAGTATATTGATAGGTTCAACTTCTAATGTATAGCACATAAATACATTTTGCCAGTTAACACTCATATACTGTGAAAGACTAGAAGATGATTCTATGACAAAGATCCCATAGACACGTCACATGGTTTTATTCATCCATCCAGTGCATATATATTGAGTGGCTCCTCCTTGCCAGACTCCGAATACGATCAGGAAAGGTTCCATCTTTCTGTCTAGTGTTCTTCAGCTGTTTTTTCCTTATGTGGAACTCCAGGGTGTAAAGCAGATAGATCTGGAGTTACTCTTTGTGGATCAGAAACAGTGTGTTCTGTGGCCCCTGCCTTACTGTGAAATCTTCCACATACAGCCCTGCCCATAGACTTCAAGTTTGAAAAGCACAGTTTCAAAACAAATGATTGTGTAATAAATTTCTTAGAATAAATACCAATGTAATCATCAAAAGACAAGAAATAATACACCTATCTCTATTTTTATATGAGATTGATATGATTTGTTTAGATGTAAATGTGTCTAGGTACCAAAGCCTAATCTACTCTCTGGGAGTATGGCAATGAAACGGGCACCTGAGCATCTCTGAATAAGCTCTAATATCAGTGGTGGCAGCCTCTATCCTGCCTGTTGTCAGAGCATTTAGAATTTTTGTTTGGTGTCTTTATTTGGTTTCTGTAGAACTCTAGGATCTAACAAGGTAACAAAGGCAAGCAGATGAATTCTGTGTTTATTAGCTGATGCTCTTCCACAGGAAAATGTGTGAAGAAAGGAACAAAGTTCCAAGGTTTTTTATTGAGCGATTGCTTTTAATTGGCTGAAAGGGTGAAAATCAGAAATTCCTAACCCTGTTCTTTTGCTCTCGGAAAACACTGGAGATGTCTATGGAATATTTTTGCCTCTGTGGCATATTTGAGATGTGAGACACATTAACAATGAGAGGGGTTTTAGGTCAGAATCACTCTGCATCAGAGATGCCATTATCTGCTGATTTAGCTGGGCTGAAAACTGCTGAAAAATAATCCTTTTTGTGCCCTTGTCTCTGGCTTCAGCCTAGAGTTATAGAAAATCGGCTCTACCTGAGTCAGATAATCATTACAAAATGAATTTTGTTCCTGACTCAATGGAAGTAATTGGGGGGACATATTTGATGGGTATAATGACAATTATCTTAAGTTAAAGCTTTCTAGTACATAAAAAAAAGAGACTAAGTGCCACTAATAATCAAGCCAGTGGAGGCATCGGCAAATTATCCTTCACTCTGAATGTAGGTGATCACCTGAAATGTATTTCTGCCCCCAAAGCTTGATATTCTCCTTTTCCTGGGCTCTGGCATGGTGCACAGGTTTCATCCAGCTGAGGTGCCCCCCTGCAGCCCACGAAGCTGATTACCCAGCAGGCGTGTGGTTCCAGCGGGGAAGGCAAGATGGTGCAGCCTGTTCCCTGGGGAGGGACATCCTGTGAAAACACCAAGGTTGAGAACTGTCATATTCACAGCAGTAGGTGCATTTTCCTCAGAAATTAATGGAGCAAGCTGGGCAAAAATGTTTTTAAGCTACATCTTCCCTAGAGTAAGATGCAAATTCAAAGCTCTTTGAAGCCCTGGAATGAAAGTTAAAGATAAGACTTTTTAGTTTTTTGACATTGATAATATAGGCAACCCTAGCACAACGAATATTAAATGGAAATGCTAGATAAGTGGGCTGGATGTTATTCAGGCTGGCTCGGAGTGCAGTCACACCCCACTCTGGAGCCTGTTTTCCGGGGACACTTGGCGATAAAGGATTATTGGGAATTTTCTGTAGATTTCTTCTTCCCGTGAGCTGTAGACAAGCAATTGCGATCAGGTTATGACTGGTAAATTTTAGGATGTGATAAATATATTCAGTGAGTGACTTTGACCCTGAAAGTAACATCTGGAAAAGAAATAGTCACAGCTTTTGGAAGTTCTCTGATCCCTGTTCTGCAGGGTTGAGGGCCTGGGGGTTGGAAAACTGTTCCTTTCCCCCTGCACAGCATATAATCTTAAAGTATGCATCCTATTCAAGAGAGGTACGAGAGAATTATGTGCTAAACTTAAAAGAATGTGCAATTCATTTTAGAGAACTATCTGTTACACTTTCTCAAAGAATGTACCCGTAAATGTTTTGAATGTGCTGGTGATGGCGCCAGTCAAGGTTTCTGCCGCAACAATTACCTCTTCTCTTCACGTGGTTAAGTAGAAGAAAGCCCATTCTATCTTAGATGTACGTGTCTCTGGCTGGGACTTTGATACTCATTTCCACAAAAAAGAACAATAATGATAAGAGCTTATATGTGTACAGTCATCATACTAGCTCATGTGTGTACAACACCTGAAAAGGCACACACGTGGGATTCCTGCCTTATCCCGTTGATCTGAAGAGCTGCAGAGCCTTCTGGATTATTTGCCTCATTTTACCAACCAGGAAACTGTGGCTAGCAGAGGTTTAGGTAATTTTCCCAAGAGAAAACACTAAGACCTAACTAATTTGCTCATTCATTCATTCATTCGTCCATTGAATTACTTAAATATTAAATTCTCTGTTATGTGTCATTATATTTTCTTCCACCACTCACTAGTTCTGGGCCCTCAACAAATCCCCAAATTCTTCAGTGATCTGCTGCTGCTGGTAAGTCGCTTCAGTTGTTTCTGACTCTGTGTGACCCCATAGACGGCAGCCCACCAGGCTCCCCCGTCCCTGGGATTCTCCAGGCAAGAACACTGGAGTGGGTTGCCATTTCGGGCAACTTCAAGTAAGAACTTGATTAGAGAAAAAGGCCTGAAAATTGGGGTTTGAATAAGTGAACTTTTGAGATGCCTTCCTGTTTCAATATTTATACTTCCATTATTATTTTATCTTTTCTTTAAATTTCCTTCTTCTCGCTGACTTACTAACAGACACTTGCAAGATCTGTTTCTATCTCATTGTGTATTTTATACCTGAAAGTTCAGGAAACATTCAAAATAAATTGGGTGACTTTTTTTGTGTATTTTTTCTGATAAAATATTTGGGATACAAACAGAAATACCCATATATACCATAGCTATCTAAAAAAAATTTATTGTCAAATATTCAAGGCCACCCAAAATATGGTCTGAGTTTTGCTCCCAGCTAAAGCCTTTGTTTTAAAAAGAGTTGTCTTTTATGTGTAAAATAATATTCTTAGAGCTTGAAACCTTCAGTCACCAAATTGCTGGCAGCAACAACAACAAAAAATTCGGCTGCAACTAATTGGAAAGCATTGGAGCATAGGTATCTGGGTGTGATTCATTGTCGCTAATGACGTTTCCAATTACTCAAATGTATTTATTCATTCTGAACCCTGTGAGTACACACAAGGAGGAAAACAGGAGTCCACAAGTTCGGTTTTACATATTTTGAGTGTCGGCTGAGGGATTTTTTTTACCAGCCTAATCATTCCTCTGCCCTTTGCAGAAAAGAGGATAGTCTAAATCATTAATGATGGAAAAATATTTGCAGTTCACTCTTGCACATGAGAAATGGACTGGATTATATTAAAAGTTGTCTTCAAACATTCCATAAAAATTATAATCATATCAATTAAATGCTATTGGCAAATATTTCAATTATCCTTAATGGAACAGAGCTTATAAATGAGCATATTGGGAGACTATAGGGACTTTATGTGTAGCCATTCTCTTCGAAAAGCAACAATTATAGTTTTGCTCATGAAAATCAGTCCATAAAATGCAAATGTGCTACAAGCTTGGAGTTTATTCTAATGTAACATTATCATAGGGTATGATAATACCCTTACTAGTTCCTTCTGAAAAAGCTATAAACACAAAAATTTAAAGACATGTATTAGTATGATCTCTCATTAAAATGTCATCTTTAAGTGGACACAGAATTTCTTTTGTAATTGTGCTATTTCTTTTTGCTGGCTAATAGACATACAACATGATTATACTCCTACTGTCCCATGTTGTCTGGGCAACAAAAAAGACCACAAATCCCCAAACTTCCATGCTGTCCACCCTCTATGCAAACTTCAGGTTATAATAGTTTTTTTGCTTTTTTAATTTAATCATTGCTTTTAAATATGCACTCGCCATTTCCAGAAGACAGATGGGTTTATTCATTCTCGCCGTAAAAGAGCATCCTTTCTCTTCCGCATACTTCCTTAAATATATCAAGAGATTTAAATTTAGATATCTGAAGCTCCCACTTGATGACACGTTATTAAAACATCTGCCTTTCCAGAAGCCATTCTGTTCCCTGCCATTCCACATGTCCTTTTCTACTTCACCAGACAAAATTGCCCAATCTAAATTTCAGCTCAAGTGTTTGATGGTTTTCACGCTGAGCTCAAACTGTTAATGCTTCCCTGAGAGAATAGAATTGAAACGGGATTTAATCTAAAATAACAAAATAGAATAAAGCTTTTACATATAAATAAGTAATGTCCTGTACATCCTTATGCAAGTTTCTGTTTTCTGGATTTTGCATGGAGGAGAGGGAAATGACAAAATGGCAGGGATTCAGAATCTGACCCCATGGCAGAGACCACTCTAAATAAATGAACTCTGTGTTGTCTGCTATCCAATTAATGAGGTCAATTTTTAAATTGTTTTTAAAATCTATTCCTAATATTAACTTTTAATTCCATGTGGTTATTTTCAACAGTGACATTTTCAAATATCATGTGAGATAACCATTATGAACACCTTGCAAAATGCTAATTGGAAAGGTAGATAATTCCCTCCTTGGTAGAAGCATCACCGAAGGCTTAGACTTAATACTGAGCGTTTCTTGCAGAACCTAATGCTTCAGTGGACTTCACATCACAAACCAAATAACAAATTACTTGTACGGTTTGGAGCCGGATTCTAGAGCAAAACCCTATAGTCTTTGCTGAAAGGAATTAAAAAACCTTTCTTTCAACAAAATGAGTTTAGTACCAGAGCTGTCTGTCTGTCTACCCCTCCAGTCTTTCTTTCTCTTGTAAAATGGCCCTCTGTTCCACTCTCAGAAATGTCATCTCTCTCACTTATGAAACCAGGAGGCATTATGGCGCTGTGTGGAAAAATGTAATAGGACTCATTTAACATGAAATCATGATTTATCCTACTTTGTTGACACTTAGTAGATATTTTCTGACCTGTTTTCTGTATATACTGTATGCATTTTTTCCTTTTTCTGAACAGACTTAAAATGGTACAAAACATTGCCATTTCAGGGTATAAGTTCAGTTCCTTCAGCTCTAAAGTAAAAATAATAAAACTTCTGTAACTCAGCTCCTAGTGTAGGTGTGAAGTTAAAGGGGAGAGAGAATATTTTGAAAGTCCTGTGTAAGATGTTAACCTCTGTACCATTACACCCAGTTTCAACTATTACCTAGAAATCACAGTGACCAATAATATGTATTTACATTTCACCAACATCACTTTGTATGATCACTTTGTGATCATACAAATAAAATTAAGTTACAGCTAATTCCAGTATTCTTACAGGGCTAATTATTTATCCATGATTATCCTACACAGAAACCCAGATCAATTTTTAATAATTGAATTGCTAAGAAACCTAACACATTTATTTAAACTGTTTCTGTTGCCCTCTCTAGTATCCATACAAAATAAAAACACATAGCATGTTTTGTTTATTCAGATTGGCACCTGGAAAAGCTGCTTGTGTAGCAAGTCACAAAAAGTGTGAGGTTGGGAGCACAGGCTCATATATGTGTCTCTTTATCAATAATGGAAACAAAGTGTGTTTAATAAACTCTATTTAAATTGGGGAAGATTAAAATCAACCATTAAATTGAGAGATAGATTCATATTTTATGGATATTTACTATCAATATTGAACATTAACCAAACATAAAATTCAGTGTTAACTTAAGTGTATAGGGACATTTTCATGCAGGCCATATCATTATAATATACATAAAGAGGACATTTTATTTGTGAATGAGTTGGTGATGTTATTCTAGAATAAATGTCCACTGTTAATGAGTTGGTTGTCTGACTTAGATGGCCCCTACTTTTGTTTCTTTCTGCCCAAATTAATAAGTTCCCAAAATTTGGGGTTTAAAAGTTAAATGAGAGGTTTATGAAAATATTAATGACCAAGATTGATAAGTGTCAGCAACATTATCTCAAGGATAAAAGATAAGGGAAATAAGGATTCAAAACTGAGAAAAAATATATAGTACTGGAGATTTTTTTTTTAAAGCTATTTGTCATTAAACTAATGGAATAAAACCATCTCAACAATTCTCCGTAAAAAATCAACATTAAATAGTTCAATGAACGTATGGCTAGTTCAGGATAAAGTTGATGAATTTTGCAATTAAGAGTTTTATGAGAGAAAAATAAAAATCAAAGAATATTTTTACCTTTTTCTTCATTTAAAACATAAAGCAATATTTATGCTTTAAATTTAAATAAACTGTATTTATTTAATGCATAAGCATTGCTTTATTTATGTTAAAGCAATAAAGATGGCTTTTTAAATCATCTTTATTGCTTTAACACAAATATCAGAAGTAGCATAACCTACCTATAACACATTCACACAATCAGAAATGTACCAAATAAAAAGTCAAACTTCCCACCACCAGCATCTCCCCTCATCAGTTGATAACGTCTATAAACAGCCAGTGCTCCTCCTCCAGGCTCTTTTTCCTAGAAATATATCGCTTAATGTGACAGTCCATATAAATCTCTCTTTTTTTAAGGTTTCATACTTTCCATTCATATGGACATCCACACTGGAGGGTATTTGAGTTGTTTATAATACCCTCCCCATCCCAGCTATGTTCAGATAAATATATTTTATGCATTGAGGGAAGGAATTGGTGTGAATGTTTGCTGTCACCTGTTCTTATCTTCAAAAAGCCCATGGAGTATTTATTATTATCTCAGTTCTTACAGAGATGAGACTAAAGGCACAGAGAGGTTAATTAACTTGAATAAAGTAACATAAGCAGAAAGCAGCAAATCCAGGCCATCTGGCTCTAGAATTTGCACTCATAGTGACTAATTTATTCCAGCAGCCTACACAGAACCCCAGCTGAACTCCCAACTCCCTGTGAGGCGTTGGGCACATTTTTCCTCTTTTAAACCTCAGTCTGTTCGTGTACGAAAAGAGAGATCATCATTTTATATGTCTAGTACAGTGGAAGCGCTCAATAAAGGTTAGCGATCATCATTCTTATAATGAATTTGATCTTTATGTTCATACCTTCTTCCCGAAATGTCTAAAATACAGATCTCTAGAAGCCGTGCTGCCGGGTCACAGCGTTTCCGATTTGGTTCTTTATTAGGATGTTAGTTAGCAGTGAAAAGCTATCAGGCCTGCTCGGATAGAGTTGAACATCAAAGCAACTCAGAAGTATTGATTGATAATCAGTCCTTAGGAAAGTCAAGTTGACTGCCTTCTCATTAGAGGGAAAACTTGTAATGGATTCCTTTCAAAAAGCAAGCAAGTTTCTCCTTTCTACAACTAGCCTGAAAATTGTTCTCCACGTGTTTCCTCCCTCCTGTCACTTAATTCGCCAGCATTAAGCACTGTTTGCTTTAACGTCCATATCCTGTATTTTGTCATTTATGCAAACTTGGTTTCCACTGTTGTTTCACTGTGGTCCAAGTGCTTGTTTTGTTCATCCTCATCATTAAACTCATAAAAAAGTGTGTACGTATGGTTGCAGTTTCCAAATGCATAGGTATTGGCAATAGACTTGCTGGGAAGAAAGTGTGTTTGTTTTATATTGTGCATTCATAAGTGTGAGGCATTGGTCTGTTTTCTTTTTTTTATATATTCACTGAAGATGAAGCATCAAATAGATACTTTGTTGATGACTGCAGAAAAAGTTTCTTTCACCTTCCCCAAAAAAGGCTTCCTTACCAACATGAAAGATAGTCTCTTCTTTGTTTTTTTGTTACCTGAGCTTTTACCAAGTAGTTTCCATAAGATCTGCTGGACGTTTTGTGTCTCTGTATTTTACCAACCTTTTATTTTATATGTCTGTAAAATTTACCATTCTTTAATTATATTCCCATGTATTGACTAAAATCTCCAAGAATCAGACATAAATAAAATGGAAGAAAGGCAAAGGCCATTCAAAAGCAATGATTCTTCCTGACATATGATGTTCAAATACCTAGAATATAAAACAATCCACTTTTTGTACCAAAGATACAGAGTAATTTGTATGCTAAAAATGATTGTCACTATTTTGGGTGTATAAAATTGCCCTTTTCAGGCACAAAAACAAGAATTTTATAAAAATACGACTGTGAGTGACTAAGTCTGAATTTCTTCTTTGACATAGTATAAAGAGAATTTGGGGGCTTATCCTGGAAAGACTTAATATGAACCGTCAGGTTGAGTCTGGACAAATATTCCCTGCTAATTTCAGAGTGAATGGTCCAGAAACTGTATCTGTTTTGCCAGTTAATATTGCTTTCGGAAAGGTATTTTTTTTAATTACTATTTTTACAGCTTGAGACCACTGTGACACGTATCTGCAGTGAGAAGTATAATTTCACCATTTGTTGTCACAAATAGGACTTCATTCACACTATGATGCTAATTGAGTGAACCTCATCAGAAAGGAAAGCAGAAACAATCATAATCACTCTGTGGATTAAATCCTTAGCTGTAATAAGGTGGAACTCTTTCAAACCCACCTGCAGGTCTTAGAATTAATTCTGGGAGAAAGTCTTCCCAAAATAAATGTTAAGAATTAAAACAGAAGATGTGGAATATCCTGGGCTTTATCTCCACCACAGGTACTTTTTAAGAAGATTTTGATTTAAAGTTTAATTGCAAGTGAATTGTTTTTCTGGTGATAGATTGTTTTTTCTTAAATTTTCTTAGATGTGGTTGTATGACATATGTCGTGTTGATGTTTTATATTTGATTGGCTTTTTTTGCCAAGTCAAGAGAAAGGTTGATACAAGTTGATCAGCACCAGTCTGGGCTGTGTGATTCATCTGATTACAAAAATCTTTCCAACTTTTCTTTTAAAAGGCTGTGCAGAAATTGTTAGGTGTTTCGAGCAATTCTTTATCAGCAAACTTACCCCCTCCTACCTCTGATCAGTACTGAGCTCTGCTTTCTGTGTTGTCAAAGCATGTCTTCGGTGCCTTGATTTTCTAGTTTATTTCTTGTGCATAGAATACTTACTTAAGGCAAAATGAAAGGTTCAGAAACTTTCAACTGTTTTCTTTTTTTTTTTTCACTTAGAGCTTAGTGTCTGTACATTTTTAGTTTTGTGTTTTATTTTTCTTTTTTGACTTTAAAGGATCTGATTTAGGCTTAGAACGCGGCTTGTTTTGTTACTTCCCAGGTCTTGTGTGCATTCCTGCGTGTGTGTATTTTATCCCAGCTAGTTATAACCTGATAACCTGATTTCATACTGTGCTTTAGCACAACAATACAGTCATCAAACTAAAGCAACACAGTAAGCGGTCACATTAACCATCATTTTGCTTGATCACTCGGGAGAGATTAAATTTATTCATTTTTACTATAGATAATCAAATATTAAAACATGTTAAAGGGAGGTAGAACTATTGCGCTGTGACATTCTCATTGCCAAAACAATATCCTATATGTGATGTGTAATGCTTCTTGGCAAGACGTTTGGAAGAAATTTCATCAGGTCTTTTTTTTTTTTTTTTCTCATTTGCATTTGGTTTATCTAAAGTGAAATCCATTCAATTTTATTGAACTGTAATTCTAGTAATTTACAATATTTACATGCTGCGGTTAGATTGAAATCAGTCCTTAATTCAAATTCAATCTAAATTTACTGCATAGTAATTAGGGCTTTGTAACTGACACGAGGGGCCTATTGATTTAATGAAAAACTTAACCTTACAGTAAGTGTTTAATTAGTTGCTGCAGTAGATTCTGTTCTGTCCTAAATTGTGGACTTTAGAGAATCAGGTACTAATTTAAATTACACAACTATATAAAGATCAGAACTAATTTTTTTTTTTTTTTTACATGTAGCCTAACAGATGAATTAATTTCTTCCTCTTTGAAAGGAGAGGGGAAAGAGGCAGTAATGAAAGTAATTTCCTACCCTGCCTAATTTTATGTAAGGCTGGGCTAGCTATCCTGGAAATGATTACCTACCTCTGTTAAATATTGATACAAAGAATTATGAAAATTAAAAGTCAATGAGATTTCTTCCAGGATTATTTTGTAAATGGAAAGCTGAAACAATATGCATACCTACTGAGAGCAGAAAGAGTCTTGATACAGAAAGAAAAATAAAAGATTACCCAAAATAACACTGAAGTTGTTTTTCTTTAGGTAATATGAATCGGCAGCCTCAAACTTCCTTTTTAGCAGCTATATTAATTTATTTTCTAGATGAGAACTTAAAGGATAAGTTGAGATGTACTGTAGTGATTTTAAATTGCAATCACTGATGATCTCCTTTGAAATAAACCTAAAGCAACACAAATTATTAATATTTTAATTGTAGTCATTAATTTTTCCTAATTTATTTTGAGAATTACAATAGAGTATTGAAAAAAGGACACTTTTAAACTGAATTTTAACCTGTCTATAATCTGACAGGTCTATAATTCATTTCTCTTAGTACATATTTGTGTTCTTGAAGCTAGAAATAGCCATGCTTCCTTCTAAAACTAAGAGATTAATGCCAAAGGAAAGAAGATTCCTGCTGGCACATTTTTCATTACTTGTCTAATTTATATTAGATGTACTAAAGGTAGAGTGAAAGGAGACTTAAAAAAATAAAAACAGTGTTTCTTTGATTTTCTATTTCATGTGAAAAACATAAAGCATTATTGGATAGCAAAAAATAATTTCTAAAGTGAAATCTTTCAGTATGTTAAAATGTTTTCAAATAGGGAAGTTTTAAACATACCTTGTAGAGAACGTGAACAATGTACTTAATAGATGAAATTGGAAAGGGTTGATAATCATACGGCTAATTCATTAATGCTGCCCAGCTGTGCAGTATCATAGTGAGTGAACAAAGCGTTTCAGTTTTGATCAACAAGGAGTTAGTCTTAAAACACACGAGCTATAACTCTAAGTAATGTAAAATAAAACTAACTGATGCCTAAAATGATTGGAACACCTGTTTCAAATGAATTCATTAATACTGAAATTAAAAATGTTGATTTCAAAGATATCTCATTTTAAACCCTTCAATTTTTATATAAAGATATAAGTGAATAATATTATTATTATAAAATTTAAAACTCCTAACATAGAGAAATTAGAATGACACTCAAAAATTTGGTTGGGGGAGGTGGGGAACCTGTAATATGTGTTTGTGTGTCTAAGACTGTATTTGTGAAAGCACTTTGCAAAACTATCTTTCTTTTCTTGACAATGCATCAGATCTAGACTTCGCCACCTTGACAATACACCAGCTTTAGCCCTCACTCCCCCAGTGCGCCTCAGCATGAAAGCAATACACACCAGGTACAGAAGGCTGAACACCACACACTCTCCCTCTCCTTTTAATGTGGGCACTGATGAATGGCACACACACACAGCCATATTGCCCATCTCTCAGAGTGGCCTTCGCTGCCAGCACAGCTGAAATCTGGAAGCTTGCCGCATTCACATTGTCAGCTTAAATACCCAGTAAGGACTCAAACTGGGAATAAGACAAAGTACCATTGCATGTTGATCCACTTCACTGGCCCCACCAATTAGCTGTGAAGAATATGGCTCATTTAGAAGTGTATATGATAATGCTGAAGCATAACTGAAAATTAGATATATAAAAAAGGAGGTCATTAGCTTGCACTTGTCTTATCTTCAGCTAAATGAATCGCAGATAAAATCAAATAGGGTAAGTTAAGTCTTCTTAAGCTTTTGAGCCCTTTCTTGTGTACTTACATTAGATCCATCTCGATAAAGTTTATAGCACTGCTATTTACCACACCACAGCTAATGTTGTGTTTCAGTTTTCATTACCAACCTCTATTTTCTGAGGTGCAGAACCTTAACATAAAAATGTGTTCCAGGTTAGAAAGAAAAGCAATGTAGTAGATTACAGCCAGAAAATAAACCTAAAGACAGTATCTATGCAATTTTCAAAGTATTAGAATGCCAAGATAGCTCACAATTACATTAGCACCTGCTATGAGTTAATGAATTCTTATAGATTAAAAATATAATCTTCTAATAGAAAATTAAATGCAATTTATCCAAAATATATACTCGAGAGACGTGTTTGTTTATGAGTGAGAAATTGAAATGTGACTCATTATTGATGGGATTTCGCTAAATAAAATAATGAAGTGTCTGAGACTGTTGAAAATCATAAGTTGCCTTCAGTTCATGGATTATGTACTTGCCATAAAAACATTATTAGGAATATAAAAATGTGTAATGTTATGTCTTTCTCCAGGAAAATGATTCTAATTTTAGATGTAAAAATTAGACAATGCAAACATTTTCAATGAGAAGAGAGAAGAGCTGTAATGGGATTCCAATTTATAATCTTGGTTGGCGAGAGTCATAGATCAGCGGTATGTGTTTTGTTTTGTTTCTGTTTAGTTTCTACCTCTTAATATTGATACCAATACAAGCACATCTGACAGTTACCTGAAACATAACATCTGGAGATATCTCACCTTCTAGCAATCTAGAGCTCATCAGGTGAAAGGCCCAGGTCCAGAAGATCAAATCTGGGAGCCCTCTTTCAACATCTGTCTACCCCAGTTAGTTCTGGTCCCATTGAGTCCAGATCCTTCTATGTCCCTGAAGGATGCTAGAAAAAGGGCAATACGGTCTCTGAGCTTTGATGAACACCTCTTGCTGGCAAGACCTGCCTCTGGAGAATAATAGGGACATGAAAAAATTCCCCACTCTGATAGTTTGGCTCCTGAAATTCTAAAGATAATATTGACTCCTAAAAATCATGAAAATTTCTGGCTTCTGTCAAAGAGAATTGAACTGCATGCTGAAGCTGGTCTCCTTAAGATGATCATGGACAATCATTGCAGAATGTTTGGAGGGGAGGCTGTGGAACAGGCCTGAACTTTGCAGTCAGGCATCTAGGGGGATTTTTGGCTTCACCATTGAGCTTCTTCGTGGCTTTTCTAAAGTCTGTTTCTTCTAAATGGAAAGATGATATTTAACTTGCATGGTGATTTGAGGGACTGAATCAAATTTTATACACACACCACATACTTAGTACTGTATAGGCAGACATGATGCTGGTTATCATTATGCTCACCATCTGTACAACCAGCGAGTGTTGGACAGTAAGTCTTTATGTTTCCATTGGGTTTTCTTCTAGGTTCTTCATCTCTGAACCCCCTGAATGCTCACTCTGTGGGATTTTCAAGATTACTAGATGGCAAAATCAGGATAAGCCACGGGGTAAACATCACCTCATTCTCTCTAAGAGTTTCATTTTTTCATTCAGCCAGTAAAATCAGAAATTTGATTTTAGGTTGGAAAACAAAACTGTAAGAAATGTTTATTAATTAACCATGCTATAGACTGAGCTCCAAAACTTTTCTTAACCTTTGTTGACATTTAACCATATACGTAATCATTTAAAAATAACTGTGGGTTTTGGCAATCTTGAATATATAAGAGATTAAAATGGGTTTGTTACAAGTTTACTGGTACACTGACAGAAAGCATTGGCTTGACTATTGTCTTGTTTGTGTGTGTGTGGTTTTGTATAGATGCGTATTATAATAAATTTAAACAAATTACAAAGTTCAGTGTCCTTAATCCTCAGATTGAGTGCACATAGTAGACAGTGTTTGAGCCACCAGATCTCACTTAATGGTAAATTTGTCATGAGGAACCATTTGCCGAATTTCCAAAGGCAAGGGTGCATGCCTCATCAGAAACCGGGCAGAATTTCCAGTGTAGGATCATATACAAGGTGCAGATCACCCAGCAGCGATGACTTCTTTCTGTAGCTGCTGTTGCCTAGATCGAGGTCCTCTAAGTCTTACAGTAATCTCCTCTAAAGGACACTGGGAGACCGAGGGCACATGAACAGAGGGTACCCTCACAGAAAATTGCCGGAGTGCTAAGAAGCCCATTCATTCATTTGCAGGCAACAGTCTTGAGACTCTGAAAAGGACCCATGATCCTTCCCAAGGCAGTCAGTGGCCTGAAAGCTTGTCTTTTGCTCCATGGACAATATTGGGTGTTAGGCCTCCACCGTCTCCCGAGAAGAATCACAACTGTCTACTTTATGTTTCTGCTCTTTAGACAAACTTCTCCTTAGCAGTGGCTGTTAGAAAATTCCAGAAAAAGCTACTGAAGCAACTTCAAAAATAGCCAGAGAAATCAGAATGGGCTTAAAAAGTACTGCCTTATGTGTGCCTCTGTGTGTGGATATGTGTGTGGATAGAGAGATGGATCAATTCAGATAAGGCTGAGATTAAATAGTTTAAATTATAATCATGTGAGATTTTTTGTTGTTGTTTTTGTATTTTACTTTCAGTAATTTATTTACAGTCATAATCCTAATTCAGGAATTTCAACATTTGATCTAGGCTCTCTTTATATCATCGAGGAGGCTCACTGTTTATTTTCTAAAGTTATATAAAATATTTGATGACACATATAGAATTGTATAGTAGGCAAAACAATCTTATAACATATATATGTGTGCTTGGAGGTGTGCATATAATTAGAAATTCCAGATATAGGAAGCTATCATTTGTTAAGTTTCTCCAGATAACTATTTCTACCTTCTTTCAATCCTGATTTTAAACAAAGTTCATGGAAAAGTTTATTTTCAGCTCACCGTAGTCCACATTTGTAATTATGGTCCAATTGTAAAGTATCCATCGGCGTACTCTTCTGGGTTCAGTAATGCCATTTGTAGTATTTCAGAAACAATTGATCTGAGATGAGGTTCAATAAAATTCTTTGTCTTAATTTAGCTATTTGCACTGTAGTATGCTTGCTCCAAGTTAAGATTGTGATTTATGTTCAGATAACCTCTTTTTTGTCTGCACTTTGATGTGGGAATATTTTTAGTGTGTATCTGGGGATGAGTCAGCTCAGCAGATGGTAGGTTGCCATCCACAGGTTGCACTTTGCCTGTTTTGCAAGTTCGTGACAGTCTGCAGGGACATGCTGAGTCACCCGTCCAGTCAATAATGTGTCTGGGACAGCATTAATGCAGCAAACATCTTTATGAGTTCAAACGCATCCATTTGTCCCACTCCAATAAAATTGGTCAATACAGTAAGGCATGGCATTCCGTTCAGAAAGAAGGTACTGTGTTAAATTGCCCTCATCTGGGCAAGAGGAAAGAATTAATTGTGGTCATTTTAATGGAGTTTTCACATAGGACTACAGAAAATCTTCCTTTCTTTGTGCTGATATATAGAAGGAGTACAGAAAATCATTTTGGTAGAAACACCTTGCATATTGGTAAGGATTAGAATAACATCTGTGGTGGCTATTGTTAGTAGCAGTGATCACCTCTGTTATTATCATCAGCCATGTTATTTTTAAAAATAAGAACCTATCATGTGGCGTATGCTGTGTAGAACTTTCACCCTTTGATGAGTCTCTAGAGTCTTGTGCTATGGAGCAAATAATTTTCCATCTGTCTTCAGATTTTTCAAGTATCAGGCTCTCTGATGACTTGAAACTGTCAAGGCATGCCTCCTCCCCTCCTCCGCCACAATGTAATTTTACATTTTGCACATAAAACAAACCTGCCATATAACATATTTTAAAATTAAAATTATTTGTTAATGTCTTGCAAATTAATTTTGATTCTTTCTGTAAGTTTCTTTAAAATGCCTTCCAAGATTTTATGGTTTAGAAATGCAATTTACAGTCTTTCTGACAAAAGTTGGATTTTTGAATTTTCTGATAAGTCAGACACATATTTGTTCACTTCGTCAAGATGGAGTGGAATGGTACATGCCCAGATAAACAGGAAAGGGTATATTAAGATTCACGCTTTCAGTTTTATTTGGTTATTGCTCTTAGGCTCTTCTTTTTTACAAAATTGAAATTAAAGTTGAATTCACTATAAAAAAAACAGAAAATTCATGTTCACATTATGAAGTATAAAATCACTGTGAAATAAATATATGTGGATTATTCCAAATAAAATAGGAATTTATTTTATCTTTTTTTCTCATATACTTCTACATATTTTCTGTCTGCTTCACTTACCCCAATTCTCAGGAAAAAAAAATAAAAGTTTTAAAAACCCTAAGAACAGATGATGATAGATGGGTTATTTCTCACATTTCGGAAATGTATTATATACATAGACATATATTTTAATATTATGCCTTGATAAAGTAAGTAACAGGTAGAATTTCCCATTATGTGAGAGATGTATTTCAAGGCTTCTTTAAAAAATAGATACAGAGATAGTACTGCCAATTAATCATTTTTGAAGGCTGTTGAATGGTACTAAGTAATGATTCTCTTAAAACTCATTGTTGGAAGTTCACACAGATGAGAGCTATTAAAATATATTATTTTAGGTATGACTTTGCTTTTAAGTCAGAAAAGTGGACATTAATTTGTAGTTTTCTACATTAGTAATTTATCTACTTATGTAAATCAATCCATTCAATATATTCTGACAGTTTGGTCTTAACGAAGAAAAAATGAATACCACTTCCTTAACATATTGTATGAATTTTTAAAAATTGAAAATCATATGATAATGTTTCTTTCATCATTTCTCCTTATCTAGTGAATGTCATTTTGGAAGCAAAAGCATATTTGGCTGAATAACCCTAGGTAATAGTCTTTCTCCTTTGTGATGCTAAAGTAACTTCCTTGCAGCTTTATTATTCGTCACTTACTATTACATAAACACAGCTGCATCTATAATGTTTGGACAGTCATTAATAATACCTTTTAAGTTCTTGTAGTCTGACAAACAGGTGTGTCTGTGTGTAAGAAAGTATGTCACAATTATTTTAAAAGATGTATTTAACTAGAGAATTCTTTAAAGGTGGTAAAATTAAGCTTGTACACAATTTTGGGAAAAATATAAATACTGTTTCTACTTTTTCACAAAACACCATGTGTTTTAACAAGTCCCAAAAGAACAGTTTGTAGAAATTCATTTCATCCAGAGACACTCTAAGGATAAAATGAGATAATATGTGTAGATGTATTGACAGTATAAAAACAAACACAATATTGGGTTGGCCAAAAAGTTCATTCAGGTTTTTTCCGTAGGATGGTACAAAAAAGCTCGAACCAACTTTTTGGCTAGCCCAATATATTGGTTGTCTTATTATTAAAGCTTTTATGAGTGTAAATAATAACTCTGGGCACTAGTGGGATCTAGTTCTGGCAAGTTTGTCTGTCTTATATTAGCACAGAAGTGTCTTTTATTAAAATATTAGTGAACAAATTCAGCTGTGATAAAAATCATGACTTCCACAGTGAGTACTTTGAACGACACAATTGGCATAGGGTCTATCTCTGTACTATAGATTTTCTGTTCTCGCTAAATTGTATTGTAAAACTCAGTGTGCAAACAAATTCTTGTGTGATCAGAGGCACATCAAATAATCTTTCTGGGTCCACTGTTTGCATCTGTAATGTGAGAGGGCTAGACTAGACAATATTTTGTTCTCTTAAAACTATACATTTCATAAAACTATGCATTTCACATATCTAATGCTACTTATCTAGTCAGTTATGGAGATAATGCTTTTACTTCTTTTTAACTGTGTGTGTGTGAGAGAAACTGGGAGGGAGAGAGATTAAATATATTGGCCATAATAACCAAAAAGAAATGGTTTGTATACATCTATTTGATGACTTCTAAGTCCCCCTCCAAAAAATTCAAATATAAACAAAAGTAAGAATGTGTTTAGTGCATTGTCCAGAAAATGTTGAATGCTTGAACTCTGAATAGTGAGGAAAATGCTTAATGAAAAAGAGGCACCAGGGAGGTTTTGGTGTAAATGTGTAAAAAGTCTTTCCAAATCAGAACTTATACATCACAGATGAGATCTGCAATTGCAAGCATCCCAGAAGAGGAAGGTAACCAAGAGAAGATGATGTCACTGGTTACTTGACACATGGAGCTTTGCTGTCCCGGGAGAGAAGGGGGGGTTAGAGGTAAAGAGATAGGCTATTTTTTACATGTTTTGATCTATTTCACCTCTAAACATTGACATTTACATATTTGTCAATACTAGAAAATTTACATATCCACCCCAGATTTTTCTATAGAGCTCAGTATCTCTATAGAACACCAATAGTAATACCAACATCAGATATTTATATAGAGCTTACTCTGTACCCCTGGTGGCTCAGATGGTAAAGCATCTGCCTACAATGCGGGAGACCCAGGTTTGATCCCTGGGTTGGGAAGATCCTCTGGAGAAGGAAATGGCAACCCACTCCAATACTCCCGCCTGGATAATTCCATGGATGGAGGAGCGTTGTAGGCTACAGTCCACGGGGTCGCAAAGAGTCGGACATGACTGAGCGACTTCACTTCTCACTTCTACTCTGTACCAGGCAGTATTCAAGAGGCTTTACCTACACAAGTGAAGTATTTAATTGCCAGGAAGGCGGGATCGAGCCTCATTTAATCCTCAAAGAACCCCTGTGAAGTAGATGCTATTATTTTTCGCATTTTGTGAATGAGATGGCTAAGACACAAAACAGTTCAGTAACTTGTTCAAGCTTACACACATCATTAAGTGGTGGAATCAGTGTTTGAACCCAACAGTCTGGTGTGCTATTTATGACTGTGTTATATTCCTTCTCAGCTGTCCATAGGCTATCTCCACTTAAATGCCATGGATACCGCCTAGAAGGTCAACAATTGAAAATCCAAACCTGCCAAAGTCTGCTTCCATTTTTTTCATTGTTCTTACAATCGTGTTCTATTTGTGGTCTTGTACATAAAGGTATTTTCATCTGTTTTCTTTATCCTCAGTATTTAATGAGGCACTGAGGAGTTTCCCTCTGCCAAAATTTCTTTATCTGTCTCATCTTCTTTTTGTCTTGCCTTTTCATTAAAAGTTTCATAATTTTTCACCTAAACTGGTAAAATAGACTTTGATTTGTCATCAGACTGTTACTCATTACATTCCAATCTATCTTCCAAGCCTGTGCTTAGAGGTATCTTTATAACATACACATGTACTCATGTCATTTCTCTATTAAAGTGCTCTAATGGTTCTTCTTAATCTTCAAGATGCTGAAACGTCCTGCATCTTTACCGAATTAATTGATATGCTCTAGTTTTTCTTTATGGTAGCATCTTTAGGATTTTCTATAAATAGTATCCTGTCATCTGCAAATACTGACAATTTTTTCTTTTCTTTTCCAATTTGGATTCATTTCTTTTTCTTCTCTGATTGGTCTGTCTAGGACTTCCAAATCTGTGTTGAACAAAAGTGGCAAGAGTGAATAAAAATGGTGAGTGTGGACACCCTTGTCCCTGATCTTAGAGGAAATGATCAGAAACTCTCACTTGTCACACCAGTCCCATCTTTCCAGATTATCCCCAACTCTCATCCCCTTCCTTAATGTCAACCTCACATAACTTCTTGTTCTAAACAATTTTCTTCTGTTTCCCGCCCCTCCTTGGATGTTCAACTCAAATGCCATCTCTATTTTATTCATCCATTGAAAATGATTCGTTGAGAATGTGTTAAGTGTTCAGGCACTGAGAAACCTATGTTAGAAACCCAAATATAACCAACATGGATATAATTTGTTTCTTCTCTGAGTTTATGGTTTAGTTAACTATCAAGACAGACAAGTCTTCAGAGAATAAGAACTACAAGACAGAGGAACTATGTTCTTTAAACATGGACTCGGGAGAAGAAATTGAAGACTTTCAGGAATACATTATGTCCAGGTTGCAAACTCAAGGAGTAATAGAAATTCATCACAGAGTCATAAATATGGTTGTTCTGGCACCAGTAACAGTGCCTATAATATCATGGAGGTCTTTGGGATCTTAGAGGAGAAACAATGTGTTAAAAAGTGAAATTTCTCTAGAATTCCCTTGCACTCCCCTTTTCCCTGCTTCAATGAAGTCTCAAAGCATCCATCCCTGTTTCATTCCATCATGATACAGGATCACCAGATACAGTCATTCTTTCTTTGCACGCTTCATGGCGGGTCCTTTGCAAACATTTAGCATATACTTCAGAGATATATGGATTGATTTTAAAAGATGCTGAGATCTCAGCAGCATTGTATGATGATGAGGCTTTGTGTATAAAGTTGATGTAGAACAAAAAAAAAAAAAAAATCAGACTATAGATTTAAGGAGATTGAGGAGGTACAAGAGATTTTGTGTTTTCCTTACGTGCATGTAAAATGAGAAAGGGGAAAGATCTGTGAAAAGGAGCAAGATCATCAGCAAAGAGAATTCTCATAAAAAACAAGTGTAGTTGAGAGATTTTTAAAGATGAAATCCATGTAGCTATCACACAAGTCATGTGGAACTAGTATAAAGCTAGGAAATGCCCAGCAATGCACCAAGCACTGTGGAAGGGTGCTGTGCTGTGCATGGTCACTCAGTCATGTCCAACCCTTTGCGACCCCATGGACTGCAGCCCACCAGGCTCCTCTGTCCATGTGATTCTCCAGGAAAGAATACTGGAGTGGGTTGTCATGCCCTCCTCCAGGGGATCTTCCCAACCCAGGGATCAAACCCAGGTCTCCTACATTGCATGTGGATTCTTTACCGTCTAAGCCGCCAGGGAAGCATGGACAGGTAGGACAAGACAAATATATATATATATATATATATATATATATATATGAAATGTTGCTCACCTAGTTTATTTGAGGCACTTACTATTTACTTTTGAAGATATTATATCCCCCAAATAAATGTAGTGACTAAAAATAAAATGTCAGCAAGCTGCCAGGGCAAATGACCAGAAAATGACCAAATCTGGATACTAAGTCCTGGCCATTAGTGAGCAGGAATTGAACTTTTTTTTTTTTTTTAAATCACTTAGAGCTATCACAAAAATGAACACCGAGCCTCAAAGAAATCTGAACAGGCCCAAGGGAAAAACATAACAGAGTAGAAGTCTGTACACTTGGGGAAAAGAAAAAGAGACTGGTGTTGGCAGATGTGGTATCTGTGTTCTGGAGCCAACATTCAGTCTTTGACTATGCAGTATTTGATGAAAACTAGTCAATACTCATACATCTCCCTTCAGTGTTGGCCATGCTTATGTCCTTATGATTAAAATTCCTCACTATTCATCCATGTATTCATGTTATTTTTCCCCTGAATGTCCTGGTGTACACATATCTACTGAAGTGTTCTTCAGAGACCACATGCCATTAAAGATTTAGTAAAATATATCTTTAAGATGAGACAAAGTTATTTCACCGCTCTCCACTCATTCTTGCCATAAAAATACAATATCAATCTGTAGCTTTTCATCGTATGATTCTAAAGGCTCCTGGGGTTTTTTTTTAATATAAAAAGTCACAGTTTTTTCTGTTTTCAACACATTCGTTAGTACTGATTTACAATGGAGCACGTTAGAAAGTACAGATAATATGCACATGCCAAATGAATTCATTAAGACCAGTGTGATCGCAGTGAATGTCAAATGAATTAATAATAATGGGACCTCTATGTATTACCATTATTTTCACAGTGTGTTGCTGGTTTTATACATATGAGTCCTGAGGATAAGTGACACACACATATTATCCTTGTATGTTAATTGTTTCTTGATAATCGGAGGTTGTTCTAATAATCTCATGGGCAGTAAAAGTTTCTACCCCCTATACGTGGAGAAATTACTATTATGTATATGTTTCATTGAAGAGTAATTCAATATTTTAGATTCCAATTAGAAATGGCATTTATACTAGATCTCCCACACATTCACTGAAATGTTACAGCCTTTTAGACATATGTTTTCTGTGACTAATATTTAAAAAGAAGAATTTAAATTGCTCTAAACTTTTTCTGGGAGTTCGTGTTTTATTTACTTGACAATTGACAGCTCATTATACATAAGCACATATATTCATGTTGATTCTCCATCCTGATAAACACATACAGAGGAACACAGAGTCATTTTGTCACATGCTTGATCTTGGAATAATTTTATCTGGAACAGGGGCTCCCTTGTCAGCAAAATTATAAGGAACCTACCTATCATATACATTTTTAGTGAATTTTGATTCAGTCAAAATTTAGTGAATTTTGACTCAGCAGTAAGGGCTCCTGCCTGCAGTGCAGGAGATGAGGGTTCGATCCCTGGCTCAGGAAAATCCCCTGGAGAAGGAAATGGCAACCCACTCCAGTATTCTTGCCTGGTAAATCCCATGGGCAGAGGAGCCTGGTGGGCTATACAGTCCACGGGGTCTCAAAAGAGTCAGACGTGACTTAGCAACTAAACAACAACATATATAGTGCATAATACTTCTCTTTCCTCCCATTCCTAACCCAGCTTTTTATTTTTCATTCTAGTGATGACTGGTTGGACTTGAAGGTGTTAGGATGGATGAAGAGGAAAGGGTTGAAATTTAAGGCTGTTGCAGCTGCAGCAAGAAGTAATGGATAAATCTTACTTTAATTCCTAAAGAAATCATGAGGTTCAGACCTTCATATGCAAAGGAAGAAAAAAATAAAGGCAAGGTCTTCACGTTGTATAAGATAGAAACCAGGAACCTGTAGTACTCTCATGTTCTTTTGCCTTGAAGCAGTGATATCTCATTTCTTCTATGCTTCAATAAATAGCAGACTTGCTTGCAAATTTTAATGATCAATCTTAGTAAATCTGCAAGTTCCCTCCCCACCTCTTCCTCTCTACTCATTACTCTTTCATACTTCTTGTTTCTGACCAAAAAGAAGTTCAGTAAGTGTTGTTTCTATCTCAATGGTAGGTACTCCTCTAAAGAGAACTGAATATTTTGGAAACCCATCATTTGGAATAGGTTTCCTAATAGAAAATATTATGAATTTCAAATAGTCAACTCACAAGCATTCTTTAGCAATACAGCATTTCAAAAATGGATACTCTCCTTTCTGGTCAAGATTTCAGTTACTTCCTTCAATGTCATGAGTGATATGCATCTCAGGCTTTTAGATAATAGGGAACTGTGACAAGCAATTTAAAAGAAGGCAGCATGTAGATTCAGAAAGATTTGCCCAGTCTTGAACAATAGGTATACACTTTAACAAGAATAGATGTAATCCAAAACCTACATTCCTTCTCTCCACCAAAAATATTTAAGCACATTTCAATGAGGCTTGGCAGAAAGAGCCATGGAAATTACATTTTAGTTGACTATAGATTTGATAATAGTCAACTGTATATTAATATTATTGGGGGCCAGATTAATAGAGGTATAATATCAAAATCAAGGAGTTGATAACTCCTAAATACCCTGGTTTGGCAGGTCAAACATGAAGAGCTGTACTCAACTCTAAATATCCTGGCTCAGGAAGACACTGCCATACTTGATGCTTCCAGACAAGGGGTAGGATATACTTAAGAGGCTTTTATAAGATGCCATAAGAGAAGCTACTGAAGAAAATAGAACTAACAAAACTCAGTGGGAAAATTATAGCATCTTCAAATACGGAAAGGACAGACATGTGGAAGGGGTAAAAAATTAGTCTGTGGTACTCCAAAGATTAGAATCTCACCTAATCAGATACAGATTTTTGACTCACTGAAAGAAAGAAATGTAACAATTAGAGCTGAACATAGAATCACCTATTACATGAGTAGATAAATTCGTCATCGCTGGTGGGATTTAAGTGGATATTTAAAAACCATTCTATCAGGAGGAGGGAGGAACATCACCAAGAGGGATGGACTTGATCATGACTTTCAGTTCTGGGTTTTTTTTTTTAAGCTGTAACTCACAGTAAGAAAGACATTTTACATTATGAGTATTCACACACATCAGTGTGTATAACTTAAATAATATATTCTCAAAGTAATACTTACCCTTATTATACATAATTCACTCATACATTCTTTCTAGTCTGGCTGGACTACTTTCATTTTTTTTTAATACAGTTGCATCTTGCTAGATTGACCTCATATCTCATTAATGGAATGTGGTCCAAAATTTGAAAAACACTGAACTAAATGACTGCTTTCATCTCCAAGAGTCTCTCATTCAGGTAGAAGTGATGGAGAAGGCTGACCACCCAATGGTCAGAAATAGATGCTCCCTCCAACAGTCAAAAGGAAATAGAAAACATGATAACGAATTTCTTGGGATTCCCTCACAATTTTGACTTCATTTACATTTAGAAATGCAGTAATAAAAATAGTACTTTTGAGCACTTTATTAGGTACACAGACAGAACTTATTTTGATTTCATGATAATGTTCAGCAACAGAGACTCACATCTAAAGAAAGGGGTGCAACTGAGGTTCTTGCCTGCTTCTCGACAAATCCGTGTAACTCGTCTTACCATTGATGAGGAAAATGTGCCGTAGTGAGAGACTGTGGCTAGGACATGAAGGGGCAGAGCTGGAAGAGGATTAGTGCCTATGAGCACCGTATTACCAGAATGAGAGAGGAAGTGGAAGAGAGAAAACTGGAAAGCAAGGCTTGAAAATCTACCTCTGACTCCTACTAGCTACCAACAGGGTTCTGTGAATATATTTTATTCAATTATAACAGTCCTCCAAGGAATATCTTATACAAGTGGCTTAGTGAAGTAGAGGGACTTGCCCAGAACTTGGTATAATTTTTGTACCACTAAGAACATTATTTTTTAAAAAAGAAAAAAAAATAGTGGCTTGGTTGGATTCTTTAAATGCCTCATTTTTTTTTTCCTTGGGATACAGAATAAGTCTTTTTTCAGATGGGAGATTTTTTCAGGAGAGATATGAAAAAAAGAATTGCCAGAAGTGATGTTGTATAAAAAAAAAAATCAGACCCATCTTATTACTTAAATACATCTTTCCAAATGCTTTCTGTATTGAGGATTAGTGATTTTGACTTATGTTTCTTTTAAGAGATCATTTTTCACTGAAACTTCTGAAGAAACAAAATCCACTCCTTATAGGAAAAAATTATGCAGATTCTCTGAGGCAGATAGCTCTTAAAAAACAAACACACTCCCCAGTCACACTCGCAAACTCCCAGGTGGTTCATGGCCATGGTTGAAAAGACTGCAAATCCGGACAGGTTGGTCTCTCTGTATCATCAATCAGATGTTCATACACTTGAGATGTTTATACCCCGTAAATTTCAGTTGCTTCTCTTTTGTAAATCAAATGTTTATCGTATATTACCGAAACGTCTATATAGACAGGAAACATAAAATAGTCTTCCTTGCCGGTTTACTTTGTATCATCAAATTTGAAAGCACAGAGATCTTATCTGTGGTATATACCCTCTGTTTGCCCTCACAGGCATTTACCTTTATGTAGAATAGTCAAAGCTACTCTACTCCGAAGTGCAATATTTTTTTATTCCCTCAGAGAAGGTTAGAACTCACTTGCTCTGGGAATCTTCCAGAGACTGCTGGTTTGTTCTGTTAAGCTCATACAACCCTGGCAGGACCTGACCCTTCTTCAGTCATTGCAAGATTTATTTTCAGAGACAGACCTAAACATGCAGGGCTGGCAGGACAGTCCGGACATGAGGAATCTCTACCCCACCTCTCAGTGACCCCTCATTTCTTGGCATTTGTTACTGGGGGCGCTTCCCAGCTAGTGACCTGACTGTCTACCTGCCCCTGCCTGGCTCCTGGCCCACCTCACAGAGTCGCCAGCTGCCCTCTCTGGGCCAATCAAAGGAAAGAAATGAGAACAGTGGAGAATGACGTAGGGACTTGGCTGCAAGTGGGGACTTAAAGATTTGGCACCATGTCTAGACTTCCCTGGTGGCTCAGACGGTAAAGCGTCTGTCTACAATGTGGGAGACCTGGGTTCAATCCCTGGGCCAGGAAGTTCCCTGGAGAAGGAAATGGCAACCCACTCCAGTACTCTTGCCTAGAAAATCCCATGGACGGAGGAGCCTGGTGTCCATGAGGTCACAAAGAGTCGGACACGACTGAGCAACTTCACTTTCACTGGGCCTTGCTGGTAGTGGCGGGTGGTAAGAGAAGGCAGCCCTGTCAGACCTCCCTCAGCAATGGCTTTGGGACACAGAGGCAGCCAAGATCTGGGAGATGTCCCAATCCTTTGAAGTCAATTTTCTTGCTGCGGCTCCAAGCCCTACAATGTTCTCTCAGTGATGGTACAGGTATTAATTACCCTGTCTATGCATGGGACCACTCATGACCATGAGTACCTCAAACTATTTCCCTGAAAACTGTGAATTCCAAGGGGAAAACAACAGTTTAATGAATTGATCAGACAATCCAGTCAACTCAACGTTAAAATAAATTGAGCCTGTGATGCTGAACTCTGTCACTGCAGGTCTGCGCTGGGGATCTGAAGACACAGATGCCACACTCAGTTGTTTTAGGACCCCGTGGACTGTAACCCGCCAGGCTCCTCTGTCCTTGGGATTCTCCAGGCAAGAATATTGGAGTGGGTTGCTATGCCCTCCCTCCAGGGGATCTTCCTGACCCAGGGATCAAACCCACCTCTCTTTCCATCTCCTGTATTGGCAGGTGGATTCTTTACCACTAGGTGCCACCTGGGAAGCCCAAATAAGTCAGAAGAGAAAGAAACCAATATGAGCTGTAGGTTCAGCTGCAGGACTAGTCCTGAATGATTGCAGGCATCCAGAGTAATAGACCTGCATCTGTTTCAAGCTCAGAACATTAAGTGGAATTCAAGACAGTGGGGTGTAGCAGGCAGGGTCTCAGGGCCAGCTGAGTCTCAGAGTTGGGGGCAACAGTATTGATATTTTGGGGGACTAAGCTTTTTCTTTAAATTATTTTTATTGTAGTATAGTTACTTTACAATGTGCTAGTTTCTTGTTGTTCAGTTGCTCAGTCGTATCCTACTCTTCATGACCCCATGGACTGCAGCATGCCAGGGTCCCCTATCCTTCACCATCTCTGGGAGCTTGCTGAAACTCACCTCCATTGAGTTGGTGATGCCATCCAACCATCTCATCCTCTGTCATCCCCTTCTCCTGCCTTCAGTCTTTCCCAGCATCAGGGTCTTTTATAACAAGATGGCTCTTCACATAAGGTGGCCAAAGTATTGGAACTTTAGCATCAGTCCTTCCAATGAATATTCAGGATTGATTTCCTTTAGGATTGGCTGGTTTGATCTCCTTGATGTCCAAGGGCCTCTCAAGAGCCTTCTCCAACACCACAGTTCAAAAGCATCAATTTTTCAATGCTCAACCTCTTTATAGTCCAACTCTCACATCCATACATGACTACTGGGAAAACCATAGCTTTGACTAGACAGACTTTGTTGGCAAAGTAATGGCTCTGTTTTTTAATATGCTGACTAGGTTGGTCATAGCTTTTCTTCCAAGGAGCAAGCGTCTTTTAATTTCATGGTTGCAGTCACCATATGCAGTGATTTTGGAGCCCACAAAAATAAAGTCTGTCGTTATTTCCATTGTTTTCTCGTCTATTTGCCATGAAGTGATGGCACTGGATGCCATGATCTTTGTTTTTCGAATACTGAGTTTTAAGCCAGTGTTTTTGACTCTCCTCTTTCATTTTCATCAAGGCTCTTTAATTCCTTTGCCTTCTGCCATAAGGATGGTGTCATCTGCATATCTGAGGTTATTGATGTTTCTCCCAGTAATCTTGATTCCAGCTTGTACTTCATCCAGCCCAGCATTTTGCATGATGTACTCTGCATATAAGTTAAATAAGCAGGGTGACAATATACAGCCTTGATGTACTCTTTCCCCAATTTTGAACCAGTCTGTTGTTGCATGTCCAGTTCTAACTGTTGCTTCTTGACCTGCATACAGGTTTCTCAGGAGGCAGGTAAGGTGGTCTATTATTCCCATATCTTTAAGAATTTTCCACACTTTGTTGTGATCCACACAGTGAAAGGCTTTAGTGTAGTTAATCAAACAGAAATAGATGTTTCTCTAGATTTCTCTTGCCTTTTCTACGGTCCAATAGATGTTGATATTTTGACCTCTGGTTCCTCTGCCTTTTCTAAATCCAGCTTAAACATCTGGAAGTTCTTGATTCACGTACTGTTGAAGCCTCGCTTGGAGAATCTTGAGCAATACTTTGTTTATTAGTTTCTACTGGACAGCAAAATGAATCAGCCACAACATACACATATCTATCTTTTCTCTTTTGGATTCCCTTCCCATTTACGTTACCGCAGAGCACTGAGTAGAGTTCCCTGTGCTGTGCAGCAGGTTCTCATTAGTGATTGGTTTTATACATACTATCAATAGTGTATATATATACACACACTCACTCACAGTGAACATTAGGGTGCACGTGTCTTTTTGAATTATGGTTTTCTCTGGGTATATGCCGAGGAGTGGGATTGCTAGGTCATATGATAGGGCTGCCGTCTATGGGGTCACACAGAGTCGGACACGACTGCAGCGACTTAGCATGATAGTTCTATTTTTAGTTTCTTAGAGGACCTCCATAATTTTCTCCATAGTGACTATATCAATTTACTTTTCCACTAACAGTACAAGTAGGGTTCCTTTTCTGCACACCCTCTCCAGTGTCTATTGTTTGTAGATTTTTTGATGTGTCTATTCTGACTGGTGTGAAGTAATACCTCATGGTAGTTTCTATTTGTATTTCTTTCACACTTAATGATGCTGAGCATCTTTCATACGTTTTTGGTCATCTGTATTGGATAAATGTCAATATAGGTCTTCTGTCCTTGTTTTTTTTTTTTTATTGGGTTGCTTGATTTTTTCTTTTCTCATTTAGTAGGTGGAACACAGGGGATTTTTAGGGAGTGAAACTATTCTATTTGATACTAGAATGGTTGATACATGTCAGGATACATTTGTCAAAACTCATTGAATATATAAGAGGAAGTAAACCCTGTGGACTCCGGTTGACAACAATGTGTCAATGTTGGTTCATCGATTGTAATAGACTGCAGTGGTGTGGGATGTGGATGGGGAGAGGCTATGTGTGTGGGAAATGGTATAGGAGACCCTTCTAGACTTTGTGCTTAGTTTATGACAGTCCTGAAACTGCTCTAAACAATAAAGTATAATAATAATTTAAAAAGCTAAATTTTGTCATCTAGGTCCAGGGACCAGACAGAAAGCTGTATGGGTCACGGTCAAGCTGGGCCCCTTTCCTAGTATGGGAGATTCTGGAATAAAAGAGGAAAAAAAAAAAAAAAGTCAAGAAAGTTAGGCAACTAAAGGGAATAGATGTTTAGCTCCCCAAGGACTCTGGGAACACTGGACCAGAAGTTGTGGGGATTCCCCACAACTGTGTCCTAGTTTGTGGGCCAATGGCCAGGATGAGCCCAGCTTGGTTTGGTGGCGGAGACTGGGTTTCATTGATTGCTGTACGCCTGACTCTACCTTAAGAATGGGTTGGGATTCAGGTTCAAGAAAGCTCAGTTCTTTCAGAAATTCCTCCAGGGTGGAGTCAGGGGTAACATTTCAGGCGTGCTGCCCTGACAGAGGGGGCATCATTAGGGAACAGACCCCCAGCGCCACTGATCTTAACAAAGCAGCGTGAGGAGTGTCTTCTTGACGTCCGCTATAATCAGTAGTGAGCGTGTATTACATTTGTGGAATGAGGTCTGAGGCCACCTCTGGGTCTGGACCACTTGTGGGCTGTGACAGCTTACAGCTTCCCTTCTCTGACCTCCAGTGACTTCTTTAAAATGTGAGGGCACTTTGGGGACTCTAATACCAAGATGAAACATGATCATTTGTATAATAAATATATTTTACAGGTATACATTTTCTTCCTGCTTCTCTCCATTTTTATCTGCAGACAGCAAAAGGAAAGGACTCAAATTACCCTCAGAAAGAAGTCCAGGTTCAATGCACGATACTGGATGCTTGGGGCTGGCGCACTGGGACGACCCAGAGGGGTGGAATGGGGAGGGAGGAGGGAGGGGGGATTCGGGATGGGGAACACATGTATACCTGTGGCAGATTCATTTTGATATTTGGCAAAACTAATACAGTTATGTAAAGTCTAAAAATAAAATAAAATTTAAAAAAAATAAATAAAATAAAATAAAAAAATAAAAAGAATTTTCTGCCAAGATGAAAGGGATCAGGTACTGTCTTTAAAGCCAATCTAGTGAGAGGCAGATAATCAACCTGTTTTCTTTTCTTTTTTTTTTTTTTAACAAATTCTTCTGGCCCAAAGGCAAAGTGGGCTTCCCTCCAGCTGAAGACAGAGGGCATCTGATGGGACCCCTGTTATCTTGTTTCATCTCGAACTTTGTCCACTCAGAATCCATGACCCCCAGATGATCTGTTTATCCCAGTGGGGACAGAAATGTCCTTCCTACCAGTTCTCAGCTGCTATTTTAGCATCTGAATCTTTCCACCCATTCCATTCTGAGGGTAGCATTTGCCTCACAGCCCCTGCCTGAAAAATAGCTGTCGGGCTCCTTAGAAACCAACCCTTCCTTGGCTGAAAATGTTCTCAAACGGAGCAGTACACTGTGTATTTCCTCTTCTTCCTAAAGTGCCAGCAGCTTTCCCACTCATCCTGCTGTTTAATCCGCGGCTTTAGTGACAAGGCAGGCTCCACTCCAGCACTGCGCCTTCAGCACGCTTTAGCTTACTTACCTGCTTCACTCTTGAGCTGCACTCGAGCGAGGACGGAACTTGTTAACTAGGCGTTTTCACCATGTGACCTTGTGGCCTCCAGTGTCAAGTCCAGTGAAACCCAGGCAGCCATTCTGAGTGAAAGCAAGCCCTTGACTTGGAGGCACCCAAGTTTCAGATGAGCCTCATGGCCGCCATCAGCTCCCAGCTGTAGATGGTAGGAAGTCCCGTCATGTTCGTGTTCAGGCTTGATTCCCCTTTCTTCCTTCTCCTGCATTTTCTCCCACCCTCTTCTTTCTCCTTTCCTCTCCTTCACTTCTTCCTTATCTTCATCCTGTTCGTCCACTCCTACTACATGACCATGTGACCCCTGCCCCCCATTCTCAAGACCCAGAATTCAGGATAATTCTAGTAGCTGTAGAATTCAGCCAATGGAATAAATAAGCTTATGGGGGAGAGACTAGGAACAAAGCCACCTTTTCTACACTTTAAATTCCAAACAACCCACTGAACATGTTAGGACCTCGACCCAGCCTTAAATAGGGGATAGTCTGTGTATATTTGGGACCTCTGTCTCTTGGAGTTAAGAAATCAAGATAATCCCCAAGTATGAAAGTCACAAATAGTTGTATATTTTGCTAAATCCTATTAATCCCTAATAACATCATAAATGTGTTTATTTAGCCCTGCCAGCCCAAGCAACGACATGCAATTGATCTTTGTCTGACAGAGCCTGAAACACTGGTTCAAGACAACACACTGATTCGACTCCAGAGAAAGCATTTGGGGTTAACTGCGCCAGGTGTGGGCTGGGCAGATGGCATAGCAGCGGTGCCTTGTGTTGTCATGCACGTAATCTGATTTTCTGAAATGACCTCGAGACACCAATTTGCTCTGCTCACTATCAGGTGTGCGGTGAGGCGCCCAGCCTCTGGGGACCGCCAGCACCACTTCTGAGCCCTCCTCATCCGTGCGCTAATGGACAGCACTCTCTTTGGAAATGGCGCTGCTTGCTCTTCGAACAGGAAAAAATTGTTAAAATGCTGGTAGCATTAGCAGGCAGCAGGTGTGGCAGTACATCCTGAATAGATAATTGAAGAGGTTGTTTTTTTTTTCTTTTGTAGTTGCAAGTTTGGCACCCAACAGCAAATAAATAGTACCATTTGGAGTGCCTACAGTGTGCAAGGATTGAGCTTAATATTTACTCAAACTGTTGATACCCATCTTTCCTCCCTTTCATCCTCCCTCTCTTTCTTTCTTTTCTTTCAAAAAAAAAATCTGCTTATTTTTCACTGTTAAACCTTGAAAAAAACTTAAGTACATTTTGTAGCGATATGCCACACCATTATTATCTGATCAATGAATAAAGATAATGATTACCTTTGTATTTATTTCTAGTGAATCTTCAGTGACTTCTAGTAGGATCGGTTATATGGGAAAGGTGTATGCTTTTCTTTTAGTCAGAAAATTGGGGGCACCAGAGGCTTGAGCTTTCTAAGTTTAATGACCCAATGACAAAGTGTTTTGCAAAGTATCAGGCATTTACTTAGGAAACTCTTCTAACTTTCTCAAGTTGATTTTAGTACATTTCTATATTTTGCTGAAAAAAATCAGATATTATCAGCCAAAATTACACTCTCATATACTAAACCTAACAAGTAGAGAACATCATTTCTCTGCTTGTATGTATAAGATATTAAAATCACATTTTCTATTGGTTGTTAAGCACTTCTTTAATAAGTCAACCAATTATTTCCAGTCTTGAGAACTGAATTGTTGATGGATTGATAAAGATTTTTTTTTTCCTTTTTAATGACTTGGGTTGATAATATAAGACAAGATTTTATCATCAGCAGAAAATTTACAGTCTTAAAGACAAATATGTACTGAATAGGATAAAAAGTTTGATCAGCTTTCTCCATAAGATGTTATGGAAAACCTGAACCAACATTTTGGCCAACCCAATAAGTGATGAGCTAACAACAACAGTTTTAAATTAATGGCAGGATCCATGGAGGGTCATATTTCTCCTGCTAACTTTGAGTTCTCAGCATGCCATAAATGGTTAGGAACTTCTGTGTACAAAACTGTTTGGATTTATCACAAAATTATTCTTATTTCCTATAATAGTCCATTTTCAATCTTTGACATTTTGTTATTACTTGATAACATACACAGGGAAGCCCTGCCCACATGTGAACTATGTGAATTACAGTTCATTTCTGTCTCTTAATTTCTGTATCTTAGTTGGGAAATTGACACCCTGGGATGCATCAATGAAAAAGACTGGGGTCTTGAAAAAGCTGGGGAAAATATTATTATCTGAAGACTGCCTGCAGGAAGTAGGTGTTCAGCATGGAGAATTCAACCCACTCCATTGTTCTTGCCTGGAGAATCTCAGGGACGGTGGAGCCTGGTGGGCTGCCTTCTATGGGGTTGCAGAGAGTCGGACACGACTGATTTGACTTAGCAGCAGCAGCAGCATGGCAGCACAGACTTGCTTTCAGGACTGAAAGACCAGACAGGAAGGTTCTTATCTCAGACTGGGACTCTGCAATTCACACTTCTCACCACAGATTAGAATGAAGAGAAAGGTAGTCTTTAATCTACTAAAGGAATGAAGTTTCTAATTCTTAGAACAATTGTAAGTGGGTGTATGCGTCAGCATTCCATAGGCATGGTCACAGTTATAGGTATTTCAGAAGTAGCAACGGGAACCATTTGATGGTGTAGAAGCAGGTGAGAACTTGGACCCGATCACCTTGAAGTTCCCTTCCAAAAGGCTGAGTTCTGCTTTTCTAGGTGATCTACGCACATTCTTTCTCTTTGTGAACAAACACACTTTGGTCCCCACTCCTGATTGAGTGGCTTCTGGTCCAGCCTTACCTTCTTCCAAGATAGACTCGCTCTTGAATCCTCTGCCTCCAACCTTGGTTCCACATGCTGGCTCATCTAGGTCCCACAGAAGTATTTTTTCTCACATCTCTAAAGTTTGGGGAGAGAACAAGCTAAAGTCAAGAAGTGGTCCAGGTGAGCATTTTCCTTTTGCAAAACTGAGACAGCTATCAAGAGTAGAGAAGCTCACGTGTGTCATCTACAATTACATCACAGCAGCCAATGGCACACTATTAAATGCATCAAAATTCCCTGCCTTCCTTTTCAGAATCTGTTTACAGAATTATTCCTAAACACAGATGGAGTCTTTTCTGCCTGCACATATTAATTTGTGTTTTTATTTATGCACTTCTGATCTTTGTGACGTGTTGTCCTATAGCCCAACACGAGTCATTTTTTATACATGTCCTGTGGAAAGGTGGTGCTTGCCCTGCAGTCAGCCTCACAAATCCCTCACACACACACACACACACACACACACACACGCACGCACACGCGCGCGCATTTTTTTATTGTTCTCACATGTTGCTTTACAGCCTGCATGATTACTGCTTACAGCACAGCAGATGGGGTTCTTGCATAGCGGTGAAACAGATGAGATGCTCAAATCGATTGTTTTATCAACAATCAGTTGCAGATAAAAATCATTTTAATGAGAGAAATTAATGGTGTTTGCAAACATGATGTTAATTAAAGAACATTGCTTACGCATTTTTTTTCCTCCTCTCCCTTTTTTTTTCCTCTGCACACAATTTTTTGTTACCCCTGACATCTTTCATTATTGACTCATGCCCCAAAGAAAAGGCGATTAAAATCTGCTTTTGTTTGATGTAGCTTTTATTGAAGAAAGAAATAGATCTTTCTGAAGCTTCCTGGTGAGATGAAAGTCTAATTATCTCCACAAATGAAAGGAAAAGCTTTAATTAGGCCTGTGCTGAATCCGCGCGCTGCGAATTTGTGCATTGTGATGGATGGAGCCGGCATCTCCTCCGTGACTGCCTCTGAAATAATGAAGGAACAGCGCAGTAGCCCGCTCCCAGGATTCAGCTGGCAGAGTGGAGTCGGGGCACACCTGGGTTGCGAGTCTGCGCCCGGAGCAGCTGCCACGGGCCATGTTTCAGTCCTGGGCGTTCTGCTGTTTTACAGCCTCCCTCTGAGCTTTGATCTCCTTTCAGACAGCAGGGGTCCTAACAAATCAAGCTTTTCATGTTTCACTCACTTTCCCTCTCTTTCGCTTCCCCATTCACACTCGAACTCCAAAGAGGATGGGTAAAATATTGTCTTTTTCTGAAGCAATTAATGATTAGCAGCTGACATGATTGAAGTGGGTGTTATGCCTTACAAGCAGTATTTTGAGGCTGGCTGGTGGGAGGATGCAAGGGAGGAATTCTCGAGCTTTTTCATTGTTTGCTGCGATGTTCACGATGTGACCGGTTTTGCTAATTGTGCAGAAGGCTTCATCTGTGCGTCCACTTATGGGGAAAAAAAAAATGCTGATACATCCATCCGAGGATGAAGGGTGACATTGCGAATTATTTTAAACCGCTAAGTGTCCCACGGGAGAAAGCTGAAAACACCAAGGATGGCCCAATCCCTTATCTTGCCCCACTTTCCCCATGTTGCATGCAGTTTGGTCTATTTTCCTGTCATCTGTCCCATTGATGCCGGGAAGGTCAAATTTGTCTGGCACTCTCATTACTGCCGCTAATCAACTCTTTTCAGTGACTCCGAAAGCACTTCGGACATAGAGAGTGGTGGTTGGGATTATTTCACTTCTTTTGGCCAGGGTTACAAAAGAAGTCAGGAAGGGAGAAATGAGAACAAAAATTGAACAGCATCTACAGGGACTCTAACCTCCCCCTGACACTTGCCCTTCTTTGAGTAGCAATTTCCTGCCATGGAAGAATGTTACATTTGTTTCAAAGGTAATAAAAGCAATAATAATAATTGTTAATTAAACTGTCCACCCAAAAACAGGGGAGAGAAGAAATTTTGCATGGAACACAGAACTTTCACATACTCTTGAGTGAGGGGGTAAACTGAAAGGTGATTTTTGTGATCTAAAGAAATCCTAGCTCTTGACAACCTTCTGTTTTATAGAGGTCAAGATCAGGCAATGAAGTCGCGCAGTGAGTGGAATACACTTCAATTAACTGAGACAGTTACTGAGGAGGGGTCTGACTTGTTCTGTGGGATGGAAAATTTGAAATGAGTGCTTTCTTGAATGGAGTTTGAAGTTTATGAAATTTAGCCTTTAGAGCTAAAGCTTCATTCCTGTTTAAAAACAAAACAAAACATGTTTTGTAATTCTTAGATCTCTCGACAATGCTTTGGACCTCCCTCCCACTCTGTTCCCTTCTTGTCTCTAAATGTTTCCCTCATTTAGAGAAACCTTGCTTTACAGCCTGTGCGTTTCATTTTAGGGCAGTATCACTGCCATTTACAGATTTCACCCACAGGACTGATCTTCTTGCTGGTGGTTGTCACCCAGCAGGAGAGTCTTACGAAGGTCACAATACAAAATCAGAAGGTCTGAAATGGAACTTGGCAGCTGCCCTGCTCTCAGTCCATGTGGAAATGATGTCAGTTTCGGTCAAAACAGTGCAGAGAAGGGGGGAAGGAATTTACCGAGGGGCTAAGGGTGAGCGATCTCTAGACAAAGTTGACACAAATTAGGAAAGAGTGGGTGCAATCAAGTAGTTCATTCAGCAGCACATGTGACTTCTCAGGCCCAGTCCTTCTCCTGAAATCAGGAGTATTGGGAAGGCTGGGGACTTTGGTAAGTCTATAATTTATTTCGTTGGAGTAGATGATCATCAGAGTGAGGTGGGAAAATAAAACCAAATGCCAGAGAACAGATGCCAGCATACCCCCCAATTAAGTGCTCGCTTTCCTCCTTCCAAGCTTTATCTACATCAACAGACAAGTTCACTCTTAGGAGCTCAACACCCTCTCCTCCATATGCAAGTCCAGTGTTGGTATAAGTGTCTTCTGTGGGAGTGTATACAATGCTTATTACAAGAAGTGGAAATACTGACACGGAGGCATCACTGTCTATTGGTGGTTAACTTTCACAGCTGAAAATATCTTAAATTACATTTTCTCTCCTTTTAAACATTGATATGATATTTAAGGCCACTTTATGCCAAAGTCAAGGCTTAAAACCCTTTAAACATGTGGGAAAAATAATCTGAGGTACAAACAGGAGGAGAAAAAGCCTTTGAGAGAGTCCCATACTGCCCCCAGAGCTTTGTGCAACTTTCTGCTTCATCCATCCACCAATTCTCCAGAGAACTGAAAGTATTTTGTGATGGTAACTTCAATATATATAAACTTTTACTAAACAAGTAAAGTCTACTACTACTACTAAGTCACTTCAGTCATGTCCTACTCTGTGCAACCCCATAGACGGCAGCCCACCATGCTCCCCCATCCCTGGGATTCTCCAGGCAAGAACACTGGAGTGGGTTGCCATTTCTTTCTCTAATGCATGAAAGTGAAAAGTGAAAGTGAAGTCCGTCAGTTGTGTCCGACTCTTCGCAACCCCATGGACTGCAGCCTACGAGGCTCCTCTGTCCATGGGATTTTCCAGGCAAGAGTACTGGAGTGGGTTGCCATTGCCTTAGATAGATAAATTACAATTACTTGAAAAATGTTATTTTTTAAATACTCATTGAGTATTCAAATGACTAATCAATAAACTAACATTTAAAGAAGCAAGTACATAAATAAGTAAATGTATGTATAAATAGCTTCAGAATGCAAAAAATAAAAAAAAATCTGACTGAATAACTCAGAGTAAGATACATATAATAGTCTGGAAGTGAGGGGAGAGAATTTCTGTTTTTAAAGAGTTCCTTAACCCCTTAAAAAGTATCTCAGATGAGAGGGTGAAGAGCAGGTGTGAGGGAATGCATTCACAGTAGCTCCCAGTCTGTACAGTGACCACAGCCCTTCCGGGGCCAGGGAGGGTGCTAAGACCTCAGAGACCAGCATGCCTGACCCTCATATGGGCCACTTCTTCATATCTTTATCGTCTAGGATGTGGGGATTCCAAAACACCTCCCATCATGGCTATTATTGTGATGCTTTAAAACCATTAACCACTTGTAATGGTTAAGTGTAAGTTTCTTGATTACACTGATCAAGATAGTTGTTGCTGTTATAACTGAAGTTGAGTTGGTGCCATAGGACTGCCCCATCGCAGGAGACTGTCTCCTCAACAAAGGCGTTATTTTTGCTTTCATTCTGGGATGAGGGGTAATGAGTGAGTACAAGCCATTTGCGGGGAGTCAAATGCTGTGGGCAAGGGGGAGTCAAGGGGTTCTGAAGTGGAGGATTTTGGGCAGCCTATTGGTCAGAACATGAGGGGGTGGCATCCAGCCACGGAGAGGAGTGACAAGCAAGACTAGGATGCGGCAGAGACAAAATTGGCCTAAAGTCCGTTATTGCCTAGACCTGGCTGAGCAGTGACCTGCTGCCTCTGGGAGTCTGCTCTGGGTACCAAGGGGCCCGCCTCGTTCACAGCCGTTAAGTGGATTCTCCATTGGCTTCAGGACAGAGCACTTGCCGTGCAGCCCAGCCCTATAAAGTCCTGATGATGTATGGCTCACAGTCATCCTCTGAAGCCAATGTCCCAGCCACAAAAACTCCTTTTGGTACATGGTGGCCCCTGCTGGGTTCTGTTGGGGAGGAAGACATTTTCATCCTTTCTTCTAGGTGCTTCTGTCCAGACAAAGAATTAAACTCACAGGAGACAGATTACAGGAGAAAAATCAAAAGGAGGTTTATGTGTGTGTAGGTGAGACCTAGGAAAACTGAGTAAATCACCAAAATGGCATAAACTCTCACCTTAAAAACCACCCTCAGCTAAAGACAAAGGACATTGAGGGTAGAGGTTTGGGACTTTGAAGGCGAGGAAGACAGTGGACACAGAGAAGGAAAAGCAAATGTTTGGTAAACATGTGTTTGCTGGGCCGGGCAGAAACAGTGAGACCCAGAGAAAAATTTTAACAGACTTTGAGGGATTCCTACATGTTCACACACCCTGTTCCTACAGGTATGGAGTGATCCATAGTGATGACTTCCTTTCTGAACAGGTCCTCTGTCTACATTCTTTAGGCAGTAGGCGTGTGTGTGTGCGTGCTAAGTCACTTCAGTTGTGTCCAACTCTCTGCGACCCCAAGGACTGTAGCCCGCCAGGCTCCTCTGTCCGTGGGATATTACAGGCAAGAATACTGGAGTGGGTTGCCATGCCATCTCCATAGGCAGCTGGAGGAAAATTGAAGATTCTTCCAAGTCTTTGGGGCCTTGACTGTTTTCAGTTGGAAATAACCCACATGGCAGAGAGACCTTTGCGGGTAGCAATTTTTACTCCCCTACCTACACTTTGCTCCTTTAAGCGGTCAGCCCGAGTCACTCTCTCCCCACCGTTTCTACTGTAGCCACTATTCTGTATTGTTGTCCTTTGTTTGCCTAATGTTTCTCTTGGAGAAGAAACTCCCACATTCCCCTAAGGCTAAGGACTGTATTATTACCTCTGTGTCCCCTAGAGGAAGTCTGTGCAGTAGTTAAGAAGTGCCAGCAGCGGAAACCGATGCCTTTTGGTTTTCTTAAGAAGCAAATGGCACGCAAGAGGGGAGGAAGGCGTGGAATTGATGTATCTTTATAACATAAAGTGTGCATTCATGAATTTATTATGACGCAGACCTTTGTACTGTCTGGTGGTCAGCCATAGTTTCCTCCCTTGTATTTCAATACAAAAGTTTATTTCTTTATAGGAAAAGCTCAATGCTTACACACATCTAAACTTGACTTTTTGGCTAAACCCTTTATCACACAGGCTCCTAGACTTCCACCTACATTTGAAACCAGGACATATTTCTGCTGCAGAGTCTATGAGCCTGCTTATCTATTGCACTTAAAAGTGTTTTCATAGGAAACAACCAAACATAAATAATAAATAGTGAAGTACATTTTATTCCTCCATCACGGTGTTAATTTGCCCTCTGGTTCCTATATAATGTATCAGTGCCTGAGTCCAGACTCATTTAGATTAGAAATAGCCCAAAATGTGGGTGATACACATATTTATCATGTTGATTTATTAAGGAGCAGCTGTAGAATGATGCTAATTAAGTGACTATGCTTTCTTTTTGAGACTATAATTGTTTTTGGAACAGGCAGAAATGGAAGGAAACAAGTAGCAGGGGTATTTGATTACATTAAATCTCTATTGTAAAGGTAAAAAATTGACCACTTACATTTTTTCCTGCAACTTACATATTTCAGGAAGACATTACCACGGTTTACAAAAAGTTGCATAGTGTCAAGATTCCTCTAAAACATCTCTGCAGCATTTTTACCCCCGGTTTGAATCACTTAGTCAGTTGTTGCTGGGCGTCTTCAGCCTGCTGAGCTGAGCTTGGTTTACAGGGTTCCTATGGCCAAGTTCTCAATCATACATCATTTTTTTTTTTAATTGAGTAGGATAACATTACATGCAAGGCAAATATAAGCATATAGTATAGGCTTTAAAATATTATTATTCTTCAGACGTTCTGTAGAAGCTACATATTCTACCTTAACTGTTGAGAAGCAGAGTAACTATAAGTAAATTTTAGACAAAACAAACAAAAATTAGCCACAGCCCTCAGAGTTTAAAGTCCGTTTCTTTACTAACACAACCTAGAAAATTCAAATAAAAGCAAATGTTATTCCTTTGGATTGGTCATGATAAAAAATGTATCAGTGAAATAAAAGAAATAGTTTCAAAAAGTTTTCAGTAGGTAAATCTTGTAAACCTAATAAGAATAGGAGAGATTTTCATGGGAAACTCCTGGCATAATAAAAGAAAAATACAATCAATAACCCGAAATCTCAGTTTCCATACTACCTACAAAATGAAATACAAAAAAAAAAAAAAAAAAAAGCTTACATACAAAGTAAAACTTCTGTAAGTACAGAATAGACAAGTTTTAATAGAACGTTCTCCCTGCATATTATTCATATCATCACATTGCATACTTTCTTTTTCCTGTAATTGTTTCCACTTAAATTTCATCTTCTTTAAACGCAAGTCCAACAAACTTCAAACTGGCCATATGAGTGGGTATTTCAGAGCATAGCATTAAACAAGCTTTCTTCCCCCCTTATTTTTAGATAATTCTGCAAAAAAAAAAAAAAAAAAAAAAAAGACTTTTTAGTTTACTAGAAAATTATTTTTAGAATCAGCTAGGAGATTTATAGAAACATTCAAAAACAAGTGTAATCAAGAAAAACCACCAGTACACCAGCAGTAATCCTGTCAACCCTTAGTAAGTAATACGCCCTTCAGCTGCAACATGAAACAAGAAATCAGATTTTGGAAAAAGTAAACACTCTTACTACTTTAAAAACTTGACACAGATAAGGTTCTTGAAAATGAATGTTTGACTCTCATTTTCAACTCAGACCATTTCTGGAGCAGTGGTGTATGTTCCTAGGAGGATATAGGATTCGTAATTCCATTTTTGAAATTGTAGTAGCAGAGTTTTTTTAGAGCTCTGGTTCACTGACTTAGTCTGTGCCTACCTTGTTATCATCATATTAAAAGTTCCAGATTTGGAGGAAAGGCCGTATATTCAAAGCTTTCACTTCTTTCTTCAGCTTAGTTGAATCTGTACTTTTGCTGTGAATTCTCTTACAGAAAAAAATGAAACACACTTAGTTGCAAACAGTTATATTGTTCTCCTGAATTTAAAAAAAAAAAAGGACAAATTTTCCATCTATGGAGTAGGTTTGCATTAGATCACTCACTTTGCAGAAATTTGTGATTAGACAATGGCTTTGAAGTCGCACAAAGTGTAACATGTTAGACAGCAGGGAGTCATCTTGGGTGGCATGTGTCATTGTGTTGGGGGCAAGGTGGGGCGTCCGGCCAGATCTGTCCGCTCTGGATTGTCGGGCATGACTGCCATCGATGGCTCAGTCCTGTCACTGTAACGAAATCTAAGAAAGCAGTAAGACAGTCTATTTAGAAAGGCTAAAACACACTTCAGAGTATGAATTAAAGGAACTGAATATACATTCTCATATTTACTAATGCAAAGCCCATTGCCTGGTAGACACTTTGGAGATAAGGATTGGCTATTGAATAAAAGTTCCAGGCAACCTAATTTCCTACATATTATGACACTACTTGGAACAGACTTGGGAGACAGATCTTGGAGACAGATTCCCATTTCACAGATCAGGTAAAGTTGCCCTAGTGGTAAAGAACCCTCCTACCAATGCAGGAGACATAAGAGATGCAGGTTCGATCCTGGGGTTGGGAAGATCCCCTGGAGGAGGAAATGGCAGCCCACTCCAGTATTCTTGCCTGGAGAATCCTATGAACAGAGAAGCCTGGCGGGCTATGGTCCATATGGTCACAAAGAGTGCACAAGACTTAGCACACACGCACAACTGAAGCCAAGAGGTAAAGTGAACTCCCCAAGGACACAGACAGTTAATAAGTGGTGGAGCCGAGGCTGAAATCCAAGTCAGCTTTGCATTAAAACCAGCACTTGTTTCATGGTCTGACCCTTTCATAAGCATGGCTGTATACAAGCAACTACATATAATATGTGGTAGGGCTGAGACATAATGTCCCAGTGCATGAGAATTCTTAATTTTTATGTAATATTACTGTTGATTTACAATGTTATTTTAGTTTCAGGTGTACAGCAAAGTGATTCAGTTATACATACACACATATCCATTCTTTTTCAGATGCTTTTCCCGACTCTTTTCCCTTATAGATTATTACAGAATACTGAGCAGAGTTCCCTATGCTATACAGCAGGTACTTGCTGATTATCTATTTTATTTATAGAAATGTGCATATGTTAGTCCCAAACTCCTGATTTATATCCCCCCCAACCTTTCCCCTTTGGCAACCAAACGTTTGTTTTTGAAGTCTGTAGACCAGTTTCCCTTTTGTAAATAAGTTCATTTCTATAAATTTTGTTTTTAGATTCCACATATAACTGATATCCCAGAGTATTTGTATTTCTCTAACTTACTAATAATGTCTAGGTCCATCCATGCAGCTGCATATGACATTATTTCATTCTTCCTTTTATGGCTCAGTAATATTCTACTCTATATATGTACCACATCTTCTTTATCCATTCCTCTCTTGATGGACATTTAGCTTACTTCTATGTCTTAGATATTTATGTAGCGCTGCAGTAAACACCGGGGTGGATGTATCTTTTCTAATTATGGTTTTCTCTGAATGGATGTTCAGGAGTGGGATTGCTGGATTCTATGGTTATCTGACAGTGATGAGGGAATTGCTTTTCTTCTCTCTGGCCAGTATTTTTATACTTGCCTGGCCAACATTCCACTGTGGTTTTGTCTTTGCCCTTGCCATGGCAACTGGTTTGGGCTGGAACTGTCCCTTCCTGCATTACAGTTTATATCGATAACTGCACACCACTGTCTTTCTTATTTACTCAATGCCCACCCTGGTGGCTCAGAGGGTAAAGCATCTGCCTGTGATGTAGGAGACCCAGGTTCAATCCCTGGATCAGGAAGATCCCCTGGAGAAGGAAATGGCACCCACTCCAGTATTCTTGCCTGGAGAATCCCATGGACAAAGGAGCCTGGTGGGCTACAGTCCATAGGGTTGCAAAGAGTTGGATGCAACTCAGCGACTACACTTTCTTTCACTTTCTTTTCTTTTCACACTTAAAGCAGGAAGTTTCTAGCAGGTGTACTTCTAAGGGTCTTCTCCAATAAGCTTTGGAAATATCTGCCACTAAGAAGCCAGGAATGACCCATCTGCTCTCTGTTTCTTTTTCTTTATTTTCTGTTTTCTGCCTCTCATGTTCTGTCCCTACAGAAATGGTAAAAAGGGACTATTTTCCTTAGATTTATTGAGACATGTAATTAACATATACAATGTGTTAGTTTCAGGTGTACATCATGATTTGATATGTTTATATTGAAAAACGATGACCACATAAGGTTAGTTAACACCCAACACCTAATGATAAAGTTTTATTTTCTTATGATGAGAACTTTTAAGATCTTCTATACAGTATTATGAACTTTAGTCACCCAGCTGTACATCACAGTCCCTTAACCTTTGTTTTATACCTGAAAGTTTGTGCCTTTTGACTGCCTTCATCCATTTTGTCCACCTTCTTATCTCCTAACTCTGGCAACCAGTGATCTGTATTCATGAGCTTGGTTTTTTAGATTCCACATATAAGTGAGAATATAATGAATTTGGTATTTGTCTTTTTCCATTTGGTTTGTATCATTTAGAGTAATGCACCCAAGTTTCATTGATGTATTTGCAAATGGAAGAATTTCCTTTTTATGGCTGAATAACATTCCAGTATGGAGACATTTATATAATATTTTCTTTAATCCATTGAAGGGCACTTAGGTTATTTCCATGTCTTGGCTGTCATAAACAATGCTGCAACAAACAAGAGGATGCAGATCTTACTTTGAGATGATTATTTCATTTCTTTCAGATAAATACCCAGAAATAGAAATGCTGGATCATACGATAGTTATATTTTTAATATTTTGAGAAACCTCTATTTTGTTTTCTGTAGTGGTTGCACCAGTTTACATTTCCACTATAATACATGAGGATTCCCTTTCCTCCATACCCTCACCAGCACATGCTATCTCTTGTCTTTTTGGTGATAGCCATTCTGACAGAAGTGAGATGATATCTCCTGGTGGTTTTTGATTTGCATTTCCCTAATGATGAGTTATATGGAGCATCTCTTCATATGCTTGTTGACAATCTCTTTCTTTTCTGGAAAAAAAAGTCTGTTCAGTTTCTCTGCCCCAAAAGGGGACTTTAAAATGTACTCACAGATTGTGGTTGAGGTTGAAAATAGATGTCTCCGATTACAGTTTAAATACACATGGTACTCCTTCTGGAGCACTGTCCAATACCCCTTTCTCTGCAGTGAATCAGTGGACTTAGATATCTCCATGTCCTTATCATGGTCTGTTAGCATAAATGGTAATGAGAAATTATTCTGAACCTTGTAAAGAAAGAGTTAAGTTTAAGTCAATCATTACACAGTTACAAAGAGCCTTTCCAGCTCTTTCTCTACACTGTTGAAGGCTCCATCTCTCTTCGGTCAATGCTCACAGACCTTAAGGAGATCTGAAACTCTGAAAGTAGATCAATTCTACAGCATTCTGAGGACAATTTATCAGGTCCTAGGCCAAACAAGGCAGGCTGGGCACCAGGCAACAGGAGCCTCAGGGTCTCTGCTTATAGCTTAGAGAAATCTTACTTGCTCCTTGGTGCCAAGTATAACCAACCATCCTTAAACTGGATATGCCATACCCCCTGCTGTCTCTGAGTGTGTGCAGCCTCTCCAGGCTTCTTCAGGGCTTCTCAGATTGCACCAGTGGTAAAGAATTCACCTGCGATGCAGAAGACGCAAGTTAGCTCCCTGGGTGAGGAAGATCCCCTGGAGAAAGAAATGACAACCCACTCCAGTGTTCTTGCTTGGGAAGTCCCATGGACAGCAGAGACTAATGGGCTGCAGTCCATGGGGTCTCAAAAGAGTCAGACATGACTAAGCACGCATGCACACATGCACATACACACACACGCACGCACGCGCGCACACACACACACACAGAGGTTTCTTCAGGCTCATAAAGCTCTCTTAAAAGCATATGCTTGGGGCCTCCACATGTGCTTTTAAGGATTAGGGTGAAGCAAGTAAGCATTCATTTCAGGCACAAAATTTAAGAGGCACCCCACCAAGTCATCAAACTATATATTAAAACAGTGGGTTTTTTAAAATCAAAATTAATGCCCAAATTGCCTAGTAAATAGAACTCAAAGATTTTAAGCACAAAATCAGTTTTACTGATTTTTTCCTAAGGAGGACTTTAGCACAGCGCTGCTCCAGATCAATGCAGGCCTGGTATCCGATCTTACCTGGTAACAAGGACATTGGCTGGACAGGTAGTTGATCAGTCCCATAAAAATTAATATGATTTATGAGGCTCTAAGTATGGACCACTTTATGTGGATTATTTAAAGTAGATCATTTCCTTATCTTCAAAACAGAGATAACATAAGACAGAGACCCACTTAATAAGTGACAGGGTAGGGATTCCAATCCCACAACTGAGGTCCTGCACTCAACCACCTGTTTTGTACTGAGTCCCCATGCAGTCATTTTAAGCATCCTTAAAATCCGGGGCATATCCTCTGCTTTGTATACGCCAACGTATTCAGCAGCCACAGAGCTATAATTGTATTCTTAACAAGTGTAACTGGATGGAAACTAGGAAATTGGAGAGAACTCGAAAATAAAATTGTCATAGGGCCAGTATAAGATAGAGGGGAAAATTGTTCTCAAACCAGATGATGAGGCATTTCAACTCGTGACCAACTTTCAAGTTGAGGAATTTGTATTCTCTTACTTAGTTTTCAGCACCTGGAATTGTAGATACATTATCTATGTATTTCTGAGTCATTAATCTTTTCTAACGTCAAAGAAAACTCCTATCATGGAAGGAGATGCCCCCAGAGTATGGAGAATAGGTACCCATCTATGCATATCTATGGTAGGCACACAGAGATTGTGTCAGGCATGAAAGGAGAGCATAAATGTTAGCATCGGCCCTGCAGAGCAAGGCTGCCTCTCTGCAAAATGCTTTTGTTACCTATTATCACAGAAATGCTACTGGACCCAGGATATTAACCAAAAAGGCTTTCTTTGCGCACACACGTCTATGGTAGGGTTTCGTCCCCTAGTATCTTCCCATTGTCTTACAATCAGCTTGTTCATTTGTTTTCTGGTAACCAGAATGCTTTTTTCCACTTCACAACCATTTCATAATAACGCTGATGTTTGAACCATAGGGAGAACTCTGAATGGTTTACATACACTATCCCGGGTACATTTTCTACCTCATGGAGCTTTGCAAGTGATATAGAATAATTCCCTGTTTTTATAAAACACGCCCTTTCGTTTTGATTTCTTTTTGTCCAGCTTGAGTATTATTTTGGTGTAGAGTTCATACGTTACCTAAGGAACAGGCATTGGTGATTTTGCTGGTTTTAATTAAGCCCTTTTCAGCACGCTCAGGTGCTCTCATTCAAAGCTATCCATCACATCCAAGTGAATCAGGAGGCGAGCTTAACATGTGTTGAGTAGTGATCTTGTATTTGTGTTCATCTGCTCATCAAGGAGAAAAAAAAAAAGTCAATTTAAAGCAACAAGGGAGTGGCGATCTTTGTCTTTAAGGCAACAGTTGTATAATTGACCTCTTTTAGCATTTAATTTCTCAAGCCTCTAGGAAGCTTAATTTTGAACATCAAAGAGGTACCTGTGGAAAAAAAATACTGTTCCAGGCTAGTGAGTAAACAAATTACAGTTAATAGGGTCATTAGCTTTCATGGTAAAAATTTAGACTGGGTATTCCTTACTAACAGATATGGAAACTGTCAGGATGTAGGGTCTTTTGAAGCCGCTAAAAATAAAATTAGACTTGAGAATTTGACAAAACGTTCTATATTCTTTGCTGATGGCATTTCCTAGATTTAGACAGGGCTCGGGTTTTATAATGCTGATGTGTTTATGAAAATCCCTTCCTAGCCACAAATAATCCACGCTGATAAATGTATTCCTGTACATCCATGAATTATAGCGCTCTGTGGTTCTTGCCACACAGTAGCATGTCTCTCTGCCATCCAGGGTGCCAGCTGTGTAACAAAGTGCTGGGCTTCTAATTGCCCACAGCACAGAGTCCACAGCAATCTGCTTAAACACATGGAGTAATTCATGAAGATACAATGTGGGGGGTGGCAGGGAGAATTAATAAAAGAGTTTGTTTTGCATTAAACCTCAAGACAGGGTGAGCAAAAAAGATATTTAACATGAGGAAAAGCAAATATTTGCTAGCACTGACAAAGGAGATTTGCGGCAACGATTTAGACTTGAAGTCTGCAGCTGGTCAAGCACATCGGTGGTAAACCACCTTCTGACTGTGAGAGCTTATTGTACCAGCAGGATGCGGGAAGAGAGAACAACAATGAAAGCAAAGGCTTAAAGTCAAAGGAAAACTGAGGGAGGCAGAGACCGTGCAGTGCTCGGGTTTTTAAAATGTGTGCTTGCTTGCAGGGGTCGGGGGGTGGGGGTGGGCGCTGCACCTTGTAACTTAATTATGAATGCATTTTTCATGCATACTTGCTCTTTCTTCTCTGAAAATGAAGCATATTAAGGTGCCATTGTAGCTTTGCTTATAATTGGTACCCATCAGTTTTACAGAAGCATTAGTCTCCTTCAATCCCTTTGTTCATCTTGCTGCCTCTAGTAGAAGCAAAATGTCTTATTTCCATCTTACTGCTTGCTCCAAAACAAAGGACGCAAATATACGTAAAAATAAAACTTCGATAATTACTACTTAAACTTTTTACAGAGACGTAATTATTGCACTAGGTTAGATCAGCAGTTCTGTTTTGTGACTTTATGCCTACAGGTGGTTGTGGCACACTATTTTTCTTCAGTGCTTGACTGTTTTTGTACTTACGGAGATTAAGAGCATCAAGGAATATTAACATATATTAATATATTAATAGCTTTCCTGAATAATTTGAATAATTTTGTTTTGTTTCTGCAAAGAGGAGGAAATATTAGCCATTGAACTCCCTGGATCCATACCTCTTTGTCATCACGGTATGAAAACTAGAAATACCACAAGGAGCACAGGCTGCTGGAGCACAAACCTTGGTGAGAGGAGTTTAGCAAAACTTCCAGGATTCAAACCCAGACAGCACCCACCTGACCCATTTGGCACATGGAGGCATCAGAATTGCTCAGGTCAGAATTTATGTCTTAGTTCCTAGTACACGTGGTAATAAATACTCACCTGGAACTCGGGCCCATGAGGCTGCCTGATTTCTGAAGTTCTTTGTAAATCTGGGTCAGCAAATGAAGCTTTAAGCTTTTCTACAATACGCTGGCAAACCCCCCAACCTCCATTCTCTTCGAGCTCTGCCATCCTTAGGGAGATAAACTCTGGGGAACCGTAAGTGCCTTAAATTTGCCACTTGTAAACAGCCTTATCATTGAATGTGGTACTGACACACCACTTCTGCACGATACAGCAAGGACCGGCGTCCGGAGATGCTGTGCTGTGTTGGCAAAAGGGAGAAAGTGCTGATGTGCATCCTGCTGCTGGATTTATGGCCTGAATTTTGGAATATTTCTGCCCACCCGATCCTGCTGTCACTTTTTTTCACTTTTGCCACTGTCAAAGGGTACTTGCTTATGTGATATCTCAAGAGTTGTGAGAAAGAGTATTTTGTAATAGCAGCAAATAACTACATGTAAACACAAAAAAGCCATACTTCTCTAAGAAAACCAAAAGCGATAGTTGCCTAAGTAGCTGCGTCCAAGAAAGCCGCAAAGGCTTTCAGCGAAGAGTGGCAGAGATTTAAAAAGAAAGAAAGAAAGAAAGACGGAAAAGTATTTTTCTAACAGATGGAGCTTTCTCTTTCAATATTCACCCAATGAAACTTACTTTATGGATAATATCACCCCTCCCCCACCCTCCCATGCAGGTGGAGACTTCCGTCGGTCCACGCTGAACGCTAAACAATTTCACAACCCCAGAAGTTTCAAGCATCTGTGTGCTTTACCTGAATTAATGGTGGGGCTTAAATTAAAAGTAAATCATCAATCATCATTAATTATCCGTTCCACTGATGACTGCCCTTTCTTACACTTTAATCTTCATTAATGTAGAGGAAACGGAAAAATCCCAGAGGGCGTGCCCCATGTGTTTCTGCGCTGCGAGTCTGTCTCTCCAGCACACTCAGCTGCTTCGGAAAAAGAGCGCTGCGAAATGGGAAGCCGATACCACCAGGGCTTTTTCTCTGAATGCTTCAGATGAAATCAAAGGGCTTCACCCGAGCAGCCCGGGGCCCAAAGCAACGTTCAGCGCTTTATGTCTGAGACCCTGGTGCTCTGTCACTGGAACATCTCGGGCTGCACTTGAACTTGTCCCGTAAAACGCGTGCCTCCTGGACGGAGCTGCACGAAAGCGTCTCCATGCCAGACGTGCCTCTCTCACGCTTTGTTATGAGCTGTTCTGAGCAAAAATAACTCTTAAGAATACCATGAGCTTCTTGCTGGTCTCGTTAAATATATAAGCTGTGTAAGTGCTGTCTGGTGTATAAAAATTGCTTGCAGTTAGGTTACCTGAAATAGTTTTCCTCGCACAGGGAAAGGGAAAACGTGAAGCTCTCTTGATGAGCCCTGCAATGAATGGTGGGTTTGGTGCGGAAGCTTCCCGCGTTGCTTTGTGTGATATTCCCTCTACTGCAGGATGCAGGTGCTTGGCATGTGTGATCCTAACTCAATAGCAAATGATTTTACTGTATACAGCAACATCCTTAAACATTGGAGGCACTTGGACTCAGCCTGTCCCGGTGGCGAAACGAATCTCCAGCTAAATGGGAAGCGGTACTGTCCGTTTCTCAACATTTGACGGCTTCACTTGCCGTTTTCCTCTGCTTATTCCCCCACCAGCCATTATCAAGCAAGTATGAAAGGGTCCATCCGACCCCATGTGTGCTGAAAGTAACGTAAGTAACGAATGTGAGGAGAGTATAGTGCTTGGCTTGGTGTTATTTCCAAGGGGAAAGAATACATCATTATACTTAACATAGCAGTGTGCCACGGTGGACATGCTCTTACCTCACTGAGAGGGTCCTGCAAAAATCTAATAGTATTCCTTAAAGCCTGAAGACGTTCTGTGCTTCTGCACATATCCCAAGAAGGAGATTACTTTTATTATCCATTCTTGAGCTTTTTAAATGTTCTGACGTGATTAGAGTAATCTGAGGAAAATTATTCTGTTGCACCCTGATTAGTGGAGCTAATCTTCCAGAAAGAGCCTCCAACCTTTTCGCGCAACATCTTTCTTTTAAAAAATGGTAATTATTAGGAGAACAGTTTCAGTTTATCTTTCATTAGTAACAGAAAGGAGGAGACCCAATCTCCTCAGAACACTGAGCCTATGTATAAGAAAACCCGTACCTTTGAAGACATGGATAAACAAGTTTGGTGTCTGTTCTTCTGTCCAGTCTGTGGTCATCTCAGACTACGGTGGAGGAGGTGGTTTTCAGAACTGTTTCCAGAAGCAAGAGGGAGAGAGAGGGAAACGACCAGAAATCAGAAGGGTCTCTGATGCAGTCATCAGTGCTCTCCTAGCGATAAACAATCTGGCATCCCTGGGAGATGGGATTGTACATTATCTGCATATTCTTCTTTGGTTAATTCTGGAACTTGATTCACCTGCTCCCAAATGTCCTGGCCCCACCATGTCTATGATAAATGGATAAATTGGCATCCAGCGTGTGTCTGTAAAGCAAGCTCTAACTGAGAGGAGAGTATGGTGCTCTTCTCCCAAGGATCGGGTGTCTTCACAGACATCCCTTGAGCGCCACAAAGTGGTTTCAACCTTCAAAAGTATCAGATGCTTTGGTGTACTTAGAGCAAAGCCACACGAAGTCACATCCTACAGGATTCAAACGGTGACAGACAAGAGCCCAGTCATCTCTGAAGAGCTTTCATTTGACAAAAGGGGAAAGGAAACAGGTCTTTGTTGGTGGCCCTCTTTTTTTCTTTAAGAAACAAAAGAAGGTTCGATTTTTCTCTTTCTTTTTTCCTCTCCATTCTACACTCCCAGAATTCCACATGGTTTGGCGGCGGAAGACAAAGGCCGCTAGGTCCCTTGTCACTCACGACATAGACCTCTTAAAACCATGCACAATTTTCTTTGGAAAGATGCACCTGGGACAGTGTGAGGGGACAGTACAGGAAGGCATTTCCACAGTGTTATTGGTTTTAAGAGTATGGAATTCTTTCATCCCTAACTTTACAAATAGGGATCTCAATGGGTTAATGAGTCACCAGTTTATCACAGGACAAGTAGAAAATATGTCAAATCGGTGACTCATTTCCTATTTTTTGGTGTTTACTAGGAAACAATTCCATACCAAGCACACCTGTTTAACAAATACATAAGTCATTGGAAAGATTTAAAAGGAGCAAAAATAAACTCACAATTCCTTTCCTCTTCTTTGGGATGAAACCACAGGTTTGCAGGCGGCTGTAGTCTATGCCTTGCCTTAACTAGGAGTGAAAAGAGGCTATTTGATTCATCAGTTCATAGCAGGTTTTATGCATTAAATTTACTTTTACAAAATCCAAAAGTTATTCTTATCCATATCTCTCAGTTTGACTGATTAATTATCTATGGTTCCCCAGCACATACCATGATCACAGTAATGTTCTTTGGAGATATAATCATCAAAGAGCATCCTTTGGTTAGTGTGGTACATGAGAAGGGCATAAATAATGAAACAGAACAGGGGCCATTAATTCGTTCTGTTTTGTTTTCAGTGCTTGGAGGTTGGTTTATCAGGTAGGGGGTATGGAGCAGTTGGGGAGTGGATGGGAGGAGGCGGGCGATGGAACTGTGTATCAGGATTTTGCACTGTTCCCTTCAGCCAGCCCTGCTCTTTGGACCAGGAGCCCTGAAGCTCTGGCAAGCCTGGAGGGCTTAGAAGTTCTCATTTTGACTTGCCAAGCTTTGGGTATTCCCGGAGCATAGAACTCTCATTTGGAGCTGAATACGTGTTTCTCCAACATCAGATGACTGGAAGAAACTGCTTGCCTGTGACTTAGATGGTTTACATTTTAACCCATTGTTTAAGGCTGATCTTTAGGCAATTTTCCTTTTAATTGAAAAGTTTGACATATTGGATTGCTAATCAAGAATGCAGAAACACAGGGCACAGAGCAAAGCTTGCAAAACCTCTGCGCATGCCCCTGACTTTTGTCGAGGTTGGAGAGTTACTAGCTGAGTTTACGGGGCCTACTTCTATTGTGTCTCATTCTTGGGAAGCCCTCACTCACATTCTGTCACATTTCTGTCAAGAAATTGACAGGTTGAGTCTTTGTAATATCCCTCTGCCTGTTTACCTGTGTTTCCGTTTTTCCAAGACTTGAGTATTTCCATTGTAGAGATATTTTAGAACCAAATTACTGTTGACCAGCTTGTTGAATAGGGGTCGCCTTGTCTCCAGCGCAGCAGTCAAAGGCTGGGGCCTGGCAGGTCATTTCTGCCACGTACTCGCAGGAGCAGCTGGGTTAGGGCCCTCAGGCAGAGCTGAACTGTCCTCTCCTCACATCTCCCAGTGGGTAATTAAGTGCTACACTGCTCCAGCCTGCTAAGGAAATGTCAGCCCTACTCCTGGGTTGATTATTATTTCTTTTTTCTCTAGTGGAAGAGAGAATAGCACAATAGGTCTTAACCAAACAATGTTAAGTCCAGGGCACTTGAGAGCAAGCCTGTTTCCCAAGATCTCTGAATTTAGCCTTCCCAAGCAGTCCTAAACCAAAATCCTCAAAGGGAGCATTACTATAACAAGCTCAAGGAAACCCAGGTCAGAGAGTGGAGTTAATGTCATATACCTTTGGCATAGTCTTGAATTTACAGGATTGGTTCCTTTCCCTGGTTGCAGGAAATCACTCTTTTTAACCTTCGGAGAAAATGATTTCTGTGGAATCTAATCCATTTGGCTTGATAATTTTAAAGCCACCTAAAAGCAAGGAGGAAAAGAAAGAAATCACTTAAACAAGAAACCGAATAGAAAATTGGTGAATCCGTCTTAAAGCCCCAGAGGGCTCCCCATATGAGATCTGCCAGTCCTGCATTTTTTGACCCTGTCACAGTTTTTTATTCGACAGGTAAAGCAACATGCCTTTTTTTTTTCTTCAGGTGTAAATTCCACTTCACTGGATGTGCTCAACCTGTAGCCTGAAGAGGTTAGGAAGTTTTATAATGTAATTCAGAAGTAAAGCTCAGCCCAGGTTTTGTCTGATCGCCATGTATTTAAAGGGCTTTTCTTACCCATCCGTTGCATGCCGTCTTAGTGGCCACACAGCTTCTTCTTTCTCTGTGCAAGGACTTCTAACCAACAGCATTTTGAGACTCTCTGTGTTGTTAAGGTGGTAGTGTGTAGGTGTTCTTTGTATTGTTACAGTAGGGGTGGTGTAGGAACTGAATGAGTATAGTGGACGAAGTTCTTTGAGTGTAAGTCATTTTCCTCCTGTTTCCTTTGGATGTTCTTTCCCACCTTCTCTCCTGTGTGTTTCTCTCTCAGGTTCAAAGTCAGTTTGTTCATCTCTGTCTTTCCAGTAGTCGTAAAAGCGTACCACTCTGATGACTGTCTGGTTCCAAGTGCTGCTTCCGTCGTGGTTCCGGGACCCTCCCCCTCGGTCATCCTGGCTCAGGGACAGAGCCCCGGGATTCCCTTTCCAAGAATACCTTTGCCGAAACATATCCCCTTGACCCCTTTCTACCACTGGCACTCTTGTGTTTGCAGAGAAAGCTTTTGTGTTTGGGAAGTGTTAAATGTGATTTTCCAAGAGAAAATTTTAGAAGTATCTGACCAACTCTGCTGATGGCTTACTGCGAATGGAGTCCCAAGTAAGCACTTTATCTGTCTCAACATGTGATGGGCTAAAACGTTGAAATACACTTTTAAAATTAAGAAAAAAAAAAAAAACCTGCTGTAAAATAACAAATTGAGAAGTTGGAAAACATAAATATATATGTTTGTTTATACATATTAAGAATAAATAAAAACATTCAGAATTCTACCACCAGGGATATTACATTTTATATGGTATGTGACATGTGAAGTCACTCTGTTGTGTCCAACTCTTTGTGACCCCATGGATTGTAGCCCACCAGGCTCCTCTGTCCATGGGATTCTCCAGGCAAGAACTGGAGTGGGTTGGTATATTTGCTTGCAATATTTTTAATGTGATATATGTACATACACTTGACATTTTCAACTATAAAGTAATTTGTAGATTACCTTGCTTTTTATTTAGCCTTATATTAAGCCTTATACTTCTGAGTTATGCTCTTTAAAAATATGATTTTAAAAGCTGAATAATATTCTATTGTGTAACTGTACTATAATGTATTGAAAAAATTATTTTTGTATAGAGAGGTAGGTTTAAAATGAAGAACCTAATACTTAATCTTTATACATATCTTTTTTAGGAAAAAATTAATTACAGGAATAAAATAAATATTAGGAGTAATTATTAGGAAAAAATTAAAATAGAATTCTGTCAGATGAAAACAAACTGATTTCAAATATAATTTCACAATCTAGATATATAACATATGCTCTGTTATGTCAAACTTTCCTTTTTCGATATATATCTTGCCTAATACAGTAATTAAAAATAAAGTCATTTAATTTCTACAAAGTACAGCATTTTTTAACAACAGAATCTCATTTATATTTATTGAATTTAGAAGAAAATATGGGAAAATATAAAGCAAACTGCTAATAATTATTAGAGTAATTAGGTAGCTATGAACTTTCATTTTCTATTTTATTCAGTCTACATTATTTGAGTTTTATTGGGATAAGCTTTACCAATTAAAAAAGATATTTTTACTTTGAACAATAAAATTTGTAAGCCTACTTCCTTTTGAAATATTTACTTTTTTTAATTTTGAAAGTTATATATAAATACATACTTTGTGTTAAAATTTCAAAAAATATGGACAAAGTTTTTCTTCTTAACCAACCCAAGATAACCACTGCTATGAGTTGATAAGTTTACCTCCAGGCTTATTTCCATGCATTTATCCTCATTTACAAAGGATTTATTATAATAAATAACTTTCAGTCCAAGTATTGGTTTAAAATCATTCTTCTTAATCCTGAAAAAATAAGTCTTGTCTTTACTAAAAATAAGTGCTACTTTGATAACTAGAAAAGGTAACCTTTAGCATAGTGCTAGACTTTTGACAAACAAAATTTAAAATATTTACAGGAGGGAGTCATGACTTTTTTGTATAAATGTGGCTCACAAAACACAGGAAAGCCTAAGCACCTGGATTTTTCACTTGTAACAACACTAATAACAGCTAATATTTATTGAATTCTTATGAGCATCAGGCACTGTTTGAAGTGTTGTGAATGCATTAAGCCATCAGATCCTCATAATCCGATGAGGAAGATTAAATTACTGAGCCCCTTTTGCAAATAAGGAAGGTGGGGCTCAGGGAGGTTAAGTAACTTTCACAAAGAACAATGTTTGAAGGAGTGGTTTTCAACCCAGAAAGTCTAGGCTCACAGACTGTGCTTTTACCACTACACTGTCTTGCGCCCCAGTATAAGAGTGTGTGTGTGTGTGTGTGTGTGACAAATGTTCATAGGATCAGAGGCTGCTCCTTCTGAAAGATGTGAAAGGGTCTTATATTTCATAATATATGTAGTCAAACACACATGCACACACACGTATATAGGTATGTGTGTATATAATGTACATATCATTATGTATATGTAATATAGGTATACATTTAATTACGTGTAAGTAGTATAAACATATAAGAACTATTTTACATCTATAATCATTCCATTTGATATGTTTAAGGAGTTTTACTCACATTACCCCATCTATGGGGAAGGCACAGTAGAGAGTATTGAACCCATTGTACAGGTGAGAAAAACAAGCTCGTGGAGAGTAAATTACCATACCCAGCACCTGAGAGCTGGGGAGGCAGAGTGGGAATTAGAGCCCACATCTTCTGACTTTAAATCCATAGCTGCTTCTACCCACCTCTTCTAAAGTATCCAAAGACATGACTAGAAACTAATGAGCAGCAGTTAGGGAAAAGGATCTGCCTCTGTTTAGATCTAGACATTTTTAGAAAAGAGGAGGGAATGGCAGAACTGCTTTTCTGAAGATGAACAGAAAACACAGGAGGAAGAACTCACTTCAAGTTTTGCTTGACTCTCTCCCCTAAGAAGGCTTAACTTCACACAAAAAAACAGAGAAAATTGAAGTGAGAAGCTAAATACCAAAGTCTGAATTCCTTTTGAGAAACAAGAGAACTTACAACTGACAGCCTTAGATAAATATAGTCACATTTGGTGGTGATGGGGTAATTGTGATTAATCACAGTATAATATAAATTATTTCTAATGACACTAGGTAAACAGATGCTGTGATAATAGCTCACCTGGAAATGAAGATTCTGCTTACTGATCAGATAACATAAGGCCGCAGGCACTGCATTTACACTGAGTGGTTCCTTGGCGCATTTACCCACCCCTGTGGCCAGAGGCAAACATTGATAGGCCCAATACTTGGGACCAGAGCTCAGCTGTCACAGTGCTGAGGACATAGCAGGAAAAATGTCTGCTGAATTAAGTTCAAGTGGACTGAAACTTTCATGAGGTTGTCCATGCACAGAAGTTCTCTTCCTCCAAAATGCGATCTTTCTACACAGCCTTTAGACCAAAGTTACCACAAATTTGTCTTGAAACAAAAAACAAATAATAATTAGAAATAGGACACACAAAAAAAATCATATTTATACCATAAAGATGTGCTCTTCTCTTAATACTGTGATCTTCATAAACTAGAAGAACAACTGTGTACAATTAGATTTTAATTTATGCTGCAAATGAAAAAGTACTTTTTTAAAAGTAGCATTTTAAGTGTCAGAGGAAAGGCATATTAAACTATTATTTCTTTCTCGATGATCATAAAAACATGCATTCTGAAATCAGGACAGCTAGATGCTTAAAAGTCCTACATATAGGGTTATAAATAAGATAAATGAATAATTGAAATTTTGCATTATGTGGCACCCACAGATTAATTTTTGCAAGGGAACTTATTTCCAGTAATGATCTTAGGAAGTGATCCCTCATTAGTAGCTGTCAGTAAAGAAAGGTGGCCAGCCTTTATCACGTACATAAAGTGGCAAAGCTGAATTCTCACTAATTTTTCTTAAGACTATTTTACAGATAATTCATCCACTTTAACAAACCAAGCTGATCCTAAGGTTGATCCTGCTGACAGAACATAAAAAGGCTTTTTTTTTCCCCTCATTGCTACCAAGCATAGAAGTTATTAATTCAAACAACTGATAATGAGTTTTAAGTAGACACATACTGTGTAACATGGAAAATAATGCATCATTTTTGTCAAATTCTGTAAAAAATTTAATCTACAAAACAGACATAACCATTAAAGCAAAACTGATCATTAATGGATACTGATTTAACAACAAAGTTATCGCCTATTCACATGTTATATCCTTTGGAGGGGTAACTGTGTGTGTGTTCCCATATGCGTGTGTTACACAGTTATAAAAATTCAACTAGTCTCAAAAGTTATTTCTCCTAAGGCCTATAGTCATCATGCCAGTTCCGTGTTTCACAAATTAGTAGCTTTTAGAAGTAGCTTTTGCTACCTTTTTTTTTTTTTAATGGTAGGTCTATTGTTCAGGTCTTATGCTGATACCATCCCAATGACTTTTAGAGTGTATCATGTCTTTTTATCCGTAATGAATGACTATTAGCATCAATTTTTATTACATTCAAAATAACCATCAATTTCTCCTTCAATTACATGTTTAAATGTCATGTGGTTATGTACTACCTCATGAATTAGATAGCAATCAGAACCAGAGTGACTTTAAATTGAACTGACCCATACAAGATAAGTGGTCTGAATTATAGAGAAAAGAAAGAGGGCAGGGGGACAGATTTACAGGGATCATCTGAGAAGAGAAAGAAGGGATGGGTACAGGAGGGACTTCCAAAGACAAGTGCCAGAGGAAATTTCTGCCTTCCTCAATTTTGGGCTTAGCCTTGATGCTAATACGTGTCAAGAGATCGACGCATACACATCCCCGAGTCCATCTCTGCCGACACGGTTGGCTCCCTGCTCTTCCTGTCCCACACACAATGTCTTTTAGAGGGAGCACATGAAAAGCCCTGTTACATTTTAAACCACGAGTTTACATACAGGGTGTGAACTTTAGCCAGTTATTTACTGAGCGCCCACCAGTTCCAGATATTGTCGTCAGCTCTGGGAATCCAGCAAACAAGACATCTGGGATTCTGACTTTATGGGGCTTTCAGTATAATGGGGAAGAAAGGCATTAAACAAATAATTGTGGATGTTAAGTGCTATAGAGGAGAAGCCAGGCTGCTGTGGAGAAGTGAAACAGACAGGTGAGCACGGAAGGGACTGGGGAGAAAGCTTCTGCAGGCACTGCCACTGAGGCAGAAACCTGAAGCATGGAGCAGAGTTCTCGGTAATGGCTCCACCGCTATTTAGTTCTCAACTCCAAAAGGTGCCATTAACCTTAACCATGATACAAATACATGGATCCCCATCTGTAATTGCATCCTGACTGCCCACTACTGCCTCTGAGGATGAGTAGGAGTTAGTTAACTGATTAGCAGAAGAGGTGGGGAGAAAATTGTTACATAAAGAAGAGCATTACATCCCTGGGGTAAGAAGAAGCAGAGTGGCTGCAAGAGAAAGTAGGAAACCCAAAGGCTGAGTTTAGCATACAATGTTATAGATTCATCTTTTTCTTCTAAAATAAATTGAAAGTCCATTTACATGAAGTGCATTGAAAATGTTACTTAGAATTAAGATCTAATTTCAGGAGGACAAAATTGGATGTGGGGGTTAAGGTTTAGATTTAACAGTAATGCCGAGAACTGGTTGTTGACCAGGATTATTACCATAACAAAATTCTAGCCAAAACTACAATGTATACTACTTGGGTATGGGAAGTAAGAAATAGCAATGAATCAAGAATGATGCTGAACACCTATGGTCAATTAATCTTTAACAAGAGAGGCCAGAATATATAAAATGAGGGAAACACAGTACCTTCGGCAAGTTATGTTGGGAAAGCTGGATGACCAAATGTACATCAAAAGAGTTAGAACACACCCTCATACCATACACAAAAATAAATTTGAAATGGCATAAAAGCTTAAGTATAAGACATAAAACTCCTAGAAGAGAACATAGGCAAAATATTCTCTGGCATAAATTGTACCAATGTTTTCTGAGGTCAGTCTACCAGGCAATAAAAATAAAAGCAAAAATAAATGAGACTTAATCAAACTAATAAGCTTTTGTGCAGCAAAGGAAACCATAGACAATACAAAAAGACAGTCGGCAGAGCAAGAGAAGATATTTATAAATGATGTGACCAACAAAGGTTTAATACCCAAAATATACAAATGGGGGCTTTCCTGGTGATCTAGCAGTGAAGACTTCGCCTTTCAACTCAGGGAGTGTGTCTGACCCCTGGTTGGGGAGCTGAGATCCTATGTGCCTTGTAAGCAAAAACCCAAAACAGAAACTATACTGTAACACATTCAATAAAGAATTTAAAGAAAATGGTAAACATAAAATCTTTTAAATATATATGTATATATTAACAGCTCATAAATGCTAATGAAAAAAATAGGCAGAATACCTAAATAGATAGTTCTCAAGAGACAACATACAGATGACCAATAGACAAATGAAAATATGTATTTCTCTAATAATTAGCTAATTAATGATGTTGGACAAGTCAAAGCTACAATGAGGTACCACTTCACACTAGTCAGAATGGCCATCATGTAAAAGTCTACAAACAACAAATACTGGAGAGTGTGTAGAGAAAAGGAAACCTTCCTATACTATTGGTAGGAATATAAATTGATGCAGTCACTATGAAAAATGTTATGGAAAGTTCCTCAAAAAACTAAAAACAGAGTCGCCATATGATACAGCAATCCCGCTTCTGGGAGTATACTTGGAGAAAATTCTAATTTGAAAAGATGTAAGCATCCCTATGTTCAAAGCACACTATTTATAATAGCCAAAACATGGTAGCAGCCTAAGTGTCCTTCAATAGAAGAAAAGATAAAGAAGGTGTATGTACAATATACATGTTCTATGGTGTATCTCATATATATATACTTAGAATATTAGCCATAAAAAAGAATGAAATGAAGTCATTTGCAAAATCATGGATGCTGCTGCTGCTGCTGCTAAGTCACTTTAGTCGTGTCCAACTCTGTGTGACCGCATGGACTTCAGCCTACCAGGCTTCTCCGTCCATGGGATTCTCCAGGCAAGAACACTGGAGTGGGTTGCCATTTCCTTCTCCAGTGCATGAAAGTGGCAAGTGAAAGTGAAGTCACTCAGTCGTGTCTGACTCTTAGTGACCCCATGGACTGCAGCCTACCAGGCACCTCCATCCATGGGATTTTCCAGGCAACAGTACTGGAGTGGGGTGCCATTGCCTTCTCCCAAAATCATGGATAGACCTAGAGATTATCATACTAAGGGATGTGAGTCAGGAATACAAAGAGCAATGTCATGATATCATTTATATGTGGAATCTACAATATAAACTTATCTACATAATAGAAATAAACTCATGCATAGAGACAGACGTAGTTGTCAAGGAAGAGGGAGGTAAAGGGAGGGATGGGATGGGGATTTGGGACTAGCAGATGCAAACTATTATATATAGAAGGGATAAACATCAAGGTTTTATTGTCTAGCACAGGAAACTATGTTCCATATCCTATAAAAATCATACTAGGATAAATGCACAAATAAATGTGGAGATTCCTGTCTTGAAAGCAAATGATTGTACTGTATCTGAAATAAAGCATAATGGTGGTCAATTTTTAATACATACCATTATGGTCATGGATGGAATGTACAAATTGAAATATTAAATAGGAAGTGATATGTGGTTTTGGAGGGAAGAAGTAGAATTGTTGTTGGAGATATAAACTTTGGAATAAAATACCCTATTTCAGCATATTTAAATCAACTTATTTACAAAAGTAGAGATTACAAATTAGTACTACTAACATACTTTATGAAACCACCTAAGTGAACAAGAAACTTTTATTTTATATTCAAGTAGCCTTTTCCCCCCACAGATAACTATGAATAGCTATAAAGTTTCTTGAATGCTACAATTTTTAAATCTAACATGCTATCATTTAATTCATAGCATATACTTTGTTTTCATATTGAAAATACTATATACCAATCTCTGAATTTTGATTATTTCTATTATATTATTTTTAGGCATTAGAAGCATTTGTTAAAGATGTGTATATTTCCAAAGTTCTCTCCATAGCTACTAGCTGAAAGTAGCAATGACATTTTGCAATCAGCTGAAGCAAAGACTTTTTAGCCCAGGATATTAGAGGAGAGGAACTGTGACCAGTTTTTAAACTAGATATCATTTCTACTTGTAAAGTTCCTGAAGAACTCACAGTGATCAGAGTAGGATCCCAGGGAAAAGAAGCAAGGATGTGGCTACTCAAAACCTGTTCTGGGTTCTAAAGGGACAGAATGAATGTGGCACTTGAGGTTTAGTGCAGAACACTGGGTCAGAAAGAGTACTGGACTGGCTAAAATTTTTGTTGAGGTTTTCCATAAGATGCTATAGAAAAAACCAGAATATTTTGGCCAACCCATATCCCAGTATTCAAATGCCAGGAAACCTGATCAGGATTAAATAATATTCATGCCATTGGCTTATTTGGTAGCGGTACTCCTCACCCCTCCACCTCCCAAATATACTATGGACACAAGACTCTGATTTCTAAAAATACGTATCACAAACAATACACAAAGTTCACTCACTCATGCACAGACGCTTTTTCATGGGCACAATGGCAATCAGTTCTCTCTGGGGAAAGACAGGTAGATCAGATCAGATCAGTCACTCAGTCATGTCCGACTCTTTGCGACCCCATGAATCACAGCACGCCAGGTTTCCCTGTCCATCACCAACTCCTGGAATTCACTCAGACTCACGTCCATAGAGTCAGTGATGCCATCCAGCCATCTCATCCTCTGTCATCCCCTTCTCCTCGTGCCCCCAATCCCTCCCAGCATCAGAGTCTTTTCCAATGAGTCAACTCTTCGCATGAGGTGGCCAAAGGACTGGAGTTTCAGCTTCAGCATCATTCCTTCCAAAGAAATCCCAGGGCTGATCTCCTTCAGAATGGACTGGCTGGATCTCCTTGCAGTCCAAGGGACTCTCAAGAGTCTTCTCCAACACCACAGTTCAAAAGCATCAATTCTTCGGCACTCAGCCTTCTTCACAGTCCAACTCTCACATCCATACGTGACCACAGCAAAAACCATAGCCTTGACTAGACGGACCTTTGTTGGCAAAGTAATGTCTCTGCTTTTTAATATGCTATCTAGGTTGGTCATAACCTTCCTTCCAAGGAGTAAGCGTCTTTTAATTTCATGGCTGCAGTCACCATCTGCAGTGATTTTGGAGCCCAGAAAAATAAAGTCTGACACTGTTTCCACTGTTTCCCCATCTATTTCTCATGAAGTGGTGGGACCAGATGCCATGATCTTCGTTTTCTAAATATTGAGCTTTAAGCCAACTTTTTCACTCTCCACTTTCACTTTCATCAAGAGGCTTTTGAGTTCCTCTTCACTTTCTGCCATAAGGGTGGTGTCATCTGCATATCTGAGGTTATTGATATTTCTCCCAGCAATCTTGATTCCAGCTTGTGTTTCTTCCAGTCCAGCGTTTCTCATGATGTACTCTGCATATAAGTTAAATAAACAGGGTGACAATATACAGCCTTGACGAACTCCTTTTCCTATTTGGAACCAGTCTGTTGTTCCATGTCCAGTTCTAACTGTTGCTTCCTGACCTGCATACAAATTTCTCAAGAGATAGAAGGTTCATATTCTCCCTCATGTTCTCAGTATCAACACTTGTTTCCAACTCTACATTGGTCCTTTAAAGATTCTCTGGTTTTCTAGCTAATAGACACCAAGAAGAGAAGGAATTGCCCCCAGCACTCATTGTCTGGTATAAAATTTCTTTGAGGTGTCCCCTCCATCCTCATATCCTTTGTCTCTTCTCCAAGTAGCCCCTCAACATTAAGCACTCATTCAGTTCAGTTCATTCGCTCAGTCGTGTCCGACTCTTTGTGACCCCATGGACTGCGGCACACCAGGCCTCCCTGCCCATCAGCAACTCCCAGAGTTTACTCAAACTCATGTCCATTGAGTCAGTGATGCCATCCAACCATCTCATCCTCTGTCATCCCCTTCTCCTACTGCCTTCAATCTTTCCCAGCACCTGGGTTTTTCCAGTGGGTCAGTTCTTCACATCAGGTGGCCAAAAGTAAGACTTCCAGCTTCCACATCAGTCCTTCCAATGAATATTCAGGACTGATTTCCTTTAGGATGGACTGGTTTGCTCTCCTTGTAGTCCAAGAGACTCTCAAGAGTCTTCTCCAATACCACAGCGCAAAAGCATCAACTCTTCGGTGCTCAGCTTTGTTTATAGTCCAACTCTCACATCCATATATGACTACTGGAAATACCATAGCTTTGACTAGACAGATCTTTGTTGGCAAAGTAATGTCTCACAGCCTTAAACCACTGCCAACTCTACAGTGCCATCTCTGAAATATTGTCCAAATAAATTAATATTAATCTTTCTGCCATTAATGTTTTTAAAATCTTCTCTAAATTTTCTGCAGATAGGCAGACCTTTATTCAAGCACATTTTTTCTCATTTTTTACCTACACACTTTCCTGTTGCACTCACTGGCATAAACTCCCATCTTAAGTTCACCATCACCGCTAACAACTTTAAGCACCATTGCAATCAACAGAGGTAAAACCAGTGTTAAATCAAAAACATAACCTAGACCCCTGGAACATAATTCAACTAAAGCAAAGTGGATTTAGTGAATACTCTAAATCATGCTGAGATTCATGCCAATATAGAGAACTAAAATGTTAACTTAGAAATAACATTATATCATGCAACAGTTTTCAAGGGTTGTGTTCTTCTTAAAGAAGGTGCTCTCTGAATTCGTATAAAAATATTAAACAAGGAGTCTTGAAATTCTTGTGTAAACAGGTAAAAATATTTACCAGCCTCTTTTTAAGCCCTAAGATGTAAAGGACTTAAAAAAAATTTTTTAACACTAACCCTCTTCGTTTTTATTTAACTTTCTAAACATCACAGTGGCTAAGATGTTACTTGAAAATTAAACATATATTTGAAGAGTGAACTGATACCAAGTCAGGTTACAGCACATTAGAGGGTGAAAAGCACAATTTAGTTCTTGTAAGACAGGCTCCAACTTAAGCTAAACCAGATAAGGGGATCCCAATGTCAAAGCACACCTTGGCTTCTACTGCAAAACCATCGGGAATCAGGAGGGGGGCTTTTTGAAAATTATAAACAAACTCAACTTTTTACTTCTTAAAGCAAATATAAATCTTTTCATGGTTTTCTAGGCTTAGACATATGAAATCAAGGTGTTGACAGGGTCATGCTCTCTTGGAAGACTGACCTTGTCCTGCTTCTGCTGGTTGCTGACAGTCCCCTCAGTTTTCTTGGATTGTAGCTGCATCACTCTGGCCTCTTCCTCTGTCGTTTCATGGCCTCCTTCACTCCGGTGTGTCTATGTGTAACCAAATCTCTCTCTCCTCATAAGGACACCGGTCACTGGAGTTAGTGCCCAGCTAATCCAGTATGACCTCATCTAAATATAGTTAACATAGCAAAGACCATATTTCCACAAGGTCACATTCATAGGTATTAGGAGATTAGCACTTAAATACATCTTTTGTGGAGACAAAATTCAACTCACAACTTTGGAAATATATATGGGTCAGAAACTCGGGTCCATATAAAGAAAAGGAAAGATTTGGTAAGGAATAAATGAAATACATCAGGAGCCACACTCACACAGAAGATGCAGAGGACCACGAGGCCAAAGTCACCTGCCAATCAGAGCTCTGTGAATGCAGGTCACACTCTGCCACAGTTTTCTGGACCTGCTCAACCTCAAAATCTTCATCAGAAGTAGAAAAAAAAAAAAGGGAAATTGACTGAAAAGAGGAGAAGCCTTTCAGTTACCTATAAATAACTAAAAATGTCGATCCCTTTGGCTACTTAGACTAAATCTCACAATGATTAAACCTCCATATAATAAGGATAACAGCAATGCCATACATCCACTTCCATCTTGCAATTATTGCAATTAAGATGAAGGAATCCTAACCCTCTTCCCCAAAAGAGAAGATGTAAAATCCTATCCATTATCACATCCATATCTGGGGGATATTAATTCCCCTTCCAGTTTGGCCACAATGCCACCTGAATATTTTATAACCTAATGATTAAATTGCAAAACTTACAATACCAACAAAACTGACAGACATGTAGCTAAACTGACCAATAAAGAGAGAGAGAGAGTTAGAAAGGAGGGAGGAAGAGAAAGAGATGCACAACCACCCACATTCCTTATATAAGATAGGAAAATAAGAAAGAAGGAAGATGACTTTTTAAAGTAAGATTATTTAAAACGTTACTTAGAATTAAGATCTAATTTCAGAAGAGCAAAATTGGATGTTGGAACTAAGGTTTAGACTTTTCTAGCCGTAATGCTGAAGACTGGTTGTTGGCCAAGATTATGACTGTAGCAAAATTCTAGCCAAAAGTAGAATGTACACTACTTCAGTGTGGGTAGTAAGAAAGACTAGTGAATCAAGAATGACCAGGAACACTTATGGCTAACTGATCTTTGACAAGGAAAGCAAGAATATACAAAACAAGGAAAACATAGTCCCTTCAGCAGGCGGTGTTGGAAAAGATGGATAGCTACATGGAAATCAATAAAGTTAGAACACACCCTCACCATACACAAAAATAAACTCAAAATAGCTTAAAGACTTCAGTATAAGACATGACACCATAAAACTCACAGAAGAGAACATGGGCAAAACATTCTCTGACATGTAACTTATCATTGTTTTCTAAGGTCAGTCCAAGTCAATAGAAATAGAAGAAAAAAATGTACAAACAAGACCTGATCAAACTAATAAAATTTTGCAATGCAAATGAAAACATAAATAAACCACAGAGACAATCTACACAATGAGAGAAAATATTTTCAAACTGTGAGACCAACAAGGGCTTATTATCCAAAATATGTAACCGGCTTCTACAAATCAGTAGCAACAACAACAATAACAAAACAACCCTATCAAAAATTAGGTAGAATACCTAAATAGACTTTGTTTCAAAGAGGACACACAGATGGCCATTAAGCACATGAAAAGATGTTCAACGTCTCTAATTTTTAGAGACATGCAAGTAAAAACTAAAATGAGGTACCACCTCACACTGATCAGAATGGCCATCATTAAAAATGCTATAAGTAACACATGCTGGAGGGTTTGGAGTAAAGAGAACCCTCCAAAACTGTGGGTGGGAATGTAAATTGGTGTAGACCCTATACAAAATAGAATGGAGTTTCCTCAAAAAACTAAAAACAGACATGCCATATGATCCACCAATCCCACACCTGGGCATATATCCAAGAAAACTCTAATTCAAAAAACTCTAACTCATCCATAAGGATGTCAGTTCCCTTTTTTGGGACCTCATCCTACATATAACTTTATCTGGCTGCTTATGTGTATCTCTTGATACACATTGGTATTAAATTGGTAAACTAAGCAAGGAAAAAAGATGAAAAACATACCAAAAAAATTTAAAAAGACTCATGCACCCCTATGTTCATAGCAGCACTATTTCAATAGCCAAGACATGAAACAACCTAAGTGTCCAATAACAGATGAATGCATAAAGATACACACAATAAAGAAAGAATAGAATAGTGCCATTTGCAGCAATCAGATGGATCTATAGATATATCATACTAAGTGAAGTATGTCAGAAATAGAAAATATCATATAATATCACTTATATGTGTGATCTAAAATATGACACAAATAAACTTATCTACTAACAGGAAAGAAAAAAAAAACACATACATAGAGAACAGACTTGTGGTTGTCAAGGGGGAGGGAAAACAGAGGAGGGATGGATTAGGAATTTGGGACTGGCAGATGTGAAGTATCATACTATTATACATGTGCTTAGTCGCTCAGTCATGTCTGACTATTTGTGACCTCGTGAACTGTAGCCCTTCAGGCTCCTCTGTCCATGGGATTCCACAGGCAAGAATACTGGAGTGGGTTGCCATTTCCTTCTCCAGGAAATCTTCCCTATCCAGGGATCAAACCCATGTCTCCTGCATTGCAGGAGGACTCTTTATACTCTGAGCCATCAGGGATATAGAATGGGTAAACAATGAGGTCCTGTTTTATAGCACAGGAACCTATATTAAGTATTCTGCAACACATCACTAGGAAAAATAAATAAGAACATAAATGAAGAAAGAATAAATAAATTGAGATTCCTGTCTTGAAAGTGAAGGATTATACTATCTTGAAGCATAATTGTGGTCAGTTTTTAAGTTGCATATTGGATGTGGATGTAACATAGCAACTGAAATACAGAATAGGAAGTGGCATGTGGTTTTGAAGGGAAGAAGAAAGATCTTGTGTAAATTTTGGAATAAAATAACCCATTTGAGTATATTTAAGTCTACATATTAGCAAAAGTAAAGGGATTAGACAGCAATAATATTAAAATACTTCAGTGCTTTATAAAGTCACCTACATGATGAAGAAACCTCTATTTTACATTCTAGTAGTTTTTTTCCCACAAAAATGACTATGTATAATTATAGAGTTTCCTGGGTGCTGCAATTTTGATATCTATATGCTGTCATTCAATTTAGAGTATATACTTTGTTTTCATTTTGAAAATGCTGTGTATAAATCTCTACATCTTTGATTTTATCCATTAAATTATTTTGTTATAAGTATTTGATAAAGACATATATATATAAACCAAAGCTCTCTCTGTAACTACTTTACTGACCAAAACTACCAGTGGCATTTCACAAACACATGTAGCAAATACTTTCCAGCCCAAGATTTCAAAGAAGACTACTCATGACAAACGTTTTAGATGAGTGGTCACCTCTGCTTATAAAGTTCCTTTGTTCCTGGAGAATTCACAATGATCAGAATAGAAGCACAGGAATAAGGAGTGAGGATATGGCCACTCAAAACCTGATTGGGCTTCTAAAGGCATGAAATGAATGTGTTACTTCAGGTTTAGTCCAGAACACTGGGTCAGAAAAGAATGGACCAAAAAGTTCCTTTGAGGTTTTTCATAAAATTCTGCAGCAAACATGAATAGACTTATTGGCCGACCCCTATCTTAAGGCCAGGAACCCTGCTCAGGATTGAAGAATGTTCATGGCTCTGGCTTATTTTGTGACAGTACCAAGCCTTCCTCTACCCCCCAGCTGTTCTGTGGACACAGGACTCTGATTTTGCAAAAACACATCACAAACTGTAAAATACAAAGTACACTCACCCGTGCACAGATGCTTTCTCGTGGGCACAATGGGTGATCAGTCCCCTCTAGGGAAAGACAGGTGGACAGAAAGCTCACATTCTCCATCATGTCCTCAATACCGACACTTGATTCCAACCTTGCCTTGATCCCTAAAGACTGTCTGGTATTCTAGTTAACAGGCCCCCAGAATAGAGGTGCTGACCCAGCATTCATTCTCTGGTATAAAGTTCCTTTGGAGCCCCTTCTGTCCTCATATCCTTTCTCTCTTCTCCAAGCAGCCCCTAGACAGTAGCACAAGACAACCTTAAATACTGCCAAGTCCACAGTGTTCTCTTTGAAAAATTGGCAAAACATTAATTTTAATCCTTCTGCATTTAATCTTTTTACAAACTTCCCTTTATTTTTCTGGGATAGGCAGACCTTTCTTCAGACCCATTCTTTCTCATTGTTCGCCTACACGCTCTTAATTTGTTGGACACACGGGTGTAAACTCCCATCTTAAGTTCACCATCCGCACTGATAAGTTTACCTACCAATGACACAGGTAAAACTAGTGTTAAATTGAAAACGTAACCCAGAAGCCTGGAACACAATCCTACTGGATCAAAATGGATTTAGTAAATATTACAAATCATTCTGAGATTCATGCATTAATAGGGAAAGAAAGAAAGAAAGTGAAGTCGCTCAGTCGTCTCTAACTCTTTGTGACCCCATGGACTGTAGCCCACCAGGCTCCTCCATCCATGGGATTTTCCAGGCAAGAATACTGGAGTGGGTTGCCATTGCCTTCTCCAGGAGATCTTCCAACCCAGGGATTGAACCCGGGTCTCCTGCATTGTAGGCAGACCCTTTACCGTCTAAGCCCAGGGAAGCCCCCTATAGAGGGAACTAAGTGGTTAATTTTAGCTTAGAAACCACAGTATACATATATGTAAGAGATGTTTTTAAAAGGAGTACTTTGAAGGTTTTTGGAGCTATAAGGAAGATTCACTCAGAATGGCTGCAAAATTTAAATAAGGAAGTTGAAATTCTTGTCTGAAATGGTCAAATATATTTACCAACCAACTGTGAAGCCTGATAATGAAGATGACTATTTTTTTTTAACTCTTGACTATCTTAGTCTTTTTATTTAAATTTCTAAACACCAAATGGGCTAAACATTTATTTGAAAATGAAACACGTATTTGAATAGTGATCTGATACAAAGTCTCATTACAGCATGTTAGGGGGTGGAAAGCACAATTCACTTCCTATAAAACAGACTCAATGCTAAACCAGATAAGGGGATCCAAATGTCTAAGTACAATCTGACTTCTACTCCAAAACCACTTGGGGATCAGGAGGGGGACGTCTTAAAAATTATAAAGTAAATTCAACTTTTATTCACCTAAGGCAGAAATTATATCTTTCTACAGGTTTTATGGCTATAAATGTAAAATCAAGGTGTTGGCAGGAGCATGCTCTCTTTAAAAGCTCTAGTCTTGTCTAGCACCTACTGATGACCTGAAGCCCAGCTTTCCTTAGCTTGTAGCTGCATCACTTCTATCTCTGCCTTTGTCATCTCACGGCCTCCTTCACTCTGGTGTGTCTATGTGTCTTCAAATCTCTCTCTCCTTATAAGCACACCAGTCATTGGGGTTACTGTCCACCTAATCCAATCTGACTTCACCTAAATTTGGTTATATGCGCAAAAACCATTTTCTAAATAACATGACATTCACGTGTATTGGGAGATTAGAACTTAAGTACATCTTTTGTGGGGACATAATTCAACTCACACATTTGGAAAATTACATAGATCAAAATCTCAGGTCTATATAAGGAAGGAAGAGTATAGACAAGGAATAAATGCAGTAAGTCAGGGGCCACAGTTGCACAGAAGATGCAGGAGACCATGAACCCAAAGTTACCTGCTAATCAGAGCTCCATGATGGCAGGACAAACTTTGCCATATTTGGTAAAAGGGCCCTGCCTAAAAGCTCCATCAGAAGCAGGAAGGTTAAAAAAAAAAAAAAATAGAAGAAGAAGAAATGTATTCTCCTCTCTTTAGTCAAGTTCCTGTCAGCCTCCCATAAATAACCAAAATAGTCTGCCCCTTTAGCTACTTAGCACCGTTCTCACTATAATTAAGAAAATAACTTTCATATGATAAGAATAGTAGCAATATCATGCATTATCTCCAGCATCAACTATTGTGAAGAAGAGGAAGATATCCTCACCCTCTTCCCCAAAAGAGAAGGTGCAAAATCCTACCCATAATCACATCCTTATCTGAGATTATTAATTCCTCTTCTAGTTCAGCCACAATCTGACCTAATTATTTTGGAATCTAGAGATTAAATTGAAAATTTAACAATTGCCAAGAAAATTAACAGATGTATAACTAGATTGATCAATAAAAGGAGCATCAGAGAAAGAGGGGGGAATCAACCACCCACCAACATTCCTTACATAAAATTAGAAGGAAAAAGCAGAAAGATTACTTAAAGTAAAATTATTGACTATGTTGCATATAATTCAGATCTAATTTCACAAGGACAAAACTGGATTCAGAGACTAGGGTTTAGACTTTTCTAGCAGAAATGATGAGAACAGGTGTTGGCCAAGCTTATGATCATAGCAAAATTTTATCCAAAAGTAGAATATGTACGGCTTAGGTGTGGAAAGTAAGAAATAGCAAGGAATCAAGAATCACACTGAAAACCTAATGGTCAATTAATCTTTGACAAGTGATGCCAGAATATATAAAACAGGAAAACACAGTCTCTTTAGCAAGTGGTGTTGGGAAAGCTGGATAGCCACATGGAAATCAATGAAGTTAGAATACACCAGCACACCATACACAAAAATAAACTCAATATGGCATAAAGGCTTAAATATAAGAAACGACACAATGAAATTCCGAGAAGTAAATGTAGGCAAAGAATTCTTTGACATAAGTTGTACCAATGTTTTCAAAGGTCAGTTGATCAAGGCAATAAAAATGAAAGTAAACAAGTGTGACACTTGATGAAAATAATAAGCCCCTGTACAGCAAAGAAAGCATAAGCAAAATGAAGAGACAATCTTCAGAATGAAAGCAAATATTTGTACACTATGCGACCAACAAGGACTTAATATCCAAAATATACAACCAGCTTATACAGATCAATCACAGACACACTATCAAAAATAGGCAGAATACCTAAGTAGACTTTTCTTCAAAGAAGACTTACAGGTGAACATTAGACGCATGATCAGATGCTCAACGTCACTAACTGTTAAGGCCATGCAAGTCAAAAGTACATTGAGGTACCACCTCGCACTAGTCAGAATGGCTATGATTTAAAACTACAAATAGCAAATGCTGGAGAGGGTTTGGAGTAAAGAAAACTCTCTTACACTGTTGATGGGAATATAAATTGGTGTACAAATAGTATGGAAGTTCCTCCAAAAACTAAAAATAGACTTGCCATATGATCCATTAATCCCACTCCTAGGCAAATATCTGGGGAAATTCTACATCTAAAAAGATCTATGAGGACATCTGATACCTAGTTTGAGACCTTGTCCTAGGTATCTCTTTATCTGGTTGTTGATTTATATCCTTTGATAGTCTTTTATATACAATAAATTGGTAAGCTAACAGAAAAAACAATACAAACCCCCAAAGATACACATACCCCTATGTTCAAGGAGCACTATTTACAATAGCCAAGACATGGATACAACCTAAGTGTCAATAGCAGATGAATGCATAAAGATATGTACACACACATGCAACAGACTATTACTTAGCAATTTAAAAAATAATGAAATAATGCCATTAGCAGAATATGGATCAACCTAGAGGTGTATCACACTAAGCAAAGTAATTCAGAAATAGAAAAACAAATATCATATATCACTTATAGGTGGTATCTTAAAACATGGCACAAATGAACTTATCTATGAAACAGAAACTCACATGCATAGAGTTCAGACTTATGGTGGTGAAGAGAGAAGGAGGGCATGGGGGACAGATTGGGAATTTAGGACTAGGGATGTGAACTATTACAGAATGGATAAACAACAACATCGTATTGTGTAGCATAGGTAACTATATTCAATACCCTGTGATAAGTCATAGGGAGTGAAAGTCCCTCAGTCGTGTCTGACTCTGCAACTCCATGTATTATAGCCCACCAGGCTCCTCTGTCCATAGAATTCTCCAGGCAAGAATACTAGAGTGGGTAGCCATTCCCTTTTCCAGGGCATCTTCCCAACCCAGGGATTGAATGTAGATCTCCCACATTGCAAGCAGATTCTTTACCATCTGAACCAGCAGGAGAGTGGAATGGGTAACTTATTCCTTCTTCAGGGAATCCTCCTGATCCAGGATTCAAACCAGGGTCTCCTGCATCGCAGGCAGATTCTTTACAGCTGAGCTACTAGGGAAGCCCTACTAAGGAAGAAATAAAAAATTAAGATTTTGAGATTCTGTCTGGAAAAATAAATTATTGTATCTTGAAATAAATCATAATGATGGTTAATTTTTAACAACTGAGTTTTTGGTATAGGTGGAAAATACAAATTGAACTATTAAATAGGAAGTGATATATGGTTTTGGAGGGTAGAATCAGCATCGTGGTTGGAGATATAAATTTTGGAATAATAAAAAAAAACCTTTTTGAATGTATATAAATCTACATATTAGGAAATGTAAAGGTATTAGACATAAATACTATTAGAATACTTAGTTTTCCTATGCAGCTACCTAAGTGAAGCAGAAACTTCCTTTTTATATTCTGGTAGCTTTTTTTTTTCCCCACAAGAATGACTATGAATAGTGTATAGTTCCCTTGCTGCTATAACTTTTAAATCTAATATGCTATCACTTAATTTATAGTGTATAAACTGTTCTCATTTTGAAAACAAAGTATATAAATCTCTACATCTTTGATTATTTCCATTACATTTTTCTTAGGTGTTAAAACAATTTGTTAAGACTTGGGTACATTTCTGAAGTTCCCTTGGTAACTGCTTTACTAACTGAAAATATCAATGGCATTTCAAAAACACGTGAAGCAAAGACTTATCATCCCTGGATTTTAGAGGAGACAACAGTGACCGCTGTCTTTTGACTAGAGGGCACCTCTATTTGTAATGTTCCTTTGTTCTTGGAGAATTCACAGTGATCAGAGTAGGACTCCTGGGAGAAGAAGCGAGGATGTAACCTCAAAACCTGTTCTGGGTTCTAAAGGGATGGAATAAATATGTCCCCTGAGGTTTACTACAGAACAATGGGTCAGAGAAACAGTTTTGGGCTGGTCAAAAACTTTGTTTGAGGTTTTCTGTAAGATGCTATAGAAAAACTTTTTGGCCCACCCATATCCTAGTATTTAAAGGCCAGGAAACCTGCTCACACTTAAAGAATATTCATGCTATTGGCTGATTTTGTAGCAGTACTCTTCACCCCTAAATCTCCCAACTATTGTATGGACCCAAGACTCAGATTTTTGGGAAAAAAAAATACCTATAACAAACAGTAATACATAAAGGTCACTTACTTCTTCACAGATGCTGTCTCAGGGGCATAATGTGTGATTGGTCCCCTCATGGGAAAGACAGGTGGAAACAGGTTCACATTCTCTCTCAGTTCTCAGCACCAACACTTATTACCACCTTTTCTTGGTCCCTTAGAGACTGTCTGGTTTTCTAGTTACTAGGAGCCCAGAAGAGACAGAACTACTCATTGCCTGGCATGAAATTCCTTTGGGGTCTCACTCCCTTCTCATATCCTTTCTCTCTTCTCCAAGTAGCCCCTCAACAGTAGGCACCAGGCAGACTTAAACTAGTGCTGATTCCGCAGTGTCCTCTCTGAAATCTTGTCCAAACCTTTAATGTTAATCCTTCTGCCTTTATCCTTTTTAAATCCTTCCCTTAATTTTCCTGGGATAGGCAGACCTATCTTCAGACTCATTCATTCTCCTTTTTCACCTACACACTCTTTCTTGTCAGAGGTACTGGTATAAACTTCTATCTTAAGTTCATTATCACCACTGACAACTTTAACCACCATTATCAAGATTGCCAGGAAAAATATCAATAACCTCAGATATGCAGATGACATCACCCTTATGACAGAAAGTGAAGAGGAACAAAAGAGCCTCTCAATGAAGGTGAAAGAGGCAAGTGAAAAAGCTGGCTTAAAATTCAGCATTCCAAAAACTAAGATCATGGCATCCAGCCCCATCATTTCATGGAAAATTGATGTGTAACCATGGAAACAGTGACAGACTTTATTTTCTTGGCCTCCAAAATCACTGAAGATGGTGACTGCAGCCATGACATTTAAAAGATGCTTGCCCCTTGGAAGGAAAGCTATGACCAACCTAGACAGCATATTAAAAAGCAGAGACATTACTTTACCAACAAAGGTCCATCTAGTGAAAGCTATGGTTTTTCCAGTAGTCATGTATGGATGTAAGAGTTGGACTATAAAGAAAGCTGACTGCCAAAGAACTGATGCTTTTGAACTGTGGTGTTGGAGAAGGCTCTTGAGAGTCCCTTGGACTGCAAGGAAATCCAACCAGTCCATCCTAAAGGAAATTAGTCTTGAATATTCATTGAAAGAACTGATGCTGAAGCTGCAACTCCAATACTTTGGCCACCTGATGTGAAGAACTGACTCATTTGAAAAAACCCTGATGCTGGGAAAGATTGAGGGTGGGAGGAGAATGGGACGCCAGAGGATGAGATGGTTGGATGGCATCACTAACTCAATGAACATGAATTTGAGTAATCTCCAGGAGTTGTTGATGGACAGAGAGGCCTGGTGTGCTGAAGTCCATGGGGTTGCAAAGAGTCAGACACGACTGAGCGACTGAACTGAACCGATGTATGGAAGTGAGAATTGGACCATCAAGAAAGCTGAGCGCCAAAGAATTGATGCTTTTGAACTGTGGTATTGGACTGATGCTGAAGCTGAAGCTCCAATACTTTAGCCACCTGATGGCAAGAGCTGACTCACAAAAAAAGACACTGATGCTGGGAAAGATTAAAGGCAGGAGGAGAAGAGAATGACAGAAGATGAGATGGTTGGATGGCATCACTGACTTGATGGACATGAGTTTGAGCAAGCTCTGGGAGATGTGAAGGACAGGGCAGCCTGGTGTGCGGCAGTCCATGGGGTCACAAAGAGTGGGACACGACTGAATGACAACTATTGACAATGATAAAAATCTATCTTAACCTATACAAAATCCAGTTGGGTCAAAGTGGATTTAGTGAGTATTCAAAATCATTCTGAGATTCATGCAATTGCAGAGAACTAAGAGATTAACTTAGAAACAACATTATACATATGCCACAGAGTTTTTAAAAGGGTTGTGTTCAGAGTGTTTGGAGTCATAATGAAGATGATCAGAATTGGTTATATCTTAAACAAGGAAACTTGCATTTTGGTTCTAAAGAGGTCAATATATTTGCCAAGTAGTTAAGCCCTATGATAAAGATGCCTTTAAAAAATTTTTTTTCTCAAGACCATCTTAATCTTTTCATTTAAATTTCTAAACATCACAGTGGCTAAGCATTTATTTGAACAATAAACATATTTAAAGAGTGAACTGATACCAAGTCAGGTTATACTAGGTTAGAGGGTGAAAAGCACAATCCAGTTCTTGTAACACAGGCTCCAACTAAGTTCAATCAGGTAATGGGATCCAAATATCTAAGTATATCCTGGCTTCCACTACAGAAGTGCTTGGGGGTCAGGGGAAGGGCTTTTTAAAAATTATAAAGAAAAATTCAACTATTTTTTCATAAGATATATATGTAATCTTTCTGTATGGTTCAAAGTCTAGAAATTTGCAATCAAGATGTTGTTAGGATCATGATCTCTTTGAAGGCTCTTATCTTGTGCAGCTTCTGCTGCTTGTCTGACAGTCCTCGGCTTTCCTTGGCTTGTAGCATCATCACTCCTGTCTCTGCCTTTGTCATCACACAGCCTCCTTCATTCTGGTGTGTCTATGTGTCTCCAAATTTCTCTCTCCTTATAAGGACACAAGTCATTGGGGTTATGCCTGCCAAATCCAGTAAGACCTCATCTAAATTCGGTTACATCTGCAAAGAAGACATTTCCAAATAAGGTCACATTCCTAGGTATTGGGAGATTAGGACTTCAGTACATCATTTAGAGGGAAACAGTTCAAGTCACAACATTGGAAAGCTATAGAAGCCAGGAACTCAGATCTCTATGAAGAAAGGAAGAGATTAGAGAAGGAATAAATGAATACAGCCAGGAGTCACACTCACACAGAATATGCAAGAGACCACAAGCCTAGTCACCTGTCAATCAGAGCTCCAGAAACACAGGACACACTCTTCCACAACTGCCCTCCATCAGAAGCACCATCAGAAGAGGAAAAAAAATACTTCTCTTTACTCAATTTCCTACCAGGCGTTCCTATAAATAACCAAAATAATCTCCCCCTTTGGCCAATTCATAGCATTCTCAGCATCATTAAACATCCATATAATAAACATACCAACAACATCATGCAACAACCTCTAGCATGCAACTATTGCAGTTAACAGGAAGATATCCTCACCTTCATCCCCAGAAAAGAAGGTGCAAAACCCGATCCATCCCCACATCCATATCTGAGAGATATTGATTCTGCTTCTAGTTCAGCCACAATCCCATCTGGCTATTTTGTAATCTAAAGGCTAAATTGTAAAGTTAACTGCTGCTGCTGCTAAGTCACTTCAGTCGTGTCCGACTCTGTGTGACCCCATAGACGGCAGCCCACCAGGTTCCGCCTTCCCTGGGATTCTCCAAGCAAGAATAGTGGAGTGGGTTGCCATTTCCTTCTCCAGTGCATGAAAGTGAAAAGTGAAAGTTAAGTTGTTCAGTCATGTCCGACTGTTAGCGACCCCATGGACTGCAGCCTACCAGGCTCCTCCGTCCATGGGATTTTCCAGGCAAGAGTACTGGAGAGGGGTGCCATTGCCTTCTCCATGTCAAGTTAACAGTTGCCAAAAAAACTGACAGACATGTAGCTAGACTAACCAATAAAGGCGGTGTTGGGAGGGTGGGAGGGGCAGCTCAGCCACCCACCCACATTCCTTATAGAAAATAGAAAGCAGGAAGATGACTTTTGAAAGATTATTGAAAATGTATCTTAGAATTAAGATCTAATTTCAAATGGGAAACACTGAATGTTGGGTGTAGGATTTAAACTTTTCTAACCATAATGCTAAGAACTGGTTGTTGGCCAGGATTATGACCAAAGCAAAATTGTAGCCAAAATTGGAATGAACATTACTTGGGTGTGGGAAGTAAGAAATCAAGAACAACACTGAACACCTGTGAAGGGAGACCAGCCTATGAAATGAGGAAAACACAGTCTCTTCAGCAAGTGCAGTTGGGAAAACTGAATAGTTACATGCAAATCAGTAAATTAGAACACACCCTCACACCACACACAAAATTAAACTCGTGAAGGCTTAAAGACGTCAATATAAGACATTATACCACTAAAATTTCTAGGAGATAACACAGGCAAAACATTCTCTGACATAAATCACGCCAGTGTTTTCTACAGTCACTCTTCCAAGACAATAGAAATAAAAGCAATAATAACGAAAGACATATAATGAAATTAATAAGAATTTGCACAAGAAAGGAAACCATAAAGCAAAAAGCCAGTATACAGAATGAGACAATATTTGCAAACCATGCAACCAACTAAGCTTTAATATGTACAGTATACAAACAGGGACTTCCCTGTTGGTCCAGTGGTCAAGACTTCACCTTCCAACACAGAGGGTGTATGTTTGATTCCTAGTTGGGAGCTAGATCCCACATGCCTTGCAGCCAAAAACCTAAAACAGAAACAATATTGTAGCAAATTCAATAAAGAATTTAAGGGAAATAGCACACACATAAAATCTTATATATGGCTCATGCAATTCTGTAATGAAAATAAAAAATCAAAAAAGAGGCAGAATACCTAAATAGACATTTCTCCAAAAATGACATGAATATATTCAATAGGCACATGAAAAATGCATTTCTCTAATAATTAGCTAATTAGTGATGTTGAGCAAGTTAAAACTACAGTGAGGTGCCACTTCATACTGTCAGAATGTTCTTAGTTGATCAGTCATGTCCATCTCTCTGTGACCCTTTGGACTGTAGCCTGCCAGGCTCCTCTGTCCATGAGGTTTTTCAAGCAAAATTACTGGAGTAGGTTGCCATTCCCTTCTCCAGGGGATCTTCCCAACCCAGGTCTACACATTACGGGCCGAGTATTTACCATCTGAGCCACCAGACTGGTCAAAATAGCCATCATTGAAAAGTCTACATATAACAAATACTGGATAAGTTCTAAAGGAAAGGAAACTTTCCTACTGGTGGGAATATAAATTGGGGCAGTCACTAATATGAACACCTATTGTCAATTAGTCTTTGACAAGTGAGGCCAGAATATATAAACCGAGGAAAACACAGTCTCTTTAGAAATATAGTATGGAGATTCCTTAAAGAACTAAAACTAGAGTTTCCATATGATATAGCAACCCCACTTCTGGGTATATATCTGGAGAAAACTCTAATTCAAAAAGATACATGCACTCCTATGTTCAAAGCACCCTATTTACAATAGCCCAGGCATAGAGGCAACCTAAGTATCCATCAACAAATGAAAAGATAAAGGTGTTTGTATATACATTATATTGTGTATTTATTAATAAATACACACATAATAGACTATTACTCTGCCATAAACAGAATGAAATAGTGTCACTTGCAACAACATGGATAGACATAGAGATTATTATACTAAGGCAAGTAAGTCAGAAATAGAAAGACAAATATCATATGATATTACTTATATGTGGAATCTATGTCACAAATGAACTTATCGACAAAACAGAAATAAACTTATAAGCATAGAGAACAGGCTTGTAGTTGACAAGGGAGAGGGGGAGAAGGCAAGGGATGAAATGGGAATTTGGGATTAGAAGATGTGAACTATTACATGTAGAATGGACAAACTTCAAAGTCCTATTCTATAGCACAGGAAACTATATTCCATATCCTGCAATAAATCATACTAAGACAAGTAAATAAATATTGAGATTCCAGTCTTAAGTGAATGATAGTACTGTATCTTGAAATAAACCTTAAATGTTGGTCTGTTTTTAACACATAAAGTTTCAGGTGTGGATGGAACATACAAATTGAAATATTAAATTGGGTTGATATGCAGTTTTGAAGGAAAGAAATAGAATTATGGTTAGAGATATAAATTTTGGAATAAAATTCCCTACTTGAGTATATTTAAATCAACATTTTTATAAAAGTAAAGTTATTACAAATCAATACTATTAAAATACTGTCACTAAAGTGAAAAAGAAACATTTATTTTATATTCTAGTAGCTTTTTCCCCCCCACACAGAAGACTATGAATAGCTATGTAGTTTCCTGAGTGCTATAATTTCTAAATCTAACATGCTATTATTTAACTCATATTATATACTTTGTTTTCATTTTGAAAATGCAGTACATTAATTCCTGCATCTTTGATTTTTTACATCAATTTTTAAGTGTTATAAGCATTTGTTGGAGGCTGAAACTCCAATACTTTGGCCACCTGATGAGAACTGACTCTTTTGAAAAGACTCTGATTCTGGGAAAGATTGAAGGTGTGAGGAGAAGGGCACAACAGAGGATGAGATGGTTGGATGGCATCACCAACTCAATGGACATGAGTTTGAGTAAACTCTGGGAGTTAGTGATAGACAGGGAAGCCTGGCGTGCTGCAGTCCATGGAGTTGCAAAAAGTCAGACACGACTGAGCGACTGAACTGAACTGAAGCATTTGTTAAAGACTTATAGTTACAAAGTTCTCTCAATAACTTTTACTAACTAAAACCACCATTGACATTTACAGATGAAGCACAGATTTCCAACCCAGAATATTAGAGGAGAGGTCTTAGGACCACTGTCTTTATACTAGAGATTGTCTCTGCTTCTAAAGTTCCTTCGTTATTAGAGAACTTACAGTGATCAGAGTAGGACCTCAGGGAGAAGCAGCAAGGATGTGGCCACTCAAAACACACTCTGGGTTCTAAAAGGACAGAATGAAGGGCCCTTGAGGTTTAGTCCAGAACACTAGGTCGGAAAGAGTACTGGGTTGGCCAAAATGTTTATTTAGTGTTTTCCATAAGATGCTATAGAAAAACAAGAGCAAACTTTTTGGCCAACCCATACATCAGTATTTCAAGGCCAGGAAACCTGCTCAGGATTAAAGAATATTCGTGTCATTGCCTTTCTCTGTAACAGTCCTCCACCTCCCAACTAATACTATGGACACAAGACTCTGATTTTGAAAAAATACATATCAAAAACAATACACAGAATTCACTCACTCTTGCACAGATACTTTCTCATGGGCCAAATGGGAGATCAGTCACTTCTGGGGAAAGACAGGTTTCACTTTCTCCCCCATGTTCTCAATAACCCTATTTCTTTCCAACCTTCTCTTGATCCCTTTAAGACTGTCTGGTTTTCTAGTTTACAGATCCACACAAATAGAGGGAGCTGCCTCAACACTCTTTCTTGGGCATAAAAATTCCTCTGGGGTCCCCTCCCTCTTCATATCTTTTCACTCTTCTTCAAGTAGCCCCTCAACAGCAAGCACAAGACAGCCTGAAACCACTGTCAAATCTACAGTGTTATCTCTGAAATATTGTCATAACGTATTAATGTTAATTCTTCTGCAATTAACCTTTTTATAATTTTCCCTTAATTTTCTAGGGAGAGACAGATCTTTCTTCAGAACCATTCTTTCTCATTTTTCACCAACACACTCTTTCTTATTAGATGCACAGGTATATCCTCCCATCTAAACTTCACTATTACCATGGACAACTATAACAACCATTGCCATCAATAGAGGTAAAACTTGTGTTAAGTCTAAAACATAACCCAGATCACTGGAACACAATCCAATTGGATCAAAGTGGAATTAGTGAATATTCCAAGTAATTCTGAGATTCATGCAAATATAGAGAACTAAACAGTTAACTTAAAACCACCATTATACACATGCAAAAGATTTGTTTTCAGAGGGTTGTGTTCAGAGTGTTTGGAGTCATAAGGAAGGTGCTCTCTGAATTGTTATAAAATTTTATACAGTGAGACTTGAACTTTTTGTCTAAAGAGGTGAAATATATTCATCAAGTCTTGCCTTAAGCCCCATGAAAAAGATGACTTTTTAAACACTTAACGCTCTTCATCTTTTCATTTAAATTTCTAAACACCACAGTGGTTAAGCATTTACTTTAAGTTAAACATACCTTTGTTCTTGCCTGGAGAATCCCAGGGACAGGGGAGCCTAGTGGGCTGCCGTCTATGGGGTCGCACAGAGTCGGACACGACTGATGTGACTTAGCAGCAGTGAACATACCTTTGAAGAGTGAACTGATACCAAGTCAGGCTACAGCTCATTAGAGGGTGAAAAAAACAATTCAGTTCTTGTAAAACATGCTCCAACTTAAGCTAAGCCAGATAGGGGGTCCATATGTCCAAGTACATCCTGGCTTCTACAAAACCACTTGGTGATCAGGTGGGGATTTTTTCTTTTTAAATATAAAAAATTCAACTTTTTAATTCTTAAGAAAAAAATAAAATCTTTTCAAGGTTTTCAAAGCCTAGAAGTCTGAAATCAAAGTATTGGTAGGGCCATGTCTCTTTGAAGACTCTTATCTTGTCCAGCTTCTGCTGGTTATTGACAAATATCAGCCTTCCTTGGCTCATAGATGCATCACTCCTTTCTGCCTCTGTTGTCACATGGGCCCCTGACTCTAGACTTGTCTATATGCTTCAAATCTCTCTCTATTTACACAGACAACAGTCCTTGGAGTTCAGTTCAGTTCAGTCGCTCAGTAGTGTCCGACTCTTTGTGACCCGATGAATTGCAGCACACCTGGCCTCCCTGTCCATCACCAACTCCTGGAGTCCACTCAAACTCACGTCCATCGAATTGGTGATGCCTTCCAGCCATCTCAGCCTCTGTCGTCCCCTTTTCCTCCTGTCCCCAATCCCTCCCAGCATCAGAGTCTTTTCCAATGAGTCAACTCTTCGCATGAGGTGGCCAAAGTACTGGAGTTTCAGCTTTAGCATAATTCCTTCCAAAGAACACCCAGGACTGATCTCCCTTAGAATGGACTGGTTGGATCTCCTTGCAGTCCAAGGGACTCTCAAGAGTCTTCTCCAACACCACAGTTCAAAAGCATCAATTCTTCGGCGCTCAACTTTCTTCACAGTTCAACTCTCACATCCATACATGACTACTGGAAAAACGATAGCCTTGACTAGATGGACTTTTGTTGGCAAAGTAATGTCTCTGCTTCTTAATATGCTATCTAGGTTGGTCATCTTTCCTTCTAAGGAGTAAGCGTCTTTTAATTTCATGGCTGCAGTCACCATCTGCAGTGATTTTGGAGCCCCCCAAAAATGAAGTCTGACACCGTTTCCAATGTTTCCCCATCTATTTCCCATGAAATGATGGGACCAGATGCCATGATCTTAGTTTTCTGAATGTTGAACTTTAAGGCAACTTTTTCACTGCCCACCTAATCCAGTATGATCATCTATTTTGGTTACATGTGCAAAGACCATATTTCCAAATATGGTTCCATTCAAAAATATTCTGAGATTAGGACTAACTACATCTTTTGCGGGGACACAGTTTCAATTCACAACATTTGAAATTTATATGGATCAGACCCTCAGGTGTATATAAAAAAGGAAGAGATCTGAGAAGGAATAAATGAAGCCAAGAGCCACACTCACACAGAAGGTGAAGGAGACAATGAGACCAAAGTCACCTGCCATGCAGAGCTCTGTGAGTACAGGACACACTCTGCCACAGCATTTCCTGGACCTGCTCAGCCTCAAAATGTCCAGCAGAAGCAGAAAAAGAAAGGAAATTGATGAAAGAGGAGAAGCCTTTCAGTTACCCACAATTAACTAAATTAGTCTACCCCTCTGGCTACTTAGCACAATTCTCTATTCCATATAATAGGAATAATAGCAACGTCATGCATCTGCTTCCATTGTGAAATTATTCCAATTAAAATGAAGATATCCTAACCCTCTTTCCAAAAGCGAAGGTATAAAATTCTATCAGTTACCACATCCATACCTGGGAGATATTCATTCCCCTTCTAGTTCGGCCACAATCCCACCGGGATATTTTGTAATCTACAGATTACAGATTAAATTCTAAATGTAACAATTATAACACTAACAAAACTGATAGACATGTAGCTAGGCTGACCAATAAAGAGAGAGAAAGGAGGCAGGGAGCGAGAGAAATGATTCTAACAACCACCGATACCCCTTATATAAAATAGGAGAATAAGAAAGGAAGAAAATGACTTTTTAAAGTGAGATTATTGAAAATTTTACTTAGAATTAAGGTCTAATTTCAGGAGGACAAAATTGGATGTGGGGACTAGGTTTATACTTTTCTAGCAATAATGCCGAGAACTGGTTGTTGGCCAAGATTACAGCCATAGCAAAAGTCTAGCCAAATTAGAATGTACACTACTTGGGTGAAGGGAGGAAGAAATAGCAGTGAATCAAGAAAGACCCTGAATACCTATGGTTAACTAGACCATCATATATAAAATGAGCTATAGACTATTCCTTCAGCAAGTGGTTCAGAAAGCTGGACACCCATATGTATATCAATAAAGTTAGAACACAATCTCGTACCACACACAAAAATAAACTCATGATGGCTTAAGGCTCCAATGTAGCACATGATACCATGAAACTCCTAGAAGGGTACACAGGCAAAACATTCTCTGATATATAACTTACCAATGTTTTCTAAGGTCAGTGTACCAAGTCAAGACATGTACCAAGTCTCTGATATATAATTTACCAATGTTTTCTAAGGTCAGTGTACCGTGTCAATACATATTTGCAAAATATGCAAATGAGACCTAATCAAACTAATAAGTTTTGCACAACAAGGAAACCATAAGTAAAACAAAGAGACAATCAACTGAAGAGAGAAAATATTTGCAAGCCATGGAACCAACAAGAACTTAATATCCAAAATATGCAACCAGTTTATACAAATCAATAGCAGCAACAACAACAAACCCTTAATAAGCCTATCAAAAATAGGTAGACTACCTAAGTAGACTTTTGTCCAAAGAGGGCATACCAATGGCAAAGTGGCTCATGAAAAGATCACTAATTATTAGAGAAATGTAAGTCAAAACTGGTGAGGTATCGCCTCACACTGGGCAGAATCCATCATTAAAAACTCTACAAATAAATGCTGGAGAGTCTGAGGAAAGAGAACTCTCCTCCACAGTCAGTGGAAATGTTAATTGGTATAACCACTATAAAAATTAATATGGAGGTTCCTCAAAAAAACTAAAAATAGACTTGCTATATGATCCAGCAATCCCACTCCTGGTCATATCTAGAGAAAACACCGAAAAAGATCCATGAGGGCATCAAATTCCTTGTTTGGAATTCATCCTATACATCTGCTCATCTGGTTGATGATTTGTATCCTTTCATAACATTTCAAATATAATAAATAGGTATGCTAGCATGAAAAACACAAGCCAAAAAACTCAAAAAGGTTCATGTACCCCTATGTTCATAGCAGCACTATTTCAATAGCCAAGACATGGAAACAATCTAAGTGCCCATTGACAGATGAATGCGTAAAAAGATATATACACACACACACAACAGAATATTACTCAGCATAAAAAGAATGTAATACTGCCAATTGCAGCACTCTGGATGGACCTAGAGATTATCATAGTAAGCAAAGTATATCAGAAATAGACAAGTATTATATCATTTACATGTGGAATCTAAAATATGACACCGATGAACTTAGCACAACATAAAAAAACTCACATACATAGAGAACAAACGTGGTTGTCAAGGGGGAGGGATGGTAGAGGAGATATTGATTGGGAATTTGGGACCAGCAGGTATGAACTATGACACTATTATATGTCGAATGGGTAAACAATGAGGTTCTATTGTATAGCACTAGAAACTATATTAAATATTCTGCAATAAATCATTCTAGGAAAAATATATAAATAAGAAAGTAAATAAAAGATACTAAGATTCCTGTCCTGAAAGAGAATGATTTTACTGTTTTCTTAAAACATAATGGTGGTCAGTTTTTAAATATTGAGTCTTAGGAGTAGATATAACATACCAGTTGAAATATTAAATAGGAAGTGATATGTGGTTTTGAAGGCACAAAGAAGGACCATGGTTGGAAATATAAATGTTGGAATAAAATACCCTATTGGAGTATGTTTGCTGCTGCTGCTAAGTCGCTTCAGTCATGTCCAACTCTGTGTGACCCCATAGACGGCAGCCCACCAGGCTCCCCTGTCCCTGGGATTCTCCAGGCAAGAACACTGGAGTGGGTTGCCATTTCCTTCTCCAATGCATGAAAGTGAAAAAATAAAGTGAAGTTGCTCAGTCATGTCTGACTCCTAGTGACCCCATGGACTGCAGCCCACCAGGCGCCTCTGTCCATGGGATTTTCCAGGCAAGAGTACTGGAGTGGGGTGCCATCGCCTTCTCCTATTGGAGTATGTTTAAGTCTATATATTAGCAAAAGTAAAGAGATTCAAAATCAATACTATTAAAATACTTCAATGCTTTATGAAGCCACCTAAGTGAAGAGGAAACATTTATTTTATATTCTAGTAGTTTTTTATTCCCACAACAAAGACTATGTATAGCTATAAAGAGTTGTGAGTCCTGCAATTTTGACATCTAATATGCTGTCATTTAATATACAGCATATAATTTGCATTTTGAAAATGCAGTATGTATATTAATATTTCCGTTAAGTTATTTTAAGTGTTATACTCATTTGTTAAAGACTTGGATATATTTCCAAAGTTCTCTCCATAACTAATTCATTGGCTGAAAGTACCAATGACATTTCACAATCACATGAAGCAAAGACTTTTCAGCCCAAAATTTCAGAAGAGAGAACCTGTCACCAATGTCTTTCGTCTAGAGATCACCTCTCCTTGTAAAGATCCTTTTTTTCCTAGAGAACTCACAGTGATCAGAGTAGGACCCCAGGGAGAAAAAATGACCATGTGGCTACTCAAAACCTGTTCTGACTTTGAAGGGGTGAAATGAACGTGGCACTTGGAGTTTAGTCCAGAACACTGGGTGAGACAGAAGTGGCCAAAAACTTCCTGTGAGGTTTTCCATAAGATGCTGCAACAAACCCAAATGAACTCTTTGGCCAATCCATGTCTCAGTATTTCAAAGCCAGGAATCCTGTTCAGGATTAAATAATTTTCATGCCTCTGGCTTATTTTATAACAGTACCCTCCTTCCTCCACTTCTCAGCCATATTGTGGACACAGGACTCTGATTTTTTTCAAAAATGCACATCACAAACTGTAATATACAGAGTTCACTCACTCATGCACAGATGCTTTCTCATGGGCACAATGGGAGATCAGTCACCTCTGGGGAAAGAGAAGAGGACAGAAGGTTCCCATCACCCTCGTGTTCTCAACACCAACGCTTGTTTCCAACCTTGTCTTGGTCCCTAAAAACTATCTGGTTTTCTAGTTAATAGGGCCCCAGAAAAGAGGGAGCTGCTCCCACAGAAAAATTTCTCTGGAATCCCCTCTGTCGTCACATTGTTTCTGTCTTCTCCAAGTAGCCCCACAACAGTATGCACAAGACAGCCTTAAACCACTACGAGTTCCACAGTGTTATCTCTGAAATATTGTCCAAGCATACTAATGTTAATCCTTCTGTATTGAATCCTTTCTAAAATCTTCCCTGAATTTTCCTGGAAGAGGCAGACCTTTTCAGACCCATTCTTTCTCATTTTCCATGTACACACTCTTTCTTGTTGGATCCACCGGTATAAACTCCTTTCTTAAGGTCACCATTACCACTGACAACTTGAATCACTTTTACCATTGACAGGGGCTTCCCTGGTCACTCATTGCTAAAGAATATGCCTGCAATATATAGGAACTGCAGGAGAAGCGGGTTTTGATCCCTAGATCGCTAAGATCCCTTGGAGGTGAGCAAAGCAACCCACTCAAGTATTCTTGCCTGGAGAATCCCATGGACAGCAGAGCCTGGTGGGCTACAGTTCATAGGGTCACAAAGAGTTGGACATGACTGAACTGACTTAACAAGCACACATGCACCATTGACAGGCGTAAAACCTGTGTTAAATTGAAAACTTAACCCAGTCTTCTGGAACACAATCCAACTGGATCAAAGTAGATTTAGTGAATACTCCAAATAATTCTGAGATTCATGCAAATATAGAGAACTAGATGGTTAATTTTAACTTAGAAACAACATTATATACATGCAATATATTTGTTAAGGGGTATCTTCAAAGTTTATAAGGAAGATGCTCTCTGAATTGGAGCAAATCTTAAGGAAACTTGAACTTCTTGGCTGAAGTGGTCAAATATATGTATTAGCCAATTGTTGAGCTCTATAATGAAGATCCCTTTTTACAAAATTTTGACCAGCTTAATCTTTTCTTTTTTTACTTTCTAAACATCACAGTGGCTTGGAAATTAAACACATATTTGAAGAGTAAACTGATAGCAAGTCAGTTTATAGCACATTTGAGGATAAAAAGCACAATTCAGTTCTTGATACGACAGGCTCCAACTTTAGCTGAACCAGGTAATGGGATCCAGATGACCAAGTACATCCTGGCTTCTACTGCAAAATCATCTGGGGATTAGGAGAGGGCTTTTTATGCATTATAAACAAAATCAATGTTTTACTTCTTAGAAATTTAATCTTTTCATAGTGTTTTAAGGCTAGACATGGGATATCAAAGTGTTGACAGGGACGAGCTTTCTTTGAAGGCAATTGTCATGTCCAGTTGCTTCTGGTTACCTGCAGTCCTCGGCTTTCTTTGGCTTGTCATCACTCTTGTCTCTTCCTTTGTCATCACACGGCCTCCTTCAATCTGGTGTGTCCAAATCTCTATCCTTATAAGGACACCAGACATTGGAGTTAGTGCCTGCCTAATTCAGTTTGACCTCATCTAAATTTAGTTACATCTGCATAGACCATATTTCCAAATATGGTCACATTCACTGGTAATGGGATTTTATGATTTACATACATCTTTGTGGGGACACAATTCAACTCACAACACTTGGAAAATTATATAGGTTAGAAACTCAGGTGTATCTAAAGAAAGGGAGAGCATCAGAGAAGGAATAAATGAAGTAAGCCAGGAACCACACTTGCCCAGAAGATGCAGGAGACCCATCAGCCCAAAGTCACCTGCCAATCTGAGTTCCATGAATGCAGGACATACGCTGCCACAGCACTTGTTGGACCCGCCCTGCCTCAGAAGCTCTATCAGAAGCAGGAAAAAAAAATAGAAAGGCTTTTAATCTCTTAGTCAATTTTCTATCTGTTCCCCATAAATAATCAAAACAGTATACTGTTTGACTACTTAGCACTATTCTCACATTTAATCATATGGTTAAACTTCCATATAATAACAGTAGCAACATCATGCATCTGCCTCCAGTGTGCAAATACTGCAGTTAACATGAAGATACTCTCACTTTCTTCCTCAAAAGAGGTGTAAAATTATCTCTGTTGCTACTTCCATATCTGGGAGGTATTCATTTCCCTTGTAGTTCAGCCACAAACTGATTTCAATATTTTGGATTCTAAAGATTAAATTGTAAATTTAACAATTTCCCAGAAAACTGACAGACATAACTAGATTGACCAATAAAAGGAGTATCATAAAAAGAGAGAGATTATTGAAACTGTTACCTAGAATTCACATCTAATTTCACAAGGACAAAATTGGATATGGGGACTATGGTTTAGACTTTTCTAGCAGTAATGTTGAGAAATAGTTATTGACCAAGATTATGACTGTAGGAAAATTCTAGCCAGAAATAGAATGTATACTATTTGGATGTGGTAAGTAAGAAATAGCAAGGAGTCAAGATTGATAGTGAACACCTATGGATAATGAATCTTTGACTAGAGAGGTCAAAATATATAAAACAAGGAAAACATATTGTCTTGAGCAAGTGATATTGGGAAAGCTGGACAGCCACATATAAATCAATAAAGTTGGAACATACCCTCCCACCATATACAAAAAAATAAACTCAAAATGTCCTTAAGACTTAAATTCCAGATAGCATAAATCTCCTAGGAAAGAACATAGGCAAAACAGTCTTTGACATATAACATACCAACATTTTCTAAGGTCAGTCGACCAAGGCAATAGAAATAAAAGCAAAAATATACAAATGAGACCTAATCAAACTAATGTGTTTTTGCAAAACAAACAAAAGCATAAATAAAACAAAGAGAAAATCTACAGAATGAGAGAAAATATTTGCAAATGATATGACCAATAAAGACTTACTATCTAAAATATATAATCATCTCAATAACAAAAACAAACAACCCAATTAAAAAAATAGGTAGAATACCGAAATAGACATACAGATGGCCATTAGGTACATAAAAATGTGTTCAACATCACAAATTATTACAGAAATGCAAGTCAAAACTACAACGAGGTAACACTTCACATTGATCAGAATGGCCACCATTAAAGTCTGCAAATGAATGCTCGAGAGGGTGTGAATGAAAGAGAACCTTCCTACGATGTTGGTGGGAAAGTAATTTGGTGCTGCCACTATGAAAAATAGTATGGGAGTTTCTTCAAAAATGTAAAATGGAGTTCTCATATAATCAAGTAATCCCAATCTTGGGCATATATCCAAAGAAACTTCTATTCAAAAAGATCTGTGAGGACATCTGATCCCTTGTTTGGGACCTTGTCCTACATATCTCTTCATCTGGACATTGATTTGTACCCTTAATAATCTTGTATATACAATAACTTTGTAAGCAAACATGTGAAAAAACAAAAAACAAATAAAACAACCCAAAGATACATGCACCTCTATGTGAATAGTAGCTCTATTTACAATAGCCAAGATATGGAAACAACCAAAGTGTCCATGGACAGATGAATGCTTAAAGATTTAAACACACACTCACATACACAGGAAGAATATTACTCAGCCATAAAAAGAATGAAATAATGTGATTTGCAACAACATGGATGGTCCTAGAGATTATCATTTTAAGCAAAACAGAAAGACAAATATTACATGTTATCACTTATATGTGGAATCTAAAATACAACGCACATGAACTTTTGTATGAAACAAACAAACTCACATACATAGAGAACACACTTGTGGTTGTCAAGGGGGAGGGAGGGAGGGGGAGGGATATAATGGGAATATGGTACTACCAAATGTGAACTATTATTATGTAGACTGGATAAACAACAAGATCCTATTGTATAGTATAGGAAACTACATTCAAGATCCTGTGATAAATCATACTAGGAAAAAGTTAATTAATTAATAAATAAGTTCAGATTTCTGTTTTGAAAGTGAATGAATATACTGTATCTTCAAATAAAGCACAATGGTGCTCAGTGTTTAACACTTTGAGTTCTAGGTGTGGATTGAACATTTAAATTGAAATGTCAAATAGGAAGTGATATATGGTTTTGGAGGGAAAACAGTTCATGGTTGGAGATAAGAATTTTGGAGAATAAAATACCTATTTTAGTATACTTAAATCTATGTATTAGCAGAAGTAAAGGGATTATACATCAATACTATTAAAATACTTCAGTGCTCTATGAAGCCACCTAAGTAAAGATAAAACCCCTATTTTATATTCTAGTAACTTTCCTTCCCCCACAAGAATGATAGTTAATAGCTATATAGTTCCCTAGATGCTAGAATTTTTAAGTCTAATATGCTGCCATTTCATTTATAGCAAATAACTTGTTTTCCTTTTGAAAACGCAGCATAAAAATTTCTGCATCTTTGATTATTTCCATTAAGTTATTTTTAGGTGCTACAAGCATTACTAAAGTGCTCATGGGCTCAGTCATGTCCAACCTCTTTACAACTCCATGGAAATTAGCCCACCAAGCTCCTCCGTCCATGGGGTTTCCCAAGCAAGAATACCAGATCAGGTTGCCATCTCCTATTCCAGATTTGTTAATGACTTCGATATAAATCTAAAATTCTCTCTGTAGCTACTTTACTAACTGAAACTACCAATGGCATTTCACAAACACATGAAGCAAAGACTTTTCAGCCTGGGATCTTAGAGGACAGGACCTCTGACCATTGCCTTTAGACTAGCGGTCCCCTCTGCTTGTAAAGTTCTTTGTTCCTAGAGAACTCAGTGATCAGGAACTGAGGGAGAGCAAGCGAGCATGTGGCTACTCAAAACCTGTTCTGGGTTCTAATGAAATGGAATAAATATGTCCCTTAATGTCTAATCAGTGAAGAGTATTGGGCCACAGAGGTCATTCGGCATTTTCCATAAGATGTTACAGAGAATGTGAATGAACATTTTGGCCAACACATATGCCATTATTTCAAGGCCATGAACCCTGCTCAGGATTAAAGAATTTTCATGTCTCTGGCTTATTTTGGAACAGTACCCCCTGCCCCTCCACGTCCCAAATGAACTATAGACACAAGACTCTAATGTTGCAAAAATGCATATTACAAACTAAATCACAAAGTTCACTCACTCATGTACAGATAATTTCTCATGGGCATAATGGTAGATGAAGCTCACATTCTCCCTCAGTTCTCAATACCAACACTCTTTTTCAAACATTTTTTGGTCCCTTAAAGGCTGGATGGCATCACCAATTCGATGGACATGAGTTTGAGTGAACTCCGGGAGTTGGTGATGGACAGGGAGGCCTGGTGTGCTGCGATTCACAGGGTCGCAAAGAGTCGGACACGACTGAGCGACTGAAATGACTGAACTGAAAGACTGGTTTTCTAGTTACTAGGCCCCCACAAGAGAGGGAACTGTCCTCAAGACTCATCCTCTGGCACACAAATTCCTTTGAGGTCCCCCTCCCACCTTGTATCCTTTCTCTCTTCTCCAAGTAGCCCCTCAACAGTAGGCACGAGACAGCCTTAAACCACTGCCAAATCCACAGTGCTATCTCTGAAATATTGTCCAAACATATTAATGTTAATCCTTCTGCTTTATCCTTAGTAAAACCTTTCCTTTATTTTCCGTGGATAGTCAGACCTTTCTTCAGACCCATTCTTTCCCATTTTTCACCTACACACTCTTTCCTGTCAGATGCACTGGTATAAAAATCCCATCCTAATTTCACCATCACCACTGACAGCTTTAACCACAATTACCGCTGCAGAGGCAAGATCCATCTGAGACTCTACAAAAGCCAGTTGGATCCTAGTGGATTTTGTGAATATTCCAACTCATTCTGAGATTCATGCAAACTCAGAGAACTCAATGGTGACTTTAGAAACAACATTACATACTTGCCACAGATTTATTTAAAAGAGTTGTGTTCAGAGTGTTTGGAGTCATAAGGAAGATGCTCTCTGAATTGGTACAAATCTTAAACAAGGAGACTTGAACTTCTTACCTAAAAAGGTGAAACATATTTACTAGACATTTGTTAAGCCCTGTGATGTAATGACCTTTTTATAACAAATAATCTTAATCTTTTCATTTAAATTGCTATACATCACAGTGGTTAATCCTTTATTTCTAAATTAAACATATCTTTGAAGAGTGAACTGATGCCAAGTCAGGTTACAGCTCATTATAGTGTGAAAAACACAGTTCAGTTCTTGTAAAATAGGCTCCAACTTAAACTAGACAAGGGGATCTATATGTCCAAGCACATCCTGGCTTCTATTACAAAATCACTTGATGATCAGGTGGGGGATTTTTAAAAATTGTAAACAGACTTTTTACTTCTTAAGACAAAAATAAAATCTTTTCATGGTTTTCGAAGCCTAGAAATCTGAAACCAAGGTGCTGGCAGGGCCATGCTGTCTTGGAAGGCTCTTGTCTCATCCAGCTTCTGCTGGTTACTAGAATCCTCGGTTTTCCTTGGCTTGTAACTGCCTTTGTTGTTGCATGACCCCCTCACTCTAGATTTGTCTGTATGTCTCCAAATCTCTCTCTACTTACACAGAAAACAGTCATTGGAGTTCATGCCCACTTAATCCAGTATGACCATCTACATTTGGTTATATGTGCAAATACCATATTTCCAAATAATGTTCCATGCAAAGATATTCAGAGATTAGGACTTTGCATCTTTTGTGGGGACATAGTTCAGCTCACAACATTGGAAAGATATATGGTCAGAAACTCAGGTCTATATAAAAAAGGAAGAGATTTGAAGGAATAAATGAAGCCAGGAACCACACTCACAGAGAAAATGCAGGAGACAATGAGGCCAAAGTCACCTGCCATTCAGAGCTCTGTGAGTGCAGGACACTCTACCACAGCAGTTCCTGGACCTGCTCAACTTCAAAATCTCCATCAGAAGCAGAAAAAAGGAAATTGACTAACGAGAGGAGAAGCCTTTCAGTTACCCATACATAACTAAACTAACCTACCCCTTTGGCTATTTAGTACTCTTTTCACAATGATTAAACTTCCATATAATAAGAATGTAGCAATAGCATGCATCTGCTTCCAGAGTGCAAGTAAGATGAATATATCCTAACACTCTTCCCAAAAATAGAAGATATAAAAGTCTATCCATCATCGCATCCGTATCTGGGAGATAGTAATTCCCCTTCTAGTTCAGCCACAATCCCACCAGGATATTTTGTAATCTAAAGATTAAATTATAAAGCTAAAAACTATAATACTAACAAAACTGGTAGACATGTAGCTAGATGGACCAATAAAGAGAGAGAAAGGGGGGGTGGGGAAGAGAGAGGCGGGGGGAAGGGAGATAGAGAGACGACTCTAACAACCACCCACATTCTTTATATCAAATAAAAGTGTAAGAAAGCAAGAAGATGACTTTATAAAGTAAGATTATTGAAAATGTTACTTAGAATTAAGATCTAATTTCAAGAGGACAAAATTGGATGTGAGGACTAGGGTTTATAGTTTTCCAGCAGAAATGCTAAGAACTGGTTTTTGGCCAAGATTATACCATAGCAAAATTCTAGCCAACAGTAGAGTATGCACGACTTGGGTGTGGGAAGGAAAAATAGCAGTGAATCAAGAATGACCCTGAACATGTATGGTTAATTGATTTTTTGACAATGAAGGCAAGGATATATAAAACGAGGAAACACAGTCCCTTCAGCAAGTGGTGTTGGGAAAGCTGGACAGCCACATGTACATCAATAAAGTTAGAACACACTCTCACACCATACACAAAAATAAACTCAAAATGACTTAAAGTCTTCAATATCAGACATGACACCATGAAGCTCCTAGAAAAGAACATAGGCAACGAATTCTCTGACATAAACATACCTCTGTTTTCTAAGGACAGTCTATCAAGGCAATAGAAATCAAAGCAAAAATATACAAACGAGGCCTAATCAAACTAATAAGCTTTTGCACAACAAAGGAAAGCATAATTAAAACAGAGACAATCTACACAGTGAGAGAAAACATTTGCAAATGATGTGACCAAGGACCTGATATGCAAAATATGGCAACCAGCTTATACAGATCAATAGCAAAAACAACAACAAAAATAAAACCCAATCAACCCTACCAAAAAAGGGTGGAATATCTAAGTAGACATTTCTCCAAAGATATATACAGATGCTCATTAGGCACATGAAAACATGTTCAACATCACAAATTATTAGATACATGTAAGTTAAAACTATAATGAGGCCACCTCACACTGATCAGAATGGCCATCATTAAAAACTCTACAAATAACACATGCTGGAGAGGGTCTGGAGTAAAGAGAACTTCCCTACACTGTTGGTAGAAATGTAAATTAGTGTAGCCACTATAAAAAATAGTATGGAGGTGCCTCAAAAATCTAAAAGTAGACATGCCACATGATTCCTCACTGGGGTATATAGCCGGAGAAAACTAATTCAAAAAGATCCATGAGGACATCAGATCCCTTGTAGGACCTCATCCTACATATCTCTTTATCTGGTTGTTGATTGGTATCCTTCTGTAGCCTTTTATATATAATAAACTGGTAAGGTACCATGGAAAAAAAAAGAAAAAACTCAAAATGATTCATGAACCCCTATGTTCATAATAGCACTATTTCAATAGCCAAGACATGAAACAACCTAAGTGTCCATCGACAGATGAATGCATAAAAATGTATACACACACACACAATAGACTATTAGCAATAAAAAGTAATGTAATACTGCCATTTGCAGCAATATGGGTGGACCTAGAGACTTATACTAAGTATGTCAGAAATAGACAAATATCATATGATATCACTGATATGTGGAATCTAATATAGGACACAAATGAACTTACTACAAAGAGAAACAAACTCACATACATAGAGGACAGACTGATGGTTGTCAAGGGAGGGTGAGGACAGAGGAGGGCTGGATTGGGAACTTGGGACTAGTAGATGTGAAATATTTTACCATTATATGTGGAATGGATAAACAATGAGGTCCTATTTTATAGCACAAGAAATATAATATACAATAATATAATATAAAAATATAAAATATTCTGCAATAAATCATACTAGAAAAAAGAAAGAAAGAAATTGAGATTCCTGTCTGAAAGTGAATGATTATACTATCTAAAAGATAATGGAGGTGAGTTTTTAAATACTTAGTTTTAGGTGTGGATTTAACATACAAATTAAAATATTATATAGGAAGTGCTATGTGGTTGTGGAGGGAAGAAGAAGGATCATTGTGAGCGATATAAATTTTTGAATAAAATACCCTATTTGGGTATATTTAAGAGTATGTATAAGCAAAAGTAAAGGGCTTAGACATCATACTATTAAAATACTTAAGTGCTTTAAGAAGCAACTTAAGTGAAGATGATAACTGTTTTATATTCTAGTAGCTTTTTTTCTTACACCAATGACTATGCATAGCTATAGAGTTTCCCGAGTGCTGCAATTTTGACATCTATTATGCTGTCATTTAATCTAGCACATATAATTTGGTTTCATTTTGAAAATGCTGTAAATAAATCCCTACATCTTTGATTATTTCCATTAAACCAAATGTTATAAGTATTTGCTAAAGACATGGATATATTTCCAAATTTTGTATTTGTGAAATACAAACATATGGAGCAAAGATTTTCCAGCCCAATGCTCTAGAGGAGAGGACGCGTGACCACTGTCTTTCAACTAGAAGTCCCCTCTGCTTGTAAAGTTCCTTTTTTCCTGGAGAACTCACAGTGATCAGAGTAGGGCCCCTGGGAGAAGAAGTGAGGATGTGGCCACTCAAAACCTTTTCTGGTTTCTCAAGGGATGGAATGAATGTGTTCCTTGAGGTTTAGTCCAGAATACTGGGTCAGAAAAAAATTGTCCGAAAAGTTCCTTTGAGGCTTTCCATAAGATGCTACAGCAAACATGAATGAACTTTTTGGCCAACCTGTACCTCAGAATTTCAAGGCCAGGAACCTTGCTCAAGATTAAAGAACCTTCATGCCTCTGGCTTATTTTGTGACAATAACCCTCTTTTAACTTCCACCTCCCAGCTCTACTGTGGACCCAGGATTCTGGTTTTGCAAAAATGCGTATCACAAATTGTAATACACCAAGTTAACTCAGTCCTTCACAGATGCTGTCTCGTGGGCATAATGGGTGATCGGTTCCCTCTGGGGAAAGAGTGGGAGACAGAACATTCTCCCTCATGTCCTCAATACCGACCCTTGTTTCCAACCTTCACTTGGTCCCTTAAAGACTGTCTGGTTTTCTAGTTACCAGGCCCTCATTCTCTGGTATAAAATTCCCTTGGGGCTCCCTCTGTTCTCATATCCATTTTCTCTTTTCCAAGTAGCCCCTCACAAGTGGCACAAGACAATCTTAACCTACTGCCAAACCCACAGTGTTCTCTCTGAAATATTGTCAAAATATATTAATGTCAATCCTTCTGCATTTAATCATTTTTAAAATCTCCCCTTAATTTCCCTGGATTAGGCAGAACTTTCTTCAGACCCATTCTTTCTCGTTTTATACCTACACACTCTTTCCTGTTGGATACACTGGTATAGACTCCCATCTTAAGTTCACCATCAACAAGTTTAACCACGATTACCATCAATAGAAGTAAAACCTGTGGTTTGTCTAAAACATAACCCAGTCTCCTTGAACACAATATAATTGGATCAAAATGGATTTAGTAAATGCTCCAAATCATTCTGAGATCCATGCATATATATAGAACTAGGTGGTTAATTTTAACTTAGAAACAACATTGCAATCGCTCAGTCATGTCCGACTCTTTGCGATCCCATGAACTATAGTCTACCAGGCTTCTCTGTCCATGGGATTTTTCCAGGTAAGAGTACTGGAGTGGGTTGCTATTTCCTTCTCCAGGGGATCTTCCTGACCCAGGGATTGAACCCATGTCTCCTGCATTGCAGGCAAATGCTTTACCCTCTGAGCCACCAGGGAAGCCCCAGAAACAACATTATATGCATGCAACAGATTTTTAAGGGGTATCTTCAAGGTTTTGGAGTTATAAGGAAGATACTCTCAAAAGTGGTACATCTTAAACAAGGAAACATGAAATTCTTGTCTGAAGTGGTCAAATATATTTACCAGCCAAGTGTAAAGCCTGATAATGAAGATAACTGTTTTTTGTTTTTTTTTAATCCTGACCATCTTCATCTTTTCATTTAAATGTCTAAACATTACAGTGGCTAAGTATTTACTTGAAAATTAACCACATATTGAAGAGTGAACTGATACCAAGTCAGGTTACAGCATATTATAGAGTGACAAGCACAATTCAGTTATGTTAGACACGCTCCAACTTAAGCTAAACCAGATAAGGGAATCCAGGTACCCAAGTACATCCCGGCTTCTACTGAAAAACCACCTGGGGCAGGAGGAGGGATTTATATAAATTATAAATAAATTCAACTTTTTATTTCTTAAGACAAAAATGGTTTCATGGTTTTCAAAGCCCAGAAATTGGAAAATAAGTTTTTGGCAGGGCTATGCTCTCTTTTCAGGCTCTTGTCTTGTCCAACATCAGTTGTTTACCTGCAATTCTAGCTTTTCTTGGCTTTTGTAGCTAAATCACACCAATCTCTGCCTTTGTCATCACATGGCCTCCTTCATTCTGGCCTTAGTGTCTATGTGTCTCCAAAGCTCTCTCTCTTTACAAGGACACAAGTCATTGGAATTATGCCTACCTAATCTCGAATGACCTCATCTAAATTTAGTCACTTATCAAAGACCATATTTCCAAATATGGCCACAATCATAGGTACTGGGAGATTAAGACTTAAGTGCATATTTCTTTTGTGGGGACACAATTCAGTGCAAAATACTTAGAATATTACATGGGTCAGAAACTCAGGTCTATTTTAAAAAGGAAGAAATTGAAGAAGGAATAAATGTAGTAAGCCAGAAGCGAACTCACAAAGAAGATGCAGGAGACCAGAAGCCTAAAATCATGTGCTAATCTGAGCTCTATGAATGCAGGACACACTCTGCCCAGCATTTGCTGGAACTGTCCTGCTTCAGAAGCTCCATCAGCAGCAAGAAGGAAGAAAAGGTTCTCCTCTCTTGAGTCAATTTCCTATCAACCTCCCATTAATAACTAAAATAGCCTACCTCTTCTCTTACGCAGCATCATTCTCACCATGATTGAACATCCATATAATAAGATAGTAGTGGCACTGTGCATCTGCCTACTAACCATCAACTATTGCAGTTAACATGAAGGGAAAGATCTTCTGGAGAAGGAGATCTGGCTACCCACTCCAGTATTCGTGCCTGAAGAATCCCACGGTCAGAGGAGCCTGGTGGGCTACATTCCATGAGATCGCAGAGTCGGACATGACTTAGCGACTAAACCACAACCTCATCCTCTTTCCTAAAAGAGACGGTGTAAAACCCCATCCATTCCCAAGTACACATCTAGAAGGTATTAATTCACTTCTGGTTCAGTCATTAATTCACTTTCTAGTTTTGTAATCTCAAGATTAAATTGTTAACTGTCAACAATATAGACAGATGTGTAGAGAGATTGAATGATAGAAAGAGAGAGAGAGGACTCCAACAGCCACCAACATTCCTTATATAGAATAGGAGAGGGAGAAAGCAGGGAGATGACCTTTTTAAGGAAGATTGTTGAAAATGATACTTAGAAACAGGATCTAATTTCAGGAGGACAGCATGGAATGTGGGGACTAGGCTTTAGACTTTTCTAGCAGTAATGGTAAGAACTGGCTGCTGTCCAAGATTATGACAATAAGTAAATTCTATCCAAAATACAATGTACACTGCTTGGTGGCTGGACGTAAGAAATAGCAATGGATCAAGAATGACACTCAATGCTTATGACCAATTATTCTTTAACAACTGAGGCCAGAATATACAAAAAGTGTTTCTCTTCACTAAGTGGTGTTTAGAAAGCTAGACAGTCAGCTGTACATCAATAAAGTGAGAACACACCCTCTCACCATACACAAAAATATTTTCAAAATGTCTTAAAGACTTAAATATAAAACATGTCATCATGACACTCCTAGATGGGAACATAGATACTACATTCTCTGACATATTTCATACAACTGTATTGTATGAAATACAATGGTACTTGTATTTGGTATTGTATTTCTATCACCTTGGTCAGTGTACCAAGGTAATAGAAATTTTAAAAAAATTAAAAATGAGACTGAAACAAACTAAAAGCTTTTGCATAGCAAAGGATGCCATAAACAAAATGAAAAGACAATCTACAGAACGAGAGAAAATATATGTAAATGATGTAACCAACAAGGGCTTGATATGGAAAATATATAAACAGTTCATACAACCCAATAACAAAAAATCAAATAACCCAATCAAAAGAATACCTAGATAGATAGCCATTTCTCCAAAGATAATGCTGCTGCTGCTGCTAAGTTGCTTTAGTCATGTCCGACTCTGTGCGACCCCCTAGACGGCAGCCCATGAGGCTTCCCCGTCCCTGGGATTCTCCAGGCAAGAACACTGGAGTGGGTTGCCATTTCCTTCTCCAATGCATAAAAGTGAAAGTGAAGTCGCTCAGTCGTGTCCAAATCTAGCGACCCCATGGACTGCAGCCCACCAGGCTCCTCCATCCATGGGATTTTCCAGGCGAGAGTACTGGAGTGGGGTGCCATTGCCTTCTCCACCAAAGATAACAGAGATGGCCAATAGCACATTAAAAGATGCATTTCTCTAATAATTAAGTTGAGCAAGTCAGAACTACAGTGAGGTAACATCTCACACTCAGAAAGGCCATCATTAGAAAGTATACCAATATCAAATGCTGGAGAGGGTGAAAAGAAAAGGAAACCCTCATAGATGTTCATGGGAATATAAATTAGCATAACCACTATGAAAAATAGTATGGAGGTTCCTTTAAAACTAGAGTTCCCATATGATGCAGCAATCCCATTTCTGGGCATATATCTTGAGAAAATGCTATTTCAAAAAGATCCAAATAACCATGTATTCACTGAAGTACTATTTACAATAGCCAAGACATGGAAACAACCTAACTGTCCGCTGACAGATGAATGCATAAAGAAGATGTGTCTGTATATATTATATATGTGTATCTCTTATATATACACACAAATAGAATATTATTTATCCATAAAAAAGAATGAAATAATGCTGCTTGCAGTAGCATAGATAGAGATTATCATGTTAAGCAAAATAAATCTGAAATAGAAAGACAAATATCATGTGATGTCACTTACACATGGAATCTAAAATATCACACAGATGAACTTACCTATGACAGAAACAAACATGCAGAAAATAGACCTGTAATTGTCAAGAGGGAGGGAAGACAAAGGACAGATGGATTGGGAATTTGGAACTAGAAGTTGTGAACTATTATATATAGAATGGATAAACAAAAAGGTCCTATTGTATAGCACAGGAAATTATATTCAATACCCTGTATCAAAATATACTAGGAAAAAATATAAAGCTATAAATAAGTAAAAATGATGAATATATTGATATTGCTGTCTTCAAAGTGAGTGATTCAACTGTATCTTAAAATAAATCATAATGGTGGTAGATTTTAACACAGTGACTTTTAGGTGTGACTGGAACATATATTGAAATGGTGGTATATAGTTTTGCAGGAAAGAAGCAGATCGTGGGTGGAGAAATAAATTTTGGAAAAAAAAATATCTTCTCTGAGTATATTTATATTGACATATTAGTACAAGTAAAGGGATTAGACATAAATACTACTTAAATAATGAGGTACTTGTGAAGCAACCTAAGTGAACAGGATACTTTTATTTTATATTCGAGAAGCTTTTATTCTCACAACAATGATTATGAGTAGCTGTAAAAGTTCATGAGGGCTACATTTAAAAAATCTAACATGCTATTACTTAATTTATAGTACATGTTTTCATTTTGTAAATACTGTATATAAATCTCTTTCCATTAAATTCTTTTTGATTGATTCTATTAAATTATTTTTAGGCGCTATAGGCATTTGTTATTGACTTGGGTATATTTCCAAAGTTCTCTCCACAACTACTTTGCTAACTGAAATTAACAATGGCATTTCACAAGCACGTATAGCAAAGACTTTCCAGCCCAGGATTTTAGAGGAGAGGACTTGTGACCACTCTTGATTAGAGTTCACCTCTGTTTGTAAAGATACTTTGTTCCTGGAGAACTCACAGGGATTATAGTAGGACCCCAGGGAGAAGAAGTGAAGATGTGGCTTCTCAAAACCTGTTCTGGGTCCTAAAGGGATAGAATAAAGGTGGTTATTTAGGTTTAGTCCAGAACGCTGGATCGGAAAAATATATTGGGTTGGCCAAAATGTTTATCACAGAAAACGTTGGATGAACTTTTTTGGCCAACCAATATCCCACTATTTCAAGGCCAGGAAACCTGATCAGGATTGAAGAATTTTCATGCCTCCCATTCATTCAATAACAGTATAACTCGCCCCTCTACCTCCCAAGTGTATTGTGGAAACAGGACTCTGATTTGCTAAATTACGTGTGACAAACTGTAATACACAAAGTTTACTCACTCATGCACAGATGCTTTCTCATGGGCACAATGGGTGATCAGTCCCCTCTAGGGAAACACAAGTGGACAGAAGGTTCACATTTTCTCTCATAGTCTCAATACCAGCACTTGTTTCCAACATTTCTTTGGTTCTTTAAAGATTCTCTGGTTTTCTAGTGAATTTGCCCACAGAAGAGAGGGCACTGCCCCCATCAATCATTCTCTGGTATAAAATTCCTTTGGGGTCCCCTCCTCCTCATATCCTTTCTCTCTTTTCCAAGTAGCTCCTCAACAGTAGGCACAGGACAGCCTTAAACCACTGATAAATCCAGAGTTAATCCTTAAATATTGTCAAAACATATTAATGTTAATCCTTTTACATTTAATATCCTTAAAAATCTTCCCTTTATTTTCCTGAGATAAGCAGGCCTTTCTTCAGACCCATCCTTTCTCATATTTCACCTACACACTCTTTCTTGTTAGATGCAGTGTTAGGAACTCTCTTCTTAAGTTCACCATTGCCAGTGACAACTTGAACCACCATTACCATCGATAGAAGTAAACACTGCGTTAAGTCTAAATTATAAACCAGACCTCTGGAACACAGTCCAATTGAATCAAAGTGGATTTAGTGATTCATGCAAATATACAGAACTAAATGGATAGATGGGAAGCCGCATATATAAGAGCAACATATTTTTAAATGGTTGTAATCAGAATGTTTGGAGTCATAAGGAATACATTCTATTAATAGGTGGAAATCTTAAACAAGAAGACCTGAATTTCTTATCTAAAGAGGTCGTATTTCCCAGCCACTTTAAGCCCTATGCTATAGACAACTTTTTTTCACTCTTATCAACTTTAATCTTTTCTTTTAAATTTCTTAACATCACAGTGGCTAAGTATTTACTTAAAAATTAAATATCTATTTGAAGAGTGTGTACCTGCATGTGTGGTAGTTCAGTCATGTCCAGCTCTTTGCAGCCCCATGGACTGTAGCTTCCCAGACTCCTCTGTCCATGGGAGAATGACTCCTCTGTCAGGCAAGAATACTGAAGTGGGTTGCCATTTCCTCCTCCAGGAGATCTTCCCAACCCAGGATCAAAGTCATGCCTCCTGTGTTTCCTGCATTCCAGGCAAATTCTTTACCCTCTGAAACATCAGGGAAGCCCTGTGGAAGAGTGAACTGATAACAACTCAGGTTACAGACCATTGGAGGGTAAAAAGCACAATTCAGTTCTTGTAAGACAGGCTCTAGCTTAAGTTAAATCAGGTAAAAGGATATAGATGTCAGAGCACACCCTGACTTCTACTACATAGCGACATGGGGGTTAGGAGAGGAGCTTTTTAATATTATAAACAAATTCAGTATTTTTCTTAAAACAGAAATTAAATATTTCCATAGCTTTCAAAGGCTAGAAATGTGAAATCAAGATGTTGGCAGGGCCATGCTCTCATTGAAGACCCTTGTCGTGTCCAGCTTCTGCTGGCTACTGGCAAACCTCAGCTTTCCTTGGCTTATAGCTGCATCACTCCTGTCTCTGCCTTTGTCATCACATGGCCTCCTTCACTCTGGTGTGTCCATGTGTCTCCCAATCTATCTCTCCTTATAAGGACACAAGTAATTGGAGTTAGTGCCCTCCTAATCCAGTATGGCCATTTAAATTTGGTTATATGTGAAAAGACCATGTTTCCAAATAAGATCACATTCACTGGTATTGGCACTTTATGATACGTACATCTTTGCTGGGATATAATTCAACTCACAACACTTGGAAAATTACACAGATCAGAAACTCAGGTGTACATAAAGAAAGGAAGTGCATTTGAGAAGGACTAAATGGCATCAGCCAGGAGCCATAACTCACCCAGAAGATGCAGGAGACCTCGAGGCCAAGTCACCTGCCAATCAGAGCTCCATGAAAGCAGGACACAACATTTTCTGGACCTGCCCTGCCTCAGAAGCTCCATCAGGAGCAGGGGAAAAAATGCTTTTCATCTCTTTAGTCAATTTCCTATCAGTTTCCCATAAATCACTGAAATAGTCAACCCATTTGGCTACTTTGTACCATTCTCAACATGAGGGCTTCCTTGTGGCTCAGCTGGTAAAGAATCCCCCCCCGCAATGTGGAAGACCTGGCTTCAATCCCTGGGTCAGGAAGATCCCCTGGAGAAAGGAAAGGCTACCCACTCCAATATTCTGGCCTGGAGAATGTCATGGATCATATAGTCCATGGGCTCACAAAGAGTCAGACATGACTGAGTTACCTTCGCTTTCACTTTCAACATGATTAAAATTTTATATAATAAGAACAGTATCAACATCAAACATCTGCCTCCAGCATGCAGCTATTGCACTTAAGATGAAGATATCCTCACAGATCAGTCGCTCAGTCATGTCCGACTCTTTGCGACCCCATGAATCACAGCACGCCAGGCCTCCCTGTCCATCACCAACTCCCGGATTCACTCAGATTCACGTCCATCGAGTCAGTGATGCCATCCAGCCATCTCATCCTCTGTCTTCCCCTTCTCTTCCTGCCCCCAATCCCTCCCAGCATCAGAGTCTTTTCCAATGAGTCAACTCTTCACATGAGGTGGCCAAAGTACTGGAGTTTCAGCTTTAGCATCATTCCTTCCAAAGAAATCCCAAGGCTCATCTCCTTCAGAATGGACCGGTTGATCTCCTTGCAGTCCAAGGGACTCTCAAGAGTCTTCTCCAACACCACAGTTCAAAAACATCAATTCTTCGTTGCTCAGCTTTCTTCACAGTCCAACTCTCACATCGATACATGACCACAGGAAAAACCATAGCCTTGACTAGACGAACCTTTCTTGGCAAAGTAATGTCTCTGCTTTTGAATATGCTATCTAGGTTGGTCATAACTTTCCTTCCAAGGAGTAAGCATCTTTTCATTACATGGCTGCAGTCACCATCTGTAGTGATTTTGGAGCCCAGAAAAATAAAGTCTGACACTGTTTCCACTGTTTCCCCATCTATTTCCCATGAAGTGGTGGGACCGGATGCCATGATCTTCATTTTCTGAATGTTGACCTTTAAGCCAACTTTTTCACTCTCCACTTTCCCTTTCATCAAGAGGCTTTTGAGTTCCTCTTCACTTTCTGCCATAAGTGTGGTGTCATCTGCATATCTGAGGTTATTGATATTTCTCCCAGCAATCTTGATTCCAGCTTGTGTTTCTTCCAGTCCAGCGTTTCTCATGATGTACTCTGCATATAAGTTAAATAAACAGGGTGACAATATACAGCCTTGACGTACTCCTTTTCCCATTTGGAACCAGTCTGTTGTTCCATGTCCAGTTCTAAGTGTTGCTTCCTGACCTGCATACAGATTTCTCAAGAGGCAGGTCAGGTGGTCTGGTATTCCCATCTCTTTCAGAATTTTCCACAGTTTATTGTGCCAAAGCCACAGTCAAAGGCTTTGGCATAGTCAATACAGCAGAAATAGATGTTTTTCTGGAACTCTCTTGCTTTTTCCATGATCCAGGAGATGTTGGCAATTTGATCTCTGGTTTCTCTGCCTTTTCTAAAACCAGCTTGAACATCAGGAAGTTCACGGTTCACATATTGCTGAAGCCTGGCTTGGAGAATTTTGAGCATTACTTTACTAGAGTGTGAGATGAGTGCAATTGTGCGGTAGTTTGAGCATTCTTTGGCATTGCCTTTCTTTGGGATTGGAATGAAAACTGACCTTTTCCAGTCCTGTGGCCACTGCTGAGTTTTCCAAATTTGCTGGCATATTGAGTGCAGCACTTTCACAGCATCGTCTTTCAGGATTTGGAATAGCTCAACTGGAATTCCATCACCTCCACTAGCTTTGTTTGTAGTGATGCTTTCTAAGGCCCACTTGACTTCACATTCCAGGATGTCTGGCTCTAGGTCAGTGATCACACCATCATGATTATCTGGGTCATGAACATCTTTTTTGTACAGTTCTTCTGTGTATTCTTTCCATCTCTTCTTAATATCTTCTGCTTCTTTTAGGTCCATACCATTTCTGTCCTTTATCGAGCCCATCTTTGCATGAAATGTTCCTTTGGTATCTCTGATTTTCTTGAAGAGATCCCTAGTCTTTCCCATTCTGTTGTTTTCCTCTATTTCTTTGCATTGATCACTGAAGAAGGCTTTCTTATCTCTTCTTGCTATTCTTTGGAACTCTGCATTCAGATGTTTATATCTTTCCTTTTCTCCTTTGCTTTTCACTTCTCTTCTTTTCACAGCTATTTGTAAGGCCTCCCCAGACAGCCATTTTACTTTTTTGCATTTCTTGTCCATGGGAATGGTCTTGATCCCTGTCTCCTGTACAATGTCATGAACCTCATTCCATAGTTCATCAGGCACTCTATCTATCAGATCTAGGACCTTAAATCTATTTCTCACTTCCACTGTATAATCATAAGGGATTTGATTTAGGTCATCCCTGAATGGTCTAGTGGTTTTCCCTACTTTCTTCAATTTAAGTCTGAATTTGGCAATAAGGAGTTCATGGTCTGAGCCACAGTCAGCTCCCGGTCTTGTTTTTGCTGACTGTATAGAGCTTCTCCATCTTTGGCTGCAAAGAATATAATCAATCTGATTTCGGTGTTGACCATCTGGTGATGTCCATGTGTAGAGTCTTCTCTTGTGTTGTTGGAAGAGGGTGTTTATTATGACCAGTGCATGTTCTTGGCAAAACTCTATTAGTCTTTGCCCTGCTTCATTCCATATTCCAAGGCCAAATTTGCCTGTTACTCCAGGTGTTTCTTGACTTCCTACTTTTGCGTTCCAGTCCCCTATAATGAAAAGGACATCTTTTTTGGGTGTTAGTTCTAAAAGGTCTTGTAGGTCTTCATAGAACCGTTCAACTTCAGCTTCTTCAGCATTACTTGTTGGGGCATAGACTTGGATTACTGTGATATTGAATGGTTTGCCTTGGAAACGAACAGAGATCACTCTGTCATTTTTGAGATTGCATCCAAGTACTGCATTTCAGACCCTTTTGTTGACCATGATGGCCACTCCATTTCTTCTGAGGGATTCTTGCCCACATTAGTAGATATAATGGTCATCTGAGTTAAATTCACCCATTCCAGTCCATTTCAGTTCACTGATTCCTAGAATGTTGACATTCACTCTTGCCATCTCTTGTTTGACCACTTCCAATTTGCCTTGATTCATGGACCTGACATTCCAGGTTCCTATGCAATATTGCTCTTTACAGCATCGGACCTTGCTTCTATTACCAGTCACATCCACAGCTGAGTATTGTTTTTGCTTTGGCTCTATCCCTTCATTCTTTCTGGACTTATTTCTCCACTGATCTCCAGTAGCATATTGGGCCCCTACTGACCTGGGGAGTTTCTCTTTCAGTATGCTATCATTTTGCCTTTTCATACTGCTTATGGGGTTCTCAAGGCAAGAATACTGAAGTGGTTTGCCATTTTCTTCTCCAGTGGACCACATTCTGTCAGATCTCTCCACCATGAACCGCCCATCTTGGGTTGCCCCACGGGCATGGCTTAGTTTCATTGAGTTAGACAAGGCTGTGGTCCTAGTGTGATTAGATTGACTAGTTTTCTGTGAGTATGGTTTCAGTGTGTTTGCCCTCTGATGCCCTCTTGCAACACCTACCGTCTTACTTGGGTTTCTCTTACCTTAGGCGTGGGGTATCTCTTCACGGCTGCTCCAGCAAAGCGCAGCCATTGCTCCTTACCTTGGTCGAGGGTATCTCCTCACCACCGCCCTTCCTGACCTTCAATGTGGGATAGCTCTTCTAGGCCCTCCTGCGCCCACGAGGTGCCAAAATCCCTGGATTACTATTTCCATGTCTGAGAGATATTAATTTCCCTTGTAGTTCAGCCACAAACCAAATTGTAAATTTAACAATGGTCAAAAAACTAGCAAGACTAGACTGACCAATAAAAGGAGTAACAGAAAAATAGAGAGGGGGCATTGGGGGAACTCAAACAGTCACCAACATTTCTTCTGTAAGGCAGAAGAAGGAAAAAGCAGAAAGATGACTTTTAAAGTAAGATTATTGAAAATGTTACACAAAATTCAGATCTGATTTTAGAAGGACAAAACTATATATAGTGACTAGGGTTTAGACTTTTCTAGCAGTAATGTTGAGAAATTATTGTTGGCCAAGATTATGACTATGGCTAAATTCCAGCCAAAAGTAGAATGTACACTGCTTGTATGTATGAAGTAAGTAACAGTAAGTAATCAAAAATGATACTGGACACCTCTGGATAATAAATCACTTACAAGGGAGGCCAGAATATGTAAAACTAGGAAAACACATTGTTTTCTGCAAGTGATATTGGGAAAACTGGACAGCCACATATAAATCAATAAAGTTAGAACACACCCTCACACCATACACAAAAATAAACTCAAAATTGCTTAAATACTTCAATATAAGACATGACACCATACATTTCCTAGAAGAGAATTTGGGCAAAATATTCTTTGACTTAAACTACAGTGTTTTCTAAGGCCAGTCTACCAAGGCAATATAATTAAAAGCAAATATCAACAAATGGGACTTGATCAAAATAATAAGCTTTTGCACAGCAAAGAAAAGCATACATAAAACAAAGAGAACCTCAGAACAAGAGAAAACATTTTGCAAGCAATGTAACCAACAAGGAGTTTTCATCTAAAATATACAAACAGCTTAATAACATAGATATAAACAACCCAATCAAAAAATGTAGAATACCTAAACAGACATTATCCAAAGATACATACAAATGGCCATAAGGCACATGAAAAGATGCTCAACATCACATATTATTAGAGACATGCAAGTCAAAGCTACAATGAGGTAACACCTCACACTCAGAATGGCCATCATTAGAAAGTCTACAAGTAACAAATGCTGGAGAGGGTGTGGAGGAAAGAGAACCCTACTACACTGTTGATGGGAAGGTAAATTGCTGCAGTCATTATGAAAAATGAAAAATAGTATGGGTTTTCCTCAAAAAACTTAAAATGGAAGTCCCATATAATCCAGTAATCCCAGTTTTGCACATATATCCAAAGAAAATTCTAATTCAAAAAGACCCATGAGGACATCTGATCCCTTGTTTGGGAACTTGTCCTGCATATCTCTTCATCTGGATGTTGATTGTATCCTTTAATAATTTTTATAGATAATAAATTGGTAAGCTAACATGTAAAACATGCAAAAAAAACCACAAAAAACCATCCAACCAACCTAAAAAGATACATGCACCTCTATGTGAACAGTAGCACTGTTTTCAATAGCCAAGATAAGGAAACAGCCTAAATGTAAATGGACAGATGAATGCTTAAAGATTAACACACACACACACACACACACAAAGACTATTACTCAGCCATAAAAAATAATGAAATAATGCTACTTGCAGCAATATAGATAGAGCTAGAGATTATAATATCAAATGAAATAGAAAGACAAATATCATATGATATCACTTATATTTAGAGTCCAAAATACAACACACATGGAGTTACATATGAAACAGAAACAAACTCACATACATAGAAAACAGACTTGTGGTTGTCAAAGGAGAGGGAGGGTGGGGAGGGATGTAATGGGAGTATGGGATTAGCGAATGTGAACTACTATATCATATATACAATAGATAAACAAGGTCTTATTCTATAGTACAGGAAGCTATCTTCAATATTCTGTGATATGTCATACTAGGAAACTGTTAATTAATAAAGATGTTGAGATTTCTGTTTTGAAAATAAATGATCATACTTATCATCAAATAAAGCATAATGGTGGTCAGTGTTTAACACCTTGAGTTCTAGGTGTGGTGGGCAGATAAAAATTGAAATGTTAAATAGGAAGCAAGACATGGTTTTGAAGGGAAGGCACAGGTTTGTGGATGGAGATATAAATTTTGGACTAAACTACCAGATTTTAATATATTTAAATCTATTAGCAAAAGTAAAGGATTATACATGAATACAAGAAAATACTTTGGTGCTTATGAAGCCACCTAAGTGATGAGGAAACCTGTTTTATATTCTATTAGCTTCCCCACCCAAGAAGACAATGAATAGCTATATAGTTCCCTGAATGCTTTAATTTTTAAATCTAGTAAGCTGTCATTTCCTCTATAGCACATAGTTTATTTTAATTTTGAGAATACAGCATATAAATCTCTGCATCTTTGATTATTTCCATTAAGTTATGTTTAGGTATTATAAGCATTTGCTAAAAAGTCCTCAAGTATTCAGTCTTGTGCAACACTTTGCCACCTCCTAGACTCTAGCACAGCAGGTTTCCCTGTCCATGCGAGTTCACAGTCAACAATACCGGAGTGGGTTGCCATTTCCTACACCAGATATGTTAACCTTGGATATAATTCCAAAGTTCTCTCCATAACTACTTTACTAACTGAAAGTACCAAGGGCATTTTACAAACAAATGACGCAAAGACTTTCCAGCCTGGGATTTTAGAGGAGAGGACCTCTGACCATTGCCTTTAGAGTGGAGGTCACCTCTGCTTGTAAAAGTCTTTGTTACTGGAAAACTCACAGTGATCAGGGTATAAACCCAGGGAGAAAAAGTGAGGATATGGCAACTCAAAACCTGTTCTGGGTTCTAAAGGGATGGAATAAATGTGTCCCCTGAGGTTTAGTCAACAAACAATATCAGGTTAGCCAAAGAGGTCATTCGGGTTTTCCATAAGCTGCTATAGAAAATGGGAATGGACTTTTTATCAGCCCATATACCATTATTTCAAGGCCAGGAACCCTGCTCAGGACTAAAGAATTTTCATGCCTCTGACTCATTTTGGACCAGTACCCCTTGCCCCTCTACTTCCCAAATGTGTTATGGACACAGGACTCTAATTTTGCAAAAATATATCACAAACTAATGTGCAAAGTTCACTCAATCATATACAGAGGCTTTCTCATGGGCTTAATGGGTGACAGGTCACCTCTGGGGAAGGCAAGTGGACAGAACGTTCACATTCTCCCTCAATCCTCAATACCAATATTTCTCTCCAACCCTTTTGTCCCTTGAAGACTCTCTGGATTTCTAGTTAATGCCAATCCCTAGAAGAGAGGGAGCTGCCCCAACATTCATTCTGTGGCATAAAAATTATTTAGGGGTCCCCCTCCCTCCTCAGGTTCTTTCTCTCTTCTCCATGTAGCCCCTCAACTGAGGCACAAGACAGCCTTAAACCACTGCCAAATCCAAAGTGTTCTCTCTGAAATTTTGTCAAAGCATACTAATGTAAATCCCTCTGCATTTAATCTTTTTAAAATTGTCTCTTAATTTTCCTGGGATAGGAACACTTTTCTTCACACCCATTCTTTCTCCCTTTTCACCTACATACTCTTTCTTGTCAGACGCACAGGTATAAACTCTCATCTTAAGTTCACCCACTGGCAACTTTAACTGCCATTACCATTGACAGAGGTAAAACCTGTCTTAGCCAATACAAAATCTAATTGGATCAAAGTGAATTTGGTGACTATTCCAAATCATTCTGAGATTCATGCAAATACAGAGAACTAAATGGCTAACTTAGAAACAACATTATATATGTGCCACAGAGTTTTTTTAAAGGTTGTGTTCAGAGTGTTTGGTTCAAATCTTAAACAAGGAGATTTGAATTTCATGTCTAAAGAAGTCAAACGTTTGCCAACCAGTTAAGCCCTATGATAAGATGGTTTTTAAACTCTTCAACCACTTTAATCTTTTCATTTAAAGGTTTAAACATCACAATGGCCAGGCATTTATTTGAACAATAAACATAGTTTAAGAGTGAACCAATTCAGGTTACAACATATTACAGCAATTGTGAAAAGCACAATTCAGTTCTTGTGTTTCCTGGGCGATGCTCTCTTTGAAGGCTTTTATCTTCTCCGCTTTCTGCTGGTTGTCTGACAGTCCTCGGCTTTCCTTGGCTTGCAGCTGCATCACTCCTGTCTCTGCCTTTGTCATCACCTGGCCTCCTTCACTCTGGTGTGTCTATGTGTCTCCAGATCTCTCTCTCTCCTTATAAGGACACCAGTCATTGGAGTTTTGATCACCTAATCCGATATGACTTCCTTGGTTATATGTGCAAAGACCCTATTTCCAAAAAAACGTGACATTCACAGGTATTGGGAGATTAGGACTTAAATATATCTTTTAGAAGGACACAGTTCAAGTCAAAATATTGGAAAACTATGTCAGCCAGAAACTTAGGTCTATATAAATAAAGGAGGAGCATTGATAAGGAATAAATGAAGTCAGCCAGGAGCCACACTTACACAGAAGCCCAGGAGACCATAGGGCCCGAGTCACCTGCCAATCAGAGCTCCATGAACTCAGAACACACTCTGCCACAGCAATTGGTGAAACTCCCTGCACTCAGAAGCTCCATCAGTAGGAAAAAAAAAAAAAAAAAAAGGGAAAAAGACTTCTCTTTGTTCAGTTTTCTACCAGGTTTTCCTATAATTGACCAAAATAGTCTTCCCCTTGGCTATTTACTAACACTCTCATCATTGTTAAATTTCCATATAATAAGAATACCACCAACATCATGCGTCCACCTTTCACATGTAACTATTGCAATTAACATGACAATATCTTCACTTTATTCCCCAAAGAGAAGATGCATCCCTATCTTTCCCCACATCCATATCTGAGAGATATTAATTCTGCTTCTAGTTCAACTACAATCCCACCTGGCTATTTTGTAATCGAAAAATTAAATTGTAAAGTTAACAATGGACAAAACAATTTCAGTCATGTAGCTAGACTGACCAATAAAGAGAGGGAGGGAGATAACTCAACCACCCACCCACATTCCTTATACAAGTAGAAGAAGGAGAAAACAGGAAGAGACTTTTAAAAGATTATTGAAAATACTTCTTAGAATTAAGATCTAATTTCAAATGGGCAACATTGAATGTGGGGAGTAAGATTTAAACTTTTCTAACCATAGTGCCAAGATCTGGTTGTTGGTCAAGATTATGACTATGGCAAAATTCTCACCAAAATTAGAATGAACATGTCTTGGCTGTAGGAGGTAATAAAATAGCAAGGAATCAAGAATGACACTGAACACCTATGGTCAATTAGTCTTTGACAGGAGAGGCCAGAATATATAAAATGAGGAAAACACACTCTTTTCAGCAAGTGCTGCTGTGAAACCTGGACAGCCACTTGCAAATTTAAAAAGTTAGAACGCACTCTCACACCACACACAAAAATAAACTCATGAAGGCTTAAAGACTTCAACATAAGACATGACACCATAGAGCTCCTAGAAGAGAATACAGGCAGAACATTCTCTGACGTAAATCATGCTGGTGTTTTCTAAGGTCAGTTTCCAAGGCGACAGATATAAAAGCAAAAATAACCAGAGGAATCTAATCAAATTAACAAGCTTTTGCACAACAAAAGAAACCATAAACAAAGCAAAAAGCCAATATACAGAATGAAAGACAATATCTGCAAACCATGCAACCAAATAAGGTTTAATATGCAAAATATACAAACAGGGACTTTCTGTCAGTCTAGTGGTCAAGACTTCACCTTCCAATGCAGAAGGTATATGTTTGATCCCTGGTTGGGGAGCTTAAATCCCACATGCCTTACAGTCAAAATCATAAAACAAAAACAATATTGTAATAAATTCAATATAGAATTTAAAGAAAAGAGTACACACACAAAATATTATATATATAGTGCATAGAACTCAGTAATGAAAAAACAACAACAACAAAAAAATTTGGCAGAATACCTACACAGACATTTCTCCAAAGACAACATGCATATGGCCTATAGGCACATGAAAAGATGCATTTCTCTAATAATTAGCTAATTAGCAATGTTCAGCAAGTCAAAACTACAGTGAGGTACCACTTCACACAAATAGCCATCGTTAAGAAGCCTACAGAGAAGAAATACCGCAGAAGGTGTAGAGAAAAGGAAAGCTTCCTCTTCTGTTGGTGGGATAATAAATTGGTGCAATTACTATAAAGAATAGTATGGAGGTTCCTCAAACAACTAAAAATAGAGTCACCGTATGATCCAGCAATTTCATTTCTGGGCATATATCTGGATAAATATCTAATTGAAAAAGATACATGCAACCCTATGTTCTAAATACCCTATTTACAATAGACAAGACAAGCAATGTAAGTGTCCATCAGCGGATCAAAATGTAAAGCAGTATGTATATATTTATCATATATATTATGCATTTACTATTAATGTATATATCTCAGATATGCAGATGACACCACACTTATGGCAGAAAACAAAGAAGAACTAAAGAGCCTGTTGATGAAAGTGAAAGAGCAGAGTGAAAAAGTTGGCTTAAAACTCAACATTCAAAAAACTAATTTCATGGCATCCAGTCCCATCACTTCATGGCAAATAGATGGGGAGACAATGGAAACAGTGGCAGACTTTATTTTGGGGGTCTCCAAAATCACTGCAGATGGGGACTGCAGCCATGAAATTACAAGACGCTTGCTCTTTGGAAGAAAAGCTATGACTAACCTAGACAGCATATTAAAAAGCAGAGACATTACTTTGCCGACAAAGGTCCATCTAGACAAAGCAATGATTTTTCCAGTAGTCACGTATGGATTTGAAAGTTGGACCATAAAGAAAGCTGAGTGCTGAAGAATTGATGCTTTTGAACTGTGGTGCTGGAGAAGACTCTTGAGAGTCCCTTGGACTACAAGGAGATCCAGCCAGTCAATCCTAAAGGAAATCAGTCCTGAATATTCTTTGGAAGGGCTAATGGTGAAGTGGAAGCTCCAATACTTTGGCAACCTGATGCGAAGAACTGACTCATTGAAAAAGACCCTGATGCTGAAAGATTGAAGGTGGGAAGAGAAGGGGATGACAGAGGATGAGACGCTTGGATGGTATCACTGACTCAATGGACATGAGTTTGAGTGAACTCCGGGAATTGGTGATGGACAGGGAGGTCTGGCATGCTTCATCCACGGGGTCTCAGAGAGTCAGAAATGACTGAGCGACTGAACTGACACAAAGTAGAATAGTACTCAGACATAAAAAAAATGAAATAATGCCATTTGCAACAACATGGATAGACCTAGAGATTATCATACTCAGGAAAGTTAAGTCAGAAATAGAAAGATAAACATCATATGATATCGCTTACACGTGGAATGTGAAATATGAAACAAATGAACTCATTGACGAAACAGAAATAAACTCACATGAATAGAGAACAGACTTGTAGTTGACAAGGGAGAGGAAGAGGAGAAGAGGGGTGGAATGGGAATTGGGGATTAGCAGATGTGAGCTGTTACATATAGAATGGATAGACTACAAGTTTCTATTGTATAGAACAAGAAGGCATATTCCATTTCCTGTAACAAATCATACTAGGATAAATGAATGAATAAGCATTGAGATCCTGCTCTTGAAAGTGAACAATTGTACTGTTTCTTGAAATAAAGTGTAATATTGTTCTGTTTTTAGCACATAAATTTTCAGTTGTGGATGGAACATACAAATTGAAATATTAAATAGGGAGTGATATGTGGTTTTGGAGGGAAGAAAAGGGATTATGGTTGGAGATGTAAATTTCTGAATAAAATACCCTATTTGAGTATATTTAAGTTTACATATTAGTAAAAGTAAAGGGATTAGACATCAGTTGAGTTGAGTTCAGTCGTTCTGTCGTGTCTGACTCTTTGTGAACCTCATGGACTGCAGCACACCAGGCCTCCCTGTTCATCATTAACTCCTGGAGTTTACTCAAACTCATGTCCATCGAGTCAGTGATGTCATCCAACCATCTCATCCTCTGTCATCCCCTTCTCCTCCTGCCCTCGATCTTTCCCAGCATCAGGGTCTTTTCCAATGAGAGTTCTTCACAACAGGTGGCCAAAGTACTGGAGTTTCAGCTTCAGCATCAGTCCTTCCAATGAACACCCAGGAATGATGTCCTTTAGGATGGACTGGTTGGATCTCCTTGCAGTCCAAGGGACTCTCAAGAGTCTTCTCCAACACCACAGTTCAAAAGCATCAATTCTTCAGAACTCAGCTTTCTTTGTAGTCCAACTCTCACATCCATACATGATCACTGGAAAAACCATAGCCTTGACTAGATGGACCTTTGTTGGCAAAGTAATGTTTCTACTTTTTAATATGCTGTCTAGGTTGGTCATAATTTTCCTTCCAAGGAGTAATCATCTTTTAGTTTCATGGCTGCAATCACCATCTGCAGTGATTTTGGAGCCCCCAAAAATAACTGTTTCCACTGTTTCCCCATCTATTTCCCATGAAGTGATGGGACCAGATGCCATGGTCTTAGTTTTCTGAATGTTGAGTTTTAAGCCAACTTTTTCACTCTCCTCTTTCACTTTCATCAAGAGGCTCCTTAGTTCCTTTTTGGTTTCTGCCATAAGGGTGGTATCATCTGCATATCTGAGGTTATTGATTTTTCTCCCAGCAATCTTGATTTCAGCTTGTGCTTCTTCCAGCCCAGGGTTTCTCATGATGTACTCTGCATATAAGTTGAATAAGCAGGGTGACAATATGCAGCCTTGATGTACTCCTTTTCCTATTTGGAACCAGTCTGTTGTTCCATGTCCAGGTCCAACTGTTGCTTCCTGACCTGCATACAGATTTCTCCAGACACAGGTCAGGTGGTCTAATATTCCCATCTCTTTCAGAATAGTCCACAGTTTATTGTGATCCACACAGTCAAAGGCTTTGGCATACTCAATAAAGCAGAAATAGGTGTTTTTCTGGAACTTTCTTGCTTTTTTCCATGATCCAGCGGATGTTGGCAATTTGATCTCTGGTTCCTCTGCCTTTTCTAAAACCAGCTTGAACATCTGGAAGTTCACAGTTCACATATTGCTGAAGCCTGGCTTGGAGAATGTTGAGCATTACTTTACTAGCGTGTGAGATGAGTGCAATTGTGTGGTAGTTTGAGCATTCTCTGGCATTGCCTTTCTTTGGGATTGGAATGAAAACTGACCTTTTCCAGTCCTGTGGCCACTGCTGAGTTTTCCAAATGTGCTGGGATATTGAGTGCAGCATTACTCAGCAATAAAAAAGAATGAAATAATTGCATTTACAGCCACATGGGTCAACCAAGAGATTATTATACTAAGTAAAATAAATCTGAAATGGAAAGACAAATATCATGTGGTGTCACTTATATATGGAATCTAAAATATGATGCAGTGAACTTTCCTATGAAACAGAAACGAACATGCACTGAGAATAGAGCTGTGGTTGTCAAGGGGAGGGAGGCAGGGAGAGGGATAGATTGGGAATTCCGGACTAGAAGCCGTGAACTGTTATACATAGAATGGTTAAACTACAAAGTCATAATGCATAGCAAAGGAAACTATATTCAATATCTTGTAATACATAATACTGCTGCTGCTGCTGCTAAGTCGCTTCAGCCGTGTCCGACTCTTTGCAACCCCATAGGCGGCAGCCCACCAGGCTCCCCCGTCCCTGGGATTCTCCAGGCAAGAACACTGGAGTGGGTTGCCATTTCCTTCTCCAATGCATGAAAGTGATAAGTGAAAGTTAAGTCACTCAGTCATGTCCGACTCTTAGCGCCCCATGGACTGCAGCCTATTGGACTTCTCCATCCATGGGATTTTCTAGGCAAGAGTACTGGAGTGGGGTGCCATTGCCTTCTCCGATACATAATACTAGGAATATATATATATATATATATATATATAAAACTACAAATAAATAAAAATGATGACTATATGACTATATTGAGATTCCTGTCTTAAAAGCAAGTGATTCTACTATATTTTAGAATAAATCATAATGGTGGTCAAATTTTAACACAGTGAGTTTTAGGTGTGAGTGGAACGCAGATTGAAATAATGATATATAGTTTTGGAGGAAAGAAACAGGACTATAAATTTTGGAATAAAATACCCTCTACGAGTATATTTATACCAACATATTAGTACAATTAAAGGCATTAGGCAGCAGTAGTATTTAAATAGTGCTTTACAAAGCAATCTACATGAATATAAAACTTCTATTTTACTTTGAGAACCTTTTTTCCCCCCAACAATGACTATAAATAGCTGCAGAATTTTGTGAGTTCTACATTTTTAAAATCTAGTGTGTTATAATTACATTTATAGCATATATATAGCATATATATGTAATGTTTACATTTTGTAAATAGTGTATATAAATCTCAGCATCTTTGATTTTTCCATTAAATTATGTTTAGGTGTTATAAGCATTTGTTAATGACTTGGATATATTTCCAAAGTTCTCTCCTTAACTACTTTAGTAACTGCAACTACTGATGGCATTTCACAAACACATGAAATAAAGACTTTCTAGTCCAGGATTATAGAGGAGAGTGACCACTGTGTTTTGTCTAGAGGGCACCTCTGCTTATAAATTCACTTTGTTCCTGGAGAATTCACAGTGATCATAGTAGGACCCCAGGGAGAAGAAGAGAGGATGTGGCCACTCAAAACCTGTTCTGGGTTTTAATGGGATAGAATAAATGTGGTTCTTGAGATTTAGTCCAGAATACTGGATCAGAAAACAGTATTGGGTTGGCGAAAATGTTCATTAACAGAAAGTTCTGAATGAACTTTTTGGCCAACCAGTATCCCGGTATTTCAAGGCCAGGAACCCTGTACAGGATTGAAGAATTTTATGCTTGCTGCTCATTCTGTAACAATACACCTCGTGCCTCCATCTCCCAACTGTATTGTGGAACCAGGACTCTGATTTGCAAAAATACATATAAAAAACTGTAACACACAAGTTCATTCACTCATGCACAAATGCTTTCTCATGGGCACAATGGGTGATCAGTTCCCTCCGGGAAAGACACGTGGATAGAGGTTCACATTCTCCCTCATGTTCTCAATACCAACACTTGTTTCCAACCTTCTCTTGGTCCCTTAACAATTCTCTGGTTTTCTACTTAATAGGCCCCCAGAACACAGGGAGCTGCTCCCAACACTCATTTCCTCATATAAAATTCCTTTGAGTTCCCCTCCTCCTTATATCTTTTCTCTCTTCTCCAAGTAGCCCCTTAACAGTAGGCAAAAAAAGCCTTAATTCAGTTCGGTTCAGTTGCTCAGTCGTGTCTGATTCTATGTGACCCCATGGACTGCAGCACGCCAGGCCTCCCTGTCCATCACCAGTTCCCAGAGTTTACTCAAACTCATGTCCATTGAGTTGGTGATGCCATCCAACCATCTCATCCTCTGTCTTCCCCTTCTCCTCCCACCTTCAATCTTTCCCAGCATTAGGGTCTTTTCACATGAGTCAGTTCTTTACATCAGGTGGCCAAAGTATTGGAGTTTCAGCTTCAGCATCAGTTCTTCCAAAGAATATTCAGGACTGATTTCCTTTAGGATGGACTGGTTGGATCTCCTTGCAGTCCAAGGGACTCTCAAGAGTTTTCTCTAACACCACAGTTCAAAAACATCAATTCTTCGGCGCTCAGCTTTCTTTATAATCCAACTCTCACATCCATACATGACTTCCAGGAAAAAACCATAGATTTGACTAGATAGACCTTTGTTGGCAAAGTAATGTCTCTGCTTTTTATATGCTGTATAGGTTGGTCATAACTTTTCTTCCAAGGGGCAAGTGTCTTTTAATTTCATGGCTTCAGTCACCGTCTGCAGTGATTTTGGAGCCCAAAGAAATAAAGTCTGTCACTGTTTCCCCATCTATTTGCCATGAAGTGATGGGACCAGATGCCATGATCTTAGTTTTATGAATGTCGAGCTATAAGCAACTTTTTCACTCTCCTCTTTCACTTTCATTAAGAGGCTCTTTAGTTCCTCTTCACTTTCTGCCATAAGGGTGGTGTCATCTGCATATCTGAGGTTATTGATATTTCTCCCAGCAATCCTGATTCCAGCTTGTGCTTCATCCTTAAACTACTGTCAAATCCACTGTTCATTCTGAAACATTGTCCAAACATATTAATGTTAATCCTTCCATATTTCATCTTTTTAAAAACCTTCCCTTATTATTCCTAGGACGGGGGACCCTTCTTCAGACCCATTCTTTCTCATTTTTCACCTACACAGTCTTTCTTGTAGGATGCAATGGTGTGAACTCTCATTTTAAGTTCATCATTACCACTAACAACTTTAACCACCATTATCATCCATAAATATTGTGCTATATCTCAGACATAACCCAGGCCCCTGGAACACAATCCAGCTAGATCATAGTGTACTTACTGATTCATGAAAATATACAGAACTAAGTGGATAACTTAGAAGCCACATGATATACATGAAACAGGTTTTTAAATGGTTATAATCAGAATGTTTGGAGTCATAAGGAAGACATTCTATAAACTGGTGCAAATCTCAAACAAGGAGACTTGAACTTCTTGTCTGAAGAACTCAAACATATTTCCCAGTCACTTGTTAAGTCCTATGATGACACATTTTTTTTTCACTCTTAACAATTTTAATCTTTTTATTTAAATTTCTAAACATCACAGTTGCTAACGATTTACTTAAAAATTAAATATCTATTTGAAGAGTGAACTGATACCCACCTAGGTTGCAGCACATTAGAGGATGAAAAGCACAATTCAGGTCTTGTAAGACAGGCCCCAAATTAAGTTAAACCAGATAAGGGGATCCATATATCAAAGTAAATCCTGGCTTTTACTACAAAACCACTTGTGGATCGGGGGGGTGGGGTGGTTAAAAGTTATAAACAAATTCTACTTATTTTTTAAGACAGAAATTTAATTTTTGCATAGCTTTTGAAGGCTAGAAATCTGAAATCAAGGTGTTGGCAGTGCCATGCTCTCCTTGAAGACTCTTACTTAGTCCAGCTTCTGCTGGTTACTGACAACCTTCAGCTTTCCTTGGCTTGTAGCTGCATCACTCCTGTCTCTGCCTTCATCATCACATGGACTCCTTCACTCAGATGTGTCCACGTGTCTCCAAATCTCTCTCTCCTTATAAAGACACAAGACACTGGAGTTAGTACCCACCTAATCCAGGATGACCATCTAAATTTGGTTATATATGCAAAGACCATATTTCCAAATAAGGTCATATTCAAAGATATTGGGAGTTTATAATATACATACATCTTTGAGGGGACACAATTCAACTCACAACACTTGGAAAATTATATAGGTTGGAAACTCAGGTGTATGTAGAGAAAAGAAGAGCACTAGAGAAGGAATAAATGAAGTAAACCAGGAACCACACTTGCCCAAAAGATGCAGAAGACCATGAGGCCAAAGTCACCTGCCAATCAGAGCTTTATTAATGCAGGAAACACTCTGCCACAGCATTGGCTGGACTCTCCCTGCCTCAGAAGCCCTATCAGAAGCAGGGGAAAAGAAGGCTTTTCATCTCTTCAGTCAGTCAGTTTCCCATAAATAACCAATAGTCTACCCCTCTGACTATGTAGCACCATTTTCACCATGATTAAACCTCCATATAATAAGAACAGGAGCAACATCATGCAGCTGCCTCCAGTGTGCACCCATTACCCTTACAATAAAGATAGTCTCACTCTCTTCCCCAAAAAAGAAGGTGCCAAATTATTTCCATTACTACTTCCATATCTGGGGTATATTAATTTCCATTGTAGTTTCAGCTACAGACTGAACTTGGTATTTTGGAATCTAAACTTTAAATTGTAAATTTAGCAATTGCCAAAAAAAAAAAAAAAAAAAAAAAAACTGACAAGACATGTAACTAGATTGACCAAAAAAAGGAGAAACAGAGAAGAGAGATAGAGAGTGGGGTAAGGAGAACTCAAACCACCACCAACATTTCTTATATAAAACAGGAGAAGGAAAAAGCAGGAAGTTGACTTTTAAAATAAGATGTTTGAAAATGTTACATAGAATTCAAATCTGATTTCATAAGCACCAAATTGGGTATGGGAACTAGGATTTAGACCTTTCTAGCACTACTGTCCATAACTGATTGTTGGCCAAGAAAATGGCTATGGCAAAATTCTAGCCAAATGTAGAATGTACACTACTTGTGTGTATGAAATAAGAAATAGCAAGGAATCAAGAATGACACTAAACACCTATGGATAATTAATCTTTGACAAGGGAGACCAGAATATATAAAATGAGGAAAACACATTGTCTTCAGCAAGTGATGTGGGGAAAGCTGGACAGCCACCTATAAATCAATAAAGTTACAACATACCCATGCACCATATACAAAATAAATGCTAAATGCCTTAAAGATTTATATACAAGACACAACAGCATAAATCTCCTAGAAGAAAACATAGGCAAAACATTGACATAAACCATACCCGTGTTCTCTAAGGTCAGTCTACCAATGCAACAGAAATAAAAGCAAATACCAACAAATGAGACTTGATCAAAATAATGAGCTTTTGCACTGCTAAGAAAACCATACACAAAGCAAAAAGAGCACATATAAAACAAAAGAAAATATTTAGAAATAATGCAACCAACAAGGGCTTACCATCAAAAATATGCAAACAGCTCAATAACATGAAGACAAACAACCCAATCAAAAAATATGTAAAATACCTAAGTAGACATGTCTCCAATGATACATTCAGATGCCCATTAGGGGCATAAAAACATGTTCAACCTCACAAATTATTAGAGAAATACAAGTCAAACCTACAATAAGGTAACAACACACACTGGTCTGAATGGTCATTATTAGAAAGGCTACAAATAACAAGAGAATCTTCCTACACTACTGTTAGATAGGTAAATTGGTGCAGCTACTATCAAAAATAATATGAGTTTTCCTCAAAAAAACTTAAAAATTCCTGTTTGTTCAGTCACTCAGTCGCGTCCAACTCTTTGCCACCACATGGACTGCAGCATGCCAGGCTTCCCTGTCCTGCACCATCTCTAGGAGTTGTTCAAACTCATGTCCATTGAGTCAGTGAAGCCATCCAACCATCTCATCCTCTGTTGTCCCCTTCTCCTCCTGCCTTCAATCTTTCCCAACATCAGGGTCTTTTCTAATGAGTTGGCTTTTTGCATCAGGTGGCCAAATTATTGGAGCTTCAGCTTCAGCATTAGTCCTTCCAGTGAATATTCAGGACTGATTCCCTTTAGGATTGACTGGCTTGACCTCCTTGTAGTCCAAGGAACTCTCAAGAGTCTTCTACAACACCACAGTTCAAAAGCCTCAATTCTTCAGTGTTTGGTCTTCTTTATGGTCCAACTCTCACATCCATACATGACTACCAGTAAAACCATAGCTTTGACTATACAGACCTTTGTTGGCCAAGTAATGCCACTGCTTTTTAATACACTGTCTAGGTTTGTCATAGCTTTTCTACCAAGGAGCAAGCGTCTTTTAATTTCATGCCTTCAGTTGCCATCTGCAGTGACTTTGGAGCCCAAGGAAATAAAGTCTGTCACTGGATATTCAATATCCTGTGATAAATCATACTAGTACAAAGTATATTAATAAAGATGTGCAGATTCCTGTTTTGAAAGTGAGTGATTGTACTGTATGTTTAAATAAAGCATAATGGTGGTCAGTGTTTAACACATTGAGTTCTAGGTGTGGTGGGAACATACAAATTGAAATATTTAATAGAAAGTGATATGTGGTTTTGGAGAAAGATGCAGGTTCGTGGTAGGAGATATAAATTTTTGAATAAAATACCAGACATGAGTATCTTTAAATATACATATTAGCAAAATAAAGGGATTATACATCAATACTATTAAAATACTTCAGTGCTCTAGGTAGCCACCTAAGAGGAAGCCTTTCTTTAATACTCTAGTAGTTTCCCCCACCAAGAATGACACCAAGTAGCTATATAGTTTGTGAATGCTTTAATTTTTAAACTAATATGCTACCATTTTATTCATAGCATCTCATTTATTTTCCTTTTGAAAACACAGCATATACATCTCTAAATCTTTTATTATTTCCATTAAGTTATTTTTGTGATAAACATTTGTTAATATCCTCTTGTACTCAGTTGTGTCCAACTCTTTGTGACCCCACAGACTGTAGCCCACCAGGCTCCTCTGTCCATGGGATTTCCTAGGCAAGAATAATTGAGTGGGTTGCCATTTCCTATTCCAGATTTGTTAATGACTTGGATATATTTCTGGGATTCCCTGGTGGCTCAGTTGGTAAAGAATCTGTCTACAATGCAGGAGACTTGGGTTTGATCCTTGGGTGGGGAAGATCCTCTGGAGAAGAGATATGGCAACCCATTCCAGTATTCTTGACTGGAGAATTCCAGGGACAGAGCATCCTGGTGGGCTACTGTCCATGTGGTCGCAGAGTCAGACACAACTGAGCTACTAAAGCTTTCTTCTCTCTTTATGGATATATTTCCAAAGTTCTCTCCATAATTACTTTACTAACTGAAATTACCAATGGCATTTTACAAACGAAGAAAAAACTTTTCAGCCCAGGATTTTAGAAAAGAGGACTTGTGACCACTATCTTTAGACTAGAGGACACCTCTGCTTGTAAAGTTCTTTGTTCCTAGAAAACTCAACAGTGATCAGGGTAGGACCCCAGGTGGAAGAAACAAGGATGTGGCTACTCAAACCTGTTCTGGCTTTTAAAGGGGTGAATTAAATGTGTTCCTTGAGGTTTAGTCAACAAAGAATATTGGGTAGGCCAAAGAGCTCATTCAGGGTTTTGCATAAGATGTGACAGAAAATGCAAATGAACATTTTGCCCAACCCCTATGCTATTATTTCAAGGCCAGGAACCCTGCTCAGGATTAAAGAATTTTCATGCGTCTGACTTATTTTGAAATAGTTCAATTTGCCCCTCCCCCTCGCAAATGTGTTGTGGACAAGGAACTCTAATTGTGCAAAAATGCATATCACAAACTAATACACAACATTCGCTCCTCTACAGAGGCTTTCTCATGGGCATAACTGGAGATCATTCATCTCTGGGGAAGATGGGTGGACAGAAGATTCACATTCTCCCACAGTTCTCAGTACCACCCTTTCTTGGTTCTTTCACTTCTTTCCAACCTTTTCTTGGTCTCTTAAAGACTGTCTGGTTTTCAAGTTACAAAGGTCCCCACAAGAGAGGGAGCTGCCCTAAGCCTTCATTCTCTGGCATAAAAATTCCACTGGAGTCTCCCTCCAACCTCAAATCACTTCTCTCTTCTTCAAGTAGCCCCTCAACAATAGAAAAAAGTGAAAGGAAAGGAAAGTTGCTCAGTGGTGTCCGACTCTTTGTGACCCCATGGACTGTAGCCTACAGGCTCCTCTGTTCATGGAATTTTCCAGGCAATAGTCCTGGAGTGGATTGTCATTTCCTTCTCCAGGGGATCTTCCCAACCCAGGGATCAAACCCAGGTCTCCCGCATTGTAGACAGATGCTTTACTGTCTAAGCCAAAAAGATAGCCTTAAACCACTGCCTAATCTACAATGTTCTGTCTGAAATACTGTCTAAACACTGTAATGTTAATCCTTCTGCATTCAGTCTTTTAAAAATCTTTCCTTAATTTTCCTGGGATAAACATATCTTTCTTCCGACCCATTCTTTGTCATTTTTCACCTACACACTCTTTCTTGTTGGATGCACTGGTATAGATTCCCATCTTAAAGTTTACCATCACCAAGGAAACTTTAACCACCATTACCATCAATAGAGGGAAAACCTGTGTTAAGTCTAAAACATAACCCAATATCCTGGAGCACAATCCAATTAGATCAAACTGGATTTAGCAAATAGTCTAAATCATTCTGAGTTTCATGCAAATACAGAGAACTAAGTGATTAACTATTATATACATGACACAGATTTTTTAAAGAGTTGTGTTCAGAGTTTTTGGAGTGGTAAGGAAGATATTCTGAATTGGTCCAAATCTTAAACAAGGAGACTTGAATTTCATGTCTAAAGAGGTCAAACATTTGTCAACCAGTTGAGCCCTTTGATAAAAATGACTTTTTAAAAACTCTTAAAACCATCTAAATATTTTCATTTATATTTCTAAACATCACAGGGGATAAGAATTTATTTAAAAAATAAGCATATTTGAAGAGTCAGCCAATACCACGTCAGATTACGGTATCTTAAAAGGTGAAAAGCACAGTTAAATTGCAAAACAGGCTTGAATATAAGCTAAACCAGATAAGGAAATTCAGGTGACCAAGTATATCCTGTTCTATACCACCAAACCACCTAGGGGTCAGTAGAAGAGCTTCTAAAAAATAATAAAGAAAAATTCAGCTTGTTTTTTCCTAAGATATATATTTAATCTTTCCATAGTGTTTGAAGGCTAGAAATCCAAAATCTAGGTGTTGGCAGGACATGCTTTCTTTGAAGGCTTAAAGATCTTCATGATCAAGATAATCATGATGGTGTGATCACTCACCTAGAGCCAGACATCCTGAAATGTAAAGTCAAGTGGGCCTTAGAAAGCATCACTATGAACAAAGCTAGTGGAGGTGATGGAATTCCAGTTAAGCTATTTCAAATCCTGAAAGATGATGCTGTGAAAGTGCTGCACTCAATGTGCCAACAAATTTGGAAAACTCAGCAGTGGCCACGGGACTGGAAAAGGTCAGTTTTCATTCCAATCCCAAAGAAAGGCAATGCCAAAGAATGCTCAAACTACCGCACAATTGCACTCATCTCACACGCTAGTAAAGTAATGCTCAAAATTCTCCAAGCCAGGCTTCAGCAATATGTGAACTGTGAACTTCCAGATGTTCAAGCTGGTTTTAGAAAAAGTAGAAAAACCAGAGATCAAATTGCCAACATCTGCTGGATCATGGAAAAAGCAAGAGAGTTCCAGAAAAACATCTATTTCTGCTTTATTGACTATGCCAAAGCCTTTGACTATATGGATCACAATAAACTGTGGAAAATTCTGAAAGAGATGGGAATACCAGAACACCTGATCTGCATCTGGAGAAATCTGTATGCAGGTCAGGAAGCAACAGTTAGAACTGGATATGGAACAACAGACTGGTTCCAAATAGGAAAAGGAGTACGTCAAGGCTGTCTATTGTCACCCTGCTTATTTAACTTCTATGCAGAGTACATCATGAGAAACCCTGGGCTGGAAGAAGCACAAGCTAGAATCAAGATTGCCAGGAGAAATATCGATAACCTCAGATATGCAGATGACACCACCCTTATAGTAGAAAGTGAAGAGGAACTAAAGAGCCTCTTGATGAAAGTGAAAGAGGAGATTGAAAAAGTTGCTTAAAGCTCAACATTCAGAAAACAAAGATCATGGCATCTGGTCCTATCACTTCATGGGAAATAGATGGGGAAACAGTGCAAACAGTGTCAGGCTTTATTTTGCGGGGCTCCAAAATCAGTGCAGATGGTGACTGCAGCCATGAAATTAAAAGACGCTTACTCCTTGGAAGGAAAGTTATTACCAACCTAGATAGCATATTCAAAAGCAGAGACATTACTTTGCCAACAAAGGTCCATCTAGTCAAAGCTATGGTTTCTTCAGTGGTCATGTATGGATGTGAGAGTTGGACTGTGAAGAAAACTGAGCACCAAAGAATTGATGCTTTTGAACTGTGGTGTTGGAGAAGACTCTTTAAAGTCCCTTGGACTGCAAGGAGATCCAACCAGTCCATTCTAAACAAGATCAGTCCTGGGTGTACTTTGGAAGGACTGATGCTAAAGCTGAAACTCCAATACTTTGGCCACCTCATGTGAAGAGTTGACTCATTGGAAAAGACCCTGACGCTGGGAGGGACTGGGGGCAGGAGGAGAAGGGGATGACAGAGGATGAGATGGCTGGATGGCATTACCAGCTCAATGGACGTGAGTCTGAGTGAACTCCGGGAGTTGGTGATGGACAGGGAGGCCTGGCATGGTGCAATTCATGGGGTCGCAAAGAGATGGACACGACTGAGTGACTGAACTGAACTGAACTGAACTTTTCCAGCTTCTGCTGGTTACTGGCAATCCTCAGCTTTCCTTGGCTCGTAGCTTCATCACTCCTGTCTCTGCCTTTGTCATCACACGGCCTCCTTCACTCTGGTGTGTCTATGTGTCTCCACATCTTCATCTCCTTCTAAGGACACAAGTCATTGGAAGTGTGCCTGCCCAATCCAGTATGACCTTATCTAAATTAGGTTACATGTACAAAGAAGACATTTCCAAATAAAGTCACATGCATAGGTATTGCAAGATTGAGACTTAAATACATCTTTGGGGGAATGCGGTTCAAATCACAACATTGGGAACTATATAAGCCAGAAACTCAGGTGTCTATAAAGAAAGGAAGAGATTAGAGAAGGAACAAATGAATATAGTCAGGAGTCACACTCACACAGAAGAAGCAGGAGACCAGGAGCCCAGTCACCTGCCAGTCAGAGCTCCATGAACACAGGACACACTCTGCCACAGCATTTGCTGAAGCTACCTTCCCTCGGAAGCTCCATCAAAAGAGGGGGAAGAATAGACTTCTTTACTCAATTTCTTACCAGCTTTTCCTATAAATAACCAAAATAGTATTCTCCTTTGCCTACTTACCATCATGCTCACCATCATTAAGTTCTCATACAGTAGGAATACCAACAATGTAATGCATCCACCTCCAGCATGCAATTATTGCAGTTAACATGAAGATATCCTCACCCTCATCTCAAAGCAGAAGGTGTAAATCCCTATCCTCCCTCACATCCATATCAGAGAGATATTAATTCTGCTTCTAGTTCAGCTACAATCCCACCTGGCTATTTGTAATCAAAGATTCAATTGTTAAGTTAGCAATCACCAACAAAACTGACAGACATGTAGCTAGACTGACCAAGAAAAGGTGAGGGGAAGGGACAACTCAACCACTCACTCACATTCATTATTCAAAATAGAAGAGGGAGAAGGCAGGAAGATGACTTTTAAAATATTATTGAAAATGTTTCTTAGAATTGAGATCTAATTTCAAATGGACAACATTGAATGTGGAGACTAGGATTTAAATTTTTCTAACAGCAATACTGAGAACTGGTGGTTGGCCAAAATTATGACCATGGCAAAATTCTCACCAAAATTAGAATGAATGTTACCTGGCTGTGGGAAGTAAGAAACAGCAAGGAATCAAGATTGACAATGAACACCTATGGTCAATTAGTCTTTGACAAGGGAGGCCAGAATATATAAAACAGGGAAAACATAGTCTCTTCATCAAATGATGTTGGGAAAGTTGAATAGCCACATGAAAATCAGTAAAGGTAGAATATACACACAAAAATAGACTCATGATGGCTTGAAGACTTCAATATAAGACATGGCACCCTAAAACTCCCAGGTGGCACTAGCAGTAAAGAATCTAACTGCCAATGCAGGAGACACAAGAGGTGTGAATTTGATCCCTGGGTTGAGAAGATCCCCTGGAGAAGGAAATGGCAACCCACTCCAGTATTCTTTCCTGCAGAATCCCATGGACAGAGGAGCCTGGCAGGCTACAGTCCATGGGGTCACAAAGAGTAGGACATGACTGAGTGACTGAACGCACCCACCCATTAGAACATAGGCAAAACATTCTCTGATGAAAATCACGCCAGTGTTTTCTTAGGTCAGAATTCCAAGGAAATAGAAATAAAAGCAAAAATAACCCAAACATATTCAAATCAATGAGCTTTACACAATAAAGGAAACCATAAACAAAATGAAAAGACAACCTACATAATGAGAGAGAATAATTGCAAACAACAACCAAGAAGGACTTAATAATAAAAATATGCTAATAGCTCATATGACTCACTAACAACAACAAAAAAACCAAACAACCCAATCAGAAAAACAGAGCACCTAAATAGGTATTTCTCCAAAGATAATATGTGTCGTTGTTTAGTCGCTAAGTCAAGTCCAACTCTTTTGCGACCACATGGACTGTAGCCTGCCAGGTTCCTCTGTCTATGGGATTTTCCAGGCAGGAATATTGGAGTCGGTTGCCATTTCCTTCTCCAGGGGATCTTCCTGCTCCAGGGGTTTGAACCCTTATCTCCTACTTGGCAGGCAGACTTTTTTTTATCACAGAGCCACCTGGGAAGCCAGTCTCTCTAAAGATGACATACAGGGCCAATAGGCACGTGACAATATGCTCAACATCAGTAATTATTAGAGAATTGCAATTAAAATCTACACTTCACACTGGTTAGAATAGTTATCATTAAAAGTCTACAAATAATGACAGTTAGAGAGGGTACGGAGAAAAGCGTATCCTCCTACACTGGGTTGAAATATAAATTGGTGTAGCCACTATGAAAAATAGTATGGAAGTTCCTCAAAGAACTAAAAATAGACCTGCGATATGATGTAGCAAATTCATTCCTGGGCATATATCTGCAGAAAACTGTAATTCAAAAAGATACACACAACCCTATGTTCATAGCAGCATTATTTATGATAGCCAAGATAAGGATGTAAGCTATGTGTATATCAACAAATGACTAAAGATGTAGGTGTATATATTATATAGGTGTATCTATTATATAAACACACACACAGAGTAGAATATTACTCAGCCATAAAAAGAATGAAATAGTGCCATATGAAGCAATACGGATGGACCTAGAGATCATCATACCAAGCAAAGTAAGCCAGAAATGGAAAGGCAAATAGCACATGATATCACTTATATGTGGACTCTAAAATATGACACAAATAAACTTGTCTACAAGACAGAAGCAAATTCACATGCATAACAAACAGCCTTGTGGCTATAAAGGGCTGAAGGAAAGATGGGAGAGGGATGGATTGGGAAGTTGAGACTAGCAGATGTGAACTATTATACATAGAATGAATAAACAGCAAAGTCCTAATGTACACCACAGGAAACTATATTAAATATCCTGTGTGAATCATACTAGAAAAATAAATAAATAAAACATTAAGACTTTGAGATTCCTGTCTTAAAAGTGAATGATTGTACTGCATCTTAAAGCATAATGGTGGTCAGTTTTTAAGACATGAATTTTAGGTGTGGGTGGAACATACAAACTGAAATATTAAATAGAAAGTTATATGCGATTTTAGAGGGAAGAAGTGGAATTGTATTTAGAGATATAAATTTTGGAATAAAATATCAGTTTTGAATCTATTTAAATCTACATATTAGCAAAAGTAAAGGGATAAGAAATCAATGTTATTGAAGTATTACAATGCTTCATGAAGCCACCTAAGTGAAACCTTCTATTTTATATTTTAGTAGCTTTTCCCCCATAAGACTATGAATAGCTAATTAGTTTTCTAAGCACTACAATTTCACATCTAGTACAGTATCATTTCATTTATAGCATGTATTTTGTTTTCATTTTGAAAATACTGTATATAAGTCTCTGCATATTTTATTTCCATTAAATTATTTTAAATGTTATAAATATTTGTTAAAGACATGGATATATTTCCAAGGTTCTCTCCATAACTACTTTACTAACTGAAACTACCAATGGCTTTTCACAAACACGTGGAGCAAAGACTTTTCAGCCCAGGATATTTGAAGAGAGGACCTGTGACCACCATCTTTAAAGTAGAGGTCACCTTTGCTTGTGAAATTCCTTTTTCCTAGAGAACTCACTTTGGTTATAGTAGGAACCTAGGGAGAAGAAGGAGGGATGTGGCTACTCTAAACCTGTTTGGCTTCTAAAGGGACACGATGAATGTGACCCTTGAGATTTAGTCTGGAACTTGGGTCAGAAAAGAGTATTTCAAGGCCAGGAACCCTGATCAGGACTAAATAATTTTCATGCCACTGGCTCATTTTATAACAGCACCCCTCACTCCTCCAACTCCAAAGTATAATGTGGACATAGGACTTTGATTTTGAAAAATGCGAACCATAAACTGTAATACAAACAGCTTCCTCACTTGTGCACAGATCCTTTCTCATGGGCATAATGGGTGAGCAGAAACCTCTGGGAAAAGAGGTGGAAAGAAGGTTCACATTCTCTGTCAGTTCTCAATACCAAGCTTCCCTTAGTCCCTTAAAGACTGTCTGATTTTCTAGTTTATAGGTCCCCACAATAGAGGGAGCTGCCCCCAACACTCATTCTCTGTCATAAAAAATTCCTGTGGGATCTCCTTCCCTCCTCATATCCTTCCTTTCTTCTCCAGATAGCCCCTCAACAGTAGGCACAGGACAGCCTTAAATTCCTGCCAAATCCACAGTGTTACTCCAAAGCATTGTCAAAACATATTAGTGGCAATCCTTCTGCATTTAATCTTTTTTAAAATCTCCCCTTAGTTTTCCAGTAAGAGGTAGACATTTCTGAAACCCATTCTTTCTCATTTTTCTCCTACACACTCTATCTTGATGGATACACTGCTGTAAAGCCCCATCTTAAGTTCACCATCACCATGGATTATTTAACCGCCATTACAATCAACAGGGGTAAACTGTTTGCTAAGTCTAAAAGATAATCCAGTCTCCTAGAACACAATTCAATGGGATCAAAGTGGATTTAGTGAATAGTCCAAGCCATTCTGAGATTCATCCAAATATAGAAAGCTAAATGATAACTTGTATACATGCAACAGATTTTTTTAAAGGATTGTGTTCAGAGTGTTTGGAGTCTTAAGGAAGACACTGTCTGAATTCTTGTCTTGTTCAGCTTCTTGTTGGCAATCCTCAGCTTTTCTTGGCTTGTAGCTGCTTTGCTCCGGTCTCTGCGTTTGTCATCAAAAGGCCTCCTTCACTCTGGTATGTCTATGTGTATCCAAATCTCTCTCTTATTATAAGGACATCAGTCACTAGAGTTAGTGCCCACCTAATCCAGTATGATCTCATCTAAATTTGATTACATCTGCATAGACCATCTTTCTAAATAAGGTCACATTCACAGGTTTGGGGGGATTAAGACTTAAATACATCTTTTGAGGGGACACAATTCAACTCACAACACTTAGAAAACTATATGTCAGAAGCTCAGATCTATATAAAGAAAGAAGGAGCACTGAGAAGGAATAAATGAAGTCAGTCAGGAGAGGCACTCACACAGAAGATGCGGGAGGCACTGAGCCCAAAGAAACCTACCAATCAGAGCTCCATGAATGCCGGACACATTCTACCAGTGTTTCCTGGAACTCTCCCTCTAAGCTCCATCAGAAACAAGAAAAAAAGGCTTCTCCTCTCTTTAGTCATTTTCCTATCATTTCCCCATAAATAATCAAAATAATCTACCCCATTTGCTACTTAAGTCGTCACTCAGTCGTGTCCAACTCTATGCAACCCTGTGGACTGTAGCCCACCAGGCTCCTCCGGTCATGGGATTTTCCAGGCAAGAGTACTGGAGTGGGTTGCTATTTCCTTCTCCAGAGGATCTTCCCAACCCAGGGATTGAACCTGGGTCTCCCACATTGCAGGCAGATGCTTTACCGTCTGAGCCATCTGGGAAGCCCCTTGCTACTTAGTACCATCCTGCTGCTGCTGCTGCCGCCGCCAAGTCATTTCAGCCGTGTCCAACTCTGTGCAACCCCATAGAAGGCAGCCCACCAGGCTCTGCTGTCCCTGGGATTCTCCAGGCAAGACACTGGAGTGGGTTGTCATTTCCTTCTCCAATGCATGAAAGTAAAGTCATTCAGTTGTGTCCGACTCTTAGCGACCCCATGGACTATAGCCCACCAGGCTCCTCCATCCATGGGATTTTGCAGGCAAGAGTACTGGAGTAGGGTGCCATTACTATCCTAAACATGATTAAATTTTGATATGATTAGAACAGTAGCAACATCATACACTACTCCAGCATGGAACTATCACAATTCAGATGGAGATAACCTCACCCTCTTCCCAAAAAGAGAGTGTGAAAAATCATATCAATTACCAAATCCATATCTAGGAGATATTAATGCCCCATCTAATTCAGCCACAATCCCACCTGTATATTTTGTAACCTAAAGATTAAACTTTAAAGTTAACAACTGCCAGCAACACCAACAGATGTGTACCAATATTGGACAATAAAAAGAGAGAAAGACATGACTCCAACAACCACTGATATTCCTTTTTTTTCTTTTTTTTTTAATTTTATTTTATTTAACTTTACAATATTGTATTGGTTTTGCCATATATCAAAATGAATCTGCCACAGGTATACATGTGTTTCCCATCCTGAACCCTCCTCCCTCCTCCCTCCCCATACCATCCCTCTGGGTTGTCCCAGTGCACCAGCCCCAAGCACGATAGGAGAAGGAGAATGCAGGTAGATGACTTTTAAAGTGAGTCTACTGAAAATGTTATTTAGAATTAAGATTTAATTTCAAGAGGACAAAATCAGATGTAGGAACTAGGGTATAGAATTTTTTAGTGGTAATGGTGAGAATTGATTGTTGGCCAAGATTATGACCATAGCTAAATTCTAGCCAAAGTAGGCTGTTTGCTACTTGGGTACAGGAAGTAAGAAATACCAACAAGTCAAGAACCGTGCTGAAAACCTATGGTCAATTAATCTTCAACAAGGGAAGCCAGAATATACAAAGCAGTGAAAACACATTCTTTTTAGTAAGTGGTGTTGGGAAAACTGGACAGCCACATGGGAATCAATAAAGTTAGAACTCACCCTTATACCACACAAAAATTTAAACTCCAAATGGCTTAAAGACTTAAATATAAAACTTGACACCATGAAACTCCTAGAAGAGGACATAAGCAAAACATTCTCTCATATAAGTCACAGCAATTTTTCTAAGGTCAGTCTTCCAAGGAAAAAGAAAAGAAAAAATAAATGAGATTGAATCAAACTAAAAATCTTTTGCACAGCAAAGGACAGGATAAACAACCTATAGAATGAGAGAAAATATTTGCAAACCATACTACAAACAAGGGCTTATATCCAAGTACATAAACAGCTCATACAAATCAATAACAAAATACAAACAACCCAATCAAAAATAGGTAGAATACCTAAACAGACAAGGTGTTGGCAGGACCATGCTCTCTTTGAAGGCTTTTATCTTGTCCAGCTTCTGCTGGTTACTGGCAATCCTCAGCTTTCCTTGGCTTGTAGCTTCATCACTCCTGTCTCTGACTTTGTCATCACATGTACTCCTTCACCCTGATGTGTATGTGTCTCTAAATCTTTCTGCTTATAAGGATACCATTGGAGTTATGCCCACCTAATCCAGTATGACATCATCTACCTGATGTAAAGAGCTGATCGTTTGAAAAGACCCTGATGCTGGGAGATTGAAGGCGGGAGGAGAAGGAGATGACAGAGGATGAGATGGTTGGATGGCATCACTGACTTAATGGACATGAGTTTGAGTAAACTCCAGGAGTTGGTGATGGACAGGGAGGCTTGACGTGCTGTGTAGTCCATGGGGTCACAAAGAGTCAGACACAACTGAGTGACTGAACTGAACTGAACTAAAGTTTAGTTATATGGCAAAGACCATATTTCCAAATAAGTACACATTCATAGGTATTGGGAGATTAGGACTTAAATACATCTTTTGGAGGGACACAATTCAACTCACAACACTTAGAAAATAATATGTTAGAGACTCAGGTCTCTGTAAAGGAAATGCATTAGAGAAGGAATAAATGAAATAAGCCAGGAGCCACACTCACACAGAAGATGGAGGAGACCTCTGACCCCCAATTTACCTGTTAGTCAGAGCTCCAGAAATCAGGACATACTCTGCCACAGTGTTTGCTGGACCTGTCCTGTCTCAGAAGGTCCTTCAAAGCAGAAAAAAGAAAAGAAATTGACTAAAGAGAGAAGAGTATCAGTTTTCCATAAATAACCAAAATAGTCTACCCCTTTGTCCAGTTTTAGCAGCATTCTCACCATGATTAAACTTCCATATAATAAGAATAATCACAACATTATGCATCCCCCTGCCAGCATGTAACTACTGCAATTAAGATGAAGATATCCTCACTGTCTTCCCCAAAAGAAAAGGTGCAAATCCTATCCATTCCCACATCTATATCTAAAAGATATTAATTCAGCTTCTAGTTCAGGCACAATCTGGATATTCTGTAATCTAAAGAATACATTGCAACGTTAATAACTGCTAACAAACATGACAGATGTATAGCTAGATTGACCAATAAAAAGAGAGGCAGAGAGGGGAGACGGGGGGACTCAAACAACCACCAACATTTCTTATGTGAAACAGAAGAAGAAAAAAGCTGGAATATGCCATTTTAAAATAAGATTATTTTTAGTTCCTTTGGTGGTCATCCAGTCTTTGTAGGTGATTGTGACTTGCCCGAGGCCTTCTTTCCTCCAATTCCTTGACCTAGACTCTTCCTGAATTGGTCCTGTATATCCTTTTCTTGAGCAATGTTTATTATGTTTTCTGATCATCAGTGCCAATTTCTCAATAAAGTTCCTCCAAATGCCGAGAGCGGGAAGGATTACTTGAGTTATACCCTCAGAGTACCTAAAATTCTTTCATCATGTTTATTACGAGATTAGACCAGAAGCTCTGTCCAAGTGTGTAGATAGCATTTTCCCACCTGACTCTGCTGAATCTCCTCTCTAGTCTAAGGATGGTCTCCTCAGCAGGTCCCATACCTGTACAGACATTTAGGGCATTGACACTCAGACCAGTTCTCCATGGCACGTCCCATCTTGGATCTGATTTCACACTTCCCTTCTCTATCCCATTGGAGCCAGCTCTTCCTGAGACGTGGACAGAGTGCAGAGTGAGTCTTTATGCAGAAGTCACAGCTTTGACATTATCCTTGCTGGTAATCTCTGCCTCTCTGGCTCATGCTAAGTGGCTGCCCATATCTTCTGTGTGGTCTGACTTGAAATGCCAGCTCTCTCATGGAATATCTATTTGGATATCTTAAGTGGCCAGAAACAGCTTCCCAGCTACACTGCCCCAAAATGTCAACTCTGGTCTTCTGTCAGCATAGTTTCCAGTAGTGGCCAGTGTTTACCTCCAGCCACTGACTTCTGAGGCTTCCTGACCAGTTGATCTTTCTGGGAGCAGAGGTTGGTGGTATTTGGTCTGACCTATGGTTTGCTGTGTCCATGTCTGGGAAACATATAGCTCTAAGACACCACCAAATATCAGCCATGCAGTCTGCTCTCCTCCCACCGACCCTTTATTTCTCTTGTTTTCTGTTCAGATAGGCCCCAACTTGAAAGAGACTGCAGTAGAAAGGGATTTGGGGGTAGCAGAGAGGGGGCCCAGAAGTGTCAGGCAAATGGATCTCCAGATTAATGGACTTGTCTTATGTTATGGTACTTCTAGGGAGAGAAGCTTAAAATCTGGATGCATATCATTTTTGTAAAAGAGACAACTTAAAAGAACTATAGGGTTCCTGGACAAGATGGAGGAGTTGAAGGACCTTGAGCTCACCTCCTCTCATGAGCACACCAAAATCACAACTAGCTGTTGAACAACCATCAATGAGAAAGACTAGATCCTACCCCCCCAAAAAAAGATATTCTACTCCAAAGACATAGAGAAGAATCCACAAGATGGTAGGAGGGGTGCACTTGAGATATACTCAAATCTCATATTCCCCTGGATGGGCGATGCACAAACTAGAGAATAATTCTGTCACAGAGGTTCTCCCAGAGGAGTGAGAGTTCTGAGAACCACATCAAGCTCCCCCACCTTGGGGTCCCCAGAGCATTTAGCTTTGAAGACCAGCAGGGCTTGACTGCAGAAGCTCCACAGAACTAGATAAAACAGAGACTCCATTTTTGGTGGGCCCACACAAGGCCTCATACGCACTGGGACCAAGGGCAAAAGCACGGACTTCATAGAATCCTGGCCAGAACTGCCCCCTGGCTCTGGAGGGTCTCCTGTGGAGGTGGGGCACAACTGTGGCTCTCTCTAGGGACAAGGACTCTGGTGGCAGAGATATCAGGGAGTTTCGGTCGGCGTGAGACCTCCTAGATGCCAACAGTTGGTCACCAAATCCTTGCCTGACCCAATAGCCTATAGATTCCAGTGCTGCGACATCTCAGGCCAAACAGCCAATAGAGCAGGAACAAAGCCCCACCCATCTGCAGACAGACACCATAAAGACTTCCTGAGTCCCCAGCTGCCTTTTGACGTGCCTCTTGACACAGCCCTGCCCACCAGAGGACCAAGACACAGTTCCACCCACCAGGGGGCAAGCATCTGCCCCTCACATCAGGAAGCCTGCACAAGCCTCTAGAGCAGCCTCATCTACTAGGGGGACAGACACCAGAAGCAAGACAACTATGATCTGGCAGCTGGCTGAAATGAGTCCACACATACAGATCAGAACCTACCCTGGGATCATCATGTCCCTGGCCCTTGGGTAACTAGAGGGGAGTGTACTGCTCAGATACATGACATCCCCTATAGAGGGCCATTTCTCCAAGGTGGAGAAATATAACATTCCACATGCATAAAAATTACAAATATAAATTTAGACAAAATTGGACAGCAGAAGAACATGTTCCAGATGAAGGAATAAGATAAAACCCCAGGAGAACAAATAAGTGAAATGGAGATAGACAGTCTACCCAGAAAAGAGTTCAGATTCATGATCATAAAGATGATCTAAGAATTCAGGAAAAGAATGGATGCATAGCGTGGAAAGGTACAAGTTGTTGTTGTTGTTTTTAAAGAGTTAGAAAATACAAAAAACAACCAACCAGAGGTGAAGAATACAATAACTGAAACATACACATAGTGATCAAATTGACAAAAAAGTTAAATACAAAGAGAAAATATTAAAACCAACATACAAGGGAATCTTGTATGATAAGATAAGGTTATCAGCTGATTCTTCATAATAAAATCTGCAGGCCAGAAGGGAGTAGCAGGAAATATTTAAAATGATGAAAAGGGAAAACCTACAACCATGATTACTCTACCTAGCAAGGATCTCATTCAGATTCAATGGAGAAATCAAAACTTAACAGACAACAAAAACTAGGAGAATTCAGCACCAGCAAACCAGCTTTACAACAAATGCTAAAGGAATTTACATAGGCAGGAAATACAGGAGAAGAAAACGACCAACAAAAACTAACCCCAAACAATTAAGGAAACAGTACTGCTGCTGCTGCTAAGTCACTTCAGTCGTGTCCGACTCTGTGCGACCCCATAGACGGCAGCCCACCAGGCTCCCCTGTCCCTGGGATTCTCCGGTCAAGAACACTGGAGTGGGTTGCCATTTCCATCTCCAGTGCGTGAAAGTGAAAAGTGAAAGTGAAATCGCTCAGTCGTGTCCGACTCTTCGCGACCCCATGGACTGCAGCGCACCAGGCTCCTCCATCCATGGGATTTTCCAGGCAAGAGTACTGGAGTGGGGTGCCATTGCCTTACATATTGATAATTACCTTAAATGTAAATGGACAAAATACTCCAACTAAAAGACACAGACTGGCTGAATGGATACAAGAACAAGACTGATAAATATACTGTATATAAGAGAACCATTTCAGACCTAGGGACACAAAAAGACTGAAAGTGAGGAGCTGAAAAAATATATTCCATGCAAATTGAAATCAAAAGAAAACTGGAGTAACAATACTCATATCAGGCAAAATCTTAAAAGACTTTAAGATAAAGATTATATAAGAGACAAAGAAGGGAAGTATATAACGATCAAAGGATCAATCCAAGAAGATATAACAACTCCAGAAGATAGTGAATGACAGGGAAGCCTGGTGTGCTGGAGTCCACGAAGTCGCTAAGAATCAGACATGACTTAGCAACTGAACAACAAGGCCCTGTAAAAATACTCCTAGAGGAAAACATAGGCAGAGCATGCTGACATAAATCACAGCAAGATTTGGTTTGACCCACCTCCTAGAGTAATGCCAATAAAAAAATAAATAAACAAATGGGACCTAATTGAACTTAAAGCTTTTCATAGCAAAGGGAATCATAAACAAGATGAAAAGACAGCCGTTAGAATGGGTGAACATATTTGCAAACAAAGCAAGGACAAGTGATTAATCTCCAAAATATATAGACAGTCCATGTAGCTCAATATAAAAATAAATGAAAAAGTGGGTAGAGTACCTAATTAGACAATTTTCCAAAGAAGACACACAGACAGCATTCACATGAAAAGATGCTTACCATCACTAATTATTACAGAAATGAAACTCAAAACTGCAATGAAGTATCACCTCATACATCACAGCCATCATAAAAAAATCTACAAACAATAAATCCTGGAGAGGGTATAGAGAAAAGGTAACCCTGTTACACTTAGTGGGAATGCAGATTGATATGGTCACTATGGGTAACAGTATGGAGGTTTCTTAAAAACCTAAAAATAAAACTACTATATGACCCAGCAGTCCACTCTTTGGCATTTATACAGAGAAAACTATAATTCAAAAAGAAATTTGCAGGTACCTTAGTGTTCATTGCAGCACTATTTATAATAGCCAAGACATGGGAGCAACTAAATGTTCATCAGCTGAGGAATGGATAAAGAATATATGGTATATGCATGTATGTATATAAACACACACACAATGGAATATTATTCAATCATTCAAAAGGCACAGAATTGTACAGTTACAGAGTTACAGTTGTACAGTTACAAGTATACAGTTGAATAGTTACAGAGATGTGGATAAACTGTCATATGGAATAAAGTTAATCAGAAAGAAAATAAATATCATGTTAATGTATATATGTGGAATCTAGAAAAATGGTATAGATGATCATACTTGCAAAGCAGAGATAGAAACACAGATTTAAAGAAGAAATGTATGTATACAAAGAGGGAAGAGGGTTGAAATGAATTGGAGATTGCATTGGATGTATGTATATTACTGATTCTATGTATAAAATAGAAAATTAAGGAGAATCCATTGTATAGCATAGGGAATTCTACTCAATGCTCTGTGGTGAGCTGAAAAGGAAGAAACTCCCCCTCAAAAAGGAGGGGATATATGTAAACATAACGGATTCACTTGTCTGTACAGCAGACACTAACACAACATTGTAAAGCAACTATACTCCAATATAATTAATAAAAAATTTTAAAGAATGACAATAACATACATATTGACAATTACCTTAAGATTAAATGCACCAATCAAAGGATACATACTGACTGAATAGATACAGAAATACGACTCATATATATGCTATCTATAAGAGACCCACTTCAGATCTATACACTGAAATTAACAGGATGAAAAAAGATATTCCATGCAAATGAAAATCAAAAGAAAGCTAGAGTAGCATTACTCATATGAAACAAAAATAGACTTTAAAATAAAGACTGTTACAAGAAATGAAGTTAACTACATAATGATAATGGGATCAATCCAATAAAAAGATATATCAACTGTAATATATATATATATATTACAGTTGAGATATATATATATATATATATATTCACCCAACATGGAAGCACCTCAATATATAAAGCAGATGATTAACACACGTAAAAGGAGAAACTGACAGTAACACAGTAATAGTGGGGGACGTTAAAACTGCACTTATATCAATGGACAGATTATTCAGACAGAAAATTGATAAGAAAACACAGACCTTAAATGAAATATTAGGCCAGATGGACTTAATTGATATTTATAGGATATTCCATCCAAAAGCAAAAAAATACACATTTTTCTTTCAAGTACACATGAAACATTCTCCAAGAGAGGTCCTATGTTGGGCCACAAAGCAAATGTTGGTAGATTTAATAAAACTGAAATCAAATCAAGCATCTATTCCTGACCACAACACTATGAGATTAGAAATCAACTAAAGGAAAAAAAAAAAAAAACTGAAAAAAAAATACAAACACACAGAGGCTAAACAATATGCCACTGAGCAACCAAAGGATCACTGAAGAAGTAAAAGAGGAAATGAGAAAATAACTAGAGACAAATGAAAACGAAAATACGATGATCCAAACCCTATGGGACATGGCAATCAAAGTTCTGAAAGAAGTTTATAGCAATACAAGCTCACATCAGGAAACAAGGAAAATCTCAAATAAATTACCTGCTGCGATTCATGGAGTCGCAAAGAGTCTGACACGACTGAGCGACTGAACTGAACTGAAACTTACACCTAAAATAACTGTAGAAAGAAGAATTAAAACGAAGCAGGAAAGGAGAGGGAAAGAAACTATGAAGATCAGAGCATAAATAAATGAAGTAGATAAGATCAGTGAAACTAAAAGCTAGTTCTTTGGGCTTCCCTGGTGACTCAGTGGTAAAAAATCCAACTGCCAATGCAGGAGACACAGGTTCAATCCCTGATCCAAGAAGATCCCACATGCCGTGGAACAGCTAACATGGTGTGCCACAATTATTGAGCCTGTGCTCTAGAGCCTGGAAGCCACAGCTACTGAAGTCCATGTACCCTAGAGGCCGGGCTGTGCAACAAGAGAAACCTCCGCAACGAGAAGCCCACACAGTGCTACTATTGAAAAGCCCATGCAGCACTGAAGACCCTGAAAAAAATAAATACATAGAGGAAAATTTAAAAAATAAAGTTCTTTGAAAAGATAAATAAAATTGATAAAACTTTAGTTAGACCGAGGAAGAAAAAAGAGTGATCCCAAATCAATAAAATCAGAAACAAAAAAGGAGAACTCATCACTGACACCACAGAAATGCAAAGGACCATCTGAGACTACTACAAGCAACTATACGCCAATAAAATGGACAACTCAGACAAAATAGTTCTCTAAGAATTTGGGCATCTCCCAAGACTGAACCAGGAAGAAATAAAAAATATGAAAAGACTAATTACAAATTCTGAAATTGAATCTTTAAACACCTCCCAGCTAACCAAAGTCCAGGACCAGATGGTTTCACTAGTGAATTCTATCAAACATTTAAAGAAGAGTTAATATCCATCCTTCTGAAACTCTTCCCAAAAAATTGCAGAGGAAGGAGTACTTCCAAGCTCATTCTATGCAGCCACCATCACCCTAAATCAAAACCAGAAAAAGCTACCACAAGAAGTGTTAGGCACCAAAGCTGGTCAACATTGTGGCCAAGCTATTATCTCTCTCCTAGACTCTTTCCCTTCTAACAGGCTTCCAACTGTAGCCATTGGCCACTATAGACCATCTTCACAAAATAAGCAGGATAATCCTGTGATAATGGGACTTCGATCACATCACACCTGTGCTCAAAAGTCTCACGTGGCTGCTTCCCTTCTCCTTCCAAGTAGAAGGAGTCTTCGCAGTGGCTTACAGGATGGAGTGATTCAGCCTCATCAGTTCTACAACCAGCTCACCTCCCCACCTCTCCACCCTCATCCCACCCCCACTTTTCTCCAGCCACACTGGCCTTTTCATTGCCCTGTGAGCTCTTGAAACACACCCAGCCCGCCCTGCCTCAGGCCCTTCCTGAAACTGCTCCATGCTCTTCAGCACCTGCAGCGCTCTTAGGCGTACTTCCTTAGCCTCTGTGCCAATTTCATCTCATCAGATGTCTTCCCCAGCCACGCTGGTTAGATACCAGTCATCCCCCTTTCTCACCCTGCTCTGGTTTTCTTTACAGCAGTGGTCACGCCCTGAGATAGTATCTAAGTGTTTCTTTTCCATCTCCAGAAGACACACACACCCTAACCAGTAAACAAACAAGCAACCATACAAAAAGTAACCTTCACGCATGAGGTTAGAGATTTTGCTTTGTTCACCTCAGTATTTTCAGGACTTGAAAACAATACCTAGCAGGTACCTAGTAGGTCTTCAGTAAAATTTTAGTTGAATAAATGAATAAATAAGTCAACTAATAAAAAATGAATCAGCAAATCTATGGCCTAAATAGATATCTGAACCGGAAAGTGGGATGCCTTGCACCCCTTCATGCACAAGTCACACTAGTGTCCACCTGCTTTGTAGACAAGATTTACTCCTCATCTTTCTCCACTGGGAGGGAAGGAAAAGCCTCTCACCTGGGCAGTACACTTACCACAGGCCAAGGATCCTCACCCCTTCTTCCCTCCCCAGTTCTGTCCTTATTCATGTGTTGTTCAGTTGTTAAGTCATGTCCCTCTCTTTGCAGTCCCATGGACTGCAGAACACTAGGCTTCCTGTCTTTCACTATCTCCCAGAATTTGCCCAAACTCATGCCCATTGAGTCGGTGATGCCATCTTATATATAGTGGGATGAGTTGGTGGGGCAGGTTTTGCAGCCTTCCTGGAGGACAAAGAAGTCTGATGCTAACTCTTGACCCCTCCTGGAGCTATTGTTAAAATGAGAGATATTTGCCCCTCCAGTTCTCAAACTTGGATGCTAGCCAGATTTCTCGAATAAGAAAAAACTCTTCCACACAGCATCTCATCACAGACTTGTAACTCCTGGCAGTCTGTCCCCCTTAACTAGAATGTATGAAATATGAGCGAAAAGAATCATATCCAAACTTGTTTTATATTTAATCCCATGTGCCAGCACAGATCCTGATATATAATAAGTGCTTTATAAATATAATCTTCTCAACTTCCCTCCTAAACACCCATATCTTTCAGCATCCTTCAATTAGACATGCTCTTTCCCCCCTTTTAAAATCACTGCTGCCTTTTGGAAGGCCTCTCCCTTTCTTGTTCCAGCATTAGGGGTAATTGCAGTGCTCAGTATTATGAAGGTCAGAAATAATTTATATATCCTGAGCAAGCTTCTCCCTCCTCATCTTAAGTGGCAAATTCTGCCCAAGCTCTCTGAGACGACATTACTGCAGTGCCTCCAAAGGAAGAGCATTCTAGAATTTCATCACTTCAGATTTACCTCTTCAAAAAATAAATACATGTGAGTCAGAGATTATCATCACATCAAATATCAAAGGCATTCCAGCCTATGGTACCATTGACTGCCCTTTGGGTGATAGGTTAGATGAGAGAACTGGCAAATTAGAAATAAATCTTCATCTTTCCAATGAGGAAGTAGTCAATTTCTTTATTTCTGCCATGTCATTAGTTCTTTAGACAATTGGGCCACTGAATTATTTGATTCTTCTAGGACATTCCACAGCATTAGTAGTTAATACATCTTTGAAATAGCTTTCATTATTCTGTCCTACTGGTAGGTTCTGGTGTGCAGAATTATTCAAAAATGGATGTCTTCACAGAGTAGGCATGTGGATTTTTTTTTCCATTGGATTAAAAAGGGCAGTGTTTCCTGAGAGTACTGAATTAATTTGCAATAAGAAATATGGAATGAGGAAATAGGAAGGGACCCTAGTGAACTCTGCTCAAGGTTACAGATTGCCTCATAAAACCTTAATCAGAGCTTCATCAGCTTCCTAACTCCAGACAGGTCAACTGGTACTGATAAAGCAAGACCTCCCTTTAACAAGTACAGAGAATTGTTTTTAAGGGTAATAAAATTTTATGTTTATATTTGTCTTCCTTAAGTGAGTTCAAAGTCCTTTATAAACCTCAATCTCCTCCAAAAGACACAGAGAAATATGACCTTTTCCAAAAAATACAAAGGCACAGCAAGTCTGAGCTTTGATTAGAAAGGGAGTCATCAGCAAAATTAGAAATCACCTTCAGGTTACCTGACTCCTAGTTCAGTAGTCAAGTAAGAATTCTATATGGCCCTCATGACTACAGTTTACCCAGGGAATCTGGCCAAGTACTTTCTGAGAAGAGCATCTATGTTGAGACATTCTGCCACTACACATGTGTAATAATTCACAAATGTCAAATAAGCTAGAGGTGAAGAAATTGCTGAGCATCTGGGTTCTTGTAAAACCATGAACAAGTCAGTAAATCTCACCAGTTCAAACCCATTGAAAAAAAGGGCTAGTCCAAATTAAAAAAAAAAAAAAGACTGTATTATAAAAGGAATAGGAAGGAAATTGTGTTATTGTTTCCAAACACACCAAGAGAAGAGGAGGTAGGAGATGGTTGAGAGTCACTAAGTGTATTTTATATTCCAAGCACTAGGTTAGCATCTTTGCCTTCAGTATTTAGTCACCTGCAACCTCCTTGTGTTATAGACATCATCATCTTCATTTTAAAGTTAAGGAAACCAAAGGCCAGAGAAGCTACGTGATTCCCTCAAGGTCACACAGCTTAAAAGAGATGGTGACTGGGAAAATCTTATCTTCTACCACCCCATACTGTATCCCTCCTACTTATGGTAATACAAAAACTAAACTTAATCAATGCAGCCAACACAAAGCCCTATCTTTGTCTACATTAATTCACCAACAGTAACACAATTATAATTAGAGTTTTATACATACTGCACAGTATAAGACCATAGACAGTCCTCAACTTATGATTCAACTTATAATTTTTTTGACTTGATAATAGTGTGAAAGTGAGACATGTTCAGTAGAAACTGCACTTAGAATTTTGATCTTTTCCTGAGCTAGAAATACATGGGAGGATCTTCTCTAATGATGCTGAGCAGCAGCAGCTACATGATCACAAATATAAATGATGGATACAATGACAAGAATTCTGTGTCCAGACAACCGTTCAGTATTCAGAAAATTACATGAGCTATTCAACTTTACTATAAAATAGGCTTTGTTTAGATGACTTTGCCCAACTGCAGAATAACACTTCAGCGCCCAATGCTAAAGCGTTCTGAGTACATTTAAAGCAGGTGACGCTCAACTCTGATGTTCAGCTGTTGTTGTTGTCATTTAGTTGCTCAGTCATGTCCAACTCTTTTGCGACCCCATGGACTATAGCCTGTCAGGCTCCTCTGTCCTGAGGAGTAAGGATGTTGGCAAGAATATTGGAGTGGGTTGCCATTTCCTTCTCCAGGGGAACTTCCTGACCCAGGGATTGAACCGGCATCTGCACTGGCAGGAGGATTCTTTACCACGGAACCACCAGGGAAGCCGATGATATTCAGTAGGGTAGGCGTATTAAATGCATTTTCACTTTAGCGACTTTTTACAGTGGGTTTATTGGGACATAACCTCATTGCATGTCAAGGAAGATCTCTACTTGAAATATGCCTTACTTTAGGAATGTGAAATATACTCTTTGTATATGTAAAGTGTTGCAGGGGAGTCTTTGGCATTGATATACCTGTTGATTTTTGTTTGTTTGTTTTAGCCCAGGCTGTGTCATGATTAGAAGAGTCAAAAATCATGAAGCATCATTTTCAATTTCATAACTGTTAGATCTTCTAAGAAATGGATAAGAATGCAAAAGAGAAAATACTAATATTATTCAAGATTATATGTGAAATGTTAAAGATGTGTTTTAAATCTGTTGTCCATCCAATGGTTCTTCGTTACTAGATTAAATTGACCTACTCTCACAACACCCCTGCTGCCTGGCTTACAGCAAGCTCTGTAGGAATAAGCTTCAGTCCTTCATTCTTTCCTTCAGTCAAACACCCATCTCATCAAAGCTCTGGTAGGCACTTGAATACAAAGACACATGAGTTAAGTATAGGGGTTTACTGCAAGGGTTTGGAGTGGTGGTGGAGGACACAGTGGTAAATGAGTGAAAGGCAATCCACGTGTAGTAGAAAAGTAGAGCAAGCAGGTGACATTGGGGGGAACAGCGAGGACGATGTGGCACGTGTCTGGAACACCTATCACACTGGGCTTCTTAGAGGCCTCCTGGAAGCAGTGACATCTACGCTGAGTTAGCAAACTGAATACGCATATACAATGAGTGTAGAAACCACAGGATGACTTAAAACCAAACAACTCAATCCAAGAGCTACAGCTAATTTAATACCCAGTGCTCTCCAAGGCAGAAGCCTGTATTTCCCATTTGTCTTCTTTGATTCAGATATTCTTACTGTTTTCTCCCTTTCACAGGAGAATCTGAAGGAATTTTTCTTACCATTAGCATCATTTTGAATCTTGACCCCAAATAATTGCCCTTGTTCTAAATAAATCCTGAGTGAACACAATAGCAGGTGTAATCTAATTGGCTCAGCTGTTTAATTATTAAGATTATGCAAAGCCAACTGCCTTCTTTATTTGACTATTGGGGGGAAAAGTGATTAGTAACTAAAATGTTTTATGTATGACCATATTTAGGGCATATTAAATCTTTTATAATGTCCCACAAATAGGCTAAAATCAAACACCTATTCTCTCCTTCATACTTTTTATACCCAGCAAATAATCCTGGCAGGCTATGTCCTGTGTAGGTGACTTGCTCATCACCAAATCCCAGCAGCATGTTGTCAACTGCCTTTAAAGTTTTTCTTCATAATTGGAAGAACCAACCAACTGGGAAACATGAGATAGAAGGGAATTGATGTTTCCTATGTAATAAAGTTTAAATTACCCAAAGTTCTTCACTCTATTTAAATGATTTAAATTATTTTATATAAAATGTAGAATTAAATGTCCTTGATGTGGTTAAAATTTGTTAAATTACCAATAATTAAAGGAAGATTGATGGTAGGAGATAAGTTATCATTCTTAAAATTAATTTTGGAAAGGAAGATCTTCTTTTGTAAATAACAAGTGACCAAAGCAAGAAAATAAGATTGTCTCTTCTTATGTATATGGGCATCTCCATTCAGTAAAACAATGTTTATATCATTAAAAACTCATGTTAGTGATACTGAAACCTTTTTTGTTTGTTTTTCTCATTCATTTGACATAGGGAATAAAAAAGGACATATCCCAGATCTCCAGATCTTAGAAGTAGAAAAATAATGGCTAAGTTTGGTTAATACAGATGGACAAGAAAAATAAATTAACCCCTTTTTTATGTCACTATTTTTTTTCCACAAGCCTAAATTTCTATCTCAAAAATGGATATAGGTTAGTTGCTATATAATATGTGATGAAATTATCCTTGTTTACATAGCTGACCTAAAAATAAATTAGTAACATTTATATGGTAGTTCAGAGTGGATTTATTTACCTTTTTTTAAAATTTTACAAATGCAGCTATTTGTACAACATAATATGTACAACATATTATAAATTATCAGGATTTTTGTTTGAAATGCCAAGGACCCAGATCTTAGTTTCTAATACCACTTTACAACAAAAAGAACCAGTGCTCCTTGGATAAATGGCTACTTCTAGGGCTAAGGCAAGATATATATAAGATGAGCCTGGAGCATCTTATTGTTCCAGAAAGTAAAGAGATGTTAAAAACAAAACACTATGATCAGCAGATGTCAAAGACCCATAGGAGCCAATTGAGAGAGTCCCTGGTCGGCAAAGCTGAAATAATTTGAGTGACAAAATAGAATAAAGTAGTATTGGCTTATATAACCCTAAGCATAAAATAAATATCCACACTGCTGCTGCTGCTAAGTCTGCTAAGTCGCTTCAGTTGTGTCCAACTCTGTGCGACCCCATAGACGGCAGCCCACCAGGCACCCCCATCCCTGGGATTCTCCAGGCAAGAACACTGGAGTGGGCTGCCATTTCCTTCTCCAATGCATGAAAGTGAAAAGTGAAAGTGAAGTCGCTCAGTCGTGCCCAACTCTTAGCGACCCCATGGACTGCAGCCCACCAAGCTCCTCCATCCATGGGATTTTTCAGGCAAGAGTACTGGAGTGGGGTGCCATTGCCTTCTCCGAAATATCCATGAATCATACTTATATAAGTAAATGAAGAACAGAGACAAAAATTCTGTATAATTTATGTTGTTACTACCTGTAAGGAGATGGAATATAATGCACCACTCCTTAAGTGGAGTTGCTCATAGAGACATGCTTCAGAAGAAGAAGAATGACTTAGCAGTGAAGAAGCCTAGCAAACCTAACTCAAGCCAGGCAATCAAGGTCAACATCATTGGTGTTAAGTCATGTTGATAGTAGGCAGCCTTGAAATGATGGGATGAGAATGACACTTCACCCCTGTGGTCTTCCTCTCCTAAACCCAGCATCCCAGTCTGGTAATGAGAAAGGTGGCGGTGGTTTAGTCACTAAGTCATGTCTGACTCTCTGCAACCCCACGGACTGTAACCCACCAGGCTCCCCTGTCCATGGGATTTCCCAGGCGTGAATACTGGAGTGGGTTGCCATTTCCTTCTCCAGGGGCCCTTCCTGACCCAGCCAAGAAAAACAACAGACAAATCCCAATGGAAGGATATCCCCCAAACATCCAGTGTTCCTCAGATTAGTATTCCTCAAATGGTCAAAATTATCAGAACAAAGAAAGTCTGAGAAATGGTTATAACCAAGAGAAGTCTAAGGAGATATGATGACTAAATATAATGTAGTGTTCTGGATGCGATCTTGGAACAGAAAAAGGATATGAAAGAAAACTGGAAAAATCTAAGTAAAATAAATAAGTTAATAGGAATGTATCAATATTTGTGAATCAATCATGACAGATATACTATATAATATAGGAAACTCTATTCAGGCTTTATAGGAACTCTGGGAAAGTAGATATGGGCTTTACAGTAACTCTCTGTACTGTCTTTACAATAACTCTTTAATTCTGAAACTATTTTATTTTTCTAATATGTTTAACATTACTTTTTGATAATGCTTATAAAAGAGAGATCTATTTAAAAATGTATAACCTTAAAGTTCTGGAGAAGGCAATGGCACCCCACTCCAGTACTCTTGCTTGGAAAATCCCATGGATGGAGGAGCCTAGTAGGCTGCAGTCCATGGGGTCGCCAAGAGTCAGACACGACTGAGTGACTTCACTTTCACTTTTCACTTTCATGCATTGGAGAAGGAAATGGCAACCTACTCCAGTGTTCTTGCCTGGAGAATCCCAGGGACGGGGGAGCCCAGTGGGCTGCCGTCTATGGGGTCGCAGAGTCGGACAGGACTGAAGTGACTTAGCAGCAGCAACCTTAAAGTTCAAAATCTAGAACAACTGAGCAGCTACTCCAAATTCACTATTTAAATACAAACATAACTAACCTATTCTTGGGTTGTTTCTTTTGTATTGATTTAGTCCATGAGACTCAGTAAACTCTGCTTTGGTGAATGACTTGGCAACTTCAAGCCCTCTGTTAAGTGAATTGAATAGTGATAATCAACTCCAGTGCACTCATCAACAAAGAACTTGCTACAAGTCATGAGACAAAGAACAAAACATCAGATAATGATGCTGACCCTCCCACAACTGGCCTGTTCCCCTTATTCTTGGCTACTCTCTTTCCATGAACCCAAGTGCCTGCGTTGGTAACTACTGGCATGCATCATTGAGACAAAGTTACTCTAGACCTTCAGAGGGGCTTCTTCAGTAACTCAGTGGGTAAAGAATCCATCTGCAATTCAAGATGCACAGGAGACATGGGTTCGATCCCTGGGTGGGGAAGATTCCCTGCAGGAAGCAATGGCAACCCACTCCAGTATTCTTGCCTGGAAAATCCCATGGACAGACGAGCCTGGTGGGCCACAGTCCATGGGGTTGCACAGAGTCAGACATGACTGAGTACATGGCACACACAGTCAGAACCAGGGCGTCTTACACCATGCAACATACTTGCTTTAAGGATTACTTTGGCTGATGATACTTTTACCAATAGAAAGAATTTTAAACCTATAGTTCTAGGACAAAATCTAGATCTCCTAACTGCTCCCTAATTGCCTCAGACTGACTGCTTGAATTCATAAATTAGAACTCTGAAATTCAGTGTAAAAGGTGGGTCCTTATGGAAAGATGCCACTTCCCATGCATTTATTGAACAATTGTTTGTTCAGTATGAACTTCATGGCAAGTTTTTTTTTGTTTTGTTTTTGGCATACTATACAGCTCATGGGATATTAGTTCCCTGATCAGGGATTGAACCCATACCCTCTGCAGTGAAAGCTCAGAGTCTAACCACTAGATTTCAAGGAATTCCCATAGTGGGTGTTTTAATAGGAGCTGAGTGAAAAAGACTTGTTAGTCCCTCTCTTAAATTTTAGTGTAATAAGCTCTGTTATACAAATAATAATGTAAAGCAAAAAGTCATTTTGTACTATGACAGACACAATAAAGGAAGTATTGGGTTCCCCAAAAAGTTTGTTTGGGTTTTTCCAAAACATCTTACAGCAAAACCTGATGGCCAACCTAATAAAATGCAAAGTAACTTGGAGCAGTTACTCTGGGGCCCTAGAGAAGTGGTCCCCACCTTTTTGGCACCAGGGACCGGTTTTGTGGAAGACCAGGGTGTGGGGGACTGTTCGGGAAGAATCAAGAGCATTACATCTATTGTGTACTTTATTCTTTGTTCCTATTATCATCACATCAGCTCCACCTCAGATCATTAGACATTATATCCCAGAGGTTGTGGAGCCCTGATTTAGGGAATGAGAATGAGACATCCAAACAAAGATCTGAGTGAAGAGCATTCAGGACGGAGGAAAAAACAAGTGCCAACCCCCCTGAGATGGGGCCTCCCTTGACCTGGAGAGTAGAGGGATAATTGGCTGAGGTGGGCTTGCAGAAGGAGCTCTAAATTCCAAGGAGGAGCATCTAGTAAGCTAGTGAAGGTTTTGAGTACCAGACCTGATTTCTAGTGGTGAAGGAACCCTGGTGGGTCTATGAGAAGGGGGTCTAAGGAAGCAAGGCAGGCCGTGAAACTACTGCAGTTGCTCCGAAAAGAGTGAGTGATATAATTTAGACCCATGGACAGAGGAGCCTGGTGGGCTACAGTCCATAATGTCACACAGAGTCAGACACGACTAAAGCAACTTAGCAGACACACAACAGGAATGTAGAGGTATGGCTGGTGAGAAGTGTGTGCGCTTAAGGCTAAGGGGACTGCAGATGGATTAGCTGTGCTGAGTGATGGCATAAAGAACTCCCAGGTTTTTAAGTTCACCTGGAAAAATCTAGATTAACTGGCCTGGCCTAGATTTAGAGGACTGAAGCCAATAAGAGCAGAAGAATTGATTCATTGAAGAGCACATCTAAGGTCCTCAGCTTTTGATCTCCTACCAAAAGTATATTCTCTTTTCAGAGCATATTTCAAATCTCTCTGCATGGGAGAGTTGGGGTGAAATGATCTGTGTGTTATTTTGTATAATCCATGATCCAAAACTACCCAGAGCCTTTCATCATGAAGGGCATCAAGGGTGCCACCATCCCCGACATCCGCCTACCTGTCCAGCTGGACCATCTGCAGACCATATATAAATATCTCCTCATCTCCCTCTCTCCCTATCCCAGCCAACACTCAACTACAGTCAAATCCATTTGAGAAATTGTGAGTACAAGCTCCAGAAGATTATTTACGATCAAAGTTGAACACGGCAACTGCAAAATTTATATATAAATTACCTATATAATATATAGGTATTTAGATATACCTAAAGAGCTAGAACCTCCACAATTTTTTCCTAGATTCTGTCTTGTAAAATATATGCCTGTTGTCTCTTTTCTTCCTGTCTGTCCACATTTGGTCCAGAAATTTCTTCATGAGTATCCACTCAAAGTCTAGCTCTCTTCTACTTGAGATCGGATATATTGGATCACCAGGAACACAGAGCTTTCTGGATATGACTGGGAGTCTCATAAAACAACAGAGAAGTAGGGTAGGGAGGAAAGGAGAGAGGAGGAGAAGAACCAGAAGATACAGAAATGGGAGACAGAAGAGCGAAAATGCCTTAAGACAGGGATTTAGGCTCATCCAGGAGAAGGCAATGGCACCCCACTCTAGTACTTTTGCCTGGAAAGTCCCGTGGATGGAGGGGCCTGGTAGGCTACAGTCCATGGGGTCGCTAGGAGTTGGACACAACTGAGCGACTTCAGTTTTCACTTTCATGCATTGAAGAAGGAAATGGCAACCCACTCCAGTGTTCTTGCCTGGAGAATCCCAGGGACAGGGGAGCCTGGTGGGCTGCCATCTCTGGGGTCGCACAGAGTCAGACACGACTGAAGCGACTTAGCAGCAGCAGCAGGTCTCTACAAATGACCTTACTTCATTTCTTTTGTGGCTGAGTAATATTCCATTGCATATATGTATTATATCTTCTTTATTCTTTCATTGGTCATTGGACATTTATAGAGATGGACCTAGAGTCTGTTATACAGAATGAAGCAAGTCAGAAAAAGAAAGATATTGCATACTAATGCATATATGTGTAATCTATAAAAATGGTACAGATGAACCTATTTCCAAGGCAGGAATAGAGGTGAAGACATACAGAATGAACGTGGGACACAGGGGCGGAAGGGGAGAGTGGGACAGATTGGGAGAGTAGTCTTGACAAATATACACCACCATGTGTGAAATAGATGGCTGGTGGGAAGCCGCTGTGTAACACAGGGAGCTCAGCTCAGCGTCCTGTGATGACCTAAAAGGGTAGGATGGTGGGGGTGGGAGAGTTCGAGATGGAGGGGATATATGTATACATATAGCTGATGCACTTCCATTGTACAGCAGAAACTAACACAACATTAAAAAGCAATTATATTTTTTAAAATGATGGGGATTTAGGAATTGTCTGAGCAGCTTTTTGTTCAAGGAGTTCTCAGAGGTATGGATTTCTCAGCTCAGAGCTCTTTCTGACTTAAAGTTTTCTTCCTGTGTGATGACCATCTCTCGCAGCTTGCCTTGTTCTGTGTTTTTCCAACATCCATAAGGCTAATCCACAGCTTGCCTTTTCCTGCTCAGCTCAGGGGCCAGCCACCTCAGCTACTGCCAGATCTTACAGATCCAACTCATAGGTGAGCGCTGATTACAAAACAGGTATTAACATCCCAAATTTTCAACCTGGTTCCCAGGGCTTCCCTTGTGGCTCAGACAGTCAACAATCTGCCTGCAATGTGGGAGGCCTGGGTTCAATCCCTGGGTCAGGAAGATCCCCTGGAGAAGGGAATGGCTATCCACTCCAGTTGTCTTGCCTGAGAATCCCATGGTTCCCAGGAGAATGAGAGAAATTATTTCTTGAGCTAATTTTAATCTTATGCTGATAAAGCACAAGGGCCAATTTTAGCTACAGGTTATTACTTTAACAGTATATGTTCTTTCTTAACTAAAGGCATATCAACAATGAATGAGTAGCATAATATTTAAGTACTTACTATAATTATATATTCTTCCTGAATAATAAAAGAACAAATACGATCATATCTTACTGAAATTCAAGTTTTAGGATGGCAGGAAAGAATGTAAGTCCAATCATTAAACTGAATATTTACACAGTTTGTGAATGTGGTGAGAACAGAAATGAGAAAAGAGAATAGTCAATGAGGTGATTTAATTTTTCAAAATAGAGCTAATTATTTTATTACTGCCTTTTGTTCTAATTCTGATACATCAGGACACAAAATAATCCTTAAGAAACTGGCTGTTAATAACCAATTGCACAGTCATTTCTTACTATCAAGATAAAAATGATATATAGCTATCTATTCTATAATAATAAATTTGTAACTATAAATAGCCACTTTCAAGAATGTTCCCTGTTTTTTTATAAATGAATTTGCGATTCATAGCTAAATAATTAAGCTAAAATGAAAACCTGACTTTACTTAGTATTTTAAAATATGGTCTTTACCATTAAAATACTTCAAAGAGATTTTTTTTTCCTTCAGGATTAAAAAATAGGAACTAATATCTTATGTAACCACCTCATAATTGCCCGCATTTGGAAAGCCCATGTTGACAATCCTTCATAGAAACATTTAATCCCAGGCTAACTTACCCCTGCCACCCACCACTGGGCTGCTCCCTACTGCTCCCAGTTGGTATGAGCTCAAGGAATGCAAACACCTTTCAATATTAGTTCTAGCAAAGCATTAGCAGGAATGTAAACCTCCCAGGGAAAATGCACATACTGTATTTGAAAATCAAATATAAAATGATTTTGGATAATCGGAACTACCGTAGGTTTCCATTCGGACAGATAATTGAGAATCGACTGTACTACTGTGTTCATAAGCTATGCGTCACACGTAGTCCATGGTAGGGGGGAAGATCACTGAAACACAAATTAAAATAAGGAAGCCAGAAGGTGCTGTGGAAACAGTGGGTCTTCATAAAGAGGAAGCCGGGGCTGACGAATGTTTTTACTTTTTCTTTCTCCCTGAGAATATGAAGTTTTAAATGATATGCAGCTAGAAGCAGATGAAATTATAGCTCTCAGACACTTTATAATTCTGAAACAGAGATGTGATTGATTGCAAGTTGGCGTCGCTGCTGGCAGTTTCTGGTGGCACATTTTGATGATCCAGTTTCTTAGGTTAACTTCAAGTACATCAGTGACACAGTGTGTTGCAGACACGTTGAAGGATTTTGAAGCTAATAATTTATGAGAGCTTTTGGAGCACATTATTAGGTTCGAGTCAGGAGAGATTTATTTTGTTTAATCCTAGATTCCTTGCTGTGTGTTCTGTTTATCTCATCTTATTCTGCTAGTAAACAAATATGTAAAACTTTAATGCCGACGGAGCCCCTTTATAACAATGCGCCATCCCCCAAACAAGGTTTCCCATTTGAAACCCTTTCTCTAGTCAGTGGTTTTGTTACCCCCACATGTCTTGAAGAAGAGGGCAAACAAAACAAGGCTTCCCAAGTTGGGATTCCATCAAGGAGAAACTGATAGGGGAAATTCAAAGAACTGTCCTTAATTAGGCAATGAAATCATCATTGACCCCAGAATCTATGATTCCTAATATTTCTAATTTAAGTTGAAGATAAAATAATTTTTTTTAATGCAGAGTTCCTATGAGCTTCATAGAGGCAGTGAATGTCAAATCGAAAGGAAATACTAAAGTGTTTTGAGACAAGGTCTAAATCCAATTCTTTCAAAAGAGTTCTTTGGGTAATGTTTTATTCTCAGTACATGCTGAATGCTGCATATGTCACATTTTGTTTAAATTAAAAAACATTATATCACAGCTGATTTACAATGAAAAGAATTTCAGGGTGTATAAGTCATTTTCTGCTTACAGTTTCTTAATCCTGCTCTACTTATTTTCTGTATTGCATGGATTTGAAGAAAGTATTAGCACGGTGTATGCCTGTTATCATTCAGGTTATTTTTCTTTTACATCAAGAAGGCCCATTGAGAAGCAGCATTATTCTTCAGAAACAGTGCACATACGCAGTGTATAAATATGGCGATGGACCAGTTCTCATCACCTCGTCTTCAGAGTGCACACGGGAAGCCTTCACGTGTGGCCTGGTGTTACCCTGGTTTGCCTCTGACATTTCCTCTCTAGTGGCCACCACGAGGTCCCGTTGTTCTTACGTGCTGAGTGCAGGCCTGCTTCTCAGGCCACGGTGGTGGGCACGGGTGGGCATGGCCTCTGGGCTCTGGTCCACTCACATCAGCCCTTTCAAGCCATTCTTATCCCCCCTCTTCATAAAACTGTTGGGTTCCTTTCTCACACCCTTTGATTCGTCCCAAATGTACTATATGTGAGAAATTTGTGCACACAATACAACTGCATTGAAATTTAGCACCCTTGCAATTCATTTACTATCAATGTAAGCTAAGCTAATCTAAGTCACTTCAGTCATGTCCGACTCTTAGCGACCCCATGGACTGTAGCCCACCAGGCCCCTCCGTCCATGGGATTTTCCAGGCAAGAGTACTGGAGTGGGTTGCCATTGCCTTCTCCAATGTACATTGATAGTAAACATTTAGTACATTAAGATTATTTTCCTAAAGCTGTTCTTTATAACAGGTCCCTGCTGGTTATCCCTCCTGTACAGCACAGGGAACTCTGCTCAATGTTATGTGGCAGCTTGGATGGGAGGGGAGTTTAGGGGAGAATGGATACATGTATACCTATGGCTGAGTTGCCCTGCTCTACCCTTGAAGCTATGACAACATTGTTAATCAGCAATACAACATTCTAATATAAATAAAGGGTTAAAAAAACAGAGGCAATATTGTAACAAATTAAATGAAGATTTCAAATTAAGAAAAAAACTAAATAAAAATAAAATTAAAAAAAAATTCTATTGAAATGGCACCTAAAGCATGTTTATATCAATATAGACAAAGGCTAGATTCTATGCTATTTCTTTTTAATATCTCTAACTTGCGTTTTGGGCTTCCCCAGGGGTCACAGTGGTAACAAATCCACCTGCCAATGCAGGAGATGCAAGAGACTCAGGTTCAATCCCTGGGTCAGGAAGATTCCCTGGAGTAAGAAATGCTGGCTTGCTCAACACTGCCTGAAAAATTCCATGCACAGAGGAGCCTGGAGGGCTAGAGTCCATGGGGTGGCAAAGAGTCAGACATGGCTGAGCACACACGAACCTGCCTTTTAGTGGGGTTTTGGTGGGTGTGAGGCAGGGTGGGTTCTGTTGCTCTTGCCATCTCTCATTGCATTTCTCCTGAACATTCTCAGTGGCAGCAACACTCTTTGAAACATCAGGACTCTAGACCTTAATCATCTGTTGGTCCTCCCTCCCCTTTGCCACACTTACTGATGTACTATTGTCAGTTCTCTCCTCAACGTCCTCTTCCAAATCATTCTTTTCTTTCCATTGATAACAGAGGACTTCAGTTGAAGACACTCTGTCTAATGTGCAATATCTGTAGTCTTCATTTGAGTAGATAAAAACAAGTGCGTGTTCAATCATGTGTTCCTCCTTCGTTTACTTTAAGCAGACTAACACGGTGAGATTTTGCTTTTGCTCGTTGTTCTGCTTTATTTCAAAGACAGCAGTGTAGGAGACTAGAAGAGCAGAGTCTTGAGGGTGAAATGATCTGAGACTTAATTCTGATTCTCTGTCTGTTATTGACATGCTTTAGCTCAAACTCAATTTCCATAAACCTAATCGTGTTTATCTGTAAAGAGGCTGAATGAGTTTTTCAAAGGATCATTCTTTGAGTTGTGATTATTAAATAAGATCTTTTTATACTGAACACTTATCAACCGCCCAACTCAGAGATATTGCTTAATAAATGATAAATCTTATCACTTTAAGATTATTTTGTAGAAACAGCTCATATAACTCAACAATAAAAAAACCAACCCAAATAAAAAATGGGCAAAAGATGTAAATACACATTTCTCCAAGGAACACATACAGATAGCCAACGGGCAGGTGAAAAGATGGCCAACGTTGCTAATTATCAGAGAAATGCAAATCAAGAGTATAACAGCAAACCACCTCCCATTGGTCAGAATGGCCATCATTGAAAACTCTAAAACAACAAATGCAGGAGAGGGTATAGAGAAAAGGGAACCCTCCTGCGCTGTTGGTGGGAATGTAAATTGGTGCAGCTACTATGGAAAAGAGTATGGAGGTTACTCAGAAAACTAAAAATAGAGTTGCCGTATGATCTAGAGATCCCACTCCGGGGTGTATGTCCAGAAAAACTCTAATTCAAATAAACACATCCACACCACAAAGAAGAGCAGTCCCTGCTCGCTGCAACTAAAGTCCATGTGCAGCAACAAAGACACAGGACAACCAGAAATAATAAGTTAATTTTAAAAAGTTATATGCACACCAATGTTCATTGCAGCATTATTCACAATAGCCAAGGCAGGGAAGCAACCTGTATCCATCAGCAGTTGAATGAGTAAAGAAGATGTGGTATACACGCACACACACACACTGGAATCCTACTCAGCCATAAAAAAGAACAAAATAATGTTATTGGGTTACAGTCCATGGGGTCACAAAGAGTCGAACACAACTGAGCGACTAAGCACAGCAGAGCACACAATGTCATCTGCAGCATAATGGATAGACCCAGAGATTGCCATAATGACTGAAGTCAGAAAGCAAATGGCAAATACCACATGATATCATTATAGGTAGAATCCAAAATATGACACAAATGAACTTATGTACAGAACAGAAACAGACTCACAGAGAAAATAGACGTGGTTGCCAAGTGGGATGGGGGAAGTTTGGATTCAGAGTTTGAGACTAGCAGATACAAATTATTATGTATATTACAGAATGGATAAACAATAAGGTCCTACTGTATAGCACAGGGAACTATATTCAATATCCCATAAAAAGTCATTATAGGAAAGAATATGAAAAATAATATATATATGTGTGTGTGTGGGGGGTGTATATATATATCTGAGGTACTGTGCTGTACAGCAGAAATTGACATGTTATAAATCAGCTATATGCCAACAAAATAAGTTTTTAAAAAAGATTCTTTTGAGGAAAGATATGTTCTGATAGTAACCCTCCCGAATTACAAATGTCTTACTATGTCTGATTCCTTTCACTCTTACCTCTTGCTAGTATGATTGTAGTATGAATAAACATATGTGGAACATTTAATAAAAAAAAAAAAAGGCACCATCATAGGTGCTGCAAAAAAATAGAACAGTTGAGAAACAAACTCTGCTTCAGGAAATTTGTAATACTGACTGAGAGTGTAAGGAGGCCTACATGCAAGTTAACAATAGCATTTATTTTAAATGCCCTTGCCTTATGATTGAAGTAAAGACAGCATGGAATCGGGACCCCAAGGAGAGTGGATCTCCATGCCAGCTGGGGAAATCATCCTGGAGCAGTGGACCTTCATGTGATTAATGGGCTGAAGGTCACACAAGAATGTTCACAAGCTTCCATCTTTCCCAAAAGTGATAATGAGAATCACGGATCTTCAGCCTCAATCTTCTTCCACAATGCACTTCCTTCTTCTCCTCTTTCCCCCACCCACCTACACAAGGCTGCTCTACTGGAGGTTACCAAATGCATCCGGCCAGTGAAAGCTGATGCTGGCAACAAACCACGTGGCCTTTAGGATCCAGGATCAACCCCTGAAGAGACAAAGGACTGATGGAAATACTGCTGGGAGGAATGACCCATCCTCCTTATCTTCTCCAGCTTAAAGACAGCAATGGAGAATGGTGATGTGTTTTTGTTTTACAGATTTTTTTAAGATGTGGACCATTTTTTTTTTAAGTCATATTGTAGAATCTTAGCTCCCAGACCAGGGATTGAACCCACAACTCCTGCATTGGAAAGCAAAGTCCCAACCACTGGGTCTCCAGAGAAGTTCCAGGTGGTGTTTTTAATGATGATCATTATTCATGGGCTCCGTGGTTAAGAATCTGCCTATAACGCAAGAGATGCAGGAGACACAGCTTCAATCCTTATGTTGGGAAGATCCCCTGTAGGAGGAAATGTCAACCCACTCCAGTATTCTTGCCTGGAGAATTCCATGAACAGAGGAGGCTACAATCCCTGGGGTTGCAAAGAGTGCAGCATGATCAAACATGCACACATCATTATTAATATTGTGTATTGCCTACACACGCTTTTGGGGGCTGGGCAGGATGCATCAGTTCTTTCTCATAACAACTACCCTCTCTCTCCTCCCGGCTCTGATTCTTTGAATACTTGTCATGTGTCACAGTGCGCTTAGCCCTTTCAAGGCCTATGGATATAGATATGTTTGTTTTGGGGGTTATATTTTTTTTCCCTAAACATAGATCGTATGGTATATTCACCATTTGAATTCTTTCACTTTACTCCATATTTTAAGTTCTCACAGAGTGACTTATTCCAGGAAAACACATAGCAGGCTCTAGGAATTGTCCCTTCCTCTTCTGGGTTCTCAGGAGCCATATTTTGTTTTAAAAAGTTAAGAGTTTAAAATTCATTACAAAATGAGTTTAATGAATCAGTGAATCTTTTTGAAATGTATTTTAATTGCAGAACAATTGCCATACACTAATTAATCCAGTTTAAAGTTTTCCCTACACTGGGTGGGCAGATTCACAAACTTAATGGTGTATCCTTGGGCAACATAATTTTTCCCTGGCTTTGTCAGTCTATAAAATATGGGAGCTGGATTAGATGATCCACAAATACCTTTTCAGCAATGAATTCCTTTGATCCTGGTGCATCTAATACCCAAATGTGTTTTTAAAAAAAAAAAAATCACACTTTTTTTTTCTTTTAACAACTTAAAGATATAATGCCCGTAATGTGTCTCGTCAGCATTTCCCATGGTAACAAGAGTGCTCGGGGTTCATTTTGCACTTCTGGTTTTCCAATAAAGTGTTAGGTAACACTTGCAATTGACTAAGAAATGTGGTAACCTAAACAAAAGAGTATAGTGTATGTGAGACAGAATATTTTAACTGAAGTCACAAAATATCGTAAAGTCCATAGAAGGGCTGCAGTAATGTTTGCCAAAAACAGTTTTGTTTTTTTTCCTCTCCTTATGGGACTTGGATTATAAGAACACTAATGCCCTGAATTTAAATAATCTCCTTTTGAAGAATCTTTTAATTTATGAAGAATTTCTAATTTGATCACAGCAAACAACTAGCAGCAACTATCTGCAGCAAAATAATAATGTCTCAGTTAAAGGTGACATTGAATTGGAAATCAATTTCTATCGGGTTGGCTAAAAAATTCATTCAGGGTTTTCCAAAGATGTTACAGAAAAATCCAAACGAACTTTTGGCTAACCTAGTAACATCTCTGGATTGGAATCCTATGTCAGAGAATTACTGAATTCTCTACCAAAAGAACTAAATGAGAAAACACTGCAACTTCGTTTTTCATTAAATTGACAATGGTGAATCGTTGACTCTAAGTTTTGTATCAGTGTGTGCAGGGCATGCTCAGACTTGTAGAGGGATATATACTGGATACACACAGAGCAGAAGAACCTGCAAAACTTGTATTAAAAATACACCTTAATGCTACCAGAAGGTTACAGAAGGAAGAAGAGAATGGCTAGTTAAGGACAACCTGGCCTTTCCTATGTTAAACACTCTGCAGTGTTTCTATAAGCAATGTCTTGCTGCTGCTGCTAAGTCGCTTCAGTCGTGTCTGACTCTGTGCGACCCCATAGACGGCAGCCCACCGTCTATGGGATTCTTCAGGCTCCCCCGTCCCTGGGATTCTTCAGGCAAGAACACTGGGGTGGGGTGCCATTGCCTTCTCCGATAAGCAATGTCTTAGACAAATACAAATACAGAGAGGCTTGGAGAGACTAAGTAATGGTTTCCATATCATTCGTGGTTAGTGACCAATAGTCATGGGCTTCTTTTTTATTTTCCGTATAGCTGATTTATAATGTTTCGTTATCTTTAGATGTACAACAAAGTAAATCAGATACACACGTATACCTCCATTAGTAAATAAGTCCATGTGTATCTGAGGTATCACCTCACACCAGTCTCAATGGCCATTTTCAAAAAATCTACAAACAATAAGTGATGGAAAAGGTGTGGGAATGTCAATTGATACAACCCTTATGGAGATCAGTATGGTGTGTTAGTCACTCAGTCTTGTCCAACTCTTACGACTCCATGGACTGTAGCCCAGCAGCCCATGGAATTCTCCAGGCAACAATACTAGAGTGGCTTGCCATTGCTTCTCCAGGGGATCTTCCCGACGCAGCAATTGAATCTGGGTCTCCTGCATTCAGGCAGATTCTTTACTAACTGAGCCACCAGGGAAGCCCAATCAGTACAGATATTCCTCTAAAAACTAAGTACAAAACTAGCCTATTATCTAGCAATCCCACTTCTGGGCATATACATGGAGAAAACCCCAAACTGGAAAAGATGCATGAACCCCAAGTTCATAGCAGTGGTAGGATTTGAATTCAAGTCTATGAGACAAACATCCAGGCTCCGCTGAAAGTTCCCTATACTTTGATAATGACTATGTTTTGCAGACAATGTCCCTTCTCCTGTAAACCTGTGAGCTCCCTCCCCAAGAGTGTTCTCAAGATTAGCGCTAATAAGCATCCCAGAATCACAAGGTTATCAGCAGAGTAACTCTCTATGGGTTGTTACTGTGAAGAGTCTTGATTGATTTTACGAGCTTATTGAACAAAAATGAGTGGTTTTCCTCTCCCTTCTCCCCACCAGTAACACAAAATGATAGCTTCTGTTCCCTCCTGACAGAAGCACAAACGAATTCTTAAAAGTACATACCGAGTTATCTCAACTCAATTATCCCTGGACAGGGTAAGCCTGAATTTTGTTCCTGCTCTGTCTGGAAAACCTAACAAGAACTCCCAAGGAGGGAAAAATGCCTCTTGAGAAGAAACGCTTGTTTTTGTCACTGTCATTAATAAAGGTCTTACTTGAAACTAATGTGATACAATTTACAGTGTGTATGCACTCCGGAGCTGAAGACTCCATGTGGCATGCTCGCACGACAGCGTTGAACGTGGGCTGGTGTGGAGGCCTTCCCGGAAACATGTTTTGATCCTCTTTGATCACACTAATAATACACTACGAGACGCTGCTCTGTGGGATGTAGTTAAAGCTTATTTGAGCTTTGGAAACCACTGGCACTTTCCTGGGGGAAAATATCAGAACATTTTTATTTTTATCTGAATCACTCCAGCAAACTTCATGGAGAACAGTCTCTGTCAGTGATATAGGGCAATTGCTGTCACGAATAGTATTTGAAAAGAGATGCCCTAAATAGTCAATACACTGTGTGTGGAAATGGTGAATACAAAGATGCACTGGTAAATGGATCAACTTCCCGTGAGCTTGAGTTGCTGATTTTTTTTTTTTTTTTCACAAATTAGGATGTTAATATATATGTTTTCTATAGTCTTTCCAGCAAACATTAGAACTCTTCTATTTTTTTTTTAAATTTTATTTTATTTTTAAACTTTACACAACTGTATTAGTTTTGCCAAATATCAAAATGAAGAACTCTTTTAAAAATATTCAAGATGGTTTTCCTGACTCTTGGTTTAAATGCTGCGGCTGTGAATTATTTGTATGTGTCTATTTATGTGTGTGAATGAGTGTGTGTGTATAAAGAGAGCAAGAGAAAGAGCATGTATTACATGGAAAGAACTTTAATACGTACCTTAAAGTGCAAAAAGAGCAATTTTATTCCTTTTGCCCAACACCAGACAGTAAACACATTCTAGCAAATATGGGAGAAAATAAGGCAAGATTTTTCTGTTTATACAAACATTCTTATGACCTGAGTCATACTAGATCTTTCAAACAGTCAAATGGGTAAAGTTGTTCTTTAACAGAAAGCTACACTTAATTTTCCCCTGGTTTAGAATGGCATAATTAAGTATGTCGAAGAGAACAGATTAAACTACATTTCAGCGTATCATGTCGCAAGCATTTCCTGTGTCATTATTGTTAGCGGTTTCTTTCCAATACCTTTCTTGATTGTTTTGAAAATACATGTGCCATGGAAAGCTGACTTGCTCATGATGCCAGGCTCTAATCCCTGATTCTGAGGCATCATTAGTTCCTCCCACAAGAGCTTCCTCAAAGGCACTCACCAAAGTCCTGTTGGAGCTTGTAATGATATTCTATAAACCAAAAGCCTCTATGAGTTATTATTTTGAGAATGTGCTGTATCACAGGCTGTAGTTCTTGATTTGTATGTTTTCTGCATTCTTTGTCACTGGGGGAAAAAACAGATTTCATTATATTCTTCTCAATAGTTGAGAAGAGGAAGATTCACCATGGAAGAGATTAAGGGAGAGCAATTGTACGAGCAGGAAAGAAAATGGCAGCAAAACCACTTCCTTAAAGCAAACTTCCAAGGTCCTGGAAGTATTTCCATATTCATATTTGGGCTTGTTTACACCCAGTTTGCTAGATCATTGGATTTCATAATTTGGGATTTCTGTGCCTGTGTGCACGTGCGTGCACACACACATGCACACACTCTCATGTTCTTCCACTTTAGGGATCCAGGATAAGGCTGAATGAACTATGATGATCACGTTCATCCCAATTCTCTTCTCTCTTCCTGATGAGTGAAACTGTCCTCATGTAAATCATGTGTAATTTTTGCATTACTGAGACCACTTGATTTAGGATGTATTGGTTTGGAGTCATGTGGTTTCTTTCATCTTGGAAGAGACAGGTTTTCCATGACCGGCCTTGCGACAACTAGCCTGGTATCTAGATCCAAGGTCCTGAAGATCTACAGACTTCAAGAGCACATGTAGGCTCTTCATCCTGGGAAGTTTTAATGCTGTGTTGTATTTGTTAGCTGCTCAGTCATGACTGATTCTTTCCAGCTCCACGGACTGTAGTTCACCAGGCTCTTCTGTCCATGGAATTCTCCAGGGAAGAATACTGGAGTGGACAGCCATTCCCTTCTCTAGGGGAATCTTCCCAACCCAGGGATCAAACCTGAGTCTCCTGCATTGCGGGCAGATTCTTTACTGCCTGAGCCACCAGGGAATGCTGTGTCAGGCAGTATAATATATGTATATATACATACACACACATATATATATACTCTGTTCAGGTAAGGTACTAGGCTGCAACAACTCATTGGTGAATGAGATGGATCTGGATTTTGTCTCAGTGGAGTTTATAGCTCAGTGGGATTTGTCAAGTAATGAAAGAAGAAATAAATGCTGGAGAAAATATCATAACCCAACTGACTGGAGTTAAATTCATGCCTTGTCTCTCCAAGTGGAACTCTTGTGTCACCCAGCACTCCTACCACATCTCCCCTTCTTAGATGACTATTTGTTATCTTCTTCAGTTTATTCCACCTTCTCCCTTTACCTTTAGCTAATGATGTGACTTCCATTTTTCATCTTTCCATGCCCTTGCCCTTGATACAAAAAGACAACTCATTGGAAAAGACTCTGATGCTGTGAAAGATTGAGAGCAGGAGGAGAAAGGGACAACAGAGGATGAGATGGTTGGATGGCATCACCAACTCACTGGACATGAGTTAGAGCAAACTCCAGGAGAGAGTGAAGGACAGGGAAGCCTGGCGTGCTGCAGTCCATGGGGTCTCAGAGAGTCAGCCGTGACTGAATGACTCAACAACAACAAATGCTCTTGTTGCTCCAACTATGTAGAAACCCAAAACAGTCTGTATTTGGGAGGAGAGGAAGTGCAGGCTCATCCTGAAGCCAGCCCAGGATAAGGACAAGTACAAGCTTAAAATTGGATAGATATTTGCTGCTGCTGCTAAGTCACTTCAGTCGTGTCTGACTCTGTGCAACCCCATGGACTGCAGCCCACCAGGCTCCTCCATCCACGGGATTCTCCAGGCAAGAGTACTGGAGTGGGGTGCCATTGCCTTCTCCAGGATAGATATTTGGACTTAACACAATAATCAGAGTAGAGTAAAATGCAAAGCATTCTAATATGGAATTTTATTATCTAAAGGTCACCTGAAAAGATGTGGGGATTTGCCTGCTATGTTGATTGTGTAATGAGGGAAGAGAAAAGGGACAGAGTAAATTTCATGCAGACGGCTGAGAAAGAATAAACTTGTTTCTTGCTTCTAACTAAGTTGAGTTTCTTCTGTAATGGTCTATATTGCCATGAACAATTCCATGCATAATAGTAATTTGAAGCCACAGCATTCAAAGAAAAATAAAAGGAATTCAAATTGGAAAAGAAGTAAAACATCACTGAAGATGACATGATACTATACATAGAAAATCCTAAAGATGCTACTGGGGAAATACTAGAGCTCATCAATGAATTGGGTAAAGCTGCAGAGTCGGATAAGACTGAAGCGACAAAGCAGCAGCAGCAGCAGGATATAAATACACAGAAATCTGTTGTATTCCTATATACTAACAAAATCAGAAGGAAGTTAAGGAAACAATCTCATTTACCATCACATTATAAAAATAAAATCACTAGGAATAAACCTATGTAAGGAGGCAAAAGAACTGTACTCCAAAAACTATAAGATGGAATATAAGAAATTGTATACCTGTGACGGATTCATTTTGATATTTGGCAAAACTAATACAGTTATGTAAAGTTTAAAAATAAAATAAAATTAAAAAAAAAAAAGAAATTGAAGACACAAAAAAATGTGGTCATGGATTGGAAGAATCAATATTGTAAAATCACCATACTACCCAAGATAATCTACAGAGTCAATGTAATCCCTATAAAATTACCAATGACATTTTTCACAGAGCTGAAACTAAACATTTTAAAACTTCTATAGAAACACAAAAGACACTAAATACCCAAAATAATATTGAGAAGAATGAAGCCAGAGAAGCCATGTTCTTCGACTTTAGGCTACAGTGCAAAGCTGTAAAGTAAAGCAGATTACTACAAAGCTACAGTAATCAAAAGAGCATAATAATGGCACATAAACAGATTGTAGATCAGTGGAACAGAATAGAGAACTCAGAAATAAACTCACACATTTAGAGTCAGTTAATCTATGATAAAGGAAGGAAAAGTATACAATGGAGAAAAGACAGTCTCTTCAATATGTACTGCTGGGAAAACTGGATAGCGACAAGTAAAAGAATGAAATTAGAGCATTATCTAACACTGTATACAAAAATTAACAAATAAACTTGAAATGGATTAAAGAATTAAATTTAAGAAGAGATCATGTAAAACACGTATAGGAAAATATAGGCAGTACACTCTTTGACATAAATGGCAGCAATATTTTTTGGATTTATCTCCTAAAGTAATAGAAACAAAAGCAAAAATAGACAAATGGGACCTAGTAAAACTTGAACACTTTTCTACAGCAAAGGAAACCATAATAAAAAAAAAGCAATCTACAGAATTGGAGAAAATATTTGCAAACAATATGTACAAGGGAATAATTTCCAAAATATACAAATGGCTCATATGGCTTAATAGAAAAAAATTTTTTTTAATAGGCTGAAGACCTAAATAGATATTTCTCCAAAGAAGACATACAGATGAGCAACAGGCAGGTTAAAAGATGTTCAATATCAGATCACTATCACTAATTATAGAGAAATGCAAATCAAAACTTCAATTAAATGACCTTACACCTGCCAGAATGTCCATCATCAAAAAGTGTACAAATAAATGCTGAGAAGGTTTGAAGAAAAGGGAACTTTCCTACACTGTTAGTGGAAATGTAAATTGGTACAGCCACCAAGGAGACAATATGGAGAGTCCTTAAAAAACTAAATATAGAGTTACCATAGGATTCAGCAATCCTATTCCTGGGCATAGATCCAGAAAGAAGAAAATTCTAGTTCATAAAGATACATGCATCCCAATATTCATAGCAGCATCATTTACAATAACTAAGACATGGAAGCAACCTAAATATCTGTTTGACACATGAATGAATATGTCATATATATATATATATATATATATATATATATATTTGTGTGTGTGTGTATATATATATATATATAAATCACATGTATGCACACAATGGAATATTCAGTTCAGTTCAGCTACTCAGTCGTGTCCAACTCTTTCCAACCCCATGAACCACAGCACGCCAGGCCTCCCCGTCCATCACCAACTCCTGGAGTTTACTCAAACTCATGTCCATTGAGTCGGTGATGCCATAAAAGAGAATGAAATAATGCCATTTGCAGCACCATGGATGGATTAAGAGATTATCATACAAAGTGAAGGCAGAGAAAGACAAATATCATATGATATCGCTTATATGTGGAATCTTAAAAAATGATGCAAATGACCTTATTTACAAAACAGAAACAAACCCACAGACATAAAAAACAAGCTTATGGTTACCAAAGGGGGAAAGGGGGAGGGATAAACTAGGAATTTAGGATTACAGATACATACTACTATATACAAAACAAATAAATAAGGATTTATTATATAGATAAGGAACTATATTCAATATTTTATAATAAAATGCAATGGAAAAAGATCTGAAAACATATACACACACACACACACACACACATATATATATATATCTATAAAATTGAGTCACTGCTTTACGCCTGAAATACTGAAAATCAATGATATTACAATGAAAAAGGATGTGGTACATCCAATAATTGATGGTAAAAAAGATCGAACACTTCAGAATACTTTCAGATTTAACCTTCAGCTATACAATTTCAGTTGGGAGAGAAAAAAAAAAAGAGCAACAGTCCCTTTCAGTCCAGTTCCTACTAAAATCTGAGGGAAGGTTCCTCAATTTCAGAAGATGGAAAAGCTGGGATGGGACCCAATTCTGACCTTGGGCCTCAGTCTCTCTCACTCATCATCACAGCTTCACCTTACTGATTGCATAGAGACCTAGGGATTTAGGGTGGGTTGAACTTGAATATTATGTAAGTCTAAACCACCACCCTTACAGAAATAGTACTCAGTCATGAAAGGTACATTGTTGAATCTGGCAACACCCAAAATTCCCAGTAAATTCCAGATTAGGAGTAACCTTTGCATGAACTTTCATTGCCTGTTAACTGCAGGGTCATAGAATTTCTCTAAATACAAATGAAGAAACTGAGGTACAAAACAATCATCCTAGTTGCTAAAATCACAGACCTCAATAGCAGACTCCATGTAGATTCCACCCTTCATGACTATCAGTGAACCCAAACTCCTCTCAGTGACTTGTTTGTTTTTTTTTTAAATGCTGCCCAGTTGGCTTTAAACACTATCACAACCCTCTTCAGTATATTATGGTAAGCCCTTGTGCTTCGAGCATGCATACTTCTTTTTGCTCAGATCATGAACAGCATAGCACCTTAGCTACACTATCCTCCAACCCACAAGGTTAGAGATCAAAGAACCTATAAGAGACCTGAGGCCCATAGACTCCTGTGAGGATAGGATTCCTTCTATGATAAACACAATAGGAACTATCTTTGTTTTTTGTTTGTTTGTTTTGTTTGTTTTTAAGAGTTCATTAATACTGAACTTTATTGTTGTACCTTAGTTGCTAAGTCATGTCTGACTTTTATTTTTAATTTTATTTTATTTTTAAACTTTACATAATTGTATTAGTTTTGCCAAATATCAAAATGAATCTGCCACAGGTATACATGTGTTCCCCACCTTGAACCCTCCTCCCTCCTCCCTCCCCATTCCATCCCTCTGGGTCGTCCCAGTGCACCAGCCCCAAGCATCCAGTATCGTGCATCAAACCTGGACTGGCAACTCGTTTCATACATGATATTTTACATGTTTCAATGCTATACTCCCAAATCTTCCCACCCTCTCCCTCTCCCACAGAGTCCATAAGACTGTTCTATACATCAGTGTCTCTTTTGCTGTCTCGTACACAGGGTTATTGTTACCATCTTTGGATTAAGCACTTACAATTTGAGTCCTCTGTTAGACCCTGGACACGCATTTTCATTTGTCTAGGAAGAACCTCTGAAGATAAAGTTACTGACTGTCATGCAAACCCACCTTGAAATCTAGAACTTGTGTTCTTTTTATGGCACCATTTATTAAAAAGGACCTGCCCAACTGGGTGCCAGGTCAATGGAGCTGTCTCCTCCTTTGGGGGCTGTAGCCCTATCCTGGGTGTAGGCAGTCTGAGGCTCTGACATTCTGTGTGTGTCTTACTGGCCCCCTCTCTGCAGTGGTTGGACCTGACCTGTGGACTCAGTCATTGGCCCAGCCCTGCCCCTTCAGGGACGGTTTCTGGCAGCAAGCCCACTCACTGGTCACCGTCCAGAGCAGCACTACTGGCCACCCACCTCAGACGCTCTGGGGTGGAGTCAGCTCACCCAGCCTGAAGCACCTGCAGCTGCTTCTCCATCATACATGCTGAGAGAGTTGTTTGGAGTCACCGCCTGTCAGCCAGCAGTGCACTGAGCACCTCAAACTGATGGCTGAACTTGAGTGGTTCTCATCCAACCTGCACCCTCAGGCTGCCTATCATCCAAGCCCATATCAGATCATGACCAAAAGCAAAATGAAATGTTCCTGTGATGTGTTAACACAGTTGAAAAGACCTCACGCAAGAGTTTTCCCAAGAAATAACCAATGTGAAATGTTCACAGAGAGACGCTGTGTCCTGCAGCATCCTGGTGGTTGGTCAGAGTTCACACTGTCAGAGGGAAATGCACCCAACTCACCTAACATTTACATCATCGGCAATAAAGGAGTTGGGAAAAGTGGTGATTCAGAAGGTGGAGCGTCTCAAGAGGCAGCAGGTCATCCCAGAGTCGTGACTTCACACATCAGTTCTTTACAACGTGCGTTGTACATTACACAATGTACAGTGTCCAGTGGACTGGACAGTCAGATGGTCTCATGTTACAATGTGGACTCTAACTCAGTCCATCTGAAGTGGGGCCAGAGGCTCTGCACTTCTAACTAGCTCCCCCAACATGCTGAAAGCCACTGGTCCTCAGAATATTCTGCAGAGCAAGCCCATAGACCTCCCAACACAGGTTTAAACAGGAAAAAATATAGTTGACTTACTTGGATCTACATCATGCATGTAGGTGGCATTAGAACCTTCCAGTCAAGTTGTTCCACATCTCATTCGAAATGTAAACTTTCATAGATGAAAAACACCAAGCCAGAAGTGTCAGAGCATGAGAAAGAAGGAGCCTGGGGTTGAGGACTCTGAAAACATGTTTGGAAAATAAGAGAGTTAAAGAAAGGGCAGCAGTCATAGAAATAGCAACAGTGTTGTTCAAATGAATAAATAACTCATGTGGCAAACCAGAGAAGAAGGCAGTCTAAGATATCTGAAGTCTGTCCCAGGAGAACCAGACCCAGGACACTAGACTCACTGGCCCAGAAAAGGTAAGCTGCAAAGTCTGAACAACAAATAACAGAACCAAATCATTGCAAATCTGTAAAAATGCCAGTGTAAAGATAGGCTCACAGATGTCCAGAAGGCAACCAGGCAGATTCCCAGCTGTGGGAAGGGAACTTACCTGCTCATCTTCAGCCTCCGGAAAGCACTGAGCAAGGGAATCGAGTGTCCTAGTTCCAGAGAAACCAGCATGTCCAGCGAGGACTCCAGGAAGGGATGAAGTGAGGGAGCTGGAAAACAGAGCAAAGGCTCAGTTCTGTTACCCACGTAAAATCCGCCATAAAGTTAGGCTGCTCGGAACCTATGAGAGGCCTGTATTCCTTCCTATCTGCGTGGGGGTGTTAGCTACCTGTGTGAGTTAAGAGGCTCTAGCTGTGAAAACTGGCAAAGAGTATGAGGGCCAGGTCACACTGGTCAAGGCCCTAGTGAGATCTCAAAGTGAGATCCCAGATCAGCAGTATCAGCATCATCAGGGAGTCTCTTGTGCATGCGTGCTAAGTCACTTCTGTTGCGTGCGACTCTGTGTGACTCTGTGGACTGTAGCCCACCAGGCTCCCCTGCCCATGGGATTCTCGAGGCAAGAACACTGGAGTAGGTTGCCATGCCCTCCTCCAGGGCATCTCCCCAGCCCAGGGATCAAACCCACCTGGGAGTCTCTGAGGAAATGTAAATTTCTCAGCCCTGCTCCAAACCTACCAATGAGAAACTGTGGGGGTGGGGCCTGTAGCTTGCAGTCCTAGGAGACCTCCCTGTGATTCTGATGAATGCTCAGTGGAGCCTATTGAAAGCAGGGTGGAGAAACAAGGCCAGGTGTGGCAAAGGACACACAGTGTAGGTGGCCTTGATAGTGATTTTACTGTAAAGCTCTTAGAGGAAAACATAGGCAATATGCTCCTTGATCTAAATCAAAGCAAGATCTTTTTCAATCCACCTCCTAGATTACTAAAACTAAAAGCTAAAAATAAACAAAAGGGGCCAAATTAACCTTACAAGCTTTTGCACAGCAAGGGAAGCCATAAACAAAAAGATGGCCCTCAGAATGGGAGAAAATATTTGCAAATGAAGCAACTGACAAAGGATTAATCTCTGAAATATACCAACAGCTCATGCAGCTGATATCAAAAAGCAGACAACAGAATCAGAAAAATGGACAGAAGACCTAAATAGATATTTCTCCAAAGAATGTCTACAGATGGCTAAAAAGCACATAAAAAGGTGCACAACATCACTCCTTATTACAGAAATGTAAAGCAATACTACAAAGAGGTATCGTTCACACCAGTCAGAATCAGTTCAGTTCAGTCACTCAGTCATGTCTGACTCTTTGCGACCCCATGAATCGCGGCACGCCAGGCCTCCCTGTCCATCACCATCTCCCAGAGTTCACCCAGACTCACGTCCATCCAGTCAGTGATGCCATCCAGCCATCTCATCCTCTGTCTTCCCCTTCTCCTCCTGCCCCCAATCCCTCCCAGCATCAGAGTCTTTTCAAATGAGTTAATTCTTCACATGAGGTGGCCAAAGTACTGAAGTTTCAGCTTTAGCATCAGGACTGATCTCCTTCAGAATGGACTTGTTGGATCTCCTTGCAGTCCAAGGGACTCTCAAGAGTCTTCTCCAACACCACAGTTCAAAAGCATCAATTCTTTGGCACTCAGCTTTCTTCACAGTCCAACTCTCATATCCATACATGACTACTGGAAAAACAATAGCCTTGACTAGACGGACCTTTGTTGGCAAAGTAATGTTTCTGCTTTTCAATATGCTATCTAGGTTGGTCATAACTTTCCTTCCAAGGAGTAAGCATCTTTTAATTTCATGGTTGCAATCACCATCTGCACTGATTTTGGAGCCCAGAAAAATAAAGTCTGACACTGTTTCCACTGTTTCCCCATCTATTTCCCATGAAGTGATGGGTCCAGATGCCACGATCTTCATTTTCTGAATGTTGACCTTTAAGCCAACGTTTTCACTCTCCACTTTCACTTTCATCAAGAGGCTTTTGAGTTCCTCTTCACTTTCTGCCATAAGGCTGGTGTCATCTGCATATCTGAGGTTATTGATATTTCTCCCGGCAATCTTGATTCCAGCTTGTGCTTCTTTCAGCCCAGCGTTTCTCATGATGTACTCTGCACAGAAGTTAAATAAGCAGGGTGACAATATACAGCCTTGACGTACTCCTTTTCCTATTTGGAACCAGTCTGTTGTTCCATGTCCAGTTCTAACTGTTGCTTCCTGACCTGCATACAGATTTCTCAAGAGGCAGGTCAGGTGGTCTGGTATTCCCATCTCTTTCAGAATTTTCCACAGTTTATTGTGATCCACACAGTCAAAGGCTTTGGCATAGTCAATAAAGCAGAAATAGATGTTTTTCTGGAACTCTCTTGCTTTTTCCATGATCCAGCAGATGTTGGCAATTTGATCTCTGATTCCTCTGCCTTTTCTAAAACCAGCTTGAACATCTGGAAGTTCACAGTTCACGTATTGCTGAAGGCTGGCTTGGAGAATTTTGAGCATTACTTTACTAGCGTGTGAGATGAGTGCAATTGTGTGGTAGTTTGAGCATTCTTTGGCATTGCCTTTCTTTGGGATTGGAATGAAAACTGACCTTTTCCAGTCCTGTGGCCACTGCTGAGTTTTCCAAATGTGCTGGCATATTGAGTGAAGCACTTTCACATAATCATCTTTCAGGATTTGAAATAGCTCAACTGGAATTCCATCACCTCCACTAGCTTTGTTCGTAGTGATGCTTTCTAAGTCCCACTTGACTTCACATTTCAGGACGTCTGGCTCTAGGTCAGTGATCACACCATGGTGATTATCTTGGTCATGAAGATCTGTTTTGTACAGTTCTTCTGTGTATTCTTGCCATCTCTTCTTAATATCTTCTGCTTCTGTTAGGTCCAAACCATTTCTGTCCTTTGTCGAGCCCATCTTTGCATGAAATGTTCCCTTGGTATCTCTAATTTTCTTGAAGAGATCTTTAATCTTTCCCATTCTGTTGTTTTCCTCTATTTCTTTGCATTGATCGCTGAGGAAGGCTTTCTTATCTCTTCTTGCTATTCTTTGGAACTCTGCATTCAGATGCTTATATCTTTCCTTTTCTCCTTTGCTTTTTGCTTCTCTTCTTTTCACAGCTATTTGTAAGGCCTCCCCAGACAGCCATTTTGCTTTTTTGCATTTCTTTTCAATGGGGATGGTCTTGATCCCTGTCTTCTGTACAATGTCAGGAATCTCATTCCATAGTTCCTCAGGCTGTCTGTCTATCAGATCTAGGCCCTTAAATCTATTTCTCTCTTCTACTGTATAATCATAAGGGATTTGATTTAGGTCATCCCTGAATGGTCTAGTGGCTTTCTCTACTTTCTTCAATTTAAGTCTGAATTTGGCAATAAGGAGTTCATGATCTGAGCCACAGTCAGCTCCTGGTCTTGTTTTTGTTGACTGTATAGAGCTTCTCCATCTTTGGCTGCAAAGAATATAACCATCTGATTTCGGTGTTGACCATCTGGTGATGGCCATGTGTAGAGTCTTCTCTTGCGTTGTTGGAAGAGGGTGTTTGCTATGACCAGTGCATTTTCTTGGCAAAACTCTATTAGTCTTTGCCCTGCTTCATTCTGTATTCCAAGGCCAAATTTGCCTGTTACTCCAGGAGTTTCTTGACTTCCTACTTCTGCATTCCAGTCCCCTATAATGAAAAGGACATCTTTTTTGGGTGTTAGTTCTAAAAGGTCTTGTAGGTCTTCATAGAACCGTTCAACTTCAGCTTCTTCAGCATTACTGGTTGGGGCATAGACTTGGATTACTGTGATATTGAATGGTTTGCCTTCGAAACGACCAGAGATCATTCTGTCGTTTTTGAGATTGCATCCAAATACTGCATTTCGGACTCTTTTGTTGACCATGATGGCTACTCCATTTCTTCTAAGGGATTCCTTCCAGCAGTAGTAGATATAATGGTCATCTGAGTTAAATTCACCCATTCCAGTCCATTTTAGTTAGCTGATTCCTAGAATGTTGACATTCACTCTTACCATCTCTTGTTTGACCACTTTCAATTTGCCTTGATTCATGGACCTGATGTTCCAGGTTCCTATGCAATATTGCTCTTTACAGCATGGGACCTTGCTTCTATCACCAGTCACATCCACAACTGGGTATTCTTTTTGCTTTGGCTCTATCCCTTCATTCTTTCTGGAGTTATTTCTCCACTGATCTCTAGTAGCATATTGGGCACCTACCAACCTGGGGAGTTCCTCTTTCAGTATCCTATCATTTTGCCTTTTCATACTGTTCATGAGGTTCAAGGCAAGAATACTGAAGTGGTTTGCCATTCCATTCTCCAGTGGACCACATTCTGTCAGCCCTCTCCACCATGACCCTCCCGTCTTGGGTGGCCTCTCGGGCATGGATTAGTTTCATTGAGTTAGACAAGGCTAACTCAGTGATGGCCAGTCAGAATGGCCATCATCAAAAAGTCTATAAACAATAAATCCTGGAGAGGGTGCGGAAAAAGGGGAACTCTCTTACACTATCTATGGGAATGAAAACTAGTACAGCCACTATGGAAAAGCATACAGAGGTGCCTTAAAAAAGAAAATTAAAACTACCCTTTGACCCAGAAATCCTCTGCTAAGCATATATCTGGAGAAAACCATAATTAGAAAAAGTACAGGTGCCCCCAACATTCATGGAAGCACAGTTTTTTCAGTTGGCCCCAAAATTTGGTTTTTCCATCACATGTTACAGAAAAATCCAAATGTACTTTTTGCCCAGTGTACTGTAGCCAGGACATGAGAGCAACCTAAATGTCCATCAACAGAGGAAAGATAAAGATAAAAATATGGTACATATGTTCAGTGGAATATTACTCAGCCATAGATGATGAACTAATGTCATTTGCAGCAACAGAGATGGACCTAGAGATTTTCAAATTGAGCGAAGTAAGTCAGACAAAGAGACATGTCTTATGATATCCCTTATACATGGATTCTAAAAATTGTACAAATGCATTTGTTTACAAAACTGAAATAGAGTTACAGACTTGGAAAACAAGTTTATGGTTCTCAGGGGATAAGGTGGGGAGGAATAAATTGGAAGATTGGAATTAACACATATATACTTCTAAATAGAGCTTCCCTGATGGCTCAGCTGGTAAAGAATCCACCTGCAATGATGGAGACCTGGGTTCGATCCCTGGGTTGGGAAGATCCCCTGGAGAAGGAAAAGGCTACCCACCCATTCCAGTATTCTGGCCTGGAGAATTCCATGGACTATACAGTCCATGGGGTTGCAAGAGTTAGACATAACTGAGTGACTTTCATCTCACTTCACTTCACACTACTATATATAAAATAGGTAACTAACAAGGACCTACTGTATAGCACAGAGATCTCTATTCAATACTCTGTAAAGACTTATACGGGGAAAAAAAAAAACAACTAAAAAAGAGTGGATATATGTATAACTGATTCACTTTGCTGTACACCTGAAACTAACACAGCATCATAAATCAAATATGCCCCAACATTTTTTTTTAAATAAAGAGCTAGTAAAGACTAAAGACTGTTTACAAGGAGAAGAAAATCCAGTAGAGATAATATAAAATAATAATTAAAAAAATGTTGGGCAATGATGTCCATGATAGAATTTTATCAATGTTGAGGAATCATTGAGCCACATGAAGAACAAGAATGACTTGATGCTGATAATGAGAGACATCATGAGAACCAAGAGGGGTCAGCTCACACCATGTGCCTGCAACATCTCTGAGGATATATTTTTAAGAAACTCACCACAGATAAGTGCTGTGCTTGGGAAGAGATCTTTTCCAAGGGGAAAATCAAACTTGAGAAAAATGCAGTGTCTAATGGGACCTGTTTGACAAAAATATTGAGAAAGAATTGTTTTAAATTTAAAAACAAGTGTAAGATATAAAACCCCCCAAAACACGCAGGGGTGTTAGTGACAATCACAACTGGTTCTATTGTGCTCTGCTTTATTGTTCTTCACAGCTACTGCATTTTTAAACAAATTAAACATTTGTGGCAATGCTGCATTGAGCAAGTCTGTTGGCACCATTTTTCCAACAGCATTTGCTCATTTTCTATCTCTGTGTCACATTTGGTAATACTCACACTTTCAAGTTTTTCATTATGATGGTATTTGTTATGGTGATTAGTGGTCTTTAATGTTACTATTGCACAAAAGATAGCTACTTGCTGAAGACTCAGATATTGGTGAGCATTTTTCAGCAATAAAGTAGTTTGTATTAAATTTATATAATATTATATGTTACCGATGCACAATGTAGTGATTCAAATTTCAAGGTTATATTCCATTTACAGGTATTATAAAACATTGGTTGTATTTCCCATGCTTTATAATATATCCTTGTAACTGATTTTATACCTATTGTTTTGTCCCCTCCTTCCCTCTCCCCACTGATAGCCACGAGGTGGTTCTCTATATCTGTTAGTTGGCTTCTTTTTTTGATTATATTCTCTAGTTTGTTGTATTTTTTAGACTCCACAAGTAAATGATATCATACAGTATTTATCTCTGTCTGACATTTCACTAAGCTTAGTGGGTATGGAATATAGATTTAATTGGAGTATAATTGCTTTACAATCTTATGTTAGTTTCAGCTGCACAATGAAGTGAATCAGCTGTATGTACATATATAGACCGCTCCCTTTTGTGCCTCCCTCCCACCTCCCCACCATCCCACCCCTCGAAGGTCAGCACAGAGCACAAGCTGAGCTCCCTGTCTATACAGTAGCTTCCCACTAGCTAGCTATTTCACACATGGCTGTACACATATGTCAATGCTACTCTCCCAACTCATCCTACCCTCCCCTGCTCCACTGTGTCTGCAAGTCCATTCTCTGTGTCTGTGTCTCTATCCTTGCCCTGCAAAAAGGTTCATCTGTACCATTTTTTTTTATTTCACATATATGTATTAATATACAATATTTGTTTTTGCCTTTCTGACTTATTTCACTTCACATGACAGATTCTAGGTCCATCCACATTGCCACAAATGACCCAGTTTTGTTCCTTTTTATGGCTGAGGAATATTGTATTATACATATGTACTGTATTTTTAGTTTTTAATGCAGGCATATATGTTGTTTTTTAGACATAATGCTAGTGCACACTTAATAGACTACAGTCCAATGTAACGGCTCTATGAAGACCTACAAGACCTTCGAGAACTAACACCCAAAAAAGATATCCTTTTCATCATAGGGGACTGGAATGCAAAAGTAGGAGGTCAAGTGATACCTGGAAAAACAGGCAAATTTGGCCTTGGAGTACAAAATGAAGCAGGTCAAAGACTAATGGAATTTTGTCAAGAGAACACACTGGTCATAGCAAACACCCTCTTCCAACAACACAAGAAAAGACTCTACACAAGGACATCGCCAGATGGTCAATACCGAAATCAGATTGATTATATTCTTTGCAGCCAAAGATGGAGAAGCTCTATATAGTCAGCAAAAACAAGACTGGGAGCTGACTGTGGCTCAGATCATGAACTCCTTATTGCCAAATTCAGACTTAAATTGAAGAAGGTAGGGAAAACCACTAGACCATTCAGGTATAACCTTAAAAAATTCCTTACAATTAAAAATGGAAGTGACAAATAGGTTCAAGGGATTAGATCTGACAGACGGAGTGCTTGAAGAACTATAGACAGAGGTTCATAACATTGCACAGGAGGCAGTGATCAAGACAATCCCCAAGAAAAAGAAATGCAAAAGGCAAAATGGTTGTGTGAGGAGGCCTTACAAATAGCTGAGAAAAGAAGAGAAGCGAAAGGCAAAGGAGAAAAGGAAAGATATACCCCTCTGAATGCAGAGTTCCAAAGAATTGAAAGGAAAGAAAAGAAAGCCTTTCTCAGTGATCAATATATGCACTAGGAAACCTAAAGATTTCTACGACTCACATTTATTGAGACATTGCTTTCTTTGGCTGGTCTGGAACCAAATCCACAAAAACTCCAAGGTCTCCCTGTATACTGATTGTTTCAACCAGTATGAGCTGGACATCTGCTCTATTCAGACACTGAGGATGCAAGACAAGTACAGCAATCTCTTCCAAAATACTTGCAGTCTAGCGAGCAGATGGGACAGAGAAGTGACAGTGCATTCAGTTGACAGAACTGGACTAGAAGTTCACCCAAGGAGCTCTGGGAGCATAGGGTATACAAAAAGGGCCAAACAACTCTTTTCAAAAGGGAGTAACACTTGGTTGACGCTGAAGAACTATCCACCGAAAGAATATCTAGCAGAAGAAATGAAGTGTGTGCGAAGATGTGGCAGCAGGAAAGGTCATCTGGGAAAAGCTGGAGACTTGGAGCAGCTGCAGGGAGAGGGTGTGAGGCCGAAGGACTGGTGGGCACTCATGGGCAGGTGTTCACGCCAGCCAGGCCCTGAAGGCAGGCTGAATATCCATCCGCATATCAGCTGATAAGGAGGATGCACTACATGTATGCACACACACAGGAGCGCACGCGCGCACACACACACACACACACAGACACACACACACACATGCTGGAATACTACTCAGCCCAAACAAGTGAAATGAGGATGTTTACAGGAACACAGATGGACCTACGAGATTATCATACTAAGTGAAATAAGCCAGACAGAGAAAGGCCAACATCATAAATTGCTTGCATGTGGAATCTGAAAAAGAAAGTACAAATAGTCTTATTTACAAAGCAGACATAAATCCATGGATAGAGAAAACAAACTTATGGTTACTAAAGAGGAAAGGGGTGAAAGGGATAAATTAGGAGTTTGGGATTTACATATATGCTATACATAAAATAGACAAACTGCAAGGACCTACTTTATAGCACAGGGAACTATACTCAATATTTTGCCATAATTTGGTAGGGGAAATAATCTGAAAAATTATATATATATATATATAATTGTGTGTATATGTATATATTAATATATATATATAATATACGAGAATCACTGTGCTGTACACACATTGTAAATCAACTATACTTCAATAAAAAATAATTTGATTAGGCAGAGAATAAGTATAATATTATTTTTGAAGACAGCATAAACAGGAGAATCTAGTCCATCCTGAACCTGATATATTTTCCCTAAAATTAAAAAAAAAACTAAACTATGCCTTGATAACTATAGTCCCAAATGAGACATTATACCATTATCAGTGTCTGCTCTCTGTTTCTCCTAGTGAATATCTCATTCTTCTACTAATCTAATCTTCTGGACTTTTTGAAAGCAATATCTCAATAGGAGAATGCTTGATGTACAATAATGAAGGTCATATTTTTTTTGTTTTGTTTTAATGTAAAGTGTTCTTACAGAAGTTAACAACTTGTTGAATAATCGCTTTAAAGTATTAGTCTGTATGAATACAAGTGGTCTTTAAGAAAAAAGATCTACATAGGTAGTCTAGCTCTAAGAACTTCATACCCTTGTATCGTTATCTGTTATAAAATTTATTTATTTGAATCATCTCTACATTTGTTGTTTACCTTAGCCAGATTAAATGTCATCACTTGAAATTGCTAAAACGCAATGTAACTAGTAGTATTTTTTTTTATCACTTTACATGGCAAAATGTTTTCCTAAAGTATGAGTCTTTTCTAGCACATTAGCTTTTATTAGTAATAACAGTAATAAGCACTAACACTTATTGAATGATTTCAACATGACAAGCAGAGCAAGTGCTTTAAATGCGTTGCCACATTTAATCCTCATAACCATGAAGCAGGTGCTATAATTTTGCTCACTTTACAGATGAGAAAATTAAGAGTTGTTGAGGTTCGGAAACTGGATGAAGGTCATTTAGCTAGTAAGTGCTTGAGCTCAGATACCAATCACATGCTGTCTCATTCCAGAATACATTATCTTCACCCCGAATTAGTTGCTTCTCATTCTAAGTGGACAGAAAAGTGCTCTCCTTGAGATTCTGCTTCAACTGTCTTAATTCCTGTGATCAGTTTATTTAAGGTATAATCAGTATAGAGAAATTTGGAATCAAATTTAAATAACTAGCAACTGTATTTAATTAATAAAACAGAATGATTCACTGTGAGTCAATGTATTTAGTTTCATATAGAAAGTGACCTCTATTTGTCACCTGACCTTTTCCTTGTGTATCAGCTGGGTTAATCCAGCTTTGTAACAGACATCCCTAACACCTTCTCAATGTGAGGAAAATTCCCTCCTCTCCCTCTTGAGTTCCTGTGGCTAGACTAACAATAAAACAGACACAAGATAAAGTAACAGGAGAGAAAGAAACAAATTTTAATTTGCACACATGGAGTTTTCATAGAAATGGGACCTAAGGAGTGGACAAGGTAGGGAGCTTTTATCCTCTTTAGACAAAGAAACAGCAAATTTATAAGGAACTGACAAGACAAAGAAGCTTAGATGTTGGATGCTTGATTAGCAAAGGATCTAAATAGAGTTTGGGGTCAGGGGAATAAATGAAAGAAGTCACAAGATGTGTTTATATAGATTCCTTAGCCTGAACTCACCATCTTCGGTGATAAGGGTATCCCTCTCCCTTCATATAGGAGTGTATCTTTCACATGCGAGAAAGGAGTCAGGACTACAGAAACGAGGTTCAGAGTGTTTCTGAACCTCTTCTTTGGCCATATCTTAAGTAACTTTAATTAAAAATCATCGATATGCCATTGTGGTATATTTAAGGGCAGTCGTTCCTGAGCCCTAAAAATTCCAGTGGCTAAACATGCAGTCCATGGGGTTGCAAAGAGTCAGACACAACTGACCGACTGAACTGAACTGAAACATAAAGGTTAGTTCTAGTTCAGGTCCAATGCAAATCGGTGCATTCTCTGTTCCATGAGTTAGTAGATGCTCGCTACCCCTGTTTGTGTGTCTGCCATCTCATAAGCCCTTGGAATCCTCCCCTGCGTCCTGTGGCATTTGGCTAGATATTGAATGAGAGAAAGAATGTAGAGAGTCAGGTTGGAAGAGATCCAGAATTGGCATACATCACTTTCATCCACATACTACTGGCCAGAATTCAGATCTAAGCACATAACAAGTAGTGTAGTTTGGCAGTGAGGCTGGCAGAAAGATCATGGACATTAGTGAATAATTAGCCAACCAGTGCCAGGCATGCCTTTATGGACCTTAAGGTATACTGACTGACAAATTCAGAAAGTATTCAGATTTTCACGTGTTTGCTCTTACCTTAGGGATGATTTCAGCCTCTAAGTCTGTGATCCATATTGTCAGTAGTTCAGCTGATGATAATTAAATAGTGCATTATACATTTATTTTTATTTTCTTCCTTAAAATTGTAGAACTTTCCATGCACTCTATTCTTACAGTACCTGAGATTTTTTTTTTAATATTATAAGAGGCTGATGTATAGAATTTCATGCCTGATGGCTTACTAATGGGGATTTTTGTAGATTCTAATTTGTGATTATTTTCCAAATTGAATAATGTTTAGTATATCAATTTTACAACATAATTTTATGAAGATTTGACAGTTTATAGACTGATTACCATTCATGTAAAAACATAATTGTTCTAATAGTGAGTTAAGAAAGTAGATACTAAGAATCAGATTTTATTTTTGTTTCAAGATTTACATAATTCTTTTGGATTGTATACTCTGGGCACTTTTCTCTCAACTGATTTTTAATATGTTTTCTGGTGAAAGTTATTAATTTGTGTATAAGGAGAGCTGACATGAATACATCTATTGCTTGCTTCATCCTTCTACCCGCCCCCCACCTCAATTCTTTACTTTGTTTTCATGGAGTATTTGTCTTGAAGTGTTGATGCATTTTTTTATAAAATTAATATGTTATTCTTTTCTCAGTAGGTCATTACCTTGAGACTTCATAGCATTTTTCATTTGTTCTTCTTTCAAATTGTACATTGTCTTCAATTTTAAGTTAAGACTTTATAACTTGCAACATCTCAAGTGCATAGTATACTGAATTCAGTATAATGAGAAAATGTAACCTTTTTTACCCTATGAAAGCTCTCCAAAACTCTTTGATTTCATATAATATCACCTGTTTCCCCTACAGCCTTGATGTAAAAATTCTCATTATTAATGATGATTTAGTCATAGGTGTATCTCTATTTTTAAAAATTTCACATTCTGGACTCTTTCCCAATTAACCCTTTTCATGGATATTTAAAATCTGTATGTGGCCAAAATAATAATATTGGGAAAAATAGTGTCATATCTTACATAGACCATGAGAGACACATATTATTATTTGCTTAATGAATAAATAAGAATTAGGAGATGTTGCTCTTTTCAACTCTATTATTTTCTTCCTGGATTGAAAAAAAAAAAGGTCAGTGAACCCAAAACTCAGTATTTAAAAGTAACTTACAGACTAATTCCTTGGTTGATGTTTTGTTATGCCACCAGATCAAAAGTAAATAAACCTCTATTTTGGCTTTTATAGATCAGATTGTACTTAAATATAAGAGGAACCATAGGCTGAAAAGATATTAAAAATTTTTAAGTAATTTAAAATTTTGAAGGTACTCCATAAAAATTGAATGTGATGTGCAAAATACACACCTCTTTAAATATTTAAATTAGAATTAAATTTTTGAAGCTAAAGTTAGAGGAAAAATTCTCACTGGATCTGCAGAAGTAACGATATTAAAAGAGGGCAAAGGAAGTTTTACTCTGTTGAAGCTAGTGGTGTGTATATTCCTCCAGCGATTGCTAAGGCCACCGGTACCGTTCTTCAAACAAGTCTGTGAATTTGTTCTCTTTAATGATTTCCAAAGCACCTGGGAGATGTGATTCTCCAGAGAGTTTGAAGGGAGTTGATTTTTCATGCCGGAGTACTATGGAGAAAGTTCAGGTATTGAAAGAGTGTATGAGAAAATCTATATGGGAGATCAATTTCACAAGTGCTTTGTAAAAGCATCAGACAAGAATCTCACTTGACACAGAATACATAAGTTCTATGCTCAAAATTTTTCAACACACTCGATCTTGTGGACAAAAATATAGATTTGAACTTACAAAATATGATGTCCTGTCAAAGGACTGATCGTTCCACAATTGAGTTCAACAATAAATTCCAAGAGGCTTGTAAAACCCACCACGGATGTGATCCCTGAACAAGAATAAACAGTTCGTCCACAGCTCTGCCAAGATATGAATTTGGAGCGTGACATGGGTAATAAATTAGTATATGAACGATTCAGTGCAGGATTATGAACTATTATCCAAGCACTTATGAATACTCTCTTTCATAAACCGTTCTATAATCCAAGCAGACAGTTCTCTGTCAGCCTAAATGGATGCATTTAGGGTATAATAGGTATGCCTGGGAGGGCCCCTCTAGATCATTTGCGGTGGCATGGATGCCTGTGTGATGAGGAAATAACATTTATCAATAGTCAGTGTTCTGCAGAGAACATGGAAACACCTGGCAACTCTCCAAATGCATAAGAGAGCAGATCTCGACAGCCAAGTGTATTATGCTGTGGGTCAGGCAGAGAGTATTTGGGTTAATCAAATTTTATGGTTAAGCGATAACTTGCCTTCATGGACAATTTTTTAAGGAATTAAAATAAAATACAATTTATGAAAAAAATAGTCTAACCATGGCTTAAGAGTTGATCATTCAAAGCATTTGGGGAACTTACAAAGCATTAGGGATATAATGATGAATCTTGACTATCATTTTACTGAAACTGTGCAGGCTACTTTTTTCCCCTTCTGTCATTGATATTTCAGAGGATGGAAGTGAAGGCTTTACTTTAAGCATTTGGTTACTTTTTACATTAAAGAAGTAATCTATTTCAGTTGTTGTTCAGTTGCTGAATCATGTCCAACTATTTGCGACCCCAGGGACTGCAGCATGCCAAGTCCGCCTGTCCTTCACTATCTCCCAGGGTTTGCTCAAATTCATATCCACTGAGTTGGTGATGCTATCTAACCATCTCATCCTCAGCGGCCCCTTTCTCCGTTTACTTTCAATCTTTCCCAACATCAGGGTCTTGTCCAATGAGTTGGCTCTTCCCATCAAGTTGCCAAAGTATTGGACCTTCAGCTGCAGCATCAATCCTTCCAACAAAAATCAGGGTTGATTTCTTTTGGGATTGACTGGTTTGATATCCTTGCAGTCCAAAGGACTCTCAAGAGTCTTCTCCAGCACAATTCAAAAGCATCAATTTTTCGGTGCTTAGCTTACTTTATGGTCTAACTGTCACATCTGCATGTGACATATACTTTTTACATATACATATATTTATATACAGAAAATAGTAAATATTTTTCTATGAGATTTTAACATAGGTGACAGCATGGAATAGTGATTAAAAATGTCTCTAGACTCAGAAAATCTTGGTTCAAATACCAACTCTACCAAGTACTATTTTTGTGACTCTGGGCAATATAATCAAAACTCTCCCAGTCTATGGTTTTTCATTCAAAAAAGTATATTATGATAATAAGCATCCTTAATAATTTGAAGATGGAATGAGTTAGCACCATGAAAAACATTTAGAGAAGTGTCTGGCAATATTGTTAATAAGTATTGCATAAATGTTAGCTAGTATATTTCATATTGGACTGTCATGGAATTAATTCTTAAATGGCAGCTTCATTCCTGGTTCATTCTATTTTGTACCTCGGTGCCTTTGTACCTGCTGTTCCTCCACCTGGGAGCCCCATTCTCAATAATCTTCCAACCATCTTCTACTGCATTTTCAAGATGCAGCTTTGTTAGTTCTTGGTTAAGCTATCTGTCACTCTTGTCAGAGTTAATGACTAATACTCATGATAGTAGAATGTTAGTCACTGCTTCCTTTGTGTCTAAATTCTCCCTAATGTAATTTTTTATTATTATAAAAGTAACTTTGTGCATGAAATATTTAGTCACACATCCATATCTCAAACTGGACCGTGAGCTTCTTGTAGACCACGAGCCTGTATCACACACAGAAGGCATTTACTAACCATGAGCTTCTTTGCTTGCTTAAAGGAGGAATGGACAAATATCATGACCTCCCATTTAATGAACTAACGATTTTGAATCTTAAAAGCATGAATATATTTTTAAATGTCTTGACCTTCACTTTTAAAGATAACAATGATATATGCTATATTTCAGTTTTAATGGGGATAGGATTGTTGTTTGCTTTACTTTAGTTAATTTTAAAATTATGTATAGACATGGAGGAAATTCAAACATATGGGATGATGTACAGTGAAAGTAGAATGCTTCCTTCACCCATGTGCCCGCCTCTAGTCTCCCTTCCTGGACTTATTCTCCATATTCAAGTTCATATGTGCATGTGTGTCTGTCATACACACTTGTTTATACAAATGGAAACTAGGGAACTTATTATGTTTGACCTTTGTGTTTTTGGTGTTTAACGATTTGGTGTTTAATTGGAACTTTTTCATATTAGAAGCATAGTAGATCCGCATCAGTTTGGTAACAGCTGTGTGATATTCTATCCCATGAGGATCCATGTCACAGAGGGAGGGTCCTCTGATACAGGAGCCACTGGGGAAGGCACTGTATTTCTGCTCTGGCCGCTTGGCTCAGTAGCATCCACAGAGATGTCAGGATGGGCCGGGGTGGGTAGGGGGTGGCTTGAAGACTCAGCATCGTAACAAGGGAGGGAGGAGGAAATTGTTATTTCCTATAATTTAGTAATTGTTTTTCTTCATAAAAAAATTTAGTATGTATTTTATGCAATCCGAAAACATATAGTTCAAAGAGGATTTTGCACTTCCTGGGTAATCAAAAAGCTTTCATGGGTATGATATACAAATTTAAATTGAGTAGCTATTGCATTTTTGGGGGTGAGCAGTGAGATTTTTCTTTTCTGATTATATAATTTGAACATATGAAAGTCAAAAGCAAAAAAAAAAATTGTTAAGTATATCTAATGATATCGGCAACAGAGAAAACCAAAATTAACCTTTTAACACACATTCTTGCTTCACTGAGTATAATGTCATAAATGATCTTCTATGGCATTATATATATATATGTAAATATATATCAGATCACATCAGATCAGTCACTCAGTCGTGTCCAACTCTTTGTGACCCCATGAATCGTAGCACGCCAGGCCTTCCTGTCCATCACCAACTCCAGGAGTTCACTGAGACTCACGTCCATAGAGTCAGTGATGCCATCCAGCCATCTCATCCTCCGTCATCCCCTTCTCCTCTTGCCCCCAATCCCTCCCAGCATCAGAGTCTTTTCCAATGAGTCAACTCTTTGCATGAGGTGGCCAGAGTACTGGAGTTTCAGCTTTAGCATCATTCCTTCCAAAGAACACCCAGGGCTGATCTCCTTCAGAATGGACTGGTTGGATCTCCTTGCAGTCCAAGGGACTCTCAAGAGTCTTCTCCAACACCACAGTTCAAAAGCATCAATTCTTTGGCGCTCAGCCTTCTTCACAGTCCAACTCTCACATCCATACATGACCACTGGAAAAACCATAGCCTTGACTAGACGGACCTTTGTTGGCAAAGTAATGTCTCTGCTTTTGAATATGCTATCTAGGTTGGTCATAACTTTCCTTGCAAGGAGTAAGCGTCTTTTAATTTCATGGCTGCAGTCATCATCTGCAGTGATTTTGGAGACCAGAAAAATAAAGTCTGACACTGTTTCCACTGTTCCCCCATCTATTTCCCATGAAGTGATGGTATCGGATGCCATGATCTTAGTTTTCTGAATGTTGAGCTTTAAGCCAACTTTTTCACTCTCCACTTTCACTTTCATCAAGAGGCTTTTGAGTTCCTCTTCACTTTCTGCCATTAGGGTGGTGTCATCTGCATATCTGAGGTTATTGATATTTCTCCCGGCAATCTTGATTCCAGCTTGTGTTTCTTTCAGCCCAGCGTTTCTCATGATGTACTCTGCATATAAGTTAAATAAACAGGGTGACAATATATAGCCTTGACGAACTCCTTTTCCTATTTGGAACCAATCTGTTGTTCCATGTCCAGTTCTAACTGTTGCTTCCTGACCTGCATACAAATTTCTCAAGAGACAGATCAGGTGGTCTGGTATGCATATATATATTTAACAATATCAATTTGGCATTGGAGAAATGTGCTGTAATTCCCTTAGGCATTTTGCTCATAACCAACTTTACAACCAAACACTGGACTTTTTGTTTCTGATTTTTGCTATTATTAGTAACAGTGGCATAAATATGTATCTTTTATTACTCTCAGATAAATTCTTTAAAAGTGGAATTTCTGGTTCCAAGAGTGTGAGCAGGGTTCAGCTTTTTGATACATATTGTCAAACAAGCACCTAAGGAGATGACAGCAACTTAGATGCTTAGTGTGGGAGAAGGTACAGGTTTCCCTGAATTCCTTCTAATTGTGGATATTTTGCTTTTGTTTTTTTCACTTTGCCTATCTGATATGTGGTTTTTAACTTTTGTGATGCTGATCACTTTTTTAAGAGTATTTATATGGTGCTTATACTAACATTTCTGTATCAAACATTTAAAATATTTTGTCAGTTTCACGTTGCTTAATTAGTTTCTTTGTTTTGATATACAGAATTTTAAATTTTCCTTGTAGACAAATAGAGAAAACTTGCCTTTTATGATTTTTACTTTGGTTTTTATGTTTAAAATGTCATCCTACCCAGAAGTTTTTAGCTTTGAAGTTGTGTGTACATATAGGGCTTCCTGGTGGCTCAGTGGTAATGAATCTGCCTTCTGGTGCAGGAGACATGGGTTTGATCCCTGGGTGGGGAAGATCCCCTGGAGAAGGAAATGGCAACCCACTCCAGTATTCTTGCCTGAGATATCCAGTGGACAGAGGTGTCTGGTGGGCTACAGTCCATGAGGTCACAAAGGGTCAGACACCATTTAGCAACTGAACAACAACAAATATAGTCAGATAAACAGTAACTTAACTTCATTTTTCACATTTTACCTTTTCTAATCCACTGTATTAGCAAGGGAATAGAATACAACAAGCCCCTAAAATGTAGTTGCTTAAAAGTGATAGAAACTAATTCTTTCTCACATAATATTCTAGATGTAGAACAGTGATCTAAATCAGGTAAGCCATTTGGTATAGGCAGTCTCCCAGGGACCTTGTCCATCAAGTTGCTTCTCCAGTTAAACTTTTTTCTCCCTTACCTGCAGACTCAAAGCTGGGTCACCAGTAAAACGGTTACTTTTCTAATCCATGCAAAAGAGACAGGGAGAGAGGAAGACACGTTTCTTCTTCTTCTCCTTCCTTTTCCTCTTCCCCTTCCTTCTCCTTCTTCTAGAAAGCCATCTAGGAGTTGCACGCAATATTTCACTCATGCCATTTGGGCTGGTACTTCTTTGCATGATCACATCTGCAATGGAACCTGGGTATGCTAATCTGCTAGGGCTGCCCTAACAAACTGGGTGACTTCAACAACAGAGATGTATTGTCTCACAGTTTGAGATGCTTGAAGTCTGAAGTGGAGGTTGTTGGCTGGGACAATTGCATCTGAGGCTGTGAGGGAGAGCCTGTTCCCAGTCCCTCCTCTAGCTTCTTGGTGGCTTGCCAGCAGTCGTAGGCATCCTGTTCCTTGGCTTGTAGAAGTATCATCCTAATCTCAGCCTCCATCATTACATGGTGTTCTCCCTGTGTGCCTGTCTCCAGGCCCTAACTTCCCTCTCCTGTAAGGACACCTATCATATTGGATTTGGACCCACCCTAATCACCTCATCTTTTCTGAATATATCTTCAGTGATCCTATTTCCAAGTAAGGTCACATTCCAAGGCATTAAGGTGAAGACTTCAATGTATAAATTTGAGGGTTCATAATTCAACCAAAAATACTTGGTAATATTCTCTCTGCCTTGGCAAAGGGAAAGTTAGGGGAATGCAGAACTAGGAGCCAATGGTTGACCTCACCATCTTGAACTGATTTTAACCTAGTGTTTGAGAAATACTATAAATTCATTTTTATTCAATGCTTAAACCAATTTCCCAGTGTCATTTAATAACCCCCAGTTTTCTCACGATAGCATCTTTGCTATATTCAAAGCAAGACCCAAGGTCTTAAACACCATGTGATCTCCTTTATGTCTAATATTTCAACTATGGGCTTCCCAGATAGTGCTAGTGGTAAAGAACCCACCTGCCAATGCTGGAGACAAGAAGGGTTTGATCCCTTGGTTGCGAAAATCCCCTAAAGGAGGGCATGACAACCCACTCCAGTATTCTTGCCTGGAGAATTTCCATGGACAGAGGAGCCTAGTGGGCTACCGTCCACAGGGAGCAAAGAGTCAGACACAACTAAAGTGACTGAGCATGCATGCACACACGCTCAACTATAAAATGAGACCAACTTCAGAGTATGGTGACTATAGCTAACCACACTTTATTGTATATTTGAAAATTGCAAAGAGAGTAGATTTTAAAATTTTTATCATAGGCAAATAAATTTTAGGTGATGGAGGTTTTTAACTCACCCTATTGTAGTAATAATTTTGCAGTGTGTACCTATATCAAATCATCATGTTGTATACCTAACACTAATACACTTGTTATATTATCAATTCTGTCTTGATAAAACTGGGGGAAAATGAGACTAACCCTATCTTACTTCTTATAGTTCATATTCTGGGCTGTTGATATTTTGTAATAGGCATTGGCACCACACAATTTTTGTATACTATAACTTTACAGTATAGATAAAATATTTTAAATAGTTTAGGATAAATTGGGTCATTCATTATGTTATTGCTAACACAATGTTTAGGAGTTGCTAAACTCACTGCTGACTTGCAAAGTGGACATTATTTTTTCCCTATTTAAAGGATGAAGATAATGAAACACAGAAAGAGGTTGAGAGACTTGCCTAAAGTCACAGAACTATTGAACAAGTAGCAGATTGAAATCTAGGTTCATGAAATTTCAGGATCTGAGATTTTAAAGCCATGTGATATATTCACATCTAGTGGACTCAAGTATAAAAAGAGATTGACACTATGTATGTACAAGTTTGTTATTAAACAATGTGTGTGTATATATATATATATGTACATATATATACAATGTGTATACATTAAGTACATACTTATTATTATAAGTATATAATAATAAATATATAATATTATATAATTAATTATTCATGCAAGATGCTGGGTGATCTATCACTATTCTTGCATGAATAGGAATCTTAATGAAAATATCATTCTGTCCTCAGTGGTCAGATTGATTCTCTGGTATGAAGGTGTAGAATCTTAACGAAAAAGTTCATAGGTAAACCCAGTCAATCATCATCTCTGACCTCCCATAATTTGCAAAATATTTTTGTATCCTTAATGAAGGCATCATTTACATAAGCCCAAGTCTCCTGCTGTGTGAGTCATCAGCATGAGCTAAGTTCACCTTTAAAGTATTAATGAATCTCCACTTTTTCCTCTGTATATCTTAGTGGGCAACTTTGTGGCTTTTTGATCAAACTATTCTCCCATTGAAAGCACTATCCATAGAGTTCATCAGTATGTATCTGCTGCTACTGCTGCTGCTAAGTCATTTCAGTTGTGTCTGACTCTGTGCAACCCCATAGACAGCAGCCCACCAGGCTCCCCTGTCCCTGGGATTCTCCAGGCAAGAACACTGGAGTGCGTTGCCATTTCCTTCTCCAATGCATGAAAGTGAAAAGTGAAAGTGAAGTCGCTCAGTCGTGTCCGACTCTTAGCGACCCCATGGACTGCAGCCTACCAGGCTCCTCCGTCCATGGGATTTTCCAGGCAAGAGTACTGGAGTGGGTTGCCATTGCCTTCTCCGAGTATACATCTAGTCAACCTCTTTCTGTGTTATACATGATACATATCTATCTAGTCAACTATATCCTTTTATTCAAGGATCTCCAAATCCTCAGACATTACCAGAACTGTATATATCAAGTTAATGGTTCAACCTCCTTATTTGTGAGTCCGTCACTTTATAACAAGAGAATTAACAGCTTGTCTATAGCATCCACACTATAGCATTTTTCTAAGGAGTGATTTTTGTTACTTATCAAATGATCACCTAAGTCACATACAGCTCTTTCTCCCTAAAACTGCCTGTGACCTTCACTGGAGGACAAACTGCAGACTGAGAGACTGTGGGTACCTGGGACTCACTCTTTTCTCCATTAGTCTGGGAGACTGTGAATAATTTCAATCTACTATGATCAATCAAAATTACATGTACATATTTAAACTTAGGCATCAAAAAGGAAACATATTTAGGCAATAAATTTTACTGAATGGTTACCATATGCCAGGTATTATGCCAAGCCTTAGCAATACATCAACAAATGAGACAATCCCAGCCAACAACAAGCAAGTCTTAGACTGTGGCAAACAATTATATAAAGCAATAAGCACAAGACAGTGAATGTAATGATAGAAGTAGACACACAGTATTATAGGGACGCAGGGAAAGGCACACAACCAAGTCACAGTGTGCAGGGTGGTCATCAGGGTGATTTCCTATAGAAAGAAATGGCAGAACTAAATCTTCAAGAAGATGCTTGCAATGTATATGCTTTACTTTCTTTAATTTTAAATATTATCATTTTTATATTTATGGTTAAATATTATTATATTTGATAGCCTATTTCCACATTACCTAGGACAGTGTCATTCTGGAGAGTTATACTGAAAACTAGATTGCAGTTATTTACACACAAATAGTCCATAATGAGAGCTTGCATTCAAAAAGGGAACATTATACATTATTGGGAAAGAATTACTGAAACCATTAAAATACTTAGAAAGAGCAAGATGGCTAAATATGACTCTTCTTTATGTTATTAACAATAGTTTGGTGACCATCATGGAAAAAATGGCCTCTGTGAGCTCTGGGCTCCAGACCATACTCGACGGATCTGGGAGGCATTTCACACAGGCCTGTGTAAGGTAATAGGTGTGCAGACCTCTGTCTCAGTTCTGACTCTAATTGGCTGATGAACTGGCTCCAGCTCTTTTTGGTTGGCCCGGGAGCCTCTGCAGACACTGATAGACAATCACTCTGAGATGACTGAGCCTTTATACATGTCCAGCAGTCCACCAGAGAAGTTCCAACACACTGCTGCTGCTGCTAAGTCGCTTCAGTCATGTCCGACTCTGTGCGACCCCATAGACGGCAGCCCACAAGGCTCCCCCGTCCCTGGGATTCTCCAGGCAAGAACACTGGAGTGGGTTGCCATTTCCTTCTCCAATGCATGCAAGTGAAAAGTGAAAGTGAAGTCGCTCAGTCGTGTCTGACTCTTAGCGACCCCATGGACTGCAGCCTACCAGGCTCCTCCGTCTATGGGATTTTCCAGGCAAGAGTATTGGAGTGGGTTGCCATTGCCTTCTCCATCCAACACACTACTAGAAACCTCCCCCGCACAAAAAAAAAAAAAAAAATTGTACTCTTGGAGCAGGAAAGAGGAACCGTTTGACTTTCCTGACATCTTCCCTCTCCCAAGGCAGCCCAGCTCAGCGCCAAGAGAGCCTTTTCTGCCCAGGATTTCTCTGGGGTAGAAAAGTGAGAGCATGAGAGACAGAGAGAGTGGCCCAGCTCCCCGAGTTGCACAGGACAGTGTAAAGGAGGCCCATTTCTCTCACTCCATCCTGAGCTCTGAGTCGTGAGTTGCCTGTGACGGGGGCTGGGAGCACAGCAGCTGACTGGAGCTCACAGGAGCACACAGTCCTGACTCTGACTATTAGCACAGGAGCACGGATCCTACTCAGTGAATCATGGGCTCCATCAGAATGCACACCCAGTAGCCACTGAGAACCCTTGCCCACGGATGCCCCCTACTGCCCCCTGGAACCCCCAGTGACCTTCAAGACTCACCCTCATGCAGTCCTACCCTGAGGATAGTAAGCATGAACTTCGGAAGAGGGTGAGTAAACATGTGGTGATCAGCTCATGAAAGATGAGTGCATGAGATCATCACACACTATATGTCAATTACATCTCTTGGGGGCTTTCCCAGTGGTGTTAGTGGTTAAAAAAAAAAAAAAAAAAAAAAACCCGCCTGCCAATGCAGGAGATGTAAGAGACATGGGTTTGATCCCTGAGTCAGGAAGATTCCCCTGGAGGAGGGTATAGCAACCCACTGCAATATTCTTGCCTGGAGAATCCCAAGGACAGGTAAGCCTGGTGGGTACCAGTCCATGGGGTCACAAGAGTTGGACACGACTGAAGTGACTGAGCTGGAAAACAAAGCCTAGAGAAGCTCTCGAATCCTCTAGTTCAGATGTGGCACATAGTAACAGACCACAAAATGCTTGTTGAATCAATTAACTGAAAATAAGACAAAGATCAATTACACATTTTTAAACTGAAGAGACAGGGATGGAAATTGCAATGTTACTACTGGCAGAGCAGCATTGCCAAAGTTTTCTACAGAATGGTAGATTCCCCAAAGTTGTTGATTGATATTTGAGAAAAAAAAAATAACTATATAGGTTGTATTGAAATGATTAAGGAAAATGTTAGCTGAAAGAAAAGTGGAAAGGTTCTCTTTTTGCAAGACCTTTTAGAACTTTTAATACATTATGCAATTTTCCCTGCAATTATTTATCATGGAAATTGTTGCTTCTGGAGAACATCTAACACAGAGCTAGTGTCTCACAACGTGCTGTTTGGGAAATACTGACATGAGGAATGCAGGAGAATTTTCAGGAAAGTGAAATAGATATTTGTCAATGAATTCAAAATCCTCTGAACACATAAAAAATATATACTCTTTTTTTTTTTTCTGCCACTAAATTGAATCTCTATCCTGGACTTCTATTCCACTTAAATGAAGAGACTTGTATTTAGTCAATTCCAGGCAAATGGCAACCCACTCCAGTGTTGTTGCCTGGAGAATCCCAGGGACGGGGGAACCTGGTGGGCTGCTGTCTATGGGGTCGCACAGAGTCGGACACAACTGAAGTGACTTAGCAGCAGCAGCAGCAGGTTAATACAATTCCTGGTTATAATACCATCCATTTGAGACTTTCCTCCTCCTCTCTCTTACCAAAGTGGCATCAAAGAGCTGGTGAGCTTACTCTGGATCTTAGCTTTGAGACCAGACATCTGGTTCTCATCTGGAAAGTGTCTACACTGCTACCAGCTATGGTTCACACAGTCCCATCTGGTTCTCAGTTGCTGCTATTCTTCTCTGCAAAGTCTGCCTTTGAATCTGGCTCCCCAACTACACCTCCACACCAACAGCCACTACAGTGTCACGTCCTCTAGAATGAAAGACACCTTCATGCCAGCCAGCTCTGTCTTCTCTCTTAGCTCATCTCTGGGCCTTCCTCAAAATCAGGGAAAAATCAGGCTGCTCCATCATACTATTCTAGGTCCAAGGGCAATTTGGTGAGGTTGCCTAAGACCATCTCTGGCTCTAAAATTATTGTCATGTCAACTGACATAAGAAACTGCCTATAAAGATGCCATCCCCCAAGGTGTTCAGTGGACCATCTGCTTTCCAATATCCCCAAATGTATTAAAGGAATTCTGGGTCTGGGTGCAGAAAGTTGGGATGTAAAGTATAATTGCAAAAGATCCCACTTCAAATACATACTTGATCAGTAAGAGTGGCTTCATAGGTGGTGGTTTTCAACTGAGGCACTGCCAGACCCCAAGAGCAGGGTGGAGTGTACCTAAAAAGGCATCTTTATTTTTTCACCTTTAAAAATCAGTGGTAAAAATCAGTTTACTACAAGTTTTGTGTTGTTAGTACATTCTAAAGATTCATTTTAGAGTTTATAAAAACAGCCTTTCAAAAATGTGTTCTATTAGGTGTCTCTTGCAAATGTAGAAGCTTTATCCCAACTTAGATACTTGTAGCAAAAAGGAGGAGACTCATTAACACCAACATAAGTTATTTAGTCACCACATTTGGCAGGCACCATAGAATGGATCACCTTGTGAATAAACCATACATAGTTTCCCAAGCAATGCAAGTGATTTGAAATAGAAAATTTTGATCTTAGTACAAAACAAACAAGACAGTGAGACATCCTACATGTACATGTATCTTTGTGAGCTAGAGGACGATTGCAATCCATAGAATAAAAGGAAACTAACATGTTTGGCATTCTGTTATATGCCAGACCTTTACATATAAAATACTGTATTTAGATAGATACTATCATTACTTATTTTATAGATAAGGAGACAGGATCAGAAAGGCAAAATAGATTGTCCAGGGCATGAAATTCTAAGGTGGTGGAGCTCATATCTACATCTGTCTGTCAACAAAACCCATGGCATCGCCAACCTCCCTATGGGGACGTGTATGTGAAACTAAGAATTCACATCAGAAACTAAGGAATTCATCTCAGAGACTGAGAAATTCATACAATGTCTTAAAATTTAAGTACAGAAATTATAGATTCCCTGGAGTAGGAAATGGCAACCCACTCCAGTATTCTTACCTGGGAAATCCCACGGACAGAGGATCCTGGCGGGCTACCATCCACAGTCAGACATGACTGAGCACACACACACACACACACCCCATTGTTTTCCTCCCTGGGCTCAGAACATCCTCGGGCAACTTTGTATCATCTCAGGACCATAGTGACACTCCCCATTCCCATCCAACTCCTCTAGGAATCTTGGCACTTTGGGACATTTCCTCCAGAAAGTGAACTTTCATTTTCTGACCTATTTCTCAGGCAATAGAGCCCTCATGAGAATCTGGTACTTTATTCAATTTTGGGGAGTAGCTTGCTTAGTAAAGCATCCTTTAGAGGAAAATAGACCCCAATTCCCTGCTCCTTTCCAAGCTACCGCAGATCTTACCATTATCAACAGCAAACTTGGTCCCCTGTTCTCTGAGCAGCACACCCTTGTCAGGCTAAAGCATCTGGAGAGTTGTAGCCCTTTTGGAGGATGAGAAGGACATTTGACTCACCAAGGGCAATAATTGTTGTCTCTTCTGTTCCCTGGTGTATCCCAAGAGCGTGGACCATGCTGGGAACATGTTGGTGCCACTTACATATATTTGTTGAATGCAGTAACAGAAGAAAAGCGATCAAAATGAGTCTCCTTGCTGCCCGTTTTCTTCTCATTTCACCATCTGGTCCTTCAGTGTAAGAGTCTGCCGTGGATATGGTTCACGGGGTCCTTTTGTAAACAACTGGTGGAGTTCAAGTGCATCATTCAGCCACAGTGACTCTTGAAATTAACACCTGACTCGTCCATATTCCAAGTTCTGTGGCTTCTACACTGTTCCTGACTGAAACTGTTGTATGATTTAGCGTGTCTATTTTTACTGCCATAGTTAGATGGAATAGGATGTCAAGACTGGAGATTCTTTGTGACGGCATAGATTCATCTTGCTAACTCATTACCCAGCTGGGGTTGGGTACCCTTTTGAAACTCAGAAGATTTCTATGTAGTGAGAATTGGCTATCCATGCTAGAATTGACTGGAGTTTTCACTGATGAATACTTAATCTGTTAAGTATCTAAAAAGTGTACTAACCTTAGAAAATATTATATGCCCTGAAGAGTTGGCTTTCTGACATTTCTCTACTGTTTTGGACTTGAGCCAGTCAATGGAATTGCTTCTGGTCTCAGGATAGTTTTCCATCTTGCCACTAGATGTCAGAAACAATAAAAGTCAGCTTGCATCAACATCAGCAAAGAATCATCCTCCAGAACTATGTTTTGTTAATTCTTTCTCAGAACTAACATTCATTTGTTCCATGAATACTTACTGAGGACCCACTATGTGCCAATCACAGTTTTAAGCATCCAGGATATATCAGGAAACAAAACAGGCAGTGACAAACCTAAATAAGAACAAGAGACCTGGGAGGGTTGGGTGGTGCATACAGAAAAGAAAGGCTTGGAAAACAGAAAGTGGAGAAGGAATCATCAGAAGGAAGCATCTGGTAGGCAGTGATAAGTGGAGCAGAGAAGAGTAGCCAGGTGTCAAAGGCAGAGGCCAAAATGGGTTGGTGTTCATTGGCATCCTTTGTGGAGCAGACACCTGACCCAGGAGACAGGATAAGGTGTGCAAGAGATTTATTGGGGGGAGGGCACTTGTGAAGAAAAGAGAAGGCAGAGCCAATGGAGGTCAAGAGGAAGAGTTTCCTGTCCCTGAGAAGCCGAGGGGAAAGCTGGGGCCCTAGGAAGAAGTGCCTAACTCTTTAGTGCACTTCCAGTGGCCTCACTGATGGGGAGCTGTGAGCCAAAATTGAGCTGAGGAGTCCCGTGTCTTTTAGGAATTACTATATGATCCTTGTTTTGCTGGCTTGGGATGTATGGGCTTATGAATGAATAAACTACTGAGTAGAGCTGGACAGCAGTTGGTACTGGCCAGTTAGGTTCAACACGGCAGGATATCTGAGTGATTAGATTCACCACGGCAGGATATCTGAGTGAATTGACTCATCGCGGCAGGATATCTGAGTGATGCACTTTTACTGTGGCCTCAGGATTCAAGAAGGCTAGAGGTAGGAGAGCAGACAGGGAAGGAACTGGAGAGGAACCAATGGATAAACCATTGCTGAGCCAGTGATCAGCGCATAGTGGGCATTCATTCATAACTCTTTAAGCTATTCTATGTTTTGGAATTTATGGTTATTGATCCTCATTGAGTTAAAACTATATACTCTTGAATGGTAATTAAAATATCAAAATGAAGCATGTTATCCGTTTATGAACCAATCTTTATTTTTACTGGACCTAAGTTATAAAGTTTTTTGTTCTATCCTTTATATCATGTAAAACTTTTACAAGATTTATGACATCACAGACAGCTAATTATTCCAGCTCTTGTTATATATATTACTATCTTCCTTTTCTTTTTGAAGGAAAAAGAAGAAAAGGAGAATATTTGTATATATTTGACCACTATGATATGTCTTTATAGTACATATTGGCTCATATAAGGAGCAAGCATATTCATAGCTTTAGCAGAGTTTATTGTAGAGGTGCTGCAAGAGTTTGAAAACCATAGATAAGCCATTATTCCAACAACTACAGAATATAACAAATTTATAAGCATTTTCTACTTAGAAAGTTCTGCCAGTTTTAGAGATTGTTGTTGTTGTTGTTAGCAGTTCCCAAAGACTGAATACTTGAGTAAAATTTTCCAAAAGCAAAACTCTCCAAAAGCAAAACTCCTAAACAAATGTTTTGAGAATCTCATGAGAAGCAACCTGTCGACATTCAGTATTTTCTTTAGTGGCTTGGGGGGGAAAAATCCCAACAGAATATAATTTTTATTTTTACTGTATTGCTACTCTTTTCTTTCTAGAAACACATTAAAAATAAGAAAGTATATAAAATATAATAATCTAAAGTTTACATAGCAAGAATATGTCTATACTCCACTGGAAAAAATAAAAATTAAACATTGTGAAAATGTGGCTGCCTTACTACTCTGACAGAAGCCACATACTCTTAAAATACTTTATCTTAAAGAAATAAGACTCTTTATGTTGATTTATACAGTCATGGAGATGCTGTCAAAATACTTACCTTGAATTTTTAAATTACAAATATTCTAGGAATAACATCTTATTTTTCCCAAAATATTCTTTGATATGCTATCACTTCTGAAAAGGGCTTCCCAGGTGGCCCTAGTGGTAAAGAAACTGTCTGCCAGTACAAGAGACTCAGGAGACATGGATTTGATACCTGAGTCATGAAGATCCCCTGGAGAAAGAAATGGCAACCCACTCCAGTATTCTTGCCTAGAAAACCGTGGACAGAGGAGCCTGTTGGGCTACAGTACGGGGGGCAACAAACAGTAGAACATGATGGAGTGACTTGGCATACTTCTAAGAAAATTCTGGAAAATCTAGATTCTTCCCAAATGCTTTCCATTCTGATATATAGATAATATTCTTTCAGGAGTTAAGTAGGTATGCAGTGAACTGGAAAGGCTGAATATATTCCTTCTTAACTTCTAGAAAAACCATTATAAGATATTGGTTTTTCAATGAGCCCTTATAACTGTACCAAATTGGTCACTTTGACCTTTGAAATTGCAGTAACTTTCAATTCAGCATCTTTTTTTTTTTTTTTTTCCCAGAAGCACACAGATAGCCAGAATAATAGTAACCTTCAGATTAAGGAATGTTTGAGGCTGAAGGAAATCCCTAAACTAGAATTTCTAGGAGCTCTTCCCTATAGATCAACACCTGAAGTAGAGCCTAGGTCTTTCAAGAGTGGAAGAGAATTCTTGTTTCCTTAGGTACAGTGAAGTTCAGGTCAATTCAGTTCAGTCGCTCAGTCATGTCTGACTCTTTGCGACCCTATGGACTGCAACACGCCAGGTTTCCATGTCCATCACCAACTCCCAGAGCTTGCACAAACTCATATCCATTGAGTTGATGATGCCATCCAATCATCTTATCCTCTGCCATCCCCTTCTCTTCCCACCTTCAATCTTTCCCAGCATCAGGGTCTTTTCCAATGAGTCAGTTCTTCTCATCAGATGGCCAAAGTATTGGAGCTTCAGTTTCAGCATCAGTCCTTCCAATGAACAATCAGGACTGATTGCCTTTAGGATTGACTGGTTTGATCTCTTTCTCCAACACCACAGTTCAAAAGCATCAATTCTTCACCACTCAGCTTTCTTTATGGTCCAACTCTCACATCCATACATGACTACTGGAAAAACCATAGCTTTGACTCTACAGACCTTTGTTGATAAAGTAATGTCTCTGTTTTTAATATGTTGTCTAGGTTCCACACAGCTTTTCTTCCAAGAAGCAAGCATCTTTTAAATTCATGGATGTAGTCATCATCTGCAGTGATTTTGGAGCCCAAGAAAATAAAATCTGTCACTGTTTCCATTGTTATCACATCTATTAGCCATGAAGTAACAGGGCCTGATACCATGATTTTTGTTTTCTGAATGTTGAGCTTTAAGCCAGCTTTTTCACTCTCCTCTTTCACCTTCATTAAGAAGCTCTTTAGTTCCTCTTCATTTTCTGCCATAAGAGTGGTGTCATCTGAATATCTGAGGTTATTGATATTTCTCCCTGCAATCTTAATTCCAACTTGTGCTTCATCCAATCTGGCATTTTGCATGGTTTACTCTGCATATAAGTTAAATAAGAGCTTTCTTATTTCATATTCAACCTCCTTCCCACTTAGGTGCAATGAAAGGGGCTCATAAACAACCCCATAACTGGGGACTTTGCCAGCAGGATAAAGATGTATGGGGAGCTTCCGGGAGAAATACCCATCAGCTTGGAGGGAACACATGTTGGTGCCACGTCCGTCTTTGGAAGCTTGTGACACAGTCTCCACTACACCTCTCATCATCCCTAAATCTGTCGGTGGAAGACCAGATGACTCTCCTCCTCACAAACTTTGAGGGAGAGAGGGCATAGAGTCCGTGAGCTTCTTACAGAGGAGTCTCAGTAATAAATGATGTTTTGAAAATAAGGGAATCCCTATGGATAGCTTGAATATCAAGATGAGAGCTCCCAGCACCTGGCTGTGGTTAAGATGGTCAGATTATTTTTTTCCAGAGAGAGAAGGTGGAAACATGGGTGGTCCAAGACCCCTTGGGAGGAGAGAATGTTAAGGTTATGAGAGAGAGAGAGGTGGAGAAAGAAAAAGGAAAGATAAAGACAGGGAAGAGGAAGAGATGTTTTACTTTCATATGTGCTCCATGCAGTGATGGAAAAAAGAATGTCTGGTGGAAATGACCTAACTTAGTACCCCCTCTTAATAAACTCTAGATTCTCAGTGAATCCAGTAGTCCACATCAATTCAGAATTTCTAAGTCAAGAAATGAAGAGGCTGTACCATATTGTCCATTGAGAGTCACAAAGTATGTTTGGTCACATACAATAGCCACTATTATTCAAGTAACCAAGTTGCTCAATAATCTGTTTTCCTTGACATACTCATGTTCTTCCCATGCTTCTCAGCCCAAGGAAAATAGAAGAAATAGTACATATATCTGGGCTTCCCTGGTGGTTTAGTGGCAAAGAATCCACCTGTCAAGCAGGAGACATGGGCTTGATCCCTGGGTCTGGAAGATCCCCTGGAGAAGAAAATGGCGACCCACTCCAGAATCCTTGCCTGGGAAATCCCATGGACAGAGGAGCCTGGAGGGTGACAGTCCATGAGGTCACAAAAGAATCAGACATGACTGAGTAACTAAACAACAATAATAGCAAGTACATATACCAAAGAAAGAAAAGAGTAGCTCCAGGGAAATATTGGGTTAACCAAAAAGTTCATTTGGGTTTCTGTGTAAGATGTTCTTATGAACTTTTTGGCCAACCCAATAACTAGAATGAGGAACTATCAGCAAGAAAAGTCACCATTGGTTGTTCAAATGTCCCAGTTTCCCATCGAGCAGCTTTTCATAAGAAACACACAGAGGGCCACATTTTCCCCTTCTTAAACTCTCAAAACACCACTGCATTTATTATTTTTTTTTTAATGTAAGGAAACAAATCATTGGCTCTTTTTGTTGGATTCACAGGAGAATACCTCTTACCTACTGTCGTGAATTTCCATGGTGTTTCCCCCTTGCAGACGATGCTCTGCCTTAAATTTATCTTGTCAAGCAATTAATTCTCAGTGAGCACAGGCTCAGATTGCACGCACATATGTTTGCCTTTGAAATAAAGTTGTTAATGGCTAAATGTATTCACTGTTCCTGGTTTCACAAGCTCAGGATGGCAGGCACCATAATGTTTTCCAAGTACTGGTGACTGTTTTTCTTTACACGGGGCACTGGCCTGTCTCTCACATTCACAGCTGCTGTACATGCTTTGCATTTAGAAGGAGAAAAGGGAGTGGAGAGGGGGAAAATCCATTGGTGATTGGTGCGCGAACACAAGCAAGCTAGGAGTCTCCCTCTTGGTCTCTGGGATAAATCTGAACGGCCTGGTATGGAGGCACTTTGCTAAGAGGAGTGGGGGGGTCCATGCGTGCCAGAAACTGGGTTAATCAAGAAAAAGTTCCTGTGACTTTAAGCCACAGGAAACAGTATCGCAGGGTCAGGGGAGTGAAATCAAACTCCTCTGCTGTCAGTGGTGAGAAAGGAAGTGAGAGGAGCTGCCCGGGGTCAGTGAACCAGGCTGCACAAGGACACCTCCCTCCCCACCACCCCCCGACTGTGGCCAAGGTCCTCAGCTTCTGAAAAGGAGAGCTGCCAGTTTCCTGGTGCAATTGTTGGTCCTAATGTAGGAGCGCTTTTGTTAATTCGCCTTTGAGGAAAGTTATATAGTCCACAGTATTAACTATTCATTGTAAATATGTTTGTATCTCAAAGAGATAAACTGCATTATTTTATATGCAGCATTAATGACATTAACAAAAATAGACCTACACACACACACATCCTAAGATGGATGTTCAGCTGAACCCTGGAAGATTAGGAGATTTTTATCTTTCGTTTTATACCCTACTCTAGTGTTTATTTATTTATTCATTTACTTTTTGTGGGTATTATTTTTGTAATACAAGGACTGTAGTAATAGCCGTGAGAGGGTCCTTGTAATATTCACGCACTTTAAAATGATCCATGTCATCAGAGTTGTATTATGTCTGAGTACCCTAGGCAGAGACTGCGCATATTGTGGGCATGGTTTGAGGGAGTTGGTGGTGCCTTGTATGTGCGAGTTTTTGTTGATTGCTTTTCAATATTATCTCTACCCGGCAGTATAGACAAGGCGAACGCACTTTTCAGGTGATAGCTCTGGTTCTGTCACTTTCACACTCAAAAGTGTCCTGATATGATCAACAAAATTTAAGATGAGTCCAATTATGGGTCATCATGTGAGCTGTTGTGCGTACATTTAATCCATCCTTGAAAATAATTTTGGTTAAAAAATGAGCATCTACTGGTCACTTTATAGATGATAGGTACTCTGTAAACATTTAGTTTAATCACAATCACACACACACACACACTAAAATGAGTTTAAAAGCACTCTATTGGCCTCATAACACAGCATGTGGGATCTTAGTTCCCTGACCAGGAGTTGAACCTACACCCCCTTCAGCAGAAGTCTCAACCACTGGAAGCAGGCAGCATGGAGTCTTAACCACTGGGCCACCAGGGAAGTCCTTTGAGGTAGATGAAATTACATTCATGATAAATAAATTGAAACTTGGTAACTTGCCCATGATTTTGTGTTGAACTTTGACTGTCTTACCTGCTGATTGAGAAATTCACTCATACTCTGTCATTGACTCTCTGTCCTTTCAAAACATTCTCACACACATAGACCTCTAATGTCATGTAATTCTTCCCATGTACTCCTAAGTTTTTCCAATAACATTCTACCAACTCTAATACCGATTTAATACAATTTCATAAATAGACTTTGGTCATGTTCTCAATTGAAAATTCTTTCTCTGCAGGAAGCTTTCACTGTTTCTGGTGCTTCGATCATCCTCTCTGGTTACACGCTCTCATAGCCCTCTCCAAAGCATTAATCGGTTTATGAAGATTTATCTGGTAAAACTCTATATCCCCAAGAGTCTAAGCTCCTTTCAGGCAGGGAGCACTTTCTTTTACTTTTCCATATGTCCACAGTAACAAGAGCACATTGCCTTCAGAGCACTGACATTAATACACGCTCAGTAAATAGTTGTTGAAAGAAGGATTGTCGACATCCTACTAGAAAAGTCAGAAGAGGGTTTTCTATCATCTCACAATGATACTGAAGGATCCTGCAAAAACGAGAGAGACGTCGAGAAGAGAGAGAAGGATCTTTTCTTCAGGGGCTCAAACCCTACAGGAACAAAGCCAGAATAGTTCAGGATTTCTGAAGTATAAGCTCTTGCTTTGGATATAAACTGCACATATGACTCCTGAATTAGTCATTATTGCATCACTTTGTTTTTGTCCTTGTTGTTGCTGTTTAGCCACTAAGTCATTTCTGACTCTTTTGCAACCCTATGGACTTTGATCACTTCATTTAGTCTGTCCTTGCTGTTCAAGAGTAGTCTTCATTTCTTAATCCCAATGCCATTGCCTAGTCTGTTGTCATATCCTAAGAATGTTACTTTTTTTTTTTTTTAATCACTGTGTGGTTTAGGAATGGCAACTTGGAAAAAAAAATAAAGTCAAAGCTACTTTGGGAAAATAAATATCCACAGTGAAGAGTGGGGCAGGGGTAGGTGTGAATGAGAGTAACCATGGAGAAGCCAACCGACTCTTCCATGTCAACACTGGTGTTATTTTAAATATTCTTGTTATTCCCATTTTATGGCTGTAGAAATCACCTAACATTGAAATAAAGGGAATGACATAAAGTAAATATCCTCAGTGGTTAGAATATTCTTCTCTTTTGAAATATCCAACTGCTTCAACAAAATGTCTTAAGATAATACAGGAAATAGTATTTGCATTTTATTCTTGACCCTGAATGAGGGAAGTTCAGATGGGTGCTCCCCAGAACTCAAAACTCCATCCAAGTTTTTCTTCCTTAAATAATATTAGAATAATATGTTTTAATAAAAGTCTTTCAAAACATATGATTTTAGAAAATTTAAACCTTAAAGCGGTAAAATATTTTACATTTAAAAAAATTATCTTTACATCTCTTATTTTCTTTTGCAATGATGGTAGTAGGCACAAACATTGGCACCTAATGAAAAATTCTCTTTTGAATTATCTGGCTTTAAATTTAGCAGCAGAAAGGGCATGAAGCATGTTGGTTCTGGTATTATTATTAGATTTGACAAATCCATAGACATGTTTCTGAACTAAAGAGCACCCATTCTTACATAGTTAAATTGATAACACAGTGGCTTAAATTGCCTCCTCTTTTCAGTCATCCAATGATTTACCCAAACAAGGATCTCCATTTTATATGATTGGATCACTACCTCTGAAATTTCCTTTGTGGGTATGAAAAGAAGAAACTAAACATGTATAAGTTAAGATTTTTTAAAAGTATTGCTTTAAAAGACACAAAGTACCTCATATTTGAATCATATCGGGATTGGACCAATTTTTTTGAATCATTGTTACTTACAGTTTTCAGCAATCAGAGACATTAAGTATTCAGAGAAAACAACTACAGTCTCGGAATTTAATTCTATTTTGCATTGTCTCTTATTATTGTTCTTATGTGTGTATCACAGTCTAAAGCTTTGACATTGTTTGTTATTCTATTAGCAAAAATGGGGGAGAAGAATTACAATGACCAATAAAAAAATTCACTGAACCACTGAGACTTGCAGGTTAATTTAATGTAGAGAGAAAACTCTATTTTAAAGGTGATGATATACCAAAAAAAGGAGACTATTTAGCATTGTACTTTCCCTCCAGCAAGGCAAAGGACACTGGGTCCTTTGTTTTCATTTCTTTTCATTTTTAGATTATTATTTAAGCAAGGCAAAATACTGTAGTGCAAAACAAATGTCATTAACTCTAGAAAACAAAGTGGCAAATGAGCCCATTTCAATCAAATGCCTACGATTCTTTTAATCAAGTATTTATTGCCAGCAGGACAGTGACTTTGGCCTCTATAAACCACCCTCAGTCCATCAGAAACATTTATTTCACTTATTTTATATAACTTGCTTCTGTGTACTTTTTTTTTCTGTTAATTTATACAAGAGAAAATCTGGGTTCAATTTTTGGGGTGAGGTTCTTTTTTTTTTTTTTTTTTTTAGAAGTTTTATCACTGGATTGGCAGAAACTCAGAAAAGCAAAGTGACTAGCTTCAGGATTCCAAGGAGCTGGGAGCTCAGCAAGAATTAGTAGTCAATTAAATATTGACTTCTAAGTTTTGCTTTAATCTTGAGAATGCAAGGCACAGATATACAACCTGCCCCCTCCAAAAAAAAAAAAAAGAAAACCTGAAAATGAAGTATTGCTTTGCTTTGAACCGTGTTGGGTGGAGGGAAGGAGAAAACTTGAAGTCACTAGTTTCAAGCAGCTTTATCATCTGTGAATATGAAATATGAATGGATTTTTAGAAGATTTCCCTGGGACTTCCCTGGCAGTGGTTAAAATTCTGTGTTTCCAGTGCATGGGGTATGGGTTTGAACTTTGATCAGGGAAATAAGATTCCATATGCCATGCAGAGAGGCCAAAACACGCAAACACAAAATGAAACAAAATTAGTATTTGCTTAAAAATTTCTTTCATTGGCAAATACCTGTGATAAGTGCCCAATTCACACACTAAGATTACAAAACACAGTAACAGGTCCTCAGCATTTAAGGAGAAAGCCTTCTGAGACCTAAAGAAGCCCCTAGACTCCTTCTGATTCTGGTTGTGGCATTTTCTCATCCTTAAAAGAGAAATAATAATATCTACCTCGCTGTCATGAGGACTAACCAAGATAATGAATCAAAGGAGAATGAGAGCTATACCAAGGCAAAAATACTGGGCAAGTTAAGTGGCTCCTGTAAACCAAGAAAACTGGGATCATTCTTGAACTGCCTCGTTCACATCCAAGACTAAGTCATGGTTCCCTCATAAAATAAACAGAAACAAAAGCTATCCTTTATGCTCTAAAAGAAATTTCTTAAGCATCTCAAGAACATTTATTATGCTGTTGCTTATCAGTAAACATTAATGAACTCAAACCCACTACACTTTTCTGTATTCATCTTATTTCCTGTAGAAAGCAGCTTTCCCCTACTGTTTCTGGTATATCTACCAGTCTTTTCTGACCAACCTCCATTCTGTCCAGCCAGCAAACCATACCTTATGACTTAAAGATTTCAAAGCCTACAGAATTGGAAACAAATTATCTTTTTTTTTCCCCCCTGAGGCCTTTCTATATGTCTATGCCCTCTCCTTATTCCAACAACTGAGGAAAAATAGACCCTTATCTATTTATCAAATTTATTAAGTTCTGGGCTCCATGTTCAGCACTGGGCACTTTCCTTCCACTGGTTCCATTCTCTCTGCTCACCTTGCCCAGGGCTCCCTCTCACAGACTCTGTGCACGGTGATGGCACTCCTGTCTCAGAAGACATGTTCTATTCTTTTTCTTCCACATTGCCAAAATAATCTTAAAAAATATAGCCTCTATATCATTTATCCTTCATTAGTGAGCACAACTAACACGTTATATGTCAACTGTGTGCATTACATTTATGCCTAACAGTCATAATTGAGGTCAGCATTATCCCCATTTCACAGATGAAGAAACTGAGGCAGAAAAGCCGAGTGACATGCCCCAGTCTGACTAGCAGTCTTTGAAACAACAAATATTCAAACACAGACCTTCATGATCTAGGACCCATCTGTCAACCAGAAGCTGTACTTATTGCTCTTCAATTACTAACTTAAATGCTGAGAATTTCTTCAATTCTTGCTCTGGGCTTTGTTCCCTTTTTGTTTCAGTATCATCAGTAACTTCAATGCAGCTTCTTAATCTGAGAGTAAAATGACCCTAAATAGCATTCTTAAGACATTTACCTTTGTCTGTCTATACTTTTTTTTTTAAAACTGGAGTATAGTTGATTTTTCAGAGCTTTCCTGGTGGCTCAGACCATAAATCATCTTCCTACAATGCAGGAGACCTGGGTTTGATCCCTGCCTTGGGAAGATCCTCTGGAGAAGGAAATGGCAACCCACTCAAGTACTCTTGCTTGGAAAATTCCATGGATGGAGGAGCCTGGTAGGCTACAGTCCATGGGGCTGCAAAGAGCTGGACACGACTGAGCGACTTCACGTCTATAGTTGGTTTACATTATTGTGTTAGTTTCAGGTGTACAGCAAAGTGAATCAGTTGTACATATATTTGGTGGCTCAACAGTATAGAATCTTCTGCCAATGCAGGGGACATAGGAAATGGGGTTTCAATTCCTGGGTTGGGAAGATCCCTTGGAGAAGGAAATGGCAACCCACTCCAGTATTCTTTTCTGGGGAATTTCATGACAGAAGGAGCCTAGCGGACTAAAGACCATGGGGTCACAAAAGAGTTGGACATGACTTAGCAACTGAACAACAACTCTTTTTTTAGATTACGTTCCCATATGTCATTACAGAGTATTGAGTATAGTTCCCTATGCTATACAGTAGGTCCTTGTTAGTTATCTGTTTTATATTGGATTGGCCAAAAATTTCATTTGGATTTTTCCATAACGACTTGAATGAACTTTTTGGCCAACCCAATATATAGTAGTATGTATATGTCAGCCCCAATCTCCCAATTTATTATGCCCAACCCTTGCCCTCTAAAACCATACGTTTTTTTTCCTACATCTGTGACTCTATTTCTGTCTCATAGATAAGTTCATTATAATTTTCTGGGGAAAGTTGGAAGGAGTCACTCAGGGTCCTGCTGCTGTGCCTTTGAATGTCAGGGCTAAATGGCCCTTCTGGGCAATGTAATGGGGGGGAAGAAATGGACTTGAGGTGGGGAAGGGAGGTGCCCCAAGGCAGGGAAGTGAGTGATGGTCCGATGGGAAGATAGGAAAGCAGTGAAGGTCCAGGGATGTCATATGCTTTCTGGATGAGACAAGTCTCATCAGCCAGCAGGAATGTGAGCATCACTCACAGCCAGCAGGAATGTGGAGGGGGCATGTCTCTGGTCACCATCCTGAGAGTGCATGTGATGTCACGGGGACTCAGTGTTCTAGGAAGGCAGTCCCTTCCCTCACATCAGATCAGATCAGATCAGTCGCTCAGTCGTGTCCAACTCTTTGCGACCCCATGAATTGCAGCACGCCAGGCCTCCCTGTCCATCACCAACTCCCGGAGTTCTCTGAGACTCACGTCCATCGAGTCAGTGATGCCATCCAGCCATCTCATCCTCTGTTGTCCCCTTCTCCTCTTGCCCCCAATTTCTCCCAGCATCAGAGTCTTTTCCAATGAGTCAACTCTTCTCATGAGGTGGCCAAAGTACTGGAGTTCCAGCTTTATCTCTCACATCAGACACACTTAAAGTTCACTACCCTAGGAAGGGATACTCCTTAAGCTGTCTCCCCTCACATTTAATCATCTCTAAATCCTGTTGAAAGGGTTTCCTGACACCGGAAAGAAATATAAGAATAAAAATTTATCCTTATTCAGAGGTACTCAGGAGGCATTCCTGGCTGGAGGAAAGGTGACAATGGAGGACGGGGGAAAAAAAATTAAGTGAGCCTTGTTTAGAATGTCAAGGGCATTGTCACTGTTACCCCAAGTCCTACAGTGAGGAAGGTAGTCGGTCACTTCTGGTGTTGGGAAACATAGAGACTCCACCCAAGACATATACTGTTAATTGTTTAGGAATGAAATCCCAACATTCTTTACCAAAACTATGACTATGGAATTGCCTTATAGATAGATTTAACAGTTTGCTGAATTTTGTATTGCAAATAGAAGTGAAAGTGGACCCTAGAACTCCATATTCAAGAAAACTGCATTTTTAACAAGCAAAGTCAGTCTACTTTGATTAGCTTAACTTCTGAATGTCTGCAGGATATTCAGTAGACAATATCCTGTGGAAAGTAAGAATTATAGACTTATAAAGAGGGTGAAAGGTCAGGGAAGGAGCTGTCAGCCCCATAAAGAACATAATAGAGCCATGTGTCTCCTTGAAAAATTGTTTAGGTCTCTAGTTCTAGCAGCTGTGAGAGTTAAAATTACCCTCCTTATTCCAGTCAGTGTATTTCATTATTTAGACATCATATATTAGACATAAGGAAGAACGTCTTGAGTGTAAGAGTGATTAACCACTGAAACAGACTACCAAAGGAGCTTGTGAAATTATCGACTCTAGAACATTTTAAAAATAGAGGCAACCATCTGTCTTCAGTGATTTGGGTGGTAATCTGTCTTGGAAAAGGAGAAAGGACAGAATACACTCGATAGAGGAATATTAAGTAAATAATTTTCTGGACACTTCCCTCACTTGGTGGTCTCATATATAGATGGACTTTCTGTTTTTATTGTGAACAGTTCTGACTCATAGCTCCATATCATTTCTACAACTTTGGTTCATAAACTACTTTAGGGCTAGTCATAGCAGATATTGTCACATCCCTTATGTTTTATGTTTAATGTTATTGCTCGTAACTGATTTTTTTAGGGAACATTGCATGCTATGTGTAGTGTACAAACTTTATGGACATGAGCAAGTTTTAAAGCAATTGTGATCATCAAAGTATAGTAAGATAAGGGCCAGGGCTGGGGAGATGAAAGTAAAAACTAAAAGGAGAGAATAAACAGAATGTTATGACTAAAGAATAAGTATTTCACCAAATTTAATTCTAACCTTGATGTATACCTCAAAGAGACCATTTGAATTTGCATTCTCAAATGCTTTCATTCAACTCTTCTTCTCTCCAGGGCTGTTGACCAAGAAAACCATATATATCAAGTAATGCCAAATGGAATGGCATAGAACTACCCATCCAAGAATAGCTCAACAAAAATCCCCCTAAACAGGGCCCTGGAGAAAGCATTGGTGAAAAATTCAGCTTCAGTAAAACAACTGGAGAAGGACCCTCTGCTTCCCTCTCCCTCCCTGTAATCTAAGGTTCTTAGGTATCCTAGCTGGAGAAAAAGCTGCCATCTGATTGGCCAACCCAGTCATAGCTGGTCCTTTGGGAAGGGAAAATGCACAGTGGGTCTGGTCTAGGGGCCAGGCCATTGCTGCTTTCAGAATTTATCTCAAACAAGGAGTAAGGAGCGACAGCTGGGTGCACTGTGGGCGGGCACTGTCCTTTAACACACATTGAGCCCTCCAGTTAGAAAATTCCATCCAATAAATGTCTCAGTCTCTGACCAATCAAGCTTACAGCTCCTTCTCCTTTGGAAGGACCCAGTAAAAATGAGGAGAAAAGTAGAGGAATTCTCTTCCCAACAGATTAATGCATAAACATGTAGAGCAGGGATTTTTAATCTGGAAATCCACAGAAGCATTTCAGATATTGAACTGAATTTTCAAGGAAGTATTTAATTTTCTTCTTTCTCATACTGTGAAGATTAGTTATGTGGGGAGAGGGGGAGGAAAACAAAGAATATCAGCAATAAAAATTAACCTCATTCAATTTTGTGTCTAAGATATTATTTTACTCCAAATAAGGATAGGAATGTATGTACTATGAACCTTAGTCACCTTACTGCTGCTGCTGCTGCTGCTAAGTCGCTTCAGTCATGTCCGACTCTGTGCGACCCCATAGAGGGCAGCCCACCAGGCTCCCCAGTCCCTGGGATCCTCCAGGCAAGAACACTGGAGTGGGTTGCCATTTCCTTCTCCAGTGCATGAAAGTGAAAAATGAATGTGAAGTCGCTCAGTCATGTCCGACTCTTTGCGACCCCATGGACTGCAGCCTACCAGGCTCCTCCGTCCATGGGATTTTCCAGGCAAGAGTACTGGAGTGGGGTGCCATTGCCTTCTCCAATTAAACCTGGAAACTCAAATATCCATCAATAAACGAATTGGAAACAAATAGTGATCTACATACGTACTGTAGAATATTACTCACAACAGAAAGAAATGACCTATTGATTCATAGAACAATATGGATTAATCTCAACATAATTATACTGAGTAACTTCTTTAAGAGCTATAAAAAAGTACATACTCGATGATTCCATTTATATTAAGAGCTGGGAAATGCAAACTTATTTATAGTGACAGAAAGAAGGTTCATGGAAAGAAGGCTCTGAGATGGATGGGAAGGAAGAAGTAAAAAAGAAAATGGGAAAACTTTCAGAGGTGTTAGCTGTGTTCACTGGCCTCTTTGTGGTGATGGTTGCCTGGGTACAGATGTGTGGCAGGACTTGCTAGATCATACAATTTACATATGTGTGGATTAGTGTATGCCAATTATATCTCAATAAAGTTGTTTACACACACACAGATACACATGCAGAGCTAACGAAGGTCAAGAAGGGCCTTATATCTACACTCCTCAAATTTCAGAGACCATTTGTCATTGTTCAGTTTTTAAGTCATGTCCAGCTCTTTGCAACCCCATGGTCTGCAGCACACCTGTCTCCTCTGTCCTCCGCTATCTCCTGGAGTTTGCTCACATTCATATCCATGCAGTCGCTGATGCTGTCTAACCATCTCATCCTCTGTCACCCCCTTCTCCTCCTGCCCTCAATCTTTTCCAGCATCAGGGTCTTTTCCAGTGAGTCAGCTCTTCTCATCAGGTGGTCAAAGTATCGGAACTTTAGCTTCAGCATCAGTTCTTTCAATGAATATTCAGGGTTGATTTCCTTTAGGATTGACTGGTTTGATCTCCTTACAGTCCAGGGGATTCTCAAGAGTCTTCCCTGGCACCACAATCAAAATCATCAATTCTTTGAAGTTCAGCCTTCTTTCTAGTCCAACTCTCCCAACCATGGGACTCCCTTCTTTTCTTCCTTCCTTCCCTCTCTCACTCTCTTCCTCCCTCCCTTCTCTTTCTTTCTTTCATGCTAATATTAAAGAGGCTGGAACTTACTCAAAGTTTAATTTGAATAATCACAAAAACCTAATCCTGAATTACCGAACAAGACTGAATTTCATGGGGCCAATCTTAAAGCCCCAGAACTGAACAACAGGCAGAAATTCTGTTTGTTTTCAGAGAGACAGAAGCCCTTCTCTGAACAGTCTGACAGGAAAGAGTTTGTTCCTGACTCGAGTATTTGGCTGATATTTTCAGACATAAGAAAGAAGTGAAAGTTTGGATTCAAGTCTCTCAAGTTACTATTTTGGAGCCTGCTAAACATCTACTTTCTTTTGTCCCAGCTGGCTCTCTGGAAGGAGAGACTGGAAGTGGAGAAGAAAGTAAGCTTTTCAATGCGGAGGGAACATTTCTGGAGCCTGGTGTCAAGAGTAACTTTGCCTTTCAATTTCTCAGCAGGCAGAAATCTGCAGAACTTTTCCGAAGGTTACTTCTGCTCCGAAAGGCTTTAAAACTGAAATGCAGAATTGTAATCCTTTGGCTGTTAACACAGATGGTCTCAGTGACTCGGGCATGACCACAATGTCTTCTTTGACTCGGCTACAAAGGAAATGATGAGATGGGATTCTTGCATTTCTTGACAAACCTACTCTTTGCAGGAGAAAGTCAGTCATGGAAGTTTGGATTTCATTTGCTACTGTCTTTTTAAAATTTGAAAAAGTAATTTTTTTTTTTTTTGTAGTACAGATTTTCTTCACTCCCTCTATCAAAGCCGAAATCCTCAATCAGTTGGCTTTCAGAGATTATTTACACATTCCCAGTTATGCCACAATCACTTCTCATACAAACCAAACAATGAGCCTCTTCATTAACAGTTGTTTTGAGCAGAATTAAAGCTTATTTTGTTTTAGTTGCACAGTTTGGAGCCATTTCTATTTTATGATTAGTAAGTGATCGTTATGAAAATGAGAAGTGAACGTGATCTGCTCCTTCGCAGGATTTTCTCATCTAGCTGTTAAGTGGAAATGAACATAGAGGGAAAGAGAATAAAGCGGTCAAAAATACTTGCGTATGTATTTATGTGCATTTTTGTAGAGGTCTATAGGCTTCATCAGCTTTTCAAAGAACCACTGAATCCAAAATAGTTCAAGAGCCGCTGGTCTAAAAGCAACATTGCTTTGTTAGGAAAACTTGATGAGGACAGTTGTAGATAAATGGCACTTGAAGCAATGACCAGATCAGAAAATGGAAGCAACACATCACTGTATAAAAATATTTTTCAAAAAAAAAAATATTTTTCAGCATTAACATTTGATTTTTTAAGAAGAATATTGATATAATCTAAAAACATGGAAGCCAGAAAAAAACAGAACTGTGTTGCTACCGTATAATTTAATGTTGTTTCATTTTGAAGGGAAAGGGGATCATAGAGTTTTCTTAACCAAGCTCTGTTAGTGGGTCACTGAGACACCATGTGACAATGGGGAGAGTGATTGGGGATAAAGATCTGGCAGTACATGTTAATGTGATAGTTGAAGCCATGGACAATATTATTAACTGTAACTAGTAATTTCTTTCCAGTTTTCTTATTAGCGTCAAAGTAAATCCTTAAATGCTGAAGAAGAGTTAATTACAATATAGCATCTTTTAGTAATCTTGACACAGTGGACATTAAAATAAATTTAAGGGTTATGGGTAAACTCTGCAGGAAGTTTTTGTTTTTATATAATGAAATTGGTGGCAGCTGCTTTGATGCGTCCATTTATCAGTGAACACAGAAGTGATAATCAACCTAATAAGGCACCTATTTCCAAGTATAAGAAGAATCCTTTCATTAATTCATTCTAGGCTGAGAAATAATACAACAATTTGAAAACAGGAAAGTTTATTATTCCTTTTGCAAACTGTGTATGTGAATGTTGAATAAGATAAGGTGTGAGTTACCTACATGACCCAGTAATTTAAATTTTTCTTGGTTACCCTGCTGCAAATGTCTAATTAGTTTTTATTTTTCCAAAATGAATCTGCAGTTTATATTTAAGAATTAAATAGCTAGCACTCTTTTAAAAGGTGTGCTTGAACTGTTTACAAAATGAGCCGATCTGGTCAAATCACTGGTTAGTTCTTGAGTTTCATGTTAATTAACCTTTCATCAGTATTTAGTCCATCTTTTTCTTCTTGAAATAATTTCTTTTCTAGGTGTTCCATACAAAACACCTCTGAGTTTTCTCTCTGCCTCTCCAGGCACTCCTTTCCAAAGCCCTTTGCATCATTCTGGGTCACCTCTCTCTCCCAGACTTCTTAGTGTTAGGGAGCCCTTGAACTTTCTACTTGTTCATTTTCCCATCAGAGTCTACATCCCTGTCTAAACAGCCTCATTCAAGAATTCCCTGGCAGTTCAGTGGTTAGAATTCTGTGCTTTCACTGACAGGGACCTGGGTTTGATCCCTGATTGGGAAACTGAGCTGAGCAGCATGACCAAATAAATAAACAAATAAAATGGATAAATCGCATCATCTTAAAAATCTTAAAAAAAAAAAAAAAGTCAGCTTCATTCAGTCCATGGCTTTAAATGTCATCAGTATGCTGAAGATTCTGAAATCTATTTTGTAATGTTGATATATCTCTTAACTGGATTCAGATATGCAGCTGCCTTCTAGATAATCTCATTTAAATATAATCATTTTGGCATCCAAAATTTAACCTGGCCCCACTATGCTTCTCCCAAAGCTTTCCCCATCACAGAAACTGGTTCTACCACCCTCCCCATTGCTTAGACCAAAAACTTTTTGTGCCAGACTTGCTCCCTTTCTTCCCTTAATCATTAAGCAAAACCTCTTGTTTCTTTTTGTTCATAATAAATATACATTACGTCTCTTCTTGAAGCCTAAGCCATGATAGTTTCTCTCCTGAAACAATCCCTGACTGTCCTCGTGTTATACAGTAGGTCCTATACAAATATCTCTTTATTGCAGAACCTCTATCGTGGCATAAATATTTTTCACATCCACTATATAAGTAGCTGACACGTGATATTTTGTTGGTCTGTAGTTATGCTTTGATAAGCTTGCATCTTTTTTGTTTGGTTGTGTTTTGTTTTTAATGAGCCATTACCCAACATAGGAAGATTTTTCATAGCAATTCAAGTCGCTGGCCTCTTTACATCTCTTGAACATCTGGCAACATGATAGGCGTGCCTTTCCTTGGAGCCACAACAAGAAAGAATTGAGTAGGGCCTCATTGGTTCCTACCACTCACACCAGGTCTTCAGTTTACACTTAACCTGACTTCCACTGTTTTGAGACCTATTTTGTCTATGATCCTGGATTCCAAATCAATGATTAACTTTGCATTTCATTTTCATTTGTAGCCTAAAAAAAAAAAATCAGAGTCACACACACACAACAGTTACAGAAACATTCTCCTATGAAATTCTTGTTTAATTATTATTACATAGGCTGCTTGCCTAAGAATAACCCCACATTGATGTTTCTGCTCAATAATGGCAAGTTTTTAAACAATAAGTATTCATTTCCTTGGGAATAATATTAGATCATTCTTACTACCAAGTTATTGAAGTCAGTTAACTATAAGTCAAGTTCAGCCATGTTAAACCTTTCCTAAGCTGTATTTGCAACAGGATGTAAGGATGATGCTAGTTTTAATCTCAAGAACATCTGACAATTCAGGGCTTATTCCTTTAGGACGAGAAGACGTCACTGCTTCTTTTCATATTAGGTTCCTTGTTATCGTTTATCTGCTAACATATCTCTATATTATCTTTCTTATTAAATTTCTGCCTGTTGAGGGAACAGTTTTCTTTTTCCTCTTTTTAAAAAGCATTAACATATCTAGGGCTATATTTTAATCCTGTTTAAATATTCCTTAACAGTTGTCGATAAAATATTTTAGTATGTCACATATTGCCTAATTGATATACCACTGAGCCTCCCTGGAGGAAGAGCATTGTAAACTAGCTTACCATTGGCTCCCTCAATAAATCAGTGCCCCTGTTGTGTTGAAACACACTGGGAAGAGTGAAAGCTGTAGTTTTGATTAACATAGAGAAACCCAAAATGTTTCTCAGTTTTGAATCTTTCCAGTAATCAATAATTCAGCCCCAGAGCTGGCATAGAAGGCTTTGAGGAAAATCCTTTTGCTTTTTCAATACCAGATAGCTGCTCTGGAAGGTTATATTTTGACTAGCCTGTTTCCAATGTGCATTCCTTAAGAATGCTATTGATAATGTCTAATGATCAGAATCCAGGAGTGATTTTGATATCTTCCTATCCTTTTTCCTCCAACTAAGCACTCTTCTCTTCAGGCTTTTGGGAGACATAGGATGCAGTGGGAACCTAAATCTTCGGAAACCTCCCAAATGTTTAGGTAAGGTGCTGGTGGAGTTTCCTCTTCTAATTACAAGAAATGCTAATGTTATTTCCTTCAAAGATGGTTTAAAATTATTTTTTAACAGATAAATGTTTGATGACTTTATAGGACACAATAAAAAGATAGTTTGACAAAAATGAGCATCTCAAGTTTAGGTTAAAATTTTAAGTATTGTCCAAGTAATGTTTCTCTCTTCATCAAAAGTCCAATATTTAACATGTTTTCATTTTACTACTAAAATATAAAAAAGAAAAATAAGAAGGCCATCCAAGTAAAGGTTTCTATCTTAAAATAACACAACTATGAAATTCTACCAGAATGAAAAGATGACTATGAAGAAAATGATCATTTGCTTATTCAAGAAAAAATTTGCCACTTTTCAAGTACTATGAAAATAAGAGATTATAAGATACTGTTTTTAACTATGCCAGCTTTACTACTATATATATATATATATATATATATATATATATATAGTAATCTCTGTGTACACAGGGTACAAATTTAAATGAAGACAAATTTTCTATCTTCTTCTACAAACATTGCAATTAAAAAAAAAAAAAACGTTAACCAGTGGACAACTGAACTAGCTGAAGCTTTTCCATTCAGCTCTGTTTTCTCAGTGATCCTGGTTGAAACAAAGTGAAAGGTTGTGTAAACATCCAGGCAAGGGCAAACATATCTAGTTACCCCAGATGCTAATAAGCACAGAGGTAGAATATGTCTAACCAAGTTGAAAGAGGATGGAGGAATCATGTTGAGCAGAGATGTCTTATTCAAAGGCCTCATTATCTCTGGGTGCCCCAGTTGGAGGAACACACCATTATTCCTTCATTATGAACAAGACCAGGATACTGCATAGAGAAGGTTCCAGTGAGTCACACTATCATTATAAGTCCCACATTCAAGAAAGGGACAAAAGCAACAGCAGGACCCTGCAACCTCAGTGGTTAAGGAGGACACACAGAGAAATTTGTTCAAAGACCACAACAAACTGCAGATCCAATGCTTTGTCCCAGGCAAATTATTAAGCAGCAAGACTGGTGCTGAGACCCAGCTTTGGACTCTGCTGAGACCAAAGCAGAATCATTTGCACACATTCTCCTGCCATTGAAATAGTCCTGTTTTCTCCACAACTAGATTTGTGTTCATAACCAAGAATATTGGTTTGCTTGATGTATAACTTGGCCCTGCATTAGGAAACTCATGTAGCTCCCTATTTTCTTACCTCACTATTCAGTCCATTTGGACGAGTTTCATCAGGTGCAATAAGTAATTTCTGCATAAAAGGTTGATCTTATTTATGAGTGAGTAACACCCTTAGACTGCAAGGAGATCCAACCAGTCCATTCTGAAGGAGATCAGCCCTGGGATTTCTTTGGAAGGAATGATGCTAAAGCTGAAACTCCAGTACTTTGGCCACCTCATGCAAAGAGTTGACTCATTGAAAAAGACTCTGATGCTGGGAGGGATTGGGGGCAGGAGGAGAAGGGGACAACAGAGGATGAGATGGCTGGATGGCGTCACTGACTCGATGGACGTGAGTCTGAGTGAATTCCGGGAGTTGGTGATGGACAGGGAGGCCTGGCGTGCTGCGATTCATGGGGTCACAAAGAGTCGGACACGACTGAGCAACTGAACTGAACACCTCTGAGAAAAGGTGGTTACGATTTTAATTCTTTGAGCAGAGGCACACAAAAGTAGACAATCCCTTGCTTCATTATAACCTTTCTGTCATCTTGCCAGCTATGGCTTTTTTATTATGTATTCCTTTAACTATTTATTAATTTATTGCAAAAATATATTGGGTTAACCAAAAACGCATTTTGGGGAAAACCCACGCCAATATTGATTCTCATGAACACACCTCATGACCTCAGACTTAGATCATTTGGAGTAATGTATCTTCCCATGTTGAGTGCTCTGTCCCTGGGCCAGAGGAACCCCTCCCCACTAAATCTTCCTCTAATCTAGATAAGGTATGAAATTAAAAAATCATGTGTTTTTCGTTGTGGTTGTCTCTAAATGTATTCCATGGTCATGTTGTACATAATCTCCCCTGTGCTTTTTTCAGTGAGTATTTTATTGCTAAGCTTAACCCCCTGTGTTCCTTGATGCCATGATTCAATCATTTTGATTGCTATGTAATATTCTGTTTTGTGAATATGCTCTCAGTGACTTCATCCCTTCCTCTGCTATGGGAATTTGGATTGTGGCCAAGTTTTTGCTCTTGCACATAAAGCTTATATGAGTATTCTTGTTGAAACAGCTTCACCTGGAGAATTTGAGGACTCCAGAGTCTCACTATAAATTAAAGCTCACACATGGTATCACAAAATGGTTGTTGTTGTTTAGTTGCTAAGTCGTGTCTGACTCTTTGTAACCCCATGGACTGTAGCCTGCCAGGCTCTTATGTCCATGGGATTCTCCAGGCAAGAATACTGGAGTGGGTTTCTATTTCCTCCACCCAGGGATCTTCCCAACTGAAGGATCAAATCCATGTCTCCTGCGGCTCTCCATTGGCAGGCAGATTCTTTACCACTGAGCTACCAGGGAAGCCCAATCACAAAACAGTAAATGTTATAAATCTAGCTGTGCCCACAGCCTGAATCATGTTCCCAACTCAAGGACCCAGAGTCTGTTTCTTAGAAAGGGACCTCTAATCCAGAGGCTAAAGGAGCTACACCGTCCCTTAAAACACCATGCCCTCAACACTTGAGTTCTCAGAGTAAACAGAGGATAGGGAAATGACAGCTATTTCTGAGAGGTGACAGGACCCACCTGAACCCACACTGGAACAGAGTGAAGCTCCCCTGGCAGGCAAGTCTTCTCCCCGGGTCCTGGCTTTCTGACCTGAGATTTCCTGGTGATGCTAAGCACCTTCCCAAAGCATACCACCCAAACAGACGGAAGGGAGTGTGCCGTGGTCTGGGGAGCCTGGTCTGCCTAGATCCTGGTGCTGCAGATCTGTGGAGGGAGCCGTCTGTCTCTGGTCTCCCAGGGCTGTGGCTGTGATCTCCTACTGCTTACACACACACACACACACACACACACACACACACACACACACCACTGTCATCCTCAGACATGCATCCTTGACATGGGCAGGGAAGCCTGATGGGCTGATAGGCTGGTTATTAAATGTTCAAGCAAATTTTCTTGTTATCAAAAAAGGGAGGGAAAGGCTTTGTGGTTCCATGTTTGTGATTTGTAGGAGACTCCAAAGGGTGGAGCCCAGGTGGGGTTCCACTTGCCGTGGTCAAGGAGCAGGGCTGCTGGCACTCCAGGCAAGACCTTCTCATGGGTATGATGCCTCTACCGGTTTCCTAGGGCTGCTCGAACAAATGGCCACAGTGTATTTTCTCACAGTCCTGGAGGCTGGAAATCCAAGATCAGGGTGCCGACAGGGTTGGGTTCTTCTGGTTTCTCTCCCTTCCCTGGCAGAAGGGCATGCACCTGCTGCCCCTTCACCCTATGGTCCCTCTGTGATGTCTCCTGATGTCTGTGTTCTGATCTCTTCTCCTTGTAAGACACCAGTTAGTTTGGACTAAGGCCCATAATCAGGGTTAATTTCCTTTAGAATTGACTGCTTTGATCTCCTTGCAGTCCAAGAGACTCTCAAGAGTCTTCTCCAGCACCACGATTCAAAAACATCAATTCTTCAGCACCCAGCCTTCTTTATGGTCCAACTCTTACATCTGTACATATCACATAATTCTACATATTACAACTCTACTTTTACATATCACAACTCTACAACTTTGACTAGATGGTCCTTGGTCAGCAAAGTGATGTCTCTGCTTTGTAATACACTGTCTAGGTTTGTCATATTTTTTCTTCCAAGGACCAAGTGTCATATAACTTCGTGGCTGCAGTTACCCTCCTCAGTGATTTTTGAGCCCAAGGAAAGAAAATCTGTCACTGCTTCCACATTTTCCCCATCTGTTGCCATAAATTGATGGGACCAGATGCCATGATCTTAGTTTCTTGGATGTTGCATTTTAAGCCAGCTTTTTTACTCTCCTCTTTTACTCTCATCAAGAGGTTCCTCTTTCCTTTTTGCCAGAGTGGTAGAGTGGTATCATCTATATCTGAGGTTCTTAACATTTCTCCCAGCAAGGTTGATTCCAGCTTGTGATTTATCCAGCCTGTCATTTTACATGATGTACTCTGCATAGATTCCATGATGGCTCGGCAGGTAAAGAGTCTGCCTGCAATGTGGGAGACCTGAGTTCAATCCCTGGGTTGGGCAGATCCCCTGGAGAAGAAAATGTCAACCACTTTCTTGCCTGGAAAATCCAAAGAGCCTGACGGGCTACAGTCCATAGGGTTGCAAAGAGTTGAACATAACTGAGTGACTTCACTTTCACTTTCTTTCCCTCTGCATAGAAGTAAAATAAGCAGGTTGACAATGCACAGCCTTGACATATTCCTTTCCCAGTTTTGAATCAGTCAATTGTTCCATGTTTGGTTCTAACTGTTGCTTCTTGACCCACATACAGGTTTCTAAGGAGGCAGGTGAGGTGGTCTGGTATTCCCATCTATTTAAGAATTTTCCACAGTTTGTTGTGACTGACATAGGTAAAGGCTCTCATGTAGTCAATAAAACAGAAGTAGATGTTTTCCTGGAATTCCTTTCCTTTCTCTATGATCCAGCGGATGTTGAAAATTTGATCTCTGGTTCCTCTGCCTTTTCTAAACCCAGCTTGTATATCTGGAAGTTCTTGATTCATATACCGCTGAAGCCTAGCTTGAAGAATTTTCAGCATAACCATAACTAGTATATGGAATGAGTACAATTGTATGATAGTTTGAGCATTCTTTGGCATTGTCCTTCTTTGGGATTGGAATGAAAACTGACCTACAATTCACTAACATACATACCCTTTTATAAGGTGAAAAATAACTAAAATCAAGCAATATATTTAAAATGAAATTGGTGAATAGGAAGAAATATAAACGCTCAACTTTACAAGATCAAGTATTTTTGAAAGTGGATTTATCAATTTACACTCCCACAACAATAGAAAAGAGATTCTGTGGATCAACATCCTGTTTCTCATCAAGGAGTACCTGTCACGGAGTAATTTTGCCAAAGGAATGAAGATAAATGGAATTTTATTTTTGCCTTGATTTGCATCTTTCTGGAACCTACTGAGGTGATTGCTTTTGAAAAGTTTTTCCTTCACTGTAGTTACTAGTAGGTGACACACATCATCATTTATATGAGATTTCTGCCAAGATTTTTTGGCCATTAGTGACAAGTTTTATATGCAGTCTAAACCAGACATGAAATTCTCCATCATCAGTAATGGAAATATCCTTAATATCTGCCCAAATCCATCTTGCGTGTGGCTAGGAAAGTCATCCAATCTTGAGAAATGTTCTTCCTAATGTTTAAAAAAGAAAAAAAGAGAGAGAGAGAGATGGAGGAGGTAAGGAGTTTCCATTTTGAAGGACAAATTTCAACATCTCTAGGCAGCTTTGGGCACACAGCTACCACCATAGGAACTTGCTATCAGTCTAAGATATTCTGAAGGAAAAAAAATCCTCTGACCACATGTCATTGTTATATTTTATCTTGGCGCATGTGTCACATATCTGCTTTTGATCCCCCGTAGCATCTTCTGCATCCTAAAATTAGACATAAAAAGAGAAGAATCACAAATGCACAATAGGACCAATCAACGGGTGCTCATTCATCATGCAGCCTTCAACTGTGTTGCCTAAAGGAGGAACAGAAATTGCAGATATGTGGGGTGCCACCTGCTGAAACGGCTATTTCCTGCTCCTCTCCCTATGTTTATTAGGGATGGAATCAGGCTATCTGGATGACTCAACACGAAACTCATAGGAAATGAAGAGGCTCTTAATGACAGAATGCCATGGTGGTTGAAATTATAGCCACACTAATTCACTGACTCTATACGAAGCAGGAAAGCTCTGAAATTCAGTAGTGACAGTCAGCTTTTCTGACATCTATCATGATGTGATACAGAGCAGAAAACTCCAATCGAAGATCCTAATACATTGGTAATTGGATTGTGGGAGGTGCCATGGAAATGAAGGGATGAATCAGAAAAATAATTGCAGATCTTAAAGCATTATTCAAATGTTCTGTTATTATTATCAACCACTTTCATTAGGACTGGTTTTCTGGTACCAAAGAAATCACCACTCAGGTAAGAGGAAGAAAATCAACAAAAACCTTCAGAAGATCCTGGGGCCTCAAAAGCCTGTGAAGCTACCTGCAGGGAAGGAATGGAGACGCAGACATAGAGAACAGACTTGTTGGGGAGTCTTGTGAGGGAAGGAGAGGGTGGGATGGATTGAGAGCATAGCATTCACATATATACAGTATCATGTGTGAAATGGGCAACTAGTGAGAAGCTAGCACTGAGCCCAGCCTGGTGCTCTGCAATGACCCAGAGAGGTGTAATAGGATAGGGAGGGGGGCTCAAGAGAGAGAGGGTATGTGTGTGTATATATATAATTATAACTGATTCACACTGTTATATGGCAGAGGCCAGCACAACATTGTAAAGCTATTATACTCCAATTAAAAAAAAATTTAAATAAATGATAAAAAAAAGAAGGGAAGCAAACTATGCACTGGGTAGGGAAAACTAATCTCTAAATGTTTCCTCTACAGTTTCAATAAGAATGACACAAAATATCACAGAAATATTAAAGGGCTTTTCCCCAGACAACTAGCACCTACTGCACACAAGGAACTCTAGAAGCTGCTTTGATAAGTATAAAGGGGCATGAAGTTATAATCCTTGCCTTCAAAAATCTTAAAACCCATTGGAAATGAAATCATAGAGAAAATGTGTTTTCAGTACTAGCTTCAGAAAAGCATCTGCCATCACTAATAAATTGTAATGAAAAAAGACTGGAATTAAAGATGACTTCGGCTTGCCTAAAGAAATTTTTATTGTGGTTAACGCTTTAAGTTTCCTTGTCCTGTTGGGGTTGAAATAAAATAAAAGTCTTCATTAAAAGATGGAAAAGGTCTGCTTGGCTATTTTAAAGCTCATTTCCTCAAAAACACTGATTCCCCTTTTACAAACAAGCATTCAGAAAGACATTTCATGAGAATTGTCACTGTAGAGAGAGAAAAAATTTAGAAAGCGTTACGATGTCCTTCAAAATATGAATTTTCTCCTCCTCAGGAGGACATCTCAATACTTCCTACCCTCTTGAATCAGAGAATGCATTTTCTGCTTTGAGCCCCACATAGGACTACATACATTGCCAAGTTCAAACAGTACCTCAACTCCTGAGTGTCCCCGCAGGGCATGGTCAACCTGACCAGGGCCACCGCCTTCTCAGCTGCCCCACTCCCACACTACCCATGACAAGAAATGACAGGATGCCTTCCATCCCCTTTGGAGAAGGAAATGGCAACCCACTCCAGTACTCTTGACTAGAAAATCCCATGGACAGAGGAGCCTGGTCAGCTGCTGTCCATGGGGTCGCACAAAGTCGGACACGACTGAAGCGACTGAGCATGCCTGCATGCATGCATTGGAGAAGGGACTGAAACCCACTCTAGTATTCTTGCCTGGAGAATCCCAGGGACAGAGGAGCCTGGTGGGCTTCCGTCTATGGGGTCACACAGAGTCGGACATGACTGAAGTGACTTGGCAGAAACAGCAGCAGCTTCCACCCCTTACCCTGACCCAGGCCAATGTTGTTAAAAGGAAATTTTTCATTAAAAATTTTCTAATCAGTGTATCATAGTCTATGGCATATGATTTTATCATAGGCTTGAAATTCTGCTTTAATATTTTTTTTTTTTCCATATAGAAAGGTAAGAACGATTTATGCATAACATTTCATTTCCCTGCATCTGAATCAAGATACTGGCCATGGCAGTGTGGAATGGATCCAGTCACATGACCTAGGAGGAAGCACAGAATCAGATTGTAGTTCCGAATGCAAACATCCTGGGGCAAATTTCAGCTCTCTGTGACCTTGGGACCTTACTTAAATCTGCTCTCAGTTCTTCATCTGTAAAATGGAACAATGGGACTACCTGGTATTGTTGTGGAGGCTGACTTAATGCATGTTATTGTGCATTAAATCACTTCATGCTAAGTCACTTCAGTCGTGTCTGACTTTGCGACCCTGTGGACTGTAGCCTGCCAGGCTTCTCTGTCCATGGGATTCTCCAGGCAAGAATACTGGAGTGGGTTGCTAGGCTCTTCTCCAGGGGATTTTCCTGGCCCAGGGATTGAACCCATGTCTTTCATATCTGTTGCATTGGCAGGCAGTTCTTTACCACTAGTGACACCTGGGAAGCCCGTATAAAGTATTTATTAAGTGATGGCTCTTGTTGTTGCTATGGTATAATATAGTCATGGAATCTTAGACTTGTCAGGTGGCTTAAATCACGCAAGATCAAAAATACAGAGTAGTGTTCAATGGTAGATGAATCTACTAGGTCATATGGTAAGAAAATAAATACATAAATGAATACGTAAAAGAAAACAAACCAGTACTAATAGAAGATAATTAGAGTAAAATCCACTCATCTTCTTAAGCACAAGAGAAAGAATAAAAGGCAAGAGCACTAGGAAAGTACTAGAATAGAATCAAACTCTCATCTTAGAAATGGTATTTTTGGAACATTATTATAATCTAATAAGCGGTACCCTAATTGTCCAAAAACAAGTTAGCAGTTAAAATCTTCTGATAGTATTGGGCCTGTGGGATTTAAGCCTGAGTTGTATTTTTGACTCAATGTTTCCTCAGGGCAATTTCCAACTCTAAGAATGGAGAATTCGTTTGTAAGTGTGGATTTAATTTGGATGGTCCGCATTATCCTTTTCATCAAAGGATGGGGTACCCTGTGAGTTCCAGTCTCTTCTCTTCCTTCCTCGGTTCCTCATCTTGGTCAGTCCTGTCACTACCCACCCAGGTGCTCCAGCCAAAAACCTTGATGATTCTAGCCTCAAACTACATCCCATGCCCACCAACCTTTCTCCACTCTCCTGCCAGCATCCTGTCCAATCCACCAGTCTCCCCTCTGACTTTCCTAACTGAACACTATGTTTCTGGCCTGATTTCTCTCCAACATATTGGAGCAGCCAAAGGGTTTTCACTCACCTGAATAGAGCCATCTCATGTTTTCCTCCTTGTTTGTGAAATGAACCCCCAACTCCACCCCACGTCTCGGTCTCTCACAGCGTCATTCCCACCAGCTTGTGACTCTTCAACCACGCTGCCCTTCTTTTGTTCCTGCAATTTGCCAGGCTCTTTCCTGCCCCAGGGTCTTCTTGGATAGAAGCCTCTCTGCCGGGAAAAGCTCTTTAGTCCACTCCACACAACTTGCAGGTCTCTTACAAGCTGTGTGTGTGTCTATGCATGTGGACATGTGCCCATGAATAAGAGAGAAGTTTGTATTCCATATGGAAATAGAGAGAATGTTACTGATCTGGGAAGAACCAGCTTTGAGCACGAATGGATCCAGTGCCTGACATGCGGTCCCAGGACCCAGCCACTTACCTCCTCTGCCTCTTCCGTCCTCTCTGTGGCCACCAGTCCGGGGCTGGCCTCCTGGGTTCAGTAAAGTGGTTCCTGGTCAGATGCATCCTCTTCGGAACAACTCCAAGAATGGGGAGGAAACAGTCCATCCTGGTCACTCAGGCAGGAGGCCAGGTCCACTGCTCGTGGGACCTGACCAGCTCGGCTTCAGGGGCAGCAGAGGTTTCAGTTCTTTTTCTAGCTGGAGAGTCGCAAGACTCAAATCCACCAGCCCAGGGTCATTTCACGGAACCGGGGTCAGAATCAGCTCCACTCAGGACACCTGGCTGAGCATGATGATATTAGCAGAGGCGCCAGTGGACACTCCTTGGCCAAAAGCGTGCATGCAATGAGATAAATCTGTTTGATTAAGTACAACCTGGCAAACTAAGATGTCCTCATCTTTCAAATACGCCTCATGCTAGTGGAAAGATTCCACATTTGTTACTGAACACGGGAGTCCGACGGCTTACCATTCAAAAGCCAATAAAGAGGTAAGGTTGAGGAAGAGGAAAGTTTGCTTTATTTTAAATGCTGGCTACTAAGGGGTTGGAGGGGAGGGTGGCGGACTCCTGTTCAAAGATAGACTAGCCCTACTGACCATCAGTGGGTAAGAGCTTTTGTAGATGGAGGGAAGGGGTGACACGCAGAAAAAGCACAATCAGCCCTGACTGTCATCTTGAAGTTGGTCACCGGGGGTCTGATCAGCGTCTTCTTGTGTGGTTTGCATGTGTGCCTGCTGTCACTTCAGTCGTGTCTGACTCTTTGCGACCCAAGGGAGAATAACCCTCCAGGCTCTTCTGTCCATGGTTTGAGTACAGTTAATCTTCAGTTCCAGGGTCAGTTTGTACCCATTTCTTTGAGGACAGTTCTCGGGATTGTGGCAACTTATGTCATGGCTACAGCCTGATCATCATGTAGTTAACTTCCTCCACCTGGTAGGGGTTTCAGTATCTACAATACAGCTAATAGGATATGGCTCACAATATTATCTGTAGTGCTTGAGAATAAACAAAAGATACCTACCTAAACTTAATGACTAAAATAGTGTTACTATTCTTCTTAGACTTTTTTCTCCTTGTTTCTTCATTTTTTCCCCCCACTTCTCTGGTTAAACTTGTTCTTTGGCTAAAGTTTTCCTACAGACAAAAGTCAGATGGAGGACATGTGGGGGGACCATAGGGTCCTCCTTTGTTTCACTCTCAGCCAAAGCCTGGCAAGTTGCAATTTGTTCTTTTTGCACATGTCCTGCCTGCTTTGGGGACCATTTTCCTCTTTCTTGGTGGCTCAAATGGTAAACAATCTGCCTGCAATTCAGGAGACCTGGGTTCAATACCTGGGTCAGGAAGATCCCCTGGAGAAGGAGATGGCAATCCACTCCAGTATTCTTGCCTCAAAAATCCCATAGACAGAGGAGCCTGATGGGCTACAATCTATGGGGTCTCAAAGAGTAGACACAACTGGGCAACTAACACTTTCACTTTTCCATCTTTAACATCAAGAACAATGATGTGTACATACTGCCAGTTGGCCTTTATCTGGAGCACCCTATGTTGGTAGTGGGTCCATTAGGACTGATGAGGTGTGGTGGACAACATACTGTGTCGTCCAACACGGCAGTCATCAGCCACATGTAGTTACCAAGCACATAAAATGTGACTAGTCTGACTGAGGAGCTGGGTTTCTAAAAGTGTATTTGATTTTAATTAGTTTACATTTTAAATTATAGCCAGAGGTGGCCAGTGGCTGCCGCAGTGGCGAGCATTGATCTAGAGCTCGCCTGCCATTAGTCGTCACATCAGAACATTCCAAGGCAACAGCCAAACTCATCTGCCAAGTCAATTCATTAAAATGCATGAAAAATGACTTAATTTGTTAATATTTTCAAATTAATTGCTTATATTCTAGCAGGAATTTGCAAAGCCTTAAAGGGAAAGAGTGACAAATGGTGATTTTTGGAACAATTTGCTTGGATGTGAGAGTCTTTTTGGTATCTCTCAGATAATATTGAGCTTTGCTGCCTAAAAATGATATCCCCTCCCCATTAATCACTGGGTGACTGGCAAGAGAACGTGTATAGTATGAACACATATCTAATAATTTGTCATTGTCCTTGGTTGCCCTTGTGATGCAGCTGGTAGAGAAGCTGCCTGCAATGTGGGAGATTGGGTTCGATCCCTGGGTTGGGAAGATCCCCTGGAGAAGGGAAAGGCTGCCCCCTCAAGTATTCTGGCCCGGAGAATTCCATGGACTGTATAGTCCATGGGGTCGCAAAGAGTTAGACACGACTGAGCAACTTTCACTTTCACTTTCGGTTGGTAAGCTTTACATTTTACAAACTCTTATTTCTTTTGAGCTAAACTTCTGTCTTTATAACCCCAATTTCTTCTTGCCTGAGAGAGAGAGAGACAGAGAGAGCAAGCAGGCAAGCTAGAGGGAGAATCAATTTAGAAGAATTTACAAAACACCTTTTAAGAGATGAATAGGCACCATATTAAAGTAAACACACATAATTTGAAAATAATTTGGGGAATTTGCATTGTTTTGAAAAATTGAAATATGCCTCCCTCCATGCAGTTCCAGGGAGACCAGATGGTGGTGCTGGGTATTGGAGGGGGGTCCACAGCTGCTTTTGTGTTAATTGATATAATGTACTAAGAAAGTTCTCTGGGGAGAAGTGTCCCCAGGTAGGTGATTGCTTTGGAATTCCAGCAGAGAGGAACCATAGCAGAGGAGAAGGGAAACATAAGTTATTGAGGACTAATGTCTCAGATTGGACCCGCTAATTTTATCATTGGGAATTCAGCACAATGTTTCAAAAAAAAAAAAAATCAAAAAGATATCTCTGAGACAGCAAGAGAAATCGGTAAAGGACTGGAGTAAATTAGCAGCAGGCAGGAGAGTTTGACTTCCCTTTGGTGTGTGGAAGATCCTTTAATGTTAGCAAGTGTGTCTATAGTGGTGACAAGAGGTTCAAGGACTTCATTTTCTAATTTTAAACTGCTGACCCTAATCAGCTGAGCAAGGAGAGGTAGTGGTTTGGGATGGGGCCCGACCCTGCAAAGGCTGTTAGGATCGCCTCCAAAAAGCACTTGCTATTTAATTGGAACGTTTGCACCTGCTAAATAGCTGTTGTTTCAAGTGACATGTTGAGAAAGAGATCAACTGTTTTGGGGGTTTCCAAAGAAGAGAAAAATTCCTGCACTGCTCAGGCAATGTTGCAGTTTCATCTAATGGAAAGTTGGAGTTTTGTGTAGTCTTCGGGGAAAGAATGTTCACCATCCTTCAGCCGTTTTTTTTTGTTTTGTTTTGTTTTGTTTTTGCAAACCTTTGCAAAAAGAGGGGAGGAAGGAGGAAGGAGGGAAGTAGGGAGGAGGCCCAGGTAGGTGGGTGTGAAGAGTGAGAGGAGGGAGCAGACCTTTTTTATGAGCCTTCCTGTCTCTTAAATTTTCACTTTCAGAGGTTTTCCTCATATCCGTTTCTATTCTTTCTACTTCTTTTTCTGTAAGGTTGGGTGGAAATGCTTGTTGCTGAAACAGAATAGTAGTTTTTCATCTTTTTTCATAGTAGTCAATGAAGGGGGCTTCTCCCCACATCTCTAAGCTGTTCAATACAATTGCCTAATATACTGCCTAGAATACGTGGCAATTTTTTACATTTCTCTCTTAGCCATTTTCACATAGTGCTCTTACCATTAAAAGAATAGTTGTCTGACCTTTTTCCAGGAGGTTAATAAAGAATGCACAGCCTCATAAGCTTGATTCAATTTCTTTTATATGAACAGGCTGCGTAAGTGACCATTGCAGTATTGTCTGGTTCTCAGCGCTTCATTTTGCAGTTACCAGCATTTTGTACAAATGACCACATGTGTTGTGCGTTTGGTCACATCAGGTGAGGAAAAGCAAAATAGATTTTCCCGAGCTTTCAATCAAATTTCCACACAATGGACTCTCTAATGGGGACTTGAAATATATCTGGTCATATATTATTTAACTGTACTGTATTTTGTGTTTTAAGATTTTCTACCACACATTCCATTTTAATAAATGCATGAGTAGAGGCAGTGTTTGGGCTCTATATCTTAGAAATTCTACACTTTCAACAGATTTTTCAGACTTCAAAGAATTTAATATTAGTATCATAAAAGGTCTTTTGAAGAATAATACAGGGACATAAGAAAAATGAGTGTGTGAATGCGCCCTCCCATTTTGTAAGTGTTTTATTGCTTTAATTTCCTGTCTTAGTAAAGTAACATGCGGCATAATAGAAGATATATTGTTACAGAGTTTGCAATTTATTAGAAGTCTTGAGCTGGTTGAAGACTTTATATGAAGTGAAAAAGAAAACCTCCATTTAGCTGAAAAATGGAGATGAACCACAGTATCAATGTTGCAGCAGCTTTAAATGGAGTCCTATCAGGGGCTGATAAGTTGTCTCTATGTGCCCTGGGTGTTTACATCAAATAAATCCATGGGCACGAGCCTCATTCTGTGCTAGCTGTGTGTCATTAGGTGCCTAGAAACCTAATGTTATTTCATTTGTGAGGCGTGGATAAGATGACTGTTGCTATTTGGATTCCATAGCACAAAGGTGCTATTAAAGCAGAAATGACCCATAACACACATTTTCATTCATTTATTACATTTTTTGCATGCGTGACTGAATTTTAATCCTGTGCTTTGTCAACTCAGTACAGTTATATTAAGCTTTTTAACCCAGTTTCGTGTACCTCACTTCGCTGTCTTTTACACTCTGGCATCAAAGCATCAAAAAGGAGGCATTTATCCTGCTGAAGAACAGAGAGACGATTCATTTCTGCATCTAAAACTGTGGAAGTGAGCAATGTGACACTGACTAACCTGTAAAAATATGTCGTAAATTTACCGCATAAATAACTGCTGGAGAGGGGAAAGCTGGGTGTTCAGCAGACTTTGTTTTGTTTTGTTTAGGGGGTGATGGGAGTTAGTACACTGTAGGGACTCGGATATGCAGGCATCAAGGAGCACTCCTGAAATGGAAGTTACATGTTTATCAGGGCAGAGCAAGAAGTACAAGAATCAGAGGGGCTTCTTAATCCCACCACTGCTCTCCCACCCAAAGATGGCAAAACATCTGTTCCTAACAGATTGCTGGGTTTTCCACAAACAACACGAAATGGGATATACAGCCGTGTGGACAGCCCACCTGAAAAGACCACAGTACCACCGATCTTGCGTTTTAGTTAATAGCGAAAAATCTTGGCTAATTTTCTAGGTTTCATGAGTCAGAGTTAACCTTTAATACCATCAATTCAATTTTCTATTCTGTTTTGGACGCATCCTAAACAATGTGTGTTGCCATATTACTAGTCTAGATGGGCTGATTGATGGAATTTTTATATGCAGAAGATTTGAGGAGATTTAAACGAGTCCATGTCTGAAATCCTGATCCATAAGGAAGCAAAATGGCTAGACGACTTGTAGTCTGAATATATAACACAAGAGCACAGACATTTCTGGTTTTCTCTGTTATCTATGTTCATCTTTGAAAGAATAATGATTTCCAAGCTTTATTGCTAACTGAAGCACAAAAGATTTCCTCTGGGCTTGCCACAGACAATCCTCAGGCACATTAGCCGAGTCAACTAGAGTTAGTTCAAAGTGAATTACTTCATTTTAATCGTGGTGACTTTACCAGCTCAGTCAATATGCTGTAAAGGGATATTGCTTTTATTTCCACCTCCTCTTTTCTTTTCTTTTTTTTTTTTTTTCCAATTCTCCTCTTTAAATGATACTCAAGTCATTTTATTTTCAGGCATATTTTTGAGACTGTTCAAGATTTATGGATTTACCAGTACTTCAAGATGATTCATCTTGTTTTACAACATCTGAAGTTTTGTTTGGTAACTTTTTCTTCTTAATCCTTGGCTAAAATCTGTTGATATTTTTTAACAAATGAATAAGTCCTTAGTAAGAGGCACTGCAAGTTATAGTTATAATGTGCAACTTTAAAAATAAATAAAATGCTGCACAGAGGATTACTAGAGACTAAATATTTACTTCAAGCTCTTTCATTCACAAATAGGAAGCTGGGGTATAGGGGGTGCAACCATATATGTATATAATCATTAAATTCACTGATTAGAAGACACATTTTGTCCTTTGGAATTCCCTGTAAAGTTTCTATTACATCATTCTGGAAATCTCTTAGGTAGTGTGGCATTTCCTATTAGGCACCATATACATTACATCTATTTTTCCCTTCCTTTATTATTTTCTCGTTTACTTAAGTTCTTGTTGTGGAGGTTAATGATAAGTGTGGCTGTTTTACTTTGAAAAAAAAAAAAAAAGCATTTTCTTTCTGACACTTCCCAGGGATGGTGTGTGGGATTTTACATTCCTTCTGTACTGAGTGGCCATTGATTCCTAAACTTCCAGCCTTTGAAGCATCAGTGGTACCCTGTATCTTTGTTTCATTCACGATTTCTGAGTCTGAGGACCCCTCTTGGCCCAGCACACGAAAGCACTATAATTACTTTCTTTTCTTGGTTGGCATAGGTCATGGAACTAGTGTTAATAATAATCGTTCCCTCTGGACTTCTCTGTATTTATATATCTCTGATTCAATAACCATTGGGACCATAGAGGTGTATTTTATCTTCATTTCAGTCCTCTTGGTATTGTTTTAGCCCAGGGGGGAAATCAAATGAGGAACAGAACATGGTAAACTCACACAACTCTGAGGTCATTAACACCTAATTAGAAACAGCTCGGAGATCAAAATGATTCTTTGGTTAAAATGTGAGAAAGAGAAGAGATGAGACAATATTTAACTTCTTCTGCGCCAATGTGGTCTTTATCACCAATGGCCAGGCTGTAACTCATTATGTTTCAGGATTTTTAAATTTTATTATTATTTATTTTAGTTTATTTTTTGGCCACCATGTGGCATGTGGGATCCTAGCTCCCTGACCAGGGATTGAACCCATGTCTCCCGCATTTGATAGACTTAACCCCTGGACTTAACCACTATGAATCTTACCAATGGACTACCAGGAAAATCCCTATGCCTCATTATGTTTTTCCAAACCTAAAGAAGGCATGTTTATGTATGCATTTTCTTTTTCACTCTTTCTTTGACAGAGTAGGTAGTCTGTTGAAATACTGGGTAGCAAAAAGAGAAGACTTTGCTCAAAGTCCTAAAATGCTAATTGATTTCATTAAGAGAAAGACGTGGTGTCACTTCATTTCAGGTCTTGTTGTTCAGTAGTTAAGTTGTGTCTGACTCTTTGTGACCTCTGAACTGCAGCACGCCAGGCTTCCCCATCCTTCACCATCTCCCTGAGTTTGCTCATACTCATGTCTGTTGTGTTGATGATGCCATCCAACCATTTTATGCTCTGTCACCCCCTTCTCCTCCTGCACTCAGTATTTCCCAACATCAATAGAGTCTTTTCTAGTGAGTCGACTCTTCGCATCAGATGGCCAAAGTATTGGCGCTTCAACTTCAGCATCAGTCCTTCCAGTGAATATTCAAGGTTGATTTCCTTTAGAATTGACTGGCTGATCTCCTTGCAGTGCAGGGGACTCGCAAGAGTCTTCCCCAGCACCGCAGTTAGATGTACTGTTTTTAAATAGTGTGTGATGAGAAGTAAGCCAGAAAGAAAAACACCGATACAGTATACTAACGCATATATATGGAATTTAGAAAGATGGTAACGATAACCCTGTATGCGAGACAGCAAAAGAGACACGGATGTATAGAACTGTCTTTTGGACTCTGTGGAAGAGGGAGAGGGTGGGATGACTTGGGAGAATGGCATTGAAACATGTATAATATCACATATGAAATAAATCGCCAGTCCAAGTTCGATGCACGATACTGGTTGCTTGGGGCTGGTGCACTGAGACGACCCAGAGGGATGGTACGGGGAGGGAGGAGGGAGGGGGGTTCGGTATGGGGAACATGTGTATACCTGTGGCGGATCATGTTGATATGTGGCAAAACCAATACAATACTGTAAAGTAATTAACCTCCAATTAAATAAATAAATTTATATTTAAAATAAATAAATAGGGTGTGGTGAGAAACACATCACTTGGTTGAATAAAAAAGACACAATACATTGAGACACCCATTTGAGGGACATTTAATTATACTTGGTCAAGATCAAGAAAATATTTATATTTAAAAATCTGACAGCCATCTATTTCTTTTAAATTTTAATAGATCTTAAGTTTTGCCATACAACTTTCAAGAGTTTGTGAGGGTTTACTTTTGTAGACGTATAGTTATTATAATTTTTATCATGCTGTTTGATAGTTTGAATAATACTGGAAGAATTCATGGGTGTGTGTGCCAGAAGGTCTATGTGGTCTTTTGTTTGCCTAAGAAGGATCAATAGAGAGAAGAGAGGCATTAAATGTGGAAAATTCTTTTGACTCCAGCCCAGGTGACACACAGAGTTGGGACTTCTTCCTCTTCTTTCTCCAAGATTTGCATCTCAGCATTTTAAATTTTCAGGCTTCCTGTCTGGTGCTAGTGGTAAAGAATCTGCCTACCAGTACAGGAGATGCAAGAGATGTGGGTTCGAGCCCTGGGTCAGGAAGATCCCCTGGTGAAGGAAATGGCAACCCACTCCAGTATTCTTGCCTGGAAAATCCCATGGACAGAGGAGCCTGGTGGGCTACAGTCCATAAGGTTGCAAAGAGCTGGACACGACTGAGCATACAGACACATTGTAAGTTTCCATGCTGGGCCTTCTGCTGAAGGATTCCCTCACCTGGAGCTGAAGCCACACTAGCAAAGCTGGCCTAGGAGGAGCCCAAAGCCATTGATTGGGGCAATCTGGAAGGGCTGAAGGATGCTTGGCAAGTCAATCCCAGGGCCTTCTGGCAAGCTCTTGCTAAATGCCTAGTCTTTTCTTTTTTTTTACTGGAGTATCATTGCTTTACCATGTTGTGTTAGTTTCTGCTGTGCAATGAAGTGAATATGTATACATATAACCCCCTCCCTCTGGGACCTCCCTCCCACCCGTCTAGGTCACCATAGAGCATAGAGTTGAGTTCTCTGTTCTATACAGCAGCTTCCCACTAGTTATCTCTTTTACATTAGGCTTTCCAGGTGGCTCTAAAGAACTCTCCTGTCAATGTCCAGGAGTCACACACCCTGGGATTTTGCAACTAATTGAATGAAGAGGCACGTGGGCGATTCCAGCTGTATTCTGCTGGACAGTGGAGATTTGCAAAAATGTAGAAGAATACCACTCTTCTCATTATAGTTTCAGTTTGGAAAATATAGCTATGGCTATTTTCATTTCTTCCATTATTCATTTTGTTGTAAAAGGTTACATATTTCTTATGAAATAGCAAACCAGAAAATAATAAATATAACCAGAGCCCAAGTATAAATGTAAACTCATCTACCAAGTATCTATATCCCTCTCTGATGGCAAATCTGGCCTTGAGCGATGTGGATTAACTTTTTTTTTTCTTAATTTTTACCATGTTGTGTTGGTTTCTGCCATACAAATGCATGCTATTTTTGTTAACGTATAACAAGTTTAATTTTGTTGTTTTAGATTATTTCCTAAACACATATATTTTTTAACTTCTCATTTTATATCTCCAACATAAATATTGATAAATCTAATCCTCTAAACAAAAAGCTCTTGGGAGTCTTTGATTTTTTTTTTTTAAATGAAGGTGTTTTTAAACCGAAAAATTGACAAACCACTGATAGGAACTAATACTAATATCACTATCGACCTCTATCATCCTCAGTATATTGGGTTTTATCACACAAACCTGAAGGCATCTAGTGAAATGCAGTTTTCACAGCTCTTCCTTAAAAGAAGAGCTGACCCCCTTTTTTTTTTTCAGCAGACGCATATGAAAAATTATTTTTCTCAATCAGCAGACAGACACAACCACACATTTATTCACAGTGCTGCCTGCAGGACTCCACTTCCAGCAATTCTGATTCCAAAAGTTTGGGTGATTCCCAAGAATCCAGATGTTTTACCTCTAAGTAGTTCTGAGATGTTACCACATTTTTAAAGTCAATATTGCCCGAGGAACTCCTTTTTTAATCTCCTCAGATTTAAAGCAATCTCTATGTTCAGCTTTTCCCCTCTCAGTATGGGCTTCTTGGCTTCTCAGTGAAGGTCAGCAGGACCTGTGGTCTTCCTGGCAGGAAGATGCAGTTAAGATGATCCACAGGTGTCTCGCGGACTTCTGTGGGTGGTTTGTAACTTCAAGGATTGAAAAGGCTATGTACTGGTTTTCTAGGTCTCTGCATAGCTCAGCAGTAATTAACTCTAGGGCTTCCCCGGTAGCTCAGATGGTAAAGAATCTGCCTGTGATGTGGGAGACCCAGGTTCAATCCCTGGGCCAGGAAGATCCCCTGGAGGAGGAAATGGCAACCCACTCCCATATTCTTGTCTGTAAAATTCCATGGCCAAAGGAACCTGGCAGGCTACAGCCCATGGGGTCACAAAGAGTTGAACACGACTGAGTGACTGACACTTTTCACTTTCACTTCAGTCCATTTTGGGGACATAAGTTGTCCTTTTGGCTGCAGTCTTCTAGGGGTACACTGTGAGATGATGGAAGTGAAGGAGAAGCTATGGGGAAAGGGCAGTGTGTGAATGAAGGGTGAGGGAAAGATGAGTATGGATTCTACTAGCTTGCAGATAAGATAGAGTTGAATTGCTTCCTGCCCTTCTCCCCATTGGGCTTTTGATTCTCTTTTGGAGATGGAAGGCCAGAGGAAGAGGACATAGAATCCAAAGTTCAGTGTTGAATGTTAGGTCTCTGGGTTTACCATCATTTGTGGAAATTTCTCTTTGTCTTCTTTAATTCATTTCTCTATGATCAGAGAGGTCCATGATTTTTATGTCTTCAAGACTTACTTGAGCTGGGATGTTAGAGTTGATGCCTTCAAATCTGTTTTGGAGTTTTGAATGGACATACACACTGGTATATTTAAAATGGAGAACCAGCAAGGACCTCCTGATAGCACAGGGAACTCTGCTCAATGTTATGTGGCAGCTTGGATGGGAGAGGGGTTTGGGGGAGAATGGATACATATATATGTATGGCTGAGTCCCTTCACTGTTCACCTGAAACTGTCACAACATTGTTAATTGGCTGTACCCCAATACAAACTAACAAATTTTTAAAAAATCTGTTCTCCAGTCTAATTTTCAACATATCAGTTCTCTGCTATTCTCTCATTTGTGACTGCTTATGAAAGCTCCTCCAGAGAAAGGCACACTAACCCATAGATAAAATTTTCAAAAAAAGAATCCTAACCACAGCTCTATATCTTTCAAAAGAGAACTGGCATGAAGCTCACGGTCACTTAATGAATTCCCTAAACCCTTCTTCAGCCTCCACATACCACCCCTGACCTTCACTCACTAAAATTTCCTCTATGTCAATCCTTTGGTTATAACCATGCACCCTTGGATGTCTTACCATTTTTATTAAGTATTTCCATGATTCCATTTAGAAGGCAAATGAATTATTTCAGAGGAAAGCAAGACAGAATGGGTACATCAAACACCCAATATGACTAACTCAAAGCAGCTCAAAATACATTATAAGGGCTTTATATACCAGCCATGCTCCCACTAAGGCTTAGAGAACTCTCCCCCTAGTTTAAGATATAGTATTAATTCTATGAGGTCAGAGGGTAACTCACGGGCAAAATATGTTAGTTGATTGTGTTCCTAGTCACTGTGGCAATAAGAAAGGCATACTGTGAAACCTTTGAGAAATCTGCCTGTGGAGAAGATATTTTACCATCTTCTAGGGACTAATACATCTAACTTTGAGAAAGTCATTTTATTACTCACATAAAGAAGCAAGTTTGAGAAAATTGAGGCAGAGAAATTTTAAGTAGTTTTTTTTAATAAACAGGGTAAATAAAAGTCCTATTTTCCATGTTAGTTTCATGGGGATTAGAGCAGATCTTCTTGTTTCGGCTGAGGGACAGTAAAGAGAGTAAGGGATGACTTGCTTTTTTTCCCTTTTCTTTTAGGAAATTAAATGTAAATAACAATGTGAATAAGAAATACCCACAGTAACAATAATTTCCCAACTTGGTTTAACCCATTAGGTAAGTCCTACTATGATGTGAATTTATTATTAAATATTATTAAATATTTAAAAATATTTTTAAAATATTAAATATTATTATTTTATTAAATTATTGTTAAATTATTAAATATTATTAAATTATTATTAAATATTAAAATGCATACATATATATGCTTAACATGGAATCAGTATTTTCCATATGCTAATGGCAAAGTGTTAACTCTCCCATTCTGCAAGCAAAGATGTAGTCTTTCATTTCTTCTATATTCCCATCACCTCACTACCTATACACTACCATCACACACACTAACACACTCATCTTCACACAATTTTGCAAATAAATATTGCAAACTGATTGACAGGTAGATGATGGATGGTCTGGTGGAATTTAGATTTAAGAAATCCATAAGCAAATATTTATTCAGTACTTACGTTGAGGAGTCTTCTAGGAACTGGGAGTTCTATAGAGAAAGGAAGTGGTAGTAAGGAACAAATATTTTTAAGTTTATTTTAATTTTAATCTGTGTTATGAAGCAAATAAGGCTTCCCTGGTAGTTCAGATGCAAAGAGTCTGCTACAAAGCAGGAGACCTAGATTCAATCCCTGAGTCGGGAAGATCCCCTGGAGAACGGAATGACTACCCACTCCAGTATTCTTGCCTGCCTGGAGAATTCCATGGGCAGGGGAGCCTGGCAGGCTACAGTCCACGGGGTCACAAAGAATCGACAGGACTAAGCAACTAAGACTTTACTTCATGAAGCAAATGTATAGAGCAGTGTGATAGAAGTGACTAGGGTGGAGCAGGAAATTAATTCCATATTACGTCTGAAGTGGTAGCACTTCAGCAGAGACGGGACCATTGAGAATGAGTTGGGGAGGCTTTCCTGCAGTAGGAACATCAAGTATAAAGGACCAAGTAACAAAGATCTACGGCTGGAGGGCAGACACAGTCAGAGCTGTCAGAGACACAGGACACAGACATTGTCAGCCATGGGTATGAGTTGGTGATTCATTATTTTTTTATTATTATTAATTTATTTTTTATTGAAGGATAATTCCTTTACAGACTTTTGTTGTTCTCTGTCAAACCTCAACATGAATCACCCATAGGTATACATGTATCTCCTCCCTTTTGAACCTCCCTCCCATCTCCCCCCGCATCTCACCCCTCTAGATTGATACAGAGCCCCTGTTTGAGTTTCCTGAGCCATACAGCAAATTCCCGTTGGCTATCTATTTTACATATGGTAATGTAAGTTTCCAAGTTACTCCTTCCATACATCTCACCCTCTCCTCCCCTCTTCTCATGTCCATAAGTCTCTTCTCTATGTCTGTTTCTCCATTGCTTCCCGTAAATAAATTCTTCAGTACCATTTTTCTAGATTCCATATATATGTGTTAGAATATGATATTTATCTTTCTCTTTCTGACTCACTTCACTCTGTATAATAGGTTCTAGGTTCATCCACCTCATCAGAACTGACTCAAGTGTGTTCCTTTTTATGGCTGAGTAATATTCCATTGTGTATATGTACCATAACTTCTTATCTATTCATCTGTCGATGGACATCTAAGTTAATTCCATGTTCTAGCTACTGTAAATAGTGCTGCAAAGAACAATGGGATACATGTGTCTTTTTCAATTTTGGTTTCCTCAGCGTATATGCCTAGGAGTGGGATTGCTGGGTCACATGGTGGTTTTATTCTTAGTATTTTTTTTTAAGGAATTTTCATACCATCTTCCACAGTGGCTGTATCAATTTACATTCCCAACAACTGTCATTCTTTTACACTAGGAAAGCTTTGGAAGCTTTAAGCTGGGAGAGACTATGATTGTCAATGAGCTAGTGAATAAGGATTAAAAATATGGAACACCAGATACAATTGTACCAAATACTCCAAAGAAACACCTCTCTGGATACTCTGAATCTTATCCGTGGGCCTATGGATTTATCAAGTGTACAAACTTCCATTAGTAAGCCCAGTATTGCCACTGAAAAGGATTCCTGCAAAAACATATATAGCAACCAATGATCACTCACATGATCTGTGAACTGTGAAAGTGAAGATTCTGTGGTTCTAGAAACAGTGGCAGTGGCCACATACTGAAGGGCAGGTTTAACAGGTGCACAGTGTGATTGAACCCGAAGTCCTGTATCAGAGTTTCCAGCGTCCCTACCCATCCACAGAATAATCACTATCTATGGTGACTGCAAGGAGATCCAACCAGTCCATTCTGAAGGAGATCAGCCCTGGGATTTCTTTGGAAGGAATGATGCTAAAGCTGAAACTCCAGTACTTTGGCCACCTCATGCGAAGAGTTGACTCATTGAAAAAGACTCTGATGCTGGGAGGGATTGGGGGCAGGAGGAGAAGGGGACGACAGAGGATGAGATGGCTGGATGGCATCACTGACTCGATGGACGTGAGTCTCAGTGAACTCCTGGAGTTGGTGATGGACAGGGAGGCCTGGCGTGCTGTGATTCATGGGGTCGCAAAGAGTCAGACACGACTGAGCGACTGATCTGATCTGATGGTGTCATCCTTGAAAATGACGTACGACCATATAGAGCTTGCAGCTGCTGGCTTAGTTTTCGACATTTACTTCCCCTGAGTGCAGCAGGCTTCTCCTCTAAGAAATCTATGCTTGTAACAGACTTCAGTTGTTATGAGTTCCCACGGGTGGTGCAAGGTGAGTTCAGAGCCAGTTTTTCAACATCGATGACTTGACCTACTCCTATTTCGTTCCTGTCATGAATCTTTGGCTGACTCGTACAGCTAGCAAACAATTAGCAGTGTTGGTTCAGAGCACTTCATTTGGGTAAAGCTGCAAAAACTTGCCCAGACTGAGAGAACTTGGTGGAGATGGAGCTCATCAGTAGGTACAACCACCCATTGTTTGGTTACTGCTAGGACAGGGTGTTAAGGCGTGTTAGCCTATCAGCTGCTGACCAGAGGGTGATTTAAGTCCCTGGCAGGGTCATTTTTAACTTCCTACAAGTTGCTGAGGTCTGCAGCTGCTGTGTTCTGGTAGGAATTTATTTTTGGTCAAAGATTTTGGAGGCAATAGTAGTTTTGAAATGCCTGAGGCTTTTAAGCCAATTTGGGAAATTCAGGGGATTTGAATTGAATAAAGTTCTATAGATAGAACTCATCCTACAAATATTTTCATTGCAAAGGAAAGACCTAAAACCTATTTCTCTTGGAGTTTTCTTGTCTGGAGCATGGAACAAGTTATTCATTGGTCTGACTAGTGTTTGCAGAAACAGTTTTTACATAGAGGATCTCTGCAATAAGAACCTAGTAGGAGTTTGGGGTTGGATCAAGTTTGCACTTCAATGTTTTGTTTCTGAAAAATATGGGAAAGGACGGGAGGGTTGATACCATTTATGGATAGCAGTTCAACAAAGAGTCAAACTAGAGAATTCAAAGCAAAACACAACTACTTATTATGATGGATATTTTTAATCTGTCCCTTGGACCCACTTTCCACTTTTCTATACCCTACTTGGTGTCCTTGGAAGGCTGACATTTACGGACTCCATCAACAGGCTTCCTTGATCTCTGGCTTCCAGTTGTTTCATGTGCTACTGCTATTGCAGCCCTGTGGACTCTAGTCTGCCAGGCTCCCCTGTTCTTCACTGTCTCCTGGAGTTTGCCCAAGTTCGTGTCCACTGAGTCAGTGATGCCATCCAACCATCTCATCCTCTGTTGTCCTCTTCTCCTTTTGCCTTCAATCTTTCCCACCATCAGGGTCTCTTCCAATGGGTCAGCTCTTCTCATAAAGTGCCCAAAGTATTAGAGCTTTAGCTTCAGCATCAGTCCTTCCAAAGATTATTCAAGGTTGATTTCCTTTGGGATCGACTGGCTTCTAGTTGGGTTTGGCCAGTAGGAAACCAGCAAAAGATCAGAGGGAAGTGGGAGGGTGCGGCTGGTATATTTCTTCCCCAGGCCCTCCCAGGTGGGCTAGGGGGTGGCCCTGTCCCTCTGCTAAGGCCACCATGCCCTCTAGATGATCTGTTCTATATTGTGGTCATGTCTTACTTCCTCTAGGTGCCAACTTAGACACCAGTTTTCAGGCCCAGGGATGGTTCCTCTTAGCCTAGCTCATAATTTGACAAATAATCCTTATATAACCTCTTCTATTACTCTGTGTCATCTATTTGTATTTCTTCTTTCTATAGGAAATTCTGACCAAAATAATCTCAGGGTAATTTTTACAAAAGAAAACAGTTATAGTCAGGGTCTCAAAACTCAATACTCATTTTAAATAAATCATTGTGCACATCAACGTCAAGTTGCATTCCAAATACAGTTGGTAGACTGCCAGCATCCTTTGGAAAGGGAGGTGTGCCAGCCTAGGGCACACCCACCTTGGAGGCTGCTGACACTAAGATCAGTCACGCTGCTCATTCGAAATCACTGTCAACAGACACATTCGTGTGTCTCTCAGGAAATAAAGTCTTAGGATTTCAACATCCTAACCCAATAGTTTCTTATCTGTATGTGTTTTACTAGTTTCCACTGCCTTTTAGGAACCTGAATCAAGGTTTTAGCTTGACATATAATACATCGTAATTTTTATTGTTTAAAATAGGTAGAAAGGGGCCCTTAATGTTTTCATGCAGAAAATTTGTTTTTCAGGAATAGACCCCTGATATCAAACAGACAATGCCAACATGAGGAGGAAAGCAACAGTTGATAGCATCTAGGGGTTAATTTCATTATTTAAATAGGAATAATAATTTATTATAACTCAGAAAATTGTGAGGATTAACAATAAGTAATGTGTGCCTAAGGCACATATATTTCACAAAAGGTTAGTTGTTGTTGCCATCCTAATCTTTTACTGATTTTCACAAATTAAAATATTTATATTATTATAAATAATTATATTTATATATAGTTATATAAATATAACAAATACTATATTATATTTATATTATTTTTAAATTTTATATTAATAATACCGTGTGTGGGAAGGCAGACCATATTTGAGGATGCCTTAGTAACTTATGGATGGGTGTGGTACCTGCAGAGTAAATAGAATTCAGTTATTCTCTTGACTTCTGATGGTAGTTAACTCTTTTGGCATTGACTAGCCTTCAACTAGATTTTATTTCTGTGTCTGAATATTGAGGCTATGGAAGAAACCAGAGACAAGGGAAAAGGTGAACCCAGTTTACAATAATCAAAGAGGTTAAATTGCTATGGAAGTTATGGATCTGTGGCCTAAACTTAACAGAGATGAAATGATTCAAATGTCTTTTACTTCAATGACTTTCTCCATAATCAGAAACCACCATTTCAAGTAAATGCACCCTTCAAATGCATATTAGATAAACGAACAATTTTTTTTATGCCTAAGCATAATGTTTAGGTTGGGAGAGTAAGATCAAGGTCCAGGAGAATACTTATGAATACGTTCTTCAGGGCTATGTCTTTATTTTTCAGTTTTGTTACATCAAAGAGCAGTTTGACAAGTTAACACTGATTTTTTTCCTCTGTAGTTTAATGCTACAACACAGAGAACAATAACATATCAATTAACTTTAATTACCCTCTGGCTCGCTCCTCAGATACCTCCCACTGTAAGCAGTGTGTTTTTATGAATAGCCTCCTGACAGTGAGAACCTCTCAAGGTCTATAACTCATGCTACAATTTCTGTCCAGGGTCTCACTAAAAAAAAATCATTTAATATATTCTGTGTGTTGTCTTGTTTCTCCAATATTCTCAAAAGTCAGAATCGTATCATTTATAACCAGATATTAAAGATAGACACACAGAGTCAAGAATGGAATTGATCCAACAACAGTAAAATAAAGTCTCACTGCCCAAGCAAGGACTAAATGTTCCACCAACTCCTAAATTTGCACTAAACTAAAGAGTCAGTGGGAAAAGTGTCTATGGGTCATGGTTATAAAGCTTAGGCAGCTGTGAGGCTGCCCTGAAAACCGAGTGGGTTCTTCTTGCTGTGTGACATTGCAGGTCAAACATGTGATACCTTCTAAATTAATTTAGCCAGCAAGCACAGATGCTAATTCACAGCAAAAAAAAACTAACCAACACTGCAATTAGCCAGATTATAAGAATCACATGTTGGGACTAACGTCCTCTCTGAGGTAAACTTTGATCAGTGTCAGACCTGGAATTAATTGTCTCTCCGTTCCTGCCTCCAATGGGCTTTTTCAAGATGGCAGTTTCTTCATGTTAGCCCTTCCAGAGAGGCCCATGTGGTCAAGTGGCTACAAAGAGACTAGCTGTGAAGTGGTGGCCAGCAGGGGGTGCATCCCTACATGTGAACAATTCTCGCTTCCCGCCTCATTTCTCTCACCCTCACTCTTGCTGCTCTTCAGTTCCACTTGCCAAATAAAACATTAGCTATCCGTCAGTCAATAAAATATCAAGACTCAGAACATGTTCCTTGAATCCTTCTATTTATAATAAATACTATAGATTATATGGCCTTTGTATGATATGGAAGGAGGTGTTTTCTTTAAATACAGAAGGAACTCTGGAAAATGCTCATATAAGTTAGGTAGGCCTTTTGGGCTCTCCTCACTCCCATTCTCTGAAACTTTCCCATTGTTGTTGAGTCCCTGCCTTTTAGGTGACTTGTGACCTCATTTTGCCTCTAACTCACTCAGAACTAATCCATAACTTTATCACACTTTAATAATTAAATAATTTTCTTCAAATTAGTATCTCAACATGTTACCCCTTCCAAGAGCATTGCATTTCTTAAAAAAGAACTTATAGAAAAGACAATGAAAAACCCTAATGAATTTGTTTCTAATAGTAAAAATACAGGCAGTGTGGTACAAAAGTCATTGTGGACACGTTAGAATGAAAATAAAACTGTTTTGATGCCATTAAACCAGGTTAATGGAGAAGGCAATGGCACCCCACTCCAGTACTCTTGCCTGGAAAATCCCATGGATGGAGGAGCCTGGTAGGCTGCAGTCCATGGGGTCACTAAGAGTCGGACACGGCTGAGCGACTTCACTTTCACTTTTCACTTTCATGCATTGGAGAAGGAAATGGCAACCCATTCCAGTGTTCTCGCCTGGAGAATCCCAGGGACGGGCGAGCCTGATGGGCTTCCGTCTACAGAGTCACACAGTGTCGGAAACGACTGAAGTGACTTACCAGCAGCTGCAGCAAACCAGGTTAAAAAAAAACCCTAGGCTCTGGATTCTACCAGATTTGGATTTGAATATCAGTTTTACTCCTATAAGCTTTTTGACATTATATAAATTACCTAACTTTTCTATACCTCAGTGGTAGGATGGGGAAAGTAATACCTTCTTCATGCTCACTATGAGTTTGTCTATTATTACATATAAAGCTCTTGCATATGTGCTAAGTCATTTCAGTCATGTCAGACTCTGTGTGACCCCATGGACTGTAGTCCACCAGGCTCCTCTATCCATGGGATTCTCCAGGTAAGAATATTGGAGTGGATTGCCATTTCCTCCTCCAGGGGATCTTTCTGGCCTAGGGATCGAACCCACGTCTTTTATGTCTCTGGCATTGGCAGGTGGGTTCTTTACCACTAGAGCCTAGGAAGTCCCTGCTGCTGCTGCTGCTAAGTCGTTTCAGTCGTGTCCAACTCTGTGCGACCCTATAGATGGCAGCCCACCAGGCTCCACCATCCCTGGGATTCTCCCTAGCAGCAGTATAAAGGTTGTGTTTATACCTTGGAAAGGTCTCATGGAACAGTGCGAGCACGTCTCTGATTGCAGGACGTTCAGAAGTTAAAGCAGCAAGGACGAGGGTTAGGCTGACTTTTAGTCTATATAAAGACCAGGTATTTATCCTTTCTCCTGTTTGAGGAAACTTATCAATTTCTAAAACAGACAGTGGTTCACAGAGCCCATCAGGGTAATGACTTCTGAAACTCAGCCTCTTCATTAAGACTCCTGATGGGAAAATCATTCTTCCCAATCTGCACAAACACAGTTCAGAGTCACTTTCTCTTCTGTTTAGGAGCCATCACAAACAGTACTCAGTGCCACGGGCTTGCTTGTGCTTTGTAAACAGTTATTTGGTGTATTCCTTGGAGATTGAAATACTAAGTTACCAGCAAAAAGATTTCACGTACAAGCAGCAATTTTGATGACTCCAGGATACAGAAGTCTTCATTTAGATGTTAAGCAATTTTATGTTTGAGCTACAAAGTTACCTGAAAATGAAATGTGATGCATGGAAAAATGTCTACAGTCAATATTTATACAATATTTTATAGGACATTCTGATGAAATATCTGTAATTCAGTGTTGTTCTTTTATTCTTTTCAGCACAGGGTTCGCTTGCTCCTTTTTGAGAATAAGCATTCAAAGAGAATGAATTCACCTCTTAGATATTTTGAGCAACTTTTCTGGGGGAGGAGCAACACTTCTGGCAAAGTAAATATCCACCATGTAACTAGCCTAGAACCTACTATGTAAGCATCTATATGGTAGGATGGGTGACTTTACCCCACAGTGATAACCTCCAACTCCCTGCTCCATTTTACCTCTTTTCAGCTGGAGACTGTGCTTGGCTTATCTTCACTACAGAATTCAGGCTGATGGGATAGCCACTGTCTAGCGCATGGCCACCGGAGAAGGCAATGGCTCCCCACTCCAGTACTCTTGCCTGGAAAATCCTATGGACGGAGGAGCCTGGAAGGCTGCAGTCCATGGAGTCGCTGAAGGTCGCACATAACTGAGTGGCTTCACTTTCACTTTTCACTTTCATGCATTGGAGAAGGAAATGGCAACCCACTCCAGTGTTCTTGCCTGGAGAATCCCAGGGACGGGGGAGCCTGGTGGGCTGCCCTCTATGGGGTTGCACAGAGTTGGACACGACTGAACTGACTTAGCAGCAGCAGCAGCAGCACATGGCCACTCACTGTGCTGCATGAAAAGAGTGCGTCAATGTTGTCTAATCACACACAGGTTCTTAAGGCTTTCACTCAAATTTCAATGGCCAGAGTAAGTCCCTTGGCCACACCTAACTTTGAACAAGCAGGAAAGGGATGTTTTACCATGTCCTAGAAGAGAGAGAACTGGAAAACCTGGAGAACAGCTTTCTGACTGTGACAGTAACTGACCTCTTCTTTTTTTTCATTCTGTGCACTTTGTGAGTTCATTTTCTCTGATTTCTCAGACATTTAATATAACCAAGATCTGCATTAGGAAGGAAGCAAAGCACACCATATAAAGTGATTCTGTGAAATGAAGAGGAATGTCCCTTTCATGGTTCAAAGTCTCCAAGTCAGAGTTATATCAGATAATATGCACATGTGCCTCTATTATTGGAAAATAAACCACCCCAAAACTTGGGGTTCCCTGGTGGCTCAGATAGTAAAGAATATGCCTGCAATGCTGGAGACCCAGGTTCAATCCCTGGTCAGGAAGATCCGCTGGAGAAGGGAATGGCAACCCACTCCAGTATTCTTGCCTGGAAAATTCCATGGACAGAGGAGCCTGATGGGCTTCCCAAAAAGTCAGACATGACTGAGAGACTAATACTGTCAGCTAGTAATTCTTCTGTTGGTCTTGTCGGAGCTCACTCAGTCCCATGGCAGCAGAGACATCTGGAAGGTCCAAGATAGGCTCACTTATTTTTCTGCTGATGATCTTGGCTGACAGCCGGACCTCTTTCTCAAAGAGTCTAGTCTAAGTCTCCTTACATGGTAATCTCAGGGAAATAAGAAGACAAGAATGAAAGTCAAAAGCCTTCTTGAAGAGAGGCTAAGTCCTACAAGGACATTGCTTTCCCCACATGCTGTTTGCTAGGGAATATTACAGGGTCAGCCCTGACTCTTGGTGGGAGGAGCATCAGCCCATGTGGTAAAAGAACCCAATCCAGAGATGGAGCAATTGCTGCTTCCCACTTTGCAAACAGTCTACACACCTTAGAGGAAGAGCATGGCCAGTGGCCCAAAAATGTACATGCAACCCACAGCTTTCCAGAGGCTTCTTGACAGATTTGCTTCTGTTACAAGTGGACTGCAGTCTGGAAAATAACTGAAAAATGCAGTTTCCATGTGTGGGAAGTGAAGACCTTTTCTCTTGACTGTTTTCATGCATCCTGCCATTCAGGGCACTGCTCCATCCCAGAAATGCTGTCTGCCTTCTTTGGTGGCATCTGTGTAACTTGCCATTGGCCACTTCTGATTTGGTTTTCCTTCTGTAATGCTATTGTATTTATTTCCTGTTGTTAAAACACCTTGAATATCTTATAAAAGCAGAGGGTGAATAAGATCCCTCATACCAATGAAGTGATCTGTGTCATCTATTTCAGGCATTTTTATCATGGGCATTTATTTTCCAGTGTCTCCCTGAGCCGCAGAGATGTGAAAACCAAACTCATCAGTTTTTCTTTGATTTTACATAGTAGTGAAACAGGAAGGCAGAGCAGTCTTTGTAAATCTTTGCCAACTAGACTGATTCAATCTGATCACACCTGGTTCAGCAATCATTGGCTAACATTTAGTTGCTCAGTTGTGTCTGACACTTTGCTACCCTTCAGACTGTTCCCTGCGGGGTTCCTCCATCCTTGGGATTTTCCAGGCAAGAATACTGGAGTGGGTTGCCATTTCCTCCTCCAGGAGATCTTCCCAACCCAGGAATCAAACCCTGGTCTGTGTCTCCTATGTTGGCAGATGTATTCTTTACTGCTGAGCCACCTGGGAAGCCCCTATCATTGGGTAAACTTTTAACCATTTTATGTGACTTTCCTTTTAGATGTGGAAGCCTCAGTTGTCACATGTTGAATTAGCAACCAATCAATTAATTAAGGGGCTTTCCTGCTGGCTCAGTTGGTAAAGAATTCGCCTGCAATGCAGAAGACCCAGATTCAATCTCTGGGTTGGGAAGATTCCCTGGAGAAGGAAATGGAAACCCATCCCAGTATTCTTGCCTGGGGAATTCCATGGACAGAGGAGCCTTGTGGGTTATAGTCCAGGGGGTCACAAGAGTTGGACACGACTTAGCAACTAAACCACCACCACCACAATTAATTAAGAGTTTTCCTCATTCATTTGGCAAGTATTGGGCGAAAATCCATTATGTGGCTGGGGGCCTCCTGGGCACTAGTATTGCAGTGATTGAACTGAACAAAGAGCCCCTGTCCACCAAGCTTCCCCGTCCATTGGATGAATAATTGGTGAATATAAGTGTGTGGTGATGAACTAGAAAATGTCCTCTGAAGAAAACATAAAGAGTGAAAATAAAAACATAATGAGTGAAATGAAAAGTATTAACAGGGACACCCCAGTAAGTTTATGGAATGAGCAGGAATGAGCATCTGAGGGTGTTTTTCTGAGGAAGCGACAGAAAAGCAGAGACTTGAAGAAGGATGAGGAGGGTGGAGCCAGGGAAAAAGAGGGAAGAAGAGGGCAGTAGCCAGGGGGACAGCAGGCCTGAAGGTTCTGGGTTACAAAGCCGCACAACACAGGCAGAGAAAAGGACAAGGCCAGTGTGGCTGGAGGGTCCTGGGCTGGGGCAGTGATAGGAGCCGAGAACAAGGTGGATAAAGGCCTTTCAGACAGGCTTTGGATTTAACCATAAGGCTTTATCCAGAAAATATTTAAATGAGAAAGAGACATAGTCACATATGCATTTAAAAATCACTTTAAGTGTTGTGCAATAGCCAGACTGGACCAGAGCAAGATGCAAGCAGAGCTAGGCTGTTGTCCAGAGTCCAGAGGAAGATGGGGGTGCCTAGACCAGATAAATGACAGAATCTACAGGACTTTATGACAAAGTAAGTGTGGGGTGAGAGCAAGAAGTGGTGTCAAGATGACTCCCCACAGAAAGAATGGGGAAATATCTGACTTTATTGGATAATTCAGAAGAACTAAGCAAGGAATTTTCTAAAGAGAGTGCAATTTCCTAATCTTTTTTTTTTCCTAGTGCACAGAATTTATTATATCATCATTTTATCCAGATTTGCTAATAATCCTAGAAAACAGGAAAACATAACATCCAGTAACAGGGGATTGGTCAAGTAAGTTATCTTCTGTAGCATAGAAGAGTATGTACCCATCATTTAGCTGTGTGCTGATCTGGCAGGATGGTCTTGTGGTATAAAGGAATATTACATAAGATAGTAAAAGTTTGCAAATTGGGATGTCTTCATCCCAATTAGAGGGTGGGATGATTTGGGAGAATGGCATTGAAACATGTATAATATCATATATGAAATGAATTGCCAGTCCAGGTTTGATGCATGATACAGGATGCTTGGGGCTGGTGCACTGGGATGACCCAGAGGGATGGTACAGGGAGGGAGGTGAGAGGGGGGTTCAGGATGGGGAACACATGTACACCCGTGGCAAAATCATGTTGATGTATGGCAAAACCAATACAATATTGTAAAGTAATTAACCTACAATTAAAATAAATAAATTTATATTAAAAAAAGAGATACTTAATACACTGGGATGCAAAAGAAAATATTAGAACTATTATTCATAGTATTTTACCAAAATAAAAGAAAATAAGGTCTTCTAATAGTTGATATGGAGTTTCATAGTAATATGCTCTAAATACTAACAGGAATGTATGCTCACAATTTTTTTGTTGTTGTTTTTACTGATGGGATGCTGTGTTAATTTTCTATTATTGCTTAAAAAATTACTCAAACATAGCAGCTTAAAATAATATCTGTTCATAAGCTCGCATTACTCTAAGTTAGAACTCCAGGCCCAGATTAGGTGGGTTCTCTGATATTCTCGAAGGGCTGAAATCAAGAAATGGACCAGCTGTGTCCTCAGTCAGAGGGTTAACTCAGGACAGATCCACTGCCAAGTGTCCTCGGGTTGTTGGCAGAGTCCATGCCCTTGTGACTGGGTGACCTCAGGCCTTTGCCCACCTGGCTGATGCCTGGAGCCCATTTTGAGCTCACAGAGGTTGAGCTCCAATCTTTACTGAAGTTTTCTCCTACGTCCAATCTCTTCCTTCAGGAAGAGCCCAGTTCTTTTTGAAGACTCACATGATTAGGTTTGGCCCACCCAGGGTAGTCTCTATTTTAATTTATTCAAATTCAACTAAATTGGCATCTTTAATCACATCTGCAAAGTCTTTTCACTGTTGCTATATAATTTAATCTAATTGTTATATTCACATCCTGACCCAGTCCTGGGAATGGAATTTACACAGAGTCAAGACATCAGGAAACAGGAATCTTCGTGTCCATTTCCAAATTCTACGTATCACATATGTATTATCAAAAAAGTGTAGCATTCACTGTTCTCCCATATAAATGCTGTAACTTTTTTAGACCCTACCATTTAATCTCTATGATCACATAGGAGTTGGAGAGAAACGTAAAGTCTGTAATAACTGAATACAAAATACAGAGAATTTCATAGAATAAATGAAACCACTTACTATTGAAAAAATTCAGGTTGCCACACTTGCTTAATGTAAAGTCTTAGTATATTTTATACCATAAATATAGACCTGCATTCTACACCAGTTGCCTGAAGCATCCAAATGACCTTTGAACAATTTAAGTAAAATATTTTTCAATACTCCAATTTATGTGTACAGAAATATAAGGGGATAGGATGAGACATATATCACATTGGAAAATCAGAATCTTTCTTAAAATTATGCATGGGTATCATGATTTTTGTTTCCTGAGTGGCTCAGACAGTAAAGAATCTGCGTACAATACAGGAGACCTGGGTTCGATCTCCCATTGGGAAGGTCCCCTGAAAAGGGAATGGCACCCCACTCCACTATTCTTGCCATGGGAATCCCATGGACAGGAGCCTCGTGGGCTACAGTCCATGGGATCACAAAGGTCAGACATAACTGAGCGACTAAAACACACACACACACACACACACACACACACACATACATATCATAATTTTTAATTGACTTTCTCAGAGGCACCTAGGATTGTGCCCCTGTGTAAATCATGCATGATCTCTTCTGTAACCAATATTTTTCTTGGGTCAAATAAAATCCCTGGGTTGCTGCCTTCTTCGGTTGAACTCCCTCCTTCTCTGATTGGTGCCTCCCTGAGGTCTCTTCCATTTAAAAGGAGGCAGTTCAGGTTCTGACTGCATCATGACACAGTGGGCTCTCTTTGAGGATGGAAATTTTAAGCTGAATCAAGCAAATTCAGTAAAATAAATCTTCAATAATATTCCTACAACTGATGAGAATAAGTATCACCTTTGGTTTGTTCTCTTTCCCTGATTTGAAAGATAACTAGGATGCTAGATAACACCTTCAGATGAGGGTTCTGTCCATGGCAAAAAGTGCCTTGAGATTCCTTTCGGAGACTTCATCACCCATCAAAAACTAATCTAACTCTTCTTCCCCGGGGGACCTCAAAATCAGCTCATTCCATTTACTCTGTATGGTTATTAATTCCATGTGGTTATCAAGGACAAAGACTGAGCAGTCACCCCTCTATAATTCCCCTCATCAGCAAGCTTGCAAGCATGGAGTCACAGCAAATTTTGTCAGTCCACTGATGGGTATTAAAAAACTCAAGGGCAAATTATCTGGGGAAAGCCAGGGGTTAAACTGAATGAGCCTAAACTCTAAATAATGGTTATAAAATTGTCATAGAGCAGAACTAAACCAAATAGTTCTCTTCATCTGATTTGGTCCAGGGTCTGAACTCTTTCTATAGACTCAGAGCTAGTGTCTGAGACTCTACTAATACCTCCATTTTCTTGCAGATACTCAGGAATGTGTTTTAAAAATTTATACCATGGGTGCGTTAACATATGGATCATAAATTTGGTTCAGTATGCTGTTCCCACCCACAAGCGGGTTCCACAGAGCATTCTGTTGTAAGCTGTGGGGCACTACGTTGGTTCATGTCAGCCTCTACAGAGCACTGAACCCATGTTCTTGATTAAATTCCTTTAAGCTTATATTTAAGGTCCTCCTGCCATTTTCCCAGGGAAAGTGAGGGATGTCTTTATTTTATTTATTTATTTTTTTTACTTTCTTCCATGTTTATAATTTGCTCTTAGGAGGAAAAAAAATTGGACGTCCTTTTCTAGCTCAGTCACACTGATAGTCTCAGTCTAACACGTCGATGGTAGGTAGCATTTGGCAATGATCACATTCCGTGAATGAATATTCTATCTTGTCACAATTTAGAATGCCTGGTGTTTAGAGGAGCAATAAACTTTATTTACATATTTGCCTTTGCCAACTGTAAATTTCCCTTTTATCGTTGTTGGCCTTATGGGGCTGTAAACATTTGCCATTCGCTCTGTGAAAGTTCACCCTGGATAAGAAATACTGAAGTAACAAATGTGGCCTTGTTTCTTCAGTCTCCTTAAATAAAACACGATTTCTCCAAATGATCCATTTTCAATATATGTATCTGTTTGATTCTTCTTTTTTTTAATTCAGTTTTTTGAAACAGTCCTTATTTTCTTTACAGTCATTCATAATTGAGGGGAAAGGTGTTATTTTTTTTTTCCATAGAGCATACCTTGCAGATGCAACCCATATGTCATCTGTTTTCCTATGTATTTTGTGTCGCCAGTACCATATGCCTCAAATGATTGATCTTGCCGTTCTGAGGAAGCTCAAGATACATATATTTTAAGTCTCTCCTGTAGGAAATAACATAGCCCTCTATTACTCCTTAAGATTAATGTGCTAAAAGCCTCTGCTCATCTCTAATGGATGATCCATAATTTACATCAAAATTTCAATCACTTTAAATTAATACAGCCATTTCTTTAATGAATCTTCCTACTAGAATCTTCTCTGATTTTCACCAAACTATCCAGAATCATGGCTGTTTACCAGTTTTGTTTCTTTTTTCCACATAAAACCAGAATCCCTGGAGCATTTGCATTTGAGTTTTTGAAATTAATTAATAAATGACATGTATTCCTCTAAAATCAATATTTAGTCCTTGCACTCTCGTGAGAAATACTCTATTATCCATCACCCTGTTTTCGTCTCTATTGGATTTCATAAGAAGGAAAAGAGAAAAAAACGTGTGTACGCTACTAACAGACATATAAATATTATGAGAGTCATCTCAAAAAATAAGGTTGTTTATTTCTTATCTGTGCCCATTGAGCGGTACAAGAGTAAGTCACATTAATTCTGATGGGATTTAGCAGTCAAAGTTTTCTCTGCCTCAGCAGAAAGGATGTGTGTGGGTAGAGCAAAGGAGAAAGTTGAAAAAGGAATGTCTCTGCCAAAATGTTTTATCATGATTGTTACTTAATTAATATTGCCTCTTAATACCAATTCAGCTAATTATGGATATAGCCATCTAGTATATGTTTGTGCATGCTCAGTTGTGTCCAACTTTTTGCGACCCCATGGACTGTAGCCCTCCAGGCTCCTCTGTCCATGGGATTCTCCAGGCAAGAATTCTGTAATGGGTTACTATTTCCTATGCCAGTGGATCTTCCCCACCCAGGGGTCAAACTCGCATTGGCAGGTGGATTCTTTACTCTATAATAAAAATAAACACTGATTTACTAGTTACATCTGAAAGTGGGGTTAAAAAATTAATCAGTCTTCATGAGGGACAGGAAGACTCGATTTGCTTCAGATGAGCAGCCTGAATGTAAGAAGATGCCCTGGTACATGCTGGTATTGAGGTGGAAATAAATGATTCCACGCTGTTCAGCTGAGATGGCCTTACACCAAGGGTCTTTTCGTCATCAGCCAAACTTCAGTGTGATCCTCCATGAAGCCTGCTGGGGGTTTCCTTCCACAAAGTGGTGATTTTTGAACTGGGCTCAAGGAGCCCAGTTCCAAGTGAGCTATGGCTCTGGAAGGTTCCAGGATGCAGGCATGGAGGGGATGGAGGCCAACAGAACCCAGGCCAACCCCTTCTGCCTTAAAGCTGGGACAGCAATTCTCTCTTAGCTGTTCTATGTATTAGTCTTCTTTGCTGGATTTACTGTGAAGAAAGGACTCAAGAATTTAAAAAAAAAAAAAAAAAAGCTACTGCAAAGCTCTGTAATAACACAGGCATCTGGATGGAGTCAAGGTATCCTCTGAGAGAAAATTCTGAGAAAGGTCACAGTCAGGAAAAAAACAGAAAGGAACAGCTGTGGGACTCGGGGTTAAATCTCATTGTGTGCCATCTCCTCCCTGACAACATTCAGACAGGTGTGCAGAATAACCATGCACATGCGTGTGTGTGTGTGTGTGTGTGCGTGTGTATATAAGCTTTCTTGGTGGCTCAGACATTAAAGAATCCACCTGCAATGTGGGAGACCTGGGTTCGATCCCTGGGTTAGGAAGATACCCTGTAGGAGGGCATGGTAACTCACTCTAGTATTCTTGCCTGGAGAATCCCCATGGACAGAGGATCTTGGCGAACTATAGTCCATGGGGTCTCAAAGAGTTGAGCATGACTGAGTGGCTTTCATATATACATATATATATGTATATATATGTATAGTTATTGTTGTTCAGTCACTCAGTTGTATCTAACTCAGTGTGACCCCATGGACTGTAGCACTGTGTGTGTTTATATATTTTTCTATATGTATGTGTGCATATATATGAGTGTATATATATATGTGTGTGTGTGGAGAGAGTATATACATATACATAGATCACACATTCATATGCATATAATCACACAAGCACATACACATTGAAAGAGAGAGAAGATATAACAACACACATTGCTTAATATTATGTTTCATTGATTGTGTCAAACATTAGATTTACCCGAAAGAACCAGACAGACAAGGTCCTCGCCCTCCCAGGAAGACAAACAATGAGCAAGTAAACAGTAAACACATGAATAATTACAGATCTTAAGTGCTGATATAAATGAACGGAAGGGCTCATTTGTCATGTCACTGACAGAGAGACTGGTTAGATGCTGGGAGGTATACAGGAGTGTGTCCAGTTGAAGGACTCGGAAGGCTTGGGACCAGAGTGCTCAGTTTCAGTTTTGGTTCTGTCGTTAATTCTCTTGTGTCATGTGGGCAACAGAAATTTGTCAGGTGAGATGATTTCCATGGTGGGGGTCCTTGTGACATACCCTGGGGTGTGGCCTGTACTGTTTTGAACTTGGTCTAACTAGCTGTGGACACATACATCTTCCTTTAAACAGCTGAAGAACAAATGCATGGAAGAGTTTGCTGAGGGCTAGGATAAGCCCAGCAAAGACACACACATCTTCAGGTTTCCTGATATCTGGCCAAAGTCAGTTGTTCAGATTTTAATCTGACAAACTATCTTAGAGATAGTGAGACAGACAGAAATCCCAAGCAAAAATTCACCATGTGTCAGGTAGAAGCTGAAGAACCATGGAGAGCACACACCCACTCTTGGGGCGCAAGTGGTCCTCACCATTTGGAAACACCACACAGTTTTGCTAGATGTTGGATGTCAGGATTTAAAAGGTGCTCAAAACTCAAGTGTTCCTGTAAAAGTTCTCCAGTTTTTAATGTTGCCGACTAATACAAAGATAACTGTGGGAAATAGCTTCAGTTAGGGTCAGACTACAGGACTCAGGTTAGTACCAAGGTATTTGACCACCCCCTTTCTGATTCTCCAACAAGAAAGTGAAGTATAAAGAGATGAAGCACTTTCCTCAGGCACAGAAATACCACAGTAAATGGGCATTACACCTAGAGTCTTCCTCTCTGATCTCATCCAGGTATTCCCACCACTTTCCATCATTCCTGGGAGATATATCTACAGCTCACATTCAAGGAATTAAGTATCAGATCCTCAGTTCAATAACCATCTTTGACTTAAAAGGTATAGAAGCTGAAAACCCCTACTCAACTGAACTTCCTGGGCAATAAGCTACATAGGAAAAACAATTGTGTGGGAGGAATTTACAGGACTCCAGATCTCATTGGATGGTGGGGACAGCTTCGGAAAGAATCAGAATAGTTCTGAGCTTGTTCTAATTTCAGTAGGCAAATTTCACATCTCTATTCAAGTAGAGATACAGCTATAATGAACTTGTACATATGCATCACAACTTTAAAAATCATCACTGTTTTTCCCAATTTTGTTTATTTTGATTCCCCTACTTTGGGAGGGGGGCAGATTTCACTGGGTCCCGAGGTTCTGAGGTTAATGAAGTCAGTTTCAGAAAATGGAAAGCAGGAGAAACCTGTGTGTGTGTGTGTGTGTGTGTGTGTGTGTGTGTGTGTGTGTGTGATCGGGGGCAGGGAAAGCATTGAGGAGGTAAATACCATGGCATATATTTTGAGAGCTGAGTTTGAAATAGGACTTGTCTGATTTGAAGCAAAGAATTCAGAAATTTGGAGTCCACTTTGTAGGGATGATAGTTGAAGCAACGGATGCAGGTAAAATTATCAGGAAAAAATGTATGTTGAGGGGACAGGAGAGAAAAGAGAATGGAGCAGAGGGGAGATGAGAAGGAAGAGGGTCTAGGCACAGTGGGGTTGGTGAGGTGTAGCCATTTTTGATGCAACCAGAAGAGAATTTCCACCAGCTCCCAACATGGCATCTACCACCTGTCTGCACCTGTGCCCAGCTCACCTGTACCCATCCCTCCCATCACAAAGCCACCCCTGCACCACTGCTCAGGGTCTCCTCCCTACTTGCGCACCTTGCCTACCCTGCCACCCACAGGCAGTGCTCCACCCATGTTCCCTTTACACCTGTGTCATAGATTTTCCCTTCTTTATCTTACCATCACTCCACTGCCTACCTCTCACATTCTCTCCTTTCTCGGTAAGCAAATCTCTTTAGAAAGACTTATCGGTCTTTGCTTTTGTCCAACTCTCTGCCTGTTTCCTCTTTATTTAAATTGAATTTTATTTTTTATTGGAATAGAGTTGCTTTACAATGCTGTGCTAGTTTCTGTTGTCCAAGGAAGCGAATCAGCTATATGTATCCATATATCTCCTCCCTCTTGGACCTCCCTCCCATACCCCCATTCCACTCATCTAGGTCGCCACCGAGCACCGAGTCGAGCTTCCTGTGCTTAATAACAGGTTCCCACTCACTCACATCATGGCTTCATCTCCATCATTCCAGCCATGGGTGCTTTTGTCAGACATTAAGGACCTGGATCCAGTTTTGGATGCTCAGTCCTCAGTTCTTACTTGACCTCCAGTATGACTGGACACTCTGGTCACCCCCTTCTCCTTCAGAAGACTTCCTCCCTCAGCTTCTGTGGTTTCCATCCCATCTCATGGGCTGATCCTTGTCAGTTTCCTTTGCCTTTTCCAGCTGCAGTTGGATCTATAGGAGGGGTGTGGAGCTCATCAGGCCTTTTTACTAGCATAGGTAGAAATTAGGTAGAAGGCAGTCTTAGGGGCAGAGGTCTGCTTGTTGACTTTATCCCTTTCCCTTTATCTAGTCACTGAATGTTAATATTATGTAACTTGTAAAAAACTGGTGGACTCAAATCTAAGACATGGGTATCATTCTAGTTGGGCTGATGGTTGGTCATAGAAACCGCTCATCCCATGCTGCCTGGCAGAGTGACTCCATTGAGAGACACACAATAGATGGTGGTGGTTGAATGAGTCATGAAAACCTGAATGAATGGGCATCAAGTTAGACTTCCTTCAGCATAAGTGCTGGGACTTGTGTATTCGTCAGCAGTTATATACAAATAAGGCTATTAGTGTTTTGAAGCTGCAGCTATGCAGGATACTTAATGTCTCCTGGTGCTTGGGGATCAGTAAGGATTTCTTTTAGGATTATAAAAATCATTAACATCATCTTTTCCGTGTTCCCACTGTCACCTGTCTACCACATACCATTTGCAGAGCAAATCCAAGTCAGAGGTTGGTAACCTGAAGTTCAAAGATCATTTGTCTATTTGCATCTTTTCACTGTTTTAGAACCTTAAAAATTCAGCCTGGCAATAAGAACATTTGTTCATCTTCACCATTATATTCCATCTTCTCTGTGGTTAAAAATGAAAACTTGCATGCAGAACATAATAAATTAATTATAGTTTGATATGGTATATTTTTAAATGTTGCTTTAACAAAAACCACCAGATATTAAAAAATGCAAAGATGTATATTTCAGAGTGCCTTGAAATCAGCAGAGATTCATCTGCATATTTCAGTCTCATGTACGAAAAGAGGGCAATTAGCTTCTGAATTAACACATCCAGGTATTAATCACTGACATTTTGTAGTTGTCCAAAGGTCATAGGGAAAGATTCTGTTCTTGCATAAAACCGCAGGTCTTACTCAAATTACATTGTACCTTCTGGATTTACACATGATGTAACTGTCCAAATCATTCAATCAAAGAATGGTTTAGGATTTATTTTCTGGTTGCTTGAAAACACTTCAGGTATTTCCCTAGCATCACATGTTTTTGTACTAGTTCATCAACCTGACACACTTGGAAGTTCTTCTGGACTCGTTACTTAGATATTAGGAGTAAAGAACCATGGAAAATGATGCACAGACACACACCCTAGGCACAGCAAGAGGGAACCATGCATAATAATTCAAAAGAATTGGGGAAACATCACCAGGACATACTGCATTTAGAGGTATTTAGTTTATTCATCAAGAACTCTCTTATAAATTGGGCTTGTGGAACCCAAGTGAGTTACACCACCAGCCAGTCTGATGGTGACCATGCCAGAGCAGCAGACCAGATTAGCTGCATCCTCCGCAGCATGATGCCCTCATGGTCAGCCCATGACACCGTCCTGTCCGTATTATCTCCTCTGCTTAGAGTGTGGCCCCTCCCTTGACTACGCTGATGCTTTGGGTCCTGCCTGTCAGTCAATGAGAGCCACCATGATGGACAAAATTCCTGCCAGTGAAGCTCAAGGTCACACGGCCACTGAGCATAATGGGCATCATGGGTTTTATGAGTGCAGTGGGTTGTGTAGTTTTGTTTTGCTTTATTCCCCATGGTAACTGGGGAAAGATATCTGAGCATGTCAATCAGGCCCTAGTAGTAGAACACACCAAAAGTAGCAGCAGAAGAGAGAACAGGTAGGCAGGGTTAAGAGACACCAGTAAGGTGTGCTTGCCTGTCATGAAGTCCTTGGTCCAACAGCATCAACGTCACTTGGGAATTTAGAAATGCCAAATCTCAGTCCGTGCTCCAGACATGCTCAGCCTGAAACTGTGGGGATGGAACCCAACAATTTGTGTGTTAACAAGCTCTCTGAGTGATTTGGATGCATGCCTGTGTCGCAGAACCATAGCAGTGAAGGATGAGGAAGCCTTCTGGGGCTGGGGATAACCCAAAGGGGCAAGAGTAAAGTTGGTGAAAAAAATCCAGCAAGAAATGGAATTGGGAGAAAAGGTTAAGAGAGCAGAGGGGTAGCTTTTGGTGGAGGACTGTCAACCCATGGCTGTGTGTCTCAGCAAGAAAGCCTCCTTCTAGTCTAGTCTAGCCTCTCTCTACTGCTGTCTGATTTTTTCCAGCCCTGGAGTGTGGCTAAGAGAAATGGAGATACCTACTTAGAGAATCACTGAAAGGAGACTTTGAACAGACAAATAGTGTCCCCTTCATAGAAGGATTGGAAGAAAAGGATAAGGCTGGGAAGACTCAGAAGTTTTAACAGATGTTGTCCCAGACAATATATGTTACAGGAAAAAAAGTCATCCAAATAACTAAAAGTCTTCACACCTCCCTAGACTAGGACAATTTTGCAGAATGAACTGTTTTCCCACAAGTGATTAATAACATAAAGATTACCAGGGATCTGCTCAAATTATTTGAAGACTCACAGATGATTAGATTTTTCTAGGATGAAAAATATTTCTTTGGTCTAGAATGTGCATCAGGAAAAGACCTTTAGAAGCTTTTGGAAAAGCTCTTTGCACAATCATACTTTTGGTCTTGATTCTCACACCATTACCCTGCCTCTTCTCATCACCAGCTCTTAGCTTGTTGCCCAGGATTCAAGGCATGTGGTCCTGGGAGATCTTGGGCAGGCTCCTGTGGACTCAGGTGGAGGGAGCTGGTCTGGGAGCTCCACTGCCCACCCTCTTAGCCATTTGCTGTTTGGGGGACATTCAGTCTTGTGTCATCCCACCCTTTTGGTAGAACAATAGTTCAATTTCTCACTTATTCTTAATATTATTGCAGAGCTTGGGTTATCCTTTACTATTTTTGAAGGTGAAAATTTTAAACTTGTAAGGGTGGGGGAGTGATGGAAGAGCTCAAAAAAAATTGCTTTGTAATAAATCATCAGCTCAATGGAACTCATCCAAGCAATATGAAGGAACTACAAAATGAGGTGGCTGTGTGACTAACAAAAATATGTGATTTATCATTTAAAACAGCCGCTCCACTAGAAGACTGGAAGACTGCCAAGGTGACACCCATCTCCTTAATAGAACTAGAGGTGATCTCAGAAATTATACATCTGTGAGTTTCATATTGATGCTAAGAAAAATCTCTTTACAATTAAAATAATCTCTCCTACAGCCTCGTACATAGTTTGTAAAACTCACTTCGGCTACAAAATTGTCATTAGGTCTAGAAAATTGCCTTTTGTCACCCATGTTATCTCTCAAGGCATCAACTTCTGTGCTAAATCCAAAAGAGGTCCAGTCCTCACAGTTGTAGCTACCCTGCTGCTGCTGCTGCTGCTATGTCGCTTCAGTCGTGTCCGACTCTGTGCGACCCCATAGACTGCAGCCCACCAGGCTCCGCCATCCCTGGGATTCTCCAGGCAAGAACACTGGAGTGGGTTTCCATTGCCTTCTCCATTGTGTGAAAGTGAAAAGTGAAAGTGAAGTCACTCAGTCGTGTCCGACTCATAGCGACCCCATGGACTGCAGCCTACCAGGCTCCCCCATCCATGGGATTTTCCAGGCAAGAGTACTGGAGTGGCTTGCCATTGCCTTCTCCGTAGAGACACGCATTTTTGTGTGAATTAAACAGGTCAGTCCATGTAGAGTCCAGGGCACAGTGTGGTATGGCCTGGCACAAAGGTGACATTTAAAGATATTTGGTGTTGCTGGCGTGTTGTTGTCTTCATTGTTATGGCTCATGCAAACAAGCATTAACAGACACATGAGCCATTGTATACGTCTGTCCCCCTCTGCCCTCCTCTTTATTTCCTTACTTCTCATTTCTGCCATTATTAGTGCCTCCTTCTCGTATCTGGCATGGAGGACAAGGAAACTTTATCTTATGGTTGAAATACAGTATGATGCATTCCACATATTACAGCAATCAGGAAACAGTTGCTCTGTCCCAGGATGTGGTGATCCAAGGGGGCAGATAGTGAAATGGAAGGAAGGCCATTTAACTATGTTTTGTGAAAAGGAGAAGGTAGAAGCCATCAAAGTGACTTCTAGAATCATTAGGTGAGAATGTTCTTCTGCAGCTCAGCACCATTACTTTTACCAGGCCCAGATCTAAGAAGGGCAGAGGATTCATACTTGTTGAACATCAGCTGTTGGCCCATTCATTCTCCTAAAGGCCCTAGGAGGAAGAGCATCCTCTCTATTTTGTAGATGAGGGACTTGGAGCCTCAGAGGGGCTGGTTTAAGTCCATGGTAGGCAGCAACTGGGATTCCTCCTAGAGAGGCTCCTGTCCTTCGTCCTCCATCAAAATACCCCTCTTGCATACTTACTGAGGAGAATGACAGTTTGTATGACACTTTGCAAATTTCCTGAAAACTACATCAGCAGCAAAAAGATAGCACTCTTTGAACATAATTTACTGATACATTCTCTAGTTGAATCTGTCAAGGCAACTGAGTCACAGAGAGCAATCAAATATTCTGTTGTGAGATGGCTAACAAACACATGAAAAGATGCTCAACTTCACTCATTCTCAGAGAAATGCAAATCAAAACCACAATGAGGTACCATCTCATGCTGGTCTAAATGGCTGCCATCAAAAAGTCTACAAACAATAAATGCTGGAGAGGATGCGGAGAAAAGGGAACCCTCTTACACTGTTGGTGGGAATGCAAGCTAGTACAACCACTATAGAGAACAGTGTGGAGATTCCTTTAAAAACTTGAAATAGAACTGCAGGACAACCCAGTAATCCCACTGCTGGGCATACACACTTAGAAAACCAGAATTGAAAGTGACATGTGTACCCCAATGTTCATTGCAGCACTGTTTACAATAGCTAGGTCATGGAAGCAACCTCGATGTCCATCAGCAGACTAATGGATAAGAAAGTTGTGGTACATATACACAGTGGAATATTACTCAGCTATGAAAAAAGAATGCATTTGAATCAGTTCTTATCAGGTGGATGAAACTGGAGTCTATTATAAAGAAAGAAGTAAGTCAGAAAGGAAAACACCAATACAGTACATCAACGCATATACATATGGAATTTAGAAAGATGGTAACAATGACCCTATATGCAAGACAGCAAAAGAAACACAGACGTAAAGAACAGACTTTTGGAATGTGCGGGAGAAGTCATGGGTGGAATAATTTGAGAGAATAGTATTGAAACATGTATATTACCATATGTGAAATAGATGGCCAGGCCAAGTTCAATGCATGAAACAGGGCGCTCAAAGCCAGTTCACTGGGACAACCCAGAGGCAAGGGATAGAGAGGGAAGAGGGAGGGGTGTTTGGGACGGGAGGACACATGTATACCCATGGCTGATTCATGTTAATGTATGGCAAACCCACCACAATATTGTAAAGTAATTAGCCTCTAATTAAAATAAATAAAATTTTTTAATATCTGTTATGGATTAAATGGACAAGGAAAAAAAAAAAAAAAAAAACCTCATTTCAAAAGGGCAGGCTTTCACCAGGGAAAGATTAAGTATAAGATGCTCCAAGAATGTAGGCTTAGTATAGTATATATGTTTTCTATGCTGATGAGTCAGAAGACAAGGCAAACGTGAAGTACTGACATTCACTGAGAATACATTCTTAGGGTGTGTTAAGAAGAGAAAAACTGATGAAAATCTCCAGGGAACATGAAATGGCAGTCTAAGACTAAGCATCAACCTGGCAGGTAAATTAAATTTGATCCAGGCAAGTGTCAGACAACATATATAATGAATAAATGTGTGTGCACATATGTGTGTTTTGTTCAGTGGAACGTTTAACGGTCCTTTATCCATGATGAATTCCAAATAATCTCTAAACCTCTCAAGACAAAAGCAGAGGCATCCGTTTTGAGAACTAAGAATGTCTATTTCATGCACAGCAGCTGTAGAAGAATAAAGTGTGTATACACAATATGTGAATTAATATTAGACCATATTAATTAAGAAGTACACCAAAATGGCACAATATGCCTAATAGTCACATGTGTAGGTTTCTGAATCTGTTGCGTGCTCACACTTCGTCTATTTACCTGTATTCCTTGTTTCATAAACGAAACAGCAGCAAGAGAAAACAACAGCAGAACAGTACAGAAATGTGTCAGGAGATTTGCAAGAGCTGTGAGTGAGGAGGAAGTCCTCCAAGAAGAAAAATCGGAGCGGTGCATGTAGAAACAGGGGCAAGCAAGAGGCCAGGGCTGTGGGTGTGCAGTGGGGAATATGGAACGAGTGGTATTACGGAAACCCGCGGACACTCTTCCTCTGTTTACTCGGTAGCAGAGAAACAAAGCAGGCACTCGGGGAAGCCAGGAGACGGCAAGTGTAAAGAGAGAGAGACAGAAACAGATTCTCAGCACAGTGTCCGCAATTCCACCGGGGGGCTTGTTGGCTTTCGACTGGATTCAAACATTGGAGGGAGGTTTACCAAAGGGATTCTGCGTTGCTCCCAGTAAGAACAATGCGGGCAGTTTGTTGTCGAGGATAAAACTACAAGTATGTGCAATTCCACTGCTTCAGGGCACACACTCCGCTGATCACCATCTGGGGACTGGGAGGAATGGCCCCTGGTAGCCCCGTGTTGCACAGTTAGGTGTATTATGGCCGTGTGGGGCGGGAGGGTTGCATCTTCGGGAGCCCGCAGCATCGGCTGTGTTGGAGAGAAGGTACCAGACTCTTGGCCTCATTGGCCTGTTCTCGTGTGGTGATTATGATGTCCGCCCTCCCACTCTTTTAGGTTTTACAAATCTCCAATTCACAAGAGAGCTGCTAAACTAGACTGGAGATATAGTTTAAGCCCATCACTGTTACAGAGTTTGCACAAATTGTAAAGGAAAGTTGTCAGGTTGCCTAGACGGGGTCTCTCCTGCCCTGGAGGTAGAGCTGCCTGCTGGACCACAGGCTCCTCCTCTGGGCCGCCAGCTCCCCTCCACAGCGACGAAGTTAGCTTACATCCTTTGACTGACTGACCCGAAACCAAGTGGTTGCCAGAAAGAAAACAAATAAACAAAAGGAACCAAAAACCCACCCTTGGTTTTTGTACAATTTAGAGTTGCTACAAAAATTTGCATGTTGGTTTCCTCCTGCAAATTCCCTCCTTTCATTTTGCATTGGGGCACTCATTCCAGTTTATAAAAGGATTAGATTTGCCAGGGGCAGAGCTAAAGAAACTAGATATGCTTTTTTTTTTAACATTTTATTTTAAATTTTATAGTAATCTAATTGGCTAGATTATAGTCAATTAACAATGCTGTGATAGGTTGACAGCAAAGCAACTCAGTCATGCATATATATATATATATATATATCCATTCTCCCCCAAACTCTCCTCCTAACCAAGCTGCCACATAACATTGAGCAGAGTTCTTTGTGCTATACAGTGAGTCCTTGTTAGTTATCTGTTTTAAATACAGCAGTGTGCACATGTCAACCCCAGACTCCCTAACTGTCCTCTCTTTCCTTGGTTCTCTCTCTCTCCAACTGGGTGCTGTGGGTCATTAAGGTAAATTCTGTACTGTCCACCTAAAGGGACTCTTTCTAAACCTCTGTTGTTCTAACAGTAATAAGAGGGAGTGGTGGCCCTTCTTAAGAACAACTGGGTGTGTTAGTAAATATGCCTGAGCCAGGATCACCCATCAGTATACATCCAGACCCTGCAGCTTTGCATGCCTGGGAGGAGTCCATGCATAACCATCATCACCAGTGAGATACAGTGCTTCTAAACAACTGGGAAACTGTAGCGACATCGCTCAAGTCATTTCATCACTCATCTGTCAACATTTCTTCTGTATCTGGTACATTTAATTTTTTTATTTTTTTTCCGCTGGGATTCTGATGGTTACTCTGAGCAATTCGAGGCCTTTGCATTTAAGTATCATTTTTACCCATCTCTACCTCCGTTTCTAGCAGAGAAGGAATTTTTCAATCTTTGAAAATGCATCAGGCTGAGTATTTGAATAAATGGTTAACCGCTGTGTGAAGACCATTCTCACTGGCTCCCTATTGCCAGAGCTGAGCCTCTTTCCTGTCAATTATTGAGGCTGGTGATTATAGTGACTAATGGTAAGCCTACAGCCACTCTCTCCTACGTGTCCATCAATAACAGCATGAGGAATATAAATGGGATCAGGTGGGGAAAGGCAGTAAGTCATATTCAATAGGGGCCTCTTTTTGTTTTTCTGTGAGTTACCTTCTAAATGGCTATTTCTGTGTTTGTCCAGACTGGCAGTGTCACATAACATGCAGCCTTTTCTTTCATGACAGATTTATATCAGTATTCATACTGTCTGGACCCTTGGCTCAAAGAAGCCAAACATAACTTTGGGGAGCTGCCGAGCAAGAGCAAAGCTGGGTACCATTTTGGGGAGCCAATGGCAGGAATGGATATGATTTGACTTATAAGAAGGGAGGAAAAAGAGATCTAACAATAGTGTTTGGTTTATGCTAGCACAAGTTTAGTTAAACATGAAAACTGTATCTCAGTACTGCTTGGTAAATTTCATTCATTTTTGATCCCCTGGAGATAAATAATGTTTGACAGCGTAGAAAATGGGTGATATTTTATAATAATATCATTGTCTACAGTCTCTGATAAGTAGAGCTCTTGTGGTACAGAGCTGTTGTGTCATCTCAATCAATTTGGATGTGCAGTGGATTTCAGGTCCTTAAAAAGTTGTACCTGGAAGGAAATAATAGCTGAAATTGATGAAGTTCTGGTGGGAGTGATTATCATCGGGTGAGGGATTT